>NC_135719.1:146917457-149856963 GCF_964656455.1 Halichoerus grypus
CTCTTTTTCTTTTGCTATGCCATGCTACCTTAAAACCCAGCTAAGGTTCTGGACTTGATTCCACATGCAGGAGGACAGGGGGCGGGGGGCAAGGGAGCAGCACCAGGTACGTCTGCTCAGACAGGCCCACCACGTGTCCTCCACTGGGCTGGCTCTGATTCCCTCCAGGAACAAGAGGCAAGCCACACACCATCCCTGCCCTCAGAGAATGTCCGATTTTGTGGGAAAGCAGAGCTGGTAACAGCCACTTTCATTATAATGTGGGAACAATGGTAACTATGGAAATACCCTTCCAAAGAAAGCTTCCCAGAGAGGTCACCTGAGCAGCTTTGGAAGACGAGTGAAGTTGGAGGAGGTAGGAAAGGACGTTTTGGGCAGAGGAAAAGGAACAGTCTGGAAACGAGGTTTGAGCTAGCACGGTGCACATGTCTGCAGGTGGTGTGAAGGCTAGAAAAAGAGGCCGCAGGGTCAGGAACGCCTTGCGAGGATGGTCGGTCCCAAGGCTCCCGGAGCCCTGAGAAGTTTGCAGCAAGGGAGCGATGTGCGCCCATCTGCAGGTTAGAAGGGGGACTGGCAGCGGGTGGAGCGGCTGGTTGGCTAACGCGTAGGTGACAGAGGGCCACAGCCTACTCGAGGACGGCAGGAGCAGGAACGGAGAGAAGTTGGTTTTGAAAAATATCTGCATCAACTCATTAGGAGCTGGTGGCTACACATGGGGGATGAGGGAGAGGGAGGAGTCCAAGATGAATTCCCAAATTCGGGCCTGAGCAAGGGGTGTGCTGGCGAGAGGAAAGTGCCGGAGGGCAGGGCTGGTGCAGACGGAGACACGGGGCAGCAGGCGGGGTGTCCCAGGGGCCACGGGCCACGGAGTCTGGAACAGTGGGGCGACGGCGCTCTGGGGTGAATCCAGGATAGACGCGGAGCTGAGTACAGCCAGCACGCAGGGGTCGGTGCGCGGGGGGCCGTCGGGAGCCACACGTGGGGATCTGGTGACCCAGGGGAGCACGCAGAACCAGGAGAGCGGCAGGAGGAAGAGAAGTCATGAGCGAGAAGATGGAGACCAAGCAGAGGGCGAGGACGGCCACCATGGGGGGTCCGGGGACACAGCAACCGCTGGTGCCAGGGGCAAGAGCAGGTGAGGGGGCGAGGTCAGCAAGCCTTCCTCCGTTTGGCCGGCGATGGGGCGGCCGGTAGACTGCCGGGAGCCACGGACCAAGTCAAGGCTGGAAAGGCAGATGGGCTCGGGACACCTAGCCGGGAGCAGAAGGAGAGAGGCAATGGCTAGAGAGAGCCTCGTTTTTATTTATTATTTATTTATTTCAAAATATTTTATTTATTTATTTGACAGAGACACAGCGAAAGAGGGAACACAAGCAGGGGGAGTGGGAGAGGGAGAAGCAGGCTTCCTGCTGAGCACGGAGCCTGATGATGATGCGGGGCTCGATCCCAGGACCCTGGGACCATGACCTGAGCGAAGGCAGACACCCAACGACTGAGCCACCCAGGCGCCCTGAGAAAGCCTCGTTTTTAAAGACCAGAAGAGATGCAATCCAATGAGTAGAGTCCGGAGTGAAGACAGCAGTGGCAGAGGGGCCTGGGGGAGCGGGGGCGGGGAGCAGAGCACAGGTGGAGCAGGGGGCTCAGCCAGCAGTGCTGCAGGGTCGAAGGGTGGAGGGGGCCGGCCTGCAGGGGAGGCGGCTACAAGAGGACAGCTGGCACCTGGACAAACCAATCTGGATCCCTCCAATTTTCCTCCAGTAGGAGGCTATGGGGGGGGGGGATGGACACAAGCACATTTCTTAAGGACTTTGAGGAAAGTAATTTAGAGAATTTGCTGAACACAGTGATGGAGGGAGGTGGAGTTAGGACAAGCAAGAAGACTTGTCAAGTGACATTAAATGCACAGCTGAGGCCGGACACCGTAAGTTACGGCAAAAGTCTACCTACGTGAGTGGTGTTCCCTCCAGCGGGCCCCAGGATTCCAGAAGTATAGAGACAAGAGTGGGTTGATCCAAGGGTTGAAGTTTTATCAGACAGGACAGGATGCTGAAGATGCTGGTAATTAGCCACGGATTTCCAGTCTGGGAAAGAAAGGAGGGATCAGAAAATGCAAGGTCTGGGGCGCCTGGGTGGCTCAGTCGTTAAGCGTCTGCCTTCGGCTCAGGTCATGATCCCAGGGTCCTGGGATCGAGCCCCGCATCGGGCTCCCTGCTCTGCGGGAAGCCTGCTTCTCCCTCCCCCCCTCCCCCTGCTTGTGTTCCCTCTCTCGCTGGTCTCTCTCTGTCAAATAAATAAATAAAATCTTTAAAAAGAAAAAAAAAAAGAAAATGCAAGGTCTGAGGCTGAAGTAAACGGTCAATGGGAGAGAAGGGGGAGTCGGAAAGGACAGGGCATCGGGGGTTTGAGATTCCAGACGTGGTGCTGCTCTTCGGCACGACAAGGATCGGGATATGGCAGCTGAAGGGGGGGAATGAGGTAATGGAATTGCAGAGACCAAAATACAGACCCGAGTGCCGGTGACTCAAGTCAGCTAAGGGCTGGCGTGGCTTGGGTTCGAGAGGAAGAGTGTAGATTAAGCGCCAGATCATCAATGAACACAGGAGCAGGTGAGGAGATCGTAGAGAGCGGTGTCTGGAACGGCATTAGCCTCATACCATGTCAGGGCGAGCACTGCCTTTGGAAGGATTTGGTCAAGACATCAACTAGGAAAAGATGCAGGTGATCCATGACTGCGTTCTTGCCACAAGGACAATGCCATTTGAACAGAACAGTGCAAGGACACTCCCAACCCATTCCTCGGGTAGTATTAGGATGGCACGGTGTAGAGAGGATAGTCCTTCCGGCCTACCCCCATCCTTTAAATCCCAAGTTCAAAACTGTTCGTGACCAAAGGGAGGAAAGAACCATGCACCAAAGTGTGCCAAGGAAGTCAGGTGGTTAACTCTACACGAGAATGTGGTTCACTGGCACACGGAGGAGAGACCAACAGCCTCCCTCTTCCCTGACCCCACCTCAGGTTGCTGTTTCTGTGGCAGCTGCTGAACCCCACCATCACAACGCCCCGCTAAGTCCCCTTGGGTTTACCACCCCTCCCCCCAACCAGGCAAAGCACCCGTGTCACAAGAAAAGTGAGCAGTAAGATACCAGCAGCTGGGTCTCAGTATAGACCCTTCCAAAGGGAGCTCCAATGTGGAGAAACAGTTCTGATTGACTCGGAAAACACAAAAGCAAGCTGTTTATTCTACTTTTAATAGACAGTAATCCATCTAGCTCACAGAGATTAAATACTTACCACAGATATGGCAAATCTCTTTAAAAAAAAAAAAAAGTCTGGCTAGTGTGTGATTTTTCATCTAGTTTAAGAAACCAAGGGAGCGCTGGGTCCTGTCTATAAGCCTCAGCCGTAAAGCCAGCCGTGCCTGAATGCAAAGCACAAGCCCGCGAAGTCCGACGAGTGGCAGGAGCTGGCTCAATCTAGGAAGGACAAGGGGAGGAAGAAAATATAACTGGTCCTGAAGAGTACAAGCACCCTACACACCCCAGCTGGGCATGTTACTCACCATGACCATGTACTCCCATAACGCCCGAAGACTGGCATTATTAGGCCTGTTTATAGCTCCGGAAATGGAGGGTTTATAGGTTACGAGCCTTTGCTGATGTTACACGGATAATAAACGGCACCATGGGGACCCAGACTGAAGCTCTGGTGACTCGTCTGCCCTTCCCACCCATGGGTTTTGCATTTGGTCTATCTTGCAAGGCCTGGAATTCCAAACGATTTCCGCTCTTAATCCCCAAGTTCAAGTGTGAATTCTGAATGGGGAATGGCTTATAAAAAACAACAAGACAAAAGAGGACATGCTGTTAGGAACTAAGTATGAGTGAGAAAACCGTAGCCAACCCCAACAGCACTTCCAGTGGATGAATCTGTTAATTTGAATTTCCAAGGCTAAAAATGAGCCTTATGGGCTTGCCCCAATATTTACAAATTTGTCACTGATTTATTTTATCTACTCCTTCGTCACATAGAAATTAACATAAAAGACAAAAAGGCTGGTATGCAGCCAAGTGCTGGGCCAGGCACTTTCTGGTTCCTTCAGCCTGTGAGTCCCAGCCGAGCTGTCCCTTACTCAGGAAGGCCTTTACCTGACAGTGTCACCACCTCTCCTCTTCTTCCTAGGACTTCACAAAACCAGAATCATGGCACATATCTGTAAGCCACCCGTTCACGACCTATCCTCTCCAGATCGCAGGCTCCATGAACACAAGTGTGTCATCCTGCTCACGGCTGTGTCCTCGGGGCACTCGGCAAGGGGAATGACCAGCCAGACTCACCGAACTCCCCAGGTCACTCCTTTTTACAGAGAAAACCCATCAGGGAGGCTGGTATCCCCCCCACTCTCAGCAAGGCCCACCTAACTCCCCAGTTCTTGTAAGCTGTTCCGTTCCACCACACTAACCTGCCTCACGCACCCAAATGCAGCGCCTATGCTGTGAAAGTCACCAAGGACTGAGAGAGAAATGCCTCCTCATTCTGTTCAGGTGCATACACTGCATGTGCCTGGCTGGGCAGGTGGGAGGAGTAACTGCAACGCAAAGAAGTCGATTTAGCCTCTCTTTGAAGGGCCATTCGACCAGCAAAGTAGAGGACAGCTAGGCTAATTTATTTTATTTTTTAAAAGATTTTATTTATTTATTTGACAGAGAGAGACAGCGAGAGAGGGAACACAAGCAGGGGGAGTAGGAGAGGGAGAAGCAGGCTTCCCGGTGGTGCAGGGAGCCCGATGTGGGGCTCGATCCCAGAGCCCTGGGATCACGACCTGAGCCGAAGGCAGATGCTTAACGACTGAGCCACCCAGGCGCCCCACAGCTAGGCTAATTTATTACTGAAGACTACAACTCTCCTTAGAGTTATGGGTAGTAACCAGATCCATTCACTGAAATAACCCACTTGACCTCAGGAAGAGAATTTGCCGAAGATCTTATAAAAGGACATAAAATGTTACATAAATGTTAGCTTAAGAGACACGTTCTGGGCGCCTGGGTGGCTCAGTTGGTTGAGCCACTGCCTTCGGCTCAGGTCATGATCCTGGAGTCCCGGGATCGAGTCCCACATCGGGCTCCCTGCTCAGCAGGGAGTCTGCTTCTCCCTCTGACCCTCCACCCTCTCATGTGCTCTCTCTCTCAAATAAATAAATAAAATCTTAAAAAAAGAAAAAAAAGAGACACGTCCTTACGGTATCTTACCACAACGAAACTCCAAATCTAACATACGCATCATGGAGAGAGGAGTATCCTTTTAATAGCCCAGATTTCACAGATCCCACAACCGAGAAGAACTACAGTTTAGATGATTAAGACAACAGGTAAACACCTATAGTATTTCATTTGACCTGTATTAATACAAACTAGGCATAACTAATTTAGATGAACAAGCAGGAAATTTCAACCTCATTTTCCCAAAGATTTTATTGGAAACTCAGCATGGACCTAAATTGGAACAGCATTCAAGCTCCCCCCCATCCCACCCCAAAATGCAGATCCTAGCTCTACCAGACCCGGCAACGTGACCTTGTGACTTTGAGTGGCTCCCTCAGCTGCTTTCCCTGGGGGCAAAATGCAAAAAATTGCCCACAGCTCTAACATTCTTCATCCTGCCACTCAAGCAGAAAGCACTAACTACCTACTGGAGATAACCTTGCAAGGAATAAACATTAGAACTAACCAAAAGCAATTTCATTTCACAAAGAAGCTACATTCATTTGTGGTAAGGGAAATTATTCAGCGTCATGAGTTCATTACCTGAATCATTCCCAATCTGTCAGAGATACACATAAGGTACAATGAGATCTAACAGCTAGCCTCCTTATAATCCATAAATAAGACATCGTCTGAAAAGGGGAGAAATACCAGCATCTGCTAACTCACATCCTTTATTCTTCCGCTCACTCCTGAACTTCGCCCTTTCCACGTGTGTCCCTAAACCACGCACTCTTTAATAAAAACTGAGTTTGAGCATTTAATGGAGGTTTTGGGAAAGAAACCACTAGGAAAATGAGGGAGGCAGGAGACTTCAAGAGTTGTGGCCAACAGTCCACATCTTTGTCCTGCTACCATCCTGATCAAGTGGCCAAGGGGCACATTCCATGTACGGTATCTGTCACCACATCTCAGCCATTAGTGAGCTCGGACTTCTCTCCTGCTCTGAGAAAACTTTGCATGACTTTTAGGATTCTTCCGATATTCTGGTTTTTTCCGCAGTTGTTGACATTCATCTCTGTGGTAGCCTGGAAGCCTTGTGCAAAGTCAGAGCCTTTGAGACACTTGAAATGGTCAAACGCTATCACACACAACTCCTGTCATGGTACTTTCAACTTCATTTTTTGATGAATCAAAAAAAGCAAACAATCATTCCATGTGCAAGGCACTCAGCTGTAGATGGACACAGCCATGATCTTTGCCCTCATAGTTAGAAGGGTAAAAGCACCCAAACGCTGGTGTAAGAAATACCAGCTTAAATAAATGTTAATTGTTTGTCCTATTAAAAACGGACTCCAGACATTCAGAGGGAACGCTCATTGGCTGAATGGGCTCATTCTGCCCAAACCGAAGAGTAAAAGCAGTAAAATTATCCCTACTTTTAGAGTCCCAAGGCTCTGAAGTGGCAATTTAACCTGTCTTTTTAAATTGATTTTCACCTTTAGTAGCAAGTGCAAGCAGGCTAGAGCCAATGCAGCGTACCATCTTTGCACATCTAGTCACACCATCCTTCATAGCTAAAGAGCTGAAGGTAAGAATACCTCCCACCACAGAAAACTCAAGGCCTATGTTAACAGGTCACCTGCTCTGGGGCAAGTTTTGTTGTTTTAGGGAGAGGGAGAGTGTGAGTAGGGGTGGCAAAGGAGGGGGAGACGGAGAGAAAGAATCTCAAGCAAGCAAGCCCAGCGAAGAACCCGACTTGGAGCTCAATCTCACGACCCTGAGCCCAAAATCAAGAGTGGGACGCTTAACTGACTGAGCCACCCAGGCGCCCCTGCTCTGGGGCAAGTTTTAAAAAGCTATTCCTGGAGGGGTGCCTGGGTGGCTGTCGATTAAATGCCTGACTCTTGGTTTCCGCTCAGTGGTGATCTCAGGGTTGGGGGGATGGGGCGTGGAGGGGCCTGCTTGAGATTCTCTCTCCCTCAGCCCCTCCCCGCCCGACACTTGCTCCCTCTCTCTAAAATAAATCCTTAAAAGCTATTCGTGGAGCAGGTGCTGGGACAGCACTTAGGAACATCTTAATGCTGTGTCACACCTGCCACCCTTCCCAGCTTTCTCCACTTGATGGTGAACATCTACAGATCTACCACCTAGGAGCTAGGCTACCTAAGCAGGTACACCCCCACCATTTCTCTTGTATCTGTGGGTAAATATCAACTACTTAGACATTTTCCCATCAATTACTGGAGAGTGGGGAAAGTGAAATTAAGCCACATAAAAAAATTCTCCCACAACTGGTTTTCACTTGTGAAATATTTATGCACAATTTATAAGCTATGAAGCCAGAAATGACTTATTTCAACAGATTTGACTTTGCCAAACTGTGTGGGTGCAGCACTCCAAGGGGAATTACTCAGGTTTTGAAACTCAAATTCAAAGAGAAAATGATCTAATTTTTCACTCCTTACACTAAAATTCTCAAAAGTCAAGTTAAACGGCATTTAGAAATAAGAACTAAATTGATCAAGTCACTTTTTAATCAGAATGCATCATCTTTTCTCTAACACGTTATGAAAGACACCCGCTTGTTTAGCAAGTTCGACCTAAGATTAATGGATCACAGTCCAGAATAATCATGGGCTTCAACTGCAGGAACACTCTTCCAAGAGCTCAAGGAATTCACACGGCGTTAAACCGGCCAAACGAGTACAACAGAGATAACGCCTTCCCAGAATTTCAGTTTTCCAAGATTTTCTTAAAAACCAGGGAGTCTTTATTTTTATTGCTTTAAACCAACTGTCAGGGGGACCAAAAAGCTGAGTAAGGTCAAATCACCTCGCTGCAACATAGCTAGCTATTCAGATTCGGGAAGGCTTAACTTGCCGTCAATTCGCGCCCGGAAAAATCCGGGCTCTGTTGCAGGGCAGGTGTAATGGAGAACACAGCGGGTACACCGTGGAGCTCTCAAGGATGAGACCAATGCAAAGCCTGGTGGGCACAAGGAGGAGTGTCTACGAAAGTGAGAAATAGGTGAAGACGGTGGTCAAGGGAAACACTGATTGGCTGGAGAGCGAAGAAAGAGAAGCTCCGAAGGAAATTCTAGAAAGCCATAAGGAGCCGAGCCACACGACGAGCGGCAGGCGCCCTGGGGTTCCAAGCTCTACAGGGAAGCGGGCACCCAACGGCCCCGTCTCGGGTTTCCGCGGGTCACAAAAGGATAACGGACATCCTCCCAACGGTGGACCTGGGGGCTCCGCGCGCCGCTTCCGCTCGGCCGCCCCGCCCCGCCCCGGCCGCCCGGCGCGGCCCACCTGAACTCGGCCCCCGGGCCCGCCGCGGCGCGGGGACGGGCGCTCGCGGCGCGATGCGGGCCCGCGGCGGCCCGCGGACATGCTCCTCTGCGGCCCGCCCGCCTTTGTTCGCCTGGCCTTCCACACTCACCGCCGCCATCGCCCGCCCGGAGCCAGGCGCCACGAGCAAACGCCGCCCGACGCGAAAAAGGAAGCACAGGCGTTTCTCGTCAAAGCAGACTTTATTGGGCGCCGGGGCCGCCCCGCGCGGGCCGCCCGCTCCCCCGCGCGGCCCCCGGGCCGATCGCCGGCCGAAACCCCGCGCGCGGCCGGCCCCGCCCTGCCCCGCAGGACCCCTCCCCCGCGGCGCCGGGGGCCGCGCACCGCTCACCGGCTCCCGAGGCGGCGGCTGCAGCGGCGACGCCCCGCTCCCGAGTGTGGCCCGGGCCCGGGGCGGCGGATTTCGCTGCTGTGGCACCGCGGAGGGCGGGAGCCACGCGACTCGCGGCGGCGGCGGCGGCGGCGCGCTGACGTCACGCGCCGCGGCCAGCCAGCGCGCGCGGGGGCCGCCCCGTCGACCCCAATCCGGGAGGAGCCCGGGTGAGTGGGCGGGGCCGCGGTGGCGAACGGGCAGATCGATTGGCAGAGGAGGAGGAGCGAGAGGGCCAGCGGGCGAGTGGGAGCGAGGCGGGGCGGGCCGAGGCCAGCGCGGAAGTCTCGCGAGGCCGAGCCTGAGCGGAGTGTGGCGGCGGCGGCGGCGGCGAGATCTGGGCTCGGGGTGAGGAGTTGGTATTTGTGTGGAAGGAGGCGGAGGCGCAGGAGGAAGGGGGAAGCGGAGCGCCGGCCCGGAGGGCGGGAGGAGGCGCGGCCAGAGCGGGTGGCCGAGGCGCGGCGAGGCGGGGCGCCGGGGCGAGCAGCGGCCGAGCGAGCGCGGGGCGCACCGAGGCGAGGAGGCGGGGAAGCCCGCCGCCGCCGCCGCCGCGCCCGCCCCTTCCCCCCGCCGCCCGCCCCCTCTCCCCCCTCCCGCCCGCCGCCTTCCTCCCTCTGCCTTCCTTCCCCACGGCCGGCCGCCTCCTCGCCCGCCCGCCCGTAGCCCCGGAGCCGAGGCCGCCGCGGCCGTGGCGGCGGAACCCTCAGCCATGGCCTCGGGCGACACCCTCTACATCGCCACGGACGGCTCGGAGATGCCGGCCGAGATCGTGGAGCTGCACGAGATCGAGGTGGAGACCATCCCAGTGGAGACCATCGAGACCACGGTGGTGGGCGAGGAGGAGGAGGAGGACGACGACGACGAGGACGGCGGCGGCGGCGACCACGGCGGCGGGGGCGGCCACGGGCACGCGGGCCACCACCACCACCACCACCACCACCACCCGCCCATGATCGCGCTGCAGCCGCTCGTCACCGACGACCCGACCCAGGTGCACCACCACCAGGAGGTGATCCTGGTGCAGACGCGCGAGGAGGTGGTGGGCGGCGACGACTCGGACGGGCTGCGCGCCGAGGACGGCTTCGAGGACCAGATCCTCATCCCGGTGCCCGCGCCGGCCGGCGGCGACGACGACTACATCGAGCAGACGCTGGTCACCGTGGCGGCGGCCGGCAAGAGCGGCGGCGGCGGCTCGTCGTCGTCGGGCGGCGGCCGCGTCAAGAAGGGCGGCGGCAAGAAGAGCGGCAAGAAGGGCTACCTCGGCGGCGGGGCCGGGGCGGCGGGCGGCGCGGACGCGGGCAACAAGAAGTGGGAGCAGAAGCAGGTGCAGATCAAGACCCTGGAGGGCGAGTTCTCGGTCACCATGTGGTCCTCAGGTGAGCGCCGGCGCGCGCCGGCCCCCGGGATGTTTTTGTTTTGAAGGGAAGCCATGTTTTATGTGTGTGATGGGCGCCGCCATCTTCTTCGCAGGGCAAGTATGGCGGCCCCAAAAGATGGCGGGCCGCGGCGGGGGCGGCGGGCGGCGGGCCGGCGGGCCGAAGATGGCGGCGGGAGGCGCGGCGCCGCCCGCTAGGCCGCAATGGCGTAGTTTCCCCGGGCGGGGCGGCCGCGCGGCGCGGGGCGGGGCGGCGCGGCGGGGCGGGGCGCGCTCGGGCCAACGGACGGCCGCCGGCCCGTTGTCCGCCGCCCCCGCCCGGCTGGCTCCGCGCGAGGCCCGGGGGGCGCGCGGGGCGGGCCGGCGGCGGGGCTGTGCGGACCTCGCGCCCGGGCGGGCAGCTCGCCGCCGCCCCCGCTCCTGCTGTCGCGGGGGGCGCACCCGTGCCCCCGCTCCGCCCCCTTCCCCAGACCCTCAGCTGCTCCCGAGAGGCGCCTTCCGCTCCCACGCCCGGCGCGCAGGCCGGACCCTGCCCGCGGCCGCGCTCCCCGCGCTCGCCTCGGTGGGGCGGGACTTGGACGGCACGTAGGGCTCGCGTGTGCGGGCTCCGCGCCACCAGGGCCTGTCACCGCGCTGCCGGCGAGGTCCTCGCCTCGGTCCCCCCCACCCCCCCGCGGCACGTCGGAGAGAGGGTCCGCGAGGTTTTGTAGGTGGTTCTTAACCCTTCGCGTTTGGGGAGGTTTCTTTTTCTTAAGTGTTTGTGTGTCTGCAGATAGGTCGGTTGGCTGCACCGCTGGGGACGTTTGTCACTAAATTAATAAAATGGAGCATTTTAAGTCTTTGCTCGCTTTTTAGTGGATAGTAGGCGACCCAACTTTTCCTGTGAAGAGAAAGATTCTAGAAAGCCAGAGAAAATAGGGCAAAAGGGACTTACCTGCGTGTTTCAGTTTTCCCTTTTTTTACTTTATAACTGTGGAAAGCTGTTTCTTTCATGTCACTGTCCTGTTACATTATTCACATGCTATCTAGTTAAATTGTCAGCCTAATAAACAGACTTGAGAGTGACTTGCCGTGGCTAGTTAATCTAGTACTTGTGATGATTACACTTAGTTCTAAGTTTAAGTTGCAGAATCCCCCCCCCCCGCCCCCCGTTGCGGTAAGGCTGTTTCATCAGTTGTCAGGATGGAGCCTCAAAGTGCGATGACCCTTGAGTATTGAAGGACTGTAACGATTGAGATGAACAGATGAAGTAGCACGTGAAAAGGCTGGACTGGAAGGCTGGTCTGGTTCCATACTGGAAGCCTCTGACGAGGTAACTGACGTTGTTGGACGGATCTAGGACTCAGCTGAGCAAAGGGAGCCGAGTTGCTGCCACAATTTAATAGCAAGTGTTAAGGGGCGCTGCTGTTCTGGATTTCATAGTGCCTTGTGGAAGTCTGAGGAGTTTGAGTTTGAATTAAATGAAACCTGTCTACTTACTTACTTAATGGTTATCAGAGTACCTTCTGTAGATTTGGTAGCATGCACACTGATCGTGTTGGAACCAAAAATCATGTCTTTTCATTAACATGCAGAATTAAGAGAGGGGTGAATCGGTTATTGTTGAGTTTTGCTGAATTCATGATCCCATCTGAAATTAGATATTGATAGAAAGATACGTTAACTGTAAAACTAAATTTACTTTTTCTCATGGTGAGGACATGTTGGTTTTATAGAAATTTAGAAAACCAGGGTGTTTTATATATTCTGTATTTGATCTTACCAAATTGCTCGCTTACTTCTTCAAGAAAATTTGGTAATGGAGGCTTTACTTGATGAAGTGATGTGTATCAAGTCAGCCAGTCAGGGGCGGAGGTCTGAGGGGCCTGACTAATGGGAGTTAATTTACAATTAAGTCAGCATTTAAAAGTCATTATTTCCCCTGTGCAAGTGGCTGCTTACAGAGTTGCACAGTTTGGGGTTATTTTAATGCCCATTTCTTTGCTGAGTTAGTTGCCTGGTGCATTACAGAGTACTCTGTGCCTAAAGGTAGTTATAAATATTTGATGGCAATAACATAGTAAGGCCTGTTTCCTCAGACATGTTTTGTGGTGAACTATCCTGTCCCCCTTCCTTGTCCTTGTGGTTTGGAACTGTTAGCAAAGAGAAGCTAAATAGTTTGTGATTAACTGTGCACACCCCAAGTTCAAATTCTGAATATAGTGGAATCTTAGGAACTGAAATAAGGAGATAATTGATAATAGGTGAAGAAATCAAAGCAGGTTAATTGTTAAGCTGAATTTCTCAGTGTGTGTGTGGACTGCAGTAGGCAATATGTCAGTGCTTTCACAGACTCAGTCTCGTCTGATCCCAGGAAGAAGAGTTTGAACGCCACGGTGGTTTCACCAGAACAGTCCTTTGGATGGGAATGAGCTGCGAGGTGATCTTTTTGCCTAAGTCTAAGCTTAGTTACCTGAAGTTCTTATAAAAAAAATTGTGCACAGGGTATTCTCAGGGCTCCAGTTACTTGTTAGTACCCCTGGCTAAAAAAAAACTTAGTGGGAGCCAGCATGTTTGTGGAAACCAAATCTTTGGATTTTATGGGTTTCTTTTGCTTGTGTGCCGTCTTGTTCTAATTGCCCCCAGAGTCACAGCAGTCTGTGTGATTGGCATCTCTTTGATGGAATAACGGCAAAGGAAATCTAGTGGTTCTATACCAGAGTAGCTTTAGACCTGGAATGGTCCTTGGAGATCTGCTTTTTTCTTTCCCCTTTTTTAACTGATGTAATTCACATGGGCGCAGTTCAGTGGCTTCTGCTGTATTCACCAGGTTGTGTGGCCATCACCGCTAGCTAATTCCGCAACATTTTCATCATCTCAAAAAGAAACCCCATACCCGTGAGCAGACACTACCCATTTCCCCTCTCCCTCCAGCCCCTGGCCACCACTGATCTACTTTGTGTTTCTCTGGATTTGCCCATTCCAGCCATTTCATTTAAATGGAATCGTAACAGTCTGTGGTCTTGTGTGTCTGGCTTAGCCTGGGTTCAAGGTTCATCCACATTGTTGAGTGTACTTTATTCCTTTTTAAGGCTGAGTAAGATTCCGTAGCGTAGGTACTGGAGCAAGACCTGCTTGTTTTTTTTTTTTTTTTTTTTTTTAAAGATTTTACTCATTCTTTGATAGAGAGAAGGAGAGATAGCAAGAGAGGGAATACAAGCAGGGGGAGTGGGAGAGGGAGAAGCAGGCTTCCCGCGGAGCAGGGAGCCCGATGTGGGGCTCGATCCCAGGACCCTGGGATCATGACCTGAGCCGAAGGCAGACGCTTAACGACTGAGCCACCCAGGCGCCCAAGACCTGCTTGTTTTTGCACATGAGAAGATGAAGGCTCAGTGAGGCTGAGCATGTTGCGGTATTTCATCACACTTCAGTTGTGTCTTTAACATGCGTAATCCACTGTTTTAAGGCCCCCGTTTACTTTTGGTTTTTTTCCTGGCATGTGATTAATGAACATTTCCATGTGGCCAGATGTAGGGCACAGTCTCATATGTATATCTTTCCCTAGATTGTCATCAGTATTGTATAGGAGTGACATCCTATCTTATAGAGCTTACTGTAAACCACTTAGTCATGGCGAAGTAGGGAAGCTCATGATAAAAGCTGAGTATTTAAAACATTTAGGGCTTTTTAAAAACTTTATTTATTCATTTGAGGGGGGGAGAGTTCCCCCACCTGTGGCGGGGGGGGGAAGTAGAGGGAGAGGGAGAGACTCTCAAGCAGACTCCTCTCTGAGCAAGGAGGGCTTGATCTGTGGCTCGATCTCACAACCCTGAGATCATGACCTGAGCTGAAATCAAGAGTCAAATGGATGCCTAACTGACCCAGGTACCCCTAAAACATTTAGTTTTGAGAGAAACCTAAGAAGGCTTTAAAATTTGAGGTTTCAGGTATTTAGAAATTGTGACCTTCACTCAAGGCTGTTGGTATTTTACTTATCTTTGTTAGACCAAATATAGAAGTGCTTTATGATGGATTGAGCAAAGCATCTAAGACCAGAAAACCATTGATACTAAGATCAGTAAAGTGAAAGAAGGTTGAAAAGTATTTGTTTCTCAGTTCTTTATATTCAGAAAGTTCAAGTTTGCTAAAAGTTACTAGTCCTGACCATTTGCCACTCCTCTGTGGGTTTTCCACCTCCTCCTCCTTTACCTGTTTGTCCTTAACTAGAGATGCCATGCACAGAAATTCCCACGGAGCCAAGCCACAGACGCACCCCCTTCCCCAAAGTGATCTTGTCAAGCCTGTGACCTACATGGGGCACTCTAAGTCATAGATTCTGATTCCTGACCCCGTAGTTCTGGAAGTGGGCTTGCTGATCCAGCCTCTGTGCTGTCAGACTCTCCGCTCCAGGTTGTTCACCTCTCCTCTTCCTCCCACCGGCAACAGCTGACTCCCCCTGGTGGGAAAGGAAAAATCCCTATTAGGAAAAGGTCAGGACTGGTGACCTTACCTACAACTAGCATTTTAGGCTTTGAAAGAGAAGAAATAAAATAATAACTTTAAAAATGTATGCTAGACTCCTGGGTGTTTATTTACCAAAGGCTTCCTGGTTTTTTTGTTGTTGTTGTTGAAGTCTGCTTAGTAAGGTGGGTTTGTTTTAAGGCTGAGAAGTTTAGGGGCCTGTAACAGGTTATTAGCAAAAAACAGTTATTAGAAGGAACATTTCTTAAGATCTGCATTCCTTTGTTAACTCCTGATCTCCTCTTCCCAGGGGACCATTCTGTGAACTCTGCTTTTCTTCCCATAGGAGGAGTACATGAAAGTGAAAACTTGTTAAAATTTTTAAATCTGAATATTTACCAGTGGGTTGTATTCTCTAATATTGTTGGGTAAACATTCAAACCTTGTATTTGTAAAATTCGGCATCTGAAATGCTACTTGGAGGTTGACAATAACATTAATTTCATTACTGTTAGCAGAATATCAGGAAGATGTGGAAGTTAGTTGACTGTACCGTGTGAGTTTGTACTTTCCTATGTGTGGTGGACCTAATTACAGTACGTGAGAGAACCGTTTCCCATTCCCAAGTGCCTTGTGTTAGTGGGTCCCATTCTGTTTAATTTCGTGATTAATTATCAATAACAGCAAGCCCAGTGGTTTCTGGGAATCATATTAGCAACAGCATCAAATTTCCACTTTAGAGGGCACTGACCAAAGTCTCTTGCTTTGGAATATCTTAACTTCTGACCTTGGTTTCTTTGTAAAATGACTTCCTTTAGAAAAATTCTGCTCCTTCCCGAACTCCTACATGACGGTAGGAAGCAGTACTCACTTTCTTAAAGCAGAACTCTTAAATTTTTTTTTTTTTTTAAAGATTTTATTTATTTATTTGACACAGAGAGAGAGAGAGAGGAATCACAAGCAGGCAGAGTGGCAGGGAGCGGCAGAGGGAGAAGCAAGCTTCCCGCGGAGCAGGGAGCCCGATGTGGGACTCGATCCCAGAGTGGGATCGTGACCTGAGCCGAAGGCAGACGCTTAACGACTGAGCCACCCAGGCGCCCCCAGAACTCTTAAATTTTAACGTGACCTGGTGAATGAGGTATTACGAACTCTGGAGTAAAATTCTTAATAACTATTCGATGCCTTTGGTGGTCTCAGATAGGATTAAACATGAAGACGATGTAAATGGTTGTGAAGGACTTTTTTTCTTGTGTAAATGATCTCCCTTAAATATAAGAAGTGAGAAGGGAAGGAGGCCGCCCTGGCTGTGCTGGAGACTGTTCCGTTGGAGCCCGGACCCTGTTTCTTCTAGGAGAGTCACAGACTTCAGTAGAATTTCTAGTATTTCACAGGTGATCACACTCTTGAAAACACCCCGAAGTGTCTTTCTCTTTTGGCAGTTCTCAACTCAATCCTCTTTCCTTCTTTTCCTTTTGTCTTCTAGCTCCTAGGCACCCAGAAACTTTGAGGGAGAGAAGCTGCTGCTTCTCCAAATTGACAGTTGGCTTTTAATTTCTTACTTTGTTGGTAACTCACTTATAGTTTATGCTAATACATGGTTCCTGTATTAAATAGATGTTATAGATTCTTTTTTTTTTTTTAAGATTTTATTTATTTGACACAGAGAGACAGCTAGAGAGGGAATACAAGCAGGGGGAGTGGGAGAGGGAGAAGCAGGCCTCCCGCTGAGCAGGGAGCCCGACGCGGGGCTCGATCCCAGGACCCCGGGATCACGACCTGAGCTGAAGGCAGACGCTTAACGACTGAGCCACCCAGGCGCCCCATAGATTCCTTTTTTCTTAAGATTTATTTATTTTAGAGAAAGCATGAGTGTGTGTTGGGGGGGTGGAGGGACAGAGGGCAGAGGGAGAGAGAATCTGAAACCGACTCTGTGCTGATCGCAGAGCCTGATGCGGGGCTAGATCTCATGACCCCAAGATCATGACCTGAGCGGAAACGAGGAGTCGGATAGTTAACCGACTGAGCCACCCAGGCGCCCCGATTTTTATAGATTCGTAACAAGGACTACATACAGACTTCTGGATTTCATGTCTGGGGATCTAGGCACACACTCTCTGTACCTTCCTGAATTTTCTGAGGCTTCTATCAGATAGCTTCACTCCTCTGCTTAAAAATCCCTCTAACACAACAATGTGTTGTTACTTAACGTCACTGAACTGTAGATTTAAAATGGCAAATACTGTGTTTTGTGTTTTCACATACACACACATCCTGCAGATGTCTCATCACATTCAGTAAAATCCAAACTCCTTATCACGAGGCCACACTTGATTTGGCCCCTGCGTTCCTTTCCTCTTTCTCCTTCCTACCTCCACTCCCTTTGTGCACCAGCCTCACCAGCCCTCTTTCCATTCCTTGAGCTTGTTTCTTTGCTCTTACCTCTGCCTCTAGTGCGGTGACCCCAGATGTTCATTCTTGTGCTGCCTTGTTGTTCACATCTCTGCTCTCAGGAGGCCTTCCCTGGTCTTCCACTCTCACTCTGGCTCCTGACCCTGTTTTATTCTCTTTGTAGCAGTGTCTGAAATTATCTTGCTTTTTTTCTTTTAACCTGCTTCTTTCTGCTTCCTCTAGAGAATAAGTTTTGGGCCTGTAACCCCCCAGCCTTAGGATGGCACTAGGCATATAGAAGATTCTCGGTCTGTAACCGAGTGAATGAGCACATGGAAATTATGCAGTAAGGCAGAATCATGGCCTAGAGACCAGAATACATTCATCCTCCTCTCTGACCGCATAGGTGAAAAGTATGAAGGGTGAAAAGAGGATGTGCAGGAGTGTTCCCTTTATAGGAAAGGCATGGACTACACAGTCAATCCTAGTTTCAAATCCTAGATCTGCCACTTAAATGCGCTTCTTCAGATACATGACTTGGCATTTCTGAGGCTTATTTCTTAAACCAAACACATGGGGTTAGTGTCTTTGAGGTTTTGTTTGCGTTGAGGAATAGGACAGTTGCCAGCATGAAGCAGGTACTCAGTGAATGATATTATCTCGTCTTAAGGTCTCTCTTAGTGGGGAAACGTGGAAACAGCCTATGACTGATTTCTGCCTGTTGCTTAGCAATGAATCTCAAGTAGTTAGCTCTCCTCCCCCTTTCCCCTGTGAAGGTTTGGGTGATGGCAGTGGTGAGTCGACGATGTTTTTGCCATAAGTCACCTAGAAAGGTCAGACCAAAGAGCTGACGGCCTAAGATGAAAGGTGTGGGTGAACAAGATCTAGCCAACCCATATAAGTAAGTAAGTAGATGAATAAATATGTGAATCGGTGAAAAAAGAAAATCAGGATCACAGAAAAAAAGGAAGCATGAGGGTCAACTCTCATGAGCTTCCTGGCAGTTGAGATAAAAAAAGAAAGCATACTATTGATGACTGATTCTAGCCAAGATGAGAAAAACTTGTAGGGAAATCAAGCTTTTCTGAGGACTGAATTCTTAGGTAAACTGCTTATATATGAAGAGGACCACTGAGTCACAGTGTACAGATTCCAGCCGGTGTGGTGTCCAGAATGTCACGTGGTGTCTTAGAACAGCCAAAAACTTAAAATGTAACTTAATTGAAGGCGACTCAGAATTTTCCATGTTCTTTACATGCTTACTCTCCTTTAACAAAAGTTGAACATTCTTTCACAACCATAAAGCGTGGGACCTGCTGTTCCCCTTGAGCCCAGGAGGGTGGGGAAAGTGGAACAAAGGTGTTCTGGTGAGTTCCTCCCTGTGTTCCCAGACACAGTGGCTGCCATTTAAAGCCTTCTCTGGTTTCAGCCTTACCGGTGGTCTTCTCTTTTTCAAGAAACGAAGAAAGCAAGCAAGGTTCAGTGACAGGAGCGAAAGGCCTCTTGAAGGAAGGAGGTCTGGGCTTTGGAGAGCAGAGTGGATGGGGGGGTGGGGGTGAGAGGTGGGCAGAGGGGAAGGTTCCTCCCAGTGCTGAGGAACATGGCCGGAGGGCTGCTGTGGTAGGTGTGGGGAGGGCAGGTCAGACCACTTTTTTTTTTTTTTTAAAGATTTTATTTATTTATTTGAGAGAGAGAGAATGAGAGAGAGCACATGAGAGGGGGGGGAGGGTCAGAGGGAGAAGCAGACTCCCTGCCGAGCAGGGAGCCCGACGCGGGACTCGATCCAGGGACTCCAGGATCATGACCTGAGCCGAAGGCAGTCGCTCAACCAACTGAGCCACCCAGGCGCCCACCAAATCATTTGAATACAAAGTGTGTACCCCACTTATAGGTGGTATTGGCTAGATTTTGTTTTTCGTATCTTCCATCTGAGGCCGTTTTACTTTGGTCTGGTTGTTGTAGGTCATCTGCCTTTAGCCAGGGTTAGTGAGTACTGGAATCACCTGATCCAGATTCGACCAGAAGTTCTCGTTAAGACATTTTCTCCTACCACACTACCCCTACCCCCTTTGAGTCGGTGACCTATATTCTCAGCTTTTTCCAACTTGGGATTCTGAAATTTGGTTTTAATTTGCTTTTGTCCAGTTGTGTTCTGGTAATCACAGTCATAAATGTTAAGCTGGTTGTAGAAACTCACTGCAGTGAAACTTCTCATGCCATTGACCCTTTCTCCCTGAAACAGTGGAGAGAGAATTAGCTAAGTCCTGCCTTCAAGGAAAACTCCAGAGAGGCATGTGTATGTGCAACAATTGTTTTGTATGTGTAATAATTTTTAAAGGAGCTCTAGATATTTTGCTTCATGAACTTGCTTTGCCTAGATGTGTATTCCATATTACCCCATTGCCAGCCAGTAAGCATACATATTTGACATTCAGAGCAGATCAGTTAACACCTTCTTCCCCCCTCTACAGAGCAGATCTGTTTCAGTAGCAATTATAAAGGAAAGGAATAAAATAATGGCCAGTGCAGAGAGTGAGAATTTTATTTATTTGAATATATATCAGAACAACATGTTTTACAAAGAGAAAAAAAATAATACATTTCACTAAAATTTTTTGAACTAAGGGGAAACTTACATGTAGATATGGCTTGTAAATGTAATAAAAATATTAATTTCTCTTTTAAAGCATCATAAGTTCGTATTTGCAAAAACTTCCAAAGGTTTTCTTTTGCAAAAATCAGATTAAATGGCCAAAAAAATATCAGACATGGACATTCTTTGATCTGTTGCTTTAGTATGTGTCCAGTTCTCAGTGCAAGTGAGGTGGGACACCTGGGTGGCTCAGTTGGTTGAGCGTCCCAACTCTTCAGCTCAGGTCTTGATATCAGGGTCGTGAGTTCAAGCCCTGCATTGGGCTCCATGCTGGATGTGGAGCCTACATAAAAAAAAAAAGAGAGAATGAGGCAAACATTGTCTTTGATTTCTCCAGCCATAAAACTGAGTATCTTTTGTCATTTCTCAAGCAGCTTTCTTCAAAATACGATTTTTTTTCTATATATAGTTTTATTTCCTGACATTGTGTTGTTGAATAATGACCCTTTTGTTTTGATATCTGTGTGGTCTTCAAAGAGTTCACCAAATGAACTTTCTTGTCCTACACTGTTTATTAAGGAATAAGTAACAAACATGGTAATATGAAGTTTAAATATATATTATGAAAGCATACAGCAATTATCTAGAAAGACCCAGTGAAAGATTTTCTAAGGCAAGAATATTGTATCTCAGACATTGTTCAGAAGTGCAGGTGTGGGGCGCCTGGGTGGCTCAGTCGTTAAGCGTCTGCCTTCGGCTCAGGTCATGATCCCAGAGGCCTGGGATCGAGTCCCACATCGGGCTCCCTGCTCGGCAGGAAGCCTGCTTCTCCCTCTCCCACTCCCCCTGCTTGTGTTCCTGCTCTCGCTATCTCTCTCTCTGTCAAATAAATAAATAAAATCTTTAAAAAAAAAAAAAAAAGTGCAGGTGTGTAGTAGTCATCAGAAGCAGATTGCCTTTAATCAGTTTGATTGTGGTTTTAACATTATGTACAGACCATGTGGTTATTGTCTATACTCGGGACAGACTGCCTCGACTGTGTGTCACTTTCACTTAGTAAGTCACTAAGTATAGTTGTCATGAGACAAAGCTAGTTTTCTCCCTGCATCTGGACATAATCCCTTCAGTCTCCTTTGCAGTCTTCCTCATTAGCTCTGCGTTGGAGTTACCCAGGTGTTCAGAGGTGTACCTGAACCCTCTCTCTGTCTATATTTTTTTCTTTTTTTAAATTTTATTTATTTATTTGAGAGAATGAGATAGAGCATGAGAGGGTCAGGGGGAGAAGCAGACTCCCTGCTGAGCAGGGAGCCCAATGCGGGACTCGATCCCGAGACTCCAGGATCATGACCCGAGCTGAAGGCAGTTGCTTAACCAACTGAGCCATCCAGGCGCCCCTATTTTTTTCAATAGATACTATTTATTTTTTTGGCTTTAAATGCAGGCCATGTGCCAGTGATGCCCATATATGTTCTTCAACCTCGATTTCTTTTGTCCCCACATTTGCATATCCAAGGACCTCCTTGAGGTTTGTCCACTAGGTGTCTCCCAGACCCCTCAAATTAAAGCGGAACTCCAGGTCCTCTGCTGCACGTTGTCTCTTCCCCCATTATTCTCTAGCTTGGCTCAGGACCTCCTCCCAGAAATGCAAACCAGAAACTTAGAAGGCATACTTAACATCCTTTTCCACCCACCTTCCCCCCCCCCCCAACTTACCTGATTCATTACCCAGACTTGTGGAGTCCTCCTCCAAAATAAAACTCAAATCTAACCTGTTTTAAAGACAGGTGGTTGTCTCTTTTGGAAGTAAATCCCATTATTGGGTAATCTCGCAGAAGTTGTTCCTTGTTTCCCATAGAAAAATCTCCACTGTAGTTTAAATCTTATCTTCTAAGTAAAATTCCATCAGATAGGTAAAAGGTCTGTAAGCTTTTTTCTGTAAAGGGCTAGATAGTAATGTTTCAGGTTTTGTAGGCCGTCCTAAAGCACCTGATCAACTCCAGTGTCATTGTAGCAGGAAAGTAGCCAAAGATAACACGTAAACAAATAAGTATGGCTGTGTTTCAATAAAACTATTTCTAAAAATAGGTGGTGTCTGTGCACACCATTGTCCATAACAGCATTATTCACAGTAGCCAAAAGATGGAAGCAACTCATGTGTCCCATCAGTAGATGAGTGGATAAACAAAATGTGGTATGTCCATACAAGAATATTATTCAGCCATGAAAGAGAATGAAATTTTGTACGTGCTACAGCATGAGTGGACCTTGAAAACATGCTTAGTGAAGTCCACCAGACACAGAATGACAAATACTGTTTGATTCCATTTATAAAAGGTACCTAGAATAGGCAAATTCGTAGAAACAGGAAGTAGAAAAGAGGTTACCAGGGGAGGGGGGGCAGTTGTGTAATGGGTACCAAGTTTCTGTTAGGGATGATGAAGTCTCAGGTAGAGATAGTGGTGATGGTTACACAGCATTGTGAATATGCTTGATGCCACTGAATTGCACATTCACAGATGGTTAAAATGATAAATATGTTCATGTCTATTTAACCAGAAATTTTTTAAACAATAGAAAGGAGGGGCGCCTGGGTGGCTTAGTCGGTTGAGTGTCCAGCTCTTGATTTCGGCCCAGGTCATGATCTCAGGGTCATGAGATCTAGCCCCTCATCGGCTCTGTGCTGGGCGTGGAGCCTGCTTGAGATTCCCCCAGACACACACACACAAAATAAAAAAATAAATAGAAAGGAAACCGTGAAAATGTTGGAGGAAGGTTGGCAGGCTGGGTCCGGCTCGCTGGCTGTACTTGGGGATCGTAAAACTTGTCAGTCTCAGACTCACTCCATACATGTATTGTAGTTCTTGGTGATGTTAGTGACTGTTCTCTGGGTGCTTGGCGTTGTTGAATGTTGTAAGAAAGAACTGAGTCTCAAGCCTCAGGAAGCATTTCCTCATTTGACTTGAGTCCCCCCTCCCCCCCAATTCATAAGTTAAAGTCCCAATCCTCAACATGATGGTATTTTGAAATGGGGCCTTTGGGAAGTAATTGGGTTATGAGGGTGGAGCCCTCCTGGTGGGATTAGTGCCCTTATAGATAAAGAAGAGACAGAGATGATCCATCTCTCCACCATGTGAGGGCACAGCAAGAAGGTTCTGTTGACAAGCCAGGAAGAGCGCCTTTACCAGGAACTGAATTGTCTTAGTCTCTAAAACTGTGAGGAATAAATTCCTGTTGTTTAACCCCCACCCCGGTCTGTGGTATTTTTGTGAGAGCAGCCCGAACTAAGACAGCTTTTCTCACTTAGAATAAAGGCTCCATGAGGGCAGAGACTTTGTTTTGTTTCTGGTGCCTTGGAACAGCGCCAGGCACGTAGGAGGCCCTCAGTTACTGTGTGTTGGACAGCGTGAGGGTGTGGTTCCTTACTCCCGGATGGTGCCCACGCGTACCGGAGACGCGACTCCCGTCCTGTGGTTTCCTCCGAGCAGCCGTGCTCCCCAGCCTTGCTAGCGTTCTTCTGTCAGAAGTACGAGTCGGTGCGGAAAAATAGCTCCCCTGCCCGCCCTGCCCGCCCTGCCCGCCCGTGCGTTTCTGTAGCACCTGGAAGTCGGTGTGGTAGGGGAAGACTGGAGAGTGAGGGAATTGTCGCGGCCCCGAGAACAAGAGTCGGGTTACAGTGCCGAGTCCTCGCTTTCTAACTTATGATCATTAACCACCTTTCCTGTCCTTCATGAGTGCATCTAGCTCTGTTTTCCTTAGGCTTCTTCATCTGTAAAGAGGTTACCCGGGATATGTTGTTGAGATCATTCTAGTTTCAAACTAGAGGCAGCTGGGCTTAACAGTAAAGGACCCGGGTCCAAGAGCGAGGCTTCCCGCGCTTACGTCTGCCCCTTACTATTAGCCAGTTAGCCCTGAGCAAGTTACAGAGCCTCTCTGGGCCTCAGATTTCTCCTGTGAAGAGTGAACTTGCTGATTTGCCCACTTCCAGGGTGATGTGCGCAGTAATGAAAATAATGCCTGCACAGTAAACATTCTCTGATTCCTGGCAGTGGCGTTTAATGTTTTCTAAAATGAAGAGTGGGCCCAGGTGCCTGGCTGGCCCAGTTGGTGGAGCGTGCGACTCTTGATCTCAGGGTCGTGAGTTTGAGCCCCACGTTGGGTGTAGGAGATGACCTAAAATAAAAAAAAAATTTTTTTTTTAAAAGATTTTATTTATTTATTTGACAGAGAGGGAACACAGACAGGGAGTGGGAGAGGGAGAAGGAGACTCCCCACCAAGCAGGGAGCCCGATGTGGGGCTCGATCCCAGGACCCTGGGATCATGACCTGAGCCAAAGGCAGACGCTTAACGACTGAGCCACTTAGGCGCCCCTAAAATAAAATTTTTAAAAAATAAAACGAAGAGCAGTGGGAGAAGAGAGACATTTAACATTTAAAAGTATCCTGCTCTGTGCTTTTCATCACTGAGAGCGATTGATTAAACATGATAATGACCACGTGAATCAAATGAACCTACATTCTGCCTTTTTTTTTAAAGATTTATTTATTTACTTGGGGGGGGAGGGGCAGAGGGAGAAAATCTCCAGCAGACTCCATGCTGAGGGCGGAGCCTGGCCTGGGCTCAATCTCTAAACCCCGAGATCACGACCTGAGCTGAAACCAAGAGTCGGAGGCTTAACTGACTATGCCCCCCAGACGCCCCTACATTCTGTCTTTTTACCTTGCCCTCATACCCTAATGTCAGAGAACCTGGTGATAAACAGCTAGACATCATTTTTTTAATAGTAAGTGATGTCACTTGTAGGGTTTGGTTTGGTTGGTTTTTGGTCTTGTGTTTTAAGATTTTATTTTAGAGGGAGAGTGCCCGGGTGGGGGCAGAGGCAGAGGGAGAGAGAGAATCTCAAGCTGACTCTGCTCTCAGCCTGGAGCCCGATGTAGGGCTTGATCTCACGACCCTGAGATCATGACCTAAGACGAAATCAAGAGTCAGACGCTTAACTGCCTGAGCCACCCAGACGCCCCTTTGGTCTTGTTTCTTAATACTGGTGGAAAGGTAAGAATTGAACAAGCCAGTTTTCACTTCAGAAAGTCCTATTGTTACTGCCTTTTGTGAAACATTTTGATGGAGAAGCAGGACATTTCAGTCAGCATGAAAACTTTGGAGCATTTTTATTTTCTGCTTTCAGCACCACAGTGGTTGAAGACCAACCAGTTTGGGCCTCTGGGCACTTGACCCTTGTGTAAGAGGCAAGGACAATAAAAATTCAAAACAGCATGATTTAGAGTTTGTCAGCGTTGTTATCAAGAACTAAGGTAGGAGTTCAAGGAAAAGGTAAGAATCTGAGGCCAGAGCGATAGAATCAACAACCCCTCAGAGAATCTCTCCTGCCAGGCGCTTGTGAGTTAACCTGGGAGGAGCACAGCCTGGTTGCATTATGGAGGGCTTGTGCCTAGGAGAAATGGAAGGTCAGGCTAGCTGTGTAAACTGGAACCAGGCAGCAAGGGACCCAGGATGCCAAGTTGAAGTATAATTTATACCTCTGAAGGGTTCATACCACGTGAAAATATATCAGCTGCATGTTCTGTACCAGTTGATCCTTTATTATAGATCACTGTGGCAGAGAATAGAATTGGGAAGATGAATTAAGAAATTAACGATAGTCGTTGAGGTTTGAGATACTAAGAACTAACTTGATGGCAGTGGGACAAAGGGAGAAGACCTTCCAAAAAATCAATAGGATTTGGTGTTTGGGATGTAGGAGATTAATTATGGGGGTCAGTATTCCTTTCTTTTAATCTGTTGGATTTGTGATGATAATAAGACATACAAGTAGAGATGTCCTACATTCTTTGAACACGTGTTTATTTATTGAGGGCCAACTCTCTGCAGACTGAACCAGGCTCTGGGGATACCTGGGGATCAAAACTAACAAGGATTCCTGTCCTCGTGGCGCTTACTGTCTAGTGGGTGAGGCCGACAAAAATCACATTGCTGTGATTAGAACTTGCCTCCGAACAGGCCATGGGAATAGGGTGAAGGGCTGGGAGTACATGTGAAGAACTGAAAGGCCAGCAGAGTGGGAGCAAAGAGTGAGGAGAGAGCAGTGAGAATGAGGTGCTGGAGGGGAAGGCAGGAGCCTGGCTGCAGGGTGAAGGCTGGGGCATCAGACTCGAGTCAGGGTCACCGTGTTGCTGGTTAACAGGAAATGTGTAGGGTGGACAGAAAGCAGAACTCTGAGAAGTGGTGGGAGGAGAAGCAAGGAAGCATGACAAGAAGGCAGTTCGAGAAGTGGGAGTGGAACCAGGCAGGTGAATGCTGAGTCAGGAATGGGGAATATTCCTAACAGGCTGAGAAGGAGCACTGGCTCTGGGTTTGGCGCCGTTGGGTTTGGCATCGCAGATTTTGGTGACCTTCAGGCAGAAACAGGATTTCTGGCGACTGAGGAGAAAGACTGGGTGGTTAAGAAATTGGGCTAGCGGCTATAAATCACCCGTTCCAGAAGCTGCTAATGAAAGCACTTTTCATAGTTTTAAAATGTATTTGCCCACATACACATTTTTACTCTGCTAAAATAATCAATCTTATGGTGTGTTTCAGATGAAAAAAAAGATATTGACCATGAGACAGTGGTTGAAGAGCAGATCATTGGAGAGAACTCCCCTCCTGATTATTCAGAGTATATGACAGGGAAGAAGCTTCCTCCTGGAGGGATACCTGGCATTGACCTCTCAGACCCCAAACAACTGGCAGAATTTGCTAGGTAAGCCCTAAGAATTTCCTTTCTTTCTCATTATAGAAAGTACTTAGAGTCAGCAGCTGTGTTCTTTGTGTCTAAGTTACAATGGTGGCTCATAGTCTTGCTCCAGGGAAACTTGTAAAAACAAAAGCAGTTCATTTTGTTTGTAGGGGTAACTGCACTATTAATGGGCGTGGCACCATTTTAGATCCTTGCTGACAGTGAGATGAAGCAACTACTTCTTAATTCCGTAGTTGATTTTGCTGGTGAATAAATAAACTTGCATAGAATTGGTTTGGAAATGGGTATCTTTACACTAGCTGCTAGCAGTTGGAGGGCGCTGTGCTGGAGCAAGCTGCGGGGGCCTGGGTCGGAGCTGGGCGGGCACAGCTGACCACTGGGAAGGAGTCATCAGTTCATATTTCAGTGTGTCCTCAGTTAAGCTCCCAGGGTTTTGTTCATTGAAGCGGGCATGACAGGAAGAGATCAAATATTTATGGCGGGGACCCCTGTGACTGGCCACGGTGAGCAGTCAGGAAGATCTGGACCCACTAGAGGCTTGTTTGGCCTGAAGTGGGCTGGGCTCCCGCAGAAGCCTCTGCCCCCTTTTTGTAGTATTTATTTCCCAGCATCATTGGGCAGTTTCTACGAGGACGTGAGAACACACTCAAAGACAGTTTTAAATAAAATGAAGTGAATTCATAAACTCTGGAGCAGAAGGATGACTTCTTTTCCCACCCTGAGGTTGAATGGAGCCTGGAATAGCCAGGAAATTTAGGCAAGGGCAGGATGAGGAAGAGAGACATCTTTGTGATCCCACACCATCTAGGAACAGAGGGGGGATCCTTGTCTTTCTTTTTCTTGAGAGCAGAGTGGAGTAGATAAGAGCTGGGGGCCTGGTGTGTCCTGGTTTCTCCCAGCCCTGCCAAAAACAAGGTGGGTCCTGCCATTGGGAGCCTCAGTTTCCCCATGTGTCAGATGGGTGTCAGAGTCAGAGGTGTTGTAATAAAGGGGTATGTACCCTTTTCTCCTATCCCATGAAACTGCCGCCACAGGGAATCTACACGTGAGTCTATTTCTGATTGATCGCGGCTGAACAAAAAAAAGTTAAGGCTTCTGTCCTTTTGTGAATGACATTGTGTCTCCCAGCTTTTGTTGCCTTTCATATTTTAAATACGGTATGCTACTCAAATGTTACTCCATTCCCCACCCCCCCAATACAAATAAAAATGGAATCTGTAGATAGAGTCAGCAGTGAGGTTAGAGTTTTGGGGCAGATTGAGTCAAATTGTGTGCCAATGTTTAGTATTGTCATGCGTTTTTAAAGTTAGTCATCCCTTGTTATCGTACTTGGAATTTAGCGAGGGTAGAGGATGCTGTCCCCAGGGGTAGACATACGAACGAAGGAGTCAAGGAAAGCCTTGTAGAGGCGGTGCATCTGACTTGAGCCTTGAAAAACACTGAGATTTGAGGGGGCAGGTGGGGTTCCCATGGTGGGCCTAATGCTAGTGTGGCATGAGTTTGTGGAAAGGTAGGTACTCAACCCCCATCGGGTATACGCTCAGAAAAGGATAAGTAGGTTTGGCTGGGAATTCGGATGCTCACAGGGAGACAGTTGGAGTGTAAGAGTTCTCTGAATACCGGGCCCACATCTGGGAATGTTTTCAGTGTGCGGTGGGCAGCTGCCAGAGGTGTGTGAGCGGTGGAGAAGGGGCTCTGTGATCAGAGGTTGGCTTTGAAAGAAGGACACATCCTCTGTGTCCAGGCTGGGTCGGCGAAGGGCCAGACAGGGAGTGGGAGAGGTCACGAAGGCCTGAGCTGGGATTGCGGTGGCCAGATGGTGAAAGAATAAATGAGATGAGGGTGGCAGGAGATGAGATTGAGAACCAGACCGGCTGTGTGTCTCCGGGAAGGAGGACTCAGAGTGGAAGTTGAATGCTTCGCGCCTCAGGTGGCACGAGATTGGGAGAGAGTGCTGGTTTGGGGTTCAGGGTGGGCATTGTTTGGCTTTAGATGGTAATGAATCATCCCTGTTGGGCCCGACGTTGTTTCAGGAAGTACGTCAGGGCTAGACTCATCTGCTGCACTGTGGCTGAGGCCGAAAGTGGCCCAGACGTGCACGCTGTGAGAGGCCTGTTGCCGAGAGGCCGGTCTTGGGAAAACCCTGTGATCGGAGGGTAAGGGAACCAGCAACAGGGCACAGGGCTCATTCAGACAGACGGGGTGGCTCAGGGAAGTACATACAGCGTCATAAAAGCCAGGGGAGTGCTCAGAAGGTCCAAGAGAGGGACCGCTCTCTCAATTATACTTTGCGGAGTGATTTCAGCGGAGGAGCAGAGAGAGGGCTGAGGTAGGATGTTACAGAGAGCAGGAACCTGGGGGTGGCGAGCAGAAGTGATGAGGTGTTGATGACCCTTGGTGTTGTTCACCCTCATTGCTGAATTGGGGCAGCTGATCTGGAAGCTTGTCCACAGTTCCCTGAACAAAATCTGGGGTGTTGGCCCTGCACTCGGGAGGTGCGTGTCACTGTTGTCGAATAGAAGCTTCTGCTTGTTTCCCAGGTGGCCTCGAGCCTGCCTCAGGGCTGCCTTCAACCCTACTAGACCTGAATGAGCCTTTTCTTCACCAGCAGTAGATAGTTAGAAGACCGTGGAGTCACGTTTTGAGATTTGTGAGGAAAAGTTACTGTAAACATAGAAATCCCGATCCAGCAAAGCTGTTGGTCAACTACAAGGCATAAAAGTGGCAATTGTAGACACAAGGATTCGTTTTCTGTTGCACTTACCCTTTCTGAGGGGGTTACTGGAGGATATACTCCAGGAAGACGAGGACGTACATCAAAAGGAAGCCTTCCTAAAGAACCTGGCGAACAGAGAATCAGGAGGGCAGCTGTGCGGCAGGCTGGAAACCCATTCAGTTGAGAACAGAAAGTCGGTGAATTGTAGGGCTTTCTTCAGGAAAAGTTGAGTTCATTCAGCGGTGCACAGAATGAGTAAGAAGCCAGAAGGTCTTGGTGGTATGGGAAAGAGTTTTCTAAAAAGGAAAAGATAATCAGAAACCCCCTGAAGAGAGAGGCAGTGCTAAGAAAGCCGTGGCCTAAAAGTGGGCATAAATTTGATGATGGTTGAAGTGCATTGAACTTGTTTGGCCTGACTCTGCAAGTCTCTCCTTGGTCCTGAAGTGACTGTTTTGGACTCACAGAGCAAGAAATGCGATCCTAGCACACAGTTAACATTCTACAGTAGGCGATCTGTTTCCATAATCATCTGAATATAGTGTGTGTTTCTTTTCTAAGCATCCTGTTAAAGATTTCATTTTGTGTACAGAATAGAATGAGATCTTGCTCATCCTGACAGTGTATACAAAGTTGAGGGTAGAGGGTTGGGCTCCCGCTCATCCCCGTTGTTCTTAGTATCCTGGAACAGATCACGGAAAACTATCAAGTCTCTAACTGGACGGTGGTGGTGGTGAGAGGTACTGGAGCCTGAAATGCCCTCTTTTGTTAGATCTTTTTGAAATGTGTGTAACCAACCGCTGAAGAGGATTTTCGGGGGGCCCCGGCATTGGTGCCTGGGACTCTGAAAGCTAAAGACAAAGAGGCACCAAGTTTCAAATTGTTAGGGGCCAGACCCTGTCTTCTTCTCTTGTAAAGACCCACAGAACCCCCTTTATCCACCTCCACTCCATGGCTCAGCTGTTGGCTTGAGGTAGCGTGTTAGCTGCTTTTCCCTCTCTCCTGTGCTGGGGAGAGGGGGTTCTGCACTGGACTTGGAGCTGACCAAAGAGTGGTTCAGGTTCCTGCCGCACCGAGCCTAGAGAATCGGTTAGGAGTAAGTAAATCCGTTACATGGGGGAGCGGGGCAAGTATAAGAAATAAGGACTTTTCATCTGAAAGTCCTGGTATTGGAGGAGGGGGGGGATTTTGTTCTTTTTTAAATACTTCAAAATGTGGCCAGTGGGTGGGACCTGGTGAGTTCTTGTTCCTGATTAAATGAACAGCCTTTGTGCTCTTTTCATTAACTACAGTTAGCCCTTCGGAAACTTCCGGTCTAGAAAGATCAGAATTAAGAGTGGTTAGGTCAGTCACAAGCTGGTTAATTTAGTTGTCGTCCACCACCCACCCTGAGACTTTTTCGCAGAAGTAGCATAAAGATGAGCTGGCGTAGCGGAGCTGGAAGGACCGTCAGGAAAATGTGCTGTCTCCATAGGAGATACTTGGTCCGGCGAACTTAGTCTCGTTTGTCTGAGGCACCGCTCTTCGTTGCACCAAGAAGGGAGGGGAGTTGTGGTTGCAGAGGGGAGCTGGGTTCCAGGAACTTCTGCCCCCAACACAGGTCCCCATGGGGGTTCCAGGCTGAAGGCGACTAAGCTTATCGTTTTGCTATGAACAGGACTCTCTTCATTTGAGAATCTCTGATTTAAAAACGGTCCATCTCGGCGTCTGGGACATTGAGCTTTAACTTACAACTCTGGTTTCGCCCTGCTCCAAGTGGTGCCAGGAGATTCCTGCAGATTTTTGGTCCCGGAGTCCAGCGTTTACAGTGCCGCCCCCACCCCCCGGGTGCGGAGTGAGCCCGGGCAAACCCAGCGGCCGGGCCGCATGCAGCGTGCGGAGTGCTCTCCGCTTCCCATTGAACAGGAAGCTTCTCCTGTTGTGTACCCGGCCCCTCCTCGAACTTTGTAATCTGCCGAAGGTGCCCTTCTACTCGACTTGTGCCGTTTTTCTCTAGTCTCTCAGCCCTTTAGTTGAAAACGGTGGCTTGGAGCACCAGAACCTTCTGGACTGTTAAGTACAACTGGCTTTTTTTTTTTTTAGGAATGAACTCATTTTTAGCTAGGCGCATTTAACACGCAGCTGGGGATAAGAATAGCTGTCATTCCCCGGGAGCTTCACGTGCATCCTCTCTGAGTCTTGGCAGCTACAAAGCAGGTAGCATTCCACCTTTTTACAGAGTGAGAAACTGAGGCTGAGAAGTTCAGTGATTTGCTCAAGGTCGTGCAGCTGGTAGGAGTTGGCGCCGAGCCCGGCCCTGTGCCCCCCAGTACCGCCGGTGCCTCCGCCGCCGATGGCGTCCTGTGGCAAGTCTCCCAATCGAGGGAAAACTCCAGTCTTGGTTATTCTGAATAGTTTGGGCATGTTGAAGAGAGATTCCAAGTAGCAGTATATGATTTTAGGCTTTTTAAAAATTACTTTTTTAGGATTTCAAATACTTTTTTTTATTGTGTAAGTTATGTATCAGTTGGTGCCATGAAGATTTTAATTTTAGTCTTTACTCACAAAAAAAAAAACGCCACTTTCAATCTAGTTTTTCGAAAATGACCTTTTCAATGTTTGCCTTCAAATAAAATACAAAAGGCACCCACAGCACACACCGCCTCATCTGCCAGTGGTGGGGGGGGGTTTTCCAGGGAGCTTAAGGGTGGCTGCGATTAAACCTTTCACTTCCTTCTTGTGTCCAAGGGTGTTTGTCCAAATACATTTTAAACTTTCATTCTGAAATCAATTATATGCTACCTGCTGGCACACATTTTGCAAATGACATTTTAAGGAAAAATACCACTTAATGATAACATTTAAGAAATAGAGAGTTTGGTAAATGGTACTTGGGACTGTGCCCTTTAATTTTGTGTATATTTGAAAATTTCCATGATAAAAAGTTTTCAAAAATCAAGTTCCTGGGAATAAATTTAAGAAAATGTCAGGGGTGGGGTGGGCTCACTCCATGGGGTGCCGCAGCAGGCACCTCGCTGACAGGGACACCCCACCCTGCAGCCCCAGACGGGTGGGCCAGGAAGTGGTTGTCTGTGCGACTTCTCTGTCAGCCCGGCGGACATCTTTTAAAGTTGGTTTATTAACATCATTTGCAGACAATAAAATTCACCCTCTTTAGGTGAGTACCACTCTTGCGAATTTGGACAGGATCATGTAGCCGTGTCTGCAGTCGAGAGAGACATAGAGCATTTGAGTGTAATCATCAAAGAGTAAATGTCGTTATTCATTGGGAAGACGGAAGCCTGGTTCTTAATATACCCTTTTCTTCTTATTAATACTTGATTGGAGTAGAACCCATTCATGTGAATCACTATTGTTTTCCAAACTCTGATCTAACCTCCAGGTGGCGCAGTGGCACCAAATTCTTGTCCTACAAAGTTCTGTGAGCTCAGACCAGCTCCAGGGTTTAATGGTGTTTCAGATAACAGGCCAGCTCAAAGCCCTGTACACAACAGGCGTTTAGAAAATATTTGCTTACTGATGGGGTGATCCCCCAAGTAGAAGAAAGGAGGAGTATCTACAGGGTTGGAACGAGGGCGGATACCAAGCTGGAAATGTTCTCAGAACTTAAAGTAGGAAATTCATACCGTCTTGAACAGACTTCCTTAGAAGTAAGTTCTAGTCGCCAGAGAAATTGGTTCACCAATGCTCCTCGAGGGATGGAGAGTTTAACTAGATGACTTTGTCAGCTCAGGTTTTATAAAAAACAAAATCTTCAGGTCATCCTTTTCCCAGATCAAGGGTGAAGAAGGACCTTTGCGCTAGGGCTTTGCTAACTTAAAGATGACCGCAGAAATCTTTTGTGATGAGAGAGTGCTGGTAAGTTAGCTCTTACTGGTAAGGCATCGCTGACCTCGTGGCTCATTTGTTAGCTGTGCACTCTCACGTAGGGCAGTGAGGTGGCAGACGGGACAGAAGGAGCGTCTGTCTCGAAGATGTAAATCTTTTTTTCTAGTCTCTCTAGGAACTTTTAATCTCTCACCCCTCTACCACACACAGATCTGTAGGGAGTATGTGGAGAGAAAGTTTTGACAAAAGACCAAAGGTTGGTTCAGTGGAAATAGCAGGTAGGTAAGCTACCAAATCAGCAAGCTCTCTGGGTAGTGAGTCCGCATGGGGTTCCTATTACACCCCGGTCCCAAAGCAGGGCTGGAAATCTCTGTCGTTCTGTTTTGTTTTTTTTTAAATGCTCTCATTATTTGAAAAACGGTAACCTCCCTCCCACCCCCACCATCAAAAGTAGTAGTATGATAAAATTCAACAGTGGGAAAGGGTGTGGGGTGTTCCCACCTGTCCACCAGTCCCTGGGGGCTCTTCCCCAAAACACCACTATCAAGTTCATTTACTATGTTTCTTTCCAGAGATAATGTATATAAATGATTTTCTGTTTACAAGGACTCTTCTGTGCCCTTTTAAAAAATTATCTCTCCTAAAGATAATGTCTGTCAGTATGAAGTGAACCCTCCCTCCTTTTTTTTAAGGGGTTTTGTAGGGATCTGTGTTTAAGACCCTCCCCCATCTGCTGCTTCCTTTTCACAAGGTGTCTTTGTTACCACAGCAGCTGCTCCTGGATACCTTGCTTTGCTCCCACTAAGAGATTCCTCTGTGGGTTTGGGCTGGTGGTCTTTCATGTTATTTCAAGAGCTTGGAGGAAAGAGCAGATATTTGAAGCTCACAGACCTTAGTGCCGGTCTGAGCTGCCCTGGCTCGCTCGCTGCGAGACCGTGGCAGCGACTCAGGCTCTCTGAGCACCAGCACCCACACCTGTGAAATGGGAAGGGTGCTTCCCAGTCACGGGTGGTACTCAGGGAATGTGGTCTCATCCTTTCCCTCCTGGACGCCACCTATAACCGTAGTTGTTTGTATCTGTAAGGAAAACATTGTAGGGACTATATGATTTATGCCAGATGAGTCTACCCACTCCTACAAATCTCTCTCTCTCTCTCTTTTCTTTTTTTTTTTTTTTCTTTTTGGTAAGAATGAAGCCAAGAAAAATTAAAGAAGATGATGCTCCAAGAACAATAGCTTGCCCTCATAAAGTAAGTAATGCTAGGGGAAAAGTGTTTGTTAAACTGCCAATGAAGATTTAGAGAGCTCATAAGCAATCTGCACTTTTATTTCCATCTAATAATTAAGTGAGGAACTAAAGTCTTTGTTTTGTAAATTCAAGAGGCTATATTTGTGATGTAAGTTTTGTTGTTCAGTAAAGGCCACTTAAATTTAAATACCGTTAATGGGGCTACTGTAGGGCGCCAGTGTTTTTGCTCTTACTGTATATTGAATATACAATGTTAGGATTTTATTTCTTCCTTTTGGATCATGAACAAGTCAGTCTAAGACATTGGCTTGTGTCTCACCCATGGACCTTTGGGGGCTGAAAGCTCATGATGGAAATTTGGAAATTATTTTGGATGCTGCTAAAGTAAGCCTAATAAAACTACATCTCTCACAATTTTCTTAATTTGCCCTGTTAACTGTGTGTTACTAGAGGGGTGCTTAATTGTTTTCAAAATGTGGCTAGTCTTCCAAAGGAAAGGATCACCTAAAAAGTACTTTGAGGTGTTGGTTGGGTCTGTTTCACACTTAATTGGATGGATGTAAAACTAACAGAAAAAGAAGTATCACGGAGGTGGGGAGAAAGTTTTAATGGGATAAAGAATTTTTAAAAATCGGTATTTGAAGAAGGATGAGTTTCATTTGGCGATGTCCTTCTAATGACCACTCACAGGTTCTTTGTGTGGTTTTTCAACACGCTTAGTGAATGGAGATTTTGAGATGTAAAACAAGTTCCTTTGGGGGCCAACACGTAAAGAAGCATTTGAAAACAGTTAGGCCCTAAGTGTCTGTCCTCCCTGTAGCTTCTCTGTGTACTTCTTTTCCAAATTTACATTTTTTAAAAAATTCCATTTGCTAAATGGAAACACAGCCTGGGGGTCAAGGTGCCAAAGCCGCGGCTTCCCCTCCCTCGTGCCTGTGAGGCTGTCGTCCTGTCCACTCATCCCCCACTCGCTCCATCCCTGGACAGCAACTGCAGAAGAAGTTGGGAAGGCCATGCTTGTCCTGAGCAGTGCACGCCCGTCCGCGCCCCCCTCCCCGCTCCGGCGTCCGTGTGCCTGCTTCCTTTCCTGGTGTCTCACAAAATCAATTTCTTCTGTAGTTGCCATTCCTTGGAGACCCTCTTGCTTCTTTCTCTGTCAAGAAGGGGAAAGAGGCAAAGAGAGAAGAGGGAACAGTAGGCGATGGAGAGTGACAGCCCATTCTTGCAGCCCAGAATATGGGGCCCACCAAAGGTAGTGGTGGACTGCTCTCCTTTCAACCCCATTTGTTTACCAGGGCTTCTGCTACTTCAGCTGGGCACAGAGTTGGGGGAGGCAGCTGTGGTGTGGCTGGAAGCCAGGCTGCTGGGTTCTACCCCCGGCTCAGCTCCTACGAGCAGTGTGACCTTGGGCAAGTCTCCTTAAAGACATCTCTGAGCCTCAGTTTCCTGATCTGTAACACGAGGGTTTGCATTAAACGAGAAGGCCTTTTCCAGCTGTCTGGTTTTTGTCTTAAGTCATTTAATATTTCTACTGTTGATATTGAGTAAAACGTAAGTGGCGGGGGGGCCGGGGGTGGTTTTGTTTCTTGGGTCAGTGAAGGCTGTTTTAAGTGGTTGAATTCTTTGTTAATGGTTTGCAGCGTGAACCACTAAGCTTCTCTCTCTGTTTGAAGGGCTGCACAAAGATGTTCAGGGATAACTCTGCCATGCGGAAGCACCTGCACACCCACGGCCCCCGAGTCCACGTCTGTGCAGAGTGTGGCAAAGCTTTTGTTGAGAGCTCAAAACTAAAACGACACCAACTGGTTCATACTGGAGAGAAGCCCTTTCAGGTAGAGCTCGGCCCTTCCCCCTCCCCACACCACCCGGCAAGTGCAGGCGGGGCTGCGGGCACTGGAGGGCCGGAGAGACGCGGCTCTCAGCGCTCCCGAGGGAGGAGAAACCGAACCGGCGTCCCGTTGGTGCGGCCGCAAGGGCTGCCCCGGCACTTGCCTTCCCCGTGTGCGGCGTCTCTGGTCCTGGACACGGGGACAGGGTGTATCGGGGTGTTGATGGGGTGTACTTTGTATCAGGAGGAAAACTGGATTGCTCACGAGCAAGCCTAAAACTGCATTTCTAGTGCATTCACTGTGGGATTGAAGCAGTTTATTTTTGGTAGTTGATGGAAGTATATTGAATTACTAATTGACGGGGGAACTTCCAAAATTCTACCGAACGGAGTAAGTATAGGTGATGTTTTGTCTTGTTTTTAGAAACCCATCGCAAGTGAACAAACTAGCAGTGCAGGTCTCGATTTAACACGGTTCTCTTTGATACCTGACACCAGAAACCTTCCTAATCGATTGTATTTCATTATTTGAAACATTGACATAAGTACTAAGACCGTAACATGATCCCGAGGAAGATTCTTGGTGTTTTGCCAAGTGTGTCTCTTACCCCGTATTTAAAATCATTCCTGAGGGCTGTGCCTGGGTTTCCGAGTGGTCCGCATGCAGAGTTCGAGCCCCCCGCCCGCTTGTGCTGGGGTGGGACTGGCCCCGGGACTGGCGCGTTTCCCCCGGAGCGGGGAGGACGAGGTGTGCGGCCCGAGAGGCGGGCTGTTCGCCGCCCGCCACCCCGCCCCCTCGGCCCCGGCACGGTCACTGAGCCGGGTTCTCTCTGGTCTTTCCTCGACAGTGCACATTCGAAGGCTGCGGGAAACGCTTTTCACTGGACTTCAATTTGCGCACACACGTGCGAATCCATACCGGGGACAGGCCCTATGTGTGCCCCTTCGACGGCTGTAATAAGAAGTTTGCTCAGTCAACTAACCTGAAATCTCACATCTTAACACATGCTAAGGCCAAAAACAACCAGTGAGAGGAAGATGGAGAAGACCCTTCTCGACCCCGGGGAGCATCTTCCAGGAGTGTGATTGGGAATAAATAGGCCTCTCCTTTGTATATTGTTTCTAGGAAAGAATTTTAAAAATGAATCCTACACACCTAAGGGACATGTTTTGATAAAGTAGTAAAAATTAAAAAAAAAAAAAACTTTAATAAGATGACATTGCTAAGATGCTCTATCTTGCTCTGTAATCTCGTTTCAAAAACACGGTGTTTTTGTAAAGTGTGGTCCCAACAGGAGGACAATTCATGAACTTCGCATCAAAAGACAATTCTTTATACAACAGTGCTAAAAATGGGACTTCTTTTCACATTCTTATAAATATGAAGCTCACCTGTTGCTTACAATTTTTTTAATTTTGTATTTTCCAAGTGTGCATATTGTACACTTTTTGGGGATATGCTTAGTAATGCTATGTGTGATTTTTCTGGAGGTTGATAACTTTGCTTGCAGTAGATTTTCTTTAAAAGAATGGGCAGTTACATGCATACTTCAAAAGTATTTTCCTGTAAAAAAAAAAGTTATATAGGTTTTGTTTGCTATCTTAATTTTGGTTGTATTCTTTGATGTTAACACATTTTGTATAATTGTATCGTATAGCTGTATTGAATCATGTAGTATCAAATATTAGATGTGATTTAATAGTGTTAATCAATTTAAACCCATTTTAGTCACTTTTTTTTTTCCGAAAAATACTGCCAGATGCTGATGTTCAGTGTAATTTCTTCGCCTGTTCAGTTACAGAAAGTGGTGCTCAGTTGTAGAATGTATTGTACCTTTTACCACCTGCTGTGTACACCCCATGTAACAGAAAAGGGCAACAATAAAACAGCAATCCTACAGAAAGAATACGGCAGAAAAAGATCTGTAAGCACAGTCTTATTTCCTTTTGTTGTCCAGAATAATTATAATTCTCGAGCCTCCCAGAAATTGGAAGCTAAATAAAGCAACTCAAGTTTCCTTTATTTTGCACTCAACTACAGTGACTTGTGATTGCAGCGGTGCATAGATATTTCAGGACTTCCTACGCGTGCTGAATTCTGGGAGAGAGTAGGTGACAGGCATCCCGAGTTAAGGAACTACCTCAGAGTACCCCAAACCGGGCCCGTTGGTGATAGGATTTTGATGTTAGCTCCCCCCCCCCCCCCCCCCCCCAGCAAAAGTGTGACTGGAGCAGTTGTGCCCCGGCCTGTGTGTGTGCTCTCAAGGTAAGCTGTCACCTGGACGGGGCGCGAGCAGAGGGGAGACCCGAGGGCACTTGCCGGCGCGGGCTGCCTTCACGGCGGCCCCAGCGGGTCCCTGGCTGGCCTGACGGGAGGCGCTTAGGGTTCTTCTTGGCTGTCGGTCGGAGAGCCTTGCTGGCCCCCGTGGCAGCCGCGTGCTGTGGCTTCGTTTTCCTGCTTCTCCCTGGACACCGAGCGCAGAGCGGCAGGGTGATTCGATGATGAAGAATACTGTACTCAGTGAGTACTTTACCTCTCACATTGTGACCTCCTAAGTGTACGACTACAATTTTTGCATTTTACTTAGAGTCCAATATCACACTCGTGAGACTATTTTATAAACTGCCATGATACAGCAAAAATGCCATTTATTCAGAGCGCAGACAGCCGTGTGTGTGCTGCGTGCTTGGCCCTGCGGGGCTGGTGACGAGCCAGCTACCGTCTGAGGTTTGTGTCCCTCGTGTCCAGGACACCGTCGGGTCAAAAGCGCAGCCCTGTCCCTCTCAGCTTCTCCAGCGGTCCCGTACAGGAGGATTGGTGACCTAATAACAGGGACCCTGTGGCTCTCCGGAATTTTGAAGTGCCTTCTGAGTCCTAAATGACAAATTTAACTTGAGACACTTTTTCTTATTTGTTCAGAATCTGGTATCCATTGGGTAGTTTGATGGAACTGAGTTAATCAGAAGACCCCAGCTGTTCTCGGGATAAGCCCGGCTTTGCTGTATATGGCAGGCAGGGGAGAGGTAAGCCGGTGGCGGAGGCCCATGGAAGCTGCGCGCCCCAGCGCCATCGCGTGCTTCTCTGACTAGACCTGGGGCGGAGGCCTCCCCGACGCCCGTGGTGTGCGCGCCCCTACCTCCCCACCCCACCAGGTGAGCAGTCTGGGTGCTGGCCGCCTTAGGAGTCCGGGGCCGCGCCACCCGCGCCCAGCACCGCCACACGGGAGCCCGGGCCTGGCGCTGTCCCCGGGACTTGTGCCGTGGGGTGGTGTCGCCAGCAGCCCCCGCAGAGCCACACCGTGAGCTAGAGGAGCCAGGCTCCCGTGTGCAGCGACCCCCCCTCCCCCCGTGCCTTGATCCCTTGGGGGATGCCTTGGTCATCTCTTCTGCCCCCTCTGCCCCCTCTGTCTCTGAGGGGAACAGCTGTCGCTCCCCAGGCCCCTTTGTCCGTGTGTCTTTCACGGTCTGCAGAGTTCATCTCTGACAGGAATTGAAGTGGGGGCTTGAAGGCGGTGGAATGTCCCAGGTTCCCGGCTGGCGGGGCGCTCTCCATTCCCAGTAGTGTAGGAAGCTCCTCAGGGAGCGGCAGTGAAAGACGAGCCGTTGTCCTCATTGGCTGTAACCGAAACCCGTCGTGCTTGTGGTTAGAATTTATAATTTTGCTGAAGATGTAATTTACTGCAGTTTGAAGTGGTGTTCTAACAGTCCCTTGTCTTGAGGATTAACCTGATTTATAAGTGATACTGACAGACATATTTTCTTACATCCGAACTGAAATAAATGCATGTTTCTAGCATATGTAATATAAAAGCTCCAGAGGATAAGTTTACATTTAACAAGATGTTGTTTTCTATTTTTGGATTTCTTCTTATTTTCCCCCCTTTTTTGGTAGTGGGGGTTTAGGGGGAAGCATAATATTTGTATAAAGAACTGTCACCCCAGAGTGACATTTATTTTCCAAGGTGACATTGAACTCACGCTGTTGGTTTCATATGGTGTTTGTGTGCTGTGCCTAGATTCAAGGCCTGAGGATTTGAGGAAAATCAAGACTTTTTCCTCCGTTTGGTTTTCATGTGCAGGTTCTTTTAAATGTCACTTACTTCGCTGAATTTGAGTCAAGCAAGGCCCTTTGACAGAGAGTATCTCGATGCCTGCCAGCGTTTCCAAGCGGAGTTCTAGATGGTTTCTTCACAGATAGAGGAGAGAGAGTCCCTTCCATTCAGCAAGAACCCAGAGACTCCGCGGGCTGCCTGAGGGGTCGCCGCAGTGCGGTGGGCAGGGGGCCGGGGGGGGGGTCACTGCTGCCCCCGCCCTGCCCAGCAAAACCTGGCTATCCTCACGCACCTCGCAATTTATGTCCGTGGCGCCGGAACACCTGGCCCCCTCCCACATTTTTGAGTTGGAAACCTGATGATTCTACCCCGCACTGCAGGCAGAGAGAATTGATGGCTTCTTGTCTGACTCCTCTGTGGCCTGGGATCAGCAGGGCTCAGGAAAGCCGTGTTGTGAATCTTGGGGATTCCTTAAGTTCCTTCTATTTTCTGGACATCTGACCACCAGCAAGAGCAAGGATCCCAAGAGGTCAGTACAGTGGGAGAGCAGAAGCTGTTCACAGGCGTCCCCTTCATGCCCTGGCCCTGCCCTGAGGCTTCCCCCTCAGCTGTTCTGCTGGCCCTTGGAAGCCAGAGGCCTGCCTGTCCCGGATGGCCCCAGACCCCGGGCGCTTGTCTGACTTTGTAGCCCGTGTCCCGGCTCCCATTGGCATTAGTGGAAGTCCAGCAGGTCAGGGCAGGTGCATGCCACCGGAACTCCAAGCTCTGCTTCCTTGCAGCTCCGGTCATGCATGCCATAGCCTGCACTTGGACTTTTACAGAAGGTCCTCGGCGCCTTCAGAATCCTTCTTGCCTGCGCAGACGCAGCTGAATGTCTGGCTAGGTCTCCTGCACCCTAACTTACTGGCCTTGGCCAACTTGGTTACTGCTCACGTTGTGCTCAGGTTCCCTGGTTGCATGAAGACGATGTGAGTGCAGGCCCTTTAGAGCCGCGGCATCGGGCTTCTAGAAGGAGGCCGGGCCCTCCACAAGTGGCGAAGTGGGGCTATCCGTGGCTGGAAGGCTGCCTGCATCCTCTCCAGGCCGGAGCGGTTAGCAGGGCTTTGGAGAGGATGTCTGAGCTGGAACCGTGTGGAGACGTGGGAGGGGTGGGTGGCGTACTGTTGACACACTTTCTCCGGTCCCCTTATCAGAACTGGAAGGGAATGTTGAACGTGCACATGGGCATTAGTTTAGGTCAGCAGGCAAATCGAGCTTACTGCAGTCCCCCGGCTCCCCATGTTTCTGACCAGCGTTCTGGGAGTCTGCAGAGGGGGGGTGTGTGGTAGTACCACGTTCATCGAAGTCACAGTGATTGATTTTCCACAAAGTGGCAAGTTTGATCAAATTGCTTTTCCTTCAAGACCGTCAGACGCCGGAAGAGACAGCATCGGGGTGTTGCAGGGAGGGGGGCGGTTGCTGTGCTGCTGTATTGTGTTTGCTGCTGTCTGGGGGCCGCACAAGGTCTGCATACGGAGTGGAGGGGAAAGGGCATCAGTACCGAACAGAGTAACCTTTTTTCTACGACATCCATACTTGTTACGAGGCTCTGTTATCTACAGATGGTGATTGGTCAAGCCGTTTTCGCAGAACAGTTCTGTTTTTTTTCACTTCCTGGTGACTTCTGTAGGCCCCGACTCAAGGACTTAGCATTGTGTCTCATGTACATCTTTTCTTAAATGTTCTTTGCCATTTCTGGAATTGTCGTCCTTGGTTTTTTCCTTAGCTCATAGGTCATAGATGCAGAAATATTATAGTATTTAAGGCATCCGCATCGAGCATCAGATGGCTTTGCATCCAGAAAAACATTTAACGATAACTCCGTTTGAAGCACCACGCATGTGTAACATGGCTCTATAAAATATAATAAACGCATAATGTTGTTAAGCTTTTTAATGCCTGTGGTTCTTGTTTGTCCCTCAGTCCTCCACACCGCCTCTCGCGGAGTCTGGTCACACAGTCCGCCGGCCCTGGGGCAGCTCCTCGTGGGTTCCCTTCTGGCACAGGAACGGAAACGCGCGGGACGCCACTCACACCAGCCAGAAATGCTTCCTTCAGCTCTCAGCCGCAAGGTGGGCTAGCAGGCCAGAGTTTTAGGGAGGACCTCACCCACTGTCCGGAAGGCAGAGCCAAAAGAAACGCCCATGTGTTGGGGCCCACGGACCCCCAGTGTTTGTTCTGGGAACTCCGGTGCCAGAAAGAACTTACTAATGGGGACAGACTTAACAAACTGGATGAACTGTACCGAGAGCTAGTTAGGATTTGGCCAAAAGCAAAATGCAGACAGGGGTCTTGCTGTCCCTTGGCTGGGCCCTGGTGTCCGAGGTATCGCACTGGGAGGCTTAGTCTTAACTCTCCTTCATTCGTGTTCTTTTTGCCGATGACAGAGGGGCTGCTGGCAATCTGCGGCAGGTCCCAGGCCCACGTAAGGCCCAGGCCTGCTGAGTGAAGGCTCGAGGGAGAGCTGAGCTGAGGGGTGGCCGCGGTGAAAAGTCGTGTGTGCATCTTCAGATTTTAGATCGGGAGGAACCGGAGGTCATCGAGGGCCCTGGACTTGCTTTTGTGGGCGCCCCCAGATAACAATGAAGCCAGTGTCCCTCCTTTGCTCTCCAGCTGCCTGCGGCAACCTACTGCGAACGTCCTGTGCCCAGGACCATGCTAGGCATTGCGAGCCGCGGTTGCATGTAGTCCCCCAAACTGCTGCTAGGAGGGCGAGCTCTGTGGCACTGGCCCCTCCCACCCCTTACAGAGAAGCCCGGTCCCTGTTTCTGGAGCCGGACTGCCCTCCCCCACCCCGAGTCTTAGAACAGTGCATGGCTGGCCTTGGAAGCTGGCTCCCGGGGCTGCCCATGGCCAGTGGGCCTCACCCCCTTGTTCTGGCCCCAGCTGCTCCCCTCCAGCTTCCTGCGGTCACTGCTGTGACAGTCTGCTAGCTGGCTCGCTCACCGCCCCACCTGAACCCTGCAGAATAAAATCCAAAGCGTTCACCTACCGGCAAAGCTAAGCCCCAGCCCTGACCCACTTCAGCCTCTCCCACCTCTCCTCACCTTCCCCTTGCACGTCTTCATTCCCAAGCCTTCCCCTGCCCTTGAACTCCCGGGTTGGCTCGTTCGTTCAGGGCGAACTGTGTGTCGGGCTGTGTTTTCGGTGCTAAGGGAACTTGCATTACACCTGGCGGGGCGGGCCCCGGGGACGCTTGCGCCTAGCTGCGGGTGACCTGGCTCGAGACCCCGTGAGTCTCCAGCCCCGGCGGGGGCTCCTGCCTGGCCTCCCACGCCTCGCCGTGACAAAGTCCTCGCCTCGGCCCTGCCCTCCCGGGGCCGCGCGGGGCCTGAGGGCTCCGTAGTTGTGCGGCTCCAGCCCCGGCCCCGCCCGCAGCGGCGGGTGCGCCTCCACCTCCGGCCGCGGGGGGCGCTGCGCCCGGCCGCTCTCGCGTCGCGCGCGTGGGGGGGGGCAGGTGCGCGTGCGCGCGGTCGGCCGCCGGGACCCCCGGAAAGCCGGCCCTTTTGGGGACGCCGGGCGACTTCCGGAGCCCGCTGGGGCGGGGACGCTGAGGGGCCCCTCTAGCGCGGCCTCGCCTGCCGCTGAGCTTGCCGGGGGCCGGGGCACGGCCGGTGGGAGGGGCGCAGACCCGCGTGCGGATGACCTTGGGTCCCAGGGGCTTCATCCTCCCCCGCACGGGATGGGAGGCTTGTTTCCTAGTGAGGCGTGGGAGGCTAGCCCGGGCCGCGGGAGTCCTGCTGCCAGCCAGCGGCCGCCGGGACAGGCCGGAGGGCAGGGGAGCCGTTCCAGGAGGGCTCCGGGGGCACCCCCAGACCGCGGAGGGGGTGGCTCCCCCGGAGGTGGGGCAGGGCGAACACAGGTCCCCCGTGGCCGACCACGCCTGTCCTGGGTGAAGTGGGAGAGGAGCGGCCCAGGCCAGGGGGCTTCGGTGTGGTGGTTTGGGAGGAAGGGGCGGGAGGCCCTCCACCCCCCGTACCGCAGGCGGCGGCGGGCCGGGTTCCCCCGCAACAGACCTCTTCCACTCGCGTCTCACCTGCTCCTCCACGCGCCGCGCTGCCGCTGTCACCCGGTTCCAATGCCCGGTCACTGGCCCCCACCCATCAGTCCCCAGGGGTGGTCCATCTCCATCTGGCCCGGCTTTTCTTGGCCTCCTTAGGGTGACCCCAGCCTGCCACTGCCATAGGGGCTCCCAAACCTTGTCTTCACTGACACCTGCCCACTCTAGCCTCTGTCCTGCGGTCCTGCTCTCTGCCCCTCCTACCTCCCCAGGGTCTCACCGCAGCCAACCTGGGCGTCCCCAGCCTAAGAGGTCTTCACCACCCTCTGCTCCAAGCCCCATGGCCTGGCTTCACTCCCTCCTACATTCTCGCCTTCCCTTGCCCCTCTGACTCTCCTGGCAGAACCCCACCTGGCCCTGCACCCCACAGCCTCTGCCCTCGTGCACCCCCCGCACTCACGCATTCACTCAACGCGCATTCTTCACCCTCCTACATTCTCGCCTTCCCTTGCCCCTCTGACTCTCCTGGCAGAACCCCACCTGGCCCTGCACCCCGCAGCCTCTGCCCTCATGCACCCCCGCACTCACGCATTCACTCAACGCGCATTCTTCACACCCAGAGGCCCAGCGGGTCCCCGCATGTCTGCTCCCTGTCCTGTGTCCCCATTGTAGTGAATGTTCCCACCATCCATGGGGACATTCCATCTAGAATTCCCAAGGGGCCTGTCCTGGTGGCCTCCCCCCCGACCGTACACTCAGGTATTAGTCCTGCTCACTTTGCCGCCCAAACCTGCCTAGATGCCCCCGGGGAGGCTTTCAGGGTCTGCTCACCAGGCCAGGGAGCCTGCCACCCTTGAGAGCCACACAGTGGTGACACACACAGGCAGGGAGCTCGGGATAAGACCCAGCTTGGCACTGCACACATTTCCTGCCAGGCTTCCCATTTGGCAGCACGTACTCCTTCCCGGAAACTTTATGGAAGCACCATGGCCTTGCCCTCGGGGGGCTTCCTTGGAGGAAGACTGATCATCACAGCCCGAGTGATGTCAGCTAGCCCCAGGACAGTGTGGCCAGGGTGGGAGCCAGTGTCCCCCGCAAGCTGGGCTCCAGCAGCCACTGCCCCTTCTCCGGTGTGCCCAGGACACAGTGGACACCAGCACCAGCCTCTCCCCCGCCCCAGGGTGGGTGGGTGCCAGGAGGTCAGCGTAGGGGGCCACTGCAGAAAGGGAGTGGAGACCAAGGAGCACCCAGGCTGGGTCCCGGGCCTTTCCAAGTTTCCTGCCCCTCTAGTGCCTGAACTGTCACTCCGGGCTGTCGTCCCCTGCAGCCACAGAACTTGGCGAGCAGACCACAGGAGTCGAGGGGGCCAGCCCAGGCTGATCCGGTGGCTCAGAGGGGCCCGCCCTGGGACGAGGGGCTCTTGATTTATGAGTGCCGCTGAATAGCCCCGTGAAAACGGCCAGTGAGGCGAGGGGGGAGGGGGACGCCGCCGTAGCCATTCCTTGCACCTGGGGCCCAGAGGGAGAAAAAGGGAAAAAAGCAATCAGGGCCTGTGTGCGCATCAGAGGTGGCCCACACTTCCTCACCATGCTGGCCTCCAGCACTGGAGAAATCTGGGGAGGACAGTCTCTGTTGACTCAGTTTCCCTCAAACTGCCACGGGGGCTTCATCACTGTTCCTTCCTGCGTGCTCCTGCCTGCCTGCGCTGGAGCCCTCCCTTCCCAACCTTGAGATGCCCTTTGGTTCACACACACCCCCCCGCCCCAGGCCTCCTCTTCCCACCCCTGTGGCCCACGCGCCTCATGGCCTCCTGTGGGGTCTCTAAGGCATGAGCCAGAGCCTATCACTGCCCCAGGGAAAACCAGCAAACTCCTGGCTGTGGCCATGATGCATGGCAGAGAACCCAAGGAAGGAGCAGACCAGGCTGGCCCAGGGGTCCACCAAGGCTGCTTCCTCCTCCGCTGTCCCTGCGGGCATCCCAGCCCCATTTCCTTGGGTCAGAAGTCACGGGATGTGCCATGGTGCATTTGTCCCTCTTACAAACCTTCCTCAGAAGCCCAGTCACTGCTTTCACTGACCAGATCTGGGACACGTGGCAACCTCCAGCTGCAAGGGAGTCTGGAAGGGTATTTTCATCCAGACACGCTGAAGCCCAGAACATACTGGGTTCCATTAGAAAAGGGCAGGGTGGCTATTAGGTAGGCACCTAGGAGGCTCAGCACTGCTACGTGACTTGGCCTGGTGGCCCTCTCCAACCCCGGGGCCCCTGCAGCGAGCCGTGCTGCCCTTCCCACCGCCCTCCGCCCATGGACTCGGCTCCATCTGATCCCTTGGCTCCAGCCCCACTGTCCCCTCCGTGGCCCGGTGGGCTGCTGCCCCGCTGAGACTCAGATATCTCCGAGAGGACTGTCCCGAGCCTAGAGGGGTAAATAACGTAAGGAGCGCTTATCTGCTGAGATGCCACGCAGCTATTAAAAAAACGTGGCCAACTGGAACACACTCATCAGGGAGAGGTCTCTGTTGTGAGTTGAATTGTGTCCCCCAGAAAGATAGGTTGGAGTCCTCAGCCCAGGTACAGGGCCTTTGCAGATGTTATTAGTCAAACTGAGGTCATCCTGGAGGAGGCTGGGCCCATCTGCCAGCGACAGTGTCCTGATAAACAGACGAGGAGACAGAGATGCCCCGGTGGGCGGCCAAGTGGGGATGGAGGGGCAGACTGGAGCAGGAGGTCTACCAGCTGAGGGTCGCCGGCCACCGCCCGGTGCTGGGAGAGGCAGGGAAGGATGCTCCCTGGGCAGCCTCAGAAGGAGCACCGCGGCTGCCCCGGGATCCCGGCCTCCCGGCCTCAGACCTTCAAGAGAATTAACGTCAGTTTGGGCCACCTGGCGTGTGGGATTTGGTTACGGCGGCCCAGGGGAACTCCTGCGAGTTCACTGTCAAGTCAGCGCCCGGGTGGGCACGTTCACCTCTGGGAGCTCCACTTAGACCTCCCTCCTCTGGGAGGCTGTTCCTGGCCTCAGCGAGTGTTCCCTCCGTGCCCTGACCACACCTCTCCGTACCCCGAGAGCTCACAGCACACACCGCCTGGCCTGCCCACGTGGAGGATGAGCAGGGCCCGGGCCTCTCACTGCTGGGAAACCACGGACGTCTGAGGAGCGTTTGCTGAACGGCTGACACTTCATCCAGCACGTTTGTGAGCTTGCGCACCTGGTCCTCATGCCTACATCAGCCCCATTTTGCAGATGAGGAAACTGAGGGTCTGGACGGACACTGGAGCGTGCCCTGGTCATGCACCTCGGGCTGCGATCAGGGCCCGAGAGCACAGACCACCAAGCCGGGCCCCTCTGACCCCAGGGAGGAGGTGGGGAATGGATACAAACAAGGCCACACTCTTAAGAAAACAAAGAATATTTTATTCCTTCAGCGGTTTCTATACAACAATGACACCACGAGAATAGGGTGGGAGTCTTATCTTCCTTGACCCGAGTCAGCCTCCTGGGAGAGCATATCACATTGCCCAAGAGGCTGAGCCCCGCTCAGGGCAAAGGAGGCCACAGTCATCTCCAACTTGTGCAAAACCATCTGCCTCCCTGTGCAAATACACGGCCACGCTGTACTGTGTCCACGAACAGGCCCTTCCTCCACGGCCTCCTGGGAACCCCAAGCAGGAGACTCCCTGGGAGAGACATCATTTGCTGGGGCGTGGGGATCCTCCTGTCCCGATCTCCTTGATGACTCCTCTGCACGGCTCAGGGAACCCTGGCCAGCGGCCAGAGCCCCACACAGTGACTGACCCAATACCCATTTTACAGACAGGCAGCCTGAGGACCAGAGGGTGACAAGCCTTCCCCTCCCGCGGCTGGACTTAACCACTGAGCTCCCCTCCCGCTGGCCTGTGCCTGGTCCCCCAGCCCAGCCCCTAGGCTAATACGGAGCCGCCAGCTGGTCCCAAGCCTCTTAGCGGTCCGTGGGAGTGGCGGCAGCCGGGACATTCCCAGCTGTGCCACATGGAGAAGCTGGGGTGCATCACAGCAGAGTATTATGTCCTGGGACACCGGGAGGCACCCGGAGCTGCCTCTCCGTCCCTGATACAGAGACCGGACAGGTGGCCGAGAAGTGCCCCCCGCAAGGTGGCCGATTGGAGGTTAGCCGCTGGGTGGCCCATCGGTCGGTCGTCAAAGACCCCACGGTGGTGGCGGCCCGGATCCCGGGAAAGGGCTGGAGTGTCGGCGGGCTTTCCGGAAGACCCCAAGTGACAGCGCCAGGCTCGGCGCGGGGGCGCTACACGCCGTCACCTCGGAGCTCGGCGACTGGCCGGCGCGGGTACGAGGCTCCCGATCTCCCGGCCGAGGGCCCCGCGGTCGTCAAGCCCGCGGCCAAGGCCCCCCAGCCGGTGCGCGGAAGGCAGCCCAGGCCCGCCGGCGTCCGCGCGCCGGCCTCACAGGCTGGAGGGCTGGGCCAGGCCGGGCCCCGACGCGGCGGCGGGCACGGGCTCGCCGTCGGGCCGGGCCTCGGGGCCGCGCGCGTACGTGAGCACCACGGTGACGGTGGCGAAGGTGGCGGCGTTGACGGGGAAGGCGCGCAGCAGCGTGGAGGCCAGGCCGCGCGTGAACACGCGCCAGCCCTCGGCGCGGTAGCTCTGGCGCACGCAGTCCGCGAAGCCGCCGTAGCGCGGGGCGCCCCGCAGCCCGTCGGCCTGCAGCCGCGACTTGACCACGTCCACGGGGTAGGTGGACAGCCAGGACAGGATGCCCGACGTGCCGCCCGCCAGCAGCAGCTTGGGCACGAGCAGCCGGTCGCCGGGCTCGCAGCCGAGCGCGCGCGTCAGCACGTCGTAGGACAGGAAGTAGACGCCGAAGCTGGGCGTCTCGCGCAGCAGCGTGGACGCCATGCCCCGGTTGACGCCGCGCACGCCCTCGCGCCGGTAGATCTGCGCCAGGCAGTCGAGCGAGCCGCGGTAGGTGCGCGCCGGGCCCGCCGCCTGCAGCTGCAGCCGCGTCTTGGCCAGCTCCATGGGGCAGCAGATGACGCACTGGATGGCGCCCGCCGCCGCGCCGGCCACGAACTGGTTCAGCGGCGTGTCGCGGCCCAGCGCCCGCAGCGTGTTGCCCTGCACGCCGAACACCAGCGCGTTGATGAAGGTGAGCCCCATGAGGGGCGAGCCCAGGCCCTTGTAGAGGCCCAGCACCTGCGGGGGGGCGGGGGGGGCAGACACGCGTCACGCGCGCTCCTGCTCCTGCTCGCGCCGCCCGGCCCGCCTCCCCGGGAGCCCGCGTGTTCGACAGGACCAAGCCGAATTCTGCTAGAACCCACGTCCTCGAGGCCCGAGGCCTGGGCGTTCGCACCTTCCCATTTCCCAAGTCCCCACTTGCCCAGAGTCCGCGGGGCGGGGGGGGGCAGGGGGGGCGTCTTTTCCGACTCTGCCGTCTGGGGCTCAAAGCATTCCAGAAGATGGTTCCCCACCGCCACCCCCAGGCCCAGGCCACTCACACTCTCCTGCTTGATGATTGACTGGAAGCAGTGCAAGGTCCCTCGGTACTGAGGCTTCTCCAGGCTCTGGACCTGAAGCCGCACCTGCAAGGACAGGGCCCCGTGAACGGTGGGCGAGCCAAGCCAGAGCTCCCAGCTCTCTCGCCCCAGCACTCAGCTCAGCCCGCGGAGGCTCTCTGGGGGAGGCCCAAGGCTGGACGCTGGAGGCAGGGAGCCAAGTACGTTTCTGGGGCCTTTGGAATTCCGGGATGGGGCAGGGCCGGGTGTCCATGCCTCACAGGGGAGGGGATCAGTGGGCAAAGAGCCACAGAGACGGCCGGCTGCACAGGGGGGAGAGGGTCCCCGAGATCTCAGACAAGTAGAGGCCAAGCCTCTGGTTGCATTACGTCTGCATGACGTGCAGACAGTGGGCCCGAAGCACTTTCCCAGACCTCCCCACTGTCCTGGTGGCAAACTGTGGCCGATGCCAGAGGGGCTCCCCACCTATTCCCATCAGGGGCTGACAGTGCCACAGTGGGTGTTAAAAGCACTGAGCCTTGGACTCTGAGGGACCCCTAATTTCTGCCAGTAGCCCCTTGTGGGGACAGTGGTCGTGAGTTAACAAAGCAGTGACAGGAGAGCAGCTGACAGCCTCCTCGATGACCATGTCCCCACCTTCGGGACCTGGGGGCTCATGCCCAGCTGCCCTTGGCGCCCCATAGTCCAGAACCACTTAATGTGAAAGTATTCTTTGTTGACGGAGAGCTTATCTCTGGGCTTGATACGCAGGCCCCACAGTGTGGAGCAGGAGCACATTTCCCGAACTCAGAATCCAGGTCATGGGGGTGAGGGGTGAGCCAGGTTAAGTCCTGTTCTCAGGAGCTGACTCAGAAATCACTATACCACAGCCAGGGCCACGGCACGAACTCCCCTCTGTGGCCGGCAGCACCGGAGGGCCTACCCCTGGAATCACCAGCTGAGGTGGGTGTAGTTACCCCCACTTCAGAGGTGGGAACACTGAGGCTCAGAGATGTTTTGCAACTCGGCCAAGGCTGTCTGTCCACTCCAGCAACGGGAGTGGCTCGGCTGCGGTGTGGGGTGCTGGCTGGTAAGAGCCTCCCAGTGGATCTTCTCTTGACAAACGCACTTACAGAAGAACGTGTTCTGAGAACACAAAAGCACCAGCTCTGCACACGAGGACCTCTGCAGTTGGCGGCCACTGCTCTGAGAAGCGGCTGACAAGCAAGTGCACCCTGCAGTGGACCACCCCAGTGCCCCTTCCCACCCTGGCGGCCTGGCTGGGCCACGGCCTGGCGGCGGAGGGGTGGATTTTCAGTGGAGAAAAGCAAAAGCGCTTGGGCAACATATTAATAACATATTAACACCTTAACACTTAATAACGTATTAACACCTTGAGCTCTGCTCAGGTTGTTTTTGGGATGTGAGGTTTTTTACTTCCCTTCCGTGTTATGGGGTCTCTGGTGGGACATCTCTCTTTCTCATGCAGCCACTGAATGGGCCCTGTGAGCAGAAATAACAGGAAGCAGGGCCAGGCGGGCCCTGCTTGGGTGGGATTTTCGGACACACGTGGATGGCAGCTTGAAGTCTCTGCAGGTTGAACACGCTCTTGCCCAGGCTCAGGCCAGCTTGGGTCCCACAGGGAGCACGGAGGCCCCTCTCCCCTTTGTCTCTGACCCCTGGACCTGGGCTGAGCACTCGCTGGCTGGGAGTTTGGGGGACCAGGTTTGGGGGTGAAATGGGGCCCAAGTCTTGTAATCTCTAGAGTTGAGGTTAACATCCTGTTTGAGGATTGGTGGGCCCGCCCCTGGAAAAGTGGTGGTTCGCACACATGCCCAAAAGGCTTCCAGCTCTCCACCGGGCTGAGAGACGCCCAACGTGAAGACCCTCTGATCCAGAGGGGGCTGATTTTTCTCCACCAGCCCCACCTGAATCCCCGCCCCAGGACCTGTGCCGGGCCCAAGCTCACCTCAGGCCCTCCCTGTCCCCTCCTAGTCAGGGAGGGAACTGTGTGGGGTGGGGAAGGGGAGGGGTGTGGCGGGGTGCGGTTCAGGCCCAGGGTCTGGTTCAGCCAGGACAGAGAAGGGTCGGGTTCCCCTGGTCTGTACTTACTAGTGCTCTCCAGGGTGAGGCTTACGCTCATCTACAACAAAGTTACACTTTTGCTATGGGTGGAGACAGCCCCTAGCTCAGAAAGTAAAGGCGGTTAAAGCAACATAAAATGTCAACATCACATCCAGGCGCGGAGCCCCCAGGGCCCAGCCCCCGACCTCCCCATCCCCTCCCCTGCCCTGGGATGGCCACTCCCCGGTGAAAGCGGTTTTAGACCCACTGTCCCTGATTACTGTCATGTCCTGGGCAGTAGAAGGGAGCGGGGCTGCTAGGAGGACTGGGGGGTTTCTGGGGGGCGGACCTTGTTCTGCTCTCCCCAGGCTTGTGCTTCAGGAAGATGATTTTCGTATGCTTGGCATGTGTGTACTTTTCTACATGGTTACATTTCAGTTAAAACAACAACAGAGCTACTGAAGTAAATCCCACTTTTGCCAAACACAAGGAATATATCTGGTGAGGGTTGGGGAAGAGATCTATGAAGGACTGGGTTTTTTTTTTCCTTTTTGGTTTATATGTCTCTATAATGGTTAAAAATTTCTTTACAACCTACGTTACTTTTGTAATAGAAAGCCAACCAATTAACTGTGTGTGTACCTGATGATTAAAACACATTTTGAAAAAATATCACACGCCCATGGCAGGCACGATGGCAGTGGGGCCAGATCCTGAAGGAATGTACAGAATGGGAAAACTGGTTTGTCAGTATAAGGAAATAAGGTGCTCTTGTACCTTTCTCAGTTTTCTTTTTAATGAGAATTGTTTAACTTTTATACTGGAAAAGAGCCAGTAAAAAATAAGGCCATTGGTGTGGGGGGGCGCCTGGGTGGCTCAGTTGATTAAGCATCTGTCTTTGGCTCAGGTTGTGATCTCAGGGTCCTGGGATCGAGCCCCGCATCGGGCTCCCTGCTCAGCAGGGAATCTGATTGTCCCTCTGCCTCTCCCTACTCCCCCCTGCTTGTCTTCTCTCTGTCAAATAAATAAAATCTTAAAAAAAAAATAAGGCCATTGGTGACACAGCATTAAATTAAACCAAAGGCGCGTGTTCCTTGATCGGCACAATATAATAGTGTGTGAGCCCGTAACTAGGACGAGAGGGGTCACGAGTTGAGTGACAGAGGGGATTACTGGGGGTGGGTTTTTTTCCTATCCGTAAGAAGCCTGGTTTTTAAAGTCAGGTTTGCCCAGATGTGATTGCTGCAGGTCGCCGCAGTGACCAGAAAAAGCCACCAATGGATTTCTTCAAAGACCACCCTCCAGGGTCGAGGTAAAGGGGGGGATCTAAGGGGCAGGAGCCCTGTGGGGTGGAGAGGCTCCTGGTCCCCAATCACTGCCGGGGGTGCTGGTCGTGGCCCAGGAGCTCAAAGGGGGCCAGAAACCCCAGGACAGAGTCCTCCCCAGCCTGGGGGCACTGAGGAGGGGGCCCAGTGGGAGCGGGGCTAGCTGAGGGGGGCCTGGCCATGCCCAGGCCGAGTCATGGCTCAGAGAGGTGTGGCCCCTGCAACATTGGGCTGAGGAAGCGAATCCAGAGTCACTTCGTGGCCGGATACAGAGGCATTTACAACATGTGACTGCAAGATATAAACCCAGCAGGGTGCGGACAGTGCCAGGCTCCCGGGCTGCTCTGGCCTGTGGGCAGGCTTCACGGGGCGGCCAGCTGGGCAGCGCTCAGGCAGCTGTGAGGACAGGCGGGCTGTGTAGGGACCCGGGCTGCTGTGTGGCAAGAAAGCCTGGTCCTTCCACCTTCTCCTTAAATTGCAAACGATTGGATAGAAGATCTGTGCTCTGCAGAACTAGCATTTCCTGCAACCCAGACTTGACTGTTGAGCACCCGGCACAAGGGCCTCTGTAATCTTTTTTTTTAAGATTTTATTTATTTATCTGACAGAGACACAATGAGAGGGAACACAAGCAGGGGGAGTGGGAGAGGGAGAAGCAGGCCTCCCGCCGAGCAGGGAGCCCGATGCGGGGCTCAGTCCCAGCACCCTGGGATCATGACCTGAGCCGAAGGCAGACACTTAACAACTGAGCCTCCGTAATCTTGCCCAGCGCCTCACTTGGCAGATGAGATCCCTGGGCCCCGAGGTAAAGCAGCTGGCCCAAGGTCACACAGCAGACGGGCTCGCGGGGGGCCTGGACCCGCACATAGCCTCGGGCAGAACTTGTTCCGGTCAGAGCCAAAACACCAAGCTAGGCCCTCATGCCTGCGCTGGAGGCAACCCCAGCCCTGAGGTCCCGAGGCCTTTTCTTGCCCAAGGACCACCTGACTGCCACTGAAAAAAGAGGGGACAGGAAGTGACCCCAAACCCAGCTGGGGCTGACATCCCTGCCTTTGCTGTCCCCGGGAAGCGCTGCCAAGTTCAGTGTTGACAGCAGGTCACAGGGTCTGGCCTGGTGCCCTGCTGCTTACGGCCTGCCCTGATTCCCGGGGAGGCCTGCAAGGGAAAGTCCAGACGTGGCTGCTTTCAGGACCTAAAACCCCAACAACAGAGAGAAAATCCTATTTGGGAGTTTCCAGCTGGAAAACATGGATTTCCTTTGTTTCCACTGTGAGCCTCTGAGCACCTGGATCTGGACAGTTTACCGAGGAGGAGCTGCGGACCGAGTGCCCGCCCCAGGGCCCCACACTGGAGCCACGAACTCCTTGCACGTGCACACCAGCCCTTGGGAACCCATCGCGCAGTTTCGTGCCAGTGGGGACTACCACTCGGTGAAGATCATGTTCATGGGAAATACTGACAGGTTCTGGTTTTTCTGTCTTTCTGTCTTTTCTCTCTGAACCGCACTTTATTTCAAGAAGATGTCTGGAGGGCTTCTGCATCAGAACATTGAGCAGCCCCCGCTCTGGGCAAGGGGAAGCCTGCCCTTCAGCCTCTCAGTCTCAGGGGCCACCACCACGGACCTCCAAGTTCAGCCCCGAGCTGGGAGATGTAAGGCCAGACCCAGAAGGAAAGTGGACACATAGCCGTCCACCTGGGTGTCACAGAACCCTAAGTCTACCTTTATTCCAGAACCTTTGGGAAGACCTCACAGGCGTTCCTAAGGTGGTCACTGGAAAGGGGCCTCCGGCCACCCCAGCCCCGTAGGCCTCGGTGCAACGTCTGCGCCTCCCCAAAGACCTGAGAGTAAAACTGTGACAAGACACTCACCTTGACCGTGTCAAATGGGTGTCCCACGAGCACGCCTGCCACACCTGGAGGAAAAAAGGAGGACCATCACCCAGAGGCCTCAGAAACCGGCAGTGTGGGGGGCGTCCGGCTAGGAGGACCGCACGGGAGCTGCTGGATGGGAACAGAGAACGTTTACCAGGCGCCCTGTGAGCTCTTTTGTCCTCAGGTCTGCACGAGCAGTGGGGGTGAGAGGGTGACATCCCTGAGGATGAGCCAGGATCTGTCCCACTCAAAGCTGGTGTCTCTCTCTCCCCTGCTGCTCACACACTTGACAGCAGAAGTTGTCTCCCCCCACCACCCGCCCCGTGCAAACACCTCCCGGCACGGCAGGGGGGCCCAGGGGTTTTGGACTTGGGGCCAGACGGTCACCCAGATTTGAATCTGCCCTCTGCCACTCACCGGCTGGCCAAGCTCCCGAGGAACTCGAGGTCTGCGGCTCACTCCCCTCACCTGTACTCGTGTGAGCATCCGCTTGGCCAAGCCCCTCCCCCTGCGTGCTGACCCAGGGCCGGAGGCATCGAGGCATCGAGGTATTGCAGACACTGGCTGACCACTCCCCGCCCTGCAGGGGAGCCACCTGCGGCCCAGGGAGTCCGCTCCCGACTCTGTGATCATGCGCGATATGCATCAGTCCAGGCCCTGCCCAAACCCCAGGCCCACCTCGAAGGACAAAGGCTCCCTCTCCAAATTGGCTCCTAAATACTTTTCAGAGTCCTCAGTGCTGTTCAGGTATAAATATCACTGGGAATCAGGCACCTTGGTTCCCCATTCACGGAAGGAGAAAGGGAGGCTCAGTGAGGGAGAGAAGCCTGTGCACCAACTCCCATGCCTTCCTCCCTAGAATTCTGTGTGTGAATCTCTTAAAGTTCTCCTTTTACCACTCGGAGTATTTATAATTAAGACAGTTACTATTTGTTGAGTGACAAACAATAACGTTTCTACTGGGGGTCACTGTTGTTAGTTTTGCATGTGACTAACTCTCCCTCTTATTTGTAAACAAAGGACTATTAGCCCATTTTACAGATGAGGAATGGGAGGCTGAGAGAATATGTCCATGTTGCACAGCTAATAAGTTGGTGGGGTGAGGATTTGAACCTGGATCTTCTGGGCCTGGAGCCCCTTTGGGGCTGGATATCATGGTGGTGGGCACCCAGAGGTTAGTGGGGATTTCTGTGCTGCCTCTTTATAACTTGCAGATCTTTGTAAGGTGCCCTCTCCATCCTGTTCAGTACTTTGGGCCTTAGAATCCACTGTGTTTGGTACTAACTTTGCCGATCCTGCTTTCTTTTTGGTTACGTGTGCCTGGTATCGCTTTGTGATGGTTAATTTTCAACCTGGTCCTTCTGCCCTCTGCCACAGAGAACTGGAAATGAGCTACAGCTCGGCTAGGCTTTGGCCCCTGCTCCCATCTGAAGCTGTCTCTGATTTTGCCAAGACGGGACATCTGACCCGACTCCATCTTATTTTATGTGAATGAATTCTTTTACTCCTTTTCTTTTCTACATTTTTTTTTTTTTTTTTTACATTTTTTAAAGATTTTATTTGACAGAGTACAAGTAGGCGGAGAGGCAGGCTCTCCGCTGAGCAGGGAACCCGACGTGGGGCTCGAGCCCAGGACCCCGGGATCATGACCTGAGCCGAAGGCAGATGCTTAACCTAGGAGCCACCCAGGCGCCCTGAACCTCAGGACTTCTTTCTTTTCTACATTTTTGCTGGTTCAGGCAAACTGCCATTTGTCCTCCTCTTGCTTGTTAATGTTTAAGTTCAGCTAAAGGTTACTTCTTGTTTCTAACACTTAGAATCATTATCTGTAGACACAGGATAAGAACCGTCGCCCCTCAAGGCTCTGTCTGCCCCCCCCCCCCGCTGTCCCTCCCCTTCCCCAGTAAGAGCCACCCCAAGAAGGTTCCCCACCCCTGTAGCTTCCCCTTCTACTCCCTACCCTCCCACACCCAGAGACCCCACGAAACTCATAGCTGTTCGCTCTCCTCCTCACCTCTGCCCCCTTCTGGGGGTCTCTACTCTGATCAATTGCCATTTGGCGCCTTTCTGGACTATCTTTCTCGGAGGTAACGTATAGGGCAATGGCTTCCGTATTCCTGCTCCTCTGCATAATGTCTTTCGTTAACGCTGTCAGGGAACAAGGGTCCTGTGCTCTGGTGAGGCTCTCAGGCCCAGGCCAATATCCCAGAATCTCCTGGCTTTTGGTGCTACAGCTGAGAAATCTGTCGCCAGTGCATTTCTTCTCCTTGGTCAATAATTTATGCGTTTTATCAGGAAGCCTCTGAGATTTTATCTGTAGATGTCAGGAATGTCATCGACATGCCAAGGGTGTGTCCTCTTGTTCTTTTTTTTTTTTTAAAGTAACCCTGCCTGGTACCACACCAGCGCTTTCACTCCAGAGACTCAGGCCTTTTTCTGATCAGAGAAAATTTCCACTCTTACGTATTCATCCTAATCATCGTCTCCAGACCTTTTTCTCCTTCTGGAACCCCTAACATTCACAGGAAGATGAAAAGACATCCCTAGGCATCTTGTCCCTCGAGACTTCCATACCTGCGTCTCTGGTCTTTTGAGACGCACTTTGTTTCTATCTTTTGCAATCCACCTTCTTTTTTATGTCGTGTTGTGAATTTTCTAAATTTGAACACCCTAGTTCTAGAATTTATTTTCTGGGACTGTGACTGATTCTCTGGGGTTTTGGAAACCTGACACTTGGCTGGGGTATGCTGTTTGGCCTTACTTCTCTCTCCAGCTGTGGGCCAGTTGTGGGGTCCCCAAGAAGCACACACTGGAAATGCTAGAGGTTCCCTTCCTGTGGGTGACCCGTCCTGCCTCTGGCCCCAGACTTGCTCAGGTTCTGGCACCAGCCTTCATCAGCCTCCAGGATGGGAGGGGTGACCCCCCACCCCACCAGCCTCGGTTGGGAGGCCCCACCAAGGCCTCCAGTGGCAGCCATTTGCTTTCCTACTTTCCCCAGAGGCCCGGTTCAGGGCCCTCAGGGGAGGGGCTTCGGGCCTCACCTCAGACATCCCCATTCACAGGAACAGAGGGGGCCTTGGGGCCTGCCTCCATGAGGGCCTCCAGTCCCCCAAAGCCTTGTCCTTTTAACCTCAGTGACCTTGAGAGCCAGGAAGCCCTACCAGACCAGGTCCCCAACAGGCCACTGAAGCAACACAAGAAGTTGGGAAGGGTCTTTGGCCGTGGGACAGCCCACCCTCACTGAGCCATCACTTGGGGTGGGGGTGGGGTAGAGGAGGGCCTGGGGTCCAGGAGAAGCCAGCAGGTGTGGGGCTGGTGCAGCCATGGGAGGGGAACAGGAAAACAGAGTGGGGTCACAGGGGGATAGGGGAGCTGAGAGCTGGATCTGCAGAGGCTGCCCCCTCCTGTCTCTGGCCTGGGCTTGGGAGACCACTCTCCCCAGGCAGGGTTCCCGGCCCCACCGTGGAGCTGCTCTCCACACCTCCTCCTATCCACGCCCAGCGCAGGGAGAACTCCACTCAGAGCACAGGGTGTCAGCGGCCTGAAGACCTGGGACGGACCCCCTGGTAGGGAGTGTGGGTAGGCCGCCTGAGCGCCTGGATGCTGTCAATCAAGGTGCCTGCCCCACCTCCTAGGGCGAAATTGAACACGTGACCCGACACTCAGCCAATCAGAGGTGATGTACTGTTCTCTGTCCCAGGAATCTGCATCTCGAGGGCCCCCAGGCCACCAAAGAGAAGCACCGCCATCACCCTGCCCTGGGCCTACAGGCCTGGAGGAGCCCAAGACGAAGGAACCAGGCGGGGGCCTCTAGGGCTACCGGCGCATGGTTCCTAGACGGTCCCTCTGCACGGCCAGACATGCCAGGGACCCAGAAGGCAGGCCGGGGACACAATCAGGTCACTGTTCCACCAGTCCCTCCAATTCTCAGGACCAAGGTTTCTCCTGGGTCGAATAAGAGCAGGAGAGGATCCCAGGGGAGGGGGAGCGGAGGCTGACGACCCTCACAAAGAATCTTTGTGGCAGCCACTTCCATCCTCATCCACCTGGGAGACTCAGGCCTCCACTCCCACAGCAGGGAGGTAGGTGCGCACCACCAGCCCCAGGCTTGCACCTGGATCCGAGTAAGGCAGTGGGGGCGGGGGCTGTGGCCTACAGCTGGGTGTGGTGCTGGACTCTTATCTCACCCCTACCCTGGACTGGACAGGATCTCCTAGGTGGCCTGGTAAGGATGGACGGAAGGCATTCCGGGAGCCGGAGCCTCGAGTGACTGAACACGTGTGCCTGGGGCGATGGGTCCCTACGCAGGCCTGGCCTTAGGATGAGTAGGCCTACCCCAAGCCCCACAGCTCGCAGGGGGCTCCCAGGACACCTGGGAGAAATCAGAAGGAATCCTGCCCCTCTGGGGAAAGAACCCACACTGCCCAAGAAGTTGGGAAGGGTCTTTGGCCGTGGGACAGCCCACCCTCACTGAGCCATCACTTGGGGTGGGGGTGGGGTAGAGGAGGGCCTGGGGTCCAGGAGAAGCCAGCAGGTGTGGGGGCTGGTGCAGCCATGGGAGGGGAACAGGAAAACAGAGTGGGGTCACAGGGGGAGAGGGGAGCTGAGAGCTGGATCTGCAGAGGCTGCCCCCTCCTGTCTCTGGCCTGGGCTTGGGAGAAATGCACCCATTTACGAAAAGCCCTGGGGTTTTCCCCCCTTCAGCAGGCTCCAGCCGGGTGGTTTCCTGAGGCCTGATTGGGTAACAGTCCGGGAAGTTCTTAAATCTCTTCACACACATCACTTCCCTGGCACTCTCTCTTCTCCACCAGTCTCCTCTTGCCCAGAGTAGGAAGCTCAGACTGCAGAGGTTTAGATGCCTGAGGCCATTGCTAGTCCTTCCTCTGCCTGCAGGGCGCCCAGCGCCCAACCCAAGCAGATGAAAAACAGCAGATAAACAGTGCTGGAGGAGGGAAGCCCACCATCAGCGCAGGACCAGGCCCGGGGTGACGCAGTGGCTCCTGTCACCTCGGTGGGGAATACCTGTTAGCAAAACCTGGCTCGCAGTTAATACCAGTTGAGTAAATAAACTCTCCAAGGAAAAGCAGAGAAACGAAAGGCCAAACAGGGAAGTAGCCGGCCTGATGCCCTGGGTGGCCCCCAGCAGAGCCAGGACAGCACAGTGACTGCTGCCCTCTCGGGGACACAGGCTTGGGGAGGACCCTCGCAGCCTCGCCTGGGTGAAGGTGCCCCACATCGGTGACACGCACGCGTGAGCACAAGGGCCAGTCCACGCCGCGTGTCAGGCCCACGCCGCCACTCGGGTGGGGTCGCCCCCCAGCAGCTCACGGAACGGCGTAGGAAGGTGCGGCGTGCCAAAGCGTGACTGGGCGCCTGGGGTCCGGCCGGCGCCCTTCAGTGCCCTCCAAGGCCAGTCCGCCAGGGGGTCGTCCTGTGGCCCCAGCCCCGCCCAGACATCTGCGGGGGAAGAGGGTGGAGCCAACCCCAAACTTCTCGGGCCCCGGGAGGGGACCGGGGTGTGGGGGGGGACCCTGGTCCGGGTAGGCGCGGGCTGGGGATGCAGGAGCAGGTGAGGGAGATGAGCCCGAGGCCTCGGGAGAGAAGGGCGCACGGGGCGGTGGGGCACCCTCCTGGCAGTCCCCGCCTTGGCCAAGCCACCGTGCCGCCCCTGCGCCCCAGACCTCTCGTCTGGACGTGCCCCGAAGGACTTAAACGACGCGTGCCCTGGCGGACTGCGCGCTAGACGCCCTCCGGGCCTGCTGTCAGTTCACGCCCACGAGAGCCCCGTGAGACGAGAGCATTGTTACCCCCATTCTGCAGGCGCCGAAACCCCGGCCAGAGGGTGGGCCTCCGGGGCCCAGGGCCCGCAGGTGAGCCGGCCTCCCATCCCGCATGCCTGGCTCCGGCCTCCCGAGATCCGGCGCTCGGGGCGGGAGCCGCCCGCCTCCTTACCCCCAGCGCATCCAGCCAGGAAGTCGAGCGCCATTGCCGGGTCCCCGGTGAGGCCGCCCTTCCTCCTCGTCCTTCTCCTCTGGCCCCTCGCCGGACGGGCGGCCGTCGGGGGTCCCCCGGGCTCTCTGGATTGGGGCTCGGCCGGGCCGCCGCCTCCTGGCGCGCAGCCCGGGGCCGGCCGGGGTCGGGGGGCGGCGGCGACGGCGGCGGCGGCGGCTCAGCGCGCGGGTCCTCGGTCCGCGCACGTCCCTCGCTGACCGGCTCGCTAGCCCTCGCTGCTGTCCGCCTGCAGCCGGCGGTCCCTCACCTCGGGCCGCGCGCCCCGCCCCTCGGGCCTGCCGGCCGGACCCCCGCGGGGTGCAGAGCGCGGCCAATGGGCGGGCGAGGCGCGGACAACACCCCGGGCCCTGCGCGCCGCCGCCGCGCCTCATTGGCTGGGCGTGTGCGAGGTGGGCGGGGTGGGGGGGACGTGGCGGGCGGGGGAGGCGCACGGGCGCTGCAGACAAAGAATGTGCTTCGTGCGCCCGCCCGCGCCGCTCCGGGCGGGAGAGGCGGCCGGGTGCGCGCGGCGGCGGGACGGTGGGGCCGGGCCCGGGAGCCCAGGGCCTGACCGCGGCCTGTGCCGGGCGGGAATCTCCCGGCGTGCGCGAGACGGGTCAGCTGAGCGGGAGGCGGGGTGTGCTCGACTCTGCCGCCGAACCCCGGGTCCCTGCCCGTGTAATGGGGACACGGGCGCGACAGCGGGCGCCTAGAGCCAGGATCCTCCCAGGCTCGGACACCACTAGTCGTGATACCCCGCGGGCGGCGAGTCGCGGGGTATCGGGATCAGAGCGCGCCCGGGGCGGCGGGGAGCGAGCTGGGAAGGGGGCCGTGGGGCGCCCCTCGGGGGCCCGCACCTGCCCGCGCGCTGCAGGGCCGCGGGAGCCGCGGAAGGGTGCGGAGCGGGGCAGGTTCCTGGACGGGCCGAGAGCGGGGCGGCGGAGTGGGGGCACGGGAGGCCTCGGGACGGGGCGAGCCGGCTCAAGTGGGAGGGCTCCGGGCTCCAGTGGTCGTGGGGAGCCGGGCGGCGGGGGGGGAGGGGGACGAGGGGCAGAGGAGGAGCCGGGTCCGACGCGGTCCACATCCCCCCCACCCCCACCCCCCGAGAGTCCCTGAGATTGGCAGTGGCAAGGACCCCTCCCTGGTCAGAGACCTGGACTGTCCGGTTGGGACACTGGGCACTTTCTCCTTCACAATGAGGGTGAGATAACACCTTTCGGGCCCGGGGCCCAACTTCCTTCTTCACGGTGCTGTGGTTCGGACCACACTCCCTGCCATGTTTCCGGATTGCAGATCACAGTTCTTTTATTTTCACTGTACCGTTTCTGAAACCAGGATGGGGTTTACAATGGATCTGTACCCAAGGTTTTAAAGATTATGTATTTCTGGTACTAGGGTATAAGTCAGCTAAGCAATGATCCATGGTGATACAGAGACCTCGAGGAATCCAACAGTCACTTGTGGTTTCCTTTTTTTTTTTTTTTTTAAGATTTTATTTATTTATTTGACAGAGGGAGAGACAGCGAGAGCAGGAACACAAGCAGGGGGAGTGGGAGAGGGAGAAGCAGGCTTCCTGCTGAGCAGGGAGCCCGATGTGGGACTCGATCCCAGGACCCTGGGATCATGACCTGAGCCGAAGGCAGACGCTTAACGACTGAGCCACCCAGGCACCCTTGTGGTTTCCTTTCATTCTTCTTAGAATCTAGATAGAACATTCATTAAGCAGAGACCCAAACCCAGGTCTGCTGACTCCTCGTCCAGTGCTCGTGATGGCTGGTGGGCCCTGAACTAGGGGTCTGGAGGCCTGGGTTTGAATATCGCCAGCCTCTGACCTCAAGGAGCCAGAAAAGCAGTAGCATGTGGGCCCCAGGAGAAGCCCAGACCCAAAACAGGGGTAGGAGTTAACAGTGGGGATACTCCAGTGGCTGGAGGCCTCCAAGGCACGACGATTAAATTACATCCAGGTGACTCACCCCTAGGAACACTTGTCCCCTGGTTACTGACGCCTCCCGAGGAAAACACAATGCCTGCAGCAGTTACCCCTGGTTTTGGAGGTTTGAGAAGAAAGTCAAGTGCCTGAACAGGACAGTAAGTCAGAACAGTATTATGGAACAGTTGAGAAGGAAACAAGGATGACCTGCTTTATTTGTCTATATATTTTAAAGATTTATTTGTTTATTTTAGAGAAAGAGTGAGAGAGAGAGCACACAAGCAGGGGGAGGGGCAGAAGGAGAGGGAGAGAATCTCAAGCAGACTCTGACTCCCCGCTGAGCATGGAGCCCAATGTGGGGCTCCATCTCATGACCCTGAGATCGTGACTTGAGCTGAAGCCAAGAGCTGGCCACTTAACCAACTGCCCTGGTGCCCTGCTTTACATATATATATTTTTATATATTTTTATTTAAATATTTAAATTATGGGGCACCTGGGTGGCTCAGTCCTTAAGCGTCTGCCTTCGGCTCAGGTCATTATCCCCAGGTCCTGGGATCGAGTCCTGCATCGGGCTCCCTGCTCAGTGGGGAGCCTGCTTCTCCCTCTCCCACTCCTGCTGCTTGTGTTCCCTCTCTAGCTGTCTCTCTCTCTCAAATAAATAAATAAAATCTTTAAAAAAATAAATATTAAATTATATTAAATTATATATAAAAATGTATTTTATGTATATATATACATGTATATGTATATATATATATATATATATTTTTTTTTTTTTTTTTTAAAGAGAATGCACCTGGCTTGGAGTCAATGTCATGCTGGGGGCAGGCAACATGAGCCCCGACTCCCTGGGGGTCAGCAGCCTGACCTCCAGGGGCTCTGGTGGCAGTTCAGGAGAGACCGGAAAGGGAAAACAAGGAAGTCACGGCCAAGTAAATGAGTACGCAATGCCTGTATTTTGGAACCTGCATTATGGCATCAGCAGTCGGGTTCTGTGTCTGTTCTGTTTCATTTCCTGAGGATAAAATTAGAGCGCAGAGTATGGTTGTTCAAACTCCTCACCTTCCCCAGCGCCCCAGGCCCCACCCCCATCCCGGGGGAAGCCACCCTACAGGGCCCCAGACTTTAAGGAGCAGGAGGGGCTCAAGGCCGGAGCAGTAACAGGACAGCAAGTTGGGGAGGGAGTGTCACAGGGGACCAGGGGTCAAGCCAGGTCACTGAAAAGTGCATGGTGCAAGTTTTTACTTTGTACAGCTTTTATAATATCTTACACAAGACGGGTCCTGTGTGGAAGAATTAGAAACACCAGCAGGAATAGAGGAAAAGAAAATCACCTCTGTTCTCGCCACCCTGGAATCACTTGGATTCAGTGACGGGAGGCTGTTTTGACCCGGGTGAGGTGGGGTGGGGAGGGCAGGGCTGTCCAACTGACTCCCTGCTCTCTTGGAATAAAACCTAGGCTTAGTGCCTCAAGGCACAAGGTGACCTGGCCACAAGCTCCTAAGCCAAGCCCATCCTCACCCCAGTGCTTTTGCACCGGCTGCTGCCTCTGCCTGAGAAGCTCTTCCCTTGCCCTGATCACCTCCAGAACTCAGGCCCCTGTTCCCTCCTCACCTCCTCACAAGGGGCTTGGCTGGCCTTCCCTATCTACAGTGGACAGCCGGCCGCCCCTCCCCACACTGCTTTCTTTCAACTCCTAGAGTGACATTATTTGTTTCTCTGTGTGTTTATCACCTCTCTCCCACTAGAATGTGAGCTCCAGCAGGGCAGGGACCTTCTCTGTCTTCTTTATTAACCCTAAACAAGGCAGGCACACAGTGGGTGCTCAATAAATGTGCAAGCTGACAAAATCACCAGATGGCCAGAGCTGTGGAAGGTGATGGACCCTGGGTGGGGGGTGAGGCCGGTGGGAGGCCCCGCTGGCTGACAGCCTGAGCCTTCTCCGGGGACCTGTGCTCTGCGAAGAAAGAGGTGAGGGATGCTGGGGGTTCTGGGTGATAGTTTTTTCTAAAAAACGTCAGAAACAAAGTTTCTCCCTGCTAGGCTACAGTCTGCCCTGATAAGGAGCCAGGGAGATGCAGGAAGGGGACATGCCTCTCCTGGATTGGGGTGTGTGTGTGTGAGTGTGCACGTGTGTCTGCTGGATTGGGGTGTGTGTGTGCGTGTGTGTGAGCGCGCACGTGTGTCTGCTGGATCGGGGTGTGTGTGTGCGCACGTGTGTCTGCTGGATCGGGGTGTGTGTGTGCGCACGTGTGTCTGCTGGATCGGGGTGTGTGTGTGCGCACACGTGTGTCTGCTGGATCGGGGTGTGTGTGTGCGTGCACGTGTGTCTGCTGGATCGGGGTGTGTGTGTGTGTGCACGTGTGTCTGCTGGATTGGGGTGTGTGAGCGTGCACGTGTGTCTGCTGGATTGGGGTGTGTGTGTGCGCACACGTGTGTCTGCAGAGTCAGACTCTTGCACCCCTGCCTGTCAGTTTTGACTCAAAAGCAGGAGTCACAGGGCACCTGGGGGGCTTAGTCGGTTAAACATCCGACTCTTGATCTCAGCTCAGGTCTTGATCTCGGGGTCGTGAGTTCAAGCCCCACATTGGGCTCCATGCTGGGCGTGGAGCCTACATTAAAGAAAAAAGAAAAGTGGGGGTCACCCTGCCAACTCTGGCAGGGGTGAGCAGGCAGCTTGAGGAGCCAGGCCTGGGTGAGGGGGTGGGGGCCCTGGCTCCCCACTCTAGACCTCCAGGATTGGAGTCTCCCAGGATGTTGGCTAAGACACAGATTCCCAGACCTAAGGAATCAAACTCCGGGAGCAGAGGGGCTCGAAAGCTGCATTTAAAGCGACCCCTTCAGGGGTCTTTGGGTGACTCTGGGGACCACAGGTTGAGACTGTCTCCAAGCACAAGTTCGGGAAGCTTCACTCCAGCAGTTTTGCTTTTCACTCTCAACTCGGGCCCCTTCTGGCTGTGTGACCCTGTGAGTCTTCTTGGCCTCAGGTTCGTCATCTGGAAAATGGGTTGAAGGATCCTAGGGGCCAGAGCGAGTGAAGGAGCTCACACAGGGCAGTCACCTTTGTAGGAAAACACAAGAGTTAATTATTCATCTGAGAGATTAGGGGTTTCCTAAAGGCATCTTCAACTATCCAACTGGGGAGGGGAAACCCTGGCCCCAGAAGGTCTCTGAAGGCTGCTGAGGACTGCGGTGAGCAGGTGGGGGACTTTAGGGGGGCTCTGGGGGATTGAGCTGTGGGTTTGCTGCCCGACACTGATGAGAACCGGCTCTGACAGGTCTCTCTCCCAGGGACCCAGTGGCTGCCGTCTGGATGTCTCCAGCCTCTCATCCAGTCCGCTCTCGGAGTGACTCAGCCCCCAACTAAGTGAGTCTACTCTGGGCCTCAGAGGCTGAAGGGCTGGGGACCTGTTGGGGACAGCCAGCCACTGTCCTCCCAAGTCCACGGGGCCCAGAGTTTTCTCGTTAGGTAGACCTGAAGTGATTCGCTGGAATTGAGTCAACCCCAAAGTTGCCAGCATGCTGTGTGGGCGTCTTGCATCTTCATTCCATTGGGAATGTTTACAGCCTTCCCCGGGGCTGCCTCTCCGGGTGAGCTGTGGGCCTCTCTTGTGCTTGGCACCATTCCCAACCCACTTGACCTTGGAGTGGTCGAGAGACTGGAGAGAGGGAGGCTCCGGCCAGATTAGGAGGTGACCAGAAACTCAAGATGGGAGCGATATAAATAGACTCATAGCAAATGCTTCAAGTTTAAAAATAGAGCCTACGGGGGCCTGCCTGAGGGTGCCCCCAACCTGAAGGGCCCCAGCGGTGGTCTGCAGCTTGGGTTGGGCCAACTGGGCGGGACAGAGGGGCGGGGCCCGAGGCGCCCAGCCAAGTATGGCAGGTGCCCAATGTGCTTGCTGCTCACTCGGAGGTCGTGCAGCCCGCGGGCCCCCTGGAGCCCACCCTCCGGGCTGGCACTGGGGCCCAACGTGAGCCGGCCCGGCTCTGCCCTCTCTGGGGTGGCACACTCTCCGGGGGGCGGATGAGCAGACCATTGTCCCAGGCCGAAGGGCCATGTGAGCAAGCACCCAAGGGCAGTGGCCAGAGGAGGGCAGTGTGTCCCCACAGGGGCCCTGGGCTGGGCGGCTGGGCCAGCTGGAGTTGGCACCCCGGAAGGCCGGAGGGGGTGTGACAGCGGGCAGAGAACGGCACGTACTGAGCCCTGAGGCGTGTTGGGACAGTCGTGGATGCAGCAGGCAGGCCCGCAGGGAGCACAGATGCGGGAGGAGCCTGGGGCAGCTCCAGAGACAGGCCCAGGAAGGGCTGGTTACCCTCAGCCTCCTGGAATCTGCTGTCCTGCAGGAATCCTGGAGTCGGAGTGCCCCTCTTCCCAGCAGGGCCTTGTGCTACCTCTGTGTCCCTCCTCCCTCCATGGCTCTCCTCCTGTCATGGCCGCTCAGCCAGGCAGCATCTTCCTGGGGTAGCTGCCCGGGAACAGTCCCTCCCCTCCCCCAGCCAGAATTTCCCCTCTGCCACCTGCCCTGCTGCTTCGGGCTCTGTCCTCTGGAGTCCCTGTCCTCAGCCCCCTTGGGAGCCTGGCCCTCGGCTTCTATGCCACGTGGCGGGGAGCCTGAGTGCTGGCTGGGGCCAGGCCTGCCTCCGAGGCGTACCCCCTCACGGGGCCTGGGGGTCCCTCTCTTCTCTCATTCACCCCGTCTGTGTTCTTGGGGATCTTTGTGTGCCCGCAGGGGCCCCCCCCGGGGAGCCTGCCCTCAGGCTCTGGTCCACGCCGGGATGCACACTCTTGAGCGCTCCTGTGAGTCCCTGCCTGCTTCACAAGCAGCTCAGCTGTGCCCCCTTCCTGGAAGCCTCCATGAAGCCCCAACGGAGACAGGCTTCTCTCTGTGACAGGCTGGCCACTCTTACCTGTTCCCATTCCAGCCTCTCGGTGGTGGCTGGAAGACCCGTCCACTAATCCTTGCACACTTCCCACTCCCGAATTCCCCTCTCATTGAGCGTGGGCTAGAATGAGCGTGTCACCTCCAGGGAATACAAAGCAGTGGGAATGACCATGTGTCACTTCCAAGACGGTCCCCACCACCCCCGGCTCTCCCTCTTGGATCTCCAGCTCTGGGGGGGGACGTTGGGAGCCATGTCGGGAGTAGTCCTGCGGAGAGGTCCCATGTGTCGAGGACCGAGGCCTCCAGCCAACAGCCATGTGAGCGAGTCACCGTGGAAGGGGGTCGTCCGGCCCCCGTAAGGCCTTCGGGTGGTGCAGCCCAGGCCCACAGCTTGACGACAGCCTCATGGGAGACCCCGAGCCACAGCCACCCAGCCAAGCTATTCCCAGATTGCTGACACTTGGACATTGTGAGACAAGAAATGTTGGTCATTTGAAGCTGCTAATTTTGGGGATAATAGGTAGAATGTACTCCCCAGGCAGGCTGGGCCTGCAGGTGGGGGAGGGTAGTGTCGAGGTCATTCCTGGATCCCAGTGCCCAGCAGGAGGCCTGCACAACAACATGCACACCCTAAGGAGTAATCAATTGATTGGCAGAAGTCAATAGCCTCCCTTCCCTAAAACATCTCGCTTCGGGTCCTGCTTTGGAGAGAGCTTCCCGCTGCTCAGCCCAACTTCCCGTGTCTCGGATCAGGGTGGGGTCGGAGGTCATCTTGTCCAGATGCGACATCCGAGGCCCAGGGCCGGTAATGGGGACTCCAGGCTTGAAGACGCCCCCTGGGCAGGGCATGAAGGGGTTGCCAGGGGCTGGAAACGTGGCCAGCGGGAGATGCGTCAGAAGCGGGCCAGGAAGCGCTTGAGCTATGTATGGCTCAGGCGCCCAGCAACGAAGAGGCACGGCCGGGGTGAGGTAGGGACGGGGCAGGAGGACCTATCACTTGAGGGTCAGGCCCGCGGCTGCCGGCGGGCCCCCCGTTCCACCTCCACTTCCTCTAACGCCAGATGCTGGGAGCCCTTCCCGCCCCACCCCCGTCACGGGTAGAGGTCGTCCCTGGTCACAGAGAGAAACGGGATCATGGGAGACAGGTCAATGGGTGTCCTCATGGCAGAGCTGGCCTCCAGTTCTTCTCATCAGTTCTCACCGCTGTTCCTCTCTGGCCGCGGGGTCCCCACCTGGAACACAGGAGTGGTTCCGGGGGCCGCGGGGTCCCCACCTGTAACACAGGAGTGGTTCCGGGGGCCGCGGGGTCCCCACCTGTAACACAGGAGTGGTTCCGGGGGCCAGGAGGTTGGGTCGGACACCTGTGCCAGGCTCCGCGGTAAAGGCAGGGGCGTCCAGCTGGGTGAGAACCTGGGCTCTCCTGACCTTGGAGCCCCATTCCCTGGAAATGCCAGGGCTGCCAGTCTCTGGAGCCAGCCTGGGGCCCTGTGCCCGCTCTGGGCTCCTGGCCCATTTCCATCGCCCGGAAATCCCACCGCCCTTCCTCGACCTCTCCAGATCCTGCCCCAATGGCAAAGTACGTGAAGATGAAGGATGGATTGGCTATCTTTCACGCGGCAGACCCCTCTGAGAGTGCGCCCCACGGAGACAACAAAAGAGCCCAAAGCCGGCCTGTGGGAGGACTTTGTGTTCTAAACTGGAAACGAGCCAACTTCTATCACTTGTGAATTAGATCATCCTGGGGATACGTGGTGTGCTGACAGCCTGCCAGACACGGCTCCAAGGGCTCTCCAGACGCTGGCCCCTCAGGACTCCCAAAGCGGGACGGCAGTGGGTAATGGAATTCCCACTTCATAGACGAGGACCCTGAGGCCTAGGTTCCTGGGTCCCACGTGAGGACGCGCAGGGCCAAGGCCAAGCCTGGCTCAGCTCTGTCCCCCTTGTGAACCCTCAGCCACACCGTGGTACATGCACGGTGTGGGAGTTCGTGGGAGCCATGGTGTTTCAGGCATGTTGATAACAGAAAGAAGCAAAGCACAAAATGACAGTAAAAAAGAAAATGTTTGGGGCGCCTGGGTGGCTTAGTCGGTTGAGCATCTGACTCTTGATTTCAGCTCAGGTCACGATCTCAGGGTCATGGAATCGAGTCCAGTGTTGGGCTCTGCGCTGGGCGTGGAGCCTGCTTGAGATTCTCTCTCTCTCCCTCTGCCCTTCCCCTCTCCAAAACAAAACAAAAAAACGACAAAAAAGAAAATGTTTGTGTTTACCTGCATTTGACTAGAAAGCAGGACCCAGACCTGGACGGTGAGGCATTTGCTTTGTACGCTCTATCTCTTCAGTCTGGATTTTTAAAAAAATAACTTATAATTATTCTCTTTCTGATAAAATGTAAAAATGCATTTTGGAATGTGTCAAGCCCCTCGGCCGGCAAGTCCCTGTGCCCAGTGGGGCCAGCGCCACGCCCCCTGCTCCCAGAGCCCTTTGCGGCGGCCCAGGCTTGGGCTTCCTGTGCGATGTCGGCCTCCTCTTGGAAGACCAGCCGGGCGGGCCGCACTCGGTGGGGCTCTGGTGTTGGCGGACGAGGGCCTAAAGCCGGCCGCGGTGCTCATCAGTAAAGCTCCCCGTTGAGAGGAGTGGCCCCGGAGAGTTCCCGTGGACTCTGCCTTCTGCTATCCACGCAAGACCCAGAGAGGTAACACTACCAGCCCAAGGGCACCCGGCTGGGAGGGGCGGAGCCAGGAGCCAAACCCAGCCTGTGGGGGCCCCGCCTGAGCTCTCCCCCAGACTGTGTGGGGCTCTCCCTGGCCAGGACCCCTGCCTGCCCAGCCACCCAGCCTCTTTGCCATCTCCTGAGTCAGCTCAAGCCAAGTGTGGGCAGGTGACCCTGCGCTGACTCTGTTCATTCATTTGTATTTTCCACTGTCAATCCACTCACCCCCAACCCCTCTACCCCATCCATTCATCTGTCCATCCTTCAGTCCATCTGTCTGTCTGTCCATCCCTCCATCCACCTATCTATCCACCTGGCCACTCACCCCCTCCGTCCATCCATCCACCCATTCATCCATCCTCTTGTCCGACCATCCTCCCCCGGCCAGCTGTCCGTCCATCCGTCCATCCATCCACCCATCCATCCACCGACTTGTTTTCTCACGCCTTTCTTCCCCCAGCCTCCCCAGGGTGGCTGTCTTGTGCTGGGTGCTATGGGCTCAGAGACGGGTCTGGCACGACCCTGCCTGCCCGAAGCTCACAATGGCTGGGGAGCTTTTCCACCTGAACCACAGCCCGAAGGGTGAGGTGGCGTGTTTTCTGTGTCTGCTGTGGGGAAGGGTAAAGTTTGGGCATGTTTGTTCAGGAGACAAAGGGTGGGTGACACTTGGCTGCCGTGACTGGGAAAACACACTTGTCTCCTATATCACTGTCTTGGGCTGCCCGCTCCCCCCAACCCCACATGCCCCTTGTCTCTTCCCTCCTCTGCTTCTGCCCTTGGCGCTCACTGCTGTTTGGAGGTCTCTGTGCTTTTGTCACCTCATCTCTTGGTGTCTGTCTCCCTCCCTAGAACGTAAGAGCCATGAGGCAGGGACTCCTGTCTGTGTGGTTGTTGCTGTGATCTCAGAGCTGGGCTTGAATGCACAGCCCGGGGCGCCCGGGTGGCTCAGTCGGTTAAGCGTCTGCCTTCAGCTCGGGTCATGATCCCGGGGTCCTGGGATCGAGTCCCACACTGGGCTCCCTGCTCAGCGGGGAGCCTGCTTCTCCCTCTCCCTGCCGCTCCCCCTGCTTGTGCTTGCTCTCTCTCTGACAAATAAATAAATAAAATCTTTGGATGCAAACAGCCTGGCTCCCAAGCAGACGCTGAGCTGTGTCTCTCTAAAGGCCAGGCAGGGCATCATCCTGCCCTTTGCCCTCTGACATGGAAGCCGCCTCTGCCAGCCTGTCTCCCCTTCACCCTGTATTGGCTGGGCAGGCGGGGAGGGGGCTGCCCCTCCATCAGCACCCAGCATGTTCAAGGCCGGCCTGCGTCCACATGTCAGAACACAAGAAAACAGGTAGACACACAGTCCCTGACCCGAGGGCCACCTGGATGAGGCAGTCCGAACCCTGTGCCCCTCTACCCCGGTCCTGCCAGCTTTCTGGCCAGCAGGACTCTCACTTTGTGTGGCCCTGGGCAAGTGCACGGCTTCCTTAAGCCTGAGTGCCCCCATGGTCATCTCGCAGCACTGCCGTGTGGGTCATGTGGGAGCATGTGCTGAGCCCCTGGGAGGGCCCACTGGGTGATGGCCATGGGGACAAAGCTCATGGGCGTCAGGGCCTGGCCCTCGGCATCAGAGAGGGGCTGGTTGTTCCAGAGTGTCTGGCGATCACATCCAGCCCTGCCACCTGTATGGCCTCAGACAAATCCCCTCTTTGGGCCTCAGTGGCTCCATCTGTAAAATGGGACCGTCAGCACTGCTTTCCCTTCAGGAGAAACCTGGCTTCGTGAGAGGCCTGATCAGCAGCCCTGGCCCCTGGTTCCCTAGCAGTGGGCCCCTCAGGGCTTGGTCAGTGCTGGGCACCGGGGGCTGAGCAGAGGCAGACCCGGCGGGGCCCGGGGAGTGGGAGACAGATGTGGGTGCACATGGACAGTGTGGGGCCAGGGCAGTGTGCAGGGCATGGAGCAGACGCTGGGCTGTGACCAGTGTTTGCTCGTGGGGTGGGGGGAGAAGGGGGGCTCATGCAGCCTGCTCGTGCTTGCCCCCACTCCCTCCTGCCAGCTGGAGCCTCCTGAGGACGGGGACTGGGTCTTACCCGCCTCCGTGCAGCCTCAGCTCAGCCCCAGCTCGGATGGTGTTTGTTGAGTGAATAGGATGGAGCTTCGAGGGCTCCTGGGGAGGCCTGAGGACACCATGAAGGCTTGGAGGGACAGGGGTACCTCAGCCCCATCCCCGGACCTCCCCGGAGGTGTCTGCACCTGGCAGTGTGGACAGTGAGCCCGCCACCTCCCGTGGCCTCTCACATACTTCCCTGACCCCTGGGTCCCAAGGGCACTGGGACAAGGGTCCTTTGGGGGGTGGGTGGGAGGGAGTCCAGCTGCCCAGTGCCTGGGTTTGGGCATTGCCCCGCACGGCCTCTGCCTTCGAGGCCACTGGTCCACAGGCTCCCGTCTCCTGTCCCTCCCCCGGCCCCAGCTATTTAAGGTCGGCCAGGAGCTGACGAGCTGCTGCCGAGGCCACCCCGGTGGTGGCAGACTGCTGTCAGGCAGGCAGACCCCAGGGCCTTCCCCACCGCCGTGTTGTCCATGGATTTTGTGGCTGGAGCCATCGGAGGTAACAGACAGGGACCCGGGGGGCACGGGGGGCAGTAGCCCTCCCACGCAGTGGGCCGTGAGGGGCCCCGGAAGTGGTCAGGCCCCAGTGAGGGCCGCAGGTGCTGGGAGGAGGCACAGGGGGAGGTGAGTCCGCGTTGGCCTGGCCCGCTCAGCCTGGGGGCCCCAGGCAGGGGTGGGGGGGAGGGCCGCGGGGGCAGAGGGTGGTCTCCGCCTGGGCCGTCAGTGTGGAGCGGGATGGCTGAGCTGTGGGAAGGAACAAGAGGCTGGGGGAGGGTGGGCAGCGAGGACAAACAGGCCTGGGTCCCTAAACACGGACTGCAGGGGGTGGGCAGGGAGGGGGCGAGGCCCTGCTGAACCCTGGCCACACCCGCTGGCTGGCTGTCTGCTGTCCCAGGCTGCTGGCCTCCCAAACTATTTTCCCTTCTGGGGAAAGGGCTGGTTGCAAAAGACAAATCCAGAGAGATAACTAGCCCGTTGGCAAACAGGCGGGGACGGGCTTCCCCCATCCCTCGACCCTGCAGGCTGGGAGCCTAATTTGGGTGAGTCACGTTTAGCCTTGCCGGTCTTGTGAAATAGTCATGGGTGCTGGTCGATACTTCTGGGAATGGCGTGGGGTGTCCTCTTCCCTCAGGAGGGGAGGGCAGTGCTGACCCAGGGCAGGCTGGAGCCCTGGCCTCCCCGGGGACCTTTCTGAGGTCTGACTCTGCCCCAGGCCCGAGGCCAGCTGCTTCCCTGCGTGTTAGCCCCCTAAGGAGGAGGCTCAGAGAAGGGGCTTGACTTGGCCAAGATCACAAAGCCAGGAAGGGCTCTTGAAGACCTTGTCCTTGTCCTTGTGGAGGACAGACATGGCATGCGTGGGACAGAAGCAAAACCACGTGACCGGCGCTCCGATCAATATGTTTTCTGGCACAGAGGCAGCCCAGATACAGGGGTCAGGGAGAGCTCCAGAGAGGGGGTGATGCTGTGGCAGGGCTTTGATGGATGAGTAGGAGTTTGGTGAGGTCCCTGTGAGGGTCAAGGAGGGTAATTCTAATCAAGTCATTCAGTCAGTCCTTTGTTCATTCACTCACTCGTCATTCATTCATGCACACTTACTGAGTCCTGGGATGCCCAGTAAATAGGGCAGAGCCCCCAAGTGCCTTGTTGTCCTCAGGTGGCCCTCACCACCCCTCACCCCTGGGGTATGTAACCTCAGGGCTCTGTGGCTCTCTGGCTTCCCCAGGGCAGTGCTGGGGGCTTGGACATTGAGGCTCTGGTGTCAGAAAAGGAGAAAGGAATAGGATGGTGGCACCTGGCCCTTTGCAGGGAGAGCCAGGCCGTCCTTCACAGAGCCCTGGGTGACCTGGGCTTTCCCACCTCATGGCCTTCATTGGGTCTGTGCCTCTCCACACACACACCCAGCAGCGGAAAGGCAGACGGACCCTTCACAGGCTTGAGGACAAGAGCTGCCTGGCTTGGAGGCAGGGCCCAGCAAGTGTTGAACAGAGGCTCTCCCAAAATGCGTCCCTGGCTTTCGGAACAAGGCATGGCTGGGCCAAGACGTGGAAGGAGAAACTGCTAGCAGCTTGGCTGAACCTCAGTTTCCTTCTCTGCATCAGCACACTCAGGGTTGATGAGACACGGTGTGGACAAGAAGTGTGGGTCTATTCTCAGCGGGAGCTGGTGGGGTTCAGCCCTGCCTCCTGCTGTGAGACGGGATCAGGTTCCTCCGCCTCCTCACCTGGTCCCTCTGATTTCCTTCCAGGCGTCTGCGGTGTGGCTGTGGGCTACCCCCTGGACACGGTGAAGGTACGGCAAGAGGCAGGCCTCCGCCGTCCATCCAAAGGCCCCTGGCTGGGATTAGGCTGCCCTCCGAGTCTCCTGCATCCACCTGTGGCCAGAGACCTTTCTGGCCTGCTAATCAGACCAGCCCTCCCCACGCTCCTCAGGACTATGTCAGCCCCTCTTCTCACCTGTGCCTCAGGTTCCTCGTCTTACATGGGGCTCCTGATCCCTGCTCTGCCCACAGTCAGCACGCACATGACCTTCAAGGCGTTGGCTCGTCCCCTCCCCCAGGCCTACTGACCTTGCCGTTGGCCTGGAGCCACCTCTTCCTGAAGTCCGCTTCTCTCACAGGTCAAGATCCAGACAGAGCCCAAGTACAGGGGCATCTGGCACTGCGTCTGGGACACATACCGCCAAGAGCGGGTAGGCCGGGGCCCAGGGAAATGGGCAGGAGTATGTCAGGGCCGCAGACCCCAGGCCTGCCACTCCCAACCGGCCAGGGGGTGCTGAAGCCATCTGAGCTCAGCTCTGTCACCTTCCAAATGGCAATGATTGTACCAACCTGCTGGGTTTCTCTGAGGCCGAGAGCCAGGCGTCTGGCACATAGGAGGTGCTCAGAATGAGGTCCTGCCTTCAGGAGAGGGTCGACAGGTGGCATCCGGGGCCTTTGAGGGTCAGAGGGGTACCCCGAGTGTTTGCATTTCTATCCCCTCCAGGCTGGGCATCCCTTGAAAGCCGTGCTGGGTGGAGCTGTGAGGTGTCCCCAGCGTCCAGCTGAGAGCCCAGTCCAGAGGAGGGACTCGGGGATACTTACCAGCCCCCTCGGCCCAGGGCCCCTCTGGGCGGCCCCCTTCCCGGCTGGGCCTCTGGCCTGACTCGGGCCCTCGGGTCCCATCTGTCCACCCGCCAGGTGCGGGGCTTCTACCGAGGCCTGTCGCTGCCCGTGTGCACCGTGTCCCTGGTCTCGTCCGTGTCTTTCGGGACCTACCACCACTGCCTGGCGCACATCTGCCGATTTCGCTACGGCAGCCCCGAGGCCAAGCCTGCCAAGCCCGACATCACGCTGTCAGGATTTGCTTCTGGCCTGGTCCGCGTGAGTGGGGGGGGGGCGGGGGGGCCTCAGGACTGTGGGGTCGGGAGAGGCCGAGAGAGCCGCCCGAGAGGCCACCCAGCCCTGCAGAGGGGGACACGGAGGCTTGGGCCAGGGCAGAGACTGGAGGAGGGCCGGGGGGCTGTGGGTGAGGGCCCAGCTGGTTCTCGTTAGCTGAGTGACCTTGGGCAAGCTAGGGAGCCTCTCGGAGCTTCTGTCTCTTCATTCGTAAGAGGCGTGGCGAAGACCCAGTAAGGTTATGAGTGCAGAGCCCCCTGTCAGCACGGAGTCTGACAGGTATGAGCACCCACAGGATGGCAGCCAGTATTACTGGTGATATTATGTTACTTAGTCATGTTATTAAATGCATTTAGTATTGTACTATTCTTACACTAAATACTTGTATTAATCACATAGTACATGGATGTCATTCCCATGTTAATTATGTGATAAATACCCCCACGAACCCGAGTCGCAGACACTTACCCAACACCTCTGGTGTGCCGGGCCCGCTCCGTGCCCGCGGCCTGCGCGGCAGAAGCAAGCACCGGCTGTGAACCCTGCTGCGGCGGGACGGGTGGGCCAGCCCGGGGCAGCAGGAGGCCAGGGCCACGGGACGGTGCCCTCTTAGCCCTGCTCCTTCCGCGGCAGGTGTTCCTCACCTCGCCCACTGAGGTGGCCAAGGTCCGCCTGCAGACGCAGACGCAGACGCAGACGCAGCAGCGGCGCCCCTCGGCCTCGTGGCCCTCGGCTGCGCCCCCCATGTGTCCGGCGCCCCCTGCGTGCTCGGTGCCCGGGCCCAAGTACCGAGGGCCACTGCACTGTCTGGCCACGGTGGCCCGTGAGGAGGGGCTGCGGGGCCTCTACAAGGGCAGCTCGGCCCTGCTCTTCCGGGACGGCCACTCCTTCGCCACCTACTTCCTGTCGTACGCCATCCTCTGCGAGCAGCTCACCCCCACTGGCCACAGCCAGCCAGGTGAGCGGGGCCCGGGGCCGGGCGAGCGGGGCCGGGGCAGCAGGCGTGGGTGCGGTCGTGCCAGATCCGGGCGCCACGGAGCCTCCCGGGGTGGGAACGTCCGTGCCCAGCACACGGGGAGTCGGGACGGACCCGCCGTGTGGCTTTGTACAGGTCACATCGGTGGCGCACGCTCCGGGCTCCATTCCGGGGGCCCCCGCTTGGCCTCCTCTGTGTCCCCGGCTGGCGTGCGGCTGAGGCGCTCGCGGCTCTCTCCCTGCAGATGTCTTGGGCGTGCTGGTGGCCGGGGGCTGCGCCGGGGTCCTGGCCTGGGCCGTGGCCACCCCCATGGACGTGATCAAGTCACGCCTGCAGGCGGACGGGCAGGGCCAGCGGCGCTACCGGGGCCTTCTGCACTGCGTGGTGACCAGCGTGCGGGAGGACGGGCCGCGGGTCCTCTTCAAGGGGCTGACGCTCAACTGCTGCCGCGCCTTCCCCGTCAACATGGTGGTCTTTGTCGCCTACGAAGCCGTGCTGAGGCTCATCCGGGGCCTGTCCACGTAGCCAGTCCCGACGCCCCAGGGGCCGACCCGCCGGCAGCTTCCCGAGGTCCTCGTGGCTGCAGGGGGCGCAGGAGAGCGTCGGGGTCTGGGCCCCACGGAGCCGCCGCCCAGGACCGCCCGAGCCTCCCTGAAGCCCGAGTCAGCCGTGCTCGGGGCTTCGCCTGCCCGGCTACGGACCACAAGGAGGTTGAGGGGCCCGTCTGCCATCAGCCTGGGGGTGGCCTAAGGGTCACACGAGCCAGGGAGGAGTGGGCCTCTTGGATGAGGACATCCGTCACACGGAGTCATTTGAGCATGTCGTTGGAGTTCCAGCTTCCCTGTCACCCCTCCCTGCCGCCCGCCGCGTCTTCAGAGCACCCCTGTGCCTCCATCCAGTCCCTCGGCCGCCCTCCCCGCCAGGCCCCCCCGACCCCCCGCTCAGCTCTCCTCGGCTGCTTAGTGAGCTCCTGGGCACCGGCCCGCTCGCTCCCCTGCACCAGGCTGCTCAGAGAGGGCACTGACCGGACGGCCACGGCCAGCGTGCTGCCAGACCTGCTCACGCCCTTGCCCTGCTGGGAGATCCCCGAGACTCAGTGGGGAGCTGTTGACAATAAAGTGTCTTTGAGCATGCTCAGTGGTGCTGCTCTGTGGTCTGTGGGGCAGGCGATCAGCTTATCCTCAGAGGCCCAGCCCTCCAGACCTGTGTGGCCAATGTTCCCACTATGCAGATGGGCACACTGAGGCCCAGCACTCTGGCTGGCTCCACTCCCTCAGCCTTTGGGGCGCTGAACCCTGCCATGGGAGGCCACTCAGCCTTCAGCACGAGGCTTGCTCTCCTCACCACCCACATCCCAAACCCAGCCCTGTCTGAGCGAACCTGGGTTCCAGCCAGCTGCCCTGGCCCGTGTTGCCGGACATTTGGCCTGGAGGAGGGAGGGAGGGAGGGTGGTGTATCCTGAACACTGCTGGGTGCCAGGTCCCTTACACGGGTCATCACAACAGGTTGACACCAGGTGAGCAAACAGCTCAGAGAGGGAACTGGGCCTGCCCACTGTGGCAGGGGTGATGGTGGTGGTGGGGGGGGGGGGGAGACTCACGCCTGCATTTCTGAAGTCCTCTTGTTGGTACCACACGACTTCCAGGCACGGGGGGCCGTCGGGCCAGAGCTCAGGTAAAGCCGGCCAACACCTGCCTCGATTTTCCTCACTCACAGACACTAGCCTTGACCATGTCTTTGGACCGAGACCTCTTGTGTTCTGGAAACTTTCCCAGAACACATGCGTGGACCCTCCCGTCCCAGTCCGCTCCTGTCATACTGACCCAAGTATTTCCTTACACTCAGTGCTCTCCGCCAGAAACACCCTTCCCCTCCTCTGCCTGGCTGAGTCCGCATCCCAGGCATCACCTCCTTCAGGAAGCTCTCCCAGCCTGACCACTAGGCTGCTTATTAGGCTCTCACAGGGCCCTGGCTCCTTGTTTTGGTCACTCATCTGCCCCCGACCCCTGACACCCCACTCCACCCGCATGTCTGATTTGGACTCTATCCAGCACAGGGCCTGGCACACAGTAGGTGCTCAGGGGCTGTGGAATGAAGGAAGTCCTGCCCTAGATTCCAGGAAGTTCATCCAGCTTCAAGTGAAGGATGCTGGCGTTCTAGCCAGGTGCTAGGAAAAGGGTACCAGCCAACAAAAGGTTGATAATTCATCAAAACCCTGGACCCCATGTCCATTTGGCAAGAAGAGCACTAGTACCCATTTGCTTTGGCCTTGGGAAGAGAGTTACTGGCAGTACTCCCAGCCCTGCCAGTCACAGCTGGGGAGTGTGGGGACTCAGTCACCGAGCCGATGGCCCCGCCCACGTTGGCCAAATGGCTTTGCAGGAAGGCCTGGACCCAGGTCCTCGTGCTCTCTAGGTGACAAGGTCCTTTGGAGGGCCGACCCAACCCCCTCTTTTAGAAACGGGCAAGAGAAGGAGGGCCCAGCTGTGTCTTCCCATCAACCGTGGCCGCCTTAACGAAGTCCAGGCTGCACCTGAAATTTCAAGTGGGCGATAAAGGGTGGTGTCCCCAGGGTTCCCACAGCCGACGGGAGAATCATGGGCCCCTGGAAAGGGCCAAGGGGCACAGAACTCCCTGGGAGAGCTGCACCTGTCGGATGGCAGGGAGCCCCCTTCTTTGTTCTCATCCTGGACTGTGTGCTCCCTGCTCCCAGCTCCCCACTGTGCCCTGTCCTGGCCCCGGCTCAGCTGCGATCCCCACAGCTGGGAGCTCCTCTGGCAGGAGTCCCCACGCCACAGGAGCTGCGACCTGACCTCCTGCCAACACCTGCCGGGCTGTTGCACCTGTCCATCCTAACCCGGGGGATCCCCTTAAACCTGCTTTTTTAGAAAAATGTGGGGGTGGGAGCGGCTGTGGCCCTTACCAGCAGCGACCACTGGGGGAGGCACCTGATCTCTGACCCAGGGTACTGCTCCCAAGACCCCAGCATGAGGTACGGTTGCTCTTCTCTCTTAGAGGGGCAGGGCTGGGGGTCCCCAGAGGTTGGGTGGCCTGCCCGAAGTTGCAGCCCGTGTGGAGGAGCAGTCCCGACGGTGATGCGCACTTCCGCCCTGGTGCTCTGCCGCCCTGGGGACGTCACATAAGACCCCTCGTTTTAGCCACTCAGTGCACCTGTGATTATGGGTGCAAGGGAGCAACAAGATGGCATGTAGCCGCGGAGACCACAGCCAGCCAGGTGGGCGGGGCTGGGTGCTCTGGCCAGGGGGTGTCGAAGCCAGGGGAGGAGACGGATGAGTTTGTCCTGCACGTTGGTACCCCAGCATCTCCCAGGGTGGGACCCTCGGTACCCTCATTTGTGAGACAGTCCCTCTATGTGGACACAGCAAATAAGAGGCAGGCTCTGTCACAAACTCGGTGTGTGGCCTTGGACAAGTGACACTGCTCTCTCTTAAGCCTCAATATCCCCACCTGCAAGTGAGGTTGGGCGGGTAGAGGGAGCCCGGGGCTCCATCCCGCTAGGGCCTGTGCCCTGGGTCTCAGGCGGCCGGGCGGCTCAGCTTCAGCCCAGCCCGTGTGTGCGGAGGATGGCTGCTCATGCCGAGACATCCCTGCTGGGCGGCTGGAGGCGTCCCATGAGGTCTGAGGGCCAGCAGCAGGACACTGGCTAAGGATTCCTGGGAGCCTGCCTCTCATCTCCGGGCCACAGGGGCTTCCAGGCCGTCTCTCCACTCCACGTCACCCCCCGGTGACCCTGTGGACACGAGGGCCACCCTCGCAGGGGCCGCAGCGCTCGGCAGCAGGTGCAGCACCCCTCCCTGGGCCTGGAACAGGTTTGCTCCCTCCTCGAACCCCAGACAGAGCACAGTGACACAGGCAGGACCGAAGGAAGTTTATTCATGCCAACGAGTGACATGAGGGAGTGGACCCTACACCTCCAGAAAGCACAGACCCCTCAACCCAGGGCCTTCCCTGAGATAGGTCTTCCACTTTTCCAAACTACACAGGGTGCACGGTTAACCAGGCCTCCCGTGGACGCGCCGCTCAGGGCCTTGAGGGCTGCCACGCGCTCTCTAGCTACGTCCACCTGCCCCAGGGCACTGCTCTGTGCAGACAGACTTCCACGGCAGTCAAGTGTCAAAACAAAAGCATCTGCAAAGACAACAGACCCCTCAGCATCCGGCACACGCAGCGTGAAGCGGCCATTGGCTTTCAGGGCGGAGTGTCAAGGATTATTTGGTGGAAGGAAGTATTAGTACGCTCGGGAAAAAGCATGATTTCTGGAGTGCGGTGCATGCATGGTCTGGAGTGTGGTAAGTGAACCGGACTCTCGCCCACAGAAGACTCAATTTTATAATAAAACTCGGCCAACTTGGGCCAATATTCAACGTGAAAAGCAGCTTTCAAGCTGCGAGCTCTCTTAGCCAAACATAGAGCAAAGCTTTCAGCTGACAATTCTTCTTTTAAATTTTTTTGGACACGGGCTGAAATACATCTGTGCTCATTAAACTTTCCCACGTAGACTTTTCAAAGCACGCTTTAATTTATGCTACTGCTGTTCTGATTCCAGGTATGCAGACAGACTCCATACTCTTTCCCAGGGCAGGTCCGAAGGGTGTGGGGAACGGCAGCAGCTGTCCTGTGGACTGGACAGGCCGGCCCGTGGACGTGCAGCCCCAGGTCCCACACGTGGGGGCTGCTCTGTGGGAGAGACTCCAGCTGGACTGTCGGACCGTGAAACGTTAGCTGGCACCCATTCACCCCAAGGGTTTTGCCCCCGAGAGAAAGAAAGGAGGACGGGGAAAAACAGTGCTGACACACACACAGGGCTTCCAGACCCCAGGCCAGTAATTACCGTGTGACAGAGCCTATGGGTGGTGCGGGTTTGATTGGGCTGGAATTATCGGTAAATTACATCTCTTTATAAGCGCATATAAAAGGAGTTACTGGAAGTCGTAGGACAGCTTCCGGGGAGTCATGAACTCTTTCACTATCTCGTCTGTGACCTCCTTGCGCCTGGCCTGGTGCTCGGCGATCAGGGGCTGCAGAACCTCGATGAGCGTCTTCTTGAGCTCGCCGGTGAGCATGTCGCCGCTGGTGTAATCCTGCCCGGAAGGAGACAGACCCCAGTGACAAGCGGCTCCTCCTGCCTGGGCACCTCACGCCTCTGGGCGCCAGCCCCGCCCGCAGCCCCCGTGCAGAGCCCGGCGCAGGGGTGGCGCCCGGAAGTCCAAGGACCTGCACCTTAAACAACGCTTTCTTAACATGCCGCGACTCGCCGCTCACCGCCCCCGCTCCGAGCTCCACGGCCGCCCGCCCGCCCGCCCTGGCAGCTCCTCGTCAGCATCCCCTGTGCTGTACGTCTGTTCTGGACTTTTCGCCACAATCAGCTTTAAACACGTTTGTACGGAGACTTCTTTCTTGGTCAGAATTACTTCCGTGGAAAAGATTCTAAGGACTGGAAAACCCGAGGCAAAGGCTACAGGTACCGTTCGGGCTCTTCCGACTTCTCACCAAACTGCTGCCGAGACGCCGTGCCGAGACCCTTGCCTCATGGGTGAGCCTCGAAGCCCCGCTAACTCGGCGGGGCACTGTCTGCACCTGACTCTGTCCTGTTGGACTTTCCTGGTCCGTGGTGTCCAGGAAGGGGAGGCCGCGGTGGGTCACCACCACACTGGTGTGTGCTTTCCTCTGCAGACTATCTGTCACCAGGCTTCTTGGCGCGTGGCTAAGGGCAGTGGACCTCCTCAGTTTTCACCTCGTCTCAGCTGAGGGCCTGCTCCCCAAGGCCCAGCCCTGAGGGGCTCCGGCCACCCTAAGCCCGGCTGCCAGGCCCCCCACGTCCCGTGTGAGAGCACCAGGGGCCGGCTGGACCCTGCAGCCTGCGGGCTCACCTTCCTGATCTGCTCGAGCTTGTCATCGTCCTCGAGGAAGAAGGTCAGGTACATGAAGGACACGTCCACGTCACAGTTGCCCCCGAACTGCCTGTGTTCCTCGACGGTGTCTCTGCCCCCAGAAAACGCGTGCTTGTTGACCTGCGGCGGCGAGAGCACAGGACGCTGGTCGGGTTGGGCCACCCCGCGTGGGGAAAGTGGCTGGGAGCCGCGGGTGGCACTGGGGCCGGGGGCTGCCTTCTGCCCCATCAGGTCCCAGGGCAGGGGGGCTGGGGCTCACAGTCGGGGTGGGAAGGAGCCCCACAAATCGCTCCAGACTGTCCGTCAAGCCCAGGTCCCCAGTGAGGCCAAGTGAGGAGAGGGGGGAGAGGAGGGTAGGTTAGCTCTCAAGCCCCCACCCCCACAAAACACAGCACAGAGCTGGGAAAGCCAAAGCGCCGCCCGTGCTGAAACGTGGGGGAAGTGTCCGTAGGTGACGGACGGACACAAGCACCTTCGAGTAAGACAGCCAACCTGGGAAGGGCGCTGCCGCCTTCTCCGCCGTGGAAGGGGGAATGGGGGCCACAAGAATGGGGCTCGAAGCGGGGAGCAGAGCCAGAAGACATGCGGAGGGAGACAGAGCCTGCAGCCAGCCCCACCTACAAATACGCAGTTTCCGGAGCTGAAAAAAGACTCAGAAACTAGCACAACGGTTTTTGGAATCACTGAAGATAATCTTGGAGAAATCAGGGCCAAAAAGCGAGAGAAGAAAAGCCAGAAAGGACAAAGTCTCCTCAACCTTCCCACCAGCATGTGCGACCCACTATGTACAAATGTCACCCTATTTTTCTTTTCCGGGGGAAAGGGTGGGTAGAGCTGATGGTTCCTAGGTTGAGATGCTTACTCCTCCTCCCCAGGACCACAGGGCAGATTACTAACAGGATGCTCCGGGGCCCATGGACAAGCAGCAGGCGGACACCGGGGGCAGAGGCTGTCCGGCCGCGGGGAGCAGCACCTGCTCTGCCCCCCCCCACCGCGTGAAGGGGAAGTGCTGGGGGCGGGCGGATTAAAGGCAAATACGTGTTCATCTTCCCTCTCCTTCATAAAAAAAGAGCAAGTTGTAAAATAACATCAACGTCAGCAAACTGCACCAACCATGGAAACGACAAAACAGGAAAAGAAAGCACTAGGACTGGGTTCTCCTGAGCTCTGGTGCCCTCGGGCAGGCGCTGGGGGTTTGATGGCGCAGCGGGGCGGCTCCTGCCCGCACGGCCTCTTCCTGTGCTCAGACTCGCAGGCCAAGCCAGGTCACTGATGGGCCCCAGGGAAGGCACTCCAGTACCAGGAAGAAAGTCTTGAGAACAGAGCTTCCCAGGTTCCAAGGGCTGGTTTAAAGGCTCTCCAAGGGCCTTGGGACAGTTCCCAATCCTCGTCTGAGAGCAAGACGAGGAAAGGTGTGTCTGCTGCACGTTTTCCAAGATGCACGGGTGCTGCTGCCACCTACGCACTCCTCCCTGGGCAGGCCCGCATCCCATGATGGCACGCACATGTGCCATGAATGGTGGACATCACCACGATCGCATCATTTAATCCCCAACAACCCAATGACCCTGTACTGCTTTCTCCACCTCCCAGGTGAAAACCTGCCGTATGTGGCAGTGAATGGCAGAGCCAGGCTGACCGTTCCTGGGACGCCAGGCTTCTGACAGTGGCTTACGTTTGCCTGGTGTTGGGACTGGCCGGGCCTCAGTGCGGCCGGGGCTGTGCTCATGGGAAACCAACAGGAAAATGGGCTTGGGCTGGGGTGGAGAACAGCTTGGTTGTGGGGACCAGAATGCAGGGGTCAGGATCCAAAATGACAGAAGCAAGTGAGATGTACCCAAACCAGTGTGATGTGGTGTAAAAGGGAACTATGCCTGGCAAGGGTGTCTCGGTTGAGGCCATGGGAGCCTTCTTCAGCCGCCACACTCCAAGAGCCAGTGCGCCCTGCCTGCTCCAAGCCCGCAGGGCGGGGGGCCTGTGGGGGCCACTGAGCCGCGGCCCTGGAGCCTGAGGCCAGCTCTGGGCGGGCGCACTACAGGGTTAACATTAAAGGGGTCTCGTGATCACAAGTGGGCGGCCAGGCTGGCAAAGTGCGTTACAGACACTCGTCCCAGAAGAGGAGGTTCCGCACTCCAAGGCTGCCTGCAGGAGGGACTGATTTGGCGGGCTCTGGCAGGGCCCGTGGGACAGCCTGGGGAAGGCCTGTTTTGGCCTATCCTGCAAAGGAGCTCACCAACTCTTCATTTGGAACTAAAGTCTTAAATCTGGGCTGCACTTGATCCCACATACGCCTTGTCTCAAGCCTATGAAGTCAGCACAGCCGCTCCGACTTCGCAGATGTCTCAGCTGGACGGCAAGGTCACCCGCCAATGACAGCGAAGCGGCAGGACACGGACAACCTGGGGTTCCCGACTCTAGGCCACGGGAGGGCCCACGCAACGGGGGAGCTGGGTTCTGGTCCCAACCCCACCACTCCCCAGCTGTGTGGACGTAGGAAGCTGCCTGGTCCCTCTGAGTCTGGATTTCCTTGCCTACAAGATGACCATGGCCTCCCGGGTGGTTGGTAGGACTCAGTGAGATCACACGGGTGAGCACGTGGCAGGAGATGACGCAACCAAGCTGCTGTGTGCCCCGCACGGCTACTGCTATTCTCAGGGGCGCTGGAGCAGATCCCCGCCCCTGGCTGGGGTGGAGGTGGATTCTGGAATGGAAGGTGGGTGTGGGGACCCAGAACGACGGCCTGGCCTGACCTTGTCCTGCCCCACAGGCCGCTCACAACCCTCGGGGCCTCTGCAGCTGTGTGCTTCCTGACCTCACGCTCACTGCCCACCCAGACCTCAGGGCCTTTGCTGGTCCCTAAGTGCATGAAAAATGCCTTGGACCCAAAAATGACTTCTTTAAAACGATGTACTAAATGCACTAAAACAACTAAAAAACCAAACAAAATGCCTTCTCTTCTGGAGAGAAGAGGACCCTCCTTCCCACTTCTGTACTCCATGCTTTAAAACTTTCAGCCAGTACTGAAAGGGCAAGAAAACGCCCTGAATATACCAGCTTCCAACAGAGGCTGGTAGAGTTGGCGGTGGCTATTTCCTGGAAAAGGGTTTGGACATTAAGGGTTTCCCCATTGTTAACCAGAACCCGCTAGGGAGTCTGGAAGGGCTGGGGGCCAGCGGTGACTCAGAGGGTTGCATTACACGCCTCAGATACGGATCTGGTCACTCCTGCTATAAACTTCCCACCCGCAAACACACACTGGATTCCAAATAAAATGTCAACAGCTTCGTGGGACAGTGAGGGAGGTGTATCTATATTGGCAATTCAGCCCAGAGAGAGAAGCAGGGCCCTGGGAAAGAAAAAAGCTCAGATTCCTAATTCTCATTTCTTTGGTGACTTGACAAATACTTGCTGATGCCTGCTGCATGCTGGGATGGACACGACTGTCCTGTTGAAGGGCCCCCACCGGTTCCCAGTCTCCATGAGAACGTGCGGCCCCTACGCCCCACCCTGGCCAAACTGGTCATCCTCTCTGGCTGTCATCCCTCTAAAGGCACTCACCGCTATTTCCCCGGGAGAAATAAAGCCAGAAAACATAAAGCACCTGGTCCACCTGCTGGACTACGGCTGCTGCTTGGAAAGGTACTAGAATATGTTCTATCATTTACTTTAAAGAAAACCGCATGGGGCGCTTGGGCGGCTGTCGGTGAAGTGGCTGCCTTCAGCTCAGGTCATGATCTCAGGGTCCTGGGATTGAGCCCCGAGTGTCAGGCTCCCTGCTCAGCGGGGAGCCTGCTTCTCTCTCTCCCCCTGCCCCTTCTTCCACTCATGCTCTCTCTCTCGCCCTCACTCTCTTTCAAATAAATAGATAAAATCTTAAAAAAGAAAAAAAAGAAAAAAAAATGAAAACTGCCACGACTTTGCTTCCAGAGCAGAGCACTGCTGAGAAAAGCAGAGAAGAAAAAAAGAGAAGAAATATTCAAAGTTTTGCCTAAATGAAAGGGCACAGACAGAACAAGTTCATCTGGTGTCGGGAACAGGGACAGGCCGCCTCGCGGTCGCAGGCAGCAGCAGTTACTGACCCTGGAACCCAGCGCTGTGGCGGAGGACGCTGGAAGGACAGTCCTGCCATGCGTGCGCGTGCCTGCAAGTGTGAGTGTGAGTGTGTGTGTGTGTGTCTCAGGCGCGTCTGCTCTGTGTGCACAGGCTGCCCCTCCACCCCAGACGGTGCTCACCTTGGTCTTGATCTGCTTGGCGGTGTCCGTGAGGAAGATGGAGGAGTTGGGGTCGCTGGCGCTCATCTTGGTCTGGGCCCCCTGCAGGGCGGGGAAGAAAGTGGAGTGCAGCAGGGCTGGCTTAGGGTAGCCGATCCTGGGGGCGACGTCTCTCGTCATCCTGAAGTAAGGATCCTGTGGGGCGAGAGGGGCCTCTGAGGAAGCTGGCAGAAATGGGCTGGCTGTCAGCCCGTGAACAATACCTCCGCGGCCTCCATGGGATGCTCCCAGCTCCCAAGTAGCTTACAGGATTGCCCCGGCCCAACACCTCTTAAAACCTCCTTTCCCATCAGAGTGCAGCGCCCCAGACCGATAAACGCCTCGCTCTGCCTCCTGACCTGGTCGATGGCACAGGGGATGAGGCACTGGATGTCTGCCCTGTCTCGGAAGATCTGAGGGAATGAGTTGCTGAAGGAGGGGGCAGCCTGGATGGCAGGAAAGCTGATCTTCCCTGAAAGTGTGAACAATATATTTTTACACACGACGTCGACTCCTGTTCTGGTTAATTCAGCCAGCAGAAGGGATGAACATGAACAAGCATTCTCCCCTTTAGAGAAGTGATCATCACTCAAGAGAATCTGAAACCACAGAAGAGTAGGGAGGAGAGACAAATCTACAGTCCCAGTGTGCGTCTCTTTTCATGTTTTCTCAATTTCCCACCGCATTTCTGTGGTGACTGCACACTATCCAGTTTTTCTCCTTACCTTTTCCATCACTTGGGTGGTTGTTAAGTACGTTCTATCCCGTAAGCGTGTTGGGGAGTGTTTAGCCAGTCTGTACCCAGGGACACACAGACTGTTCCTCACCTTTAATCATTACAGGTTATGACACCCTGGTACCTAACACTGCTCTCAATACCTTGAATGTTGCTGTTAACACTGCTACTGCTATTTGCTTAGACCCACACAAGGGGTCCAAGGGCCCTGACCTTGTGTGACCTCCGACAAGCGGTCCGGGCCAGCCCCCGCCAGCCGTGCCGCGTGGGCACACTCATGCTGCCGCCACCACCAGCGCCGGGTGTACGTGTACATACACGTAGACACACACACACACACACACACACACATGGCAGGGGCGGCCATTCCCTGCCTGCGGGCGCCGGGCTGTGCTCGGGGCCTTCCCCGGGCTCGTCTACTGCTCACAACTCGACCTAACAGTGCCACGTGGCCCCCCTTACCAACGTGCACTTGCAGGCTTAGGCTGTCGGAACAGCCCGCCAAAGCTAATACCCAGCAAGCAGCTGGCCGGGCCAGGATTCAAACCCGGGTACCTGGCAGCACAGTGTGCACAGCTAGTCGTAGGTCTACCGTCTCTTACTCGCCCAGTGCCGCCTTCCCTGGGACATCCTCCCATGAGATGCTGGCATTCCGAGGATAAATACCCTTTCAAAAGCACAGGGTTTACGCCCCAATTGTCAGGAATGCATCTGACCGGAATATTAAAGAAAAGGGTCTTGCTCATGTGAAAAGCCTCCCAGTGAGGCCTCTCCATGGCATTTCTGCACTTGTCCCTGAAGGTCCCCTCACCGCCAGGGCCCCGCGCCGTGGCCCCCTCCCAGCAGGACAAACTCTCCCACGCGGCACCCGCAGGCACACCCTGGGATGCTGGCCCGGGCTCGCGGCCGCTCGGCCTGGAGCTGTGCCCCAGAAACGAAGTAGGGGGGGGGATCAGGAGACCCACAAGTCTCAGGGATCCATTCTTAGCTTCAGGAGCTAAGGGTCTAGAAGGAGAAGGCCGATGCATCTGACGGGCATGGAAGTATGTGGAAAGGGACACGAGTGTGAGTGCAGGGGGCCGAGCCATGGAAGGACAGTGAGGGTGGGCAGGGTGGGCTCCATGGGGCCTCTGGGCAAGCCCGTCCTCCTACGGGGGAAGCGGAGGCTCCTGGCCTCGACCAGAGGTGCCCATACGGGCAGGGGAACTCTAGTCATCCCCACCCTTCTCCTTTCTTCTAGGCCTCTCAGTGGGTGACTGAGGGGTGACAGACGGTCTCCTGAAGTGCAGCCCCGAGGCCCAGAAGCGGGGCCACAGGCATCGCACCAGCTCCTCCGGCTCCCGGGGAGACCTGCCCGTGGGCTCACTGTGGGAAGCGAGGGGCCGATGCTGCCACCAGAGAGGCCGCAGCCAGCTCCTTACCGATGGAGTCACTGTCGGTGAAACCGAAAATGCCTTTCACTTGGTTGAAGGTAACGTGCTTCTGAATCTTCACCACGTTCTTGTAGAAGCCTGGGCTCATCCTGCAAAGACAATCAGAATCAAACCGCAGGTTCAGAGGGCGGCCTCCCGCCGAGGCCAAAGCCGCAGATGGTGAAGCCTGAGCACGCAGGTGCGGGCTGAGGACACACACTGGGCAGCATGGTGCCCAGGGGCATCCGGAGGTAAAGAGAGCTGCGGCAGGCCGGGCGGAGCTGCCAGAGAAGTGTGGAAAGCTGTGTGAGACTGACGCCAGAGGACGGGCGGACAAGGCAAGAACACAACACGTTCAGAGTCAGGGGGTGACATGGAGCACTGAAACTCTGCCCGGGTCAGCGGTCAAGTGTGCTGCACAGCTTCCAGCCTGGGAGCCCCGAGGCGCTTTCCTGTGAGACAGACTCTGTTCTGTGTTGTGGGAGACTGTCTGCACCTTGCTGCCAGAGACTGTCTGCAGAGAAACCAACCGGTCCAGCCACCACGGCCCCGTCCACTGTCGGTAGCCATGCTGTCTGGGTGGGATGACCCCATGCCCAGCAACAGGGCTGGGCCACAGTGGCTGCTTCAAGCAACCGATGCTCTCTCCTGGATGGTGAGGCATGTGGATATGAGGCCTGGAGCTGTGGCAGCCATTCTGCTACCAGAGGGACCTAGGCTGAGGATGAAGCAATTACAGGGAGGGGGCAGAACCCAGAGGGACTTCTTACATGGCATCTCCAATATGCTCAGCAACTCTACTCTCCACCATACCAGGTGTCAGGCCCCACAAAGACGGAAAGGGAAAAAACGGGAGAGCTAATGTTTACTATGTGTTCACATTATGTAGCAGGAGCTGTGCTAAGTGCCGGACACAGGTTAACACCACTCAACTCCCCTTTGAAGTAGCAGCCTCGCCTCCCCTTTCCTGGTAAAGACCGAGGCTCTGAGAGGTTAAGGGTCATGTCACAGATCCCAGTGATTACACGAGCTGGGATCCAAACCCAGGCTCGTCTGGCCACAATGCCTATGCTTTTCTCACCACATCTCGCAGCTTTTGAAAGAGTTTAAGATTTCTCTCCCTGGATGGAGAACTCCTGAATGTCTCTGGGCAGACGGCGGGGGCTGGGGCTGGGGTGTGAGAAATGCAGGGGCACTGGCTGCCTGGGTGGGGGGCAGCCACGAGGCAGGGAGGACTGCAAAGGCCCCGCACCAGGGTTTGTACCGAGTTGAGCAGAGTCCCACTCAGGAGCAGGAGAGGGACTGGGGAGACAGCGACTTTCACTTGGCAGCCTGCTGAGTTTTGGCCCCAGGGCACTGGTCAGGGGTGGGGGTGGGGAGTGTGTTAAAGAGAGAGGACACGCCAGGAACCTGGCAACATGCAAAGTGCTCCTGACACGGGTGCTCCCTGGAATGCTCAAGGAATACCTACTGCATGAATGAGCGGGCTGAGCAAGCAAGGCAGAGAGCAAGTAACTCAGGTGCCCATCACAGAGTAAACGGTGGTCAGGATGTGAATCCAGGCAGAGCACGCTGACAGACCCCTTCGCTAGACTGCCTCTCACTAGTACGAAACCCCCGACTTACAGGATAACGGAGGCTCAGAGAATGTAAGGACTTGCCCAAAGGAACCACACCAACCAGGAGCAGAGCTGAGTCTGGAACACCAGCTCTCAGATTCCCAGTGCAGTGTCTTTCCATCCCTCACGGCTCCTGGCAGAAAGGCCTCTCCGGGCCTACACGCAGGGCCAGAAATATACGCGGGGACAGGGTGTCTGGAGCCAGCTTGCCTGCATTGGGCTTCTTTCCCCGCGGGGCCCTCGCCAGTTCGCCCCAACCCAAAGAGAGGGTGGAGGCTGGCTTGGTTGTAGTTTCAGCTCCTGCAGACCAGGAAGGAGCTTTGTTAAATCAAAGTTCTGGATTTTGAGTTCAATTTCAAGGAAAAAAAAAAAAAAGCTCAACTTGTTAAAAAAAAAAAACAAAAAACAAAAAACTCTTAAAGGGAATAAGACATTTGAAAACAGGGTTTAACTTTTTAAACTTCTCTCCTGACTTTAGGTTCAACCTAAGAGGTCTTTCCGAGAAGCAGCAGCACAGACCCTTTGAGTTACACGTTGTGTGGGTTTTCAGCTCTACCTCGAGTTCATGAAGAAAAAGGAAGTTCCTCTGAGCCAAGTGGAGGACGCCCAGGTGCGGTCAGCAGACAGGCTGGGCAAGTCACCTTGGGCCCCACGTTCTCTCAGAATGCGCCGAGAGCGGGGTGGGGCATGTGGTGGCCCCCTCACGTGCACTGTTCAAAAGCTCACCCCCCTTCACGTGCCTACCACGTGTTCATCCTCGAGGATACAGGGGGTGTTTGCTTCTGCCCCATCAGCACCTCGGTCCAGCGAGGCAGGGACTCCGCTTGGGTCACTGCTGGGTTCTCAGGGCCTAGGAGGGCACCAGCCACAGAGAGCGCTCCGTGACTGTCTTACTCACCCAGCAGAACAGGGCCAGCCCTCACCCTGTACCCGGTGCGGCCCAGGTGGAGCCTGGGGTGCTGGAGGCACATCTGAATCGGACTGTGGGAGGGACAGCTCCCAGGAGGAGGTGACGCTTGCCTGTGCGTTTGGAGATGGCATCAGACTCCTCTGCGCTGGGACGGGGAGGTCAGGAGAGGGGCGGGAACTCTGGGGGCTGTGGAACTGCGGAGTGTCCCACCTCGCGGGAGGTGGCAGTGACTGATGCTGGAGAGTAACACGGGCCAAATCCCTGAGGGGCCCGTGAGCTAAATGGAAAGTGAGCACTTCATCCTGATGATGACAGAGTGGAAGAGGCGCGGGGTGGGGAGAGACAAGAGAGCTTTACGGAGAGCGCTGGCTGCTGGGGGACCGAGGCCGTGAGGGGCTGCCATGGGAGGCAAGAGGCAGCACCCGAGGATGCGGTGACTGGGCAGCTGCCACCCCGGCCTGGCGCTAAGAAGAGCAGCAGGACGCAGGGTGTGGCTAAGCGCTCGAGCAGGTGAATCAGGTCCTTTTAAGGAATGAGGGGAAGAGGTATAAAATAAAGCACCGTGAAAATTATAATGATGGTGACACCTAAGGTCTCATGTAACCCTGTTTCGTGGACCAGGTTTGCTGAGACTCATGACCATTAAACAGAGGTGCCAGGGCTCGAACCTGGGTCTGTTTCCTTCCTTCGAAGCTCATGTTTCCTCAAGGACACCACAATGCCTCCACGCCCACAGAGAAGTGATTTTAAAAATCTCACAGGTAAAATTAGAAAGTTATGAATTCATTTACTAGTTGGTAGAAAGGCCAGACTTCTTATCAAGGCAACTATTTCTGTGGATATAAAGTCACCACTCGGATGTAGTCCTCAAGGGGACATTCTGGGGAAATGGTAATAAGCAAGCACCTCTGCACTCAGCGTGAACACAGTCCATCCTGTGCTTCTACCGCACCCTGTCCTGGGCTAGTATAGCGAACCCTCAGGGACAGGGGCCACACCCCTACCATTCCTTGGGGACTGCCAGCGCCTTGGGGGGAGCTCTATATCTCAGGTGCTCAGGAAGTACTTGCTGAGTACTTCTTACTGGGACACTTGACAGAGTCTTATTTTTCTAACACAGTTCTTGGTAGTCATTTGGGATGAAGAAGACCTCAGAAGTTTCAATTCAGGGGCGCCTGGGTGGCTCAGTCGGTTAAGCGTCTGCCTTCGGCTCAGGTCATGATCTCAGGGTCCTGGGATCGAGTCCTGCATCGGGCCCCCTGCTCGGCGGGAAGCCTGCTTCTCCCTGTGCCTGCCACTCCCCCCCTGCTTATGCTCACTCTCTATTTCTCTCTCTGACAAATAAGTAAAATCTGGAAAAAAAAAAAGTTTCAATACAAGGATTTTCCAAATGCAATATTTCTGAAAGAAGTGGACCGTGAGGGGACTGTGTGCGAGTCTTTTCTCTTCGAGGAAAAAGGCACGCCAAGAAAGAGAAAGACCCTAACCCGGCAAACTGACTGTCCTTGGAGAGAAACTACAATTCTGTCTCAAGCTGGGGATGGAAGCCTCAGCTGGTGAGCAAGACCAAGAAACCATATCCTGACGTTTCATAAAGAAAGGAAAACATTCCCCAGATCTTAAGGCCATTTCAGATGTGTCTGACTTGGCTGTGGCCGCGAGGAGCTGCTGTCTCCATCTGCTTCTCTAGAAGGCAGCCGGGCACCCTCTCCTTACCCCATGTAGTCGAGGTCAGAGAAGATGAAAGTCTTGTTGATGTCAAAGCCGCAGGCAATGATGTCCTTGGCGTTCTCCACGGCATAGCCATAGGCCTGGTCCAGGGTCAGGTCTTTCCACAGGTACTTCTCGTCATCCGTCATCTGGATGACCAACGGAACGTTGAACACATCCTGCAGCCACCTAGGAGAGGCATGGGAAGAAGGCTGCCGTCCCATCTCCCGTTCTGCATCCGAGGAACTGAGGTTCCTACTGAGAGTGTATGTCAAACCTTTCTTGTCTACACAATCACACAGTCTTATGCTGTGGAGCTGCTATTTTGCAGGCTGGCGATCGTTTTAGGGTACGTGTAAACGAAGGCTCAGGGAGGGACTGCTACAGTCACGGGGAGAGGGACAAGAGGAAACGGGCTGGCTGACTCCAAAGCTGGGCTCGCTCCATCACGCCACACTTTCTAACGTGACACCGGGAACAGAGTGAACAAGCCACAACGGCACCAGTCCCCGCATACGTTGTTTAACAAACACAAACTAGGACTGTCCTGTCATTCTGACATGGTTTATAAGCAACATTCCTGATTTGCTAATAAAAGGGAGAAAAGGCATACAATTCAATACTTACTTTGTGAAAATAAATGGGATGAGGTGACCTACATGCATTGCTTCGGAAGAGGGGCCCCTGCCCGTATACAGATAAAATGGCTTCTTATTTTCATAGGCATCAAGAATTTGGTTCATATCTCTAAAGGAGAAAGGAGAAAGGGCAATGGTGTGATTTTCTAAGATAAACACTAAGGCACTACTGATCACTTGGAGAAGACAGAGAAAACAACACAATGATTAGAGTTTGTTACCCTTGGTGCCCATATGAGAAAAATGACAGGGCACTTCTACTGACATGATTTCTTTCTCCCGTGATTGTTTTAAAAGTATAAGACACGCAGGTCTGGAATAAAAGAGGGATACGGCTGGGCAGCCAATGGAACCCCTTAGGGAACTTCAAATACCAACGTCCACACACCATCTGCTTTACACCTTTCCTGGGAATGACACCAAGCCAACACTACACAATCCTTGGTCAGAACCCCTAGCCCCGAGACTCTGGAGACCCAGACTGGGGAGACTGCAGGGTTCCACACAGTCCTGACTCAGGGAGGGGAGTGAGGAAGACCTCCTGGGAGTGTGGAGGGGAAGTCCCTAGCTGAAAATCTCATTTGGGCTTCCTCAGCCAGGCTGGGACCAAGTGTCTTCAGCTGGGAGTCATTCCGGACTCATCCGCCTTCCCCAAGGACTGGGGTCCACGGATGATGCACATGAAGGGTTCTCCTTCCTGGTCATATTACATCTACCTGGGTCCCACCTTCAGAGATTCTGATTCAGTGGGTCTGGGGTGATGTCTGGGAATCTGTATTTTTAAAAAGCTCCCTCAGGGATTGCAATGTTCGCCAGGGTGTGAAACCACTACTCTAGGGTGTAAATGTTCTTTGTTTCTCCACAAAGTGTTCCAAAGTAAAAGAGGACCTTTTCCAGGGGTCTGGGTAGGAGACCCCACATGAGTATTCTAAAAAGTGACTCCTCCTCATACCCCAAACCAAGGGTTAACAGTGCTCTCTGGGCTCATGGGATTATGGGAATTGTTTCTTTGTGTTGAGCCTTTTTTTTTTTTTACCTCCAGGGACCAATCGTACACTGCTTTTGAAATAAGGAAAGAATAAAAAAACCTTAATTTTGGAAGAAAAAAGCCCTTCTTTGGTTCTCAGAATTAACCAAATCAAACTTTTACGGGTTTATAGGAAAGAAAAAAATGCAGCTGTCCCACCAGCTGTTCTTCAAGTCTCTGACAGCCCCACCATGCGTTGCCCTGGGGGCAAGGTGCTCTCAAGCAGTGCAGGGAATGGACTGAGGCTCGCTTTCTGAGCTCAGCTTTGTGAGGATGGTTTCCAGCAGGTGAGGGAGCCTACTCAAAGCCCATCTAATTCCCTACTTTACAGATGATAAAATTAGACAGAGGGGCATTCTCAAATCTGAGAATGGCCAAAAGCTGCAAGTCCTATGATGCCCTAAGCCAAGAGCCTACAGGGTTACTATACTGAAGTAAATAAAGTAAGGCACATGGGCAATAAGAACTGCAAAGTGCTAAGATTAAAAAAAAATTTTTTTTAAAGATTTTATTTATTTGAGAAAGAGAGAGTGAGAGAGAAGGAGCAGGGGGAGGGGCAGAGGGAGAGGGGATAAGCAGACTCCCTGCTAAGCGGGGAGCCTGATGCGGGGCTGGATCCCAGGACCCTGAGATCATGACCTGAGCTGAAGGCAGATGCTTAACTGAGTCATCCAGGCGCCCCAAGATAAAAAGTTTTGATTTAAGATCAACAAAATTGGTAAACTTGAGCTAAAGTGACCAAGAGGGAAAAAAACAGTGAAGACTCTACCAAAGTCAAGAATGAAAAAGGAACATTACTACTGATTTTACAGGAATAAAAAGGATTACAAAGGAATACTAAGAACAAGTGTATGCCCACGTATTAGATAACCTTGATGAAAAAGACCAATTCCTGGAGAGAAACAACTAGCAAACCGATTCCAAAAGAAAAAGAAAATCTGAATGGATCTATAACAAGCAAAGAAACTGAAGTAGTATTCAAAAAACGACCCACAAAGAAAAGCCTGGGGCCAGATGGCTTCATGATGAATTCTATCAAGTATTAGAAAACAATTAACAGGGGTGCCTGGGTGGCACAGTTGGTTCAGCATCTGACTTGATTTTGGCTCAGGTCATGATCTTGGGGTCCTGGGGTTGGGTCCCTCGTCAGGCTCAGCGGGGAATCTGCTTGTCCCTCTCCCTCTGCTCCTCCCCCCGGCTCGTGCTCTTTCCATCTCTAAATTTAACGGATAATCTTAAAAAAAAATTTTTTTTTTAACAATCCTTCACAAACCCTTCCAAAAAAATTGAAGAGGGAATATTGCAAACTCATTCCGAGGCCAGGATTATCCTGACACCCCAAGCAAAGACATCAACAGAAAACTATAGACCCTTATGAATACAGACACAAACATCCTCAGCAACTCACAGACCAAATCCAGCAACATATAAAAAGGATGATACACCATGACCAAGTGGGATTTGTCCCAGGCTTGCAAAGTTGGTTCAACATACAAAAATGCATCAATGTGATATGCTGTATTAAATTAATAGAAGACAAAAACCACATGATTATCTTAACAGATGCAGAAAAAGATTTTGACAAAATCCAACACCTTTCATGATAAAAAATACTCAATGAACTAAGAAGAAAAGGAAACTTCCTTAGCATAATGAAGGGCATTTATGGAAAACCCATAGCTAATGGTGGAAGAGTGACTCTCCCCTAGAGCAGGAATAAGACAAGGATGCCCACTCTTACCACTCCTATTCAACACTGTACTAGAAGTTCCAGTCAGAGCAATTAGGCAAGAAAAAAGAAATCCAAATTGGAAAGGAAGGAGTAAAATTATCTTCATTCTTAGGTGACATGATTCTACATACAGAAAATTCTATAGAATCCTCAAAAAAAGAAAAAAACCTACTAGGGCTAATAAATGAAGTAAAACTGCAGGATATAGGATCAACAGACAAAAGTCAGTTGTATTTCTATAGAGTAGTGAGATAATTGTAATTTATAATAAGAAATATATATTTGGTCTTTGTCACAGAGCTCCTAAAATTCATGGAATTTCCTAAGTGATTAAGAGGCATGAATGTGACATTCATATAACAAAGCCCCTTTCAACCACACATGAGTTTATGTTAATAAGGTGACTTTTAGAAAGTCCCTAAGTAACCTAAGGATGGAGACTGGTTGCCAGGGGAACCAACCCTAATTAGAGGTTGGTACTTATCAGCCCCAATCCCCTCAAAAGGAGATTGAGCTTAATCACTAATGATCATTCCTATGTAATGAAGCCCCCATAAAACACCAAAAGGATGTGGTCTGGAGAGCTTCTGGTTGGTGAACATACAAAGAACGATTATAACTTAATAATGAAAAGACAAACAACTTAATTAAAAAGCAGGTAAAAGATCAGAATAGATATTCTCCACCAAAGAATATATAAAAATAGGCAGGAGGGCCCTGCCCTTGAGTGGCTCAGTCAGTTAAGTGTCTGACTCTTGGTTTCAGCTCAGGTCATGACCTGAGGGTCCTGGGATGGAGCCCTGCATTGGGCTCCACGCTCAGCAGGGAGTTTGCTTGAGATTCTCTTTCCCCCTCTCTCTTTCCCTCTGCCCCTCCACCTGTTTGCTCTCCCTCTCTCTCTCTCTCAAATAATAAATCTTAAAAAAAAAAAAAAAAAATAGGCGCAGGGTGCCTGGGTGGCCTAGTTGGCTGAGTGGCTGCCTTCGGCTCGGGTCGTGGTCCCAGGGTCCTGGGATTGAGCCCCGCGTTGGGCTCCCTACTCAGTGGGGAGTCTGCTTCTCCTTCTCCCTGCTGCTCCCCTTGCTTGTGCTCTCTCTCGCGCTCACTCACTCTCTCTCTCAAATAAATAAGTAAAATCTTAAAAAAAAAAATAAGGTGGGGGCAGCAGGTGGGAGGGAAAAGCATATATAAAAGTAGCCAATGAGCACATGAAAAGACATTCAATGTCATGAGTCATTAAGGAAATATAAACACAATGAATAACCAAGTCATACCTACCAGAATGGCTATAAAAAACAAAGTAGGAAATAGTAAGTGTTGGTGAGGGTGTGACCTGGGACCCTTGTCTGTGCATTGTTGGTGGGGATGCAAAATGACAGTCACCGTGGACAGCTGTTTGGCAGTTCCTCAGAAAATTCTAGAGCTACCTTACGATGCAGCAATTCTGTTCCCACCAAGAGAAATGAAAACACATGTCCACACAGAAACTTGTACACAAATGTTCAGAGCAGCATTACTGAGAACCAAAAAGTGAATAACCCAAATGCCCAGCAACTGGTGAATGGATAAACAAAAAGTGGGGCGCTATCTATTCAGTGGAACACTATTCAGGTATAAAAGGGAGGGTAGTACGAACACATGCCACCACGTGGCGGAACCTTGAACACACGATGGTTGCCAGTGGTGGTGGTGCATGGAGGGGGGTACGGGGGAGTGACTGCTCATGGGGACAGGGGTTTCTTCCTGGCGTAGTGTGAATGTTCTGGAATTAGACAGTGGTGGTAATGGTTGCACAACCATATGAATATATTAAAGACCACTTTAAAAATGTGAATTGTATACTTTAAAAACGTGAATTAAATCTTAAGATAAAAATCTTTGACGATATTCTGTCCAGGAAGAGGGCTGAGCAGGGTCTGGAGTTTTCTGCACAGGGAACTGGAAGTGCTCCGGCAGGCTGCCGAGTTCTGGCCCGTGTGTGCTCTCCTGTGACTGCACAGAGCAAGCAGGACAGAACAACCCTACCCCGGACCATGTAATGGGCTCACCTGTGGGGCAGGTGAGGCAAGGACACTTCTGGAAGCTGCCCATTTTCTGATTATTATCTGCATGGAATTTACAGTCTAGGGTAGGGATAGTCTCTTCCAGGTACACTCTGTTAGTTTCTCTTTTGATGATAGGATTTATGAGTGGGCCAGGACAATAGCAGGAACAGGGCACAGAACTTCAGGAAGCCACTGCTTATCGCGTGGGAAATGTTAAACTTGGACATATTCTTCTCTTTTGTCTTTATGACATTTTATGATTTATAGCACACAATCTGGCATGAATCTCATCTGCTGTGTATGTGACCTCCTCTTTGTGAAGTGAACAGTTCATAAATGAATAAAGTAAAGGCCGCGGGTGAAGGGACAGGGCATGAACCCACAGCCAGTTATGGACAGAAGGTGGACACCAGTCTTCAGATGATTGGCTAGCGCTGTCCCCCCAGGAGCAGGCAGCTTGAGGGAAAAGCGTCCTAATCATGTCTGGAATTCAAAGGAGAGGAGGGCAGGAAGCCTCTGACCTGTGTGAGAAGAAGATGCCTCTGCGCAGGAAGCGGTGTGGTTTCTGGCCTGTGGCTCTCTCTATCCGGTTTACCAGCTCCTTGTCGATTTTACTGCTTCCAAACCGAACTGGGAAAAAAAAAATAGGAACAAAGGAGATATGGCCACCTTAGGTGGTGTGAGGTTTGGCGATCGGATATTACTGAAGGGGAAAGACTAGTGTATTGTGTACAATCTTTTTTTTTTTTTTTTAAAGATTTTATTTATTTATTTGAGACAGAGAGAATGAGAGAGAGAGAGAGAGCACATGAGACGGGGGAGGGTCAGAGGGAGAAGCAGGCTCCCTGCCGAGCAGGGAGCCCGATGTGGGACTCGATCCAGGGACTCCAGGATCATGACCTGAGCCGAAGGCAGTCGCTCAACCAACTGAGCCACCCAGGCGCCCCTATTGTGTACAATCTTAATGAACCCAGACTCTTTAGGCCTTCTGCTCCCAGTCCCTTCTCTCAACCCAAAGTCATATTTCTTTCACAAGGACAGTTGAGATCACAACCAGCAAACAGGAAACTAATTGCAGAATAAAACACTGTTTTGACTGGGACTGGATTTTGATTGGAAACATCCAGAATTCAGTCTGGCTAGCAACTTTTCACACCTCTGCTCCCCCAGTTGCTTATTAAGGTATGATCTGTGGACAATGACACCGTAATTTTAATATTCTTTAATTGTTGCATTGAATTAACATGTCTTAAAACAAATTTTCCCTCATTGATGGTCTACACTCAAAATTATAGAAAATGGCTTTTGACTTTGATGAAAACATTTCAGCAATGCCTCTTCACTGGTGATTACCAGTGATCTCAGAGTAAGGATTCCCTGAGCAGGAAGCCCCATGAGGAGGGGCTTGCCAGTGGCCACCTGCCCCCTGTGAGGAGTCATCCTTCTTAAGGTCACTTCTAGCTTTTCAGCTCTACAATCACTATCACTGGAATCTCTTAGGTAATCCATTCCTGACTTTAACCATTAAGTGAGAGGTGATTTAAATGACTGCAAAGATGCCATTCTAATAGACCTTTCCTCAAGTTCTGAATCGCTCAAAAAAGGGGAAAAAGCTTCTACTAAGCTATCTACTATAGATCATTATTTCAAAATAAGTTTTACATCGTATTCTAGTTAAAAAGAATCCTTTGGGAATGTATTGCATGACCAAAAGATTTTAGGATCTATTTTTTTTTCTTGGCATTGAAGCTTGACTGGGTTTATAATTCAAAATAAAAACACACCAATGGGATCAACTCAAGGGAATCACTTGTATAAGTTGGGGCTTCTCCCAGGACATACCAATGAGCTTGTCATAGTCGATGCCCTTGGCACTGCTCGTCTGTACTGTCCACGGGTCCACAAAATCCTCCTCAGCTTCTGCAGCATCCAGGCCACTATTGCTCCCAAGTGCCGGGTTCCCTGGAGGGCAGTCAGCCTTGTAGTCCTCCCCCACGGCGGCTTTGTAGCTCATTTTCAATGATAACAACATCTTTACTGCAGAATCGATTTCATCCTGGACAAAGGAAATGAGGATGAAGGCTAAAAATACCACCATAGCTAACGTTTTGCTGAATGTGACTGCTGACACGTGGCAGGCACCGTGCTAAATGCCCTCACACACGTTCCTTCCTTAGCCTCAAAACACCCCCTGGAGGCAGGCACCACTGTCACTGTGCCGTTGCAGCTGAAGACTCTGAGACACAGAGAGGCGAAGGAGCTTGCCCTTGGACACACAGCAAGTCGTGGGCCTGAATGTCTTTTATTTTCTTTTATTTGTCTTTTATTTATTATGCTGTTCTAGTCCTATGGATTACTACCACAAACACTATGGGACAAATGGACATGATACACACTGTTATTTATGACACAGTGAATATGCTGAAGATTTCTCAAACGCTACTGATGCCAGAGAACGTGTGACAAGCTCCCTGAACTGAGTATAAGGAATTCTATGTGGGACCTTGTTTTTATGTTCTACACAGTTGAGATGAGTATTTGTGGAAGCTTAAATAATGCCACTGAGGACAGGGACAGCAACTCTAGACATCAGGGAAGCAGATAAAGGCAAGGAAAAACACAGGCTTTCAAGTCCTAAATTAAGGAGGGATGCAGTGGGAAATAGTTGTATTACTGTACTTTGGAGTCTTATCAAGCTGTCCAAAGTGTTTGCATACTGAGTGTTTAAAAATAAGCATAAGAAAAACAAATGTAAAAATATATCCTTGGGTACTCTGGAAATCTGGTAGAGAGACCTCCTGCTCCAGAAGCCCACATGAGCCACCCCTGAAGGCTGGCCTCTGGAAGAGCAGGCCTCATTAGGTAGATTAGTCATGCTATGCCCCAAAGCTCTGCTCCTGTAACTGGCCTTGCTGGATCAGATCACAAACAAAGAATATACACAGGCCAATTTGCTTGCCAAAGGAAGTACAAACATTCCCATTTAGAGTTTTCCCACATCAAGTTCTATGAAGTGGGCTTCCTAAGTGGAGAGACACATCACCAACCTCCATTCGGAGGGAACTGCTGTGTCAGGTACGGGCCCTGAGCCACAGGGAACTGTCACCGTGGGGCAGCGCTCATGTGCATTAAAGATACAGATGGCTTCTGCAGACACAGATTTGTGTTTCACACTCTGAAACTACCTGGATTTTGTTATTACAATGAATTAGAATTGTGGGCTCAGTAACTCTGTGGATATACCTCCTATAAGAGAGAGGATATTTGCCCAGGTGGGATAGGTAAGTATGTTTTACTCATCTAATTTCTGCAGTGCCTAAGCTCAGTGCAACAAAATAAATGTTTAGCAAGCATGATTTGTTGAATTATCCATGGAAAGAATTACTGTGCTTTGAAGTACACTTTAGTCAATACCCTTTTATCACTGGCTATGTTGACATTTCATACTCTATCTGGTCTAACTCTGCTTGCAACTAGGAGGCTCTTTGAAAGTCAAACATTTAACCAGTGTCCCTGCTCGAGAACTGTGTGTAGTCTAGAATGCGATTTAAATGGACAGGCAAGCTTGCCTTGTCTATTTTCTTGTTCTCAATCTAACATGGACCAGAACACTGAAACAGGATTTAAAAGGTGACGTTCTCGGGGGAGGAAAAAACAAAAAAAGACTATGTACAACCTGATTTTATCTGAAGTGCCAACTCAGGGAGAGCTATCTATGGTGCAGACCCAGGGTGGAGGGTAGAGCCAGTGACTGCAGGTGTCTGAGGATGGCTTCCGGGGGCTGCTATCTTGTTTCCCGATTTGGACACTGGTTACCCAGGTGTAGTCATTTTGTGAAAATACAGTAAGCTGATTATGAGCTCCGTATCTTTCTGAATAAATGGTGCACTTCAATTTAAAAAGTTTACCTTGGGTGCCCGTGTGGCTCAGTTGGTTAAGCATCTGCCTTTGGCTCAGGTCATGATCCCAGTGTCCTGGGATTGAGTCCTGCATCGGGCTCCCTGCTCAGCTGGGAGTCTGCCTCTCCTTCTACCCCTCCTCCCTGCCCATGATCTCCCTCTCTCTCAGGCTTGTTCTCTCTCAAATAAATAAAATCTTAAAAAAAAAAAAAAGTTTACATAAACTAAAAGGACAAGAAAAAAGACTTTGCTCTCTGTCTTAACCTCTGTGATCCAGTGTCATTTCTTGAGTCCTGCCCAAACTGCTCATGCCCTTGGCCACGGTCTCTCCTCAGAGCCCCTAGATTCTGACCTATGCCCTCAGGAGACACCCTGCTTTTTAGTGAGCTGTTACTGAAAGCAGGGGGTCTTATTCCCTTAGTACATGGAGCAGAAAAGAACGTTGAGGACCATGGCCGAGACAGCTGGAGAAAGAGCCCACGGTGTCCTCACTGTATCGGTGTTCCCAGAGTGGCTCGAGTGTTTTGCATAAAGTGAGTTTCTAAACTACCAGGTGCTTCTCTTATAACACATTCCAGGGTCAAATTTACTTCTGAATTTTCATCATTTAACTCTGACTTCATCATGCAGCCTCTGATCTCTCTTGTTAAGAGTCAGCTGATTGCAAAAATCAAAGAACACACCTGGAAGAGTAATTCTAAACTGTGTTAAGTACTGCTTGTTTACTAATGAACGGAACTGGAGATCACTAAGAATTGCTAACTAAAAACACTTATTAAATGTTATTCAAACTTAATGTTACATTGACACAGATACCACTGTCAAGTTTCCAAAAATGGGTTTAAAGAGCAAATGATTAACATCTGGGTCCTTTATTTACTTCAGATTTTTAAAAACAACTTAGTTTCATCCGCTGAGTCCTATCTGGTGTGTAAACCTCTTCTTGTGATTAACCAACTCCTTTTTTGGGACATCACTTTCTTTCAGTACTATTTAATGTGTAATGGCTTATTTGGGGTCCAAAGAGTCAAAGTAAACTACCAGGATGGGTGGGAGATGGTTGATCTCCATCTGGGGAGGACCCAGGGGGGCTTCTGAAAAGGAAACAACGGGGTTGGAAGTGATGGTGAAGAAGAAGCTGAGTGACCTAAGGGTGGAGGCATCGCAGAATGTAAAGGCAGCGCTCATGTGCATTAAAGATACAGATGGCAAGGATTACACTTTTGAAACATCCTGCAGCAACAGCAGAGAGACCTTTCAGAAAGGCACAACCCCATGAGGACAAAGGCAATGAAAAGAGGATGCCAGCAACAAGATTTCGGAAGCGGTAGAGTTGCTGGATGACTGGCTACGGACCGAGCACAACAAATGTGAGGATGTCGTGAAAACACTGGAATTAAGCTGCTGGGGAGTCCCAGGGCTGGGGTATCCGTGGAAGTGAGGGTGAACGTTGGCTATGAAACAGGAAGACAGGTAGAAAGTCCGTTTAAAAAGAAGCTGCTTGGCTCTCCACCCCCACCCCCCTCCCCAGGCAGAGGTCCTGTGCCAGGGAGGTCAAGTTACAAGTGTCCAGACTGGGGGCGCTCTGCACGGTGGGGGCAAAGCACCAGGAGCACAGAAGGTCAGGGACAGCCACACAGCCCAGCTCCTCTGTCCCACAGAGAACATCAGGAAAATCATCATCAAGATCTCAGAGATAAAAGGATACTTACTGTACCTAGGAAACAAGAATGGGGTTCAATGAGGAAAGGAACATTCAGAAAGCAAATGAGCTCACAGAAGTTAAAAATGACAGGATAAATGAAAAACAACTAGAGGGTTAGGAATTGAGGAAGGGGAACCTGGCTGGCTCAGTTGGGAGGCCAATGAACTCTTGATCTCAGGGTTGTGAGCTCGAGCCCCATGTTGGGTGAGGAGCTTACTTAAAAAACAAACAAACAAACAAAGCAACATAAGAGGTTGAGGAAATACACCTGAAAGAACAACAAGAAGAAAACAAAATGGAAACCACAAGTCAAAAAATAAAAGCAGAGGACCAGTTTCAGGGGGAAAAAAAATCCATAAATAGAGAAAACAGGAGAGAAGAAATCAGAAACAAAAGAATTTCTCAGCATAAGGCTCATAAGTTTCTAGTTAGAAAGGATGTACTCATCCCCAGAAATTTCAGAATACTGGAACAAAGAGACCTTCCCGCAAATTTCCGGAGAAAAAACAAGGGAATGGCATCTGGCTTCTCCATAGCTACCCAGGCTTCTGAAGTCCATGAGAAAATCACTTCTTGCTTATCAATCAAACACTACATAAAGGTACTTTCAGACATGCAAGATCCCCCAAATTATTTCTTTAGCACAAATTTTTTCAGAGACCATTAGAGGATTTGCTCTGTCAAGAGAGTAAACAAAGGAGGAGTGAGACACAGGATCGGGGAACAGAGACCCAACAGGGAGGTAAGGGAAGGGCCTAAGGTGGGCAGTGTGGATGGTGAGAGGCAGCAGTCTGTCTGAGCAGGCGGAGTGCTGGGAGAGACCTCATGGAGATGAGCTGCAGGCTGCCTGATGTGAGTGCCTCAGGAGGAGACTCACCGAACCTGAAGGGGCCCGGAGAGCTCCTACCATCAGTATGCAAAAGCACGGAGCCGACAGGAATCAAGACAAATATCAACTCCAGGGCAGGAAAGGAAAAACACTCATACTCTACTCCATGGGTCAGTTGTCTGTAGCATTTATGCAGTCAGAAGAACGTCGATGCTGACACTGTGACATGCACGGGACACCAGACGGATGGGAAGTGTTGACAGAAGTGTTAACTCCTCATTTTCCACAGTTAAAGCCCCAAACTTGAATATCAACAGGAGCAATATAAAAGTGTGATTCTGAGAGTGAATCAGCTGAAAGGACTGAAATGTTCATTTCTGGGAACAGGCAGGTGGATGACTGCTAGATTTCAGTGGCTTTTCTTTATTTTTTATTTTATTTTTTTCCCAGTGGCTTTTCTTTATACCACATGCATTAATAAAGGAGAAAATGAATTTAAAGTTATAGCCAAAACACTTCAGTTACTGAGGGAACAGTCTGTTCCGGGTAACATGACCCCAGGCTTGGCCCAGATGCACGTGTAGAGAACCCAACAAAATCACATACCTTTGACGCCTTTCCAGCTTTGAGGGACCGCACAAGTTCCCCCTGAGCAGCTATGCTGTTGAACAGTTCCAGCGGGGAGGCACACCCCTGCTCACCGTTGGGCATGTCTGCCATCTCTGGGACCTAGGTTTACAGCTGGCTAGGAGGTTGGAAGATTTGCTCCGTGGTCCAGACAAAACTGTGGGGGAGAAGGGGGAGAAGGGGATGGGGAAGGAGGGAGAGATTGATTAAGGAGCCACTGTAGCTATTTTACCTTTCCTGCTCTACTTAGTCCTTCGTCTTTCCAAAAAGGTTGGAGAGGAGTTATAATAAAAGGCATGGATAAAATAACATTAGTAAAAGTATAAGCAGAAATTTAGGGCCATGAAAAAGGAGAAAAGTGGACGAACAGATGCCCGCGATGAGGACTGAAGGAACTGCTAGGACTCACCACTGGCAGGACTCCTCCAGCTAAGACCAAGTGTGCCTCACCTAGCACCCAGCACCCAGGAAGGACTTGTGTCTGTGCACAAAGTACCAGAGTGCTTTAACAAACCTAAGTTCACCAGAACTAAAAACACTCAGCAAACTGCAATTTACTCTTTATCTTAATTGTACTGGGGATGAGTCCCACGCCCTTGCAGCCATAGCCAACGGGTCACTGAGCAAATGGCTTCCTCTGCTGGCCAGCTGCTCTGTTCTCAGGTTAAGCAAGGTCTGGGGTCAAGGACAAGATCATATCTAGGATGAGGGTAGGGCCTTATCTGTTCTGGGATCCAAATGAGGAAAAGAAGGATACATGGCCTGTCCATTCTACACGCTGTCCTACTTCACTGCAGCCCTTTGAAAAAGGTGTACCTGCACCTTTTATTAGTCGTTACTTTTAACCTTGAAAAAGGTGGGACACAGGGCAGGCCACCTGATGCTGCCTGGTGTAGAGATTGACCATAGTCAGTTCCCTCTTGGGTCAGTCACTTCCCTTTTTTGAGTGTCAGCTTCCTCATCTAGAAAGTGGCACAATCAGGAACCTCTTCAGCTACCTCAAGGGCTGCTATGAGAAGAAATGAGGAAAAACTAAAAGGCAGCATTCCGTAAACTGTAAAGCAAGATATAAATCCATTATGAGTATTATTTGTTAGGGTTCCAGGGCTTGGCCGAACCCCAGCTCCGTTTACAACTTGCCACTCGGCCCTGAACAAGAGGACAAGGACAATGGGCTGGGCCAGGGCAGCCAACCCCCAGCACCTCCACACCTGCTATTTTTCTGAACACCTTATACACATCCATTCACTGAAGTCTCACAGCAATCCTGTGAGAGAGATCTATTGTCTCCATTTCATAGATGAGCAAACTGAGGCACAGAGAGGTTACAGAACTTCCCCGAGATAACAGAAGTGGAAGGGGTGGGATATAAACTTAGGCAGCTACAGCTCACACTCTCGAATACCGTCCTACACGTTACTTAACTGTGAGGAGTCTCAGCCTCTCAACGGTAACGTGGGGCCGACGGTAACACTACCTGCAGGATTGCTGTGTGGATGGAGCATGATGGTTCAGGTAAATAACCAGCCCAGCACAGCACTGGCCCCACCAGGAGAGGTTCAATATGTGACTATTATGTCTTTAATTATTTAAATTTTTTCTATTAACTTTATGAACCAAAACCCCAAACCTGAGGGGTAATTTGTTTTGTTTTTTTTTTTTTTTTTTAAGTTAAACACTAGCCCTAACGTGGGGCTCGAACTTAGAACTCTGAGATCAAGAGTCGCATGTTCCACCAAGTGAGCTACCCAGGTGCTCCTGGGGTACTTTATTTTTATTATTTTGTTAAATGTTTAAGAAGGATATAAATTTTAACTAGACTTATCTTTATATAAATCAATGAGAGCATAATACCGAAACCAGGATGAGACAGTAAGCAGTTTCTTTTCCCTCCTGGCTGAGAATCACCTCAATTCCCAGAAAAGGGAAGCTGGGTGAAATAACTGCTTCAGATAACAAAGCTCACAGTTTAGGAAGGCCTGCAAGAAGGAATGCGGAACAACCTGACTAGCACTGGAGAGGAGAAACAAACACTCAGGCCCGCATCAAATTACAATCAAAGGATGAAAATTACTTCTAGCCACAAATGATCAAACATCACGTCCAGCTCCTTTACACACGATCCCAGATTTGTCCAACCGTCAAAGTTGGATGGCTTGGTATATGCTCTGCATTAGCAGATGAGAGGTGATGGCTCAGGGAAGTCAGAACGGCCCCGAGGTCCCACCGCCAGAGGAGCTAAGCCAGGATCCGACCCCAAAGTCCTCCGAAACCCTGTGTTCCCTCAGCATTCCAGCTGCTCCCCCTGCCCGGAATGTGATACTCTCTCTGCTGCTTGCACACTGCAGGTTATCTTACTAATTCAGACCTCAGCTCTTCTCTGCAGCCTTTCCTGGTTCCTGTACCTCTGCGGCCAAGCTGATGGCTGGGTCGTTGGTGGTCCCTGGGCATTCTGTTAGTAACTTGATGACAGCACTCATGTGGCATTTAGTTATTCATGTCTTCTCCACCAGACAAGAAAAGCAAACACTGGGTTTTACTCTTTTATGTGCCTCTAATGCCTGGTACACAGCAGTTTATCAACATTTACTGAATTAATCAATCTCATAAGTCACCCAGTTCAGGGTGCCTGGGCGGCTCAGTCGTTAAGCGTCTGCCTTCGGCTCAGGTCATGATCCCAGGGTCCTGGGATCAAGCCCCACATCGGGCTCCCTGCTCTGCGGGAAGCCTGCTTCTCCCTCTCCCACTCCCCCTGCTTGTGTTCCTGCTCTTGCTATGTCTCTCTCTGTCAAAAAAAATAAATAAAATCTTAAAAAAAAAAAAAAGTCACCCAGTTCAATATTCCCCCTAAAGTTTATACCCTCTCATGTTATCTTTGCAAGTGCTTATTCCAGTTTAAGGTAGATTTTCCCCATGTGGACTTTACACAGCCTCATTTTTAGCATTTTGCCACTGTGCTGAGCCTGCTGGGATTTGGGGAGGGCCAGGCTGGCCACATGGTGCCTTCTCCAGGTCTCACACCTCAAGTCTAGTTTTTTAACCCACTGCTAACATCTGCCTACCGTCTTGGTCGCTCTCTTTGGAACTCTCTTTTATCCCTGTCCTTCCAAAAGTGTAGTATCTGGCATACAAGGCAACGGGTGAAAGCAGTAAGGTTCTGAAGTCTGCGAGTAGGACCAAAAGCATTAGCCTTAAAAATTCCTAAAGAAAGGACCAGGTAGAATAACTGGGTATGCCCTGGACAGATAATCTCCCCCTGCAATGGAGCCGGTAACTGTAGAGGATCAGCTAGACGAATGGGGCCTGCACCTAGGGTCCATGTTGTAGGGAAAAATATGTTTTCCCAAAGCAGAATTCCGTTTGAAAGCACACGGGAGCTAAAGCTGATGAGGGAACAGCAGGTAAGGTCTCCTCACTCTCATGATCATGAGGCAAACACTGCATGGGAACCACCCACATGATAAATTTTGTGTGCATGTGTGTATGTGTATGTGATGCAACCTCTTGAAAGACAAGAAAACAGGGGCACCTGGGTGGCTCAGATGGTTAAGCATCTGCCTTCGGCTCGGGTCATGATCTCGGTGTCCTGGGATCAAGCCCTGCGTCGGCCTCCCTGCTCAGGGGGAGCCTGCTTCTCCCCCTCCCCTTCCCCCTGCTTCTGTTCCCTCTCTCGCTGTGTCTGTCAAATAAATAAATAAAATCTTAAAAAAAAAAAAGACAGGAAAACATAACAGAATCTCTTAGTTCACAGGCCCATCCATTTACCCCCGTTTCGTGTGTCTGCTCTCCTTTTTCCTCGCGTCTAGTCGACATGCTCCTTTATTTTTTGTTAACTTTTAGAATGAAATTTAACTTCAGAAGTTTTTAACCCAGAGTTCAGCATGTCTGAAATGACATCAACAGTTTGCATACACACTGGTATGTGCACGGTTCTAAGCAGAGTATCCAGGTTACTTTTCCAAAGGGGTCCGAGATGCAAAAACTCTATGAACGACTGTCTTAGTGTTTACCGCATAAAGGGCAAATAGAGCTTTGAATCTTTGTTAGGAGAGCTGTTTTATCTATTTAACAAATAGTAAAATCTAAAACAAAGAAACAAAGCTGTAATCTATGGAGTTAACTATCATCTCTGAAAAAAGTATTGGGAGTTAGAGCAAAACTTCATAATCCATGGCAGATCCTAATGCACCTTTAAGGAGAAAGCTAAAAAGCTCTTAAAAATTACTTCTCAATTCCTCTTTTTAAAGATCTTGAATCTTGTGCTCATTTTGAAGGGTTTCATTGTTCTGGAAGAGCATAACAGGCACTTGAAGAAACTGGGTGGTTTCGGGATGGGGAAGAGAAAGAATTATAGAACCATTTAACAGAACACGACAATGACTTGGGCCATCCTGAAATCATCTCACAGATCAGAATACACTGGTCTACAATTTGGGGAAAGGGGGCATAAACAGCCAATCCTAGAGCAGCTGGGAAGAGCATTGTTTCTGGATGCCTGGAGTACCACCAGGAGGTGGGATACCGTCTTTCACGTCCAGGCCCCACAGCATGCGTGACAATGTCTTTGGATGGTCAAGTCCCCAGAAGACAAGAAAACGACCTCTGTGGAGCAAGGAGTCCTTTAACACTTCAAACCTTGGGACAGGTTACGTCCACCTTTTCTTTGTTAAACACTGAAAAGAAAGGTTATTTTTCCCTTCAAATAATAAAATCCATGTTACCTTAAAAGGCGAAGAAGACACGAACTTCTATGAAGCCAGGCCTAAGATACTCTTGCGTATGACAATGAGAAAGCTAACACGTTAGGATGCTGAGTATATGAGGAGGCCTCATCAGTGAAACCTGTGCGTGAGAGCCACCCCGAAGGTGCTGCAAGATGAGCTGTAGGGCCAAAAAGGCAACTGCTCACCGAGTATCTCCATTCCCTTTGGAAGCTGTGAACCACCTGAGCTTCGGGTCAACGGGATGAAATACAATGCACAAGAGCCTGATTCTAAGAGAGACAACCCCTTGCCCCCCAAACCAAGGTTTTCAGTGCTTTGGTAAAAGGCTGGTAAAAATTCCAACGAGCTCTAAGCCTCGTGAAGATGGGAATACATACCCAGGATGTGGGACGCACTGCAGACGTGGCCACTGGTCACGCTGGGCAGCTGAGTGGCTGAGACTGCCCCGAGCAGCCAGAGGTCTTCTTTTATAGTCTTCCCCTGTTTCTTTCAGTTTCTTTTTTAGAAAAAGGTCTTCTCTCCTTTTTCCTGTTTACCCTACTCTTCAGCTGTTTGCACGTAGGGATTTTTTATAAATTACTTAGTTTCTCAGAAACACTTGAGATTCTTGACCAACCTCCTTGGTGAGGCTGTCCAATCAGGGGTGGGTTGGGTGGGGGTGGGGGGGACGGGTGGAGACCGAGCCATTAGCCGGTCGTTGCATCAGCCACCCCATACCCCAGATTGGCCTCCATGTAACCTCTCCACCCTCTTCCCGTTCCCCACCCTCCGCATTAGTGTGAGTAACTGTTTACGCGTAGTCGTGGGAGGGCGGAAAGGCGGCTGTGAACTCCCCGCAGCTGCTCCCCGAGGCAGCGCAATGCAGTGGGAAGAGCAGGAGTTCTGGGGTCGGACGGACCTAGCTTTCAATCCCAGCTTGGGCATTTTCTCGTGTCAAGACCTTGGGCAAGTGCCATTACCTCTCTGCTTCATCCTCAGGTTCCTCATCTGTGAAATGGGCATAAAGCAGCCTCCTAACTTTACCGCGGAGGGAACTGAGTGCGATACTATAGGCAAAGCCCCCAGCACGTGGCACACACGCGTTCAAAGTGGGGGCCTCTCGCCTTGGGGGAGGGGAAGAAGGAGGGGACGAGGAAGGGTCGGTGCCGGCGGGAGTGGGCGACAGACGGGGACGCGGGCGCTCGGAGGAAGGGGGCGAGGGGCGCCGTGACAGCCTCCACGCCCCTCGTGGTGCCAGAACCCGGCGGGCAGCGAGCCGGGCTCTGAGGAGGATACTCCGGGCCCTCGCCTGGAGGCGGCGGCGGAAGAGCCAGGTCATCCGGCGCCGCCCCGGCCTCCCGCCCTCCCTCATCCCCTCACTTACCGGCCCAGCCGGGCCCTTCAGCGCCGCCGGCTCAGCTACGGGCGGCCTCCTGGGCGTCCGTGGAAACTCCCTCCGGCCGGAACAACTTCCGGCCCGGCTACCCCATCATTGGCTGTTCGCGTGGGGGCGGGGCGGAGGCCGCGGATGATTGGTTGGAGGCCCCGGAACCAGCGGAACGCACCTGGGGTGCGGAGTGCAGACCGGACGGCCTTCGGCAGGACCGAGCGCTTCCGGTGCGTGTGGTGAGCCGCGGGCCCGTGGGCGGGAGGGGGCTGAGACCGGGCGGTGGCGGCGGCGGCGGCGGCGGCGGGGCGGCCCGAGCGCTCCGCGCCCCTCAGCGCGGGCCATTCACCGTCCTTCGCCCGTCCTTCATCGCCGCTGCCCTCCGGACGCGCAGAGCTCTGGGCCCGCCCTACCTGCAGCTCTTGACAGCTCGGCTAACTTCTCTTCATCCTTCAAAACCCGTCCCTGGTCGTGTCTTCTTGGTTGCCTTCCTCAGTCTGCGGTCTCCGGCGCAGGGTCCGTGTTTTGTGTTTAATCTCTGTGCACACCAGACCCAGCATGAGGCTTGGCACAGAGTAGGTAATCAGGACGTGTTGCTGAATGACAGTATTCCGTTTCTTTTACTTTCTGGGTGCCCCCCCCAGGCTGCATTTCACAAATATTTCTAGACGCTGGGGCTCAAACAGTGAACAGAACACGGGCAGTCCTGTCGTCGTGGAGCTGACTGCTGGTGACGCGCCGCGCCGCTCCCGCGTTCCGCGCTCGTTTCTGCGGCGCCCTCACCTCCTCCTCTTGGTTGGGTCCCCGCCCCCACCATGAAGAATTTTCCTTCCCCCCCATTTGCCTTAGAAACATAAAAGGCAGCAAACACTTTCCCCCTGAAGTTTCCATTGTTCCCGGGCGCTCCCACTCTTCTCCATCTTTTGCCCGTTTTCCTCGAGTCACCCTTGCCGCCGCCTCTCTGGCCCCGTTTGATTAGTTTTGTCGGTGTCCTTCTCCAGGGCTTCTCACCCCTCTGCTCCCTCCCCTCCTCCCCAGCGGTGCCCACAGGTCCCTGTGAAACTGCAGCCGAGCTGACCGCCACCTCTCCTCGCCTCTGCTTTACTCTTCTCCGTAGGATGTCTTACTCCCTGACGCCCGGTGTTTCACTTGACTGTGGTCTGTCTCTCCCGCTGCATGTGAGCGTGGGGAACGCAGGCCATCGTTGACTGTGTGGCTTGCCGCGGTGTTCCTGGCGCCTGCTGTGGGGCTTGGTGAGTAGCCCATCAGTGCTGAATAAACCAGTGAAATGCACAGGAAGCAGGTGGTACGCGGAGCCCTGCCATCCACCCTCCTGCATTCATTCAGTCCTCGCTGCCTTTCCTTGTTAGGAAGTGGGCTCATGGGCCCCCATCCTCCTGCTCTCTGATGTTTTGCTGTAGACCTCTTTTTTTTTTTAAGATTTATTTTATTTATTTATTTGAGAGAAAGAGAGGGAGAGAGAGAGCTTGCAGGAGGGGAGGGGAGGGAGAGGATCTCAAGCAGACTCCGCGCTGAACGCGGAGCCTGACGCAGGGCTCGATTTCACAACCCTGAGATCAGGACCCGAGCCGAAATCAAGTCAGATGCCCAACTGACTGAGCCACCGAGGCACCCCGCCGTAGACCTCTTTTTAAATTCTGGCCATTGGCCTCTCTTTTGAGTCAAGTGCTGCAGACAACTAGGTGGGTGGGAATCCATCTTAATGGCTGAGCACAGACAGACACCCTGGTGGGGGGAACCTGGTGGGTTCCCTGTGACAGGAAGGAATGGCATGCTGTGGGGCATGGTGCTGTGTACAGGAGTTGAGACAGGTGAGATGTCTGAGCAGGACCAGGCTAAGTATTTAGAGAACAGAAATGCCACACTGTTTGCAGAGCACAGTCTGCTAGTTTATAATTAGTCCATTATATAAGTTTTATTTAGAGGATGGCTTTGTGTATGGAAGGTGTTACCTGCCTAGATTAGGCTGCGGGGGAGGGGTGGTGGTGGGATTTTTGGAGGAGGGAGACTACATTTGTTGAATGATGATGTAATGTGTTAAGCAATGGAGCCCTTCAGGCGATGGGTACCCTTTGGGGAAAGGTGTGGACGGGGTGAAGTGGTTGGATTCCAGGGGATGCGAAACCCACTCTCTAGGGAAAGAGCTGGGTGATAGGCTGAGTGGCTTAACAAGGGACCCAGAGGGAGTCTCTGGTGCTGACCTGACCCCACATACGTGGAGGAGGGGCTCTGTGGTACGCTAAGGTAGGGCACCTGGGGCATCTCAGAACTTGGTGTGTGGCTATTAGTGCTGCTCCAGCACGCCCTCTGCTGCCCGGGATGTGCTGGGCATCCTCGTTTTCCTCCTGACTGTACTTCCTCTTCAGAGCACGGGCTTGAACTGCAGACTGAAGGACTTTCCAGAAACTAGTTGGCAGCAATTTATCGTGTATGATGGTTCAGAATTTCAGGAAGAATTTTTTAGAAAGAGGAAATTCACTGCTCTGTGTGTGTTTGGGGTGAAACTGGCAGATTTGGACCGTACCTTCAGAATTGGGGGGACTGGTGCCTCGAATGCCGTGGTCTTGTGTTGTGGGTCTGTCTCCCCAACTGGCTTATGGTTGAGATGGGATATCTAGGCAGGGGGTAAAGGAGGCACTGGAACCCAAGGGGAGGGTGAAGGTAAGGGTGGGTTCTGGACATCTTTCCATTTTAGTATTTTCAGACCTACCCTCAAAGGCCTAAATTGACCTTCCAAAAGGCATCTTTAAAATCCTGAATCTTTCTGTCCAGGCATCCAGTCTCCATTTAGCGAGGTCCTTTTCTTATGTCTTTCAATAAAATTTTAGTTTTCTTCTTACAGATCTTGCTAAGTTTTTGTTTAAATTATTCACAGATATCCCATAGCCTTCATTTAAGAAAATTAAGTCTTCTAATTATGCCTGGTGTATAGAAAAGTCCTCATTTTTTAATGTTTATTCTTAGAGTTTTCCAATCGTGGATTTGCTGGGTGGCATGTTTTCTTTTAATTACACACGGTGGTAAGTATTCTTCCATGCGTATTTTCTGACACTTGACTTTGTTTGGTCTCAGGTAGTTTGTCCTCGAAGGACTGCAAGAAACTGTGTCTTCAATGGCTTCATTGGTGGCTTATGATGACTCGGAGTCAGAGGCTGAGACTGAGTCCGTGGGAAGTATTCATGCTGTCAGCCAGATGAAAGACACCTCTGATGTGGTCAAACCTCCTGGGCAGGATTTTGCATCTGAAGCCCCAGGTGTGACGGAGGGGGCAGCACTGCCCACAAAGCATGGTTCTTGTGAAGACCCTGCTGGCCATTGTCTCCCACTGGTTCGGCTCTGGAGAAGTGACCCAGGATCTTGTCCCAGCCAGAGGCTACAGTGGCCCAGGACGGAGCCTGATGTCACCTTCCCCACAGATAAGCCTCCTCGACCTTCCCTGTGGACCAGCCACACTCCAGCTGGCCATGTGCCCCTGGCAGCTGCCCGCTTTAGGCAGGTGAAACTCTCCTGGGGAACTTACAACTCCCCTGAACCATCCTTCTGTGCCCAAACCAAATCTGAAACCCCAGGTAAAAATGGCAATTCCCTTCAGAGGAAAAGGTGTGAGGACTGTATCGTGCCCTACACCCCGAAAAGACTACGACAGTCACAGGCATTAAGCACAGAAACTGGCAAGAATAAAGATGTGGAGGCCCAGGGTCCATCTGCAGGGCGTGCCCCGGCCCCTCTCTGTGTGGCCCCCAGAGTGTCCGAGTTTATTCAGCCATATTTGGACAGTCAGTATAAAGAAACCACGATTCCCAGGAAAGTGCTCTTCCACCTGAGAAGCCACAGGGGCCCTGTCAACAGCATTCAGTGGTGTCCAGTCTTTGCTAAGAGCCACATGCTTCTCTCCGTTTCCATGGATAAAACCTTCAAGGTAAGACTTGAGTGAGGCTGCCTTTTCAGGGACTCTTAGAAGTAAACTGCTGGGGTGTTTTGTTTTTCACAACAGTGAGGTGGGGGTGCTGAACATCTCTGTTTGGGAATTTCTGTAATTCTCCCTGTTGCATTCAGGAGTGTGTTCTCAGTGACCCCCCCGGACTGTTGGTCCATTCTGTCCCCTCCCTGCTGACGCTGCCTTGCTTAGGCCACCAGAGAATGCTAGTCTTTATCCCTCATGGGGGCACTGAGGACATGCAGACACACTGGAGCCCTGGGGGATGAGGTCATTGAGTGAGGGCAGTCAGAGGGAGAGGAAAGCAGGCTCAGGACAAATCCTGGGCCCCTGTGAGCCACGTGGAGTGTTGAGCCACGCCAGCTCTGTGCCGGGCTCTGTGTTGGATGCCAGGCGAGCAGAGGTAGACAGACCTGGTCCCTGGCTTCAGGGCATGCGGTGTGGTAGGGGCTGTGGACAAGTGGAGAGGCTCTCATAGCCCTGGGCTCAGGAACCGTGAACCCACTGGGAGGGACAGCAGCCCAGGCTGGAAGGGCTCGGTGAAGTCTTCCAGAAGGAGGGGAAGGTTCACTTGGTGCAGGGGGTGAGATGGGGCGGAAGGATGTTCTTGGCCATAAGCATGGGAAATGCTGAGGGGCCTGATGGGGGGTGAGGGGCCCAAGGCTGCGGAAATAGGCAGGGCCCAGACCAGGAATGACTGTGGATGCCCTGTGGAGGACTTCCGGTTTATACAGAAACTCTTTTCATTGTTGCTTATTTATTTTAAAAGCTGAAGTCATACAGACTTGGAGTAAGCAGTCCCCAGGTGCACAGGGGTGTCGCGTAGCGTGTGTGTCACACCTCCTGTAACCTGTCCCCAGCCCTTCGGGCTATACTCTGTCCCTCCTCCTCACTCTCCTCAGCACCTAGCAACTCACCTGTATGTAGTAGGTGCCAAGTCAACGCAAGCTGAACCAAAGCTTCCTGGAAAGAACGTGGCTTTGGAGTCGAAGGGACGTGGCTGAGATCCAGCTTTGCCGTGGAGCGGCTGGTTAGCTGGCCCCACTCCGAGTCTGGTGTCTCATCTGTAAAGGGCATAATTGTAGTCATGTGAGAAAAACGCTTACAGAACCCCAGCACAGAGCTAGGTACCCCACAGGTGCTCGGTAAATGTCAGCTTCCTCCGTCTGTTTTCCTTACAGTTCTGGAACTATCCTGCCCCGGACATTGTATTTGCAAGTTATGTTTTGGGCTTTTCTCCTAGGAGGTATTTTCTGAAATGAAGAGAGGTAGCCTAAATACAGTGAAGGCTTTGAAATGAGCTAAACTATTGGGTATCATTTTTAAGTGGCCAATTTGAGTCCTGAATCGACTTGTCTGTGTTCTCTTCTGGCAAGGTTAATGGAGTTGTGCGGGGACAGTGCCATGTTCCACCTTTAGTGTGGAGCCCGGGGATTTGCACGCTGGGCTTCGGTGAGGGTGGGGGCTCAGGTCTGCTCAGGAGGCTTCTGGTGTCCATGGTGTGCACTGAAACATGCGTGGTTCAACCCCACAGTGCTGGGGCTTCTCCGCGCTCCTTCCTGAGTCTGCGCCCGTGGAGGGCCGAGTGGGGCCTGGGCCCTTGGGTCAGGAGCACGTCTGGAGGGTTTCTGGTGGGCCCGTGTGGGGCCTGTGTAGTGCCAGGCCGTGTCTGGCTGGCCCTGGATGTGGGCTGGAGTTAGAGTGATCTGGGCCTCGGGGTCTGGCTTCATCCCCAACAGCTTTGTGACCGTGGGCAAGACACTTAACCTCTCAGATTCTGTTTCCTCCCCGATAAAACAAGCTGATGAGGCCTACGGTTGGCACTTCTCAGGTGGGACAAGTGCCCAGGCGTGTGTGTCTGAAGCACCCAGTCTAATGCCAGGCACGTGTTTTTGTGGGGGGTAGTGTGGTTACAGGTGGGCCACCTGAGGGGCATGGGCAGCACCTTTCTAGGGCCCTGCAGGGAGAGGGCCATCTGGGAGATGCTGGCAGCACAGGCTGGAGGAGGAGGCAGCTTGCCAGGAGATGTCAAAGGACAGGCTGGGTTGCTGTGGGCAGAGACAGGTGGAGGGACGTAGGGCAGCAGGTATGCCCTAGTGGATGCCTGCCACCTGCCCGCCATCTGCAGGGTCGCGTCTCCTGATGGCGAGGGGCAGGCTGGGAGCCCTGTGAGGACTGGTTTGCACCCAGCATCAGGGAGGTGCTCTGTGGGCCCTGCTTGGATCACTTTTGCCCGCCAAGTTTAGGTTTCCTAAGCAGGGGCATCCCCGCTGTAGTATAGTTTTTAAACAGAGCACGTCTGAGTGAAGCCATTGATTTGGGTGTTGTGTGTCGTGTAGTGGGTGTTTGTGGAGTAGATGAGTGTGCTAGGTGCTATGTACTGGGGATGCGTGGACGTATCCTTGGAGGGGACCCTGCATCAGCCAACTAGCTGTGACACCTTGTGACCAGAAGGGGGCGCAGTTGGCCCAGCTTGGGAAGCTGCTCAGGCAGAAGGACTGCGTAGGAAAGCCTTGCCTGGAGTGATTCACCGAGACCTGGGTCCTGGGCCGTTTGCTGTGGAACTGCCCTCAGTGGGGCCGGCTGCAGCTGCTGTGCCTGCCCTTCCGAGGAGGTGGTGTGTGTGCTGCAGGTGATGTGTGCACCGGCCTCTTGCTTGGCCTGGCAGCCTCCAGGGAGCCCTGTCCGCTTCACTGTCTGTCCCTCATGGCGAGGCTGCGGAGGTGGCATTGGAGGTGGTCCAGGGACAGGGCACGACTGCCGTCATGGCTGGCTGCTGGGGTCAGTGTCTCCTGACCTCCTTCTTCCTGTGGGGTCCTGAAAAAGCAGGGCTTTAATAAGCCATACATGCAAATGGTTGGGCCAGGATCCTCACTGCTCTAAGATATTTGACAGTTGGGACACCTGGGTGGCTCAGTTGGTTAAGCGTCTGCCTTCGGCTTAGGTCATGATCCCAGGGTCCTGGGATTGAGTCCCGCATTGGGCTCCCTGCTGAGCGGGGAGCCTGCTTCTCCCTCTGCTTCTCTCCCTGCTTGTGCTCAAGATCTTTGACAGTTTTCATTGACAGAGTTATTTGGCAAATTGATTTCGAGCACCTTTTCAGTGTGAAGAATGTGTGGCAGGGGCTGGAGGAGCCGGGATGGGCAAACTGATTGGGGACTAGGTGGGAGCAGGGCTGGGAACCGGGGAGGGAAGTCCTGGCTGAGGCCTTGGTTTCGCTGGGGCTTCAGGTGCATGTGTACCCTGGTGTGCAGGTGGCAGCCCCAGGCAGGATGGTGTTCTTTCCCCTCCCTGGGGTCAGAGGGTGGTGACGCGGCAGATCTTGGGGGCCTATGAGGTGGAGGGGGCAGTGGGAGGCTTGTGGATGCTGAGTCTGGAGTGAGTATGGGGCTGTGGGCGCCGGCAGGAGCCCTGGCTCCCTGTAGCCCAGTCCTGGGTAGAGAGCAGACGGTGCAGTGGGGAGAGAGCTAGAAGAGGTGGGTATGACAGGGCGCCCCCCCAACTCTGTGCTCCCTTCCTAGGATGCGTTTCCCCTTGTCTTTTGGTTAAACTCTGCCAGAGTGCCTTCTTGAGCCCCACTGCATCAGGAGGGAAGGAAGACCCTGGGGGCTGGGGTCACAGCACTTAGTTTGAATCCTCCCTCTGCGGCAGACTGGCTGTGTGATCTTGGGCAAATTACTTCCCCGAACCTCAGCCGGTGTATGTATGGTGGACACGACTGTGCCTGCCTGGCTGGGTTTTTGTGGAGAAGAACCAGTGTTGGATGTGGACTCTCTGGTGTGGTGCCTGGCACATAGTTGTCACTCACCGTGTGCTCACAGTTTGCTCTCCCCAGGAGTCTTGTCCCTTCCTTACCATGAAGTGGCCTCTCATTCTGCCTGTGTAGCCATGAACTGTATCTGCCACACCTTGTAGATTTTGAGCCTCTTGAGGATGGAAACTGTGCCAGACCCATTTTTGTATTTTCCGTAGCACCTGGCACAAAGTTTTGTACATGCTAAGTGATCAGTAAAGATTAAAAAAATTTTTTTTGGATTTTATTTCCAGCCTTTGGGAAAGGATGGTCTCTTACGTGCATAGATTTTATTTGCCACTAGGGGGCACAGTAAGACTTAATATAAGCTCACTCAAGCTTCTAGAATGTGAGAGAATCCTTGATTCAAGGTAACATTTACTGAAATATGATTTCTTTTCTGATCAAGAGAAAAACAACACAATCCATCTGATTAATCTAAAGAGCGTGAAGTGCCAGTTCCTTCATCTCCTTAAAATGTAGCTTTGGAATTCATAAATTTCAATTGGGTATATTACAGTGGAAAGATACTTATTTTAATATGTTCTAAATGTTCTGTGAGCTGTAAAATATGCTTATATTAGTTTTGAAAAATTTACAGCTGGAGAAATTAAGTAAAATAAAACAATGACTCATAACTCTGCACTGATGCTCTGTTTTCTTTCCTGATGATCCCTTCATGCCCCTGTCTGTAGCACGCATCTGTTTCTCACAGTTGTAATCCCAGCACGGATACCCTTTTATCTACTCTTTTCATTTCCCTGTGTCCTCATTTGGCTCAACACGTTTGAATACCCACTGCACGTAAAGGTAGGATTCAGACTTTGAAGCCCTTGGAAAAACCACAGACGTGGCCTCCTTCAACCAAACTCAGGCGGCCCTTACCACCGGCCCTGGGTGCAGAGCCCTCTGCGAGGCACCGGGCACATTCTCACAAGCATCCGACGTGTTTCCTGCTTCCAGGGACCACGGTCCATGCATCAGAACTCAGAGTTCTGAAACACAGAAGGATTTTAAATAAAATGTATGAATGAGGTGCTATGGAAATCATTTGTTTTACAAAATGGTTTGCTTTAGGAATTCTTTCAATAACAGTCTTCCTTATAATACTTAAAAAAGAAAAACCTTTTCATTTTTGATCATGAATGTAATAAAAGCTTATTGTGAAGAACTTTGAAGATGCAGAGAATATGAAGACTGAAGGAGAAAACAAACTGTTGGTAATCCTAACCCTGAGTCAGTGTTTCACTAACACTGGGGGTCGTTCCTGGTTTGGACCCCCCCACCCCCATTCCCATGTGTTCACAGAATCGGGCTCCCTGCAGAGTGTGTGCACGTTTGATTCTGCTCCCCCCACCCCCCATCTTTTGTGCTGTTTGTAAGGGGCGTTGTTCTACCTTATTAAAAACTTTCCCCAAATGTATTTTTATGACTGTCTCAAATTCAAGACTTTGCTTTGTCATTTCTGTGTTGTTTCCTATCATCACCTGCTTTTGTTTTTGAAATGGCCAGTATTTGAGCGAACATGGCTATACATAAATGTCTTTTCTGCTGCCCTGGTGTGGTAAGATGGGCTTTGATTTACACCCAGGCTTGAGCTAAAGGTTTTCTGTCTGGTGAGTGGAACCTAAATAGATTGGCAAAGCATCAGTGCTATTGTTATATGAGACCCTTGGGTTCCTATTCCATATCTGCTGCTTGGTAGCTGTGTGGCTTTGGGAAAATCACTTTGCCTCTCTGATTCCCTGGTTTTCTCATTGGTAAAATGGGTATAATGGCTGCTTATGAGGGTTGTTTCTATGTAGAAGAAATGAGAAGATGAAGCACAGTGCATAGCATATGGGAGGGGTCGAGAAACATGTTCCTAATTCCCTTGTTCTTTTATTGATTAAACAATTAGAAAAAAGATGAGTCACCCAGAATCCTTCAACTTAATGTAACTCTTGTTTTTGTGAATCTTTTAATAATCTGTCTACAGATACATGTTTTCCCAAGTGTTCAATGTCAGTACTCCTGAGATAGATACTTTTAAAATTTAAGAAGTTTTTGGGTTTGTTTGTACTGAGCTGTTTACCTGCTGCCTTTTCATGAACTGCACATTTATTTGGAAGGCATGTACTGGGGGGCTGGGGTCTGTGTCTCTAAACTGATCACATTTAAAATGTGATAGAAGAAAATGAATTGGACAGCAGTTTGCCAGCTCTCAGCGCATTTTGTGTCTGGGCCTCCGGCAGCGTGGAGAGGAGCGATTTCGTACCTGAAGAGGCCCAGGAGAGTGAGTCTGGGGGCAGGGGAGAGGCGCCCACCTAGCGTGGCACCAGGTTCACGTGGGTCTCAGGCCCCCTTCCCATGTGCGTGTGAAGGAAAGGATTTTGTTCTGGAGGCTGAAGACCCAGATTGGGGGTCTCATTGTGCTGTTTGCGAGCTCTGTGGCCTCTGACAGTGAGTACTATTGAGAGGCTGGACAGAGCTCACCATCCCCGAGTGCTTACCACCCATTGGGAATGGTTCCAAATGTTCCAGCTCCTCTTGGCTACAGGCCTGTGAGGCAAGGGCTGGTCTTCTTCCCACTTTACAGACAAGGAAGCTGAGGCACAGAGAGGTAAAGGGATTTGTCCATGGTCACACAGCTGGTAAACTATAGAAGCAAGATGGGAAGCTGTCAGACCAGAGAGCAAACGGATCTAAAATTCACTCTGCTCTTCTGCCTCTGAGGATAAAGGATGGAAAAGCATATCCCCTCGCTCAAGTGGTACCCAGGCTCTGTCCCAGCCTCAAAGTCTTGTGGTTCTGTTAAGGGACATAACGAGAAGAGATGATTTCCATAGTGGTTTGGATTTGCATTTTTATGTATTACAGGATCCCGTTGATTTATCATTGTTAGCGTATCTGATTATATTAGGGTATCTTAGATGTGCTTTGTAGAAAGTAATATATCTCAGATTCAAAGACAAGGAATTTATGGATTCAAGTGCCAGAGTGAAGGTTTATTTCAGTTTTGAAAGAATTATTTTTGATGGATTTTACAAAATGAGATTGAGAAATGATTTGATGTGTAGAGTGAGGAGTCGTGGAGCATTATGCAGATGATTGGCAATTTATTCCAAGCACGAGGCAAATCTATTGGAAATGAGAGCCACACAGCTGGGGAGGAGGGTTGGGTTGTGGTGGTGGGCGTTTGGTATTTGGGGAGTGAATGATTAACATTGCACTGAGGGTAATTAGGTGAAGGCCGGGAGAGACAGGGTGGTGCGTTTGCATGTATGCAGAGATCATCTGGATCCATCTTTGTTTTACAGAAGCCCAGAGAGGGGAAGACACTTGCCTGAGGGCACACAGTGAAGTCAGGTGGTGATGTGGAGCTGGGATCTTGTGTAGGAAGTATTCGGATGCTTCCCTCTCTGGACACTGTTTCCTCCTCTCCCTTTCGACCTTTTGTGTATTTTTGTTTCAGGGAAAGTTCATGGTCGTCTCAGTTGTCCCAGGGGTGGGAGCAAGGGCTTCAGGCCTATCGACAGCAGGGTTGCCGAGCCTCTCTGGGAATTGCCATGAGATCCTGAGCTGGAACCTTCTCTTTGTGGGAAGTGAAGTGGGTTTTTTTTTTTTTTTTTTGACACTCCTCTCCCCCGTATGAAAGCTGCAACGTTTCGGAGGCCAACAAATGAGACATTTCCCACTTTCCGTTTGCTTGCCAGAAGGGCCTTGCAAGCTTTTGCCTTGCAGAGAAAACCTTGAGTTGAAGGAGGAATAAGAAAAGGAAAGTGTGGCAGAACCCAAGCTGTGTTTTCTGCTCTTTGAAAACTTCATTCCATTGAACTTTAACAGTTCAGGGCTGTGTGCTTGCCAGACGTTGAGGGGGAGAAGACCTTGCTGTGTGAAGGTGCGGATCTGGCCTCAGGGAACCAGCCTCATCCAGTCTCATCCCGTGTCATTAAGGGAAGAATAGAGCAATTTGGGAAAATGCTTTTAATGTAATTGAAAAATGCAGATTGCAAAATTGGCACGGTTAGGAGTTGAGACAGTCTAGTAAATTATTTCTTGCTGCTTTTAAAACTTGGACACAGAAGATTCTTAAAGGCACCCCTTTACTGCCCAGTGATGGCTTTGTCCTCCTCCTTTAAAAAAATACGTTGTTTTAGATTTAACTTAGTTTTATCATAAAAGTAGTAAAATTTTGGGAAAAAAATACAAAAAAAGGTAGAAATTAAAAATAAAACCATAGATCTCCACTCAGGCATAACAACTGTGAATATTTTGTAAGCAGCTTTTCCTTTCCGCATTTTTTCCCATGAGAATCAACTGGTTTTAATTATACCGTAGGTACTTTGTTTTTGTAAGCAGCATTTAAAATTTTTGTGAACTTTTACCCCTTAAAAGAAGGGGTGGGTAAGTTAGTCCAACCTTGTCACCATTTCTCGTAGCTTCTGCTGTCTCTACTCAGGCGTCTCCCCCAGGTGCAGATCCCCGTGTGGGGGGAGTGGGGCAGGGCGCAGGGGCAAGGGCATCGGGGGATGGTCAGAAGTGTGTGCGAGGGAGGCCAGTGGTGTCAGGACCCTGGGAACTCCCACACCTCAACCCCGTAACAAAGTGCTGTGAACCCAGGCTAAACTGCAGGAGGACCAGATGGCTATAGAAACCTAGCAACAAAGTGGCCCTAGCCAGGGGTCCTGGAGCTGCTTCCAGGCCTGTCTTCCCATCTTCCCTCACTAGGGGTGAGGCATCGGGCACCATGTCCCCTCCGGTGGAGCAGGGGCCACAGGGAGATGGGCCATACCCCTGGGGAGGTTCCCTGTCAAGGGCTTTGATTTGGGGACTCAGATTAGTTCGTTGGTCTGGGTGTCCCTGGATGGAGTTTCTAATTTTCTTTCTAGTTCTCTCTTTGCCTTAATGTTTTGTTTTTCTGGGAAATCTCCTCCACTTTATCTTTCAATCCTTTTTTTTAAATTTTTTTTGATTTTTGTATTTCCATATACTTAAACTTTTTTTTAACCGAAGTATAACTTATATACAGAAAAGTGTTCTATTCTGATCTATCATATTTTTACATTTCAAGAGCTGTTTCTTGTTTTCTGAATGTTCCTTTTGTAAAGAATATGTCATTTTTTTATTGCATATTTACAAGGTCTTTTCTTAGCTCTTGGAGTTCTTTGAAAGTTTTCCTGTGTTTTGGAAAATGTTCCTGCCCCTTGTCACCTCCTTTTATCCTTTTGTTTTGGTGTCTGTGTTTCATGTGAGGGGATGCTGTACTGCTCATTCCCATTCAGGGAGGAGGCTGGTGAAAGCCGATCTAACCAGAGGCTATGTGTGTGAGTGAGTGTGTGTGTGTGTGTGTGTGTGTGTGCGAGGATGGGGCCTGTCCACAGGGAGGTTGCTGCAGGGTGATGAGGCAGCCACCTGGCACCTAGGGCAGGATCCCCCCCATGTGAACCTCCTGAGGTGTTGTGGGTAGCCGGGTCAGTTTCCCAGACAGCACTCTTCACGCCCTGGCTGCCTGCATTCAGGCATCTGAGCTGGGGAGAGGGCTGGGGTCTCCGTGCGGGGTGTGCAGACGTCACCCTCTCCATAGCGTCCTCCAGCTGCTAGCTTTTCCTCCCAGCGCACAGATCTACTTTGTTCTTTTCAGTGCCTACAGTGGCCTCCCGTTTATGACACATGCCATCAGTTATGTGTAAACGTGACCACTTCTTTTTCCCCTTGACAGTGGTAGAATTATTAACTTTTTTAAACATTTGTTAATTGAGTGGTGTCTTATTTGAGAACCAAATGAATTCATTTGTGTGCAGCTCCTTTAGAACCAGGCCGGCACCTCGTTAATGCTCAATAAGTGTTTGTGGGTCTTGTCCATCAGTCTCCTGCCATCTTAGCATTTCTCTTATGTAGCAATTTACATACTAACAATATTGACCTGTCATCATATCCCTCCCCCGCCCACCATGTGTTGTTTGACTTTGAGTTTTGGTATTTTGTTATTATTATTCTTTTTTTCCAGGGAAAACCTGACATTTTTTTGTGGTCAAGTGTATGGACCTTTCCCTTTGTAATTGTCCTTTGGCCTTAGAGCATGGCATGTCCTCCCCCATCTCAAGATCTGATAAATAGTCACCTGTATTTGACCTTCATCTAGCAGTGATTAGCTTGAGCCAGTTTCAATTCTCATCATCTCTTCCAGGCTTTCTGTGGGTCTGGGGCAGGCTGTGCCCGCCGTGATGAATGTGCGCTTGGTGCCAGGGATCGATTGGTATATTAAGGAGCAGCCCTGCTTCGTGATGCTCCCCCACACTGATGCTGGCTACTAATGATTTAAAATGACCTTCTTCCCATCCAGCTTATTCCGCAGGGCACGGGTGCGCCACGGCCGCCCCAGCCTTTCCTCAAAAATGAAATGTTGTTTTTGACCATAAAAGAAATACATGTACGCTATGGAAAAATCAGGAAGGTATAAAGAAAAAAATTGCCCATTATCTCTGCACCCAGAGGCAATGACTGTAGACTTTTGGTGTATTTCCATCCAGTCTATGAAAATAAAAGGCAACATAGTTGAGTTCCAACTATCCACGTAATTTTAAACCCGTCCCCTGCGCACGCGCCCCCCCCCCCCCCCCCCCGGGTCCTGCAGCAGCGGGGTTTTAACGCCGCAACTCATTGCAGTGGTTTTCAGTATGGTCTGTGAGCCCCCGGGGTCCTTGAGACCCTTTCATGGGGTCTGGGGGGTGAAAATTGTTTTTCTGATAGTACCTAGAAGTTATTTGCCTTTTTCACTCTCATTCTCTCATGAGCGTACATGGAGTTTTCCAGAGGCAACGGGACGTGTACAATAGATTAACTACAGAAGCAGCTCTGCGAGCCCAGCTGTCTCTATTAAGCCAGCCGTTAAGGAGCTGGCAAAAATGTAAACAGTGCCTTCTCGCTGGTTTTTTTGTCTTGGAAAATATAATTATTTTTCACAAGAGATGTTGTTTATGTTGACATATAATGGGTTTATTATTGATACTTTTACATAAATTAATATTTTTAAGTGTTCTCAATTTTGACTTCAAATATGCTAAATGTGGATTGATAATAACCCACATTAAGCCGCAGAATTTTGGAGTCCTCAGTAACTTCAGAGTGTAAAAGGGTCCCACCAAAAGATCTGGGTAGCATGGTTTGATTTATGTCTGTAATTTCATTCTAGTGGGATGTCCGTGTGGGTGATAACGGTGTCATCCTGCGGCTCTGGTGGAGGTGCGTAGATTCAGCCCCGGCCGCGGCACTGCCTCGTCCTGCTTGGTTAGATTTCCAAACGGTGTGACTGAAACATGATCCTGGAGGGTCCCAGCCTCCCTCGGCCTCCCTGCCCCTTCTCTCTGCCCTCCCTTCTGCCTGTTTTGAAGGAGATTTAATAATTACAAAATGATGGGAGAAAACCTCCCAATTCCAGCATACACCTCAATTACGATTATCCTTTCAACACCCTCCCATCAATTTCTGGTCCATATGGGCTTGTGTTTCTCACAGAGTGCGCGTACAGTTTTGCAGCCTGCTTCTCCCACTTAACATTCTCTCCCAGCCTCTCCGCCGCAGCGCCACCAGCCGCCTCTGCGTCTTTGGAGGGCCGTCAATTTGTGCTGGTTCCATGATGCTCTATCGAGTTGATTAACTGTAATTTACTTAGCCGTCCTTGGACACTTAGGTGGTTTCTAATTTTTGCTATTATAGATAATGCTGAAGTGGTTATCTTCATGCATGAAATCCTTTTCTGTTGGATTATTTCTTTCGGGTTGATTCCCAGAAGTGGGACTGCTGGGTCAAAGGCTTGTACATTTTCATGGGTCCAGATACGTCTCCTGTCAGATTGCTTTCCAAAAGGATTATACCAATTTGTACTGCCCCTGCAAAGCCTGCGTAATAACCAACTATTTTGCTTAACTATCATGCCTGGAATTTTCCCTTGGAGCCCCGAGGGGGCAAAGGCCCTTCTCTAAGTGAATGTGATCTATAATTATTTAGACTAACACCAAAATTGCTTTCAGAACATTTTTAACCTGCTGAGTTTAGAATTCTAATTCGCATACAAGCCAGCATTAACAGTATCACAAGGAGCAATTTCTCTCCCTGCTCACAGTGTGTTTACGCAGCCCGACAACTGCAGGGAAAACTGAAGAGCTTTTATAAACACAAGTGGTCTCTTTCTGAACTAGTTGAAGTGTTATTTTGAAAGGTACAGAAACACAAATTAAAACACATTTTCATTGTAACCTTTGGTTAGAAAAGTTGTTTGTTTTCGTCCTGGTCTCTTTCCATGTTCTTTGCTCTCATTCAAGTGTATTCTGAAATACCCTGGCTCCTTGGAGTCTTGCCATGACGCCGTTAGCCCAGTGACAGGGACATGCGGGGGAGCATGGTGGCTGTCCTCAGGTGCTGGTAGGGCTGTGTTGGGAAGAGGAATGGGCTGTACTCTGGTTTGCTCCTAGGGCAAAAGCAGGACTAATGGTGGAAACATGGGGGAAGAGGTTGGCACCCTGTGAGGAAGAACTTTCCAGCACTCAGGACTGGTCACCTTGGGGAGTATCCACCCCTTGGAAAGGGGTGAGGATGGAAAGGTTCAGTGCAGGCTGGAGCCCACGTTGCCAGTGGGCTAGGAAGTAGATGCAAGCGGGGGTCAGGGACTCTGAGGCCTCTTCTGGAATGGTGGGTGCCTGTGGCCAGGCCCCTGGTGGCTGTGTGCTGCCCTGGAGAGAGCCCTGAGCCCGGCCCTGAATACAGGGGCCGGAGCCTGGCCCGGCGCTTGGCAAGCTGTGAGTATGCACGTGAGGTTGGCACATTCCCACCCTGATTTCTCTGGGCTTCTACACTCTTTATCTGTGAAATAATTACTTTCCAGGGCTGTAAGGATCAGACGAGGTTGGGTGTGTGAAACCACTTTGTAAACTGTAAAACCCTTACAAATGGAAGGTATTATCAAGAACTTCAAGCCAGGGTTTATTCTGTAATTGCCTGCGAAGCCAAGTTCTTAAACATGGGAGGCTTGCCATCCAATTTGCCTCCAGTTACCTTGATTCGTTGAACATATAATATGGTGTGCGCCCATGGACGCCAGCAGGCCTCTCAAGGAACTTGGGCTCTTCCAGATGTGGGCTTCCTATTTTCCGGCTTTCCAGCGTGATGTTGGCTCCTGGTGGTTGGGATGTGCTGCTAGGCTTGTGTGGCCAGTGAATCGCTCAGGCCTTGTGTTAGGCTCTCTGTCTGCAGTCTGAGCAGTGAGGGCCCCAGGGACCAGGTGACACAGAGTGCATGAGGGAGATGGCCCTTGGAGTCAGTATGGGAAGACTTGGTGTCTCCCCTTCTTTCTTCATTTGGTCATCCACTGATCCAGCCGTCGATTAAATGCTGGCTCTGGGGATGCCTGGGTGGCTCAGTCGTTAAGCGTCTGCCTGCGGGTCAGGTCATGATCCCAGGGTCCTGGGATCGAGTCCCACATCGGGCTCCTTGCTCAGTGAGGAGCCTGCTTCTCCCTCTCCCTCTGCTGCTCCCCCTGCTTGCTCTCTCTCTCTGACAAATAAATAAAAATCTTAAAAAAAAAAAAAAATGCTGGCTCTGTGCAGGCTCTGGGCTCAGAGGGACCAGATGTACCCTTGCTGACAAGAAAGCTAATGGGGGCCAGGCATCGAAACAGACTAGAGTGTGAAAATGTGAGAGGCCCTCCAGGGGCCACCTGGGCAGGGTGTTGGCCTGCAGAGGGGAGTGGGGTGTGTCTGTCAGGGTGGGGGCAGAAGGCAGGACAGGCTCCTGGGGAAGGGGGAGGTGGAGCTGGGTCCCGGAAGGTGAGGAGATGAGCAGCCAGGTGGGTGGGGAGGAGAGCCCGGTGCTCTGACTGTCATGCTGCAGGGAGGGACCAGTGATGGTGCCCACGGAAGGGAGCCAGGCAGGACCTGCTGCGGCTTTCGGCCTGACAGTCAGGGCACGTGGTCGGCTGCCGCCTCTTGTGCTTACACTGGATCAGGCACCGCACTAGGGCTTTGCACCTCGTTTACCCACAGCTGGGGCATAGGACTGTGGGGCTCAGCCCTGGCCCTGTGCTTTCTGTGACTTGGTCTAAGTTATATGACTCTTGAGACCTTTGTTTTTCCATTAGTAAGTGGGGATAATAATAGCATCAATCTCAGTTTTCTGAGGTTTAAAGAAGAAAAATGGGGAGATCTTAGGGGAGTACCAGGCATGTAGCAAGTGCTTCATTACATAAGCGTCAGCAGTATCCTCAAGCCCATTTGACAGATGAGAAAATGGAGGATCAGAGATGGACAGTGAAGGAAGTGTGACTCCTAAACACGGAGCTGGTGTTTGGACTTACCCTTTTCTGCCTCTGCATTCTGGGGTGGTTCTGTGTCAGCTTCCTGCTTGGGAGCTCCAGAAAGTAGTCACGTGAGTGTGGGCAAGGTCCTTAATCTTTTTGAGTCTTAATTAATCTGCACACTGGGAAGAACTCTAATGTAAGTTCCATTATGCAGGGAACTTGTTTTTCTTGATTGTTGTATCTCCAGTTCCCAGAGGAGAGCTGAACACATAGTAGGGGCTTAAGCAACACTTGTGAATGAGTGAATGATCCCTGCTCAGTCTACCACGCTCCTGTGGGCCTCCTTGAACTTCAGGGGGATGGAGAGTCTTGGGGGTGATCTTGCCTGCATGCCTTGGCCCTTCCCCCCACCTCTCGCCCGTGCAGGAAGCATCCCTGGGGGGTGGTGGTGGCAGGCTTTGGAGGGGGCTTTGAGGACTGTAGCCAGGAGCTAAATCAAAGCGGTGATTCCTCCCCATCTGTTGAAATGTTTGTGTTTACACTCCCAGGTAATGGACTTGGGCCGATCCTTGCAGCCTGTGCGTTTGTTTATTTATTATTTATTTATAAATCATAAATCCAGAAAGGATTTCAGGAGGCTTACCATAAAAGATACGAATAAAGTAAAGCTGTTAAAACAAAACAGACCATGAAAAGCCACCCTGAAGAGAGAAGGAGACACATAAATCAAGTTCAGAGCTGACCACCATTCCCGGGCCGGTGCCTTCCATCTTGCTTCGCAGGTTCCTGCAGCCCGGGGGCAGGGTGAGGGGACTGGAGCCAGCACGAGAGGCTTTGGGTGGGGATGTGGGCCCGCTGGATGGTGGTGCTCAGAGGAAGGCAGCTTCTTCCAGGGCCGTGTCTTGGCTGCCCTGTGATGAGATCCAAGGGTCAGAGGGGAGGCCAAGGGGCATTTCTTTAGAGGCCAGCCTGGGGGCAGTGGGGTGCAGCAAGGCTCAGGGCACTTTTCTGTAGCTCAGTGTCTCTGCTGCCGAATGTGGGCAATAATACCACGAACCATCCAAGACACTGTGAGGATTACATGCAGTGTTGTTTGGCCCAGGACGTGGCCCCTGGAAAGTGCAGTTGTGAATCTGCCCTGTCTGGGCTGTGGTTCCTGCGCCCCTGCCCGCCCTCGGCTCTGTCCGTACTTACGCTGTCCACACCGAGCGTGGCCTCTTCATTATTGCTTAAAAACACTTAAGAAGTTCGACACGAAGGGAACATACTTTTTAATTATTTCCCTGCTTGTCTCTGGCCATGCTGTTGTCAAGGAAACCAAAACCTTGGAAAAGCCTTTCAGCCTCCCAGTCGGAAGAGGATACTTGCACAGCGCTTATGTCTGTGGAAGTGGACCTGTGGTTCCGTATCAAACTCTGTTTTTAAAAGCACTGGCTTCCTTCACTTCTTACAGATGGTACCTTTTTGGCCTTTTAACACAAGAGGGAAGGTTGTTGTTGATATTTTCTCTTTCAAAAGAATTGCCTGCATTCTTGACTCATTTCATTCATTCCACATCTGATGCAAGAGTTGGGTGCTAGGGAGTGGGATACTGAGATGGATAGGGCGTCTGACCCTTCCTTGAAAGGCTCCTGGCCTCTGGGAAAGAGAAACGGGTAGGCAGATACTTACAGTGTAGCATCATACCTGCTGTCGTGGAGTGGAGGATAAAATGCTATGGGGCACAAAGGACAGCCCCAGGGAGGGGCGGTGCCAGTGGGAGTCACAAGGAGTCTCAGAGGATGAGTAGTAGTTCTGTGGCAAAGAGATGGAAGAGCGTTCTGGGCAGAAGGAACAGAACGTGTCAAGGCTGGAGGGTGTGGAGGAGCGTGCTGCCACCCAGCAGACTGCAGGGGTATAGGGTGAGGGTGCTGGGCTGGACTTGTAAAACAAGGGAGGAGGACTGTCTGGAAAAGACTCAGGAGGCAGGAAATCAGGAGTGCGATGCACAGAATCTGTTTTTAGAAGGACTGGCTTCCTTCACTTCTTACACATAGAACCTTTTTGACTCCTCGTGGAGTGCCATGAAACTGGGAGGGCAGGCTCCTCAAAGCTGTCCTCGTTCTGTTGCACGGGCCCTTGCTCCCTGATGGCTGGAGGCGCGCCTTATAGCTTCGCTTCGGAGGGAAGGGACGCTGCTAACACGTTTTGAATTTAATAATTCGCTTCTGCTGCAGGAGTACAGTGTTTAGTGTAGTGTTTCAGCCAGCATTCCGTAAAACTTTATGATAGTTAAACCCTATCAAGGGCATTGGTTTTATATGAAAAAGATAAATCATTGTTAGAAAAACAGGAGTCTTGTTTTTAAACTGCCCTTGTTATTTTTCTTTTAAAACTTTTGAAAATAATTTTAGATTTATAGAAGAGTTGTCAAATTCAGAGAGTTTCTATGTACCCGTCACCTACCTTCCCCTCCACTTTACATAATCCTGGTGCATTTGTCAAAACTAAGAAATGAATATCAGTATAACTCTGTTAACTAAACTGTAGAGTTTTTCAGATTTCACCAGTTTTTCTGCTAATGTCCCTTTTCTGTTTCAGGATCCAACCCAGGATTTGATGTTGCATTTAGAGCCCTTGTTCTTTTCTTTTTTTTTTTTTTAAAGATTTTATTTTTATTATTTATTTGACAGAGACACAGCGAGAGAGGGAACACAAGCAGGGGGAGTGGGAGAGGGAGAAGCAGGCTCCCCGCAGAGCAGGGAGCCCGATGTGGGACTCGATCCCAGGACCCTGGGATCATGACCTGAGCCGAAGGCAGTCGCTTAACCGACTGAGCCACCCAGGCGCCCTAGAGCCCTTGTTCTTTTTATTGTTAATGTTTTTGGGGAGGGGGGCGGGGGCAGGGAGCAGACTGAATCTCACCCTTGTTGAATCTTGAGCACGACTCGTGGAAGATTTTCGCCTTAATGAGGCTGAACACACTTCTCATGTGCCAGTTGTCCCCCCCCCCCCCTCCCAGTTGGCTGCTCTGGTGCTAACCCATCCCCATGCCTTCTCCTTTGCTTGCTGTTTTCCTTCTGGATTGAACCCAGCCAGACCTCTGTTGACCTTTGTGAGGGCTTGGAGTTGGACCTCTCCTCAGCTTCCCCATGTTTACCAGATGAGTGTGTCTTGAGGTGGTGACTAGGAGTGAAGTGTGACCTTTAGTGAGGGAAGGGAGAACATTCTTTGTGCACAGGTGGATGTACAGCCTCAGACAGGAGTCCCTGCTTTCCTTTTGTCCCTTCCTTGGGTCACACTCCTCTCTGCCTTTCCCCCTCTCCCCTCCTCTCCTCCTTCACCGTTTCCATCCTGCTTTCTCGGGCCTTCCACCATGCCCACCCTGCTCGCCTTCTCTTCTCTGCTCTTCCTCCTTGCCCTCCCCCCTTCTGCCTCTCTCTCTCCCTCTCCAGCTCCCATGCCCTTCCTACTTTCCTTTCCTGCAACAGGCCAGTGAAGCTGTTGCCACGGAAACAAGCCCAGCAGAAGCTCTGCTCTGCTTTCTGGATGCTTCTAACGATGATGATGACGCAGATACTGTTGAGTTCTAGAATCAGCTAAGCCCTGGCCTGTGGCCTCTGGAGTCCTTTCATTTTCCAAAGGCCAAACCAGTGCCACAGCTCATAATTCTGTTCAGTAGATGGTCATTTTTGATTTGGAAACTTCAAAATTTGAGTAATCCATTTTCCTGTTGCTCCGGAAGACTGTTTGCAACCAGTGTGAAAAATATTCAGCTGAATTTACTTATATTAACGGAGGGAAAACACCGCATGAAAGGTGGTGGCTCCATAGGCTCCATGATTATCTTAAGTTTCACGTGGGAGGTGGGTCTACACATTTGCTGAATTCTTGAGATGGATGACTGCTTTTAAAGGATGTTGGGGGACAGAGAAAATATAATTGGGGCCCTAAAAAATCTTCAGATACTTAGTTTCACTCAGCAAATGTTTTGGGAGGAGTTGTGGGTTCAAGTCGGGTGCTCCTCCCCGGGGGCGGGGGGGGGGCGGGGAGGCTGTGCTTGAGCCACAGAGCTGGGTGCGTGCGCTTGCGCGCGCGGTGCAGCCTGTGCCTTATGGCAGAGTAACTGGCACTCCCTGATATTTGTCAGAGTAATCCAGTGAGTGCAGCCTCGTCAGTTCTGCGGAACAACCCGCATGCCTGCACATTAAGTAGGCTTTGTGGGCCCCTCGGAGGGCTGTTGGCTTCTGGGCCTTTGTGGAGCTGGTTTATAGTGGTGGCAGGCTGTTCCTTGCTGTTTGTTCAGGGTTTGACTTAGGCTCAGCTTGTTGGCATTAGCTAGGATTTGGAGTTTTGCCATTCAGCCAACACCAGCTAATAGCCCAGCAGGGAAGAGTTAGTTCGTGGATTATATTTAAGTTAGTACTTATTCCCAAAGGTAACTTTGCTTAATAAAAACCTTAAGCCTTTATTACTGTGCTTATGGGTATCCTGGCTCCAGGGTGTAAAAATAAGACTTATAAAATCCAAACGTTATTTGTGGAAATGCAAAAACATTTTCATTAATAGAGAGTGTGATAAAAAGCCAAGGCTCTTTCTGTCTGTGCCTAAATGGTCTTGCTGCACTTGGTTCTTTTTATTTTCGTACTCATTCCGAGCTTATTTAAATATTACCCGTTCAGTAGTGAATTTTAAAGGAAGGAAGCTTTGGTGTGTGAATAACTTTACAACTACCCACAGTATTTCTAGTCAGTTGCTGTGACTTAAGTTGATAATGGACCCCACACAGCAGTCACTAATGGATGATAATCTGGAGTGTTTTTGTTATTGTTGTTTTTATTTTAGAAGAAAGATTTGAAATTAGCATAGTAAATCTCTGTGGGATCTTTGCAAATAAAAGAATATTCACGTTAAAAACAACTTTCAGGAAAGATGTATGGTAATGAATAAAACATCAGTGAGTGAAAATAAGCGTGTTTAATTATTCAAGTAGAAGTAGTAATTTAAACTAATTATTGCTTGCGGATTTCATAATTCAGTTTTTGTCTTGCAATAATATTTCCTCTGGGCCTCCGGGGCGCGTTGGCGGCTGCGGGAGCAGGCGGGGTCTCTCCCCCTCCCCTGCGGCCGCAGCCTCTGCTGTACTGAGCTGCTTCTGCCCAGCCTCCTTGGTGGCCTCAGTCCCGCCTGGATCCCCCCTTGCACCACCTAATTAAGCATTTCCTTGCTTATCACCTCTGGTTGCTTCAGGAGTCTCAGACCAGTCCTGCCCATGAGTTCTGAGTGTCCTGGGGGCCAGACCCTTGCCTTCCCCCCAGTGTCTTAGGCTTCTTGTCCCTTCCATAGCCCTGGCAGAAGTGACCCTGAGCCCACATCCCCATGTCCCCACTTCACCGTGATGCAAGTCCTTGCTCGTCTGGGCTCCTCAGATTGTCTCCTCTGGATGCCCCCTCCCCCTCCACACCACCCCTGGCCTCCCACTGGAATCTGTCACTTCCTTCTCCCCATAGCTTAGTGCCAGCAGGTTCTTGTGCTCCTTTTAAAAAATGTTTTAATTTTTTCTTGTTTTTGGCTTTTCACTTTGTTTCTAATTCTAAAAGAAAAACTGTTCATATAGAGGAACTGAAAAGTACTGGAGAGTTTAAGAAGCCGGGGCGTGATGAATCACCCCTAACTCACACTGCTGGTAGCTCTCTGTCCTCTGTATGCTGGCGCTGGCCCTTTCCCCCTGGAGTTCTAGGGTGTCATCTTAGCACGGACTCCTGGGAGGGGCCCCACTTCATTCTCCTAGGTGCCTCTTCCTGGGGTGTGACTGCCATTAGAAGGTGCTGGTGAAGTAGTAAGTGCTGGACAGTACTTTTGCTCAATTGTGTGAGGCTTTTAAAAAACCCAGTTTTGACTGCTTTTCTTATGACTGCCTGTGATGGCTTGGTGGGGGCAGAGCTTTCTGTCCCTCTCTTTATTGCACAGATGCTGTCTGGAACAGATCTTGGCAATTCAGGTGAATTATTATTCTACCCCTTGGAAAGTAAAGGGAAAGCTTTCTATTTGTAACTTCTTCCCAAGTGCCCTCTGTCAAAAGGTACTGACGTCTGCTCTCTTGACATGTGATAGCCATCATTACCTCCGTGTAATCACACACCATTCCATCGCGCGCCCCAAAGCTTTCCATCCATCCATCGTGTCACGGAAGACAACCTTTATTTAAGATACTTTTTTCCCCTTTCCTTTGTTATTACTTTTTCCTAAAAAAATAACCCTCTGACTTTACAGGCGTGATCTGGGCAAGTGAGTGACTCATTTCTTTGTGTGATTATTACTGTGGACACGGACAAGACAGGTGGGCCGCGGGGGATCGAGAGAGCAATGAGCTGGCTGTCAGGGGCCAGGAGTCCATGTGTGGATCTGCCGTTCACCAGCTGAGACCCTGAGCAAGTGAGGTCAGCTCTGGCTTTGGTGTCTCATTTGGAAAACACAGAGGTTTGACTGTGATCTCCAAGGCCCTTTTATGCCGAGCGGTTTTGTGATCTCCAAGCTACCTTTAGCTAAATGAGGTAATAAGAGGAGTACAGGTGTCCCTCCCAAGTCTTCCCGCAGAGTTGCTGAATGAGTTTTCGGGATTCTGAATCAGTTTTCTCTCCACGTGACCTCCAGAGGACGTCATTAAGCAGGCAGAGAAGTTAATAACACCTGTGGCCACAGGGGGAGCAAAGCCATGGGATGAAGTAAAATGCCAGGGGGAGGAAACTTAGGCAGCCAACCTTTGGGGAGAGCCACTGGGAGGACACCCTTATGTCACGAGGTTCTTTCCTCCCGGAGGAATCGACAGCTGAGTTTCACTACATGTGTGAACCTGTCTTGAGTAGCTCAGGGCTTGCATATCAAAAGTGCCCAATAAATGGTTGTTGGGGGGAATTAAAATTTCCTTTGTAGATCCATCTGATCCCTCCTGTTTGATTGTAAGCTTCCTCAAGGGGAAGAAACCATTTCTCCTTATTTCATTTGAAAACTTATTTTTAAGAATAGAAGTACACAAATTTTGGTACAAGATTAAAAAGAGGCAAAAAGATGTACAGAGAAAAACGAGTCTCCTTCCCCTCCACCCCATCTGCCACCAGATCCCCTGCCCTGGTTCTGGAGGATCTGTTTCTTACTCATCTCCGCATCTTAGGGAGCACCCAGCCCCCATGCAGGAAGTAAATCTGACTTGGGCTCATTTGAATTAGAATGACCTGGCCACCTTTCCAACCAAAGCACGCATGGCCAAATATCGAGGGAGTGAATTGGACACAAAAGCCTCAGGAATGATTGGGATCAGTGGGACTCCTGGAAGGAGCTGGGCAGGCTTGTCCTTGAGCCGTGGTTATCTTTGGGGTGCCCAGGGAAGGTCTTCAGCCTTTCCCGCCTGTTTCTTGTGAAGTGGGGCTGTCATGCAGAGTCAGCAAGATGGCAGCCCTGAGTGATGCCTGGAGCTTGGCATAGGCACAGGTAACTCTTGCTTCCTTTCCCATGCTTGAAACTGAAGATGGAGAATGAATATGCATCATTTCGAAATGATAATGTAAAATCAATGTGGAGGTGTGATTCCATTAATAGATTAGTGATTAACTCAACTTTTTAGGAGCCCATTTGTTGCCCAGAGTGAAGCTGGCTGGAATGAAGCAGAATTAGAATGGCAAGCCTACTCTTCTAATTGAAACGCACATAAAGTGCCTGGCCCTCAGACTTGCATTGGGATGATTGCTGCGATCAATATTCCGGTTTGCTTGGCCGGCAGCTTCCAGGGAATCAGAATGGATGATGGACCTAGGGAAGCACTGCCAAACGGAGCATTAAGTTAATTCCTGTTGGCCTGGCTTCTGGCTTGCCTGATGAAGGCCCTGAGTAGAAGGATGCTGTGCCAGCATGGACTTTATCTGGTATCACAAGAACTCAAGATGGTCGGCTCCCTGGGATTGAATTTTGGTAGCGATGATGACTCCCATTTGCTGAGATCCCACTATGTGCCCGGTTCAGTGCCTGGCATCGTGTACATAGTGAATTCTCCTGAACCCCCTGAGGTGTCGGTAGCATGCCCATGCTGTGGTCAAGGGGACTCAGAGGGCCTAGGAGCATGCCACTGGCAGGTGGCAGAGTTAGGACAGGAGACCAGGACTGTTTACTTCCAAAGCCCAAGTTCTTTCCATTCTCCCATGTGGCCCCTGAAGGGACACATCAGATGTTGGGATTCTCCCAAGGCTTAGAGGCTCCAGCTCAATCAAAACATGTGGGCCCAATTTCGGAGCAGAGGACAGAGTAGGGAGGTTTGAAGTGCTCATTCTCATTAGAGGTGTGTCCCAGCACTGAGACCTGGAGTGATTGGCTTTGGAGGCCACTTGGATTGTTCAGTATTGACGGTGTGGGCTTGAGTGAGGAAGGTAAGGCGGGTATGCCTCCTGTTCCGGGTACCGAGGCAGGTGTGGGATAATTCAGTGATACACTAAGAAAGTAGCTGCCATCTCCTTAGTGTTCACTATATGCTCACAATTCCCCACTTTCCACAAGTCACTTTTAGGCATTTTCTCTTCATTTTGCAGGTGAAGAAGTTGAGACTGGAGCAGATGGAGTCTGTATTTAGTGTGAAGAGGTGGGAGTTGAATGGGGAAGGCCGTGTGGCAGCAGGGTGGCTGGTACCAGGTCCCTCTCAGGTGGCTTGCCCAGGGTCACCCTACTGCCAGGTGACAGAGCTGGAATCCACACCCCCCAACTTCACTAATTCCTGTCCCTGTGCACCTCCAGAGCAAGTGCCTGCCATATGTGTGCAGCCACCTGCCCATCTTCTCTCTGTCCCCTGGGCTGAGCTCTTTAAGGTCAGGGCTGCAACTTCCTGTGCTCTCTGCCTTACACTGAGTGGTGCTGGATAGCCATTTGTGTCATGAGCGAGTGAATGAATGAATGCATGAATGAATGACACACATGGGATAGAGAAAGAGGGGCAGGCCCAGGGCAGTTGGACAGATGTGAAACATGATTTAAAGATGGGGCAGTAGATCTGTAGCTGCTCCCTCCTTTCTTTGTCTCTCTCTCTCTTTCTTCTGGTGACTCCGAGCCGCTCCCTGGCAGAGGGTTGCTGACCAGGACTGAAGGTGCTGAGTGCGAGGAGCCTGCTTTGTTAACTCCTTGTGTGGGTCAGCAGGATGGTGGCCGCAGTTCCAGAGCAGGGTGGGTTACGCACAGAAGACAAAGTTTGCTGAGGTCCTTCCAGGGGAAGAAGGTTGATGCTGGGCTGAGCTGGCAGTTAGCGTGGTAACAGTAATAGGAGAGTTTCTGAGAGATTAGGTAATGATATATACTCAGCACTCAGACATTTAATTTGCATTGTGTCCTATATTCTGGAAAAGTTGCTTTCCACATTCTTATTGATGTGCTCGCATTTTTTGGGTAATTGTCCTCCTTTGACATGAATAACCCCCCGTTTACTCTCAGGTCCACATGCCTCTCGTAGTCCAGGAGGCAGTGAGGAAAAGCTTTTAATTCAAAGCCCTATCCATCTTCCCAACTCAGGAGAGATGGGATTGGAAAGTCAGCTTGGCTGAGATAAGCGTGGCTGGCCTCCTGGGTGGCGGTGGTCAGCTTCTGGATGGGGCCTGCGGCAGTGGTGGGCAGGGGCAGAGGGATGCCTTTAAACTCCTCCACTGCCTTCTTCGGGGTGTCCTTTTGGAAGCTGGTGCATTCCCAGGGCAGCGGCTACTGGTGGCTGCTTATTACATGGAAGCCAGAGAAACCCTTTGGATCACATTGTACCCTGGGAGCTCTGGCTGTGTTCTTTCTGCAGGCTTTGGTGGCAGCTTTCCCCTGAAGCATAAAATTATTAAGAGGAGGAACCACAGTTTTGCACTTAAGGGCCTGAACAGGACCCAATGCCCTGTTTCGCTAGATTGAGTCTGGAATCCCGAGGTTGGAGTGGGGACTCTCCCCTGAGAGTTCGAGGTGCTTGCTGAGTGTCCAGACAAATAAATCGAGATAGGCCTTGGGAAGGATGCTTGGCTGGTGTTGGGAAGCAAAGAGGAAGAGAGCCACACCTGATGGCGCGGGAGGAGACATTTGAGCTGGCCCTGGGGTGAGGGCCAGTGGGGCTGGGAGAGAGGCAGTGCCAGCTGAGGGCCCTGGGAGCTGAGCACAGATGTTTGTTCATCAGGTGCAGGGGAGAGGGCTAAGATAGAGAGTCATGGTAATGGCCTGGGGGGGGGGGGTCAGGGCTTTGTGAGGCATGTGGGTGAATATAGAGTTTTTCTTATAGGAACTGGAGCCATGGAAAGTTCCAGAACGGGTGGGTGTGGAATTGGAGGGAAAACCCCTGGGGAGGCCTCCCATGATGCTTCTGTGATATAATCTGGGCCCTGAGGATAGAGCAGATAGGGGTGGGGTTGTGTTAGCCCTGACTTTAGATAGTTCTGCCTCTATCCCCCTCTTTTATTATAGACTCCCAAGGTTTAAGTATAAATGCAGTTAAAATTTTGGGGCTTAAAAATGCCTCCATTTATTGAAAACCCACTTTTACATATATTGAATTCCAATATTGCTCAGCCCTGTGTGGTCGGTGTTAGGGCTGAAGAGACCTGAGATGGGGAAGGATCCACAGCCCAGGCCCCCTACCCCCTCAGTGCCACTCCTTTTTCCTCCAGTCCCACCCCCCGCCTCTCCTCACCCTGCTCCCCCAGTCTCTGAAGCCTAGGGTTGGGGGCGGGTATAAATATTAGGAATATTTACGCAGGTCTGCATGGGATTCAGTGACGCAGCTGAGAACCACAGAGCGTTTGGTGACTCATCAGACCTTTTCCAAACACTTGTGATATTTTGCTGCTCTGGAGGGAGGAAAGTAATTAGCAGTTAACGCTGGTAGATGACGCTGGAAGAATACGCAAACCTTCCCTGCTGGTCTTTTCTGTGCCTCGGGTGTTTTGTGTGTTTTTAAAGCTATGTGAATTATTTTCTTTTTAATAATGTTTGTTTTCTTCTGATTATTAAAATAATGTGTGCTCATTGTAGAAAATACATAAATGCATTAAATAGGAAATAAAATGCATGAATTATTTTTCCATTACAGTCTTATTAAAAATGTTTTGCTTCTGCAAAGGAAATTTGGAGCACTAGACTTATTTTATTTGAGGGGCCTGTTGAGATAAGTCAGATCGATGGTTTGCAGCCTATGCTTTGGGGGCTTCAAGGGCTCCATGGAGATTTTGGGGGGCTGCCTCTGGGGAGGGTGAGCTGGGGGCCTTGAGACATGGTTCTCCCCCCGCCCCCCCCCTCCCCCCAGTAGCTCTGCATTGTCTGTCTCATGACCTGGCTTCTTCACATGACTGTCTTTGAGCAAATGGCTCCATGGCTTATCAGGCTGGGGACTCGGTGTTCCGGACCCAGCCTGTAATTTTATAAGTGAGGAGTCTGAGGACACTGGGAGATGTGCCTGGCCTAAGTGACATGGTGGCTTGGGGCTCGTCTTTGTGCTTTCTGACTCTGCATTCATTGCCTTTTGGAATATGAATCAGTTAGAAATATTAGTTAAACTTGAATGTTATTGTTACAAGCTATGTCACCATGCAGAGACCCCCAGGAAGCTGATCAAGGGTCTCTAAAGGGCATGCTTTTGAAGGAAGGGGAGACCTTACAGCAGCTGGTGCTTGAAAAGATGAAAAGTAAAAGCCCCATCATTGCTGTTAGGCACACAAAGGAGGAGAAATTGCTCTGGGTGATCCCTGGTTGTATGAATAATGAGAAGAAATTAAGTAAAGGCCGTGTTTCCTGACACTGATGTATTAGAACATGGAGTAACTTTCTACAGGAAATTGGAACAGGAATCCCTTTAAATTGAATTTGAAGCTGTGAATAGTAAGCCTACATTGGCCCTGCGTGTCCTAATGCAAGTTAAGTAAGCAGTTTCCTGGGTAAGAGTTAAGTACTTTAGGGATATAGGTTAATGCCGAGGCCAACATGGCGCAAGTTAATAAATTGCCTCTCCCGTGTATTGTCTGTGAAGACGCAGAAGAGTAATTTGCTTCCCGCAGAGCTGTGCCAGAATTCTCATACTTATTTTATTAGATTTTTGGCCCAATACATTTGTTCCCTCTCATTGGTTTTGTTGATAATAATTACCCACTCCTCTTCCATCTCCCCATGGATCTCTCTCAATTTTAATTGTTTGCAGTAGCCTCAAAAGTTTACCATTTTATTAAATAGGTGTTTTAAAATAAGAATACTCCGGGACAGGGCCCTTCTGAGTTTCCAGAGGGAGATAGTTAAAGCTCTATTTTTTAAAATGATCTTGGGGACTGCAGCCACTGAGATTAGGAAGAAGCAAGAGCTGCTTCCATCAAACATGTAAGTGCCAATCCCTGGCCTCCGGGAACTCTCTGGGAACCCTTCTGGAGTTTGGATACGCTCAAGGGCCTCCCAGGGAGGATGGAGAGCATAGAACATGGGCCTCCCATGCTGCTTCTGTTTGGCTCTTGACCCTGTGGCCCAGGGGCGGAAGGACATTTATAATAGCAGCCACTACTCATTGAAGACCTGTGGGGCGCCAGACACCATGCCGGGGCCAGCTATACTAGCTCACAGACTAAGAGATTAATTCATTAACAAGGTAATTATAAATTACAAACTGCTGTTTATTGGGGAAGAGAGAAAAATGGCCAGTGGGTAGGGGAGAACCCCTGGAAGATGCCATGCAGGCAGAGATTGGAGACGTGAAGACTCAGGAGTGTGAAGCAGAGGGAACAAGCGAAGGACTAGCATGTGCAGAGGCTGAGAACAGTTTGGTATGGCAAGAAGCAGCATGCAAAGCCAGGCTTGTCCTCAAATTGTCCTTAGAGAAGACGTTTTCTTTATAGTTGAATGGTAAGGAGTTTCTCAGATTATAGCACACCGTCTTAATTCTGGACTACAAACTGTAAGACCTGTGAGCAGGTCTTTGGATACTTTGCCCACCACCTAATTTGTTTGAACCGTTTGCCCACCATGCACGCAGTCTTTGGTAAACCAATTAATGGCAACTTGGTTTGTGAGGGGCATGTGTCTTTGTGCTGGGCTTGAACCTTAGCTCTGTAATTGGGCTTGAACCTTAGCTCTGTAACCTCTTGGTGCCTCAGTTTCCCCATCTGTAAAATAGAGAAAATTGTACAGACAGCCTCAGATTTTCTCAGTTCACAGCGCCCTTTGTGTCACAGTAACTTTCCCCCCATTTTCCAGGCCCATACAAACACTTAGCAGCCCTCTGGTCCCGTTTCCTAAGGTGTTGGGGCCAGACAGTGAGTATTTGGGTCCTAGCAACTTCACACCTCTTGGGCACACACAGGTTCTCAGATGTTGGAGGCTGGTGGGCACTGCCGCCCTCCTTTCCTGTTCCACGTTGATTTTCATGTGATACTTGTTCTTTATCACAACAATTACTGAAAACCCAGCTTTACAAAGATATGATGTCATTGAAAGAAATACAGAGTGATCTAATGTTGGAATGGTTAAGTACCTCAGCTAGTAGTCTGCATGGTATTAACAGATACTGCTGTGTTTTCTTTAAAAAGTTAAAGTGTCCCTTGGCACCTCTGTGAGTTTGCGGGGCTTCCCTCGGGTGTCGTGGTGCACTGTTTGGGAACTGCAGTGGTATTTACTTTGTGCAGTTTTGTGAAGGTTAAATGAAATGATCCACTACCACTACCCAGAAATGCTCAGGGTAGTGCCCGGTACTAGGTGCTTAGTAATAATTTCTGTTCCTCCACCTCAGAGGTTCCCTTTAGCTGGTATAGCAATGTGTCCTGAGAGTGGGGAAGACACTGATTTTTTTTTTTTAAGATTTTATTTATTTATTTGAGAGAGAGAGCGAACGAGCAGGAGCCGGGGGGGGGGGGTGGCAGAGGGAGAGGGAGAAACAGACTCCATGCTAAGTGTGGAGCCCAATGCAGGGCTTGACCCCGGGACGCCAAGATCATGACCTGTGCCAAAGGCAGATGTTTAACCGACTGAGCCACCCAGGTGCCCTTCATTTTTTTTTTTTTTTAAGATTTTATTATTATTTTTTTTTATTTATTTATTTTTTTTTTAAAGGTTTTATTTATGTATCTGAGAGAGAGAATGGGAGACAGAGAGCATGAGAGGGGGAGGGTCAGAGGGAGAAGCAGACTCCCCGCTGAGCAGGGAGCCCGATGTGGGACTCGATCCCGGGTCTCCAGAATCATGACCTGAGCCGAAGGCAGTCGCTTAACCAACTGAGCCACCCAGGCGCCCCAGATTTTATTTTTTTAAGTAATCTCTATACCCCATCTGGGGCTTGACCTCACAACCTCAAGACCAAGAGTTGCCTGCTCCTCTGAGTCAGCCAGGCACCCCAGGAAGACACTGATCTTGAGGATGCCTAGAGAGAGGGTGTGGTAATGGGAAAATACGGTATTTTTAAAATCTGTTTTAATAGGTGATTTTAAATATGTATGTAAAGCTAAGTTAATAAGTATAAATATAGATGTTTGATTATTTCTTCAGTATCTCTACAAGTATACGTATTCAAGATGATCTGTAGCCTTTTTGTTTTGTTTTTAATCTTATTATTGGAAAAATAAGGGAGGTCCCTGTGGTTTGCCTTAGATTTGGGATATTAACAAAGGGGAGAGTGGTTTGTGTTGATATTAGCAAAGGGGAGAGAGGTTGGTGATTTAGGTAGGGATCAGATTGTGAGAGGTCTCTATGACATGCTAGGCCTTAGGATTTTTTTTTTTAAATTTTATGTATTTATTTGACAGAGAGATAGAGAGCACAAGTAGGCAGAGTGGCAGGCAGAGGGAGAGGAAGAAGCAGGCTCTCCGCTGAGCAGGGAGTCGGATGTGGGGCTTGATCCCAGGACCCCAGGATCATGACCTGAGCCGAAGGCAGCCGCTTAACCAACTGATCCACCCAGGCGCCCCTAGGCCTTAGGATTTTATTCAGAATGAAGTAGAAAAAGCCATTGACAGTTTTAAATTAAAAAAAATGAATTAACTTTATCGAGAGGTGATTTACATATAATAAAATGCACCCATTTTCAGGGTACAGTTGGCTGAGTTTTGACAAATCTCTGCACTTGTGCATACCCCCTCCCTTGGTCCCATCAAGATGGAGAACATTTCCACTACCCAGAAAGTTCCAAATGTCCTTTATCAGTCTATCTCTTCCTTCCAGCCCCCCAGCCCCAGGCAACCACTGATCTGCTTTCTGTCACTACAGATTAGTTTTGCCTGTTGTAGAATTTTATATAAAATAGAATTATACAACATGTAATTTTCTGGGTCTGGCTTCTCTCACTTGACGTAACGTTTGTGAGGTTTATCCCTGTTGCTGTGTGCGTCATTCCTCTTCATTGCTGAATAGTATTCCGTTGGGTGAAAAGACCATACTTTCGTTTATCCATTCTGGGCTTGATGGGCATTTGGTTTATTTCCAGTTTGGAGATATTAGAAATAGTACTTTTAAAAAAAATATTTATTTGAAAGAGAGAGTGCAAGCAAGTTAGGGGAGGGGTAGAGGGAGAGAATCTTCAAGCAGACTCCCTGCTGAGCACAGAGCCTGAGGCAGGGCCTGATCTCAACCCAAGAGATCATGACCCTGAGCTGAAACCAAAAGTTGGACACTTAACTGACTGAACCATCCAGGTACCCCTAGAGATAGTACTTTTTTGACCACTTGTGTGGACCTTTGCTTTCGTTTCTCTTAGGTAAGTATCTGGGAGTGGAAACTGCTGAGTTGTGTGGTAAGAGGGAGAGGAAGAAGGTAGGAAACTACCTGCTTTGAGCAGGGGTGTGACGCTTCTTTATTTACATCTTTAAAAGGTTCCTTTGTCTCTGGATGGAGAAGGGGCTGGGCTAGAAGCAGAGAGAGCTGCGATTTGGCTGTTAGCAGTGTCAGGCAAGTGAGGCCAGTGGCTGGAGGGGGATGACAGAGGGGCAGTGTCTGGCTCTGAGGGATGGTTTGGGGACAGAATGGCTGAGGCTTGGTGATAGATTGCATGATGCTGGGAGTCACAGGTGACTCTAGGTGCCCCGGACAGAACTGGGAAGACCCAGGAGGCTTTGGGCCTGTTACTTCATTTCTCGGAGGCTCATTTCTGTTCTGCCCAGTGGCACTGGAAAGTAAATGTTAGTTTTGTTTCTAAACAAGAAAAGGGGAGGAGATGCTCAGATGGGGGGCAGGCAGCTAAAGGTGTCTAAGTGGAGGTAGGAGTCACGCTGGCTGCATACATGTGGTGGCTGCTGGGAGACAGTACTTGGGTCACTCACATTTCTGTACAGTCTTTTAAGCAAAGCCATGAACAGTTAATTTCCTCTGGCCTACCTTTTCAAAGATGTTTATATAGCCAGCAGTTTTGGAAGATTAGAGATAGTGTTTGCATTTGGAGTGAATTTACTTGTATTCCAAGAATAAAGACAGTGTTTCCCTCCAGGAGAGAGGTTGGGCAGGTTTATTGCAGCCCCTTATCTAAGACTGGGGCTTCCTAACGTCAGGATTTCCCTCCTATAATGCATCCCACTCTGTGCAGGTCACACCTGGCCTTCATCGAGTCACCCTGGGGGAAGGGGGACTTGGAACCCATGCTGCATTCTTACTCTGGCTACTACTGTTGCTCTAAGTGATAATCTGTTTTTTGTCTCTGACCCGGGAGTCTCATGTCTTCTGCTGGTATGTGTAAAACTGTGACAGACTAACTTGCTAGGTGACTAGCAGGGTAATCTCAGAGCTTACAGTTTTTTTTTTTGAGAGAGAGAGAGCAAGAGAGCACACGCTCAAGGGAGGGGTAGAGAGAGAATCTTAAGCAGGCTCCACGCCCAGCACGGAGCCCGATGTGGGGCTCAGTCTCATGACCCTGAGATTATGACCTGAGCCGAAATCAAGAGTCAGATGCTCAACCGTCTGAGCCCCCCAGGCGCCCCAGAGCCTCTGCAGTTCCTGATGATGGCTCTGGGCTGCCTTAGCACCGCTGGCTGTAAGGCCTCCTCCCTGCCCTGCCGCTGCTCTTTCCTTCTGCATCTCTGTAGATGCTGCCCACATCCTTGTTGAGTACCTGTTAGTGGCAGCTCGAGGGTTAGGAGACCGTGTGAATAAGACACATAGGGTTTCAGTCCTCACAGAGCAAATGTTGTTCAGCCTTTGCTGTTCTGTCCATTGCTAAGTTGTGACTTACTACTCATCTTACTTCATCCTCTCTGTCATCACTGCCATTTGGTCTGTCTCTGTGGGATATGTATCTTCATGGTTGTTGCAAGAGCAAGGGGGTACTGGGGAAGGGCCTGGTACAGTTCCTGGTAAACAGTAGATATCCAAATGATGACTGCTGTTGGTATTTATGTTATTGATTATTGTAAAGTCTGATTGTTGCTCCTTGATGTAAACCCTTTGTTTTTGCCCCAGCCCACAGTATGGAATGTGGCCCAGAAAATACAGGATGCAAGCTAAACCCTGTTTCACCCTCCCCCTGTTGCTGGTCGAATCACCAGCCATCTTCCATGAGCCTGAACTCTTCCCAGTTGGTCTGGTTGCTGTTCCCTAAACATGACACATCCCTCTATGCCTTTGTCTTTTCCTTCCTTCTCTTTCAGTCAAAGTCCTATTTATCCCTTAGGACTCAGCTCCAGGATCCCCTTGTCTCTGTCTGCTGCAGTTTATGGCTCCCTTATTCCAGGCTGCCATAAACTGCAGCACGGTCCACCTGACCTGCCTTTGTACTCACTGGAAAGGGACTGCTGGGCCATGTGACCCTAGGGAGCAGCACAGTGATGTCACGGATTGTGTGTGATACTCTGATCTAGCAGGCATTTGGGGCTTACGTGTATGATCTCATACCTTGGCAGCCACGAGCTGCTTGATGTGAACTGAAGGGAAAATGCCATGCTACCCATCCCAGGGAGAGTCACCCTCACCAGCCCTGGTCCGGAGGACCCATGCTGGCCCAGGGGTAAGATCTGGGCCAGCGACTTGGAAATCACATTGTTCCCCAAAGCCTGTGACTTGGCAGCATCATTTAACCTTGGAGGAAAGAGTCCCTGCAGGACAGTCCAGCTACACCGGACAAGGGGGTGAGCCTCGGTGAGCCAAGCCTGAATCCTACCCCTGTCCCCCTTCTCTGTGGGCCTAGGGAAACAGGCCTACTTAGCACCAGGGCTGTTCTATGGGTGCGTTCCATGGCCAATTCTTGTGCTCATAGCCTCACCCATCTGTTACCTGTGGGCATTTCCCATGCCAGACCAGCACTGACACCAGCTAAGGGAGGCAGCAGCCATACCTCGAGGAGCTCTTAGGAAAAACACTTAGCACGTGCCAGTGCTTTCCATACTTCAGTCTTCCAGTCACTCAGTGAGGTCACGAGAGAGTACCTCAGGCCTGCAGAGCTAGAGGTGGAGCAAGGTTTGGGGCCAAGCTCTTTCCCACGACCTGGGCAACCTCCCCTGGAAGGACCGGAACAGCCAGTCTATTGCTCCAGCCACCCCCTCCCTGCTCCGAGGCTGCTTGCTGTGAGCCATTTTTCCCCTGCAGGGAAGGAAGAGCTGCCTGAGTGTTACCTCCTCTTGCAGATAGGGGTGCTAGAGACCGAGTCTTTTCCTGGTTGACTGCCAGTGAGGCATGGAGAGTGAGTCAGGAGCACGTCTCCTCTACCTTGATGCTGTGTGATGTGTCTGCATGACAGACACAGAGCCTTGATCCCATTTTCCGCCCGACTTCTCGCTCACTGTGGTGACCCTGAGCTGTTCCTGGCCACTGCTCTCCACCTTCCGTCACCTCCGTCATGGATGGGCTCATCATGGTGACCGATTCCCCCCGCACTGGCCTGGATGCTTAGGCTCTGTGCATGTTCTTTTAGATGGGCATGAAGGTCATTACTGATGTCCTTATGACCTACTTTCTCACTGCCCATGATTTTGTACATTGTACACACGGCTCCCCCCGCCCCCCTACTGACTTTCTGACTTCCATGCACGTATAAAATGGAAACATTTGAACCCTGGTTATGGTAGTCTTAGCCAGGAGGGTAAAGGGCAGGTTCTATGGGTTTACGGGACAGCCCTGGGGTTCACCCTTGGGCTACGATTAGTGAGTGGAAGTCTCCTCCCCCTCAGATGGGCCCACGGGGTGGGGCAGGAATGGGGGCATCCTCACACCCCCCGACTCACCCCATTGCCTCTTCTCTGTTTTCTTGGGACTCTGGCCTTCAAATGCCACACTCTAAGAAAGTTCTGTTTCCCTTCTCCTTGGGGGCCTTCTGTCTGTGGCTTCTCGGGCTCTTCGTCTTCCCACCTGCCTCTCACTTCCTTCCCCTGCTGTCTGCCCTATAATGTGATAGCCTTCTCAGGGAGTCTTCAAATGAACAGTTTTTAGAATTGTTGAAAGCTCTGTTGGAAAACAGAAAAGGCTATTTCATGGGAAGATGATGACCTTATTAACTATAATTAGGCAATTCACAGAGGTTTCCAATATAGTCCAGCATCTTGCCTTGTTGAAATGGGGGGAATATTCTGTGGTAATGTCTTTGGGGATGTAATAGTCTTTAACACATTACCAGTTTAATTTCTTCTAGAAGGTTTGGCAGCCTGGCGTTTTCATTTAGAAAGCCGAGGTATAGTTTTACAGACATCCACATTAATATAATAATTACAATTTTGAGCAAGTAATTTCAGACACTGACATCAAGAGTTGTTTTTATAGCTGGAGGAAGATCTCGGGTAAGGAGGTGGAACCTCACATCTAATCTCCCACGAATGGCGTGACATTGCAAACACAGGCAGTTCACGTCCCCAGGCTAGGCTTTGTATTTTGGGCCAGGCATGTAAATGTGCAGAAATTCTTCCTGTGTTAAATCCTCTGAGAACAGGTATATTCGAAGTTAATGGGGAATTTTCTTCTCTGAAGAGTTTTGCACACACCAGCCCATGTTCTGAAATTTCTCCTGGCTCCTCATGTCAGGTGCCCCATGCACTGGGGCTGTGTGAGAAGGCAGCTGGGAGTGGACAGCACCCTTGGCACCCCAGGAGTGCCTCCCTCACCCAGCTGTGTTGCCTGGACCTCTGAGGGCACCTGGAGGCTTGGAAGCTGCCACCTCTTGGGCAAGCAGGCCCTTCCTGCCTCCATGGTCCCAACCTGCCCAAGGTGTCGGGCCCCTTCCTCCCCCACCTCCGTTTGATGGCTCCGGCATCCCAGCCCACAGCAAATAACTTGGGTTTGGTGTTTTACCCTTCTCTCGTGAACATATTTTTTACAGTTCTCTAAGCATTGTTCGTGTATCATTTTGGATCCTGTTTTTGAAACTTAATCTCTATCCCTATTTTTATAGCCTTCAAAATAGTCATCATCTTTCATGTGGTTGTACCACAATTTACTAAATTGCATCCCTATTGCTGAACACTGAGGTTTGTTCCAGCAGGTTTTTTATTGTTGTTTTATAGGCAAGACTTCAGTGATCATCTTTATGTACATAATATTTAGCTTCTGTGTAGTTATTTTCTTAGGCTTGATTCCTAGGGCCGCAATTACTAGCCAAGACCAAGTACAACTTTTTTTTTTTTTAAATAAAATTTTTCTTATTATGGTAATAGTATTTAGAAAATAGAAAAAGGTAGAGAGAGGAAAATCAAGATGGCCAGATTCCCATCATGCCATGTTCACCACTGTGTCAGCTAGGAATGTGCTAGGCCGCAAATAACAGGAGACCCCCTGAGCGCTGCTTAACAGGGTGGAGGCTGACTGTCTCCAGGGCTGGTTCCTGGGTGAAGCCATGCCTAGCTGTTTGCCTCCCTCTGCCTTCTCGTCCCTGGCCGTGTCCTGCCAGCCCCGTTCCTCTTCCTCCTCTTCATCTCACCCCCCGGGCAGCTTTACCCCGCCTCTCCACTGCCTCTCCCACCTCTTCCACTGGGTGAGCCTTTTTATTTCTGCCTGCTTTTGGTCCTCAGACAGCATCTCATGCATTGGGGGCCATTATAGTGAGATATTTACTTCTTTTTTTCCCTGCCTATCCTGCATTTGCAAGTGCCTGTTTGTGACATACCATTCGGCCAAGGCTGAAATTTTAGCAGTGCTAAGGCGGAGAAGAGAAGAGTGCACCCCAGGACTAGGAAGGAGCTCATCTTTCTTTCTAATGGGATTGTCGTCTTTTATCCTGTGTTTCTAGTCCTGCCAGGTCCCTTGGGTTAGAAAATATCCTTTGCTCTCTGCTTGGTTCTCTTACACCAGGGGAGGGAACAGAATCTCCCTGGGGCCTGGCAGTTCCTTTGATTAGTCTTGCAAGGGGAAGTCTGTCAGGTGCCCACTGGGTGTAGGGGGACTGTGAGTGCACGCATTGCCTTCAGGGAGCTCCCGGAAGAGGAGAGGAGACGGAAACACCATTACTGTTAGTCACATAAACCAAGCCAAGCGGGCATAGAAATGAGTGATTTGTGACTTACTCTAATCCTACCGAAAATAAAAGGTAATAAAAGACTCCCATGGGCCCACCACCAGATTAAACAGTCACTAATATTCTGCCATATTTGTGTTAGGTCTCTCTGTTTTGTAAGGAGTAAAATATTGCAGATGTAGCTAAAGCCCTGACTGCCTCCCTCCCCAGCAATGGCTACTGTGCTGAGGTTGGGGGGTATGCTTTTGAACGCTGACTACTGTGTTTAACCATAAACAGTATGTAATACTAGCTTCGTATTTTAAAGATTTATAGGAATGTTACCACACTCAATGTTCTTTTGTAATTTGTAAAACACGAAACATGCTTTTGCAGATTTTCCACACACAGACACATCTGTCTATCTGTCTGGAACATTCATTTGTAGCGGCTGTGCAGTATTCCTCTGTGTGGATAAACTAGAGTTTATTCATTCCCCCACTGGTTGAAGGTTAAATTGTTCTTACTCTTTTGTCTCTTGGAAATAAGATGGCAGTGAACATGTGTTCCACTTATCTACCTCCGTATAATAAAGCCCCTCTGAACTTAGTAACTTCAAACAGTAATGTGTATTTTGTTTATGAACCTGCAGTTTGGGCTGGGCTTAGTAAGAAGAACTCATCTGCGTTCTACTTGGTGTCCTGTGGGGCGGCTGGAACCTGTTCGCTGCCATAGCTGAGGGTGCTTTTGCATGTCAGCCGGGTCCCTAGCTGTGCTGTTGGCTGCAGCACTGCACGTGGCCTCTCCGTGTCGTCTGGGCTTCTTCACAACAGGGCAGCAAGAGAGTCAGGCCAAAACTGGATTGTCTTTATGAGCTAGCCTCAGAAGGCAGGCAGCATCTAGAAGCAAGTCTCGAAGGCTGGCTCCCATTTAGCGGGAGGGGAACTGGGACCCACTTATAATGGATGGGCATCACAGAGGGTGCACGCTGTTTTAAAACCAACACCCTTAGGTGTGCCTCCTTGTGTGCACCTGTGGGAGGCTCTCAGACCCCTCCAGGTGCGCACCCTGGTGTCCAGGTGGCATGTGGCCGGGTTGCTATCCTGGGTGTTTGTTCCGCTGACGCCACCACAGTACTTGAGTTCCATTTCTTCACCCCCTCTCCTACACTTGCTGTTATGGATTTTGATTTTTGCCCCTCTGGTGGGTGTGAAATAGGATCTTGTTGTTTTAATTTGCCTGCCCACTGGTGAGTCCGAGCTCTGCGCCGCCCTCCTGGGATGGTGTTGGATTCCCTTTTCCAGCTGGTTGCCCTTAAGAAGACAGAAACGTCAAAGTGCTGTTTTTTGGCTTATGATGTCAATTTTTCAAGAGAGAAGTGGTGAGTATCCCACAGAGTTTATTGCAAACTATTATGAAGACCTTGGAGTTCTATTGGTATGACTCACTTATGAAAAAAATATGATTTCAGTAACTGCAGGCTGTATCTGTAATGTGATGGATTTTCATTTAATCTCTCACCTCTCTGTAATTTGCCCAATTTAAAAATGCCCCGAAGCTTGCTTTCTCCTTGTCTGGGAGTCCTGTTCTTGCTATGTGTTATCACAATAATAGTAATAAGAAATGGTGCCAATACGTGTCTCTCTTCGAGTTCTTGCTGTCTCCTTGGTCATTTAATTACTTCTGGTACTGATTTCCCCCACTCCGGTCTCCTGCTGGAACAGTCTTTGCAGGAAGCTTCCAGGGAGAATGCCATCCTGAACTGACTTGCTGTCAGGGGTCGGCAGGCCCTGGGTAAGGAGGCTCACCTGGACCCATGAGCTGCATTGGGGTACCCTCTGGGCCTCATGGCACCCCTTTGCTCAGTCACATCTTGTTTAGTGACACCACGAGGTCACAGGGGGCAGTCCATCACCTTCAGGTGTGGCAACAAAGCCTCGTACCTGGGAACATTCAGGAAATATGCACTGAACCAAATAATTCAAAATGCTTAGTTATAATGATCAGTCTGACCTACTGCCTCTTAAAAACCTCAGGAAAAAGACCATGTTTGACCACGAGTTTTAAAAATGAATTCATAAGCTTTCCTTGAAAAGTGAACTTTTGGCTACTTTTAAATTTAATCAGGTTCTGTCTGAACACTCTGTGCGTGGCTTGCTAGAGAACATTATCTTCTCTGCCACTCTGTGAAGGGGTGTTCGGCTTCTTATCTGTGTTTAGAACCAGAGCCTCTGCTGCGGAAATGAAGCCTCGTCTGTGTACCGAGAGTCAGCTCAGACCCTCTCCAGATGTTCTGGAAGCAGCCTCTGCATCCAAACCAGGGCCCTGGTGAACCAAGTGCGCTGGCCAAATCTTCTTGATTGGGTGGGTGCAGTATGTTCCCCCCAGTGTCGCGGGTGCCTTGCAGTGGGGGCATAGGTCACTCCAGGAAGTGCAGGGGGATCATTCGCTCAGGCCAGGCTCGTGGCTGGTTCTGGGGAGGCTGGTGACCGGTGTTGCGTCACAGAACAGGGGGGACAACCAGTGCTGCCACTGCCTGTGTCACCGGGCTCTCCCTGTACCAACCAGAGTGGGTATACATGAGGAATTCATTATCTCTTGTTCTCAGGGGAGGAAGGCTTTGGGATGTGTTCATTTCCTCTTTCGTGGAAAGCTGCTAGGTCGGCCCAGGCTAGTTGGGCACGGCCTCCTAGGCTGGCGGAGTGGGTGTCCCTGAGCCCAGGCCCTGTCAGGGCCATACCACGTAGAGGAGCCAAGCTGCAGGGCCTGTGGAGTTTCCACACCACGTTCTAGGTGCCAGCGAAAGTGTAACGGGGGCAGGGCATTAGCTGCACTTCTGTGACAAGTTTGTTCACGGCCTAACAGTCTGTATAGTATGTAAACAAACACTAGCACCTGGTATCCTAATCAGACCTCAGACCTCATTTGCATATTGAGAGTTTGCAGGACATACTCTTTGCTGTTGGGGACCTACCCACTGACCCCAGGGTGTTTTGTCTGATGACCCAGATGTGACTGCCTGTGCTTAGCCAAGGGGCCCTAACCTCCTCTGGGGTCCTGAAGGTGAGGACTCTTCCAGCTGCTTGGTGTCTGGGCTGGAGCATCCTGGGCCTCGGGGGCCAGAGCTTGGCTTCTGGGATCAGCCTTTCCTGGTCAGGGTCTTGGTTTCCCAGTCAGTGAGATTCAGGAGTTGGGCTGATCTCAGGGCTCCTTCCGGCAGCGGCTGCCACCCTCACCAGCTAGGGAGCATCTGCTAGGGACCAGACTCTGTTGGGCGTCTCACAGTCACGCAGAGCAAGAATTTAATCATTCCGTTGTACTGATAGGGAAACTGAGCCCTGACAAGCTGATAGCTTTCCCTGCACACATGCTTCTTCTGCCTGCCCCTCATGGTGAATGATCCCATTGCCTGCTTGGTGACTCCCCCCCGCCCCCACCTGCCGTCCTCTTGTCGGTTGTATAGCCTGTGGCTTCCCTCTGAAGTGCCTCTTGGTCTGTCTCCTTCAGGTTTCATTGGTACCTCCTTGGTCCGTGCCACCGCCCTTTCGTACGGCAGTCTGAGAAATGTTCTTCCCTGGCCTCGCCCTTCCCCGCTAGGCAGCCCGAATCCGCATGTCGCTCACTAGCCTCACAGCCCGCGGGGCTCAGGATCAGGCCTGCCCTCCTCGGTGTGATGCTTGCCTGTCTCCAGCCCGCTGCCTTCAGTGTGCCCATCCGGGGGCCCCCATGGGCCTGAGCTGTGACAGGGCGGGGCTGGCACTCAAGCTGACCAGTGCCCAGCGCGGGGGAGCCCTGTAGCAGATATTAGGGCGTAGCTGTTGGGTGAATGTACAAATGTTGCCGTAGGGTGTACAGCTGAAAATGAGGGAGATGGTGATTTGGACTCACATCTGTTAGAGTCTAAAACCTCTACTCTTTCTGCCCCTCCCACTGATTACTGAATTCTTGACAGGGAGACATACCCAGGCCGAAGCCTGACCTGTCTATTTCACAGTAAGTGTCCCTGGCAGCCTGGCGGGCCCGTGCATGAAACCCATTAGGCAGCACTATCGCAAGTCGCTGATGGTGGGAAGGGCCCATGTCAGCACGCACTCGGCAGGCTGTCATGACGGCCTGGTCAAGTTTTTGTTTTGAAGGACTTCTCAAAAATGACAGGCTTCATTTCAGGGGTCTTTGTTAATCTAACGGTGTTTCCGGGCTGAAACATGTGGACTGTTTACCAAAGCTCTTGCATATAATGAGCTGGGGGCAGAATTAAAATGATTTCAGCTTTGTTTCAGGCAAGAGTATGTAGCCAGAGAAGTCATCTGAGGGGAGGAGCCCTCAACATGCACCAAGGGACATCCAGGCGGGGTCAGGGTTAGACCCCGAGCCTTCCAGGGGCTCTGTGCTGACATTTCCGCCCTGAGCTGGATTTGCATAAGCACAAAACGAGTGTATGGTTATTCTTGGCACGGTGTTATCGTGTATATGCATTCCGCAGCTTCGCACGGGGCAGTTTAAAGAATTAATAGATATGTCCTTTATTTCTCTTTCTCTATGAGCCAGTGCTTGGAATTAATTTTTTCTGGCCCACTAACTCTTGTGGTTAAAAGTACAAATTAAGCTTTCCGGGAGAATCCATCACAAAATTATTGAAAAGTCAGTGTGGAGAAGATAATGGGCTCTATATTGGGTTATGTCTATAGGGTTATTGTTTTCTGCAATTACACTTTTCTTTGTTTTTCTTCTTTCGTGCTTTGGGAAATCAACCCGAGAATGGGCTTCCAACTCAGAAGAGTTATTGGCTATTTTTCCCAAATGGGATTGCCCTTCCAGAGAACAGTGGGCATCTATTTGACAACAAGTTATAAATTTGTGCTCCAAGTTCTCTGAAGAAAGCATGAATCTTAGACAATGGCGCTGTGGCACTGTATTTCAGCGGGCGTGTAGAGCTGTCAGAAGTCCATAAAGTCCTCAGGCACCAGCTTGTACCCAGCCAGCATTTGTCAAGTGTTCTGCATGTACTTTTTTCAGGATTAGAAGGTGGATTACAGTGAGTTCTCCATTGCTTTTCACTCTGCAACTTCCCAGTGCCCCCGAGCCTGTCGTAGTGCGAGGTCTGTTGGAGCCCCAGCCCCCTGGAATGAGTGCCCGCCCCACGCTGTCTCATAGCATCTCTCCCACTGAAGGGGAAGAGCCTCCATGCCCCATTTACCAGGACCTGCTAGGTGCCAGGTGTGGGGCCGGGTGGTAGGGCACATAGAACGAAAGATGGTCCCCTGCCCCGGAGATGCGGCCGGGTGTGGCTGCTGCCCAGTCGTCCCTGCTGTCCGCGTCCCAGACCCTAGGAGACCCTGCCGGCTGTGTCCATAGCCGGCTGTGCCCGCTCCTCTAGCTACTGCAGTGGTAGGCAGATCTTAAACACCAGTCCAGCACCCAGTGTCTTGCCTAAAGCCCTCCAAAGGCTCCCCTCTGTCTCCAGAATAGAGCCCAGATCCCTCAGTGTGCCTCTGAGGCCTTCTGGGGCCCTCCTCTTCACCTCTCGTGCTTCATCTGAGTACTTCCTCCTCCTCCTTTTCCCAGGAAGCCCCCGCCCCAACCCCCCAGGCTGGGTCAGGTGCCCCCTCCCACTGGCCCCTAATCTTCTCCCTCACAGCGCTTATCTGTCACCTCGCAGACTGCGTCCCATTTGTAAACCGTGGCACAGGGATGCATGGCTTTGCTTACTGTTGTATCCCCAGCATGATCACAGTGAGCGACACGCAGTAGGCGCTTTGTAAACATTTGTGGAGTGACACACAGTTCCCCGGAGGAAGGAGCTGTCTCTGTGGGGCCGGCCTCCCACTGCGGTGCAGGTGACGGCCTTGGCAGCTGTCAGCGTGTTGATGGAGGTTGCCAAGGCACGGGCTGGAAGTGGCACGTGGTGAGGGATGTGCGCGGGGGCCCCAGTCATCACTTTCTTTATTAAACTGGTCCTGTCACTTGACATCCTTCACCACTGAGGGAAAAATAGCCGGTTTCAATGTACAAGTTCAGGGGTGTCTGGGCTGCCGCTGCCCGTGAGAAAAATGACTTCTGGCCAGAGCACTGGGCCTGGTGGGGCTGGCCGTAGGCCCGCACTGAGGGGCTTCCTTCACTGCCCACACACACCCCGTTGTAGGGACAGGGACCCCGAGGTTGGAGAGGAGGGGAGGGGCTGCAGCGCTGGCCACCTGACCTCTAGTCTTGGCTCCTTCGTCATCCCTGCTAGTGTTCTGGGCGGGGAGAGGGAGGGCCAAGCAGGGGAGAGGCGTGGGGACTGGGGTGGGTTACCTTGTAGGACGGCCAGCTGGCTCTTGTGACTTGGCCGTTCCTCACTCTGGTGCTCCTTCACCTGGAGCTGGAGACTGCATCCTTTCCTTTCTCAGGGAAGCCTGGGTCCCTGGGGAGTGCTCACCGAGGCCACTGTCCCTTTCCAAGGGAACATCTGTGGTGTGCTCTGACCAAGGCATAGCCACTGGTGCATGAGAGCGTGGCGTCCAGAACTCTGAGTGTGTGCAGTGCCCGCGGTGAGACAGACGGCCGTGCGGTGACCATCTTGGGTCCCCCGACACAGGCTAGGTGCAGGTGCCCTCTGCCTCCAGACAGCAAGGGTGGCCTGGGAGGTGGGGGGCCCTGGAGGGGCAGGAGGACCTGAGCTCGGGCGCCTTCCCCACCGCTCCGTGTGTGTGTGTGTGTGTGTGTGTGTGTGTGTGTGTGGCAAGGTGGGTCAGCATGGTGTCCAGGGTCAGGTGGCCTGGGCGCTGGGCCTACCTTTGCCACTCACTAGCCATGTGTATGGGCCACCATCTCAGCCTTTCTGGGCCTCAGTTCCTCTATCTATGGACAGGGTAGTTCCTGAGCGTTGAGTGCTTAGCCCTGAGCTGGTCACTCAGGCCACTGACTGCGGGTCTGGCCTGTTAAGCCTCACTAGGCAAGCAGACCCTTCCCTCTTGCTTTTCCCTTGGAGGTGCCCTACCTGGAGCTGCCCCTGTGAGGAGCCATCTCACTTCTCTAATCAGAAGGATATGTAGTTCATTCTTTTTTTTTTTTTATCTGATACTTCTTTCAAAAGTATAGTACCTTACTTAATTTTTATTCTACCTTGAATGTAACTTTAATTTAGTTGCACATTCATTTTTAAAATCTCATATGTATTAATTTCATGATATTGGTTTGTTTTTCTTCTTACCTTTCACGAAGCAATATTACTGAGCTTTCTCTGGCGGCTCTGGCACTGGAGTCATTGTGGTCCCCCGGGCACTGTGAGTCATCTAATGTAGTTTTCCAGAGCGTGTCAGCTTCACTTCCGTCTCAGTCATTTCAGACCCGCGCTTCCTGAGTCAGTGTGTGGTGCGGCCACTGGAGACTTTGTACCTAGTGCGGGTGTTCATTTGTAAAACTTCGGAACATTTTGTTTCTCCATTTGTGTTTTCTTCCCTTGGCTTTGATCTGTGGCTGCAGAACAGGACCCGTCCCCACCCTCTGCCCTCAGCTGTCTGCTCTATCAAAGGAGGTCCACCCCCTTCTAGAACTCTGACCCTCAGCTTGTCACCAGCAGCTTTTCTCCATGGGGACAGGGGGAGCTCTTGGGGCAAGACAGCACAGCAGGGGCCAGCTTGCCATGAGGAGGGGGGCACTTCATGCACTCCCCACTTGGGGTTGACGAGAGACTTACCTTGCAGCAGCTGAGTGGGACCTGGAGTGGAGGGAAAGAGAAGGAGCCATCCCTTCCAGTCCCAGGGGCTCAAATGGTTCAGGATATATGTCTCTCCGTCTTACAGGAGAATTCACTGTTTATCTGTCAAGATGCCTGTTATAAACAAGATCCCAGTGGCTTGGGGGAGGCCTACGCCGCCCTACACATACAGCCTTTGAGAGCCTCAGAAAATCAAGGATTCAGTCCAATAATATATATGAAATGCCATGTCTCAGTCTGCCTGGGCTGCCATAACAAAACACCACAGACTGTGTGGCTTACATAACAGAAATTTATTTTCTCGCTGTTCTGGAGACTGGAAGTCCAAGATCCAGGTGCCAGCAGGTGGCAGGAGCCTGGTGAGGTCTTTCCCCTTAGGGAGCAGATGTCTCCCTTCCCACTGTATTTTCACATGGGCTTTTCTCCCGTGTGGAGCGAGGGAGTGAGCAAGCTCTCTGGTGTCTCTTACTGAGAACACTAATATCAGATCAGGGCCCCACCCTTATGACGTCATGTAACTTTAATGACTTTCTTAGAGGTCCCTTCTGAATACAGCCATACTGTGGGTTAAGCTTTCAGTATGTGAATTTTGGGGGGGATACAGTTCAGTCTATAACACATGTAGTACATCGCCTGACACATGGTGGGTTCTGCTCAGTGAATGTTCATTGCATTTGAATCTGAAAGATTTTAGGGTCCAGGAAGAGAAAATGGAATTGGCCGTAAAGGTTCTGGCCAGATCCTAAAGACTGGGAGTCCCCAGGGAGTGGTGTCTGATCTCAGGAAGGCAAGTCCTGAGGTCAGCCTGTTGGCTCTGGCCAGTGGCGGGTGGCAGGCTGGAAATGAGGTCCACCTTTGCCCTTCCAATCTGAGCCCCTCCATCTCCAGAACCCCTGGTCTCTGACGTCCCGACCCTCTCGGGGGAAACGGAAGAATTGTAACATTTGGTTAAGGTGAGGTGAAGGTACTAATGGAGTCATATACTGTGGAGCCCGGGTTCTTAATCTATTAATAATAATACTTGATTTTTGAGCAATTAGCTCCAGGAAAGCAGGGAATTTGACTGTTTTATCACCAGCATGGCACTAAGTAGGTGTTCTGTAAATGTGTGTTGACTTAATGAAAAGAACGGAGGGTCCCAGTGGTGGGCAAAATGACTTCCCGCACTGGCAACCTTGCAGTTTAAGACAGGCGGGTCTGCTTTTGCCATTGGCATTCGAGGACACTGAGGCACAGAGGGGACTTGTGGCTTGTTCCGGGTGACCAGTGAGGGGGCTTGTGCCCTGCTGGGCTCAGGGAGGGAGTAGGGTGAGCTTCGGGAGGACCAGGCTGGGTGGACCTTACGGATGGGGCTTACTCCTGGTTCCCCGCACCTGGCGCCTGTGTCTTTCTGGCCAGTGGGGAGGGGCCCTGGAGGTGCCCACTCCAGAGGCGCCCCCTAGCCTCAGCCTGCTTGGACAAACTGCTGGGGAAGGCCTTCTTTCTGGCTTGTCTAGGGTCTCCAGGTAGCAAGGATTTCCTAAGTGAGTGAGTCAATAGAAGGAGACATTAACCACACTTACAGGTTTAAATCAATGCTATTTCGGCTCAGCTAGTTAACCTGTCACTCTCTCTGGCCCCTGACATTCATTCTCAGGTGCATTCTTATTTTATTAGTGTGGCTAATTAATGCATGACATTAAAATATTGACATGAATTGATTTGGTTATCTGTATCCTTGGAGCTTCCGTTAATAAAACAACTTTTGAGACTAGTGGTTTAAGAACATTTAGACTTAATTATATTTTCTAAAGGATTTTTCTAGAATTGCATAACTGCCTGGCAAGCTACTTCAATTCCCTAGTTAACTGAAAGAAATTGGTTTTTCATTTGGTTTTGCTTAATACAAATTAAAAGTAATATACATTTGATAAAAGGAGTTAAAGGATTATTTATTAAAGTCTCCCTCTTTATATATTGGGAAAAAAATCCATAAGTGCTGAATTAATTATGAGGGCGGTGTGCAGAGAATCTAACAGTTAGAGAGCTATTTGACCTGGAGAAACAGGCGTGCATTTCTGTTCAGAACTTCCGCTGTGACTCTCCCTCAAGGATGAGTGCTATTCTTGTGTGCGTGACTTCTGTGCAGTAGACATGTTACTCTTGCGCATCTCAATTCAGCAGCAGCCAGTGGTGAATTAGGACAGTGGTTGAAAGCAGAGAGCCAGGGAGAATTCAGCGGTTTATTCTCATCTCGCTTAGGTTAGGAGCTAAGAAGTCTGTCAAAGATAGCAGTTTGAAAATAAAGAAAGAATTGAAAAGAAAAGGAAACCATTTTGTAGAAACACTAACTGTAAAGAAAATGTAATAAGTCAGTGGTTGTTAGCCCACTTGTAAGACTCAGTTCCTCTCAGTTACTAGTTATTTTTTGGAAAGCTTACTGTCACAATGCCAAAACTCTCCCAAAATTGTAGCCTGCCATAATGGACTTTACAAATAATTGCATCAAATTTACCAGCCTACACAAAAACAAAAGCAAAAACAGAAACCTCACAAAAAACTCACCCAAAAAAGAAAACTTGTCTCTTTTCTTCTTCTTTTAAAAAAATTTGGGGCGCCCAGGTGGCTTAGTCGGTTAAGCGTCTGCCTTCAGCTCAGGTCATGATCCCAGAGTCCTGGAATTGAGCCCCGCATCAGACTCCCTGCTCAGTGGGGAGTCTGCTTCTCCCTCTGCCCCTCACCCTGCTCTCGTGCTCTCACTCTCTCTCTCAAATAAATAAAATCTTTAAAAAAATAAAAAAATAAAAAATAAAATTGTTAAAAAAATTTTTTTGACATAATCTCAGACATACAGAAGAGTTGTGGGAATAGTAGAAAGAATTCCCAGAAAACCTTTACCCAGATTCCCCAAATGTTAATATTATTTTGTCTTTTCTCTCCGTATATAAAGATGTATAGAGGTATGGATGTGTAGGTATATAGATACATACACATTCACATACACACGTACATTTTTTTTTTTCCTGAACCATTAAGAGTAAGTTGCAGACTGATGGCCCTTTACCCCAAATACTACAGTGTGTTTTTTCTAAAAACAAGGAATTGTTTGACATAAGCACAGTGTAGTGATCAAAGTCAGGAAAATAACACTGAAACAACATTATTGTCTAATCTACTGTATGTATCTTACTGAGATTTTTTTCAACAGTGTCATAATAATGGCCTTTATAACAAAAGAAAATTCAAGATCATGCGTTACCATTATTGTCCTGTCTTCTTTAGTTTAGAACAGTTAAATATGACATTCATATATTTGAAGAGTGCAAACCAGTAATTTTGTAAACCGTCTTTCATTTTGGGTTTGTCTGGTGCTTCCTTATGATTAGATTCAGATTATGGACTTCCTGGCAGGAATGTCCCGGGGGTGATGCTGTGTCTTCTTGGTGCATCATATCAGGAGGCACATGCTGTCAATTGATCCGATTGCTGGAGGTGTTAATTTTGATCATTTGGTTAGGATGACATCTGCCAGGTTTCTCCAGTATAGTTACTATTTTACTTTTTGTAATTAAGTATCATGTGGGGAGACACTTTGACACTACCTAGATAACCTGCTTTTCCTCAGACTTTTATCCAGTGATTTAGCTTTCTTTGATGAGTCCTACCTGTATCAGTTCCTATGATGATGGTGGACAAATGGTGATTTTTAATTCTATAATTTCTTCCTGTTATAAAGAGGAGTCATCCCCCTACCCCCTCAATCAGTCTGTTTATTTATTTTGTTGTGGATTCATGGACTTACTTTAATAAATTCTAATCTGATTTTATAATTTGACCAATAGAAGCTCCTTCAGGCTGGCTCCTGACTCCATTTGAGATGTCTCCATCATTCTTTGAACACGTTCTTACTTTTTACACAGCAAGATGTTCCAGTTTTATCTTGTTCTGTTTCTGCTGCATCTCTAAAGAGCTCCAAGGAGCTCTGGTTCCTTTTAGTGGAGAAAGGCATTTAGAAACCAAGATTTGGGTGTTAGGCGTGCTCACTGCTACTGGGATGTCAGTACTTCTCAGAAGACAGATGTGGGCAGGAGATGTGTGCGTACACACACCCGTACACACCTCTGTCCGCTTCCTTCTATTACTGCGAGTTTACATGGATTTTTCATCTTTCTATCCAGTACTGTGGTGGTTCATTCTGCCTTTTTCCATTTTCACATTTGTAACTCCCTTCTCCAGTAGTATGAAACTTGGCTCCCATTTTTACAACATATTTACATACTTGCTCAATACCAGGATGTCAAAAAGTTGTTTCAGGATTGCTAACCTCTGCAAAAAAGCTTACTAATTTGAATTCATTCTTAGAATTCTTTTGCCTTTAGCTTGAGAGCATATAGTCCAAATGTGTTCAGATGTTCCTTGGCCTGGTTTTTTTTTCTCTTTCCTCCTTCAGAGTGGTTTTTATTATTTGTTTGAAATACAGTTTGGTTCATTTGTTTTTCTTTGAATTCTTGTAGACTTCCTCCCTTTACCCTTTCCCTACTCTCCACCTCCTCCCCCGCTTCCTTCCATCCATGCAAACCACTAACATATTTCCAAAAGTCAAGTCTATACAAAAAGTTCTATTTAGAGAGGTATCCCCTCCACTCCCACCCCGTTCCCTTTATCCCATCTGCCCAGTTCTCAGCCCTGCCCTTTAGGTAGCCAGTCTGATTAGTCTTTAGGTTTTCCTCCCATGTTTCTTTTTGCTCAAATGAGTTCTTTCTTTCTTTTTTTTTAAAAAGGTTTTATTTATTTATTTGACAGAGAGAGACACAGTGAGAAAGAGAACACAAGCAGGGGGAGAGGGAGAGGGAGAAGCAGGCTTCCCATGGAGCAGGGAGCCCGATGTGGGGCTTGATCCCAGGACCCGGGGATCATGACCTGAGCCGAAGGCAGACGCTTAACTACTGAGCCACCCAGGTGCCCCATCAAATGAGTTATTTCTTATTTGCTCTTCTTCTTCATAAGAAGTAGCATATTCTAGATCCTCTTTTGCATTTTGCTTTTTTTCCCCCCACTTACCCACGTGTTCCGTCAGGCCACACCAGTCCATAGAGCTCCCCTGGTGCTTCGTCATAGCTGCAGAGTATTCCATTGTATTTCCCTTCTCTGTGGCTGTTATTTGGGTGCATGACAACGAACTGTACTCTGTGTATCTAGGTGGTGCTGATAGTATCCACCTTCCTGGACATCATCTCGTTTCCACCTCATGTTAGAAGAGTGGCAGTGTGCTTGGAGGAGGAAACTGAGGCGTGACCACATGTTACGCACGTGAGAGCTGGGTCCTGGGGTTTGAGGTCAGTTTGTGAGGTGCTGGAGCTGAGGATTTCACATGTCTCTAGATGCCTATCCTTGGTCAGAAGATGAGGATCATCCAGAGGATGCTCCTAAAAGCAGGGCTCACATCCCTGGTGCTGTGTAAACAGATCCAGGAGACAGCACTGGACATTTCACTTAGATGTTTTTCGTATCATCTTTCTAAAATTTCTGTTTGTGTGTGTACATGTCTTATAATGTATGTAATATATCAGTGGCATAGAATTTATGTACTTAATGTTGTATGCTCAAAAAAATCTTTTTAAAATAATAGTGATAATGTGATTAAAAAAAATTTGGGGGCCACTTAATGAATTGCTCTCCTAGCTGTCTTGGAGTGGAAAGAGCATGTCTGGGCCTCAGGTCCAGTGGTGGGGGGCAGGGTTGGCAGGAGTCACATATTCATTGATTCATTCACTTCGTTCGGCCCTGGGCAGTGAGGTTAATGTGGTGAGTGGGAGGGTGTTGCCCAGACCTCAGGGAGCAGATTCCATTCCAGATGGGGACTCCCAGGACTTGAAGGGCAGTTGGGAAGAACTCCTTGTGTGGATCTCCGGGGAGAGCCACCCACGTGACATGACTGCCCTAAGTGTAGATGAGTGTCTTCAGATGAAGAAGGGCTGGCTGGTCCTCTGGGGCCTGGAGGAGGGGAGAACCGTGGCTGCTGACTGGGCACAGTCATTAATCTCATTCTTTGTGGGGAACTATCACAGCACTAGCCCCTAGGGTGGGCCCTTCGAGTCTTCTCAGATTAGTGGAGAGGTTCGGGGCCCAGACTCAGACATTGCATTCCTTGGCTCTTGGGACATGTCGGGTCTGAGCCTCGCCGTGTGCCTTTCTCTCTCTCATCTCATTTCATTTAATCCTCCCATCAGTTAATCAGTGCAATATTTCTCATACAGGACCTTGAGGCTCTGAGAGATTAAATGCTTGTGGAGGGTCATACAGCTAGTTGGAGACTGTGGCAAGGTGGGAATGCAGGGCTGACTGCTGAGTCTGGGCTTGGCTTTTCACCATGGACTGCGTGCTTTTCTTACTTAGAATTCTCTTGTACTTGAAAAAGGGGTTCAGTTTGCTTTATGTTACTTTAATGCTTTTTGGAATCCATTTCCTTTGTTTATTTTACAGCAGTATAATTTGCAATGTAATAGTTTTACATTGAGCTCACATGTTTTAATGGTGTTTTAATGGCATCTTAATGATGTCTCCATGGATATGCAGTCAGATACTTTTGTCATCCTAACTTCCCGTGTAATGGCACCATGTGGTAGCATGGCCATGAACTGTGGCCTGAGCTGCCCTTCAGGCTGGTCGAGGAGCCTCCGAGTCGGGTGTTCACTGTCTCTTGGGGTGAGAAGGCCTCCATGCACTGCGGAGAGGAGAAGAGAAAGTCAGTCTCTATGTAGCTTGGCTTCACTTCGCCAGGTCATTGGGTTGTCCCTGAGGTTGTTTCCTACCTAGTGACATCTGGCGAGGCATCATCTCTGTGGAAGAGAAAGTCTGAGTGTCTGCCTTCAAGCCGCTTGAGATGTGGCGGGCATACACACACCCCGGAAGCTAGAACGCTGGTTCCAGAGGGCCTCAGTTTGCTAGGGTGCCCTGCTTTCAGTTGTTGTCCCTGTGCCATGCCATATGCTGAACCATCTGTTCTGCCTTTTTGTTTTGGAAAACGTGGCACAACAGTTAGAGTCTTGCCTGGTGGAGCACAGAAGGCCCTTTTAGGGCTGGGGCTGCTCCTTAGCCATTTGGGTCTCTCCAGTGCTTGGCACAGGGCTGGAGCTGGAGTAGGGACTCAATGCTTGGTTGTTAAATAAATGAGTGAATGCATGATTGTTATGACTAAGGGCCGAAGGTGATGGTGAGAAAGGGGGAGGTGAAACCCGATCCCAGGGACTTCTGTTTAGGACTAGCCCGCTTATTAGCCTTGCTCTTGGGAAAGCATCTAGCCACAGAGAGCTGGCCCCTACCATCACTGCCACCATCCGGCCTTGGCCCTGCCCTCCCCTTTAGAGACCCCACAGCTTGGCTGTAGCAAGACCAACATCGAGGCACCAGCCAGTACCTGTCGGGGCCGAGCCTCACTGCAGTTGTGGTTTTAGTACCTGGTACATGGTGCTGGTTTGCTGGAAAAAACCACCCAAAGCTGGGCTCTTACCCTGGCTCTTGCTCACTAGTTTTGTGGCCTGGGACAAGGTGGTTACTCAACTTCCAGCAGCCTTGGTTTCCTTATCTGTAGATGGGGATCCTACTTCTCAGTGAGCAGAGGGTGGTTGTGGGAATTTGGGGTAACTTGGGTACTGCCCAGCGCCCAGACACGGGGACATGGGTTGCTATAGTCATTGTCATTGCTATTACTGTTCCACTCACACTGTCCCTCGCTAGCACTCGCCATCCCTGTGCTCACCCACAGCCCTAGGGTGTTAGCGTGTCCTTTGGAGAGGGGAGAGGAGCACGGCCAGCCGGCCACGCTGCTCAGGGGCCTGAGCTCACAACTGAGGATCGAAGCTGCCCTCCCTTCCTCCTTGCTCTCTCATCCTCTTCTCTCCTGGAGCACCACTGTTTGCTTAAGAAAAAAAAAAAAAAAGATAAGAAAAATGAGAAAAAGAAATGGTTTGAATCAGGGAGAGAAATCCCCAGGGCCCCGTTTCACACGATTGTCCCATTTCTAAACTTGAGTTAATAAGAATAAACAAAGTTGTAGGTGGATTTGCACAGAAGAATATTATTCTGATGATTATGTAAATATTTATATGTTCTGGTTTTCTCATTTTGTTACTGGTGTCTAATTTCCTAGTCTCATAATGAAGTGTAATTTGGAGAAGCTTTGCAAAGACAGGCGCAGCAGTGAAATAATTTGATTTGTTCAGTAAACTTGGTTTCAGTTATTCCTTTTCATCAGTTCTTTTAGAACCCTTCAAGTTCTTTGTGATTTGACAACAGCTTTCAGCCCAATGAAGATATGACTCTTACATTGCCAGGAATTCAGAAGAGGTTTATGATATTGTCGCTTAATAAGAAAATGCATTCATCGGCAGGATACAAAATGTATGGGCTTCAAATGGATTTGGGTTTGTAGTTTTAGCCCTCTGTGCTCCTGCCATTCTCGAGGCTATGAGTAAGGTTTTTTAATTAAGTCAAATTGAATTGAATGAGCTTTTATTGAGCGCTCACTCCCTGCCAGACATAGTCTCCTTAACCCTTGCACCGCCTGTATGGTGGCTCGGGGCGGGGGGAGGGGCAGAGGAGCCCCAGCCAGGTTATACCCCATGTCCATGGTCATCCAGCTGGCAAATATGGGAGGTGGGATTTGATGTGAGGTCTGATTCTTATGCACTTTCATCCCCAGCTGATTACATGCAGGGCTGTTTAGGGAGATGAGACAGGTTGGGTGACTTTGTATATTTCATCTCATTGAATCTTATTTAATCTTCTCAAACCCTCGTTCCTCTGTGAAGTTCAAGTTCAATGCATTTTCCCTATTTTACATCTAAGGAAACTAAGGTTCAGAATGGTGCAGTGATGTGCCAAGGGTCACACAGCTGGTAGGAGACAGAACTGGGATTTGAACACAGAACCCTCTGGCTCCAAAGCCAGAGTTCCTTCTGGAAACCCTCTGGGGTTCTGCATGTCCTCCAGCACATGACTGACCACCTGCCTGTGAACATGGCCTGGCTCTGGTGGTGGGGGCGCCCTCCTGTAAGTAGAGGCAAGGGGTGGTGTGGAGACGGCATGGGGCTTCAGTTTCCTGGGCACTTTCTAACTCCAGGGCCCCTGGTAAGGGGCCTCTCTCCCCTCTGACCCTCTCTTTCTGCACTGGTGCATGAAAGGGTGTCATGTTGTCATACTGGGTTGTGTCTGGCACCTGGTGGGTCCTACAGCGAGGAGCCCTGCCCTCTGGAGTTGTTGCCTGTTGCCAGCACCAGTCTTGGCCAGGAAGCTGCCATGGCTTCAGCCCCCGGACTCCTGGGCATCACAGAGCTGATTGCCAGTGGAGACTGGTGACTCATTTGATGGCATTTTGTGTGGCATTGTGCGGTTCAGCCTGGCACAGCATGCCACACCCACAGCAGGTATTCAAGAGCTATTAGTGTTTATGAAGGTGATAAAATGCCAAAATGGAGGGAAGCCATCAAAATAAGAGCCTTTGCCTGTCTCGTGAAAGTTAACTTGCAAACCTAATGACTGTTAGGCTGTCGAAAAAGTGTCATCTGGATTTCTCACTGGAGACAGAACTCTCTGGAAGGGCAGTCGGGCAGCCCCTGATTGCTGTGTGGGGGCGGAGGCTTTTTATATGACAGTGAGTTGCAGAAATTAACAGTGGTCTCAGAGGACTTGTGCTCAGCTTAACCCTTCAAACTGCAAAACCTTTAAAACAAATCCGGGAAATACTTGTATATTCTTCATACTCTCTGTGTTTTCTCTGAAAATAAAAGTGATTTTGAATATTTGAGGTTCATGTAACAAAAACTCCTCCCACTTGTAAAGCATGTTGTGGTAGACGGAGCAGCACCAGTGTGCCCCATTCCCATGTGCTATGGGGGCGGCTGAGAGGTCTGCCCCAGCCCCACTTAGAGTTGGGGAAGGTAGGGACCCTGACTTTTGGTCCATGGCCAAATCTACATATCAAGGAAAAGATTCATTGTTTAAAAACAAATGTGGGAAACTGTCACTGGAGAGCCCTTGGATAGTCATTTTCACGTCATTCTCCGATAAAGATGGAATGCTTAATTTAGGCAAATTTAACGATTTCAGAGCATTTGAAGTGGTCCTGGGGTGGAAAGCAGTGTTTCCGTTTTTCCAATTTCAACCTGACTCCACTCCTATCTTTATGTGTTAAGTGTCAGTTACACAGGGGAGCATTTTCCTCTTGGATGCGTTTGCACCTGGCAATTTGAATGTGCAGGAATTCCTTGATTGCAAAATAGCTACTCTCAAAATGTAGACAGGCAGCCACACTCAGGATCCCCTTGGCTGCGGGCAGCAGGGTGGCGCCAGATACCTGGGTTTGAGTCTCCGTTGTGGCATCTACTTAGTCTGTTCTCAGCTGCTGTTTGCTGGCTTCTAGAATGGGGGTAGAATGGGACCCCTCATAGGGTTACAGGGGTGGGGGCCTGGCCAGTGTGATGCAGACTGTTGGCTCCGTGGGGGTGTGCTTGGCACTGAGGCACCTTGGGGTGGAAAGACAGGCCCCCCTGGGCTCCACCACACCCACCCTCAGGCAGTCTGCACCCTCAGGATATTTACAGTCTCATTCCTTGCTTTGTTCTCTTTTCTTGTTTAGGGAGAGTGAGAGCAGCAATTCTTAGGTCAGATTATTTGGGAGATCCATATTACTTCTGATTATTTACGAAGGGACAGGCCAGGGGGAGGTAACCAACTCGATTAATTTGTCAGCGAGGCAGCTGGAGGGATGTGTGACAAACAGACCAGGCTGTCATTTGGCCAGAGATTGTCTGTGCTGGGATTGTTCCCCCAGGATAGCCATGATGACAAATGTAATTGACATTTTTTATTAACCCTGAAATGATTAAAGATGCCTCTCCTGAATTTGTGTCAAAGTGCCGGGTCCCTGGCATTTTGAGCGAGGGTTCTGTGTGGAGCCAATAAACAGCCTTGTGTTTACTTCCTGCTAATCACTTTAATCAAACAAGGCACACACAGCCCTGCCTGATTTGGTCTTGAAACCAGGCCAGGGAGCCAAGGCTCCACTTCCTGGTTGAAGTTTTCAGAACATTCTGGTACCAGCATCATGGTGGACACTTAGGAGACAACTCTGTTCATTTACCCACTTAGGCATCAAGCATTAGCTGAGCTGCTACTAAGTGCTGGGCCCTGATGTGCAGGGATGTGGATTGAGGGTCCTCTCCTCAAGGGAGCCATCACTGCAGGGTGGGGGATGGATAGATGTCCATGGGACTAACTGCGTGACCTGAATCTTTGGCGGCAGGACTAAGGCTGTCTGCACTGCTGCGGGGAGGTGATTTGGATCTCGGGGGGGACCTCTCCCACCTCAGGGGTTTTCCAGGCAGAGGCTGGAGTGCTGGCACGGAGGGGCGTGGGGGTGGCAGGGTGAAGGGCATATAGGGCCACTGGCTAGAGTGTCCTGTGGAGCTCAACTTGGCCCTGCGGATAGGCTGGGGGCTTATTGGAGAATGTTTTTTTTTTTTTTAATTTAATTTAATTTTATTATGTTATGTTAGTCACCATACATTACATCATTAGTTTTTGATGTAGTGATCCATGATTCATTGTTTTCTATAACACCCAGTGCTCCATGCAGTACGTGCCCTCCTTAATACCCATCACCGGGCTAACCCATCCCCCCGCCCCCCAACCCTCAGTTTGTTTCTCGGAGTCCATAGTTTCTCATGGTTTGTCTCCCCCTACGATTTTCCCCCCCTTCATTTTTCCCTTCCTTCTCCTAATGTCCTCCATGCTATTCCTTAAGTTCCACTAATAAGTGAAACCATATGATAATTGACTTTCTCTGCTTGACTTATTTCACTTAGCATAGTCTCCTCCAGTCCCATCCATGTTGATGTAAAAGTTGGGTATTCATCCTTTCCTTTTTTTTTTTTTTTAAAAGATTTATTTATTTATTTATTTATTTATTTGAGAGAGAGAGAATGAGAGACAGAGAGCATGAGAGGGGGGAGGGTCAGAGGGAGAAGCAGACTCCCTGCCGAGCAGGGAGCCTGATGCGGGACTCGATCCCGGGACTCCAGGATCATGACCTGAGCCGAAGGCAGCCGCTTAACCAACTGAGCCACCCAGGCGCCCTATTCATCCTTTCTGATGGCTGAGTAATATTCCATTGTATATATGGACCACATCTTCATATGGACCACATCTTCCTGAGAACAGTTTTGCTGCTTCCTAGCCTGCCTCCCAAGTTACTGAAGTTCTCTGTGCTAAGTTTCCCCATCTGTGAAATGGGGGCAGTCATGCCCTCACATCTGTCAGGTCCTTTTAGGATGAAATGACAGTGGGAATAAAGCTCTGGACCAGCCTGTGCTTGGCAGGGTAGCCCGGTCAATGCAGTCCTGCAGGGATGCTGTTGGAGGAGGAGGAGGGATCTTTGTGAAGATATACAGTTGCCGCAGCGGCGATCATGTATTGAGCACTTACTGCATGTGTGTGCTGGGCTCCGTTGGGTATTTTTGATTCTCATTTTATAGCTGAGAGACCTCTTCTTAAGAGTTGAGCAGCTGCCCAGGGTCCCACAGGGCTGGAGAGAGGCTCCGATACAGGGCCGCTGCTTGCCCTTGAGTGCTTCCTTGCGGAAGAGAGACAGCTGTGTAGGCAGCGCAGGCCTCGGGGTATGGGGGGCTCCAGTAAGGGAAGTAGGTGTGTGTAGCAGAGTGGGTTTAGATGTGGCCTGCCCCCGAATGGAGTGAGGAGTTTGACCTTTCCTGACTACCTGTTTTGTGGCCAGCCCTCTGCTGGGGGTACACACACTTACTCGGTCACTAAGCCAGTATTTAGTAAGTGCCCACGGCAGGCCAGGCATGCGGCCAGACCCTGCATACCCTGGTGGGTACCCAGAGGGGAAAGAAGGAAAGAAAAAAAAATATCACGTGTCTAGCAGTGTGGATAAGTAAGTGACATTTCAATGTTGATATAGTGGTACGTGTTAATTAAAATTTTATATTAGAACCCCCCAAAAACCCCAACTAAACCCCCCTCCATTTCCCCACATGTTACAGACTTAGAAGGAGATTTATCACTTGTGACTTGGACCTGTTGCATGGAAGCCTTTCCCATCAGTTTAATTTCTTCTCCCTTTTAATCCTGTGGCTGGCAGGATGTTGCAGGGGCAGTAATTTAATAAAAGTATGCAGTTTGTAAAGCAGCTGCTATTTTGTGTACTAAGCACATTTGCCAACCTTTTCAGGGAAACCTCCAAGCTGTTCTTGGAACTTGGCGATATTGCAGGAAAAAAAAAGTTATATTTAATAACATTTCATCCTTTGGGTTCTGCAGCTAATAGAAGCATAAATGGAAGCCATGTCTGAAAGCCATTTCTTTCTGTGATTCAGAGAATCAGGACGCAGCAATTACAGTGTGTATGAGATTTATGAAAACATTAATGCCTAACGAGAAGAAAACATCTCAGTAAGTTATTTAATTTGAAGTTGCAGGCCTGGTTGCTGGCTCCTAATTCAGACCTCGTGTTCTGGTCGTCAGCCCCCAGGCGCTGATTCACCAGACGCTCACTCACTGCCCCTGTTTCGCCCAGAGGTGGGGGCCTGGATTTGCTGGGGGTGGGGGTGGGGGGTCAGGGCACCACGGAGCTGGGTTTGAATCCCATTCGTCCAACCCCAAGCCTGTCTCTCTCCACCCCTGCACAGGACAACCTTGTTAGGTTTGTAACGTGTGGCAGCTGCATGATCTGCTGGGTAAGAGATACACATTTAAAAAAATTTACGTGCCACATGCTTTTCCTTTATTTCTCTTTCCCCTGAACTGACATAAAAAGGAGAGTCACACACAAGCAGATGTCAAAATGACTGCCGTGCTTTGCCTCATCAACTGGAAAAGCCACCGATTGAATTACTCCCGACACCGTTTCTGTTTCTGGCAGATGCAGAGCGGGAGTGCGGGTTGGGGGCCATATATTTTCCTGTTTTCTGTGATAGCTGAAGCCTTAATTCAAAAACAAATTAAGTCCTTCAGCTGTCACTTGATTGTTCCCTCTGATCTTTGGGGATAAATATCATGGCTCCTGCCTCGTATCTTCTTCTCGCCCCTTTTCCCCGAAGCTTTTCCCCCCTTACTTTTTTCTCTCTGCCCAGCACTCAACATTTCTTTGACAAAAGCATGCATTATTTAGAGCCTGTCGCCTCTTGAAGTTCTTTAATTACAGAATTAAAGCAAAGTAATGACAGTTTAATTTGTTCTTTCATTAATTGGGAGCGCTCGGGGCTGATGTGAAATGAGTGCATTTGGAAAGCATGAAGAATATTTGTTGAGTGATTGGAGCATGAGTAAGAATAATCGCTGTTGTTAGTGCCTGGCGCTGTGCATATTCTCAGCCTCCCGGCAGCCTTGGCTGGGGGGATATTACCTTTTCGGTCCTACAGATTAGGGTCTTGAAGCTCAGAGAGGGGACGGAGCCAGGCCCCAACACCAGGTGTCTGGCCCCCAGGCCCCACTGGGTCCTCAGACCACCAACGGTGCCCTCAGTCCCGCAAGTGGCTGCCCAGGGGATGATAGATAGGGTGGCAGGGATGTGCCTGAGAAGCATGCAGTCATGCCTGGCTGGGAGGTGAAGCTGGAAGACACGCAGGAGGGGCTCGGGCTTCACTGGAGCCAGGGGTCATTTTTCTACTTTGAGAGAAGTGGTTTATCCTTCTGAGAGATGTGGAAACACACAGAGGCGTGCTCTCAAGCACATCCTCTTCCCTTTAGATGTGGGTCAGGAAAGCTGCCACCGTGAACCGCAGGGCTGACGTCTCTCTAAAGCCCGCAGTATAAGGGGGACCCCTTCAGGCCTGGTCTTCTGGGCTCCCGGGCTTCACTCCATCCAAGGCCTGGGCCAGCTCTGTCCTGGCTTAGGACAGGTCTCATTGTTCGCTGAGGCCAAGGCCAGGGCAGATCCTGAAGGCCAAGACAGCAGTTGTCAGGACAGTTGTCATTCCGATGCCCGTGGCCCAGGCGTTCTCCTCCTCACACTGGCTGCAGGGCCCATCATACCTTCTTCTGCACTGGCCTCAGATGTCCCCCTCAGGTCTGCACTGGGCTGGGGCTTTGGGACTGGACTGAGGGTGGACAGTTGATACATTCACACATGCTCCTGACTCATCTGGTTGGCCAGGGTCCTAAAGGAAGGCGCCCAAACAGCTCCTCTTCAGTCTTACTTTTTAGGGTCTTGAGCCCCGTGTGCACCATTGCTGGGTCATTTTGGCGGCAGGTGGTGAAGGATAAGAAAGAGAACAAATGGTTCATGGTGACTTCAGTTGTGCTTTCTACTTTGTGCAACTTCCCCACGACTCTGGGAAGTGGTCGTGTTGGCCTCATTTTTTAGCTGTGTAAATGGCAGTTCAGAGACATGGTCCTCTGCTCAGGCCATGTTGCTCGGAAGGGGCACAGTGGGGTTAGGATTTGGGGTGTCTGATGTGCCCTGTGGAACCCAGGCCCCGATGTCCTTGTTGTTGTCACCCTTTGTGTGTTGTCCTCCTCCCCCCCACCCCCCTGCTTCCTCAGTGTTCCTGTGCCCTGGAGTCTCAGAGTCCTACACTATGAGTTGTCACATGAACTCTGGAATTTATTATTAATGCATTTCTCTGCAGCAAAGTCTAGATGAATTTAGGATCAGAGGGTTCAGTTACACTTTATTATTGTTTGCCATTAAAAATCATGCAAATAAGCCATGGAATAAAGCAGCTTGTATTGTTTTGGACATCAGATTTACATGTTTACTGGAAGAAAAATGACACTGAACTCCTTCAAGGTGGTAATAAGATTTTTGCCTCAGAGCCTTCGCTTTGTTGGTCTTTATTTATAATTTATGCCACGACAACTTCCAAAAGAGATTTTCAACTAGTTTATCATAAAAAGTTATACACAGCAAGAGGATTTTAAAGCTTACTTTTGTAAAGATGAGAAAGCTTAGAAACCATAGAGCCCAGGGGTTGGGAGTGGTGGAGGAGAGATGAGCCCAGCCATTGGACCTAGGGCCTGGGAAGTCAGCCGGAGGCCGCCTAGTTGCCAGAGCCAAAAGGGAGACCTGCTGGGTCACAGGCTTATCATTTATGGATTAACAGGATCCACACACCTTTGTTCTGAAGCCCCTTGGTTGCTCCACTGAGCTTCTGACTTCCCTGTAGGAAGAAGGGCTGGGAGAGAAAGACAGCTCCATCCTAATCTTGAGTGTCAAGTGTCAAGTGTAGGCAGCCCCCCAGGAGCCTGTTTCCACTGCTGTGGGGTTTAGTACCCTGCACTTGGACTCAGCACTGCCTGCCAGGTGATACCGACCTTAAGGGGAAGGACTTTAGGTTAGCAGTCCTGGTAAAGGAAAAGAAGGCTCAATCTGTAATGATTCCAAGCCTTCAGCCTGTTAAGTTTGGGCCCTGCTGACATTGGGACCCCCTGTGCTGCTTCCCCCCCCATGCCCATCTATTTCAGCCCTGTGGCCCATCCTCTTCCTGGGAGGTGGGAAGAAGTGGCCGTGAGGTCCAGAGGAGAAGCGGGCCTGGCTTTGTACACACCTGCTCCTGGGGGCCTGAGGGGTGTTCACAAATGACACAGAGCCACAACCGGTACATTGCTGGTGATCAGCATCAGTAAAAATGTGTAAATTGCAACATGGGGCACATAGCACAGTACTGATAATAACTAATTTAAAAACAACAGCTTAGAAGTTAAGCGGCAGTTGTGCTGTTTTTCTGTTAAAAAAAAAAATTGGAAGCCGTGTCATGTCCAAAAGCTAGTGAACAAGAGTGCAGGGGATTCGGATTAACTAATAGACAAGTGGGTTTTCCGTAGTCAGTACCGATGTTGCTGATCGCACCTGGCTCTTGGAGGAGCTGCTGTTCCCTGACACAGAGGTTCTTGTTGCTGTCAGCACAGCCACAGATGAAGGGATTTCTGACTGCCATGCTCACAGCCAGGCAGCTTCTGTAAATTACAGGCTTTGTGACCACAAAGGTCGTTGACTTAAGTGCTACAGACTTATTCCTGTTACCCCATTATGTGACTCTTTTTAATCCTTTAGAATCACTTGTTAAACTTTTATAGGTAAAATAATTTCGTGCTCATTGAAGTAATGTCAGACTAATTCAAGACTATTAGAGATTTTGGGGGCTGCATTTATAATACCACTTAATGCATTCAAGGTATGGTTTGTTAGGGAGTGATAAATACTCAACCCCAAAGAACCCCAGGCCTGGCCTGAGCTTGAGTGAACTGGTTAGTTAGTTCTTAGCTGGCCCCTTTTAGAAGTAATTAGATTTGAGGATTATTTCTGAGCATTGGACTTGAGACCTGTAAATCTACTATGATTTTATTTTTGGACACCAACCTGGAGATCACAAAGATAATTTCTGGGGAGTTAACAGTGGTGCTGGGCCGCACGCAGCAACTTATGCTGAGGCGTGGGTATGCGAACCTCTAGGTGGAGACAGGAGTTGTTCTTTGTCAAGTTTTAGCCCCCCCCACACCTTACTGTCGCTGAATTGAGCAGATCAGGGTGGGCCGAGGGAACACTGTGCTTGTCTTTCAGGAGGGGTTTGGGGTCCTCTGGGCTCAGGGGCTCAGCCTGCTCCCACCCCAGACTTGAGTGCTCTGAGTTTGTTGATGCCTGATGTGGTGACAGGGGGTGCTATTAGGCAGGTGGGGAGGCAGCAGAAGCCAGGCCTGCAGAATGACATTTCTGTGGCCTAATGATTTTCGAAAACCATTTGTGAGATTGAGGTAATGTATTTCCCAGACTCAAGCAATTTGTTCCTTCCCACCGTGCTGAATCAGGCTGTTAAATCCTCTTGCTGTGTGCATGTAGCTGTTGGCACCAGGGGAAAATGGTCAAGTTCAAGGCCCCTGCTGTATCTGTGCTCGGCTTTTCTGGAATTGATGAGTAACTGTATTTCTGAAAATGAAGTTTTTAAGAACATTGGAAAATGTTAAGTGAAGAAAGCAGGATGCCAGATTTGTATATTCGGTAGGATCTCAGGAAAAACAAAGTGTGCGTAGAAAAATACTGCAAAGACACTGGCAGCGGGTTCACAGCGGTGCCTTTGAGCACAAGGATTAGACTCAGTGTCACCCTGTGTTCCTTTTGGTGCCTTGCTCACTGCTCTTGGCCCAGGGTGGTGACCCTGGCACAGGGAGAAGCACATGGACTCTGGCCAGGAGTCCTGGGCCTGTGACTGGCTCATTGTGTAACTTTGTGTTGCTTCCTTTGTACCTGGAGCCTCGGGCTCCTCCTCTGTAAAACGGCCTGGGTACACCCACCAGAAAGGGGTGTGACCATTTCCTCACCTGTTGGTAATGAAGCAGCTGGCAGTGTGGGGCATGTGGGGGTCTAAAGAAATGATAGCTCTTGTGGTGCTGATGGGGGTTATGAAAATATTATAAAAATGCATAGATTCCTTTCAAAATCAGAAGGACAGTATAAATAAGATAATGGGGAAAAGGAGTAATGACTAAAAATAGAAAAATCAAGCACTCCTGCCAGCTGCACGACCCCCCAACCACCCTTTTCCAGCCACCATGATCACTCTTGAATTGTTTTCAGGACAGAGGAGGTCAGATGGCAACCAGACCCTTACCACATGGTGCATCCAGCCCTGCCAGAGGGAAAGCATGGAGCACTGTGAGAACATCCGCTGGTACCTTACCTCAGCCTGGGGGATCAGGAGGGCTTCCTGGAAGAAGGAACATCTTAACTGAGACTGGAAGGAAGAGTAGGGGCCAACCTGGTGGGGAGGAAAGAAACTGCTTCAAGTAGAGGGAAGGGCATGTGTAAAAACAGAGGTTGCCAAGAGTAGGGCACATTTGGGAAACGTGGCTGGAAGGTGATGTGTGAAGGAGGAAGAGGTGAGAGGTGGGGCTAGACAGGTGAGTGGGGCCTCCCTCGTCAGCTGAAGGCTTTCCTCTTAGGCTGGTCTCATTTACAACCCCCCTCTGAGCCCCTGGGTGTGCTCAGCAGAAGCCTGTAGCCAGATAAGTCCCTACGACCAGAAAACTCCTAGAGTACCTCGTTATTGGGTTTCTGGATAGAGTTTTGGGAGTGGGGTTGGCATTCGTTTTTATGCGTACTGAGGAGTCTTGATGAAAACGACCACCCCTATCCCAACCCCATCATGGAGAGCTGGTGACAACATGGCCTTGGCCAGCAGTGTGGGCCTGTCAGAGCTCAGTCTGGTGCTGAGTGGAGACAGCCTGGCACTGTCCTGTGGCGGTTGCCATGGCAGCAGGACCTGAGTGACCTCACTTTCTGAGAGTGGTCACCTCTGTTATAGGGCCCTGCCCCGGCTGGCTGTTGGGTGCAGGTGGGAGAGACTGTCTCAGCTGGGTCTCTGGAAGAGCTTTCAGGAGGCCACCCCCTGGGACAAGGCTGTGTATGACAGCCAGGACACCAGGGTTCCCCCCCAGCCACCCCACCTCCCACCCTCTGACTGGGCCTGTGGAAGGAATTAGGTTGGAGGCCATTAGGACTAAATAAGACCGTGCTCTACGGAGCCCCCACTAAGTAACTGCCAAGAGGAGCCCCTGTCTCTACATGTGGAAGAAGCAGACACAGTGACTTTGAGCCAGCTCCTTGTCCTGGCTCAGGTGGGGGTGTATCCCCACTCCCTGCTACTGTCGTCACTTGTAAAGGTGGCACTGTGATGAGAAGGAGAAGTCCCAGGTTCTGTTCTCCCTGCCGCAATCACAGTGTGATCGGGAGCATGTGCTCCCATACGGCGTCCCCACAGCCCCAGCACCCCACCTCTCAGCTCCTCTCCTTCCACTTCACTGCCCACTCTGATCCACTCCCAAATCCTGGTGACCCTTCTCCAGAATGGATGTCCAGTGTGTCCTCTGTTCTTTGGCTTGCCCATTGTCCCCTGGGACCCGGCCTGTCCCTCTGGACACCCTCTTCACTGGTCTCCCCATATTATTCTGGCCTCTTATATAGCAGCATGAGTTTTCTAAAAAGGAAAATCTGATTATTGCTTTGCTCTGGTTCGTTGAACCCTTCAGCTGCTATTGTACACAGAGGGAGATAGGCCTGCCCCCTCCCCTCCCTGGAGGCTTCCTCCCACTGGCCTCATTCCTTCCTCAGAAGCCTGCCCACCTCCCCAGCTGAAGTTACATTTTACCTGCTGTTACTACCTCCCAGAGCCCTGTTCTCTCCTTCCATGGCATTTCTCTCCAGGGGTATCTATTTATGCATTTGCTCAGTGTCTGTCTTTTTCACTAGGCTCTCGTGAGCGGCTCTGTTCCCCTGGGGTTCTTGCAGTGAGCAACATGCCCGGCACATACTGGGCCCTGAATAATTCTCTGTTGAATAAAACCAGTGAATGAATGAGAGTGGTCCACCCTTTCTTTTTCTTTTCTTTTCTTTTTTAAGATTTATTTATTTATTTGGGGGGGAGGGACAGAGGGAGGGGGAGGGAGAATCTTAAACAGACTCCCCACTGAGCACAGAGCCTGAGGCGGGGCTCGATCTCATGACCCTGCGATCATGACTGGAGCTGAAACCAAGAGTCAGATGCTCAATGGACTGAGCCACCCGGGTGCTCCTGGTCCACCCTTTCTAAGTCTCCCTTACAGGATTTACCCACCTGTAAAATGGAGGTAACTTCCCTGCTGACTTGCGAGTCCATGTCATTTGGGAAGTGCTGTGGGATGTGGTGCACAAAAGTTAAAGTATGATATCATTACTGCTTCTAACCAGGTCAGGCGCTCCTCTTTTCCCCTCTCGTTTTTGAAGGAGAGAGTACTTCTTAGCATAAAAGAGTAGAGAGCAGGGAGTTATTTCTTAGTTCAGGATGGGAGAGAGGTGTGGCTGAAGGATGATGTGACAGGCAGCCTGGAAAGCTCCCCCCATGCTTTTCCCAGCTCCCAGCAGGCGAGGCTGGTGTGCAGGAGCATCTGGCACTGCTGAGTGAGGCCCCGCAGGGCTTCCAGGTGTGGCCATGCTGAGAGCTGATGGGGAATGGCAGAGCTGGGAAGACTGGAGGACGCAAGACTGCAGCCTGTCTTCTGAGAGAGAAGAAAGATTGTGTAAGAAGCCGTCAGTAACACTAGTGTTGACTCATGGCAAAATTCTAGAAGGATTAGAAGGATTTGTGTGAAAACTTTGGGTTGCAAGCAACAGAACACCCAGTTCCTAGTAGCTGAAGCAGAGAAGTGAGTCTGTTGGCTCAGAGGTGACAAGGTCAAGGATTGTGCAGCTTCAGGCATGGCTGCCCTCGGGGGCCCAGGTGTCCTTGTGTCTTGGTCTCATCTTCTCTGTCTCTGGCATGCCCCGGTCCCAGGGACATGTCATGCCTCTGGTGGCCCCCTTTTGGCTTCAGGGCGACTCCTTTGCTACCCCAGTGGAAAGGAAATGCCTCTTCCGTTTTACTGCCCATGGAAGGCCTGGGCTTGTACCTCATTGCCTCCAGTTGGCCAGGCCTGAGTTACATGTCCTTTGTAGAAGTTAGACTCAGTGCCTCATGTACCCCAGTGACTGAGTGGGGTTTGAATGGTTCTCCATGGAAGGGTGGGATGCTCATACCAGAAAAAGGGCAAATGGACATTGGGCTGGCAGTAGGATCCAGGGCATTGCAGGATTAAAGACAGATGTGCTTGCCAAGAACCAGCATTCATTCACCAAAATCATTCATCCTTCTGTGAGTTCTTAGGCTCATAGGATCTGTGTGTATTGAGGCCGGAGACCAAGTGAATCTTGATTTGGAAGGTGACTCTTAAAGAACCCAGGCCTTTAGAAACTTAGAGATTTCATCTCATCCTTCTTTTATAGAGGAGCAGGAACCAGCCCAAAGTCCCCGTGGTGCCAGAGTCCAGGCTATTCTTGTGAACATAGAGAGAGAGGTGTTTACCAGGTGAATAATCATGGCTTGTTGAAAAATAGCACCCAACTGAAAGAATTCATGATTAATGCTCAGAGTAGGGAAGGTCTCTCGTGGCCGAAGGGCATTATACTTGGCATTCTTTGATTCCACAACTTAATAATAAACAAATTGGTGTTATGGAGGGGAGATCTGCTCGTCCAAGCTGGAGATGACTGTAGCTAAGATAGTCATCCTTGTATCTATCTGTATGTCTCTCCATCCATCTGTCATTCATCCATTCCATCTATCCCTTCATTTATCCAACAAATATATATTGAGCCAGACCCTGTTCAACACCCTGGGAATATAGAAGTGAACAAGATAGAGAATTAATAGCATCCTTACTCTCACAAAACTTACATTTTAGTGGGAGAAGCAAACAAAAAACAAACAAACAAATGAAATAAATATGTTGCTTTGAAGTAGAGTAGAGCCAGCTAAGATGAAGGAGAGTGAGGGGAGCAGTGTTTAAATCGGGTGGTTTAGGGACTGTGTCTGAGTAGAGACTTGAGTGAGCCCTGTGCCTGTCTGGAGAGAGCATTCTAGGTATGGGGAAAGGAGGTGCACGGGCTCTGCGGCAGAGGGTCTGATGTGTGCAAGGAGCAGCCAGGTGGCTACTGTGGCTTGAGTGGAGATGGGGAACCACGGCCGGGGGGGGGGGGTGTCCAGCAGGGGAGGGGTGGGACCTGACTTCTGACTCAGAGGGCCACTTGGGCTGCTGTGTGGCAGCAGATTGTGGGGCTGAGTGGTGGCTGAGACCCCAGTTTTGAGGCTCTTGTGGGGGTGCAAGGGAGAGTTGTTGGTGTCTCAGATGAGGGTGGTAGCAGCAGAGCTGATGAGAAGTGGATACATTTGGGGTATATTTGGACGATGGAGCTGACAGGTGAGGGGGAAAGCACCTGAGGAGGTCTATAGTACTTTGGAGCGCCACATTAGGAGGCAGTGATTCAGTGGGGGAGTTAATGTGAAACAGCTAAGGGGCTGTCAGTGGGCAGAGGGGTCAGTCTGGCTTGGTGCTGTGTTCTCCACAGAGCAGGGTTAGGAGCAGTTGGCGGATCATGGGGTATGTTGCAGGTGGAAGGTGGAAGAGTGTTGGTGTTAAGCCAGCAGGCTCTTGAGCCGGACTGCCTGGTCCCGATTCTCTGCTCTACCTCTCACGGTGTGACCCTGGGGGAGATGACCTCTCTGTGCTTCAGTTCCTTCATCTGTCAGATAGCATCTATAATAATATCTACCTCATCGATTGTGGTAAGGTTTGGGTTAATTCTTGCAAAGTGCTTAAAAGCATGCCTGATGTGTATTAACTGCTGAATTCTTGATGACTGTTACCTGGAGGTGGGAGGTGAGGTGGTATTTTGTCTCAGAATAATGTCCGGGATTGTGATGCTTTCAGAAGGGGCTCTGACTCCTCTTGGAGTCCTGTACTCATCACTGCTGGACATGCTGCACCACCTGCTAGGGACCCTGCAGGCTGCTGAGGGGTCACCCCACTCTACAAGGAGGGTGGACTTGATGACCTCCAGCTCCCCATGCGTTCTTTAGCAACCTCTGTGATGTGTCTTGCTCTTAATCCTTTCTATGCTAAGAAAACTCTTCTTTGCCCTTTTGCAGCTTCTGCTGACATTTAAAACTCCTTCCCTTTGTACTGACCTTATTGAATAGAGAGAATAATTTCTTGGAATTCTCTGTATAATGAATGCTCATGTACTTACAGATTCTAATTGAGTTTCTCCTCATTCTTTCCTTTAAGGGATCTTGCATCATTTGGTATAGAAAACATTTTAGGAAGCACTTAGGAAGATGGTGTAAAATGAAAAGATTCTTAGGTTCTCACTATTTCTGCAAATGTGTGCCCCTTGTAACACATCTATCAGCCGAGGTACCCTGCCCTTAGGGAATCAAGTGAAACTGGTTCAAATTTCTATGCCATGTATCCTAGGAACCCTGCAGGTTTCCCAGGCTCTGTACAAGCTTTCCTGAAGCTGGCAGGGCTGGGGTAGTGTGGGTGGGATCGTCTCCTCAAATCATTCCTGGCTTCTCATTCCTGCCTGCAGTTTATAGATCACTCCTGGCCTTCTTGTCACCTCTGTGACACAGCAGCGCACACACACAACAAATACTCCAATCTCCTCACTCTTCTAAATATTCCTACCAGAAGGCAGGGTGCAGGGAGATTGTTACTGAAGTATTAGGGTAAAGGGTTGTGTGTGTATGGCAGGCATGGGGGTGGAAGTGGGGAGGTGGGGTGATGTGTTACCCTCCAGTACTGCAAAACAGATGCTTAAAACTGGGTATTAGATGTGGCTTCCAGTAATGAAGGAGCAGTTCCTATCAGAATAACTGTACAGCTGACAGCCATAAACTCTGAACAACAACAACAAGAAGCTACCTGAAGGTATTGGAGAGCAACAAAAAGCAGGCAGATACTGGAAGGGAGCTCTTAGAACAAGGAAATGGCACTGGGTGAGTCTCCTGCTTTTATGTTTTCCTGCCTAAGGGTGGGCTCCAGTCCGTGCCAAGCAGAGCAGCTAAAAGTTGGATAGAAAACCTGCAGTGTTACTGACTTGAAGAAGCAGAGGACAGACTTTGGGGCAACCACAGCAGCTGGAAAGTAAGGAGGGAAATCTTAGAAAGGAAAGAATCAGAGAAGAGGAGCCATAAATTCTGTGTATAGGCTCTACCCAGATCTCTGGATGACTTCTGAACCCATGCATGGAGCAGAGATGTCCTAAGCAGCTCAGCTAAGACTAGGAGAACTGAATAGAAATTTCTGCTGCTGCATACAACAGAGGAGACAGTTTAAAATGTGAGTAGAGCCAAGTAAGCTGACTGTTTTTTAAAAAAAATTGTTCTTCAGAGAAACATAACAATCCAGAGTTTATACAACATAAATTTGGTATATCTAGTATTCTACCCCAAATTACTCACTATAGGAAGAAACAGGAAGAGGGGACCCATAGTCAAGAGAAAGGCAATCAGTGAAGCTTGTCTGCAAGATATCCAGATGTTGAAATTAGCAAAGTATTTTAACACAGTTATTATAAAAGTGCTGAAGGACACAAAGGAAAATATATTCACAATGAATAAAAAAGATAGGAAATCTCTGTAGAGAAATAGCATCTATAAAGAAAAACAAATGGAAATCCTAGAACTGGAAAATACGGTATCTGAAATAAAGAATCCATCATTTGGACTCCACTGCAGAATGGAGATATCAGAAGAAAGAGCCAGTGAACTTGGAGATAAAACAAATAGATATTATTCAACCTGAAAACAGAGAAAAAGAATATGGGGAAAAAAGAACAGATACTCAGGGACCTCTGGACAATATCCAAAGATATTTGTGTAATATATAGTGTAATACTGTATGTATAATTGAGTTCCAGAAGGAGATGAGAGAGAATGAGGAAGAAAAAACTATTTGAATAACTAATGCCAGAAAACTTCCCCGATTTTTTTTGATGAAATATGTATATTTACAGATTCAAAGGAAAAAAAAAACTGCAAACTCTAAGCAGGACAAATACAAAGAGAATCACACCATGGCATATCATAGTCAAATGTGGAAACCAAAGGTAAAGAAATTTTTTTTTTTTAAATAAAGATTTTATTTATTTATTTGACAGAGAAAGACACAGCGAGAGAGGGAACACAAACGGGGAGTGTGAGAGGGAGAAGCAGGCTTCCCGCCGAGCAGGGAGCCTGATGCGGGACTCGATCAGGGACTCCAGGATCATGACCTGAGCCGAAGGCAGGCGCTTAACCAACTGAGCCACCCAGGCGCCCAAGAAATTTTTTTTTTTTTTTTTTAAAGATTTTATTTATTTATTTGACAGAGACATAGCAAAAGAGGGAACACAAGCAGGGGAGTGGGAGAGGGAGAAGCAGGCTTCCCGCGGAGCTGGGAGCCCGATGTGGGGCTCGATCCCAGGACTCTGGGACCATGACCTTAGCCAAAGGCAGATGCTTAACGACTGAGCTACCCAGGTGCCCCAAAGAAAAAAATTTTAAAGTAGCCAGAGAAAAATGAATACTACGTGGAGGAGAATAATGATATGAAAATCACTGACTTCTCATCAGAATCTGTGGAGTTCGGAAGCAGTGGAATGGCATCTTTAAAGTGCTGATAAAAAAAACATAAAAACATGTCAACTCATGATTCTGTATTCCCTAAGAATGCAGGTGAATTAAAGACATTTTCAGATAAATGACAACTAAGTGAGAATTCATTGACAGCAGACAGACACTACAGAAATGTTAAAGGAAGTTCTTTAGGATAAAGGAATATGATACCAGATAGGAACTCAGATCTTCAGGAAGGAGTGAAGAGCCTGGAAATGGTAGATATGTGGGAAAATATAGAAGATCATTTTTTCCTCTTAAATAAAAAAAAATACATATGACTATTTAAAGCAAAAATGATCATATTACTTGTGGGGTTTATAACATGTGGATGTGATACATGCAACAACTATAGCGTAAAGAATGGGCTTGGATAAAAGACATGGTTTCAAGCTTCTTATATTTTCTGTAAACTGGTACAATATTAACTGTAAAAAGACTTTGAAATATTAAGAATGCATACTATAAGCCCCAGAGCAACCACTAAAAAAATAACATTGAGGAATAGCTAACAAGCCAATAAGTAAAATGGAATTGTAAAAATAGTTATTTCAAAAGAAGACAGTAAAGGAAGAATAGAGAAATAAAACAGAGGTAAAAACAGAAAATAGCAAAATGATAGATGTAAATCTGATCATATCAACAATCACATTAAATGTAAATGGATTAAACACTACAGTTGAAAGAGATTGTCAGAATGGATACAAAAGTAAGACTAAATTATATGCTCTCAAAAAGAGGTGTACTTTAAGTAAAAAAAGAAAGAAATAGGCTAAAAGTAAGTAGCTGGAATAAAGAGATACCATCCAAATAGTAGGCATAAAAGAAAATTGGAAGTATTGTTAATACTAACCAATAAAATAGACTTCAAGACAAAGGACATTATCAGAGATAAGAGATAAGACATTTCATAGTGATTCAAGAATCAAGAACTTATCAGGAAGACATAACAATCATTTATGCACTGAATAACAGAGCTTCAAAATACATGAAAATTTTTTCATAGAATTAAGGGAGAATAAAAAGATTCATACTTATACATGGAGATTTTAACACTCCGTTCTAAGTAATTGGTTGAACAACTAGACAGATCAAAAAAGATGGAAGATCAACTACTTTCACTTAATTGACATTTATAGAACGCTATACATAACAGGTGCAGGATACATTTGCTTTTCAAATTCAAATAGTACTTTACTAAGATAGGTCATAAACAAAGGATTGAAGGTCATTTAAAAAGACTGAAACAACAGAGAGCCTAGTCTCTGTTTACAGTGGAATTAAATTAGTAATAAATAATGAGATACTGAACAATACGAAAAACTATAAACATTTGCAGTTAAGCCACACACTTCTAAATAACTTATGGGGACTTACACTTTCAGCTAAGCTGGAGTAATAGGGACCAGATTTATGCTCCAATCTTAAATGATTTAAAAAATCAGACAAAATATAAGAAGCAGTGGTTTTTCAGACATTGAACACTAGGCAGTGTAGACAGTGATGCCTGAGAGAGGGGGAAGCAAAATGAAATGGGCCCTGTGAGTGCTCCAGCTGACTGCCTGGTGAGAGTTTCCAGACTGCAGCACAGGGAGGAGAAACCCAGATGGGTCCCAGTGGTCATTCTGACCCGAGGAGACAAAGCTGGGAGTCCAGGAAATCATGGCTACTAGAGTTCTTAGGACAGAGAAGCAGAGATCACAGAGATGCACCAAGAGAAAGCTCCAGAGATCTGTAGGAGGCTCCTTCAGAGTCTTCAGTGGAGTACTTGATCAGCATGTGTGTGAGGAAGTTCCTTGAAGCGGGAGAAGAACCACTCAAAAAGAATAGGATGAATAATCCCCAGAGCTCACAAGGCCAAGAATAGTTCATAGTGCCACAAACCAGAGTGGGAAGTCCTCATAATTCATTAGAGTGTTCTCTTGGTAGCAGGGTAAAATAGCCCTAGACTAAGTGGTGCTCTGGTCCCTTCTATCAGAGCTTGAAACTATCCTGGCAAGGAGTGAATGGTTTCCAAGTTATTTATGTCCCAGAACAAACCTCAGGAATACATAAATATAAAACATCCACTAAAGTAAAATTCACTGTGTCTGGCATCCAAACAGGGATTACAAGGAAGACAAAGAAGTAGAAAAATCCAACTTATGATTAGAAGAAAAGTCAATCAATAGAAGCAGACCCAGAAATGGCACAGATGGTGCAATTAGTCAATAAGAATATTAAGCCAACTATTATAAATATGCTCGATATATGCAAAAAAGGCAGAGAAAAGCATGAGCATGTTAAGGAGGGACAGGGAAGATAGAACAAAGATCAAAATTGAACTCTAGAACTGAAAAAAAAATCTCAGATGAAAAATGCACTAGGTAGGATTAATAGCAAATCAGAAACAATAAAACGTTAGCAAATTTTTTTTTTTTAAAGATTTATTTATTTGACACAGAGAGAGAGACAGCTAGAGAGGAAACACAAACAGGGGGAGTGGAAGAGGGAGAAGCAGGCTCCTGGCTGAGCAGGGAGCCCGATGCGGGGCTCGATCCCAGGACCCTGGGATCATGACCCGAGCCGAAGGCAGATGCTTAACGACTGAGCCACCCAGGCGCCCCAAAACGTTAGCAAATTTGAAGACATAGTCATAGATACATTTTAGAATGTAATACAGAGAGTAAAAAGCTTGGGGAAAAAATGAACAGAGTATCACTGAGCTGTGGGACAATTTCAAGCTCACCTGATATACATGAAATTGAAGTCCTCAAAGGAAGAGCAGAAGAAAATATTTAAAGAAATAACAGCTGAATGTTTTCCAAATTTGATGAAAATTAGAAACAAGAATAGAACCAAGAACCGCAGTGAACCCTAAGCACAAGAAACATGAAGAAAAAAGTTCACCAAGGTACGTCTTAATGGAATTTCATATAACCAATGATAAAGAAAAACATTTTGCGAACAGCCAGATGGGGAGAAAAAGGCAAGTTACATACTGAGGTATGAAGATAAGGATGACAGCAGACTTCTTATTGGAAATAATGCCAGAAGCCAGTGGAACAACGTAAAGTACTGAAAGAAAAAAGAACAAACCAAACCATTGTCAGTCTAAAATTTAATACCCAGCAAAATATGTGTTTAAAAGAAAGGCAAAATACTTTTTTAGACATTTATAAGCTGAAGTAATTCATCACCAGCAGACTTTCATTATGGGAAATGTTAAATAAATTTCTCAAAGCAGAAGGAAAATGATGCCAGATAGAAATCTACATTTACACAGGGGAATGCTGAGCACCAGAAATGGTAAATATGTGGATAAATGTAAATAATTTTTGTTCTTATTTAAAAATAACTTTAAATGATGATTGTTTAAAATAAAAACAATAACCATTTTTTATGGGGTTTGTATAAAATGTATGATAATGCATACAAGCTGAGATAGGGGAAATGGTATGTATTATTATTATGGTTCTTATAAAACAAGCACTAATATTACTTGAAGGTAGACTGTGGTAAGTTACAGATGAATGCTATAAACCTTAAGATAACTAGTAATAAAACAAAACAAAGATTTATGATTAGTAATTAACAATGGGAGATAAAATGAAACAAAAAATATTCAATTCAAAAGAAGGCAAAAAAGGGAAAGAGGGAACAAAGGATAGATGAGATGAATGGAAAATAAATAGCATGGGGTGCCTGGGTGACTCAGTCGGTTAAGCACCCCACTTTTGATTTTGGCTCAGGTCATGATCTCAGGTTCGTGGGATCAAGCCCTGAGTAAGGCTCTGTGCTCAGCGAGGAGTCTGCTTGTCCTCCCTCTGCTCCTCCCTGGCTCCGACTCTTTCTCTCTCTCTGTCTCTCAAATAAAGAAATTAATAGCATCCTTAAAAAAACCACAAGAAAGTAAATAGCAAATTTAAACCCAAACTGTATCAATAATAGATGAAATGGTCTAAATACCTATCTATGTATATATGTACGTATGTATGTATGTAGAAAGTATGCACAAGTGGAGGCAGGGGGAGGGGCAGAGGGAGAGAGAGAATCCCAAGCAGGCTCCACACCCAGCATGGAGCCCGACTTGGGGCCTGGTCTCAACGACCCTGAGATCATGACCTGAGCCAAAATCAAGAGTTGGGCACTTAACTGACTGAGCCACCCAAGCACCCCAGTCTAAATACCCATTTATTTATTTATTTGGTTTTATTTATTTATCTGACAGAGAGAGACACAGTGAGAGAGGGAACACAAGCAGGGGGAGTGGGAGAGGGAGAAGTAGGCTTCCTGCAGAGCAGGGAGCCCAATGCAGGGCTCGAACCCAGGACCCTGGGATCATGACCTGAGCTGAAGGCAAACGCTTAATGACGGAGCCAACCAGGCGCCCCTAAATACCCATTTAAAAAGACAAAGATTCTTAGATTGGATAAAATGTCAACTATACAATGCCTACAAGAAACTGACTTTAAATATTAAGGTGCAAGGAGTTAAATGTGAAAGGATAGGATAAGATATACCATACTAATACTAATTTAAAAAAGTTAGAGTGGGCGCCTGGGTGGCTCAGTTGGTTAAGCGACTGCCTTCGGCTCAGGTCATGATCCTGGAGTCCTTGGATCGAGTCCCGCATCGGGCTCCCTGCTCGGCAGGGAGTCTGCTTCTCCCTCTGACCCTCCCCGCTCTCATGTGCTCTCTCTCATTCTCTCTCTCTCAAATAAATAAATAAAATCTTTAAAAAAATAAAATAAAAAAAAATAAAAAAGTTAGAGTGGCCATATTAATATCAGACAATAGATTTCAGAGCAACGAATATTAGCAGAAATAGAATTATCTTATAATGATGAAGCGGTCAATTCATCAAAAGACGTACCATTAGGTGCATAAATATTTATACACCTAATAAGAGCTTTAAAATACATGAAGCAAAACTTGTAGAACTGAATGAAGAAATAATCAAATCCACAATTATAGTTGCAGGTTTCAACACCCTTTTCTCAATAATCAATAGATCAAGTAGACAGAAAATCAGTAAAGATATAGAATATTTGAATAACACTGTCACGCAATTTGGCCTAATTGACATTTATAAAACACTCTATGTAACAACAGCAGAATGTACATTCTTTTGAAGTGTACATAGAATGTTTACCAGGGTAGACCAAATTCTAGGCCATAAAACAAGTCTCAGTAAATTTAAAAGGATTGAAATCATTCAAAGTATTTTCTCTTATGGTCATGGGATTAAATAAAAAATCAATAACAGGTACCTGGAAAATTTCCAAATATTTGGAAACTAAAAACACACTTCTAAATAATCCCTGGGTCAAGGAAGAAACTGTTAGGGAAATTAGAAAATATTTTGAACTGAATGCAAATGACAGCACAACATATGAAAATTTGTGGAATGTAGTTAGAGCAGTTCTCAGCTGGTAATTTATAGCACTAGATGCCTATATTAATAAAAGAAAAAAAAAGAAAACTTCAAATCCATGATCTCAGCTTCCACTTTAAGACATGAGGCAAAAAAAGAGCAAATTCAACCCAATGTAAGCAAAAGAAAGGAGATTAAGATAAGAGCAGACATAATTGAAATAGAAAACAGATAAATAGTAGAGAAAAATCAGTAAAACCAAAAGCTGGTTCTTTGAGATCCTTGAAACTGATAAACCTGCAGCCACGCATCAGGAATAAAATAGAAAAGACACAAATTACTAACATAATGTGAGAAGTGACTTAATACAAATTCTAAGGATATTAAAAGGCTACTAAGGTAATGTTATGATCAACTTTATGCCAGTGAATTCTGCAACTTAGATGACATGGATAAATCCCTTGAAAGACCCAAATAGGAAAAACTCACCCCTGAAGAAATTGATAACTCCCAAAGCCCCATATCTATTAAAGAACTTGAATTCATAGTTAAAAACCTTCCCACAAAGGAAACTCCAGGCCCAAATGACTTCACTAGTGAATCTTAACCAAATATTTAAGAGAAATAATACCAGTTTTGTGTCTCTCTTAAAATTTATATTTTGAAGTCCTAATCCCCAGTGCCTCAGAATGTGTCCTTATTTGGAGATAGGGTCTTTACAGAGATGAATCAAGTTAAATGAGGTCATTAGGATGGGCCCTAATCCAGTATAATTGGTGTCCTAATGAAAAGGGGAGATTTGGAGACAGACAAGCATACAGAGAGAACACCATGTGAATGTGAAGAGAGCTATATATAAGTGAAAAAGAAAGGTCTGGAACAGGTCCTTCCCTCACGGCCCTCAGAAAGGGCCAACCCTGCTAAGACCTTGATTTCTGACTTTTAGTTTCCTTAATCATGAGATATAATACAATTCTGTTGTTTAAGCCACTCAGTTTATGGTACTTTGTTATGGCAGCCCTAGGAAGCTACTACACAATTCTATTCAAACTCTTCTAGAAAATCATAGAGAAGGAAACTTTTTTTCAGCTCATTCTGTGAGACCATCATTACCTTATACCCAACAAGAAAAAGACATTGTAAGAGAAGAAAGTGATAGATGAGTATCTTTCATGAACATAGGTACAAAATTTTTAAATAAAATTTTAGCAGATTAATCCACCTGTGTGTGTGTGTGTGTGTGTGTGTATGTATACATACATACTTATTTCTATGTGTTTATAATATCATGACCAAGTAAAATCTGTCTCAGGAATGCAAGGTTCATTTAATATTTGGAAATCAATCAGTGCATTTCAGCATATTAACTATAAAAGAAGAACTGAATGATCATGTGAAGAGATACAGAAGGAGCATTTGACAATGTACAGTATTCATGTCTGATAAAAACTTTTGCAAACTAGAAATAGAAGCGAATTTTCTCAAACTGATAAGGGGCATTTATGAAAACATTAGCTTTCACATTATACTTAACTGTGTAAAAAAACTGCTTTCCCCATCAGATCAGGAACAAAGCAAGGGTGTCCACTCTCACCATGTCTATTCAGCATTGTACTGGAGATTCTAGCCAGTGCAATAAGGCAAGAAAAAGAAACAAAAGATATCCATATTGGAAAGGAGAAAGTAAAACTGTCTTTTATTTGCTGAGAACCCAATTGTCTATGTAGAAAATTCTACTCAATCTACAAAAAAAACTTCTAGAATTGAAAAGTTGGTTTAGCAATTGCAGAATTCAAGGTCAATATGCAAAAAGTAATTGTATTTCTATGTATTGGAAATGAAGAACCAGAAATTAAAAATCAGAAATACCATTTATAATATCAAAACATGAACTAATTAGGGATAAGTTTTACAAAAGATGTGCAGATTTTTTCATTAAAAAACTACAAACCATTGCTTAGAGAAATTAAGGAAGACCTAAATAAAAGGAAAGACATATCCTATTCATGCATTGGAAGACTCAGTGTTGTTAAGACATCCCCCCAGACTGGTCTGTAGATTCAGTGCAATTCTAGCCCTTGACACACACACTGTAAAGGAATCCCAAAGCTTTTGTAGGCAGGTGGCTTGGTGAAGGTTTGGGCCCTGGTTGCACAGGCTTGCTGAGCTAGTGAGTCTGACAGTGGTCTCTAGAATGATATCCTGGGGCAGCAGGGGCTGTCAAGGGGTGGAGAAGAAGCCGGGAGGTGCAGCTGAACTAGGAAGGTCTGCAAGGTAGGAGCTCTCAGGGAGGGGCCAAATGGGAGGCAAGGTTCACCCAGAAGTTTGATAGCCATTATGTCCAAGTGGTAGAATTATGGATGATTCTTATTTTCTTCTTTGTGTTTCTCTGTCCCCCACTCCCCCACCCCTCCCCAAGCAGACTTCTAATATAATCAGAGAAACCACAGTCTTATAGTTGATTCCTATGGGATATTGTTTTTTTGCATACCTATATAATTTGAATATTTTACAAGGAGATTGTATTTGTTTTGTAATCAAAAACAAGGTGGACAGGTAGGCAGGAAGAACATTGCTAAAGCAGTAGGTCTTAAGAGACTGTGAGGAACTCCTGGTGGGCCCGTGTATCAATAACCAGGACATGGAAACCACAGTAAATATGGGACAGCCAAGCAAATGTACATTTTACTTGTCGTGTTCTTTCCGAATCTGACTTCTGTTGGACACATAGAATGTCTCTCTCTAGTTAATGCATCAAGTCATCTTAGAACATTTGACAGAAGACTTAACTCCTTAATTCCATGGAGGCAGATTGGGATCTCTAATTACTTAATTGAAAAAAGGTACACACTTCAGTCTGCCACAGTGTTTGGGAATTAATCTTTAAAACCTGACAGTGAACATTAAATTCAATTAGGGAGAGCGATTAGCAGAGATTCTTCTCTCCTTCACCCTGGGTAGCTTTGAGAAGTGGCTGACTGGTCTGCATTGATTCTGACACTATGCTTGTGTATATATCAACCAGGAGAGCCAAGTATGCATTTTTCACTTCAGAGGAGAGTTATCGGACAATTTACAGATTGATGGATTTCCTTAAACATGTCTCCATGGCTGATTCAGAAGGCCCCCTGGCCACGAATTCAGACTCACCGGTTTGCTGCTTTGGGCCTTGGTGTTTTCTCCTCCTCTTTTCTTCCCCTGCTCCTCCTCTTCCTCCTTTCTTAACTTTCTCCTCCTCCTTATTTTGTTGGTTCTACCTTCCAAGCAAGGCCACTTTTCCACTGCCTCCAACTGGTTCCAACCGTGCTGCTCTCTCCCCTGGATTCTTGCAGAAGCTCCACACTGTCTTCCCATGTCTCCCTTGCCCCGCATGCTCCTCCTGGCACAGCAGCCAGAGGGGTCCTGTTTCTGCCTGCAGGATTCTTCCCCAATTTCTGTACAGCTCCTTTCCTCACCCCTTCAGGTTTTCCTTCAAAGCCACCTTCTCTGAGAGGCTCTTCCTGGCCACCATTTCAACTCCTTCTCCTGACCTTAGAGCTCCTTTCCTGCTCACTTATGCCCTCGGTCTTTACCAATACCTTGTATGCTACATAGATTCTGCTTGTTTATCTTGTTTAGTGTCTGTCTCATTGAAGGCAGAGATTTTTGTCTTAGTTGTTTACTGCTGAACAATGCCTGGCTAATGCAGGTACTCAGGAAATGTTTGTTGAATGAATGAAAAAATGAGTTTTTAAAAAATTTTTATTTATTTTTTTAGAGTTGGGGAGGGGCAGAGGGAGAGAGAGAATCTTAAGTAGGCTTAATGCTCAACACGGAGCCCAATACGGGGCTTGATCTCACAACCCTGAGATCATGACCTGAGCTGAAATCAAGAGTCGGATGCTTAACTGACTGAGCCGCCCAGGGGTCCCAAAAATGAATAGTTTAATAGATGGAAACATTTTGGAATATTTGCTTCAGAGCATAGTCAGTCTCTCTCTCTCTCTCTCTCTCTTTCTTTCTCAGAAATACAGCATAGTGTTCACAGTACCCTTCTGTCAGCCCCGCCCTCCCCCGCCACTCCCTGGAGTGACCCTCATCTTCATACATATTGTTACAGTCTTACTGCAAATGCACAAATAAACATGATAGAATTTTGCATCGTGTTTTTTTTTTTCTTTTTTAAGATTTTATTTATTTATTTGACAGAGAGAGACAGCGCGAGAGAGGGAACACAAGCAGGGAGAGTGGGAGAGGGAGAAGCAGGCTGCCTGCTGAGCAGGGAGCCCGATGCGGGGCTCAGTCCCAGCACCCTGGGATCATGACCTGAGCCGAAGGCAGACGCTTAACGACTGAGCCACCCTGGCGCCCCCTCATCATGTGTGTTTTTAAGATTGTATAAAAAGCATACAGCACAGGATTTACTGTTTTAACCATTTTCAAGTGCACAGTTCAGTGGCATTGAGCACATTCACATTGCTGTGCAACCATCATCACCATCCATTTCTAGAACTCTTTTTGGCTCACAAAACTAAAACTCTATCCCCATTAAACACTGACTTCCCACCCTCCCCTCCCCCAGCCCCTACTCCCCCTCCATTCTCCTTTCTATAGCTATGATTTTGACTATTCTAGGAACCTCGTGTAAGTGGAATGATACAGTATTTGCCCTTCTGTGTCTGGCTTATGTCAGAAGACACTCAGCATAGTGTCTTCAGGGTCCATCCATGTTGGGGCAGGTGTCAGAATCTCCTTCCTTTTCAAGGCTGAATAGTATATGGATGGACCACGTGTTGTTGATCAATTCATCTGTTGATGGACACTAGGGTTGTTTTCGCCTTTTGACTCCTGTGAATAATGCTGCTATGAACTTTGGTGGGCAGGTATCTCTTTGAGACCCTGCTTTCAGTTTTTTGGGTATATACACACAAGTGGAATTGCTGGATCCTGTGGTGACTATGCATAATTTTTTAAAAAGATTTTATTTATTTGAGAGAGAGTGCGAGAGAGAGCATGAGCAGGGGGGAGGGGCAGAGGGAGAGGGAGAAGCAGACTCCCCGATGAGCAGGGAGCCTGAGGATGACGTGGGACTTGATTCCAGGACCCTGGGATCATGACCTGAGCCGAAGGCAGATGCTTAACTGACTGAGCCACGCTGGCGCCTCTTCGCATAATTTTTAAAGAAACTGTTGTACTGTGTCCACACAGGCTACACCTTTTCACACTCCCCCCAACAGTGCACGGAGCTTCTAGTTTCTCCACATTCTCCCCAACACTTGTTCTTTCCTTTCTTCTTCTTCTTCTTTTTTTTTTTTTTTTTGATAGAAGCAATGTTTCCTGTTTTTATAACTTAGATGGTATCTTGCTGCATATATGCAGCTTGTCTTATGTAATCAATATTATGTTTTTTATTGCTCAGCCATGTTAACCCTGTAGGTGTAATTCATTAATTTTACTTTATTTTTTCTATTAAAGAGTCATACTTGTACATAGTTTTGAAAAAACTGCACTCTGTTCTACCACAAACTCCCACTCCACTTTGAAGGCTTCTGGCTGTTTCTTCCATTATTTCTGTCCATATTTCTAACTTTTTTTTTTTTTTTAAGTAGGCTCCATGCCCAATGTGGGGCTGGAACTCATGCTGAGATAAGAGTTGCGCACTTATTTGTGGAACATAAGGAATAACATGGAGGACATTAGGAGAAGGAAGGGAAAAATGGGGGGGGGAGTTGGAGGGAGAGATGAACCATGAGAGACTATGGTGAGAAACAAACAGGGCTTTAGAGGCGAGGGGGGAGGGGGATTGGTTAGCCCGGTGATGGGTATTAAGGAGGGCACGTACTGCATGGAGCACTGGGTGTTATACGAAAACAATGGATCGTGGATCACCACATCAAAAACCAATGATGTATGGTGACTAACATAACATAATAAAATTAAAAAATAAATAATAAATAAATAAAAGAATAGTTGCGTGCTGTATCAACTGAGCTAGCCAGGCACACCTCTGTCCATATTTCAAATGTAAATGCTGCTCTTTCTTGATTTTTCAGTTTGAGACCCCAGCTATTAACCCCTAAGAAGGAAAAAAGGATCTGAGCTCTATTAGCATTCTTTGATGGCTGCTATTGACCTCTTGTTTTCTTAAGCTCAGACATTTACATATGCCCAGGAAACATACTTTCAGAACTCTGATCCTTTGCATTTTGAGGAACTTCTGGATGCAGCAGGATAAATTTTCCCATCTTGAAAGGGAAGTCTGTCTCTGGATCGGGTCTGTGGATGTGTGGGTACACTTTGGGTTATCAGGGAAATGAAGGACATGAAGCTTGGGTTCTCTGATGTAACTGAGAGAGGGCCAGAGAGCACTGCTGGTAAGAGCTGCGTGTGTGGCAAGCCCCAAGGAGCACGCCCACCAGCCCCACTCATTCCTCACCACAGTCCTTGGGATGGGGCTCTTCTTATCCCCACTTCATGGAGGAGGAGACTGAGGCCCAGCGAGGCCAAGCTGCTTGGCCAAGTCACATGACCTGCAAGCAGAAGCATCACATGGGAGGCACTTGGCTCCGATGCCCATGTTCTGGCTGCCGGTGCTCTCCCTGCTTCTCATGTTCGATCCTCTAAGCCACCTCAAATGGTGGCTGGGAGCATCCCCTGCTTCCTGTAGTGACAGTGAAGGTAGGAGCCTAGCCCTACTAAGTGTGTGTGCGTGCCAGGCCCAGAGCCAGCCCTGTCAGGCTCCATGCTAACCAGCCTTTCCCTGGGGTTCCTGGGAGAGCTGGTGAAGGGCTCTCTCATGTGTGGGGTGGCCCTGGCTCTTAGAATGTGCAGTTTATACTTGAGGGTTTAAGAATGTATTTCAGAAGTCATTGAATGTACATGGGGCTTTCTGCCACGGGCCTCATCACCATTGAAAGCCAGGGTGGGAATGAGGGACCATACCTTCTCCCTAGAAAAAAGAACAGCTGGCCCTTTGGGCAGATACTGGCTCTTTACCCCACTGTAAGCACAGGTGTGGCAAGGCTGTTTTGGATCTTACTCTTAAAGCGGGACCCTGAAGATAGCCTGACCTGGTGCAGTGTCCACTCCAGGGCTCACAAAGCCCCGTCTCAGAGGACAGATGTCAGAGATGCAGGCAAGACTGGGCTACAAGACAGTGAACAGAGCAGGATGTTTGGTGGTGAGCAGCTGCAAAGTGGATGGGAAGGGCTGGGTGGCTGAGTGGCAGAACTTGGGCATGCTGTTTTCTTGGGGGTTCCCTTAACCCCAGGAAAGGTTTTGGGAAAAACTCCCCCTCACCTCGCCAGCCCCAAGCCTTTACACTTCAACAAGGAAAAGTCTAACAGTATTGTTTGGTTGGTAAAATAACAGGCATCTAGTTCCACTATGAGACCCTCTCCTCCTGTAGAGGGGCCAGGCTGAGCCCCGGAGGTCAGGCCCCCATGTTTGACATCTGGCACTGTGTTTGCCTTGTAGGTGTGGAACGCCGTGGACTCGGGCCGCTGCTTGCAGACCTACTCCCTGCACAGTGAGGCGGTGCGGGCTGCCCGCTGGTCTCCCTGTGGCCGGCGCATCCTCAGCGGTGGCTTCGACTTCGCTCTACACCTAACAGACCTTGAAACAGGTGTGTTTCACGGCATTGTTACCCCGAGGCACCCCTTCCTCACCCGGAAGCTTCTCTGGACGGTCAGCAGCCACAAGCTGCACGCGGTTTCAGGGCAGTAGGAGAGAGCCCGCAGGAGAGGCTCACACTTGGTGAGCAGGTTTCCAGGGCGTTTGCCCAGAACCAGGACTCTCCACAGGGGGTTTGAGAGACAGAGGACAGAGCCGCAAGGTTGTCTCAGCCCCAAGCTGTGGGGCTGGATAAAGAGGTGGCTTTTTAATCAACTTCTGACATGTAATTTGTACCAAAATAGATTTAGCTTTATCACGGTGTCCTTTGGTTGAAATCAGTTTAGAATTCCTGTCAATTCATTATCGTTGAAAGGCTGTAAGGAATGATTCCAGCTCATAGGGAAAGTCTGCAAACGAGTTCTGCTTTAGTGCCTACACTGAAAAGGCATTTGGGTAAGATGGATTTGTGCTGGGTAAATCCTAAGGGGGCTCTTGACAAGCAGGGCGAGAAGGAGAGAGAAGGCAGCGGAAGGAACTTGACACTCCCGGGGGCTCCTGTGCAACAGGCACTCTCAGCCCCCGATCCAGCCACAGCCCCCCGAGTGGGGTCCTGTCTGTGCTCCTCAGGTGAGGCCAGAGCTGGCTTGAAACCTCTGCCCCTGACTCAGGCTGGCTGGTCTCAGCACCCATGTTGCCTTTGCCTCCCTGGGCTTCTTCTGGTCACTTTTCTGCTGGACAGAGTTCCCACCCTTCCCTGGGGTGTCCCCTTCAGTCTTCAGAGAGGCCTCTCCCGCTCAGCAGTCTCCCAGGGCCTGGCAAGCAGGAGATGACAGTTCTGGGCCCAACCACACAGCTCCTCCCCCGCAGCATGGAGGGGGTGCAGGGAAGGAGCACAGTGGATGGATTGGGGTAACTGTGGGGGTTGTTTCCCGACCCGAGCACCCTCATCCCCTCTGGCCTGCTGAGGGGCGGTCCTGAGCTCCTCTGACTGAGCCCCACGCGCCCTCAGTGGGGCTGATGAGAAGACCGACGGCTGTGTCAGTGACCAGCACTGTGCCGCGGGCTTTATACAGAACGTGCCGTCCTCACCCCAGCCTGCTGCCCGTGCTGCTTTCCCCCGTTTTATAGGTGAGAAGCCTGAGGCTCACTGCAGCGAGCAGCTTGCTCAGAGCCTCCCAGTGGCGCGTGGCAAGTGGGGATTTAGAGCCATGCCTGCAAGTGCAAATCCTGTGCTCTTTCTACATCTGTGTGGTGTTTTTCTTCTCAACAAAGTGTTTCCCCAACCATTTGTGATCTTACCGTGAGCCCCGCAGGGCCGATGAGGGGGCCGTGGCTCAGGGGTTTGGTGCCACTTAGTTGGTGGTGACTGCAGCAGGTAATGTTCTCCTACAGCCTTACAAACGGGGTCTCACTTAGGCCCCACTCACCCCTCAGGGCCGGCACCACCAGACTCCTCTTTTCACGCACAGGTCTGCTCGGCTCACCGTGTTTCTATGTGCCCAGTAAGCCATGCTCAGCATTGGAGACACAGAGGTGAACAAGACCCAAAATCCACCCCAGAAGCTCTCGTTTGCTGGGGGAGACAGAAGTGCAGAGAGAATCCCAGATTACAGTGAGGGAGTGAGATACAGGAAGTGCAAGAACGTCTAGCCTAGAAGATCAAAAAAGACTTCTGGGAGAAAGCGGAACCTACCCTGAGGCAGGAATGAGGGGGACAGAGGATCCAGGTGAAGGGGCACGGTTGAGGGGGAGAGAAATGGGTTCTCAGTAGACAGGACAGTGAGGACAGAGTTGGTACAGGAACATGAACTGCGTGGTGTGTGTGGAAATGTGGGGTGCGGGGATCTGGGGCAGCGAGTCTGGAGGTGCAGGAACGGGAGCTGGAGCTTCATGCAGTTCCTGGCCTATGAGGTATGCATTCTCCAGGCACTGTTCCCCATTCCAGGGTCACTGAGCACCCCTGGGTACCTGCACTGCCCACCCACGGAGCGAAGGAGTGATGCATACTGGGGGGGGGTGGGATGTTGGATTAATTAAGTACAAGTTCATTTGATAACATTAATGGATTCCTAGTGGCCCTTTGTCCTAATGGATCTTCTCAATCAACAGATGTTAAAGAGACAGTGCCATTGTGTGTGGGGGTGTGTGTGTGGGGGGTGGTTCCGAAATTTTTAGATGTTGAAAGTCTTCCTGCCTGACAAGTTAGGGACTGCCACAGCAGATGGCGGTAGGGGGCCATTGTTGAGTTTGGAGCAGGAGAGAATCACGGCTTGATTTGTACTCTGGGCAGTTCTCCCTAGTGTCTGCAGCTGGTTGGGAATGACCCGAGGCAGGGTGGAGAGCAGGAGGAGGGGAGAAGGCATGCCTTGCCCAGTTGGTGGCAGAACTTCAGGGAGAGAAGCTTGTCTGGCCCCAGGCCCAGCGCGCTCCTCCAGCTGTGGTGTGGTGGGTGGTATAGGGAAGGCGCAGCCCCGTCCTCAGGGCTTTGCCTGAGATGGAGGACTTTTCCAGTCCACCCACCTCCCGGGAATAGCACTCCTCACCTGGTTCATCTGTTGAGAGCTCAGTTCCAGTCGTTCAGTAGGTACTTACTGAGTACCTACTATGTACAAGATCTGGTGGGGTGAGCTTGTTGGTGAGCTTGTTGGATATTCTTTGTCCCTTGGGGACAAGGGTCTCAGGGTTTGGACCTTACCCTTGGAGAAGCCCCTCAGCCCCTAGATGGGACCTCTCTTGCCAAGGGGGTTGCTGGTTTCTGTGTCTGTCTCCCTGACTAGTGTGGGCACTCCTTGAGAATGGGACCTGTCCTGGGAGTTTTGGTGTCTCCATCATCTGGCCAGGGCTGGCTCGGAGCAGCTGCTCAGTGTGTGAGTGGAGGCTGGCCCTTGCTGGGCAGTGAAACCCATCAGTGGCTGCCACGGTAGGCGAGTAGGCTCCCCCCAGGTCTCCCACCTCAGCTCTGCATCCCCACCCCAGGTTGTACTAGGTGCTTTCTTTAGCAGAGGTTGGTGGGCTTGGGCAGCCCCTATGGCTCTCGGCCTGGTTTGACTTATCTCATCCTTTCTCATCACTGAGTCTGATTTTCCTTTTTACTTGATCTGCCTCTTTCCGCCCTTGGCGATTTGGCTTTTTCATTTCAATCTAATTAGAACTCCCTGCCAGGAGAAGGCAATGCAGGGCGTTCTCACCGCAGTGCTTTGGGAATTAGTCACTCGGTGCCCATTGTCGTTAATGGGAATTTGGCGCCAAGGCCATTTATCCTGGTGTCTTCAATCAATACAGTTAAAAATCTGTGGATTCTAAAATGTCAATACCCGGCCTGAAATATGGAGGGCCAGCAACATTTTATCTCGTTAATTTATAGTTCTGACGGGCTGTTGGCTTATAAGACAACCATGAATCAACACCTAAATAAAATCCGCTCACAGATTCATTATTTTTGGTGCTCCCGCTTCAGTCTGTAATCTTCCTAACAAAACGTCTTTAGTGCATAAGGCTGAGGTGGCCTCAGGGAACCCTGGCCGACTCCACCAGGGCCCGAATGTCACCTGGCTTATGAGTCAGCTGTCCTGCACGCCAAATCGGCCAGTCTCCTCAGCATCCCCCCGAAGACCTTGTTCAGTTCAGTTCTGCTGGCACTGGTCTCTTGCAGCTTCCAGCCCCTCGGGCAGTTGCCCCCAGCCTGGCTGTTAAGGCCTCAGAGGTACGCAGGGCCTCGTACTTTGCATTTGTTGGCTGCAAAGGAGATTTTCCTCTCCCTGGAGCCCCATGGCCCTGGCTGGAGAGGGCACCCTGTCCTCCTTCCTTTGGCCTGGTCAGCTCTCTTGATGTGAATCCAGACATCTGTGCAATACCACCTGGTCCCAGGTGCCTGATGCTGGAGGCAGCGCAGTGGGATAGAAGGAGCACAGACGGGGTGCAGGTGTGTTCTTCCACTTACCTGAGCTGGGTATCCTCGGGGAAAGTTCCTTCACCTCCGTTTCCGCATCTGTGGAAGGGGGTAACAGGACCTGTCTGGTGGTGGGGTGGTTGAGGGGAATAGCTGAGATAATGTTTGTGGGTGCTTTACAGAATGCCTGGCCCAAGGTAGGCACTCAGCAAAAGATGTCCCTTCCCTTCCTCCATCACTGCCCCATGAGACCCGTCAGATGGTGGGAAAGAATGACCTTGTTCCTGCTGAGTGTCCAGAGAACCCCAGTTGCTGGGCCATTTCCTCATACAGGGTGGCTTTGGTGGCTCGGCTTCAAAAGCCCTTAGTCTGATGATCCCCCAGCCGGCTTACTAGTGTGGCCCTTGGTCCCCTGTGTGGGTCTGAGGGGCAGGCTGGGAAGAAAACAGGCCTTCCTGGGTTCTCCCAGCTTCTCCTCCATGTTTTGCTTCTCCATGACAAAATAGTACTGGTGGTAGGCTAGCCGCTTCCTCCTGGCGATGGGATGGCAGCTGCCCTTTATTTTGGGTGGGCATGCAGACCTCCCACAGCCCAGCCTGACCCTCTCTCCAGAGCTCCAGGCACCCAGTGCTGGAGAAGGTCCATGGCCTTCTTTACTCAGATACCCACTGCCCGCAGCCTTGCCATCCCCAGCCCCTGGTTATCTCCTCCTGCTCTGGGGGTCCCTGTGTCTTTCATTGGGGGGTTATGGGGCATGAAAATGAGCAGCCAGCTGGGACTGGACCCATACATGACCCTTTCTCTTGTTTTCCCAAGAAGTGTGTTCTGGTCATCGTGACTGGGGCCCCCATCACAGAAGCACTCTAGGAAAGGGGAATATCCCATTGGCTGAGTGTGCACCGTGGGCCAGGCCCTGGGTGATGTAGCCCCGGTTCCTAGCACTCTGGCCTGTATCCAGCTGAGATGAGTAAAGAGATGTTAGTCCCCTTGCTTATTATGTATTTAGTCCTTACTCTAACCTGTGAAGACAGTGTTTTTATCCCCATTTAATTGACCTAGACACTGAGGCCGGGAACATTCAGGGACTTGCTCGAGGCCTCACAGCCAGCAGTAACAGAGCTGGGATCCACCTCTGGCCTGTGTGACTGGCAGAGGCTGCCACGTCTGTTTCCCTGCCATGGACGAAGTGTTTGCTTAAGGGAGCCTGCTTGGCTCTCCCCTGGGCAGCTGGCTCGCCACCTGTGGAGGATAACTTAGGGTCTCCAGGAGGAAGGCGACTGAGATGGATCTTGCCTGGGCCTTCTGAAGGAGGCCTCTCTGGCTGTTGACAGCCACCACTGCAGCGGGAGAAATGTTAGCCCTGACAGTTTGCGTACCCTTGGCCTGGGAAGGGTGGGAAGCATCCAAATTCGAACTCTGCTGAAGAGGACCAGGAGCTCATGGCTTTAGAGAAGAGGCTGCAGATGGGGCTCCTTTTGGGCTAAGTGGTGCCACCCACCAGGTCTTGGAGGAGGTGCCTGCAGAGAGGCCTGGGCGTCTCCATTCTTCGGCTTTTGAGCACCATGACTGAGTGTCCCCCCAGTACAGCTCAGGGGGACTCAGGCATCCTTCAGGTGCCTGTGGAGGCCAGGAGGGCAGACACCCAGCTACGTCATGAGCCCCCAGCCAGCGGGCACACGTGCAGCTCCTGGTGGTCCTGGCACGTTCTGTGTCGTCAGGCCTTTGGGCTCAGGGGTTTTGCCACTGGATCTAGATACGGAGTCTCTGAGGGGCTCCGGAGCCCAGTGAGGTCTGAGCTCACATTGGTCCTGGTGCTGCCCTTCCAGTGCCTTCTTGCCCAGAGCAGCTGCCCACCCTCCCTCCCGCTAATGCAGGTGCCCCCCCCAACCCCCGCTGACTCCTCTGCTTTTCCCTTGTCCTCAACCACCCCTCTTTCTTCTAAGCTCATTCCTTCACTGATGCCCCGTTCCTGGCCCACTTTTAAACGAGCTTGTTCTCAGGGCTGTGCCCTCTTCGGCCCTGGGCACCCCGCCCCATTCCCACGCACACCCTTTCCTTTCACTCTGAAGAGTTTTTCTCTCCAGTCTCAGCCTTGTTTCCTCCCCTCTTTCCGTACAGCTTTGGGGTGAGAAGCCGGCCCTAGTTACGGATATTAAATCCCGTTATTCAACATCAGCGAAACACCCTGCCAGCCCGTGTCTCACACTTTGGGAGGTGCCTGCAGGTCCTGCCGCATGTCCATACACACCCGTGCCGTCACCCTCTGGGTGGATAAAAGGCGGGTTTTCCTCGACGGTGCTAGTTCACTGGCTACCATCACGGCCCGGGCGGCGCGTCGGCTCTGTGCATGCTCAGTGGCAGCTGTGCGGCCGTGTGGCTGTCCCTGCGGGTCAGCAGCCTCTGGGGACTGACCGGAACCCGACCAGAGCCTGAACACAGGAGCCTGCGGGGCCCCAGAAAGCCAACTTGAGGCAAAACTTTTGGACACACCTTGTTTGCAAGTTCAGAACTCTTTTTTTTTTTTTTTTTTTTTTTAATTTTTAGAAAATTCAGTCTTGTCCAGATAATTGAGAGCAGTGGGCGGCCTTGACGTAAAAGAGAGCTCACCGCCACGGCTGCTGTGTTTTCGCTGCTGCCGCCAGGCAGCCGCCGTCTGCGGGCCTGTCATCGGTCTGGGGCCTGCGGCTGCTGGGCCTCTTTCTGATTCAGGACAGCTTCTTCAGCTACACTTCATTCTGCTGGTTTGCAGATTGGAGAGGCCCGCTGGGCTGACCCAGAGACCCCCACTTGTCCACGGGGGACCTGCAGACACAGGCCCGTCTGCCTCTCACCCGGACCCTTCCCAGGACTCCACCAGGCATGCCGAGACGGCCCCTGTTTCTGATTCATAGAGTTTGTTCTTTTTTTTTTTTTAAAGATTTTATTTATTTATTCGAGAGAGAGAGAGAATGAGAGACAGAGAGCATGAGAGGGGGGAGGATCAGAGGGAGAAGCAGACTCCCTGCCAAGCAGGGAGCCCGATGCGGGACTCGATCCCGGGGACTCCAGGATCATGACCTGAGCTGAAGGCAGTCGCTTAACCAACTGAGCCACCCAGGCGCCCTCTGATTCATAGAGTTTGATTTGAAAGTTAGTAAGCTCCTTTTCTCGTTAACTTTGAGTCAGAATGGTTAGATTTACAGCTGGCCAAGTACTTCCCAGAGGATGAGTGTAACGATATTGATTTTAGCGAAATGAGTCATATGTCGCCTGCCTGGGAACACAAGCTCAATCACCACGAGCCGACAGCATCAGCTTTCCCTTGTCAACATCTCCCCTACATGTTCGTGAGTCCGTGGATGTGAACAAAGAGCTAAGGAGAAGGAAAGGTCACGGATAGCTTGCAGGCAGGCAAGGAAGGGTGCAGAGAGCAGGACTCTGGGGTTAGACAGGTCTTGCCTCTCTCCCAGCATGGCTGACTTGTGTGGCCCTGGACGAGGCCTCACCTCCCTGAGCTTGCTTGCTTGCTTTCTTTTTTTTTTTTCTCCCTAAGCTTCCATTTCTCCTGCTGTGAAATGGGCTAATTACACCTGCCACAGAGGGTTGTGGCATGACACGTGCAAGCCGCACGCAAGCCTGGAGGTAACAGGGGCCATCTCCCTGCAGAGGAGGGCATGAACTTCCCCTCTCTTTCCTGGGGTCCCATACTTGGCTTTCATCTGACCTGGATCAAATGTCTGTTGTGTGCTAGGAACTAGGCTGGGGGCCAGACATGCTGAGTGGAAGAGGAGGACCCTTTGGGGACCCAGAGCCTTGCGTACGATAGTGTTCCCCAAGGTAGGTGTTAGGGTGGACAGGCAGTGTTGCCCCAGCCACGTGGGTGGTCACCTGGGTCTCCAGCTGAGAAATGAAGGGGGCAACTCTGAGGAATTCCCTGGCTAGTGTTACCAGCTGCCTTATCTTAGCATCATTGGTGATGGTAGCATGGGTAGTTATAATAGTGTCAAGAGAACAAATTAAGTTTCTGCAATCTGTTTTAAACATATTTTTGCTCTAATGACGATTTACAGTTTATTTGTATCATTATTGATTCAAGGAGGAAAAGAAGTGATTTTTCCTAACTCCAAGAGGATCTGAACAGTTCTTGTACTTGTTGAGTTCATTATAACCAGATCAATAAAGCCAGTGTTAGTGGATTAAATATTTAAAAACTCAATTTCCTATAAGCAGCATACAGTGAATAAATAGAACTTTCTATAACAAACATGTAAACAAGCAAAGATAGTCTCAGGGTTAAAGGTTACGTAGCAACTAACCATTGTCCTTAAAGTAGCATCGCCAGAGGACGTGATAAACAAGGTACTTGATGTATGAGAAGGTAGAGTGGGAACAAATCTGACGAGAAAGGACCTTCACCTTCAGCGTGGCTAGTGTTCACGTTGGAGATAGTCTCCGATAAATATTTCCAGCCTTTGTCCATGTCTCTTCAACAAAATGTAAAGGCTAGCCCAGGGCATTGTGTTCTCATAGCCTCAAGATAGAAACTCCAGATCATTCCTCTCTCAAGGTTCCTGCTGTTAAAAACTTACAGCCTTTGGTTTTAGCTTTTTTCTTTTCTTTCTTTTTTTTTTTTTAAATTTTATTTATTCATTTGAGAGAGAGAGAGAGAGCACAAACAGGGGGAGAGGCAGAGGGAGAGGGAGAAGCAGGCTCCCCGCTGAGCTGGGAGCCGGATGTGGGGCTCGATCCCAGGACTTGAGATCATGACCTGAGCCGAAGGCAGATGCTTAACCATCTGAGCCACCCAGGAGCCCCCTGGTTTTAGCTTTTAATTTAAGCAAGGATGAATTCAGTAATTTGGGGTTTAATTTTTTTCAAATAGTCAAAGGCTCCCTTTTGTTGTTTGCTCTTTGCCAAGTCCTCCAGAACACTTTATGTTATATGTAGTATGTATGTTGTGTGTTGCCCTCCGGACAGCCTTGTGTGGCCCTGGACACACCACAGTGAGGGACCTGCCCAAGGGACCTTTCCAAGGTCCCTCCTCTGGAAGTGACGGGGCTGGGATGGCACCTGGGTCTGTGTGGCTTTCAGCCCCTCTGAGACTGCACCACCTCCTGTTCCGAGCACAGTGCTGGACAATGGTGGCTGGGGTCCTGATTTCTGAGCCACAGTATTGTGCTCGACCTCCTTCCCTTCGTGTTTCCCATTATGTATCTGGAAGCTTATTAGAAATTATAAAATCTTTTAGTTTCGGACCCTTTTAACAAACAAATACAGCAAAGACTTAGTTCTTATAAACAAAACTAGGAGGAAAGACATAAAGCTTGTCTTCTAAGAAGAACATTTTAGTACTTAAGAGACATAGATTCTCTTCTCAATCTCTTTAGGAGGTTGAAGAATAACACGCAGAAATACATGGGTTTTTTTTAGCAGAAAAAGCTCAGTCCTCATCTTTTAGCAACTCAGCTTTCGCTTTCCTCCCATCTTTTCCCCATTGTTGGCAAGACTGTATCACTGCACTTTTTGAAAAAATATGGCTAATTCACTGCCGTTTCTGAAATAAGCATATGGTTATATGCCATGGTCCAAGAAACAAGGAACATTTTTCTCTAGGCAGATCGTTTGTTCTTCCTTTTGGGCTTAAGGACTGGCAGTGAATCTGAACGAGCAAGAGGTCAGCAGTGGGCACAGTTGCCTCTGTCAGGAGGACAGATTTCGGGCCTGCTGGGGCCTTCTCGGTGGTGTGGGGGCCACAGTGGCATCTATGTGCCCCTTTTCCATCTGGGGGACATAATGGTCGTGCCTTTCCTCATCCCCTGGATGGATCCCCTAGCTGCTTGGCTGGAGCAAGCATCCTGGGCCTGAGCTGCAGTCTGATGCCCATCCTGAGGTCCCCACAAGTGCTGCTCCGTGTCCTGGCCCGGATGTATGGAGACCACGGTGGGCATCCCTCTGCCCCATCCTCCCTAGGAGGGGGCATCTGTTAACTGGGCACATCATGGGTGGTTTCTGACCACCAACTGTAGCCTGAACGAGTTTCAGGATAGAAGAGGAAGCTCAAGGAATACCAGGTTTCCAGTTAAGTTAATTCCTGAGGAGGGGAGTTTTTGTTTGTTAGAGAGTTGCTTGTCTATTGACCTAATGAGAGAGACACATAGGCCCCAGACTAAGTCTGTTCATTTTTCCGATGCCTTTTCGGAAGAATTCTTTATTTATTAAAAAAAAGCATTATGACAACAATATTAGTATAATTTAAGAAGTTATCTCACTACCCGTAGAACAATTCACTTCAAGTTGGTGAATCTTTTCCCAGTCTCTATCCATACCAATCTCTACTTAATTCTTCTATAATTCAAGAATAGGCATCAGGTACTGTCCGTCTTGCCAAAGAGCACTGTTTGTGATTCCAGTTTTAAACAGCTTTTCAACATTCCACCAGGCAGACACCCATATTTGCCTTAACTGCTCTCCTTGGGTTGGACAGTGTTGTTTATAGTCCCTTCACCATTACGGATGATAGGACCTGAGGTGGCCAGCTCTTGACACCATTGCAGTGACATAGGATGACCATGAAAATCTTTGTGCACTGCGTGTTTCAGCAACAGGGGCTTGTTGAGCTTAAAGAAGTGTAGAATCTTCATTTACAAAACCTCAAGTGTTTCCCAAATTTTCTCTGATGATAAGTAACTGCACATTGTGGGACCCTAGAAGATGTTAGAAAAAAAATCACAATCATCCATCATGGGAAAGGTGACACTTTAATAAAGAACAAGAGAGTAACTGCTTTCCAAGAAGTTTGTACTATGGGAAGAACGTTTTGAAAACAGATGTTTTTGTTTCCATCATTCTGTAACTTTTGTTGCCAAAATGTACGTGAATGTGTCACCTATTAAAAACGCTAATATCTGCACTCTTAACTTGGGAGCAGTTTTTCTAGTCTGCTTTAAAATCCTTTAAATGAAAATTTTGGTGGATTTTGAATTTGGTTGTTAAAAATGTGAGAATGCAGTAATACCCTCTGATTAGTCGCAGGAACCATTCTTTGACCTGAGGGGAAACGGAGCTTTCCTAGTAAAATGTTCACACACTCCTTTGGATCAGTGGCAGATGGGAGTAGACAACATCTCCCTTGATGCCAGCGGTGAATGTCTTCTGTCCAGGCCTGTGCATCTCTGGGAGAAGTCTTTGCTAGCTCTGACAGGCTTCGATGAGTAAACTGAAGCCGTAACTGGGCTACTTTCAAATCACTGAGTCACAGAAAGTTCCCTACATTTGAAAAAAAAAACGGAAGTGGAGCCAGTTCGGTAGCTCTCACTAAAAATGTTGTTAACTCATTTGATTTAATGATTTCAAAGGGCTTTGTTGATGCATTTAGTAAATGGCATGTTAAAATATACTTGAAAATACTGGTTATTTTGTCCTTGTCTCATCCTTTAGAATGGTTTATTTTTGGTGTTTTAATGCTCATAATTTATTGGCATGGTAGCACACTGTGTACTTATAAACAAACACACATCTCGGAGATACGTGCTTAAGGGCTTTTCCTTGATGGGGCATGCTGTCAGAAGAGTGCAGAGACCACGGATCTAGGCAAATTGGATTTATAAAGGCTCCTGCTGTAACTTGAGAGTACTAGTCGGTGACTTTCATTTCCTTACCTGGTGAGCTGGTAGAGCACTGTGTGGGGGTCCTGAACACAAAGCAGGGCAGCTGGGAGTGCTTTCTGAAATGAATGAGCAAACACGGTTTCTGGGTTCCTAGAAGAGGAAGCGGTGCTTGAGATCTTGGTGTCACATTGGTCTCCTTCTTGGGCACCGGCTTCTTGTGTCCCTAACTGCCCACTGCCTCTCCAGCGGAGGAGTTTCTGTGAGCCAAGGGCAGTCAGGGTGGTCCCTCTTGGGCTGTGGGAGCCCTTGCCGACATCTCTGAGGGATGCCACCTTCCAGTTCCTGGTGGGTGTGGTGCATAGCAGCTACCATGCCTGGGATTTGCGGAATGGCCTGGTTCTGGGGGTGTGTTCAGAGGCAGCACTGAGACTGCCACTCGTGAGAATGGCTTCCAAGGCCAGTCTGGTTTCTGGATGCATTTTCAGTGGTGTTGAATTGAACACATGAGAACTATAGCCAGTGCTCTGGGATATAAGGTGGCACCACATACAGGAAGGGAGGACTGGCTTTGGAACCCCACAGACCTGAGCTCAGGGTCAGAGATCTGTTCCCCACATTCCCTGAGTTCAGCCTATTTATATAGCTTACCTCTAAAAGATCCCAGTGACAAAACAGACATTTTCCACACTATGTGTACATGTACACACACGTTTGCAGGTGCACGAGCGCCTGACTGCAGTTTCATGACAGATAGGTAAAGGGCAAGGACTGTCTTGAATCCTGAGACCCCCAGTTGGCCACACCATCTGTCCGTGCTGGCGCTCAGGCCCCCGTGGTGTCGTGTTCTCATCTGTTGCCCAGAGTATCGTGTCACCCCTACCTGCCACACCCCGTAGCAAGCCATTCATGGGTTGTTGTAAGGTCATGACTGTAAGATGGCTGGTCCTAAAAAGACCAGTTTGGAGCATTCTGCGTTTTTGTTTTTAGACTCCTAGGTAAATAATCTCCGTACTAATCGTGCAGCTTTGGTAATGTTACTTAATCTCCCCAAGCCTTGGCTTTTTCCAGTTGTGGAGCAGGTGTAGGGCATTGTGTGGTTTAGATGAGCTGAATCGCAGTATTTATAGAACACAGGAAAGGTGGCGGCGTGCATGGGTCCGGCCATTAGCTTAGCCCTAGGGGAGTTCAGCTAATCAAGGGTGGGGGGGGGCTGGCTAGCTCGTGAGGCAGAAAGTGCTGCTGCCCCTGTTGTGCTTCCAGGAAGTCTCGTGGCCCCCTCGGGCCCAGATGGGCTGCGTCTGCCTATAGCTCTGCACCAGATGGCATCTGAGTTTTAAGGTATATATTTTGTGATCTGAGTATTTTTTAACTCATTCTTCTCTGTTTGGTGTTGCAGGAACCCAGCTCTTCAGTGGTCAGAGTGACTTCAGGATCACTACCTTGAAATTTCATCCGAAAGACCACAGCCTTTTTGTGTGTGGAGGCTTCCACCCTGAAGTCAAAGCTTGGGATATAAGGACCGGCAAGGTGACGCCCATCTTCCTCCTGCGGCCTCTCCACAGGGGAGCTGCCGTGGTGGTGTGAATGCCTGGGGGTGGGCCAGCATCTAAGTGCAGGACTCTGGAGATGGGGTAATTACCATTCATGTTTCATCCATGGTCAGCGTAATGTGCAGTTGTTTTTTAAAGAACATTCTTGAGTTGTTAGAATATTGAAACATCAGAGGTGTGATTCTATGTAGCCTGTTACTGAACGCATTTACTGAGCATCTACTGTATGCAAATGTTTCCAGATGGTATAGAATGAATTGGCTTTTGGGTTACTCAAGGGAATAATGTGTGGATGCAGATAACTGGTGTGGAGAGGCACTGTATGTGTATGTGTGTGTGCGTGCGTGTACGTGTGTGTGCATTCACATGTGTGCGTTCCTGTGCGTGTGCATGTATGCGTGCATGCATGCATTCATGTGTGTGCGTTCACATGCATGCACATGTGTATGCGTGCATGTGTGTGAGGGAGAAAGAGAGATTTGTGGGGGAGTGAGGGAAAGGCGGCCAACATTCAGGGGGTGAGCACTTTCAGCTTGGTGTGAGGAAGGCTTCTTAGAGACCATGTTCCTTCTGGAGCTAAGAGGCTGGTCATGATCAGTCCCACAGAGAAGTGGTTTCCACCCCAGCCAACGCCCCGTCCCCCTTCGCCAAGGCGCTGCTCTTGTTACCTTCACGCACGTAATAAATGGCAGCTCCACCCGTCTAGGTGTTCAGGCCAGAACCATCAGAATCATCCCTGTCTCTGCTCTTCCTCTCACCCCCACATCCAAACCATGAGCAAATCCTGTGGTAACTCTGGTTGAAGCTGCCATTGACTCTCGCTGGAATAATTGCAGTAGTTTCCAGTGTGGTATCTCTCTTCCCCCGCTCCTTACAGTTTGTTCTCAACACAGCAGCCAGAGTGATCTGTCACAGCGCAAGTCAGATGTACCTCTCCCCTGGTCAGAACCCTCCAGGCTCTGATTTCGCTCCCAGTAAAGGCCAATGTCCCCACAGTGGCCCACAAGGCCCACATGATCTTCCCTCATTGCCTTCTCACTGCCAGCATCCTTGCCTTTCCTAAAACACATCAGCACATTCCTGCCTCAGGGCCTTTGCACCTGCTGCACCTACCACCTGGAATGCTCTTTTCTCATTTTCTCTGTAGAGGCTCCCTCCCTCTCTCCTACAGGGTTCTGTTCAAATGCCACCTCTCCAATAAGGCATTCTCTGACTTCTCTGACCACCTTGATGCTCACCCCCTGGCATTCATTAGTCCCCTTTGCTACCTCACTGTTCTCCCTATCATTTATCATCACCTGGCGTATGTGGATTTTACGTTTATTTATTTGTCTGTCTGCCTTCACTTGAACATAAGCTCTGCCAGAGGAGGGATTTTTGTCTGTTTTGTTTGCTGTTGACTTCTAGCTCCTAGAATCGTGCCTGGAAAATAGTAGGTACTCGGCAAGCCTTGGTTGACTGAGTGAGGGAATAAAGGAGGAAGGCAGCCATGCAGAATGTGTATGTACAGAAGGTAGGAGTATGAAATGTGTATGGGGACCAGTGACCGACTTGACCTGGCAGGGCGTGGGCTCCAGGCAAGGAGACTGGCCCTGGGCAGAGAGGCGCTCAGTCATGTGAGTCTTGGTTTGGGTGAGCAGTGAGAAGCCAGGGCTTGAGGATGATGGGTTCATGGAGGAGTAATGAGGAAGAGCCAAGGCCAGGCTGCCTCTAGGGGTGCTCCATGACTTTAGGATGACTTATTTTCAAGATCTGAGAAGCACTGCCCTGATCTAAAGGAGGCACCCAGCCAGGGTAGTTTATAATAAAGCCCATGTTAAGCTTAACTTTGAAAGAAGAAGGTACAGACTGTCAGAGTATCCTCCTGCATTTGGGATTCAGGATGTCCTGAGGTCCCACCCTGAAGGGCTCCAGCCTGCTGCAGGACCAAAAGGTTCTTCCTTGAAGGCTTCCTCTCCAGGTCTGCCTCCTGCCCCACCTTGGACTTCCCAGATTTGAAGGTTCAGGTAGCCACTGCAGGAAGGCGCTTTCCCAACAGGCTGTTGGAAGGGGCTGCTGGTGTTTTGAGAACCTAAGAACAGAAACAGTGTCTGTAAAAGAAAATGTAAAGTTTTGTCTGTAGGTATCTTGTGGGAAAATTAAAGCACGGAGAGATGTACTCTTTAAAAAATCTCATATTTTTCTTTCATAAACTTCTTTTTACAAAAATATTTGGAAAAGAGAGAAAAGTTACCCATAAAGAAGTGGACACAGTGGAATTAAAAAAACAACAACAACAACACTGGAACACTTATATTTGGGCTGTGTGTGTTGGAAACTCTTAGTCATGCTGTTTGAAGAGGGACCTTCGATTACCCAGCCCCTGCTGACGGCCATGTCCCTTAAAGGTGTGCTTACTGTTTTTAGCCTCAAAGACCAAACACGTAAGAGATTACTCACCAAGGACGCCATCTGATTTAAGAGTTTGTTAAAAATATTGGATTTTCTCCTAGGGCTGACACCATCTGACAAGCTCTGAAAATGCTGGGGGAGAAGCAATTAGAAGCAGATGTTGCTGTGACTGGTATTGGCATGTTTGCGAGTCTCTCCCAAGCTAATAATGTGGGTAAAGGGATCTGTGCAATGTTTGTTTTTACTTCCTTTTTACCAGCAATCCAACTGCCTCTCCTCCCCGTCTGGGTCACAGGGCTAGTTCCATTTTGCATCAACAGGCTCAGAGACAGCCTCTCTCTCCTGCTTCAGTTATGTTTCCTCTGACAGGTGTTGCCTGAGTGTCTCAAGTGGGCGCAGCCAGAGGACCAGAGAGGAAAGGCACAGGCTCCCCGCTCTTCTGGCTCCCACCTGGGGTGGCTCACTTTTGAGCCTGGCGGGCTGCCAGGGTGCATGGCGCTGTCCCAGGTGCTGAACTCTCCAGCTCTCTCCTCTGTGGTTGAACATCTGGGGCCGAGCCGCTTGGCTTTTTTGGACTGCCCTCAGAGACAGTGGTGAAAACTGCAGGTGGAGGCAGGAGGGACACAGACTTTAGATTAAAATCAAAACCAGCTTCCCCTTTTAAATACGACAGGAGGGACTGTTTTATTGTAAAAGTAGTATGTGATCACATGAAGAATTGAAAGATAGAGGGGAAGTAAAGAGAAGGGGTAGTGGAGCCAGCCAAAGGTAGACAATAGTAACATTGTAGTATTTTTCTTTCTTTGTTCTTTTCCCCTGTGTGTGTGTGTGTGTGTGTGTGTTTTAAATGTGTGTGTCTTTTTTAAAACATTGTTTGGTCTTATTTTTATACATAATTTTATATTTTGCTTTTCACACAGCACTGTAATGTAAGGGTTTTCCTTGTTATCACAAACTCTTGAAGAATTTTCAATCCATCCCTTTGCTGCAGAGTGCTTAGCTGACTTCCTTCTTGCCTTATCCCTGGTGCTCAGAGCAGAGTCTGACATAAACCGGCACTTGATAAATACGGGTCGAATGAGTCGTTTTCCAACAGTTTAACTTATTAAACCATTTCCCTAGGTTGGACATTGAGGATAGTTCCTTTTTTCTTTCTTTTTGCCACTTAAATAGATGTGAAGGTGGAGATCAGGGTCAGCAAACTACAGCCCAGGGCTAAATCTGGCTTCTGTTTGCTTTTGTAAAGTTTTATTGGAACACAGCCACATGCACTCATTCGTGTATCATCTGGAGCTGCTTTCACACTACAGTGGCAGAGCTGAGTAGTTATGACAGAGACCACATGGGTTGCTGAACCTGGCTGGGCCCTGCTGTGGCTAGGTCTGGCTGTGACATCTGTCATTCTATTGATTATGGAGACTCAGCCTTCCAATCTGGCTGACAAGGTGGGTGCCCCTGTGCTCACTGTATTAGAAGCCTCCTTACAGAGAACTTGTGCTCAGAGAATGTCTTTTCCAGAGAACTGTGTTCTTCAGTCAAGTTTCTCTCTGTTGTTATAATCTCCAAACAGACTACCCAGTTCTGTAAGACACACACCTGTGCATCTAGTGCTCTCCATATTTGATGTTTACTTCCTTAAGCTTGGGTCCCAGAACTCAAATCACTGGGTCACTGTGAATCAGCATTTTGAAGGCAAGGGGTAGGTTTCCAAGGACAGAGCTGAGGCATGCTGTTCTGGGATAGAACCCATCACCGGAGCTCAACTGCAGGGCCAGACAACCTCTCACCGCCTTCTGAGAGAATGGAGTCTGAAGAGTAGTTGGAACAGATAACTTTTAAGCTACTTTCCAGTCATATGATTTTCTGACCCTTAAGCTGAGCCAAATGATGAATGTTGGGATTCTGGACTTTTCGGGGCCAGCCCAATTCATTAGAGCAAATGGGCTGTTTGGCTTCCCTCTCTTCTTTTCTTGGCCGATCTCTCTCTGCCTTGGGTTTGAATATTGGAGCACATCTCTCATCACTACAAAGTGCCTTGACTTCCTTTCCAGCAGGTCAGCAGTATGTGTTCTGTGTGAGCCGGCTGAGCATGCAGGCTCGAGCTGGTGTAATACCAGTGGGATCTCTGACTTCTTCCTCCCAGCAGTGTGCTTGAACATGGGTGTGGCCTAGAGTCCAGGAGACCTGTGGGCTGCTTTTCATGTCACTGTGGGGTCCCTCTCTCCAGAAGCCCCTCCCAGCTTCCAGTGCTGCTGGCCTGAGCTACAGGAGACCTGGGCTCACGGCCTCCTCGTAGCACGCATGCAGCTGGGTGATTGTAGGCAAACCCCTCAGACTACAGTCTCTCTCAGCCGTGGTTTCTCTGTGGGTATGGCCAGGGGGCAGGAGAAGGCCATCCATAAAGCATGGCTTTGCACATTACCCGTGTGCTGGCGAGCGCCTGGGGCTCTTGTTAGGATGCAGATTCTGTGTCAGCCGTCTGCGGTGAGGATGACGTCTTAGTCTGTTGGGGCTGCTAGAACAAAGTACCATAGGGGCTTAAACAGCAGACATTTATTTTGCAAAGTTCTGGAGGCTGGGAGCCCGAGATCAGGGTGCCAGCCTGGTGGGTTCTGGTAAGGACTCTCCTCCTGGCTTGCAGAGGGCTCCTTTCTTGCTGTGTCCTCACATAATGGAGGGAGAGAGCTCCAATCTTTTCATTCCCTTAGAAGGACACCAGTCCCATCATGGGGGCCACACCCTCATCACTTCATCTAAACCTTATCACCTTCCAAAGGCCTCTCCTCCAGATACCATCACATTGAGGATTAGGGCTTCAACATATAGATTTGGGGGGACACATCCAGTCCATTGCAGATGAGGTCTTGCATTTTTAACAAGCTCCCAGGAGATGCAGAGGCAAATGGTCCATGGAGCACACTTTGAGAAGCCGGGGCCCAGAGGGCCTCTGAACATAGAGGTTACTTGCTTCTGTCATGTGAGCTCCCTTGGCTTTCATCCTTGATTGGTCTGCACTGTCTGTGACCTAGTTCAGTGATAGCTCCTTGCCTTCTTTCTTGACTGTGAGTTCCTTCAGCTGACAGGTATTTATGGCTGCCCGTGGGGGGCTGAGTTGAGTCATGCCTGTGCCCCAGCATCTCTCACAGGGCCTGGACCAGACAGGTGCTCATGGAGTAACCTGGGTCTGCTATCCCTCTGATCATGATGGAGCCCTGAAGCAGCACCCATCCCCCCCACCCCCCCAGCTTGGGGGCAGCGGCTACCCTGGGATCTATACAGATGGAATGGCCCTCCAACAAGTGGGATATAAAGGCTAGCTGCAGTTCAGCTGCACCTGGCCACTCGGGAAGTGAGGACAGAGGCAGAGGACTTGGGTGATCCTACATCAGATGAGGTGTGTTGTTATGGTCCTGACAGTGTGGTGCTTGGCCAGCTCTGAGCTCTCACGCTCCCTGGTGTTTGGTAAATGACAGTAACTGGCCTCACTTACCTCCAGCCTCATATGTCCCTGGTCTGAGCGCAGCAGGGACTGGGGGTTGTAGAGCCACAGAGATATAAGAGGGTCCCAGCTCTCCAGGGCCTGCCAGCACTGTGGGGAGTGCTCAGGGTAGTTACTTTGCAGTTACTTTAAAGTTCACTTTAAGATGACTATGTAGTTTGAGCCAAGTTAACATAGGTTTTAAATTCACCCTTGTATCATGAATCAAATCATAATGCACAATTAGTGAATCACCCTTTTTGTAAGATTAAATTATGGAACCCCAACCTCAGCAAATTACCTCTCAGTTGAGCAGGATTGAGCATTGGAAATTAGAAAAGCTCTGGCAAATCTAGGACATGTGGCTCCTGACCTGGGATCTTGGCTTCTGCCCTGGTTCCTCTTCCCTTCTGTGGGCAGAGCTGGGGCTCTGCTTGGCTCCCAAGAGAGTTGCATTCAGACCCCTGTTTGGGCCTCCAGAACACTGGCCCCCACCGGTTCTAGGCTAAATTCTCATTATAACGTGGTTCTGACAGGTCAGCTCACTTTTGCTCTAGTATTGGTTTGACATGAATCATCAATATTTCATGCTTGTTCTACATCTTTTTCTTTCTCTTTTTATAAAGCTTGTAAAGGGCTGTCTTGACTTCCAGATTTTGTGTTAGTTTCTTGACCTCCTTCTGGAGCTTTGTCCCAGCCCCTCTGCCAGTGTGTGTCCTGACATGCAGGTGACAGTGGGGGAGGCTGCTGGCTCTCCCTCCCGACTGCTTGGACCCTTACCTCGGCCTCTTATCACAGCCTCTCCCTCGTGTGTGTAGTTTCCCAGCAGAACGGAAACTCCCCGAGGACGGCGATTTAGCTTCATTTGCTGCTCTATTCCTAGCACCTAGCAAAGTGTTGACCTGATAGTAGGCCCTGGGTGGGAAGGTGGGGAGTACTAGTGCATGAATGACTAACAGCCCTGATCAAGACCAAGTTTTAAAAATCCCATCTAGTGAGCCCATCCAGGAAGCAGAAGCTGAGCCACCATTCATTAATTTGCTCATTTGTCGCTTCTGCCGTGGGCATCCTTCCCTTGAGTGGGAATGCTGTGAGCCGGCTAAGCAGCCAGGGGCTGCTGACCTGGCCTGATGCAGTGGCCAGAAGCACCTTGAGAGCATCAGCGAACATGGTTGGCCCAGCCCCCACCCTGTACAGAGGCAGCCAGGGCATGAGGTTCGGAAACTCTCCTGGTGATTCTAATGTTGAGTCAGAGCTGTGAACCACAGCCCTGGGGGCCACGGTCTGGGGGCCTGGGTGAGCATCCCGAGTGGCATTTTGTAGGGTTTCTGCCCTGGAATGTGCACTCCCGTGATGGCAGCTGCCTGAGAGTCTCCGTGCCATTAGTTCTCGTGTGTTGCAGGCAGGTTGCTTATTTGCCCTAATGAGGTTTTGATTACTTTCCATTTGTCTCTTTCATCAGGTTTATATTAAAAAGACTTTTTATTTGGACTCTTTGTATTTTCTGCAGTTCTAAGTTTTGCCTCAAACCAAACTTTGTGTGCATATGAGAATAGGAGGCTAACAGAGACGAAGAGATGGGGAAGGGCCTGGAGAGCCTGGTGCAGAGAGGAGTGTGGCCACTGTACTCCTTGTGACTTTGGCTGATTCCGTCCTTTCTGAACTACTGGTGCCCCATCTGTTGAGCAGGAGTGGGGCTGGGGTGCTCTCTGGCCGCTGTCAGCAGTTGGTGCTGATCCCTGCCGCCTGCCGGCCCCCATACAGAGCACTCTGTATGACAGCTCAGCCAGTGCACAGCAGTCTGGGGCAGCTGTTTCCCCATTCCACTGGCAGGGCATCCAGGTTCGGGAGGGTTCAGTTCAGCATGCAGCTAGCATGCGCGGCCCGCTGATAGTGGGGTAAGACCTTGAACCAGGTGGCTTGACCCCCACACCCTTGCAGGGCTTCCTGTTCACAGCATGAATGAAACTTGAGTCTTGTGTGTAAGAAAAGCACTTTGTCAGTGAGTGCTGTGTGCTTTGTTCAGATGTTCACTCAGCCTGGCCACATGCAGCTCTGTGCCTGGTGTCAGGGCTCTGGTGGGCCTCAGGCCTGAAAACATAGTCCCAGCAGGTCTGTGAGTTGCAGCCTTTCTGCCCCCAAGGTGTAGGTGAGGAAGCTGTTCTGAAGGGGGGGTCGCTGTCGGCACGGGCTGGCAGCCATGTGGGGCGTGGATCTGAACCCAGGGCTTATTCTAAATTTTCCCTCCCCCTAATTGCACATTTCATTTATTGATGTCATAAAAATGCTATGAGCCCCCAGCAGACACCAGGCATGTGGTGTGACAAAATCCAGTTAGTCCTTGCCCTCTAGGAGGAACCAGTCTAGAAGAAGGCACTGTGGAAACCCCCACTGAGGACGTACGTTTCTTTGATGTGTGATGGATCTGTCTGCCTCACTGGCTGCCTTCACAGGCAGCTGGGGGGTCCCTGTGTGTCTCCTGGGTCCTCCAAAGTTTTGGGTAGAGCTGGGGGAATGGTTACCAGAAACCAGAACCTCAGAGACCTGCCGCCCAGTCTGCCCTCTCTCTTCAGCTCCACTCTGTTGCCCTTTCTTGGGGCTGCCAGTCCGACATGTGACTGGAGCTCGGTGGGTGGCAACAGGAGACCCATGGTACTCAGGAGGGATGGCCTGAGACTTTTAACACCCCTTTGATGACTTCTGCCCTTAAAAATGCAATAAGGTATTTCAGAAAATAAAAAGCATTGATTCTGGACCTGTAATGACTATGTAAATATAATATTTATATAATTCTAACCTATGAGTCCTTTATAATGCATTTTGTCACTAAAATAATCTGTGTTACACTGAGCACCTGTTTTTGAGATTTTTGAGATCTTCATATTTTTATTGAAATTGACTCATAATTTGTTTTACTTGAAACCATTTTTTAGTTTGCTGTAACTAATGGCATCCAAAGAAATCATGGGTTTGATGCCCTAGCTATTTTTATCTTACTATGCTTTAAGTACTTACTATGTTTTTTGGTAACAGCTTCATTGGGATGTAGTTCACATACCATGCAACCCACTCATTTAAAGTGTACAATTCATTAGTTTTTAGTATATTCATTGGAGTTCTATAGCCATTACCCACAGTCAATTTAGAATGCTTTCATCACCTCAGAAAGAAACCCTGTGCCCTTTAGAGGTCACCTCTCACCCCCTGACCCCTCCCTCTCCTGCACCCCCCGCCCTGGGCAACCACTGCTCTTAGGGTCTCTGTGCATTTGCCCATTCTGGACATTTTGTATAAACAGAATCCGAGAATGTGTGGTCTTTTGTGACCAGCTTCTTTTGTTTAGCATCATGTCTTCAGGGGTCATCCATGTTGTCACAGAAGCCAGAATTCCATTCCTGTTTCATAGCTGAGTATTATTCCATCGTATGCATCCCCACATTATGTTCACCCATTCCCAAGATGGTGGACATTTGTGGTGTTGCCATGTTTGGGCTGTTACGAGTATTGTTATGGACATTCATTTACAAGTTTTTGTGTGTGGACATATGTTTTCGTTTCTCTCGTGTCTGACTGAGGACTGAGATCGCTGGGTTGTGGCGTAGCTCTGCTGGTGACCTTCCGAGAATCTGCCAGACTGTTTCCAAAGTAGTTACACCTTTATTATCCTTCAGATTCTGTCTTTTATTATTAGATTCTGTCTCTTCTTTCATTCCTCATACTGGCATTTGTGTTTTCTTCTTTTTCCTTTTTTCTTAATCAGTGTAACTAGAGATTTATTGATCATTCAATGAAACAGTGATTTTCTGTGCTATTTTTCTACTTTCAACTTCATTAATTTCTGCTCTTATTTTTATTTTCTTCTCCTTGCTTTGGGTTTAATATTCTCTCTCCCTGATTTCTTAAGGTGGCAAATTAGATGACTGATATGAAGTTTTTTAAAATATAATCAGCATTTTAATGCTCCCCGTTTCCCTCTAAGCACGCATCCCACAAATCTCAATACACTGTATTTAATTTCTGTTTGATTCAAATATTTTCTAAGTTTATTTTTACTTCTCTTTGACCTGTGGGGTATTTAGAAGTATATTGTTTAGTTTCCAAATGTGTAAGACTTCCCAGATATCTTTCTGGTATTAATTTCTAGAATAACTGTGTTATGATCAGAAAACATAACTGGCATGAATTCGGTCCTTTAACATTTGTTAAGATTCATTTATGGCCCAGGATACGGTCTGTTTTGTTGTGTTCCATGTGCTCCGGGGAAGAATGTGTATTTTGCTGTTATTAGGTGGAGAGTTCTATAAATGACAGTGTGTTCACGTTAGTTGATGGTGTTGTTCAGTTAGTTCTTCTATCCTTGCTGATTTTTTGTCTCTATTGTTTCAGTTATTGAGAGGTCCCCACCAGTATTGTGGATTTGTGTATTTCTCTTTTTGGTTCTATCTTTTTTTTTTGCTTTCTGCTTTTTGTATTTTGAAGCTGCCACCAGGGCTCCACTGGGGGCCTGATCTCAGGTCAAAGCTGTTAGAGAAAATAAGGGAAAGAGATGGAAAATAGCAGCTTACGTCTGAGCCAGCCACTTCACGTCCTTACCTCTCTTCTCGTCTCTGTGAGAATCTTCAGGGAGTTGCTTTTTGTATTTTGCCCAGGGTTTCAGTTGTAATCAGTGGGGAGACAGACTGCAGTGGGCTTACTCTCCAACTTGACCCCACATGGATTTTGAGCCTATTTCTCTCTTGGCCTTGAATTTCCCCTCTTTTACCGGCTAGATGCCACCTGTCCTGCAGTCTCCACCACATCTCTTCTCCAGGAGCTGATCCCGAACCCCACTGGTCTGGCCGCCTCCCTCCCTCAGTCTGGGTTCTAGTTGCCTGTCAGTGTCATTCCCCGACCGGGCTGTGAGCCACGTGAGGGCTGGGGGACACGATGGGCTTGTCCAGCTTGGCAGCCCCAGAACTCCTGTGCGTTGGCACAGGGTCAGTGGTTCAGGCAGTATTTCTTGAGCAAATTACTGTGAATCTGCCACTTAACTCCACCAAGATTTTATGACTTTAGGAAGGTTCGTGGAACCCAAATCCATGCCCCAGCAAATAGATCCTCAGGTATGGGGTGGTGGTGATGGCTGTGCAGTTTTAATAAGCACTGGATCTTCTTTGTGCCCCATCAGTGGACAGACTGTCCTGGCAGCCACAGCCTTGCCAAACTGCCCTGAAGGAAGACTGCATGGTACTTGTTAGCGGGTCTGGCGTGAAGGCTGAGAAAGGAGGTAGGATGTGCTGAGAGGAGGCCGCTGTGCATCCTGTGATTAGGCTGTGCCGAGTGGTCCACTCATTATGTTGTGTTCAGAGAGGAAAGGCAGGGCGGACGCCCCTTCTCACCTTCTGTGTGCCCTTTCTACATCAAGCAAATTTCTCAGTTTTTAATTATAGTCTTTGACTTAAATGTTTTCTATAAAAAGGTCTGGTTATCTGTCTCGCCTCATTCATTTATTCATTGAACACTTGCTGAGCACCTGCCATGTGTAGGACATCTTCTTAATTTATAGGATTCAGAGAAGCTACAGGATACACCTCACGCCCAGCTGTTGGCACCTCGATCCACCCAGTTGCTAGACCAAGCCAGAAACCTCGGTGGCAGCTTTAGGATTGCCCTCCTCCCACCACCTTGATCCCCTGTGCTTTCCTCTTCTGGGGCCAACATGTGAGGTTGTGCAGGTTGTTCACTGCACACAGGCTCCTGGCTGAGGAGTGGCTTGGGCTGGAATCCAGCCCATGCTCTGCTGGCCAAGTCATGCCCTGGGTGTGGGGTGGTCTCCACCTAATGGGGTGTCTTTTTCTGATATGCACCAGGGTGCCACACGGGCCAGGGATGGCCCTGTCCTTTCCCCTCCGTCTGCTGCCCATCCCGATGAAATCCACTCCCTCTCTGTCCCCACAGCCTCGCCCCAGGACTGCTCCTCACTCTCTCCTGGGGCCATCAGCGCCACTCACTGCCCACCCTTTTCTGTCTTCCACCCTGCAGCAAGTGTCATCTTCTGGCAACGCAAATCGGAATGCATTCCCCTTTTACCTGGAGCTCCTCCTGACCTTGCAGTGCCCACGGGGGCAGGTCCAAGCCTCCCATGCAGGTGCGGGTGGCTCTGCACCGCCCAGCCTGTCTCCCTCAGCCTGGGTCCCAGCACAGGGCCTGCCCCACGCCCTCCCTGCAGCTGCCAGCTCACAGCACTGGCCTGGGCATGGTGGTGGCGGAGGAGGACTTCACACCTTCCCGGACTGGTATGACTTGTTTGCTAGGAGCTGGTCTCACTCTTGATAAAAAGAGTAGGTAAATTATTTTCCAAAGAAGATGGAGGAGAGGAATTGACGAAGGAGCAGCCTGAGATCTCGGGCCGAGAGCTGGATCCTGGACTGCAAGGTCGCGGGAAGGGCCGTCTCAGCTGGGGGAGGGTCCATGTGACCTGGAGACACATGTGCGCCCATGCCTTGAGAGCAGAAGGGGGCTCGTTCTCCACACACTCTTTCTGACTGCAAAAGCAACATGCTCTTTGTCGGCTCCTTGGGAAACGGAAAACTGATGGGGAGAATCACTCACTCACTCCCAACCCAGCCGCAACCACCGCTGACAGCTGGTCTCCCTCCTTCAGGGTTTTTATGTGCATATTTACATTTTTATGTAATTTTCTCCCAACTTAATATGATAGCATTAGTGTTTCCGATATTGTTAAAAAGTTTTTGGATGATATAATTTTTAATAATTACTCAATATACTATAATGTATTTAACCAGTCCTTCATTTTTTATCATACCAGTGTTTCCTTTATTACAACACTAAGGCAAACATCTCTGTGTGTAAATCCCTCGATGCAGAACAGATTAAGAGGTGTGTGTGGTTTTAGGTCCTGGGTACCACTGCCCCCTCCCTTCCAGGAGGGATTACCTGTTCACCCTGAAGGATGGGGTTGGTGTGTTAGTTTGTTGGTTTTTAGCATAGGTGCAGCTTATGCATGCTCACCTCCATCCTGAGGCAGAGCCGGTGCAGCAGGATGGATGGGCTGGGGGTGGGAGAAAGTGGGGTGGCTGAGGGAGCAGGGGGTGCTAGAGGAGGGACTGCCACCTACATGAGGCAGAAGGAAGTGGGGCTGAGGGCCAGCGCAGCGAGGCCTGCTTCTTTCTGGGGCCCCTGTCTTGGTCGCGGACCTGGTCCCAGGGTTCAAAGTCCATCGTGCTCTGGTTCATCTTCCTCAGCTCTTGACATCAGCCAGTCACCCCAGCCTCAGACCTCAGACGGGCGGCCAGCAGGGATTGCAGCCTGATGAGTGTAGAATTCAGGATTTGGAGTTAGGTGGGATAGAAAGATTGGAAATCAGCAGAGGTGTCCTTAAGATGCCAGGGGAGGGGCCTAAGCTCTCATGGACTACCAGCACTGGGAAATGGGGCGCCCATTGGGGGGGTACGTGAGTGGTTCTGAGGGCAGACCAGGAGGGACTTCTTAGAGAAGGTGCCTTTCCTTACAGGGAGAGATTGCTGGGCCCCAAGTCTCAGATAGCTGTCAGTATAGGACTCTCTCATGCACCGTCCCTAAGTGCAGCCATTTGGTTTGTGGGCCACAGGGACTTTGAACAATAGTAGTGAAGCAGAGTGTGTACCCCTGTTAACGGCACAGGCAGCAGGATGCTTGTCCCCGATGAGAGCCACGGACAAGGAGTGGCCTGCCCAGAGTTCCCCTGGCTCTGGGCCCAGTGCTCTCACCCTCCCCTGCTGCTGCCCAGGCCCTGGCCCCACCCGGGGGATCCCTAGGATCCCACTCTGTCCTCTGGGAGGACGCCATAGCCTCGTGCTTCCCCTCACCTCTTCTGTGTTCACTGAGGATCCTGATCAGATGGGTCAGCTCCTGCTGGTCTCCAGTGTGCTCATTGGTGTGGGGACACAGGAGGTGCCCTGGGAGAGGGGGGCGCTCACTCACTCTCCTCTGCACGTTACTGTGGTTCTGTGTGCTTCCGGGCCTGCTTGCACCCAGGAAGAGGTCCTGCCCTTCCCCTCTTCCTCGTCCTCTTCTGCCCAGGGACTGGCTGCCTGGGAGGTAGGCCAGCTCATCTCTTCTGCTCCTTCTTCCAGAGGCCTGGTGGTGTGAGATCCACTCTGGCTTTGGACAGTGAGAAGTAGGGACAGGGGTGGTGGTCAGAAGGAGGTGTGCTGGGCATGGGGCATTCTCTATAGCCCAGCCCAAGGCCAGTGCACTGCTCAGTGGCCTTTGTTGGTTCCTGTGACTTATCAGAGAGATAGATTCCCTACCCCCCCACAGTGTCCTGGTTGAAGTCGTCAGGACTGGGTAGGACCTGGTGTTTGGGGCTAGACAGGGGATCTCCACAGCCTCCATCTCTTGTCCAGAGTAGGCCTGAGCCTTTGTTCACTGCCCCTCCTTGCTTCTTAAGTGTTGGGGATGCCGGGAAGAGGTGCTCATAGGCCATGCGTAGCACAGGGGCCCAGACTCTGCAGGGCTGGGCTGCCCTTGGGGGGTGGCTGTATTGTTAGAACCCGATTTAATTCGTGGCTCCATTGTAAAGTGAGGAAAACCAGTTTTTCACTTGAGAGGATCTGCAATGTGGATACATATGTAATTGTCTCTTTCTGCTTTTCTTCCTTTCCCTAGTGTTCTGTATCCGTAATTTAAAATTTCAGTCTCTGACGTGACGGCTTCTCTGGTGGGTATGTTCAGATTCGTTTCAGATTCAGCAGGCACTAATTGAGCAGCTACTCTGTGCCTCTGGCTGGGCAGCCTGTGATGTGCAGTAGGGAGGGGCCAGGCTCCAGTGTGGGCCACAGATTGGTGTCATGCTGGCCCTGCCTCCACCCAGCTGTGTGATCCTGGGCAGGCCACTTTATTTCTCTGAATCGGGGCATCCTCAGCAGCACAGTGGGGCCAGTAATCCCAAATCCCTGGTTCTGAGGATTAAGTGAAGTCAATGTAAAGCACTTAGTAACGTGCATGGCACCCAGTAGGTGTTCACTTAGTGCCATCTGCCATCCTGGTGTTCTCAGATGATGATCGCCACAGGGTGTGCCCCCCAGGAGATCTGGAAATCGGCATTCACGAGCGGTCTTCAGTGTTGCTGAAAGCTGAGTGGGGACTGTGCCTTTGGCCTAGCCCGGCAGTGTGCCTGACCGCAATGTCCAGTGTCTGCACTTTTGGCTGAGGATGTTCTTGCCCAGTGTGAGAACATAGGTCCTCCAGGCTGATCAGAGACTCCCATATACACTCCCCCCATGTCTTTGATTAATTTTTAAAAGAGAGATGAATTAATTATTGCCTAGGAAGTACAGATGCTCAGAATGTGGGGGAAGAACTGAAAGTAGGACCTTCGGAGATGCTGCAGTGGGAACCCTGGCCTCAGGGACCCCAGCAGCTGTCCGAGGGTCTGTGATGCCCAGGAACCTGGCCAGTAGATACCCCCAGAGACAACAGAAGGTGGCAGCTCAGGACTTGTCCAGGGGTGGTCGGTGGGGCTCCTGGAGAGTGAGACACGGATGGCTGCTTCTCCCCAGGGATCCTCTTCATGTCCCCCCTCCCCAGGCCTGAAGCCCATGGCCTGCCTCCCTGCAACCTGGTCAGCAATTCAGGCTGCATTGAGGGGTCACACCTAGGAAGGCTGCCCTTGGGTATGTGTTCTGCTTCTGCTTGGACCCAGAGAAGGTGCCCCAGGCAGGACCCCCAGACAGTTCCAGGAATTTCAGGGAGAGGTCTACCCCTTGCTCTCCTGGCCCTCATCCTCGCCCTCCCATGCAGCTCCGGACAGATGGTGCCATCTTCCTCTCTGAGTTGTCTGCGGAGCAGCTTCACAGACCTTCCCTCCACTCCCCCCGCCCCATCCCTTTAAGGGGAGAAGGCCCAAGTGGCCCTTGTGAGTCCCCCACATTTGGGCCTCAGTTTTCCCATCTGTCTGAAAGGGGCTGAACTTTGTGATGTGGTCTGTATGGAGCAGCCCCCTCCTCAGCGCTAGGGTTTAGCTGGGAATGGCTCAGCTGAGGCCTCATGCGGTGAGTGTCTGCTCCCTCTCCCAGGGTCAGGGGGGCTAGAGGCCCCAACATAACTCACTGTTCCTCACCCGCTCACTCCCACCAATGTCCTCGAGCTGCTTGGTTTAGATTGATTTATCAGGGAATCTTTCCAACACTTATTGAATACCTGCTGGGTGGCAAGTGGCCATGGGATGGAGGAGAATGAGGCTCACCCCTGCCCCAAACCCTGAGGTCACAGTAGAGGGGAGGGGACAGATACTATTGGGCAGTTAGGATGTAGAGTGATGGGAGCTGCCCTGGAGGGGTAATGAAAGGCCCACCGAAGGAGCTGATGAGTCTGCTTGGCACTTTTGGGAGGCTTGGTGGGCAGAGGGTTTTAAAGGATGCATAGGAGTTTTCTAGACAGCAGAGTCAGTGTAGGGTATTTTAGACATAAAGAATACACAAAGGCATGAAGGTAAAGAGGCATAAAATATGGGCTTGACAGGTGAGGGAATGGTAAGGAGTCTGTCTGGTTGGAGTGCACATAGGGGTGTGTGTGTGTGTGTGTGTGTGTGTGTGTGTGTGTGTGTGTGTAGAGGGGGGTTAGGAAATAAGGTTAGCCTATCAATGCAGGGCCTTCATCCTGGCCATTTTTAAGTTGTGGCCCAGACCTGAACACCCCAAGGGAGGCTTTAGAGACAGGGAGCCCTTCCCAGCTGTGTAGACACATAGTGCTCCCAACACTCCCTTTAAGGAAGGCTTGGAGCCTAGGCTGGTCCTCTGGGAGCTTGAGCCAGCTCATCAGTTATACCTAAATGTAAAAGGGAAAGGTGTCCTCCCTCAGCGTATGGTTATTAAAGCACGCCATCTTTAAGCCTCATTAAGGCGTGTTAAATGCTAATGAATTTAGAGAGGGGCGTCTTGGGGCCTCTGTTTCCTTGGAAACGTTTGAGAGCAGGTGCTTTATAATGAGCTGTACCTATTTTAAAAGTGAGCCATGAGGCCTGCTTTGATAGGCTGGATCTCAGATGCTGATGGGTAAGTGTGAACAAAGCCGGTGGAGGCCAGTAGAGACGCTTTGTGCTCTCTGAAATATCATTCTCTGGTGGTTTCTATAGAAACCACTGGCACCCAGGTAGGAGATTTGCCAGGCTCCAGAGTCTCATTACACAACATGCTGCCTCCAGCCTGGTGACTCAGCCCCAGCCTCTGAAGACCCTGGGGTCCTGTTGGCAGGCTGGGACAGGGTTCTGGACAAAACAGGACACATATGTATTGCTGTTGCTGTAATTCTACTTTAATTGTGTCTGTTCCATACTTACTGCTTGATTTTAGCAAGTCCCCGCTCTGCTTACTTCAGACCTTGCTGACACTAAGAAAAGCTAGCGTTAGCGGAGCTTACTGCTCCCCACAGAGCACTGTAAAGGGACCTTGTATTACTGAAAAATTTAAATATATATCAAAGTGGAGAGACTCTTGATGAATCTCCATGCAACCAGCATGCTGTCTCAACAATTATAAATTTACAGCCAAGCTTTTCTCTATAATCATACCCATTTTCCCAGCAATCTCCTCCCTCCAGCCCCCACTGTTGGATTATTTTGAAGCATATCCCAGAAACATGCTATTATTTCATTTGTACGTACTTTTGTTTCTTTAAGAGGTAAGGACTTAAAAAAAGTATTATTATAGCATTGTCACCTCAACAGTTTAGCAGTAATTCCTTAATATAGTCAGATATCCAATTCATATTCAGATTTCCCTGATTACCTCATAATTTTAAACATTTTCAAGCAGTTGCTTTGTTTAAATCAGAATCCAAACATTTGGTTGATAAATCTCTCAAGTCTTGTTTAATATGTTCCTTTTCTTTTTACCTTGTAACTTACTCATTGGGGAATACGTTGATTGGATGTTCCTTTTCCTTATTGCATCCCCTGTGGTGTCATTTATCACATTCCTCTGTTCCCTGTATGTGTTATAAACTGGTGGTTACAGCTGCAGCAGTGCTTCCTACGCTGTGGTGTGCACGCAAATCACCCAGGGTGCTTGCTGCTCTGCTTCTAATTCTGACTCAGTGGGTCTGGAGTAGGGCCAGAGAAGACACACTTCTTTTCTTTTCTTGTTTTTTAGATTTACCTATTTATTTGAGAGAGAGCATGCACACACACACGTTAGCAGGGGGAGGGGCAGAGGGAGAGGGAAGGAGAGAAAGAATCCTCAAGGCGACTCCTCACTGCCTGAGTTGGGGCTAGATCCAAGGCCCTGAGATCATGACCTGAGCCGAAATCAAGAGTTGGCCGTTTAAACGGTGCCACTGTTTTGCTTTTTTTTAAGTATCATTATGAACTCATGGATTTATAACATATTTGATATGTTTCAATCAGTTGTGGCTATTATTCCAATACTCAGATTGCCCTATATTTGGTGAGTGAACCTCTTTAAAGTAGGCTTCTGTGTCTTTTTTTGTTTGTTTGTTTTTAATTTTTCCCCCACCCTTGCCCCCTGGGTCTTGTGTCTTTTTTTATTTTTTTTTTAAATCAACTTTACTGAAGTATCACTTATGTACAGTTAACTGTCATGCATTAGAGTGCACAATTCAGTTAGTTTTGACAGATGGATACATCCATGGAGCCACCACCACAGTCAAGATACAGAATATTTCTATCACCCAAAAGTTTTCTCCTGCCCTTTGGCAATAAATCCCTCCCTGTACTTCATCTCCAAGGCAACCACTGATCCACTGTCTGTCACTACAGAGCAGTTTGCATTTTTCTAGACTTTTATGTAAATGGAATCATACAGTAGGTACTCTTTTATATCTGGCTTTTCTCAGTTCACGTGTGTTTGGTGTCCGTCCGTTTTGTATGTATCAGGATTACTTTTGATTGCCAAGTAGTGTTCCCGTGGATGGATGTATCAGTTTGTTTATACATTAACTGTTCAAGGACAATTTGGGTTGTTTCCAGTTTTTGGTTACCATAAATGAAGCTGCTGTGAATATCCATGAGCAAGTCTTTGTGTGGATATATATGTTCATTTCTCTTGGAAAATACCGAGAGTGTAATTGCTAAGTGGTATGCTGTGTGTATGTGTAAATTATGATAAATTGGCAAACTATTTCTTATTAGCAGTGTGGGAGAGTTTCACTCCCTCCACACTCTCATCAGCCCCTGGCCTTGTCAGTCTTTTCTTTTCCATTGTAGCCACTGTAGTGGGTGTGCAGTGGTGTCTGGTTGTGGTTTTAATTTTACATTCCTGATTCATGGGTTTGAATATTGAGTATCTTCTGTGAAGGGTCTGTTCAAATCTCTGACCCACTTAAGATGATGATGATGATGATGATGATGATGAAGGAAAAGGAGAAGCAGCAGAAGTAGTAGTAGTTCTAGGAGTTCTTTGTATATTCTTCGATTGTTTTCTCCCCTTCCATGATTTCCTGTGTTCTATCTAAGAGATTCTTGCCTACTCTAAGGTTGCAAAAATTTTCCCTTATGTTTTCGTCTAAAAGTTTCACACTGTCAGGGCACCTGGCCGGCTCAGTCAGGGGAGCCTGTGACTCTTGATCTCAGAGTCATGAGTTTGAGCCCCATGTTGGGTGTAGAGATTACTTAAAAAATAAAGAAATAAAATTTTCCACACTTTTGCTTATACTTTTAGGTCTGTGATCCCTTTTGAGTTAATTGTTGTGTACGGTATCAGTAAGGTTTCTTCCTGTATTTTTGTTGTGTGGAATACTCTGTTGTTTTAGCACCATTTTCTGAAAAGACATTCCTTTCCAATTAGATTGTTTTTGGACCTTTGGTTGATAATCAGCTGGCCATGTAAGCATGGGTGTCTTTCTGGATACTCAGTTCTGTTCCATTGATTGCTTGACCACATTCTCTTGGTTACCATGGCTTTGTAGCAGTGTGTGAATTTTGGTAGTGCAAGTCCTCCAACTTTTTCTTTTTCAAAATTGTTCTTGCTATTCTAGGTTCTTTATATTCCCATTTTAATTTTGCAATCACCTTGTCAATTGCTACCAAAAAAAAAAAAAAAAAAAGCCTGCTGGTATTTTGATTAGGATTGTGTCCAATTTACAGACCAGTTTTGGGAGAATTGACATCTTAACAGTATTGAGTCCTCTGATCCATGAGTGTACCATCTCTCTGTGTTTATTTAGGTCTTCTTTAGTTTCTTTCCCTGAGCAGTGTTTTGTAGTTTCCAATGTTTGGATGTTGGACATATTGTATTAAATTTATTTCTCAGTATTTCATGGTTTTGGATACTATTGTGAGTGGAATTTTATTTTAAATTTTATTTTCCAATGTTTATTGCTAATATGTAGAAATACTATTAACTTTCTTAACCTTGTGTCCTGTGACATTACTAAATTTATGTCTTAGTCCTAATAGCTTTTTCATAGATTACTTAGGAATTTTCACACACACAATCACATTGTCTGTGAATAATACAGTTTTAGCTTCCTTTCCAGTGTGTATGCATTTATTTCTTTTTCTTGCTGTATTGCAATCACTAGCATCTCCAGTACAATGTTGAATAAAAGTGGTGAGAATGAACATCCTTGTCTTTTTCCTGACTTTATGGGGAAAGCATTCAGCCTTTCACCATTAAGAATGATGTTAGGTATGGGTTTTGGGAAAATATCCTAAATCAGTTTAAGGGAGTTACCTTCTATTCTTAGTTTTCTGAAGGTTTTTATCATATATTGGTGTTAAACTTTGTCAAATGATTTTACCATATCTGTATTTTTTCCTATATTCAGTTAATATGGTGAATTACATTGATTTTTAAAAGAAATGTTACATGAACCATGCATTTCTGGAATAAACCTTACTTGGTCATGATGTATTATTTTTTTATATATGGTTAATTCTATTTGCTAATAATTTGTTAAGGATTTTAGATTTCTGTTTGGCTTATACTTCTTTCTTGTGTTGTCTTAGTCTTGTTTTGATGTAAGATTAATATTGGCCTCAAAAAAATGAGTGGAGAAATCTCTCATCATGTACTTCCTGAATGTTTGTGTAGGAGTGGTGTTATTTCCTCCTTAATGCTTGACAGAATTCACCAGTGAAGACATCTGGACCCAAGGTTTTCTTTGTTGGAAGATTTTTGTATTACAGAAATATTTTAAAGGTATATATGGGGCTATTCAGGTGTTCTGTTTCTTCTTCAGTCACTTTTGTAAACTTTTTTCTTTTAAGAAATTTGTCCATTTCATCTAAGTTGTCAAATGTGTTGGCCTCAAATTGATCTTAACATTATTTCATTACTTTTTTTTTTTTTTTAAAGATTTTATTTATTTGGGGTATCTGGGTGGCTCAGGTGGTTAAATGTCTGCCTTCAGCTTGGGTCATGATCCCAGCTGGGGTCCTGGAGTCAAGCCTCACATTAGGCTCCCTGCTCAGTGGGGAGCCTGCTTCTCCCTCTCCCTCTGCTCTCTCTCTCAGGCTCTCTGTCTCTCAAATAAATAAATACAATCTTTAAAGAATAAAAGTAATCTTTAAAAATAAAAGATTTTATTTATTTACTTGAGAGAGAGAGAGCAGGTGTAAGCAAGAGCAAGTGAAAGATACAAGGCTCGATCCCAGGACCTGGGATCACGACCTGAGCCAAAGGCAGACGCTTAACCAACTGAGCCACCCAGGCGCCTTTGTTTCATTACTTTTTATTATTACTTTCATTCATTCATTATATTTCATTTGTTGTTACTATTTATTTATTAATTATTTATTATTTTTCATTGTTTTTCCTTCCTGTTGATCTGGGTACCAATCTGGTGTCATTCCCCCAGTCTGAAGAACTTACTTTAACATTTCTTGTAGTACAGACTTCCTGGTGGTGAATTATCTCAGTTTTTGTTTATAAAAAACATCTTTATTTTGCCTTTGTTTTTTCCATGTCAGCCCTTTATGAAAATACCTTTATGGAAGTATAATTGACCTACATTAAACTGCATATTTGAAGTATACAGCTTAATAAATTTTGACATATGTATACGTCCATGGAACCATCACCACAGTCAAATTAAGTGATATATCCATCATCTTCAAACGTTTTTGTGCTCCTTTGTAATTTCTTCTCCTGCCCCTCCATGCCTTACACTTGTCTTCAGGCACCCACTGATCTGTTTTGTCATTATAAATTAGTTTCCATTTTCCAGAATTTTTTGTGTAAATATAGTCATAGGGTATGTACTCTTTTTTAATGTGGCTTTTTCCCCCATTCAGCATAATTATTTGAGATTGATCCATGTTATTGTGTGTACAAATAATAGTTTATCCCATCATATTGATAAGTAGGATTCCACAGTAGGATATACCATAGTTTATCTATTTACTATTGATGGGCATTGAGTTGTTTCCAGCTTTTGGTTATTACAAATAAAGTTACTATGAACATTCATGTGCAAGCCTTTTAGTGAGTACATGTTTTCATTTCTTTGGGTGTTACAGACTACATTGTGCCCCTCTCCCATTTATATGTTGAAGCCCTACCCCCTAGTGTGACTGTATAGGGCCTTTAAAGAGATAATTCAGGTTAAATGTGGTCGTAAAGGTGAGGCCCTAATCCAGTAGGACCGGTGTCTTTAAAAGAAGAGGAAGTGACAACAGAGCTTTCTCTGTGCTGCAGAGAAAAGGCCACATGGGGACATGGCAAGAAGTCCGAGTCTTCAAGCCAAGGAGAGAGGCCTCAGCAGAAACCAGCCCTGCGGGCACCTTGATCTTAGACTCCCCGCCTCCAGGATTGTGAGATAATAAATGTCTGTTGTTTAAGCCCCAAACTGTGGTACCTTTTTATGGCAGCCTCAGCAGACTTAAGATACTGGGTAAATACCTAGGATTAGAATGTCTAGGTCATATGCTGGTATATGTTTAGCTTTTGAAGAAACTTCCAGTTTTCTAAATGGTTGCACTATTTTACAGTCCCACAAACATTGTGTGAGGGTCTGCACACAATGTGATTGCTCTGCATCATAGCCAACACTTGCTATGATAGGCCTTTTAAATTTTAGCCATTCTGAAATGAGTGTAGTGGCATCTCACTGTGGTTTTAATTTGCATTTCTCAAATGACTGCTGATGTTGTGCATCTTTTCATGAGCTTCTTTGCCATCTGTATGTATATTTTTTAATGTCTGTTTAAGTTTCTTGTCCATTAAAAAAAAATCAGACTGTTTCTGTGTTACTGAGTTTTGAGAGTTCTTTACATACATGTTTATTACATGTATGATTTGCAAATACTTCCTTCCAGTGCATGGGTTGTATTTTCATTCTTATATTTTTGGAAGAGCAGAATTTAAAATTTTTGATAAAGTTTAATTTCCCAATGTTTTTCTTTTCTGATCATGTTGTTAGTGTTGCGTCTAAGCAAACTTTGCCTAACCTAAGGCCACGAAGATTTGCTTCTGTGTTTATTTTCAGAGGTTGTATAGTTTTGGGTTTTATATTAGTCTGTGGTCCATCTCATATTAATTTTTGCACATGGTGCAAGGTAATGGATGGAAATTCATGGTTTTGCATGTGGATATTCAGTATTCCTGCAACGTTTGTTGAAAACAATACCCACACCTTTGCAACTATGGAAAATCAGTTGACTGAATATGTGTAGGTCTATTTTTGTAATCTTGTCTCTGCCATTGCTTTCTTTGTCTTTACACCAATACCCCATTGTTTTCTTGTTATCTTTCTCATTATTTTCATCTAATGAGTCTTGAAATCAGGTAGTATAAGTCTTCCAGGTTTTTTTTTTTTTCAAAATTGTTTTGCCTATTCTAGGTTCTTTGCACTTATATTTCAATTTTATAATCACTTTGTCAATTTTTTACCAAAAAAAGGCCTGCTTGAACTTTGAATGATATTGTATGTAATGTACCAATCAATTTTGGAGGAGAATTGAATTCTTAACAGTTTTGAGTCTTCCAATCCATAAACATAGTATACTTTTCCATTTATTTAAATCTAGTTTGGGGCGCCTGGGTGGCTCAGTCGATTAATTGTCTGACTTGATTTTTGCTCAGGCCATGATCTCAGGGTCCTGGGATTGAGCCCTGCATAGGGCTCTGCGCTCAGCGAGGAGTCTGCTTCTCTACCTCTCTCTCCCTCTGCCCCTACCCACCCTCCTCACATGTGCATGCTCTCTCTCTCTCTAAAATGAATAAATCTTTTAAAAAAAAGTCTAGTTTAATTTCTTTCACCAGTGTCTTATTGTAGTTTTTACTGTATAACTCTTTCACATTGTTGTTAGGTTTATCCCTAAGTATTTATATTTTTACACTATTGTAAGTAGTATTATAAAATTTCAATTTCTGATTGTATATTGTTGGTATATAGAAATACACTGATTTTTGTGTATTCACCTTGAATTCCATAACTCTAAGTCATTTATTAGTTCTAGTTGCTTTTTTGTAGATACTGTTGTATTTTCTGCAAAGATGACCATTTCATCTGTGAATAAAGGCAGCTTTAATTCTTTTTTTCCAATCTGGGTGCCATTTCTTCCTCCCTCCCATGCTGCATTCTATCCCTTCCTTCCAACTTATTGCATTGGCTTAAGCCTCTAGACCCGTGTTGAAATGAAGTGGCGAGGGTGGACATCCTTGCCTTGTTCCCAGTATTATAGGGGAAGTATTCATTCTTTTTCACAGTTACATATGTTAGCTATGTGTTTTTGTAGATGCCCCTATGAATTTGAGGACATTCCCTTTTATTCCTAGTTTGTTGAGTATTGTTATCGTGAATTACTGCTGGATTTTGTCAGTTGCTTTTCTAACATCTTTTGAGGGATAATGTTTTTCCTATTTACTCAGTTAATATGGTGGATTTTGTCAATAGATTTTTTAGTTATTAAAACAACCTTGCATTCTTGGGATAAACTCCACTTGATCATGATTTATTATCCCCTTTATATAATTTGGGATTCTGTTGGCTAAAATGTGTTAAGAATTTTCACATCTGTGTTCAAAGGCATATTGATCTGTACTTCTCTGGTAATATCTTTGTCTCCTTTTGATATCAGGGCAATGCTGGCCTCATAGAATGACTTTGGGATTGTTCCTTTCTCCCCAGTTTGCTGGAAGAGTTTGTTTAGAGTTGCTATTATTTCTTCTGTAATGTTTGCTGGAATTGACTAGTGAAGTCATCTTAGCCTGAAATTTTCTTTTGGGGAAGATTTGAAATCTCAGATAAAATTTATTTAATAAATATAGGGTTATTCCAGTGTTCTCTTTCTCTTTGAGTGACCTTTGGTAGTTTGTGTCCTTCAAGAAGCTTTTTTCTTTCATCAAAATTATCTAATTTTTTGGCATAAATTGTCTAGAGGCTTGTTAATTTTGTTGACCTTTTCAAAGTACCAGATTTTTGTTTCATTGATTTTCTTTATTTCTTTTCCTTTTTAAAATTTAATGATTTCTTAACTATTTCCTTCTGCTTAAACCTTGGGTTTAACTTTATATTCTTTTTCTAGTTTCTTAAAGTAGAAGTTGAGACTTTTGTTCTTTTCTAACCTAGATCAGTATCACAGGAGCTTCCCCTTATCCATGAGGGATATGTTCCAAGACCCCCAGTGGATGCCTGAAAGCAGGGATGGGACTGAACCCTGTATATACATACTATCTACTATGTTTTTTCCTATAAATACATGCTTATGATAAAGTTTACTTTATAAATTAGGTACAGTAATAGATTAGCAACAATACCCAATAAAACAGAACAATTATAACAACTTAGTTATAACAATATAATATGAGTTATGTGAATGTGGTCTCTTTCTCAAAAGATCTTGTTAAACTATACTTACCCTTCCTTTTCTTGTGATGATATGAGATGATAAAATGCCTGTGTGATGAGGTGAAGTAAGTGACATGGGCACTGTGACGTAGCATTAGGCTACCACTGACCTTCTGACAGTATGTCAGAAGGAGGATCATCTGCATCCAGACCACAGTTGACCTCGGTGACTGAAACTCTGGAAAGCAAAACCGTGGGAAAGGGGAGACTGTTGTGTTAATTTCCCTCTGGGTGTTGCAGCTACATTAACACAACTGTTGATATATTGTGCTTTCATTTTTATTCATGAAGAAAATACTTTCTAATACCTTTTTTATTTCTTCTTAGTCCATGGATTATTGCAGGAGTGTGCTATTTAGATTCCAAATACTTGGGAATTTTCCAGATATCTTTTATTGATTTTTAATTCCGTTGTGGTACAGAGCATACATTGTGTGTTTAAATCCTTTTAAGTTTATTGAGACTTGTTTGACGTTCTAGAATATGGTCTACCTTAGTAAATGTTCTGTGTGTAATTGAAAATAATGTTTATTCTCCTGTTGTTGAGAGTAATGTTGTATACGTCTCAATTAGATTGAGTTAGCAAATCGTGTTATTCAAGTCTTCTGTATCCTTTCTAATATTTCTGTCCATTTGTTCTTTTAGTTAAGAGCAGCTGGTTGAAATTTGTGACTAGAAGAGTGAATTTGTCTTATTTCCTTTTTAAGTTCTATTAGTTTTCCTTCGTTTATTTTGAGGCTCTGTTATTAGGTACATAACCATTGAAGATTGTTGTTTCCCTGATGAATTGACTCTTTAATCATTATGAAAAGACTTTGTTTATCCCTGATAATATTCTTTATTCTGAAATCTCCTCTGTCATTAACCTCGGCGTTCCTGGTTTACTTTGATAACTGTCAGCATGATACATCTTTTGCCATGTTTTTACTTTTAACCTGTTTCTGTCTTTATATTTAAAATGTGTTTCAGGACACCTGGCTGGCTCAGTTGGAAGAGCATGCAACTCTTGATCTCAGGGTTTTGAGTTCAAGCCCCACGTTGGGTGTAGAGATTACTTAAAAATAAATAAATGGGGGGCCTGGGTGGCTCAGTTGGTTAAGCACCTGACTCTTGATTTCGGCTCAGGTCATGATCTCAGGGTTGTGAGATTGAGCCCTGCATGGGGCTCTGCGCTCAGTGGGGAGTCTGCTTGTGGATTCTCTTTCCCTCTCTCTCTGCCCTCCCCACCTCTTGCTCTCTCTAAAATAAAAAAAATCTGGGGCACCTGAGTGGCTCAGTCAGTTAAACATCTGCCTTCGGCTCAGGTCATGATCCCAGGGTACTGGGATCGAGCCCCACATCAGGTTCCCTGCTCAGCGGGAAGCCTGCTTCTCCCTCTCCCACTCCCTCTGTTTGTGTTCTCTCTCTCTGTCAAATAAATAAAAATCTTTAAAAAATTAAATGTAAAAATCTTTAAAAATAATAAATTAACTTATTTATTTTATTATTATTATTTTTTAAGATTTTATTTATTTATTTGAGAGAGAGAGAGCGTGTGTCAGAGAGCACTCATGAGCAGGGAGAGGTAAAAGGAGACTCCCCGCTGAGCAGGGAGCCTGATGAGGGGCTTGATTCCAGGACCCCGGGATCATGACCTGACCCGCAGATGACAAACTATAAAAAAATAAGTAAAATGTGTTTCTTGTAGGCAGCACTTAGTTGGATCTTGATCTTTAGTTTAGTTCTGTGTACCAGTCTTTTCCTTTGAGCTGGTGTATTCATCCTGTTTTCATTTAATGCAATCATTGGCGTGTTTGGGTTTCAACTCACCATCTTGTTTTCATTTGTTGCACCTGTTCTCTTCTCTCCTTTGTTTTTGTGTTTTGTTCCCCTTTTCTCTTGGATGAACTAGTATTTCTATGATTTCATCTTATCTGTTTTGTTGCTTTTTTAATCTGTGGATTTGTGCTGTTTTTTACTTTTAGTGGTTGCTTTAGAGTTCATAGTATATGTCTTTATCTTATCAGCCCACCCTCAAATCCTATCAGATCTCTACGTTTTGTGTGAGCATCTTACAATGTACAGATCTTCAGTTTCCCCTTAATAGTCTTTGTGTTGTTGTTGGCATACATTTTATTTCTACATATATTACAGTCCCCACAATACATTGTTATTTTTGCTGGAAACGGCAAATTATTTTTAAAATATTTTAATAATAGAAAAGTATGTTCTATTTCCCTGCATATTTGGTATTTCCATTGCTTTTCAATCTTTTTAAAAAAGATTTTATTTGGGGCGCCTGGGTGGCTCAGTTGTTAAGTGTCTGCCTTCGGCTCGGGTCATGATCCCAGGGTCCTGGGATCGAGGCCTGCATTGGGTTATCTGCTCAGTGGGGAGCCTGCTTCTCCCTCTCCTGCTCCCCCTGCTCATGCACACACACTCTCTCTCTGTCAGATAAATAAATAATATATATTTTTTAAAAAGAGTGTTTATCTTTATGTCATTGAGGATTATTATAATCGCTATTTAAATGTGTCTGATAATTCCATCATCTGGGTCACTTCAGGGCTGACATCTATCATTTCTCTTTTGTGGTGGTTACTATTTACATTTTCCTGATTCTTTATATGTCAAGTAACTTCAGAATATATCCTGCATATTTTGAATATTATATGGTAAAATCCTGGGTCCTATTAAAGTCCTATGGAGAATAGTGATTTGTTTGTCTTAACAGGCAAGTGACCATGTTAGATTCAGATTCCAAATTCTTTCTCTCTTTCTTTGGGCAGTGGTTCCATTTTCATTGCAGTGTTCAAACCGTTTGTGATGCTGGGCCACGAAGGGGTTAGTTTCAGACTTGGGCAGTGGTTATATGGTATTCTGCTTCTCCTAGTTTTGGCTGTGCTTCTGAGAGTGTGTTCCATGACTGTATTGCTTAGGGATTGTTCTGGGGTGCCTGTCAGTTCACACATAGAACTAGAGGATTCTCAGCTCTCTCCTCTTTGGAACTTCTCCCACACCGCCTGGCCCCCCAGGGCCTCCTTTCCTGGTTCTTCTGCCCAGAGAGATGGCATTGTCTCAGACTGTTAGCCTTCTGCCTCGTCACGATATCTATAACTGGGATCCCTTTCAAGGCGAAGTAGCCAGAGAAAATAGAGGAAGAAAATAATGTGGCTTTTCCCCTTACCATTGTTATAATAAAGGTCCTTTCCCTCAGCTCTTCTATCCGGTTGTTTTCCTTCCCGGTTTTATGTACCTGTGCTGCGCACCCAGGGCACTGCGGTCCTGCGGTTGGGGCTGGCATTGCGTCAGGGCAGGAGAGCAAGAGGATGTATTTTGAAATTTCCCCCATACTCTCTGGCTTACAGGGGCCCATTTTCTTGTTCCTTTGACCAGAATGACAGATTTATTTCAGAATTTTTGCTGTCCATGCTCACTATGTAGTTCCTTAATTCAGTAAGTCCATTTGTCAAAGTCAGGAGTTAAAAGACAACAAACAAGCAACCCCCTCCCCCAAACCCCACAAATCTAGGCCCTTACCTTGCAAATTTTTATTTCCCTCCCCAACCCACTTGCTGTTATTTACTCTTTAAAGCCTTTAGGTAGTTGCTTTGTGAATTTTGTCCAGAGCTTTTAGTTGTAATTGGTAGGAGAGAATAAGAGGCCATAGCAGGCTTATTCCATTTTGGGTTAAATAAAACTAGATTTCATCTTTAAATCCAGTCTTTTTTTTTTCTCTTCAGTATGTTTTGAATAATTTCAATTGCTGTGTCTTCTAGTTCATTATTTTTTTTTTTTTGCTGCAGCAACTCATCTGCTGTTAATCCCATCTAATGTATTTTTCATCTCAAACATTGTGTATTTCATCCCTAGAAGTTCAATGGGGGACTCCTACATCCTCCACGTCTCTATCTACCATGGTCACTTTTGCCTCTACCCCCCCCCTTTTTTTTAAGAGGGAGAGAGAGTGCACGTTGGGGTGGGGAAGGGCAGAGGGAGAGAACTTTGCAGGGCTCGATCTCACAACTCTGAGATCATGACCTGAGCAGAAATCAAGAGTGGGACGCTTAACTGATTGAGCCACCCAGGCGCCCCGCTTTCTTTTACCTTCTTAAATGTATGCTAGACAGTTACAATCACTGTTGTGGTGCCGAGGTCTGTCATCTATCACTTCTGGGTTTAGCTGGGTTTAGAGACCGTAATCTGAGTGATGTGGTTGCTCCTTGTTTCTAGACCCCTTCTGTGGACAGAGCTAGGAAATATTTTTGTTGTTAAGAAAAGAAATACATCAGGGACTCCTGGCTGGCTCAGTCGATGGAGCGTGTGACTCTTGATCTCAGGATTGTAAGTTTGAGCCCCTTGTAGGGTGTGGAGATTACTTAAAAATCTTAAAAAAGAAAAAATACTGATTTTTTTCCCCAATTCAAATTTAGGATTATAGAATTTTTCTTTAACTTCTTTGGTTTTATATATTTTCTCTTTTTTATACTGGAAATTTTTATTTCTATCTGCCTTCGCACAATTTTTGGGGTATATATATCAACACTAGCTATGCGATGACTGAAGACAGTTTAAGATTTCTTGTGGTTCTTTTGGTCCCCAGAGTATGTCCAGTTAGGATCTACCATCAAATTACTGATTTTCTGTTCAGAATGTATATTCAACTAAGGATGTGCCATTATGTTAGTGTCCTTTAGTGTCTCTCAAAATAAATCCCATTTGTGTGGCTAAGCCACCAGCTCAACACATGGTTAGTTTTATTTGCTTAATTTTGCTTTCACATCTTAGAGCCTGTTTTATGTTAATTTGGTTGCATCATTTTATAAAATATATACCTGACTCTAGAGAAGGGATTGGAAAACTGTAGCTCATAGGCCCGATCTGGCTTGCTACCGGCTTGGTACGATCCTTGAGCTAAGAATGGTTTCTGGGGTGCCTGGTGGCACAGTCGGTTAAGTGTCCCTACTCTTGATTTCCGCTCAGGTCACGATCTCAGGGTTTTGAGATCGAGCCCCGCTGTTGGGCTCTGCACTCAGCGTGGCATCTGCTTGAGATTCTCTCTCTCCTCTGCCCCTCCTCCCACTTGCGCTTGCACATGCTCTCTCACTCTCTCTAAAATAAATAAAATCTTAAGAAAAGAATGGTTTCTACATTCTCAAATGGTTGTAACGTACACATCTGGGCACATGCCTTCACACATGTACATGCACACAGGAGAGTACGCAGCAGTAACTGTATGTGTCCCCCAAACCCTAAATTGTTTACTGTCTGGCCCCTTACAGACATCTTCTAAGTACTATCTCTAATCCTGTCTCATCCTGTCTCCTCCGTTCTCTTTATTTACTTCTTTAGTTTCTGGTTTATCTTTCTGTTGTTTTTAATGGATGCAAGCCACACACACGTATTCCTGTCCCCTCTTCCACTCACCTTGTACACTGTTTCTCTGCCACCTGGGGCTTTTCTCACTGGACAGTATGTCTTGGAGGCCGCCCCGTAGCAGGGCGGGAGGGCAGGCCCCACTCTTCGCAGCTGCATCACCTTCTGGAATGTGATGTACTAAGGTTTATTCAACCGGTCCTTTCTGGATGTACATTTGGGTTATTTCCAGTTTTTTATTTTTACAAGCATTGCAGCTTTCAGTGGTGTTGTACTTACATCTTTTTGGGGTTTTGCCAGTGTGCCTTTGGGATCGCTCCTACAGGTTGCTTTGCAGGGTCATGCAGATTGCTGAGAAACAAGGCATGTGTTAGTTTGCTCGATGTTGCCCCAGTTCTCTCCACAGGGATTGTATGGTTTTGTGTTTCTGTCAGCAGTGTGTACAGTTAGCTAAAGCCCCACAGCCACCTAATGGAGTGTGTTGTCAAACTGGGATTTTGCTCATTGGATAGGTAAGAAATGGTATCTTTGTGTAATTTAAATTTGCATTTCTCTTGTTATGAGCAAATGAAAGGACCAGTTACATTTCCTTTTATGTGAACTCTGTTCACTTTTCTAGCATTTTTTTGTACAGGTGCTGGGTCTTTCTCACCTGTTTTGAGAAACTATGTATTAGGGATAGTAACCTTTGCCTCTAATATAAGTTGCAAATATTTCTCCCATTTGTCATTTTTACTTACTTTTTTTTGGTGCCATGCAATGGTTTTTAAAATTATTAATATTTTCATGTAGCGAGGTTAACCCATTTTTCTTCTCATTGCTTCTGGCCTCAGAGCCATGGCTAGGAAAGTTCCCCCAGCTCCAGGTTGTAGAAAAACTCAATCAGGTCCTCTTTTCTATTTTGTTTTTTTTTTTAACATAAGTTTCTGACCCGTTTTGAATTTATTGACAGAGTGCTTTTGGTGTGCTCTGTGATTGGCTACTTGTGTGAATTTAAACTATAGAAACAGGCCCTTTTGCTCCCTTCTCCAGCTTGCTTTTATGCATAGATTCCTGACATCTTAGCATTTGAAGAGACCCCAATGTTTATTTACAGGGAGAAGGAATTGAACTCTGGGGAGAAGGAACTTGTCCAAGGACCCACAGCTCTGAGCTGGGGACTTTGGCTCTGGCTGGCCCCAGAAGAGAAGGTTTCTGAGCATCTGCCTCGTGTCAGCCACTTAGCCAGGCACATTGCCTTTGTTTGCTCCCAAGCTGTAGGCCCCATTTCTCTCCCCACCTTACAGGTGTGGAGGCTGAAGCAGAGAAGCGTGGTTTGCCCGGGACCCAGAAGTTTAGCAACAGGCCCCCAGGGTGTCTGCCTGAGAGCTTGGGCCCTCCCACGGGGGAGGGAGGCCTCCACCAGACTCCCCAGGGCCAGCGATGATGTGACATTGAATGAGGCGCTCTGCTTCTGCCTCCCACCCCCACTGTGGCCTCAGAGTTCCTTGAGAGTCAGGTTTCCTTTGTCTCCATGTCCAGGACCACAGGAGGACCCTGTGACTGAGTGGCATCCCCCAGGGTGTCTAATGGGGCAGGGATGACGGCTCCCCAAGTGCTGGCTTAGCCCCAAGTGCCAGGATGTTGCTGGGAGCTAGAGACCTCAAAGTCCCTGCTTTTCAAGCTGTCCTTTTGTTCACTGATCATTTGTGTATCCACTCATTCACTTATCCAGCCATCGGTTCAACACACCTTAGTAATGCCTGCGCTGTGCAGACTCAGTGCTGCCCAAGGGCGACCTGGAGATGTGACAGATGCCAGTCCCCAGGAACTCACGGTCCTGTGGGGTCGGCAGGTGACTGAGGGAGCATGGGGTCCCATGGGACCCAGAGCAGTGTCTCCCCTTGCCTTTCCTCAGGCTTGGGTGCAGAGGAGTGGTGGGGTGGGGTCAGGGGGCTAGGGCACCCCAGTCCTCCTCCTGTCTGGGGTCCAGCAGCGCCGAGAGGCAGAGGTTTGCTTGTTGTCAGTCCAAGCCCTTTGTGGTGATGACCAAAAGGCCAGGCCTGGAGAGGGAAGGGACTCCCCCAGGCACACAGTATGTCAGCAGCTGGGCCAGGAACGGAGCCCAGCCTGCGCCCCCAACCCTGCGCCCTTTGGAAGTGGCAGGAATGCGAGGAAGGATGAATCAGAGTCAGCCCAGAGTTTCCCACGTTTGTCTGGAGGGCCGAGCAGTTGTCAGATTTCAGGGATGTTGAGTGATTTTCATACCTGAGTATGTCGTGGTGTGGATTACGTCTCCCACTTTCCCCAAAGCCAGAGCCTTCAGCCAAGTATCTGCTTCCTGCCAGAAGAGTCTGAGGAGGGCTCCCTTCTGGATCCAGCTAGTTAGGCCCGCGCAGCACCATCCCATGCCCCTGGGATGGGACACACCAGCTGTCGTTGTAATTAAGGTTGCCATAAAACCCACCAGCTAGACGCACAAATGGCACCTCTGCTCTTTCCCGGGGCAGGAGCAGTTGTGAAGGCGAGTAAATCACGTTCGGCGGCGATCACTTCAAAGGTCAGCTTTCCACTTACAGCGCGTCATTGGCAGGGATCGCCCATAACACGGCTTGTTTCCCGGCCATTCAATTTTATGGCGCCCTAATGAATTGGGCCGTTTCCATCCATTCTCAGGAACGTACAGAACAACGGTTTTCATTCTCCTGGAAAGTTTGTCTTGGGAGGCAGGTGTGTCGGGCTCGCGGGTAGTTCTGTCACGGACAGGCCGAGGGCCCCTGGCACCGTGCTCCTCTCTGGGCCTTCACGCCACCCTCTGGGAAAAGCTACCTCTGGGCTGTTCTCATGAGACCATTTATGTGGAACCCCTGCCCAGTGGCTGCCATTTACCTGGCACTCAGAAGCAGCAAGGGGGGCCCTCTTCTTCCTGTCTCCTTTCCTGGGTCAGTGCATTTCCCAAGCCCCTGTGGGGATCAGGGTGCTGTGAATGGAGAGGGGTCTGTGGCATGTAGGCCGGAACCTGCGCCCAAGAGCTCCTGGTCCTCACTGCCAGGGAGCCGGGAAGTGCCCGGCGCGTGTGTGAGCCCACCAGTGGCCATTCTGTGTGAGCTCCTGTTGCTCTGGGGGCTACCCCGTGCCTCCCCCCCTCCACCAGGGAGGGCAAGCTGCTCAGTGCGCCAGCCGCAGCCAGGGGCGTGAGTCGGGCCAGACACTCTTCTCTTGGTAGTTGCTACCCTGGCCATCTCTGGGTTTCCTGTCCCTCACCTGAACGGTGGTGACGGAGAGGGCTTTGGGAAAAGGGGAAGAAAGGCGTCGAGGCCCAGTGTGGCCTGGGCCAATGGAAGCCTGGGGTGGCTGAAGTGAGGGGTGACTGGAATGGCGCTGGGATGGGAGGAGCCGGCAGAGAGACTGCTCCAGAGCCATGATTATGGGCATTGCTCCCGCCCCTCCCCTCCCCACCAAAGTGGATTCCAAACACAGCCTTGGGGTGGCACTGTTGTGAGTTGGACTGTTGTGCAAACTCAAGGGAGCTCATATTGGAGACTGTGAAGGCATGCGGCGCCGTGCCATGCCCCCCCACCCCCCGCCGCCCCAGGCCCCAGCCTCAGACTGGGCAGGTGGAGCATTTGGCCACCAGCACCCCCACTGGGCCCCTCTGGCTGGGGGCACGGAGAGACGTCCTCCCCTCTCCACACTCTGTGAGGCTCAGGGCTGGGGAGCAGCCACAGGCTGGCTTTCTGCCCTGTATTCAGAGGCCTGCAGGGCTGCCCTCTTTTCTGCCTCTGGATCACTCTTCAGGCTTCAGGGGGGCTCACCCTGAAATCAACTTGGCTAGGGGCTGCTTCTGAAGAGGCTCAGAGAAGAGCAGTCATTTGCCTCTATCCTCCCCCAGGAAATTGTCTCCTTATTTATGGAGGTAGGGAGTGGCCAGTAGGAGACTGGGTTGTGGGCCCCAGGGAAGCAGCAGGGATGGGGAGAAGGCCACCACCCTGGTGGTGGGACTTTGGGCAAATCCCTACATCTCTGAGCCTCAGTGTTCCTCATCTGGAGAACGGGTCTCAAAACAGCCTAAATTGACTTTATAGAGTGCTGCGTGTAATGTGAATTTGACTTATATACATTTGAAAGAGGATGATAGAAAATATATCTGCAAAATTTTAGAGGTTGTGAACTCCAGTTTTTTAAAAAAAATTTGTCAAGACTTCTTTTTCCCCAGTCAGCAGGTGAGGGACCAGAGAACTGTGTTTATGCTGTGGCCACATGGTGGCGCCCTGGGAGCTGGTAAACAGGCCAGCCAGGACCAGCCGGAAGGCCTGAGGCCACCTTGTATTGGCCTCTTGTTGAATATTGCAGTCTAAAGCATGCTGTCAGTGAGTTTGTTAAGTGGAGATACTTGTTAGTCCCGATACTGGGACCCTCCCCCAACCTAAACCAGTTGCTTTAGAATGGAAGGTGAATGTGATAAAATGCTCTGGAGAAAAAAGAACTGCTTGATAGTTAATCACATTGGTTTACAAGACAGGCAGCTATGAAATATTGGCCATGATGCTAATAAGTAAAAGTATCTTTAAAGCTAATCTGTGTATTGTGGTTCTGCCTTTATGGTCTCCAAGGACTCTGGCTTTCTGCAGTACAGTTACTATTCCAGAGAGAGTAGGCTGGGGTTTTGTGAGCTGTGAATTATGTGATGTCTTTAGAAGCAAGAGCCTCTCACAATATATGGCCTGGTATCAGTGGGCATCATTGATGCCCTTTTGGTGCCCTTGGGCAATGGGCCCTTCCCAAAGCTCGCTTTTATCAGGCACCAGCTGCTGTCTAGAGGACTGGTGTGATTGGAGAGATCATCACGCCTCCCTGGGTGGCTAATGGATGGTGGTCATGTGTCTGTAGACGTGGGGTGGGCACGCGACAGGGAGGACTGTCTGTGGGGAGGGGCCATCAGGCAAGGCTGTATCTCCTAGCAGCCCAGCACTGCTCTCACTGGACCCACCTGCTGGCTGGGCTCTTGGCCCTCCCTGTGGGTGCCTGCCCTGTATTCCTGAGGCCCACCAGCATGATAGGTGCCCACTCTTGCAGGTGGTGAGAAGCTACAAGGCGACCATCCAGCAGACCTTGGACATCCTCTTCCTCCAGGAAGGCTCTGAGTTTCTGAGCAGCACAGATGCTTCGAGCCGGGACTCTGCTGACCGCACCATTATTGCCTGGGATTTCCGGAGCTCTGCCAAAATCTCCAACCAGATTTTCCACGTGAGAAACCCTATTTGGCATTGCTTTTCAGTTTGTTTCAGCTGCAGGATGTAGCCATGTAGCCCTAAGCTGCTGAGATCCTAGGTCACTTCCTGGTGGGGGTGGCTCAGCAGGCAGGATCTTTAGAGACCATTCAGGTGCCTGAAATCTCTTGGGTCGGGTAGACAAGCGTAGGTCCAGGCCTGCCTGGAAAGCCTTCCAGAGGTTCCAGATCACAGCACCTCCATGACTGTCCTACTCATCCTCTGCCTGGCATGGCCACTCTGTAGGGGAAGGGTGTGGAGGGGCCATCCATCCAGATCAGTAGAAGACTGCCACACAACCCAGGACACTTCTACCTTCCCTCTGCCACCCCAGCCAGCCCCTGGGTTTCTGTCCCACCCTTGCTCAGTGTGTTTGGCAGGAGCTGTGACTTGGAAGTTCAAGCAGGGACCCAAGGTTAGATCACCTCTGTTAAAGTCCTGGATTCACCACTTACAAGCCCATTATGTAGCCTCTTTGATTCTCATTTTCCTCTTAGGAAATTGAGGATGAGAATATTATTTACCTCTTAGAGTCGTTCTGAGAATTGAAGGAGATAATGCTTATAAAGGATCTAGCACAATGCCAGGCACAGGGGGTGCTCCATAAATGCATTATCTATCATCACCATCACCACCATCAAATCCAACATCTTCACCACTATCACCACCACCTTCATATCACCACCATCACCACCATCACCACCACCACCACCACCACCATCACCACCACCATCATCACCACCACCACCATCACCACTACCATCATCACCACCACCATCACCACCATCACCACCACCACCACCACCACCATCACCACCACCATCATCACCACCACCACCATCACCACTACCATCATCACCACCACCATCACCACCATCACCACCATCACCACCACCACCACCACCATCACCACCACCACCACCATCACCACCATCACCACCGTCACCACCACCGTCACCACCATCACCACCACCATCACCACCATCACCATCACCACCACCACCACTACCACCATCATCACCATCACCATCATCATCACCACCGTCACCACCACTGTCACCATCACCACCACCATCACCACCACCACCACCACCACCATCATCACCACCACCATCATCACCACCATCACCACCACCACCGTCACCATCACCACCACCACCACCATCACCACCACCACATCACCACCATCACCATCATTATCACCATCACCGCTGCCACCATCATCACCACCATCACCACTGTCACCATCACCATCACCACCATCACCACCATCACCATCATTATCACCATCACTGCCGCCACCATCATCACCACCATCACCACTGTCACCATCACCATCACCACCCACCACCATCATCACCACCATCACCACCACCATCATCACCATCACCACCACCACCATCACCACCACCACCATCACCACCACCATCACCGCCACCGTCACCATCACCACCACCATCACCACCACCACCACTACTACCATCATCATCACCATCACCACCATCACTACCACCATCGTCACCATCACCACCACCACCACCACACCACCACTACCACCACCACCACCACCATCATCACCACCATCACCACCATCACCATCATTGTCACCATCACTGCCACCACCATCATCACCACCATCACCACCGTCACCTACCACCATCACCACCATCACCACCATCATCACCATCACCACCACCACCACCATCATCACCACCACCATCACCACCATCACCATCACCACCCACCACCACCACCATCATCATCATCATCACTACCATCTTCATCATCATCATTTTATAAGATTTCAGTTAAGCTATGGCTAATCTCTTTGGTACTCCCCCTGCCGAATTTAAAAATATATATTAGGTGTACATATATACCTTCTCCCCTTCCCTGCTTTTCCTTTTCTCAGAGGGTTCTACATGACCCTGAGCAAACCAGTCTCTAGACCTTTACTGCAGGGAGCTAGTGAGCCCGCTGGGAAGGACAGGCTCTGGGAGGGGGCTGAATGGGCCTGCCTCCAACAGCCTGTGCAGAAACCAGGGCAAGTGGGTGAGGTAGATGAAAATGCTGAATGCCCTCTTAAAAATCACACCTCCTCCGTTTCCGTGCGGGTGAGCAGGCGAGCAGCATGCTTGGGAGCTTGTCAGGTCACCGTGGCCCTGGCGCCTCCGACGGACATGGTAGTCTGCAGCTCTCTTCTACCTGCTCCCCACTTTGCTCTCTGAGTTTGGGCTCTTTTAGACAGTGTGGCTTCAGGACGACACTTAGAATAAAGGAAGGACAGGTGTAGTTGAGAAGGGAGTTTGTAGGGGTGTTTCCATGTGACCCAGCCTGTCAAACAGTGACAGTTTCTTGCCTTGTGCTTTGAACACTTTGTTCATGCCTTTTTCTTCTTGCCTGGCCGTTCACCTCCTCAGTTACTGTGTGTGTGGGCTGCGAGGAGCCTGGGCTGGGCTGGGGCTACCCTGAGGACTCACTGTGGAGGCGGGAGGCGGGTGTGTAGACTTGTTTCCTGTCACTCTGTAGCAAAGTACTGCAAAGTTGGTGGGTTAAACTAACAAATTCACTCTCCGTTCTGGAGGCCAGATGCCTGATAGGTCTCACTGGGTTGAAATCAAGGTTTTGTCAGGGCCCATTCCTTCTGGAGGCTCTGGGGGAGAGTCTGCCCCTGCTTCTTCAGACCCTCTGCTCTGTCTCCATGTCTCCTTCTCTGTGTGTCTGATCTCCTGCCTTCCTTTTATAAGGACACATGTGATTGCATTTAGGGCAGTAATAGGGGATAATATCCCCACCTCAAGAAGCTTAACTTAATTATATCTGCAAAGACACCCCCTCCACATTTTTGCCATATAAGGTGACATTTACAGGTCCCAGGAATTAGGACATAGCTGTAGTTTGGGGGACCATTTTTCAGTCCACCACTAGGGCCATGAACCAAGGAATATTAGGAAGGGCAAGAAAACAGATTACCCTCAGAACCTCCGGAAGGAACACGGCTCTGCTGACACTTTTGATTTTAGCCCAGTGAGACCCGTGTCAGACTTCTGACCTCCAGGACTCTAAGAGAATAAATGTTTGTAGTTTTAAGCCATGAAGTCTGTGGCATTTTGTTAGAGCAGGCCTGGGAAACAGACCCCTAAGCCCAGGTTTGGGGGTTGGACACAAGGATCCAGGAGTAGAGTGCTGGGTGGCATGTTTATTGGCGGCAGAGGCCCAGTTGGGAGCTTTTTCCAGCCTCTCTGTGGCCTGTTTCTCAGGAGAGATACACGTGCCCCAGTCTCACCTTGCACCCCCGGGAGCCCGTGTTCCTGGCGCAGACCAATGGCAACTACCTGGCTCTCTTTTCCGCCGTGTGGCCCTACCGGATGAGCAGGAGGCGGCGCTACGAAGGGCACAAGGTACTGTGTTCCTCTCCCCCAGGGCGACAGTGGAGCCCTGGCCCCAGAGCCGCCTGCCAGACAACATCAGCAGTGGACTTGGGGCCCCAGAGTGCACAGACCCTCTTCCTGGGTAGATTCCATTTTCTGTTTCCCAGGTGACCACATGCCATGTGGCCTGGTGTTCACTGACGGCCCTTGGCCACATCTGGTTCTATCTCCAGGCCGCAGGTGCTGGGCAGGAAAGGTTTTCCCTGACTTAATGGCTCACATGGACAGGTCATGGGGGTGGGGGAGGGAAGACAGGACAGAACAGGGCTGGGGGCCATTTCTGCATCTGTCCCCTTTCCCCACTGAGGCCTGCCTCACTGGGGCAGAAGGGGCCAGGGACTCAGTGGCTGTTGGTGAGGCCAGACACGGTCAGCTATGCAAAAGCTGTTCCAGCTGCATTCCACTAAACTGGCTTCGTGAAACAGGATCCATGCTGGGACCCCGGCCTTATGGGGGGAGCTCGGGCCTTGGCTTTGGGGATGCTGGGTGGCTAGCCCTGAGCCTCAGGCTGCCCCTCTGTAGGATGGGTGTAACAGCCCCCCTCACGGGCTGCCTGGAGGAGCCGCTGTTGTGTGGCCTGCTCACCCTCTGTGTTGCCCTCTGCAGGTAGAAGGCTACTCGGTGGGCTGCGAGTGCTCCCCAGACGGTGACCTGCTGGTGACGGGCAGTGCCGACGGCCGGGTCCTGCTGTACAGCTTCCGCACTGCCAGCCGGGCGCGCACGCTGCAAGGGCATGCCCAGGCTTGCGTGGGCACCACCTTCCACCCTGTGCTGCCCTCTGTCCTCGCCACCTGCTCCTGGGAGGGCGACATTAAGATCTGGCACTGAGCCTCCTCGTTCAGAGCCTCCGGATGCCGGCCGGCCCTGGGCTCCCATTCCTCCTTGGGGTGGGTGGGTGTGAGGAAGCACTGAGGTTGCCTCTGATCAAAGCTGGGTGGAGGCTACCTCCACCACACTCTGAGCCTCAGTTTCCACATCTGTAAAATGGGGACAGAGATCTGTTTGCCTCAGGGTTGTGAGGACCGCATTAGCGGAAGTGCCTGGCAGGTTGTTGGTGGTGCTCAATAAACATGAGTGTTTTGCTATTTCTTAGGTTATTTTAGCGACACATATGTGTTGGCAGCTTCCTTGCACCTGCCCCCTCCCAGGCCTTCTGGGGCTCCGAGACAGACCAGTGGGAGCTTGAGATGGGGCAGCCCCCCTCTGCTGATCCTGCCGATGGACCTGACTCCCGGGGCCATGAGGGGCCTGTGGGGGCTCTGGGTCTGAGAGCTGCCCTCAGGAACTCCATGTGGGAGCATGGCAGTCCCCACCAGTGTCATAGGGCCCAGGCTGCCTCCCTTTCCCCACCAAGCATGGGCCAGGGAGTCCCACTGCCTATAGGGTATGCGCACTGTCCCAGTGAAGAAGCGATGTGCAGAAGGCTCCTGAGGAGCCCTGAGGGGTTAGACTGGCAGGAAGACCCAGCCCCCCGGGGTCTGAGCAGGTAGGTGAGCTCTAGCACTAAGTCTCACCAGGACCATAATTGAGGGGCCACCCTAAGAGCCCAAGGATCCACTTAGGTGAGGAACTGCAGGTACCATGACTCAGGGCAGGGGTGTCCCTGTGGCCTTGGAAGGCTTCCTGGTGGAGGCAGACCGTGAGTTGGTGAGGAGGGCATCCCCAGCAGGGGAGTCAGTGAGGAAGTGCAGAGGACCCAAGGAGGAGGCCCATGGGCGGGGGAGCCATGGGAATAGGAGCCACGGGGTGCCCAGCTTTGCCTCTCCAGAACCTGAGTTTTAGGCCAGCTCTGCGGTCAGCATAGCTGAGACCTCGTGAGTCATCTCTCCTCTGAGCCTCAGTCTCCCCATTTGTGAGGCGGTGTCAGGACCTTCAGCCTGTGGGCTTGCTGTGTGGCTCCAAGGAGGTCGAGTCTGTGGGAGGTGTCGGCACGCCAGGGGTTCCATTCCTGGGAAGGGCATCTGGAGCTTGCAGAGGGTTGGTGCGTAAATGCGTTTATTTCAGTATGTCTGACTTACTCAGGGGTTCATGGGTCAGGCGTTCCGGGCAGAGGGAAGGGCAGTGCAAAGGCCCTGAGGTGGGGCTTATCCTAAGGGCCTACTCCTTTTCTAGCCTTCATCCCTGCCCCCACACCCCGCCCCACTATCAGTACGGAGCCTGGCAGGCAGTGGGTGTTGAGTGGATACAGCCCCTGCTGTGCCTGAACTGGGGTGGGGAGGCTGGAGCTGAGCATGTGGGTGGGGTGGGGGAGCACGTGCTCTTCAGGCTGGTGAGAGATGTGAACCCCCAGGCTCATGCAGGACGCAGGGTCCCAGTGACTCTGTCTGCTGCCAGGCTGGGTGTTGGCGGAGCTCAGGTTGGGAGCACTTTCTCTTTTTAGGCTCAAGAATGGCAGATTTGGTGAAAAGAAAGAGAATCACATCCCATGCTCCGAGGGCCTGGTCCCCTATGGAGGTGGAGACCCCCATGAGGCACTGTCCCCGGCAGAGCGGCCAAGGAGCAGATTCGGAACGTGGTGCAGGTGATGGGCACTCCTCCCTCACCCCTCGCGGGGCTGCCCTGCTGAGCCTCTCGCCCACACTCTTTCTCACCCCCCACCCTCTAAATGAGTTCCCCTGCTCTGTGTGGGAAGCTCAGTGATCCTAGGAGCCTGCTCTCAGGTCACTTTCTCTGTGAAATGGAGCCTTCCCATATCACCCGTATCCCTGATAGGCTAATGGCTCCCCCCCTTCCTCACTCCCCACCTTGCTCCCATGGCATGGTGCCTCAGGGCCTTTGCTCCTGCCGTCCCCTCCACTGGGTCGTGATTTCCCCCAGTGCCCCCGGCTCCCTGCCTGTCTCATGGGATGTGCAGATAGCAGACCTTCAGGGAGCCTCCCCTGATCTCTGTGCCTAACACGCTCCCGTCATTCTCGGTCTTTTTACCTAAAGTGCTGAGCTCTGCCTGAGGTTGTCCCCCCGCCCCGACACAAGGTGTGTGCATGGAGTGTGAGCTTCCCAGGATTCCAGGTGTCTGTTCCCTGCTGTACGCCTGGCCCCTGGCCCACAGTAGGCGGTTGATGAATAACTGCATGTGTGGTCCATCGGCAGGACACAGGCTCTGGGGTCAGATAGACAAACTTAAACCCTGCCGTCACCTTTCATTGTGTGGCTGCAGGCAAGTGCTGAGCCACCCAGTGCCTCGGTTTCCCCTTCTATGAAATAAGAATTGGTAATACCCAGCTTGTGAGGATTCATGAGGTTGGGTCCGTACAGCTCTTGGCAGGACCTGTATACAGTAGGCGCTCAGGAGACAGCAGCTGGGAGTGTTAGGAATACGCCCACCACCAGTTGATGCAGGAGCTGAGCCAGCTTAGACCAGACGGTGCATTTTGGCCCCATTCTCAGGCCTCATCATGGCAGGCCAAGGATGGATGAGACCCTCTCTCGTCCTTTGGGCCTCGGCCTGAGCCTGGTTCACTCTCGTGGCAGAAGCCCCCAGAGAGGGGCTGCCTCCTTCCTCTGTTCCAAGGGTTGACAAGTCTCAGGAAGGACTCTGATCGACTAGCTTCTGGTGCACTCCCACTCCGGACCAGGAGTCCTCGGCCAGGCATAGCTCTCACTACATAGCTGGAGGGGAGAGTGGTGGGACCCGTTACAAGTGTTTTCATAAGGGTGTGTCTCCCTAGATCCAGCCTGAACAGGCCCTCGGCACACGCTTGTCGGATGAACGAGTAGTGATGTGTGAATGAATCCGGACACAGGCCAGGAGGAAGGGCTGCCCTTGCTTGCGGTGCAGGGGTCCTGGCTTTCCCAGGGCACCTCTCATCTGCCTGTCCCATCCCCACTTTCCACCGTCCAGCCCCAGATCCTAGAGTCCCGATGTCCTGCTGTCCAGCGCAGCCTGAACTGGGTGGCTTTCTGCCTTTCTTGTGTGGAGTATCTTCTGAGTGAGAATTTCAGCACATGGTTTTCTGATTGCTTTCCCCACTGTGAGCTGTTATTATTACCACTTTTTTTTTTTTTTAAGATTTATGTATTAGAGAGAGAGCACAAGCGGGAGGGGCAGACGGAGAGGGAGAGAATCTGAAGCAGACTCTGTGGTGAGCGTGGAGCCTGATGCGGGGCTCGATCCCACGACCGAGATCCTGACCTGAGCTGAAACCAAGAGTCGGACACTTAACCGACTGTGCCCCCCAGGTGCCCCGATTACCACTTTTTTAATATGAGCACTGTTGACAGACTATATTCAGTCAGGCTTTGCTGTGAGTGCTGGGTGTGGCCAGAGGATGACCTCCCTGTCCAGCAGCCGCCCGCCCCCTCTGCTCTGCTGAGCACACACCCCGGCTGCCTGCAGCCCTGTGGGGTTTGGAGCTGGGAGGCCGGCTCAGGCCCCAAGCCCATCACTCACTTGCTTGGGATGTTGGCAGGTGCTTCGCTTCTCTGAGCCTGCTTCCTCATCTATATAGAGTGGGCCCGTGGGAACAAGCAGGGGAGAAGATGCAGAGGAAAGTGCTTGCGGATTGCTACCTTCTCAGCTTCACTCGGGGCAAACACCATCCAAGTCTCTGTCCAAAGTCTGTTTCTTTTCCACGCAGGTCACCTTGAGCCAACCAAAGCTCTGATCCTCCCGGGGCAGGGGCACATCCAGGGCTCCCCACTCTGGCTGCTTCTTGGTGCTGTCCTCTGTGGACTTGATTCCTCAACTCCGGGCCCCGCAGGTGCCAGCTGGCTGCCAGCCCTCCCCCCCCCTTTTGTAGGTTCTTTTATTGGGAAGAATGGCAGGCATACTCCGTGCCTTTATCGCTCTCTTTTCCCTAATGCTATCTTCCAAAGAGACTTCTTAAAGGCTCACTCTGATCTTCTGCAAGGTGTTGGGGAGTTCATCATTTGCAATCTTAAAATAAGGGAGCTAAATTTAGAAAGTGTGGAGCTGGAATGAAAAGAAATGTGGGCTGTGCCTTCCACCCACCTTCCCGGGGCTGAGTGCTTACCTTTACCCTCACCTGTGACTCTGGGAGACAGATCTGAAGCCTTCATGGGAGAAGAGCGGTTTCATGTCAGGGTGCCAGTGTGGCTGTGTGTGCTGCCAGGCGGAACTGATGCTCGAAGCCCCCTGCTAGGTGGCCCCACCCTGCTGTCCAGTTGAGGAGACTGCTGCTTGGAAACCCGTCTGACTCTGAAGTGTGCTCTTCCCCTCTCGGAAGCTTTGTCCAGCCTCACCTGTGGCTCCCCGTGCACCGGGACAGCCAACTGTCATGGGGACCCCTGGAATCTCATCAATGTCCCTAGGCTGCAGAAGGGGAAACTGGCCCAAGGTCACATGGCCAGGGAGTGGCAGAGCCAGTGGGGGTGGAGAAGTGTGCATGGGTTGGTAGGAGGGTGGTGGATGCACAGGTGGGGGTGGGGCAGGGGCTGGAGGAGGGAAGCCCACACTGCGGCCTGGCGGGCTGCCTGGGTAGATGGGGCTAAGAAAGTAGAGGGCAAGGCCTCACCATAGCCCGGAAATTCCCATCTAGCAGAACACCCAGCACAGATCCAGAGGGAAACTGCGGGCCCCCAGGCTGAACCCTCAGGCAGGCACATGGAAGCATAGAGCCATTTCTGGAACTCCTCAGCTATCACACATCTGTGCCTTTCCACAGGCTGTTCCCTTTGCCTGAAATGCCCAATGGACTCTTATTCATCCTTCAACACCCAGCATGAGCCTCCTCCTGGAGGCTTGCTTTCTTCCCCCTGGAGCAGTAGGGACCTTTGCCTCTCTGGATGGCCCTGTGCTCTTGAAGCCTTGAGCCTAAAGTCACACCATCTGCCTCCCCCCAGCCTCTGAATTTGTTGTGGGCAGAGTAAGGATTCCATGGCCAGCACAGGGCTGGTGCCAGCCGGCCCCATTATCAGGAAGAGGAGGGAAGCACCAAGTCCCCACCCAGGGGGTTCTGAGAGAGTCACTGACCAGAGCCACCTGCACTCATGAGTCCCAAGGTCTTGTGGAGCTGGTTTTGAGCCAGGGGAATTTGGGAGAAAACCAAGTTTTTCCAGCTCAGCCCTACAAGAAGTGGTTTGGGACTGCTTTACATAGCATCCCATGCCAGCCCCCACTCAAGGTGGTGTCAGCCTGACCCTGCTATTCAAGTTATGTGATGGAACTCTAGACACCCCACCCCCCAACTCTGTGTGGCCAGGCCAGCCCGTCTTTGTAGGCTGCCTGGCTCTGTAGCCAAAGAAGTCTGAGCAGGGCCCTCTGGGAACAAGAACCCCTCAGAGCCCTGACTGTGGCTGGTTTTGGAGGCCATGGCAGGGCAGCTCTGTGAGGTCTGGAGGCTGCCCTAGGGGGGCCGCAGGCTCTGAGGTGATGATGTGGGGGCTAAAGTCCTGAATCTGAGAGGGCCCTCAGGATCCCCAACCCTGCTACCCAGGGCCCGGCCCTTCTGATTCCATCGACCCTGAGGAGCTAGAGCCAGGCAGGACTTGATCACTTAGAGGAGGGAAAGCCGAGGCCAGGAAGAGGCACCCCCCCCCCCCATTCACACAGCTGATGTGTGGGGCTGACGAGCTTCGGGTTCCCCTCTGGGAACACCTCAGTGTCTGCTGGGTGCCAGGGGCCACGTGTTTCTCCCTGTGCCCTGCCAGTTGCTCCCCAGCTCATTCAGGGTCGCTTCCTGTCTGGCCCGCGAGGACACTGGGCCCCCAGAGGGGAGCTGACTCCCAAGCCTCTCTCAGTTCCCTCTCCTCGAGGAGACTGCTTCCTGGGGCACATCTCCTGGGGAGGGGGGTTGCGCCAGCGCTGGGCTCTCCTGCAGAGGCAGGTCAAGTGCAGGGATGCTGGGAGCCCCTGCTGATGCCCACCCTCCTTGGGTTCCCTGGCAAGAGGCAGACCCACCCTGGGTCTACAGGGAGCCGGGTGAGCCAGGCCACTTGAAGGCCTGCGCCCAGACCCGGCTAGTCTCCAGCAGGAAGGGCCCAGGCCCTTGGAGGGAGCAGACATAAAGCCCCGTGAGGAGTGGCCTCCACCCTAGGCCTTGCAGAGCCCCACAAGTAGATTTTCAAGGACACTGATGCGCGTGTGTGAGATAACCAGGCTCCTGAAGAAAGGAGGCAGCAAGAGCAGGAAACAAGAGAAACACATGAAGGAATGCCAGACCCTATCTGAACCAGCTGTGCCCATGTGTTCAGGGAAATAAAAGGCAAGCTAGAAAAGATCTCCAGGGAACAGGGCACTGTTGAAGTGGCAGCGTAGGTTTGTGAGACAACCAAACAGAACATCCAGGAATGGACAAATTAATGGAAAACTACAAACCCAGTGGCTGTGTTTGGTGGCCACGTGGACAAAGCAGCGAGAACTCATGAAATGGAAGGCAAATCACATGGGCTGAGCTCAGGACATGCAGGAGGGAGGGCAGCAGGCCCAGAGGGTGCAGTGAGAGGGGCTGCCAGGGGTCTAAGGCAGTCCCAGGAAGAGAGGAAACAGAAAACTAAAAAAAGAAAGTTGAGAATTTTCCAGAACTGATGAAATGCACCAGTCCACAGATACAAGACTCCCTTTTGAATTCCCAGGAAGGATAAATGCACAACCAGACACACCTCAGGGAAACTGCAGACAAAGAGAGGGACGATCTGAAGGGGCCGGAGAGCAGAAGGGCAGATTACCGTAGGAGGAACAGCTCCCCACGGACGAATGGATGGACGGACGGGCATCCCCACACCAACAGGTGGCCAGGGACAGCGCCAACAGCATCTCCGTGTGTGTGTGTTGGGGAGCTCCCCCCCCACTACCTCCCTCCCCAGTGAGAACACCCTTCACAATGGGGCCAAAGACGTTTCAGAGAAATGAGAGCTGCTCTGAAGGAAAGCCTCAGGAATCTCCAGGCAGAAGCCAAGTTTGAGAGCCGAGAAAGGGCGGGGGGCAGAAACAGGAAGGGGAGCAGAAGGCACATCCTAGAAAGGGCAAGAATGCCTAGCGGGTTGAAACAGTGGAAGTGCTTGGATGCTGCACAAGATGCTGGGGTGGGGGGGGACAGGGGGGGCGGCAGCCAGGGCCACACATCCTCGTGGTCAAAAGGCAGTGGGGAGAAGAAACAACCCGGAGCCAAGTTCTTTCCACCGATGTCTTTTATTAATGAACAGAAGTACAGTACTGAGACAGGGCATGCATCGCAGACAACAGGAGAGCAAGCCACAGAAACCGGGAGTTGGAGGGCCTCAATACGTCTGAGGTAGAGCGAGGTGGTGCCGGGGAGCGGGACACTGGGGGACGAGCACCGGCCCCACTCGGGACAGTGGACCACAGGAGAGCTGGGGTGGTGTTATCGGTCACACGGCGAAAACAGTTTAAAAACATTTCACATCCCTCCACCCATTCCAGTTCCCCTCTTCGTGGACAGAGTTTCGGGTTCCCTGGTCACCGGCCCACTGGGGGTGTCTCCATAGACAGCGTCCTTCCCCTCCCAGGGGCAGGCCCCACTTGTCCTCCCCTGAAAAATAAAGGAGCTTTGTGTTGAAAACGCCAAGGCTGCCATCCAGGGAGCTGGAGGCCAAGTGCGTTAAGAAAGACCCTTTTTCTCTATAAAAATAGTTTCACTTTATAAAAGGGGGGAAATGCTCATCTCAGGTGGGGAAGGATGCTGGGGTATGAAAAACGTTCCACCGTGGTGGGGCTGGGATGGACAAGATGCTGTGGGGAGGGAGGGGACCTCCTCTCAGGCTCGACTGGGTTGGGTGGCAGAGAGGGTCCTGGTTGGTGGGGGGGCGCTGGGGAGGGCGGGTGTCTCGGGGAGAGGCGCGCTGTGCCCTCGGGGCCCAGGTGGGGTGCGTGGCCGCGGCCTGCAGGCAGGCGCTCAGTTGAGCAAGGTTCCGTAGAGCTGGGCTTTCGTGAGGCTGTCCTTGCGGCTGAGCCCCGAGCCACCAGTCCGCGGGAAGGCTGGCTGGGGGCTGAGGCGGGCAGTGGGGTGCATCTCCGGGGAGGCCTCCATGGAGCTGGGCTCCAGGGAGTCCCTGGAACTGTGGGGGCTATGCTCCGGCTCAGGGCTGCCGCCTGCCCCGCACAGCTGCACCCCGAGCCTCTCCGCGTCCCCCTGGCTGGGCGTGTAGCCGGGCAGCGGGTCGGCCGCGCGGCTGGGGCTCAGGCTCAGGTCGCCGCTGGCCCGGAGGAAGTGGGGCTCTGCCAGGTGGCCCTGGGAGAGGTCGTCACCCTCCGAGAAGCTGTCAGCCTTGTAGGTGGCATAGAGGGGGCTGGCGCGGCCCTCGGCCTTCTTGCCCGGGCTGCCCCCGCTGCCGTAGTAGCGTTCCGAGAAGCTGCAGGGCGAGGCGCGGCCGGCGGTGGTGGCCGGGTAGGAGTAGGCGCCAATGTCCTCCACGCTCAGGGGCCGCCACTGGCCCCGCACGTCCTCCCCAGGAAGCCGGGCTGTCCCCGGCTTGGCCCGCAGGCTCCACAGGTTTGGGGGCATCAGGGCCTGCTGGGGGCCCGGGGAAGCTGGGAAGCGGAAGGGCTCGGCGGGGTACGGAGACATGGTCCGCGCAAACCCCGGGGCCACCTCGGCCTCGAGCGGCGCTGCCACGCTGGCCGTGGCCTTGGCAAAGCGCGGGCTGCCCTCGTAGGCAGCGGCGGGTGGCTTGCGGTCGAAGAGCTCGTCACGGCTGTTCAGGTAGATGGCCTGCTGCGAGGCAGTGAGCGTGCTGGCCTGGGCGTGCTCCTTCTCCTCCGACGTGGCGCTGAAGCTGGAGTAAGAGCTGGACGTGGGCAGCGAGCCCGCATAGCCTGGGAAGGCCTCATGCCGGAAGCCTGCGGGGAAGGCGGCCGCCTCGGCCTCCTCCTCCTCCTCGGCCGCGCTGTCGGTGGAGTTGTGAGCCCGCAGGAAGCCCACGTCGCTCACGGGCGCGTCCACGCTGGGCCGCCGGGTGCGCCGCCGCTCCTCGGGGCAGTAGAGGGCCGTGTCGCTGCAGTAGATGTCCCCCTTGTAGGGGGGCCGTGGGCCCTGCTTCTCCATCCCATCCCGGAAGGCCAGGTCGCGGGCTGAGGCATCAGACAGGCGGGAGGACAGGCTGTTGGGGTCAGGCTTCTCCAGCACCTTGGCAATGACGCAGGTGGGGACGCTGTCGGCATACGCCGGACGGCAGAGCGGGGAGGGCAGGCTGCAGCCGTGCTTCTCCATGTGCAGGCTCACGCGCTCCTGGAAGTCGGAGGGCAGCTGGTCGGGGGGGGAGGGGGTGGTGGGAGGGCAGGGACAGGGGTAGCAGTCAGCCTGGCACCTGCAGCCCTGACCGTGACCAACAGATGCACACACGGAAGAAAAGGGACCTGCCCAGGGCTTCTCAAACTACACCGGCTAGAGCCAGCACCCAGGACTCTGTATGTCACAAGCTCCTGAGACTCGCCCGAGGACCCCCGGTCACCTCTGTCTCCCCAGCCCACAACAACTGGGCCTGAAGAGCCCAGAGGGTGGAACCAGGGTCTGACCTGGGCCCTTCTCGGGGCTACAGCCCCCCTCATTTCCTCCCACCAAGAGGCCTACTTGCTCTCCTAGCCCTGAGGTCTGTCGGGGGCACCCCTGCTGGGTCATGAGGCCTGGGTGCTCCTGAACAAGACAGACTCAGATGCAACACAGACTGAGGGCCAGGCGCCCAGCGGCTTCTGCACCAGCCCCTGGTGCCTCATGGGGCCGTCCCACTACTGTTTGATCTATTTTGTGAGTGTCTCAGGTGTGGCCCAGGCCCAGGCGAGAGGGGACACGGAGGACCAAGGTCTGGGTGAGGGCAGTGCGTGGAGCTGGGGCAGCCTGGCGGGGGGGGGGGGGCCCTGGGGCCTTGGCTGAGTCACCCCCATGTCGGGCTCACTCTGCCCCATCAGTGCACAGTGGACTGAGGCCTTGGAGCAGGGACAAGGAGCAGCCCCCAGAGGAGACCAAAGGGAATGGGCAGGCTGTCCCAGATGGATGAGGAGGTGTGTGGGGGGGTGGCCCTCCACCAGGTTCAGAAAAGCCAGGATACTTGCAGGAGTGAGGAGGGACGGGGGCTCCAGGCTCAACCAGCGCCTTCCCCTCAAAGGGGAGAAGTGGCCTTGGGGTGGGACCTGCAGAAAAGGCGCCCCGAGTAGTCCTGGGGCGAGGGCTGGCCTCCCTGGGGCGGGGCTGACGTTACCTCGGACACCTTACGGCCCCTGCCGTAGGTCTGGCTGCACTGCAGCAGCTGGGCCGCTAGACTGCAGTCCTTCCTATAGAGCTCCTACAAGACAAGAGAAGGCGTTTGCTGCCGGCTTGCCCCGCGCCAAGGTCCCTGCTGCCCACGCCCAGGGCCAACACGGACACCGGGTGTGGGGGGAGCCGGCTGGGCAGCAGGCCGGGCAGGACCCTGTCTGGGCCTCGGTTCCGACCTGGAGCCGCTGGGGCAGAGAGGGCCCTGCCAGGCACTTCTGCTGCCGCCCCAGATGGGAACCTCCCACAAGGTGGGGGCGGTGGTGGAAGAAGGGCCTCCAGTGGCCCCTGAACTCCCGGAGGCCCCAGGCATGGAGAGCATGCCTGGTCTTCCTGTCCCCCCGCCCCCCAAAGCGGAGAGTGCCGGCACCAGCCAGTGGTAAGGAACGTGCCCGCGGCCCCTGCCTCCCCGCGTCTCAGACTTGCTCCGCACACCCCCTTCCTAAAGTGTGGCCTGCTTATGGGGGTGGCTGCAGGGCTGGGTGAGGGGCAGGGCGGAGAGGGGCAGAGGGCCTGTGTGACCCAAGGTCCGGGCAGGGACGGACTCAGCCTCCTGAGCCGAAAACAGATGCAAACAGTAGGACTTGAGAGGATTTGCTTTCATCTTTGGAAAATCTCTGTTGCATGTGCCTGTGGTTGGGCCTTTCACTCCTGCCCCCAGCCGGGGGTCCTCCGCTGTGAGGGCTCTGACAGTGAGGAATCTGGGGTCCAGCAACGGGCCCCAAGACCCTCCTGCTCCCCCCGGTCTCAGCTCAACCAGGACCAGGTGTTCTGCAGCGGAGACGGGCTATGGAAGGCACGGGCCACTGCCCCCTGCGCCCCTGATCCTGGAGGCTCCCCCACCTCCACCATCTGCGCTGAGCCTCGTGCCCCCAGCTTGGCCTGCCAAGTGGAGACACACTGGGCCCTCAGCCTCCGCAATGTCTCCTTGAGTCCCCTGGGAAGGGCACAGTCGGCCGAAAGCTGAGAATGAACCCCCGGTGAGGCCCCAGACCCGCTGCCCCTGGCCTCAAGGGGCCGTGAGCACTGGCTGGCCAGCTCAGAGCCGCCACCGCATCCCTCACAGACCCCCAGCGCGGCCCCGGGCCCTGTGCGGGGCCTCCCCCTCCTCTGCCTGCACTCCTCTCCCTCCTCACCGCACCTGCACCCTGATCTCCGCCCTCAACTCCAGAACCTGCCGTCCGGGCATGCCCTGCAGCTGTCCGGTGCCCGGTCCAGCCCCACTCCTGCTCCTCCCCAGGCACACACCCACCCCGAGACAGCAGGTCGCTTCTTTCCTTCGGGCTCTGAACCCTGCAGTTGGGCTGGACCCTTCTCTTCCCCTACACCCCACGTCCAAAATCCCCGTTAATGCCGTGGGTTCCATCTCTGAACCAGAACATGAGCCCTTGTCCCCACTGTCTGTTCTCGGTGAGCCCAGAAAAGCGTAGGTCCAGTCATGTTACTCCTCTCTTCAAGAACCTTCCGTAGCTCCCTACTTCATCCAGAATAAAACTCAGATTCCTAGAGGAGCCTGCACCGTGTGGCCTCTTGTTCTATTTCTGACCTCAGACCTTGCCCTGCCCCCCCTCCGCCGCCAGGAGGACCCTCTGCTGTTCTTGCAGGCCCTCCTCTGCCACTCCGGTTCTTTCCACCGGAAGGAAGGCTCTTCCCCCGGTGCCCGTGGCCACCTCTCTGGCCACTTTCAGGTCTTGATCTAGCAGCCTCTTCCAGAAGCACCCAAATGACTCCCTAGCACCGTTTGCTGTGTTGTTTTTCCCTGTGGCATTCAGCACTTCTAACACGCTATGCGGTTTGCGTATCTATCTTGCTTGCTGTCTTCCCTGCTCAGGTGTAAACTCCACGTGGGCAGGGAGGGGTTTTGCCTGCGTCGTTCACACCATAATCTCACAGCCTCAGCAGGCCTGGCAAGAAGCAGACACTCCTTAGTGAATGTATGGTCAGCTGTCAGGGGTCCTTGAGTGGGGCTGGGCCCGTCTCACGGGGCCCTTGAAATCAGAGCATCCACATGGGCTCTGATGCCCACGGGGGCTGGCTGGGGCAGGAGCGAGCATGCCCCAAACCTGGGGTCAGGAAGCACCGCCTTGAATGGGATAATATGGCCCAGGGGTAGCTACCTCAAGCCCTATTTCCTTCCAGCAGAGGGTCTTCCTGAATACCCTTGGCAGTGTATCTCTGGTGAGGTAGCCCTGTCCTTCCACCTTGCCTGTACCAGCCCCTGAAGCCTGGAGGCCACGGGGCCTGGGCTTGGGCCCCCAGGGTCACGGTGGTCCAACACTCACATTGTCCTCCGACAGCTTGTCGATGGTCACCTTGGCCTCTAGCAGGTGGCTGTTGAGGGCAACAATCTCATGGCTCAGCGCTCGCTTCTCTTCCTCATAGTGCTGGCCCTGGGGCGAGGGGTGGGGGGTATGGGAAGGAGCCGGTCAGGGGTCAGCCAAGGCCTGGGCCTCAAGTCCAGTTGCTCCATAGGCCTCCCGGGTGCCCTCTTGCAGTCGATAACGATGAGGTGTTTGCAAGGCCAAGGAAGGTGGGGTTAGGAGCAGCAGGTTCAAATCCACCTGTGTTCCAGCACGGACGAGCCAGACTGCCTTGGGCAAGTCACTGGCTCCCTGAGCCTCTTGCTCATCCACACCACAGGGACAGTAATGCCTACCTCCTGAGTCTGCACTCAGCACAAAGCCTGGCCCCTCTCCCTGCACCCCACCCCCTCCTGCCTTGAGCCTGTCCTCTTTCAGCCTCCACCTGAGCTCAGAAAGGCAAGGGCCCTTGTCCAGGGTCCCAAGCCGAGCTGTCTCTGCTCCGACAGACTCTAAGACAGCAGGTGTTGAAGGCCCATTTGTGATTTTTCAGAAACAAAACAAGCCCGGAACCTACTAGAGGGAGAGGGAACTCCTCTCGGAGAGGGAAGGTGCCAGATCCCGCCCGGCCCTGCCCTGACACACCAGCCATACAGGACCAGGAGGCCTCCAGCACCGTCCCCCAGGCGGCAGCGGGGTGGTGGCCCTCACCATGCGGTACAGCTTGTCCTCCAGCTCCTGGTTGATCCTCTGCAGCGCCATGTAGTTGCTCTGAATCCTGGAACAATGGGGTGGCTGCGGTGCCCGGCCCGACCCTCCCAGGACCCCTACAGCCAGCCGGCGGGCAGGGCAGGGCTGAACACAGGCCGCCTGAGCCTGCCCACGGGTCCCACCCTGGTCTACCTGCTCCTCCGCACACAGCAAAGAGCAAATGTGGAGAGGCCTTTCCTGGGCCAGGGTCGAGGACCCCCTGGAGATGAAAAGGGAAGGCCTCTACTCCCAAGCGACTCTGTCCGGTCCTTGCTCAGAGTGTTTCACTCACATTTACTCACTCGGTCTCGAGGTTAGCAGGGCAGAGACTTAGGACTGCCGCTCGGGGAGCCCCAGACTGAGTGCTGGGGACACATGCTGGCTAAAACCGGGCTCCCCGGGGAAGAAGGGGGAAGGCGGGAGCAGGTGTTGGGTGGGAATCAGGAGCCGGGTTCCCACTACATGTGGTGTGCTGGTGGAAGAGGATTTGGGACAGTGTGCGTCCTCTCGACAACCTGGGTGCCGTGTCACTGTGCGCCCCCGCCCAGTCTTACCAGTGGGGAACTGAGGTGGAGGTGCTTCAAGCAGTAAGCGGCAGAGGCGACACCTTAACCGAGGTCTGACTGCGAGGCCTAAGCTTGGTTCCCACGCAACTAGATGGGGGAGGGCTCGCTCGGGGCGGGGGTGGGGGCTGGGACAAACGGCCCTCCTGGCAGATCCCGGCCGGGACAGCAGGAGCCTATGCGCCATCAATGTTTTAAAACAAACCAAGCCAAGGGCAGACTCTGTGTTCTCTTTGTATCTTCCTAAAGGCTGGAAAGTGTGTAAGATGTAGGAAAATATCTTCAGTATGCAGAACCAAGTTTTTAGAAAAGTTTGGTTTTTAAGGGAGTAACCAGTCAGGGTCCAGCACACCTTGCCCCACACTTCGCTTGCTGCCACGCTGCTCAAGGGAACGGTCCCTAAACACCGGTTCGTCTCCGGGCTAGACATCGCTTTTCCTATCAGGGACCCAGGGGACAGGGGCTGGGGCCCCGGTGGGCCAGGAGGGGTCTGGAGATGGCTGCCCGTGTGTCATGCTGCTGTTCCGGCAAGAATATATGGGAGGAACGAACAGAGGATGGAGAGGTGCCTGGAAGAGCCTGTCCTGGCAGGACCTAGAGCCAGAGTCAAATCCCGACCCAGCCGCTCTTGGCACACGGAGCTTGCCCTCCCTGAGCCCTGGACTTGGCGTCGGTGAACGGGGTCCACAGCCCCCGGGGAGGGGGGGGCAGGCAGGGTTCCCCTGGCGGCCGACCCCGGGCCCCGCCCCCCCCGTACCTGCGCAGCTTCTCCGTGACCTTCTCGAGCTCCTCCTGCGCGCGCCGCAGCTCGATCTCCAGGTAGTGGCGCGTGGAGTCGAACTCGGTCTCGAGCTTCTCGAGCTTGTGCGTGGTGTAGGACAGCCGCTTGCGCAGCTCGCCCTTCTGCTCCTGCAGCGCGCTGCAACGACACGCGGCGGCGGGCCGGGCCGCGGCGCTGAGCGCGGGAAACGGAGCCCGAGCGGGCCAGCCGCCGCGCCGTGGGTGCGCAGCGTGTGCGCCCGGCCGCACGGACACACGCGAGGGCGCACGCGCGCGCACGCACCGAACACCCCTCCCCGGGCGGGGCGGGAGGTCCGAGAGTCGGTCGTTCAGCCTCCAGCGGCGCCCCGCCCTCAGTAAATCCCTGCGCAGTCCCCCCGGGGGAGGGACGCTGGCCCCCGGAACTGGCGAGTGTTCGGGGCGGCTTAAAGGACCCTGGTTTGAGGAGCGCTCGTCAGCCCCCGGCTCTCCGACTCGGGGCCGCCCTCCGGATGGCACAGCTTGCAGGGGCCCCCGCTTTGGCTCCCGCATGGCGCCCGGCTGCAGAAGCTGAAGTCCAGCAGCCCTCTCGTCCCCGGATTGGCTGGGTGACCTCCGGGCCGGGGAGAGGATGGGCTGTGCGCCCCATGCCAGGCAGCCTCCGCCACAGTGGCCAGCGAGCTGCGCCCAGCTTCGGAAACTCTGCACAGCCCTGGCCTGCTCGCGCCCCCCCTTCCTCCAGGAAGCCTGCCAGAGCCCCAGCCCCAGCTCTTGAGGCTCCATTTTCTCCACAGACCGTGGGCTCCTCTAGCACGCCAGGACGCTGAGCCCCCAGCCCCAGGAAACAGAGACACCCGATCATGGCCCACTGTCCGCATGCCCTCATTTCTACAGTCAGGCCAAAGGCAGGAGGGGCAAGTATGGTGGCTGCGCCCAGTATGGTGACCGTGAACTCCACCGGGGCAAGGGCCACACCCTCCTGTGGACAGCCAGCCCTACTCCCAAACACGCACTGACCTATGCGCGGCCCCCTTTACAGGCTGAGCTCGAAGGGCCTCATCTCTAAGAGGGGGGCCAAGAGCGCGGACTTCCTGCAGGCCGGGGCTGCCCGGCGGGTGCGGGGCACCAGGTGCGCCTGCTGGGGGTCAGGCAGGAGCAGAGCTAGGATTCCAGCTCCGTTCAGGACGCCCCTGGGCTCCGTAACCAGGAAGCCCACGCAGGGTGGTGCCGCGCACAGGTGAACTCCAGCCTGGCATCACCGGGTGGCCAGGGCCGCTGCTGTCACACAGACTCGCTGCCGGTCCCTGCTGCCACGGGCCCCCAGGCTGCCCACTATCAGGCCTCAGCTTCCCCCTGGAAAGACTGGACCGCCCCCATCTTGCCCTTGGGACACAAAGCCCAGGTTCTGGGAAAAATTCTGCCCAGAGAGGTTCCCTGGGTCCGAGGTGGGGGGTGGGGGGGCAAGCGGGCCCAGTTTGCTGGAACAAGTGCACAGCCCCAGGGGACAATCTGGAGCCAACACCCCTTTGAATGGTCATTTCTGGTGCGTTCACTGGGGGCCCGGGGAAGAGGACTAGAGACAGCACCCACTGGAGACTGTTGCAGGGGAGTGGGAGGGGAGTCCCTAGGTGTCCCGCTGAAAACCGCGGGAGGCAGGGCTCGGGAACCCTGACTCTGCCCAGAGATGTTGTGGGACCTTGAGCAAGAGCCCGTGTTCTCAGGACCTCCGAGACCCAAACCGGAGTCAGTGTTCTAGGGAGCAGGCAGTCTCCTTCCGTCTCCAGCCCAGCATGTAAGCACTCATGTTACCACGGGCGCACACCCAACAGATCTCCATTAAATATTCCTGGATTCCTGCCCACGTCTACATCATTTTTTAGTAAAAAATAAATAAAAATAAAAAGTTGCCTACGTTGCGAGAACCTCAGAGAAGGGTGGGGCAGGTCCCCACGGGGGTCAGACTCCAAGGAGGAAGCAGAGCCTTAATCCAGGAGAGCCCTGCAGCACAGTGCCCACCGCTGCCCACGCAGGTCTGGCTGCCTCCTCCAGGCAGCATGCCGGACTGCCCCACCCTGCAGCTACAGATCCCAGATGGTCCTCCGCCCCAGCTCTTCTCCCCAGCGTGGTGGCGAGCTTCTTAGCTTCTTAGGGACTCTCCCATGTCAGCCAGAGCTCCCCCTGCAGGCACAGTGTCGGGGGAGGGGGTGGGGCAGCAGCCCCTGAAGTCAATTGTCCCGTGGGGGCTGCAGGCCCACCCACAGCCCTCTGTCACAAGGTACAGGTGGGCTCTGCACCCTCGGGAAAAGATGAGAGCATCGTCCGTCTACCTGTGTGACCACGTGAGTGGCCACCCCCTGCCACCCAGAGCCAGTGACCTTCCCCCCCAACCATGGCCACCCACCTGCAGCCACAGCACGGATCCTGCCATCATGCAGACCGCCCAGTCCTGATGTGACCCAGCCACACGTCCAACCCATACCAGACCGTCCTCCCTTCCTCTCCGGCCCCGCCGCACCCCGTTCCTGGCCCCTTGCAGCGCGGCCCCCACCCGGAGGAGCCTACCATCTGGACGGAACAGGTTCCGCGGGGAGACAAGCGTACAACAGGGCCATGAGGTGGGCACCTGGTCACGGCCTCCCCCTCACCAGGCGACCGCTTCGCCGGCCTGGCCCGTCCGAGCCTCGTGGCACCCAGCGGCCTTCCAGACATAACGGGGCGGATCTATCCCACCGACCCTCAGACACTACTCCCACCCGCCCCCGAGCCCTGCCCCGGCCAGGCCTGGGACCACAGCACCCCCAGCCCCGGACTCCCGCCCCTCCTGAGCCCCGGACACACCTCTGACCCCTCAGTCTCAGCAGAGGCCCAGGCCCACGGCTGGAGTCCACCCCGTCTCTCCCCATCTCTGCCACTCGGGCTCCGTCCAGTCTGCAGACCCCTCGGCTTTGCCCAGGCTGATCGTCAGGGCCCTGTTTGCCCCCAGCCCCTCGCTGCACATCTCAGGCTGAATCTCCTCCCCGCCCGGCCACACACGGAGCACCTCCCTGGCCCCACATGCTTCCATCTCCAGCCCCGGCCTCTCTCTGGCCCACTCCCCCACATCCAGCCATCCACGGCCCACGGGCACCTGACACTCTGTGCATTCAATGCTGCCGCATCCCTGCCCTCTGCGGTCCCCACCCCCAAGAAGGGCACAGCTACCCTCAGTCCCCAGTCAGACTCCGAGTGGCCGTGGTGGCCCCTCCTCGCCCCTTGCCCCTCACAGGCGGTCACTGAGTCCTGGTGATCAGCTACTCAGAAGCTTTGGACATGTCCCCTCCTCGGCCTGGTCCAGGAAGTTCCCGGGCTGGGCATCCGGGGGTCTGCGGTCACCTGGGGGGTGCCCCCATCGCTGCCAGGGCTGCCCCCTCCCCAGGCATCAACCTGAGCCCTGCCTGACCTCCGCCTTGGTCTCCATGTCTGTAAAGCTGGGGTGTGGGCACCCACACACGGGGCGCTAGGGCCGTCGTGTGGTCCGTGCCCTGCCCCTGCTCATCAGAAGCACTGGGAGATGATGCTAGAGGCCAGGGCCTTGTGGACGTGGGAATCTGGGGAGATTGCCTGGGCCCGGGGGCCTCTGCTTCCCCCTGAGCAAGGAGTCGACTTAGGAGGCTCTGGCGTCTGGAAACAGCCCCTCAACAGAAGCACAGGGAGGGTGTGGGAGTCCTTTGTGACCAGACCAGCCAGTGCCAGGCCCTCGGTAAGGGCCACGCTCCCAGGCCGGGCGCTCAGGAAACCCTACTCAGACTGTAGCCTGGTGAAGTCACCTTGCTTTGCCCTGGGTCCTGGTGAATCGAATCAGGATGTGCACCTAACCTGACAGGGTGTGTGGGGGTGAGGAGGTGTTTTTCAGTTCCTTCCCGGCCCATGGGAAGCCCCTGGATGCGTGTTCCCGCCTCCCAGAGAAGAACGATGAGCTTAGGAGTGCAGGCCTCGTCCCAGGGCAGACCCCCCGCCCCACCCCCGCCTTCTACCAGGAGCCCTCCCTGGACACTCAGGGGAGGCTTGAGCCCCAGGACAGAGCCCTCAGCTAGGGCCAGGGGGTGCGGGCGGTGGGGCGTCCAGGGCCTTGGCTCTGAGAAGGATGGTGCAGGACGGTGTGGTGAGGCCGTGCTGGGGGCCCTTCCCCATCGGTCTCGGGCGAGGTGACGCAGACAAGGGAGGGATGTCTGGGGACAGACGCAGAGACACCAAGGAACCGGGGAGACAACAGGTGTGTTACCTGTCCCAGAGCGAGGGCGAGGACCTGGCCAGCCGGCCCTGCAGGATGCGGGGCTGCCCGAGGCACGAGGGCACCCAGGGACTGCGCAGCCTGTGGGTGAAGAGGACAGAGCTGCTCAGCGTGGGGCTGGGGGCGGGGGCGGGGCCGCCATGGGCACAGACCGAGAGAGGGGGGTGTGGAACCCGCCCCCACCGGGCAGCAGAACTCCTTCTGGTCAGCAAGGTGTCAGGGTGCGGGTGCGGGAACCGGGGGCGGGGCAAGCCGGTGCACCTGCTGGCTCTGGGTGCCTGAGCCCAGCGGTGGTACTATGTCCCACCACCGGCAGGCCTGCCTCGAGGTCTCAGCCTCAGAGAAGAGTCATGGGGGCAGGGTCCCCACAGCTCTGGGCTCCCATCTGGCAGGACCCATTGGCTGGAGATCCCAGGAGCCAAGGAGCGTGGAGGGACAGTTGACGCCAGGCCCCACCTGTGCTGGGCGGCTGTGATGGGCTCACACGTCTAGACAGGGGAGGGGTGTCCTGGGGGCGGAGGGACCTAGCAGAAGTTAGGGGTCCAGGGCAGGGGGGTGGGGAGCGGGATTGGGGGAATGGGGAGCGGGATCGGCTGGGTGGATGTGGGAGGGGACCCAGGTCTGCCCTGCCCTTCTTCGGTGCCACCCTGCGGGGGGCACCAGGACATTCATCAGCGCCCCAGCCAAGTCTGCTTGGGAGCGCTCTCCCCCACTGTCCCCCGCAGTCTCTCCAGGGACGCTCTGGTGGCCTCGCTGGCCCCAGAGCCAGAGCGGAGATCTGATGAGAGGATGCAGCCCCGGAAATCGGGCTTCCAAAAACCGCTTAGAGACACGGGTATTGAGAGAGCGGTATAATCCCATTTAAAAAGATCTGTATATCGACAGCCACAAAGAGTAAGGTAGGGAAAGAAGTGTTAGTGTTGTCATGGGTGGGTGGTGGGGCTCTGGGTAATTTGAAAATTTTCTTCTATACTTTCCTAGATTTGTCATATTTCCTATAGTGATGAGAAATCAGAAAAAAAATTTACTAAGGATCAAATTTTGCACCCCCCCAAAAAAAAGACTTGACAGGTCAAGGGGGAAGCGGGGAAGCTCTCAGCCCTGGGTTGTGCCCCGCACACTGGTCTCCACTTCTGGGAGCCCCCGTGTCCCCATCTGTAAGATGGGCTGCCCTTGACCCTGGTCTCCTGAGCTGGGGCCCCAGCACGCTGTGGAGGACGGGTGGTGGGCAGGGCACTGGCTGGGTCTCTGGGTGGATGGGACTTTGAAATTCCAGCCCCAGTGTCCACCCTTGGCCGATGACCCCAATGCCGCCGAGTGAACAGAGCAGGGGCAGGACGGGCCGGTGCCCTTGGGAGCATCCAGAAACCGCCAGTCTGCCCTGGGTACCTGGACCACAGCCCATCCTGTGGGAGTCCCCCTCCCGGCCCTCAGCCAGTCCTCACTCCACAGGGCCCCTCCACAGGGGGGGCTCCTGGTGGGTGAGTTTTCAGAAGAGTAGCAAGAGGCTGAGGCCTGGGGGGAAACTGAGGCCCAGGGAAGGGGCAGGGCTTGCCTGGAGGCCCAGCGAGTAGGGGGCATGGCTGTGGCTTGACCCAGACACTGCTTCTGGTCACACACAGGGCATTTTTTTGCTGACAATACACTCTTGTTCTGACACAAAGGCTCATTCCCAGCCTGAGGCTGGGGAGTGCCCCTATCCTGGAGATGAGAAAACGGGAGCCCAGAGAGGCTAAGCAACTCTCCCAAGATCACACAGCAAGCCTGGGGTGAGGAGGAGAGGAGACCCAGATCTGCTGGCCTCTCCTGGGCTGCCACCCCCTCCCGGGGCATCTGTGCCGAAGGACAAGACGGCAGCGGGGAGGGAGGGCCACCCCCCCCCCAACAGGCACGCCAAGTGTTTAAGCGGAGAGACAGCGGAGGAAGGAATTACCCGCCTCCCAGTGGGCTCTCCTGGCCAGCTGCCGGCTGCCATCAGGGCCAGTGACTGCCCCAGTGGGGCCTGGCATGGCAGAGCCGCGGCCCCCGTCACAGTGTCATCCCTCGCTGGGCCCGCAAAGCCACCTTCCCACCCTTGCTGGCCGAAGGGCCTGGGGACTGCTGGGCAGACAGATGGACAGAGGCTTTGCCCAGGCTGCCGAAGCCGACCTGCCCTGAGCCCCGGGGCCTTGGTGATCCCGGCTCCCTCGTGGACAGGGGGTGTCCTCAGGGGGGCACAATTGCCACCTGACCCAGTGAGATGGGCCTGGGAGGCACCTTGGACCCTGGGGGGGCAGGCAGCTGGGAGGGGCAGGAGGTCTGCGTGCTCAGGGAGCTGGTGGGGAGACCAGCCTGGCCAGCTCTGAGGGGCTGAGGGTCCGAGGGGATGGAGGTGGAGAAGGGGACACAGGGAGCGCCGGGCACTTCTCCCACCTCACCTCATCATCCCCCATCATCCAGGTGAGATGGCTGTGGCCACCTGTGGCTGCCTCTGACTGGCCCAGGGGAGGGAGGGGAGGAAGGGGCTTATAGCCACACCTGAGGCCCCCCTCCCCCCCGCACACCAGGCCCCCTTCCTCCTCTCCCTGCGGGGAAAGGACCACGGCCCTCTCCATTCCTGTCTGATCCCCCAAATGCGGCCACACTCACACCCACCGTCCAGGCAGTTGCCCATGCTGTTCCCTCTTCTGGAATGTCCTGGCTTCCCTTCTCTCAGTCCCCAGAGCCTCTTTTTTCTTGCGAGGCTCTGTTCAAATGCCACCTCTTCTGGAAGCCTTCCTTGTTTCCTGCTCACTAAAGGTTCCCTCTCTTTCCTCCTCTGTCCCCATCGGACTGCAGACTGCCTCCTGATGCCCTTCCTCCATCCCTCAGGACCTCCTGGGGCCCGGGCCTGGGCCGTTGGCCCTCTCTGTTCCCCCTGATGTCTGTGGCACTGGGTGCCACGCTGGGCATGGGGAGGAAGGGCCTGTGAGCTCCGGGAGCCCTGGGGTGCCGGGAGGAAATCCTGCCCCGCTCCAAGGTGTTGACAAGGTTACTGGGTCGGGTGCACCTGGTGGGCCGGCGGCGGCGCCCGTCGTGGGGGGCTGAAGTCTTTGTGGGGATGAGGCGGGGCGGGCAGGAGGCCGACGGAGGGCGTGCTGGCTGAAGGAGCCGCGGCCTGCCAGCTCCCAGACGCCGCGAGTCTCTGGGCCCCGGTGTCCCCGCGGCGCGCCCCCACAGGACAGCCTGTCTTCTCGGCTCGTGGCGCCCGGGCCCCACCCGGCAGTCATGCTCCAGCAACCCCAAACTGCTTGTCATTGCTCACATGCTGCAGGCAGCTTCTCATCCTGGTGACTTTGTCCCCGTGTCCCCTCTGCCCGGATCGCACGCACTCCCTCCTGCTCCGGGTTAACTCCTCCACATCCAGGGCCTGGTGTCAGGGGGGCCCCCCCGCCCCCCTGCTGCCCCAGCCCAGGCGGTCCCCGGGGCAGGGATTGGTCGCTGCTCGCAGGTGCGCGGCGCACTAGGGGCTGAGAAGCTTCCTGGGTGTCACTGAGCAGCGGTGCCTGGGGCTCCCGCACCCCCCACGCCCCGTTCCCCCAGCATTCCGGTCTCCCCCCAGCAGCCAGATGGCATGCCAGGAAACCCGGTCACACCATGTGCCACCTCTGGTCAAAATTCCCCCACGTGTGTCCATCCCAAGTCCCTGTCCCCCGGGACTCATCACTGCTCTGCCCTTCTCCGTGCTGGTCCCCTCCATCACCCTGGCCCCTTCCTTCCCACCCCAGGGCCTTGGTCCTTGCTGCTCCCTCGGCCAGGGACATGCTCTCCCAACTCTTTCCGGGCCGCCCCTCCTCTCTCAGGCCCCGGCCCCTGGCCCAGCCTGCCGTCCCCGCTCCGTCTCACTCCTGAGGGGGCAGCACCCTGCTTCCTTGCCTGCTATTCCGTGGGACTCGCCCTCCTCGTTCACCTGCCGTCCTTAGCGCCCAGCCCAGCCCCTCCCAGCTAGGCCTCCGGGGGGCTCGTTGGGACCGCTGTGTGAAGCCCGAAGGATGTCCCGCTGGACCCGAGAGCGGGTCCCCGCAGAAGGCCTGGTGTCACGTGCCTTCCCCAGGAGGAGCCAGAGACGGTCCCTTCAGGACCTCGGTGTCGTCTCTCCTGCCTCGAGCCCCTCCTGTGCCCCAGCCTGTGCCTGTGTTCAGTGGTCCCCACTTTCCTGCCGGTCCCAGAAGAGCCTTTTCTCTGTTCCTCTAGGGAGCCCACCCTGGCTGGATCTCCCCCGAGGGGCAGGTGGGCATGAAGGGTCAACCAGCACCTCCAGAGCCTTCCAAGGGCCCACCTGCCCCAGGCGCGTGCATAAACCTGCTCGTCTCGTCTCAGACTACCCAGGGGGGAGGTGTGCACCACACCCATTTTACAGCTGGGGACACTGAGATGCATGGCAATCAAGGAGTGGGGTGCCTCTGAGGTCACATGGGTTCAATGCCTGGCCAGCTGCTCTTCCCCTGACGTTGGGATGACAGATTTTAATGCAAACTGCAGTGCTCTGTGGTTTTCTTGGAACCACCTCCCCTGCAGCGTGCTCACGAGGGGGCGCTGCCCACCCCTCCGCCCCCCCGTGAGGGCCTGTGAGTGCTGCCTGTGCTGGCAACACTGCGGCCTCGTGAGCCCTCGGCGGCTGGGCAGACCCAGGGGTGCTCAGGGCTGGGACACGGCAGGTGACCTGGGCAAGTGGCCAGAGCGGCTGCAAGTCACCCCCGAGCCTTTGCACACGCTGCCCCTCCTGCTCAGCACATCCCTTCCTGGCTCGTTGGTTCTTTGGTTCACCTCCTCCAGGAAGCCCTCCCAGACCTCCTGCTGGATCAGAAGCCCTCTTTGCTATCCTGGGCCCGTCTTACAAAGCAGGGGGTGCTGTCCGGGTGCAGGGGCTGTGTCCGCACCTCCTCCTCAGGGTCCCAGAGCCTGGTGCAGGGCCAGGTACATGGCGGAGCCTGGTGGCCAAGCGCTGGAGGTGCCCACGGCCTCTGGGCAGCCCTGGCTTCAGCTGAGCTCCCAGCAGCCTTTTCAGGAAAGGCCCATAGGAGGCGGCCTGAGGACTCTGGCCCCCAAAGAGGAACAGAGGTAAGCAGCCGGGCTCTGGGGCCTGCGGAGGGCTGGTGGGGGCAGCGCTGGCCCCCTCTCTGCGGGTCACTGCTGTCCACACGGGTCCTCATCACGTCTGCATTATAGACAAAGACCTGGCCCTGAGTGGCCACATGATGGTCCCCACATGAAATGTCATGTGTGAGTCAGGCCAAACCCAGGCCTCCTGACACCCGGCTCGGGGCCCTGTCGACCCCCTCCAGCGACAAAGGCCTGTGGACAGATGGTGTGTCGGCCTCTGGAGGCCAGCTGGGAGAGGGGGCTGTCAGTGGCAGAGAACGCGGGTACCCAGCATGTGGCTGGCACGTGGAAACGCACAACTGCAATGATGACCGGGGGTAGGGGGCACGCGGCGGGGGGCTTGCGCTCCAGGGGCAGGGAGGGAGTGCCCGGACCAGCTCCCACGCCCACGGAGACGCCCCGCTGGCCTTCCCCAATGCCGCCTCCCTTCGGTGATCCCACTTCCGACACCCTGCTCTCTTCCCAGCTCACCACGGGGATGCCCGTCCCTCCACCCCCCCCCGGCGGGCCCGGGCGCCGGGCGCCACTCTCCACATGCCCTCCCCGGCCCTCCCTTCATCGGGGCCAAACCCCAGCCTGGTGAAGGCCACCTCTCCACGGACGGCAGGAAATCACGGAGCTGCGTGACGGGCCCCACTGTCTGCTCATCCGACACAATGATCTGGAATGTTCTCACATTCCCTGTCCGTCCCCTGTCCACCCCCTTCCCACCGCCTGGAAAACGACTTCACACCTTCTGCTCCCTGCTCAGCGCCCGCCCCACTCCTCCCAGCCGATCACCTCGCTTCCCTCTCCGCTGAGGAAACGAAGCCGCCCGAGGGAGCGCGCACAGATGTCCCCACCAGGTGTAGCCACCTACCCGCATCTGCCCGACACCCGGCACCGCCCGCTGTTACTACAGAGCCCGCCAGGCAGCCCCCCCCCCCCGGCGCAGCTCAGCGACTCTCCCCTTGCTCCCCAAGCACCAGCCCCTCCCTCTCTTCCAGAGCATTCTCTCTGGCATACGAGAGAGTTACGTCTCCCACATCGAGAACAACCTTCCCTTGACCCTCCAGGTACTGCCCCATCCCTCCTGCTCCGTGGGAATGCTGTCCGTCCTCGCTCCCAGCCTGTCAGGACCCACGAAGCCAAGGGCATGGCTGAGCCCTCCCTGGCCCACGAGCACCTCCTTCTCCTTCTCGAAGGTCCGGAGGCGAGAACATCCTGGCGGGGGCCAGGGTGCATCCCAGAGCCCAGGCCGGGGGGGAAGGGCCGACTAGGGGCTGGCCAGGGAGACGTGGGCAGAAGGCGCCGAGTGCAGGTCAAGCGTCTGGTCCTTTCCCTCAGGGCACCAGGCTTGGGCTTGGGGCTGAGCCGGCAAGGGGAACCCAAGGTGGCTGCCTCAGGCGGGGTGGGGCAAGCCACAGGGGCCCCAGGAAGTCCCCAGAACCCCTGGCTCTGTGAGGGCTCCTTGGGCACTCCTGCCCGACCCCCTCTTTCATAACACCCAGCTGGGCACCGCGGGTCATCTGCCCTTTCACTGGTCTCCTACTCTAGACTGGGGGGCCTGGAAGGCGGGACCATGAACACTTAGCCCCAGACCCCTCCCCTGCCCTGAGGCCATACCTGCCCTCCACCCAGAGTCGGTGTTCAGGGGGGGCACCCACGGGGAAATGGATGGATGGAATGACCATGGAGTTGGCCCCATAGGCGACGAGGGGCTCCCAAATTAACCTCCCAGCACCTGCCATCCCACCCTGGAGCCCCGGCGAGAAGGCGCCACCATTCAATACTTCGATGATGGGGTTCATGACCACCTTTGGGACCCACGCTGACTTCCTAATTTGACCACCCCACCGGCCGGCTCGCCACGGCAAACAGACACGGGCACACATTAATTGGATCAGTGGGAGGGCCTGTTTTCTGGAATTCTGGGGATCATGAAAGTAATCAGAGCTGTGGGAGGCTTATCGGGGACCCCTACACTGCGGGGCATGGCCAGCCTGCCCCAACCCTGTGCTCCCTCCAAGCCCCGCCACTCTGGGCCCTTGGCTCGTCCCGCCCTCCCCTCCCCTCCCCGTCTACCCCCGCCCCTGCACCTCTCCAGGCCCGCAGGAGATGGTCTCCAGGAGGGCAAACCCCATCTGGAAGAAAAGGGGAGCTATGACGGTGGGCCGAAAGGAGCCCGCCTTTCTGGGCTTCAGGTTCAAAGCCCAAAGGGGCACTTGTGACCACCGTGACCTCCTCCTGGAAATGGCTCCCTGCGATGATCCCATCAGTCAGTCAGTCACCCAGTGAGACGTACCGTGTACCACTGGGGTGTCCTCACTGAATCCTCACCTCCCTGGGTGGGGGTGCCGCCCATCGGCAGACAAAGGAGTCATGGCCAGGGGCAAGGGCCTCTTCAAAGGGCACCAGGCTAGTACCGGCTCCTAGTAAGCACCTCTCCCAGGATGGCCTCCCTTCTCCAGGGCGGCCCCTCCAAACGTCACCGCGGGTCCCCCAGCCCTGGCCGCCACCCCTCCTGCCAGGACACTGGACACAGAGGCACAGCACCTGCCCCGGCAGAGCACCCCCATGCTGTTGGCCATGAGGGACGTGGGAAGAGGGGCTGAGGACCCCAGGAGACCTGGCCCCACGTCCTGCTGCCTTCACCCGACAACCGTCTTGTCTTCCCCATCTCTGGGAGCGGTGACTCCAGCAAGACGGACGCCTCACTGTTGCCCCGATGCGGGCCCCCTGACCGGCCCACTAGCCCCAGCACCTCAGGGGCCCGCAGAGGGATGGAAAAGGAGCAACTCTCAGAGGGCCAGGCAGTTAACAGCCAGAGCATTAACCACGTGCCAAGATCCATGGTAAAAATGTAATCCTGGAAACAACCTTCTAATGTAGGTGCTATTATTATTATGCCCACTCTACGGATGCAGAAACTGAGAATCAGAGAGGTTCAGAAACTTGTCCAAGCCACACAGCCAGGAAGTGACAGAGCTGGGATTCAAACCCAGGTGAGTCTACCTTCTTGATCACATACTTCATCAGGGAGGCTTTCCAGGGGAGTAGGGACTCATATGTACTGTGAGGGTAGGAAACTCTGAAGGGAAGGACAGAAGAAAGAATAGTCTATGTGGAGGGTCTCTTTGTAGTGCCTTGAAACCCAAAGGGAGAAATCAAAGTGAGGTAGTCATTCACACCATAGTAAGAATTAGCACTTAAGCCTTCCTCCACTAGGGTCAGGTTTAGAAGTAGGGCAGAGAGCCTTGGGGGACCCCACTTAGGGAGGGACTGGGCCTGCCGGGTGGGGTGGAGGAGACAAGAGGTGGAGAGTAGGCAGTCTGGGGGAAAGGGACAAAACCCAATGGCAATCCTGGAGGCCTCAGAGGGGTCTCAGCAGGTGGCCAATCCCCGGGAAACCTCTCCTTGAGTTGGCAGGTTTGAGACCACAATGCCAGCCAGTCCTTCAACCCTCAATGAACGCCTACTGCATGCCCACCCTGCCCAGAGAATGGAGCTGCCCTCCAGGACAGGGGGTCTGCCCAGAGCAGGTGTGCGGCAGGGGTACCCCAGGCCTGTGGGTAAGATGGCAGCCTATGCGTCCCCAAACCTGCTCTCCCCCTGCAGCTGTCCCCATCTCAGGTGACAATGGCTCTATCCTTTGCTCAGGCCCAACACCCAGCAGTTGTTCTGGATGCTGCCCCCCCTTCCCTCACACCCCACACCCAGCCCATCAGGAGACCCTGTCCACTCTCCTCCCGAATACACCAGAACCCTCTGCCCACCTCCACGGCCACTGCCTGGGCGGTCAGAGCTGCCACCACGACTCTCCTGGTCCCTGCCCTGCCTTCCGTCCTGACCTCCCAGCTCTGCCCCCTCGCTCCACACAGACACGGCCACACCGTGGCTCTGCTCGCAAGCGCTCAGCAGGCCCCACTCACCCCCAGCCTCCATCTGTCCCCTTCACCTCCCTGGCCTCCTCATCACTCTGCTCAGCCACTCTGGCCTGTCCCCATTTCTCATAGGTCAGCACCTTCCTCTGCACCTTGCACCTGCCATTCCCTCGGCCTGGAGCTCTTTCCCCCACTCACGGGCCTGGTGACCCTTCACCTGCTCAGGCCTGCACCCAGGTATCACCTCCCCGGGGTGGGGGGCTTCCCAGGCTGTGCGGCCCCAACCCAACCCACTCACTGCCCTTCTGTTTGGGGGCATTTTTGGTCTCCATAGCACTGGTCACTGTGATACTTATTTTAAAAAGTTTTCCGTCTCCCCTAACTAGAGGAAGTTTTTGGTCCCTCTGTATCCTCAGTGCCTGTGACAGCCTCTAGCCAAGAGTGGGTGCTCAATAAATATTTGTCAAGCATGCAATCGATGAGCAAATTAAATCGACAGTGACAACCCAGAGGGCCAAGGCAGTGGAGCCTCCTGGGTGGGAGAAGGGGTCCCTGAGGAGGGTCTGGAGGGAGGCAGGACAGGCCACCTCTGAGTGACCAGCCCGGGGAGCAGCCATGCGCGGGGCTAAAGGTGGCCTGGGTGCCACACAGGAGTTTGGGTCTTCTGGGGGCCAGCGGGGATCTGGCGCTGTCAGAAGTGTGCCCTCGGCTCTGGGCTTCAGGAAGGGTGCTGGTGTGGCCCGGAAGAGGGGGCTACTGGAAGGGGGGGATGGGAAGCCTGTTTGTCTGACGGGACAGGTGTCGTGGGCATCCACAGGTGAGTGGGCTGCACCATTTGGTCAAACACAGACAGGACTCTTCCAGCTGGGCACTGTCCTGATGCTTGGGGACGTAGCTCTGTGATCCTTCACTGCTGGGAGGGCGGGAGGCGGAGAATACCGGGAAGGTCAGAGCTCAGCCACCCGGTGAGGAAGAGTGCCCCACCTTCAGGCCCTGCCTCCACGTGCCCCTCTCCCACCTGCCCCCAGGCTCTTGCCCCTAATGGTCCCCCAGCCAGAAGCCCCCCGTCCCTGCTCCTCCTCATCTCAGTAGGGCCCCCCATCTCCTGTTGAGGCCAAATCCCTCCACCAGAGGCTCTCGCAGCTCTGAGGGCCTCCCAGGGGGTGATTTATGTTCTCTAACCACTGGGCCAACCAAATACCCTTCAGGGGGTGATTTAAAAAAATAATAATAAAAAAACACTAGTCCCTGAGGGCCGAGGGGGTAGGCTGGGGGGCACAAGTGAGGGAGAGGCCCCCCTCTAGAGCACTGTGAGGAGCGGGACGGCCACTGTTTGCCACAGTGCGGTCTCATCCAAAAGCATTTACTGAGCACCTACTACATGCCAGTTCTAAGCACTGGGGATCAGCAGTGGACTGCTGTTCTGGACAGGGGTGGGGGGCGGAGACAGATAATAAACAAGATAAAGAAATAAAGCAAATCATTAGATAGCTGAGATCGGGGTGGCCGGGAAAATCAAGGCAGAGGGGGGCAGGGTAGAGGGTTGATATTATAAATGGAATGAGTGGTCAGGAAACCCCCCATCCCCCTGACATCTGAAAAAGATATGAAAGGAGGGAAGGCAGGAGTCATGTGGATATCTGGGGAAGAACATTCCAGATCGAAAGGAACAGCCTGTGCAAAGGCCCTGGGGCAGGAGCCTGTCCAATGTGTTTGAGGAAAGGCAAGGAGGCCAGGTGACTAGAGGGGAGAGTCATGGGAGAGGAGGTCAGTGGGATTTGACATTTCTGCCACGACCCGATGTCCATTTCTATCTCCAGGATGTCAGGCTGGTGTTTCCCCACAGCGTCTCCAGCCTGGAGAGTGGCCACCGACAGGGGCAGAACCACAACAAACATCAGTCATCTGAGTGCATCAAAGAGCGTCGGCCCGAACACTGGGGTGTCCCTGTGCAAAAAGCTTTAATCCGAAAGGAAAAGCCGAAAACAGTCAACAGAATTAAAAGTAAGAACTTGTGCTCATCAGAGGACCATTTCAAGGACAAGCGGCCGCTGGGGGGGGATTCGCACATGCGCGAGCGACAAGGACCAGGCCGAAGAACACCCACAAGCTGGTCAGACAGCCTGATGGGAAAACACACACAGAACTTACAGAAGAGGAACCCCCGATGAGCAGCAATCCAGGGGAGTGCAGTTAGCGCCACCCCAAGAAACAGCACCATGCCCCCCTCCCCTGACGATGATGCCAAGATGCCAAGTGCCGGGTGGCCGTGGAGACCCAGGGCCCCCCAGGGACCCTGGGCTGGAAGGGTCCTTGAAGCACCCTGCCGAGCGTGGCCCCCTGCTTCTTCCTGACCATGCAGCTCTGCTCCGGTGCGTACCCCCAGCCATGCAGCACGCGGCCCCCAGAGCACCTGGACGGAAGGTCCAGCAGCTCCGTCCACAGTGGCCCAGGCCGGAAGCTGCCCCCACTCCTCCAGCAGCGAAGAGAGGGACGGCAGTCACGTCACTCACACGTGCTGCCCCAAGACAGCCAGCTGTGGGCCATCCCCACCCCCCCAGCACGCCAACATGACGTTTTAGTGAAAAAAGACCAGCCTTTGAAGTACAAGCTGGAAGACTCTGTGGATGTGAGGTTCTAGACCAGGCAAAAAACGACCTCTGTCAGTTAGGGATGCTCTCAGGTGGCCAAATGATGCAGAAAACAAAGAACTGCTTGTCACATACGCCAGGGCCCTGGAGGCCTCCGAGGAGCCGGAGGGAGCCGCGACTGGGGAGGGGTCTTGGGGCGTCCCTGGAGGGCCGGCAGCAGTCATCTTCTTGACCTGGGTGCTGGCCGTTCTAAACTTAATCTCTAAACTGCACAGATATTTGTTCCCTTTTCTGCATGCTGGTCACAGTTCACAACTTTGAAAAATGCTAGTTGGGGGAGCAGGCGGGGTGGACGCACAGCGGGAAGAGCTCTGCTTTCCGGGGCACCTGCCCCGTGCCTGCAGCAGCTGACCCACTTTCCCACATCACAGAGGGGACGGGGCTTGCCCAAAGGCCTGCGGCAGACAAAGTGGCCACGGCAGGAGCGAACGCAGAGGGGACCCTGTGCAGAGGAAGGCAGAGGAGCAGATTAATTTGGGGATTAGCTGCGGCGCCCCGCGCGCAGACAGCCAGCCGGGACTCGCTAATAGCCACAAATCCTGGAGTGTCACAGGAAGACTTGCGCAAGCTGTCAGCGGCAGGAGGGCTAAGGGAGCGAGGGCAGGGGGACCCAGGACGCCAGGTCAGAGGTGGCTGGACCTGGGGGAGCACGACTGTGGGCCAGCCCCTGCGGGGCCCCCAGGTCAGAGGTGGCCCGACCTGGGGGAGCACGACCGCGGGCCAGCCCCTGTGCAGCGCTGCGGCTGGAAAAATCGAGGGGGCAGACCCAGGCTCTGCTAGAAGGGGCTCCCCTCCAGGGTACGCTGGAGGGCACTCCATCAACCTGCGCTCCCCACCCCATCACCTGTTTCCCAAAACGCATCCCTGCTTCCTCGGGCCTCCCATGGCCTTTGGGCCTCTTGGGAGGTCTGTCCAGTCTATCTTCCTTGCAAACTATCTTCATTCTTCAAGCCTTGGCTCAAGTATCCCCACTTCCAGGAAGCCCTCCCTGATATTCCAAGCCAGTGTCCCTGGCCTGGGATCCCTGGGAAGATCTGTTGATGGGCCTGTGTCCCCCGCCTGCCCTGGAAGGTTGGCCTGGGTCTTACTCAGTCTCAGCGCCCAGTGCAGGACTCGGTACACAGACAGGGAATGAGTCCACTCAGGGGGTGGGAGAGTGAGGGGCAAGAGAGGCACAAAAGCCACAGAGAAAAGGTGACAGGGAGAACAAAGAGTTTGTCATGTGGACAAGAAGGCAGGTGGAAGGGCATTCTAGGCAGGAGGACAGCACAGGCCAAGGCAGAAAGGTCTGGCAGCTTATTTGGGACTGGGAAGGGGGACTTCAGTATGGGGTGGGTGGTGAGCAGAGGGAGTCGGCAGAGGGGCTGGGGCAAGGGGAACCCACAAAGGGAGCCACTGAGGGGCAAAGTGAGAGGGTCCTTTTGTTCACTCATCACATATTTCCTGGACCTTCCCACAAGCCAGGCTTGGTTCCAGACCCCACAGTGAGGATGGGATGTCGAGTACGGGATGGGGCAAAGGACCTGCCCTCCAGGAGCTCAGTTCAGACCCCCAGGCCCAGCTTGCAATGCGCAGAAATGCACTCTAGGGGCAGGAGGCGGGGCCCAGGCACAGGGTCATTCTCTGGACACCCCAAGACCCCTTCAGTTCGACCACAAATGCCTCTGCTCCTGCCTGGGGATCCCACCATAGTGTGGTTCAGATGCCCCATAGTGAACCTCCATCCGGGCCCCTGCTATGGGCCAGGTCTCAGGTGAGGCACATCATTCTCCCAACAGCCCTGCCAGGGCGGGGGGTGAGGCGGGGGGGTGATTAGGATATCCACTTCACAGATGAGAAAACTGAGGCCAGACACTAGATCTGTGGGACCCCAAGCCCCATGACCTACCCCTGTTGACCAACTTCCCCTACATCCCTCGGGACCTCTTGGTCCTGGACCCCCAGCACTAAATGCAGGACGGAACCCTACAGGGGCAGCCCCTGTATTGGCTGGGAAGGACGGGTCTGGAAAGGCCCTTGACGTAGCTCTGAGAACACTAATGGGGCGAGAAGAAGAGGAAGGCAGGACCCTCCCCAGTTGTGGGATGCTATGCTGCGTGCGTCCTGGCCCCATGGGATCCCCATTCCCACCAGCTCCAAAATCCTGCCTCGGCTGAAAGCCCAAGTGGCCCAGAGCAGCCCAGAAGCCCAGGCCCTGGCTACTGCCACTGGCCTTTGGGACTCGGCCCAGGGAAGCCCTCAGCCCATTTGGCAAAGCCATGCCTGATGCCCTTAGCGTCTCAGGCAGTGGATCTGCCCAGGTGGCTCACCTGGCTCACCGGCCCACCTGTGTCCTCTCTGTCCGCACTGCCCAGCATGCAGGGGTGGGTGCTCAAGGCCTTGGCTGGGCATGGAGAGCGAGAGAAAGAGAAAGAGAACCACCCCCATTCCCCAAGATGGTCTTGGGGTGCCCCACGAATGCCACCTTGCTTTCAAGTCCCAGCTGAGTTAAGTAGTGTCCCCTTCTTCCTAGGGACCCATCCCAGGTGGGGAGACCAGTGAGATGACAGCCAAGGCGGGGGGCACGGGTACGGGGGAGGGCCCTGTCCTGAGGTCAGAGGCCTAAGCTCATCTGTGGGGCCAGAGCCAGGGCCGCTGCTCCTTGGGCCTCACTGGCCCCACCTGGACCTTGACCATGACAAGGCGGGTCTGACTGAACATCAGATTTGGAGTCTGAGCTCCTATGACCTAAGACACTGGACCCCTCCTCCCAGCCGGGGACAACTGTGTCCATGCCCTGTGGGACCCACAAGAGAGGGCTGCACTCCAGCTCAGTGGCCAGGAGATGGCCCTGCTCTGAACAGCCAGTCTGGGGCCTCTGTGTGAGCCCACCTGTCTCAGGCTGCCCCCTGGGCATTCCCAACTCACCCACAGCACTAAGGGCCAGCTGGGTCTCTTTCCCCTAGACCCTGGGGCATGTTCTGGAACAAGCCTGGGCTCTGCTAGGTCCCAGACCCTCAGGGAATGTGCGTCCTGGCTACCTAGCACGTTCCCCATGGATGCTGATTCTGGCCTTGGGAGGAGGGGCAGCCAGAGGGGGGAGGTCAAGAGACCCTCTGGACCTTGGGGACGGTGCTGAAACCCAGCAGTCAGAGCTGGGCCTGCTGCCCACACAACGCCTCAGCTCAGACTCCGGAAGGAAAACACGGGAGGGGTGTTCCCAAAGTGGGGGTCAGGGTGGCCAAGGGAAGTCGAGGAGGAAGTCGCGAATATTCACATCGGCTGATCCCTGGCCTGCCCCGAAGGGAGCCCGGTGTAGTCCACGATGGCTCAAAGTTTAGCACCCGGAGGGAGGCCGCAGGGGACACTCCCCAGACTCGCGGGATTCCCCCAAAATGGCTCCAAGACGCGCCCGCCTCGCTGGCCAGCCGCGAGGACTCCATCCCCCACCCCCGCCCCCACGAGGCGGAAACTTAAAAGCTCAGAACCAGGCAACTGTCAGCTGGGGGCGGGGGGGGGGGGGGACAAGCCGGCGCGGGGACCCAGCGCACAGCGGGCGCGGAAGCCCGGAGGGTCCCGGTGGGTGTGGGGGGGCAGTCGAGAGTCCGGGGCGGTGCACTGGGCAGTGGGGGGGCCGGCGCAGGCCCTCGCGGCGCACCCCCTCCCCCCGCCACGGCCCGGGCCGAGGAGCCCCCGCGCGCGGGGTTCCCCATTGTCTCGCGGCGCGCACACACGCACCCCGCGGCGGCACACCGGCCCGCGCCAGCCCCGCCGAGGCGGCCCGGGCCCGGTGGCTGCGCCCGGGCGGAGCCCTCCCCGCCGCCCTCCCGCCCCCACCCCGACCCGGCCCCGCGAGCCGCGGCTCGGGAGCCGCTGCACTCACCTGAGTTTCTCCATGTCTGCGGCAGAGGCCTGCGAGAAACCAAACGAGAGGGTCAGCAGGCGGGAGGCGTGCGCTCCGCGGCCGCGCCGGGCGGAGCCGGGCACAGCGGGCACGGGCGGGCGCGGCGGCGGGGCGCCCCGCGCGGCTCTGTCGGCCGCAAGCCCGGCCCGCGCGCCCCCAGCCCCTGCCCCCCGGCCGCGGTCCCCGAGACTCAGGGGGGTGCGCCGGGCCGCGGCCGAGTAACAGGTGAGCCCGCCCGGGCCGCCGCGCTCCCCAGCACCGAGTTACGCCCCCCCCGGGGGGAGGGGAGAAGAGGGGACCGGCCCGGGGACTCGGGATGGCACGGCCCGGGGCGATCCCGGTCTCGCCCGAAGAAGGGGGACCCGGCCCGGCCCCGTTAACTCTCCCGCGGCCGCGGCCCCCGCCGCTCACCGCACACCCCCCCCCCGCCCCGCCCCGCCCGTTAACCCTTCCGGCTCCGCGCTCCCTCCCGGAGGAAGCCGAGCCCGGAATCGCAGGATCTCCTAGTCGGAGAATGTTCGAATCCGGGAATTGGGAGCCATACGGGATTGCAGAACACGACACTCACACGATCCGAGGGTGATGGCATTTGGGACCTCAGACTCCTCAATCAGAGACCCCGCTGCCCTCAGATTCTGGGGTTCCGGGCCTGGCTCGCCCCTCCCGGGCCCGAGGGATTAACCCTTGCGCGCCCGGCTCGCCGGCGGGGCTCCCTGCCGGGCTTGCGCAGACCCGCCCGCGCGCGGCTAGGAGACCCTCCCTGCCCAGCCCCGCACAGCCGGGCAGCCCCTCCGCGCGCCGGGCGGGGAGACCCACCCGCTGCCGTTAACCCTGCGGGCGCCGGCGAGCCGTGGGGACCGCGAGCGGCCCGGGCGGGATCGCACTTCCTGCGCGGAGCGGGGGGCGCGGGGCGGGCTCTCCATCGCCCGGCAGAGGCCGCTCCCGGGGGCTTTCCCCCCGTCTTTCCGTGCCACGACTGGCACTAAAGGGGGACGGGGGTCTGAGCCCAGGGACCACGCGACACACCTGGGAAGACTGATGACTGCCCATCCCGGCCCCTCGCTCCGGGCGCCGCCGCCGCGTCCGCCGGGAGCGCGCTCCGCTCCGGTCCGGGCCCCACGCCGCCTCCCCCACCGCCCCGCCGGGCGAGGGCGCAGCCCGGCCAACAGCGCCGAGCTAGGAGGCCCGGCCCGGGGGCCTCGGCCAGGCTCGGCCGCCAACTCCCCGGGTGCTGGGGCAGGCCCTCCCGGGACTCCGCGGGCCTGTTTCCTCACCTGCGAGCCGGGGTTGGGGGCAGGGGGAGGCGGACGAAGCGCTCTGCGGCCCTTCAGCACCGGCGGGCTGCGGAGGGGCTGGGTGGGGGAAGGAATTTTAGAAGGAAGGATCTGCCGGGGGCCCGGATTGGCCGCCAGACGCAACACTCACTCTAAAAGTTGTGGGAGACCACGAGCCCAGACCCCCTCTAAATACCCTCCTCCCCTAAAGACAAAGAATTGGCCGCCAGGCCAGTGCCTCCCCCGAAAACCCCCTATATCCACCCAGGCCCACCTTTCCCGGGTCCCCATCACCGAGCTCCGCACACTAGATCCCAGCATACAGCAGGCGCTCAATAAATACGGACAGTGCATGCCTAGATCCTACACCACTGTGGCTTGTCTTTTCCTGCCTCTTGTCTCTGGCTGTGAGTTCCAGGCGGGAGCCCTGTCCCTTCACCAGGGCACCCTCAGCACCCAGCAGGCCTGGCCTCCACAGGGCCCCGTGCAGGGTGGGAGGAGCCGTGCTTTCTCAGGGTCAGCTCCAACCAGGTTCATACCCAACCCCAAAAGTCCAAGTGTTCCTCCGTCCACCAAGGCTTTCTCACACATTCCTTAGCTCTGGGATAAGTTCTTGCGGTGGGAGGGCGCAGCCAATGAGGTGAGCCCTGCCCTCTGGGGGCTAATGGTTGAGAAAGGAAACCCCCGCTCTTTCCTGGGAGCCCCCCTCAGCAGAATGGCAAGGATAAATACTGGCAGTACCCCCCCCCCCAACACACACCCTCCCCATGCCTTAGCCTTACACCTTGGAGGCTCCGTGGCTCCTCGGGGACAGCTCAGCAGGGAAGCAGTCACTCCCAATTTACAGACAAGGAAAGCAAAGGCCAGAGCTGAGCCCAGCAGGGCCTGGAACCCAGCCCTTAGAGAGAGGCCTTTCCCTCCCAAAGGCTAGGGACACCCCTCATATGTCTCCAGTTGTCTCAATCACTCACAGTGAATGACCTGCCAGGGAGTTTGTCTAAAATTAATAAGAATGTATTAAAATTTAATTTTAAAAATTGAGCATTAATTATGTATATTGAGTGTTTCAGCTCTTCTAAAAAGTCTGTCTGGGAATTTCGCCCCCAAGAAGGAATGTCAGGGGAGGCCACTGAGTTGCTCTGGTGGTGGCGGGCGGGGGGGGGGGGGGAGGGCGGGCAGGGCAGGCTGAGGGGAAGGAGAGGGGCTCTAGTCCTGGCACCTTGGACCCTCTCCCTTCACTCCGCTACTCCAGACCCCGAAGCCTGGCTCTGACCTTTCCACGATGTCTCAAATTCTCCCCAGACCCACTGCCTGTGCCCTCATCCTTAAAGGTCGCCTCCTCCAGGCAGCCCTCCATGGAGACCCAGTGGAGTTGTTTGGTTTAGGTCTCCATACCAGATGCATAATCCCTGGGGCAGGGCCTTTCCCTGCCATGTCCCAGGGCTAGCCTAGCACCTTACCCAGGGTTCGGGAGCCTGGACACAGCTCTGGATGCACATGTGATGAGCATTCACAGCTGTATGTGGCTGGGGAGCAGGGTGAGCAGTGAGGCTAGCCCTGTGAGGAGGTGCTATGGCTTTGGCAATGGTCTTGGTGTTAGGGCCAGAGCCCCAGGTTCACGTGTTGACGCTGCTATTCATAAGCACAAGATTTGGGAATACTCCTGAGATGCCCCTTTTACGGATGAGAAAAACAAGACCAGAGCCTGAAATGGGCTTATTCAAAGTCACCTAAAGTAAGCCAGGGCCTGCCTGGTGGGCTGGATAGAGGAGAAAGGGGGCACTGCCCGGGTCTCGGGCCGGAGGTGGTGCCTCCATTATAGGAGGAGGGCAGGGATGGTTGGGGACCATGAATATGAGGGGCCTGTGGGACGTCCAGAGTCCTCAGCGTGAAATGATGGGGCAGGAAATACCCTCAGGGCCCCTCTGGCCCCTCCAGGGACCCGCAGGCAAGTGGGATCCCAGCGCTCTTCTCTGGGGACTCCCATACTCATGGCCCCACGCCTCTTCCTGCAACACACTGTGACCTTGTCCGCTCCTGGTGGTCCAGCCCAGCAGCCACCTTTATTTTCCTAAAACATCCCGTGAGCCTTGCTTGTTGGCCCCTTGCCTCAGCCCACCTGCTCTCTGTCTTTGTCCCCGAATGCCATCCTCCTAGTGGCACCTGGGCACGGTGACTGGCACACAGGAAACACTCCCAAGAGGCGATAGAGGGAGGCAAGTCTGCCTAACCCTCCGGCCTCACCTCCAACCTGCCCCTTACTTGGCACACAGCGGCCACACTGGCCTCCTTGCTGGTCCCAAGCTCACCCAGCTGGCTCCTGCCTCAGGGCCTTTGCACTTCTTCCCTGCACCTGGAATGCTCTGCCCCAGATCTTGTGTGGCCAGTGCCTTCCTTCTCTGACGACCCATCTGAAGTAGCTCCTTGCCCACCAAAAGACTTCTCATCTCGCCGGTCTCTTTGGACTCCTCCTTGGTCATTTGCCTCCCACCCTGCCCCTGCCCTATAAACGACACCCCTACTGCAGGGCCCTCAGTTTCTGCCACTGTGCCTCTATCCCCAGGGCCTGGCACAGAGGGCCTTCAATGGCAAGTGGTGACACCAGAACCATTGCAGTTGGCCTTCTCCCCAGCCAGAGGCACCTGCTCTCCACCCTAAGCGCCTTCCTGCCCTCCTGGCTCCTATCATTCACTCACCACCCCATGCCCCTCCCCCAGCTGGGTGGCACCTGAGCCCAACGGCACATATGCACAGAGTCCTGCTCAGGGAGCTCCTCTGAGGCTGTGGGTCCTCCCGCTCCATCCGCCCCCCCCACCCCCCGCCAGCCAGTGACTCCTCCGCTGGACCATCTGGCCGGGTTGCACTGCTGCCCATTCCACTCCAAGTCCTTCTGTTTCCCAACTACAGAGAGAAGGAACGAGAGTCCCTGTCTGGGAACGGGCCTGCTTGGTGCTGAGAGCCATGTCTGGGACACAGGGAGACTGGCTTCTGGTCCCAGCTCTGCCTCACCATGTGACCCTGGGCCAGTCCCTGCCCTCCCTTGGGGCCAGGGACTGACCTCTCAGACCCCGACCCTAGTGCTCCACTCCTGGGGTCTCTGTAAATCCACTCGGGGCTCTGACTTCCTCAGTTTCCCCCTTATCTTGCTCCCCGACTTCCATCTCCAGGAGAGGAAACAAGCTGAACAATGTGGAGGGGACACAGGGGGTTCGAATCCCAGGCGCGGCTACCACGGGGGTCACTCACCTCCCGCTGATGAAGACTCAGGCCTCCTACACAGCTGTGTGACCTCTGGCAAGTCTCTCAACCTCTCTGAGCTCAATCCCTCATCTAGGGAGCATGGGAAAGTTTTAAAGGACATTGCGACTGACAAGGTAGCCATGTGTAAGGGACTGTCTTGGGGCTAGAGCTCCTCTGGAGAGCCAGCCTTTTAAATTTAATCATCTGGGGTGGACAGCCTTCGAAGATGTCTTCTTGCCTTCATTCAACAAACATGGACCGTGTGCCCTGTTCTAGGGGACTCAGCGGGGAAGGAGCCTGAGGAGCTTTGCGCCCTGATGGTGCAGACACCTCCGATTAGAGGGGATGTCAGCACAGCGCCCCCGCTGCCCCAGTGTCTGATGTGAGGGAGGGAAGGCTGGGGCTGGAACTGGCCACAGGGAGGTCAAGATGAAGGGCGAGCAACGACGGCGAGTTGGTGGGAGCAGCAGGCTCTGGGCGTGGGGGGCCTGGTGGGTCTGGGAGCATCTGGTCACCCGTGGGGAGCAGGGGGGTGTGTCACGGGCCACAGTAAGGACTTGGGCTTCTGTCCTGAGTGGGTCGGGAGCCCTGCAGGGCCAAACAGAGGACTGTCCCTGGCACCGCTGCGTGGGGGACGCGCTGAAGGCTGAGTGCAGGGCCCCTGGCGTCGAGCCGGAGGCGCCAGGACCAGTCCAGGCCTGCGGGGCCAGGGTGCAGGTGGGAGAGGTGCTCGCCGCCGGAAGGCGGTGGGGAGAAGATCGGGCCTCAGGTCCAGAGGTGACAGACGTCCCAGTAGGGACATGGCCAAGGGGGCGGGTGCACAGGTCCAGGAGATGTGAATCTGGGATCGGCCCGTGTAGACGCAGCACTAAAAGTCACAGGACTGGAGGAGCGCCAAGGGAGTGAGTGTGGGGCGCAGAGGTGCTACTTCAGGGTGCTGGGAGGGACGGAGCCCTCCAAGGACACTGAAAAGGAGCAAAGGGAGGTAGGACGAGAACGGGGTTTTCCAGGAGCAGGGGGGAGACCAGCACTCACAGACTGTGCCCTGGGTCAGAAGCTGGCTTCGTGTCCCTCAGCATCCCTCACAGGGCTGGCCTGTGCTGGGCACACAGCAGATCACCTGCCCAGACCTTCGCTGCAGGACCAAGGGGAGCTGTGTGCTCTCCCGTCCCTACTCGATGGAGGGGAGAGGGTGAGCGCTTGCCCAAGGTCCCTCCAGCAAGCTGGGGAGCTGAACACAGGCCCTGGCTTGGCACTGCTGTCCCCAGATGGGGCCAGGAGTGTCCTTCTCCCTGGGATTCCAGAGGCCTGGCCGCGTCTCACTCCCCACCCTGCCCGCCTCTATCCGGGCTCCATGAGTAGCCTCAGGCAGGGCCTCGGGTTCCCAGCTGAGTGCGGCTGCAAGCTGGCCTCCAGAGCTAAATCTGGCTTGCCAGCATGTTGTATTTGGCCTGCAAGAGGTTTTAAAAATTTTTTTAAAAACATTTGAGCCAACATTTAAAAATTGGGAGAGTTTACATTTTAAATTCCATATTTTTGGCTTCTACTGAAAATTTGCAAGATCTGGCAACTCCGGCCCACATTCCCACGTGGCAACAGTTGGGGAGCTGGGAAGCAGCTGCCCCCCCTCAGAGGCACCTCGGGGGGCCCCCACTGGGGAGAGGCATCGTCCACACCTAACTCACCTGACAGCTTAGCTAGACTTGGGGAGACTGAGGCCTGGAAGGTGGAGTGACTGTCGGGGTCACTCAGTGGGAAAGCCCCTGGGACAGGATCTGGGGACCCCCAGGCCTGGCATCAGGAGTCTTGTCACAACCCCACCTGGGCAACCTCAGAGACCCCAGCCTGCTTCTCCTTCCATGACCCTGGCCCTGGCCCTCCCGCTCTCTTCTTCTGACCTCAGGAATTGGCTGGCTCATGTCATTCATACTGTCATTCAGGCCTGTGGGCAGTGAGAGCTGGAGGTCTCAGAGGCCTGCCTTTTTTGTGGCTTCATGTTCACTAGACAATGAAGAGGAGGACCAGGGTCACCCATGGCCACTCAGCCAGATGGGACAAAGGCTGGACTAAAATCTAGGTCCCTCCCCTGGTTTGTAGCTGCCCCCCCCGCCCCCAACCAAGGTGTTAATGGTGAAACTCCAGGCATTATCCTCAAAAAAGGGCTTTCAGGTTAAGGACTGGAGGCCAGGGGTCTGCCCTGCGACCCTAAAGCTCCACCCCCAGCCTGGGGGGAGTTCTGGGGACACAGGCCTGTCCATGCTGGGAGGGCAGAGACACACAGCCGAAGGACCACCATCATGACCTTCATCACTATCATCATGCCAGGGACTGAACCTCTACTGTGTGCCAGGCATCTTTACCCATGACCTCTAACCCTCCTGCCGCCACACACCGGTGCGGACATGGAGGCCTCCGCTGTTCTCTGAGTCTGCTCCTGGTCTGTGAAACAGGCCTGATCCCGGTGTCTCTCGGACCCACCTATTTTGAGTATTTGATGTGAGGCTGGAGCAGAGGGGACCCAGAACAGATGCTCATCACACCTTATTGGCCCTGGGGGTGCAGAGTGTGTAGGGCTGATGCCCCCCGCCCCCTCCCTGGGAAAGGACACTCCCCAGGCCTCAGGATGGAGCCCTGCCCCCAGGCACCCACTGCTGGGCCCCGTCGGGTCCCCGCAGCCCTGTGCCGCCTGGCAGTCCTGGGAGGTACGTGCAAGGAGCCTTGAGACGCGGAATCCTCCAGAGGCCTGGGTGTCATGGGGCTCCCCCAGGGCCCAATGTCCCCAGAGTGAGGGCTGCGCCATGTGCAGGACTGAGTGGCATACAGGCGGGGGTCCCACAGGGCCAGGCCCTTGTGGAGGAGGGCACCTGTTGGGTGCGGAAGTTCCCTGTGACAAGGCAAAAGAAGGATCATGATCATTCCTGCCTTTTCTTCATGACCAGGAAAACCGAAGCCCAGAGGGGGTGGGTGACCTGTCCACATCACCCGCAGAGGGTCCTTGCACCGAGTCTACCCGAAGCTGCGGACTCCGGGGCTGAGCTCGGCGCAGCTGGCCCCAGCAGCCGCAGGGGGAGGCTGCCTAATTGGCCAAACTGCTCCCGGCTCGCCCTGGAGAATGAGGCAGGTCCCGTGGGGGGGAGGGGGGGTAAGAGCGAGGAGCAGAGGGGCAGAGGGAGAGGTTACGACTGCCTGGGTCCAACCCTGGCTCCTCTGCCATGACCTGAGACTCAGTTTCCTCCTCTGGACGTTGGGAGCATAATGATGGCACCAGCCTCCCAGGGGTGCACTGTGCTTGGGATCACGAGTTAGAACAACACCCAGAATTTTGTTTTTAAAACAACCTCTCCCTGTAGGGAAGCCATCCTGGGAGGGTCCTGGTCACGAGCTCCGCCAACCTGGCCCTGCGGCCCCCACCTCGGTCCTGTGCCTGGAGAAGTCCGGATGGGGCTATGTCCTCAAGAGCCCATAAAGCCCCATCCTGGCCCCAGGGGACACAGATGGTTTGGGAGACAGAGGTCAGCACCAAGGTGGGGGTGCTGCTCTGCACACCCAGGTCCCCGGGACAGCTACGTGGGGCTCACGTCTTGCTGCCCATCAGTGAGGCCAAGGTGTCTGTGTGCCCAGGGGCGTGGGTGCAGAGATGCTGAGAAAGACACCTGCTCTGAGATTTGAAGACCTCGGTCCTAGCCCAGACCCACCCCCCATGTGACCTGGGGCAAGCGGCATCCCCTCAGAGCCTCAGTTTCCAATTCTGTAAAATGGGGGAATTAGTGAAGGACACAGATCCATCTATCTGCCCGATAGGACAGTGACATACTACCTCACACGGAGGGGTCTGAGGTTCAAACATTCGAAGGGATAATCATATGAAATCCTGTGGTAAAACATGGAGGCAAAAACTCATGCACACTCGGGTCAGAACTATTCTGCCTGCCCCAAGCCAGAAATTTCACCTTAGAGATTCATTCTTTTGGTTCTTAAGGTCTTGCCTATTACAGATATGCTCAAAGGGGTGTGAGGAGGGAACTCGGAGGGGGTCAGCAAGGACTCACGGAGAAAGGACGCATGGAAGAAGGAGGGAGGGGACCACAGCAGACCTCTGCCTAGCTGCCGGCTGGAGGATGGGCTGAGGATGAGACTCACCCGGCTTGGAGGCTTCCGGGGGGAGGCAGCTTGGCCTCCATGCTTGCCGCTGCCTATTCGAGAACCACTAGTCTCCACGGCCCGGCCTGACCCCGCTCTGCCGGCAGCTTCAGCTGAGGACAGCGGAGGGTTCAAGGCCAGGGTCTTCTCTGGAGCTGCAGCCCCTGTGAGGGGCTCCTGGGCGGGGCCTGGGCCTTGCTCCCCCGGGGAGGGCTCCGGGCTGCGGCCTCTGGGCCCCCGGAAGGCCTCCAGGGTCCCGGGGTCGAGCACTCGCACAGTGACTTCATCCAGGAACCTGGAGAAGGGCAGCCTGGCCTCCCGTCGGCGGCCCAGCCGGGCAAGGGGGCCTCTGGCCGTCAGGGGCTCTGGGGTGGACTGCAGGCCGGCTGATGCCTGTGTCTCTTCCTGGCCCGGCCGTGCCGCCCAGCTGGGGCAGCATGTCTGGCCCTCGGGGCTCTGGCCCAGAGTGGGACTTGGTTTGCGGCTTTGAAGGTCCTCTCTGCATGCTTCCTTCCTAGGGGCTTCGGCCTGGGGCTCCAAGAAGGAGCTGTGGCCATCTTGCCCAGGGCTGCCAGGGTCCGGGCCCCATGCCTGGGAGTCGGCCCCCGAGAACATCCTCCTTAGTCAGTCCAAGGTCAAGCCTCTCCAAGTACCTCGTGGACCCCTACTTCTCTCCTCCCATGGGACTGGGATCCCCACACCCTCTTGGGGGGCGTTCAGGGCCATCTGTCCCTCATTGGCCAGAGTGATCAGCTGAATGCCTGCCTGCCCATCGATCCAGAGGGCACGTGGCAGGGGGGCTCCCACCCCCTAAATTGATTCTCACTAAGTGGGAGCTGGGCTTCAGGGCTTAGAAAGTGCTACAGAGAAGGTCATGTCCTGAGCTCTGTGTCTGTCTGGGGAGGAAGCCTGCACTGAATGAGCACCTGCTGTGTACGGAGTGGGGCGGGGCCTCAAGCACGCCACTCATGTCTCTTCATCTCCTCTGGCCCGTGTGGTGTTGGGTGCATGGAGATGGAGAGACAGGCAGCACAGAGACAGCTGTGACAACTGCCATGACAGGGCGAGCACAGGGCCTGAAGAAGGGGAAATCAGAACATCATTGATCTGGCCAAATGGGAGGGAATGGTGGAGACTGCTGGTTGCCTACCGTTCTCTTATTCGTCCTTAGTAAAGAATTCATTTTATTCCGGAAGCAAGATACTCAGCTAAAAGCCTGCATTTCTCAGGCTCCTTTGCAGCCAAGAGTAGTCAAGGAGATATAAACAGAAGTTATTGGGTGTGACTGCAGGCGGAGCTCCTTAAAAGGGATCAGACAGCTTGCATGTGCTTCTTTTGCTCCCACACCCCACCCTCCTGCTTCTTAACTGCGACATGGAAGTGATGGTTGGAGCTATTGCAGCTACATTGCACCATGAGGCAAACTTGTGGCAGAACCCATATATAAAGGATGGAAGAGCAGAAAGACAAAAGGAACCTGGGTTCCTGATGGTTACTGAGTCATCACATCAGCCCTGGATCACCTGCCTTTGGTGCTTTAACTTGAGAGAAATAACCCCCTGTCTATGTGAGCTGTAGTTACTTCCAGTTTCTGTCACTAGCAGCTGTGTGCAATTCCTCAACAATACACAGGGGATAAGGCAAGGAATAGTGGTTGATAATGCAATGAGGGAAGAGCCTTTGGCTCATGGGGCCCCAGGGTGTAATTAAATGGGGAGTAGAATGGAGGAGATTAACCCAGAGGAAAGGCCAGAGCCAGGCCTAGGCACTTTCTCCTTTGTGTGGAGGGAGATGTGCCTGCCTCCGGCATCTCAGGAAGATAGGAGGCAGGACTCCTTCCTGGGATGCACCTGCATGAGTCAAAGGAAGTCTCACTGGGAGGTGGCAGCCCCAGGCCCTTGGCTGGCCAACGCCTGGCCACTACCACCACCTGGGCTTCTGGTGCTGCTCAGAGCATGGCCTTGACTCTCCTTGGCAGTGCTAACTCACGGGTGTGAACCTGGGGCCCCTGCCCACTTGGTGGTGCCTAGATGTCTCATATCAAGTGCTAGGGACTCCTTCTTTTCTGGACTCAATTAGACACCTCTCTGAATGTCCCCACAGCATCTGTGACTGAATGTCTGAACAAATCCATGAGCTCAGCTCCACAGGAGCTGCCTGGACCCCTCCTTCTTCCTCTCCTCTCCCTCCCCCGCCAACCAGCAGGCCCTGGCAATTCAGCTTCTCTCAGACCTCAGGACATCCCTCTATCCCCAACATCACCTTGCTGGTCCCAGGTGCCACCATGTCTCACCTGTACACCTGCAATTACCCCTCCCTGGGGCCCCTGACCCTATGCTGGTCCAGCTTGGTCCTTCCCACAAACATACCAGTATGAACTTTAAAATTAACAGACCAGATAACCAGACAATGTCACATGATCATATGCCCTGCAAGGCCCTGCCAGCCCAGTGTCTTCTCTAGAGATACCGAGGTGTCTTCTCTACCCTGAAGGGCCCCCTGGAACCTCCATCAAGTTCCTGACAATGCTAAGCTCTATCTAGTCTCAGGGCCTTTGCATGTGCTGTTCTCCCCGCCAGAATCACTCTCCTTCCCTCTCTCTTTCCCTCTGTCTCCTCACCTAACTCCCATTTAACTTCAGGGCCCGAGTCAACAGCCTGTCCCTTGCAGCCCCCAGATCAGATCAGGTTCCCTTGCAAAAGCCTCTTGTCAACCCTGCTCTTCTCATAGCACAGCCCCCAACTGCAAAGGGTACATGTGCAATCATTTGTTTATTCTCTGTGTCCCCAGGAATGCAAGCTTTTCTCTGTCCTCACTCTCTACACAGGCCTAGGCACATAGTAAGTGCTCAATAAGTAGTTCTGGAGTGGACCCCTTCTGGGCTGAGAACTGGGGAGGAGAACATGGGGGAGCAGGGATCTCAGGCTCTTAGAAAGCCAAGCATCCTTCCAGCCTTGCAGTCCCCTGATAGCCACTCCTTGATACCTGGATAGCCCCCTTGGCAGCAGCTGTCCAGCCCCTGCCCCATGACCATCTCTGTGACCATCTCCATGACCATCACCATCTCCATCTCCATCACCATCTCCATCACCACCACCATGTCCATTACCACCACCATCACCATCTCCATCATTATCACCATCACCATCTCCATCACATCTCCATCACATCTCCATCACCATCACCAACTGCATTGCCATCACCATCCCATCTCCATCACCACCTCCATCACCATCACATCTCCATCACCATCCCCATCACCCATGCTATCCCCATCTCCATCACCACCACCACCTCCATCACGATCTCCATCTCCATCACCACCTCCATCACCATCACCAACACCATCTCCATCACATCTCTATCACCATCACCAACTGCATTGCCATCACCATCCCATCTCCATCACCACCTCCATCACCATCACATCTCCATCACCATCCCCATCACCCATGCTATCCCCATCTCCATCACCACCACCACCTCCATCACGATCTCCATCTCCATCACCACCTCCATCACCATCACCAACACCATCTCCATCACATCTCTATCACCATCACCAACTCCATTGCCATCACCATCCCATCTCCATCACCACCTCCATCACCATCACCATCCCCATCTCCAACACTATCCCCATCTCCATCACCATCCCCATCTCCATCACAATCTCGATCACCATCACCATCAATATCCATCTCCATCACCAACTCTGTCTCCTTCACCAAGTCCATCTCCATCACCATCAGCACCACCACCATCTCCATCACCATCCATCTCCATCTCCATCTCCATCACCACCTCCATCACCACCTCCATCACCACCTCCATCACCATCACATCTCCATCACCATCTCCAACACCATCCCCATTTCCATCACCAACTCTATCCCTATCTCCATCACCATCCCCATCACCATCTCCATATCCATCAACCATCTCCATCACAATCACCATGTCCATCACCATCCCCACCTTCATCACCATCACATCTCCATCCCCATCACCAACTCTGTATCCAGCACCATCACCCACTCCATCTCCATCTCCATTACCATCCCCATCAACATCACCACCACCATCTCTATCACCATCTCCATCACCAACTCCGTCTCCATCACCAAGTCCATCTCCATCAGCATCCCCATATCCGTCTCCATCATTGTCTCCATCACCATCTCCATCATCATCCTCATCTCCGTCACCATCACCATCACCAACTCTATATCCATCAACCATCACCATCTCCATCATTATCACCATCTCCATCACCAACTCCATCCCTATATTCATTACCATCCCCATCTCCATCAACATCACCATCACCAACTCCATCTCCATCACCATCCATCTCCATCAGCAACTCTGTTCCATCACCACCACCCTCACCACCACCATCTCCATCACCATCACCACCACCATCTCCATCACTTTCACCATCACCAACTTCATCTCCCTCACCATCTCTGTCAACATCACTGTCTCCATCTCCATCACCATCTCTGTCAACATCACTGTCTCCATCTCCATCACCATCACCATCCATTTCTACCACCATCTCCATCACCACCACCATTACCATCTCCATCAGCATGACCATCACCAACTCCATCTCCATCACCATCAACATCTCCATGTCCATCACCCCACCATCTCCATCACCATCTCCATCACCATGTCACCATCTCTATCACCATCACCATGTTCATCACCATCATCATTTTCATCACCACCACCATCACCATAACCCAACTCCATCACCATTACCATCTCCATCACATCACCATCTCCATCACCATCTCCATCACCATCCCCTTCTCCACTATGACCACCATCATCACGATCTCCATTTCCATCACTATCTCCATCTCCATCACCATCTACCTCACCATCTCCATCTCCATTACCATCATAAATTCCATCACCATCAACACCATCTCCATCACCACCACCATCTCCATCACCTCAACATCAACATCTCCATCACCATCACCATCACCACCACCATCTCCTCAACATTAACATCAACATCTCCATCACCATCACCATCTCCACATCCATCACTGTCACCATCACCAGCAGGAGGTGGCAGACCTAAGGTCAAATCCCTCTCCAACACTCCCAAAATGACTGTGGACAAGTCATGTCCCTTCTCTGTCACATGCAGATGGATGCCCCATTCAGGGACCGTTGTGGGAAGCGGTGTGAGAACACAGGTGCTAGGCGCCTCTATCACAGAGCCTGGCATCTAGTAGGACCTCAGGACGCCTAAAACACAGAGCTCTAATGTGTCCCATTCCCTGTGTATGTGTGGTCACAGGAGTGTTCTAGGGACTCTGGCCAGCTGGTCCTCTGAGCTTCTCCTAGAGTTACCGGCTGCATCAGACAAGTTCCCGTTGTCATAACAACCCATGGGCTCCCTGCCGCCTGGGCCCGAGGCCCGAGAGGATGCTGCCGGCTGCCGAAGCTTGCATCCTGGGCCTGCTCACCTCTCAGCACTCCTGAAAGGGCTCCACAGCTCCTAGTTGGCGGCTCCTGCCTCTTGACTCATCTGCTGCAGTCCCACCTCCTGAGTCTCTACTGTGTGTCAAGCTCCATGCTTATCGTGCACATGCATCATGGCCCAAATCCGCTTCCAGCCCTGTGAAGTGGGATGGCTGTGAACTCAGTTTCATGCTAAAAGAAGCAGTCTCAGGGAGGCCAAGTGACTTGTCCAAGGTCCCATGGCTCTGACATTGAGACCCAGGAGGGGAACCCCATAGGTCAAGTACTCACCCTATTTCCTCTCCAGCACCCCCTCAGCCCCTCCACCACTGCCTGGCCCCTCCTTGATCTCATGGGTGTGAAGCTGGCCTCTGTGAGCTTGGAGGGAGTAGGGACACAACTTCCCATTGCCTCTTGGGCTGGAACAGGAAGACCTGGTTATAGGGTGCTGGTGGGACCCTACAGGATGGACAGGGCATGCTGGGCACCCACTAAGGGTTCCAGACATCACCACACTTATTCTCACAGTAACCCTCCGAGCTAGGATTTGCTACCCCATTTCACAGAGAAGGATTTGGGTTCTGAGGAGAGGTCATTGGTCAACAACCATGGCTTGCCCTAGGCCAAGGACTGCAATAAACACTGGCAGGAGCGCAGTCCCCTTCCTGGGGCCTCCCTCATGCCAGTGCAGAAGTTTCTATTACTGTCACCCTTTCATGGATGAGGGCGTGGAGGGTCTGCGAATTCTCATACTTGTACTTTTTAACCACCTTGTCTCGTTGCTTCTGGATATTTCCCCGCTGGCCTGAGAATTTTAGAGGCCAGGGGTGCCTGGGTGGCTCAGTCCATTAAGTGTCCAACTCTTGGTTTCAGCTCAGGTCCTGATCTCATGAGTTGTGAGACTGAGCCTCATGTGGGGCTCTGAGCTCAGTAGGAGTCTGCTTGGAGAATTTCTCCCTCTTCCCCTCTCTCCCAAATAAATAAATAAATAAATCTTTAAAAAACCAAAAACGAATCCTAGAGGGCAGCCACAGGCCTTAGCTCTCTTGAGTCCTCAGCATCCATGCGCATGCTCTGTGCCATCGGAGTTTGCACCCTGGATTCTGCCCCAGCCTTTCTTCCTTAGAAGCGGTGTGCACTTGAGCTATCCAAACCTTCCAGGAGGTCTCCCTGGGCACGGAGTTCCCTGCAGGACTCCCTGCTGGTCACCTGTCTTTACAAGAGGTTACACAGCTACTTCATCCTACAACACGTAATTGGAGAGGCCTAATGGCCCCCTTCCGTCTCTCCAGCCCTGCAGCCTCCCCACTCTGCTATCCTGGAACCGGAGCACTGGGGGTCATGTGAACAAGACACCAGCATCTAGGGAATCAAGATGCTCCACCCATCCAACCAACCAGCCTTCAACCCATCCATCCCTATAGCCATTCATCCGTTAACATGTGCCCATTCGTGCATCCTTCCATGACTGTACCTGCTATCTGCTGACCTGTACTCACCCATCTACTAATTCTCTAATTCCTGTATTCATCCATCCACCCATTCATCCATGTATCCATCCTCGTTACTTGTATCTCATATCCATGCATCCATCTGCCCATCCACGGATGCATCCATCCATTGACATGTGTCCATTTGTGCACTGATCCACACTTCCATGCCTGTATCCAAGCATTCATTAACATACACTCATGTACCTATCCCTCCGTTCTTCCTGCATCCATCAGTTCATTCCTTTATCCACCATCTTATTGACAGTTGAGTACCCATCCATCTGTCCCAGCATCCAAGCACTGACTAATCCATTTAGTATCCATCCATTTTCTCATGCCTGTATCCATCTATCCTGGCATGTATTCCTGTATCCACCCATCCCTTAATCCATCTATCCATCTGTTGACATCTGTCCATCCATTTTAGATCCTTCCATCCATACTCCAATAGGACGTATGTCCTCTTCTGATCCTGGTACTCTCCCCTCTTACCCCCAGCTCTTGACCCATGCTGCTCCTGACACTCCACTACCCTCACGTGTTCAGCTCTGACTCAGCCCCGGACCTCACCTCCTGGGATTTGAGAAACTATTTATGGACTGTCTCCAAAACAGGACACGGATTCCTGGGCTACTCTCATTTCATTTCATTTCATTTCATTCCATTTCATTCATTCATTCGTCAACATCAAGTGCCTACAGGAGCAGGGGCACTCCTTCAGAGTGCTGTTGTGGGGATGATGCCTGAAACTGCTGATCCTGGGCTTGGCACACAGTAGGTGTTCAATAAATGGCTCGGATCGTGGGCCAGACTCTGTGCCCGAGTCCCTGCAAGTGAATGGGAGATGATCTAACAGACTGCTTGTGACTCACTTCCCACCCAGACCTGGAAATGTCTTGCATCCCACCTTAGCCCATGGAAAGTCCATCCCATAAGACAGGCTCCTGGAAGCCTTCACCCTCCTCCCTCAGCATTCCAGGTGCGAACAGCTCCAGGTTCTGAGGATCAGCAGAGCACAGAGCTATAAATATGAGCCCGCAGCTCAGGAGGGTCCTCCACCGAGGCACAGCCGCCCCTCGCCCAGCATCTTTGTGCTGAGCAGCCAGGAAGAAGCTGCATCTGCCACTGTGCTTGCTTTTCTGTGCCGCCCTGATTATAGTTAGAGTCGGGAAAATTAAGGGTTTTCGGGGACGCTGCCAGGGCCCTTGCTGCTGCCTCCCCGCCCTGCACGTCACAGATGCCAGGCAGAGCCGCCTCCATGGGCCACTTGCCCCAGCCAGCAGGGCCACGCCGGGCCTGGCTGGATAGCACACCACAGTTTACAAGGGGCTTTCTCCCACGTCCCCTGGACCCCAGGGAACAGAAAGGGTCTTTGCTGTCATTGGTGGGTGGTGGAACTGGGGCCCAATGAAGGGAAGCCATCTGTCCATGGCCCCTAGAGATGGAGGGCATGGGACCCCAGAAGGAGCCAGGCCCAGGGAGACCCTGCCCCACAGAGCCCCAAGTCCTTGACCCCTGCTGTGCACAGCGGGCGCCCGAGGCCCTGCAGGACCCATTTGCAGTTGCTCCTCATTCGGCCACCCCCACTCACTCCTGGGTGCCTACTCGCTCCCATCCCGCTGCTCAGGAGACTCCAGGAGGTCGCCCACGCTGTTCCTGCCCCAGAGGAACCACACTGGGGATGGGGTGGGGCACAGACGAGGAAGGAAACACCTCTAAATCAGGCAGGAAGCGGAAGCGCTAGGGCAGAAATTCCCATCCAACGCGCCGGGGTTCTGGGAGGGTGGGAGCGCCAGCTGAGCGGCCCTGGGCCTCAGTTTCCTCGCTTGTAACTGAGGGGAATGTCAGCCCCTGCCTTGCAGGTCCTGAACGAGACGGAGGGTCTCTGGGGCTGGCGCGCGCCCACGCGCTGCAAACGCTCGGTGAACCGGCCTGGGGTCCAGCCTCCTTCCGGCCACTCGGCCTTTGGGGCGGCCTCCCCGAGCCGGGTCTGGCCCTGCCCCCTGACGCTGGGCAGGACGAGGCCTGCCGGCACCCGGCCACCTGTCCCCTGGCCTCGCCCCGGGCCCCCGCCCCACCCTCCGGCCCGCCGCAGGGACGCGCGGGTCTGGGGGGCGATCGCCCGCAAACCGGACCCAGGCGCTCGGGCCGGCGGGGGGCGGGGAGGGGCAGAGCCGCGCGCGGAGGCCGAGTCCCCGCCCCGCCCCGAGACCGCCCGGTTCCCAGGAGTGGCCGGCCGGAACCCCCACCCCCACCCCCTTCCCGGGGCCAGCGAAACCTCCGCGGCGGGGCCCTGGCGCCCCGGCACCGGAGGGGGCGCCGCGGGCAGCGGAGAGGAGGCTGGACAGCCGCCTCCCCCACCCCCGCCCCCCCCTCCGGCCGGAGCGGGGGTGCGGAGCAGAGCCCGCCCCGGGCGTGGGTGGCGCCCGCCCCGCCCCCCCCCCGCCGGTGCCCGCGCCGCGCCCTCCCCGCTCGCAGGTACTCACCGCCCGGCGGAGCCGGCCCGGCCGGCGGCCGCCCGTCCACATGGCCCCGGGGCAGCCGCGCCGCTCGCCGCCGCCGCCACCGCGCTCGGGTCCCGCCGCCCTCCCCACCGAGGCCGAGCGCGCCGGGAGCCGGCGCGGCCGGGGCTCCCCCACCCCCCGGCTTCCCGCAGGGAGCGCCCGCCCCCCGCCCCCAGCCCGGCTCCCCGCCAGCCCGGGCCCCGCGCAGCCGCGGCTGATTCAGCGGCTCCCCCCTGCCGCGCAGGGCCGGGGCGCACTCGGGGGGCTCGGGGCCGGGCACCCGGCGCGGGGGTGCCGCGGGGGGCGCTGGAGCGGGGGAAGGAATGGCGGCGGGGCAGGGAATGAATGAACGCGTGCGAGCATGAATGGCGGAGCGCATGAATGAATGAGTGCCTGGTGTGCGTGCGGGAGGAACGAATGAATGAGGAACGAATGCACGAGGGGAACGCCGAGGGAAAGAGTGAATGGGCCCTTAAAGCCGGGAAACCTTAGGTGCTGACCTGTCTAACCCATTCATCCACGCATTCACTCAGTTCCCAACATTTATTGGACACCTATTGTATACCAGCCCTGCTCTAGGCCTGGGAACGCCGCAGGGAACGACGCCAAATTCCTGAGCTCCTGGAGTTCACAGTTTACAAATGTAGAACCTGCGGGAGTGGGGGCGGGGTGGGGGGGAAACGAAAGGCTTGACTCGGCCAAGCTAAGCTACCTCTTTCCGGGCCCTTACTCTACCGCGCCCCCAGCCCGACCTCAGTGCGTCCCTTGGGTCACCACAGGTACCTCTCCCGCCTTCCTTCTCAGCCGAATCCAGACACCTGGGCCAGGGTAGCCAAGTGATGGGGGAGGAGCTTCCTTACTTCCTGAGCTCTCAGAAGGGAGACGTAGCCTCTGGAGGGTCAGTGTTGCTCCGGGAACCTCCAGGTGGAGCACCTCCTTCCCTGCCCCCAGCAGAGCCCCACGCTCGCCCAGTCCTGGCCCTGAGAAATCAGGGTGTGGGATGAACCACTCACTCTCCCCCCCTGAGACATTGGGACAGGGTGATTCTGACGGCCCAAGCCAGGCTGGAACCTCATCAAGAACCAGCCTCAGTTCTGAGGACCTCAGAGCTCCCTGGGACTAATCTGCCAGCCCAGCCAGCCCAGCAGCAGCTAGCCTATGAACCCAGGAAGACGTCCCGGGAGGTGGGGGGAGGGCGAGCGGGGGCAGAAAGGATCCTGCGTGTTGGAAAGAGAGGTTACAAAGCATATGCACTTTACTCCTGTCCTCCCTCAGGACCTATGGGCTCATAGTTTACACATGTTTATATCATTCCCAAGCACATGGCAGATTAAAAATGCTGCCAATTAATACTTTATCTATTTTTTCATTGTGGTAAAATACACATAACATAATATTTTACCATTATAACTGCCTTTAAGTGCACAGTTCAGTGGCATGAAGCACACTCACATTGTTGTGCAACCATCACCACCGTCAGTCTTGTATTCTATATGTCATATACTTCGCAGTTTCTACTCCACTCAGTTAATTAGGGGAGTAGGTTGCTACATTCAGGCACAGGACAGCGCTGAGAAAAGGAGCTGGCAGCAAGGGAAGCAAGAAAAACAATCCACAGGAGACAGGAAAGTAAAGGAGACGGGACAGCCAAGAGCCACTGGAGGCTTTGGTTTCTAGGCAAAGCCCCCTCTCCTCTGCCTCAGGCCCCAGGGACATTTTTGGATAACACACAGGGGAAGGGAGGTTCAGGGAGCTTTCCAAACCCCCAGGACATCAGGGATGCCCTTTTGCCTCTGGGCTCAGAGGGTCAGGACAAAAGGACAGGTGGCAGTTTGGAGTGGGCTGAGTCCCTGCTTCAGGCTCTCTGTGGGACTGGGGTCTTTGTTTGGGGCCTTGGTCTCCCCATCATGAGTGGGGGCCGGCTCTGTGATCTCCACTCCTGCCCTCTTGGATCCTGACCATTCAGGCCGCACAGACGAGTGGAGCCCAGCCTGCTAACCCCCTACTTGCCAGCCCTAATGTCCCTGCCCTCCCCGGGCTCCAAGGGGACAACAGTCACGGTGGAATGTGGACGGAGCGTACACGCAGGGCTCTACCACATTTCCTCCCCAGACACTGGTCCTGTTCAGATGGTGCCAGAACGTTCGCCACTCGCCACCCGCCCTGGCTCGGCTGCTGCGAACGCTGCAGATGGCTGGGGAGGCGGAGGACGGGCAGGGAGGGGTGGGGGCGGCCCAGCCTCAGCTCAGGCAGCTTGCACACTTGAGCTTGGGCCTGCCTGGGAGGGCCCAGGAGAGCCCCTCCCGCACACTGCCCCGCCTCTGCCTCCGTCCGCACCCTGCCAGCCCTCTCTTCCCTCCTCTCCCCCAGTTCACAGTGAGGGGAAGGAGAGAAGGAAGCCGGCTCAGGCTGGGGGTCTCAGTTAATCCCTGTAAAGCCCTTGTGGGGGAGGTGGCACTAGCCTCCTTTGGCAGATGAGGAAACTGAGGCTCAGAGAGGCAAAGTCCCCTGCCTGAGGCCACTTTAGCAAATAGCAACTGAGCTGGGATTTGAATACCCTCGTCAATCTGGTCTGGTGGTCACCCCCATTCACGTTTTGTCTCCCACCAGACCCACCTCCAGGTGTCTCTGAGAACACCCAGGGGCGCAACCTGAAGATCCTTGCCAGATGGGCTGGTCTGTAGAGGCCTCTGCAGCCTGTGCAGCCAGCCGGAGCCTAGAGCACCGGCAGCAGTCAGGCAGGCTTCCTGGAGGAGGTGGGGTTTTAGCTGCAGGTGGGAGGAAGGGATAAAAGTGGCTGGCCTATAAAAACCATACCTTGGGGCTTGTAGGTCTCTTGTCCACATGGCTTCCTGCCCTCATTTGGGCTTCTGTTGATCACCCTGGCCACAATCCCCACCCCCATCTCTCAATCCCATTCCCTGGTTTTATTTTCTTCACTGTTCTAACTACTCTCCAGTGTTATCTGACGTAATTGTTTAGGTGTGTACACCGATCTCCCCAGCTGGAGACTGAGCTCCTACATGGGGGAGGCGGGTGGGGGGGAGAGTGAACAAATGATCACAGAATCGATGGAGGGAGGGAGAACCAGAGGAGGCTGGCCCACCGACGCCAGGCTTCGGGTCCCAGTGGCTGAGTGGAGGAGGGAAGGCAGCAGGTAGGGGTCACTGAGAACGAGGCTCCCGCAGACACCCCTCCCAGCCCCTCGGACTCCAAAGCTGGCCAGTCCTGCTGACCAGGCCTCAGCCTTCCTTTCCCTGCCGCCTCCCTCAGGCTGGAGTTGGAGAAGGTTCTAGGCACATGAGCTCAGGAGACCCCGGGTAGTTGAGGAGCCAGTTCACTCCACGCCCCCCGAAGATGCTATAACTTACGCTCCAGGCCCCCCTGCAAGACCAGGGCTGGACTTCTCCCACATGACCCCTGCCCCATCCTGCTGCCCCCCATCCCTCACCTGTTTCTCCTGGGAGCGCTTTCGGAAAAATCGAGGACTCAGTGTCAGCTTCTGGATGACAACCTAAGACAGAAACAAAAGGACAAAAGGGTCCCCATTTTGCTAATAGAGAAATAGGGGAGTCGAAGCCCTGAAGTAAGGGCTCACCACAGAGCCCTGATCCCCCTCCCCACGGTGAAGTGGCTCTCACCGCCCAACACTTTCCTTCTCCGCCACATAGTGGGCCCTGCAGGTGGGGCTGGCCCTGGCTCCACATGCCTCCCCAAAACCTGCCGGGACCCATCACCCAGAGCTGAGGCACCTGAAGTCGAGACAGATGTTAGCTGAATGAATGAAGGAACGAATGAATGCTGGAGGATGAACCTCCTTGTGATGGAGAGCCTCGTTCCCTACTCCCTGATACCTCCCATCTGGTACTCAAGGCCTTCCATGGGCTTCCCTGAGTCTCTGACATGGTGCTGCTACTCTTGACAGATGCTGAGGCCCTTCTGCCCCGTCATGTCCCTTCCAGACTACCCTCCACCCCATTGACCCCCAGGCATGCCCACTCAGCCTCTCTTCCTCTCGTCCCTGCTCAGACCAGGAGGCAACACTCCAGTAAAATAGAGGCTCATGGGAATGGGCTCTGGGCCCCTGGAATGGAAGGGTGTGCCCAGGGAGAAGGGTCTTACGAGGCCCTCTGCCCAGACTGCCATTTCCTGGCCCTCAGGACACGCCGGATTTCATCAGTGCAACTTGCAGTGGCTCTGAATCGTCCAGACGGTGGTTGGTCGTGGATGCCCCCCCGTGGCTGTCCCCCAGGACAGTGCCAGTCAGCACACAGGGGGCCTGTAATTCCCCGAGATGTCCAAATGGCCAGGGGTCAGGCGTCTGGCTCTGGCCGCATCTACCACCAGCGTCCCTCTCTGAGCTCTGTGTCTTCATCTGCAGAATGGGAACCTGCCACCCTCCTGTCTTCTCACCTGACGGTTCGGAAACTCTTCACCGTGAGCCAAGGGACACAGCCCTGTCCCGGAGTTTGCAGTCTTGGTGCCAGGGCCAAATAACCGGGGCACCCCCCTCCGTGCCAGGCACAGAGCTCCACACACAGGGAGCGAGGCAGCAGTGGGGCTGAGCCAGCTGCCCTCCTTGAAGCCTGGGTGACAGAGGTGGCCACCAATATTCCCCACTCCACTGGGCAGGAAAATTATTTCTGCTGATTCCTCTGCGTTCCAGCTGGTTCCCATGCCTTCAAGAGATCCAGAGGCTGCTCTGAGCCGTGGCCGCAGCCAACTTTAAGTCGCGCAGTAGGCAGGGACAGCGCTCTGGCCGAGGTGGAGGGCGGGAGGCAGGAGCAGCTGGGGCGGCCGGACCCTCGGGCCTCTCAAGCTCCTCTTCCCTGGGCTCTGCCCTGGTGACCCCCAAACCAGGGCGGTGGACCCACTCTGGCTTTCACACCTAAAAAGCAAGGGACCAGAAAGAAAAGTGCACTGAACCACTGCCACCTGTGTGCTCTGTCGCTGATCCTTCCAGCAGCCCTGTGAGGAAAGGAGTCGCAGCCCCCTGCGAGGGGGAAACTGAGGCATGGGGATTAGGCGATCGTGCTCAGGAAGTAGAGGCTGGGATTTGAACCCAGATTTGTCTGCCACAATGTCTGAGCTCTTTGCCCACAGCCAGTGGCCTCACTTGACCAGAAACAGGGCTAGCCAAGAGGAGGGGCCCGGAGGTGACGCAATGGAGACATAGACAGTCCCTGTGCGAGAGGGGCCAGAACTGAGCGTCCACCTCGAGGGGGTCAGACTCAGGGAGGACACAGCCAAATCCCCCCACCCGAGAGTGCCGGGCGAGTGGTGCCAGAGCCGAGGTCCCTGAGCCCGGGGTGCTCCTCAGGGCCAGTGGGGCCCGTGACTGTCACGTGGCCAGTAGGGTGACTGACCCAGTTTTCCTGAGACTGACAGGGTCCCAGGACAGGGGGTTTTCAGCTTTAAAATGGGACAGTCCTGGGCAAACCAGGATAAGCTGGTCACCCCAGGCAGGATAAAGAACATTTGATGGTTCAAGGCAAAAAGTTCAATTGAGGCGTAGTGAGGGGCTCCAGCACAAGGGGGACCAAATCAGGGAGGGCTTCACCTGAGGAAGCGTTTGGCTGGGAGGGAGGTCAGGTTGGTATTTTTTAAGATGGCCAGTTCCAGGGTTCAGCCAGGACCTGAGTACACTCCTGAGGGGCTTGGGGGCTTTTACTGGTGGAACTGCCCTTCTGGGACCCGGTCCTGGACCCTGCTCCTCCTCCAGGTGGCCTCGCCCAGACTTGAGGACAGGACTCAGGGCCGTCTGCCATCTGGACATCTACCCCTGTACTCTGTCACTTCCTGCCCGTCTCTGGCCAAACAAGCACCCCTGGGCCAGGGGGCGCCGGGGAGAGGGCAGAGAGAGTGCTGGCTCTGGAAACAAAGGGGGCAAATCTGAATTCAGTCCTTGCTGGGCTGGAGGGCAGGGGCCACACAGGCTCCCAGACTCTGGTCTGCGCCCCCGGGACCCCGTGCTCAGTCCCCAGGGGGTGCTAGCCCTGAGACAGCTCTCTTGGAGGAATGCGGCGTGTCCCGTGTGTGCTGCCCCCTCCCCTTAACAGGTGCAGGCTGGCAGCGAGGCATAGCCCAGTGCTGACCTTCCCCAGCGTCCCCATAGTGACTGAGTCCTGGGAACTGTGTGGAAGAGGTTGTCGAGAGGGATCCCTTTTGCTGTTTTGTACAGCTTTATTGAGGCACAAGAATGTACTGTAAAGGCTCAATTTATGCAATGTGCACAATTCGATAAGTTTTGACATATGTGTACACTTGTGAAACCATCACCACAATCAAGATTGAGAATGTTTCCATCAACCTCAAATGCTTCCTTAAGCCTCTTTGAAAACCACCTGTCACTTTACCCCGTCCTCAGGCAACCTCCGATCTGCTTTCTACCAGTATAGGTTAAGTTGCATTTTCTACAGTTTTCTATCAGTGGAATCATGTTTCTTTCTCTCTCTCTTTCGGGAGTGTGGCGGCTTCTTCCGCTCAACATGATAGTTGACTCCTTTCTATGATTGAGCCATAGTCCAGAATATGCTCTGATTTGTTTATCCATTCACCTATTCATGGACATTTGGGTTTTCCCACTCTTTGGTTATGATAAGCAAAGCTGCTATGAACATTTGTGTCCGAGTCTTTGTGTAGACATATTGCTTTAATTTGTCCGAGTGGAATGGCTTGATCCTATGGTAGGTGTATCTCTAACTTATTAGAAGTGGCCATGCTGTTTTCAAAGGGATCGTACCATTTTACATTCCTGTTAGTGAAGCATGAGAGACCCAGTTGTTCCATATCCTTGCCAACACTTGGTATGGTCAATCTTTTTAATTTTAGCCACTCATAATAGGTGTGTAGTGATATCTCTTTGTGGTTTCCATTCTCGTTTTCCTAATGACTGATGATGTTAAGAATCTACTTTAGTAAAGTCTTTCCCCGGTTTCAAATCTTTCACCTGTTTCTCAGCTGGATTTTTTGTGTTATTACTCAGTTGTAAGTGTTCTCTTTATATTCTGGACACGAGTTCTTTGTCAGATACCTGCTTTATAAGTTTTCTTTCCCAGTCTTCTGCTTGCCTTTTAACTCTCTTAAAAGTGTCTTTCAAAGAGAAAAGTTTTAAATTTTAAGTTTAAAATCTACTTTATCAATTTTTTTTTCTTTGATCATTTGTGTTAATTGTGGCAGGGACTCTTTCCTAACCAACTGTCTGTTGCTAGTATATAGAAATACAGTGATCTTCTGTCTAGCAATCTTGCTAATCTCACACATTCATTCTATTTTTTTTTAAAGATTTTATTTATTTATTTGACACAGAGAGAGAGCACACAAGCAAGGGGAGCGGCAGGCAGAGGGAGAGGGAGAAGCCCCGATGTGGGCTCGATCCCAGGACCCTGGGATCATGACCTAAGCCAAAGGCAGATGCTTCACCAACTGAGCCACCCAGGCTCTGTCACACATTCATTTTATTAGCCTTTTTGTAAGTTCCTTAGATATTTTTACAGAGATGACTATGCCCTCTGCGTGGAAGAACAGTTTTTCTTTTTTCTTTACCATCTATATAACTTTCATTTTGTTTTGTTTTGCTTTCTTGCCTTGTTGCATTGTCTGGGACCTCCACTGCAATGCTGAATAGGAGTGGAGAGACGTCCTTACCTTGTTATGTGCCTTAGGGGCCAAGCATTGAATCTTTCACCTTTAAGTGTAACTTCCTATAAAGTTTTTCTTAGAGGCCCTTTGTCAGATTAAGAAAGTTCCTTTCTGTTCTTAATTTACTGTGCCTTTATTAGGACTGGAAACTGAATTTTGTAAAAAAAACGAACAACTGCATCTATTGAGATGATCATATGTTTTGTTTCTTTTCTTTTTTGGCTGTTAATATGCTGAATCACACTGATTGATATTCAAATGTGAAACCAATCTCATATTGCTGGGATAAACCTCACTGTGACATGATGGCATTCTTTTTATATTTTGTCAGAGATAATTTGCAGATATTTTGTTAAGAATTTTTTGTGTATGTTCAGGAGGAGTATTGGTCTGTAGTCTTTTTTTTTTTTTTTTTTTAAGATTTTATTTATTTATTTGACAGAGAGAGACACAGCGAGAGAGGGAACACAAGCAGGCGGAGTGGGAGAGGGAGAAGCAGGCTTCCCGCTGAGCAGGGAGCCCCATGTGGGACTTGATCCCAGGACCCTGGGATCATGACCCGAGCCGAAGGCAGTCGCTTAACCGACTGAGCCACCCAGGCGCCCTGGTCTGTAGTCTTCTATAATGTTGCTGTCCGGTTTCAGGATCAGGGTAATGCTGGCCTCAGAAGATGAGCTGGAATCCCCTTTTCTTCCATTTTTTGAAAGAGTTTCTTTAGAATGGGTATTATTTCTTCCTTAAGTGTTTGGTAGAAGCAAGATGAGTCTAGAATATTCTTAATAGAAGGTTTTTTTTTTTTTTAAGTCTTATTTATTTATTTTAGAAGGGGGAAGCGGAGCCCAACGGGGGGTGGGGCTCGATCCCAGGACTCTGAGATCAGGACCTAAGCTGAAACCAAGAGTCAGACACACCCAGCCGACTGCACCACTGAGGTGTCCCTCTTTACGGAAGGTTTCTAACTACATATGCAACTTATTTAATGGACATGGGTATGCAGATACCTATTTATTCTTGAAATAGCTTCAATAGATTATATCCTCCAGAAAATTTGTCCAGTTCACCTAAGTTGTTGAATTTCTTGGCGTAAAGTTGTTCAAAATATTCACTTGTTAGCTTTTCAATGTCTGTAGGATCCATGGTGATGTCCCCTCTGCTGTCCCTGATATTGGTAATGTATGTTTTTTTTTTCTCTCTCTTCTTTTTCCTGATCAGTCTGGTTGGAGGTTTATCAATTTTATTGACTTCTTAAAGGATCATCTTTTGGTTTCATTGATTTTTCTATTGTTTTAGTGTTTTCTATTTCATTGATTTCTGCTCTTTATAACTTCCTTTCTCCTGCTCCCTTTGGGTTTTTCCCTTCTTTTCTCTAGTTCCTTAAGATGAAAACGGAGGTCATTGAGACCTTTCCTCTTTTATAATACAAGAAGCATTTAGTGCTATAACATTTCCTCCAACCATGATAACTTCATCCCACACATTTTTATAGGCTGTGTTTTCACTGTATTCAGCTTGAAGTATTTTCTAATTTCCGCTGTGATTTCTTCTTTGACCCATGGTTTACTTAGGAGTGTGTTGTTTAGTGTCCAAATGTTTGGTGATTTTTCTAGACATCTGTCTGCTATGGATTTCTAATTTAATTCCATTGTGATAGAAGAATATACTTTATAGGATTTCAGTCCTTTGAAACTTATTGAGACTTGTTGATTGCCCACAATATATTTTATTTTGGTAAACGTTTTATGTGTCTTAAAAGGAATGTATTCTGCCATTGTTGAGTAGAGTATTCTACAAATGTCAAGTTCATTGATAGTGTTGTTCAGATCTTCTATATCCTTACTGATTTTTTGTCTGCTTCTATCAATTATTGAGAGAATAGTGTTGAAATCTCCATTTAATAACTGTGGATTTGTTTATTTCCCTTTGCAGTGCTACAATTTTTGCATCATGCATTTTGAAGTTCTTTTATTAGGTGCATAAACATTTAAGGTTGTTAGGAACTCTTGAGGAAGAATTGAACTCTTTATGATTATGAGATGACCCCCTTTATTCCTGGTAACATTCTTTTTCTCTTAAATCTACTTTGTATAATAATATAGCCACTCCAGCTTTTTTTGAATAGTGCCAATATAGTATATCTCTTTCTTCATTTTTACTGTTCCTCCAACTGTGCCTTTGTATTTATTGTGGTTCTTGTAGACACTGTACAATTGGGTCGTGCTTCTTCATCCTATCTGACAATCTCTGCTTTTTAATCAGTCAACTTAAACAATTTATATTTAGTATGATTATTATTACAGTTGTTTATTTTTATTTATTTTTTTAAAAAATTTTATTTATTTATTTGCCAGAGAGAGACACAGCAAGAGAGGGAACACAAGCGGGGGAACGGGAGAGGGAGAAGCAGGCTTCCCGCGGAGCAGGGAGCCTGATGCGGGGCTCGATCCCAGGACCCCGGGATCATGACCTGAGCCGAAGGCAGACGCCCAACGACTGAGCCACCCAGGCGCCCCTATTAACAGTGGTTTACATCTATTATCTTAATACTTATTTTCTATTGGGCCCATCTGTTCTTAGTTCCCTTTTTCCTACTTTCCTGACTATATTTTTGATCAATTGAAGAATATTTATTATTCCATTTTATCCTGTTATTGGCTTATCAGCTCTGCTGCCTTGGTTGTGCATGGTTATGAGTTGTTGCTATTTAGTGGTTTAGAGTTTACAGTATACATTTTTAATTTATCAGACTCTACCTTTAAATAATACCATATTACTTCATGAATTATATAAGAACATTACCACAATATACTGCCATTTCTTCCCATTTATGACTTTGGGTTATTTTGTTGTACATTTTACTTCTGCATATGTTGTAAGTTCCACAATACGCTGTTGTTATTTCTCCTTTAAACAGTAAAGTATCCTGTAAAGAGATCTTAAAAAACAAGAGGGAAAATGTTTTATATTTACCCACATAATCACCATTTCTGGGCTCTTTACTCCTTGGTGTAGATCCAGATTCCTTCTGTTTTCATTTTCTTCTGCTTCAAAGGACTCCCTTTAGCATTATGAGCTGGTCCCCTGGTGATGAATTTCCTCTAAATTTTTAGGGTCTAGAAAAGTTTTTATTTTACCTCCATGTACTTGGTATTAAGTTGTATGTTGACAGCTTTTTTTCTTTCAAAAAAATACATCACTTCATGTATCTTTTGGCTTGGATTGTTTCCAAAAAGAAGTCTGTTGTCATTCTTATCTTTGTATCTCTGTACATAATGAGAATTCATTTTCTTCTGTGGGTTTTCAGCAGTTTGATTATAATAATGGCCTGGCATAGTTTTCTTCCTTTCTCCCCCCTGTGAGGGGCTATTGAAATTCACAGATCTGTAGTTTTATAATTTTCATCAAATTTGGAAAAAGTTGTGGTCATTATTTCTTCAAATAGTTTTTCTGTCCTCTCTCCTTTTTCTTCCCTGGGGCTCCAATTACACATATATTAGGCCAGTTGATGTTGTCCGACAGCTCAATGATCCTCCATCCACTTTTCCTCCCACTCATTTTCCTCTCTATGTTTCATTTTGGAGGATTTCTATTGCCATGCCTTCAAGTTCACTAATTTTTTCCTTTTAAAGTGTTTAATCTGCTGTTAAATTCCATTTGTGTATTTTTTTAAATCTCACACATTGTATTTTTTAACTCCAGAAGTTCAGTTTGGGTCTTTTAAAACATACTCTATTTTTCCCTTCTTTATGCTCATGATTTTCTCTGCCTTCTTGGACATGTACCTGTTTTACCATCTATTTTCCTCATTCTATCATCTGGTCATTTCTGGATCTGTTTCTATTGATTTATTTTTCTTCTTCTTATGGGTCACATTTTCCTTTTGCATTCCTGGTAATTTTTTAAAAAAGATTTTATTTATTTATTTGAGAGAGAGAGAGAGACAGAGATAGTGAGAGAAAGCACGAGTGGGGAGGAGAGGGAGAAGCAGGTTCCCCACTGAGCAGGGAGCCCGACGTGGGGTTCAATCCCAGGACTCTGGGATCATGACCTGAGCCGAAGGCAGATGCTTAACTGACTGAGTCACCCAGGTGCCCCTAATTCCTGGTAATTTTTGATTGGATGCCAGGCATTGCAATTTTTCTTTGTTAGGTGCTAAAGTTTTTCATGTTCCTTTAAATATTTTTGGCTTTGCTTTGAGATGCAGTTAAGTTACTTGGAGACGGTTTGATCCTTTCAAGCCTTGCTTTTCAGCTTTGTAAGCAGATCTAGGTCAGCCTTTAGGGCAAATTTGACCCCACTATAGAGGCAATACCCTTCTGAGGACTCTACTCAATGCCCTATTGTTATGAGGTCTTGCCACTCTGGCTCCTGGGAAGATGAACAATTCTCATTCCTGTATGACCCCAGAGGATGATTCTGCCTCTTTCTTTCTATTGCTCCTCCCTCAGCTTTGTGGTTTTCTCACACTCATGCACTAATCAGTACTTACTAATCAGTATTGATCAGTAAAGACTGGAGGAGAACCCTCTGCAGACCTCTGAAGCTCTTTCTCTCTGTGTAGCTCTCCTTTCTCTGGTGTTCTACACCACGAATTATAGATGTCTTAGAGTCTCTGAACTCTGGGTTCCAACTTAGAGAGAGTTCTGAGTTTTGTTTGGGTTTTTCTTCTCTGAAATGTAGGCTAGAAACTCTCTCCAGGGACAGTTGTAGGGTTCACCTCATGTGTTTACCTTTTCTCAGGTCTCACTGTCCTGGGCTGCCTTTTATCCAGTGTCTGAAAACCATAGTTTCATTAGTATGCATGTGCGTATGTGTGTGTGTCTAGTTTAAGATCAGAGGGTAAATCTGATAGCACTTTCTCCATTTTGGCTGGAAATGGAAGTGCTTATCATGACTTCTCAGAAGGGATTCAGACAGCTGGGCAAAACCTCCTTTTTATTCCCCTTTCCTCTTTCCTGTTACCCGGGATTAAGACATGATGGCTGGAGCTTCGGGAGCTTTCTTAGACCAGGAGGTGACTTATAAGATGGAAGTTATATGCTAAGGGTGTAGGAAAAGAGAGATGGATAAAAGGAGCCTAGATCCTTGATGACATTGTGGAACAGCCCCACCACCTCTGCAGAGCCAACTTCTCATTTTCTTTTACTTGAGACAATACGTCCTTGTGTGTTTAATTCTAAGTTATTTGGTGCTTTCTGCTTTGCTACCAAACCTAATTCTAATGGATACAGCTCCTCATCCCAGCACACCCTTATTTCCCTCTCAAATGCCCAGTCAAAGAGTGCCCAGAGGATGTGGACCCACAGTGGGGAGTGATGAAGCTGGCTTTGTCCCCATCCACTGGTCATTCCGTCTGGCTCTGGTCCTGACTTCTCTTCCACTCTCTGAAGCTGGCCCATGGAGGCCTTTGCTCCAGGATCTGATTCCTGACTCTACCCATGCACGTCAGAGCCTCCCCGCAGACATGGTTCTACACTGCTGGCCCCTCATCGTGCAAGGTGCAGGGGGCAGATAGAGCAGCCATGTAGCCCTGTGAAGAATGCAGTGGTGAAGGTGGACCTGTGGGCTAAGTGGTGCAGTGGTGGAGCTGCACAGGGGGTGTAGGAGGAGGGCAGCTTGGTGGTTTGGGGGCATGGCAGGTGGTAGACGTGGTGCAGGTACTGTGTGCAGTGTGGTGCAGGGCATGGCCTGGGGTGCGTGTGAATGATCTGACCTCATTCCTGTTTCTGCCTCCCACTGACTACTGTTCACTGGCAAGGGTGACCAACACTTGGGTTGTTGTCCACCCCACACCCTTCCTCTCATCCCCTCGCCTGCCCCTCCTCTTTGCCAACAGAGTGCCCGTCTGTGCTGGTCACCCAGCTTCCTACATGCAGCCACCAAGCCAATCACAGCAGCCCCACTGCTCTCATGACTCAGGAAGGGGTGCCCGAGGCCACTGGGGCAGGTGGAGGAGGAAGAGGCGGGGGGAAGTGTGTGCTGGAAGGCTGTGGGGAAGCCCATCAAAGAGACTCACAGCAGAGATAGCTCCTCTTCTCTCTGAAGATGCACTGTGCATGCGGGAGATGCAGGGCACCAAGGGCCACCCTGAGGCATATGGCAGCCAGGACAACAGGTCAAGTCTGGGAGAGCAGATGGACGGAAGTTCCTGAGTCCTGGTGATGTTACTGCCAAGGTGCCAAGAGAACCACCCTACATGCCCTGCCTTGGGTAACACACCTTCCTAGAGCTTGCAGTCACATCCCACGTGGTGGCAGGTAGGTTGCCCTCGCCACGAAGCAGCGACAAGTGTCGCCACTTGCCGCATCGTCATGAAGGGCAAAGGTCTCATGGCGGCCGACCCCTGTACCGGCACCCCGGAAGTGCTTGGTTGCTTCCCTTGAAGGGGAGGGGTGTTGATGACAAGAAACATATGAGTCCTGGATGGTCCCCACCCCACCCTGAGGGCACACAGAGGACTCCATTATTATCTGTAATGTTTCTATATTTTACATTAGAAAAGGGAAGGAGTTAAAACAATTGGAACAAAATGCTAGTGATTGTCATTTCTGTGTGGCGGGTGCACAGCTGTGCGCTCTTTGTTCGTGTACTTTTCTGAAATGACATAAAAGGCGATGATGAGCTGCCCTTCTTCCCTCCCCCATGCCGGGTCCGCAGGCCCATTGGCTCAGTGCGGGGTGGCCCCTGCTCCGGTTTCAGGATGTGTCCCTGGCTGTGCCCCCAGCAGCTCCCCCCAGCTCACGCTCCTCTCCACAGCCCGGCGGCTCGAGCAGAGAGCAGATGGCTGCTCCGCGGGCCACCAGACACCCTCCGACACTTCTCTCCCTGCCACCATGCCCAGGGCCCTGTCGCCCTCCAGCCGCTCCGATGCTGAGAGCTGGGGAGCTTGGAGGGAGGGGGGAGGTGGTGGGGTGCCAGGGGAGGGCAGGGGGAGATGGGGTCAAGGGGAGGTGCCCTCTCTCTGCTTCTCTCCCAGTGAGTGGCTTTCGGACCACAGCTGAGTGTGGGTGTTGGGGGCAGAAGGGGGGCACGAGGGACACAATCAAGAATTCCAGTGTGACTCGGGGTCCCGCATTACTACTTAGGTTTCAGAAGATGGCCCCAGCAGGGTCCCACATGGTAGCTCTCGGGTCCTGTGCATGGTGGCAGGAAGCCTTAAACCCCTTCTGCCCAGTGGGTCCCCTGGCTCCAAAGAGTGCCCTGGACCCTCCCGTCCCTTTTGCATGTCTCACTGTCCCCACCAGATGTCCGTGGTCCCCCACGTCTCCTGGGCGCTGGGTCCATGGTCCCTTACCTCTCCTGGGCACTGGGTCCATGACAGGATTCAGCTGATGACTGGGGAGGGGCTGGGTAGGTGGCAGTGGAGGTAGGGGGAGCCGGAGCAGGTTTGGGGAGGACAGGTGGATATCTGAGGGAGAAAGTAGGGCTCGGTTTGTGCAGCTCTGGGTGCTTAGAGCAGGGTTCAAATCCCATTCTGGTTCAGAGGGTCTGAGTGACCTTGGGCAAGTCACCCTGCCTCTCAGGCTTCAGTCTATCCCTTTGTAAAATGGGTCTAATATTGGCGACTCCGGGGTTATTAAAAAAATGTCACCCTGGTGCCGCCTGCCTCATTTGACACCTGCCACCCCTTTCCCACCTCTGTGGGCAGGTGGGTCACCTGCTTCAACAGCAAGCATTGAAGAGGCCCTGCCCTCTGGCTCCAGGCATTTACTCCTTCTCTGTTTGGCCTTGCCCAGGGCCTCGGGGCCACCAGGTCACCCCCACACTGAGCAGATGACACCTTGAAGGCCGGGCTCTGGTGGCTATTTTGTATTATTGTTACAAAATGAAAACCCACCATTCCCACACCTGAACTCCTTGCCAGCATTTCTGGAGGCTCACATGTGTTAATGGTGTTAAGCAAAGTTGGGATTTCTAAGCTCCAGCGAACCCCACACCTCCCCGCCCTGCCTGCTCCCCGCTTCCCGGCTGGGACGGCTCCCAGGTCTCCAAGGATTTGCAAAGTGATACTCGTAGATCATGTCGCTGGAGGTTTTCTCCAGCTCTGAAATGATCGAGAAAGAGGGATAGAGCCCCTGGGTGTCTTTTGTGGGTTGTGTTTGCTGAGCGGCAGGCCAGCTCCCTGAAGCTGCGCGTGGGGGTGGCGCCCCCCCCTCCTCACTGCCCTCACCTTGCCTCGGGACTGTGGCTGAGGCTCCTGGCCAGCCACCAAGCCAGTCATTCAGGTGCCTCAGGGCTCCGGAGTCTTGAGTGCTTTTGCTGCAGCGATGAGCAAGAGAGGCCAGCTGAGCTTTCCAGCCTCCTCTTCTGCCCACTAGCCTAGCCTGGAAGGGCCTTGCTCTTCATGCCCGTTCAGGGAATCCCATATTTTACAGTCCTACCCTTGGGTTTCAGGCAACCAAAAGGGATGCTCTATTTGTTATAGGACTCTTTGCAAAGGTCAAAAACCCAACTCCCAGTGGTTTCAACATCAAGGGAATTTATTGGCTTATGTCGCTGAAAAGTTAGAAGCTTCAGTTAAGGCTCGATCCAGCAGCTCAAAATGCTATCACTCCAGATCCGGCTGGACTCAGGCTCTCTACTCAGTTTCATCCTTGGGCTCCAAATTGTGCCCCCAGCAGCCCCAGACATTCCCCTCTTGGGGACATGTCCGCCCCTGCTATAAACTCACACGCTTAAATCTCGAGGGCAGAGAGAGAAAGAGAGACAGAGAGGGAGGGAGGGAGGGAGAGAGAGAGTCATTTCTGGTAGCACTCAACACATCCTGAAATATCCTCTTATTGACTAGAATTAGGTCACATGCCCACCCCTGACCACTCTGGATAGCCAGAGGGTAGGATACGCTTATTGGCTCGAGCCAACCATGGCCACTCTCAGAGCAGAATGAGGCTGCTTCTGATGAAGCCCTCCCAACAACACCGAGAGGGGATGGCAACAAGGAAGCTCAAGCTCAGGTAGGAAAGCCATGCAGCCACGGCCACGCAATTCAAAGGCACGGGACTGTGGGGGGGGGTGGCACCTAGGTCTGGCTTTCTGTTTACAGCAGGTGCCCTGTGCAGGCCTGGAGCCAGACCCGGCATGAGCTAGACCCTCAGCTTGCCCCTGGCCCAACCCTGGGGGACACTGGGGCGCGTGGCCCCGTCGGGCGGCGCTGTCTGCTTCCTACTCGAGCACTCGCCTGGTGAGGGCTCCTCTGACCCCAGAGTGCTGGGCAGGCATGGTGCCAGAGCTAAGACCCCAGGAGCAAAGGGCTAGGGGAGGGAGTGGTGGATAGGTACCCCAGCTTCCCTCCCCGTACCCCCAGCCCCTGCTGTGGGACGAGCAAGGTGTGTTCCCCACCTTCTCTCCGAAGGTCTCCTGCAGACTGAGCCCGCAGTGGCCATGGTGGCGATTGCTCATTGACACACCCTTTATCAACCTGTAGTCCACCCCCAACCCCCCCACTTCTTCACATGCTTCCTAGAATCACCCCTCCCAAATAAGCCACTTGCATCCAGGGAACCCAAACCAAGACAGCAGCACCTAGGGTCTGAGGTCTCCCAGAGTCCTGGCACCACATGCTGCCAAGCAAGTGGGTATTGATTTTTTACTCAACTCCCAGATGATGGCTCCTCATGGCCAAGGGAGGGAGCAGATGGGGCCCATTCGCCTAGGTCTAGCTGAAGCATAGGCATGCAAATTGTTTATATCTGGCCCAAAGCGGGCTCAATGGACACTTTATTGCACTCCTTACCCAATGCCTAAATTTTCTGTACAGCTTCCCTGCTCCAGTCATTCCATTGTTTGCACACCCCTAAGGATGGGGAGCTCACCACCATTCAAGTAGTCCAATCCATCTATAGATGGCCCTGAAATTTGTTCGATACTTAAGAAATATTAGATATTGAATAAATGACAAAACAAAGTAATTATTTTAGTATCAAATCTCCAAGCACCTCTTTTGGGAAGCAACCAGCCAGAAATATACAAGAATGCTGGGAACAAAGGCATGAAGGAGTGCTTCTGGAATCTAGTTCACGGATAGCCAACAATGACCGGTGGCCCCAATCCGGCCCACTCCGTTTTTGTACATCCTGCAAACTAAGAATGGTTTTTATGTTTTTAAATGGTTGGGGGAAAAAATAGAAGCCTATTTCATGACATGTAAAATTATATGAAATTCAAAATCCAGTGTCCATAAATAGAGTTCCACTGGAGCATAGCCATGCTGTCATTCACATCTCGCTGTGGCTGCTTCCCTGCCCCAGCGGGTGCAAGGGTCTGTGACGGAGGCAGTTTGGCCCACGATGCCTCAAATATTTACTATCTGGAACTTTATAGAGAAAGTGTGCCGCCCCTCATCTGGTTCTTACAAGCAACTTCATCCCATTTTACAGGTGGGGAAATCGAGGTTCCACGGGGCCAGGGAGCTCTGAGTTGACATGTGACAGGACGTGCCATTCCCAGAATGGCAGCCTGACCCCAAAGCCCCGGGACCTCAGTCAGCCTGGCTCCCCGACCCCCCGAGAGCCAGGTCCTCCCTCCTGTCCTCGTGGGCCCAGCCGCCCGGGACGGCCTGTCCTGCTGGGTGGCTCCTGGCCTGTCCGGAGCTCCCGCTATGCCGGGGGCTGGAGCCGGGCACAATCAGAGGCTCATTGATGTGGCAGCGGCCGCGTGTCAGAAGAATCAATGTTGCTTCCCCGAGCAGCTGGTGGAGCCTCCGAAAGTAGGTCAGGCCCCAGGAGGGGCGGTCCATTTTTAGCTTTTCATTAGGGCCTCATTCATTAATTCCTTCATTTAATATTTACTGAGCAGCTAGTCTGTGCCAACCCCCGCCGTGGGGATGGAGAGCACAGGTCAGTTACTGGGGAGGGGTGGGGTGTCCCTGCCCGGCCGATGTCTGCGGGCTGGAGACGGGACAGTCATAGCCACCAGCGTGAAGCCGAGGTGTGACCCAGGCCGAGAGCAGCCCCAGCACTGCCTTTCAGGCGAGAGCAGAAGCATCCGGGTTGGACGGAAAGGGGTCTGCCAGGTGGAGGTGGGAGGGGGAGCCTGTCGGGCGGAAGGAACGGCCTGTGACCGAGTGTGGCCGGGAAGGCTGTGGCTGGGAAGGCTTCGGCCAGGAAGGCTTCGGCTGGCGGATACAGGTGCGGAGCTTGGGGCTCTGATGGTGCGAGAGGGGTGAGGCTGCAGGGGTGGGTGGACCAGGGGTTTCGGGAGACACGAAGCTTGCCCTGGGTGCCATGGGTGCGGGGCCCAGTCACAGCTTTGGGATGGGGTTGGGGGCTCAGTCAGGCCGGCAGATGGAAAGCTCGTCTTGGAGCCACAATGCGGAGGGAGCACTGGAGCTGAGAGTGACCAGAGTCTGGCGTCAGCCGGCAGGGACAAGGGGAGGAAGGGGAGGGGAAAACCAGAGTCAGAACAGGTGGGTCATGGGGGCCAGCTGTGGGTGGGAGGGGCCAGAGGAGCAGGGGGAGAAACTCAATGCAGGCTTTGGAGGCTTCCAAACCCCTGGGGTACCCTCCCCTCTGCTCCTGCCATGGGGCTGGGTCCTCCAGAGTGCATCCCGACAGTCACCTGCCCTCAGCCTCCATCCCGGGCCCCCTGGGTGTGTGCCTCCCTTCTTCCTGCCAGCCTTGGAGAGGCCCCCTCCTGCCTCACTCTTCTGACCCCCAGCACCCCTGGGGCCTGGCAGGCTCATGGCTGCCCTGTGTGACTCCAGACAATGCACAGACATATCCCCGTCAAGCAGGGATGCCTGGGGCGCCCCCATCAATGCCTTCTTCTCTGAAGGGTTGATGGAGGAACCTGGGGTCAGGCCCAGCTTGGGGGTGGGGAATGCCTTTGGGTTGCTGGGAAAGCAGCTGTCACCCCTCTGCCTGGGAGGCCACACTCACAGAGTGTCCTTTGATCCTGTTGAGAACTCTAGGTGGACGTGGGCCTGCCCCTGCTCACATGGCTCCGTGCACGACGCTGTTGACACTTCCTTCCCCCATCATAATTCTTGGTTAACTTGTGTGTCCCCCAGGAGGCTGCACCATGGTTCCCACCCTCAGCCCTGTCACCCAGCCCTCCTTGTGCCCAGACAGCCAAGGCCACGTGGACAGAGTGACGGTCATCGCAGGGTAAGCAATGGGACAGAAGATGGGTCTTCCGGAGCCTGGCCAGAGAGGGCATGCATCCCATCGGTTTCCAGCCCGGGGCAGGGCCCAGGGGATGGGTGTGTGGGTGGGACAGTGGTAGGGGGACAGAGGAGTAGGGGGGCAGTCAGTGGCTCGTGGGGTGCCCGCCAAGCCCCTGGAAGCCCCTGCTCATGCTCCTTGGTCCCATGTGGACCTGCCGACCCCCTTGGCTGCACATGACCCCTCAGCAGCCGTGAGCCCTGGCTCCCGATAAGAGGGTCTCGTCACAGCAGGAGTTGGGTGCTTGCCCCCTCCCGTCTCCGTCCGCACCTGAGCCCACTGGGTGTGGCCCACGGTGTTTTTCTGGCAGGAGATGGCCACGGCTCCAGCCGCAGAAAATAAGGTTGTGCTTGAATGGTCGATGGCTTCAGTGGGGTGTGAAGAGGAAGATGGAGACCCCAGGCTTTCTGAGCTCTGCCACAGCAGCGCTGGGGAAGGACCCTCTCCTCGCGGGGATGTCAGCTCCGGCGTTTGGCCCACTTGCTGCCTGTTGGCCCCCCAGCATGGGAAGGGCTCTCGGGGAGCTGAGGGCCCTTCCCCCAGGCCTGTGCCCACCCCTCTGCTCACCACTGTGTTTGTCAGCGCATCTGATTTGGGGGCGAGCAGCCGCCTGAGCTGCCACGGGGCAAGTGGGGTCAGGTGCTGACTCCAGGGGGTACCCCGAGAAGGTGCTCGGTGCTCTGGAGTGCACGCCTCTGGAAGCCTCTGCCCCGACTCCCCGTGCGTCATGGCTGGTGGTGTCTCAAAGAGAAGGATCTAAAAGGGTCTCCTAGGGAAAGGCCCCGAGGAGCTCCTTCATCTCACCTGGGGTCTCGGCCCTTGGACTGAACCTTCTCTTGGGCCCCGTCCTTCCCCCGCCTTTACGCTGTGAGCCTGAGGTGGACGGAGGTCACCGTGTCAGGTAACCCCATGGTTTACTGTCCAAAGCGGAACAATTGTTACTAACTCTGCTGGGGGGACAGGGGAAACTGAGGCAGACTGTGCCCTTCCCCAACCTGTCATCCTGTCTGGGAGGCCCCTTCCCAGGCTCAGCGCTGCCACCCCACCTCCAGAAGCCTCCTGATGCTCCCCTGTTCTCATCCGCGGATCCCATGCACCACTGTTCATTTTTGCTTGCATTCATTCATTCAACAATGATTTTTGCACACCTACTCTGTGCTGGGCTTTGCTGCGGGTGGTGGGGATGCTGCAGTTCCTGCCGTCACGGCACTCACGCGTCAGGAGGGAAGGCAGACATAAATCAGCAAATCAATCATGTTGGGGGGTGACTCCTGCCACCGTATCTGGACACGAGACCCAAGTCAGGGGAGGCGTGTCTGCGGCCGTAACCTGGGAGCAGAGGCTTAGATGAAGACAGGGCACGGTGGGGAGAGCGGGGCGGTAGGCAGGAGGGCTGCGTGGCACTCCGTGGCAGGGACATGACCCAAAGCTGCCCGAGCAACCCCCAGCCCCCTCAGGCCCTGGTTCCCAGACAGGCAGAAGCTGGGCCATGGTTGGGGGGGGGACAGGTTTGGGGCAGGATAGGACACAGCCTGTGCTCTGTCTCCGGGGATGACCTCAGAGAGGCCACCTGAAAACCCTTGTCTCAAACATGTCTGGGGGATCCATTGGTTTGCATCGTCCACTGGTTGAAGCCACTGGAAAGATCCGCAAGCTCTAGGAAACCGAGAGAAGGGGAGACTGTGTGCCTCAGGGGTGTGAGGGAGGGAGCCAGGAGGGTGGGGCGGGAAGCTGTAGCTTCCGGGGGGGGGGGGGTCCCCTGGCGAGAGGGCCGAAGCTCCAGGGAGGGCCTGGGACTGAGCAGTTTGGGGTGGGGGCTGGGTTGTCTCAGCCGTTAGACTTCTAAATGAACACCCCTTTATAAATCAGAGGGGAGCCTGGAAGACTTTGGTCCCTGTGGTGGAACCAGAATTAGTAATGTTTGAGCTAAAAACAAAGGCCCCTTAGGGACGATGGGCTTTGAGCGAAGTCTAGTGTGTATGGGAACCCCTCCTAAAATAACACCCTTCAGAAGAAAAACAAGAGCTCGGTTGTGCAGGCGGGAGGAGTTTAATATGGGCCCACTTGCGGCCCCAGCTCGGCACGTGCCCTGACTCGGAGGCCAGGCTCCAAAGGGGGTGGCAGCAATGAGGGCTTCTTTCAGAAGTGGAGCCCCCCACCCCCCCGCCTGCCTGTCTGAAGGATCCGCAGACAAGGAAACAGGCTGCAGGCCATGAATGGGGCGCTGAGCAGCCGGTGGATCCTGCCCATAATCCCTTTTAATGGACTGTTCCTTTTTAGTGACTCTCTGGTTTCAGTTAGTGTGTCTGCTCTTCTGAAACAGGAGTCCCCCCCCAACCCCGCCCCATGTACCCTGGGGTCCGGCAGGGGGAGGGAGCTGCTGCCATGGGAGGGCTGGGTTCCTCCGGAGCTGCCTGCCTGCTCTGAGCTTTCCCGGCTGTGGATGGAAGGGGCTCTCTCAACCCCGGGACCTTGGGGGAAGCCCCCGCTCCTCCTCTTCCTGCACGGAGACTGCCTTACGATGTCTGGCTTATGACCTTTGTGGAAAGAACTCCGAGTCCAGAAAGGACAGGGTGACTTCCAAGGGTAATTGGACTCCTGGTGCCAATGAAGCCTCCCAAACGTCTGCCACCCTGTGTCCCCCTGGATTCCTTTAGGCACCCCGACCGTGACAGGGTCGGTTTGGCGGGACCTAGCACTCACCTGCGTCTGCAAATGCCACTCTGTTTGTCACTGTCACCGGAAGACCCACGGTGGCCACTGCTGCAGCCCCTGGGGCCAGGATCACTGCCAAGCAGGCCACGGCATCTGAACCTTCCAGCATCCCAGCTCGGAAAGTGAAACCCGTTCCTGAGTTTTGGCAGCAGCTCCCGGCCTGAATTGATGAGAGACTGTTGTGGTCTTTATGGATCACTTGGGTGAACGTGCACACATTTCACCGTGGGGATATTGGTGCTCGATTACGAGGTGTTACCCCTGGCCCCACTGGGGTGTTAGGTAAGAGTTGGTATAGGTATCTCATGACCTTTCTGAAATCTAAGAAATTCTAAATTTGAAAAGGCACTTGGCCCTGAGGGTTTGGCTCAGATAAGAGAGTTGGGATCTGTAGTCACCTTGTTCCGAGGGGGAGTAGGGGGTGCAGTGGGGGGGCGATGATTGGAGAGGTCGGAGTCAGCGAGGAAAACTGGGATTGACTCCCAGCCTGGTCAGACACGAAGCCTAGGCACTTTGCCCGCTTGCCATGGATGTGAAGTCCAGTCTGTGCTCAGTTTGCTTCAAGGAAAGTGTCTCTCCAGCTTTCTCAGGATCTGGTGGTCTTTGGGAAGTCCTAGGGCTGTGTCCAGTCCTTTCAGTTTTCCAAAACTGGTAAGTGGCCACTGGCACTGTGATCGTGGTCACGGATGATCTCATCCAAGCCTCACGGCCCCCCGGGGTGGAGAGGATGGTGTCATCCTCATCTTACAGCAAGATGCAGGACTCCCATCACAGGGAGCCCAGCCAGGCCGAAAAGCTGGGGCTGTGGGTTTCTGTAAGGTCTGTGGCCGTTCCCTGCCCCCAGAGAGCCCTCAGTCTAGTTCAGGGTGGAGCTGCGGTGGGCAGAGGGGGAAATCCGGCATAAGGCGGGGCATCTCCAGGGTCCCAAGAGCGCGGGTGTGCGGGTCCTGGCTGGATGCCGGGGTGCCTCTGGCCTCACACCGCATCCCCCTGTGGCCCTGAGCCCGCGGGGGGCCTGCCTGGGAGTGGGTGGAGAGGAAGCAGCCCCCGCTGTGCGCTGTCCCCTGTAATTTAGGGGAAAGGGGGACTGGCTTCCTGCAAGCGCTCATTTTCAGCTCTTGCGTTCATGTGGAACCTGGAAATTAATTAGCTCAGACATGAGTTCCACAGCCCAAGTGCATGAAAAGATTCTTCGTTAGTAAAACTTGGCCCTTTGGCTGGTGGGCGGTTGGCGGCTGGAAGTCAGATGGTGGTCTGTGCGGGGCCAGCAGCCACGGTGGAAAGGCCTGACTACAGCAGGTCCTGCCCGCCCCAACCCCTCAGCTCATGGCCACCTTCCAGCAACATGGGGTGTTTCCAAAGCCAATCCCCACACCCGGGATGTCCCTGAGGATGGACCTGATGGGGACTTGGGAGCCTCACAGCAGGGACCTCGGGCTGGGCGGTTAGAAACCCTACAATGAGGACCCTATTTGGACTGGGGTCAGGGAAGGCCTATAATGAAGTCACTTAGGTGGTGACCCTTACACCCAAATTGGGAGTCAGAATTAGCCAAGCAAAGGGTAGAGGGAACAGCATTCCAGGCAGGGGAACAGCCCTTGCAAAACACCCTGAGTCAGAAAGGTGGGCAGCCGGAGCCGCTAGAACACAGGAAATGTGCGGGGCGGGGCGGAGACCGGGAGGCCGAGGCACCGGTCCAGGTGGGGCCTCCACGGCCTGCTGGGACACCGTGTCTTCACGTGAAGAAACCTGTGTTCCGAAAGCATCGGGTAAGGGGATGAAGGCCCGGGCATCTTCCAAAAAGACCCCCTCCTCCACCACCTTCTTAACGGGGGAGGAATTAGCTTATCCCTCCCTCCAGCCTCTTCCCCCACAGCGGTGCATCTGGCTCCTTCACCATCCTCATTGTGGGTAATTGTTAGGTGGGCTGGGCATGCGCCTTCCCTTCTGCTGAGGCTGCGAGCGGGGATAATCACGGCTTTTCACCATCCTCCCCCACCCCTCACTCCGCCCCACCTCCTCTCTTATCGTTCATTTGGGAGGGCCCAGAGGAGACTGTGCAAGCAGCTCGGGGCCTAAGGTCTGGAAGGGTTCTGGGAGGCCACCTGGGAGGGGTCAGATGTCAGGCCAGGGCTCTGAATACCAGCGATGTTGATGATGGTGGTGACGTGATGAACAACCACTAGCACCGAGCCTTTACCACGCTCAGGCGCAATCACGCCAATTCCCTCATTTACCCTGTACTTCATCCTTATGAAATGGAGATGACCATGACCTCACTGTACAGAGGAGGAAACAGGGGCGCTGAAAGGTGGAGCAGCTTGCCCAAGGCCCCAGTGTCTGCCTGGCAGCGCTGCGCCCGCCCTCAGCTACGGCCCCACCCTGCTGGGCCCCATCCTGCTGGGGTACCCTAGCACTGAGCGCCACCCACCCTCCGGGACAAGGGGCTCCTAGGCACCCGCCCTGCAGGTTTGGGCTGAGCCCCCTTACGGGGGTCCCTCCCCGAAGGAGGGCCACGTGCCCCACCCACAGCTCCAGCTGATTGGTCCAGGGCAGCCCCTGGCCCGGAGGGCAGCCAGGGTGAGGGGCAGGGCATGTCCTGCGAAGATGAGCGGCCCAGTCAGAGTCCCTCCCTCTGGCCTGGCCGGGGAGAAGCAGAGAGAGGGCCGGCGGGCCCATGCGCAGCCAGATTCCAGGGGAAGCCCAGGGCATGAAGCCCAGGGCACAAAGTGGGAGAGGCCAGACCCCAAGGCTGGTCCACAAAGGCGGGACCCCCGGGGGGAACCCAGAACGACCCTCTCCCGCTCTGTCCCTGGCCCGGCTGCCCAGCTGTCCCAGGTCCTATTTGGGGCAGAGACCCCCCTCACTTTACCCATCTGCCCTTACAGAAGGCGGTCTGTCAGGGTGTGAGAGGAGGTCCCGGGGGAGTTCTTCAGAGGCACCTGTCTGGCTGGCAAGTGCCCACTTGCCTTTCCTCCTTCGTCCTCCTCTTCCTGCTGCTGGAATGAGGAGGGGACCTGCGGGACAGATGCCATACCCTGACATCAAGCATGAGCCTGGGGCCCGCAGACATCCTACAGCCACGCCTCCCCACTGGCAGGTTCCTCCCTGTGCCCAGGTCACCGTGAGCCCCGAGGTGGCAGGGGGGTGCAGCTCCTCTCGGAAGCCTCACCAAGCTCTCCCACCCACCCCTACTCACAGCGGCCACGGTGGGGGAGGAAGGGGTTGTTGTCCTCATTGTGAGGCCCACAGGTATTCCTGGGAATGGGGATGACAGCCCCACCAGGGTGGGGTGAGGGAGGTGGGTGAAGCCCCGGGCTCAGAGCAGGCCCCGGGGGCTCGTGAACAGCGGCTCCCCGAGAACGCAGGCTCCTCTTCCTCTGAGACCTCCCCAGTCCACTGACCTCTCCGCCTCTTCCCTGCTCAAGCTGCCCCCCGGGACCGCATGACGGTCGGGCGCAGGGCTTGGTGTGCGGAGGCCCCTTGAACATTTTCGGCTTTGCCTCTACGCTGATCAAGAGAAACTGGAGCAGGAAGGCTGATGAGTGTCGGACAGAATAATAATCGCCGGCCTTCCGGAGCTGGTGAGGAGGGACTGGGGCATCGATCTGCTGCTGCTGGGGGTCTCTGAGCGGCGGAGGCAGGTCTGTAAGGACGGCAGGTTGGCGGGAGGCCGCGTGGCGGGGAGGCCGGCGCCCGGATGGGGAATTGTTCAACTGCAGGCCCGGTTTGTATCGCTTTTGGCCAAAGGCCTTCTCGAGACCGCGGGAGCACAGAGCCCTTCTGGGAGGGCTGGCGTTCGGGGCAGTTTCTTTCAGTGGCTGCATCTCAGGCCCGGAGGAGTGAGGGGGCGGCCCCGGGGGTACCGGGCCTGGCTCTGGCACCCGGGTCCCTCCGGCAGCCCCTGCCTCCCCTGGGCCTGGCCTGACCCAGCTCTCGCTGAGGCTGCATCTGTGACTTGCCTCTTTCCCTGAACCCCCACATCAGGTGTGAGCAGACAGCACTGGGGGTCTCACTGCACCCCCACCCCGAGGCCCTGGGGATGTGTAAGCTCCCAGGAAAAGGGAGACCCCAGATGGAGACTCTTTAGTTACGGAGAAGTCCCGGCCCTGTGCTGCTGTCCGCCCCAGCACTGCTTTCCTGCACCTTAGGCCTGTGTTTCCGGTTCAGACACCCCCTTCCAGACTGTGAGCCCCCACAGTCTGATTCAGCCCCACATCCCCCTGCCTCCTTACCAGATGCTCCTGACCAAAAACAGCTTATGGACAAACCCACAGGAGCAACCACACTTGGCCACCAGGACACCCCCTGGGAAGCTGCTCCGGAGGCTTGGCCTCTTTGGATCTGACCCGTCTTTCAAAGCCGCCTTGGGTCAGCTCCTCCTTAGACCTCCATCCAGTTGTGGAGATGGCTCCGCCCAGGTCTCTATCCATCTCGCACAGCTCCACGGGGGCCACATGTGACTGGCCCTAGGTGTGTGACGCTCCACACCCCGGGGTCCCAAGACGGTCCTCTGGCCATTTATGACAGCTGACGGTGGGCAAGGTGCCTGCTAAGGCCCTGGCATGTTTCCCTGGAGGGTCGGCATCATTATTATTTTCGTTTTTCTAATCTGGTAACTGAGGCACAGAGGGGGTCGATAACTGGCCTCGGGTCACACAGCAGTGAGTGAGTGTTGGAGAACAGAGTTGAGTCCAGGAAGTCTGGCTTCTGAACCCACACTTTTGACTGACATACGGGTTCATCGTCTGTATCCACCTTGGCTGCTCCTGTTTCTTTTTCTTGGACCCTGAATGCGTGGCCCTTGTTTTAGTCTGCTTGGGCTGCTGTGACAGTCAGGAGACTGGGTGGCTCGAACAGCTCTGCTGGGAGGCTTGCATGCCCACTGCTCTGGGCAGCCCTGTACCATGGCTTTGATCCGAGGCCGCCTGGCCCGTTGAGACCCAGGTGGGAGCCCTGACCATCTCTGGATCAGCTTTGGGCCGTTCTCCCCTCCTCTCCCCTGCCCCCAGTTTTCCTGAGAAGTAATTGACGTGCATCAGCGTGTATGTGTAAGGCATCCAGCACAACGGATTGATTGGCGGACGTCGTGAAATGGCGACCACATAGGTTTAGTTGACCTCCGGCATCCAGATAGATACAAGAACAAGAATTTCTCCTGGAGAGGAGGGTTCTTAGGATCTACTCTCCTAGCAACTTTCTTTCTTTTTTAAGACTTTATTTATTTATTTATTTGAGAGAGAGAGAGCGAGAGCTGGGGGAGGAGCAGAGGGAGAGGGACAAGCAGGTTCCACATCCAGTGTGGGGCTCGATCTCATGACCCTGGGATCATGACCTGAGCCGAAATCAAAGAGTCAGAGGCTTAACCGACGGAGCCCCCCAGGTGCCCCTTAGCAACAGTCTTATATGTCACACAGCAGTGTCTGCAATAGTCACCATGTCCTGGGTTCTATCTCTAGTACTCATGGATCTCATAACATTTGGGCCCCTCCCCCTAATTTCCCACTCACTCCTCTTGTCCTGAAGAATAGCGCAGGTTTGCAGCCACTGTCCCGTCCTATCTTATGGGGTCAGAGTAGTCCGCCGTCCCGTCCTGTCCCTGGGGCCAGAGTAGTTCACTGTCCCATCCTGCCCCATGGGGCCGGAGTAGTCCAGGGCGCTTCTGCCCTCCATCCTGCCTCCTTCCCTCCGCGTTCTTGCCCGGGGCACAGGCCAGTGCACGGAGCCACCCTCGCGCTTTCCTCCTGCCAGAGGCTGGCCATGGCCTCAGTGTCTTCTCCCACACAGGCTTTCTCATCTTGTGCAATATAGGATAGCTGAGACTTTTCCCAATCTTCAGGCTCTGGTCGGTCCCTCCCTGCTGAACGATTCCATCTTCAATCCATCACTTTTGTCCTGAATTTTGCTATCAACAATTGGGAAGAACCACGCCACTTCTTTGACACTCTGCTTAGAGACCTCCTCTGCTAGATACCCGGTTTCACCTCCCACGAGTTCTCCCTTCCACAAAAAACCTGGGACACGAACACAGTTCCAGTTTGTAATGGGATCCCCTTTCCTCCGCAGACTGCTCACTCGCTCCTCGTTTCCATGCGAGACCTCATCAGACTCTCCCTTAACGTCCGCGTCCCCCCCAACATTCTGTTTGTGCCCACTTGCGTCGTCTCTAAGAAATGGAGGCCGTCTCTCCGGCTCTCCGTTTTCCTTTCTGAGCCGCCACCAGAAGCACCTGGAACAGCCTGCTCACAGTATCCGCTTTTTCTAGCATGCATCTCAAACCTCTTCCAGCCTCTACTCATTACCTGGCTCCAAAGCCACTTCCACGGTTTAGATATTTATTACAGCAGTGCCCACGCCTCCGTACCCATTTCTGTCTTGGTCGGCTCGGGCCGCTGTAACAAATCCCGTAGTCTGGGTGGCTCTAACAATAAACAGCTATCTCCCACAGTTATGGAGGCTGGGAGTCCAAGACTGAGGCGCTGGCTGATGTGGTCCCTGCTGATGGCTCTCTTGCACACGGCTGCCTTCTCTCTGTACTGCATGTGGTTGGGGGTGGGAGAGAAAACTCTCCGGTCCCTTCTTATAAAGGCACCGATCCTGTCCCGGGGCCTCTACCCCCATGACCTCATCCAAACCTAATCACCTCCCACAGACCCCCACCTCCAAATGCCATCACATTAGGGATTAGGGCTTTAACATAGGAATTTTGAGGGGACACAAATATTCAGTGCCTAGTGGTCCTAAAGCCAATGCTTGGGCCCTGTCTTCCTTGGAATTTGGCTGGGGTTGCCCTCTGGGTGACAGCCTCTACAGTAGTTATTCGTCACGTTGTACCGATGAGCAGAGGAGGCTCAGAGAGGCTGGACAACCTGCCCAGGGTCACACAGCAGGCGTGCAGACAGACAAGAAGCGGAGCCCAAGGTGGTCTTCTCCACCGTGACTCCCTCCCTGGGCTCCTGATTTGGGGAGGAGTCATGGCGAGGAGGTTGCTTGGCCGGCTGCCGGTATCTGCTGGCCCCAAAGGGAATGTCCACAGCCTCCCACCTGGGAGAAGGAGAAGGGTCAAAGTCATCACCAAACAGCTAACGGAGTGACAGTCAGCCAGAGGAGGATATGACCTGGAGACAGAGGCTGGGCTCCAGCCACACAGTCGAGAAAAGTCCCTGGACCATTCTCCCTATTCTGTCTCCCATCGGTCCCACTGACCAAAGGGCCGCCTCCAGTTTGGATCCCAGTCATCCCTGCTGCCCTCCACACTCTGGCACCTTCACTCCGTTCTGGGTCCTGCCTCCCCCCCGCCCCCAAGGAGCTCCTCCCCACAGAGTTCAAACTCAGAATCCAGTGATGAGTACATGGATCTCTTCATTTTTAACAACACAATCGTTAGTATATATGCTTTTGATGCCTTTTCTGAGTGTCTTTTTGATGCCAAGGTCTTTTCTTGCATTATAGAACTGAACCCTCCCCACGACCCTGGCCGACGGCATGATCCCCATTTCACAGATGAGCCCAGAGAGGGTAACCGGCTTATGCAAGGCTTCACAGCTAAGAAGCAGCAGAGTCTAGATTCGGAATCAGAGCTTGCTTACTCCAGCGGCTGGGTCCTCACCCCTGCGTCTGTCTGCTTCCCATCCTAGAGGCAGAGCAGACTGCAGAGTGTGTATTTCTAAGACAGTGAGAGCCTAAGATACGTGGGGTCCACACTACAAAGCTAAGCGGGGTGAGCGGGATTGTTGAGCCAGTTTCACCTGGGGACAGCACCCTGACCCTGCCCACCTGCGCACGACTGCTCCTCATTAGCCAGTGCCCACAGCTGGACGCAGCCTGGTCAAAGCGTTGCCGCCAGGGCCCCCGGGCAGGCCCGCTCTTGCCCAGGGCTGGTGTCCCAACAGCCGGGTGCTGCTCTGAACCCAGCAAAGGCAGCGAGGAAGCCAGCACGGGAAGGCGAGGATCACAACCCCGGAGCCGGCTGGATGAGCCCTCTGCGGCCGCAGACACCAAGGAGCTGGCCGTGAACTATTGATATGCTTCATTCCAACTCCTGCCTGCAGAGAGGCGTCTCCATCCATGAGAGCGGCCAGGAGCAAAGCAGTGGTCGCCTCTGAAGGCGGCTGCAGGACGGGCTGCCTTTGTTTCCCTGATGTCTGCCTGGAGCTGGAGGCCAAAGAACATGTCGGGGGGCACTTATGTTGAGAAAACTCAAATGTAACCTTTTTCCTGCCAATTGAGAAATAAATCCCCATTCTCCTGTTTCTGCAGCCAAGCCCTCTGGTCCAGTGCATTGAGCCCCAACACTTGGCAGGAGAGTGGTTTCTAAACTTGGGGTGCATCCTTGCCTCCTTCATGACGGAGGGTCAACAAGGGGCAGAGACACCTCCCGAACTCGACACTTTTTGGTCTATAAAATGCTGCACTTAACATCCTGATACGTCAGAGAGGGCCGCTCTCCTGGTTTCCATCGGTCTCTTTGGACTCCTGTTTTGAATTTGTGGTTTGAGTGCTTTATCAAGGGCGAGGTTCGGGTCACCGGATGTCCTTGGGAAGAAGCAGAAAAGGGCAAAGCCGGCTCGTGTTCTTGACCTCTCAGCACCTGTCATTGTGGAGACAGATCTCGGATCTCCGCAGGGGTTGAAGGGGACAGGGGACTGTCCCCTCCTGGCCCCAAACCATCTTGCTACAAGGCAGTCGGAGTGGGCAGGGTGACCTGTTAGAGACACGCTTTTGTGTCATGTGGGGGAAAGGTGTCCCGAATGCTCTGGCAGCGGCCAGGTGTGCCTACACCGCCTCCCCTCCCCGACACACCGCTCCCCCCAGTCCGGGCTGCGGTCAGCTGCCCTTTTGTGGCGTGGTAGCCCCCCAGTCACTGCCCCCCTGCTCCAATCACACCAAAGCCGTGGCCCGGGCTGCTACCCGGAGCCCTTCTCCACCGTCCACTTTTGCTGGGGGGGCGCTCGGAAGCGTGAGCAGGTGATCTGGGGGAGAGTCAGGAGGCCCGAGAGAGGCATCGGTTTGGGAACGGGCTCGTTGTTCCACTGCCGCAAGAGCCTTGGAGGCCCTACTTTGCAGATCACGATTACGAAAAGGCCACAATTGGCCTCTTGGCTCCTGAAGGTGCAGATGACTCATTTGGGGCTGGGTGGCATTCTCCAGTTAAATTGTCCCTTTGTCGCCTCTGTCCCCACCTCCCAGCACCCGGAGACCCACACCCCCACTGCATTCCCCAAGTCGGGCTTCGTCCTCGCCACAAGCCCCGGAACACCCTGGAACGAGAATGAGAGGAGCCCAGCACTCCACTGAGGCTGGGAGAGGGGAGGGGACACGCCCAAAGCTGGACCCGAGGGGCCGGGTGCCAGCTCCCGGGCCTGTCCCACGTTCGCCGTGCCCAGGAGACGGGGGTCCTGAGGATGGCCTGCTGCCTTCGGAAGGGGCTGTGGGGGGGGGGCGAGGGGTTGGTGGCCTCACCTCTGGGGTGTTTGCTGGAAGGCTTCCAGCACCCTGGGGCTGGAGAGAAGGGACACGGGCTCTCCTGAGGGCACCCCTCGGCCCTTATACAGGGGTGAGTGAGTGATTCCAATAATAACAGTTGGTCGCTGGGCCCCCCAGGAACCCTGGGCTCACTCTTGACATCCTCTGCCTTCCCTCATCGCCCACCTCCAGGCAGAGAGCTGCCCTTGTCGGTCAGCACTTAACGTGTGGCCAGTGGGACAGACGAACTGACTTCTTTTTCATTTAATTTCAAGCAACTTAATTTTTTATTAAAAAAATTTTTTGGAGAGAGAGAGAGAGCACGCGCGTGCATGAGCTGGGTTGGGGGGGAAGGGGCAGAGGCAGAGGGAGAGAGAGAATCTCAAGCAGACTCCCTGCTCTGCGCAGAGCCTGATGCGGGGCTTGAACTCATGACCCTGAGATCATGACCTGAGCCAAATCAAGACTTGGACACGCTTAACTGACTGAGCCACCCGGGCGCCCCCAACTTAAATTTAAATAGGCAACTCAGGCAAGTGGCTGGACACCGGACAACATGCTTTTAGGCTATATCCAGAATCTGACTGCATCTCCCCATCTCCAAGACGCCCACCCTGCCCAGCCACCATCACCTCCCCCTTGGACCACTGCAGTAGCTTCCTTCCCATCTCCTGGCTCCTGCCTTGTCCCTGCAATCTGGTCTCCAGTACATCTTCTCGAAACCCTGTGGTGCGGCCACCTGCCGGGGCTGTTATGCGTCTTGCAGGCCACCTGTTACCCTGCCCTGCTGTTCCTTGGACCAGACCAGCACACTACTCCTTCCCCTGCTTTGCTCCACTGCACTCGCCTCCTTGCTCTTCCTATACACACAGTTGTGCTCCTGCCTCAGGACCTTTGCACTGGCTATTCCCTTTGCCTTAAGGCTTTTTCCTTAGGTGGCCACCTGGCTTGCTGCCTTTCTTCCTTCAGGCCTGCCCTCCAACTCCACTTTCTCAGGGAGGCCTTTCCTAATGACGTGTAAGGAATATAGATGAGCAGTAGCTACCCCCCCCCAACCCCATCTCCTTTTAGCAGGTGGATTTCTCGGCAAAGCATTTACTACCACCTGGCATTGTAATGGTTTTGATTTATTGTTTATTTTCTACCTCCTTTGACTAGAATGTAAATTCTGCGAGGGCAGGGTTTTTTTTCTTTCTTTCCTGTTTTGTTCACTGATACTATCCCACGCTTCTGGGGCAGCCCCTGGCACATAGTAGGTGCTCAATAAATGCCAACTGCCTGGAGGAAAAATGATCTCAGTCAATTCTCACTGTTACCCAGGGGTAGGTATCCTATACCCTCAGGTTACAGGTGAGAAAGCAGAGGCTGGGGGTTAGCTTTAAATCCAGGTATATCCAACTGGGAAACTCACATACACAACCATAAGATGGATGAGTCCTTCCACCATGGAGACGTGGTGTCCTTGTCTGGGGGTCAGTGTTTGACACCACAGTGGCTCCGTGGGCTCTGGGCCCCAAAGGGACCCATCGCAGCCCCATATTAGGGGAAAGTCTTGCCAGAGAGTATGGGACAGGTATGTCCCCTGTCTGGCAAACTCCCGCTGGGCAGACAAAAGGAGGTGGTGTGGGGTGTGGCCACTGGCAGGAGTCAGGGTTTGGCCCCAGGAGCTAGGAGCTTCTAGGGGGTTTTGCATAGCACCCTAAGCTTCCCCATCCCTAACTTCCGCACGCCAGGTGTTTCCTATTTCTCGTGCTGCCGTATGTATGGACAGTGGCACTGGTGAACCCACACTGGGCAGATTCCCCGGTGAAGTCACCTGGGATGTGTTGGGAGCTGGGTCCTTGGGAGTGGCTGGACAGGAGGCGGCCAGGAGGAGCAGTGAGCCGAGGCCAGGAGGGCCAGGCCTTGAATGCCACTCTCAGAGTCCTGGAACGTATGTGAAAGGTGCAAGGAGAATGGAAGAGGGAGAGGCGGACATCAATTATGCACCTGCTTTGTGCGATGCTGGATACCTGGGGCCTTCCATGGGCTCCCTCACTTAGTACTCACAACTTCCCCACAAGTCAGTATTATCCTTGCCATTCATGCATTCATTCATTCATTCATTCATTCACTATTGCCCCAGGAGCCCACCACCTGGCTCCAGAGAATACCAAGGACCCCTGGGCATAAGCAGGCCTGTGGGGTGAGGGGAAGTCTAGGCCCAGCAGGTGTGCACTCCACTGTTTGGGGACCCCGTGCCCGATGCTGAGCTCTGCTGTGCTCACAGGATCTGCCCTCTCCAGCCTGGGCCCCACCCACCACCACCTAGGCCCACCTCCTTGGGCAGGACACACATGTTCTCATCTGCTTCTTTGCACCTGACCCATGTCCTGGGTACATGCCCTCTGTGCCTGTGGGGTCTCTGCCTTGGTCACTGTCTGTATCCTTGGTGCTGGTCTTGCCCTGCTCCGTCTAGCCTGGCAGAGGCCCCCTCCCAACATTTGTCCCCCAAAACAGACTTCTGAGGATTGGCACAGCCTAGTATGTGGAGTCAGGAAGATCTAAATTACTCAGTCTACTGATTCAAATGTGAATCTCTGCCTGAAATATCCTCAGAGACACACCCAGAAACAATGTTTTACCACCCATCTGAGCATCCCTTAGCCCAGCCAAGTCGACACATGAAATTAGCCACCACAGCCTCATTTCATCCAAAGTCCGTCGTTGACGTGGTGTTGTAGTCTATAGGTTTGGACAAATGTGTAATGACATGTATCCATCATTTGGGTATCATACAGAGTAGTTTCACTGCCCTAAATATCCGCCGTGTTCTGCCAATTCATCCCTCCCTCCCCCCACCCCCGCAACCACTGATCTTTTCCTGCCTCTACAGTTTTGCCTTTTGCAGAATATCACATCATTGGAATCATATAGTTCCCGCCTCTTCCTCATTTACTGAGACTTTATCATGAATGGGTTTGGGATTTTGTCAAATGCTTTTTCCATATGTATTAACATGATCACGTGATTTTCCTCCGTTAGCCTGTTAATGTGTTGGATGCCATTAATTGATTTTAGAATGTTGAACCAGCCTTGCATATCTGTTATAAATCCCACTTGGCCAGGGTCTATGATTTTTTTAATACATTGTTGGATTTGATTTGCTAATATTTTCTTGAGGATTTTTGCATCTATGTTCATGAGAAGTATTGGTCTGTAGTTTTGGGTTCTTGTAACATCTTTGTCTGGCTTTGGTATTCGGGTAATTCTGGCCTCATAGAATGAGTTAGGAAGTATTTGCTCTGCTTCTATGCTCTAAAAGGGATTGTAGAGGATTGGTATAATTTCTTCCTTAAATGTTTGGTAGGATTCACCAGTGAATCCATTTGGGCCTGGTGCTTTCTGCTTTGGAAGGTTATTAATGATTGATTCAATTTATTTAATAGATACAGGTCTTTGAATATTGTCTATGTCTTTTTATGTGGATTCTGGCAGATTGTGTCTTTCAAGGAATTGGTCCATCTCATCTAGGTTATCAAATGTGTGGGCATAGAGTTGTTCATAGTATTCCTTGATTATCCTTTTAATGTCCATGGGATCTGTAGTAATATCTCCTCTTTAATTTCTGATGCTGATAATTGGAATTCTCTTTCTTTCTTAGTTAGCCTGGCTAGAGGTTTACTGATTTTATTGATCTTTCAAACCAGCTTCTGGTTTCATTTGTTTTCTCCATTGATTTCCTGTTTTCAAATTCATTGATTTCTGCTCTAATTCTTATTATTTTTCTTCTGCTCACTTTGGATTTAACTTGATCTTCTTTTTCTAGTTCCCCAAGGTGGAAGTTTAGGTGATTGATTTCAGATCTCCCTTCCTTTTTAGTATATGAACCTGATGCTATAAATTTTCCTGTATCCCACAAATTTTGATAAATTATGTTTTCATTCTCATTCAGTTCAAAATGTTTTTACATTTCTCTTTGGACACATGTGTTATTTAGAAGTGTGTTGTTTAATCTCCGAGTGTTTTGGAATTCTCCAGTATTATTTTTGTTTTGTGCCCAGAATGTGTTCCATCATGGTGAATGTTCCATGAGAACTTAAGAAGAATGTGCAATCTGCTATCATTGGATGAAGTAGTCTATAGATGTCATTTTTATTCAGGTGATTGATGCTGCTGTTGAGTTCAGCTATGTCCTTCCTGACTTTCTGCCTGCTGAGTCTGTGCATTTCTGAGAGACAGGTGGTGAAAGTTCTGACTATGATAGTGAATTTATTATTTCTCTTTGAAATTCTATTTGTTTTTGCCTCATGTATTTTGATGCTCTGTTGTTAGGCGCATACACGTTAAGGACTGATGTCTTTTTGGAGAATTGACTCCTTTATCATTATGTGATGTCCCTCTTTATCCTTGGTGACATTCTTTGCTTTGAAGTCTGCTCTCCCTGAAATTAATATAGCAACTCCTGCTTTCTTTTGATTGGTGTTGCATGGTATATTTTTCTCCATCCATTTACTTTTAATCTAGTTGCACCTTCATATTTAAAGTGGGGTTCTTGTGGAGCACCTGGGTGGCTCAGTTGGTTAAGCATCTGACTCTTGATTTCAGCTCAGGTCATGATCTCAGGGTCATGAGATTGATCCCTGCATCGAGCTCCATGCTGGATGTGGAGCCTGCTTAAGATTCTCTCTCTCCCTTTCCCTCTGCACCTCTCCCCTCTCTCCCTTTCTAAAGGAAATAATATAATAAATAAATAAATACATAAAGTGGGTTTCTTGTAGGCAACATAGAGTTAGCTCTTATTTTTTTAAAAGATTTATTTATTTATTTTAGAGAGGGGGGAGGGGCAGAGGGGGAGACTCTTCAAACAGACTCCCCGCTGAGCAGGGAGCCCAACATGGGGCTCGATCTCATGACCCATGAGATTATGACCTGACCAGAAACCAAGAGTCGGACACCCAACCGATAGCCACCCAGATGCCCCATGGCTCTTTTTTGATCTGCTCTGACAATCTTTGTCTCTTAATTCGTGCACTTAGACCATTGACATTCAAAGAGGTTATTGATATAGTTGGATTGATATCTACCATATTTGTTACTGTTTTATATTTATTGCCCTTGGTCTTTGTTCCTATTTTTGTCTTCCACTCTTTTTCTGCCTTTTGTGGGTTTTCTTTTTGGAGTAAGAAATATTTATTGTGTTAAGTAATTGGTATTGGGGGATTTATGTGTTAAAATAACTATTCTTTCTGCCCCTCCAGCTTTATTGAGGTATAATTGACAAGTAAAATTGTATAAATTTATGGTATGCAACATGATGATTTGATATACATACATATTGTGAAATGATTACCACAATAAAGTTAGTTAACACGTCCATCACCTCACATAGTTACCTTTGTGTGTAGTGAGAACATTTAAGGTCTACAATCTTAGCAACTGTCAAGTATACAATACAGTATTGTTGACTATAATCACCATGCTTGCTGTGCACATTAGATCCCATGAACTCTTTCATTTTACACCAGAAAGCTTGTACCCTTTGACCAACAGCTCCCCATTTCATCCACTGCAACCACCATTTTACTCTGTTTCTATAATTTCGACTTTTTTTAGCTTCCATGTATCAGTGAGATCTTACACTGTCTTTCTCTGTTTGGCTGATTTCACTTAGCATGATGTCCTCAAGGTTCACCCATGTTGTTGTAAATCTGTCTTTTGTGGTTTTAATTAAGCATTATATATGATTTTATTTTCTCCCCTTTCTTACCATATTAGTTTTATTTCTTCCTTCCCTTCTCTCTTTCTTCCTTCCTTCCTTCTTCCCTCCCTCCCTCCCTCTCTCTTTTTCTTCTTTTCTTTCTTTCTTTCTTTCTTTCTTTCTTTCTTTCTTTCTTTCTTTCTTTCTTCCTTCCTTCCTTCCTTCCTTCCTTCCTTCCTTCCTTCCTTCCTTTCTTTCTTTCTTTCTTTCTTTCTTTCTTTCTTTCTTTCTTTCTTCTTTCTTTCTTTCTTCTTTCTCTCCTTCCTTCCTTCCTTCCTTCCTTCCTTCCTTATTTCATGGTTGCTCTAGAGTTTGCAATATACACTTATAGTTAATCCAAATCCACTTTCAAAAACACTATACTGCTTTATGGGTATTAGGAGCACCTTATAATAACAAAGTGATCCTAATTCCTACCTCCTATCTTTTGTACCATTGTTGTCATTCATTTCACTTATATATAAGGGTATATAAGAATACACACACACACATATGTGTATATGTATGATGTTTACATAAGCATACATAATCAAATACATTGTTAGTATTATTCTTTTGAACAAATTGTTATCTGTTGAGTCAATTAAGAATAAAAAAAATAAAAGGCTTTATTTTACCTTCACTTATCCCCTGTGTTCTTCCTTACTTCATTTGATCCATGTTTCTGACCTATATTTTTTCCTTCTCTCTAAAAAACTTCTTTCAACATTTCTTGAAAAACAGGTCTTCAGGCAACAAATTCCCTCAGGTTTTGTTTGTCTGAGAAAGTCTTTATTTCTCCTTCACCTTTGAAGGGTGATTTCACAGGATACAGAATTCTAGATTTGTGGGTTTTAAATATTCCACTCCGCTCTCTTCTTGCTATGTGATTTCTGAGCAGAAGTTGGATATAAATCTTACCTTTGCTCTTCTATAGATAATATGCTGTTTTCCTTTGGCTTCTTTCAGATTTTTTTTTTTTTGTCTTTGATTTTCTCTAGTCTGAAAATGAAATGCCCAGGTGTGGTTTTTTGGGCATTTATCCTTGCTTGGTGTTCTCTGAGCTTCCTGGATCTGGGATTTGGTGTCTGACATTAATTTGGGAGAAATTCTTAGTCATTATTGTTTCAAATGTTTCTTCTGTTCCTTTCTTCTTTCTTCTTCTGGCCTTCCCATTATGCTATGTCACACCTTTATAGTTGTCCCACAGTCCTTGGATATTCTGTTCCATGTTTTTTGGTCTTTGTTCTCTTTGCTTTTCAGTTTTGCAGGTCTCTATTGAGATATCCTCAAGCTCAGAGATTCTTTCTTCAAGCTGTGTCCAGTCTACTAATAAGCCCATCAAAGACATTCTTCATTTCTCTGACAGTGTGTTTGATCTCTCGCATTTCTTTTTGGTTCTTTCTTAGGATTTCCTTCTCTGCTTCCATTGCACACCTGTATTTGCATGATGTCTACTTTATCCACGAGAGCCCTTAGCATATTCATCATTGTTTCAAATTCCCTGAGAGTTCCAACATCCCTGCCATACCTGAGTCTGGTTCTGACATTTGCTCCATCTCTTCAAACTGTGTTTTTTTGCCTTTTAGTATGTCTTGCAATTTTTTCCTGCTAGCAGGACATAATGGACTGGGTAAAATGAACCGCTCTACGTAGGCTCTAGTGATGTGGTGGTGAGGTGTGGGCGGGAGAGACGACTTCTGTAGTCCTATGAGGAGGTCCTGGTTTTTTAGTGAGCCTGTGCCTCTGAACTGTGAGCTTCTCAGCAGTTCTCCCTTGGGTGGCACAGGCTGGCTAGAGTGGGCTAGAGCTGGATATTTCCCTGCCCCAGGTCAGTTAGGCTCTGATAAAACCCCAGCGGGTTAGGCTCTGGGGTAACTGGTTCCTCCTGAGGGCAGCCCTTGTTAAGAACAGAGTGCTCTGGTGTACTTCAAGATGGTTCCTTTTCCCCTCCTCCCACCAGAAACACGAAGGGATTTTTCTCCGATATTCCCTATAAAAACCTAGAGGTGAAAACTCTCAGAAGTGGGAGGGTCCTCTGTGACGGGTCTCCCTGGAGTTTTGACTCAGATCGTCCACTCCGAGCCTCCAGCGATTCCAAAGCTCAGGTGTCCATGAAGGTTTCTGCTCCCATAAGTTGTGGCCCTGTGTTTGCCCATTGGTGTTTCTAATTTTGGGGGCAGCAGTTTGCACTGTGACCTTCCTTCTTTTATGGATCTAAGAAGAATGGTTTTTCTGGCTTGTTTGGTTTTTTACTTGTTGTTAGGACTGAGTAGCACCTTCCAAGTTTTTTACTCGCCTGAGGGGAGATCAGAAGTTTGGGATTCGGTTTTTAACTGCTCACCTGGCTTTGGGGTAGACAGAGGGCGGGTTGGCTGGGGTGTCAGCACGGTGAGGAGCTGATGCACGGTCTGGGTGAGGGGCAGTGCATGGTTTTACCTGAGACACTTCCCTGTGCCATTTCCAGACCCCACCCGAGGGGCTCCATGGATGCTTCCCTGGGCTCTGGCCACATTTCTGGAATTCTCTGGGGGCTTCAGGGGCCCTCATCACCACCACCTCGCCCCACTGGCTTCCAGCTTCTTCTTCCCATCAGGTGGGAAGTTCCCTAGGTCAGAGAGGGCAGAGGCCCCATCTCCCAGCCCCAGTGAGGCCCTTGTTCTTGGCAGTCCCCACCGCCTCCCAAAGCAAGAATCCTCAAGGTTCAGCCACCTGGCAGAAGGGGCAAGGAAGAAAGGAAGGGAGGAGGAAAGTGCATCAGGAGACATTTCAAAAATGTCCATCTTCCTATGATGGCATCAGGCCTCTGAAGGCAAGACTTAGGGGTTACCTGCAGGTCCTCAGGGCCTGGGGCAGAGCCTAGCACAGAGTGATGTCTCAGTGGCCGTCTGCTGAGCGCAAGAGCAAACACACCAGTGGGGGCACCGACAAGATGCGGGCTAACACCCCGAGTGAAACAGAAAGGATCCTTCCCATCTCGTGCTGTACCCCTGCCCCGCCCTCCCTCCTCTCTTTGGGCACCCTCCTTCTAGAAGCTTCTGCCCCCGCTGAGAAGCCTTCTGGGGCCTGGGCTGGTGAGAAGCTTGGTGTGGGCTTCCCTCCCTGGCTCTCACTGCAGGGGTGTTTAGAGCAAATTGTGTGATGACTTGTCCGTTTTTGTCATGTCCTCCAGACCTGGGTCCATCTTGTCCACGTCTATGTTTTCAGGATCTGGAGGGATGCTTGCCCCACGTGGGTATGCAAGAGACTTCTGGTGAATAAAGGAATGAAGGCTGAACGAATAGGGAAGAGCGGATACTGGCTCATGCCAGCCCATGACTAAAATCACTGGGCAAAAACCCCAAGGTAGGGGCCTCTGCCTTGCCCCGTGGGGCCTCCCGTTCCCCAGGCTGATGCTTTGGGGTGAAGTGGGTGCTGGTCTGCGGGGAGGCTGGGCTCTGATCTCACCCTCTCACTGGCTCCAGGGGTACATGGCTCTGAAGGTGGCCCCCCTCCTGCCTGTTGTTAGGGTTCTGGCCGCTCCCTGGGGAGGTGAGAATCACGGAAATACGAATCCCTCAGTCACAGTGTTCAGATGGTTCCGGGCGGTCCTGATGATTGCATTCTTCCAGTGTGGGCCTCAGAGAATGCACTGTTCTTGCAACATGGTGTCTCCAGAATATGAGTCATGAGTAAAAAAGAAAACAAGCCGCAGAGCCTGCCATGGAAGGTTTGGAATCAGGATACAGTGGGGACCACATCCAGCCCTGCTGGGCCAGGCTCTGGAGTCGGCTGATTTAGGGGAAGGAACTGCCCCTGCCACTGCCTGGGGTGTCTGGGCTGCACTGGAACTCGGATTATTCTAGTCTGCTCCACGGGGACTGGAATCTCTGCCCCTCATTGGAAGCCCCTGGCAGGAAGAAAATGCTCACCATGCTCTGGGACCCTGGGCAGTTCCCTTTCCTCTGCTGGTCAGTTTCCTCATCTGTAAAATGGGAAAATGATTCTCCTCCCAGGTTGCTGGGTGGACCCAAGGAGGTAATCCGTAGTAACGGAAATAATAACAGCAGCTGGTCACATTTGGCAAGGACCTACCGAGTGCCAGGTTCTAGTCCAAGTGCTTCGTTTGATATCACTGTTTTTCAGATGGGGAAATGGAGGCACTGGGCATTAAATGATCTGCCCAGGCGCCCAGGGCTGGAGGTGTGGGCGGCTGAATTTCGCTTGTAGCCAGTTTGGCCTGGAGCTGAGCTTCCGGCGGTGTGGCCTCCCAACAGGAGACCCAGCCCCGCAAGCCCGGGGTGGGCTGTGCTCCCTCCCTCCTGGTCCCTAGCCCCAGGTCACTGCCACTTGCCGGGAGGGCCTCAGCTCTCTTTCCCAGGTTCTCCCGGCCTCCGGCGCCCCTCCATTGTGGGCCGGGTCTGGTGGGGCCCGGCAGCCCCCCCGGCTGCTCCGTGAGGGGCAACTGGAACAGGGCCTGGGGTCCCTGATGTTTTAGGGAACTGTAAAAATGTTTTCAGTTTAATTTCCTTTAAAACCAAAAGAAAAAAAAATGAATATAGTAATAATGAATCCAGCCTGGATTATATTTGTCTTCATGCCAATGCATTTGCAAAATTTAATTAAAAAATAATTTTTTTTTAATGGCAAAGGTGCCTCGGGTCCCTGAAAGTCACCACATGGTCCTGACTGCCGTGTCACCCATTGCCCACAGGCACAGGCTGAGCCCTTGGCCACCCTGTGCCCTCCCTGTGCCACTGAGTGACAAGACACTGGGATGAGTCTGGGGCCGCTCAGACAGGAGGAGCAGTACAGGCAGAAATAGCCAGCATGCTCCGAGGCGCTGGGAGCTGGGGTCCTGGGGGCCAATGAGGGGCCGTCAGAGAACATCTCCCAGGCCATGATACATGAGGGCCAGACAGGTCCAGGGATGAGAGAGGTGTCCAGAGGAGTGGGGAGCACTTGGTAGACCTCAAAATCAGAAACCAGGTAGCTTGTGGCCAATTCTGCGAGTACCAGCATGGCTCCCATGATGGGTTGAAGAGTGCCCCCCCGCCCCCCACAATGTACACCCGCCTGGAACCTCAGAATGTTCCCTCATTTGGAAGTAGGGTCCTTATGGACGTCATTACGTTGAGATGAGGTCACACTGCAATAGAGTGGACTCTGATTCCAATGGCTGACCCGCTTATGAGGGTGCCCGGGGGAGACGGAGATGCAGGGAGGGAGCCTGCGTGAAGGAGGCAGAGGCCGAGGGCTGGGTCTGCAAGCCCAGGACGGCTGGCAGCCCCCAGAAGCTGGAGTAGGCCAGGAAGGACTTTCCCCAGATCCTTCAGAGGGAGCACGGCCCTGTGACACCTTGATCTCAGACTTCTGGCCTCCAGAACTTGAAGAGAACAAATTTCTGTTTTCGAGCCCCCCAGCTTGTGCTAGTCTGTTATTATGGGGCCACAAGACATTAACACGGACCGCAAAGTCCCTCCTCATCCTTAGCCCCAGGACGGCCCCGGGCAGACACACCCCGGGACCCCAAACCCACTGAGCCTGGGAACAGGGTGCAAAATCAACATTGTCTCCATTGTGGGAAAGCAAGTGTGGCTTCCGGGGCCCCCCTGAGATTAGGGACGAGGCTGGGGCTGCGGTGCGCAGGGCCTCCTGGTTTGGCCCCCGGGGGAAGGCAGGCCCACCTGCGCCCTCGCAGCTGAGTCTCTGGTTCCCGGGTTGGCATCATCCCTGACCCCTGGGCCAGCGCTGGAGGGCCAGCATGTGAGTGGCCACTGCGGCCCTGCATTAATATTTGATGGTGTTGGATCACTTTCTTCTGAGACAGAGAAAAGAGGCCATTACATGTGGGTAATAAGATGTGCTGGGCTGTTCAGCGAGCTCCCGGCTGTCGGGGGCCTGAGGAGGTTGACGATGCTGTGAATAATTCATCCTCCTGTAATGATTTTTCTAGCTCTGTGTCCCTCTTGGCCAGCAAGAGCCTGGCTCCCCACTCCCTGCCAGTCCAGCCCAGCGCTCGGTCACTCTTGGTCACACCAACCTGAGCGTGAGAGGTACATGGCCCCCCCCCCCCGCCCCTGGTAGTGGCATCTAGGTCTCAGGCTTCAGTTTCCCCAGCTGCACCAGCAGGGGGGCTGTGCTTCCTGCCCCCGTCCCTCTACCCTCCCTCCCTCCAACCAACAGGAGGTGCAGAGAAGCCAGGCATGATGGCACGAAACTTGGAGTCTGAACCCTCCAAGTGCTGTGTGACCCTAAGCAAGTTGCTTCACCTCTCTGGGCCTTGGTCTTGTTCTGTTGAATGGGATTGGGGTTTATTTCTGCTGCTTTGATGAAACACCTCTGAGTGTCTTCCTGGGGCACAACACAGCACCAGCTTCACTCAATTCATCTTTCCAGCCTCCGCTGGGCCGGATGCTGCTGTCCTCGCTGGGGGGGTGGTATCCCGGGGCAGGGGTGTGGGTGGCAGAGACAGAGGTCTGCACTGTGCGTGGAGTGGGAGCATCCAGGGAGCCGCGGCAGAGGTCTGGGAGGGGACAGTAGAGGATGGGTAGCTATAACCAGCTCCGCCCCAGAGGGTCCGGGAGGCTCCTGGGGAGGCGACTCTAGAACCCTGACCGTGGGAACAGAAGCAGCGCGTGGTGGTTACTGACGACAGGGACGCGGGTGACGATGATGGTGATGACAGCAGTAAGAGCAGCAACAAGATATTAGCGGAGAACAACTCGCCCGTGCCCCTCCAGCTCTCCTAGAGATCCCTTCACATTTAAAAAATGCTTTTAACGCAGTCTTTGATTAAAACCCTCCAGGGGCTTCCTGTTGACTTCAAATCACATTGGAGCTGCCTGCAAGGTGACACATGGTCTGTCCCCACCCGTTTCAGACCCTCTTTCCCACCATTTCCTCCGCTTGTTCTGCAGCTTCGGGTCCTCTTTCTGTTGCACAAAAATGCCCGATCGATTCTCACCCCAGGGCCTTTACAGTTGCCGCGTCTGCGCCCGGAATGATCCTTCCCCTCCCCCCATCTTTCCTTGTGCTCTCAGATCTCAGAACCAGCACCACCACCTCACGGAGGTGTTCCCTAGCCCCACACCCGTGGTCACCGTGTGCCAAATCACCCTGTGAATTTTGCATCAAAGCACCTACTGGTATCTGCAATTTTCTAGTGTATTCACTTCTCTGCCTGTTGAGTGTCTGTCCGTCCCCCTAGGTTGTAAACTCACTGGGGCAGAGACCACGGCCTGCGTGCGCCTGTGTCTCAGGGGTACGGGGCTATTACACGGTAGCCTCTCCAGGAGCTCCCGCTGCAGAGGGGACAGTTCTAGGTGACAGCCACGCTTCTTGGTGTTCTGTTCAGCGTGTCAGGAGAGAAAACTCACATAGTAATCGAACAAGGAATGTTTATATCAATATTACCCTCCGAGCATCCAAGGAAGACGTCACCCTGCTCCTCTCAACCCCGGGCTGAGATCCAGACGTCGCAGGGGGCACGGCTGTGCTCGGTGGTGGGGTCGTACCAGCAAAACTTGTCGGAAATCTGCCCTTTAGGGAGAGGGAGCCTGTTCGTGGGGACATGTCTTGCTGGAGGCGGCCCACCACAAAACCACCTGCAGAGAGCCAAGGGAAGCTGCTGACCGAGGCGCTGCAGGCACCGGACCCTGGAGAAGCCGCCCCACGGCGGGAGCGGGGAGCGGGGAGCGGGGAGCGGGAGAAGCCCGCATGCCGCAGGGGGCTGCCCGCCAGCACACCGGAGCCAGGAGACACAATCCCTTCCTCCTGTTCGGTCTCCCCGGGGCCCCTGCCCACAGAGCCTAACGTGCTGCCAGGAGGCAAAAGGCAAATGTTTCAAGAGCCCCGCTCAGCTGTCATACAGTGGGCAAGAAAGGGCACATTTGGAGCTGAGGGACAATACATTGGTAACTGGCACATTCCGCCCCGCTGGCTACTTGACCTCCTTCTCTGCACTTCACGTGTTGCAGTTCCGGCGCAGCAATAAAGCAACTTTGCATGTCCCCGCAGATGAGATCCAGCTGCACCTTTTACATGCGCGGCGAAGCGCTTACCCTCCGCCCGAAAGGAGGACACGTACGGGCCCAGCAGTCACTGTATGACTGTATCACGCACCCCTCACTGAGTACGTTCCTACCTACAGACTAAACTGTAACGTTAGCTTCCCACAGCTCGTATGTGAGCTAAAACCGGGAAGAAGGAGCGAGAAGAAGGAAACAGCAGGTGCAAATAACCACACACCCAGGTCAAGCAAAGAGGAGACAGGCTGAGCGACCACACAACTCATTTCTGTGATTTAATCCCGAGGTCCTAATTGATAGGGACAGCTTCCTTCTTCCGTTGCCCAGTTTGGCCCCCCCCCCCCCCCGCCACCGTCCTCAGCCGGAAACTAGCTGGTCCTTAACGAGTGCAGCGACCCACACCTTCCTTCCTGAAGGGTCCTGGGTCCTGCATTGTCCTGCATTGTTTTGGGTGGTATAGTCTTCCATCAGCCGCTACCACCGGCCGTGGGAGCTCCAGGAAGTGCCCTACAGAATCTTCCCCGTTCCAGAGCTAGGACTGCTTGTCCCCATGGTGCGGCAGCAGCCCACGGTCCCCTTGGCAAGCAGGATTGTTCGCTCCGGCCGATACAGTCACTTTCTTTTTTCTTTCTTTCTTTCTTTCTTTCTTTCTTTCTTTCTTTCTTTCTTTCTTTCTTTCTTTCTTTCTTTCTTTCTTTCTTCCTTCTTTCTTCTTTTTTTTCCATGTTGGTTCAGTGGCCTCAAAATGGCCATGGGGTGGCCTTCATCTTTCAAGCAGTGAAACCACCATTGTGTCTCCTGGTGAGAGGTTTCCTCTGACTTTTAGGTCTCGATACCCCTGCTCCTCTAAGTGGCTTCATCTCGGCAGTGTCCCCAGGGATGAAGTGTTGCTTCTAGTTCACTGTCTTGGATGGGAGTGGGAGCTCCAGGGGCTTTCACTAAGTTCTTCCGGCCATAATGGCCCTCACCTTGCCGGTCGGAGAGCCCGTGTGCGCCCCTGACTATTGTTCACTGGGTCTATTCCAACTAGACATTTAAGAGCTGGAGAAACCACCGGAGGGTGGGTCCGTGGACCAAGTGGGTGAATCCAACCTGAGCGAAGACTCCAGGTATCAGCTATCCACCTGCTGAAATCAGGGCACCATCTCTGTGCTCCCACCTGGCCTAAAAAGCAGAGCGACTACAGAGATTTCCTAGGATGTAGGCGCTCTGTTCTTCACTAATGTATTTTTCTATTTCTTAGCAGAACAAGTGTCTTCTGAGCATCCTTGTAGAACACACTGGAGGGTCAGTGGATAGGTTCCACACGCCTGCCCTAGTCCACAGTCCTACCCACTTAGTCCTGGCCTCTGACATCGTTAACTGCGGGTCACTGTTGAGCCCCAGCTCCAGTCAGCCAACTGAATAAGCTGTCAGGGACCCTTCCAGCTGGTAGAAGGCAGACCCTAAGACAGCTCCCGGTGATCCCTGCCTCTTGATATTCATGCCTTTGCGTAACCAAGCATGGGCGGGGGACCTGTGACATACTTATAACCGATTCAACACGACCAAGGCAATGGGGTGTCACTTCTGTGGTTAGGTTACATAAGACGGTGACCTCTGTCTTGCTCGCAAACTTTCGCTATTGCCCCCTCAGCTTGCAGACTTTGGTAAAGGAAGCATCCATGCTGAAGAGGTCCATGAGGGCAGCCTCCCGCCAACAGCCAACTGGGCACTGAGGTCCCCAGTTCAACAGCCTGCAGGGACCTGAATTCTCCCAACAACCCTGTGAGCATGGAAGCAGATCCTTCCCTGGTTGAGCCTTTGGATGAGACCGCGGTCCGGTGGACACCTTGAGTGGGTAGCCCACTGAGAAGCCTTGAAGCAGACATCCCATTTACTGACCCATTGAAACTATGAAATAATGAAAGTGTGCTGTTTCCAGTCTCTAAGTTTGTGGTAATTGGTTACGTGGCAATAGATAATCATACTTGCTTGTGCTTGTATGCTTGTGCATACCTAGTTACACAAGCTAACGTATTAATCCAGCATCTCTAGTAGGTACAGCTATGTCTGTCATATATGACCTGCCCTGATGTTGTGTTCCTCTTCCTTGGTCGAATGCCCTCAGAATCCACGCCCACCTGTGTTCTCCAGCTTTCTGCCAATATATAGCAGAAAGTCTTGCAATTCTTTTGGCTAAGCTTTTGATGGTTGAAGTGTGTACCTGTCCTCCTGGGGTATGTTAAGAATGGGGCCTTGTTGGGGGTCTGGTGGCAATGGGGAGTGGGTACGATGGCTCTCAAGGAGAACGAGCTCCCTTCCAGGCCCCCAGGGAGTTTTCACAGGGTTTTAGGTGGAGAGTTTTCATGCTCTTTAGACATGAGAAAGAAAGCTACTTCCCCTGGTCAAGGAGGCTCAGCTTGACGGGGGTTCAAGACTGACAGTCTCATTTGGATCCGGTAAAATGTCCCCATTGCAAGTTACAGGATCCTGTTCTTTACTAATCAGTACCCTGACTTTCTCCTCAGAAACTTGTTGAGATTGTGAATCCCATTGTTATTTCAGCAGCCTGCACAATTAAATTCTGTGTTTGATTTTCAGCAATATCAGCCTTGCAGCTCAAAGAAATTAAAGCTTCTTTCAGAGCTGTCATGGAAGCTCGCTGGTTTGCAGACCATGACTGGAGCAGAGAGCTAACGGATCTGACTTGTCATCTTCTCTTTGAAGTGCTCAAGTGCACTCAAAAGAATCCGGAGCTCACCAAAATCCTCATAGTCATCATGACGGCTGTAATGGTCAGGTTCAGCATGGGCTGGGGCCCCTGAGGCATGGGCCACTGCGTTGCAATCAACCACACGTGATAGTTTGATTCATTGGAATGCTATCACACACGTGGATTACTAAGGTCCCCTTCCCCACTGATAGCTTGGCACTGCATTCAAGCCCAAAGGCAGGACCAAACCAACCCCCAAACCCCATCTGTCCCCTGGGACTACTCCTGGTACCAATTGTGGATCAGTCAGGGTCCCATCAGGAGACAGAAATGGCACAGTAATTTGAACAGAGAAAGTGTAACATAAAGAGTTATTATCCGGAGCGCCTGGGTGGCTCAGTCGGTGAAGTGTCTGTCTTCGGCTCAGGTTGTGATCCTGGAGTCCCTGAATCGAGCCCCGCATCGGGCTCCCTGCTCAGCGGGGAGCCTGCTTCTCCCTCTGCCTCTCCCCCTGCTTATGCTTTCTCTCTTTCTCTCTCTCTATCAAATAAATAAATAAAATCTTTAAAAAAGAGACTTATTACCCATAACAAGGATTGGAGTACTGAGGAGTGGCTGGTAAGGAGTGAAGAGAACCCCAAAGAATATCCCTACGGAACAGCAGCTATGAGGAGAAGCACTGCCCCTAGGTCTGAGAGAGAGCACCCAAGATGCCCCAGCCCTGGACTGAGATCGAGATAATGAGGAGGGGGCGTGGTTGTCGTTCACCAAATGTCAAAGAGGTCACTGGTGGTTGGTGCCAAGCTGGCCGAATGTGTTGGAAATCCGTCATAAGAGCTCGTTGGAAATCTGCCCTCTGGGGTGCTGGACAAAGCTGTCCATGGAGAAGTGTCTTGTCAGAGGTCGTTACGACAAAATTGCCTGAGGGGGGCACAGGGAGAAGCTTCTAGCTGCCCAGTAGGTGCCGTGCACCCCGACGGAACCAGGGCAGTCACACCCTTGCAGGAACTGGGTGCTGGAGAAGCCCCAGGGGCTCGGGGACCCCGCTGGTGGAGCCGCTCATGCCACAGGGGCTGGTGGCGGAGAAGCTAAGCCTGCTTCAGGAGCCTCCAGGTCACCCACCAGAACCAGGATGGACAATCCTTTCCTCCCACACCATCTTTCCAACCCCCGCTGCTGACCGCTTAGCACCACGCCTCTAGGAGCAGGTGATAAAGGGGGGACTCAGACCCGAGAGGCAATACCCAGGCCAGTGGGCACAGACCCAACCGAACTGGGCCTCAGAGAACTGGCATATTTGCTCACTTACACCTTCAGGTTTTTGTTCACCGTAGTTTTGAGTTTTTGTTCACTCTATTATGATTTTTCATTTCCCCTCTTGGTTGTCTTTGGCTCCTTGAAGTAATGTTCTCATAGCCCCTGGGGGGCTACTTTCAGGGACTTCTGTAGAAAGTGGGGTCCTCAGTTAACTGTTGTAATTTTAGGGAGTAGGGTCTATTCTGAGAGGAGAGAAAAGTCCCTTTCACCATCCTCGTCCCCTTCCACCGTTGTGTCTTGTATCTTAGACAGTTTCTTAACTCCGGTTTGGGTTGAACTGTGTCCCCCCAAATTCAGCTGGTGGCATCCTAATCCCCAGTGCTGTGACCTTATTTGAAGACCTAGTCTTTACAGAGGGGATAAGTTAAAATAAGGCCATTCGGGTGGGCCCTAATCCAATAGGACTGCTGTGGAAGTCTGGACACAGAGCCACACAGAGAAGGAGATGGCCACGTGAACATGAAGACGGCCATCTACCAGCCAAGGCGAAAGGCCCAGAGCAGATGCTTCCTCAGCCCTCGGAAGGAACCCACCCTCCCAGCACCTTGATCTCAGACTTCCAGCCTCCAAAACTGTGAGACATTACAGTTTTGTTGTGTGAGGCCCCCTGGTCTGTGTTATTTTGTTATGCCCCCCATGCACCAGCTGTGTGACCTTGAGCAAGATGCTCAACCTCTCTGGGCCACAAAATGGGAGAATAACAGTGCCCACACAATGGGCTTACTTACTTAAATGAGTGGCGTACTTGGACCTCACAGAACAGTGTTCAGCACGTGCTGCAGAGGTTCCGGGCTCACCTTGTCAGGAGAGGGGGCTGGGCAGAAGCCAGCGGAGGAAGGGAGCAGGCCCCTGAGGGGTCCCAGAGTTGCACGGTCAGGCCATGACCACGGAGCAGTGCCTGGCACCCAGGATGGGCGGTCGTGTCCAGCCTCCAGACCCTCCACGCCACTGATCCTCATCCTCAGCTGCCCACCTCCTACGGCCTTCAGCCATCGGACCCCCGCACAGCCCTGTGGGGCGGGCAGCGAGTTGATGGGGCTCCCGAGGGATGGGGAAGCTGAGACCTGGGGAGGAGAAATGATCTCCAGATTGCCCAATGAGGACACCTCTGAGTCAGAACTCGAACCCAGGTCTCTGGACTCCAAATTCAGTGCTCTTGCTCTGTGAGACACTGCCTCCTGGTGGTTGCCTCAGCCAGGGGCAGCTGGGTGATGTGAGGGGGCCTCTGGGGCCAGGGTGCGGACTCCCCACCCAGCACCATCCCTGTGAGCCTGTCCTCACCCTGGCTCCCTCTTCTCTAGAAGCCCTGCTCTGGAAACTCCAGGCAGTTCCCATGGATTGAGGCCCCACTATGTGCTAAGGACCAAAGATATTTCACGCTCACCACAACACTGTTAGCACCCCCATTCTAAGAGGGGTGCAAGGTGACAAGGGAGGAACCTAGGCTCAGGGAGGAGAGAGACTTGCCCAGGGCCACATAGTCGGGAGGTTCCACACTGGGGTTCAAACAACACCGGAGGAAAGGTACGCCTGACAGCCCGTCCCTTGTCTCCGCGAACCCCGGCCGCTCTCCTCCCTGGAGGCAGAGTGGGGTGCGGGAGGGAGTGAAAGGGATGTCAGTCCGGGCTCCGCGAACAACAGGTGTCTCAGGAGGTGGGGGTGGGAGCGGACGAGAACTGGGCTGCCCACATTCCTGGCTGCGTTTGGGTGGGCTTTCTCTAGGAGTCTGGCTAGGCAGCGGGACCCTTCAAAGGGCGCAGGGGGGCCCTCCCGCGTGACCTTTGCCACCCACCGCTCGCCAAAGATCAGAGCGGGAGCAAGCGGGGCCTGGCCTCTGAGTAATTGGCTGGGGGCTTGGAGCCTCGGCTCAGCCCAGGGGCAAGGCTCACAGGGTGATGCAACCAGAGCAGCTCCGGGGTCAGAGGCCTCCTGTCCTCGCCTGGCCCGGGATTAAACTTTCAGTGGCTGCTTTTCAAGGTTCCACACGAAAGAAGGGGGGCAGAAAGGGAAGGCGTTGTTTTCATGCCTCTTGCTTCATTTGCATAAGGTGAAAAATGTTTCCATAGAAACAACCAGAGTCTGTAATTTTTGAATAGCGATTTCTGCACGAAGCACAACCTGTCTTTTTGCGAAAGGGGATTAAGAAATTCTCAGCAGCATTTCTACCACAACAAAAGGCAAAGTCATCCAGTTCTGGGAGAGCTGCTCCGGAGGGGAGGGTCGGGCTCAAGCCTCTGCCCTCTGTGGGCCTCAGCTTCCCCACCTGCGAAATGGGGCCAGGGAGGGCTGCGCCCGAGCCCCTGGCGACCAGAAGCGGGGGCAGGGCCGCTGAGAAGCCCCCATCCCCCGGCCCTCAGTGCGGCTTCGGATGCGGGGCCTCTGGCAGAGTTTTAGCAGGCTTTCCAGAGAGGCTGGGGCAGAGGCCCGAGGGCCAGCCAGCTCCAGGGAGAGGCCCCGGGGGGCCCCCTCTGCGGCCGCGTCGCGGTGGTGCCCCGCCGGCTAGTGGAGCGGAAGGCGGGCGCCGTGCCTGGGCGCCTCTGCCCCCTTGTGGCCCGCGGGCCCTGCAGCACCCACTGGGCCCCGGCGCCCCAGGCCGCGAGCACTGCCCCTGAGGGCTCTGCCAGGGGCTGGCCTCCCTGGGGAGGCTGCGGGTTGGATCAGGCGGGGAGAGAAATCCCCCAAGTCATCCTGAAACTGGTCCTCCTCCCCAGGTCTCCGGGCAGGGAGCTCCCCACAAGTGCTCGCTGGGGTGCATTGGGGAGGGCAGGGTACCGGCTGGCCTCTGCAGGTCTGACTTGGGAGTCAGGATGTGGAGGCCGAGCCCTGAGGGACTTGGCTGCTCCCCCATGTTACAGATGGGAAAGCTGAGGCCCTGGGAGGCCTGCCATCCCCACGGCCTCTGTCCGAGGAGGCCCTGCACGCTCTGTGCATCCCGAGGCCCCGGCTGCAGTGACCCGGGCGGCAGGGCAGCGTCCCGGGAGGAGCCCAGGCATCTTCCTTTATCCTCCTCTTCCTCTAGCTCTGGGCCGTGAGGCTGGAGCCGAGCGGAGCGCTCCGCATCCCCAGATGTCCTTACAGCCAGAGCGGGCGGGACAAATAAGCCCTGAGCCGCTGGTGGCTCCGGAGCAGGAACGAACCTTTGGACGGTCTTCCCCTTCCAGTTTTCTGAACTGCACAGATTCCTTGAGGAACAAATTTTGACCCCACCAGATGGTGGCCTTTTGGGGGGCAGGAGTGTCTGCCCTCAGCCCCGCACCTTGGGAACCCCTCCTCCTCCAGGAGGCTTCTGGAATGTCCCGCCACTCACCTGGGCACCAGGGCAAGGGAGGACAGACGGCGAATCCAGCCCTCCGTGGCCTGCAGGGGGACAGCCTTCAGTCCGATGCTGCTCAGGCACGATGGGGTGCAGGGAGCATGGGCCCCGCAGACGGGGGCCTGTGCCACTCATTGGGTAAGAGCTTGCTGGTAGACAGACAACACCTTATCTGCTGTGTGGCCTGGGCAGACTTCCTTCCCCCTCTGAGCCTCAGTTTCCCTATCTGTGACATGGGGCTTTGGTGAGGGCTGCTGATTAAAAGTGTGTCTCCGTGGGCAGCTGGCTCAGGGAGGAGTGGCCCCTTGACACAAGACGGGGCTGACCGGAGGACCAGTCCTCATTCTGTGGCCGACACCACCCACTGGTTTGTTGGTGAAATGGGGACACTGCCAAGCTCGGATCGTCCTTATGGGGACTCAAGTCAATGATGGGGCGAACGCATTTGGAGACCACACGGTCCGCTGATACACGGGATGTTTTTGTGGCGTCCGTTGGTCAGTCCCCATGGTACCCTGAGGGCGGCGTGGGCGTGAGGCTGAGGCTGAGCCACACGGGGAGGCAGCTGGGCCAAGGCCACAGGGCGGGAGATGGTGCAGCTTGGATCCGGGGTGCGCGGGGCCGTCTATGGTCTGGTGGCATCCCAACTGATACAATTTTGGGGTCCCTCAAAATCAGGTCAAGGGTGAATATTCAACAGGAAAAGGGAAGTCACAATAGTGGCCTGCTTTCAAAGTCTGAGAATGATCATGGACAGCAACATAGCTGGGCCTTCCGTGCCGGGCACACACGAGGCCCTGGGTGTGACTCAAACCGGGATCTCTGACTCCTTCTCCAGTGCTCTTCCCTGCCAGCAGCTCAGTAGAAGGCCTCTGGCTCCTGCGAATGAGTTTCTTTTCCAACAGAATGAACCCAAAACTCAGATAAGGATCTCAAAACAGTGTCGTCCCGCCTGCCCCCACAGCGCCCCTTCCCAGTGCAGTGAGGCAGGGATGTTCTTTCTTAGAGCCGGGGTGAGCCGACCTGGGGGGGCAGACGGCCTCTGAGTTCTGGGCCCTCGTACATGGGTCCTCTGTCCCCCGTCAAGGAGCTCCCCCCCTCCCTGGTTGCTGAAGGCACGGCTCCCCCAGGCAGATAAAAGCTTAATGCAGTTTTGCGACATGAAAGTCAGCCGGAGGGAATAGGCTTGAACAGGCTGCGTCAGGAGCGAGGCAGATAGGACATGGCGAAGATGAAAGCAGCCTCAAGTATTTCAGGACAAAGGCAACGAGAGGACCCCGAAAAGAGGGGAGATGCAGAAAGTACTCTGGAGCACATGGGGAGGCACGCTGTGAGGCAGGGGGAGCCAGGAGGTGGGAACGTGGGGGCTCCTTGCCAGGGGCAGAGGAAAAGCCTGGGCTCACGTGTGAGGGTCCGGGAGGCGGGGCTCTCAGGAGTAAGTCCCAGCTCAGGTGGGACCTGTGCCGGCAGTGGGGGGGAGCTGGGGCCACTTGGCCCTGGCCAGGGGGCGGAAGCCATGGGTCTGATGAGTTCCTTGCTGGCTTCAGGTTCCCCTTCGTCTGGGGTGAGGCTTACCTCCCAGGGGGACCCCGCATGGGGAGTGGGAGGGGAGGGCGTGCGAATGGCATCAGTGACATTTCAGGGGAAATGGCCCCTGGAGAGCTAAATGGTTTTGCTCTGGGTGTGGAAGGGTAAGCCCCTCCCCCGTCTAGGTCGTTTAGTCATTTAACAAACATGTACTGAGCTGTGTCCTATGCTGGGCTGTCACTGCCCCCAAGAAGCCCCCATCTGGGGCCAAGACTGACTTGTGACAAACTGCAGTCCAGCTAAGGGTGGGGCCTGGCCTGGGCAGAGGGGGTGCTGTGAATGAGTCTGGGGGCCGGTGAGGAACCCAGATGGGCAGTAGGTGGGAGGGAGAACCTTCCAGCGGGAGGATACAGCCCAGGCAAATGCTTGGAGGTGAGTGGGGAGCCCTCCAGCACCCCGGGCTCTGCCAGCCAGGGCACCCAGCGGGGCTGGCAGGAGCCCTGGGAAGGAGCATGAGGTGACCCCCCCCACCCCTGGCCTTGTCTGTCTTGGGAGGACTTGGGATGGATCCCATAGACAATGGGGAGCTCCTGCAGGGTCTTGCTGTGGGTGATGAGGCTCCATTTGTCATGTGGCTCAGGTAAAAGGGGGGCCGGGAGCCCAGGCTGTAGCCCCAGGCCTGAGAGGTTGCTAGCTGAGGGAGGGGAGAGGAGGCTGGAGGAGCTCTTCTGCTTCTGAGCTGGAGGGCCTCTGGACACCACTGCGCCTTCTGGAGGTTTCCGCCCTCCTCCCCAGTCTCCTCTCTTTCCCTCCTCCCCTCCCTCCTTTCTCTCTCCCCCTCCATCCTTCCTCCCTTCCTCCTCTTTCTCTCCCCCTCCCTCCTCTCTTTCTCTTCCTCTCCTCCCTCCTTACTCCCTCTCCCACTTTCTTCTCCTCTCCTCCCTCCTCTCATTTCCTCCTCCCCTTCTTCCTCTCCATTCTTTTCTCTCCCTTTCTCCTCACTTCCCTTCTCCCCAACCCTTCCTCCTACTCTCTTCACTTTTTCCTTACTTTCCTCCCCTCCTTTCTCCCTCCTCCCTTCCTTCCTCTTCCCTATCCCCTCTCTCCTTCCACCCTCCCCCTTCCCCCCTTCCTTTCTCCCCTCCATCCTCCCTCCTCCTCCGTCCCTCTCAGCAGACAATCTTTTTCCCTGGACAGTAGAGGAGTTGGGGGGGTGCCTCAACCCCCCTCCCTTGTAGTCCAGGTGACTTCTCTGCAGCCCCTGCACTCCAGCCAGCCCGTGTCCCTTCCCAGGCCTGGGTTCTGGGCAGCCCCCGCAGGGATGAGAGGGCACAGGGCAGGGCCCCCTAAATTGAGTCGAGACATCATGGGTTTTCCTCTCTGGTTCTTGTCTCGGCTGCAGACGAGCAGACGTGTGGGCTCGTGAACGCATGGAGCATGGTGGAGCCCACCGCACCTTAGCCCAGGCTTGGAGGGCGGCAGGCCAGGTTGGGGGGCACCCCTAGGCCTGGGCGGTGGGGCTGGCAGGAGGGCTCCTCGCCCAGGCAGGCCCCTGATCACAGCTCAGAGCTGTCCACACACAGCTGCAGGGGCCTCTGCTGGAAGCAAACTCCAAACCCACGGGACAGAGCCTGATGGATGCCAGTGGGAGTCGCTTGGCAAAAAAGGGCGCTGTTTGAAGGGAGTTCCCAAGAGGGTTAGAGTCCTCAGGAGCACAGTTCAACTTGCCAGCTGTGGGCCATGGCCCTTGGGAGTCCCCTCCGGCTCTCCTGCCTGACGGATGGGCTGAAACCCTGCGCTGCCCACCACGGTGGCTTCTCAGGAGGATACAATGAGGCCAAGGTAGGGGAAGTCCTTTAGAGCCCCCAAGGACCCCCAGCAAGCTCGGGGCTGCTGCGGCGTGGGCGTTGTGATGGGGTCCACACAGCGCGAGGAGAGCAGCGTCTGCAGAGACGCTGGCCCCTCGGTCTGCATCTCGCGCAGGGGCAGGAAGGGCTGACCCACCTTCATAAGAAGACATGGGACTTGTAGGGAGGTGGAGAGGGAGGGAGTGTGGAAGCTTCCGGAAGCCTCCGAGGCCTTGGGGCCCCAGCCCCAGGCTGGAGGCTCCATATAAGGAGATAGCTGCTTCTCCGCTCCCCTCCCAGCTGGGGGCGGAAGTGAGCTCATCTTGGGGCCGTGGATTTGTGCAAAGCGAGGAAAATCACCTCCAAGCCCCTTCCCACGGGGCGTGAGCTGGGCCCGGCGTCCGCTGCTGGGCAGGCCTGGGCTGCAGCTGGGGTCAGCTGCCATGCTGACCGCTTCACTGCAGGCCGTGCCAGGCCTCCTTCTGGCCGGGCCTCCCTCGGCCAGGCTCTACTGTACTGGGGAGGAGGCTCCTGAGGCCAAGAGGCACCCGGTCAGCCCGCACCAACGCCGGCCAAGCGGCAGGGTGGATTTTCCATGTGGGGAGCCAAACCAAAGCTCTGGGCTCCATTTTCCTGCAAAAGTAAAACAGAAAATCTGGAACCCATCAGCTGTCAGTTGCCGATGGAGGGGCAAAAGGCCGCCTCAGCCGAGGGAACCGAGATGGGCAGTGTGGCCGAGGTGTGGGCCTGGGAATGAGGCCAGGTTCGCGTCCTGCCTTGGCCATCCCCTCCCCAGAGTCTAAGCTGGGTGAACTGGGGAGCCTGAGGGCTGTGGGGTGCTGGGGCCAACAAGATGACAGGGGAGAGAGCCTCAGTGCCGTGGGGCATGCAGCAGGTGCCCGGGACGTGTGAGCCCCGTGGGCCGCCCGCTCAGGGACTCAGTTTTCCCATCTAATCGAAGGACAGAGCTGCCCTGAGCAGAAGTTTTCATGGGCTCTGTGCACCCGGGGGCTGCTCTAGGGGTCTCTATGTCCTTCACTCTTTCCTCCACCAGGGCAACCCCCTTAAAATCTATTCCACATTGTGGGCTTCTGGGTAAGGATTTGCTGGGATTCTGCGCCAGAGGCCCAAGAAGGGCAGCCACCCACAGCCCTTGCATACCCGAGTCTTCCGTCTGAGCAGGAGCCCAGCAGCCCGTGTGGGCGGCTTTGCAGGAAATGGCTGGTTTTATGATGTCCCTTTCAGCCTGCTGTCACCTAGCTCAGGGACCTCCTTGTAGCCCTCTAAGCTCTGGGGGCCAGCTGGGATTCTGGGGACTGTCAGAAATCAGAGTGGAATGGCCCCCTCCAACCTGAGAGATGATAAAGGAGAGGACAGGGCAGACAGCCCAGCCAATGACTCCCTCTCCCTGGGGCCTCAGTTTCCTCATCTGTAAAATGGGTGTAACAAGAGTACCTCCCCACAAGAGTCGCAAGGATTCAATGAGATAATGCATCTAAAGTTCTTAGTGGGGCCGGCCAGGCACATAGTAAGTGCTCAGTTAATGGTGATGGTGGTGGATGCTATGATTCCCATCATTAGTGTCCCCAGAGCCCCTCAGGATCTCCTTCAGCTTCTGTAAGATCACACACTGAGCCAGCCTTGCTGGAGTTACTCACTTGGGTACATCGTTGTGAGGAAGTTGAGAGCAGGAGGGGAGGTGCCCAGCCCAGAGCACGGGAGGTGGAGTTAGAGCTGGTTTCTCTGGTTGCTAGCTCCCCCATGCAGGCCCTTTCCCGGGGCCACCTCCGCACACTGTACCCTCCGTGTGCGCCGTGGGGAAGGAACCAAAGACAGCTTTGATATGTCGACTTGGGGAGCGAGCCTGTCACAGAGGATAACAGGGGCCGCTTTCTGCCCCAGCCAATGGCTAAATGATGCTCTCTGGGCTCTCCTTCTAATGCGCTGGGTGTTTATGGTTTTTTTAAGGGCCTCATCAAAGAAAACGCAATAATGATGCTTCTAACTGAACGGCAGTGCTTTAGAAGGGATGAATTATTCACATCAGAGACGAAGCGGGGACTCTGCAAACTGGGCCAGCTGAAGCTGTCCCTCCTTGGGACTATTTTTTATCTCCTTTTGTAGTCTTTCATCTGGGGAGACTCGCAGCTCGGCATATGCAGGGGAGCCCATTGCGCGAAGCCCCAGTTGGCAGGATGTGAAGCCTGACATCCTCGGTGTCTCCGAGCTTCTGCTTCGAGCACAGAACTGAGGAAGTTTGAGAAAGTATGGAAAACGGGGTGGCGGGGGCGGGCAGCACTCATGGGGACCACCACGGTGTGCTGGGGCCTCCTTGTCTCTTTTTTTTTTTTTTTAAGATTTTATTTATTTATTTGACAGAGAGAGAGATAGCGAGAGCAGAAACACAAGCAGGGGGAGTGGGAGAGGGAGAAGCAGGCTTCCCGCCGAGCAGGGAGCCTGACGCGGCACTCGATCCCAGGACCCTGGGATCATGACCCGAGCCGAAGGCAGACGCTTAACGACTGAGCCACCCAGGCGCCCTTCTTGTCTCTTAATCCTAGAGGGCTCCTCGAATCCTGGGCCCTCATCGCCATCTGCTTATTCCTGGCCTTCGGTCTATCTGGGTTGGTGCGTGGAGCTCTTGGGGGAGGATGTGTGGGTTCCACGTGGGGCCCTGGAGCAGCCTGTCCTGGGGGAGGAAGGGATTTTGTCATTGCAAGGTGGCTCAGGGTCAAGTGTGGACCAGCAGGGTCCCAAGCTGCAGGCCATGCCAGCCCGATGGGGTCAAGTCATGCCCCACACCCATGCTGTCCAGTCCAGAAGCCACGAACCTTACGAGGGCTATCGAGCACTTGAAGTGTGATTGGTCCAAATGGAGGGACCCTGTGCGTGTGAACAGTACCCTGGATTTCAAAGACCCAGAGTGTGATCCATCTCATCAAGCACTTCTTATATTGATTACACATTGAGATGATAATATTTTGGGTACCTTCAGTAAAATATAATTTATTGTTTGTTTTTTTTTTAAGATTTTATTTATTTATTTGTCAGAGAGAGAGGGAGAGAGAGCACAAGCAGGGGGAGCTGTAGAGGCAGAGGGAGAAACAGGCTCTCCGCTGAGCAGGGAGCCCGATGTAGGACTTGATCCCAAGACCTCGCAATCATGACCTGTGCCAAAGGCAGACGCTTAGCCGACTGAGCCACCCAGGCGTCCGAAATACAATTTATTGTTAAAATGAATTTCACCTGGTTGTTTTAGTTTTTGAACGTGGCCACCAGAAGATTTTTAGTTACCTACGTGGCTCGCATTTGTGGCTTGATTTAGATTTCTATTGGAGAGGCTTGCTCTAGAAGGGAGCTAGGAAGGCATTCGGCAGTGGTTGTCTCTTGGTGGGGGAGTTCCGGAAGACTCTTTTCTTCCCCCTGCTTAGACTATTTATGTATTTCTTAAGTTTTACAGAAACTCTAAAACTCGCCCCTCTTGCTTCGCATCGGAAAAGGCGCAGCTCCTATGGTTTTTAACGCGTCCCAGGCTCTTTGGGAAGTGGGACTGAGCTGTGGAGGCAACTGCGTTGGGAGCACGGGCGGGGGGAGCAGCAAGAGAATGCGGGGCTCTAGGCTGCCAGAGCTCAGAGGTTGAGAGTGAAGGGTCGCGGGGAGGGTTGTTGGCGTGACCCAGGAGTGGCTCCAGAGGCGGCTTTGCCTTGATGGCGGAACGTCTTGGGGGGTGCAGGGCAGGAAGCTGCTCTCTTCCCGCTGGGGGCTGGCTGGGCCCCTCTGTCCCTTGCATCACTCCTGCAAGGAGTGGGGGCGGCTCTGGAGAAACGGGAACGGCTCCGCCTCCCAGGGAACCGATGTTACAGGTGCAGCCAAGCCTGGCTCAGCTCTTCCTGCAGTGTCAGGAATTTCCCCGGACTTACCTGGACGTACGCGTGTTCCTCCATCACAGTCCTATGAGATAAGAGGTGTCACTGTTTCCATTTCACGGATGAGGACTCAGAGCCGTGAAGTAGCCTTTGGGTGCGGAAGGGGGAGGGGCAGCTCAGAGAGGACAACTCAGGCCCTTGGCGGTGACCTTGCCCACCCAGCCGTGGGGCGGGCCCCCTTCCCAGTAGCCCGAATCCCGCACCACCGCTGTCCTGCTGAAACAGACCGTGAGCCCTGTTTGTAAAAGCAAGGTCAGATTTTACGGGCCTGTTCCCTCTAACTCAGTATGTCCAAAGTAGTGTCATCCCGACATGTAATCAACATGAGAATTATTAATGAGGTATTTCACATTCTTTTTATGTTGTGTGACGTCCTTGAAATCTGGCGTCTTGTGCCCAGTTAGAACCCATCTCCTTATCTTGTCTCTCTGGCTTGGGCCCCGAGAGCCACAAACAGCTGTGGCTATGATATGAGACATTGCGGCCCCAGAATCTGGAAACTTACAGGACTGGCCTGGGAGAGCAAATCCGTCCACCCCGCCGGCCAACCGGGGGCCCCCCGGGGGCCCGGGCTTGAGGGGGATTCGGAGGCAGCATCTGGATTCAGTGAGGAGGAGCGCTGTGGTTGGTTAGCAATGCCTGCCATGACCACGGAGGACCCTGGGCCTCTCCTCCGCAGACTGACGGTGAGCCAAGCCCGCAGTCCTGTGGGTGGGCACGGGGAGCACACACTGAGGGCCATTTGGTGAGCTCTTCCTTCTCTGCATTCCTGCAGTCTTTACTATTTGAATCTGGCCCCAGGTCCAGGTATCCAGCCTGGGTTTCGGGCCCAGATCCCTGCACCGTCACTTTCTGCCTGCATGACTCCCCATAAGCCACTTTACTTCTCTGAGCCTCAGGCTCCACATCTGGAGAATGGGCACAGTTAAGCCCTACTTAGCAGGACGGTGGTGAGGGAGAACGCAGATGAAGTGTGTAAAGGGCAGGTGCACAGTAGGTGTGGAGTAAGGGGTAAGCTCCCCGTTCTTCCTTCTTTCAAATCAGTGTCCCTCGGGCCTCCGTTCCACTCAGGACACACAGGCAAGTCTGTTCCCGCCCGAAACCCTCTCGGGAGGCACGCAGCTCCTTACGGCGCCTGCCCCGTGATTTCTCTGCCCCGTCCAAGGCTGAGTGAGGCCTCCTGCTCGCTGCCCCTCTGACAGCCCCCGCCCCCTCAAGGCCAAGGATGCCTCAGCCCTCAGCAGGCTAGCACCATAGCCCTATCATCTCGGGTTCCCCTGGCAGGCATGCTGCTGCCGGCTCCAGGAGGGGCCTCCACACCTATCAGACAGTTGATGGAGTTGAGCCACTCTGCCAGCCCCGTGTTTTTTTAATTATTCCCTCCCGGCCACTGTAGACAAGGACGTCCTCTTCCCGGCTCCCTGTAGGACGCTGGCTCCCCTCCAGCCGAGCGTGCAGCGGTCTCCCGTGGCCTGCATGAGTTAACACCTCTCTCAAGGCGCTCTGGGTTCTCTTCTGGGGAGGAATTTACATCCAGCAACATCTGGCGGAGAACGAAGGGGACATGGCGAACGCGCCGGCAAGGCAGCGTCTCCAATTAGGAAACAACTAGCTTTCTCTAAGTATGACGGGGAAAGTAATTCTCTGGCCAACGGAGTTTAATCAAAATGTTTTATGCAAGACGTATCCCTGACCCTGACAAATCATCCCCCTCTTGCTGGAAATTAAACAAATATATTGTCAGCGCGGATTCCAATGAGCGCATAAACAGATGCAGGGCTGGTGGAGTCATGAGGTTGCGGGTTTCTGCGACCCGGGGTGGGAAAGGACCAGGCGCGCGGCGTTTGTATGGCCCGTTGGGTTTTAGCAGCTCCTGCGAGCCTTCCTGCCTTTTCGGTGGCATCTGCCTCCCCCACCCCCCCGGAGCAGTGCCCCGTCTTCTGAATCCTATCCTGAATTCCCTCAGTCTCCACTCCTGCCCCACCCTGTCCTGCGAGCATGTGCTCGGGCATCTGTCTCCCCTGGCAGACTGTGTCCGATTGTCTTCACACCCCTGGCACTGAGGACAATGCCTGGCACGCAGAGGACCTTGAACAACTGTTTGTGGGAGGAAGAGAGGGGGAGGAGGGGGGCGGGCAGTGTGGCACAGGGACCTTCCCTCAAGGGGTGGCGTGGTCTGCACTGCCCGGTGTCGGTCTGGGGAGCAAAGCTGTAACTCTGCCAGGATTTGACCCGGAAAAGTTCAGTTGTACCAACCAGGAGAGTGAGCATGATGGCGGATGGCCTCAGCTCGGGTAGCAGGCGGAGTAGGGGGTGGTAGAGACGTCTGGGGCCGACAAGGCTGGAGTTGGCGGTGATGGGAACAGAGGGAGGGGCAGAAGAAAGATGGAACGGCTTCATCCCAGAGAGGGTGCTGCTCGGCTGGCTCTTGAGGGAGAGGGGCCAAGGCCCAGAGCAGTGACTTGCTAAGGTCTCCCAGCAAGGATGTTAGTGGGGTAGCCCGGCTTGTGCAGGGGCTCTGAGTTGAACGCCTGTGGGTTCCCTGTTACACTTCCCCAGGTGTCCTGGTAGAGTGTAGACTCCTGGGTCCTCGCGTGGGTCTTTCCAGGGACTGGAGAAGGATCAGGCGGGGAATGTGAACAATTCCAGTCCTCCAGCCCCGCGCCTGGCCCTGGGGAGCTGTGGTTTCGGGGAGGCAGGAGGGCCTTGCTTCCGGGGCTGGGACAAACTTCCCAGGCAAGTCGGATGCCTGGACAGCCTGGGGGCAGTGGTGTGGACCATCCATTTATAAATGACTGTAAATATTAGTGCTTTTGTGACATGAGCACTCACTTGTGTCAAGATGGGACAGGCGGCGGGGAAGTGGGGGGAGGGGATAAACGAGATCAATCCCGCCTGACCCAGTCCTTGCCACCCCCTCCTCCTGGGGGGCCAGGGATTCCCACTGCTCACAGAGCATCTGAGGCCTGGGGGGAATGTGTGGTGCCCGGGGAGCCCGCGGACCCCCTTCCAGCAACCAGGATGCTGCCCCCCACATCCCACCACTGAGATGCCTGTGTGTTCCTCTCTCTTTAAGTTGGTCTTGTTATCTCAACAGCTCTGACTTTCAGGGTGAAATGCAGCAGCCGCCCAGGCGGGCACTGCAGAGTGATGGATTCTGGGGTCAGACAGGCTGGCGTCCTCCTTACGTTATTGGTGGAGAAAAAGAGCTTGAGGTCACAGTGACCCTTATCAATGTTCTAGCTTGGGGTATGAGACTGAACTGCTTGGGTTGAGCTTTTCCTCATGAGACACCAGGGAGAACTGGGGAGTGTAGGTAGAGACTGCGCCGGCAGCTGACACACGGTCGTGGCCTGGGTCTGGAGGGGCCTGTGGGGCGGTGGCGGGAGTGGGGTGGTGGAAGGTGCTGAGGTTGCTTCACGCCCCCCAAGCCCACCTCCTTCCCCTCTGCCTCTCCCCGGCTCACGGCGCCCTGTCTTCAGCAGCCTGCAGGGACAGTGACCACCATCACAGCGCGGTGGGAGGGCGGAGGGCGGTGGGCGGTGGGTAGGGTGTGAGGCTCTCCATTCTCCAGATGTGGAAAGTGAGCTCATGGAGCCAAGGACACGATTGAGCCTGTGAGACACCAGGGAAGGGGACATGTGTGCGGCGTCTACCAAGAGGAAGACCTCATACCTGTTTCTCAGATGAGGAGACTGAGGCTCAGAGATGCAGCAGCTCCCCCGAGGATGGCGGCAGGAGCCCCGGCCCCCCTGCATGGCCCCAGCCCGCCTGAACCACTTTGATCTGTTTTGTGCATTTGGGACATGTGTGTGAGACCACATTTCAAGAATCATGCTTCAAAGCAAAAGGGTGTGAAGGCACCAGACTCAGTCTTTCCCCGTTGGAGGGAGACCGAGGGTGAGTGTGGCCCATATGGGGGGCAGGGAGCCTCCCTGGGCCGTGGACAGGGTGCGGTTGACCCTTTCCGCCTGGGCTGGACACGGACGCCCACACGGTTGTTTAGGAGGGGTGGCTGGGCGCCCTGCCTGAGATGTCCCGTCACCCCTTCACGTTCCAGGAGGCAGCCGGCCCCAGGGACCGGATTCTCCAGGCCTTCCCCGAGGCACATCCATTAGCCACGGGCACAGATGGAGAGCCGCCGTGCGCTAGGAGGCAGGAAGCGTACCCACGCTCCTCGCCAACAGATCAAATGTTCCCTGGCTGGGCGGACATGGGGATTAGTGCTCTCTTGTCCCCCGAACCCCGATGCTTGGTCTCATCTCGCAAACACTCTCTCCGTGGCAATGCCAGGCAGCTGGGCTCTCACGGAGGGGGCAGCTTGGCCTGCAGGACCCGGGGTGCTGTGGCCGGATCTTCCCATGGCCTGTCCAGCCTGACCACCTGGCCAGTCGTGTCCACACCTGGGCCTCATCCACAGGGGGGCTGGGACAGGGGGCTCATCCAGAGGCTAATGCGCAGCTGGCCTCGCCCAGGGGGTGGCTGGGGACAGCGGTGTGCAGAGGGCACTGCTTGGGGCACAGGATGACCAGGAGCAGGGGTGACCGGTGGGCATGAAGGAAACTGTCAGGATCAGGCTTCAGGAGACCGTGCTGTGATGGCAGCACCGAGGGACATCCCAGAAGCTGCGGGTCCCGAAAGGCTACGTGCACCCCGATGTTTATAGCAGCAATGTCCACAATAGCCAAACTGTGGAAAGAGCCAAGATGTCCATCAACAGATGAATGGATAAAGAAGATGTGGTATATATATACAATGGAATATTATGCAACCATCAAAAGGAATGAGATCTTGCCATTTGCAACGACGTGGATGGAACTGGAGGGTATTATGCTGAGCGAAATAAGTCAAACAGAGAAAGACATGTATCATATGACCTCACTGATATGAGGAATTCTTAATCTCAGGAAACAAACTGAGGGTTGCTGGAGTGGGGGGTGGGGTGGGAGGGATGGGGTGACTGGGTGATGGACACTGGGGAGGGTATGTGCTCTGGTGAGCTCTGTGAATTGTGCAAGACTGTTGAATCTCAGATCTGTACCTCTGAAACAAATAATGCAATATATGTTAAGAAAGAAAAGAAGAAGAAGAAGAATGTAGCAGGAGGGGAAGAATGAAGGGGGGGAAATCGGAGGGGGAGACCATGAGAGACTATGGACTCTGAGAAACAAACTGAGGGTTCTAGAGGGGAGGGAGGTGGGAGGATGGGTTAGCCCGGTGATGGGTATTGAGGAGGGCACGTTCTGCATGGAGCACTGGGTGTTATGCACAAACAATGAATCATGGAACACTATATCTAAAACTAATGATGTAATGTATGGGGATTAACATAACAATAAAAAAATTTTTAAAAAAAAAAAGAAGAAGCTGCGGGTCCGCGACACCCCCCCCCCAACACACACCCATCCTTGCTCTGTCTCTCCATCACACGCAGAGGCCTGGGCCGTGCCCTGGGAAGAAGGGGCCTGGCCCTGCGTCCAGTGCCCTTGACAGGTGGCTGGGGTGGGGATGGTGCAGTCAGCACGTGTGGTGGGAGGTGGGTGGCCCCCTGGTGCACAGCCCAGCACGAGGGTCAGACCCCCCCCCCCGGAAGCCCCTTCCCCAGGTGCAGGGTGGTGGGGGCTTCCCAGCTGCGGGCAGCAGCCCAGAGGCGAGCTGGAACACCGGCGCCGGCTCCTACCATCTACTTGGTTAGTCTCCACGGGGTCTCCTGGCCCCAGAGTCGGGCCCTGTGGCCCAGGACACCCGGGTTTTGGGTTCTCTGCCCCTTGGCGTGCCCATCTGCCTGAGGAATGGTCTCCGCCACAAGAAGCAGCTCCTCCCTCTTGCTCCATCTGGGATCAGCCACCCCAACGGGTGGCTAGGGGTGGCTGGGAGGCTCAGGGTCCTTCCCACCCAGACTCCTCCTACCCTGGCTCCTTCTCCCCATGACTCCCTGGCTGTGGGATGCAGACCTTTCCTCAGATTCTCCGAGGGGCTTGGGGAGGGGGGCCTGATGCCTGTCTGTGTGAAAGCCTTTGACTGGCTCCATTTCTGGGCGGCCGTGGTGCCAGTAAAACCCAGGTCGCTCTGGGCAGAACATGGGCAGAGGGGCTGGGGGAGCCCCAGTGCTCCATGGGCCCTTCCCCAGGGGTTCTCAGTGGGTGCCCCTACCACAGGATGACAGCTTTTCCAGAAGGCTGCCCTTGAGGGCAAGTGGCTTGCGCACACATGGATTCTTCCCCCGACCCCTGAGCTCTCTGTGCCTGGGGGGCGTCCTTGGGGCTGATCTTCACAATTCGGGGCGGGGGCTGGGTGGACACAGCAGCTTGTGGTCATTTCCCAGTGCTGGGGCTCCCAGGAGCTGGTGCCCCCGACTCCCGCATGACTCAGGGGGACACAGTGGCCTGGTGAGGAAGCGGCTTTGCTGGGGGTGGGGGGATCTGGCTCGGTACTGAGGTGAGGAGGGAGTGATGGACGTGAGCCTGCCCCCCTCAGCCTGCCCCCCGTTCCTGGAATTTCGGTCCTGCCTCATCGTGGGCCGTGCCAGCCCGTTGGCGTCTGTCTTCAGGCCTCTCTTTAAGGAGGTCCGCCTACTGCAAAGCCCCATGTGGGAGAGAATCATTTCAGCAGGAGGTCCCTGAGGCAAAGCAAAGTGTTTGGGGGTGGATGTGTCTTCCCAGGGTCTTCATTCACACGTGTGCCCTGTCCCTAGTGACAGCGAGTACTGAAGACCTACCAGGTGTTAGAGCAATTGTACGGACGAGTGAGACTGTGTCCCTCTGACACACACCCCCTTACCTGGGCGTGAGCTGCGTCCTCGCTGCGTCCTCGCTGTTCTACCTGACACACGGTTTCATCCTACCGTCCCGGGGGAGGAAGCCCTGTAAACATCTTACCCAGCTGGAGCAGACCGAGGAGGGGCAAGTACTTGGGCTGGGTGGTTGAAGGAGGGCTTCTCAGAGGAGGTGATGTTGGAGTTGGGTCCTGAGAGGTGAAGAGGAGTTTGATGGCCAGACATGATGAAAAAGAGCAGTCCGGACAGAGGAGTCTGCAGGTTGGGGTGAGAAGGAAGCCAGACCCACAGCCCTGGAGCTTTGGGAATGAGACTCTTTCTGGGAGACCCACTAAGATTCAGGAGGGTGGCCTGGAAGCACTTTTCAGGTGTTCCCTGCCATATCCCCCTCCCTAGCCTAACGCCTGCACACAGTGGAGCTCTCTAAATTGTTGAATGGTGGCTGACACATAGCGAGAGACAGCTGGGGGGAAAAAATACTCCTTCCAGCCTCAGGATCTTTGCATATGCTGTTCCATCTGCCTGTAATACAGTTCCACACCCCGCGTCCACTGCCATTTTCTCGTAGTGTACTATGTCTTGCTCCCATTGGGTTCCCCCTGCCAAGCACAGGGCTGTCTGTCAGTAAATATTTGTTCCCCAAGTTCACGTGCCCAACAGCCAAAAGTAGACGTTTATTAAACGTACCATTTATTCAGTGAAGTTCTGGAAATGTAGAGTGTGTGAGTGCCCACACAGAGACCCTGGCTGATGTCAAAAGATTGAAGGGCATCCAGCAAAGAAAGGGGAAAACCAGGGAGAAAACCATGTTTCTGGTTAGCACACCGTTTCCAGGGCTAACTGAGAAATTGATAGGGAAGTGACTGCCTCTGTGTGCCGAGCCCAGGGAGGTCCCTGCTTCTGGGCACTAACGAAGCAATCCTCCAGCCTGGGCCCCCATCTGCAGGGTGGGGGCAGTGGCCGCCCCGGACGGTCATCGTGAGGATTACTGATCATAACTCGGGCAAAACCCCCACTTAGGCTGGTGCCTGGTGTGGGGCGGAGGCCCTAGAGGTGGTGTGGTTACTGTGGCGGGAGGGAGGGGCACCTACCTGGACTCAGGAATGCCATTCTTTTCCTAGAGATAGTGGTAGACTTGCAATAGGACACCCTGGCAGTTCGACAACACCGGCCTTGGGTCCCGAGCCCAAATCTGCCCCCTTGGGGACGCCCCGCCTCCCCCCCCACCTGGTGCCTAGCATCCCGATCTCGCTCCCTGGCCACTCGGAACCAGCCCAACCCCCTCTTACCCAACCCAGACTCAGTTTCCTTGCACAGCAAATTGGGGCCGATTGAATGGGCTGACATTTGCCAGCAAACAGTGTGCCATTCTCTTGCCATCTGTTACAAGTGCATCTTTCACTTTCTGCAAAGAAGAAATCAATCTCCACGGCTTGCTGGCATTCTCGGGCTTGCTCATCGAGGGCAGATGCGGGCAGGACCCAGGGCTGAGCCTCTCCTCCCAGGGTGCCAGCCCCGCGACCTCCCCTGGGGCCCATCTCTCCGGGGGCGGCTGGAAAGGGAGAAGCAGGCTGACTCTCCCTCGCCCACTGTGCCCACTTCTAGCCCAGAAGCAATTTGCTTTCATTATGAAGGTCACACGGAGTGTGTTTGCAGAAGGACTCGGCTTCCTAGCTGCCTGTACTGTGGGGAAAATTTTCCTTAATTATTTTTTTATAGCCTAACTTTTGTGTGAGAGGGTTTGTTATTATCCCTGCTTCGCTTGAGAGTGATAAGCCCGCAAGAAGAACCATAAATAAAACTTTACTTAATATTCAAAGTCTGCAAGATGGGATGATGGATGTGGGGAGGGGAGACACCCCCCGTCGGTGGTGGAGCATCCCCGGCTTTCTGCGGGAAGGCAATTACTTGGAGCTCCTGTAATCAGACCCGCGTCCTACCTCTGCATTTTGTTTTTTTAACTTTCTCATTTAAAACCCGGATGGGCGACGTTGTACCCCATTTGTATCGTGTCGAGCGAAATTACTCCAGGAGCCACTGTGCGCCAGGCCCCTGGGAATCCGCCTTTGAAACATGGAAGTGTGTCAACTGCAAAGACAGGGCCATGATTTGATCCCCAGATTCCGAAGCTTTGGGGACAAATTCCTGGCAGTGGAATTAATTTTTCTTGAGGAATAGGAGAGCTGTAACTTTTCCCTCTATTATTTCAAAACTGCCAGCCTGACTCTCCCTGGGCCTGAGCTGCAGCCAGTAAAGTAGAAACAGAGGAGGCTGCAGCGGTGGAGACCTGGGTCCTCTTGGCCAGGGGCTGCTGTGTGACCTTCTGCTAGTTCCTGCCCCTCTCTGGGCTGCAGTCACCTTACCCAGAAAATGGAGGGACTGGACAAGAAAATGATAGTAGTATCACTCTTTTCTGAGTCGACATTTTATTGAGCACGTACTGTGTGCCAGGCACCATGCTAGGCCCTCAGTGAGCATTACCTCAAGAAAGCCACAACAACCCGAGAGACAGGTCCACGAACAATTCATTCAACAAATATTACGGAGGCCCTACTGTGGGCTCAGCATGGCTATAGGCACTGGGTGTACATGATGAGCCAGAGAGGTAAGGATCCGGCTCTCCTAGAGGTTCTGTTCTAGAAGGGGAGACAGAGAACAAACATGTAAACAAACAAGATCATTCTAGAGAATAAAGGGGTGGGGTGCTTTGGAGAAAATAAAACAGGATGATATAGGGGATGGTGGCCAGACAGAGGTGAAATGAGAGAGATTATTGTGACAGCCTGTCTCAGGAGTTGATATCCAATCAGGGGTCAAAAGACAAGGAGCTACCCAGACACAGGAAGATTGGGGCAAGTATTCAGGTAGTGGGCATAGCATGTGCAAAGGCCCTGAGGTGAGTGTAGTAAACACCACAGATCTGCTCACTCAACACCACTCCAACCCCCACCCCCTTGCCCTTTTGTCCTATAGAGCCTGAAAAGCTAGAGCAATGCTTCTCAGAGGTCCTGTGGTTAAGATCCCACATGAGGGACCCCAGAGGGGACACCTCAGCACTAGGCTGAGGAGGGAAAGGCAGGCAACATCAGAAAACAACTTGCTGGTGAGCATGGAGGCAGGAAGGTCTCCTCCTGGCATCGCGGATGCTGAGCAGAGAGAGGTGATAGCAAAGGAGTTCTGCTAAAACAGTGGGGGTCAGGGCTGCCCGTGGCCCCTGGCTCTAGCCTTGCCCTGCCCTTGGCCCTGACTTCCCACTGGCATGGCCCGCTGTGCTTCCCCGAGCACTCCTGTGCGCAGGGCAGGTGCAAGTGCCAGAGACTTCCGCCCTCTCCTTGGGCGCAGTCCTCGGCCGGTGACGGCCTCCGCGGTTCCCTTTGGTGGGACGCGAGTTCCCTGCTGGACCCAGAGCCGTTGCGCATAGCAAAGCCGGTGTTGGTGGGTCCTGTGCTGTCTCCCGCCTCCCGCTCTCCTTCCCCACGCCCCGGGCGGGGCTTCCTGCAGTCGCCTCCCAAAGAAGCCACTTGTCCTTGAGTTCTGATTTCTGGTCTGCTTCTGGGAACCCCAAAGAGCTGTGCCTGGTTGTCTCTCTTAGCTGTGTTTCTACACAGGTGGAATCAGCTTTCATTTCCCTGAGATTCCACGAGGCTTCTCATCTCCCCTAACAACCCCTTGTGATTAAATTAGCAAGAGTGGATCCTGACGCCGGGGATTGAGAACCCTGACGGATGTCCTAGCTGTCGTCATTCTCAACACCCCTTTTGTAGGTGAGGGCACGGAGGCTGGGGGTTGGGGGGGCGCTGTGGCCCAGGGGGGGGCTTCGGGCACCGGCCTCCGTAATCGCCCTCCCAGGCGCCGTTCTGCCTCTAACAGAGATGGATTCTCGGGCCTTGGTTCTGGGATGGCCCATCTGGAGCAGAGATCCGTCATCCTTTGGTAAATGTGCTCTTTGAAAGAACTGAAAAGGTTAATGGGGCTCCTGCAGGCTCCCAGCCAACTGCCAGGTAGCAGCTTGGGCGGCCAACGATATAGCTCATTAGGTGACAGATAGATGAGGACACAGCACTATCTCGCTCCTCAGGCCGAGAAGCAGCCACGGGCCTCCCCTGCCCGCCCTCTGCGGGTTCTGCTGATAACTGAGCTGTTTGCTGTGCTCGGAAACCACGCACAACACCTGATCTGTGCCTGGCCTGGGGCCGGGCCGGGGCTCAGGAGCAGCTCAGCCTCTTCCCAGGAGCCCAGCAGACAGGGAAGGCACTGCTCGGGACCCCTAATGACAGGGGAGAGGCAAGCTGGCCTGGGCCTCCCACTGCTTCCTGCAGGCTCAGTGTGGGAGCCGCCGTGGATGTCTTGTGGCACAAGGCGGTGGGTTGAGTGATGGGGAGGGGACAGAAAGAGCCTGGGCCAAGCTGTGAAAGCAGCGCGAGCCCTGCCTACCTCTGGGCTTCTTGCTAAGTGAGAAACATGCCTGGTTCCTTGAAGCTCCTGTTAGCTGGTTTGCTGTAACTTGCCTCCTAGATCATTCCTAATTTATAAACCAGTGTCCTGGCCCACGGAGGAAATCTGAACACATTTTAGAAGTTTAAATGGTTTGATTTACATTAAGATCATCGCAGGTGACTGCTTCCCCCTCCACACCCCCACCCCTAAATTGGGCCGTCTCTTGGTCAGAGCACTTTTCCGCGCTTCCCGATCGGCCTGGGGCCCAGCGTGGAGCCTGACTTGGGGCGCTGTTTGTGGAATGACTGAGCGAGGCACATGGGGACACGGGGACGGGAGGCTGATGCGGTGGACCCCACACTCTTCCAGAACTGTGAGTCTGCCGTTCTTGGTTGGGAGTGGGGGTCATGTGGGCATCCTTGGGACTTCAGCTGGTGGTGAGCTGGTAGACTGGGTCTCTGGGACATAAGGAGCCCCGACTTACAGCGTTTGCCAATTTCCCTGGTGTAAACACTCCCACCATGGCGGGTTCCAAGCTGCCAAATGTTCAACAAGCAGCTCATGAAATCTCTTGAAAGCGTAACAGTTAGTTGGTCCTTGTGAGTTAGTGCAAGCATTCTCGAGCACGTCACTAATTTCCCCTTCTTTCCCTCCCCCCTCCCCTTCTCTTCCTTCCCCTCCCTCCTTCCCTCGCCCCCCCTTTTCTCCCCCTCCCTCTCCCTTTTCCTCCCCTTCCTCCTTCCCTCTCTTCCCCCTTCTCTCCTTCCCTCACCCTCCCTCCTCCCTCCCTCTCTCTTCATTTTCTCCTCCAACGTTGCCTGAGGACGAGGACGCACCGTGCCTGCTGCCTCCTGCCTGGGCGCTGGGACCCTGGTGGAGGTAACTACTAGGAAGCTGCCGCTCTAACTACACTCCAGGAAGAAAGAATGCGTTAGAAGGAGGAGGAGGAGAGGCGGCGGCAGCTGTGGCCCTGCTGTCCCGCCAAGAGCTATGAAACAGTGAGGGATTGTACTTTGGGAGGGAGGCACAGCGGCAGAGGAGGGGCCCCTACGCTGACCCTGGGGGACCGGGCTCCCTAAAGGAAGAGGCCGCTCAGCTGAGACTCTAGGGGGCAGGAACGAGCAGGCGGAGCAGGCCGGGCCAGGACCGGAGGAGCCGGGGAGGGGAGAGGCCAGACCGTGGGCAGTGTCCACGTGCTGAGGGGCTTGGACTTGGTCCCAAGGGCACTGTTAAGCTATTTATTTTTAAGTGGGGCACGATCAGATTGGCATTTTAATATGCTTCCCCTGAGTGCAGAGAGGGGAGCAGGCAGGCGGGGGGGAGGTGCTCTGGGTTGAAGGGGGTGCAGGAAGCTTTGATGGGAAGCCTGGCTGCAGCCACAGGACCATAACAGGCAATTGGGGGGGGTGTTGGGGGAAGGTCACCCAGCTCCGCCATGGCCACAGGATGGGTGCTGGGCCATCTTCCAAGATGGGGGCAAACGGGAGGAAGAGAGAGATCTGGGGGAAAGAAGAGAAACTCTTGCCTGCCTGCCCTCCTGCCCTCCTGGCTTCACCTCTGGGGCAGGGGTGGGGGGTAGGGGTCTCCATTCCAGGCCAGGGGGGCCTTGCCTAAGGCACAGCCTGCCCTCTGCTTGAGGGAGGTGTTGGGGATATGAAGGAGAGGCCGATCACATGGGCCCTCACGTGAGGGGTGCGGGGAGGACACCCCATATCTCTGGCTCGGGAAAACAGGAGACCCGGTTTGAGATCTGGGACAGATGGAGGCTGAGAAGACCTCAAAAGCCAGGATGCTAAAGGGGCCCTGAACACAAGCAACCTGGGCCCCCCTGGCCGGCTCCCACATGCCTGCCGCTGGGTTGGGGGACCCGCAGCGGTGGCAGGGGCCCCACTCGGGCTATTCCCTGGGCATGGGGGCGCAGCCGTTTCCCAGGCCAGACAGGTACACAGATTAATAAGGCCGACCCGCTGTTCCGGGGGTGCGCAGCGAGCGAGCCAGCCAGCCGCGCTCTGAGTGAACCATCCATCACTGCCCCCCTAATAACTCTGCAGGCTGCTCCTCGCCCCGCCGCATTGCAAGCGAGAATCCAGGCCGCCAGCAGGAAGATGCCGCAGCCCTTAACCACCGTAATTATGAAGTCTTGGTGGAAAGAGATGCTTATCGTTAATGTTAAGTGAACAGAGCGGGAGACCTGATGCCCTGCCCGTGCGCGCGCGGCTGCATGCTGCAATGTCTGCCTGGAAACGGCGAGGCTGCCAACCGGCCACTTCTACGGTGGGCATGCGCTGGGGGGGCGGTGGGGGGCTTCCCAAAATTCAGAAGCGCAGTTAGCAATATAGACGTACCCTCTTTTTATGAAAATTTTTATCTCTTTTTCTGATCCATAAAAAGTCTCAGTTCACCGTGGAATAGGTGGGAAAAGGTGAGTAAAACGGACAAAATGACAGTTCTCGAAAGTCCCCACCCGGAGGCAGGTCCCCGGGGTGGATATGTCGCTGTGGGTTTTCTGCCCCACCAGTGCTGTGCATGTGCGTTTGCTTTGTGTTGTTGTTTTTACATAATGGAGATGATTCATTGTATTTTTAATACGTATTCTTAAGTAAACCACTAGTCTCAGGTGTGGGGCTGAACGGAGGATGTAAATCTTGTCAATTTGACCAGTAAATCCAATTTACGAGGGGAGAAAGGAGAATATTTCACTCACTCGAAATCATTAAAGACCCCCCCACCCCCCCACCCCCCCACCCCACCGATGGAGCAGGATCGACCACATACTCCTGCCACGCTTCTGGAAGGCCCTGGGAGTTCAGAGTCAATGCTGGGAGCGCCAAGTCGCCAGTCGACCCGGGAGGGCCCACACCGCCTTCCCTGGCTCCTGAGGTCCGGTCCTAGGATGAAGAGCCACCCCCAGCCACCATAGGAAACACGGAGGGTCCCTGGGGCCTCTGAGGGCGCAGGTGGAGCCCCAGGAAGAGGAAGGAAGCTCCCTTCCAGCCCTGGTTCTCTGTGGCTTAGAAGGGCAGAGAAAGGGGAGCAGCTCAAGCAGCCGCAGGGAGGCAGGACCGCAGAGGAAGAGGCGAGTAGCCCTTGGTTCAGCGGCAGGGAACATGGTTTGCTTTTCTCCGGAGTCTGCTGTGCTGAGTCCGCTGTGCCCGGCTCACTCTTTCAAGGATAAAGATTTATTCCTCTCCATGGTTACTGCCTACTCTCCCTCCAAACTCCAGAATGCCTCCTTCAGGAAGCCCTCCTTGGTTTCTGTGACTGACACAGCTCTCCTTCTCCAGGCCCGAACCACTATGGAAATGCCACATTCGTGGGATTGACTGCTTCATGTGCATCACCCCCCCCCCCACCGGCTCCCCAGGGTGTAAGCCCCGTCGGGCTGGGGCTGCGTCCCCCGTGCCAAGCCCAGTGCCTGGGCACCCGCTGGTTGAAGGAAGGCTTTCAGAGTCTCCAGACCTGGCAGCCCGCTTTACAAGTTGGGAGGGGGCCGGCACCTGTGCCCCCTGCCCGGCCAGACCCAGGCCTCTGCAGTCCCCTTCGCGCTCCGTTACTTTGTTGCCAAGTTCTGGGCACAGAGGGGAGGTTTCTAGCCGCTCTGGTTTTTCGTTACTTTCTTTTTTTTCCTGGTGACCTTTCCGTGTAATTAAAAGGCCGCTATTCCAGGAGGCGAGGCAGCCGGAAGCGGAGACGCTGATCTCTGTGTACGTGTGTGGAAATTTATTGTCTGGAGCACAGAATCCTGCTCGAGGCTCCTGGGCCAAAAACATCAGCTGCTTCACTCTGGGGTGGGGGCACCCCCCGCCCAGAAACCTTCCCCTCTGCAGGCCTACTGTGTGCGCGGCCCCTCCCACGTCCTATGGCCCCTGAGGCTGGGGGATGGCTTCTTGTTCAGGGGGATTAACTCTCCTGAGTCACTCAGCGGCCCGGTGGGCACAGCACGGACCTGCCCTCGCAGGGCTGGTATTCCCCATCCAGGCCCCTTCTTGGCCTGCTGTCTGTGGGGGGCCCTCCCTCACCCTGGAACTGCCCCACAAGGCCACATCGAGGAGGGGCATGTCCAGCTGGGAGCAGTCCAGCCCAGAGCACGGGGGTATAGCTCTCGCCTGGGGGAGCTGGGTTCAAGTCCCGGCACCCCACTCCTTCATCACCTGATTCCAGATGAGAATAGCCCCTCCTCGGGGCCTAGCCTGCACCCCATTAAGGGACTGTGCACGGTGCTCTCTCACCCCACCCTGGCCTACAGAATCCTGGGAAAGTTTATTTTCTGGATGGAAATCCTTCCTTGGCTATACTTCCCAGTGCTGGTCTGGGGGCCCCTCCCTCCCCTGTGGCTCTGGTCAGCATCTCTGGAAAACAGCATCCCCCCCAGTCCCTGGGCCTCAGGGTGGAGGGCCTAGAGTCCAGCGGCCCGTGAGCCCCCTGCCCAACCAGGCCTCCGCCCCTTGGCTCTCGGCAGCCCGCAGCTGCTGAGGATAATGCACGCGCTGGCCCGGGGCCAGCTCCCCTAAGCCACGGAGAATTGCAATTTAGCAAGTTCCTCAAATCCGAGGAGGCAGGAGCCCAGAGCCCCATCTGCAGCATGAAGGCATCCCAGCGGCGTGAGGGGCCTTCCTTGTCCCCGTCCGCCTCCGCACCCCATCCACTTCCCACAAGCTTGGATTAGGCCCCAGCAGCTGGGCGGGGGCGGGGGGCCAGGGGAACATGGGGCGCCGGGCTGGGGGCCCAGACCAGTGGGGGCTCTGGGCCTCTCTGCCTCTGCCTTGCCACGTGGCCCCTGGTGGGGTGCAGCGTCCCTACGAGCCTGGGGCGTCCCATCTGTAAAGGGGGATGGGGTCCTTCTGCCGGTTCATGCGGGCCCGGAGGTGGCAGCCCCAGCCAGGCAAATGTACACCTGCAGGCCAGGAAAGAAGGGCGGGGGAGCCTCTTTCTGACAGACCTGGGGGGGCTCTGAGGGTGATGGAATAGCTTAGGAAGGGAGTGAGTGGAGACGGCCTTGCAAATGGGGGCCTCATGTGAGCAAAGACTCAGGGACAGGAGTGGGGATGTTGTGGGTAAGGTCTGATGGTCAAGGTCTTCAGGGCTGCCCCGGGGGGGAGTGCAGTGACCTGGTAAAGAGGGGGCGGGGTGGGGGTTCTGGGGCCCGGACAGATTGTGCACAGGCCCCTCCCCTGCATTCGCAGCCGGGAGACTAGTGACGTGGTATTTGGAGTCACCTATATAGCCCATCAAAGCATCTTTGAGGTGCATCAGGCCCATCCATGGCCAGGATCATGAATGGCCCCCTCTCCAAGAGGAACAGCATAGGCCTCAGGAAGCACAGGGCTGAAGGGCCAAATTACTTCCTGTAGCCCCTCTGGGCCCAGCCCAGTCTACAGGGGCATGCACAGAATCTCAGAATCCCACACAGAGACTTGCTTGTCTCTAGGGCTGGAGAGCTTACTATCTCACCCGGAGCCCATTCCTTTGTGGAGGCATGCTCATTGCTAGGAAAGAGCTTTTGGGCCCCAGTTCCTCTAGAGGTGGTAACCTGACCTTCTCGACCTCTTTCCTCCAGACCAAGCCTCAGGACTTCTTTCTCTGCTCCTTGCAAGATGCACCTCAGTGCCCTCTTCTGAATAGGAGTCAGTTGTCAACTTCCCCCCCAACTTTGCATTAGTACCCCAGCTGCAGTTTGCAGCAGACTCTCACCTCCCAAGCTATGAACACTATGCTCCTGTTAATTGAACCCTAGGCCAATGGTGTCTTTTTCTGATGGACCCGTCACACCTTTGAGTCCCGTACGGAGTGGAGTTGGTCGTTCTGGTGGTGGTAGTGGATGAAGCAGGAGGACAACACATCCATCTTAGGGAAACTGAGGCCCAGAGGGGAAAGGCCCAGCTCAAAGTTACGCAATGCATCAACAGCAGAGCTGGGAAGAGCACCAGGCCTCCTAACTTCTGCCGGCCCACTTAGTATACAGTTCCTCCATCTAGACAGAAAGGCAGGCCTCCATCTATCCTTCCCTCCCTCCTTCCCCCCTCCCTCCCTCACTTCCTGAGAACCTCTCAGTTAAGCCAGAGAAGGTGAAGCCCATGGCCTTCAGATGGTCATGATTATTGGTGCAGGGGTGAGTGCAGAGGGGAGGGGACCCCGGCCCCACATCCTGCTAGCTGTTCCAGGGAATCCGCTGCACCCAGGGGCTCGGGGGCCAAAGTCCTGCACAGTTGACCTCGTCCAGCTCCTTCTGCAAGCTCTGGGTGTTTCCAGAGATTGCTGGGCCTGTACATTCCTTTCTGCTGAGGGAGCTCCCCGGCAAGCGTGGAGAGGAACCGGCCAGCTCCAGGAGGCTTTGTGGTGGGAAAGGAAAGACAGCTCACGTTCATGGGGCGGCTAATGTGTACCAGGTGCCGGGCAGGCGTCTCTCCTGTGCCACTTGAGGAAATAGGCACCACATTCTCCTTCTCTGCCAAGGAGGGGAGCGACGGGCTGCAGGAGGTGACAGGGGGGCCTCCCTCCTGGGACTGTTACCTATGACTTAGTTCACGGAAGGGCCCAGCTCAGAGCCCAGGGCCGGTCGGGGTTCACCAGGTCTCACTGTTACTGTCCCACGCCCTGTGGCCAGGTGCCGGCAGACCGGGGACTCGAAACTGCGCCCACAAGCCAGGGCCCCCCCCTTCACGGTAAGGACCACGCTGCTGCCTTTTGGAGTGGGGGCATTTCCCGCATTGCTCCCGGCCTGGCCCCGACCCGGAGGTTCCCCGTGGTCCTGGGGCTTCAGTAGGTGGGTGGGGGCTACAGCCCCTGCCCACATCCCAGTGGAGAAGGTTCTACCGTGGGAAGCTGAAGCCAAGTGCCCCCGAACCCGAGGTTCCCCTCCCCTTCCCTATCGCTGCTTCTGCCAGAGGCCATGCGGGTGTCCTGTGGGCAGGCCGCTGCCGCCGCCATGGAGGGCTGGCCAGCAGCCCTTGAGTTTCCACCAACTAATAATTTTTACAAACCTCCAGCCTCGTAAAAAAGTGCACAGTGGCCTGAACAACCTTGGCCAGGAGCCTTGTGGGAAAGCGGAAGGTACTGAGGCCAGGCAGAGGCGATCTCGGCCAAAGGCCACTTCCTGCCTCTCCTCGAGATCTTGCCTCAGGCTTCAGACCCGACCACGTCCCCTGTGGCCCTCAGGCGAAAGGCTGTCCTGCTAACAAGACCCACACAGGCCGTCCGCCCTGGCCACCCTGCCCCCAGCCAGCCCCGACACCCTCCTTCCTAGACGTCTCAGCTCTCTGCAGCCAGCTACCTCCAGGTTCCCTGTGTTCTCCTGCTGAGTGCAGGCCTTTGCATGTGCTCTTCCTTCTGCCCAGAATGCCCTTCCTGTCCCTCCACCAGGGATGCAGAAGTAATGACACCTACCATCCCAGAGGGGCTCTGGACACCTGGATGTCACAGGCTGTGCCTGGGGGCCTCAGAGAAGTGGCATTTGATCTACGTCTGCCTAAATGCCCTTCAAAGAAGGGATGGGGTGTGGAGGCGGGAAGGAAGGCGGGGCAGCTCCTGATGCGTTGGGCTTGATCCAGAGAGCCATAGGGGAGCATCTTGGGGAACAGGTTGGGGACAGGTGGGGTTAATACTCAGAGCACCCAGACCGGAGGTGAGGCTAGGGGGCAGAGGGATGGAGGATGGGTGGGTTGGAGGGGGATTGCCGAGGCATTTTCGAGACTAGAGATTACCTGGACAGGGAGAAGAGGGAGGCTAGTGATGATGGCTTTCTGGTTTGGTCCCTGGTCCCAGGAGAGGGGTGCTGAGTCGCAGGTGCTGGGTGTGTGATTCTGGGGGTGTTTGGTGGCAGAAGGGTCCACAAGGCAAGTGGGCCTGGGCGGCAGAGGGGGTTTGAGAGCCACGGGCACGCCGGTGGGCTGAGAGGCCAGGACAATGGTCGTGGGCGAGCCTGGCTAACAGAGAAGGGCCAGGCAACCAGGTCGACCCTCCCCTGGTAGGCAAGGCCACGGGCAAGAGCCAGGCCAGCGAACAGTCTGGGAGAAGTCCCAAAGAGGCAGAAAGAGAAGCAGGTGGGTCCCAAAGCCGGAGGAAGAGAGTTCTAACGGGAGGGAATGATCTGGGGGTGGGCAGCAGCAACAAGGGGGTGGACGAGGAAGTGGGGAGCCGCTAATGCCCCCCTGCCCTGTGACCCTGATGCTCAGGTGAGCCCCCTGAGGGTGGAAGTTTCGCTCCAGCCCCTCCTCAGCCCTCCATCCCCTGCCAGCAAGTGTCCATGAGGAGCTCCGAGTCTGCTGGACCGCCCCGGCTCCAGGGAGGCAGCTGGGGCAGAGAGGGGGGATGCCATTGCGCCCCGCAAAATGGCAGCACGACCGCACGCTCCCTGCGGCGTGGCCACAGTTTCCCTGCACCTGCAGGAGGTGCTCAGGACCCCGCGGTGGCCGCCTCGGAGCTGCAGATGGAGATCCGAGGCTCCCGGCAAGGGAGCCCTCTCTGCAAGCCTGATTTATGGGCCCGCCCCTTGGCGCACATGGATCTGGCCCTTCTCTAAGTGCGTGTTCAATCAAATTAAAAGTGCCTGAGGTCAGAGGAATCATCAATTACCTGCGTCTCTTGGCAGCTGTCCTTGTGCTCCCTGCGCCAGAGAGGCTGAGAGCTGCACCCTTTTCTCTCCCACCCACAGACTGCCCTCTGGGAGGGCCCGCGGCCTCGGGGAACCCATCTGTCTGCGGGGACTCCGCGTAGGTGAAAGCAGGACCGGAGGCCCATGTCCCCCGAATCCCGGCTGATGGGCCTTCCGGTGCTTGGCTGTGGAGGGGAGGGGGCCTGTGCGGGCTGCAGTGCGAGGCGGGCCCCCAGGACTTCCCATGAGTCTTGCCCCTGGCAAGCGTCTTCCTTCAACTGGCCTTAAAGACAGGCCCCGGGCCTGGGCACAGCAGGCCCACAGGGGGAGGCTGGGAGAGCGGGAGCCCCCCTCCTCCCCTCCCTGCATGGCACTGCCCGCTGGATCTCAGAGTCTCTTCTGGAAACCTCTTTCCAGGGTCAAAGAGAAGCGTCCGTGGGTCAGCGAGGCTGGACCATGCCACGGCGGTGTCATCCAGAGGAGCCAACAGGTGCAAGCACATGTCCACTGATGGAGGAATGGGTACACAAGATGTAGTCCATCCACACGATGGAATATTTCCAGCCTTAAAAGAGGAAGGGAATTCTGACGCCTGCTCCAACATGGACGAACCTTGAGGACATTACGCTGAGGTAAAGAAGCCAGGCACAAAAAGACGAAGACTGTCTGATTCCCCTTGTATGAGGTCCCTGGAGGATTCACGTTTCTAGAGACTGAAAGGAGATCGGTTGGGGGGGGCGGGCACCAGGGCTGGAAGAGGGGAATGGGGGCTGGTGTTGAGTGGAGACAGAGTTTCAGTTTGGGAAGATGGAAGGTTCTGGAGATGGGCAGCGGTGAGGGCTGCCTCATGGTGGGTGTGAACTTCGTGCCCCTGAGCGACACGCTTTGCAGCAGTTAAGATGGTAAATGTTATGGGGGCGCCTGGGTGGCTCAGTCGTTAAGCGTCTGCCTTCGGCTCAGGTCGTGACCCCAGGGTCCTGGGATCGAGCCCCGCATCGGGTTCCCTGCTCCGCAGGAAGCCTGCTTCTCCCTCTCCCACTCCCCCTGCTTGTGTTCCCTCTCTCGCTGTGTCTCTGTCAAATAAATAAAATCTTTAAAAAAAAAAAAAAAAGATGGTAAATGTTATGATATGTATGTATGCATATTTTACCACAATATAGAAAAAAGTTAAGATTTGTATCTCATTAAGGGTTCATTAAATCGGTGTGGTTCAAAAGAAAAACATATGTCGCAGTCCAGAGGGTGTCAGTGGTGCGGGCCAGTGGCCCGCACGTCCGTTTTCTTTGCTTCCTTCTCCCCGGCCCTCTGTGCGCATCAACGGCCACCTCCTTAGGGAATGAGAGAATAAAGCCCAGGGGCCGGCCGGGCCTGGCTTGGGAAGACACGGCGGAAGGTTGGGGTGTTGGCGACACCCCTCCAGCTGGAAGACCACAGCAATGCTCTCTGTCTGCTGCCCACGCGGCCGGGCCTGGAGACAAAGAGACAATCACGAGAGGTACCAGGGTTGTGCGCTCCCTGGGCCCCTGTAATACCAGACACTTTGGAGCCCTCCACCTGTCTCGCTGTGCGGCTGACACCAGCCTTCAGAGAACACGCAGGTTGGGGAATGGAATTAATTTCCTAAAATTGAATGTCATGTCGAAGAGTCACCTCAGGATCTCTTGCTGGGACGGAAGGAGAGACGCCGTTTGGTCTTGGCTCTCCTGACAGCCTGCCGCTCGAATCTCTAGTTCTGGGAGAAGCCTAGGAAGGTGCCGTCTCTGTAGGGCGCCGAACACACCTGACGAATTGGCAAAATACATCGTCTTCACGATAGCCCCGGTGCCAAAGAAGATGGGATGGGATTTGTCACAAGGGCCTTGGGGGACTTGAAGATGACACGGCCCCTCTGGAAACCAATACGAAAGCACAGAGTTACAAAAGTGCCGGGACCCTTCCATCAAGCTGTCCTCCTTCCGGAAACGTGCTCCCAAGAAAACCACCCAAGAGAAGAAAAAGGCATCTGCGAGGAGTTGCTCCCTGCAGTGGGGGCTAGAGCCTGACAAACCAGAATCCACCCGCCCGTCTAACGACGCGGGTGAAACGAAGCCAACAAAGAGCCAGAGGGAGGCCGAGTTCAAGGCTGTCCCAAGTGGTCCCCGCACTGAAGGGAGAATCAGACGGGCGGGGCCCCAGACCCCGGTGACGATGCCACCCACGTGAGATTTTCCCTGGAGAATGTTACTGGGTTAGTCACACTGTAGCTAAAATATGTCAGGTGCTCCGCTCCAGAGTGAAAACTTTGGGGATTAGGCCTGAGTGCGTGCACATGTGTTCATGCCTTTTTTAAAAAACAAAACAAAACTGGAGAACAGATATCGTTAATGGAACACAACAAGATAAAAAGGCAGCGAGCAGACGTGGTGTGCTTTCACTACACAGACAGAAAGCAGACAGGACGGGCCGAGCCCGAGAAAGTGGAGGTGGCTGGGTGGGGGTGGGGTCACGAGGCGCTTCTCCCTCTCGTCAAAATTGGCTTTCATGCTTAATGTTCTTATAACTTTTTTTTTTTAAGGTGAAAAAACAAGAAAGCTGCACCCAGTATGTGTTCAGACTTGTGGACTTGGCTCACACTTTCCACCCTTGCCAGGTATCCTCTGATCCTCTTGGGCACCCCCCCCCGCCCCCCAGGCTGGAGGGGACCAATCCCTTCTGCCCCCCCGCCCCGGTCCACCTCAGGCCACGCTCCTGCTGCCCTGGCCCCATCAGTCATCTGCAGGAGGGAGGGGAGTGGCAGGGGCAGGGAACATCAGTGCAGGGGGGAGCCGGCTAGCTGGAGGGCTGCCCTGGGGCACAGGCCCCCCCAACTGACCACACCCACCATCTCTGTACCCCCCCATGCTAATGACATGTGCCTCCCCCACAGCTGCCCTCCCCAGGCCTGTAAGCTCCTTGCCGAGGGGGTGGGGGGCCTCCTTCTGGGCCTGAGGGCCCCCCCTTGCCTGGCAGCCCCCTCCTCCTGGTCCTCCCTTTTCCCTGAATGCCTTGGACTGGTCATCACTCTGGGGCCCCAGAGCACAGGGGGGCTCAGGCAGGTGCCGTCTCTCAGGACCTCCCTCCTGGATCTGACATTCGAGATCTTTTTAATTCTAAAAGAGATGGATTAGCCCTGAGGAGAGATGACCTGTGTGTGGGCCGCTTGGACAGGCTGCCAAGGAAGGGGCAGCGGGGGAGTGAGAAGGCCGAGGCTCTCCTGTGTCCTGGGGGAGCTGGGGAGGAAACAGTGCTGAGCTCCCCGTGGTGGCCCCCGACTTGCTGCGAGTGTGGTCTCAGGGGACTCGTGTCCCCCCTCTCCCCCCTCCAGGAGACCCAGGCAGCGTCGGCTGAGGCCCTGGAAGGTGGCAGATGCAGCTGTGTGTCTGAGGATTGCAAAGCAGGGAGGTGAGGTTGGGACATGGCCCCGTTCGGGACCTGTCAGTCGCAGACATGCCTAAGCATATTGTCAAATGTGCGGAATGAAGGGTCTCTCTCAGGCAGGCGCCAGTCGGGTGGGGAGGTTTTCCAGCAGCCCTCCCATGACCTTGGTGTGGCCAGCTCCCGCGGCTGCCAACGTGACTAGCTCCGGGAGCCCCCCGGGAACCACATCCTTGGCTCCATTGGCCCCTCTGCAGTCCTGGAGCCCTGAGGACACCTGGACATGACTGTGTCCCCCCCATCACACAGCACTGTCACCTGGGCTCCCAGGCTGCCCTCCGCCTCTCTCCGTCCTTGCAGTCATGGCTCTAGGTGAGGCCACGTTCTCTCCCAGCTGGACCGTGTTGCCTCCCAGGTGGCCCCCCGAGCTCTGTCCAGCTCTCCAGTCCACTCTGAGCAGGGACAGGCTGTCTAGATCCCCTGGGCCCCAGCAGCCTCAGGGTACAGCCTGTGGCTGTGGTCCCCGGCCTCTCCCCTGGCCTTGCCGCCCCCCTCCCACAGCCCCCTCCTGGCTATACCATCAGCTCCCCAGGCTGACTTGATTTCAGGACTTCACATCCCCGACCTCACCCTCCACTGCCTGGCTACCTCCACCCTTCCGGAGGCTCAGCCCACCTGTCTTCTCCTCCAGGAAGCCCTCCCTGACCGCCTCCCTCATAGAACTTTGCATCCACGTCGGGGCGAACTCTCTCCGTGTGACCCCATCCCCACCCCAGTCTAAATGGGTTCAGTTCAGAGCAGTGGTCAGTGAAGGACTGAGAAGTCAACAGCTGTGCACACATGAATGAGAGAATGAGTGATGTGGGGATAAGAGGTGCCTCTGCAGGCCTGGGGGCTGGGAAAGGGTGCAGCCCACCAGGCCGTCCTCCCCACTCCCCCTCAGGATCACAGGGCCTCTGTCTGATTCATTCCCCAGTGCCCGGCTTCCCAGCAAAATGCAGAACCGTGGTCTCTGGAGTCGGCGGCAAGGCCGAGGCTCCGGCCCCTCTCCTTCTCCCGTGTCAGCGTGGGCATGACTTACACGCCGCCCGCCTCAGCCCCTGCCTCCCTGGCTTGGGGGGTGGAGAGAGGGCTGAGGCCAGTGACTGGTGGGCACCAGTGGGGAGGGCGACCCCGCATTGCTTCCCTAAGGCCCTGAGGGCCCTTGGGGTGGGGGCCGCGTCCCTGGGGGTGCTGACGCCGCCCCCTGCCCTGCGTCTGGGGAAGCCGTGAGCGCCAGAGCGGGCTTCACATTAGTATTCCCCGTACAGACGCTTGCAAAGAAATGACTCACACACCGGTTGACTAATTTGAAAGTAAGCTGTTTTTGCTGCAAGTGGAAAGGTTCAGTGAATCTTAAAAACTAAGCGATGGAGATTTTATTCCTTGTTCTAGACCTTTCCTTCTGCAGGGAGAGTGGCTCTGCCCCCAAATGTCTTTGGTTGGCTTCCCGGCAGCAGGGACAGAGTCTAACAGGACAGACCCCACTGGGTGCATCTGCTACACAGAATGCGCATTTGGGGGATGGGATCGGGGGCCGGGGCTACAGTTCTGCAGAACCAGGCTGGGGCTCTGGCAAGCCCAGCTGCCCAACACCACTCTTCTTGTGGGGTAGGGGACTGCCAAGAGGGGGTGCACCTCCCCCACGTGTTGGGGGCTTACGGTTATGAGGGGCTCCTATCCTCCCATTTTACAGACAGGCAGTGAAGAGGCACAGAGAGGTCACACCGCTGCTATGGACAGAAGGTGGGATTACAAACCTGGCCAAAGGAGGTAGCTGGCTTTCCTAATTTGGGTCACCCGCTCCCTCCAGGGTTAGAGAGGAGAATGAGGGCCAGACCTTTTGCCCTGAGGGGATGACGTTTGCATTTGTCCTGGAGGAAGTGGGACATGAGGGGACACACTGCATGAAGCAGGGAGCCCCAGGGTGTGGGGTGGGGGGAGGTTGAGAGCAGCTGGTGGCCCGGGGTGGGCGGTGACAGAGAAGGGAGCAATGAGGTCACATTCAGGAAATGCCTCCAAGGTGGATCCAACAGGCCTCTGACATTCGTCGGGAGGGAGTGAGGGCCAGAGCCTGCACGGAATACCTTGTCCCCTTCAGGACCTGGTCTCCCCTGACCCATCCCCGGCTCTAAGTGGTCCACACTCGTGGGCCACCCACTTCCCTCCTTGGCTTTCCTCCTCGGCTGCACTATCCAGGCGTATCATCCATGGCAGCGGGGACAAGGGAGGCCCCAGGGCTGGTCACACGCCGCCTGCCTGCCCCGGGGCCAAGCACCGAGCCCCCCGACCTCGGGCAGCTGCTCGGGCCGAGGGGTGCGCTGGAGCCCCTGGGAGACTTGACCTCAGGAAGAGAAGTCACAGAGGTGGTCAAGGCCAGAGCGGGAATTGCCCACCCCCTGGGCTCTTAGGTCACTGCCTGTCACGTCCTGTGTTCACTGAGGGACGCTGGGCAAGCAGGTCTAGTCTTTTGGGCCTCAGCCTGCTCTGCAGCCGCCTCACCTCCCCAGCAGCAGAATGATGGGCAGAAAATTGAAAAACTTTGCCAAACTCGTGTATTACTTTCCCGGCGCCCCCGCCTCCCCTCTGCCGAAACAGAAGCCAGAGATAACGCTCTCCCAAATAGGTTTACCGAAGTCAACCCATTACAAGTGCGGACAAGCTTGGAGATAACAGAAGCCTGTGAGTTCTTAATATCCTGCCCGGCACGCGGGAGGAATAAATGAGGGACGGGGCAAGACAGCCCCGACTGCAAATACTCCACCACGGCCCTCGGCCATCCATCAGCCCCGCGCGGCAGACAGTGTCGCCGGCCCTGGGTTCGGGAAGTATGGTCGCCATAGGGATGGAGTCAAATGCATCCTTTCAAAAATAGATCTGCTTAAAATTCATTAACTTAGACAACTCCAGCAGAAGAAGCAATCAATTCCTTGAACTCTATAATCATGCTTCTCCCAGGGACCTCTTCCTCAGTGTCGGTGAAGCTAATAAAGACTGGGTCCCATGGAAGGAGAGAGGCAAGAAGTCTAGCCTTGACATTTTGCGGCCGACTTGGACCCAATTACTTCCCCACGTGTTTGTCTCTGGAGTGAGTCACTCGTCACGCCGGCCAGGGTCGGGGGCCCTCTCGGGCCCTGCCAGGCGCCGGGCTGGGCCAAGGGTGCAGAGCAACTGAGAAATGGTCTCGTGCACCAGGAGCCACAGTTGAGCAGAGAGATATGGGGACAGGCGTCTGGGCTCACTCTTGGTGATCTCATCTTGCACGGGGCCATAAATCCCACTCACTAGCGGACAAGTCTTGAATTTATATCTGCAGCCGGGACCTCCCCACTGAGCCCCAGACCCCACTATCCAGATGTCCATTCTCCATGTCCCCTGGGGTATCTAATGGGTGTCCTAACCCACCCTGTCCGAGCACGGCCAGACCTGTCTCAGGTTCTTCCAGCAGCATAGGCCAGAGACAGGGAGCCCTCTGGGATTCCTCTTTTCACCTCAACCCCATATCCAGCTCCATCTGGGGGCCTGTGGGACCTGCCGTCCAAGAGCAGCCAGACTCCAGCCGTGTCTCTGGGCCTTCAAGGGTGCTGGGCTAGGCTGGCCCAAGCTGTGCCCACGGTACCTGGATGACTGTGGGAACCCTACCTGCTTCCACCCATGCCCCTCCCCCTAATCTCAACCTGATAGCTGGAGGAATCCTATTCACATGTAAGCCTGTCCTCTGCCCAAACCCTGCCAAAGGCTCCTGGGTCACCTAAGACCTTATGAAGCCCTCTGAAGTCCCTGTGCCTCCCTGGCCTGGCCTCCTATTACTCTCTACTTCCGTCACTCCACTGCAGCCACATTCCTGCCCCAGGGCCTTTGTACTTGCTAGCCTCCCATGTAGAGCTCTTCCCCCAGGTGGTCTATGGGTCTGTACTTGGAAGGAAGATTTCCTTTGTCACCTTGTCTGAAAGTGTCCCTTTCCCTTGGCACTTTCCACTACCTGTTTGACTCATGCATCTTGTTTGCCGTCCATTGGTCTGACCAGCAGAATGCATGAGCCACAGAGCCAGAGGGGGGCATACTATGTGGTCACTGCTGAGTGCCCTGGACCTCACCTGGAACATAATGGGTGCTCAGGAAGTGTGCAGTCAGTGAACAGATGAGTGAAACTTGTCTCTCCTTCCAGAAGTCTGCCCCCACCCCCTCCTTCAGGCTCTCATCACAGAGTCAAGTGCTCAGCTCCCTTTGGAAACTTCTGGTTGTGGCTTTTCTACTGGGGGGCAAATCCTCTCCCATCTGGCAAGTCAGATGCTGGCCCCCGTCTGACTCATCCCTACCCGATGCATCTGCCACTTGCAATGGATGGTGTGGACTCTGGCTCAGTCAACCTCTCACTCTCTATACCTTGGCCACATCAGCCCCTGCCCCAAGCTTCCCTTCTGGAACCTTCCATTCAGCTCTTCCCTTTCCAACCACCTGTGCCTCTGGACACCCGCTGGCTGTTCCTGGGAAACCTCATCTCACCACTAAAACCTCTTTCTCTCTCCCACACCCCCCCAACCTGCTTCTTCAGCATCCGCCCCACCCCATAGCCCTGATGGAAATCTGGGGACCCTTGGTGCCTCCCCACCCACTGCCCTGTTCGTTTCCCTCTGCCCCCTCCCCTAGAATCTCAGGCCAGCCTGCAAACCCCACCACGAGGCTGGGCACTGAGCTCGTGGGGTCCATGAGGGTGGGGGCTGCTGGAGTAATGAGGGGTCATTTATGTATCCGATGCACCCCATTAAGATGAGCAGAAGTACAGTGCAGACTCAAGGCAGGCGCAGCAAACCTGGAAGCTTCCAGGCTGCGTGCCCTGTGCTCTCTGTTGATACAATTCTGTTCGATCCACTTAACAAACATTTACCCAGTGCATCCTGCCAGCAAGCGTGGGGCCAGGCCCCATGGGAGGCACCCCTCTGCTGCTCCCTTCCTCACCCCACTCCCTGTCTCTCCAGCTTGCTCCTCCACCCCTTCTGGAGGCTTCTCTGGAGACCCCCTCCACCCTCAGCCTCTCTGCTTTTACACCCCACTGCGCTGTCTACACCCCACTCCAGACGTCTGTGATGGAGGGTGGGGCCAGGGCAGCAGGCTTCCTCAGCACCCACGCTGCTGGTGGCCACGCTGCCCTGTCCCACGAAGGGGGCATTGCCCGGGGGAAATGCTTGTTCGGGGCGCGGGGCTGGGTGGTGGTGGGGGGCGTCCGGGTGGCCAGAACACGTGGGCCCCAGAGGGCAGCAGCAATCACGGTAACCCTACAGTCGTGCCTGCCTCCCACCCCACACTCGGCCGGTGCTTTGACCGAGCCCGGGTTCAAACTCTGGGGGAAAGTGGCCCGCAGACGTCTATGGTGTGGACAAGTGAGCAGACATGGTGAAATCGTCCCCACGGGCCTCTGACGAGGAGGTGGGTGACCAGAGCCGAGCCCTGGGCCGGTGGTGCTCGGGTGGGGGTGGGTGGCTCTCTTCTTCCCAGCTTCACCCTTGGCCCGATGATGAGAAGTGAATTTTCTTAGCTCCCTGCGCTCATGCATTTATCAAACACTAACCGAACACCTAAGCATGGGGGATTCGGGGACAGTTGAGGCCTGGCCCTGTCCTCCCCAGTGTGGATGCCGCCCGCCCCCCCAGCTGGGAGGAAGATGTCTAGAAGCAGCTGCAGAAGAAGCAGGTGGTGGGAGCCGCGCCCGTGGCCCCCACAACAAGGAGGAGGCGGGGCGGGCAGGCTGAGCTGCCTGCAGGAAAACCCTCATGTCTCCTCTGCTCTGTCTGGGAGACTCAGGGCTGACCTGCCTGGGGTGGGGGTGCGGCGCAGCGCAGAAACCCTGAGGCCCAGACTCACCCGCCTCCCACTTTGTTTTCCCTCCTCTTCTAATTTATCTGGTTGCTCTGGTGTCACTTCCTAAGCCTTCCTAAAGCCTCTGCAGAATGAAGTGGGGATTAAATAACCCAACTGTTGTCAGCCGCTGCGAGGTGGGACCGCGGCTGGGACTGAGGCTCTGCCCGCCATCCCAGGCACGTGGGCCGGGAGGTGGTCAGGAAAACTTTGAGCACGTATTTGTTCTGAGACTTGATTTTTTTTTTAATGCTGGCCTGGAGGCTGAGATTGTGTCCCCACCCACACCTCCCCTCCTCTGTCCCCCAAAGTTCTCTAAATCAAATGCACAAAAACTGCGTGTGGCAGGGGTCCCTCTTAAATTGCGGAGCGAGTACCCAGCCTTGAAAGGCTGGCTTCCACGTCAGCCGGCTGTGTGAGCCACTCGTGATCGCTCAGATGAAAAGTGCATGTGTTCACCTTATCCGCATTTTTGTCCTTTGTTCTGTAGCATGTCCCTCACATTCTCTCTGAATAAAAATAAAAACTTGACCCTGAGTTAGAAAGCCAGGGGGTCCTTCCTGCCCCTGCGAGGCCTCCCCCCTCCCCGAATCCCCCCAGGTTATATCTGGAGAGCAGAGCAACTCCAAATGCGGCTTCCCATTTCTTTCCAGATTTTTCTATAAGATGAGGATCTTAAACTCTGACTGTCGACAAAACCGGTCACCTGCCCACCCTTCCCGGCAAAGGCTGCAATGTGGCTATTGATGGATTTGGGAAAGCAGGGCACGATGAATGTCCCATCTTTGGACGTCTCAATACCATCTACACTCCCTTAAAAAACTTACATTACTGAAAACCCCAGCCCTGTTAGTTTACCAGCGAGTATCTGCCGCATCGACATGTCTTCAGATAAACACAGCCATAAACCCAACACCCAAAGACCAAAAAGAAGGGCCCAGATCACCAGCATCCCTTTGGCCCGACATAAAGAACCTGAGCCAAGTCACGCCTGGACTGGTGAGTTGAGTTAGTGGAATTAACGGAGGGACTGTGTTTCAGCTCGGCCACCTGTTAGTGACACATTTCTGAGCAAGTTCCCACCAGCTTCCCCAGAGATGGAATCACCTTGAAGGCGGCGGTCTTTGACCCGCCGTGTGATTGTGCTCACCTGCTGCGCCGAGGAGCCCGGCGCTCTCTCTGTTCCCAGCAAAACCCTCCGGTGCTGCCCCTTGCCGACCGACGTGCATGACCCGCTTGCAAATGTCGCTGCCGGGGGCTGCTTTCTTGCAGTTTCTGGTTGGAGAAACCACCCAGGTTTTACCAAGGACTGGGCTCACGTGGCAAGGATGAAATCCACCTTTCAAACTGGAAATCCAAGAACACCCTCCACCGTCGGGTGGCCGCTGCTAACTACGGGCTTCCTTGTGTTTGTGCCGGGGAAAAACAGCCCTGGGAAGAGCCAGCACCGAGCCAGGGCCTTCTGGGCGCCATGGGGACCGGGCTCACCGAGTTCCATGGGCATCCCATCGGGGAGGGACTATTTTTCTCAATTGAAGTGAAATTCACATAACATAGAAGGAACCCTTTTTCAGTTGCACTCAGCATATTCACAATGTTGCGCAGCATCACCTCGAACCTAGTTCCAAAACATTTTTATGGCCACCAGAGGAGACCCCCCCCCACAGGAAGCAGAGGGTCTCTGTTCCCCTCCCCCAGCCCCTGACAACCACCAGGCTGCTTGCTGTCTCTACGGCTTTTCCTCTTCTGGACGCTTCATACAATTGGAACCATGCAGCGTGTGGTCTTTGGTGCGTGGTTTCTTTTGCTCAGCGTGTTTTCACGTTCCATCCATGGCGTGGCTCGGGCCACAGTTCGGTCCTTTTCACGGCTGAGCAGTATTTCATTGTGTGGATGGACCACATTTTGTTTATCTAGTCATCTGTCGGTGGGCACCTGCGTTCTTTCCATCTCTTTGGCTGCTGTGAGCATTCATGTGCATGGACTAGTTTAAGGGGCTACTTATCACAACCCACAGATGAGAAAACTGAGACCCCCCCAGACTTGCCCTACCTGCCCAGAGCTGCAGAGTTATGGCCTTAGGATCACCAGGGAGAGGGGTTCATGGCCACATGAGTGAGTCTTCTCAACATATGCTACAGATCTTCCCTGCTTTCATTCTTTCTCTCCACATTCCTTGTTTTTAATCCATGATCCTTCTCCCCAGTTGAAGCACTATTTAAGATTTAGAGAACTTTTAAAAGGTTCATAGAATCTCCAAATCCCTTCTTGTCAGTGCCCCTGTGTCATGTGCATGTCTCACCGATGGGGCAAAGGCTTGACCCTCAGACAGGAGCAGGGCAGGAAGCATGGCCATCCCATCCCATGCACCCCGGGGCTGGGGGCCGTGCCAAGCCCCAGTGCCCAGCCCAGCTGGAAGCCAGGCAGTCCACAGTTAGTTCTGGGGAAGGGACACCTGCCAGGAGGTGGGGGCCGTCCCCCGAGCAAGTGTAGCAGGTGCTGCCCCTTGGTAGAACGGCATGACAAAGGTAGCAGGCAGGACCTGGGCGCGACATGGTAAATCGGGCTCCTTGTGCTCCAGGCAGATGGGCTTTTAATGATTCTCCCCTATTATTAATATTTCCTACTTGGGGAAAATCAGGCATAGATTATGCAGCTTGCCCAAGGTCACACAGCAGCTCAGTGGCAGATCTGGGACGGGGGCAGCTGGGAAGAAAAAGGGGTTTTGGGGGATCCCAAAACGACAAACTTGTTTGTCAGAAGCCAAGTGAGCTGACTCAGGCCCTCAGAAAGGCACATTTTCACGACCTTCCTCCCCATGTGTCTCGGCATGAGCGACATTCCGGGTCCTGCCCACCCTCCTGCCAGCAGCCAAGGCTGCCTCTCTTCCCCTGGGCTGCAGAAGTTCAGAGAAACTAGGGTCACGCAGAGGGCCTTTTCTGTCCCTGATGGCCTGCTTTGTTCTTCTAAGAGCTTTATTGAGGCAGAATTTATATATATAATAATCACCCATTTTAAGTGTGTAATTCAATAGCACTTAGTAAATTTGCAGATTTGTACAACCATCACCACAATCTAATTTTAGAGCATTTCCACCACTGAAAAGAAGCCTGGTGCCCTCCTAATCTGCCTTTTGTATCTTCACTGCAGGGGGGCCCTCTCCCCACTCTGCAAATAATGCCGGACCCTCACTGAGCACTTGATCCCTCACCAGGTCTAAGGCCTTTCCAAGGACACATCCACGAAACTGCCATGGCAGCCCAGTGGGGTCAGGTCTTGCTATGATGGTCCACTCACCGCCATGGAAGCAGACGCAGAGCACGGCTAAGTTCCCTGCTGTCGTGGGGTGAATGGTGAGCCCCCCAAAAGGTGTGTCCACGTCCTAACCCCCCAAATCTGTGACTGTGACCTTATGGGGGGAAAAGGGTCTTTGCAGATGTCACTAAGGTAAGGATCCTGAGATGAGATCATCCTGGATTCTTCAGTGGGGCCTGGAATCCGGTGGCACATGCGGGAATAAAGGAAGACCAACCCAATGAGAAAAGCAGAGGCTGTTTGTTCAGAACTTGCTCGAACGAGGTGTCAGGCAAAGCTGCTTTCTCTGGCAGCCCTCACAGGTGCGGCCCGCTGGAGCCATGGCCGGGAAAGCTAGAGGGGGCTCGCCTGGAGTGGGGCATCCTGTGTGATTATTAGGGGGCACATGGGGTTTTCTCTGGTTGGTTCTAAATCGGAGGTGGACACACATTAGGGCAGCTGTGAGTTCCCGATCATGTCCTGGCCACTCAGAACTGACTGCCATAGAAGTCGTCATTCAGCTTCCTGGATGGTCACTAGGGGTGGCCTCCTGGGCTCCTGCAAGTCTGACTCACCGCAGCCTGGCTTCCTGGGCCGGTCGCCGGAGACAAAGCGTGGGTCTCCTGGGCAGGTTGCTGCCGGCTGTGGTTCAGAGTTTCTGTATGTGGTCTGGCCACTGTCCCTTTATATACTCGGTCTGTCCCGCGTGTCCTCAGGAGAGACCCATAGAGGACGGACAAGGGGACGGAGGTCAGGTGGGGAGGGAAGCAGAGAGGGAGGCGTGCAGCCCCAGGCCGAGGACGCCGGAAACCACCAGAAGAAGTTGGAAGAGGCAGGAAGGATCCTCCCCAGTGGCCTTCAGACGGAGCACGGCCCTGCGGACACTTTGATTTTTGACTTCTGGCCTCCAGCAACATTGAAGAATACATTTCTGTTGTTTTCAGGTACCAAGTTGGCGGCGATTTGTTAAGGCAGTCGTGGGAAATGAATGCTCTTGCCCCCAGAGTTACACGGATCAGGATTTTTGCCAAAGTCCCGCGTTGGGGGGGCTCTTGACCATGGCGCCAAAGTGGAGGTGGGCGAAGGTGGGGCTGGAGCAGCAGGAGGGACTCAGAGAGAGACCGGCCACAAGGTTCTGCGCCGGTTTTATCCGTCTGTTTGCTAGTTCTCTCAATGTTTGCTCAGGTCCCAAGATGGCTTTGATGGCTCATGGGTCAAAGGTCTGAGTGTTGCACCAGACCGGGCTTGTCCTTCAGGCCCAGCCTGGGCCCCGTCAGAGCCCCTCAGCCCCGAGGGCATTGCCGTCAGTCTAGACACCTGCCAAAGCCCCTTCCAGGCTGTCTGCCCTGAAACTCCAGGACAACAGGCTTTCCCAGAACTAATACCCTACGAACTGAGATGAAATCCAGCTAGCACACCAGTGACCCTGTGGACCGCCTTGTTTAATTCTTCCCCATCTCCATTCCAGGATGGCCTCACAGTGGCTTATGGAGTGACACCCAAACATCAAGTTAACTTAGAAGGAGGCTGGGACTTGGGGAGTCAGGACAGAGGGAAGGGAGCCGGCACCCAGAGGCCAGCGTGAAGACCAGTGTAGACCCTCGCGGCAGCCACGGGGCAAGGCTAAGCTTCCTGGCAGCCAAAGGGAAGAGGGGTCACAGGTGGTGTGAGGTACCAGCAGAGCGAGGGCTAGGCTGTGTCTTGGAGCAGGTCGCTGGCCACACAATGGCATAGAGTCACAGTCCTGTTTGGGGCAAAAGCCCTCAGGCCGACCCCTATCTCTGCTGGGCTGGCGGGATCTGACCCCGGGGCTGCGGGAATGGTCTGGTTTTGTTTGTTACTGTCTTTTCCTTTGGGGAGCTCTCCGTGCCCATCAGGGTGGCCCAGCTCGCCTGCAGGGGTAAGGATGTGGCCCAAGAGAGCCATCAGAGTCCAGCTGGGACTTGCTCCGCACTGAAGGAGACGGGGGAACGCTGATGCCCTGGACGATCACGAGCTATGGAGACAACGTAAGCGGGAGGGGGCTGCCCCATCTTCCAGGACACCCCGAGGTGGCCATGTGCTTCAGGAAGGAACAGGGCCAGGGCCCCAGGGTGGGCAGGGTTGAGCAGAAAGTAAAGGCAGTTAGGCAAAGGGAGCGCCCCATTGACACCCCCCTGCTCCTGGATCCAGCCGCGTCTGACATCCTGACATCGTCTCCTAGACCTCCTGGTGATGTGGGTCAACAAAGTCCTCACAAAGAGCTTTACACAAATTGCTGTTTGAGAAACAACCCAGGCTCACAGCGGCATCTACTATGGGAAGGACGAAGGTGGGGGAAGAGTGTTCTTTGGTGACTGCTAATTCCCGCTTCTCTCATCTGTGGCTTCGATGGCCTTTGGGCTGTGTTCCCTGAACTTGGGATCCAGTGTCCCTCACTGACCTCACCCTGTGGGCAACGGGGCCGGCACTGGTGGTCCAATTTAGGCCATCGGTACTGCTGATCGCTGGTGGTGGGCCAGGCCCTGTGCAGGTGGGTTTTGGGGAGGTGGCCGTAGTAAGGATCAGGGCGGACAGGTACCAATCCACGGAGATCACAGTGTACTGGACGACGGTCACCAGAAGCCCCCACGAGAACACAGCATGCCCCCTGCCCCCATGAGAGGCCACTGGCTTTCACTAGTACAAGAATAAGATTATGGTTTTTTTTTTCCCTTAGAAAATATTTTGTTTCTTTAGCAGGACACAGAGGAGGAGATAATCAAGATGTTTTTTAAAGCCTTTAATGTTTTGTTTTTAACTCTCCGTGATCCTTCCCCCGCCCTCCCGCCCCGAATAGGGCTTCTCAATCTTGGTTCTGTTGACCTTTGAGACTGGATCATTCTTGATCATGGGGACCGTGCTGGGCATCGCAGTGGCCTTTATCCCCTGGATGTCAGTAGCATATAGTGTACTTCCCCACTTCCCTTTGTGACAACCAAAAATGTCTCCAGACACTGCTGAATGTCCCCCACGAAGGGACAAAATCGCTTGGGTTGAGCACCGCTATCCCAGGGACTTCTGCATCCACAGTTCCGACATAGGAAGATACAGCCCGAAAGAGGGAGGAAAGAGGTGAATTTTTTGGGGGGTGATTTTTTTTTATCATAGTCAAATATACATAACATAAAAAAAAAGCTTAAAAAAAGCTTAAAAAGAGCTCTATTCAGTGGCATGAAGTGCATTCACAGTGTGGGTGGCCATCCCCAGCATCCATTTCCAGAACTCTGTCATTGTCCCAAACAGAAGTTCCAGACTCGTACAAAAGTGCCCATCCTCTGACACCCCCCCACCCCCATTCTACTTCTGTCTCTGTGGACCTGACCACCTCAGGGACCCCATCCAAGTGGAATCAGGCAGGCTTTGTCCTGGGACTGGTTTACTTCCCCCGGTGTAACGTCCTCGAGGTCCGCCCCTGTCATAGCAGGTGGCAACAGCTCCTTCTTTTGTAAGACTGAAGAATATTCCGTGGTGCGAACAGACCCCGTGCTGTCCCATTCATCCACAGATGGCTGTTCGGGCTGCCTCTGCCTCCGGGCTACTGTGAATAAAGCCGTGATAACATGGGTGTGCCGTGTCTATTTTAAGTCCCTCCTTCCAACTCCTTGGGGAGTACCCCCAGAAGCGGAATCGCTGGGACATACGGCATTCCTATGTTTAACTCTCAGAGGAGCTGCCGTACTGTTTAGAAGTAAATTCTTGACTTTTGAATTTCACAAGAGGCTTTTGAGGTTCGGATGCAGAGGTGGAAAGAGAGTGGGAGGCAGGTGGGCGGCGCACGGATACGGAGAGTCTCTAAGTTATCACCAAGTCCCCAACCTCGGGGATCGGGTGTGGCCGGAGGACACAGAACTGAGGGTTGGCTTTTGCCACCAACAGGATGGGTCCTTAGTAGAGTCAAATTGTAGGCAAACAAAGTCCTCCTTCTTGCCTGGCTGAGTGTGTGGCTTGAGATTTGTACTGTTACCCTGGGCCCCAAAGTTCTCGGCTGTGGAGCGTGACCATGGTATTTTTAGCCTGGAAATATTTGCAGGATGGGAGTTGCCCAACACCTACATGGACCATAAAATAATTTCCATCAGGCAGCTGCGGAGCACCTCACTTGGGGCCCTGTGAGTGCCTGCAAGTCCTCCAAGATCAACACGGCCCCCAAGGCCCGCCAAGGCCCCGAACAAGGAGGGCTGCTGTCTGGGGCCAGACGGGCGGCCGTCAGAAGCCGCGCACCGTCGCTCTGGAACAAGGCCCGCAGTCAGGCCCGTCCATCTGTAGGCCCCCTTCTTGGTGGTGGTCAATGGCGGGACCAGGTGTGTGGGAGGGATTGATAAAGGCTGTCTGTCTGTCTGATTGGGCCCATGTGGACCGAGCGGGACTTCAGTGGCCCCCACATAAGGGATCTGGTCTCTGACAATCACGGGTCACCCCCAAAGGTGGAGTCGATCGTCTACACAGCTTTCTCAGAACCCTCGGGGGAGGAAGGCTGCGAGCTGCCCGCCCCCCCTGCCGTCCCGCCCCGCAGAGGAGGAATCTGGGCTCAGAGGGAGCTCGGCCCCATCAGCGGCTCCCGTTCCCAGCCCATCCCCGGCCCTTACCAGCTCTGTGCCTGGGCTTGGCATCCCGTTGGCTCATTTCAGGCTTCATTTCTATTGGTGTCGCTGCGGCACAAAGAGGCCAGGGTGCAGGGGCAGGCTGTGAGGTTGGGGAGGGGTGGGCAGCAGCTCCTGAAGACCCCGGGTGATATGACTTCTCAGGCAGGTGCTCGGTGAGGCTCGGCTGTCTCCCTGCCCACCGCCACCCAACCCCAGGGTGACTGTGAGGGGGAGGAGGCTGATGATGGACTAAGTGCCCCATAGCTGTGGGTTTCCGTCCCGGCTCCCCCACGGACTGGCCTGTGTGCCCTAGAGCCCTTACCCCCTCTCAGCCTTTCTGTCCCTGGACACGTGGGACCTTCTATCAGGCAATGGGGTCAGCGATGTGGGTAAAGCCCCTGCAGGACGCCTGGCACAAGGTACGAGTGCGCAGTAAGTGTCCCCTGGAGGTGGCGCTGGGGCCCACCATCACCAAGGCCACAGGGGTGGGGGCTGGTGTTGGGTTGACAAGGAGGGAAGCATCTGCATGGGTCTTCCAGAGAAAAAAGATCCTGGCGGTTTTCCAGAGCCAGACTCCCCCAGGGAGAGGCGCCGAAGGTCGAGGTGGACACCGAATTCCCCTGGAGAGCCGATGCCAACACTGTGGCTCCTGTCTGTCCCATGGGGCGCCCCCTTTGGCGACCCTCTCCGATGCTACCCCCCCAGTTCCAAGGGACAAAGGGAGCACGGGTGCTGAGCCGACGTCTTACCTGGAGCCCAGGTGTGTGAGAGCTAGAGGGCGGGTGGAGGCAAGCCTCAGTCCTGATCCAGCCGAGCGGATTCAACCCACGCGGGCACTGGCCCCGACCCCAGGGCCGAAGACCCAGAAGTGGACGCGAGATGCCGAGGGCCGCCGTGATGACGTGGTTGGTCTGGAAGGATTTCGGGGGTCTGGGCCCGTGCCCACGGCAGGGCTTTCCTCACCACAGTGCAAACCCACACGGTGGGTCGAGTCTGTTTAAACGGGCCTGGCGGGGACCCCAGCTTTCTGTCAGCTGCTGGCACTCAGGTGCCCACATCGTCTCTGACACCTCCCCTGGGAGGCGGGGAGGAGGCTTGGAAATATTGCTTGCCGGGGTGGGGCTCCCCTCGCCTTCCAGAGTTCCCCGGGGTCCTGGGAGAACAGACAACGGAGGAAGGGATGTGAATCTCTTTCCTCTTACACAACATGGAGACCAAGGGAGCCATGGATGTGGTGCGTGGTGGAGGCCCAGCCGGATCCGGTCCCTTCCTCCTTCCTAGGAAGTAGGAACAAACCCCTGTCCTGCTTACTGGTGGGATGGCTGTGGGTATCTGAGGAACTACGAGGCTTTGTTGGCAGGAAAGAGTGAACCAAAGCATGGAAGGTGGTGAATCACTGAGAAAGTGCATTTGAGAGGGACCTGGGGAGTAGGTGAAGGAGAGAGCTGGGGATCTGGCAAAGGACACTCAGCAGCGGGAGGAGCCCGTGCAAAAGCCCGGGGGTAGGAACCTTCCTGCTGCCTGAGCTACAGTAAGGAGCCAGTGTGGCTGGAGGGGAAAGAGGAAGGAGAGTAGGGCTGTCAGGCTATAGGGAAGAGCCAGACCACACAGGGCCCTGCTTCGTTGCCCAGCAGGGGAGAAGCATGGGGGCCAGCAAGAGGTCATCGCTTTGTCGCAGATGTGAGGCTGGGGGCTCACGCCGGTGATAGCATGGAGACGGGAAGACAGCACTGGATTCTAAACACATTTTGAAAAGCAAACCCCCGTGATTTGCTGATAGCTTGGATGTGGTGTGAGAGGAGGAGAGTGGTCAGCATGCCTCCGAGGTTTCTGGCCTGAGCAGTGGGAGCACAGAGGTGAGTGCCCGCCTGTGGGCCCGTGAAGGTGATGAGGGGGCGGTGGAGACATGCGGTGGCCTGGCTGCTGAGCTGATCTCCAGCTTCCCAGGCGATGGCGGCTCCCATGGCTAGAGTTTGCACTACCCCCTCCCAAACCGAGAGGAACTGAGGCTGGGGGGTGGGGGGCAAAGGCCTCAGAGTCCGAAGCGAGGGAGGACAGGATCCACCTGTGGGCAGCCCCCCGGCAGCCAGCGAGCCAGGCGCCATGACGGCCTCACCTTCCAGAACCAGTGAAGCCTTGGGACATATCATCGCCTATGAAACACTGGCCGATGAAGCTCAAAACGTCTCCTCTCCATAAACGTGGCTGTGCTCACACACACACTCACATGGGGTCAGGCACATATTAATACCCATGAGGTCATTGGTGATTTGTGTTTTTCTCTTTATACTTGTCTCTCTAAATTTTCTAAAATAAATATGCATGACTTGTAGCACCCACCCCCCAAAGCAGCCCTCCTTGGTTTCCCCTTAAAAGATTTCTATCATCTTAGACACAGAGATTCTATTTTTGAAAAACGATTTGAGGGGTGCCTGGTTGGCTCAATGGGTGAAGCGTCTGCCTTCAGCTCAGGTCATGATCCTGGGGTCCCAGGATCGAGTCCCCGCATCGGGCTCCCTGCTTGGCCGGGAGTCTGCTTCTCGCTCTGCCTCTCCCCCTGCTCATGCTCTCTCTCTCTCAAATAAATAAATAAAATCTTAAAAAGGAAAAAAGAAAAAACGATGGAAAGGAATCCATCTGAAACAGAAGGATGCTGTTCAACAAGATGATGCCAGGACAGTGCCCTTCCAGGCAGTGTGGCTCTCCCCCCGGGACGACCCGAGCGAGAAGCATCCCTGACCAGCTGCGACCATGCTGCCCGCGCCACCTCTGCTATTCGGTAGCCGTGGATACTGTATCTCTGTTACATTTATGTAAACAGAGGGAAATATTTCTGCATGAGAACTGACGAAAAACAAGATCACAGATGAAGTCACATCCCTGGCAAGCAAAGCAAAACCCAAGGAAAATGAACAGAAAAAAGACTGGAAGGAAATGCCCTGTGGATGTTGTCTGTGTAGAGAAATTATGCATGACTGGGTTTCCTTCTCAACTTTCAGACTTTTCCTAAATTCTCTTTAAACAGCATGCATTGCCTTGAGAAAGAAAAACAACTCCAGTCGCTCCTATTTCTACACATCCCGCCCAGTCCTCAAAGCCCACCCAACACGAGCGTCCTTGCACATGCCCTGTCTCGTCACCACCATATTGGTGTCCAACGGGGAGTCAGGACACGTCTGGATTCATCCTTCCTGTCCTCCGGGACCCTCAGTCCAGAGGGGCAACAGGAAGAACCAGAAGTGACGCCCGCCATCCACGCTGCCCCTGGGAACACCGAGTGCACACCGGGCAGGCTCTGGGACGCGGCTCAAGGTGCCAGAGCCAGGAGTGCCCCTGGCAGGGCCGAGGCTGGGCCCCCTTCTCTGTCCTCACCTGGTCACCTGGTCCAGAGCCTCCCAGAGGTGAGAGCGGGCGTCAGTTACTGGCCAAGGCCTCTGGGTGGCTCCACCTGCCCTAGGCTCGGCGACTGTCCCTGTCCTGCCTCTTACCCCTCCCAGCTGGCTCCTTCCCAGAATGGAATGTCTGTCCTCCCTGCCAGCCACAGCTGAGGACCTGAGAGCCTCGGGGCTGGGGAGCCAGCAAAAGTTTCTGTCCTCGTTCTGGTCTGGGTGGCCCCAGCGGGGCAGGAGGGATAAGATGACCTTTGTGAACCCCAAATCCCGGCATGTTGGGAACAGAACTATGTGAGAAATATGCTCACTTTGGTGCAGAGAAGGTCAAAGATCTGAGATATGCGTCACCTGGGGGGCTGGATGAAGGTGGGGAGACCCTGAACACTTTGGGGGTGGGCAGGTGGATCCCAGGCCGGAGTGGGAGGACCAGGCAGTAGGCTCTTCTCTCCCTCCTTCCCCCTCCCTCCTCCCTCCCTGTCCCACAGGATTGGATGGCCTCTGACTTCTCTTCTCCCGCTCTCTGCCCTACCGCACATCCGAGTGCATCTGAAATCAGCCTGGGCACCCCTCCTGTGCTCCCCTCCAGCCAGGGTGGCCGGACCTTAGGCCACCATGACACCAGGAGAGCCATTTGGCTGGGCTTTGCAGCGGCGTGATGGGAAGTTTTATTGACCAGGCCCTACAGTCTGGATTTTGTCTAATGCAGCTGTCTGTGCTTGCTCCCAAGAGGGGTGAGAACATCCAGCCACCTGGCTGAGCTTGCTGGGAACGGACGTCAGGAGCAGTAACTGGAAGGCAGTGGGCTGCCATGGGGGCCTGGCAGGGGGAGAACAGCTTCACGGGGCCCTGGGGTGCCTTCCCGCTGCACACGATTGCAGACCCTGTGACTGGAGAGACCAAGACCTCTGTTGTCACCCACCCCCCTCTGGAGCCACGGGGTCACCACTGGCCGGGCCTACCAAGCCCTGGGCCATACCCCTCAATCCCACCCAGGAGGTCTGCAAGGCCCATAGCAGCTGCCCCTTGCCGGGAGGAGATGGCAATGGGCAATTGGGAGGAAAGAATTCAATGTATTGTCATCTTAACGCTCACGCAATGAGGTGTGAAATTCTGTGTTTCCAAAATTTGTTATCAGCCACGCTCCCTGTCCTCCCGCGCGGGCTGCATTGAGAAAATTCGGGAGAAGCGGTGTTCTTCCCGTGACATGAGTTATGACATGCTTGTGGCTCCATGGCTGGGAGAGCTCGATCGAGGGGGATTTATCACCCCGGAGAGAGACTTCAACAGGCTTCATTAGGCTGAAAACGATAATGAATATCTTCCCCTCACCTGTTTTCATTAATAACGGCTCCCCTCTTATCTTCTTGCCACATGTACCTTTCTTTCATGAAACACACGCACCCGGCCCGGAGAACACGGGGTGACGGGGGCGGAGTAGGGGGTGACCCGGGCCCTCCTGCTGCCCGTCTGCGCCGGCAGGGGGCACCGCGGGCCCGCCCAGAGCAGTGCTGGTGGTGGTGGTGGCGGGGCAGTTGTCCTGCCCTTCAGGGGACGCAGGGGCTGGGGCAGTGGCCAGCTAGACGTGGAGGAAGGAGAGTCAGGCCTTCTGGAAACTTCCAGGCCTTTACCTGCTCCTGGATTCCTCCAGCCATGCTTGAACCTTAGCCAAGCGCAGACCTTCCCCGGGTGGCCATATTTTTTCCCCTTTCTTAGAGGGAAAGCAGGGCTGTGGGCGTGAGCACCTGCAGGGGAGCAAGACGAGGGGCGTGAGAGGGGGGCCAGGGCCAGAAATCACCTCCACTTCTCCTCTGGGCTGCTGCCTGCAGGCCCTCCTCTGGGTCCCAGGCCCGGTCCCCCTCTGCTCTCCTCGCCTCTCCCTCAGGGCCCAGCAGTGGCCTCATGGCTGTGCCCGCTGTCCCCACTCCTACAGTGGTCGCTGGAACTTTTTAAGGCTCTGACCTTGTCCTTCCCCTCCTCAGGGCCTGTCTGAGGCTACCCCCTGACACTGCCCAGCGGCCTGGCATTCGGGACCCTGACTGGGCAGCCCCTCCAACCTTCAGCCTCAGGGACAGCTGCTCCCCTCACTCCACCAGGTCTCTGACAAGGCTCCCAAAATAGCCAGGCACGTTGGCGCCCTGGCCTTCCCTGGCTCGAGCTTGTCGCGCTGCTGGGAAGGCCTCCCCCTCCCCTGCATTTGGCAAACTCATTTGTACCCTTCAAGGCCCATCCCCAAGGTCACCTCCAATGGGAAGCCTTCCAAAGAAAGGCTCTCAGGCCCTGTGTGGGCCACCTTGGCCCTCTGGCAGCTCGGCCAGTGGGAGAGGGCTTCCCGTCCAACTCAGGGCCAGGCCATGCTGGGGGCTTTGGGTCAGAGGTGTCCTCCTGGTCCTCCTCCTCTGGGTACTCTAGGCAAAGTGGACTTTGGGGTTGGTCCCGATGTCATTTCCACCTTGCAGGGCAGGACTCTGAGGCTCAGAAGGGTGTTAGCAGTTTGCCCAGGCCCCACAGTCTCTCGGTCTGTCTATCTGTGCTCTTCTGTATGATAGCCCTCCCTTGACAGAATCCCAGCTTCCTCCAGCAACAGGGAGCTCACTTCCCTGGGCCTCGCCGAGGGCAGACGCGCCTGGCTGGAATCTGGACAAGGGGTCCCAGTTCGGCCACCATAGGCCCCTGGGGGAAGGTCCAGACTTGGCCCCCAGTTCTGAACATGCTGGGCCGCCCGTCCTTGGAGGAACATGGATAAAGGGACAGCCTGGCCTTTGTGTTTCATCTGGCTCAGACCGACCCTTGCAGGATGGGCTTGCATTTTGACAAGTGACAGGCTTGAGGAGGGGTCCTCGGGTGGAGGGAACAGCACGAACTGAGGCCCGACGGTGGGACCTCACGGGTGTGTGGGAAGCAGAGAGTGGCCAGTGGTCAGCATGGTGATGGCATCAGGACAGGAAGGCTGGCCGGCCCCGGGAGGGACCTGGGAGGGGAGTGGGGGCCCTCACTGCCAGCTGGGTTGCCTTGGGCCGATGGGGAGGGCTGGAGGTGCGACAAAGGGGCCAGAACCCGGATTCAGGAGGGGAGTGGGCGCCAGGGTCCTGATGGTCTTTGGGTTTGGTTATAACCACCTCCAGGCACGGGGCCGGGGGGGTGCTCAGGTCTCGGCTGCAGGGACAGTGGTGAGCCAGCCCTGCTCTGGCTCAGAAGGTGCGTATCTGCACAGGCCTACTCCCCCCAGCCACAGGCTCCTGGTGGCTTGTCCCCGGCTGGTGGCCCCCTGGGCTGCCTTGCTGGGCCCACTCCTCACTTGCTCTGCCGTCATGGTCCTCCCCCTTGCTAATGAGTTGGTAAGTGCGCAGCCCGAGCCCTGTGCCCCCCTGTGCCGGTCTTGATGACCCGGTACGCTTTCCAGCGCTCAGCTCCGCTGCTTCCCCGGCACCGCTCGGAGAAGGAAACCGGCAGCCTCCCTTCTCTCGAGGAAGAGTCACCGCAGATGTTTTTACAAAGTCGGGGCCAGGGAACATAGGAATAAATGCCACGATTCATGTTTGCAAACCCCTCCCTGCCAGCTTCTGTCTTGACAAGCAAGGGGGGCTGGGAGGAGGCCGGCACATGTGGAACCTGGGAACGTGGCCAAGCGCTTTGTTCAAGACAGTGTTCCCGATCGCGGGCAGAACGAAGCGGCGTGCAGAACCGGGGAAGCTCCGTGACAATCAGGGGCTCCGGGGTGCCCGCAGGCCGGCCCACTGGCCAGTCATCGCCTGGCCTCCCCCAAGCAGGTGGCCTGGCTCTGAGGAGGGGGGGCTCTAGCGGGGATGTTCCCCCACCCTTGGGAGAGGCTCAATTACCCCAAAGGTCAGGGGGCACATTCCTCATTATTGTAATAACAGCAATTAGTAGGAGTGGTGATAACCGAGTCCTGGCTTCCAGACTCTGCCTCCCAACTCAGCCCCACAGCTTCGCCGGAGCCCGAGAGGGGCCGCTCAGAGCAGGGGTCCTTAGCCCCAACTTACAGATGTGGACACTGAGGTCCAGTGGGGTTCAAGACACCCATTCAAAAGGTACCAGCTGGGCAGTGGAGAGTAGGACTGGGTGCCAGTTTCCCTTCTGCTAACTGTGGAAGTAACGCTTGGTGTGGGCATCAGTCCAGTGGGGGGGGGTAGGTATTTTCAGGGTTAGGGGCATCCCTGAGGTCATTTATGGAGGGTGATCACCTCCTCTGTTTTCCTGCAAAATCAGCGCTTCCCGAGGAGAATGGACTGCCTCACCTTTTCTGTGAGTGGAGAGGCGGGGCTCCCTGACATTTATTGAGCACCTACTTTTTGTCTCTGTGGGACAGACTACAGTTTACAGGGGCTCCTTCCCACAGAGCGGAGGAAGACTTTTGTTTTCAGGGAGCACCCCCAGCAACCAGGGAACCTCCTGTCCCTGAGCGTCCAGCTCCCTGGCAGGACGAGGAGCAGGAAAGGGCCAGGGGCTCTGAAACCAGGAGGCCCAGAGGAGACTGTTTGGGGCCTGGGGGTTTGGGCTGAGGCTTGAAGCCATTAGAGGGGGAGGAGGGAGAGCAGGAGAAGGAAGGACTCCTTCTTGTGTTCTGTGGGGAGCAGAGCGGCATGGACAGGTCCACCGGGGTGTGCATAGGGGCCACCGAGACGGGCCGCATTCCGAGAGGAAAGAGTGGACTGCAGGGTGGAGAGAGAACTTGCTGGTTTCCCCCAGGGCTTCTGATAAACGGCTACGGTGCTCCCTCCAGCAAAGGAGTAGGAGAGAGAAGAGTGAAGCAAGGGGTCTCATGGGACCAAGAGAGAGAGAAGACAGAGCGAGGGACGTGAGGAGGTCAGGAGCCGAGCACCTGGCCGGCAGCGGAGTGCCCAGAAAAGAGAGCTATGAAGAACACATCTGTGAGGGGGCTTCCTAGAGGAGGTAGCAGGGTCTGAGATGGAGTGAGGCTACCGGGAGGTGTTTGTGGAATGGGCCTCCTTCAGGTATCGTGGACTTTCTGACCAGTCCCGGGGCCCAGATGCAGTGCTGTCCTGCATTTACAGAGGTGCAGAGGTGGCCCAGGAGGGAAGGGCCCCCCTTGGGATGAGACCAGCCACAGAGGCTTCTCTCCACAGCCCTAGAGCCGTGTTTTAATTAGTCAAGTTCTCAAATCGTTGTTTACTGCTCCCCACACATGGAGGATTGATTAAAAGCTGGGCCAAGTTAAAAATACCAGGGACAGGGATGTGCAGGGAGCCACGGAGACAGGCTCCCCGACAGTGGGGAAGCAGGAGCAGCTCATCATCAGGGAATCCCTGCCCACGTCCTGTCCGTCGCCCAGCTGGAGGGACATAGGACAGCACCCTGCAGCTACGCCAGCCCCACTCCACCTGTGCTGAGCGCCAAGTGCAAGACCGGACCTCACGACCCTGGGCGCCACCAAGGTGAGGGCAGGGACGAGGTGCAGCACACCCCCCCCCCCACCTCCAGGAGCTTCCAGTCCGTGGGCAGTTGGCGTGGTGTTGGACATAGGCAATCAAGCAGCCGCCAGCTTTAGCAGGAGCCCTCAGGGTGAGTAGAGGGGCAAGGAGCCCCGCAGGTGTTCATGGAAAGCCTCCCTGGAGGAGGTGACCCTGAGCATGGGACGGGCGTGCGGGGGTGGGCAGCCCAGCCTGAGCCAGGGCACAGAGGTCAGAAAGCATGGGAGTTCAGGTGGGTCCTGCTCATGGAGAGAAGCTGGAGACCGGGATGAAGCATTGGCCTTCACGAGGCAGGCATGGGGGCAGTGACAATAGCGGGGAGGCACCCCGTGAAACCCTGAGTGCCCTCCCCAGGAACGGGCTCTGTCTTGCCCGGGGCCTCCCAGAGGGTTCCAGAGTCAACAGGTCCTTGGACAGGGGTCACAGAGCCCAAACCCAGCTCCACCGCCCTTCTCAGAGGGAGTGAAGAGGAGCAAGGATGCCGTGACTCTTTCTGGGGACCCTAGATGGCCGACTCCTGGCTGAAACCAAACTGTCATCCTTGTCACGAGACAAGCATTAATGCCTCCAAATATTGGCACCATGCCACACACAGTCCTGGTTACCGGGCCTCAGTTTACACACATGATGAGAGACAGAGCTTTCCTATCAAACATATGGTGCCATCTATCCATCCATCCACCTATCCATTCATCCATCCATGCATCCACCCACCTATCCACTAACCCATCCAACCATCAATCTATCCATCCATCATGTATTCACTCAACAAACATTCTCTGGGCCCTTACTATGTGGCCAGGACACAGAGGAGAATCAGACGTGTGCTCTGGCCTCCAGAGCCTTCACCCTCTACCTCCCGCTACATGAAGCAGCTCATTGGTGTCTAAAGCAGAGCGTGACAAATGCTGGGTCCTGAGGAGTAAATAAAATCAATATAAAAGCACTTTGAAAGTTAAAAGCACAATTAACGCACGTGCTCTGCCTATAGGGACAGTTGTCAAGTGCTTTCTGGGGCCTGGGCCGCAAGGGGGCTTTCTCTGCCCAGGGTCAGGTGTATGGGCACCTGAAGGGAATCACAGAGCGCCTCCTATACCCCAGACGGCTGCCGGTTGCCGAAATTCAATTATGGCACGTCTCTCATTGGTGGAGGTGTCGGTTCGAATCCTCATCTCCCCACCATACCAGGAACCCACAAAGGAGAGAGACCGTGTTCTCCTTATTCAATTAATCAATTATGCCCTCGCTCGGCATCTGCAGCCGAGAGGCTTGTAAACACCCTCCAGTCTCTCCCGTCTTTGACTGCAGACACACACACACACACACACACACACACACACACCCCGTTTTGCAAAATGTGGACCTTTCCTCTCTCTCCCTTCCCGTTCACAGCCATGGTGTATTGCCGCCGATGCTCACCTCTTGTGCGCCCACAGCCTCTGCAGCCTTCCCCGGCTGCCCCAGGGGCGTCCACTTGACCCCCCCACCCCCATCCCAGTGGCTTACTTCTCAACCTCGGTCTTCACAGGTGTCCCCGCAGCCCTGGGGACCAATGGCCAGTTCCTTTCTCATGTCTTTTTCTCCCTTGGTGTCTGAGATGCCTCTCTGTTTTTGTAAAGATGGGGGGTTTGAGGGTGTTTCTGGGTGTCAAGGAAGGGGCCGTGCGGTGAAGGGTGCTGGGAGGGTTGATGGGTAAGCAGGTGAGAGGAAGCTCCTGGTCTCTGGGCCCCGCCTGTCTTCTGGTAGCTTCTGTGTCCTTTGTGAGCATCTCTCCTTGCTCATCCCTTAAATGCCGCTGCTCTGCATGGTGGGGTTTCCCTCCCACCGAATCCCTTGATCCCCTTCTCTGTGGGTCTTCCCCCCGCTCTCCCCCACCCCAGCTCCCTCCGGAGTTCCAGCCACGTCTTTGCGTCTCAGACTGAGCCCACGCCACCTGCTCCTGTCCCCTCACCCTTCTCCCACCTGGTGTGTGGCTCCTGCGCCCATCCCGGCCCCTGGAGCCACAGGTCCTGGCCCGGGCAGTGGGATGGGTGCAGGGCCCCGGAAAGTCAAGTGCAGAAACTGAGGCCTGGGAGGGGATCACCCAGGGTCCTATCCAAATCCTGACACCCATTACCCAGCCCGCAGCAGGGATTCTGCCAACGTGGAGCTCATGCAGACGTCCCCACCCCCTGGCTGAGTGTGGGGCTCAGCTCACGTGGTGGCTGGGGGGGCTCCCTGCAATCAGGGTGCAGGAGGGTCCTTCAGCTGGGCACTGCTCCCAGGTCAGTGAAGGCCAGGGGCACAAGAGCCCCAGCCAGGAGACCCGGCTTCGGAGATGGAGATGATTGGGTTCAGCGGTGCTCTGGGCTGTGTGGGCTCTTTCTCTGTTGTCCTTCTGGCCCTGCTCTGTGTCCCCGGATGCCCACCCGGGCAGCTACAGCAGCTGGTCCTGCGCCCTCTGCCCCCAGCATACTGAGAGGATAGGAGGGGTCGCCGTGGGCCGGAGCGACCTCAGCCACCGCCTCCTCCACCAGCAATCCTGGCTTCCAGTTCAGGCCATGGAGCCTCCTCGCCCCTTAGGCCCGCCACCCCTCCAGCTTCCTCACACCCTGCCCACATCTCCGTAAATAGCCCTGTATTAAACCCTCCCCGAATTAACCACCTTGCGTGCACCATCTGTTTCCTGCTGGGACCCTGCCTGAATCCCGCGGGCCTCCAGTTGGGTTTGTGGTCCCCTTGTTAGCGCGAGCCGTCAAGCAGGGAAGAGACTGGGCCCAGATCCCCAGCTACGGAGAGACCGGAGGTGCTGGGTCAGGGGGGCAGCAAGGCCTCGGGCAGGTGGGCCTGAGGGCCGTGTTTAAGGAACCCGAGCAGCCTTTTCAGCTCGCACGCTGCCTGCCTCCTGCGGCCTCAGCAGCATCCCAGTCTCAGAGATGCGGCAGGACCAGACCCGGAGCCCCTATTAAGGGCCAGGGCTGGGCAGAGTCGCAGCCCCAGAGGGAATGAACAGTGGCCCAGGGAGGCTGAAGCAGTTCCCCAGCCTCCCCCCTTCCCCCGGCGCCCCTGCCCCCTCCCGCTGCGCCCCCCACCCCGCGTTGCCGCGGTGCAGAGGAAGTACAGAGAAAACCCACCCCAGATCGGTCCCCACCGTCCCTAGTTAGCGGGGAAGAGCAGGCCGGGTGAGAATGTGCCGGCGGGGGCCCCTGCACGGCGTGCACGCATCGCTGGGGGCCCGTTGCTGGCCGCAGACTGCCGAGGCCGTTGCCCGCCGCTCATGGAGGAAAAGGCAGAATGAAGTAAAATACAATCAGAAATAATTGGCCCATCTGAGAGAGGCAGGGGAAAGGTGTTGAAAAGAAACTCATCTACAGGCTGGAGGAAATCTTTGCCGGGAAGAGGGGCTCCCCAGGCTTTAAAAGACCATTTCTGATCCCCAAGGTGCCCCCACTCCTGCCAAATGCTTCCTCATCGATTCCTTGATAAGATGGTGCAATTCAGTTCCACAGATGCTTAATGAGAACCTGCCATGTGCCTAATTCCGAGCGAGCAGCCCTGGGAGAGCTGAAGGGGTTTGGAAAAGGCAAGACTCCTTTCCCTCCTTCTTCTCCCTTCCTCTTCTTCCTCCCTCCCTCCCTCTCCCCTTCGTTCCTTCCTCCCTTCTTTCCTTCCTCTTTCTCCTTCCTTCCTTCCCTCCTCCCTTCCTTCCTCTCCCACCTCTCCTTTTCTCCTTCTCTCTACCTTCCTTCTGCGAAGAGTTAAAATAGGACCATGCTCTGGACTGTGCATTGAGAAAACCTCTCTGTGACTCCTGTCTTGCAGACTCCAGGGAGTTGGAAGGGCCAGATGTGGCCTTTGGTGACAGAGTCTGGTGGCTTGGACCAGGGTGGTGGTGGCTAGGATGGGGGTACGGGAGTGGATGGGAGAGCCAGTGGAGAGGTACAACCCCCAGGACTTGGGGCCTGTGTGCCCATGGACAGGGGCAAGGCCGAGGGAGGAGAGTCCAGATCTTGGGCACCTGCAGAGCCCCTGGGGGCTCTCAAGGAGGCCCGAGGATGACAGATGGAGATGGGCATTTCGGAGAGGTTTCGGGCAGACGTTTTGAGGCAGTGGGGCTGCCCCCACCCCCTGGCACCAGGTTTGGAGTAACAAAGGCGGAGAGAGCTGGACGCCATCATGCACGTGGCTGAGCAGCGCCAGGCCAGGGTGGGGCAGAAGAAGGAAAGGGAGGGAAGGTGGGGAGAGAACGTGCACGGCCCCAGGAAGCAGTCATTTCCCAAACTCCACTGTCCCTGAAGCAGTAAAGGGACGCCCACTCCCTCCCTTCCAGCTGGAAACCTATTCTAGTGACATGACTGCTTCTCTGCTTTGAGTCTGCGGGCTCTCCGGCCAGACCTGGGGGTCCCTCAAAGCATGATTTCCCGTCAGCTCTTACAGTCATGCTGGCAGGGCACCCAGCTTCCACAGTCCCGTCCCGCTTTGCCAGTGCCTTGCTGTGTGACTTAGGGAAAATCGCTCAGCCTCTCTGGATCCCAGCGTCAAGTCCTGTGGCTAATAGTGTCCCCTACCGATGGAGAGGGAGGACAAACATTTTTGGGGCAGGGATCAAATTAAGGCTCCTCACGCAAGACCACACTTGAGTTTGGGCACCAAGCAACCCCGTGTGTGTTGGGTAGGGGGAGCTGGGGTCAGCTAGGGCTGGATGTCCCCTGCCCCCATCCCCAGCTGAAGCTTGGCTGCGAACAGCTAGGTAGGGCCTCTGGAGGCGCGGAGCGTCACCATAGGAACAGGCTCTTGGAGAGCACGCAGAGGAGCCAGGCGCTGGGGGAGGTGGGCAGGGGGGCGGGTAACAGTGGGGGTGCTGGCTAGGTCTCAGTGCGGCTGCTCCCCACATTCTCCGTTCCCAGTCAGAGAACTGAGAGGCCCCGGTGGGGAGAGACAAGGTGGGGACACTGCAACCTTAGGGCCCCCCTCCCCTCCGGAAGCCCAGTGTGGGGAGTCAGCAACCCCAGGAGCCCAGAGATCAGAGGTGACCAGAGGGCACTGACTAGAGAGGGCCACCTGGCCTCGGCCAGTTGCTAGGACACAGGACCCCTCCGAGGGGCCCATGGTAACCCTCAGAGAACACTTTGTGCCTTATTCATTTATTCATTAATTCACTTAATCCACAAACACCTCGTGGGCAGCGCTGCAGGCCCCCGGCGGAGGGGCAGAGGCCGAGGAAGGTGTCCCTGGCCCCGCCGAGGTCAGATACACGTGCAAGATCCATTAACACCAGGTGGGCAGCTGTGTCCAAGGCGGGAGTGGCTGGGACGAGGCCAGGGGATCACCGGTGTCCAGTCCTGGGCCAGGACCCGTGGCGGGTGGGCTGGGAGCTTTGGCGGGTGGGAGCTGGGAGGACAGGGTGGGAGGGGAGGCCTTGGGGGAGGAGGGAAGAGAGGCGCAAACACACGGCCCTCCGACCACCCACCTGCCCGTCCCAGGGCCCCACCCGGGCACGAGGCCATGCCTTCCTTTGCAAGCGATCCCTAATGTTTAGGATGTAGTAGTACGGGGGAAAACATTTTTTAATATAATTGAATGTAAATGCTAATGCCTCCTTACAAATAAGAGAATAAATATAGTACGGGAACGTCTTAAATTCCTCGAGAGCCTTGTGTTTTCACATCCCTAAACTTGACAGTTACGCCAGGCCGCGCCACGATAAACAGCTCTCTTTTCCTAGGCCCAGCCAACAGAGATGGAGAGGTCGTGATCCTGCTATGGTCCCCCTAAAAACTTGTAGGCTGGGGCTAGGATGGGGGTCCTCCTTCCAGCGGCTCAGGGCTTGAGAAAATGATTTCTCCCATTTCCGTTCGATCAGGGACACTTGGTCGGTGCCTCTGAAGGGCCCGGTTAGCTGTGCCCTCCCGGGAAGGTGGGTAGGCAGACCCGGCAGTGATGGGTGGGAGCAGCTTGGCCCAGTGCCCAAGCCTCAAAACAAGTCTGGGCAAGACGTGTTCGTGGGTCGACCCTGGTATGAGAAAAGGGAGACTTGTTCCCTGGATTGTTTGCCAAGGTAAGGGAGGCTGTAGAATATTCAAGAACAGTTAAGAGGGCTTTATATCCAAAATGCTGAAAGTTTTGTAACCCTCCTGCTCCGGCCTAACTCCGCTCCAGCCACAACGATAAGCCCACGCCGTGACCACCTCCGTGTGCCTGTGTTCATGCAGAGGTCCTCCCATAACGGCACACCTGGTGACCTGCTGCACATCCCCCATCACTCAGTCCCAGGACCCCCACCCTCCAGGACGTGCTCAGTCTCCCTTCCCACGCAGCCCCTCCCCCTTGGCTCACCTCCTTCCCTCGACTGGCCTATATCTCAGAGGTCTCTAAGCGTGAAGAAGTGTCCCCCATCCCCCAACCCTTGGAGGTGAGGGGCCACCCTGGGCTCCCTCACTGAACACACCCCCATCAGAGTGTCCCCCCCCACACACACACACAGTAGGAGCTCAGCCGATGCTCAGTGGATGAGACCACATTTAAAGAGGTGAGTCTCCACTCTATGGAAAATTAACTTCTGGGAATTTCTGATGAATGAAGAATTAATGTACTTTCTGCCCAAGCCTGCATCGACAGGCGAGGTGATGAAAAGACTCCTTTTTCCTCTGGTTGTGATCCCCTCCCTCCCACGTGGGGGGGGGAGGGGGCGGGGCGGGGAGCTGTTCCTAACCCCTCTGGAGACCCCACCAGCTCCCCACGCGCACAGCATGACTCAGTGGCGCCCTTTAAGAGGAGAATTTGATTGATGACGTGGACAATTAGACTTGTGAACGTGGCATCCGCGTCGATGGCAATGGCGAGAAAGGAAGCGAGAAAATCTATTTTTGCACGCTCCCATCGATGGGGCTGCGAGGCGCCGGTGGGGTGCGGGGGAGAGGTGCGCCCCCACGGCCGGCCACGTGCGCCCCGGCTCCCTCGCGCGCCCCGAGGCCCGCAGCCCAGGCCGGGCCGTCACGCGCCCCTCCGGGCCCCGGCCACGAGGCCTCGCCGCCGCCTTCCCTTCCCCGCTCCCTGGGCTGAGCACGCTGCCACTTCAGCCTGAAGAGGCTTCTTTCTGATTGAACTTGAAACCGAGCCGTCGTGTTCTTGAGCCTAAATGTACCCGGGTGCGCCTCTCCTTTCCCTCCATCCTCCGCCCCCGGGGCCGCCTCCCCTCGGCAGGAAAAAAGAGAATTTCTCTCTTCAAAGACGAACTTTAGCTAGGGGAAAGAATGGGGATCGTGGCTGCTGGGCATCTCTTTGGCCTTTGCGCTGCAGCCCTCACAGCCCCCCACGGACGGAGGGGAGGGCAGGGCAGGGCTCTGATGGTGCCCTCCGGGTCTTCCCACTGATCCCCCGGCTCTACTCACTCTCGCCACTGCCCTTGGCTGAGCAGAGAGCTGGGGCCTGGGATTCCCAGGACACGCAGGTTCAGATCCCAGCTCTGCTCCTCATTAGCTTCACACCCGTCCCGGGGTCTTCAGGCCCTCTCCTGCTCATCTCTGAAACGGGCCTCCCCGTCCTGACCCAGCCCAGCTTTGAGGAGGCCCTGATAAGACGGCCTCTGCTGGGGGGCTAAGGCAGAATCTAATTCCAAGGGGACAGGCAGGGAGAGACAGAAAAGGCAGGCCCCGCTTGCCTGGAACCCTCCTCACTCTGGGGCTGCGGCCCTGTGGTGGGGAGATCCCTGCCCTACTGTGTCCAGATTTCAGTTCTACGTCTCTAACCAGGACAGCTGAGGCTTCGGACACTGGTCCTCGTTACATGAGCAGTCTCTTTGGGAAGATCTCCATCTCCGCGGGGCTGGGGGACGCTGTCCTCTTTCGAAGGGAGGAAGGAGAAGGCGTGGTGTTTGGGAGAGGGAGGGGGAAGAGGGAACAAAGGTACCTGGCAGTCTTTGCTGGGCCTCAGTTTCCCCGACCGTATAATGTCCCACTAGGACTGGACCAGTTGGGGATGCAGAGACCTCCAGAAACCACAACTCCATCTGGGCAGAAACAAAGCCTCAGGTTTTGGAGATTCTCAACTGTAGGCGGACGCAGAGCAGATGTCAAGATGGGGTGGGGGTGAAGACTCCCACCCCCCCCCCCCAGCTGCCTTGTCCCCGCTGTGCACGCCCAGGACTAGCTGGTCTCAGAGGCCCCTCCAGCTGGACCCTGCTGGGCTTCCTTGATCAGCAATTCTGCCTTTAATCAAGTGGTCTGGTGCAGGCTGAGGGGGGAGGAGGGGAGGATGACGAGGAGGGACCGGTCTGGAGATAACACTTCTTTGCTTCGCTCAGAAAACTTTCACCCCTCACCAGCTCCCTTGTTACTAGCTGGAGCCATGCCTCTGGGCAGAAGGAGCAGAGGACTCCCCAGGCTGGGCCTGCAGGTAGAGCCACTCAGCTTGGCAGAGGGAAGGAGCCTGGGTAGCAATCCGGCCCCACGGTGGGCAGGCTTTGTCCCTGTTACCTGGGTGGACCATGAGCCAAGCCCTGCTCTGCTGACCAGTGGGCCAAGCGTTTCCTGAGGGTGGGGGCTGCTTGCCTCCTCTGTGATCCCCTCTGGTTTTTTGTGTTTTTTTGGAGGGGAGGGGAGGTGGGGACGGGGGCACAGCTAAAGGAGGGGGTCGTCCTGACTCCTTCAGCCCTCAGGGTCTGCTTGCAAACAGCAGGCGGTGCTGACTTCTCCCCAAGGGACCTGGTTGGCATTTTCTGGCTTTCTGTGCAGCCTTTAAGCTTGTGACAGGCACCAACCTCCCCTCTCCCCACTGCTCCTAAGCTACTCTTTCTCACTGTCTGCCTGCTGAAAAGAAATCTCCAGTCTCCTGAATTTACAAACACTTTACGGAGACCAGCAAAAACCAACAGAAAGCCCCAGGCTTATAGGTCTTGCAACGCAAGAAAGCCTCCTCCCAGCAGTGGCCCTGCAGGGGGCTCTAAAGAGGGCCAGATCCGAACCAGCCCCTACCTCCCGGTCTCTGGAGCCTACTGGGGGGGAGGCCCAGTGGCAGCTGTTGGAGGAAGGGCAGGAAGGCGCCAGGCCTTGTAAGTACAGTGGTTTTCTACTTACGAAAACCCAAGTTCCCTTTGGGGACAGGTGTGGCATCCCTGTTTATAGACAAGGAAACTGGGCTCCGAGGGGGGAAGTGACTGGCCCAGGGCCCTCAGCAGGCAGGGGATGGAGCTGGGATTAGCGAGCAGGTGCCAGCCAGCCAAGATATTGCCCTTTCAGCCTAAGCCCCTGACATTTGGACACGGATGCCCTTGGGTGAGACTGCCCTCCTCAGGCCTCCCTCCCTTTCAAGAACTGGGGAGGGAGGCGGCGGCGGGAAGGGACTGAGATGGGAAAGGGAGGGGTCTAGATGAGGGTGCACTTGATGGCCGCAGCGGGGCCCCGTGGTGCTCCACACAGTCCACACCTCGTGACTTGGTCTGGGAGGAGGCCCTCGCCCCAGGCCGCTCAGCCCAGAGATCCCCCGCCCCTCCTTAGAGTCTGGCTGAGAACCCAGCCCTTCCCAATCTGCCCGCCCGTGTAGGATAATTTTGGAGGCTGAGGTCAGGGTCCTGGGAGGGAAGAAAGGAGGGGGGGTCAGGGAAGCTGGGGCGATCTCCTTGCAGTGGGCAGTTGAACCTCCAGGCCTGGCCTGCCCGCCACTCTCGTTGGAACCCCCTGGGCCTTGGGCAAAAGACCTTCCAACTCTGAACTCCAGTTTCTTCATTTGAGAAGAGTCCCTGGAAGAGACTGGGGTAATGGAAAGGAAGGGGTGCGGGGTGGGTGACTGCTCCCTCCAGTCTGTCGCTCAAGCGATTCCCAACCGCACCCCACCCCCTTCTGGGTCTCCTGCACAGAACACCAAGGAAGAGGCACCTTCCACAAGGGGAAGGGGGTGGGGGCTTCCCCAGCCTCTGTGGAGTCTGCCCAGCGCGGCTCCAGGGTCTCCACCCGGGGCGTGTGCCCGCCCTCCCACAGCTGTCTTACTTTGGGAGCACAGACTTAGGGCCTTAAGGCCCGTGGGCCAGGGGACTCCCTGTGGCGTCACTTCCCACGCCCATCCTGAGGATGGAGAGTATGTCCTCAAACCTGCCAGGGCCCCAGGAGATGGTCTGAAGGCCAAGGCCCCCCACCCCCTGACCCAAGTGGCAGAGATCACGCACCCACCTCACTGTGGCAAAGGGGAGGCTATGAAGTGGGTGGGCACCCACCCCCTGCACCTGGGATCTATACGCAAACTAATCTATGCCAACGAAGCATACATAAATGACCCATCTAAAGGTCATGACCTCCTGGGACCCTTCCCCAGGAAGTTAAAGACCTTTCATCTCCTTCTGCCACCCCCCACTCCCACCTACCCTTCCCTATTCCCACTCCCCCCCCCCCAGCGCCCTATCAGGACAGGGGCTGGAGGATCTGCCCAGCACAGTCTCTAAACCCAGGCTGGGGGCTCTCCCCAGGAGCTCTCGGGAGGGGAGGATCTCTGGCAAGGTCAGCATCCCCACCCCCACACCCCCGTGACTCCTCTGGAGGCCTCCCAGTGGGTCTGGAATATGTGCCCAGTGCTTGGTGTGCAGCTGCGTGAGTGTGAGCGGACTTGTGAGCTTGCCCACATGTGTCCCCGTGTGTTTGTGCATGTGCCAGGCGACAGTATATTCGTGTTTTGATGAGTGTGTAACCAAGAGCCTGTGATTTGTGAGCCTGGGGGCCTGGGTCCGCGTGCTTGTGAACATCACCTACGTGTGGCCTTACACACGTGTGCGAGAGTCTGTGGTTTATGCGTCTGCGTGACCAAGGCCCTGACCCCGTCTGCCCGGGTGTGAGTGGGTGTCTGCGTGTTTACAAGCGCGTTCGTACGTTCAGGTGTGCACGTGGCTCTGCACGTGCCCCTGTGTGGCCAGACGGGTGGGCGCGTGGTGAAGGAGGCCCAGGGCTTCACAGCTGTGTGCGCGGGCCTCTCTGCGAGCCCATGCCCGCGCCTGGGACGCTCCCGACTCGTTCCGTGACCCGGCGCTGGGTGTGCGCCTTGCAGCGCGCGTGCTGCGGGCTGGGGGGCTGCGGGCGTCCGGCTTCTCGGCCGTGGGTTCCTGCGTGCGGATGCGGCGCGAGCGTGTCCTGCGGCCCCGGAGCGTGCGTTCGTGTGTTCCCGGCCGTGTGAACCCTGGCGTGCGTGCTCGGGACCTTGGCGCTGAGTGTTGCGGTGCTTCTCTGCGGGTTTCTGTATTCTGAGCGCGCGCTGGCGTCCGCCTGGGGTCTGCGGCCCGGCCCCGGCTCGGTCCCTGCCACTTGTCCTAAGCGGGCCCGTGTGTGCGCGCCCGCGGGCCGTCCCGTGTCCCGAACGTGTGCCCACCGCGCGCGGGGTACCTGTGCCCGTCTAGCCACGAGCGCTCCGTGCGCGCGAGCGGCTTTCCGGGACGCCGCAGTGGTGGGGGGCGGCCCCGCGAGGGGCGGGGGTCACCGGGACTGGCCGGCGCCGGCCCCGTGCGCGCGGAGGCGGGGGCGGGGGGCGGGGGCCGCGGGGGGGCGGCGGTACGAAAAGGGCGGCGCGCGCGGCGGCGGCGGCAGCTCGGCGGCGGCGGCGGCGGAGAGCGCAGCGCGCAGCCCGGTGCAGCCCTGGCTTTCCCCTCGCCGCGCGCCCGCGCCCCCTTCCGCGTCCGCAACCAGAAGCCCAGCGCGGCGCCCGGAGCCGGACCCGCGCCCGCGCCGCTCCCGGGACCGCGACCCCGGCCGCCCCGCGATGACCGCGACCGCAGCCCTCCTGCCCGTCCTCTTGCTCCTGCTGGCCTTCGGCCACAGTGTCCATGGTGAGCCCCCCCCGCGGCGGCCTGGCTCGCGCCCCCTCTGGGGAAGCCTGCGACGCCCCCCCGCCCCCCCACCGGCCGCCCGGTGCCCCGCACGCCCCGTCCCGTGCGCCCCAACTCCGGCCCGTCCCGCCTAACCCTAAGCCCCGCACGCTGCTGCCTCGCCCTCCCCGCCAGCCTCGCATGCCAAGCCCGGCCCTGGGGGTCCCCGGGAGGGGGGGGCAGGGGAGATGTGGGACCGCCACCCCCCAGCCCCTTCCCGCCCCGCAGAAGTGGCGCTCGCAGGGGTGTCGGTGCGCGGAGACAGGAGGTATGGAGAAACGAGGTGATGCTCGGGAGCCCTGTGTGGAAATGCTCTGGGGTGCAACTTTGGGGTGTCGCTGCGTGCGCGTTCAGGAACAGGTCTGTGGGGGCTGTGGGGGGTGGCCTTGCCGTCGCAGCACCAAATTCCCACCGAGGAGCCCAGCGCCAGCCCCTCCTGCGTGGCGTTTCTCTCGGTGAGGGGCTGCGACACTTCTGTGTGCGGCGGCCATCTGTCTCTGACAGTGAGAGAGTTGCCCCTTCCCGCAGTGCCCCCCGCCCCCACTGCACCAGAGCCGATGGGGGGACCGTCTGGAAAGCTGGGGAGCTAGTTGAAGTGAATGCACACAGTAGGCACCTAGCAGAGTGTCCGAATCTCTCGATGGTGTCCGAGTGGCAGAATCTCTTTTGCAAAAACCCTTGCGTCTTTTTAATATGAAGAGTCTGGGGTAGGGGAACTTGGGGGGATTTGACCTGGGTGCCTGGTTCAGGGGGGATTAACCTTTAAGAAAAATCCTGATGCCTTACCTGCGAGGCTGCCAGGTGAACCTGTCTGGCCTTTTCCAAAGCCAAATACCTCCAAATCTGCTCCCCATTTTAGGCTCACTTTGCAGAAGTGAGGGCTTGGCTGAGGGCCCAGGGGTCAGAAGGTTTCCATTCACTGTCTCCCTATCCCCGCTTTTAGCATTTGAGGTTTCGTATTCTGGGGGAGAGGGTCTGGGGGGGGTGGAATTAAGTGTCTGACCTGCTCCTAGGAACTAAGTGGTTTACTGTGGTCACTCCATAACCAGGAACATGGCAGAGATTTTTCTTTCCCCCCCCCCCCCGAGTGGGCTGATGCGAGACACCTACTATGTGCCAGGCTGGTAGGAGGGGGTTTGGCTCCCCCCGGGGAGGCTGTGGGCTGCTGGGAGAAGACAGGCTTTGCCTTGGCCTCTGGGGCCTCGTGGGGTGAATGGTGTAACCTTTCTTGTGACTCAGGAGCTGAATGCTTCCCGGCCTGCCACCCCCAAAATGGATTCTGCGAGGATGACAATGTTTGCAGGTAATGGGGTGGCTCCCCAGAGGCAGCTCGTAGGTGGTCAGGACAGAATCCTGGGGAGTCGTGGTGTCAGGCAGGAAGGGGGGGCTTGGCTGCTGGGCTGCAGCGAACAGCTTTCTCGCTCCTGCAGGAAACTGGTGGGGGGTAGCAAGGGGTAGAAGAGGGCAGGGGTCAGGGGACAGCCACGACTCCTGTCTGCCGTCTCAGCAGTGGGGGTGTTGGGAAAGCCCCTCACAGGGTGAGACCACTGCAGGCCGCTGCGGCAAGACGCAGTGCTCCCCCGGCCTCTCAGGGACCCCTCTGTCTGGTCCTCTGTTGACGCTTTTCTGTTCAGGTGACTGGTATTTGCTTCCGGGGACCCACTTGGCCTGGTACTGTGCAGACACCCCCGAGGGATCTTGGCTTCACAGTAGGCAGCCTGAGCTCCCTCTCCACTCCTGCCCCCCTTCATAGGTCCCCATCTTCCCCTCCCCCCCCGCAGGTGCCAGCCTGGCTGGCAGGGTCCCCTGTGTGATCAATGCGTGACCTTTCCTGGCTGTGTTAACGGACTCTGCGTGGAACCCTGGCAGTGCATTTGTGACCACGGCTGGGACGGGAACCTCTGCGACATAGGTGGGCACCCCAGCCCACCCCTGCCCTGGGCGCCCAGCCTGTGGTGGCCTCCCCTCCCCCTCCCGCCTTATTCCCACACACCCAGGGCTCTGTATGGTAATGATCTGTTTATATTCTTCCCACTGGTACCCCAGAGCCTCCTCACAGGTAGGCACTTAATTTTGCTCCCCTCTGCTGGGCCAGCACCCAGAGAAGGCCCTTTGTGGGGGCCAGCAGGGAGCTGCCTGTTGAATAGAGTCACGACAGAAGCACACGCCACACAAAGCTGAAAGGGTAGAGGCCAGGGTAACCTCTCCGGGTCACTAAAACTCCGAGGGGGTAAGGGCTCGGGGTGGGGGTCACAGAGCTAAACCTCCGAGAAATTCACACGGGAGGCTGCAAAGCACGCAGACAAACAAACAAACGAAGGGGTGGGGGTGGTGAGCGGGGGTGGGGGGGCCGGGAGCTGAGTCAGGGCCGGCTGGCCCAACAGAGCTGGTGTTGGTGTCCGTGGTCAGGTGTAGGGGGAGGCTGGGGGTCGGGAAGGGCTGAGAAGTGGTCAAAGTGCAGATTGGTGTGATCTGTTGATTTCATTAATTTATGCAAACTTTGTCCTCCATGACCCTGAGCAAATTGAGAGTTGGCTGTCCCTGCATTTTTAGGCTGCAAAATGTCCATCTGAGTCCATCCTGCTTTGGCAGAACGTGCCCTGAAGCTGGGGCAAGCTGAAGTCCTCGAAAAAACTCCCAGCAGCGGAGGGCAGCTACCACAGGTCCTCAGCATGAGCTGGGACGAGGGGTACTGATAGGGAAATCGAGGCTCGAGGAAGTCAAGGGCCGTGCTTAGGGACACAGAAGAAGTTGTCGGGAGAAAAGCCAGCTAAAACCCCTTCTCCTAGCCCCAGAACTGGGCTAATTCTCATCTGTGGCTCTTCCTAATCCTCTCCCTTAAGGAAAAGGCAAGAGCGTGTTGTGACCGTCCGCCAGGGCAGCGGGCTTTCCTGATCGAGCCCACCCCCCACCACATTGTCTCAGGTCCTTAAAGGCCCCGCAGCTGACTCATGCTCTGACCAGCAGCCCTGCCGCCCCTCAGCACCGCACCCTCTGAGCGGCTTTGGGACCCACAGGATCCCCGAAAAGCCACCTCTTGGGGTCTTTTAGCCTGGAGCCCACCCTCTTTGGTGTCTGGTTCAGGACTGCCCCCTTCCCGCCCATGGAGTTTTCCAGACAAAAAGGTCCCCTCCTCACTGGGTTCACAAAGCCTCTCAGCCGGGGACTCCGGGTCCCGAGGAAACAGCCCTGCGGGTAATTAGCGGCTCTCTCCCTTTCTCCGGGTCTCTGAGGCTGTCAGGGCCCCAGCTGCTGCCCCAGCAGAGACCCCGGGCAGCTTTCTCCTTGCCCGGGCTTAATCTACCCTTCCCTTGGGCTGGAGGCCCAGGAGTTGGGAAGAATGGCTCATCCTCTGCTTGTGGGGCTGGATGCTGCAGGGAGGGAAGGGGGGTGGTCGCCAGCTCTTTAGCTTAAATTTAAGATTACCAGTGACGGGGTTGCTGGGAGCACAGGATTGGGAGCCTTCTCCTGCTAGCTGTGCCGGCCCCTTCCCGTAGTGATAAATCCTCTTTATGTTTCCTTATACTGAGCCGGGCTCCCGGGGAATGCCTCGTGCGCTCTGGATAGGCCATCAGCATGGCGTTCAGGCTGCTCCTTATTGACTGATTGCCATTCTCCCTCCACGAGGGTGCGGGTCTCCTTAAAAGAGGAAAAAAAAATTTGCACCCACCCACTCCGTCTTAACTTGCTGCGTCTCTGGTTGGCCCTGGCTTTGTATTTGGCAGGTGCCCCCCGAAGCTAAAAGGTACCCCCCCAGACCTACCAGGGAGAGCCCCTCCTTTTGTCAGTGGGGAAAGTGAGGCACAGAGTGGGGAGGAGCTGAACTCTGAGGCCGGCTGGAGCCAGGCCTAGAAAAGGTCCCTCCTGGCCCTGCCTGGGGGTGGGGGTCTCCACTGGCAGAAAGCCCCTGACCCAGGCCCCTTTGTTCAGCTGTCCCTGGCTCGCCGAGCCCCGCATAATGAAGTGTGCATGACGGGAGGTGTAAAAAGGCGGCAGAAATATAGCAGTGTTCATGGAAACCCACACTGACAGGAGAGCGCTCAGATACTTCTAATTTCGCTGCCTTCAAAAGATACAGCCTTTTTACCGTGAGCCCCTCCGTTCAGATCCCGAGCGCAGAAAGAGCGACCACCAGGAGGGTGGAGGTAGTGCTGGGGCTGAATCAGGTTTCTTGATTGCCGACAGGGGTCTTCACATGTCTCCATTTCTCCCCCGCCACTCTGTGGTGGGGAACTTTGAAGGGCAGCTGGTGTTTTCTAACAGCTGGGCTTCGCGATTGCCCTGAATGGCAGGGACCCCCCCCCCAAACAGGAGAAGCAGGACGTGAAAATTTGTCTGGGGGAGGCAGGCACTGGGGAGCCTTGGCCTGGCACACACCGTTTGGGGGGAGGGAAGGGGTCTGCAGTGAAGGTCATGCTGCTGGACCGGAGAGGGGACCTGGTGCCAGGAAAAGGGGACGGCTGTCCTGGGTTGAGGAGCAGTGAGCGGCCATGACTTTCTGTCCCTGTGACCTACCCCAAGGGAGCCCCTTCAGCTCCCTGAGCTGCTTACCCACTGCAGTTTCGGGGGGTCACTACACGTTCTTCCTCAGGACCCCATTTGGTGACCATTGACAGTGGCCACAAACAGAGCCATCGAGGCAGCTCACTCGGGGTCCCCGCCCTTGACCAGCTGGAGGGCTCTGTCCCTGTCCCCATCCAGAAAGCTCTCCTTCCAGCCTGTCCCCCTCTCCCTCCCTGGGAGGGGGTGACAAAGTCTGCTCTTCCCTCCCCACCCCAGACGTCCGGGCTTGCGCCTCGACCCCCTGCGCCAACAATGGGACCTGCGTGAACCTCGATTCCGGCCACTATGAATGCTCCTGCGTCCCTGGGTTCTCGGGAAAGGACTGTCAGAAGAAGGATGGGCCCTGCGTGATCAATGGGTAAATATTCTTTCCGACTCTGTGTGATCTGATGAATGCTGCTTTGATTCCCACTTCACACCCCTAAAGACCCTTTCAGCCTAGCCCAGTCGGACCTGTCGCCTGACAAAAGACCGAGTAAGTGCCCGTCCTGCAGCCCTGCGGGGGGCCGTCCCAGATCAGGGTATTTAGTGGGGAGTGTGTCATTTCCATCATTTCTGAAGGGACCCCGAAGGTGATTTCATATTCCCTTGATGCTCCCAAGTCCCGATGTGCGTGCGTGATGGTAGACGGGGCCCGCTGACTGGAGCAGGGAGCCGCACCGTGTTCTAAGGGCAGCCCCGGGGGGTGGGGGGGGGTGAGACTCTTCGTGAAGCCCACTCACTGCATTTTAGGGGGTGGTTTTGGGGAACTGGCAGACTCTGCAGCTGGGTTTTTGGGGATGTCTTGGGGGGATCTGCTAGGCTCAAGAGTGGGGAGAGGGGCCTTTGGCCAGCGGGGTCTGGAGGGGGGGTCCAGCTCTCAGCTGCCCTCAGTGGGGCGGGGGCTCTGGGACTTCTGAGCAGTGGGCACAACAGACAAGAAGGGCCACTTGCTTTCTAGCAGCCAAGCCATTTCCGGCCCTTATCTGTTTAGCTACCCTGAGCCTACCCAGCCGTCTGCTGGGGCTTAGGCAGTCGGTTGCAAGAATGCAAACTGGAGCCGGGTCCCGGGCCGGGAGCTGGGGGGTGGGGGAGACAGACGCTACCAGGCAGAATAAGCTTATCTTGACCTGACATTCCAGGGGGCTGTGGAGGACCCTGGAGCCAGCGAAGGCCACAAACAGGCATTTGTGCATCTAAAGATCAGTGTTCAGAGAGGGTCAGAGGAGAGGGGGTCACAACCAAAGTCCGCGTCTGCTTCTTAGTGGGATGGGAAAATACAGAGAGAAACCTTTAAAATATTTTGTTTTCTCTCCAACCAACTTGAACCAGTCTGTCAAAATAGAGCCCAGGGTCCTTGAAGTTCCTTCAGAGCCTAGCTCCCATACAGCCCTCACCCCCGAAGCGGCAATGCTGATTTCGTTGTGCTTAGAGCCCCTTTCTTCTCTGGGTTTTGGCATTTATCAGATGACAAAGGGTCTGCTCGTTTAAAAGCACTTACATTAAATGCTCCTGTGCTCCGCTCTGAGCAAACAGCTCCGGTCTGCACGCCGCAGTTGGGTGAATGGCCCACGATTAAACAGCCGGGCACAGACGCTGGCCGGGCCGGCAGATAGACCGAGGCTTGCTTTCACTCTGAGCGTCCCCAAGGGCTTCCCATACAATAGTCTGCAGGCTCTCTCTGCCGAAAGTGACAATACGAGTCATCAGGGTGGTGGTGTGGCGCAGGGAGCTTGTGGGGGGGGGGGAGCCTGAGGCCCCGGCTCTGCCCAGCGGCCCAGGGATGGAGCTGATGGAGGGGGCTCGCTCCAGCCCTGGGTCATCACTAACTTTGCCTCTCTCAGCCTCAGTTTCCCCACCTGTCCAGTGACTAACCGTCAGGCCTCTGGTCGGAGAGATGACATAAGAGGTGGGAGAGGAGACGGGCGTCGGCCCGGGAGGTCAGGCGTGTTCCAGGCTGGCAGCTGGAGGGGGTGAGGCGCGCACACCCCCCCCCCGGCGTGCCTGCGTCCAGCTCGGACTGCCCAGGAGCCCCTCGCGGGCAGGGGTGGCAGCGCCCGGTGTCCCCCTGGCCGGCGCTCGCTCACGCACCGGCCGGGGCCTAAGCACCTGCCTGCCGCCCCCCCACCCCCCGCCCCGGCACCACCGTCCTAGCCCAGCCCCCGAGGGCCTTTTACCGTGTCCCCCTGTTGTGTTGCAGTTCCCCCTGTCAGCACGGAGGCACCTGCGTGGATGATGAGGGCCGGGCCTCCCATGCCTCCTGCCTGTGCCCCCCTGGCTTCTCAGGCAATTTCTGCGAGATCGTGGCCAACAGCTGCACCCCGAACCCGTGCGAGAACCAAGGCATCTGCACCGACATCGGGGGCGACTTCCGCTGCCGCTGCCCCGCCGGCTTCGTGGACAAGACCTGCAGCCGCCCCGTGAGCAACTGCGCGTCCGACCCGTGCCTCAACGGGGGCACGTGCCTGCAGCACACCCAGGTGAGGTCCGAGTGTCTGTGCAAGCCCGAGTTCACGGGCCCCCTCTGTGGCCGGAAGCGCGCCCCGAGCCCCCAGCAGGTCACCCGTCTGCCCGGCGGGTACGGGCTGACCTACCGCCTGACCCCCGGGGTGCACGAGCTGCCGGTGCCCCAGCCCGAGCACCGCATCCTGAAGGTGTCCATGAAGGAGCTCAACAAGAGCACTCCCCTCCTCTCCGAGGGCCAGGCCATCTGCTTCACCATCCTGGGCGTGCTGACCAGCCTGGTGGTGCTGGGCACCATGGGCATCGTCTTCCTCAACAAGTGCGAGGCCTGGGTGTCCAACCTGCGCTACAGCCGCATGCTGCGTCAGAAGAAGAACCTGCTGCTGCATTACAACAGCGGGGAGGACCTGGCGGTCAACATCATCTTCCCCGAGAAGATCGACATGGCCACCTTCAGCAAGGAGGCCAGCGAAGACGACATCTAAGCGGCGCCCCTGCCGGCCCCTCTCTGTTCTCGGGGTCCCGCAGAGCTCACTATATGCGGTCTGTTCTCCTCTTTGTGGTGGAATTTGCTCTCTTTTGTGTCGAATCTGGTGAACGCTATGCTTACCTATATTACCTTTGTGTTGCTCTGTGACAAGGTGCCCGAAGCATCCTCTTGCTCTCTCTTAATGCATGATCGAAAAATAATAATAAGAATTTCATCTTTAAACAAGTAAAAGAAATAAGTATGTTATTCTAAACTCTAAACGTAAAATCAAAAAGACCAAAAAAAAACAAGGCAACAGAACCGGGACTCGGTGCCGACATCCCTCTCCGAGGGGTCTCGGCCACGGTCCTCGTGGAACCGTTACGAGTGCTGTGCATGACCACCCACTGTGAAAAAGGCTAAAATCTCTTTCGTTCGTTAATCCTCACACGCCACATCCAACGCGCACTCACATCAAGTTCAACACCGCAAACTTTAGATCTTTCAGATTGATTTGAGATTTTGCGGAGTGCAGCGGCCGTGTGTCAGGCAGAGAGAGCCCCGGGTTGGCTGCTGGGGGGCCGGGACCTCGTCCCAGCCCTGCCACTAACTCGCTGTGTGATCCTTGGCGAGCCCCCGTCCCCACCCCGGGCCCACCTCTTCCCCCCTCGAGGGAGGGGCTGGAATGCAGTGACCATCAAAGTTCTCTCTGACTCTAATTAAAACTCTGAATGAGGAACGAAGGGGTATGAACCAAAACAGTTCCTGACCCTAAAAATTAGGATCTGATGAAGACAAAGTCTCATCCCGGGATCCACAGGTTTTGGCCTATCCTGGATGCACACTTGACGTATTGAGATCGATCCTAACTGCATTTCTCAAAGTGGGGAGCCTCCTGGCCCGCTTTCGGTTTGGAAGCAATTGGCCCCCTTTGAGTCACAAAGTGCAGTCTGGAGTTGCCACTTGGGCAGCCCCCAGCCACCCCTAAATCCCCAGCACTTTACCTGCCTCCTACCCTGTAGATTAGAGATGTCCCTTGAAATTTAAATGCCCCTTGAACCACAAGTGCCCCCTGGCGAAATCTGAGCAGCAACACAGCCCTCACCAAGGTTTCCACAGGGTTTAGTGGGAAATTGTCGCTCGTGGGGCGTCTCCTAGTTCTGTGGTCAAAGGTCCCAGACCTTGGTCTACACAGCTATGGATTTAATTTGTGTTGCTGAGTTAATAACTCTCAGATCCCGAAAGACCTAGCCAGCTTCTGAATTATAAATTTGAATTTTTTTTAAAAAGAGCATCTATCTTTTTTGTGAAAATAGAAAGAAATGGGACAGAGCTCTGTTTGGCTTTCCAGCTCTTTAGGGTTGGGCAGCTAAACAGCCCTTGGGTACCAGTGAGAAATATTTTGCTTCTTAAATTATTTGGATAGGAAGCTATATTCTTAGCTTTATTGAGTATTACCTGCCGTGTTTACCTTGCTCCAAGTATTTATTTCCAAATCATCATCACCATCTTCCTGGTCATTCAAGTCATCCCCTCACACACAGACATGCGTCACCGTCACCATACAACCATCGACCTCACTACCTTCAGCCACTGACCACTGTCCCCTGTCTCTCGTCATCCTGAGTCAGAGCATGACCGTTCATCTCCTCCAGCTCTCCGTGCCCCATCCAAGCCCCTGTCCCCATCGCTCCCAGTCTCCGAGCCCCTCTCACCCCACCCCCTTGTTCCTGGTCCTCTGCAGGCAGAGGCCTGTCACCCCTCGAGCCCTCCCCCCCTACCCCAACGCTCACCCAAGTCCCTTCCTTATCCGCCTCCGGGCAATTTACCCTCAATCCCAAGACCCTGTCACCTTTGCTGGCCACCCCCTCCCACCCCAAGCTCCCGTGCCCCTCCCCTTCCTACCCTCACACTCCGTTATCCCACCCCTGGACTCGGAGAGCGCCCACGCCACGTCCCTCCTCCCCCATGTCATTCAGTCATCATCTCATCTCATTTTGAGTTCGTTTCGAGAAATAAAAATTTTAAAAAGACAAAAAAAAAAAGAACTGTTGGCATGGCCAGGCGGGTGTCTGGCACCCCGCCTGGCCTCTCTCGCGTGAGACCTTGACCGAGTCCGCTAACTGTTCTGATCCAGTTTCCCCAAACACAAAATTCTGAGATTGGCCCAAGTGATTCAATTCTCTGTTCCCCTCTTTCCATCTCCATGCTGTCGAGAACAGCCTGTTCCCCCCACCCCCCGACGACAAGGGAAAGCATCCCACGGTCTGTCAACCCTTGACCCGCTCCCCATCCGTTTACCAACTCATCCACCATTCATTCATTCGATCAGGAAGCACCTGCTGCGTGCAAGGCAGCGTGCGGGGAGCTGTGCGGCACGCAGGATGAGGGCAGTCTGGGGGGGAGCGGACACACGGTGTCCCCAGCAAGCCAAGCAGTGCAGGTAAAATGCCGTGGGAGCAGGGAGTCCTGAACAGACGCCCTTAAGCCTGACCATCTTACCTTCCCACGTGACAAATTATCTATTACCCGCACCCGACGAGGCCACCCCACCCAAATTCCACAGCGCCCACTCGCACACATCCTGCGAAATCAGAACAGTGCCCGCAGCCTCGACACGGTCCTCACGTCATGCAGAAATGGTCCATTCCAGCCTCTGTGGGGTAACCAGATTCTGCTGAGAGTGTCGGGATCTCTGGCTGCCCATCCACACCTCGTGTGTGTTTGGAGTAGTATGTAGTTTACGAAACAAACGGAAAAGCTCAAAGACAGCTGTCGAGGACATGATCACCAATTCGGTCCCAAAATTGAGAGAGGAGGAGGCGTAATGATCTTTTCTGTAACCAAAATATTTCAAAAATGTCAATGACGCTCTTTTTAGCTTTCCCGTTTCCTAAAAACCAGACAAGCAAAAAATTTTGTTTATTGAAAAATAAACAAAACCCAAGGGCTATTGGTGTGTTTCTGTGATTTGTTGTGCGCCGGGCTACCGTTGTCCCTTCCCACTGGTGGCCTTAGCCCCGGGCAAGAGGGGTCAGGGGCCCATGTTTTGGAGGGCCCTGCGGTGGCCCCGGCCCTTCCCACATGGCGAGGAGACCCCAGGCGAAGGGCTGAGCCCACCCCGCCCCTTCCAGATGCACTCTGGGTGCCTGGAGCACTGGCATTTCCTGCCCTATTGGCCCCACCTCTGCCCTGGGTCTGTTTCCAACAGTGGCTGTGGGTGGGTGGTGTGGAGGGAGCTGGGGCTCCAGGGGGGGAGGGGGGACGGGGCAAGGGGTTCCATGCACGAGCACACCAGAGGGGAGGGTCGGCTCTCCCACCCACCAGGTCCCAGCCCAGAGCTCCCGGGGGTCCCAGAATGCCACGCTGTTCTGGTCCTTCCAGAACTTAGTGAAGGTGGCATCAGATTTTGTTTGGTCGTGAGAGGGACTTGGAGGCTTCTAAACCTTGGCACATCCGTATACGAGCCCCATTTAGACTCCTGACCTGGGCCCTGCACGGGCCGGGAGGGACCGGTCTCTCTGCCAGCCCTGGCCTCGGGCCACAGGCTTGCACACTCGGCTCACTAAAGCCACCCTTTTGAGTCCCCGTGGAGTGCCTGACACTGCACGTGCCTGCCCACCCACCAGAGAGGGGTCAGCCGGACCCCTCCCCCGGACATAGGCGCTGCAGCCCAGTCCCTTATCCCTGCCGGCCCAGGAGGCCGCCACGGGGCAGGGCCCCCTCCCCCACTTTCTCCCACCCCGGCCTCTCCTCTCCAGGGCTCCCCTCGGCCAGGTCACTGCCACGGCCCACCCAGCAGTCCAGCCGCGCCCGGGTGTCCCTGAGACGCCTCCCTCTTCCGCTCCCACTGCTTCTCCCTTCTGTGCTACTCTGCCCTCAGCTGGTGGGTGGGGGTCCCGTCAAGGCTGGGGACACATGAGAGGGACAGACAGGGGGATACTACCCCAGATGTGGATGCCGTGCTGCAAACTATAAGAAAATAAGATAACGAGGCTGAGGTAACAAACGTAGAAGCTTCTAAGAAAGGGATGAGTTTTCCAGGAGAATATGTATTAACAAAATGTGGCCAGCAAGAAAAGGCCAATTACCTGGGAGGAGACCCCAAGGCGGGCCAGCTGTCTGTTACCTGAGTCGGGGTCCAGAACCTTTGACCCTTTGACAGAATAGGAGGTGCCCGAGCAGAGACACGGCTCCAGAGCAACGAAAAAGAAAAGATGAAGACTTTTCAATTCTTTTTCAAAGCTAGGAGAACCCCAGTGCTCAAACCTGACAAAGGTAACGAAAGAAAAGGAAAGTCACTGTCCTCACTCCCAAATAGAGAGACAAACACCTGCAGTGAAATAACAAAAACAGGCAAATACTAAAAAAAAAAAAAAAAAAAAAATCATGACCAAGTAGACCATTTTCTGGGAAAGCAAATATAATTTAATATTAATACACATATTCATAGGCTGTAAACCCTGGAGAGACCCGGGAGGGAGGAAACAGTGGCAGATCACAGGTGACCTGGTCTGGAGAAAGCCAGATGGAAGATCCCTAGCTGAAGGATCAGGGCTGAAAAGGGGAGTCTGACCTTGGAAACTGGGTGCTGTAGGGGGGAGGAGTGCAGAGGACCCAAGAAGGGGGAAGGCCCAAACGTGGGGCAGCTGGGGTGAGCACAGGCAACATGCATCAGGAGGGGCTGTGGCTGCGAGGGGTCCCCATGTGGTGCCCCAAGTGCAGAGCCAGCCAAGGAAAATACCAGATGAACTCCAAGTTCAGGAAGAGACGAGCGCTGCCCGTGGGCAACAGGTGGATGGATTTTCCTGGAGGACAGTGAGGAGGGGGTGCAGCTGGACAAGGAATGAAGAGAAGACAGGGCCCAGCACGGAGCAGCCTGTTCCATGACAATCCATGGGTGTGGGGCTATCTGCTCAGCCAACCACAGATCCCACCGTGCTTCTGACGTGAGGTTCTGCAGCTTTCTTCCCTTTAGCCACTCTCCCACTGCTAAAGATGAAAACATCTGCCCCGTACATCCTGTCCAAGACCCTCGGTAGTCCACAGGAGGGAGGAGGCGAAGACACCAGCCGCCCCCTCACCCCTTGCTGGGTCAGGAGCTCCCAGCAACTTCGGGACTGTTGAGGGCTCTGCTCTGAAGCTTGCATGGCCCCAGACGTTGCTGTGCTGTGACCCGTGAAGACACAAACATAAGAATGGACTAAATTTCAGCCCAAAAAAAAGTCAAAAGAAAAAATATGTATGATACCAAGTCAAAGGAATTGGTGCCAAAAGGAATTGGATAACATACATTCCTGAGTTTTTAAAAAAATATCTAAGCAAACTAGGAAAAAGTGCATATATCCTTAATGTCACAAAGAATGTCTATCTTCAACAATGTTTAATATCCTAATGATGAAAAAAACCAAGGGCGAGTAAGGCCGTGTGTCATCTACAGCAGTGAAGGGCTCTGGCTATAGAGTCAGAGAGGCCTGGCTTTACGCGTGGCTCTGTCCCTGAGCCATCTACGACCTCATCTGCAAAGGAGCATGCCTCAGTAGACTCCGACAACTAGAACAAAATGCCATAGGCCTGGGCTTAAACGACAGACATTTCTCTCTCACAGTTGTGGGTGGTCGGGTTCTGGTTGAAGGCCCTCTTCCTGGCTTGCGGATGGCCGCCATCTTGCTGTGTCCTTATGAGGAAGAGAGAGAGAGAGAGAGAGAGAGAGACAGAACTCACCCTCTCTGCTGGCTTCTTACAAGGGCACTAATCCCATCCTGAGGAGCCTGGTGACCTCCTCAAAGCCCCAACTCCAAGTACCATCACACCGGGGGCTTAAGATTCAACATATGAACTCTGTGGGGTGGGGGTGGGGTGGCTCATTCAGTCCACAGCAAGCCAATAAGGAGAGCAATTCCTATCACTGCTGTTCTAGAACTTCTAGCCAATGTAATAGACAAGAAAAACCCAAAAGCATGAGGTATGACGATTGGAAAGGAGATTAAATGATTATTGAAGATGATATTACTGTCGGCCACGAAAACTCAAGAGAATGACCTGAAGAGAACACGGAAGTTAGCAAGATAGCACATGTACCCAACTTATCCAAAAGTCTGTATACCAGTAATATGTCCAAAAAAATATAATGATGTAAGACCTTGGTGTTGTAAAGATGCTAATTATCCCCCCAAATTCATTTATAAGTTTAATGCTATTTATTGGTATTTGATCACTAGACACTATGGTCCTAAAGTTGATTTGAAAACAATGAGGTGGGAAGAATAACCAAGAGAAGAAATAGTGGAGGGGCAAAGCTGCACCATCAGGCATTAAAGCAGAAAGCCATATGAATAAAAATAGCGCAGGACAGACACACAGCACTGGTTTTTGGAAGAAGGGACAGGCAGATGCCTGCATGAATGGCAGCTTGGTAGGAATCTAATCTCCAGCCTCACCTGTTTATTTACAAATGTGGAAACTGAGACAAAAGAATAGCGAGCCTAAAGTCCTCCCTCGAGGACAACTTCGTCCCTCAGGAGACATTTGACAATATGTGGAGCCCTTTTTTCGTTGTCAAGACTGGATGGGGGGTGACTGGCTCCGGATGAGTGGAGACTGTCCATGCTGCTTAACCAGCCAACAAAGACGAGACAGCCCTCTCAACAAAGAGTCATTCGGGCCAGGTAGAGAAACCCTGGCCTAGGTTGATGGAGCAGGGACGAAACGATTAGGGACCACAGGATATCCCATGGTGGCACCATGCTGAGTGCCTCATGCCCCAGGTCTGCTGAGCCGTAACGGACACACAACGTTGTGCAAGTTTCAGGTGTCCAACGTGACGATCTGATGCATGTATATATTGCAAAATAATTACCACAGTGAGGTTGGTTAACACACCCTTCACTTCCCATAACGACAATTTTGTTGTTGAGACAACAGTTCAGATCTACTCTCCACGTGACTTTCAAGGGTACAACACAGTATTGTCATCTGTGGTCACCATGCTGCACATTGGTCCCTGGACTTATCCACTGATAACAGGTAGTTTGTGCCCCTTGACCAACATCTCCCCGTTCCCCCACCCACACCCCTGGTATCACCAACCTACTCTCTGTTTCTATGAGTTCAGCTTCTTCAGATTTCATGTGTCAGTGAGATCAGATTTCATATGTCAGTGTCTTTCTCTTACTTCACTTAGACTCGTGCCCTCAAGACTCATCCGTGTTTTCACAAATGACTTCCTTCTTTTTTATGGCTGATTAATACCCCATTGTGAGTGTATTTGTGTGTATGTGTGTATCTATCCATCTATCTCTATATATACATTTTCCTTATCTACCCATCCATCAGTGGACACTTAGGTTCTTTCCATGTTTTTACTATTGTAGATCTGCAATGAACATGGGAGTGCCTATATCTCTCCGAGATAGTGATTTTATTTCCTTTGGATATACGGGCATACCTCAGAGACATTGCGGGCCTGGTTCCAGACCACCACAATAAGGCAAATGTTGCATTAAACCCGTCAATGTATTTTTCGGTTTTCCATCGCATTTTTTTTTATCATCAAGTCTAATTATGTTTCAGAAAAAATTTGAATGAATAATGTTCTCTGAAAAGATACTGACTGTGTGTAGACTGCAGTTATCTGGGGGTGGGGGGAAGCTGGTAAGTTAAATTGCCCTATTTTCTATTCTGAAAATCAGAAAAAGCCCCAGGTCCTGTCTGATTATAGAGATGCATGTGCCCCAAATGGCTGAGAATAAATACAACAAGAAAGGCAAAAGCTGCAGAGCTGAGGGCATGCAACAGGCTCTAAGAGAAAGTCTCAGAAATACCCAAAGGGGCAACAAGGAACATTTGGCTGGAATCTGAAGTCCTTTTCAGTCATCTTTGTCCTTTGCTCCATGTCTAAGGACGCGCGGGTGAGCTCAATGGAATTGAGATTTCCCTTTTTGTCCATAGGCGCGTTTCTGTGCAGCTCATCCACCTCCTCGTCTGTAACTCAGCCTCCCATTGTTGTCTGCAGCTCTCTCAGGTAATCTTCCTGAATGGTGTCAGCTGCTTTTTCATCAAAGTAAGCAAAGGCATTTCTGAGGACATGTTCTGGATCTGCGTCATTTAACTTTTCACCAAACACAGTGAGAAACAGGGTGAAATTTATGGGACATGGAGCCTCATTCTTCATGACGTCCAGATACTCATCAGTTGGCTTTTTCCCCAGGGAGGCAAGTATATCATGCAAATCCTTGTCAAAATGCCAACAGAACTACAACAAACAATCCTAAAATGTGTAGGAGGGGCGCCTGGGTGGCACAGCCAGTTAAGTGTCCAGACTCTTGATTTCTGCTCAGGTCATGATCTCAGGGTTGTGAGATCAAGCCCTGTGTCGAGCTCCGTGCACTCAGGAGGGAGTCTGCTTCTCTCCCTCTTCCGCTCTCTCTGCCCTTCCCCCCCCCACTCTCTCTCGCTCTCTCTCAAAATAAATAAATCTAAAAATAAATAAATAAAATTTGTAGAGAACCACAAAAGACCTCAAATAGCCAAAGCAATCTTGAAAAACAAAACTGGAGGTATCACAATTCCAGACTTCAAGTTACATTACAAAGTGGTAGTAATTAAAACAGTATGGTACTGGCATAAAAATAGACGCATAGCTCAATGGAATAGAACAGAAAACCCAGAAATAAACCCACAATTATATGGTCAATTAATCTTCAACAAAGCAGGAAAGAATACCCAATGAGAAAAAGACAGTCTCTTCAACAAATGGTGTTGGGAAAACTGGACAACCACATGCAAAAGAATGAAACTGGACCACGTTCTTACACCACACACAAAAATAAACTCAAAATGGATTAAAGACCTAAGTGTGAGACCTGAAACCATAAAAATCCATGAAAAGAATGCAGGCAGTAATCTCTCTGACATCAGCTGAAGCAACATTTTTCTAGATATGTCTCCTGAGGCAAGGGAAATAAAAGCCAAAATAAACTATTGGGACTGCATCGAAATAAAAAGCTTCTGCACAGCAAAGGAAACAATCAACAAAACTAAAAAACAACCTACAGAATGGGAAGAGATATTTGCAAATGACATATCCAGTAAAGGGTTAGTAACCAAAATACATAAAGAATGGACACAACTCAACATCCAAAAACCAAATAATCCAATTAAAAATGGGCAGAAGACATGAACAGACATTTGTCCAAAGAAGACATACAGACAGCCAACAGACACATGAAAAGATGCTCAACATCACTCATCATCAGGGAAATGCAAATCAAAACCACAATGAGATATCACCTCACACCTGTCAGAATGGCTAAAATCAGCAACACAGGAAACAACAGGTGTTCGTGAAACAACAGATGTTCATGAAACAACAGGTGTTCATGAGGATGTGGAGAAAGGGGAACCCTCTTGCACCATTGGTGGGAAGGCAAACTGGCGTGGCCACTGTGGAAAATAGTATAGAGGTTCCTCAAAAAGTTAAAAGTAGAACTACCCTGTGATCCAGTAATCATACTACTGGCTATTCACCCCAAAATACAAAAAAAAAACCTCACTAATTCAAAGGGATACATGTACCCCTATGCTTATAGCAGCATTATTTACAACAGCCAAATTATGGAAGCTGCCCAAATGTCCATGGATAGAAGAATGGATAAAGAAGACGTGGTGTATATACATAATGGAATATTACTCAGCCATAAAAAGGAATAAAATCTTGGCATTTGCAACAACATGGATGGAGCTAGAGAGTATAATGCTGAGCGAAATGTCAGTCAGAGAAAGACAAATACCATGCGATCTCAGTCGTATGTAGAATTTATGAAACAAATGAGCAAAGGAAAAAAAAAACAGAGAAACAAACCAAGAAACAGACTCTTAACTAGAGAGAACACACTGATGATCACCAGAGGGGAGAAGAGGGGCCTGGGGGAAATTAGGGGATGGGTGGCATGCTTATTGTGCACTTATCATAATGAAAAAAAAAAAGTAAAATGAGGGAGTGAGCGCAGCTGATCAGGATGATGACAACGTGCAGCTTGCCATCTTTGCAAACAAGCTGGGCATGTCACTCTTCCTGCTTGTCTTCTCTGTCACTATGAGGCCACCAACAATCCCAAGAAGCAGGAATAAAAGTGGTGCTTCCCCCCCACCAAGGGTTGTGACACATGGTCTGAGGCAAGACGGCAGGTGTGAGGGGCCTTCACACTTCCCTCCGTCCCTCTACCCACAACATACAAAGCAGCTACACGTGGATTTTTCCAGACAATTTTATTTCTTCAAAGTCTTCCTTAACCCTCTGGGACAAGAAGTTGCCATGAGTAGGACCCAGTATAGCGGCTTTCTTTTCTACTCCCTCCCCCCAATATAAAAATATAGGTATATTTTTTGTGGATCTCCCCCCAAAAGAAATAAAAAATAAAATGATAAAGAAAGAAAAAATAAATAAAATTAAAAAAAAAAAAGAAAAGCATAGTGGTGACTAGATTATCCTTAGGACTCTGTATTAACTCTATAATGTTCTTTTTTTGAGAGAGACAGAGAGCATGAGCAGAGGTGGGAGGGGCAGAGGGAAAGGGAGAGGGAATCTTAAGCAGCCTCCATGTTGAGTGCAGAGCCCGACTAGGGGCTCGATCTCACAACCTTGAGATCATGAGCTGAGCCGAAATCAAGAGTTGGACACTCAACTGACTGAGCCACCCAGGCACCCCTAGAATGTTTTTGGTATTTAAAAAAAGCATATTTGGGGGCGCCTGGGTGGCTCAGTTGGTTAAGCGACTGCCTTCGGCTCAGGTCATGATCCTGGAGTCCTGGGATCGAGTCCCGCATCGGGCTCCCTGCTCAGTGGGGAGTCTGCTTCTCCCTCTGACCCTCCCCCCTCTCATGTGCTTGCTCTCTCTCATTCTCTCTCTCTCAAATAAATAAATAAAATCTTTAAAAAATAAAAAAATTAAAAAAAATTAAAAAAGCATATTTGGGGCACCTGGGTGGCTCAGTTGGTTAATTGACTGCCTTCGGCTCAGGTCATGATACTGGAGTCCCGGGATCGAGTCCCGCATCGGGCTCCCTGCTCAGTGGGGAGTCTGCTTCTCCCTCTGACCCTCCCCCCTCTCATGCTCTCTCTATCTCATTCTCTCTCTCAAATAAATAAATAAAATCTTTAAAAAATAAAAAAATAAAAAAAAAATAAAAAAAGCATATTTGGGGCACCTGGGTGGCTCAGTTGGTTAATCGACTGCCTTCGGCTCAGGTCATGATCCTGGAGTCCCGGGATCGAGTCCCGCATCGGGCTCCCTGCTCAGTGGGGAGTCTGCTTCTCCCTCTGACCCTCCCCCCTCTCATGCTCTCTCTATCTCATTCTCTCTCTCAAATAAATAAATAAAATCTTTAAAAAAAATTAAAAAAGCATACTTGTCACAGAAGTTTAGTTAACATCTTACGACTGAACATGTATATATGTTGCTTAGATAAATGTAATCACTGTAAACATCTATATGATCTGGGATTTTGTTTTTATTTTGAAATGGGAGCTTTTTTGTTTACAAGTAGTTCATTAAAAACTAAAAACTTTCTGTGATGGAAAATAAAAACCTTCTGGAAAAAAAGTTATGTTTATACTCTATTGTAGTCTGTTATGTGTGTAATAGGATTATGTCTAAAGAAAGCATGTACCTACCTTAATTTAAAAATACCTCATTGCTGGGGCGCCTGGGTGGCTCAGTTGGTTAAGCGTCTGCCTTTGGCTCAGGTCATGATCCTGGGGTCCTGGGATCGAGCCCCACGTTGGGCTCCCTGCTCAGTGGGGAGCCCGCTTTTCCCTCTCCCTCTGCTGTTCCCCCTGCTTGTGCTCCCTCTAAGAAATAAATAAATAAATAAAATCTTAAAAAAAAAAAGCCGCATTGCTAACCGTGCTCACGGTCATCCGAGCTCTTGGCCAGGCACGGCCTGGCTGCAGGAGGAGGGTCTGGCCCCCACGGTGCCGGCCGCTGACTGGGCAGGGGGGTGGGGGCTGGGGTGCCCGCGGCAATTTCTTAAAATAAGACAAGGATGTTTGCCGCACCGATGGGCTCTTCCTTCCACGAACGGTTTCTCTGTGGCAGGCGATGCTGTGCGACAGCATTTTACCCACAGGAGAACTTCTTCCAAAATGGGAGTCGGTCCTCTCAAACCTGCTGCTGCGAGATGGAGGCAGTTTTTGTGAGAGTCCGGTCCTTCGCTGTCACGGCAGCAATGTCCACGGCGTCTCCAGCAGGAGCAGTTTCCATCTCGAGAAGGAGAATGCACGTTCTCTGCTCACCCAGAAGAGGCCTCTCCTCCTCCTTTCGGGTTTTATCGTGAGATTGCAGCAGTTCAGTCCCATCTTCTGGCCCCACTTCTGATCCCGGGTCTCTCGCTGTTCCCAGCACATGGGCGGTGACGTCCCCCACTCAAGACTTGAACCCCTCAGCGTCATCCACGGGGGCTGGAATCCACTTCCTCCAAAGCCCTGCGGATGGTCTGAGCTCTTCCCATGAGTGCGACTGTTCTTAATGGCGTCTAGAAGGGTGAATCCCTTTCAGGACGTTTCCGTTTACTTTGCCCAGACCCATGGGAGGAGTCACTCTGGGTGGTAGTTACAGCCTTACGATATGCATTTCTTGATGGTAAGACTTAAAAATCAAACTGACCCTCGACCCCTGGGCTGTCGGATGGCTGGTGAGGTTGCAGGCGTGAGCACTGCACTAATCTCATCGTCCGTGTCCGTGAGAGCTCTTGGGCGCCACGTGCAGTAAGGTTCGGAAGGAAATCTTTTTTTCTGAGCAGCAGGTCTCAACATTGGGCTGAAAATATTCGGGAGACCATGTTGGCATCAGATGTGCTGTCATCGAGGCTTTGTCGTTCCGTTTATGGAGCACGGGCAGAGCAGATTTAGCAGGATTTTGAGGGCCCCGCATTTTCGGGCCGGTAAATGAGCATCGGCTTCCCCTTAGTCGCCAGCTGCTCGCCGCTGACGGGAGGCTCGGCCTGGCCTCCGGAGCTTTGCAGACGCACTGAGCTCGCCTGTCGAGCTGTGCGCGCCCTAGAGGCACCTTCTCCGGGTGGAAGGCCGGTGCGTCCGCGCCGCAGGTCGGCTGCTGAGCGCGGCCACCTTCCCCGGCGAGCCTCGCGCGAACTTGGAGAACGCGCTCAGCTTCTCCACCGCTCAGCTTCTCCAGCGGCGCGGCTGCTTCACCTCGCACGCGCCGTCTGGAGCCGGCTTCTTTCCTCCAGGCTCCTGAGCCCACCTCCGCCGGCTCCGGGCTTGCCTTGCGCAGGCTCCTGCCCTCTCGGCCTCCCCGGGACTGAAGAGCCGGGGCCTGGCTCTGGACCGGGCTTGGGCTGCAGGGAACGCGGTGCTGGCCGGTCTGACCTTCCGTCCCGACCACGCCGACTTTCTCCGGGTCCGCGCGAAGGCTGTCCCGCTGTCCTACCGTTCGTGTGCCACTGGAGTGGCACTTCTCATTTCCTTCCAGAACTGGGCCTTTGCATCCACAACCCGGCTCCCTGGCTGGTGCAGGAGGCCAGGCTTTCGGCCTCTCCCGCCTTCCACGCGCCTTCCTCTCTCCGCTGGCTCGTTTCCAGCTTTGATTTAAGGTGAGAGCCAGGCGGCTCTTCCTTTCACTCAGCACTTAGAGACCACCGTCGGGTTATTAACTGGCCTAATTCCAATATTGTTGTGTCTCAGGGACCAGGGAGGCTCGAGGAGGGGGGGGAGAGGAGGGAACGCCTGGGGGGGTGGAGGGCAGTCAGGACACACAGGACATTGATTAAGTTCACGGTCTTCTGTGGGCGTGGTTCGCGGCGGCCGGAAGCAGTTACGACAGGACCATCAGAGATCACTGGTCGCAGATCACCGTAAGGGATAAAACAATAAGAAACATTTGAAATATTGGGAGAATTACCAAAATGTGACACAGAGACAGGAAGTGAGCAAGTGTGGCTGGACAGCGTCTGCAAAGCACGGTAGAGCAGAGCGCGGCCAGACGCGGTGTACCGCATATCCCCAGAAGTCCCGTATATACCCGGCTGCATCATCTGCTGGTGCCACTTTTCGTTCTTTGAGGAACCTCCTCGCTCATCCGTAGAGGCTGCTCCAAATGACATTCCAGCCGACAACGCCCAAGAGCCCCTTTTCTCCACATCCTTGCCAACACTTGTTATCTCTTGTCTTTTTGAGAATACGTGCTAAGTATTTTAAATGCACAATCTCATGCAGTTCTCTCAACAACCTACAAGGGAGATAATATTCTAGTGCTACAGATAATGAAATCGAGGCTCAAAGAAGTGAAAACACACACCCAAGATCATCTGGCTAGAAAGTGGTTGAGTGAAACCCAGCATCCAGATCTCCAAAAGTTTGGGCCACCTTTCCTTCCACTACCTGCTTCTGCCTTCTGGTTTTAAAAAAAAAATCATTTATTCCCGATTTTCTTGGTATTAGCAATGGTGCTTCACTGGCGTTTCTGGGCGACAGATGATCTCAGTGGGCATCATTCCTACAGGTCATCAATAGGAATCCTGAGTAGAATAAGGGTCCCTCTTGGGGGGGGGGAGGGGTGAAACGGGTGAAGGGGTTAGGAGTGCACTCATTGTAGGAGCCCTGAGTCATGTACAGAATTGTTGAATCACTATATGGTACACCTGAAACTAATATAACACTGTGTTAACTATCCTGGAATTTAAATAAATAAATAAATAAATAAATAAATAAATAAATAAATAAAATTAGCCATGCCAAAAGAAAAAAAAAAAAGAATGACGTTCTCTCCTTTGTCATTTTAGGGTGGAGTTTCTCTGCTTACCCCCTGTACCATCCACTCACCTACTGTGGAATAACTCACAGTACCTCCCCTAGACCCCCGATCCCTGACCCCACTATCTAGTGGAATCAAGATGTCACTTTGCCAAATTGTAGATAAGGATTGAATCAAGATCCTTTGCTGCCGCCATTATCAAGCATAACAACACCTAGTGTTATTAATGCTAAGGCACTGCTCTTAGCACTTTATTTTTATCTTATCAGAATTTTCAGGGATTACTGGGTACTGCCTCTGAATTAATACTAGTTCTTGAGGGGAGGGCGCCTGGGTGGCTCAGTCAGTTAAGCATCTGACTTCAGCTCAAGTCATGATCTCAGTGTCCTGGGATGGAGCCCCGCATCGGGCTCCGTGCTCAGTGGGGAGTCTGTTTCTCCCTCTCCCTTGGCCCCTCCCCCTGCTCATGCTTTCTCTCTCTCTCTCTTTCAAATAAATAAATGAAATCTTTAAAAAAAAATTTGTTTAAATACTAGTTCTTGGGGACCCAAAGCATCACTGTGGTCCACCAGTCAGAGTAGAGACTTTTGGAAGTCAAGTTATCAGTGAAATTTTATTCAAGTCTGTCTCATAAAGGGCCCAGTGGTCCCTGAACCCACCTTCTGGTTTTCTCCCAAGTTCTAGGATACATAATTAGAATAGACACACTCAGCAATTGTCAGAATCCCCACACTGATCCTCTGACCCATGGAGTGAGGTCTATTATGGTGGGAAAGGCCAGCTGGAAGTCACTAGCACTGCTTCTATCTATGAAAATAGTACATCCAAAGTAATCTTGCATTGTTGGATGGATTGCAGAGATCTGTACCAACATCAAGGACTTGAAAGATGCAGGAATAGTGATTCCTCCAATACCCTCTTTCAACTTACCTATTGGGTCTGAGAAGAAACTAGGTCCTGGAGAATGACAGTAAACCACTATAAACTTAATCAGATGGTGGCTCCCATTCGCAGCTGCTTTTCTAGGGCTTGTTTCCTTGTGGAGCAAATCAACATGTTGCCAGACACCTGGTATGCAGTTGTTTAGCTGGTGAATGTGTTTTTTCTCTGTAACTGTTAGTAAAGACCAACAAACCAGTTGCTTTCAGTGTATTAGCTCTCCAGCCATCTTATAATCTTCTTTCTGGGGACTTTGTCTTTCTCTTACCAGGCCATCATGCTGGTCTATTACATTGATGATATTCCACTGATTGGACCTGGTGAACAAGATGCATTGGTAAAACATTTGCATGCCAGAGGGTGGGAAATAAATTCCGCAAGAATTCAGAGGCCATCCGCCTCGGTGAAAATTCTAGGAGTTCAGGAATTTGGGGGCATGTTGAAATATTCTTTCCAAGGCCAAGGACATGTTGCTTCATCTGTTACCTCCTATCTATAGGAAAGAAACACAACTTCTAAAGAAATTCTTTATATTTTGGAGGCAACATATACCTCATTTGGGCATGCTCTTCTGACTTCTTTGTTTAGAGTGACTTGAAAATCTGCCAGTTTGAGCTCGGCAACAGGTCCAGGCTGCCTTTCAAGCTGCTCTGCCTCTTGGGCCACATGATCCAGCAGATCCAGTGCTGCTCAAAGCATCAGCAGCAAAGAGGGATGTGGTTCACCGCTGTTAGCAGCCCCTCATAGGTGAATCACAGTGCAGACCATTAGAATTCTGGAGCCAATTCCTGCCATCCTCTGTGGATAACTATTTTCCATTTTTAAAAAAAGATTTTATTTATTTAAGAGAGAGAGAGAGTGAGCACAAAGGGAAAGTGAGAAGCAGACACCCACTAAGCAGAGAGCCCGACATGGGGTTCCATCCCAGTACCCCGGGATCATGACCTGGGCCGAAGGCAGATGTTTAACTGACTGAGCCACCCAGGTGCCCCTAACTATTTTCCATTTGAGAGTAGTTGAGAAACAATTTTTGACTTGCTACTGGGCTTTCGTTGAGATTGAACTCTTGACTATGGGCCACCAAGTTACCCTGTGATCTGAGCTACCCATTATGGGCTAGGTGTAATCTGACCCATAAAGCCTTAAATTTGGGCATGCACAGCAGTACTCCACCATCAAAGGGAAGTGGTGTATAGAAGCTCATTTTCAGGCCAGGCATTAAAGCAAAATTAAGTTGCCCGAGGAAGTGACCCAGATACTCATGGCCCCGTTCTTTGCTATTATCACCTTCTCTCTATCAATCCGTATCTATGGCCTCATGGGGAGTTCCCATGAACTCCCAGGTAAGTGAGGAAGAAAAATTTCCCTGCGGGTTTATAGATGGTTCTCATGATAAACAGGTACCATCCAAAAATGGACAGTTACAGTACAAGAGCCCTGCCCTGGGACTGCCCTGAAGACCAGTGATAAAGGCATATGCTACCAATGGGCAGAATTTTGGTTGTTCATTTTGTCTGGAAGGAGAGATGGCCAGAGATACAGGTCTATATTGGTTGATGGGCTCTGGCTAATGGGTTGGCTGGATGGTCAGAGAACTGGAAGGAATACAATTGAAAAATTGGTGACAAGAAGGTCTGAGGAAGAAATAAGTGGGTAGACCCTTCTAATTCAGTACAGAGTGTGAAGATGTTTGTGTCCCACGTGAATGGTCACCAAGGTCATTGAAGGGTGACCTTGGCGGAGGAAGATTTTATTATCCAGGTAGACAAGATGACCTGTTTGGTAGATACCAGACGGCTTTCTTTCTCGGACACTCTTGTCATTTGTCATAGACATGGGAACCAAGCAGCTGTGTTGGAAGGGATGTAGGTTATGCATGGTCTCATCATTTACTTCTAGTCTCTGAGGCCAATCATCTATAGGCACTGCTGAGTGCCCAATTTGTCGACAGCGGAAACCAACCAGGTCCTGACACGGTTCCATCCCCAGGGGGTCATCCAAATACCTGGAGGCAGATTGATTACACTGGGCCACTCCCCTCAGGGAAGGGGGCAGCTCTTTGTTCTTACTGGAATAGACATTTACCCTGGATATGAATTTGCCTTCCCTGCCCTCAGCACTTCTGCCAAAACGAACATCCATGGATCTACAGAATGCTTCCGTCATTGACACAACAATGATTCTATTGAGCTGGATGTTGAGACTGCCATCTGGCCACTCCAACTCCCCATGGCGCTGAATCAACAAGCAAAGAAGGGGGTTACTGTACTGGCTGGGGTGATTGATGTTGACTATCAAGGAGAAATTAGGTTGCAACTACACGCTGGGGGTAAGGAGGACTGTGTCTGGAATGCAGAAGGTCTCCTTGGTGCTTCGTATTACTCCCATGTCCTGTGATCAAAGTCAGTGACAAGCGTTAACAACCCAATGCAGGTAGAACTTCCAGTAGCCCAAACTCTTCATGAATAAATGTCAGGACTATTCTGCAAGGCAAAGAAGTACGACTAGCTGAGATGTTTGCTAAAGGCAAAGAGAATAAGAAATGGGTATTGGAAGAAAGTAATTATAAATACCAGCTACAACTACATAAACAGCTGCAGAAATGATGACTATAATAATTATGAATATTTAGTCCTTATTTTGTATATTCAAAATATATTTTACATATAATTTGGGAACTATATCTTGAATATATATGTATATACATGCCAAAATTTTATTCCTCTGATTCTCTCCTCTCCTTACCATCTAGCATAAGATGTGGCAATAATAGTTAACGTTCTATTTTAGTATTTTGGCCACAGGATTTAAAAGGAGTGTGGACATGGGGCGCCTGGGTGATGCCGTCAGTTAAGTGTCTGACTCTTGGTTTTGGCTCAGGTCATGATCTCAGGGTCATGAAATCGAGCCCAGCATCAGGCTCCCCGCTCAGCATGGAGTCTGCTTGGGACACTCTCTCCCTCTGCCACCCCCTCACCCCCCTGCTCTCTCTGTCTCTAAAATAAATCAATAAATATTAAAAAAAAAAAAAAAGGAGTGTGGATGCTCCTTCAGTCCCCGAGACCTGGCCAGGTGGATGTGTTTGGTTTGGTGGCAAAGGATCTAGGACTCTGCCGGACACTCATACCACCAGCTTTGGAGGCCACAGGATTACCCTGGGCCTCCTTATCCTTGTGAGGCTCAGGCTTGCTCTTGGTCTCCCCCACTTCACATTGACCTTACCCTCCCAACTGTCTGCTTTGTGTTCTTCCAGCTCCAGCATCAGAGGAGCTTACCAGCCCCCAATGTTGTGCAAGGTCAAATCCCTGCAACAAATTTCTCTCTGACCCCCTCCCCAACTAGTTCAACCTCTCTGATTGAACTCCGGTGGGCACAGCTCCCAACCGCTGGCTCTCGACTGCTGTGTGACCCAAGCCTGCGATGTGCATGGGCATCAGGGAAGACCGCTACAACAAAACATGTGTGAAAGGGACCATCTGCATTCATCTAGGCAATGCGTCCTAGGCACCTGGAAGCACAGTGCCCAGCGCTGGTACTGAGCAGGGATCCCACTCAATCGTGGTCCGAAGTTGTTTCCAGCTCAGGCCTTGTAAACACCACACCATCAGCAGAGGTGATTGTCAAAGTCTCAGAGGTCACGGTCTTGTGCAATCATGATTTTAGACAGATGGTTAGACCAGAAAGGTTTAACCATCCATTCATAGAACAGTTGCCCTCATTTTTTGCACCTGTCCTCCAGGCTTTCATTTGGTTTTGGTTTTTTGGCCACTGTCTTCTCCCTCCCCACGGCCAGGAGGATGGAGAGGAAGGAATTGGCTCATGAATGCTAGTCTTATTTACGTACGATTGACTTAAGACAGTGCAGCGTCAGCTGTTGTAGGTTGGGTGCCCCCTGGAAGTCTACTCGAAGTGGAGATTTGTGTACCAGAGATTTGCGGAGAAATGTCCTCAAGATCAACGACTCAGCAGGGGGCAAGGAACCAGGAGTCGACAGTGGGCTAGGTCGAGTTGTCCCGTAGTTGCAAAGTCCTCAGGCAATCGTGTGTGGACCTTCAGCACCTGTCAGAGCTGTCCTGCATTGGGGGAAGGGGGCCAGACCTTTATACATCTGTATTGACCAGTTGCTGGATGTGGATTTCCCCAGAGAGGGGGCTTTGACCTTGGGCAAGGAGGTTCTCTTCAGCCAAGGGCACTGGGAGATGTGAGGGGCAGGGACTCTGCTGAGAGCTGTCAGTTCCCGACATGCTCAGCAGCTGGGGAAATGGACATTTCAGCCCCAAATGGTATCTAATACAGTGCAGCCCCGGGGCCACTTGATTCCACTTGCTTCACATAACAATTTCTGAGAGTAACTCCTCCAGGATTCTAAGAGCCTCTTTTCCTGGGAAACCTCCCAAGAGGAACATCGGTGAGGATGAACCTACTGCCCTGTGAATACAGCTGACTTTGAGGCCACAACGGATACTCATTGTCTCCCACTTCTCTGACCCACTCAAGGCTTCTCTCATCCCTATGTAGTTCCTGTAATGGTCTAGGTGGCTTACAGGGAGGGAGACCAGACCCTCACCTTGCTTGCCTCGTCCTACTCAGGCCATGCTTGCTGCACCTGCCCATTTACCAGTGAACTGGACAAAGAAGTGCCCAGGCATAACCCGGGTGCCAGGTATATTTCTTCCTGTTCCTGTCATTTAACTGAAACCCCATCTCCTCCTGCCAGAATGGTGACTCTTCCTTGTCTTCTGGGCTCTTTGCATGAAGAGCCTAAAACGACTGGCCAGTTTAACAGGAGAAGCGATGAGCGGAGGGCCTCAGCAGAGCTCACCTCTACAAAAGCAGTGTTAACATTGGACAATATTGTCAAAACCGACCATCTCAGAGCTCTGGAAATTAACCAAAGGCACATAACAAATTGAAGGACATTTGTCCAAGAAAAAGTACTAAACCTTTGTTGACAATGATGGGATTTGTGCCATTCCAACATGAGGCTGCTCCCATCTCCTTCTGCCCAAACTGACGTGGCCGCCTGCAGACCAGCAGTCTTGTTGCTGCTGGAGAGTGTTGATCTAATTTGGAGCTCCAGAGAAAAGGCCCTTGTCCAGGGGCGCCGTCAAAAGCAATTGCCATCTCTCTGGCAAACAATCAAGGAAGGCCAATATCACGGCTGCCCGAGGCTGTAATACTGATTTGGGAAAGCAACAGACTCACCAAAAATTTAGAAGAGAGATCTGAGGAATGGGATAGCTATAGGATATAGCTTTGATAAAGGCCTTGCAAATTCCCAGGGATCTGGAAGGCTGAGCACATGTGTGTGTTCAGGGAAGATGGGAGAGGGCCTGGTTCGCTAGCCCTCCCCCTGGCTGACCATGGGGCCCTGCACAAGCAGGAAGCAAAAGGACTTTGAACTTGTGCCTCACCACACTGAAGGGTGAAATCTTACTGGCTTGGGGTGTTTAAGCAAAACCTTGACCAGTTGCTGGCTGACTCCTAAGCTATCGTTACCCAGGGTCAGCTTCTAGAAAGCTGGGTGTAACAATGGAGCCAAGAATTTTAAAAAGCATAGATGTTAGTGTTTACATCCTGGAGAGGAGATAGACTCTAAGTAATCCATCCAGGGAAGTCACTAAACAAACCAATAAATGCAGCAATAACCCCTAGAGGAGGTAAATCAGAATCCAGATTTGTTCTGTTATCCAGAATGCCCACTTTCCAACAGAAATTGTGACACACAAAGAAACAGAACTGTGTCACCTCACACAGGAAAGAGGCGGTCTCTAGAAACCATCTCTGAGGAATCCTAGGTTCCTAGATACTGGGCTTGGTGGACAAAGACTCAAAATCATATTCAAAGATCTACAGGAAATTGTTTTTAAAGAATTAAAGAAAAGTATGATAACATTGACTCATCAGCTAGAGAACACCAAGACAGAAATGCAAAGCAAAACACAAACCAAATACAAATTCTGGCGCTGAAAAGTATAAGAACTGAAATGAAAACTTCATGGGAGGGGTTCAATGGCAGGTGTGAGCTGGAAGAAGACTCAGCAAATCTGAAGATAAAGCAACAGAAAGCCATCTGGCCTAAAGAGCAGAAAGAAAAAAGAATGAGTAAAATGAACAGAACTTCAGAGATCTCCTGAGAACCTCAGCAAAAGGCATGGCAATCTTTTTTGAAGAAATAATCACTGAAATTTTCCCCAATTTGATTTTAAAGGCCCATCAGTATATTGCATACAATAAGCTCAACCAACTCTAGTAGAATAAACAACACAATCCACACCTGGACACATCACAAAGATTGCGGCTACAATACATATCATCACAGACAAAGTCTTGAGACTGACAGCAACAAAATGATCCATCATGTACAAGAAAACCACAGTCAGATTCTTTTTAGAAACAGTGGGGGTCAGGGGCGCCTGGGTGGCTCACTTGGTTAAGCATCTGCCTTGGCTCAGGTCATGACCCCAGGGTCCTGGGATCGAGCCCCAAATCAGGCTCCCTTCTTCTCCCTCTGTCCCTCCCCCCACTCGTGCTCTCTCTCTCTCTCTCTCTCTCTCTCAAATAAATAAATAAAATCTTAAAAAAAAAAAAAAGAAACAGTGGAGGCCAGAAGGCAGTAGGATGACACAGTCAAGGTGTTGAAAGCAAAAACAGCCAAGAATTTTATATCTAGCACAATTATCCTTCAAACATGAAGGCAAAATAAAGACATTCCCAAATAAGTGAAGACTGAAGAATTTATTACCAGAAGTCCTGACTCCCAGAAAATACTAGAGGAGGTCCTTTAGGATAAAAAGACATGATACCAGATGGTAATTTGAATCTGCATGAAGAAATAAGGAGCTCCTATAAAGGTCATCATGTAGATACATACAAAAGATATTATGAGTGTATTTTACTCTTTCCTTAATTGACATAAAACAAGTTATGAAATGATAATTACAAAACTGTGTTGTTGGGCTTTAATATATAGTGACGTAATTTATAGGGCAATATTAGCACTGAGTGGAGGGGAGGAAAGGAGATCTATTGGAGCAAAGTTTCTGTATGCTATGGGAATTGATTTAGTATTAATCCTAAATAGATTGTTGTAAGTTAAGATGTACATTGTAGGGGAGACTGGGTGGTTGAGCGTCTGCCTTCAGCTCAGGTCATGATCCCAGTGTTCTGGGATCAAGCTCCGCGTCAGGCTCCCTGTTCAGCGGGGAGTCTGCTTCTCCCTCTACCCCTCCCCCTGCTCATGCTCTCTCTCAAATTAATAAAATCTTTAAAAAAAAAGATGTACATTGTAATCCCAGAAGAACCACTAGGAAAACGATTTTTAAAATATAGTTAAAAGAGCGGTACCTGGCTGGCTCAGTTGGTAGAGCATGCAACTCTTGATCTCAGAGTCATGAGTTCCAGCCCCACGTTGGGTGTAGAGATTGCTTAAGAATAAAATCTTTAAAAAAATAAAATAGGGGTGCCTGGGTGGCTCAGTTGGTCAAGCATCTGCCTTCAGCTCGGGTCATGGTCTCAGGGTCCTGGGATCGAGCCCTGCATTGGGCTCCCTGCTCAGCGAGAAGCCTGCTTCTCCCTCTCCCTCTGCCTGCCTCCCTGCCTGTCTGCCTACTTGTGATCTCTCTCTCTCTGTCAAATAAAAAAATAAAATCTTAAAAAAAACTATAAAAAATTAAAATAAAATAAAATATAGTTAAAAGAAAGGAATGATAATAGTACGCTAGAAGATATCTATTTAACATAAATGAATGAAGTAACAGAAGAACAAAATAGACAGGAGACATATAGAAAACAGCAAAATGGCAGAACCATACCAATAACTACATTCCACATGAATAAACACTCAAAAAGCCAAGATTGTCAGGCTATAAAAACGAAAACAGAAACACAACCAGGATCCAACTTCATGCTTTCAACAATAGGTAGACACTTTAGCTCCAAAGATACAAATAGGTTGAAGGCAAAAATACAGAAAAAATACACCAAGAAAACTATAAGAAAATTGGGGTGGCTATATATATTTTTTAAATTTTATGTTATTTTATTTAAATTCCATCAACATATAGTATATTATTAGTTTCAGAGGTAGAGTTAGTGATTCATCAGTATTATATAATACCCAGTGCTCATTACATCACAGGCCCTCCTTAATGTCCATCACCTAGTTACCCCATCCCCCACGCCCCTCCCCTCCAGCAACCCTCAGTTTGTTTCCTATGCTTAAGAGTCTCTTATGGTTTGTTTCCCTCTTTGATTTTATCTTATTTTATTTTGGGGGTAGCTATATTAATATCAGAAAAATAGACCTTTAAGACAAAAAAAGTTATTACAAACAAAGAGGGACATTTTATAATGATGAAAGTATCGATTATTCGAGAGGACAGAACAATCCTAGTCTTTTATGTGCTTCTGAACAGAGTTTCCAAATACACGAAATGCAAGCCAAGACGATGCAAAAGGGACAGGTGAGGCCCACTTGCAGCGGGAGGCTCCAGCACCCCTTCCAATAATCAAGAGGAGAAGCAGACAGAAGGTCAGCAAGGACATAGATGTCCCTCAGCAACCGGGCGGCACATGCTCTTCTCAAGCGCGCAAGGCATATTCTCTCAGACCGTCTTCTAGGCCACAACACATGTCACAGTGAATTTTTAAAAACTGACATCATACAAAGTATGTTCTCCAATTACAACAAAATTAAATTAGAAAACAACAGAAGGAACTTTGGGAAATACAAAGAATTTTGAACTGAATGAAAACAAAACCACAACCTATCCAAATCTGCTGGATGCCGTTAAAGAACAGACAGCTTTTAAATGCCCATGTGAGGAAAAAAAAAGATCTCGGATCATCGATCTGATCTTCTGACCCGAGAAGCTAGAACAGGAGGCGCCTGGGTGGCTCAGTCATTAAGCGTCTGCCTTTGGCAGGTCATGATGTCGGGGTCCTGGGATCGAGCCCTGCATCGGGCTCCCTGCTCAGCGGGGAGCCTGCTTCTCTCTCTCCCTCTGCCCCTGCTTGTGCTCTCTCTCTCTCTCTCAAATAAATAAAATCCTAAAAAAAAAAAAGGAAGAAGAAGCTGGAACAGGAATTGTGACCCAAACCCAAGGTAAGCAGAAAGAAAGAAAGAGTGAAGATTGGAATGGACATAAAAGTTGCAGAAAAGGGACAAACAGTAGAGGAAACCTATGAAAACAGAAGTTGGTTCTACAAAAAGACCAACAAAAGAGACAAGTCTGGCTCCCTTGGTCCAGAAAACGTGAGCAAAAGCACAGATCACCAAAATCACTGCTGACAGAGGAACGTAACATCTGACCCCATAGAGTGTAGAGCGATTATAAGGGATATTACCAACAGCTCTCTGCCAACCAGTCAGGTAACTGAGGAAGTGGATGCATTCCTAAAACAAAACAAAACAAAAGCCACAAATCACCAAAGTTCACTGTAGAAAAAAAAATAGAAAATCTGAATATGCCTATAATAAGAAAAAAAATTGATTAGTAATTTAAAGTCTTCCCACAAAGAAAATTTCCAGGCCAGATAGCCTCACTGGTGAATTCTAGCAAACATTTATTTTTTTTTTTTTAAAGATTTTATTTATTTATCTGAGAGAGAGAGAGAGAAAGAGAGCCACAGAGTGACCTGAGGAGGGGCAGAGGGAGAGAGAGAATCTGCAGTAGACTCCACGCTGAGTGCAGAGCCTGACGGGGGGCTCGATCTCATGACCCAGAGATCATGACCTGACCCGAAACCAAGAGTTGGACGCTTAAGCGACTGAGCCATCCAGGCGCCCCTCTACCAAATATTTAAAGAAAAAAATAACATCAGAGGTGTGTGGCTAGCTCAGTTGGAGTAGTGTGCAACTCTTGGTCTAGCGGTCTAGGGGTCATGAGTTCGAGCCCCACATGATTACTTAAAAATAAAATCTTAAAAAAGAAGAAGAAGAAATAACATCAATATTCCATGAACCCTTCCAGAAAATAGAAGGGGGAGGCATGTTCTCAACACATTTTTTTTTAGCTCAGTATTACCTTGGTACCAAAGCCAGACAGAGACATCACAAGAAAATAAAATTACAGATCAATATCCCTCATGAGTATAGGTGCAAACATCCTCAGCAAAATATTAGGGAAGTGAATTCAGCAACATATAAAACAGATTACACACCATGACCAAGTAGGATTTATCCCAGGAATGCAAGGCTGGATTAGCATCCAAAACTCAATTAATGTAATGCACCAAATTAATAGAATAAGGAACAAAATCCACATGACTATCTCAATAAGATACAGAAAAAGCATTCAGCAAAATCCAACATGCATTCATGATAAATGAACCAACAAAATAGATGGGAACCTCATCAGCCTGATAAAGGGCATCCGCCCAAATCTTATACCTAAGGTCACACTTAATAGTGACAAGATGGATACTTTCTCCCTAAGATCAGCAACAAGGCAGATTCTCACTCCTGCCATTTCTACTGGGCATGTGTGCCGGAAGTCTTGGGCAGCGCAACCAGTTATAATAAAGAAACAGAAGACATCCAGGTTGGAACAGAGGAAGTAAAACTGACTTTATTCCAGATGACATGTCCTTCTATGCGGACAGCCTGAAGGACTCCACCAAAATTCTATTATAATTAATAAAAAAATTCAGCAAGGATGTAGGATACAAGATCAACATACAAAAATCAATTGCATTTCTATATACTGGCAGTAAACCTGAAAATGAAATTAAGAAAAACAATTCTGCTCAGTAGCATCAAAAAGAATAAAATACTTAGGAATAAATTTCATATAAGGAGAGCAAGACCTGTACACTGAAAACTACAAAACATTGCTGAGAGAAATGAAAGAATATCTGAATAAATGGAGACATTTCGTGTTCACGGATTAGAAGATCAATATTGCTCAGATGGCAATTCTCCCCCAAATTGATCTGTAGAGTCCACACCATCCTTATCAAAATCCCAGCAGGTTTTGTCACAGAAATTGACAAGCTGATCTTAAAATTTATATGGGGGAAAAAAAAAACAGAAAAGCAAAACCAGTTTGGGTAAAAAAAAAAGGGGGGAACGCCATGGGAGGACTTCCACTTTCTAATTCTGAAACTTACTTGAAAGCTTTGGTGATTGAGACAGTGTTAAACCAGTGTAAGAAAGACACAGGGACCAATGGAACAGAATCGAGAGCCCAGCGACTAGTCCTTGAGTTTATAGTCAATTCATTTTTGGTAAAGATGCCAAGTCCATTCAATGGGGGAAGGATCGGCTTTCAACCAAGGATGCTGGACCGTTGGATAGCCATGCGCAGAAAGATGGACCTAGATCTTCACACTGCATACGAAAATTAACTCAAGATGGACCATAGACCTAAAGCTATAAAAACTTGGGGTGCCTGGCTGGTTCAGTCAGAAGGGAGTGCGACTCTTGATCTCAGGGTCGTGAGTTCAAGCCCCATGTTGTGTGTAGAGATGACCTAAAAAAAAAATCTCAAAGCTGTAAAAACTTTAGGCGGACACGTGGTAGAAAATCTTGATAACCGGGGCGCCTGGGTGGCTCAGTCGTTAAGCGTCTGCCTTCGGCTCAGGTCATGGTCCCGGGGTCCTGGGATCGAGCCCCGCATCGGGCTCCCCGCTCAGCGGGAAGCCTGCTTCTCTCTCTCCCACTCCCCCTGATTGTGTTCCCTCTCTCGCTGTGTCTCTATCAAATAAATAAATAAAATCTTTAAAAAAAAAAGAAAATCTTGATAACCTTGCATTAGGCAAAGGTTTTCTAGATTCAATATCACAAGTGCAATCTACAAAAGAAACAATTGATACATTGAACCTCATCATAATTAAAAATGTGTACACTTCAGAAAACATCATTAGGAAAATGAAAAGACAAGCCATAGACTGGGAGAAAATATTTGCAAATCATAGATCCAATAAAAGGACTTGTATCCAGAATATAGAGAGAACTCAACAAGAAGACAAACATCCAATTTAAAAATGGGCAGAAGATTTGAATAGACGTTTCACCAGAGGAGATAAACAAATGGCTAATAAGCACTTGAAAAGATGCTCAACATCATTAGTCATTAGGGAAATGCAAATTAAAAGCACAATAAGATAGCACTTCACACACACTAGAATGGCTATAATTAAAAAGATAGACAATAACAAATGTTAGTCAGATCGAGGAGAAATGAGCTCCCTCATACACGGCTGTTAGAAATACAAAATGGTGCAGCTACTTTGGAAAGTGGCGTATCATTTTCTGAAAAAGTTAAACATAAATTTGCTAAATGACCCAACAACTCCACTCCTAGGTATTTAGGCAGGGGAAATAAAGAGACAAGTCCACACAAAACTTGCACCGATGCAAGGTTCACACCAACTTAATTTCTGGTTAGCCAAAGAGTGGGCACAACCCTGTGTCCCTTAACTGGTGAATGGCTGAACAAAACGTGGCCAATCTCTGCCACAGAATGCCACTGATCGAGAAGAGGGACCAGCATGCTGCGCACTACCACGTGGAGGAACTTCGACAACGTGTCAGACAAAGGAGGCCAGACACAGAAGGCCACCTGTTGTAGGATTTCATTCATGTGACGTGTCCAGAAAAGGTAAATCTATTGAGACGGAAGGTAGATCGGCAAATTTACCGAAGATCATTGACTCGCGTGCTAAAAATGGTGAATTGTAATGACGCAATGAAGCTGTTATGATCAAGTTTCTTGGGATTCTTTCTGTGTCCCCGGAAGAAGGCTCCCCTTTTGAGAGCCAGGATGGCGGTAATCACAGCACACACAGTTGCAGGAATGGGCCACCAGTTCTCCAAAGGGGGCCACAGGGAGTGATTATGAGCAGGGCATTCGTACTCCCGTGCTGGGTTCCTGGATCCATATATTTTCCCCAGTGGGGGCAGGATGCCCTACAATGGTCATGCACTGAGGGCCTGTCCGTCCTGGAGGATAGCATCCCTCCCTTACAGGGGACCACCTTCAAGCTAGCGTCTCAGCTGTGCTTTCCACAAGCCAGTCCACCACCTGCGTCCAGCAGCTTTTGGAGCCAGTGGACTCTGTGGCCACGTCCACTCTACCATACCTCCTTTGTTGGGATTTCATGTGGGCTCTTGTGTTGGCAGATCAAACGCCCAATAAACCTTCAGATGGGGTGAAGAGGGACGGGCCTGGCTGAGACTTTGTGGCTGGGAAAGGCAAACCTCTTCCTGGGTATGTTTTAATTTTCTGGGTTGACTTGGATGTTGGTTTTGATTGAGATTAACATTTAAACTGGTGAACCGCAAGCAAAGGAGACTGATCACCAGATGGGTGGGCCTCATCTAATCAGTTGAAGTGCCGTCTTGAACAAAATGATCAGCCTCCTGGAGCAAGAGGATATCCTCCAGCAGACTGACTTCCATCTTCATCTGCTCCGTTGTGTCCTTGGACTGGAACTGCCCCGTCAGATCTTCTAGGGCCAAGCCTGCCAAATACTGCAAATTGGAGCTTGCCAGTTCCATCAGCACGTGAGCCCATCTTATATAATAAACCCCGTTCTGCGTATATACATACCCTATTGGTTCTGTTTCTCTGGAGAACACTAATACAATAGGTGTGTCAGTTCCAACCAAGATGAGTCGCTGCCTTTCCAGGGTCTATGCAGCCGATTTGCCGCTAAGTGGCTGATGATCTTTGCAAAGGATGCGTTGTATCAGGAGGAGCTCGGCATTGGTTCTGCTGCCAGCAGGTTGGACCTTTAGCCGTGGTCAGTGGGAGGCCATGCTGCTGGGCCCGTGGCTACTCTGGTCACGCTCCCCAGCCACGCCAAGGGGGCTGACAACAGAGACTGGCTGACCTCAGCTGGTCTAGTCACCTTGTGTCCTTGGGGATGCATTGCTTCTTCTCTTGTGGATGCTTCTGGGGGGTGTCCTCCTGCACCCCGGAGGTCTTCCCACATCATGCCCTGGCTGAAGCCAGCCCACGTGACTCTTTCTCAGCCGTCCTTCTTGCTGGTCTCTAATCCTCCCTCTCCAGGTCCCCGAGAGACCCATCAAACCACTTGCCGGGGCTCAAGGATCCGCATGTATTCTAACCTTGAGCCTCTGTGTTTTCCATACAAAGCGGATGACAGCGGCCACTGCCTGAAGCTCTGTCCATTGGGAGGATTGCCCCCTCCCACTGCTTGAAGTAACAGACCGTGGGAAAGTCATACAAGGCTGTGTTAGCTTCCACCTGGCGTGCACTCTCTCTTCTGGGACACTTGCTTTGGAGCCCTGAGCCATAATGTACGAAATCCAACCCCACCCCACCCCCCACTGCCGCCGCCCCACTGGGTGCTTCTTTGTGGGAGAAACCACATGGAGAGATGCATCCAGATAGAGATGCCCAAGGAATACCAGCTGTTCTAGCTCCCGGGTGCCAGGCGTGTGAGGGAGGGAGCCTGCCAGTGGTCCCAGCCCCAGTCCCAACCCTGATGCACCAGCTCTGCCTGGGTTGAGAATTCAAACTTTCGGAGCTCGGCCAGCCTTATAATTAAGTCCTGAGCCTGATCCTTAGCTCTTTCTGCCCTTCAGCTGCAAGAGATGAGAGTCTGTAATTCATAGGGTGCTAAGGAGACCCTCTGGTTATCTTAATTAGCCTTTAATTGGTGATTAACCACCCTCAGCCTTTGCTTGTCTTCCTCCAATGCTTCAGTTGCCCCCAGCAACTGCCATCCAATTCCAGAGCCGGTAGGATGACTCTCTGGTTCTCCTCAAATACCTGATGCGCCGTACTCTCCCGCGGGTTCCTTTCTGCTGGTCTTAATTGCACCTCTACCTCCTGCCAGTGGCTATCAATGCTCCCCAATCACCAGTGATAGAGTCCTCACTGCCAGCCATCTGGTGGCTGAGCCAGCTCCAAAATCCCATTCCAGAGACACTTGGACCACATTAGCTACCATCTGTTGCAGGTTGGCTTCCCTGATGTGCAGGCTCCGAGATGAAGACTTGCAGGCAGGAAGTCTGTTAGGGGAGACGCCTTGGGACCAGCCCACCGGGAGGGGCTGCAGGAAGCAGAAGCGGGAGAGCCACAGCACAGGGGTCCGTGGCCCTGGGAGGGCTCGTCAGAGTTGTCCCACTTAGGGAAAGGACGCCAAGCCTTTCTATCCCCGTACCCTCTGGTCATTCCAAAGGGGCTGCCCCTGCCCGGTGAAGAGGTGTGACCTTGGGAGAGGCAGGCCTTTTTGGATGAAGGCAAGCCCCAGAGAGGACTCGGGGGGCAGCTGTGCCACCCACCCCGGGCAGCTGGGGGATGAGTGCCCCAGTGCTGGGGTGGTGGAGAGTGAATGTGGGCACCTCTATCAATGGTGAGCTTTCTCTAGGCATGTGATACTGGGTTCACACCCAAGTTTGGACCCTCCGATAGAGACCTGAGGTGCGTTTGGGTAACTTCCTGGAAATCCAAGAAGAAACAATGATAAGATCACCATCTTGGTAATCAATCTAATCAGTCTTCATGGGCTTGATGTGCCTTGTTCTGAAAGATTTGTTTGCAGTGCTAAAGTCTGCGACTGTGTTTAAAGTGGGGGAAAAATAAAAGTACCCCATATCGAGGGGTACCTAAGGCAGAAAGAAAAAGGATTCTTTTTTTTTTTCTTTTTTTAGAGAGAGGGAGAGTGAGAAAGAGGGTGAGGGGCAGAGGGAGAGGGAGAGAGAGAATCTTAAGCAGGCTCCATGCCCAGCAGGGAGCCCGATGAGGGGCTCGATCTCACCAACCACAGCTGAAATCAAGAGTCAGACGCTTAGCCTACTGAGCCACCCAGGTGCTCCAGGCGTGTTCTTTTAAAAAATAACAGTGTACATATTGCATTTATCAAACTCTATATTCATTCGTTTATTAGCCAAATTTGTAAGCACCTACATGTACCAGATATTGTACTTCGAGTTAAAGATATGCTTCCCAGGGCCGCCTGGCCGGCTCAGTCAGAAGAGTGTGAGACTCTTGATCTCAGGGTTGTGAGTTTGAGCTCCACACTGGGTGTAGAGATTACTTAAAAATAAAACCTTAAGGGGCGCCTGGGTGGCTCAGTGATTAAGCGTCTGCCTTCGGCTCAGGTCATGATCCCAGGGTCCTGGGATCGAGCCCCACATCGGGCTCCCTGCTCGGCGGGAAGCCTGCTTCTCCCTCTCCCACTCCCCCTGCTTGTGTTCCCTCTCTCGCTGTGTCTCTCTCTGTCAAATAAATAAATAAAATCTTAAAAAAAAAATAAAACCTTAAAAAATATATCTATATATAATATATGCTTCCTAGAGGGTTGTTTTGACAGCCTGACATCCTTGCTTTGGGGAACCATTCAGTAAGGTCTTGGCGGGGCCATCACCACTGATTCCTGTTCCTTGTCCGCCTGGACAATCACTAGGCTGCATGTCCTAAGCTTGTATTGATAAACAGAAGCAGGGAGAAAACAGCCCCTTTCCCCTGGCATTGTTAACCTGGTATATATGAGCATAGGGCTCCTAGAGGGGTGTCTGTAGTAGGGGAGAAAAATGGGGGGAACCAATAGAGAAGCAGAGATGAGAAGGAAGGAGTGGGGAGAGAGAGAAAGAGAGAGAAGAAATAGTGTTTGAGCCTCTAGATTTCACAACTCTACAAATTCTTAAATTTTCTTAAGCTAGTTTGAGTTGTATTTTTTAACTAATTGATTTATTTTTTAAATTTATTTTTATTTAAATTCAATTAACATGTAATGTATTATTGGTTTCAGAGGTAGAACCCAGTGATTCATCAGTCTTATATAACACCCAGTGCTCATCACATCACGTGCCCTCCTTAATGTCCATCCCCCTGTTACCCCATACCCCCACCCCCTCCCCTCCAGCAACCCTCAGTTTTTTTCCTATGCTTAAGAGTCTCTTATGGTTTGTCTCCCTCTCTGATTTCATCTTGTTTTACTTTTTCCTCTCTTCCGCTATGATCCTTGGTTTTGTTTCTTAAATTCCACATACCAGTGAGATCATACGATAATTGTCTTTCTCGGATTGACTTATTTTGCTTAGCAGAACACCCTCTAGTTGCATCCATCGAGTCGTATTTCTCGTGCCCACAATCTGAACGGTCCTGACAGGAATCTCATATAAGGGTCTGCCGCTGGCCCCCGCCGCTGGCCCCTCCCATGGCACACGCTTCCCAGTGGACCAAGAGCTCCAGTCACAGGCCACCTTCTCCCTGTGGGGAGGGATGATAGGATGGTGGTCTCCTTCTACAGATGAAGACACAGGCTTTGTGAGATTTTTAAACATGGGATGGATGGAAGACGTGTTGTAAACTGAACAAGACTGTTCATGGGGGACCTTTTATTGCTACTGCTAGTGAATCATTAATGTCACCCGCAGAACTGGACACATTCTGTGCCCTTGGCTCTTTAGGAGCGTGGCATCAGACGCTCCTCAGAGGCAGGGGCTGTGTTTTCCATTGTCCAGAGTCTGGGAGTCCGGCACAGAGGCGACACGGAACAGGTGCTCAAGCCGAGCATTCGGGCTGCCTGGAGCGGTGGGGGGGACGCCGTCACTGGCCTAGGCAGCTGGCGGCCCAGCAGTGTCCCCCAATGGGCAGATGTGGACATAGGGAGGAGGGTACCACGTGCTAAGGCAGCAGCTGGGGGACCAGGGTGGACCCAGGGCTGCCTCCAATACACTGTGTCATCGTGAGCCTGTCCCTCCACTGTCCTGGCCTTTCTTTCTCCCCCTGGAAGATGGGGAGGTACAGACAATGATGCTGGTCCCGTCCAGAGCCCCTGGGCTCTCACTACCTCCGAGGGCGCTGACCAGAAGGCTTCCCGCCGCACTCTGCTGGACACGTTTTCTGGCTGTTGGGGAGTGTAGGAGAGGCCAGAAGGGCTGGGGCATGAATGCCCCCAGAGGAGCGTCCAGTAGGGGGTAACGGGGGCAGGTGGGATGGACCGAGCCCTGCTCGCCCCATCAGCTCCCTTCCTTCCCTCTCCCACAGACCCACTCCCTCCAGGTGCCTCCTGGAACGGCTTCTCAAACAAGCTGGCTGTACTCCTCATGCAAGGTGAGGGCAGGCTGTCTCGTCTCTGCAGTTTGTAATGTTGAGGACCCTTGCATTTACTCTTGAAGGAAACCCGCCGAAGTAAAGGGAAGGGGGATTGGCCCTCGAGCACAGAGGAGCCAGGAATTCATTCACCTGTTACCAGATGCCTTCCTTCTCAGAGTCTCTGGGGAGCACCTGTGCTGGATACTCAACCCCCCCATCCCCATCTCTTTCTGTCCGAAGCACTTCTGTTTTCCTTTGGGGGGAACCCTCCCCTCTCCGAGTCCCTGAGGTTTGGGTGGCAGAGTCTCTCCGCTTGTCCCTCAGCAGCTCTGGGCACAGGTCCCTCCAGCTGGGCCAAGCCCCTCAGGCAACAGCCCGAAAACGGGTCCGGCAGAGTCATAGTGCGTGACTGACACTCAGCCACGGTTCGTCCCTCCTTTCTTCCCTTCAAGTTTTTTGTTTTGTTTTGTTTTGTTTTGTGGGCCCCTCGGTGGCGCCCCCTCTTCTGGGACTCGCGAATGCTTTCTGCCTGGTGCACCTGTCACATCTCAGTCTCTGCCCGTCATGCCAGGCGCGTGTCCCTCCCCTTGAGAAGGTGGCCGCGGCCGTGGGCGCTAATGAAGCCCCCTGCGCTCCCAGCCCCTCGCCACTTCCTCTCCCTGTTGCCAGTAACAAGCGCGAGATGCTCTGTTCGTGTCTGAAGAAAATGATTCCGTCTTTACATCCAGGCTTTTAAAATTGCTCAGGGCACTCCTGCTCAGACGCCCTCGAGTAAGGGGGGGGGGGAGTTAGTGAAATGTGGAATAATTTGAAGAAATTAGACCTAGTTTGTCCAAGATTAAGGATAGCTCTTAATTAAGTGGCCCAATCTTTCTTGCTGGGGGAAAAAAAATCACTTCAGCCCTTAATTTTCTTAAGCATCCCTGTAAGAACGTATGTGCAAAGGCTTCTGGGGGTGTTTATTAGGTTGTTTTATTTTAATCACCCACGGCTGGGCTTGCCAGGAGAAATTGCAGACATTTCACTGAATTCTCAATCAGCCACTTTCAAGATCTCACCCAGAACCTTCTCCGGAAGTCCACCAGATTCTCCACCAGGGAGGAAATTTCCATTCCCCTCCGTGCCTTTGGACAGGCTACGCCCAGGCAGCCCCAGGGTGGGGGTCCAGGACTCTCGCTGGCTGGACCCTCAGCTGGGGGTCCAGATCCCTTAAGGACCCCATGGCCCCACAGTGTGTCTTTGCCCTCCAGCTCCCTGAGAGAGTGGGAAGGGGACAGGCCAGGGGCTCAAGAGGGAGCTGAGAGCAGAAAGAGGGGAAGAACATTCTAGAAGCTCCCCAAGAAAGGAACAGGAAGGAGGCTCTGAGAGTGGCCGTGGGGTCGGGGCAGGCATCTCTGAGGAGGTGGCAGGTTCACAGACAGGAGGACGGCAAGAGGTAGCAACAGGTGAAGGCCGAGCTGGCTGGGTGGGAAGCGCCAAGGGGAAAGGCCCGGGGAGCTTGGCGATGGGACCCTGGAGGTGAGACGGGGCTGAGGGTGCAGCGTCTCACCAGCCGTCAGGACTTGAGATTTTGTTCCTGGGGTTTTAAGCAGGGGACCGCTGTGCCCCGACTGATGGTCTCCGGGGGCGGGCTGACAGCAGCTCGCCTGCAGGGCTGTGGCGGGGTCCCCGTGCAGGGGTTGTGCGAAACTGCATGCTGGGGTGGGGGGCGCAGCAGATCCAGGAAGCTGACCCCAACGCTGGGGAGGTGGGACGAAGTGTTCGGGGACGGACAAGGGTGTGTGGGTGGGTGGGTGCGTTTGGAGGTTCCCAGAGTCCTGGCGGAAGACAGGATCCCACTCAGGGGGTTCAGACTGGAGGACGAATGATTCACGAGGGGTGGAGAGAGGGGCAGGGATGCCATAGCACCTGGGGCTGGGCAACCGCAGGAAACACACTCGCACACACGCCCTTCCCCGTCATGAAGGGCGCAGGGCCCAGCGATGCCCGCTGCCTCCACCAGGAACCCAGGCCGAGCAGAGGCAGGAGCCCGGCCAGCAGGGGAGGGGGCGTCCCGCAGACAGCCCGCCGCTTCCTCTCCTCCGACAGGCTCTCGGCAGCGCCGGCCCCGGGCAGACCAAGGGCCTCCGCCAGGGCGTAAATCAACCCGCCGGCGCGTCCCGCTGCGGGAGGAATGTCTGCGTGAGCCCCGGGGCCGCCCCGCTGACTTAGGCCCCGGGCTCCGGCCCCCATCACCGCCCCTGACCCTCCCTGGAAGGCTGCCCCGCTCGGGTTCACCCCCTCCCTCCTTCTCCGGCTCTGGCCCTGCGGGCCCCGGAACGTGCCTGGGGAGGGGGGCTGCCCCTTCCTGTCCCTTCGCACACCTTCCTAAGCTGTCCCTGTCCTAACGGATTCCTCAAGTGGGCGTCCGCTCCCCGCGGGACCCCGATTGCTGCAGCTGTTTCATGAGGCGGGTGCCCGGCTGCTCCTGTGGGAGGGGATGGCAGTCCTGGGCAGGGGACCAGGGCGTGGCCTGGGGACCCTGATAGTTCCTGCACACAGCACAGTGGGGCTGGGGCCAACATGAGGGTTCTCTTCTCTGAAACCTGCTCTCCCTCTGAGGCAGGATACACTGGGAGGGGCAGGGGAGAGGGGAGAGGAGGTGGCGAGAAGCCCGTGCCGTGGGGAGGGGGTCCCAGGGTCCACGGAGGCGAGCACCCTTCCAGGAGGAGTGAGGAAACAGGGCAGGGAGGGTCCCAGGCTGCTGAGCCAGGCCAGGTCTGTGTCTGGCCTCTAGGCCAGCCCCCCCCCCCCCGTCCCCCCACTGTCAATCTTCTTTGAAAGGCCCTGGGATTCGGTTTACCCATTCAAACCACTCACCCACCCTCCCACCCTGGCCTGACGCTGGGGCCCCCAGGATGTGGCAGACTAGCCAGCCCCTCTGCCAAGGCCATCTGGGCCCGGTTAGGCCTGCAGCCTGGGGCCAGAGGTGCCCTGGCCAGGAGAGGGTCCCAGTGGGGGGTGGGGGGGTGCCCCACAGCTCCTGGGACGTCCGGGCCGGGCCTCCACATGATGGCAGCATGCACGCACTGAAGCCCGCTGGGCTGCCTGCTCTGGGCCGGGACCCAGCACCGCCCTCGGCTCTCTGGCCCTGCTCCCCGCTCTCTGAGGCAGCCACTGCTGAGATATCATCCCCAGGGCTGTCTGGGATTCGAATCACACCCCCCCTTCACCTGGCTCCCCCTGGGCCCACCAGCACCTCTCGGGGCCCCAGGCCCCTCCTGTGTGGCTCATCCACAGGGAGGGCACGCCCCCCAAGGGGGGCGGGGGAGGCATGGGATTGGGGGGGTCTTTGGAACCTTGCACAGGCTCAGCCGGGGCCCTCCCTGCACTGCCCAGAGCCTCCCCAGCTCCTGGCTGGACTGACCTCCCCCTCCCAAGGCCAGACTCAACCTTTGGGCCCTGGTCATGCTGCCCAGTGAATAGACGTTTCCCTGAGAGGGGCTGCTTGCTGAGGAAGGGTTGTTTGTTGTACATAGGAGAGTCTCCATCCAGGAAAAAAGGATGGGTCCACCTGCAGGGCTGATGGGAAGGAGATCCCCACTTGGAAGGTGAAAGCCAGCCAGGCTGGGCTCCCTGGGGCCCTCCTAGAGCAGCCCAGCCACCGAGCAGGGTCCCACGGTCTTGCCCCACCCTGCTTCTCTCGCTCCCTTCTGCCTCCTTGCTTCCCACCAGCTTGGGCATCTCCTCCTGGCTCTGGGGACAAATTACTGCTTTGTTTTTCTGCCTTTACATATGTGCTGTCAGCCCCTCTCCTCCCCTGTGAGCATGTCCACACCCTGTGGGCCCCACACCGAGGTCAGAACCTTCTGCAGCCTTAGTTAGCCAGGATGGCCCCCCAGCACGGGGAGACCGTGACTTGACCCCAGGGCCTGCTGGTGCCGTGACAGCAACAAGGAGGGAGGTCCGGGGCCTCTGCAGGCTCCTTTCCCAGAACAGACAGGGGCGGGGTTTGGGGGCTGCGTGGTCACCAGGCACAGTCTCATCCCTCCACAGCACGGCTCTTGATCTGGGGCGATTTTGCCCCAGGGGACTTCGGGCAGCGTCTACTAACATTTTTGATTGTCACAACCCAGTGCCGCTGGCACGTGGTGGGCAGAGGCCTGGGATGCTGCCGAATATCCCACACTGCACAGGGCAGCCTCCACGGCACGGGCTGATCCAGCCCCAAATGTCAGCAGTCACGAGGTTGGGAAACGCTGCCATCCGGATCTAGAAAGTGGGGCTCAGAGAGGGGTGTCCGGGGTCTTCCTGGACATGCTGACAGTCCTTGGTGCAAGGATCACTCCTGTACTCTGAGCCCCTTTCTCTTTAGGACGCATTCTCAAGAACCAAGGGCGTGTCCCCGTGTGGCCAAATGGGACAAAAGGCCTCCTTCCCAGCTCGAGGCCTTTAGTGGACGGACCCTCGTTCCCTGCCTGTTCTTCTGCTGAGCCTAGGGCAGGGCCAGTGAACGAGGTGTGCAGACCCCTGGGTCCCCCATTCCTGTGCAGCTCCTACAACTTCTCTGGGCTCAGTTTCCCTCTCTATAAAAATAGGTGGCTGGGGTCAAGGCCCTGGAGCTGGGTCCCTGCCAGTCCTGATGTCCAGCCTATAATTATCGATGTCAGCATGAGTGGAGGCAATTCATCAAGCCTGGGCCGACACGGGCACTGACGTCAGCCCCCAGCCACGGCAGCCATGTGGTCTGTTGATCCAGGGGCCCCCCGCAGGAATGAGCCCCATGAGCGTCACCTGCCCTATTGATAACTACCAAGCATACACAAGACGCTAGGAATGTTTAAATGATCAGGTCCGTTCTGTTCCAGAAGATGCCGTACATATATCAAGGCTATTTTAGGGTACCAGCAGGGCCCAGAAGGAGGAGGGCAAGGGGCTCTTTGCCGATCTGGTTACAGCCATGTGCGGGGACAGCAAATGCCACATTTCTGTCCAGTGATCTAACGGGAAGAGTTGCAGAAGGCATGACTTCCATACAAAGGCCTCTCAGCAGGCCCAGGTCAGGGATGGAGGGAGGAAGCAGGGTGGCAAAGGACAGGGGGACACCTGAGCCCTTCGGAGCTGGTCTGTGCTTTTCCCTTGAGCTGAGTGTACCCCTCCATACCCACAGCAGCCCTGGGGGCTTAGACTTGGGGGGAAGAAGGGGATAGGACCTCTCCTTCAGGCATTCCAAGGGACAGGCTGCCTTACGCACACATCCTGCTTTCTGGCCAGGCCTCAGTACCCGCCTCTCTGCGGCTTGGTGGGCAAAGCAGGGACACTTCAACCCTCTGGTGGGCTTTGTGAGAAGATCTCATGAGAATATTTGCGTGGGACGTCCGAGGGCCCCCTCCAGGGGTTCTGGCTATGGTGTGTGCTCCTTGGAGCCATCCCCCACCCCCCGGGGTCCTTCTCCCTGCACCTGCCCACCCTCTCTCCCAGCCTGATTTCGGGTTTCCTGCAGACTCTGTAGGGAAGGCTGGAGGGGGAGGCAGCATTAAGAACTCGTTGCTCCTTCACATTGGGGTCTGTGGGGTTCCACTGATGACCGGGGATAACGCTTCGGAGGCCCCTGTGTCCGTGCACCGTGCCCAGCTCACGGCTGCCCAGCAGCCGCTCTCCCAGACCAGCGGTTCGGGATGCCTGGGCTCTTCTCTCTGGCCCTGGGTCCTTCCCACTCTGCAATGTGATCGTGCCAAATTGCTCATTTTCCTCTCACCACGTGGGGTCCAGCAGGGGGTGGGACAAGGGTGAGGCCGTGCAGGTCTGTCCCCTCCTGTGCTGTGGACAGGTCACCCTATTCACACAGCCCTGAGGGTGAGCGGCGTGCGGGAGGCATTCACTATCCCATAAAGCCCCAGGACTCTGTGCGACCCCACCCTGCTCTTGTGGACTTGATCTCTCCACCCCCCCCCAGGACCCCCTCAATCTTTTTCTTTGCCTCCGGAGGACTTTTGGTCCTCCCGAAGTTTCCCTTTGGCTTTCCTACCGTGTCCCCTGTGTGGGCAGGGGCGTGGGGAGGAACGGGAGGGTTGGCCGCCGAGTCTATTTTCCACCCTGGAGATGCAATCACTTAGGGAAGCAGCCCAGAACGAGGTCACCAGTCCCCATCACGAAGGCTGTGTGCCTCCCTTTTCCACCCAGAGACATAGTCGAGGCTGGCTTTCATCTATTTTAATTTGGTTGACAGACATCAGACCTAAAACAGATCTGCAGTTGGAAGGGGAAAATTCCTCAATGTTTTAATTTGCTCCGTCCGCCTCGAGCCAAAGAGGCCATGGGCTTACTTTTTCCACCGCCTGCCCCCCTGGAAGGGAGCGTGTGCTCAAGGCGGATACAGAACACCGCCTGTTCTCGGAGGCCCCTGGAATGGCTTGGCTCAGCGCATAAAAAAAGATCCTGACATTCTCTGTCCTCTTGACTCTTCCCAAAGTAGCATCTCTCGGGCAGTATTACCTTGTAAGGCAGCTGAGAGGCGTGGGCCAATGAGTGTGCGGTCGGATCACGGAGGACGGGGACAGGGACAGTCATTAACGGCCCGGGGATTATCTCTGGCTCTCGGAGCGTTTGGGAGCCGGGAGGAATGAGGCCAGGGCACCAAGGGAGGGAGAGGTGTTGGTGTGTTTTTCAGATGCCAGAACTATAATTAAGGGGTGGGAAGGTCCACGCTAGCCACGGCTGCAGGAGGATCGTGAAACCCAATAGCCCCCAGAGCCCGGGTTTGGAACGGCCCGTGGCACTTGCTTTGAAGCCTATTTCGGAGTTGAGCACATTTATCACGGGTGGCATGTGGCCATCTCTCGGTGCCCAAAGTAGCTCTTGCTGTCTTCCACGCACCTGTTCTTGGGCCACCTCAAAAGACTTGGAGGTCCTTTCCAGATAGCCCTGCGCGCATGCGTGTGTGTGTGTGGGCGGGGGGGGGGGTCTTGTCTGAACAGAGGGCTTTCCAAGGGCATGGGCCTGGGGTGAAGAGAAAACGCCCAGAAGAGAGCTGACCAGGGTGGCAAATACTTTTGTTCCCATCGGTCCCAGTGTGAGGGGAGGGGGACGTCCTTGGCCCTGGCCGCGGGTTGCAATGTGGCCTCCCGTGGGCCATGCTTCCAACGCCATCGAATCTGGGTCAAAGGTGTGTGGAGGCTCGCTCCTTCTCTCTACCTCTGTGTCCATTGGCCACGTGTCATCATTAAAAAGGGAAGAAAAACGAAACTCCAAACCGGGCCCCGTCTTTTCTCTGCTCGCGTGAACGTCCACGCTTCCTTCCCTGGGGCTGGTTGAGCGCGGCCTGGGGCCTTGAAACACTGGGAGTCAGGCCTTCCGCCGCTTCCCTCCATCTCCGACCACATCCTCTGAGACAAACGATTCCTGGAGAATCCCACACAGACAGACTCGGTTGTGGCCAAGCTATGTGGTCATGCTGTTGCCACAGCGTTGGCCAAAATCCTTTCTTAGAAAGCCACGGGCTTGGTGTTCCCCTGGTGCGAGGGGGCAGCCCCGCCCCGCACGGCCGCAGCGCAACTGCCTTCCCAGCTGCTGGGGGGGCAGGGCAAGGGGGTCCCGGCGTCCCCACGGGGTGGCTGCAGCAGGAACCAAGCCCAGGGGGTTGCTCGCCTTTAAATGACCCCGCTTTAACTCAACAGATGAGAGCACCAGAGCCAAGTTTGGATAAGGCCTGACTCTGCCCACGGGTCTCCATGTCGCTCGCCGGGGCACGCAAAGGCACGAACTTGCAAAGTCTCGGCTTAATTCCTGGCGCTCTGAAGTCCGCCTCCTTCCTGAGGCTGGCGGTTACTGTGCTAATCAGCTAGGCCGCAGCGGCAATTAGACATGACCGCGTGGGGAGCCGTGCCAGCCCAGTGTCACCGTGGGCCGCCCGAGCAGGCTCACCGGGCACCAGGCACTCCCGAGCGTGCTCGGACCGGGCCGAGTCGCGGAATGTGTGCCTAGAGGCCAGACCTGCACCCCACCCCCCCTGCTTCCCAGTGCAGGGGTCCTAGGCACCGAGCCCCGTCCTCGCTGTGCCACCAATGGAGGGATGAGGCTCCCCAATGCCAAAATGTTTCCTCCCCAGGAACCCGGAGCCTCGGGCAGGGGATTGGAACCCGCGGCGCGGACGCCGAGAAGCTGTTTTAGGCTGGCACCTTGGCCTTCTTTCTCTCAAACTTTCGCCTTGGCTGGGCAAGCACTCCCGCCTTGCAGGCCTGCTCCGGGCCTGAAGGCTTGCTCTGAACCATGGCCACCATCTCCACAGCAGCCCAACCCCCCATCCTGCCCCCCAAAGGGAGCGGAGCTTCAGCCCCCTAGCCCCCCACCCAGGTCCTCTCTCGGCTTCTCTGGACCACAGCAAGCTTCCACTTTACCGGAGGTGTTTCCGGCAAGAAGACCACTCGAGCATCTTCCGGGGAGCTGGGACCTCCCCGGGAGCTCACCCGCTTCTCCCTGCTCTTCCTCAGGATTCAGAAGTTCCAGCGTCCCCTCCCAGGAAAGGCCTCCTCTGCCCTCAGCCTCAGCCAGACCCCCGGACGGGCCAAATTTTTCAAATGGGTTTTCTCTCCCCTCCCCAGCCCCTCTCTCCCCTTCTTTTCTTCCTTCTTTTTATTGAAGCATAAAATACACACACAAAAGGGCACATAATATAAATGTGTTTTCACAAAACCAACATACCCGTGTAATGTAGCCCAGGCCCAGAACGCTCCCCACCTCTGGGGCCCTCTCTTCCCCCCCCAGGGGTGACCCCTGTTCCCACGTCTGACACTGTTAAACTCAGCTTGGTTTGGCTTGTACATGTTGTGTCTCTAAATGAGCTGTGCCCTGTGCTCTCCCATCCACGTGTTGGGGGTGGATGTGGAGGCGCATCCCCGACGCTCAGTGGCATGCCACATGGGACCACCTCCTCCAGTGGCCCCACCAGGCCACAGAACCATGCTGAGCTGGGCCGCTGGGACTGCTCTTGTCCGAACCTCCCGGTACACACTTGTTGTGTGGGTGCATCGCACTGTCCCCCGAAAGGGCTCTCTGGGGACTCTCAACTCGTTTTGATGAAGAATTCATCCTGGTTGGGGCACCTGGGTGGCTCAGTCGTTAAGCATCTGCCTTAGGCTCAGGTCGTGATCCCTGGGTCCTGGGATCGAGCCCCACGTCAGGTTCCCTGCTCCGTGGGGAACCTGCTTCTCCCTCTCCTCCCCGCTCTTACTCTGTCTCTCTGTCTCTCACTCTCAAATAAAAAATAAAATCTTAAAAAAAAAAAAAGATTTCCTCCTGGCTCCGTTGCTGTCTGCACTGGACCCCGAGCTCCGCTGGCTTCCTGGCCTGGGGCCCGGTGCTCCCCGCGGTGCTTGCTGGGCACAGAGCCTGGCGAACTGTAGCCACCCTATTGTCACCATCCTCCCCAGTCACAATGGGTATGTGGCCCCCATTGTACAAAAGGGGAAACTGAGGCTCAGTCCATCTGACCCCAAAGTGGCTCTCACTCTGAACAAACAAGTGAGAAGTCAGGAACTCAGGGCAGGCCTAGCCTTGCACGAGAGTCTCGTTCTGAGACCCTGAGAATGAGGGGACTCTTGGTTGGGGTGTGGCCCAGGCCTGGGGGTCCTGGCCCCCGGGGCCTCACCTGCAAACCTCAAGGCCACTGTCCCAATGCCCACAGCACACGGCCTGGGGGGCTGCTCAGAGGGGCTGGACAGGGGTCTGTCTTCCCTCTCTGCTTCTCTGATTTGCACCTACCCTCCCCGCCCCCCTTGGGAGGCTCGGCAGGGTGGGGCTCCCGAGTTCTGCGGAGCTGGAAGGAATAAAGCCAGGGAAGACCGCGTGGAGGTTGGGGGCCAGTAGACACCCCAACATTCACGGCTTCCTTCATTTGTTCACTTGGCTCTGTGCTTGCTTCAGCTCTGTGTGGTTCCAGACGTTGCGGGGCTGTGGGGGGCTCAGAAAGAGCCAGAACAAGTTCCAGCCCTTGGAAGGTGCTGAGCCGGCACACGGGGTGCGGTGGCCAGGTTTTTGGGGAAGAGAGGGCCACCTGGGCAGAGGCAGAGAACTTGGTGGGGAGCTGGTGCCCAGCGGGGCAGGTAATTTGTAGCAAATTGTATTAAGTATACATAACATAAAATTCACCCTCTTACCCGTGTTTAAGTGCTCAGTTCAGGGGCATCAAGCACATCCACCACCACCATCCATCTCCAGAACTGTTCATCTCCCCAAACCAAAACTCTGCGCCCGTTAAACACCCACTCCCATCCCCCCCCAATCTACTTTCTGTTGCTACGAGTTTGAGTCCTCTCGGGACCCTGCGTAAGTGGAATCATGCAGGATTTGACCTTTTGTGACTAGCTTCTTTCACTTTGCATAGCGTCTTCAAAGTTCATTCATGTTCCAGCACGTGTCAATTTCATTTCCTTTAAAGACAATAATATCGCGTTGTGTGCACCTGTCACATTTTGTGTATCCGCTCGGCTACCGACGGACACCGGGGTGCCTTCCGCCTTTCGGCCACTGTGAATGGTGCTGCTGGGAACATGGGTGTGCAAACATGTTTGCCTCCCTGCGTCCAATGCCTTTGAGTGTACACCCAGACTTGGCATTGCATTTAAACGCACAAGAGCTCATGCCCCGTGTTGGTTGCATTTCCGAAAACCCCTCTGGGCTGACTCGGAGGATGGGGGATGCTGGAGGGCGTGCCCCCAGGGTGGAGGCTGGGCAGAGGCAAGGGGAAGAGACAATGAGGCCTCAGCCAGGGGGAGGGGGTGTGCAGAAGGATGGGGGGGTCTTTTTCTGAGCCGCCTGGATAATACACTGGCTGTGGGCAGCATTAGGGGGGAGAGGGAAATGGCCCGATTGCAGCTGGGTGGGCTGAGTGGCTGATAATGACACCATTATCCCAGATGCAGGGTGCGAGGCCTCCCTTGTGGGCAGGGAGGAAGGGGGGAGATAATGAGTTCAATTTGGCCGATTTAATAATTTCTTCCTTCATGAATTCAACAAACATTTCTGGAGGGTCCATTATGTGCTAAGCGCTGTTCTGGACGCCGGCAAACACAGCCGAGGGAGAGCGATTGCTGCCCCCCCCACCCCCAAGCTGGAGCAGCCGAGTAAACAGACGTTTAAGATTCATTGAAATAAGAGGACAGCCTGCGTGCCTCAAGGAGTGCGGAACACACACGTTTCCAAAAAAAGGGAAAGGGAAGTCTAGGGGTTTACTGGGCAGGCAGAGGTGGGGGCATGGAGGCTTGGGAAGGCCGCTCGAAGTCCGAAAGGCCTGGGACGGGCCTGGTGGCAACAGAGGGTGTGTGTGACGAAAGAGGGAGAGTAAGGAGGGAGACGGGGGACTGGCAGCTAGGCTGAGGGCTTGCACTTGGCCAAACCAATAGGGAGCCATGGACTGTTCAAGCGAGAACATCGTCACTTTGGGCAGGTGCCTGCACTGGGGTCCAGTTAGGGAAGCTTTGTGAATGGGCTGGTGAGGGGGTGGGCCCCTGCCATGGGACAGGAGAGCAGAGGGAAGCAGGGCGGGTGAACCCCCTGGAAACTCTCGGCTCCGTGGTGCAGCTCAGGGTGGGTCCCACCGCCTCCGCTTGAAAGGTTCAACCAGGACGGCCCCCTTGCAGCCCCTTACTGCTCTCTCCGAGGCCTGGGCCCCGTGCAGAAGACAGAGTTCTGATAGGAAGCCGGCTCTGGCCTCCCCACAGGGCTCGTCCACCTCCCGAGGAGCCCTAGTCTTCCCTCTGTGCCCAGGACAGAGCAGCGGTGACCGCAGAAAGACCCGTGGGGTCGCTCCGAGTCCAGCAGTAGCTCTGATTTCCGCCCGAGAAGAGGGAGCGACAGAGCAAGGCCCTGGGTGGGGTTGGGCAGCCAGGGTGATGACAGAACACTTACTAAGCTGGGGGTCCATGACCTGGAGGGCGAGGACCCCGGAGGTGGCCGGGTCAGCAGCCCCCGCGTGTGGGGCTGTGCACCTGCTCCGAGTGGGCTGTGACAGTGGCGTGGAGGTGAGCGGGCTCCCTCTGGGCGGCAGAGGATTAGAGCTGATTCAGAGTGGGTCAGGTGCATGGGGGCTTTGTTCAGACCTGTTTGCCTTTTGTCCCCGCCTGCAGAACGCCCAGGCTGCATGATGTCATTTCAGATGCATTAAGCTGGAACAGCTCAAAATTGAATAATTAATTACACTCAGCTTCAGTCGCAGTGACTAATTGATCAGGGGCTGCCAGCAGACACCTGGACGGGATTAGCCGCGCACAATGAGGGCTGCGGGCAGGTGGCACGGCCCCTCTGGACCCCCAGTCCCTGTGTGCGACTTAATTAAGACAGCCTTGATTTCTCTATTCTTGCTGGCGATCTTGGGCAGGCCCCATCCCAGGACCAGGGGCTGCATGTGGGCTGAGCACTGGACGTCGACACAAGTGAGCGGCCTGAGGTCTAGAAAGATGCTGGTCTCGGGGGCTCTGACCACCAGTCACCTTCTGTTCTATGCCTGGGTCCGAATCCTCGGTCCGCCCCTGGGCAAGCGCTTCCTCACACAGAGCTTCCTCGTCTGTTAAGCTGAGGCTACTGCTGTCATGCCCAGCACCACACACAACCTTGAGCGCATGCGGCTTCCGTCACTGGGATGGTTGGGACCCTCTGGGGAGCTTGCTCTTGCTCTCACCTCCCCTGTCTGGCTGTACCCGGAGTAGCCGGCATTCCCAGCCCTGTCCCCAAGCCCTGCAGCGCCTTGTTTTCTTCCTACAAAAATCACTTCTTCAAGTTTCTACTCATGGACATTACTGCCTCCTCAGCTGTCCCGTGCCGCCTTCCTGTGACGCAGCAGCATCTGACCGTTTGGGGGCCTGGTTCACATTCCTGTTCTTGGAAATTCACAGCCCAGTGGCACATCTAGCTTCTGCAAAGGGCAGCATGTACAGTTGGACGGGTTGTACACTGCACAACTCAGACTTTGCCTTGTGCGTGAGCATGCGTGTGGGTACAATACGTAACTGCGCAATGGGGCAACACTGGTCTGTGTTCAGAATCTCCTCTCTGTCTGTATCCTTACTGATTCCTGGTCTTCTCAAGTTCAATCACCTCTGTCTCCACGCCCCTTCAGCCCCATTCCCAGAGCCTCACCCCAAGGTCGAACTGGGATGCAGAAATCACAAACTCCACATCCCACCTTCTGCCCTGCTGGTTCCCAGCACACTTGCTGGTCTGGGTGGAGAACCCTCTGTCTCCTGAGCCCTCCACTTCTCTTCATGTCCCCAAGCCCGTTTCCACTCCCCTCAACCCCAGTCCCTCTTGCAGCAACTTCCCCTTGGCCTGCAAGCACGCTGGAGACAGGCCCGCCTTTGATGCCAACACCCTGCTTCTGGCCCGCTCTTCTCAGCCTCGTCGCGCGCGCACACAGCCGCATGGTCTCCATTCCGCTTCACACCACACGCCCTGCCCCCGTGCCTCCTGCTCCCTGCTCCCAACTCTATTCTCATGCCCCATGGCCGATCCAAGGGATGCCTTCATCCCATCTGACACCGGGGACACTGCCACCCACTGGCCTCCTTGCAGGACCCCTGTCCCCAGTCTCCTTGCTCTCCTGCTGGGCCGCCTCCCTGGCCTCCTGCCTCAGCCTCTCCTCCTGCCCTTTACTCTGCAGTTGTCTGGGCTTCCGTCCTCGGCCTTCCATTCTCACCAAGTGGCCGGCCCAGCCGAGTCAACCGCAACCAGCTGACTTTGTTTCTTGACTGTTCTGTGTCATAATCCTATTCTTTCCCCTCTGAAACATGGGGATGTCTCAGGTATGTGGACGGCAGCATCTTCTGCCCTCCCTTGGGTACAGTGAGGCACTCCCGACATGCCTTCTCTGAGAGAGCTCCTCCTTGCCTTGGCTTCCAGCGCATTCCCCAGCCCTGGGGTCCCAGGCCCCAGGGTGCCCCAGAAGCCAGAGCAGGGGCACTGCTGAGCCCCGGTGCCAGAAGCCATGTTCCTTTTCAGGCACCGCGCTGGTACCCAAAGTACCTGTCACGCACCTGGTCCCAGCGATCCCACCACCCCTCCTCCACCCTCAGCCCTGCCTGGGGAGCAGATCATACAGTTTCCCCTCTCTTTTTTGGCAAAAACCAGAGGTGGCTGCATGTGAATTTCTCAAGACAGAAGGAAGAGACCAGTGAGTGTTTCTTCAACTGTATGTCTTTGTCATCATCGGGGGCCCCTTTGGATTGCTGAATGAGAGCTGGGGGCAAGGACCGGCATCCTCTTACCCGCAGACAATGGGGTCCATTATCTTCCTCTGGGGACACTTTCAGAGGCATCTGCCCTGCCATCCACCCACTTCCAGAAAGAAGGGAAGGCCTCAGCCAATCTAAACAGAAGCCATCACTGGACAATGTCCTCCCTGGTGCCTGGCCAAGCCGGCAGGCAGAGGCCCGCTCTGCTCCCACGCCCGTGTCCGGCCCAGTGGGCATGCTGGGGACCCCCTGAGCTGCCCAGTGGCCAGGCCACACGCGGGGTGGGGGGAGCACACTTCCCAACCTGGACACGCGGATGTGGTGGCCGTGGGCTCGTGGCCAGAACCCACAGGGGAGGTAGGGGGCACTTTCCTGGAGCTCTGCTCTTCCCCAAAGGTAAGTGATGTGCTTCTAATCTCTATTTTACAGAAATGGTACCGGCTTGTTGTAACAGATTCAAATATAGAAGAATGTGCCCTCCTCAAAAGTCATCAACTGGTTGCTGTGGCTCCTTCCAAATATTTTTAGGCATATACAGTCATTTAACTAAATATGTACATATGCGCATTTTTTTTAACAGATGGGATCATCCAACCCATACAATTCTTCAACTTGTCTTTGCTCTTGACAACCCGCTCAGTGCTTCCCCAGGCCTGTACACGTCGCTCTGCTTCACTCTGTCTATCAACCGAGCCGCACATAGTATTCCTTAAATGGATGTCACCATGGTTCATCCAGCCATTTCTCTAATGATGGACAAAGAGGTCGCTGAAATTTTTTATAATTACAAATAGTGCTGGGGAAAAAAGAAAAAGTCCCCAAACACCACATCTATCTCAGCAGAACCCCGAGGAAGGGCATTTGAAATGGGCTTCTGGAAAGGTTACACGGATCCACACTCAATAATGGCGTGTGATTTTAAAAAATAATATTAAAACTAGCGAGGCTATGGAATGGCACAGAAAGCAAAATTGACATAAATTTCTTAAACTTAGTCTCAGCCGCGGAAGGTGGCACTTTGCTTCTTTTGCTGCCATTCTCCCCTGGAGGTTCCCTGCTCCGCGGCCTGATGACTGGGGGGGGCAGCTGTGACCCCCTGTGGTCTGATGACTGGGGGGGCGGCCGTGACCCCCCGTGGTCTGATGACTGGAGGGGGGGCAGCCGTGACTCCCTCGTCGTCTGATGACCACCCCCCTGCTCCTGTTAGAGGGTCCTGCCCCACCCATCTGCCTTCTCGTTTGTCAACGTTGGGCAGAGCTGACCCTCCCAGGAGGTTGATGGCATTTCTTAAAAGACCCCTTTCAAGCAAGGTAACATGCCTGAGGTTTTGGGAGGTGGGGCCTCTTCAACCAAACTCCATTTCCAAGGGAATGCTGCTAACTGTGGAGAAAGGAGACCAGCACTTTGTCCCATGCTTCCTCCCCTCTGCTGTCCTCACTTGGAGGCCTGTCTTGTGGGGCTCCATGTGGCAGGAAGGGGATCCGCGGCTCTTTCCAAAGCTCCCCGTCTGATGGGCGTCAGACCCACCAAGGGAGGCAGGAAGACGCTTTTGTGTTCTCTAGTTGGCAAACCCCAGGACTGAGCAGGCCCCAGCCTGGGGAGAGGGATGAACTCCCTGGACACATGGGGTGATGTAGCACCATGGGCCCCGTGCCTGGCCACGTGGGGCACCCTCTTCGCCCTCTGGCCATCCCCTCCAGAGCTGTAAAATGAGGCACTTGGCTTCGAGCAAAGGGTCACCAGGCACCCTGCTCTGGACTGCTCTGTTCAGAAGTCAAAGGTCATTCAGACATCTTTGCTGCTAGTCCTGGGCTGGCTAGGGCTGGGGGCCTCCCCGAGTGTGGGTGCGGGCTGGTGGAGGCTTCTGGGCTCCTTGCAGGCACACACATGACCCAGGATGGTCTTCCTATGAGAAGAAGCTCTTCATTTCCACCTCCTGCCATGAGTGTCTTATGTCCCTGCTTCTGTTTCCTCACCTAGAGAGCAGAGCTGATGGTGCCCATTTCCCTTATCCCAGCACGTGGCTGGAGGCCGGGCTCTGGAGCAGAAGGCCCTGTATCTCATCTTCTAATTGGTTGTCACCCTGACCTGGACAGGTGTCTTGGGGCCTCCTTGTCTCTGCAGCTCCAACACCTCCTCCTGTCCTCCTTTGTAAGGGGATGACCCAGGACTGACCTGAGTTAAAATCCTCATCTAACATCAGACAGGGACTGTCTCGGTCACTAGGGCCATCATCAAACACAAGTCTTTCGCAGACTCTTGCTGAATGGAGGTGCATGGGAGTCCCTCATCGATAGACATGGAAGAAGCATTTTTACTAATTCAGCACGAATTTGTGAGTGGAGTGGGGAGGGGCACCTTCTCCCTCAGAGTGAACAGCACCCACCCCCTGGGCAAGCCCGGTCCGGCCCCAGGATCCAACTTTCTTATGTATTTATTTAAACCCTGCCTCATTCCGGAGAGAATTTAAGGCCTCAGCATGAATACCATCTTTGTGTAGCCTTCCAGTGCCAAAGGCCGGGAAACCCAAGCCAGGCACGTCTGGAGGTGGGGCCTCCATATGGCCTGAAGGCCTCGGCCAATCACTCTGGTGGCTGCCCCAGCCTGCCTGGGGTGGGGTGGGGGCTCCCACCAGCGCGCATCCTGCTGTCCTTGGTAACCCCCCTCTCTTGTGCGCCCCAAGCCCTCCACCCCCAGCTAGGCTCTCCCACCCTGGAAGAAGCATTTGCCAAGTTCTCTTTATTGGAAGATAAATCGAAATTTTCTGTATACCCTGTCTGGGTAGGTGTGCACAAAGATGGCCCCCAGACCCGGGGGCTCTGAGAGCGGTGGCGGGCGGGAGAAGGGCTTTGGGAGACGCCTCCTGCCCCGGCTCCCAGCAAGTGTGCCCCTGCCGGGAGGTGCAGCCCCCGCCCCACCCAACAAGGGCACGACGGGTTAGCACAGGGCCCTCCTGCACGGGGAACCTGCCCCGTTTCAGGATGGAGCCCCTGGACCTGGAGCTGCTGTTTCCTCCCAAGTAGTCAAGATGTCCCGTGGTCCTGCCATCGGTCAGGGCCCCGAGGGGGGCAGTCGGAAGTGTGAGGAGCACCTGGAGCCGATGGAGCCCAGCTCCCTCACATCAGGGGTTGGGTGCACAGCCAGGACTGGGCTGGGTTGAATGCAGAGGGTCCTGCAGGGAAGAGGAGGCCGGGGCCAGAGAGTTGGGTCCACCGGGGACCTCCGAGGGGAGGTGTCAGGACCCCGAATGGGCTGAGCCCAGGGGAGACTCTTATCCCTCGCCCCCAGAAGGAGCAGGGGGCTGTGAGCTTGGGGGAAAGGAGGGCTGGGTGGCCTTCCCTTCAACCCTCGGCCTCAAATCTCTGCAACTCTTCGATTTTGAAAGCCGCTGGCCTCCAGGAGAGCCGTGAAGCCTTCCTGGGCTTCCCACGTGACCAAGAAGGCTTCCAGGGGCCCCTGGGACTAGAAGACTCCCCCCACAGGCTCCCTCCAGAATTGCGCCCCCTACAGCTCCTCGGGAGAGAATCCAGAGAAAGCTACAGCGAGCCGAGTTTTCGCAGGCCGCCGCGTGGGCCAGTTCTGCCCCAGATGATCACATGGGCCTCGCGAGGGAAGGCAGCGCTGAAACCAGACTCCAGGCACGTCCACATTCCAATCCCGCTGCATCCACTCCCCTCGGCGCCTGGTCCTCTTGAGGCGGGGGACATTTGGGTGGTCCCGCCACCTGTCGAAAGCGCTCGGATGCCTGTAACCCAAGCAGGGCCTGAAAATAGCTTGGGACATGGCACGCCACATTGGGGCTGCCCTCGGCGCCTGCTAGGAGGTAGCTTTGGTGTAGGATTTGAAAGGTGGGCAACGCTGAACCCCAGAAGAGAGAAGCTATGGATTTTAGGCAGACACAGGCCTGAATTCCAAGACTGTGGGTGCAGCCGGTTTCCTGGGGGTCCTGGCACCCTCCTCTGTGGGATGGGGACAGGAGGCCTTCCTCGCAGGGTTGGTTAGAGCCCGCGGGACAGCGTGTATTGAGACGGCACGTAGTTGCTTCCTGACAGTGCGGGGTCCCACGGGCCCGGGCCCCTGCCCTGCGGCTCCTACCCCCCCACCCCCTCCTGCCCCACGGCCTGAATCTGAACACAAATGAGGCCTGCTCAGATACTGCGGAATGACACTGTGCGCAAAGAGTCACATTAGGGCAGAATTAGAGCCACCAGGCTTCCCAGACGGAGGATCAACTATTTGGCTGGCTTCGATGGTCTAAAGGAGGCCACCACTTTAGAGAAACCTTCCGGAGCCATCCAGAGGTTACGGGCCATGAGCAGAAGGTCAGAGAATGTCCCCGGGTCCTGGGCTTTGAGCCACCCGACTTTCTCCAGGGGTAGGGGTTATCAGGGGAAGACCCTCACCCTCCTACCCTGGCCCCCCAGGGCACGGAAGAGGGTCCTGGGGTGGGCTGAGGAGTGCTGGCAGGGCGGGAGAGAGTCTCCAGTGGTCCTGGCCACATGCTCAATGTGCACGAATTCCTGACACCTAAAATAGCCTGGGACATGGGACACGGCGCCAGGAAGCTCTCGTTCAACATCTCGGCAGCTGGTGGCTTCAGGCTAGGAATAAGGAATCATTATTAGCTGTCTCTATGGCCCTAGAAGGGAAGTGCGGGCATTTTGGATTGAGATGGAACTGAGTATAAGGGTCAAATGTGATCATTACGGGCTGTGTGGGCTTGAGCATGCTATTTCTTAGCTCTGTGACTCAGTATCCTCAGCTGGGAGGAGACAGCGAGCTGTCTTGCCCTAGTTCTTGGAAGAATCGGGCGCGACGGGTGCGTGCAGTTTGCCATTAGTAAAAAGCTGTGCGCCCCCCCCACCCCGAGGGAGGCCCTGCTGGACCCCCCGAGCCTGTCTAAGATGACAAGTGGTGAATCACGACTCCTGAGCTCCACCAGGACAAGCAGGCGGTTCGGCTCTGCCTTTGTCAGGGGGGACAGTACAAATCCAACAGAGGACAGCGGCTTGAGACAGAAGTAAATTGCAGGCTTCAGAGCGCAGGGGAATTTGTATGCAGCGGAATATGCTGGGTGTCCTGGGTGGATGGAGGAAATTAAGTGATGTCTGTGGGACTTTGGGAACGACAAAGATGGCAAGTTCAGGCACTTGGGAGAAGGGTGAGTCTCAAGGCCCCGCAGACGGAAGGGCAGAGAAAATGAGCAAACGAGAACACGAGGCTCAGGGGATTTGTCCCCAAACCCCCAGGTAACAAGCAGCTGAGGAGAGGGACAGGGCAGGCCTGCCCGCGCTCCCCTTACCTGCCACGGGCTCGGGGACCCGAGGAGTTAGCCCCCCAGAGTCTGCGAGGAAACCCCGCGAGGGAGAAGGGAGGCAGGGTACTGTAGGCGCAGTGTGTCATGTCCCGGGCTATTTTAGGGCCTCTGCTGAGAGCACAGGAATCCAGGCACATAGGTCCAGGGGCCGGGACCACCTGTCAGATCCTTCCCAGCTGAGGGCGGGGGCAGATGATCCAAGGCCGGAAAAAGTCAAGGCCACCTCCACGCCTTCCAATTTTAGACCTACACGTCTCTAGCTCCCGGGCACAGAGTATCCTGCTGGGGACTGAACATGACCTATTTAGGATAGACCCTTGCCCCAGTCCCAGGCCAACATCCCTCAATCTTTCATTGGCCATCTCCAATGCCAGGAGGCCACTGTGGCTTTGTTGTACTTTTAAGACCTGGAGGAAGACAGGAAGCTCTTCAGGGTCCCCACTCTGTACAGGCACACGGTAGCGGGCCAGAAATTGGGGCCTGGGGTCCATGACACACCCCCCAGATGCCGCTCGGACAGGGAATTTGGGGGGCGGAGGTTTTGAGCTCCCAAGGGCAGAGAGGAGGACACTCATGGCTGGAACACAGGAAAGCTTCGGGCTGGCCCTTCGGTTGGCCTCATGTGTCAGCTGAGGAACTCGGGAACTCTGGCTCTTAATCTGTAAAATGGGGCCAAGAACCCACCCTTACCGGCCTCTTGTGGGGATTAACTGATACCTTGGCAGCTCCCCGACTCGGGCAGTGCAGTCTCCAGGCCGTGTGAGGCCCCAGCCCGCCCCGCCTCAGCCCTGGGCTGGCCCTTCTGTCCCGACAGGCTCTCACCCGGCGAGGGTGGGAGCTTCCAGGCCTCCCCGCGTGGCTCAGTGGCTAGAGGGACCTGGGGAGCCTGGCCCCACTCTGGCCCTCTTCCAGACCTGGTCCCCAGTCCTGGCTAGCTGGAAAAGAGCAGTTGGTGCAAACCGTCAGGCCAGAAGGCAGAAACACAGTGTGCACTTCAGTCCTTGTCCCCACGGGCCCCCGCCCCCACTGAGCTGTTGTGTCCTATACCGTGCAAAGCCTCGCTCAGGCCTGCTCTGGCCCTCCCATATCCACAACCACGATTTTCCCAATTCTCTTAGCATTTCCACACTCCTTCCATCCCGATTCCTATTTGCTGCCTTCTCGGCAGTTCTGCAGAGCTGGGGTTTGCATGTTTGTGAGCCCCCCACCCCCAAACAGCCCCAGATGTCTGGACAGTTTCTTGGTTTTCTGGAGAAAGTGAGGAGGCTGTTTTCAAACAATGGGGGTTCCCCCATGGGCAGGTTTCCTCCTTCTCGTCAGGCTGAACGGAATCTATCTAGAATGAAAGCCGAGGGGGTATAGGGCAGGGTGGGCTCTGGGGAGGTGAGCTGGGGAGGTGAGAACATTCAGAAATGTTCTGAACTTCCACTTCTGCTCAAGACAGAGTAATGGGGAACAGATTTACTCTCCTGTGTGAAACCACCAAAAACACCAGGCAAAATATACTCAACTAGGGTTCTCCAAGACTCTGGATATCACTGGAAGTTGGCAAGCAGATGAGCTGAGTCCTACGATTGCCCCAGCTTCCTACCTGGGTGGGAGGAGGGGGTCTCCAGGCTGCCGGCAGGGGAAACTGAAGCAGCCCCTGGGGTTCCCTAAGGCCAGGAGGAGGAACTGAGAGCTGGAACTCTGGAGTTCTCAGGGCTGTGCTGTGAGGGGAGAGAGAGCCCCGAGGGCTACAAAGGTCCCCTCGAGTGTCCAGCAGGGGACTGAGGAGCGCCTGCCTGGAAGAAAGCTATCTCAGCTTGGGAAAGCCAATTTGCTCAAATCCAGGAATAAAAAAAATCTTAAACCATCCGAAAAGATTCGAGGGAACAATCCCAGCACTTGCATAGGGCTGGGGAGAGTGTCTGTTTCCACCGACCAGCCTGGAAAAACTCCTGTTCTCAGGGTAGTGGGTAGAATTGCCTCAGCAGCGGCAAATCCTTAGGCGTGGACTCACGCCACCTCAGACCTGCCTAGCAAATCATTTCATAAAACCGAGATGCAGAGGATCAGACTGTTTCCAGGTAACTTGACTGAATCCCAGAACAAAGCTCTGAATATTTATGGGAATACAAAGATACACAGCACGCAAACAAGGTGAAGTCCATAACGTCTGGCATCCAATCGAAGTTTCCCAGGATTCAAAGAGGCAGGAATATGTGACCCACAATGAAGGGGGCTAACTAATTAGTCAAAACCGAACTAGAACTTACACAGCTGTTAGGATGAGCAGAAAAAGACATTGAAACAGTTTTAACTGTAGCCCATATGTTCAAAAGGTTAAAGAGAGATGTGATGACACAAAACCAGAATTGAACTTCTAAAGATGAAAATGACAATGTGCGTGATGAAATTGACACTGGGTAAGAATACTGGCAGAGGAAACATTGTCGAATGAAAAAGACAAATGAGCTTGAAGATTTAGTCATAGAAACTATCCAAAATAAAACACACAGAGAAAATAATCCCCCAAATTAAAATAGTATCAATGGGTTGTGGGATGATTTCAAGCAACCTAATATAGAGGTAACTGAAGACTCTAAAATGGGGTGGGGGGAAGCAGGAAAAATATTTGAAGACATCATTGTCAAAATTTTTCTGAATTTGATGTAAATCCTCAGATCCAAGGAATTAATGAACCCTAAGCACAAGCACAAGAAGAAAGCTACACCAAAGCACGTCATAATCAAATAGCTCAAAACTAGTAATAAAGAAAAAAAAAAATCTTTTTTTAAAAGATTTTATTTTTAAGTCATCTCTACCCCCAACACAGGGCTCGAACTCAAAACCCCAAGATCAAGAGTTGCATGCTGTATGGACTGAGCCAACCAGGTGCCCCCAAGGAAAAAAAAAAATCTTAAACATAGTCGGGCGGGGGGGAAAAAACCCATGTAGTACAGAGGAATTAAAAATAAGGATGAATGTAGAGTTCTTATTAGAAACAATTCAAACAAGGAAACATAGATCAACAATTTTTAAGATGCTGAAAGGGGAAAACTGTCCACTTTGAATATTTTCACTGATATAACTGGTGAAAATATCTTGCAAGAACAAAGGTGGAATAAAGCCTTCTTGAGATACACAAAAGCTGCAAGAGTTCATGACCAACAGATCTGCACCTCAAGAAATGTCCAAATCCTTCAGGCATAAGGAAAATGGTATTAGACAGAAATATGGATCTATGTCAATGAAAGAATACCAAAAATGGTAATTCTGTAGGTAAATGGTCAAAATTGTCTTGTATTCTTTCAATTTCTTTAAAAGAGGATTGACAGTTAAAGTATGAACAATTATTGTAGGTTTTGTAATATATGTAAAAGTAAAGTTTATGACAACAGCACAGAGGTTGGAGTGGGGGAAATGGAAGTTGAGTTTGCAAGGTTCTTGTACTATATGTGAAGTGGTACATACTAGAAGGTGAACTGTGGTAAATTAATGGGGAATACTATAAACCCTGCATAATGACTAAAATAACAAAACTAAGAATAAGAGCTGGTAAGTCCACAGAGGAGATAAACTGGAATAATAAAAGTAACAGTCGCAAGAATGCAGAAAAAAAGAACAAAGAACGGGGATTGAATAGAGAGCAAATAGTAAGATGATAGGCTTAAACTTAAGTAAAATTGATAATCATAGTAAATGTCAGTGGTCTAAAGCGTTAATAGGCGAGCAGAACTGCTGTTGCTTGTAACAAACGCACCTAAGTATGAAGACACACCCAGGGGAAAAGTCAAAAGGGTAGGAAAAGATATCCCATGCTAACACTAATCGGAAGAAAGGGCAGGTGTCTCTATCAATGTCAGACAAGTAGATTTCAGAGCGAGGAATACCACGAGGGCTAGAAACAAGTTCATTTTATAATGATAACAGAGTCATTAATCAAGAGGACATAACAATCCTGAACACTTTCTTCTAATCACAGAGCTTCAAAATACATAAAACAAAGACTAAGAGAAGCACAAGGAGGAATAGCTGCATCCGCGATTATAGTTGGAAACATGAATAGCCCCCTTTCAGTAACTGATGGCACAGAAAATCAGCACGGATATAGCCGACTCGAGCAGCGCGGTCAGCCAACTTGACATGACTGACATTTATAGAACACTCCACCCAGCAACTGCAGAATCCACGTTCCTTTCAAGTGTGCGTGGAGCATTTACAAAGATAGATCATAACCTGGCCCGTCAAACAAGTATCAGTAGATTTAAAAGGATTCAAGTCATACAAAGTATATTCTCTGACCACAGAGGAATTAAATGAGGAATCAATAACAGAAAGAGGTCTGGGGGTGGGGGGGAGGGATTCCCAAGCACTTGGAAACTAAATAACACGCTTCTAAATAACTCATGAGTCAAAGAGAAATGAAAAAGGGAGAGTAACAATTACTTTGAATTGAGTGAAAATGAAAATACAACATATCAGAATTGCTGGATGTCTTTCCAGCCGTAGCAAGGCAGACATTTATGGCACCAAATGCCCCAGGGTTAGAAAGAGGAAGGATCTCAGATCGATGACCTCCACTTCCAAATTAATAAACTAGAAAAGGAACAGCCAATTAAACTCACAGTAAACAGAAGAAAGGAAATAATTAAGATCAAAACAGAAATCGGTGAACTATAAAACAGAAAAATGATAGAGAAAATCAATGAAAGCAAAAGCTTGATTCTTTGGAAGATCAATAAAATTGATAAACCTCTAGCTGGGCTGACTAGGAAAAAAAGAGAGAAAATCGGGAAAATCAATATCAGCAATGAGAGAGGAGACAACACTGCATAGTTATCGCTATTAATAGGATAATAAGGGAATATTGTGAACAACTCTATGCCTATAAATTCTGCAATTTGTATGATGTGGAAAAATTCTTTGTAAAAAGCAAACTATGAAAGCTCACTCGAAAACAAAAACAAAAACAAAACCCAGATACTCTCAATAGCTGTATACGCATTCAGGAAATTTAATCTGTAGCTAAAAACTTTCCCTCCGAGGCAACTCCAGCCCAGATGACTTCACCAGAGAATTCCTCCAAACATTTAAGGAAGAAATAATACCAATTCTACATAAATTCTTCAGAGAATTCAAGGGGAAGGAATACATCCCAACTTATTCTATGAGGTCAGCATTAACCTGATATGAAAAGCAGATAAACATATTACAAAAAAGAGAAAACCACAGGCTAATATCCCTCATTCCCATAGATTACAAACACTCTTAGCAAAATTTTAGCACATTGAATCAAACAAATATATAAAAAGGAAAATATTCATGAGCAAATGGAATTTTTTCCAGGAATGCAGGATTGGGTTAACATTTGAAAATCAATCAATGCGATTCACCATATTAATGCACTAAAAAAGTAAAAACCGTAAGAACATTTTAATGAACTCAGAAAAAACATTTAATTAAAACTCAACATCCATTTGTGATAAAAACTCTCAGTGAACTAGGAATCGTCACTTCCTCAACGTGACAAAGAGCATCTATAAAAATCCTACAGCTAATATTGTACTTAATGGTGAAAGACTGAATGTTTTCCCCCTGAGAACAGTAACAAGACAAAGATGTCTGTTTTCACCATTTATATTCAACATTGCACTGGAGGTCTTAGTCTCTGCTAGCCTCTCTATTTCAAAATATAAATAAGTAAATAAAAAATAAAAGGCATTCAGATTGGAAAGAAAGAAGTAAAACTGTATTTGTGGATGGCATGATCATCTTTGTCGGAAATCTCATGGAATCCAGTACAATAAAGCCCCCAGAATTAATAGGTTAGTTTAGCAAGATTGCAGATTAAAAGATCAATATGAGAAATTGTTTTCCTATACACTAACAACAAATAATCATAAATTGAAATGAAAATGCCACTTACAATAACATCAAAATATATTCTTATAGATAAATCTGACAAAAGATGTGAAAGGTCTGTATAAAGAAAACTACAAAACTGTTAAGAGAAATTAGAGATATAAATAAATGGAGAGCTACGCCTTGTCCGCGGGTTGGAAGACTCGGTGTTGGTAAGATGTTGTTTCTTCCCAAATTAATCAATATATCAACACAATCTCAATCAAAATCTCAGCAGGATTTTTTAAAAAAGTAATTGATAAATTCATTCTAAACAAATTCAAAGGGGCACCTGGCTGGCTCCGTCCATGGAGCATGAAATTCTTGATCTCGGAGTGGTGGGTTCAAGCCCCACGTTGGGTGTAGAGATTACTTAAATAAATAAAATCTTTAAAAAAATTAATAAAAAATAAATGGATTTGAAAACTCATATGGTAATTGAAAAGACTTAGCCAAAGCAACTCTGGAAAACAAAACTAGCACTTCCTGAACTCAAGGCCCATCATAAAGCTATAGTAAGTAAAGCAGTGTGGCATGGTGAAAAGAGAAACAAAATAGATCAAGGGAACAGACTAGAGAATCCAGAGACAGATCACAGATCATATACGGAGTCCTGATTTTTGACAAAAGCACAAAGGCAAGTCAGGGAAGAAAGGATGGTCTTGGGGCAACTGGCTGGCTCAGTTGGTGGAGCATGGGACTCTTGATCTCGGCGTTGTGGGTTTGAGCCCCACATTGGGTGTAGAGATCACTTATCTTTTTTTAAAAAGATTTTATTTATTTATTTGAGAGAGAGAATGAGCAAGGGGAGCGGCAGAGGGACAGGGAGAAGCCGACTCCTCGCTGAGCTGGGAGCCCGATGCGGGACTCTATCCAGGACACTGGGATCATAACCCGCACCGAAGGCAGACGCTCAACCAACTGAGCCACCCAGGTGCCCCTAAAAGCATAAAATCCTTTTTTAAAAAATGGCAAAAGTTATAAAGACTGGCCATATCAAGTTTGAGTGAGAAACCGGAAGGGCCGTGCATGGCAGACAGGAATGGAAAATGGCATAAATGCTGTAGAAAAGAGTTTGGCAGTTTTTCCAAAAGTGAAGGACATCCACCACAGCTATTCCACTCCTGCGTACACATCACCACGAGAAAGGAAAGCATACTTCCATGCAAAGATTTGCACATGAATGTTCACAGTGGCTTTCTCTGTAATAGCCCCACACGGGAAACAATTCAAACTGTCCATCAGCGGGTAAACAGAGAGACAAATAATGATGCCTCCCTCTAATGGGATACCATTCGGTGACAAAGAGAGAAGGGACTGTCCACAGAGGCCACAACGTGGATGAGTCTCAAAACACTGATGGCGAGGAGAGAAGCAAGAGTCTGGAATACACACCGTGTGATGCCATCTTTAAAAACCCGTGCAAACGAATCTGTCCAGACAGAAAGCAGGTCAGCGGTTGCCCAGGAGGACAGTGGAAGGAGGAGGTACAAAGGGGAATGAGCGGACTTTGGGGTGATGGATATGTTCGCTATCTTGGCTGTCCTAATGGTTTCACGGTTGTATACAAGTTAAAACTTTTCACTTTGGGGGCGCCTGGGTGGCTCAGTCGGTTAAGCGGCTGCCTTCAGCTCAGGTCATGATCCCGGGGTCCTGGGATGGAGTCCCACGTCGGGCTTCCTGCTTGGTGGGGAATGAATCTACTTCTCCCTCTCCCTCTACCCCTTCCCTTGCTCATGCTCTTGCCCTCTCTTGCTCTCTTGCTCTCTCTCTCTCAAATAAATAAATAAAATCTTTAAAAAAACTCACACTTTTCACTTTGTACAATTTAAATAGGTATACCTCAACAAAGTAAAAAATACACTGCTGCAAAATCTCATCCTCGTGGATGCCAGGGATGGAGTTAAATGGGCTTTCGGTGAGAAAGAAACCTCTGGAGAGATAGACCCGGAGGGCTTTCCCTGCTGTCGGTCATTAGATGGCAGGACTGGGAACTCTGGTCGCTTCCATGTGCTGGGCCTTGCCCAGAGGGAATGTAGCTGGCTAAGGGTGGGTTCACAGAGAACGGATACGCCCTCTGCAGAGTATCTCAGGAGTGGGGGGCTCTCAGGGTGACCAAGAGAGGCTCAGGATGCGGCCGGTGCAAGGGTTATAGGACACAGAAGTTCCCAGAAAAACGAACAGGTAACTACATACACACACCTTTTTATCCCATCACTCTTAGATTTAATTTTGCTTGAAAATGCTCTGAATGGCTTACAGGGCACCTGTCCCCAGAGAACCAGGCGGCAGACGGGGTCTCCGTGGGAGTGGGAGACTTCTGGATCATCCTGGGGCTGGCTGTAAGGCTGTCCCCTGGACAAATGACAACACAGAGGAAGAGTGCTGGTTCCAGAACTCCCTTTCTCCCCCAGGTATAGACCAGTAAATACAGTCACCATAGGTACTTAGAACTGGAGCCTTCTACTTTCCAGCTCTTTGCCCTTTTTTTCACAAACCTCTCTACTGTCCACCTTTCTCATGGAGACAGGATGAGGTACGTTTGTCAACTGTACATTAAAAATCTCCATGGGAGATGATTCCATCCAGGCCTTGTCCCCAGCACGCTGCTCGGGGGGCGGTAGCCTCAACACAGGATGGTCCGCATCCTCTGAACGTGCTGGCAAAGGACTGGGGAAGCCCCTGACCAGGCAAGAAATGAAACGGGATGGGGAGCAGATGCACCTGCAGTAAGACCGGGCGGTGTGCCCAAGCTGCTGGGCCCCAGCTCTGTCCCTTGACAGTCCCTGGGCTGCTCTGGGGCACCCTCTCCGCCGACACCCTGCTGCTGGGGGCTCTTCTTCGGACACCTGCCTCGGGGCCTGCACCTAGAAAGTCCCCAACAAGTGTTTCCTCCCTCATCTCCTTTTACCCTCAGAGGACATTGGGCCAGTGATGTCTGTGGGTCACATCACCAAGTAGCGACAGGGATTGCGTTCCAGTGCCCAGTCCCTGCTGCCCGGGGCCAACCCTGACTCCTGGGTGCTACCCCGACCTAAGTGTTCCATTTGAGAAGCAGACATGTCTAGATCTCTGTGCCTGAAGAAGAAGATCAGAAAGAGGTCCCCAGTGTCAACGTTGTGGCGCTCTGTGGTTCTGGGTCCTGGCAAAGCATTTCCCCATTCGGGGCAGTTTACCCAGGGCCTGGCACAGAGCCAGCGCCGGGCCGTGCTTTGGGAAGCCTGCCTTCCCTTCCCCCTTCTGCCCTCCTTACCCTCAAGCCCCTTTTGGGGTGTTGCTGGTCTCCCGGACCACTGGGGATCACTGTGGAGGGAGGTGATGTGATCGGGGCATTTGGCACAGCCCGCACCCCCACCCCGTCCTCCACCCCCCCCGGCCCCCGCCAAGTCCCACCTGGGGTAGCAGCCACTTGGGCTCCTGCAGAGACACCTCGGCAGGGAAATGAAAATGTTCTCAGGCCCTGATGAACCTCCTCCCTGGGGTTGGGGCAGACACCTGGCCAAGGAGAAAGCAATGGAGCTGGAAGTCAGCCCCCCAGGCCCTGTAGCTTTGCTTAGCAGAGCGGTTTGCACTTAACACAGCTGCCTCTCATTTCCTCCTCTGTTAAAAGGGAATGTGCAAACCAGCCCCCTGGACGTTGTGCAGCAGCAGTTGACACCCTGGGGACCATCCCATTTAGTCCCAGACCTAGGAGGGCCCATCAAGTACTCCTGCCTCTCTCTGCATTTCTAGAGGGTGTAGGCAGGGAGGGAGGGCCCGGAAACTGGCTTCAGGACGAAGTTTCTGTCTCCCAGAGTCAGCCATGTCCCTTCTCTCTCCTGCATTTTGGAGTTCACCCTCCACCCCAAGCTCTCGAAGGGTAAGGGCCTCCACAACACAGAGGAGTTCCCAGTTTGCCAGCGTCCTCTCTGGCCACGAGGAAACCCCTACCCCAGAAACTGAGCATGCCCCTGACCCTCCAGTGGTGTTGGGGGGCTCTAGGGAGAAGAGGGACTTCCCTCCAAGACCACCGTCCCATGCACGTCGCACCTGGAGACCCCACTGGCCCAGAGCCCCCCTCAGGAAGCAGGCTGGGGGCAGTGGTTCAGAAGGGGAGTAAGAAATCACACTTCACATGGTCACACACCACTGCGTTCTTTGGCTCTGTGTTGTGTGGGCTTCTTCTTTTTTTTTTTTCAACAAGAAACAAGAATTATTCCTGTAATTGTCTTAAAGGTTAAAATATTATGACAGTTTCCTGATTGGACCGTTGGGAGAATTAAATGAGATGATACTCCAGGGAATGTCAGGACTGCTTTGGGGAGCTTTCAAGACTGTGCAGGAGAAAGGACAGCCCTTCTGCCACCAGGCTCCTTTGCCTCAGTTGTCCGTGGGGAGCTGTTTGGTCCCCGAAGCTTGTCACTCATCGCATCCTGGCTCCTGGCATCTTCTACATGACAGATTCCCTTACGGCTTCTCCAGGGAGGCCTTGCATCCTAACGGCACATTTTCGTCTTTGAGTGGAAACTTCAGTCATAAAGGACTGTGGGGGTGGGATCCTGACTAGAAGAGTCCATCTCTCCTGCCCTGCCATGCTCCCACTCTTGGCTCCCTTCCCCAACCAGGGCCTGCACCCTTAACCCACGGCCTCGACGTCATGGGTGAGGGCTCCTCACCACTGCCCACCCCAGTCTTTGTCTCCAGGGTCCTGTGCTAGGGTGTTCTGTGCCCCCAAGTCTGCCTTCTCACCTAGGACCGTCACAAGCCTGGGACCCAACCTTCGTGCCGTCAGTGAGGGAGGTCAAGCACCTTCGCTTTCTGGTTTAGGCAATCATAACGTTGGAGAACAGAAAACACACCTCGAGGGACTGTGGTGAGGATTCAGTGAGAGAAATGCCAAGTAAAGACCCCTGAGATCCCAGGAAATTGAAGAGTTGGCAGCAACCAGACGCCTGGGCTCCCAGAGGAGCTCTCCTCACCGTGGAGTTGGAGGACTTGCGGCTCCTTCCAGGCCCCAGGAGACAGTGCGGAGCCCGCCGGGCTCTGCAGCTTATCGATCGCAGGCCCCTCTCCCAACCAGGGCAAGGGGTGGTGGCTCAGCCAGGAGGTGGGAAGGAGCAAAACGCCCCCAGGGGAAGGTGGTGTTGGGTGCTCGAGGCTGTTCCTTTAAGAGGGGAAGTAATCACCAGCACTCACGAGCTTCCCACAAACAGAAGGCGGATCTTCCTTGCTCCTACCTGGTGGTGCTAGTTAGCAGACATCAGAGGATGGGGGTTGGGAGGGTGGGGGAAGGAGGATGGGGGTTGGGAGGGTGGGGGAGGGAGAATGGGAGTTGGGAGGGGGAGGGAGGACGGGAGACCTGAGGGGCACTGAAGACTGGGGAATACTTACCCTTTGAGCAGAGATTGGGTCTAGATGCTCAAATGCATGGTGGGGCTGCCTGCTGACACTGGGGATGAAATGCACGGAAAGCCCTAGACCCCCATTCGGTGACTTCGGTCATTGGGAGATTGCGAAGTGCGACACGCTGGTGGCGTCCAGGTTTGCTGGGTCCCGGTCCCGTGATGCGCTGGCTTCCCTGGTCACCAGCTGCGCTTGCCCAGCTCACCGTCTGGCACGGGTTGCCCCGCCGTCGTTCCTGGTGCTGCAGTCAGCTGGCTCCCCATCCCAGCTGTGCTCTGGTACCCACACATTCTCAAGGTCCACCGGGGGCTCTGGGACCTCGAACCGCCGTGTGCCACGCTTTGGGGCATGGGAATCCCACACCCTCCACAAGCGCTCGTGTTGACATCCTGACCTGTGCCTTGTGTATTTGCCACAAGGCGGGAGGGAGAGAAGTGTGTGTGTGGGGGGGACACACACATTCCTGCAGGCCTTTGCCCTGTAACTGTCGCCAGGGAGTTCTCTATGACCGCCCCCCCCCCGCCCCGCCCCGTGCCTGAGATGGACCAGTTTGGGTTCTACAAAGCTGGAGACTAGAATATCCATTCCTAGATCTGTTGTGTTAAGTAAATGCTACGGTTCAGGAGAGCATCATACATTGTAAGGGTTTGCAGGAACCCGACCCCCTGTAGGGCCCCCCACATCTCTGATACGTGTGGGGTGTAGGGAGGGATACCATGCTGCCCTCCCCTCAGATATGAGGAAAGGATACTTTAGCCAGATTTAGCCAGTGTTACTCCAAAAATCTGCAGACCCCACTCTGCGGAGCCCCATCAGGGAGAGCGTAAGATGACTATGTGTGCCCCCCAGGCTCCCCCTCCCAGGCTGCACTTGGTAAGTTCCAATCTTAAAGTGCCCCTTTAAGGCTGTCTGGAGAGACTCTGCTCCTTTAAGAAGAGAGGGCCCACTGAGTTGGAAAAGACCACCTGCTGAAAGAAATACCGTATTCCTAAGGCCCTCCTGCTGCTTTGTAAATGGCTCTGTCCGCTGGAGGCCAGAGTACTGGGACTAGCAAAGCGCTCCCAAGGAAAGAGAACCGACCCACCCCTGGGTCCAAGAGAGCACAATTGTCCTTTTTCAGCCCTGGTTACTGTAAAATTGAGCTTTGGGAATCCTGACAAGGTTTGGCACCTGCAGGATTCCCCCAAGACCTCCAAGAGTGCTGAACCCAGTGCAGGGTCAGGCTGCAGGTGGCTAGGACGTGAAGAGATTGTCATGCCCCAGGTCCGAAACAGGGATTGCAGAGTTTGTCGGCCTATGAGCGGCAACTTCCCTTGGGCTGTGGTTCACCAGTGGCCCGCGGTCCAGCGGCAGCCAGCACCGTAATCCTGCACAAATGCTGAGGTTCACCGCAATTCCTCTGGTCTCCCTGCCCCACCCCTACCAGACTGTGGTTTGTGCCGCAACTCACCATGATTTGCCAGGTTTCACTGGTGTTTGCTCAAACCCTGACACTTGGAGTGGCGTGTGACCATTGCTCATGTCCAAGGGATTTGTTTCCAGCTGCTCCCACCTGGAGTGATCGAACAAGAATAGTGGCAACCGCAAAGACTCTCCAGGACAACTTTGGTAAATTTCATCCTTAGGGCAGCTCCTTAAAGCCCGTTGGGGATGCCCTGTTCCTTTAATTAAAGGAAACTCAAAAGCCAACCGAATTCCGGAGGTGGCTCTATACTCCCCTTACTGTTTTGCAAATGACTTTCTCTGCCTGAGGCGAGTCTGCCCTAAAAATGGGTCCTGTATCCCTCTCCTCTGAGTCCGGTGTCCAAAGAATTGGGTTTGGGGTCTCTGGGGGAGACTTTGCACCTGAAGCATCTTTCCAAGACTATTATCTACCCCTTTGGGCAAAGAGAGCATGATCTGCTACTGGTTGGGGTCCGCCAGGTGCCCATGGTCCCCCAGGTGCCGCGGTCCGCCAGTTGCCCGCGGTGTGAAAGTTACCCATGGCCCATCAGTTCTCTGTGGTCTGCCAGTTGCCTGTTGTCCCCCAATTGCTTGCAGTCCCTCAGGTACCCGCACGGTCTGCCAGTAACCCATGGTCCCCCAGTTGCCCGCGTGGTCCACCAGTAGCCTGTGGTTCCCCAGTTGCCCGCGGTCCACCCGTAGCCCGTGGTCCGTCAGTTGCCCATGGTTCCCCAGTTGCCCGCAGTCTCCCAGTTGCCTGCGGTCCCTCAGTTGCCCACAGTCTGCCCATAGCCCGTGGCCTGTCAGTTGCCCGCAGTTCCCCAGTTGCCCGCAGTTCCCAGTTGCCTGTATGGTCCCCCAGTTGCCCGCGGTCCCCCAGTTGCCCGTGGTCCCTCAGTTACCTGCGGTCCGAGCCCGTAGCCCGTGGCCCATCAGTTGCCTGTGGTTCCCCAATTGCCTGCAGGGTCTGCCAGTAGCCCGTGGTCCCCCAGTTGCTCGCGGTCCTACAGTTGCCTGTGGTCTGCTCGTAGCCCGCGGTCCGTCAATTGCCCGCAGTTTCCCAGTTGCCTGCCGTCCCCCAGTTGCCCGCGGTCCCTCAGTTATCTGCGTGGTCCGCCAGTAGCCCGTGGTCCCCCAGTTGCCCGCGGTCCCTCAGTTGCCCGCGGTCCCCCAGTTGCCCACGGTCCCTCAGTTATCTGCGTGGTCCGCCAGTAGCCCGTGGTCCCCCAGTTGCCCGCGGTCCCTCAGTTGCCCGCGGTCCCTCAGTTACCCGCGGTCCCTCAGTTGCCCGCGGTCCCCCAGTTGCCCGCGGTCCCTCAGTTGCCTGTGGTCCCCCAGTTGCCCGCGGTCCCTCAGTTATCTGCGTGGTCCCTCAGTTGCCCGCGGTCCCCCAGTTGCCCGCGGTCCCCCAGTTGCCCGCGGTCCCTCAGTTATCTGCGTGGTCCGCCAGTAGCCTGTGGTCCCCCAGTTGTCTGCAGTCTGCCATTGCCCATGGCTTGTCAGTTGCCCATGGTTCCCCGGTTGCCCGCGGCCCGTCAGTTGTCTGCAGCCTGCCAGTTGCCCGAGGTCCTCCGGTTGCCCGCGGTGCCCCAGTTGCCTGAGGTCCGGTAGTTGCCCGTGGCCCGTCAGTTGCCTTCATCGGCCCGCGGTCTGCCGGTTGCCTGCGGTCCTCTGTGCATCACCCTGCGGTACCGTGATTACCACACCAGATCTGCCCTGGCCCCCTCCCTTCCCGTCCCTTCTTTGCTTGGAGGCGGTTCTCTGTAGCGCAGTTCACCGTGATTCACTACCGTTCACCTGGCTTGTGACTTTATGGGTCTCTGCAATTCTCAGTCTGCAGGATCTCACTGTGAGGTATCTGCACGTAATCATGCCAATCTCAGTGGTCCTTGGGCAACTTTGTGCACCCTCTCGAGGATTTGCTGAAATTCTGCAGTGGCAATTGCTCCAGACCCTCATCCTAACTTAGGAAAACTATTCAGATCCTGTTCTCCTGCTGAGAGCCCATCTGAAACCCCAATCCTCTTCCCCTATGGTTTGTGTGGTTCTGGCACCAGCCCGGTTACTGAGAGGAGCCAGTTTGGGATTCTCCAAAACCGGAGGGCAGAAGACCCATTTCCTAGCATTGTGGTAATGAGTAAATGAAATGAGTGACAGGGTATAGTTACTGAAAACACTATGAATTGTGAGTGTGGCAGAATCAACCCCCTCAGGAACCACAAAATCCTTGATGCGCAGGTGGGGTGCGGGTGGCCACACTAGCTTCTCCCCACATCTGGGGAGGTTAGTGTAACCAGAAGGGCTTTGCCTGCACTGCTTCTGAACGTCTTGTGTCTGCTCCGTGGCTCTCCAGTGCTGAGTCCACACTGAGATGGACTCCGTAAATTTCATCTTTGGACTTATTCCTTACCACCTGCCTGGGTCACCCTGTTCCTTTCAGAAGAAAAAGACAGGCTAGAATTGAAAAGGCCAACTCATCTCCCAAACTCCAGGGGTGGAGCTGCCCACCCGCCACCCCCGCCTGGGGGCTGGCCAGATCTGCCCCGAGAATAAGATCTGTGGCTCCCTTCCTTTTGAGGCTGGGGATCTGAGTTATTGAGTTTGGGGATCTGAGTCGTTTTGGCACCTGTCGCTTTACCCTTTGAGCAAACAGAGCACAGCCATGCTGTGCTGAGGGTGGGCTTCCGGGCAGCATGGGAGCCAGCGTGATATTCATGTCTCAGACTCAAATTAGGAATTGCCAAGAGTTTGTGGGCCTGTAAGAGGAGACTGCACTTGCCAGGACGGGGTCTGCCAGTTGCCCGCGGTTCTCCAGCTGCCCGCAGTCGGCCGCCACACCATAATCCTGCAGCGCCGTGACTGGCCACAGAAGTCTGCCCTGACCCCCCACTTCCTGGCCCTTCTTTGCCTAGATGCATTTCTCTGCAGCACAGTTCAACTGTGATTCACCACAATTTGCCACGGTTTGTGATTTCATGGATCTCCACGATTCTCAGTTCCGCGGGTTATCTACGGTCCTCGGGCAACTTTATTTGCCGAAAGGCTGCAGCAAAATAGCTCCAGGCCCTTGTTTTTCACCTCCCCCCATCTGAAGCTCTGCATTTCAAGAGGAATTGATACTTGACTCTTAGTCGACCCTCCCCCAAGCCTCTTGGTTACCAGTGAATTATTAGCCCTCGGTGGGGGATGGTGGAGCCAGATAGGGGCGCAGCCTCGTCTCCCTTTCCCCGGGCAGATTACAGCCCCCTGGGCTGTCCGAGCAGAGGTGGTGGAGTCCTGGGGGTCCTGCCAGTGCTTACATACAACGCCAAACTGGGTATCGTACTCACGGGCACAGCTGGAACTGTGTCGTGGGTTGTAACCAGCTCACGCTCACCCAAACACATATGAGCATGCACATCCACATATGTGTGCACACACGCACGCACGCACGTACACACACACACGCACGTGCACACACAAGCTTCTGTCTGGCACCCCTCCATCTCCATGAGACGGACCTGGACTATTTCTTAGACCCAAAGGTGCAGGGACTCAAGCCATGTGTTCCTTAAGGAGTAGCAATTCTTGGTCCCTGGCACTGGGCAGAGCCCAGGGCTGTGCTTCTCCAGAAGGGAAGACAATAGCTGTCAGGGACAGAAGAGGCAGCAGGGAGAAGACTGGTGCTCACTGGGAAGACTGTCAGTGGCCCCCCTGAAATGCCCATGTCCTTGGATGAGGTTTTCGTGACAACCGTGTCTCTTTCAGTGGACGAGTCACCCCTTGAAGAATTCTCTGTCCCTGACTTTTCCCACTCCCTGGGCTCTCTGCTCTCTCAGTCTGGCCTGGTGTGAGGTGCAGGAAGTGCCCCGGTTCGTCCTGAGGGGTGCCCTTTTCCTTTTGACTTTTGACCATTGACACTGACCTGTTGCCAGGGATACCAAGTTCCATTCTGCGGGACCCAGCCAAGTGGGCCTTCACCATCCCATGCAAGTCCCGGGCCCCAGGCACTGGGTTCCTTGTCCCCCGACATCTCCTCAAGCCAGCTCCTTGGCTGGGGCAATGAGGAGAAGGGCCTGGCTCCCACAAACTGGCCCTCATCTTGGTGCCCGCCAGATCAGAGTTGGGGAATATGGACAAGTCTCTGGGCTTCTGGGAACTTCGGCTGAGGCATCTGGAAAAGGGAAGAATGGAAGCTTTGATGGGTAGGATTTGGGAATAAAAACAAGAATTCAACAGTATCTCGTGATCCATGAAGTCATGATAAATTACAAGGGGGACGTCTGAACTGCTTCCCCAGGAACCCCCGAAGAACCCTCACAGCCCCTTCCAGGTGTTGGATCAGGTGCCAGCCCCTTCCCAGGCTCTAGGAGGCCCCAAGGGCTCCTTCTCTCAGCCAGGGGTGGAGGCTGGTGCCACTGAGCCCAGGAAGTGGATGGAAATGCACTCCCTCGGTGGGGGGGAGGGGGGGTGCCTTTGGTCCCCGGGCTGCTCCCAGCTGGGGTTGTTCTGTCCCTTTAAGAAAGGAAAGAACTCCAGCACTGCAGTTTTCAGGCCCCTATCCAGGTCCTGCTAGTTTGCAAATGACTGTGTCTGCATTGGGGGAGGGGGGAGGGTGAAGGCTGCCCATCCCCCCACCTTTGCTCTGTCCCAAGGACAGAGAAATTGGCTTTAGGGTCTGAGAGTCTCAGAGAAGGCTAGACACCTGGGGCTTCACCCCGAGAGCGAGTGCCGAAGCCTCTCGGGCACTTCTTGCTGGCCACATTTCTCCTCCGAGCAAATGGACAGGGAACTTTGGGACACGCAAATGTGTGACGGGGCTACGTGGTGGCCTTGAAAATAGGATAGTTTGAATGCTGTAGGCTCCAAATCAGCAAACTGGAACCATCGGTGGGCCTGCGAGGGGCCAGGTCTCTCACTTGGCGGGCGCACCGTGGTTTGCCTCGCGTGGCTGTACTGTGGCTCGTCAGGACTCACATCGCCGCCCGCAGGGCCCGGGGTGGCGGTGCGCGGGCACCTGCTGCCCTCGCTGTGGGGCCTTTGTGTCCAAGGCAGGGCTCGCTCAGATCCGCAGCACTGGGGAGCGCTGGAGTAGCGGGGCTGGGGTTCTCCGTGCTTCCCGGCGACTGCCTGTGGCGAGCCCGCACCCCATCGCCGCTCGGTCAAGGATGCGGGCCACGTCCCGCCCCTCCTGGTAGTTGCTGAAGAGCTGGGTGGGAGCTGCTGCAAGTCTTCTCTCTGGGCAGGAAAACCCAGATCTCTCGTGGAGGGTCAGACCAAAACGATTTCTGGGCAAAGTTTCCGACCCCGCCCTGTCCCCCTCCCTGGCCAAGTTGGGGGGGGGGGTGTACGGGCCTTATCACATCTGCAGGGGTAGAGATCAGTAACTCCCAGATTGCAAAGCTGTGCCCATGGGATGCTCCGGCCTCCTCGGGGTTCTCCATCACCCACGTGGCCCGAGAACTCAATTCAAGGTCCTCATCTTTTGAGTGTTCCCTGCCCTCCTGGGGAGGGGGGGCAGGGGAATCAGGAGAAATGTGAATGCAATGCAGCAGGGGGAGGAAGTGTTTCCTGGCATACACCCCAAGTCTGCTTCTCACCGGCTGTAGCTCTGTGCCTCAGTTTCCTTATATGTAATCGGGCGCGATAGAGCACTTGGCTCTCTGGTGAAGACAAAACGAGCTAGTACGAGGCACAGAGGAAGCGCAGATGAGCATGGTGGTCGGTTTGCCGACCAGACACCACCACTCTCTGCACCTTCGCACACTTGCTCAGTCCTTTGTGTGGGGACCAAGTCTGGAGGAAGTGGCCAGGCTGAGGCTCACATGCCGACAAACGTCTGGTCTGCACGGCCAGAATGCCTGCCAGAGAAGTTGTGCCCGTTTCTACCGCAGACACAGCATAAAGCTGGTGAGGGGAGCTGTTGGGGGGGCGGTGGCCGTGGCATTTTTTAAAAAAGATTTTATTTATTTATTTGAGAGAGAGACTGAGGGAGGGAGAGAGCATGAGCAGGGGGAGCAGCAGAGAGAGGGAGAAGCAGGCTCCCCGCTGAACAGGGACCTGATGTGGGGCTCAATCCCAGGACCTCGGGATCATGACCTGAGCTGAAGGCAGACGCTTCACCAGCTGAGCCACCCAGGAGCCCCCGGTCGTGGCATTTTTATGGTAAGTCTTCCAACAGTTGAATACAAGAACGTAGATTTTAAAAAACAAACAAACAAAAGTCCTGCAGGGACATTTTGATAGGGTCCAAATCAAATGTTACCTTTTTGCGCTTTCTGTAGACCCCGAGTCTTCTGGGCCACCACCCCTTGCCGCAGGTTGGGGGTGAGGGGTGCCAGATAGTCACAAGCTGAACTTGGCCAAGTGAGGAAATAAAGCAAAGCCAGCCTCAGCGCGCGGTCTCGCTGGGAGCAAGTGAATCTTGGCGCTGAGTTGGGAGGGACGAGACAGGCTTTTTTTCACTTTATTTAGAGGGAACATGGGTTCATGTGTGAAATCCTGATCTAGGGGAACACAGCTCTGCCTCTGTGCTCTGCTCAGCACGGACTTCTAGAGCTGCCAGGCGGCCCGATCCCGGATCCCTGGCTCGGAGATCCCGCCCCAGCCTGCCAGGAGGGCAGCCTTTGGGGGTGAGGCCATCTTGATTTGATTCGGGGGCTCCCTGTGCAGCCGTTAAAGTCCTTCACATCTTGCTTCTGCCTCACATTGCCTTCCACTGAGGTTGGAAATGCAGGCGCAGCATTGCCTTTAACATATGGAAACGTGATGATGACTTCTGCCAAGTGCCCAGCCCCCCTACCCCGAGCCCCGCAGTGGGGCTGGGGGCTGGAGTGTCCCTGACCCGGCTGGCTGCTTGCCATGGGACCTGCGTCCTGTCCTCTGCTCCACCACAGACCCTCACACGTTTCTTGGGCAGGAGGGGCACAGCGGCCCCCCTCTTTTGGGCTGCCTTCCTGGACCCCCAAATCCTGCTCTTAATTCACAGAACGTGCAAGGACCCCAGGGAGGCCTGGAGTGACCAGGGGCTGCCTCCTGTCTCTCTTTTACTTGGTGCTTAGACAGTCTCCTGTTAGGGTGTGTGACCCCCCACTTCTCCCAGCCCACGTCACGTGCACAGGGACAGCATACCCACCAGGTTCCTGAACACCTGTTTCGTCTTCTGCCCTGTTCACTGGGGGGAGGGGGTGGTGTCTCTTTTGAGCCTCTCTGTCCTCCAGACAGAATCCTGGGACAGGGCAGAGAGCAGCCTTCAGGTTCCGTGTGGATATAGCCTTCCTCTACAGAAACCTCGCCCAGAGAGAGGCTTTGGGGTGGGCTTGCCACTGAGCGCCTGGTTGCCTTGACCCTCTGCCCCCTCCCCTCATCTTCCCTTCTTCACCTCTTACCCCACCCTCAACTCGGCTTCCTTTCTAGCCTGGTGGGGGAGGACAGCTTATATACAGTCCCCCCCACCCCCACCCCCAGCCACTTCCGGACCCCCGTCAGCCCGGCTCCACTCAGGTTTCTCCAAATGAGGGCCCTCTTGGGGCTGCAGAAACCAGCCACGAGTGTGGGCCCGGGTCTGCGCGGGCTGTTCAGGGCGTGTGTGAGGGCCCCGTGCGAGCCCCCAGCGCGGGGGCCGGGAGATACACTGAAGCCTTTCAGGGACAGCTCGGGTTGGGCAGCCAGACAGTTTTGCTTGGATCTCTGGGGCGGCCACGTGGCCATACGTTCAACGCTCCGAGATGTCTGTGCCCTGAGCCAGCCAGAAAAGTGACTTACAGCTGAAAGCAGGGTTTGAACGGCTTCTGCTGTGGGGAGGCCCCTCAGAGTAAACAGTAAGAATTTCTGGGAAATGTACATAAGGCCAGACTGTTGGGAAAGACGTGGGCCCAGAATTCCTGATCCTCAGCCCCGGGCGAGGGGTGCCAGCTTTTCATGGTCATCCCAGCCCCCACTCAGCTCCCTCTTCGACTTAAGTGACAGTTCTCTATTTGCCGAATCCTCCTCCCAGGGAGGGCAGAATGGCTCACTCATCTCGGGGCCTGGGCTGAGCACACCGTCTCCCTGAGATCCAAGCTGAGGCAGCCAGAGACCTGGCACATAGTAGGTGTGCAGCCCAGCGCCCCTGAGCTTCAACTGGCCTGGCCGAGGGCTTGGCCCATCACTTGTCATTTTATCCCTAGCAGCTAAGACAGTGCCAGCCCTAGGCACCCAGTGTTTCTTTTTTTTTTTTTTTAAAGATTTTATTTATTTATTAGACAGAGAGAGAGAGCACGAGCAGGGGGAGCAGCAGAGGGAGAGGGAGAAGCAGGCTCCCTGTGGAGCAAGGAGCCCGACGTAGGACCCTGGGATCATGACCTGAGCCGAAGGCAGACGCCCAACCGACTGAGCCACCCAGGCGCCCCAACACCCAGTGTTTCTTGAACTGAATGAAGGAATGCACAAATATCTGGAATTGTCTTTCAAAGTTGATAAAAATTCAGCTAAAGAGGCCAAAACCTCGGCTGGCATGTTTTGGGGGCAGCCCGTTTTGAGAGTGCCGGCCTGGCCCCTCGGCCCACTGTGTCACCTACTAGGTGACTGGCTCCCAGGGCCTCCACCACCCCAGCTGGGGACTTTGACCCCCAGGGTCCCTCCAGAGAATGTGGAAGCCTTTTTGTGTTTCACAGTCTGTTAGTCCGTCTTATTCTATGTTCAGAGCAAACCTGTGGCCTGAGTATTGATTTTCATATTTTTGCAGAGGGAAAAACTGGAGGCTCCATGGGGTGAAGTGGGCAGGACCCTCCTCAAAGGGCCAAGGGGTCCCGAGACCTTCCCAAAGCCCTCCACCCCCAACAGTTCACAAAGGCCGAGGTGTCTTTAGGTTGGGAGCCAGAGGGAGCAAGCAGGCCTTTGAAAGGCGGCCTTTGTTTGCTTTTCTTTATCATCAAAAGTGCAAGGGCAGCTCCGTTTACCTAAAGGCAGGCGCCTTTAAGCTCATCCTTTCTGCAAACACCTAAAGGGTATGTTGAACATTTGAGCCCTGTCTCAGAGGGCAAAGCGTTTGCAGAGCATAAGCCTGAGCAAGTTGGTGGATGGGGGCTAGACACTGAGGCCCGCCGTGACCTGCGGAGTTCTGAAATGACCTTGAGCGCCCAGCCGTCACCCCCAGCACCCCTGGTGGTGCGGTTACCCCAATGGGGGGGCTGAACGAAGCTTTTTGGTGGGTTGCGGCTGCAAGATGTGTGTGCATGCTGGCTCTAGAAAGGGCACGAAGCAGGCGCTTGCATGGACGGCGCCTCCTCACCCTCAGAAATTGTGCCCCTGCCCCTCCTGGATTGCCAGGACCGAGAAGCTCACGACTTTCCTCTGCCAGGCCCAGAGCTGTTCCTCCTCAGCTGAGGGAAGGCTGTGGCAAAGACTCTGTTCTCTGCATCCCTCTGAAGAGGGTGGCCTTGCTAGATCTGCTCCCCCCACCCGGGGCAGTGCAGCTGTGTGGGTGGGGGGGTGGGAGGACGCTACCCCAGTGACTGAGCATCTCCCCAAGCCCTGCACCGAGGGCTTCCCGTGTATGGCCTCATTCAGCCCTCTTAACAAGGTGCTCGCTGAGAGGCAGATACCATTATTATCCCCATTTTACAGATGAGGAAACTGAGTCACAGAGCGGCCTAAGACGCCCTCAGAGCCAAGCAGCTAGTGAGGGGTGGTATCAGAGTTTGAACCTGGGTTCGAGGTCGGAGCCTGCATTCTTGCCCACCTGGCCTCACCTCCTCCTTGCCAAATGTCCACACCTGTCGTGTCCTACCAGGTCTAGGAGGACAGCAGGGAAGAGAGGGAGGAGGAGGACCACGTGTCCTGGGAATATTTTTTATCTGAAAGATCTCTTTTCCTCCTGAGCTTGCAAACTGCATCTCAGAGCCCAGACTTGGAGAGGGGAGGTCGTACCGAAGAAGACAGTTGGCCCTTGGTGGTGCTGGGGATGGGGGGTACTGGGCCAGGTGGCCGTGGTCGAGTGGCCGGCCAGGTCCACAGAGAGCCCACAGGGCCCAGCAAAGAGGCTGCAAGTGGGGAGGCTTCTTTCTCCTTTCTTTCTGGTCGCTCATGGGGACTGGCAAAGCCCAGCCCCCAAACAGTGGGGTTCAGCAGCCGTGTTCTCAGGCATTTTGGAGAGAATGGTGTTCAAGGCCGTCCTACCCACATGAGAAAGGCAACTGCATGTCTGGGGCAGGCCCACACAGTGCACAGAGCACAGATCTTTTGCTCATTGACCTAGCAGTTTTTCTGAATTTACTTTTTTTAAAAATTAAATTAAATTAAATTAAATTAAATTAAATTAAATTAAATTTTATTATTATTATTTTTAAAGGAGATAGAAGTTTCTGAACACGCCACAAGGGAGTGGCAGGCAGGACAGCAAGGGAGAGACTGTCTGCCTTACTTTTTTTTTTTAACTACAAAATAAATTTTGCTTCCTATAAAATAAAGGCGAACAACAACAACAAAACAACATCTTTTTGCGCACTCTTCGGGTCCTATAGCTGGAGACACACGGTGACTACGGCACTCATTTTATTCTCCTCATTTAATCTTACTACCAAAAGGAGGCATTTTATCCCCATTCTACAGATCATGAAAATAAGGCCCAGGAGGCTGAGCAACCAAGCCAAGGCCACACGGGGAGCAAGTAGACTTGCACCAGAGGTCTGATCGCAGGGCCCAAACCCTCAACCACCAGGTGAGACTGGGCCACCAGAGGGCTGAGAAAGAAGGCCGGCAGGGGGGCGTTGTCCTCACAGGGCTGTCACCCCCAGCCTCTCATTTGCAGCACAGCTTCTGAGCTGTTCTCTCCCGTGGGAGTCATGTGCATGTGCTTCCTTCTGGCTTTTTGGTGAAAGCCAAGGGGCGGGGGGTTCCCGTGTTTGCCGACGCCCTTCCCGGGGGCATAGACCGTGACACGGACATCCTAGGGTCCACAAGGGAGGACTGTGTGCCCCTGGGACCCCTGCCTCTTTGTGCAGAGGGCCCCTAATTGCCCCGTCTCCTGGACGCCCTTGACTCTGCACCAGTGAGCCGGTGGCTTCCGGGTGAGGCTGAGACAGATATCACCAGGCTTGGCCCAGAGAGGCCGGCTGTGCTCTCTGGAAGGATCGAGACCTTGAATGTTTAAATTGTAAGCGTGCCCAGAATTGGCCCCCTTCCCTTTGCCGTTAAGAAGACAGGTCTTGCTGTAGTCATCACTGAAATCTAGTACAAATGTCTTCTCTTGGAGGCTCTTGGGTGGGGTGGCAGTTTTTCAACTGTCAGCGATCTTTTAGTTTAAAAAAAAAAAAAGCAAACTTTCCAGTCCTGTTCTACCTGGAATACATTTTCTTCTGGGGGGGGGGCCCTCCCCCAGGCCTCAGCAGTTATGTCAACAGAGTAAAGCCAGCCCCCTCCCTAGCCTCGGGCAGTTGAATGAAGTAGTTCTTTGCTCCACCGAAGGAAATATTTCCATGGAGTTGGGCCAAGAAAACCCCTTGCTTGAATCCGGGGGCTGGCCCACACCCAAAGCCAGGGGTGCCGGGTGGGGGCGGGTCGGGTCGACGTGGCCACCTTTTCCTCGTGTCAGGATGTGACTTCTAAAATCCAACCCATGGCGGTGTTCTGCTCCGCCAAGATCCCATTCTTGGCCTGCCTCATCCCCTGCTAAATGGATTTCTTTAGGCCCCTCCTGTAGGAATGAAACCAGTGAAGTTCACTCTGTTTTGCTGCTACCAGCTCAGAATTTGCTCCCCTCTGGTGCAGGTTCGAGAGAGCTCTTCCAGAAGTTGGGTGTGGCTGTGGGGCTCCCCCAGCCCTTCTGTGCCCACCCCCACCCCCACACCATTCTTGGAAGCCTCCGTCCGGGGACTGTGCCTGAACTACTTAGGAGGGGAATCCTGAGTCTCTTGGTTTGTATTTATTTCAGAAAAACATTTCATATTTGAGGTCTCTAAGGAGGAGGCTCAAATGGTCAGTCATCTTGCACTGCTGCATTTTTTAAAAAAATGCACATTATAAAAGCAGTACATGTAGTAGAGACATGCATAAAAGTAGAAGAAAAATCACCCTAAATCTATTCACCCAGAACAACTGTTTTCTTGGGGGGGCCTTTGGGGGTAATTTTGGCCTATCACCTTCCCATTCTTTTTCATTGGCTCTGGTCATGGAAAGTATTGGTAAAGAACAGTGTCTACCCTCTCTCCCACATACCGCAAACCCCCAGAGCCAAACACATACACACGCTGCCTTGAAGCCCAGCAGTCTACCGGGAAGCAAGCTTTATCCTTGGCCTTTTGCAAAAGGCGCTGACTTTTATTTGTCTTTTAATATCTACAATTTGACAAACTCCTCCACGCAAAGGTTGAGGCTGCACCCAGAAACCCAGGTTTCAGGGAAGCGGGGCCTTCCTGATATTGGTGTCCTGGGTAGGAGAGGTCCAGAAGTTCAGACGCAGCTGCAGTGTACAGCTCCCCACTTCCCAACCCCAGAATGACGACCTCTGGCAGAGACCCCCGAGCATCCAGATCACAGGGAATGTGGGTATGAATTGTGTTTGGATAATAAATAAGTAACAAGCGAGCCCCTCGTACAAGTCCTTAAATGCGAAAGAGGTTAGACTTTATTTTGAAGGCAAACTCAAGTTCCAGAGAGGGGCGCCTGGCTGGCTCAGGCGGTAGCATGCGACTCTCGATCTCAGGGTTGCGAGTTCAAGTCCCACGTTGGGTGTAGAACCTACTTTAAACTTCCTAAGGGGATGTTAGCATCAGAGCAACGGGTTGGTGTGCATTCTAGAAGAGCCACTGGCAATTCCGGGACCCCAGAAGATGGGACTATTATTTGATCATTTCCCCCAAATCCCTGACAGCTTGAGGTCCAATCTCTCACCTTATAGGAGGCAGAGAGGCTGTTCCTGACAGTGCCCAGGCATCTCTACCCCAAAATAACTTCATGGGAAGGCCTTCTGAATACGCTGCTGCTTCTCTGACTTTGGCTGAGGTCTACGGAGCGGGGGTGGGGGGGCGGGGGGGGCGATGCTGGGGGGTTCAGAGATGTGTGATTTCGGGGCATTGGAATTGTCAGAGGCTGGCTTTGGAACTAGCGATTAGGAAGGTACGGTCTCACTGTAGCCACTTGTGGGAAGTGTGGAAGGGGCCTCAAGAGATTTCTGGGGAATACTACCATTTTAGGGGTACCCGGAAGACTGGGAAAATCTGCTTAGAGGAGCAGCCACTCAGGGGATGCTATTTTGTAAAAGCTTGCAGTGTGGTTTTTAAGAAGAGAGTGCATTTACCCATGGCTGGGAGATTGATATAGGAGGACCTTGTCTTCATTTCCTGGCCAAATCTTAGGACATTTGTACACTTGCCCACAAGTATGTACATGTGGATAGGAGACTGCTCACACAGCTTTTGAGGGTTCCCAAGTATGAATTAAAAAAAGAAGAAAAATGTGTGCTTTGAATTAGATCTATGTGAAAAAAAAAAAAAAAAGGCAACAGGCTAAGCCATGCGTCTGGGACACTGGCTCTCCTCCAGGGCCCTTCAAGAGAGCTGGGTTTCAGCATGTACAGAAAGAAAACGAGTCATTTCTCAAACCTGGATTTCCTTGTCTGTTTGGCCCTATTGATATCAATCTGAGCCCTCAAATGTCCTTTTTTGAGCAAGGAAAGCACGCACGACATTGCTCAGATTGAGAAACAGTTTGGATCCAAATATTACCATAGATTTGGCTCTTTCAAGTTATTTCTTCCATTGCTTTGGACCAATAAATATTTAAAAAGTTAGGTTCTGAGCTCCAGAAAAGCCAACAAAAACATTTAAACATATGGATATCTTTTTTTATTGTGGTTAAAACCATGCTCAGTAGAGATTAGTTTACAGCAGTGTTTTCTTTCTCTCTTTGCTTTTTTTTTTTTCTATCTTTTTCTTTCTTTCTTTCTTTCTTTTAGGAAGCCAGAAGGATAAACATGTTGCCATGGTGTTCTGTTTAAAATAAAATACAATGGAAAGAAAAGCAGAATGATGAAGTAACCACATGGACTGCAGGATACACCTGATACTAATTACTGTCATGCAGAATGTTCTGGAAGACATTTGACTCGCCTGATGTATACATTCAAATCAAGCAAAGCAGGACTGGAAGGCTCCTTGGGGACCATCTTGTCCAACTCTTTCCTTTTTCCAGATGAGGAAATAGGGGCCCAGGGAGAGGCCTGGACCTCAGCCTCCCAGTTAGGAGGGAGCGGAGCGGGGATCCACCCCCCCCCCCCCCGGCTTTTGTCGGAAACACATAATTTCCAGGGTCCTTTACCTTGGCCTGTCAGTAAGACCCTGAAAAAGAGGAGTGGGCTTTACCATTAAACTCTTGAGCACAGGGCTTTGGAGCCAGGGAGACCAGAAAAAAAGCAGAGAGGCTGATTGCACTAGGAGGCCCAACTTTCCTCCTGGGCGCCAGGCCCTGAGAAGAGATGCGCATGGATGTCTGGAGTTTCTCCTTCCTGGGCCTCCCGGGGGCACCCAACCAAGGCCTGGGGCTCCTCCCAGAGCATCAACTCATGTCCTTTTGGGGCTGCAGGGCTGACGCCAGGAGGCACTGTCTCTAGGACAGCCTCCAGGGGCCCAGAATGCGTGGCTACTGACGCTCTCTGGTGGCCGCCTGGGCTCCCACGCAGGCCTCCCACGCGTGGGGGGCGAGCGGGAGCCCCCGTGACAATGCGCACCCCTCGCCTCTGGCCCCGAGAGGCTAGCAACCGGGCCTGCCGGCGTCTGATTGGCTGCGCAGGCCTGACGACAGGGGCTCCTGAACGCTGATTGGTCCCGGCCCGCTCCGGCTGTTTCCTAGCTATTAATACTGAGGCTAATAAACGTTCTCCTGTTGACAAGGATGCTCGGAGCCATGATTTTTTGAAGCTTTCTTGACGTCTGCACCTGGTGCAGGCCTTTCTGTCTCGCTAGTCATGATGGGGGACTCTAGTCTCTGGGGCTCCTTGCGTGCTCCCCAGGCTGTAAATTGAGTGTTCTCCCCACCCACATTATTTGACACTTTAGGGTGGCTCCCCGCCATGCCCCCCAAAGCCCACTCTATCTCCATCTCCTCAGCAGCACAAGTGCTCACCTATAAACGAGCCCCCCGCCCAAGGCTCGGTGTCTCTCGTGACCTGGTGGTCCACTTTCACCTCCCTACCACCACCCGTGGGCTTACAGATAGCTCTGTCCCTTCTTTTCAGCCCCAGAGTCTCCTGCCTGTGTGAAAGCCCCCTCGCAGGATCGCTGGGCATGGGGGGGAGACGGGAGGCTCGATCGGAAGCTGCTTTGAAACTTCCCCCCTCCAAGTAGTGCGGGGGGAGCTGTTCTAACTTGATAGTCCCCGCAGGGCCCCTCTGCCTTTCCCCTTTGGGACCCATCACTCATTCTCACCCCTCTTCTGTCACTAGGCGCTTCATCCTTGCCCTCCCGGCTGCCACCCACCTGTCACCCTAAGATAGATCCTTAGTCCCTTTCAACAGCATTTTGACCTTTTCGAGAGGACATTTGATTGACGGCCCTGCCCGCTTTGCCACTCAGTGCCCGGCAGAGCTGCCGAAGGCACCACCTGTTACGGATTAAATCTCATGTGCCAAGTCCCGGAGCACGAGGCCGTGCAGCTATGCTCTGCCCCAACATGTGTCGCTGCCTGTTTCCCCGGGGCGGTCCGGGGAGGGGGAGGGCTTTTCAAAGTGTCTGTGTGGGGGAAACCACCTCAATTTTGGGGGGTACCCCATGCATCTCCACGTGGGACACGGTCCTCCTCGAAAAGTACTTTCCCTAGAGGGACACGGCTCCTGTCTAAATTATTATTAGGACCCCGGTTGGGGAGGGGTACCCCCTTGTGAACATGTAGGAAACAGACCCCCTGGCAGAGGAAGGGACGTTGCAAGGTTCTCGTGCACAGGTTGTGAGCGGCAAAGCCCGGGACTCAAAACCCGGTTTTTTTTCTGACTCGGAGATGCAATGCTGTGCGGAGGCTTCCATGTCAAAGATAACCAATCAGAAATGGACGGGTGGGCTAAAAGGGGGTGACAGCCGCTGACTTACATTTGGGTACTGGTTATCTTGCTCGGGGCGTTTTTTTTTTTTTTCCGGGACAATAAGCAGAAAGCATCATTTTCTTTCCCTAAGCCGCATCCTCTGGTAGAGGTTCCGAAATAGTCAGGTGTGTGATCTGCTGCCCCCAGCGCCCCAGCTTTACCCTCGGCCCGCCTGAGGAAAACCATCCCTGGTTCCGTTCTCCCAGCAAATTGTGCAGACAGATCGCCCTGCTCGGCGAGCGGGTCTCGCGTAGGGAAAGAGCACCAGCGAACACAGGGTGTTGGTCATGGCGGCGAGGGGCACTGCGGCAGATTTTTTTCCTCCCTTCTTTGCTGCAATCTGGGTGCGGCTAGAGCAATTTGTCATAGAATCTGGGGGGCTCATTTTTCCGGCCAATCACTTTTGGAGAAATGAGCGCATTGCAGCAGAATGCGCTGACGTCAGAGACCACCCCTTCTGCGCCTCCATATAAACCCCACCCAGCCAGCCCCTAGCGCAGACGGCGGAGAGCTGAGATGGAGCGCGCCTTGGCCCGCTGGCCTTGGCCGCAGCTCCTCGGGAGAAGCGGGGCGCCCACGCGAGAATCTCCCCACCTGGTGAGTGGTTGGCCATCCTTGCCCGAAAGGATGTGCAAATCGAAGACGACACCCCTTCGAGGTTGGGCTCTGTCCTCCTGGACATGCCGATGACTGATGCCGTGGACCTTCTCTCGAAGGCGGCCACCTCGCCTGGTCCCCGAGTGTCGGCGATGAAATTCTGTCAGGCAGGAAGATCTCGAGGCACATTTTCCTGGGGTGTGTGTGGGGGAATCAGGGCCCTTTTCTTGTCCAGTCCTTAGCTTGAGGGTAGGCTGGGTGGTAGGGGCTTAAATGAAGACCTGGGGGAGGAATCCGATCAGATCCCGTCAGAATCCCGTGTACCGCAGTCACTGGGGTCCAAGACCCTGATTTTCTGTGCTCGAAGCCACCTTTAAAATCACGGTTGGTGGGAGATATGGCGGCGGGTGCATTTTGCATGCCCCACGAGTTGGGGGGGGGGAAGGCACCTAAAAAGAAGAGTCTCCCAGGTAGATTTCCCCCCTAATTTTTGGCTGGGTTCTTGGTGGCCCGTAGGCGTGAGGAGTACAGGTTCCCGACCGCAAGGGATTGCGAATCCAAATACACGGGTTTAGTGCAGAGCAGACTCCAGGCAAAATTTAGAGTAAAATTGCTAACTGCTATCATCTGGTTGCCCCCGATCAGTCACTTTAATAGTGGAGAGATATGGCGCCCAAGTGCAGATCCATCAGAAGCCCCCTAGGATCAGTTCCGTAGGGAAGGGCGGCTGGGGGGAGGGTCAAGTCATTGGGGGCACTGGCAGAATAGAAGCAGGGGGGTGGGTTGGGGTGGAGAGAAGGCCATGTCCTTGGGGCTGGGGGAGGCTAATCAAGAGGGAAGAGAGAAATACGGAAAAGGGGGCGTGTTGGGGGTTGTCCAGGCGCTGGGAGTTGGGAATTGGGGGTCGGGGGTCTTTTTAGCATCGCGTGATGGTCGCTAGAAGATTCTGACATGTTGCGGGCTTTTGACTTTTGATAAAGTCGTCTTTTGCCATTTCCTTTGTCCCTGTCAAGCCCCCCCACGCCGCCCCCTCCCCACTCTGGGCCGGCGGGCTCCGGGGGGGGGGGCGCGCGAGCGGGTTGCTACGTGGCAGGTTTCTGGAAAGTTCTCTTGCTGGCCGCCAGAGGGCGCCGGTGGCACTGCGGAATTTTGGGGGGCGGGGTGGCGAGGGGAGGTGGCCTTTGTTCTTCTGCTGGAGGGGGTCGAGCGCGGGATTTACTGGAGAATTCTGGATTCATTTACCTGAGGGGGAAATGTTTTAAGATCTGGGGCTTCACTGGGGAGCGGCTGGAGCATTCACGCTGGGCAGAGATGCGGTGATTCGCACTGGCTGTGTGACTTAGGGTGTCGTGGAAGAGCGTGGACGCAGATTAGTTTATCTTAGTCGGTTTTGGTTTTGGGGGTCTTAGGAAGGTGTGGCTCATCTGAGCAGGATGAAGGGGTCGTAAAATTGTTAATTAGGTGTCATCGTGCGAGGTCTTAAAATTCTTGTTGTGGCCAAGAAGGGAAATGAGATTGCGCGGTGGGAGGGGGTGGGGGGTCGATGGTGCTCTGGATGATTTTAGGTGGTTTTGGCTGACTTTATATTATTTTTTAGCGATACTATTTTGTGTCATGTGTCCAGAGACCACACAAATGAGTGAAAACAGTGTATCGAGAACTGGGCCTTTATAATTTTAATTAATTTATGTTTAAGTGGACTTACCGAAGGTCACAGCCAAGATTTCTGTGTTTTTACTTATTAAAAGTGGAATCGTGTTCTGGAAAGATCCTATGGAGAGTGCCTTCTTGATAGCCTTATGTGTCTCTCTGATGCAGGGTGACCCCCATAGTTGGGGTGCTGAAGGGCCCTTGGACATGTTTTGGGGGGGCGCTGCTCGATGTCCACAGGTGGATTCTGGCATGCGATGGCGGGTGTGGTGTTTCGGGGACATAGCGGCCCTGCGCGATGTGCTGGGGTGGGCTGTGGCCTCCCCGCAACCCAGCCTGAGACCTGTTGCGCGCCCCCCCGCCCATTCTATGCCAGCTGTGCCCCTGGCAGCTGCGGGCCAGGCGCTGCGGGGGCGCGGGAGGGTCTGCTGCGCGCGCGCGCGCACGCCGCAGGTGGCTGTGCTCCTGAGTCCTGGGTGCTGGCCGCGCGCCCCCTAGCGGTCTGTGTCTGCAAATGGTTCTTGGCCCGCTAGGCCTGGCTTCAGGTTGCGCATGCGCACACAGCTGACACTTGTGCCCTGTCAATCAAGTCTTCCTTACCCCCTCCCACTTCTCTCCCTCCTCCCCTTTTCAGCTCTTTCCTTTCTGCCCCTCCCATTTCTCCTCTTCCCCCTCCCCTTTCGTTTTCCTCATCCCTCTTTTCCCCTCCCCTTCCTCTCTCCCCTTCCCTCCTCCCTCCTCCCCCTGCCCTTCCTCTTCCTTCCATGCCCCTCCCTCTTCCCTCCTAACTCCTCCCTCCTCCTACCCCCTCTTTCCCACAGCTCCCTCCCTCTCTCTCTGACTGCCCCCTCCCTCTCTCTGCTGTTCCTGTGCTGACCGTTAGAGGTCATCAAGATGGTTTCTAATCCGGCCCCCTTCCCATGCCATAGGGTCTCTTCAGGGATGACATCATCCGTTCACCTCCTTGTCTTCAAGGACCACCTCTCGATGCCACGCTGCTGCCAAGGTGCTTGCTGCTCACCTCCACCTGATGGTACCTCAGTCCCTCTTTGTGGCAGTGTATAACCCAACCTGACGGGCAGAATCCCCACCCCTGCCACCCTCTTTGCACCACCCCCAGACCCATTAGCAATTAAAAGACCATTTTAAATATTAACTAATTAGTTTTAGTTGTAATTAATTGATTTAAATTTTAATTACTACCTAGACTTGGGCTTTTAAGTGGGTCCTCTAACCTTTGATCAATTGCAGAGGACACTAGGAGCTCCGACCCCTGGATGGCACCTGCATACAAAGCAGCCACTGGCAGAGAGCCCCCGGGACGAGGATGATGGAGGATGAAGAGGACCAGATCCGACCAGCCAGCTCTCCCTCTTGGCTGAATGCTTAAACCATTGCCCTAGTGAGGGGGCATTGGTCATTAACCCCTGGCCTTTGCTATGCTTATGCCTTGATGCTATGAATACTTTCCTCTAAGTCTCTGCTTGTGTTCATGTGCCAGCGACCTGGAGTGTTTCCCTCCCCAAGGAGTTGTCAGTCTCTCTGCGACGACAACCCTGTTGTTGCCTGTCTGATGTCCTGAACAGAAGGATCCCTTTGGGAACTTCTCAGGAGGGGGACCTGGGCCAAGGGCTCCACCAGCATCTCACTGGCAATTCCAAGGCCCAGGGTGGGCTTCTGGAATGAGCATGAGCCCTGACGCCATGCTACCGAACTGCCAAGGGCATCCCCACCTCTTCTCAGATCTCCCTGTTCTTTCTGGGGAATGGGGACAAGAAGAGCAGCCTCCCAGGGTTGTTGTGAGTATTGAATGAGATAAAACTGCCTCAGGCAGCGCTGGGCGTAGAGTTGGTGGTCAGCAAATGTCTGGTGAAAAAAGTCTGGTAGGTCAGTCCCTTCCCACCCCTGTCACTCTCGTCTCATGCTTCTCGTTTATTCTCCCGCAGCGCTCCAGGCAGCCCCTGTCTGCGGGGCTCTCCTTGAAGCAGGTAGGGGTCCACCAAGATGGGCGTTGGGCTGACCTGAGTAGGAACATGAATCTTGCATGTGGTCATTTCCAGAGCACTTTCTATGTTCTACCAGTGTCTTATTTCCGTGTCGTGCATACCTATGAACGAAGCAGTCTCATTTACAGATGAGAATGGGTTCGACATTGATTTGGAGGGATTTTAAAAGGGTCGGGGGTGGCAGGGGAAAGAGGACTTAGGAGAAGCAAGTGCCCCCTCCCATGGCACAGGACACATTCACATTCACAGCAGGGACACTGAGGCTGGAGGAGTGTAAGTGTTTTGTCACATTGTTGGCAAGAGAAGAGGTCAGAGTTGGACCCTGGGTGCCCTTGTGGTTGCCCCTCACCCCCCCGGCCCAGAGTTCTACTAAGAGCCTTTTGATTTCCAATCAGGCATTTGACAGTGGGATAGCCTCTTTGAAATCCCAGCTGTCTAGTGTGGTCTCGGGGGCCTGGGTGGCCCCAGTGCTGGTGCCATGTGCTGGTTCCACCTTTCAATGATGGTGTGACCTTAAACAAGTCACTTAACTTCTCCAAGCCCCAGTCCCTTTCATGGGCTAAATGGGGATTTAAAAAAAAAAAAAAGAAGAAGAAAAAAAAAGCACCCGCATTTATCTACCCCACAGGGCGCTTTTGAAGACCAAATGATGTAACCACTATGAAAGTGCTTTGTAAATCGCTGTGGAAATTGCTAGATACTTAACTCCCGGGGTTAGCGCCTCGTGGTGCACATGCCCAAGCCCATTCTCCCTCGGTAATAACGGCACCCAGTAGGTGCTGTGTGTGTTTGCGCTCAATAAATAAATTCCAGAGTAAATAAAAGCAGAATTAATTCAACAAACATTTTCTGGAACGCCGACAATATGCCCAGCACTCCAGGCCTGGTATGTGATCCAAAGATGATGAAAACAGTCTCCTGGAAGCTAATTGGGGTCCTCATTCGACCCGCACTTTCTTTCGTCCCCTTTTAAGCCAACCAGTTTTGTCCGGACAAGACAAAAACAACTCCGGCCGCTATAGAGAAGCCCAGCTCGATGGAGACAATAGCTCCTGGGCATCTGAAAGGGGCTGATTGGATTATGTGGCAAATAGAAGGTGGAAGGGTGACTTGGAAGGTGACAAATGAAGTGGGCGGAGAGCTGCTCTGAGTTAATCCAGGCTATTAGGAGGGAACCTTTTGTCTTCCAGGGGCTGGCAGGAGCTTTTACCACTGGTTTTTACATCCTTAATGTAAGGACGCATAATTTATGGTCAGTGAAAATCCAGGCCCCGGTGAGGTTTGAGTGGGCCGTACAATTGAGCGTCCTGCTACCAGTGAGTAATTACAGTGAACATTTATGTCTCCCTTTGCAGTCCGCAAAGGCCTTTTGCAACCGTGGATTCATTTGAACCTCACAACTCCCTGTCCCGACCCCGGGGCTGGCCTGCCACCTCCAAAGGGAATAGAGGCCATCAAGGTGTTATTCCGACTGGGGTCCCACGGCACATTTGCACCCCCGTCCCCTCTTGGGTAGTGAAGGAAGAGGTGTCCACTGCACTGGCCCCTCCTGTCTCAGACCTACCTGTCCCTCCCGCCACCAGTTCTTCCCTCTCAATTCCTAACTTTGCTCTCTCCACAGCAGGGAGCCTCCCAGGGCCCCCCCACCCCGACCCCCTTTCCAGCCACTACAGCCTGTCTCTTTCCTTTTCGCAGCCAAGCTTCTCGAAAGGCCTGTCTACACTTGCTGTCTTCCTTCCTCACCTCCAATTTCCTCTTCAACCCACTGCTTCCTGACTTGTTCTGCTCCGTCGAACGACCCTACCTCAGGTAATGACTTTTCTGTCGCTTAACTCTGGACACGTTTCCGGCTCACAGACACACGGACACACGGACACATTTTCATTCTTGGCCCTCACAGGGCTTTCGGCTCTGGTTCCCTCCTGTTGACATATACTCCCCAGATGCTTCACAGACTCACCTGCTCCTGGCTTCCCTCATTCTTAGTTTCTCCTAGGAACTGGAGTATCCACAGCTCTCCTGTCTGGGAGCCTGCCTCTTACCGTCTTACCATCTTGCCACGTTTGAGGCCTGGCTGAACCACCTGGTGTTGAGGCCTTGGGGTTAGTCAGGTTTTCCAAGCCATGTTTTTCTCAGTTCTGGAATAGGGTTACTAATCTTTACCTGGCAGGTCAGGTGGGATGTGTTGCAGGTAAGAACCAGACACTAGTTGAGGGACTTGAAATAAGGTCAATAAAATGTTCATGAGAAAACTGGAGTCCCCGTCAGCTTTTCTGGCAGGTTATGTTCCCACGGGGAGAACCAAAGAGGGAAGAAAAACATGGGGGGTGATGGGGGGGGGAAGAGTAGCAGAGAAAGAAAAAGAAAAAAAAAAACAGTAAGAAAAGACACTAGAGGCCCCAAAAAGTGGGGAAGGGAGACTTAGAAAATATTGAAATCTACCAAAAACCCATCCAGAGAAAGGTTTCCTCTAGGGTCGGGTCCGGCTAAAAGAAAGTAAACAGGAAAAAGGTTTTAAATTGATTATCCCAGTGACAAATCCCAGGAAGCTTTCAAATCAAATTGCCCCATTTTGGGTTTTTAACTCCTTCTATCAAGTTTAACCTCTTTACCTCCTGCATCCTGGTTAAACCCTCCCCAGCCCCCCTCGCTGGTGATTAAGTCCCGAAGGTACACGCAGCCTTTCAGCGGATGAATGGCCCACAGAAAGCGCCCTCCCCCTCCCCCCCCAGCTGTGGTTTTCAGTTTTATTCCACTTTCCGCCCTTTCCCCTTAATGAACACAGGGCTAATCTTGGGTCTTGTCAAGGAAGAGGCTGCAGACGTTAATGAGGTAGCTGCTGGATTCCAATATTCGTCTCATAAGGAGCCCTTCTTTGTCTGCGAAGGAAAAACACACTGATTATCATAATGAGGTGAACTGGCGTCCGCAGGCGGGGGCGACCGGTGCTTAGGCCACACTTCTAATTCTGGTGCTGGAGCCCGGGTTTCATTTGCTCCTCATTTAAGTCTTTGCCTCTGTCCCAGTGAGGGGTCCATTGAGTGGGGTTGAAAGTTGAAGGCCGCTTTGGGAAGCCTGCCGCAGATAGGGCTGCTTTGCAGAAAGTTCCTTTGTTCGACTGTACTACACACAGATGTCGCAGTGGTCCAGGCGCTCCATGCCTCCTGGATTCAGTCTCCAAAAAGCCCGGGAATGGGCGTGCGCGTTTCCTACTAGAGCACGCACCTGACCTATTTCAGGACTCACTGATCATTAAAAACTTAATAATCTACCTGTAGAACCCATGGGATTATCCTAAGGCCAGCACCCATGGAATGCCCCATCCTGGTCAAGAAACAGATGGATATTGGTGCCCCAGAGCCCCCCCCCCGCCCCCCCAACGGAACTACAAGGTTTGCGGTTCACATTTGGCTCCCACATACTGCTGAGCGCGAGTGTCAGAGGGCCAGCGATTTGTCGGGATCACTCAGTGAGCCAAGTGCCCAGAGGGGACTACTCCGATCTGGCATCAGAACCCATAGTCCCTGCTTTTACCTGTTTCATATCTCCCTCCCCCATATGCCCTTTGCCCCAGTGGAATTCCCCCCCCACCCCAAGCTTCTGTCCTGATCTTTGGATGCCCCAGAGCCCATCGATATCTTTAGAGCAGGTAGCCCCCCAAGTCTGAAACCTGCCCTTCTGTGTCCCAAGTTCTGGGTTTTTCTCACTCCAAGGCCGATCAATCAAGATTAGATCACTCCCAGTTAATCAACGGACTCTAGCCAGACCTTCAGCCAAATGGAAAATGGTGGGAGGAGGGAGGAGGCCCACAAGTTCTCTGTTGGTTAAAGGTACTCTGGCATCATGGCTCAGAGTTAAGCTTGCTCTTTTCAAATCTGCAAACCCAGCTTCTCAGGCACCTTAACCATGTCAAAGGATGTCCAGGTGACCCAGATGTTGCCTGGGTGAGGGGACTGGTAAGGATGAGCACCTCTGAAATTAGGGATCCTACCAAAGCCTACCCCACTCTGTAGTTATTGGAGAGTAACATGATAGAGCAGTTCCTGGTGTTTCTAAATGAGAGGACTTAATTTTAAATAGGAAAAAGTTAACCACAGACCTTTTCTCCAATAAATAGTAATTAAAATACAGGCCCCCAAGTCATTAATATGCCAGCATCTAAGAACCTGGGAAGGCCGTGGAAGGCATTGGTTGGCCAGGATCTTGGGGGTTTTGTACTCATTCCATTGTGTACCCATTCACCCCGAGTGCCTGGCATTGACAAAAATCCTCTCCCCCAACTCTGCTCCTGCTTGGGTTTCTGGAAACTAGGCAGTCTTCTTAGGCTTTTCTGAGGCCACCAGCAGAGGGGTCTGAGCTAATTGCTCCCTTGAGTATAGGGGTGGCCTGTTGTCACTTGCCCCCTTGTTTCTACCGCATCCCTTCTATGCCTGGGAAGGACATCGCTCTCTTCTGCCTGTGCACACAGGACCCCCCGCTCCCCACACTTCCAGCCCAGGGGTCCAGTCTGGCTTCCTGCGTGAGCCCCCTGGCTCCCAGAACCCACTGGTCTCAACATCCTTCATTAAATCAATCCTGGAGGCTCTGGATAGTTCTAGGAAGAGGTGGCTTCACCAGGTGGAAAAGCAGAGAATGTGTGAGGCCAGGAGATGCCCCCACCCCACAATTCTGAGTTTCTGTTTTTCTGCTTTTACTGCCCACCTCTGTTCTCCACCCCCTTCCTCCCCTCCTTTCATCACCATTTCCTGGTTTGGTCCTCTGGCGGTGCCCTAGGCCAGCCCATGCCTCCTCTGGATGCCCCAGCCTCAGCTTGGCACAAAGTGGGGCTCAGTAAGAGTATGTGGGATGTCTGTTTGGGCAGGTGAGTCAATGAAGGAACCGCCATACTTGTGATGCTAGACGGTAGTCTTTGGGGACTGAGGAGCTTTAGGCAAGGGTGGAGGGTGGATTTCATTTCACTGAGGGGGAGTGGGCATCGCTCCACTCCCAGCCCCATTTGAGCTGGGCTTTGCTGGTCCTGCCCCTTCATTCACTCAGGCGTCCATCCCGTCATCCAACAGTTGATCCTTACTGAGCGAGCCCACGGCCCGGCCCCGGCTCGACCCCGGCATCCCTTAGCGCGTCCCTTGATGGCCTCTGCCTCCCCGGGAGGGCTGGCCGGGGGGTGGCTTCCGCTGAGGGCGGCCTCATGCTGTGTCAGGTGCTGGAGCAGTGGCCTCCGGCTCTGCGGAGAAGGCCGGCAGAGGGGTGTGAGGGGTAGGCCTGGTCTGCCTTCCTTGGGCCAGTTGGCCCCCGTGACCTTTAATTTAAACCCTGGAGCTCACTTGAAGCTGCCCATCACCAGGGCTCTGCCCCCTCCTGCCCCCTCTGCCTCTGCCCCCCATCCCGTAGCTGAGTGCTGATGGCTGCCCTGGCCCCCTGCCCTACAGCTCAGGACTGAGGCGGGGGCACAGGAACCGCTGTGGTGTGTGTGCCCCTCGGGCTCTGGCCACAAGGGTCTCCCTCTTGAGTTGGGGTCTGTGACCTGGAGCTCTCCCTCCACGATGCCTTCCTCCCCCTGGGGCTAAATCTAGCCCCTCTGCAGCCCCAGCGATGGCTGGGAACCTCCAGGGAGCTCTGCAGGCTCTATCTCTGCCTGGTCGCCCACCTGCTCCGCTCTGTCTGGTGGCCCTCTTGCCCCACCTGCAGCTCTGCTTGCCGTAGTCTGTCGCCTGGCCTGACCCACATACCCCTTCTCCGTGCCCGAATCACTGGGCTCCTGACCCTCTGGACCTCAGCTGTCCAGCCCTCTGCCTAGCTGGTTGGTTTTCCTTGCTGAGCCCACACCTGTGGTTACCTGGCCCTGACTGCTTCCTCCTCCATCTCCCGCTTGCTTGCCTCTGGGCCTTGTGTTGGGTCCAAATGCCCCTCCTCCAGCCTAAGGAGCCCCTTTCCCTGTGCAGCCAGACAACTGGTCCCCAGTGCCCATGGGACAGGCCCCTGCTGGCATGCCACCTCCCCCAGCCATCCTCGGATGCCTCCTCCCGTGGGGGGGGGGCGACCATGGCTGCAGCCAGACTTCTGTCCTGCCCCTCCCCATCCCCCCAGACCTCTTGTCTTGTCCCACTGGGTGTTAGCCGCAGCCTTTGCCTGTGAGGCCTGGGCTCTGCCGTGCCCCGGGCCTCACGGCTGGTGCGGGGGCTGCCGTCTAGGCCCGTTGCTTCTCCTTCACCTCTTCATGTCATTGCTCATCTCCACGAGCCACCTCCTTCCACCAAAAACCACGCTGCAGGTGAGACTGGGCTCGATGCCTTTTCGTGTGTGTGTGTGTGTGTGTGTGTGTGTGTGTGTGTGTGTGTAGCTCTTCTGGAGTGCTAGCCTTGTCGTAATCCTGATTTCCTGCCTCTTCTGCAGGTCAGCCCTGTCCTGGGCACACCGGCTGCCACCTGGCTGGGCCGGCCGAAGAACCAGATGGAAGAGGCTGAAGCAGCCCCCGGAGGACCACTGGCCTGCACCACCGAGCCTGCCTTGCTGCCCGTGGCCTGACCTCTCAGGCCCAGCCCCGTGCCTCTCCACTTCCTCCTGGTTTGGGGTGAGTTTCTTGCTTTCTTGGGACACCAGGATGTCATTAGTTTCAGCTCACACATCTCTATTCAAGAATATATACATTTCGCCTGGGGAGGGGGCCACTACCAAGAGTGAATCTTCTCCACCAACCCCGCGGCCTCGGGGTCTGCAAGCTGCCTGGAGCCAGGACCATGGCCACATGGAGCCGGCATGGGTGGGGCCCACCCTGGGCAGTGGCATGCTGTGGGCCAGGCACGGTAAGTGAGGGGTGTCCACAACTCTGGCGAGAACCAACTCAGGCCAGGCACACAGTAGGTCCTCAGTGCAGCTTTGCTAGGCACGTGAATGAAATGAAGAACGGTGCATTTGCCCTCTCTGGTCTCCGAGGCCTGGCCAGAGGGCCAGCATGGAGACGTGGAAATGGGAAAGCTTGTCTGTCTGTAGAAAGCCTTTCTCCCTGAAAGCCAGTGCTATGTCAGCCCTCGTGAGAGTGCTGGGTTCTCACACACCAGGCTCTGATAATGTCCTTTAATCACAGAGTGGTTTTGAGTGAGTTCTTCTCTTGGCCCCTTTTCCTCACCCCTGAAATTGCAATGAGATGGGAATGTTTGGGTCTGTTTAAATAAAATCAGTAATGGTAGAGAAGAAGAAAGCAGAGGATTACAGCCACACAGTTCACGCCAGAACGAGTCATTTGTTTATCTGTGCTTTACTGATTCAAGACGCATGGATGGAGCCATGGGGGCTCAGGGCTGGGGCTCTCCTGGGGTGCCTAAAGCCAGCTTGGCCTCAAGGACCGGAGGGTCTAGCGGGGTTCCCTGGGGGTTTCCACGCAGTTACGTGGCCCCTGTGGCAGCTAAGCAAGGTGGACAGGAAGTGAAGGAAGCTCGGCTGAGGGCACTGTCCTTTTTTGGGTGCCAGGAGCCGACAGCGCAGGGGGCCGGGCTAGCGAGGCCAGCTCTGTGCCTGTGGGGCCTCGCGTCCAGTGCTCCTGGGGTAGCCACTGGGGTGATGGATGAGGCCAGTTAGACTCCTGGGGTGGTCTGGGTGGGAGATGGGGAATGGCCCGGCGAGGCTAACTCAAGCCCACAAACATTGATGGAGACTCGGGTGGGTTGCCCAGTGCCCTTGGGCCAGATGCCAGCATCCCCTTTGGTGCCCACACGCAGGGTCTGTGGGAGGGCAGGCGATGAAGAGAGCAGGGGGCTCCTCCTCCTGGTGCCGCAGACCCCCGCGCTCCCTGCGCGGTCCTGGGTTTCTAACTCAGCTTCCGTAATGCCCTTTCATCCCACAGCGGTTTCAGAGACAGGTCTGCCCTGCCCTTCTCCACTGAAAGGGAGATGGGGTGTGGATATTATTTTTAAACAAAACCCGTCAGTGTAGACAGCAAGGGGCGGAGGTATCCGAACCTGGGGACCGTTGTCTTTTGCCTGCTTGTTTTTGTTCCCTGGAGAGCTAGTCAGGCTGCCTTGAGGCGGGGAGTGTGTGCCCAGGGCTGAATCCAAGGAGGGGCACCAGGAAGGCTCTGCCCTGTGATATTTACTCCGTAGCTGGCATTTGCTGAGCCATTGCAAGCAGAGTGACGTGGCAGAGAGAGAGGCCTAGGAAGGAAGGTTTACATAGGGCAGGATGCAGGTCTGGGGGGGGGCGGGGGGGGTCGCATCCGGAGCTTGCCAGACGGATCCGCATAGCTAGTCTGAGCCAAGTGCCCATGGTTTCTGGATTCTTCCGGAGGGACATCTCAGCGCTCCCTCAAGGTGGGCTGAGCTGAGGGCCAGAGTCAAGGTGAAGGCAGGTGTCCAGCCCGCCCCAGCCCCTGCCAGCCCCCTGCCCCTCATCCTCCACCGCAGTGTGGGATGGCGTCTCTTTGGGCCTAGTTGTATTTCAGGTACACTTGTGAGTGTTCCGTCTCAGGCAAATAGATGTTTTTGTGTGTCACACGTATTTTGGGTTTTGTGTGTCACTAAGCAGAAAATAAAGACTAGATCAAGTATTCTTCTCAATTAAAGGAGTTAAAACAGAACATCATAAATCAGCCTTGTAGTCGAACATCCCAGGCATTCTTAAGTGTTAAAAGAAATGATCATTTTCAGGAAAATTCTTTTTTGGAGGGATTGGCCCATCCCTGAGCAGTAAGGGGTGGGTAGGAGCCCCTGACGGGCCCGACAGGGGGCAGAGGGCCCTGTCACTGTGGCGGGAGGGGTTTCTCTGTCCATTTGTTATGAGCGAGGCTGGTCCCCAGGGCCTGCCTCTAGCTGGATGCTTCCAGGAGGGCACAGATGTGCGGAGGAGATGGTGGTCTTGTCTAGAAGCTGGCGCTCCCGTCCCACTGGACTCCGCCTGGGGGGGTGGGAAATGGAGCCCAGAGCAGAGCTCAGCCTCTGTGCTCATGGAAAGACACAGAGTGCCCCCTCGGCCCCGTGTTTTCCCACCTGCAGGTTGCTTGGGGGCCTCACTGCAGCTTTCAGGGCCCCTGACCTCGTGCCTCCTGACTTGTGATTCAAACCCCAAAAGCATTTCCAAGCACATTTCTCCAAATAATGTCCAAAACCTGGCAAGACTTAAGGGCAACAGGATGCATGTGTTTCTTATTCGTTTACATGAAGTAACTTCAATGTGTTTTTTGTGAGCAATCTGACTTCCAGAAAGAGAAAAAAAATCGACCCATCTTTAATGAGCTTGCTAATGAATTTTTCCTTGAAAAGAAGAAGGCGGCTTTACACAGAAGGGGGTGTGGAGGGAGACAAATTAAGGTTCCGAAGGGTTAAAGGGCAGTGGGCGATGGAGGGAGCAGCACTGTCAGCGGAATTGAGAAAGGCCTGCAGCTCTGGGGGCAGTTTCTTTTTAGAAGACCCGTGTTTAACACAGTGTGAGTCCGTCCCAGGAGCGGTCCCCCTTCCCTCTGCTGCTTTGAGTCCTGTCCTCTCTCCTAAACGGCGAACAAGGAAGCATCGCCTGGTCTCCCATCTCTGGTGTGAGCAGATGGAAAATTCTGGACAAGAGTTGTATCTTCCCAAACGAGACCATCTCCAGTGTGGGGTTTCCATTTTGAAAGGGAGACAGGAGTGTGGGCAGGGAAGGAGGGACAGCTCTCTCTATGGTACCTGGTTCCAAGGGGGCAGCCCCGAGTCCTGCATGGCTTCGAGAATTTGGGCCCTTAGGGTAGTCAGAGGGACGGGCTGTTGCAGAGGCAGCTCTCGTCCTCGGTGTGGAATGAGTCCGTGTTTCAGAGCCAGGAAAGAATTCAGAGAGCCCTTGGGACTCTGTTGGGAGGAGGTCTGCCCCCAGAGGTGTCCCCCCGCCCCCTGGCCCTGGCACCCTACACGCCAGCAGGACAGAGCAGCACCATCGAGAGGGGTCCCAAGTTCAGTTGGATCCAGTGGAAGCGAGTGTTGGTGGGGGGACTCCTCATCTGTGCCAGGGTGAGAGACCCATCTTTGAGGAGCTCATACATCCTGGAATTTCTAGTGCCTTCTGGATTTTAGACACTCGGTCCCTTACCCCGGTCTTCACTGTGGAAAACTGATCCTTCTAGCCATGCTTTTGGGAACTGACTGATGAGAAAGTCTCCAGCAATATCTGTGTTTGTCTTCTCAGCTGCCCCTTCCCCCAAGTCGTGGGCTCATGAGGGTCCAGGGGCCAGAGCAGGTGCTGAGGAGCCGAGGCTGGGGTGGGCCCTCACTTGGGATGTGTGTGGGAGGGGAATTAATCAGGGGAGAGGAGGCTGGTGGAGGGTGTAGTCGTGGGTCTCTTAATTGCTCTCCAGTTTCTTTGGGCTTAAAAACAATCCAGATGGAGAGTTCTTAAGTCCCCCACCCTGGGGGTCTGGGGAGAGAAGGCTGCCCACCACCTTTTGCCTGGCTCCTCCGAGCAGTGAATAGGGTCTTTGGCAGGGGCTTAAGGAGGAGACTCTTAGCCTGGGAGCTCCCAGGGCCGTTTGAGGCTGAACAAAGGCGCAGGCAGAAAGGAATGTGGGGGCGCCCCCCATGGAGAACAGCCACCTGGGGATAATCGGGAGGGCTGAGTGCACATGAGTTTTCCCAGGTCCTGTGAATACATTCTTTCAATAGAAGGTGCCTTTTCTTCAGATGAAAAGGAGAAAAGCTCAATCACCTTCCCTGGACCGGAGTGTGTGTGTGTTCCCTCGGGGGCCGCGGTGGCCCCTTCCTTGTGTGTGTGTCGGGGACTGCGCCGCGCAGACAAGAGGCTGCACAATGACACGGTTAACCAGTCACCCCTTCAGCGCAACCTCGGACATGCTCATGCTCCTCGGCTCTAGGGCTTCTCTGCAAGTTTCTCAGGAGGAAGAATCCTTGCGCCTCTGCCTGTAAACAAGAATTGGATCAAACCGGGCCTGATGCCCGAGAGAATGCCAGACAGGCAGATGGGGCCAGGGGAGACCGGCCTCCAGGGTCGGGGGAGGGGGCCGGGAGGAGGGCCGGAGGGCCGGAGGGGCTGAAGGCTGACCACGTGTCTGTGCCAGCCCTGCGGGCCCACCGTGGGGTGGCTCCTGCCTCCCCCCGCCCCCGCCCCGTCCCATTCTCCGGGCCTGCCTGATACTGGAGGCAGAATCGTTCTCCCAGCTTAAGAAATTGGGGGCCGGTGTTCACAGTTAAGGAGGATGATGGGGGTCAGCACGGCTCACAGGCCCTGGGGCAGCCCCGGGCAAGGGGACCCTGCCAGATGGAGGGCAAAGAGTTTGCGCCACCACGGCCCCCAACTATCCTGAGGCTCTAGCCCCTCTGGGGAACTGGGGCAGAAATCCCTGCCGTGAGAAGAAGGAGTCCCCATCTCAGTCTTGGCCGGTGCTTCTTGCTGCTGGCTTCTGGGCCTCAGTTTCCCCATCTGTAAAAGGAGGCAGTAGCCTGTCAGCTCTGCATATTCTCTAAGGCAGAAGGAGCATGGGATGTCAGTTTGGGAAAGGCAAGGGCCCTGTTTCACCAGAGGGGGTGGTGGGTGGAAGGCCTTAAGTGTCCAGACTGGGCCCCCACTAGCCTCCTGGCTGGGAGCAGGGCACACTCCCACTCCCTAGGACTTGTCGGTCGGAGGAGAAAATTCTGAATGGGTGCTCTGGACACGGCCTTTTGGAGAGCTGGTCCCAGCCCAGGCTTAGCCCCAACTCTGGGTGTGACCTTGGATCCTGTCTCTAGCCTTCTGGCCTCAGTTTCCCCATCTGTAACAGGGGGCAATGCAGGATCACGGTCAGCTGAGGGCCCTTGGAGCTCTGGGATTTCCTTCCAGCTGCCTCAGTGGTCCTCTGTGGTTTGTTTATTTGCTGGGTCTTTAGAGTCCGAGGGTCAGAGATTGCTGGTGCCCTTCCATCCCACCCCCTCTGCTTTAGAGAGGACACAGAGAGCAGAGAGGGCTGGTGCCCCATCTCGGAGAGCAGGCCCTGGTGTGAAACCCGCTGCAGTGGCTGGCTCCCTCTTGACCAGCACGGGCAATGGGGTCACAGTCATTAGGGAGTCCCCATGGTCAGCTTTTTGTGAACAAGATCCCCATAGCGCTCACACCCCAGTCTAGCTCCCAGGGGCTGCCTGTGCACTCCGGGGCTGGGATGGCATTTTACGGAGCATTTTTTCCAAATGAGTGGGCCGCCGGCCAAGCCTGGAAAACTTTCCGGGCTGTGGAGTGGTCGGTGTGTAATGAGACTGGCCCCGTGGCGGCAGTCCCAGGAGAGCGTGGCTGGCCGTGCCATCCTCTGTGGCTCACCCCGTGCCCTTTGGTCCCGAGACCCTGGGCAACACCTCTGTTGGTGCCCTCGCCCGCTCAGCTGAGAACTTCCTGAAAAAGCCACCAGGGTGGCAACTTCTGGAAAAGCGCTCGGTAACCAGGCCTCTGCCGGCTGCCCGTCCCAAGACGCCTCTAGCTAGCCCTTTGTGCTTCGGCATGTGCGTGGTAAATAAGCTCACAGAGCCCTCGGTTGGTCCCGCACCTGGTCATTGCCACGGTGGGCTGCAGCCTTTGTTTTGTGACCTTGGTTGTTATAATACCTGGGAACCGAAATGAGGAATCGAGACATTGCCAGCCTCAATTAGACCAGCGACTGCCTTTCCCGAGGCTGCCTCCACCACTCCAGCCATTAACCGTAAACATACACCAAATAGGCCCTAATTCTCTCTAATTGCCCACTCCTGAAGCAGAGAGTGAGGTTCCAGGAAGAGGCATATGTAAACATCCTCTATGGCCCGGCCAACTGAAATTAGAGGGCTGATGGGGGCCGGCGAGAGAGGGGACGTGATTTCAAAAGATGTCCCAATTACCTCTCCCATTTTCATAAATGGGTCCATAATGTCCGGGCCCCGGTCTTCACAAAGGTACAGGAAATTAGCTTTGCAAAGAGCCTGCGTCTGTAAGGGAAGTTGTAGGAGGGTGGTCTTTGCTCAACAGGTAGGAAGCGTGAGATCTGAGGCGAGGCTGATTATTTGTATAAACTACGGGCTCTATTTCTGGAAATCACCATTTGATTGAAAATAATCCTTTTGTGTCTTTCCTAGCACTAAACATCCATAAGTTCTTTGTACCAAAGGCATGCCAGACCCGTTAGGTCCTCTTGGCCTCCAGAAAAGAGTAACTTTTAAAATCTTGAGATGAAGAGCTAGACTTTTCTTTTTTTTAAAATTTATTTCAATTTTTTTTTTTTTTAAATTTGAGAGAGAGAGAACACAAGCAGGGAGGAGGGGCAGGGAGAGGGAGAAGCAGGCTCCCCACTGAGCCAGCCAGGAGCCTGATGTGGGGCTTGATCCCAGGACCCTGGAATCATGACCTGAGCCGAAGGCAGACGCTTTATCGACTGAGCCCCCCAGGTGCCCCAAGAGCTAGACTTTGCTAATCCTGTGAAGCCATGGAGGATGTTTCTGGGGCGTCCACCAGGGCTCCCTGCGTGGATCATGAGCTCAGGGCAGGCATTTAGGAGGCCTGAGATCAAATGCGGGTGGCGGTTCTTTCCCTGGACCCTGTAAGGAATCCCTGTGTTTTCCTTTGGCTCCAGACAGTGACTCATCTCTGCATATTCTCCGACACATCTGTTACCGTCCCAGCCCGGCGCTGCGTTATCATAGATCACGGCCGACCCAGGGCTGTGCTGCACGCAGCTTTGAAACCAAGGCACGACTTGGCCAGCACTGCGTCTTCACAGAGCAGCCTGGAGTCTGCATGAAAGTTAATCTGGGGCCGTCAGGAGCTCCGGGGGCTCATGGAGCCCCGGGGGCAGAAGCAGGAAAAAAACCCCACAGATGCCCCGAGCTACCTGATTTCCTTGGTCCTATTAAACACACCAAATACTACCCCCCACCCCGTTATTCCCACAGGAAGTGGCAGTGCCGGGGGGTCTGACTGTGTGTTCAGGGTCTGGAGTCCCATTGTCACCTTAGGACTGTGGTCATGAGAAGGGGGCCTCCCCAGGGGCTCACAGGCTCCCCGGGAGGGCTGGAAACTGTCTCAGGTGGTATCCAGCTCCAAATGGGGGACCCAGAGCGTGTGCATCACCAGAGTCTGCCCTTGGTCATCCACTAGCTTATGACTGTTTGGTTAACATTTATTTATTTTTTTAAAGACTTTTGGTTTTTTGGTTATAAAATCAACCGGTTGGGGGGAAAACAAGGTTTGGGAAGCTCAAGGCCAGGGAAGGAATTTTTAGGAGGATTTGGAAGCAAGAGGTGTACCCCGCAGCGTCCCGGCCAAGGCTTGGGAGGCATAGACAGTGGAGGGGACCCCACGGGGCTTACGTCGGGGCAGGGGGAGTTGCAGAGGGCCTCGTCCTACCTTGGGGCTCCCTGCCTGCACCCTCTCTTGCCCCGACCTCTGGCTCTGCCCTCACCCAGCTCACAGCGCTGTTTAGACCTCAGCTGTGGCAGGGCCACATTTTGGCCACACCTACGTACCTTCACTAGACTTGACTGGACGTGTGCTCCAAATCAGCTCACTTAGAAAAATCTGTTTTGTTTTAACAAATAGACTTTTTTTTTTTTTTTTTCCCTGAGCATTCCGTGAAAAGGGAATGGCAAGGACAGAGAATTCCTATCCCTGCCCCTGTCCCCGATTTCTCCTGTCACTCACAGCTTGTGTTGTGTGGCACGTTTGTTACAACTGATCAGCCCATCGCGGATGCGTCGTTATGAAATAATGCCGGTGCTTATGTCATTCTTTGGGTCCCCTCTTTTGTCCCGGACAGTCTGTGTGTTTTGACAGTAACTACCGTTACTGAATTCACTTTTTTTTTTTTTTTAACTTTAAGGCAAATGCTTGAAACACAAGGCTTGATGTGCCTGGACACAGCTTTTTGTGGTGCTGATTAAAATGTGAACATAATTATCAAAGTGAAGGTACCTCTCCGGGCACCACGATCTTCTGTCCTCTGATATGTGCGCCATGGTTTTAGGACACACTGTCCATTACAGAGCCCCCAGCCCATGGCCCAGAGCCTACTACTCTAGTCTGACCCACGCTCACGCCACGCCCCGTGGGCTTCTGCCTGAGCACGCGCTGTGCCTCGGCGCTGCCCTTCCTCCGTGGTGGGATGCCCTTCCAGGGAGTCTTCTCCCCACCCTTTTGGTGTCCGGCTCAGCTGTCATTCATGCCGTGGCTCTGAATCTTTGGGCTCCACAAGACGGCACTTCGCTCCATGCGTAGCACTCAGCCAAGGGCTCTTGGGGCAGGAGCCACGTCCCCGCCTCTGGGCCTGCGCCCGTCTACTGCGTCCGTAGCTGTAGCTTGGGTGGGGAGCCTGGCGGGTGAGTGAGCACGCGGGCCAGGGTGCTGAAAAGAGAAATGCGTGATTTCACCAATTCCACACTTGCTAGAAGGTTGGGGAGTCCATGCTTTAGTTGGGTGAGGTTCCATCCCAGTGACCCCATGCTCTCTCATTCCAGTTGAAGACACTGTCCGGAATCCTCCTTGGAAGGAGAGCCCTCGACACACGACCCAGCACCCTCCAGCGTTCAAATCGTAAGTTGCTGGAGTGTGGGGGACACATCTGTGGGCTCGTCGCTGAGGGTGGGGGGCTGCCACCCAGAGCACATGGCCAGGCGAGCCCTGTGGGAGGGCCTGGTGAGCACCGGCCAGGGGGCCGCTCACGGGGAGGTGGGTGCCCAGTGAGCCAAACTGATTGCCGACCTGGGGGGCTTGTGTTCTAAGGCAGGACCCCCAGCCTCCTTGTGTTGTCTCTGTGGCAAAAGAATTCTATAGGCGGCTTCGAGTGCCGGACCCCCAAAGAATTCCTTCTCTCTCGCTCCTCTCAATGAATGGCCCTTTCATTATTGAGTGTCCCTTTGGCTCTTGTGCCCCAGGGCAGACTAGGATGGAAGTGCCCTTGTGAGCTGGGGGGCTCTTCAAAGGGCCAAGGAAAAAACGCGGGCCGAGGGACCAGCCTCTCAAACGGGCTTCGAGCTCCAATGACCTTCGCTCACCCCCTTGAAATGTCTGGAAAACAGAATGGGCAGATTTTCTGTCTTCAAAGTTTCCGGCTAAACCTCTTCAAGTTCTTTATTGTTTGGGACTGAGACACTCAGCAATGGTAATGGGTAGTTTCTTTTGTATTTGCCTTGAAAGGCCAAAATATTTTCATATTGCCACAGACAAAGCCGTCTATTTAGAAATGAACGCCATGTCTGTCCTTTCCCACTGGGGAGACCATGTACGACGTGTGTGTGTGTCTTTATGTACTCTAGGGTCTTGAAACAGGTTTCTCATGGGGATGGCCATTCACTGGGGTCCAGGGGGACACGCCTGCCCTGCCAAGGGGGCCTGGGGAACCCGGCCCTAATTGCACATCTGTCCCAGTTGGTCTAGGATGTGAGCCCCGGGAGGGTCCGGCTGCACTAACATTGACTCTGCCTGTGCCTACATCTGCCACGTGTGTGTGTTAGGGACTGTGGCTTGTGCCTTGGTGGTCAGCTTGGTGGGAGGAAGCAGCAGGGTCTAAGATACTGTGGATGTTCTGTTTCTCTTGTTGGGAGGTCATTTCACGGGTATCTGTTACATGATCCAAATAAGGGCCCATGGATGCATGAATGAAGGCAGAAAGGAGTGGATCAACAAATAAATAGGTAAAGAAGTGAGCAAGCCAGGATGAGAGTGCCATGAACGAGATCCCGTTTGATGCCTAGGACATTGATCTCTAAATCAATAAAGTATTGAATCACTGTGTAAAGAGAGCCCCACATGAGCTGATACTTAGTCCTCATGGACCCAGGAATAGGTGTAATGCAAATAGATAGCGCCTGAAGTTTACCAATAAAAGAATAAAATGTAAATAGAAGAGAGAATGACCAAGGGGTGGAAATGCAGAAGCCGGTAGCCACAGGCCCATGTCATGTGCTTACATAGTCGCTAGGAGGCTAGATCTTCTGTGAAGTGTTCTGATCACAAATGATAGCAATGATAATGATCCTTCTGGGCGGGAGGAAACTTCTGGAGGTGATAAATAGGTTTAGGACAGGATGGCGGTGATGGGTTCGTGGTGCACACTGTGTGTCAAAACACAATTAAAATTAAAAAGCATAAAGAGAAGGTCACTGAAAGGACTCCCAAAGCACTGGTGAGAACAAGAGGATGAGTCCCATCAAAATGAGCCGGTGCAAGAGAGGGAGAGAGGGAGCAGGTGATTGGGAGGGAGAGAGAACACGACAAAACATAAATAGTAAATGGAAGGAAGAACGAGCATTTTCTTAAATTAGGGGGTGCACAAATATATAAGGAGGACTACGTCAGGTGATCGTAAACCAGGAATTAGGACGAGTCCACACGTGGGCTCCTGGCATAGACAAATAATTAGCAGGTGAAAGTTCAAAGAATAGGTGAAAAAAAAAAAAAAAAAGAGAGGGCCCAGGACACCAAAGAAGAGAGTTAACTTTTACCAAAAGTTGTCTAATTCCAGGCACACATAAATAAATAAATAAATACAGAAATGAAAGAAAGCCAAAGAGAGAGAGTGAGCAGTGGAAACTCTTGGACCCGGATGGGAGCATGGCCTGAGGGGCTTGTGTCCCCCTGTCCTGGGAGCTGAGTCTGTCCTGTGAAAGGATAAAAGAGAATAAAGTAAAATATCCAAATAAAAATCAAGAAGCACGGAAGGAAAAAGGACAGGTTGTCGGTCCAGAAATACAGGAATGGGTGAATACGTACAGGTAGATGGTGGTAGGATTCGTGGTGGAAAGCTGTCATGCAGCAAAGGTTATGGTGAGTCCAATTCTACAAGCCAGGGTGCTATCAATAAAATAAGAAGTCTCCAAATCAACAAGTAATTCAGGATGCAGAGAAACAGACGGGGCGGAGTAAAGGGGAGCCAGGCCCATGGGCAGCAGGGTTGTCATTAATCCCATCTGGGCCCCAAAGCCCCCGGAGAAGGAAGGCAGGCAAGTGGAGGGGAGAAGCAAAGCTGAGCAGGAGGGAAGAACAGCTCTCAGGGTGTTGGCAACCCAACAGAGAGATGGGGGAATAGGTAGGGGATCCACAGGAGAGGGTGGGCTCAAACTGCGGATCATCATGGGTCAGAGTCTGGGCATTCATTTCCATTAATAGTGGAGTAAGTAGCTGATAAAGAAAAAGAAAACAGGAAGGGAGAATGGTCAGAAGGAAGGAAGGAAGGCAGGCACCCATGGAGGAGCTGCAGGGGTCAGGGATGGCCATTTGCAGGTGGCATTAGGATTCATCGGTCTGGGCGACTGAGCACCAAAGATGCAAAGAACGCAAGAAAGGAGAGAGACAGAGAGAGAAGCAGGAGAACGGGCTGGGCTGGGGCAGACGGTTGACTATAGATTAGCATGTTTGCAGTTAGGTGTGTTTGCCTCCAGGAGCATAAAAATAGGTACTTAACTAGCGAGAAGGACCCGAGGGATCCATGAGCACCCTAGGGAAGGAGTGAAGGAGAAAAAAGGTTTGTGTTAACTGATGAGGAGGGTGCCTGATTTCCAAAAGAATGAAAGGCAGTGAGAACGATTGAAAGGGTGGGAGAGAGAAAAAAAACAATCAAGATGGGGAAACAAAATAAAAATAAAAAAAAACTATAAAAAATAATAAATAGGTCAAACAGTTAAGTCTAGGAGAGGGAAATGGCTTAGCATCAATTCATCCACATTCATTCAGATCTGGGGCCCCAGAGTTTATAAATGATAAAAACAAGACCATAAATAAAAAGACTGACACACGTAGGTATGCGAGAGAGAGGCTCACGCTGGAGCCAAGAACACGAGCAGGCGCCGTGAGCCCAGAGTTACGACTGATTCAAAACTGGGCTCTGGAGACGGTGAAATGAATCCTAAACCAAATCGGCAGTACGAGGAATTAACGAACAAAAGGGAGCCTCGCGAGCACGGGCGCTGCAAAGGCTCTGGGAGCCACAGATTATGGTTAATCCAATTCTGTGCACCTGAGGTCCGTAAATAAAAGAATAAATATTGAAATAGAAGGGTGACAGAAAGAATGAATGGACACCGGAACGACTGAATTAGAAATGGAGATGCCTGGGACAGCCAGGAGAGCGCTGCCCTTGGGATCTTCACTCATCGGACTCCGTGCACCTGAGGCCCCCTCCTGCCCCCAGCCAAAAGATGCAGGGACCCAGCGCAGAGGGGAAGAGAGAGGAGAGTGGAGGGAGACTAAGTGAAAAAGGAAGGGGGGAAGGACACCAGAGAAGGGCACCGTGGGTGTGTCCGAAGGAGCAGGCTCTGTTAGGATTAGCCACGAGCTCCTCAGTCCTAAGGGTTTCTAGAGCGAGGGAAGTGGAGGGAGTGGAAAAAGAAGTGAAAGACGAAAAAGGGAAGATAATAAACATGAAAACAATCACAGTGACAAATGGAGAGTTGGGAGAGCTTGTCTGAACAGGGATTATAATTAGTTTACATACACTCTCCTTAAATAGATAAATGCATTACCCCTTTCAGAGAATAAATGAAAAATAAAGGAAATACCCAGCCCAAGGACAAGGCTGCATCTTCTAGCACTGTAATAAAATAGATGCAATGGAGGCCCATGAATGAATGAATAAATAAATACCTTAAGTGTAAGAGCTGACTCAGTGCCAGGAAGAGACTGCAGATGTGCACAGCGGCGTGGTGCTCGGTGTGCAGGGGGCAGGGGGGGCTTACCTGGCGGTTCTCTCACAGGGGAGCAGGAGTGGAAAGGAGGGCCCCGGGTGGGGGGGAGTGGACTCATCCTCTCATGGGGAGGAGCGATAGAAAGTCAGGAAGGTGAGATTTGGGAAGAAATACAAGAAAGGAATAGGGAACAAAAATGCTGGATGAGCACGTAAATAAAGCTTGTGAAGGGAGGTCTGCACGCCCAAGGCTGATTGTGGAGGCCCACAGATGAGGGAATTAGGTGTAAAGGGATGAATGGAGGAGGAACTGGAAGGGAGGGAGGGAGGGAGGAAGGAAGGAAGGAACAAGGAAGGAGGAAGGAAGGAAGGAACAAGGAAGGAGGGAGGAAGGAAGGAACAAGGAAGGAGGGAGGAAGGAAGGAACAAGGAAGGAGGGAGGAAGGAAGGAACAAGGAAGGAGGGAGGAAGGAAGAAGGAGGAAGGAAGTAGGAAGGAAAGAATAAGGAAGGAGGAAGGAAGGAAGGAAGGAAAGAATAAGGAAGGAGGAAGGAAGGAAGGAAGGGGGAAGGAAGGAAGGAAGGAACAAGGAAGGAGGAAGGCAGGTAGGCAGGTAGGCAGGCGGGCAGGCAAAAAGGCAGGGGCTTCTCTGGCCCGGAGTCCAGGCAGCTGAACGAGAGGGTGAGAGGAGGGACGGCTCTTGGCCTGTCGTGCTTGGTGCGAGCACTTCGCCTGGCAGGGAGGAACTGGCTCAGGAAGGCCCTGGCTGCGGAGGGCCAGGGCGCTATCCTGGCTGTGTGGGCCATTTCGCCTCATTTCTCTGATCCTCAGTTTCCCCATCTGTAGACTTGGAAGGGCATCAGCTTCCTGCTTGGATTGATCGTGGGGGCAAATGCCGTCCCACCTGTGGGCAGTGCCCTGTCCACGGCCCTGGGTAGGCAGAGGGGCTCGGGCCCTGGGCCTTGCAGAAGGCTGTGTGAACCAGGAGTGTGGGGCCGGGTGGGTGTCTTGGCCCCTCCCTGGGCTGGGTCACCTGTGAGGGAGGCTCTTCCCGCCAGGGGGCAGCAGAGGGTAAGGGAGCCGGAGGCCCTGGGGCTCGTGGGCCCCGCCCCCGGGCTGTCCGGGTGTGGCGCCACCCTTATGCAGGGCTGTGCAGGGAAGGGCGGGCAGGTTAGAACCGGGCCAGGAGGGCCTGAGAAGGTTGACCCAGGAGCCCAGTGACCCAGGTGCCCAGAGGCAAGTCACCGGAAGCCTTGTTCATGAAACCTTCTGAAATGTGCCCAGGTGCCCTCCAGCCTGGTCTTCTAGGGGGTGGGCCGCTTGCCCTTCTCAACGGGGGTGGGGTGGGGATGTCTTGGGCAGGTGCACCTCGGCCCGGGGTTGCAGACGTGGTCCCGGGATCCCGGCCCCCTTGACATGGCATCCCCAGAGCCCGTTTCAAGGCCTCACTGTCTTCTCGACTGTTTTCCGATGTCCTCTGTATTTGGGCAGAGATCGCGTTGGGGTGTGTGTTGGAATTGTCCTCTCTCCTCCTGACCTGCCCTCCTGGGGCCGTGGCAGGTCGGGGAGTCCGTTTGTACTGACGTTTCTGACCCCAGGGACTCCCTGGATCTGTCCAGTCTCCGGTCTCTGTAGTGGACGGGGTCTGTGCACTTGTCTCTTGTGTGCCTGTTTGTCTGCAGAAACTAGAACCGAAGTCCCCCTCGACCTCTCAATTTCTCTTTGGGACATTAAACCAAAATTGGATTCTTGACCAGTGCCCTGAGCAGGGGGAGCCATCTTGGCCGGAGCCTGGGTGCGTGGCTGGGAGCACGAGGAACCCAGAGGAGCCGGGCTGGGGTGGGGCTGGCGTTGGGGCTCACACCTGCAGTGACTTTGGACCCTGGGTGGGAGCAGGCGCCGGGGGAGGGGGGGCTGCTGCAGTGGGGGGCCAGCCATGCTGAAGGTGTTCACTCGGGGCAGTGAAATGGGGGGCACAGGATTCATAGCTGTAGAGTTTGAGACAGGACGTGAGGAGGGAGTGAGGGCGGACTGGGTGACTTCCACGCCTCTCGTGTGGCCCCGAATGGAGGATGGAATTTATGCATCAGGAGCCACCCTTCCGTGCCTCCAGAATCACATGCCTGGGCCACGTGAGCAAGGCCACATGGGCCTATATGCTGGGGCTGCGGGGCTCTGCTCTCCTTCCCCTAGGAATCTGGGGGCTCTGGGCTCTGCCTCAGCCGGCCTGAAGCCTGAGGGGTGCACTGGTACCCTGAGACACCTGCTAACACAGGGACCCCCAAAGAGCTTCCCTAACCAGCCCACATATCACCCTGTGGACTAGGGTGGGGGCGGGAGGGGCCCGGAGCAGGGAGAACCCTTATGTGGTTATTTTAAGTCAGCTGAGGAGCAGGAAGACTTTAAAATGTTGGGTGTGCAGTGGGGAGGAGGAGGGGGCCACAGCCAAATGCCCGGAAGAAGTAGAGGAAGAGGGACATAACCTCTAAGGGAGCTTTCTCCCCGTGTCTGAGGGGCTGTTGAGAGGTCCCAGGGGCTGGAAATGGGCCAATGGGAGAAGCTCCAGTGAGACTTGCGGGTGCCCCGATGGGTGTGTGGGTGGGGATCCAGTGGATTGTTTGTGTTCTCAGGAATGCAGAGGGCATGAGGATTGTCAGGTCAGGATGCGCAGAGTCTTTGGCTCTTAAGAGTTTTAAATCTGCTGTTCTAAGGGTCTCCGTTCTGGGGTGCTGAGATTCAGGACATGGCTTCCCCCCTGTCACCCCTCCCCACCAATGGCTGCAGAAGCCAGAGTAGGATTCCTGTGGGGGCCCCCATTTGTCCCGACCAACCCATGCGCTCCGAGTTGGGATCTCAGTGCTCCCCTCTGATCAGGGCACATCTTCAGTGTGTGTTTCTTTCTTTTAACTTATTAAAACAAGACCAAATTTTCTCTCTTGGACTTTGACTTCTGCATGCACTCCATGCACAAATCCTTCCCCTGGTGACACCAGGAGCTCTATTTAGACTCCTCTGTGACTCCCAAATCCCTCCTCGGGAAGCTCAGCCTCAGGACTGACCTTCCAGAGGCTGGAGGCTGGAGGCTGGGCCTCAGGGGCAGACAGGCCAAGGCCCCCCTTGTGTTCCTAATGTAAATGGTGTGGATGGCACATGACCTAGAGCAGGAGGTCACCCATCACCCTGACACGTCATGCCACTGTCTTTCTCCCCTTCACATTCTTGTCTGTGGGCATACTTTTATTTATTTTTTTTAAATGGACATCTTTTTTCTTTTTTTTTTTTAAATAAGCATCCAGTTTTTAAACCTTGCCCTTTTCACCACATGCATCCTGCGTTTTCCATGCAATATTTTTGTCATCAGCGTTTTTCTTTTTTTCCATGGAAAAGAATATCATCGCCTCACTGGCTGTGTCGTGTCCCATCGAGTGGTTATATACCATCGTTTGCAATGCCGACCTGCTATTGTTATGTATAACTCATCTTTTTTTTTTTTTCCCCTAATGCTATGAATTCCACCACGGCGAATGGCTTTGCGCACATCAATTTTTTTTCATTCTTACGAATTGCTTTCCTTCACCCCGAAATGACCATTGCTTCATGGCATGCCAGTTTCTCCTGCTAGACTGTGAGCCCCTTAAGGGCAAGGAGCTTGCCAAATTAATCTTTGTACCCCCAGTGCCCGCCATGTTGTGAATGCTGCATGGATGGCGTGCTGGGTGAGACGGTCGAAGGATGGGTGAATGCATGGATGCTGAATGTATGATTGGCTCTCCTAGGGTCGAGCTTCTTGAGTGAAAGGCCAGGGAGTTTGTATGGATGTTGACTAATTTCCGAGGACCTATAGCATTTTACAATGTCCAGTGATGTATTAGCATTTTGTTAAGATATTGCTAGTTTATCTCTGTTAAACAGTGTTTTTCTGTCATATTAACTTGCATTGCTTTGATTACTAATGAAGGTTGAGCATTTTCACATATACTTGTTAACCAATTGTATTTTCTCTTCTGTGAACTGTTTGTCCAAGTCCATTGGGTCATGGCTTTCTGGTGAGACTGGTCAACGATGGAATGGGTGTCCTTGGGACGTAGTGAGCCCTCCGTCACTGGAGGCATTCAAGGGGCAGGCCAGGCAGACACCTGATGAGGGTAGTTTAAAGGAGGTTCACATAGCAGGTGTGGGGTTGGTCTAGATGGTCTTGCAGGTCTATTTGACTAGGATTTGCTTCTCCCTGGAAATGGGGGGTCGGGACATCTTCCATTTGGCAGCCTGGCAACATGTAAGATGGCATCCCCTGGGTGGGGGTTCATGCATTTATGATTTATAAACTCTACACCGCACCCTCTGGAACTCTCGTGGGACAGGAATATCTCTTTGACCCTCCGAGGTCCAGTTAGCCATGCCTAGCATCTCGTGCAGTTAGCTGGTGACTTCTCACCAGCCCTGACACCCAGCCCTATTTCCCTTTGAGGAAGCCAGCCCCCTGGACCATCATTTTCCACCTCTTAGGGAATCAGGAGAGGCCATCTGCTGTCCTTTTCATTCCCAGTGTCCTGTGATGTGTGAGCAAATGTCCCCGAGGCCTTAGATGGATGGCACGTATTGGATCAGGACTGGTGGAGAATCCTTCAGGTTTTCTTCAATGGGGCAATTAAATTTTGTGATCCGAGCAGCAGGATGGACCCCATGGTCTTCCTGGGTTTCCCCTTGTGCCCCACTACAAACTAACTCGGCTCAAAGGCCATCGAGACCATTTGGCGAGGGTGTGTTCCCCACGGAGAGCTTGCCCTACCTTCCAGAACAATCCCTGCCCTCGACAGGGAGCTGCTTCTTCCCGCCGAGCCCCTCTACTATAGCACTGAGCGATGTTTGCCTGCGTCAGGATTAGTCACGCACATGTCTGTCCCAGCATCGAGGCTTGGGAGGCCAGCAATGACTTCCAGCGTTGATTTAATCCATCCATCCATTCATCTGTGCATTTGGCCTCCATTTCTTGACCTGGTGCTTTGGCCTCTCCCTTCCCTGAAAGCAAGCCTTTTCATTTTGGGCGGGCTGTGTAGCGCCATGGGCTGTGGTCATGAAGCGAACGCCCTTTTTAGAGCTTTCTCCTCCGGGGTCACTGCTCTGAGCACGTCCCAGCTGGACTCATCTGCCACTGTCACCCACACGGCTTCTGTCCCCATGGTGCTTTCCCAGGCATCACCCACCGCGGCGGATCCAGGGCCGGGGTCCGAGAGGGCCCCCCACCCGTGAGCGGAGGTGTCCTCCCCAGGCCGCCCTGCCTGGTGCATGGTCCCTGCCATGAGCTTTGCCTTCAGCCTCTCTGCTTCCTCCACCCGATGGCAGTGGTTGTAATTCACCCCTTCATTCCTTCATCCCTTCATTCCTTCACAATCGACAAACATTTCTTCAAATTAGCTGGTGCTATACTAGAGCGGGCTCCCAAGGACTCATCCCCGATTTTCTCCTTTTGGAAGACAAGACGGGCATGTCTGCAAGGGGCCATGTTTGTGTGCCAGCAAAAGGCTCGACCCTTGGTTCAGCCCCAACTTCGAGATCTGAGTTCTGTTGAAGTTTGATTGCCCTCCCCGACTTTGTTCCTTACAAAACTAGGTTGATTGGTAATCAGCAAACCGTGTCCCTGGGTGTTCAGAAATCATAACCTGTGTCCTCAAGAGGCCAGAGTGACGGCTAGGGGGTCTGAGATGAACGGCTGCTTCTGGCCGTGAGCTGGCTTTTAAGTCATTAGGACACCCTGATCTTGCCCGGTGGTGATCTTAGAGTCGTTCCTGTCCCTTTCGAAATTAGTTAATGCTGGGCTCTATTTAGAGAAAATTGGGAGAGATGATTGCTCACGGAGGTGATAAGGAGCATGCCCTGTGCGGGGGTCTGCACAGAATTATCCGTTGGCAGACCTGGGCATCCAAGACACATGGTACTTCGCAACCCCTGGACGTGGCCCCAAGCATTCACGTGGGTCCCAGGCACCCCCCCACTCCCACCCCTCTAGCTCACTGCTGCCTGTGGGGACAAGGCAGAGGTCTTGGGGCCTCTGCTTAGAATTCTGCTGTGTATTCATTGCATTGGAGAGAGGGCGTAGTGAGCAAAGCCAGGACCCTGGAGCTGGACAAACGTGTATGGTTTAAACTGACCGTGACAGCTTGAGTCTGTCTTCTGGGGGAACAGTGGCACCCACCTCGCAGGGCTGTTGTGAGGATTGCTGTAACCAGGGCTTTGAACTGGGATTCTGACCAGGTGGTGCGCGTGCCCCCGGGGGCTGCTGGGGGTGGGATGGCAGGCCAGGTGGGGCAGCCTGACCCAGCAGGTTAAGCAGGGAATGGCTTTGCTAGACGTGTAGGGGGCACCGTGGGCTAGGGTGCAAATTGCTTCGACATTGTAGGGTTAGATAGGAGTAATTTTGGCAGGGACCTTTATGCCGGGCGCATGGGCCTCTTTGGGCAACACCCTTGCCCCCCCTGGGGTACGCGTTCACGCTCACCTCTGTTAAAGGTTGGAATCACCCACTGGGTCTTGCCTACCGCTGTGTCTGGCCTGTGGGCGGCACTTACACACGACCCTCCCTCCGCAAGAGATCTCTCCTGGCAGTGTCCTCCCCGCTGAAATATTAGGCACCAGCCGTCAAAGACACCGCAATGTCCCCTCTCTCAATTAACTTTTGGGCTCAAATGCCAGCAGCCTGAGTGCCTAACACAGTACCAAGCCAGTGGTAGGGGTCGCCTTCCATTTTTGTTGAATGGATGCATGGGTGAATGGCCAAATAACGGATTGTAACCAAATGCAAGTGGCAGATGTTAAAACCCTTACTAAGAGTTTGTATTTCGCTCCTGATTAACCTGTTAACAATTGTTGTATTGTATCTCATGGACTTCTGTATGACTCGTGTTGTTTGAAAACCAGGATTCTTGTTTGGAGTGTCGTGAGATGAAACTTTTTAGCTGTCTGTGTTCTGTGTTAGGAATTAGAACCCGGCAGACCCGGGGGGCCACCTAACTAACTGTGCAGTGCTGGGCAAGTCACTTCTCCTCTCTGACCCTTGGTCTCCTTTTCTCTGATGGGTCACCAGAAAGCTCCCTCCACTGGGTGGTTTGGAGGCCAGGGCCTGGGTCAGCTATAACAGAGCTGATCAAACGCTGGCGCTCATTGAGGATCGTCGTATGTTGGGGGTTGTCCGGCAAGTTCCAAGCCTTTGCGGGATCTAAGTGAGTTGAAAGTCAGCATTGATTTTATGCTCAGATTGTATTTCGACAGTCAATGGAACGTGTAAGACAGAGGCTGAGCGGTCTGCAAGTATTTAGCGAGTTGGCCCAGGGTAAATACTGGTTTGATTAATGAGTGACGGCTTTTTTCCTTCCTTGGAGCCTCCCCCCCGCCCACACCATCCCACTTTCCATCCAGGCTGCTTCTTCTCACGTGGAGGTGGCAGCAGGCTGGGGGGACTGCTTCGGGCTTGCTGTACCTGTTCATGCCGTGTCTGATTGTGGGGGCTTCTGCAGACACCTGTGTGTGCCCCGGGTCGAGTCCGCCAGGCAGGAAGAGGTTTAGAGGGGCTTCTGCTGATGTCTTTGGGGACATCTTCTTCTGCCCTTTAGGGGAAAGGCCCCTGTGCTCCTCATTTTCTCACCCCTCTTCCTTCTTTCTCTGGCTGTAAGGTGAAGAAATCGGTCTGCAGTTTCGTCTGGGGGCCTGGAACCAAGCTGGGGCAGGGCTGTTAACCACTATGCCCCGCAAGCTTCCTGCTTGGTTGGGGGTGTGGGCCCGGTTTCTCGATGAGGGAGCTGAGATTCAGAGAGAGCTGGGGATCAGAGCCAGGGCTGAGCAGTCCTGCCTGAGGAGCTGGTGCGCTTTGACCCTGCCAGCCAATCTCTCCTAGTTACTGCGGCCGGCCTCTGCTGGCCCATGTGTACCTGGCCCTGCCCCTGGCAGGGGTCACAGTGTGCCACAGCTCAGTTGGGTCCAAGTGGGCCTTGGAAGCTTGGCTGCATTGAGAAGATATTAGGGGTCATTTGGGGTTGGGGGGTCTCTTCAGGAGACCCCTGAGTTTCTTTCCTGGCCCTTGTCTCATGCTTGTGAGACAGAGCATTCTGCTGTCATCCCCAAATGCCATCTGCACCCCCAGCCTCTCTCCTGTCCTGCCCTCCCTCTGTGGAAGCCTCACTGGCCTCCCCTTCTTTCTGCCTCCTGGGCGCTCTTTATGGCCCTCACTGCTGTCCACATGATCAGCTCTTTCAGTTGCCTGAGATTTTACTGTGAGGTCTGGCCTCCAGCCCTGTGTGCCTGCCTCCAGGAGCTCTGGCACTGGACTTCCCGGTACTCCCCTCCCTTGGGCTTAGCTTAGGGGGTCCTCGCTGTGTCACTGTTTGCCGTCTGCCCCGTGGACATCACACATCCTTGAGAACATGTCTGAGCAGAGGGGGGCCTTGCCTCGGTGCTCCGGAGGGACCCCACGGGAGGGACAGGTAGTAGGCCCCTCCTCCCAGGGGACTCTGAGTCTGTGTTCAGGTGTCTGCTCCCCGATAGGCCTCGGGCTCCTGGAAGCTTAAGCTTGTGTGTGACCCAGGATGAGGGAGTCTCCCAGGGGCCCAGTGTTGACAGGTCACCCACCCCTTGAAATGGGCAGGGCTGGGTCCCCGTTTCCTGAGGGCAGGTGAGGGAGTGGAGGTTCAGTGGGGTCACAGCCAAGCTGTAGTTGAACCCTTACTCTGAGATTTGTGCTTCTCTGACCCTTCACTTCACTAGTAGGCACCTAACAGATGCTCACTGACTGACGAGGCAGGGTTTTTCATGGACGTGAAGAACTGAATTGATGGTTGGCTGATAGGCAAGTTGAATCCACATGTGTTTCTTTAGGAGGAAAGTGTGTTTTCTTGGCAAAGACTCTTCAGGGCAATTCCCGAGGGTCTCCGCCTATGGTGGGGGCTCCCCCTGGGGCAGGTGCAGCCAGAGGAGGGTCCCTCCTGATAGAAATGTTTGTCTTCTGCCCATTTTTGAAGTATTTATGTCTAGAATAAAACTTCATTTAGGCTCAAGTGTCCTTGTTTGTGTTGTGGCCCAAGTGATTTTGATAATGTGGCATTTGGTCATGCCCAGGCTGGAGGGAGGCCCTGGTAACGCCCTCCTCTGTGGCTGGCGGTGGGCCCTGAGGGTGTGGAAGTCTCCACCTGAAACGGCTTTGTTTCCAGCACTGGTGACAACCTGTATGGCACATCCAAGTCTGAGATGCAGCCGTGGGCACCCCAAAAATGTGGGGGGATTGGACTCCAGACCTTGGTTCCTTTTATCTGCTCTCACCCTCAAAGCACAGTACCCGGGCACAAGTTGAGGGATGGGACCCTGGAGGTCTTGCTCTTTTGAATTCTGGTCCTGGTGTCACCGTTTGCCAGGGCAGTGGCCTTGGGCAGGTTACAGGCATCCCGAGTCTTGGTTTTCCCACCTGTAGAATGGGTACTGAATGATAATATCCGCTCAAAGGACGCTGGTAGCCCCCGACTGCAGGCTGCGTGCCTTGCTGCACCCCATATGCTGGCTCTGAGAATCAACGTCTGGGTTTGAGGCCACTCTGGGGCCTGTGTGTGTGTGTGGCCTGGCCGATTTTTTGCTCACCTGTAACCTGGAAATAGTCACGTTTACCTGGCACGGTTATTGTGGGATTCAATGCGATTGTTTATGTGAAAATAAATGCTTTGTTACCTGGCACATGGGTCGCTTCGCCCCTTGTTCTCTGGTGAACCCTGGGTCTGACCACAGTGCCCTGCGGCCTATGGGCGCTGGTCACAGAAGCTCTGTGCTCCCCAGAACTGCAGTGGCCCAAGCGGCTGGTGTGCGGAGTGGAGGGCGTCAGGGAAGCACGCGGCCAGCTCTGGGGAGGCAGCGAGGGAGGGAAGGGTTTGCTTTTAAATACAGAGATTTAGCAGGGTCAAAGGGGTTGGGGTTGAGGCCAAAGGTGTCAGGGGTGGGGGTGGGATCAGGGAGAACTTTTAGAAACCCTCAGAGGATGGGGAGCCTGATATTTTAGAGAACATCCAAGTTTAATCGGCAGTGGTTTGGGCAGGATAGCTGGGGTGGTGTTTAGAAAGGCCAAGAGTTCCAGATTCTGGGTTAGTGAGGTGAGAACCTTCAGAGGTCCCGGGTGCAGGAGGGTGTCGGGACTAAGGGTACGCTTCTGGAAATCTCTGCAGGTGGGGGAGCCTGGGGAAGTGGTGACGTGTGGGAGCCCAGAGATCGAGGGGCACTAGCTAGAGGGGGCAGGAGCTGGTGCCTGGGTGCTCCCCTGGCCCCCCAAGGCTGCTGGGAGCCGGGGCCTTCTCCCCGTGGTGTCCAGTGGTGCCCAGTCCCGGGGGCGTCTCTCCTCTCCTCGCCCCCCTGGCCTGCCTGTCTGCATGAGAACTTGTCAGCCAGTGAGACCGGGAGCGGGCCCCTTCATCTGCACCTGTGTCTCTCCCAGCCTCCGCAGCCACAGGGACACCCTGCACACGCTCCTGCGGGACAGGCCGGACCCAAAGACTCTGCACCAGGGCTGCCCCCTGCGAGGAGGGGCATGCCCTCCTGGCCTCTCCTTGCGTAGCCACCCGCCCTCTGACTGATGGACTGCACTGATCTGAGGCTCAGACACGTGGGCTGGACCCCTACCCACCCCTCATGAACCCTGAGACTTGGGGGAGCCACCGAGCCTTCACTTGTCCACACCTGAGGAGTGGGCTCGGACACCTACCTCACAGGGTTGTTGTGAGGAGCGAGTGATGTGGTTTGAAAGCGCCTGACCTGGGGCTTGGCACACCCTTTTGTGCTCTCAATAAATGTGTTTCTTGCCTTAACAAAAACAGTGATGGATGTGCTACTAATATGAGGAGGGCTGAATGTCGGGTGTCCTGTCTGGCTGGGGCTGCTCTCATCCAGGGCGTGTGGCGGGTGGGGAGGGCAGGGGAGCCAGCTCTGACCTCCTGTGGCGGATGCGTGTTGGGGTGAACTAACTTGGGCTGGTCCCCTTCCTTCTAATGGTTTTGGGATGGCACGTTCCTTTCCAGAAAGGAATGTAGCTGGGGAGTGGAGGAAGTCTGAGCTGAGCGCAGCGTTGGGGGTCCCAAGAGCCCCAGAGGGGCTGCCCCCAGGCTGCGACTCTTCCTCCCCTCCTCCTGCACTCCCAGGGCCCAGCAGGAGCCAGGCAGAGCTGTGGTCCTGCTCGAACTGACGGTGAGTGCGTGGCCAGCCTGGGTATGACCCAGGGCCAACGCTCACTGCACAGGATGGTTACCGAGCTCAGCGGGACCCTGAGGAAGCTGCAGGGGTGGAACCTCAGACGCAGCCGCTGTCCCCCCTGGCACGGGCACCGAGCCTTGTGCCTCCGAGACCCAGCTCAGGAAAGTCAGACTGTTGGCCGAATGGTGACGGAGAGGAGCAAGGGCAAGGGACCTGTGGACCCAAGTCCACACGGAGTCCTGGGGGTCGTCACACCTGGCTTTGCTGGAGCAGATGAACTGGACATGCAACCAGTGGGAAAGGAGAGGCTGACCCCTGCCACTGCCACCCTCAACACCGAAAGTCACCACCACTGCCACCTCCATCACCTCCTCCTCCTTCCTCCTCCACCTTCTCTCTACCTCTTCCTCCTCCTACTTCCTCCTTCATCACCTTCTTCTTCCTACCTTCTCTTCCTCCCTCCTCCTCCTCCTCCTATTCCTCTTTCTTCTCATCTTCCTCCCCTCCTCCTCCCCCACGCAGGGAGGTGCCTCAAGAGAACTACAGGAGAGTCCCACCATGGGGCTGAGCATGGGGCTGAGCATGGCCCCTTCACAGAAAGAAAGAACCACCTTGGTGCCGATGGCCATGTCTCAGCCAAGGAGACTTGACCCCAGTCCCTGATGGAGATGATGAGACTCATGGTACAGAGTATGGTCCAGGCAGCATGGAGACAAGAGGAAGATGGCCTCCAGAGTGTGTCCCACTGAGATGAGTCCATTCCAGCCAAGGTGGGGCCAAGGAGCCGGGAGAGTCCTGCCCATGGTGGTCAGAGCCCCAGCCTCTGATGACGTTCAGCTATCCATGATGAAGGGCCTTCTTGATGTTCCAGAGCTGAGACCCTAGATCCATCCTCTGATGACGTTCAGATGTCCATGATGAAGGGCCTCCTTGATGTTCCAGAGCTGAGACCCAGCTCCATCCTCTGATGACGTTCAGATGTCCATGATGAAGGGCCCCTTTGATGTTCCAGAGCCGAGACCCCAGCACCAGCCTCCCATGAAGCTCAGATGTCCATGATGAAGGGCCTCCTTGAAGTTCCAGAGCTGAGACCCCAGCTCCAGCCTCCCATGAAGCTCAGATGTCCATGATGAAGGGCCCCTTTGATGTTCCAGAGCCAAGACCCCAGCTCTAGCCTCCCACGAAGCTCAGATGTCCACGATGAAGGTTCCTCTTGATGTTCCAGAGCCAAGAATGCAGTTCCAGCCTCTGATGAAGCTCAGATGCCCATGATAAAGGGGACCCTTGATGTTCCAGAGCTGAGACCCCAGCTCCAGCCTCTGATGAAGCTCAGATGTCCATGATGATGGGCCACCTTGATGTTCCAGAGCCAAGATCCCAGTTCCAGCCTCTGATGAAACTCAGATGTCCATGATGAAGGGGCCCCTTGATGTTCCAGAGCCAAGACTCCAGCTCCAGCCACCAATGAAGATCTTGCATCCAGAATGAAGGTCCCCTTGATGTTCCAGAGCCAAGACCACAGCTCCAGCCTTTGATGAAGCTCAGATGTCCATGATGAGTGGCCCCTTGATGTTCTAGAGCCAAGATCTTAGCTCCAGACTTAGATCAATCTGCACCCAGAAGGAGGGTCTCCTTGATGTTCCAGAGCTGAGACCCCAGTTCCAGGCTTCAGTGAAACTTGAACGTACGGAATGAGGGTCCCCTTGATGTTCCAGAGCTGAGACCCCAATTCCAGCCTTTGATGACACTTGGGCATCTGGAATGAGGGTCCTCTTGATGTTCCAGAGCCAACACTCCAGCCCTAGCCTCCAGTGAAGCTCAGATGTCCTTGATGAGTGGCCCCCTTGATGTTCTAGAACCAAGACCTCAGCTCCAGACTCCAGTGTAGCTTGTGCATCCAGAAGGAGGGTCCCCTTGATGTTCCAGAGCTGAGACCCCAGTTCCAGCCTTCAATAAAACTTGGATATCCAGAATGAGGGGTCCCCTTGATGTTCCAGAGCCAAGACCTCAGCTCCAGCCTCTGATGAAGCTCACACATGCAGAACTGGTGAGAAAGCCTCAAGGCTTTCTTGGACAGGACTTTGCTTGGGCAGGACTGGGTGTGTTGAGACTGGAGATGGCAGAGGAGACTCTGCTCTCCACCCATGGCCTTCAGCACTCCTCACTAGCCACACCAGAGGTAGCATTTGGACCCCATAGGAAGCTGGGTTCCAGATGCATTAGTAAGATGTGGAGTAGGGACTCCTGGCAGGAGGAACAGTGTTAGGAAGAGCATGGCAGCTGAAATAATGGATTGTGGGTGGCACTGCTGACGAAGCTTGCCCATAAGAGGGTATCTGTGCAGCAAAGCACTGTTTTATGCCTTTTAGTTGTGCTGGACTCATGGCTGGCTGCACACCAGGCTTGACCCACGGGGCTGCCAAGTTGGCTGGACCCTGGAATGTAACCCAAGCTCGTTTCTGCGGCTTAGCTCCTCTCCCAGGGGAAGGTGCTAAACGCCCACTCACCAGACTGGCGTGAAGCTGTGACCTTGGGGCTGGTCATTTCTGGTTGCCTCTTTCTAGCAACGGAAGCTCAATTGAGGTTGGGACTGAGACAGGGCCAGGCCATCACGATGGGTGTGAAGACAGCATGGGGGGCAAGGGGCGCCTCCAAACACATGGGGACATGATGGCAGCTTCCCAGATGCAGCTGTCTTCTGGGCTGGGACTCTGCCCCAAGCACCCTGATGATAGCTGTGGTCCTTCAGGAACTCAGTTGACACCAGACTGTCCACTAAGCTGAAGAGAGATGACAATTAAAGAAATAAGGCCAAAAATATTGACTTTCTCGGAAGCCCTAAGGACTCCATGGGTGGATAGAGTCGAAGCTATGGAAAGTGTCAACTTTGGGAGGAGAGAATGCGCAGTATCTGCATGAGCGGACTCTGAAGTCTCTAGACTGGGAGATTCTGAGAATCTGATTTCATCAGTTATGCCATTGAGACACAGCTCCAATAATATATCCCAGAAACTGACTTATTTTATGCAGTTGGAGCCCGCAGGAAAAGGGAGCAGCTAGCAAGAGTTCTTGAAAAACACATCTTAACGATGCCAACATCATTTTGGTGATATTTCCTGGAAATTCATTAACATTTGGAACTATGCATACAAAAACTTCTTTTATGAGTAACTGGGACTCTAGACCTGGGATGGAATGGTGGAGAAATGTCATCTTAGAGGACTGCCCTGCCCTACCCCCACCCTCATTTGGCCAAGTTATTTTAGGAGGTTTCCAAGAACAAGCAATTATTAGAATCACTCATTGCTGATTTCCTAGAAGTCCCCACAACAAATTCAAAGCCAAATGCAAACCGGGTGAGCCGGCAGGCTTGCAACATTTGTGAAGAAATGTGGAACCTGCTCTATAAAAAGTCATCTGCTTCAGGGAGCGAGGCTCAGAGTAGGCATTAAGGATGGATAGATAGAAGTTCTAGGTCATCAGGCAGAGCCCCTGATTTAAGATAGTTCAGAGACTCCTACACAGCCCCTCCCAGGAAGGTCATCCAGCTCTGGGATGTTTCTGGAGTGTGCTAGGCATTGTGATGGACTTGGGGAGGAGATGATTTTGACGCAGTCCCTGCCCTCCCAAGTGCGAGAGGCCGGATTCCAGGTGCTACCACTGTGGTCTCAGTGCAGAGGGCTTCCCTTGGATCAGGGTTAAATGGTCCAGAGAGGTCTCCCAGTTAGCTCCCCTATTTTCCAGATGAGGAACTGAGGCCCAGAGAAAGGTTGCTCCCTTGATGTCTGTTAAGACCAGCCCTCTCTCTGGAGATCAACATTCCCTACCCCAGGCTGCCTCTGATTTTACGGAGATTCAGGAAGAGCCCCAAAGGCTGAGTGGATGGCCTGCAGTCACCCATCAAGAGAGCAGAAGTAGGAAGGCTTGGCAGCAGAGCTCCCACCTCCTTGGGCAGATTGGCTGTGGTGGTGACATCCTCCAGGAGCCCAGCCCCAGCACCATGCTGGAAGAGTAGACCAGAGGGAGTGAGGATACTCTGGGGGATGGGAGAGGGGATGGGCCAGGAGGAAGCCCAACTAGGAGTCTAGGGAGCCAGGCCCAGCCACAGTTTGCCCCACTTCCCCCTCAGGGCCTCAGTTTCCCCATCGTTCATTTTGTCCTTCTCCTGTTTGTGGGAGCGGCTGCCGCTGGCCAAAGGGATCAGTGACAGGGAGGCTGGAATGGAAGGTCATGGCCTCCTTCCTTCCCCGGGGGGACTAAGTGGGGCCCCAGACTTCACTGACACTTCTAGCTCAGCTCTTAGAGGAAGCAGGGAAGGCAGGGAGATGCCCGGGGACTGCAGTTTTCTCCCAGATGACTGTAATTTTCCCCTTCTCACCCTTACCAGTAGCTGCCATTCTGGAGCGGGGGCTGGAGTGGGGCAGCATCAGGTGGGCCCTGGGAGAACTTTCTCCCAAGCTCCGCTCACCTGAGGGCTGTTTTCATGTGCCAGCCTGCCGGTGAGGGGACAGCATTCCTAATCGTGTCTTCCGCGTACTTCTCAGGAGACACTTGGGGCTCTGCACCCTGCGATCACATGGGGGCTTAGGGGAGACAGTCCCAGCAGCAGCAAAAGCCCCCTGCGGAGGCGGGGCCCACCTGTGGGTGGGTGGAGGTGGGCCAGGAGGATGGACGGGCAGGGCAGCGGGGGCAGCAGAGCAGCCAACTGGCCCAGAGAGTCAGGCCGAATTCAAGCCAGATGTTACGCAATCAGCAGAGGAGGGGGCGCCCCACACCCCAGAAGGCATTTATTAGGCGGATTTGGTATCTGTGCATTTCCCAGACAGCCCGCAGCGCCACGGCTGCCTTCCTGCGGCCCAGGGGCCTCTAGGGACCGAGCATCCCCAGACCTCGAATTGGGTCGGGTGCGGGGTGGGGTGGGGGCTGGCAGGGTGTTGTGGAACATTACCTATATACCTGCACTTTACAAAGCACTTTATCTGTTTGCTTGGTGTTGGCTGGTGGTGGAGTTGAGTGGAGGTGTGCCTGTCAGTGGGCTGGGTGCTCCTGTCAGCTCCCCCCCATGTCAAGGTGGAGACCCTGGGCTCAGAGAAGGGCAAAGGCCATTCTGGGGACACTCACATGTCCGTAGGGGGACAGGGGTTCACTGTCCTGCGAGGGGCCATTTCTCTGATGCCATGGCTGGGGGCCTCCGTGCCCAGCAATCAGAGGACCACACTGCTGGGAGGAAAGCCCCCCCCACCCCCCAGTGTGCCCCAGAGCTGATCTTCTGGGATTGGTCTCCCAGACTGGAACCTGCCTCCCTTCACTTAGAACTGACTGTGACCCCAACGGGCCTTAGCTGCTCCCCACCCCGCAACAGCCTTTGCTCATGCCGCCTGTGAGTGGGCTACCTCTAGAGCTTTTCTGCAGCCTGGGACCCTGGTCCAGGAATCAGTCTGCACCCCTGTACCCCAGCTGCCACGCCAGCCCCCAGCACATGTGGGCACCAGATCGGTGTTGGGTGACTGCCCCAGGCTAGGCTCAGGTGTGGTCCTGGCCCCAGGGGGGCTGTGTGCTGAGGGTCCCTGGCCTGGGTTGGGGGGTAGATGAGTGCCCCTGCCTGCTTGTGTGTGCCTGGATCGGGGTGTGTGTGTGTGTGTGTGTGTGTGTGTGTGCGCGCGCGTGCGCGTGCGTGTGTGAGCGGACATGCATGCGTGCGAGGGTCTGTGCTTGTGCGTGTGTGCATGGGTGAGAGAGACAGATGGTGGAGGGTGACTGGAAGTGAGAGACAGATTGGATCTCTCCCTAAGCCCGGACACCCTGAGTGCAGAGTCCCCATCCGCTTCTCCCGCAGACCTACTCCCCACTGTCACCCCCTGCCACATGCCCCCTGGAGCTTTGTCCACAGCCCATCTGTGTGTCCATTTCTGCCAGAGTGGGCAGGAGAGTGGCAACCTTGGTCCCTGACCCCTTGCCCTTCATTGTTGCCCCCCCCCATTGCCTCTCCTTAGCAATGCTGTCATAGGTCAGGGGGATTTTGAACTGCCGACGCCCATGAGCTGCCGACGCCCCCTCTTACCAGCTCTGCCCTCTTACCAGTAGGCTTTTCCCTTCTGTGTCCTGGCGTGGAGCCCTCCCCTCCTGCAGTCCCCCAGCTCCTGCTCCTTGGGCTGGGGTTCTAACCAGCTCCCCCATACCAGCCCCTAGACCCCAGCTACCAGGGCAGCTCACGGTAGAGTTCAGCCATCTCGCAGATGGAGGGACAAGAACGGGTTGAGCAAGGCGCGGCTGGGTCCTCTGCCCAGCCTCTACGGCCTGCCCAGCCTCCCCTGCTGCTGCCCTGCCGCCCGGGGCATCTGCCCCCCGTGGTGCTGACCAGGGACCTCAGGACCAGATGGGGCCTCCCAGACCTCGGCTGCTGCACCCCACCCTTGCCAGAACGTCGGACCGGGGGATAGCTGTGTCCCGGATGCTGCAGGATCCAGGTCAGTTCCCGCTGTGCCTCATGGCGCCCCACCCCCCCTTATCCTCCAGGTGCTGCATCTACCTGAGATTCACGGTCCGAACACCATGATTTGGATGGGAAAGTGCCAAGAATGACATCAGATTTTTTTGTGTGTGTGTCCGATTGGTTTGCTGGTGAGGTTGAGAGTGGACAAATCAAACGAGCCTTATCAACAGCCCTGAGCTTTTGACAAATCTATATATGCTATATGTATGATATATACAGGCATGTAAATATTATAGAACATGCAGGAGATCATGTTGTTGCAACCCTTTAAACTTGGCGTTGTTGCCAATTCAAAAATGGGCTGGGGAGAAGGAGGGGATAGGTGACTTTTCAAAATTCCTTTATGGGGTATGCAAGCAAAAATGTTTGCTGACCCCTGTTCCAGGGTGTCCACTGTTCCTCACCGGCAAGGTTCTCAAGGCCTTTGTAATTGTTCGCCAAGCTTCGCGCGTGGTGGATATTCTGTTGATGACGTGGGCATGGCGGGGGTAGTGGGCCAGATGCTGGGCTGGGCTGTGGTTGTAAAGGCTCTTGATTCATGTCCCACCTTGGCCTTCAGAAGTTTCCAGGTCCCCCTGGTGGGTCCTGGGTTCCTCCTCCTTCCCATCTCAGCTTTTGGGGGGGGGGTCCATGTCATGCACTTCTGTCACCATGGGCTCCATCATCATGGCTCCTCACCCTTAGCACTGTTTCACTGTCATCTGCAACTGCTGGGTCCCAGGGCCCGGGACCCTGCGGGTCGGCCATCTCGGGCTCCCATCACCTCCACCTGGCCTCTGTCATCCTGGGCACGGCATCTCATCTCCATCACTGTGGACCTGGCCATCACCCATCCATCATCCGCCTCACCTCCATCATCCTCGCTTCGGGGCTCCCTCTGGCCGCCAGGGCCTTGTACATGGTAGGCTTTCATTCATTCGTTTGCATATTCGGTGAAGGTCTACTGTGTGCCAGGCCCTGTGCCAGGCATCAAGTAAATGGACATTGCCCTTGGGAGTGCACGCCTCGGGGAGACGCACGAGAGCCGGCGGATGGCGGCGAGCCTGGGCCCGGGCAGCTTGGGGATGCGGTGCAGAGAAGAGTGAATCTGACCGCGGGGGCTGACGGGGCAGAGGGTTCAGCCAAGGTCCTGCTGAGTGGGGTCTGGAAGGAGAGGTCAGATGTGCTCTCTTTCCTCCCTGCTGGTGGCTGACATCTTAGAAATGGCACCAGGAACCCAGGCGCTCGCCGCTTGTCCATGGGGTCCTCGCTCCTAGGCCCTGGTGTGGTTCCTGCCCCTCCAGGAGCCTGGGCTCCCTGCACTCTGCACCCCATTTTCCGGGTCAGCCTCCTGGCTGTCCCCTTTGTTGGAGATCATCCAGTCCTATCTACATCCATTGTTGGTCACATCATTCCCTTTTTAGAGGGGAAAACGGCTGCTCAGATGAGTTCCCTGAGTATTAAATGTCAGCACTCAGAGGGTTAAGAACCACATTCTGTGCTCTTGCCACCAAAGTGGACATGAGAGAGGGAAGCAGGACCTTTGCTTCTCATTGCGCAGCCCTGGGCTGGTTTCAAGGCAGGGTTAGATCACCTTGGAGGAGGGGAAGTTGCTGGGGGGAGGAGGGAGTGGGCTCCATGTGTGATGCAGTGTTCATGTTTCTGGGGTGAAATCAGAAAATGTGGACAAGGCAGTGAATTTTTTGTAAAGCAAAATGTATTCCATTGTAAAAATCTGAGTTGTGTCCTTGTTGCGTTGGGGCTGTTACAATGTACTTGGGTTCTCCGGAACAGTGGTAGTCCAGGATGGAATCGTTTTGCCTCTTGACTTTAATGCCTGTGCTTGGCCAGGTGTTGGTTGTCAAATATCCATTTTGGAAGTTTCTAGGTCTTGGAGAGCCAGAATCTTGGACCCTCTGGTGTCCATGAAGACCCTGTAGATGTTTTGGGTGGAGGTTGCATGGGCTTGTGGGGTGTGACGGTGGCTCAGAGGTCTTAAAAGTCCCCTTCAAAAATTGGAGTGCACTCAGTGTTAGAGGGTCTGGGTGGGCTTCAGGAGGTATGTCAGGTGCGTTAACGTGGAATTCTACCTTCGGCAGATGATCTTGTCTAACTTTTAGGATTGTCTGGTGGCCTCTTTCGGTTTGCTCCTGAATCACAATGAGTGTGGTGTGTGCGGACTGCCTTGGGATGAGGTGGTGCCCTGGGCTCCCTCCCTCACCCCAGTTCGCCCATCACCTTAGGGGAGGGGCAGCTCCTCATTGGGTGGTCCTGGGGGTGAACACCTCTCCTGGTTCCTGCCCGAACTAACCTGTCCTCACTCATGTGTCACACTGAGCCCCTCCTCCCTCATGTGTCACATTGGGCCCCTCCTCGCTCACCTGTCACACTCAGCCCCTCCTCCGTAATGGGTCACACTGGGGTCCTCCTCACATTTCACACTGAGCTCCTCCCCCTTCATGTGTCACATGGAGTCCCTCCTCATGTGTCACGCTGATACCCTCCTCCCTAACGTGTCATGCTGAGCCACACCTCACTCACGTGTCGCACTGAGCCTCTCCTCCCACACGTGTCACACTGAGTCCTTCCCTCACGTGTCACGCTAACACCCTCCTCCCTCACATGTCACGTTGAGCCCCTCCTCACTCATGTGTCATGCTGAGCCACTCCTTACTTTGTCACACTGAGCTCCTCCTCTGTCATATGTCACACTGAGCTCCTCCCCCCTCACGTGTCACACTGAGGCCCTCCTCACTCATGTGTCACACTGAGCCCCTCCTCCTTCACCTGTCACATTGAGCCACTTCTCACTCACCAGTCACACTGAGCTCCTCCCCCATCATGTGTCAGACTGAGTCCCTCCTCCCTCATGTGTCACACTGAGCCCCCCTCCTTCACCTGTCACATTGAGCCACTTCTCACTCACCAGTCACACTGAGCTCCTCCCCCATCATGTGTCAGACTGAGTCCCTCCTCCCTCATGTGTCACACTGAGCCTCTGATCCCTCCTGTGCCACATTGAGTCATGTCTCACTCAAATGTCACACTAAGCCCCTCCTCCCTCATGTGTCACATTGGGCCCCTCTGCTAAGCCCCTCCTCCCTCATGTGTCACACTGAGTTCCTCCTCACATGTCACACTGAGCTCCTCCCCCCTCATGTGTCACATTGGGCCCCTTTGCTGAGCCCCTCCTCCCTATGTGTCACACTGAGTTCCTCCTCACATGTCACACTGAGCTCCTCCCCCCTCATGTGTCACTGAGTCCCTCTCTCACATGTCACGCTGACACCCTCCTCACTCATGTGTCACGTTGAGCCCCTCCTCACTCATGTGTCACACTGAGCTCCTCCTCCGTCATGTGTCACACAGAACCCCTCCTCCCTCACATGTCACACTGAGCCCCTTCTACCTCATGTGTCACATTGAGCCCCTCCTCACTCATGTGTCACACTGAGCTCCTCCTCCATCATGTGTCACACAGAACCCCTCCTCCCTCATGTGTCACACTGAGTCCCTCCTGCCTCATGTGTCATGCTGACAACCTCCTCCCTAATGTGTCATGTTGAGGCCCACCTCACTCACGTGGTACGCTGAGCCCCTCCTCACTCATGTGTCACACTGAGCTCCTCCTCCCTCACATGTCATACTGAGCCCCTCCTCCTTCACCTGTCACACTGAGCTCCTCCCCCTTCATGTGTCACATTGAGCTCCTCCTCTGTCATGTGTTACACTGAGCCCCTCCTCCCTCACGTCATGCTGAGTTCCTCCTCCCTGTGTTACACTGAGCTCCTCCTTTGTCATGTGTCACATTGAGCCCCTCCTCCCTCATGTGTCACTCTGACACCCTTCTGACATCATGTGTGATGCTGAGCCCCTCCTCCCTCACATGTCACACTGACACCCTCCTCCCTCGTGTGTCACACTGAACTCCTACCCCCTGTATCACACTGAGTTCTTCCTTTGTCATGTGTCACACTGAGCTCCTCCTCCCTCATACGTCATACTGAGTCCCTCCTCACTTATGTGTCACACTGAGCTCCTCCTTTGTCTTGTGTCACATTGAGCCCCTCCTCCCTCATGTGTCACACTGAGTTCCTCCCCCTCATATGTCACTCTGACACCCTCCTCGCTCATGTGTGACGCTGAGCCCCTCCACTCATCTGTCACACTAAGCCCCTCCTCCTTCATGTGTCACACTGTGTCCCTACCTCATGTGTTACACTGAGCCACTCCACTCACCTGTCTCACTGACACTCTCTTCCCACGTGTGTCACACTGAGTCCCTCCTCCCTTTCGTGTCACAATGAGCTCCTCCTCACTCACCTGTCATACTGAGCCCCTCCTCCCTCACATGTCACACTGAGCTCCTCTTCACATGTCACACTGAGCTCCTCCCCCCTCACGTATCACATGGAGTCCCTCCTCCCTAACATGTCACGCTGAGGCACACCTCCCTCACGTGTCACGTTGAGCCCCTCCTCCCACACGTGTCATACTGAGCTCCTCCTTTGTCATGTGTCACATTGAGCCCCTCCTCCCTCATGTGTCACACTGAGTTCCTCCCCCTCATATGTCACTCTGACACCCTCCTCCCTCGTGTGTCGCTGAGCCCCTCCACTTTTCTGTCACACTAAGCCCCTCCTCCTTCATGTGTCATACTGAGTCCCTACCTCATATGTTACATTGAGCCACTCCTCACTCACCTATCACACTGACACTCTCTTTCCACATGGATCACACTGAGTCCCTCCTTCCTTATGTGTCACAATGAGCTCCTCCTCACTCACCTGTCATACTGAGCCCCTCCTCCCTCACATGTCACACTGAGTTCCTCCTCACCTGTCACACTGAGCTCCTCCCCCATCATGTGTCACATGGAGTCCCTCCTCCCTAACATGTCATGCTGAGCCACACCTCACTCATGTGTCACACTGAGCCCCTCCTCCCACATGTGTCACACTGAGCTCCTCCCCCCTCATGTGTCACACTGAGTCCTTCCCTCACGCTAATGTGTCACGCTAACACCCTCCTCCCTCACATGTCATGCTGAGCCCCACGTCACTCATGTGTCATGCTGAGCTCCCCCTCACTCATGTGTCACACTAAGCCCCTCTTCTGTCATGTGTCACACTGAGCCCCTCCTCACTCCCGTGTCACACTAAGCCCCTCCTCCTTCACCTGTCACATTGAGCCACTTCTCACTCACTAGTCACATTGAGCTCCTCCCCCATCATGTGTCAGACTGAGTCCCTCCTCCCTCATGTGTCACACTGAGCCTCTGATCCCTCATGTGCCACATTGAGTCATGTCTTACTCAAATGTCACACTGAGCCCCTCCTCCCTCGTGTCACATTGGGCCCCTCCTCACTCACCTGTCACACTGAGCCCCTCCTCCCTCATGTGTCACACTGAGTTCCTCCTCATATGTCACACAGCTCCTTCTCCCTCATGTGTCACACTGAGTATCTCCCTCACATGTCACACTGACACCCTCCTCCCTCACACACGTCACAATGAGCCCCTCCTCACTCATGTGTCACACTGAGCCTGCCCCCCTCATGTTTCACACGGAGCCCCTCCTCCCTCACGTGTCACATTGAGACACATCTCACTCACCTGTCACACAAAGGCCCTCCTCCTTCATGTGTCACGTGGAGCCCCTCCTCCCTCACCTGTCACAGGGAGCCCCTCCCACCTTCATATGCACACTGAGCCCCTCTCCTCTCGTGTCACATTGAGACATACCTCACTCATCTCTTACACTAAGCCCCCCACTCTCATGTGTCACACTGAGCCCCTCCTCACTCACCTGTCACACGGAGCCCCTCCTCACTCTCCTGTCACACAAAGCCCCTCCTTCTTCATGTGTCACCCAGAGCCCCCCTCCCTCATGTGTCACCCTGAGCCCCTCCTCACTCATGTTTCACCCTGAGCCCCTCCTCACTCACCTGTCACACTGAGCCTCTTCTCCCTCACGTGTCACTTGGAGCCCCTCCTCCCACATGTGTCACATGGAGCCCCCTCCTCACTCATGTCACACAGATTCCCTCCTCATTCACCTGCCACACTGATTCCCCCCTCCCTCGTGTCACACTGAGTCCCTCCTCCTTCAGGTGCACACTGAGCCCTTCCCTACCTCTCTGCCCTCCGCCCTTGGCCGCGGCTGTTGTCTTTTGCACCCCCACTGACTCAGGTTCCATGCATGGCAGAAGGTGGCCCGCACCATGCCCCTGTGCTGCTGGAGTCATTAACCCATTAACCACCGTGGCAGCCTGCCCAGGTGGATGCCTGGGGTGGCGAGGGGGGCGAAGGCCTTGCCCACAGCAGGAAGCCACTAGAGCAGGTCATGAAAGGCCATGGCTCTCCCCCCACCCCCCAGCTCCTCTTCTCTCCCCTGCCTCCTGCCTTTTTGTCTCTTCTTCCCAGTCTTTCATGGCATCAGGAGTCTTGCTGGGTTCAGGACGGCCTTCCTGATGAGCTGGGCCACGTCAGGTGTGTTGTGCCTTCACTGGGTGGAAAGCTTTGGAGCAAGACGTGACACAGGCCACACTGAAGCCCCACCCTGAAAGGACTTGGTCTTGGCCTCTCGGGGGTGCTCCAAGAAGTGGGCAGTGTGTGACACGTGGTAGACAGGTGGTTCTCCAGCCCCCTGGGCACCAGCTTTCTGAGGCCTGAAGGCTGGCGCCAGGGCCCTGAATCTGCATGTTCAACCAGCTAGTCAGCGAGACTCTGTGGTGGGTGGCCCGAGGCCTCACTCTGAGAAACAGCCTTTTGCAAGCAGTAAGCACCTGGTGCTTCTCCTCTTCCCTGCTCCTGACCCGAGGTCTGCCATGCTCATCCTGGCCCCTCTCTTTCACTGCTCATCTTTGTTGCCCTCGGGCCGAGCTAAACTCACCTTCCATGGAGGCCTGACCTTCAGCCGCCTGGGTGTCTGTGTGAAATCCTAGGTTGAAGGTGTTTCTGAAACGCATCCTCTGTTTATTCTGGAAGACCCCGGACAGGGGTCAGGATGAGGGTGTCTGTCTGGGTCCGAGATCCCCTCGTGGTGGTGCCCACTGGCCCAGCAGCAGGGCCCATGGGGTGTGGAGGGCGGGGCTGGGTTGCCTCCTCTTCTCACTTTGGGAGCAGCGCAGGGCCTTTGGGCTTAACTCCCGTCTCCCCCTCACATGGGGGCCTGCATCACAGGCCCCGCATCGGACCTGTGGCCCCTGCAGGAGGGGCAGGTGCGTCTGGACCCGAGTGGTGAGTAGCCTACTGTGTGCGCGGTTGCATGTTTGGGAAACAGGCCCAGCATGAGCCAGGCCTGAAGGCTGGAGCACTTGGGGCATGGGGGTGGGTACAAAGGGAAGGTAGGTGACAAGAGGGGCTGATAACCTTCCCTGGGGTGGACCTTGGGGCTCCCCCGATCCCTGAGTGCTGCCAGAGCTCCCTGGATGCCAGAGATCCTGGGAGGTGGGATGTGGGCACATTTAGGCATGACTTGGTGCAAGCCTGGTGCCCGAGTGCCGGGAACCCCTTGTCCAGAGTCATCAGATGCTTGTCTCCCCTTGTTTGCGGTGTCCGTGATGTCATAACCCATGCAACCCAATTGTCATTTGCTACTAATTTTCTTTTCCTTTTCGTTTTTTGTTTTCTGTTTTTCTCTTTTTTTTCTTCAGGAGGAAAATGGTTTGTATTGTTTTTTCTTAAACTCTTTCTAGGGAGGTGGGGACCTCAAAAACACCCAATGTTTTTGCTTTGTCAGTAGCTCTCCGAGGGCTGCCTCTCTTCTCTAAATGGGCTTAAAGCCCCTCTGTTTGGGGGTAGCAGCAGGGACTCCGTGAAGCCAGGATGCTGCTGTCTGCTGGTGTGGGAGGCTGAGTCTCCTGCTAGTCCCCGTGTGTGTGCCTGTGTGTGCCTGTCACCGTGGGTGAAACTGTGCACCTCGGTGGGCGTCTGGCCCCTCCACTGTAGGGCCAGGCTGATGGGTGACACATTCTCCGTTTGGCCCCTGCTGAGAGACCCCGCCCCCGCTCTTGGCAGGACTTTGGCCTCAGGCACACGAAGGGTCACCCCTCCACACCCCAGGCCCCCAGGGCAGCCCCTACCGAGCAGGCACACAGGTTTGCCTGTGGGCAGCCAGCCTCTGGGACCCCCAGGGGCTGCCTGAGCGAGGGGTCAGTGCTGGGAGTGACATCCCCACTGTGACCCCAGGCGGTGCCCCAAGGCAGTTCACCACCACCAATGATTTCGAGAGCCCCCAGAAGTGACATCTGGGAGCAGAGGGGATTTTAGGAGATCCTCTCTCTGCTCCCGTCCCCCATTTGATGACAGGCAACAGGGCTGAGATGAGCACAGTCATTAGCCAGGGCTACCCACGAGTCAGGATCAGGGCCACTAAGGGAGACGCTGGGGTCCTGCAGCTGAGCCTTTGATCTTGACCTATAGGACCCACTCATGGCCTCTTGGGGCTGCCGTCAGGGGCAGATGCTAGGTGGGCAGACAGATGTGGTGCCCCTGGCTCCTAGAGCCGCCATGATGTCAGCTCTTGGTGGGGGTGGTTCCGGGGTCCTGTGACAGTAGACATGCGGGGTGGGTGTGGCAGGGGTGGAATGGCCTGTGGTGACAGAGCAGAGGCCACCGGGGAGGGTCCCCACTCCTGGCTCTGTCTGTTCCTGACTCCTCTGCCTACACCAGCAGGTTGCCTGGGGTGCGGAGGGTGGAGGATAGGAGCCCTGAGTGTCAGCTGTGCTGACCACTTCCTTTGTGAGCCCTGCAGGGTCCAGCGACAGATGAGGAAACTGAGGCAGGGGGTGGGGCATGCAGCCAGCCAGCAGGGGGGAGGGTGGGGGTGGGTGGCAGCCCAGAAGTACTGCTGAACCCCTGGCTTTGCACTTGGGGATCCTGACCATGATCTCTTGGTGCTGCTATCAGGGGCAGATGGCTTAAATAGACGGACAGGGGGCCACAGCCAGTCACCCCTGGGGACCAGTGAGGGCACAGGACATGAGCCTGGTATGCCGCTACAGAGCCTGCAGAATTCTGGGGGTCAGTGGGGGCCATGGTTTTCCTTAGGATGGTGTGAGGGGGAGAGGGGCAGTAAGGGAGATGGATGGGATGTCAGGTTCCTGCAGAGCCCCCGACCTTTGAACCTGAGATCTGCTTGGTGATCTCATGGTGCCACCGTCAGGGGCAGAGTTGAGGGCAGAGTCAGGGGCAGAGTTAGGGGCGGAGTTAGGGGCAGGGGCAGGGTAGACCTGGTGGGAGGAGGTGTGGGGTGTTGTGTGAGGGCCCCCAGGTGAGGGTCCCGGTCGTGCAGGCAGTCGTTCATGTCCTTCCACCATGCCCCAGTTCCCCAGTGTGGAGGGTGGGGGCAGCTGTGCTCTTGGAGGTCAGAGGCTGCCGCTGGATAGGTGAAGCTGAGGCCAGGCGGGGGGCCCTCAGTCTGTATGTGCTGGGCCATGGGTTGAATGGGCCTGAGTGAATCAGTGCCATCCTCCCTTTGCCTGGACTCCCCGGGGGCCCCCTCCTCTCCCCAGGGCAGTGCACCCCACCCTCTGAACAGCCAATTTTGCCACTTTCAGGGCAGTGTGATCTTGGCCTCCACTGAGGATGATAGAGGGGGAATTGTTTGAAGCTGGGGCTCCTCTTCCCGAACCCTCTGCATTAGGGGGCAGAGAACAGCCTGCCCAGCCCGCATATCTTGTGTGGGAGTTAGGCCCAGGCCAGAGGTGAGACTTGACCCTCAGGAGGAGGCAGCTCCCAGTGTCCCCCTGACCCCCATCCCAGTTTGTGTGCCCGGCACGAGGTGGGGCCTATTTAGGGGGAGAGCCCAGCACCCCTCCTCCATCCTGCTCTCCACCATCTACCTTCAGAACAAACCACAGAGTCAGATAATCTTTTATTTTGCTTTATTTTGGGGGTGGGAAAGGTGAGGAGGTGGGAAAGTGGGGGGGTTTCCTCCCCATGGCAGAGAGCGGTGGGTCTGGTACAGCACAGCTGTGCTCAGCACAGTCCACTGGGTGTCTGGGGCCTTCCTCAGTCTCTCTTGGAGCCCCCTCCCCTGTCGTGGACCTCTGGGTTCCTGTGCTATCAGTATTGGGAGGGGAGAGGGAGCCCTGCCCAGTGAGGTCACCCCCTCAATGTCCGGGGAGTCATGGGGACTCTCAAGAATGCAAATCCGGTGAGTACTGGTACGTCGGACGCTCTGTGGAGAGGCGCTGTCCAGGTAAGGGCAGAGCTCAGGGCCAGGCAGAGTCAGGGTCGAGGGAGCTGAACCAGACGGTGGGGGTGGGCTTGCTTTGCAGGGGGTGGGCGAGGGAGGTGCCACAGCGCTCCACGAGGTGTTGAGCGGGGTGGGGGGTGGGGGGCGGGGGGTCAGGAGCCCAGGGGGAGCAGGAGCACCGGTGGTGGAGGTAGAAGAAGTCAGTGGAGCACCCGAGGTCAGTGTCCCAGGATGGCACATGGTGGCCACTCGTCTCTCCGGGGGAAGGGGGGGGTGGGTCCCCGGCACCTGCTTGCTTGGCTGCGTCCGCTGTGCCTGATTCTTCACCTGGCCTTGGGGCATGGGGTCATCTCCTGCTCACCACTGCTCTCTCCCTCATTGATCTCACTCCCAGCTGCAAGCCCGGGACCTGGGCAGTTAAGACGGGACTGTGGTTGTGTAGCCCTGAGCTGGCTCTGGGTCTCTGATGGTTGGATAGTCCGTTGTTAGCACAGATGATGTTGCTGGTTGATGAGTTGAAGAAATTTTTGCCCTTCACAAGTGGGTTCCCCTTGGGTCAGGAGTGGGCGGGAAGGGGGGCGCTTGGGCTGAGTGAAGCAGGCCGAGGCACGGGGAGTCTGGAAGGAGAGGCCAAGGTGGGAGGCAGAGGTGTGGAGGGTGTGGCGCTGGCCGGGAGGCGCTTCACTCAAGGCTCGCACTGTCCTCGTCCCCGGGCAGCTCTTCCAGCCTAGCTTCTTCCCGGGGTGGGCTCGCCCACTCGGCGGTCGGGGACGCCTCTGCGTAGACCGTCGTCAGAAAGCGGATCAGGGCCCTGGCCGCCAGCTCCTGGGTGATCAGGTCGGGCTGCCTGGCGGCGCTGTGGACACGGGGCAGGTGTCGGCTCAGGAAGGCGAGGACTTGGGAGGGCATGGGGAGGTGTCGGAGGGGCTGGAGGGCCGCCACGGTGGTGTCGGTGCTGAGGGCCTCCCGCACGTCGTTCTCCTGCTCGTCCTGCGAGGTGTCTTGCAGGCCGTCATGCAGGCCACACTGACGGTAACGTTGCAGGTCGTCTTGCAGGGCTTCTCGCAAGACGACATCTTCGTCACCCACGACGTGCAGCTCCAGAGAGCGGGTGCCTCCGGGGAGGGGGTGGGCTCCTCCCGGGGTGCCGACTCGGACGCTGAAGAACTCGCACAGCAGCACCCAGAAGCCTGGTGTGAGCTGCAGGCCCCGGCGGGTCAGGGGGAGCAGGGCGCCTTGCTGCCAGTGGCCGGGGCCTGGGAGCAGCCCGGCCAGCTCCTGGGCCGGGACGGCGCTCGTGCCCACGGGCAGGGGCACTGGGGCGAGGAGCTGCGCCATGGCCGTAGCCATGCCGCTGCCGGGGCCGAGGGGCGCGGCCGGGCCGAGGGGCAGCCAGCGCCGGGGTGGGGGCCGAAGCACGGCCCAGGCTGGCGTGGGCAGCGTGGAGAGGCGGCGCTTGAGCTTCAGCAGCACGAGGAGTGCTGCCACGGCCAGGGTGTCCTTCCAGAACAGGAGGCCTCGGAAGAAGTGCAGAATGACTGCTCTGATCTGGGCCATGCTGAAATGGGCGAGGAAGCTGTTGAGGATTTGGTCGATTGGTATCAGAGCCAGGAACTCCTGCTGGAGGTTCCGGCCATTTGGCTCGTCCTGGTGAGGGGCATCTTCGTTCTCGTCTTCTTCCCCGGAGTCTAGTGACCGGTCCCTGGGGGACCCTCCCGTAGAGAACAGCGACCTTGCCCGGGTGGCAGTGTTGTGCTGGAAAGCCCTTCGGTTGAGGTGTCTCGGGGGCGGCAGAGGCCGGCCGCCATCTTGTGCTGGCCGCTCCATGACGTCAAAGTTGAAGTGGGAGAAGAAGAAGACCCAATGCCCGGGGAGAAGTACGGTGAGCCTGTCATTATTCAGAGAGGCTAGATCCTCTGTGTTGAGAAGGATCATGATGGGCTCCTCGGTGTTCTCCAGGTAGCGGGACCACACCGTGAAGGCAGCCCTTATCGGAAGAACCCTCATCTCCAGTTGAGGGTAGGCGACTTCGATAGGCGAGATGCTTCGGGAGTAGAAAGCGCAGCACACTCTCTTGCCGGTTTGGTCGTCTATTTGGATGAGGGAGGCGTGCAGAGCCGTCTTGGTGACGCCTGTGTCCAAGTAGAAGGGGTTCTGCGGCTTGGGGTGGTGCAGGAGGGGCGCCTTGCGGAAAGCCCGCTTCAGGCACTCGAAGGCCTCTTGCTCCTCGTCTCCCCAGGAGAAGGTGGGGGTGGTCAGCAGCAGCCGCGCCAGGGGCTCTATGATAATGCTGAAGCGCTCCACGAAGTGCTGGTAGGGCAGGATGAACTGGATCAGGTGTTTCAGGGACTTCTTAGAGCCGGGCGTGGGGTACCCTGTGACGGTGTTCACGATGCTCTTGTTGAGTTTCACCCCTTTGGGGGTTATGACGAATCCCAGGAACTCGACGGTGTGTCGGTGGAACTGGCTTCTATCCAGCGAGCAGTAGACGTGGTGGTGTCGGAAGCGGACCAGGACTTGTCGGACATGTTGGAAGTGTTCCTCCTGGCTCATTGAGTAGACCAGGACGTCCTGCCCATAGGAGAGCACGAAGTAACCCAGCATGTCCTTTAGGATAAAGTGGAGCACGTTCTGAGGGATGATCGGGTCTGAGGATAGCGGGAAGGGCTGGTAGCTCTTCATCTCTTGAGGCTCGAAACCAAACGCTGCTTTCCATACATCTTCTGCTTGGTGTATGTTCATGCTTTCCTCCACAATGGTCCCCCGCAGCTCCAGCTTTGTGAACCATGTAGCTCCGTGTAACTGGTCGAACAGTTCTGGAATCATCTGTATGTAGTCCTGTTTGTTGGTCAGCATGCTGTCCGGGTTCCAGTTTTCATCCCGCGGCCTGGCACTTTTTTGCATCCCGGCACCCACAGGTTCCCACGGCGCGGTGGAGGGACATTCGTAAAAGGTCTCGCTGTGATCACTGTCTCCAGCCTGCTGAAGCTCAGAGGGCTCTGATTCAGAAAGATCATCGGATCCGTCTGAGCTTGGCTGGTCGGAAGTCTCATCATCTGCTTCCTTCGGGTTAAACACGTCGGCCAGGTCGGAGTACAGGGGCGGCAGTCCGGGCAGCAGGCTTATGGCATGTCTTTCTAGTGCGATGCATGGTGGGGGCGGGCGGAAGCACTTCTGAAGGCAGTAGGGAGAGTGGAAGGTGCAGCGGCCTTGGATCCAGTCGACCTCGGGGGTGTGGATCCGGAGCCAGTTGATGCCTAAGATCACGGAGAAGTTGGGGGACGGAACGATGTCGAATTCGATGGACTCCTGGTGGTTCTGATGGATGCACACCAGGGGCTCGGTGTAGAGCCAGACAGGTTCGTTGCCGATCAGTGAGCCGTCCACACCTTGGACCATCTGCGGGTAGGGCTTCTCGTAGAGCTCCACGTAGTGCTCTTGGGCAAACCTCTCATCCATGAAGTTGCCGCCCGCCCCCGAGTCAACCAGGGCCTGCACCGCGACGCTGTGGTACGGGTTCACTCTGACCAGGAGCAGCAGGAAGAGGTGGTTGCGGTTAATGGTGGGGCGCACTTCGCAGGGCAGCCAACTGCTCACCATCCACCTCTCCGGGGCAGGTGAGTCGATCCAGGTCAGATTCCGTGGGCGGGCCTCTGGGGGCAGCCTGAGCATGGCCCTTCTCTCTGCCAGCTTTTCTTCTATCTGCAGGATGAGCACAATCAGGCTGTCCAGCGAATCTGGCTGCGGGACCCGGAACAGATAGTGCCTGATCTCCTCATTGAGCCCCTGGCACAGGTGGGCCTGCAGGACTTCGTCCGACCAGCCCAAGGTGGGTACCAGGCCCTGGAACTCGTTGATGTATTCGATGGCGGGGCGATTCCCCTGCCTGATGCTGAACATGGCATCTTCGGCCACACACAGTGCCTGTCGGTACTCGAACATACCTGACATTGCCTCCAGGAAGGCCGGGAAGTCATCCATCAGGGGGCTGTCTTCATTCACCAGAGCTCTGGCCCATTCTAAGGCCATGCCGGACAGGTGGCACATGACGTACCCCACTCGCAGGCGGTCGTTGTAGAACATTCTCGGGTAGCTTTGTAGGATCAGCTGGCAGAGCACGATGAACTCGTGGTATTCTCTGCGATCACCAGAGAATTTTGATGGGACGGGCAGTCGGCCTGTGTTGATTGCTTCCATCAAGATCTCTTCTGCTACTCTTTGTTGCTCTCGGAGGTCTTGCATGCGGAAGTACAGAGAGATGATGGATCTCACCGTGGCCATGATCTCCGAAGTCTCGGACTCCTCTTCGGGACGCTCCTCCTCTCCCACGTCGGCCAGGTCAGTGTCATTGACTTGTTGGTCTTGGGCTCCCCATGGGTTGACTGATGCTTCTTCCATTCTGCCAGGTGCCTCACCGGTTGGACCCCCCACTTCCTGATGTGAACCGTTGCGTGACTCCTCCAGGTCTTGGAGTAGGTCATTGGGTGGATCCTTTATTTCCCTATGTGGGCCACTGGATGGCTCCTCCATGTCTTGGCGGAGATCAATGGGCAGCTCTTTCATTTCCTGGGCTGGGCCACTGGCCGGCCCTGCCACCTCCTGTGCGCCGCTGGCTGATGTCTCCACGGTGGTGTTGGATGAGCCCTCGGAGGACTCCATTTGTTTTGATGATGGATTCTTACGCTCCATCATCGTCTCAAATGAGTCTTCAGAGGGTTCTATCATTTCGTCGGATGGAAAGGAGTGTTCTCTGAAGACTGGTAAGGTCGTGACGCGTCCGGTCAGCGACTGGGACTGCGGAGATCAGAACCTGGGGGTGGGGAGGACGGGTGGGGAGGAAAGGCAGCTGTTTAGGGATTCACAAGGTCAAGGTTAGGTTCTCCGGGACAAATCAGATGCCCAGCTCATCAGAACAGAGAGATACTGGGGAGAGCTTCCCTTGCCCAGCTTTGAATATTATTCTACCCCTGACCTTCACCCTGTTCTCCCAGGCTCGCTTGGCCTGTCTGGCTTGCCTGCTTCCCCCATGGCCGTGAGAAATTCACAGCCCATAAATTCTGTGGAGCAATAGGCCCAGAGCAGCTGCTGTGGCAGGCAGGCACCTGGCAGGATGCGCTGGCCAATTCATCTCCCCCTGGCACCCGTGCCTGGTCAACCCTCCTTCCCTCCTCTGGTCATCCCAAAGTCACAGAGGTCATATGTCAGTGCCACCAAGAGTTGTCCCTGGCAGGCAGGGTGCCCTGGAGCAAGCTCGCTCCCCCCTGTTGTGAAGTAGGAATCTCTAGCGGATGCCTAGTGTTTAACAAGGTCAGGGGAAGAGGAGAAAATGGGCAGTTGGCCGCAGTCCCGTCAGTTGGATCAGCAGCCTAAAATAGCTCTCACTTCCTACCCTAGATTCACAGTAGAAATTGGGCCAGTGCAGGGGGAGGAGGGCAGACGTAGAGGTCTGGCTTTTATTTTTTTTTCCAAAAATTTTGATAAAGCACCTACTATGTGCCAGAGACTTGCACACTGTGACTTGGTCCTCACTCGGAAGTTTTGCTGATTTCTCATACTCTTTCATCAATTTCCAATCTCCCCAGCTCTGAGCCCTCGGGGAGATCTGCAGATCCTCCCCCCACCCCTCCTAAAACTGCCACTTTCCCAAGATCACCCTCTTTGTGGGGGTTCAGGCATCAATTCCGCACACGCGAGCAATCATATTTACCTGCCCCTTCAGTCTTAACGGGGGGGGGGGGCTGGTTCTTCCCTCTAGCAGACACCCCCTCTCTGTTACTGGCTGGTTTCTCCCTGACCTAGGGGTGTCTCAAGGAGAGCTGGGGTAGCGACTAAGGGGTGGGGGTAGGGGAGGGGGAGGGCACGAGATATCGTTGACCTCTGATTGTCTTGAAATGGAGTTTTCGCAGTAGAGTCATGGGTGGTTTGAGTGGGCTGGGGCTGAATTTAAAAGAGATGTCTGGGTTGGGGTTATTTTGTACATATCTTCTCTGCTGGGAGAGTAAATTGAGTTCTGGTTATCCAAAAGAGTAGCTCTGTGGTCACCCCTCTTTCTACAATTAATACCTTTTGTTACTTCTGAGTACTCTCTGAGCCACCAAGCCCATCTCTTAAAAAAAAAAAAAGGCATTCCCTCATTGGCTAAAATCCAAACTTTCCAACAAGATAGACTATTCCGATCTGCTGTTTCTCAAAATTAAGTACATTCTTGTTAGCATGACAGTTAATTCCATCCTGCAGAGCCTCTGATGAAAAGGTTTTGTTGTTTATTTACTGTTCACAATATTAAATCCAAACCTTTTACCATAACAATTCCTGACACAGAAACTCACCAAAATCATTCTCTGGCTAAAATGCAAAGGCTTTAGAATAATAGAAAATTCTGCTCATGTCATTCCTTCAGGTAGAGATTACATTTTTAGCATGATGCCCCGGTCACGTAAGATCACCATCATCCCATGCAGAGCATGGCACCTCATTGAACTCATTTGTCATCACCAAAGTCCTATAAGGAGTGTGCTACCACTGCACGATTCCAAGGTTGAATATAAAGTTCTGACTGAAATATAAAATGGGACTGACTAACTCATCTGCAGACTCCTCTATTAGAAATAAAAATCTGTCTCTTCAAGCCCTTAATTGGCTAAAATTTAAAATGGAAAAATTTGAATTGGCTGAAATTTACATTTTAAAGTTGAAAAATTTAAGTTGGCTCAAATTTCAAATTTCAAATATAAAATCTGTGCATGTCTTAAAACTGTTAAAACCCTTTATTGGCAAAAATTGAAAATTGAAAAATTGAAAATTTTAAATTGGCCAAAATTTAAATTTTTGAATATGAAATCTGTAGATCTCTTAAAACCCCTAAAATTCTTTGTTGGCTAAAATTTAAAATTTAAAAATTTTAATTGACTGAAATTTAAATTTTAAAATTGAAACATTTAAGTTGGCTAAGATGTAAAATTTTAAACATGAAACCTGTATCTCTTAAAATTTTAAAACACTTTATTGGCTAAATTTAAAACTTAAAAATTTAAATTGGCTGAAATTTAAATTTTATTTTAAAAGATTTTATTTATTTATTTGAGAGAGACAGAGAGAGTACATGCAGGGAGAGGGAGAGGCAGACTCCCTGCTGAGTGGGGACCCCTCAACGTGGGGCTCTATCCCAGGACCCTGAGATCATGACTTGAGTCAAAGTCAGATGCTTAACTGACTGAGCCACCCAGGTGTTCCCGAAATTTAAATCTTAAAATTGAAAAATTTGAATTGGCTAAAATTTAAAATTTAAATATTGAAATATTTAAATTGACTAATTTTTAAAAATTTTAAACACAAAACCTGTATATCTCTTAAAATTTTAGAACACTTTATTGGCTAAAATTTAAAACTTAAAAATTTAAATTGGCTGAAATTTAAATTTTATTTTATTTTATTTTAAAAATTTTTATTTATTTATTTGAGAGAGAGACAGAGAGAGCACAAGCTCTCTTAAATTTATTTGAGAGAGAGAGCAGAGTGTTTGAGAGAGAACACGAGTGGGGGTGGGGAGGAGCAGAGGGAGAAGGAGAAACGGACTCCCTGCTGAGTGGGGATCCCCGATATGGGGCTCCATCCCAGGACCATGAGATCATGACCTAAGTTGAAGTCAGACGCTTAACTGACTGAGCCACCCAGGTGCCCCTGAAATTTAAATTTTAAAATAGAAAAATTTAAATTGGCTAAAATTAAAATTTAAATATTGAAATATTTAAATTGGCTAAAATTAAAAAATTTTAGGCATGAAACCTGTATATCTCTTAAAATTTTAAAACACTTTATTGGCTAAAATTTAAAACTTAAAAACTTAAATTGACTGAAATGTAAAATTTTAAATATAAAATCTATATAGCTTTTAAAACTTAAAAGTCTTAGTTGGCTAAAATTTACAATATAAAATCTCAGTATGGCTCTTAAAACCCTTAAAACCCTTTATTGGTTAAAATTTAAACTCCTTTACCAGATGATTTAAAAACTAGATTATACCCCTTTTAATATAATACATATATATTAATATAATACAAATATGTCTTAGCGTATTTATGAATTCGATGATGTAACTGATGAAATCATTCACCTGTCCTGTCTTCAATCTAAAATCTAACATCCTTGACATGTTACAAAATCCTGATCTTAACACTCCTTAGCGTCAAAGTTCAAACTTCTAGCACGAAAGTTGTCCCATAATTGCTCTATTTAAAACGCACAAAAGTCTATTTTCATTGCTTAAAATATAAAGTTCCAATCACTTAGCATAAAATAAGATAGTTTTGCCGTGTAATTTATCTGCAAACGGATGGATATAAACCCCCAAATCTTACCAGGCGACTTCTTAAACTCTTGATTGGCATAATTCCAAACCTCTAAGCATTATATAAAAATTTGACCGTGTCATTCCTCAAAACAAAAGGTCACACTTCCTTGCAAGGTACATGAATTTGGTCTTGTAACTTCTGCTTAACAAGCCTTATAATATCTCCTAATCACCTATGAGATAAGATCTGAACTGCTTAGCCAAAAATACACATATTACTATATCATTTCTCTGCAGACTCCTCTTATCAAACACAGAAATTTTACCATGTCACTCTCTTAAAATCTCTTAATGGCTGAAATCCAAATTCCTTAGCACAGCACAAAAATGTATTCCTGTCGTTCCTCAAAATAGGGTCCAAACTTCTCAGCATGCTATGTAAATTCAGTCACATAACCTCTGCCTAAGACCTGCCCCGCCTCTGTATCACTTGCTATAAACAATCCGATTCTTCAGCATAAAGTACAGAGAGGTTGCCCTTGTGCCAAAGGGTGCCTCCTCTGAGCTGTCGATATGCGTTCATTATCTGGTTCATCAAATCCAGACACCTTAGCATAAAATATATTTTACAGCTAATTCCCCTGACAAAACTCTCATCAGTCACTCCTTAAAACCCTTTACTGGCTAAAATCCAAACGCCTCTGCATGAGGGTTCAAAAATGAGATCATATCCCTCCCCAAAATGAAATGCTCGAATGCCTTCGACTCTCACATAAAATCACATCTCCTTGGCATGTTATAAAAATCTGATCATATTAACTTTACCATAAAAACCCACTCTTGTAGCTCTGCCAAAATGCGATAAGTTTGATCATGTAACTCCCAATTTAAAACTTTCCAAGATTTCTTCATTGCCTTATAACATAACGTCCCAACTACTTAACATAAAATGCAACGTGGTACCATGTAATTTATCTTCAGACTGGTCTATAAAAAAAAACCCCAAATCTCATCCTGTCATTCTTGTAAACCCTTTATTGGCTTAAGTCCAAACTTATTAGCATGATATAAAAATTCGATCTTGTCATCCCTTAAAATAAAGTTCACACTTCCTAGCACAGCATGTAAAATTTGATCTTGTAATTCCGCCTTAAAATCTTAACAATGTCTCTTCATTGTGAAATTATGGAATCAAAGTCCAAATTCTTAGCATAAAATGTGAATTTTATTTTGTAATTTCACTGCATATTATTTATCCACTCCAAACAAAAAATCTTACCATGTCACTCTCTTAGAAATTTTTATTGGCTAAAATCAAATTTCTAGGCATGTACAAAACTCCAATCATGTCAGAGCCTCAAAATAAATTTCAAATTTCTTTGAGCATTCCCAGTGTTGATCATATAACTCTTACGATTGAAGTTTTTCAACTTTGGTGTCAACATCCATCAAATCTCTGAATGTCAGATGTTGGCACTCCCCAAGCTATAAAGTGCAAAGGTTTTTGCAGGACACTTAAATTTGTGGCTGTTACCGTTTTTCTCTTTACAGTTTTTCAATGTTCCCTGTATAATAAAGTCCAAAGCTGTTAGCCTTAAAACACCTTTTTTATGTTTTTCTGCACATTTATCTTCCATAAGCAAAAATCTCACCATCACATTTCTTAAGACCCTTTGGCAAGAATCCAAACTCCTTAGCATGATACAAAAACTTGTTCCAGTCACTCCTCAAAATAAAGCTACCCCCAAACCCCAAATCTATTCCTAGAACCCCACTTAAAATCTTTTCCTGTATTTTCATCACTAACGACATGTCTCAACATCTCGGCATCTTCAATCATGGCGTTCTCAGCGTAAACCCTTTCGGATTTCATGTCCAAAGCATAAAATCCAGATGCCTGAGCATGAAATGAAAATTGGACCAGGTATTTGTTATATTAAAAAATCTTTACGTTGCTCTTCACTAACTAGGGAATAAAGCCTAAGTTCCTTTGCACGAAACCAACATTTTTCGTCCTCCCTAATTTCTCCATGCAGTTTCTTGCTCCTCTCACACTTTACTCCTCAAAGACTGGGTTTCTTACCTCCTGTCCCCGAACTCATTTTAATTTTATAGTTCTGGATCTTTTTATATTGTTAAAGTCAGTTCCTCTACCTACGTTTCATTAATTCATTACAGCAACGTGTCCTGATTCTTTTTTCTGGACCAGGCACTATGTGAAGACCCCGATGGGAAGAAATGGAAGCAGCCTTGCCTTGCAGAGAGGACATCACCAGCGGTAGAGATGAGGACCACGCCCTCACGCTAAATGTCGTGCTGGAGGTGAGTGCAGGGTCCTGGGGGGCAAGACCAGGGGGTCTCCCTCTACTGTTGGTGAGTGTCTCCCTCGGGGCTCTGCTGGGCTCAGCTGCCTGCCCCTTTGTGAAGACATTGGCCATTGTTGGGGCCATGTTTTGTAAAGCGAAGGCGTCTCTGGCCTCCCACGTCTGGCTTTCTACGTGGCTACGGGCTTCCTTCTGACTCACCCCTCCCTCCTCCTCCCCCTCCGGCCGCGTGCCCGTCTGCTGCAGCTGGTACAGCCCAGAGGCTGCCCGGCCTCTTCTTTGGGCTCCCCAGAGGGAATATGGTCAGTCCAACAGATGCAGCGTGATAAATGCTCAGGTCTCAGGCCTTAAGGCAATTTCTTTAAGAAACATCTCTTGATTTGGCAATTCTCACCTTACCCAAAAAGAAAAAAAAAATTCAAATTCAAAATCAGGATTTAGTGCACCTGGTCCGGGTCAGAAGTGCCCTCGAGGTCTTTGAGTCAGACCCTCTGCCCCCCGCCGACACTCATAGACAGACACCCCAGCCTCACCACCTTCAGTGCCCAGAGCCTTCTCGGCCAGGTCAGCTCCCTGCTTGCCGCTGAGCAAGTGGCCCATTGGGTCAGGGCTGCCAACGTGAGTCTATGAAGGGTTGGGTGGGAGGGGGGGCAGGGGGGGCCAATCCCTCAGCGAATACCTCGCCCTGTCGGCTCACTTGTACAGTAAAGGAAATCTGATTTTAAAAATAGAGCTTGGAAGAGGAGATGAGGGGTATTTAGGAGCAAATTCGAGCCTGGGGCGGGGATCAGGGGAGAGGTGAGGACACGGGAGGGGGGCACGCAGCCCGAGTTGCTGAGGAGGAAGGTGGAGAGCCAAGAAAGAGGAGTCGTGAGGGCAGAGGGGCGTGAGGGACAGCGGGGATTCTCTGTCACGTTCTCCGCTTTCCTGGCCTCTCAGACACTAGGGGTCAAACCTGTGGCCCTGTCGCGAGGGGCATCAGGGCTGAGGTCAGGGGAAGACCCTCGTCCGTCTTGGCCTGCCTCCAGGCTGTCTTCAGAGCCGCTTGGGTTTCAGGGACACAGCGACCCGGTCTTGAGGGCTGAGTGACTTTGAAATGAATATTCCCCCCAGTTACTCCCTCCATTGCTCCAGACCTGCTGAGCGTCACTGTGGGGGTGGGCACGTGGGGACACTGGTTGGTATTAGTTATTTTATTAAACTCATGTCAAGGTCAAGATCTTCCCTTGTGAGGCTTGGGCTGGGGCTCCTTGGTTTCCTGGTGTAGACCAGTGGTGGGGTCACTCTCCCCCCTCAGCTTGCCAGTTGGGATTTCTGAGGCGGCTCCCTGAGAGCCCCAGGAGGAGCTTGGGTGGGTCCTGGGTCCTGTGGACTCCCGTGGACTCCTGTGGACTCCTGATTTGCCTTCTTACCCCCCTGCCTTATGGATTAAGACCACTTGGGCCTCATAGCTGTGAGACCCTTCACATCTTGACCCAGAACAGCCAGCCTCAGTTGCTTCCTGCTCTTCACTTGGGGGCTGGGGCCTGGGGCCTTGGAAAACCGTTTCATGGCGAAAACAGTCTCTGGAAGGGGGGTTGCCGTGATTCAGGACAGGCATGGAATGACAGCAGAGCTTGGGCTGGCCCCAGGGCTTCTCCACCAACCCCAAACCAGCTGCATGGGGTACCTCCTGGAAAAGGTTCCTCGGCCCCTTGCCTCTTGAAGCCAACGAGGTGAGGGGCCGTGCCCCTGAGGTAGCAATGTTTCTGTGGCCGAGTCCCTACACCCCCGCCCCCGTCCACTGCTTGACTGGCAGCTCCAGGGGGCAGCTGGATCACTCTGCCCAGAATAACCCTGGGAGGGATTGGGAGAGGGGTCACATACGAGAATGTCCTTCTTCTTTGGGCTGCCCAAATGGGCCAGGCCAATCAGCTGCTCCCCAGACTGCTCTTGCCTTTGAAGGCAAGCGGGCAGAGGAAGGAGCCGCGCCAGCTGCCAGCCTGGGGCCCGTGCTGACTTTCAGCGTGACCTTCTCCTCCTGGGCCCTCAGTTTCCCCAGAACTGCAAGGCGGGCTTGGGCAGGGGGTCTTCTCATTTTGTTCCTGTAGCTCTGGGGTCTTGGGAGGTGCCTGAGGGGTGACTTGGGGAGCAGCGATGAAAGGAGGGGGTTGGCTTGAGCAGGTGGAGCTCAGAGGCCCCACCCTGCCTCAATTCCAGAAGCTGGGGGGGGTCCTTGTACTATTTAAAAATAGTATTAGGAATTGGGGGTCCTCACACTATTTCATTTGCAGAGAGCTTCCCCCGTATGGCCGGTTCCTCTTGGGGTTTGTCCCATTCAACATTGGCGTTGGGAGGGTCTCAGTGGAATCTGTCTCTGGTGGGGTCCCTCTGGGCCTGGTGTTCTTCTGGCTCTGTGGACGGGCCAGGAGCCGTAGACCCAGGAGTGGGGTGAGGGCTCTGAGGGAAACAAGGGGCGCTTGGCCTTGGTGCGGGTGGAGGTCAGGCCAGAGTGGGAGGCCGACTTCTTTCTCAGGGGAGGTGGGCCCTTTGTAAGCTGGAAAGGGTCCGAACAAGGAAGGGCCTGTGTTTAACGTGAAGACTCTGGCAATTTTTAGTTTTGGAATACCTGCTGTAATTGGTCAGCCCTCAGACAGCATTTTCACGCCTGGGTCAACTTTAATTTCCCCCCTTGCCCCCTGAGGCAACAGCGTTCCGCCTTGCAAGTGATTGCACCGGGGCCTGGGGGCTGAAGTGACTTCCCCGGGAGCTCTAATTAGCAGTGGCCATGCAAGGGGGCCAAGACCACCGGGTGCCCCCCAGCAGGCCGCTGGTGACTGAAGCTAGTGAGGGGTGGGGTGCGTACACGCGGAGGCGAGTGCCGTCCAGACAGGGATAATTAGAATTTATTTATTGAAACCGATGTTTCCCTGGCGTCTGCTCTGTGTCAGGCATGACCCTAGCAGCTTGACCCCCAGACACTGACTTTGCTCCCGCCAAAGCTCCCCATTTCACGGTGCTGAGAGAACCCAGGTCAGGAAGGAAGAGGCAGTGTGGGAAGCCAGGTTTCCCTGTTTCCTTCCTCCAGTGGCTGGAGAGGGCAGGAATGGATGCCCGGGGCGGGGGGGGGGGGGGGAGGACAGTGGCCATCTGGGGATTTGGGGACCCCGAGGGCCCCTTGGCCAGAGAGGCCACTTTTGTTCCGTGGCATCCGTGTGCTCAGCCTCGTGACCCAGTGGGAGGCCAGGCCCTCCCTAGGAACGGGCCTCCCTCTCCCTGAAAAGCTCATGTGGTCATTGCCAACTCATTTTGGCTAATTTGGTTGTCGGCAGAGGGACAGAACAACTGGCCCCGGACCTGCTAATTATAGCTGCTCAAGTATTTGAACGAGGTACTGCGTCCCCCATGTCATGGTGTTTTCCTGCAGACAAACTAACCCTTTCACCTTTGTTCCTGAGTGCCGGCCAGCCTACCCGCCCCATGTATCACCCAGGCAGCCCACGTCCCCCAGAGAGCCGCCTCCCCGGGCGGACGTCAGCGTGGGACCTCCACCCCAGTCTTACCTCTGATGCAAGCGTTCAGTGGTTCCGCTCCTGTCCCGCTGTCGGCTGGAATCTCGCTTCTTCCTACAAAGTGATTGGATACGTTTATTTCTGTAATTAGGAGAGTCCAGGCTTTGGGTCATGGGTGCACATTCCCCTGTCCCCCACGGCACACCCCACACCTCCTTCCCTGTTTCTGTCCCAGGGCTGAGTCACTTTGCCCCCTTTGGGTCCCTCCAGTTTGAGGACTGACTGCCAGACGCTGTTCTAAATCTTTGAATCCTTATGGCAACCATGAAGCTCTTGCTGTTATTGTCCCCATTTTTCAGAAGAGGAATCTGAGGCTCAGGGGCGAACCTCTAATCCTTAGCAGGCCTGACCTCATTCTCCCCCTGGCTCGGACGAAGGCGTGCCTCCTGCTGGCCTCGGGGACGGTGCACGACCCACCGAGGTCCGCAGTGGCACTCCCGTTCAGCTCTCCCCACGGACTCCGGAGCTTTCGGGAAGACCCCAGTTCTTGCCAGTCCCCCATTTCGCTCTCAGCAAGAGCAAGAGTCTGTGTGAGTCTGGGGTCTGGGCCCCTTGCTTGACCCCGAGTAAATCTTTTAGCTCCCTGAGCTTCAACTTCACAGGCAATTCTAAGTAAATCTTCCCAGGCTGGTGGTCCTTCCCTCACCCGGGGCCCCGTCCAGGGGGACCCCCGTGCTGTTTTGTCCCACCCCCTGGTGTCCGTGTGCATGTGCTACTCCTTGGTCCCACCCTCTGTTGGCACACAGTAGGGCTGCGGGCAGCAGGTGAGGCCTGAGAGGTGGGTTCTCAGAGGTGGATAGAACTCTGAGCGGTTTCCTTTCTGCCCTCCCAGGTGGCTGGAGGTGAGACTGTGCTTCCCGCCCCGCCCCCCACCCCCAGAAGGGAGCAGGTGCCTGGCCCAGGATCGAATCGAAAGGTCTGCGACTTGAATTTATTTTTTCTGAGTTGTAAATTTGGACAGCTTGTAAGTGTGTAGCCCCCTCAGGATGGAACTAACCTGCCCTCTTTATTTTGCAGCTGAGGCTCACTGCCCCCTGGATGGGCAGTGAGTCGTGGGTTCCAGAGGCCAGGGTGCGGACCCAGCCCCCGCCTCCCCGGCCCCCGGGATGGCACCCTTACCCAGAGGGGGGTGGATGCGGCCCTCCTAGGCTGACCTCACAGCAGACCAGGTGTGTACGCCCTGTCTTTACGCCACACAGGTTCTGGGGAGGTAGAGACCTTACACTGCATTAATATGGTAATATTATTAAAAATCCAGAATAATGCTGTTACTCTGTTATATGTAATCAAGGGAGGTGTTTAAGTCTCTGATCATGTACACAGGGGTACAACAAGTGGGACCTCTCTGGTGGGGGCTCAAAGGGGGCCCAAGGGGCCTGCTGGAGGGGGGGCAGAGAACACAGACTCCCCTGGGTGACTTTTGGTCAGATGACGGCCAGTCCCCCTCCCCTTCTGTAGGATGGAGACCGTCCTCTTTAGGCGTTGCCTTGATGCCTTAAATGAAATGAAATAGAAAATGCCTGGCACATGGTAGGTATTCAACACAGATAAAAACAATTCTTATTTGAGGCGGATCTGTCCCCTCCCTGTTTGAAAGCCCTTCTCATTTTTCTAGAACCCAGAGGGAGGACGAGGGGAGCAGAGACAGTCGGGGGTCAGTGTTGGGATCCAGAGAGCCTTTCCTTGAGTCAACTATATAACTTGGACTGGCGCTGCCTGGATTTATGAGGCCTTCCGTAGGAGTGAACGTCTTCATGTTGAATGACCCTGGCCCGGAGGTGGACGCAGGTGATGTCAGCCCGGATACTGCACTTTATTTTTCTTTATCCTACCATATTTCATATCTGAAAAACTATGACAAATACTTTAAAGTATTCACCAGGACCAAACCCAGGCCAAAATAAAATGCTATGTAATAAACAGCAGAGCCTCGTGTGCGGGAAAGGCGATTAAGAGCTGGTCACACTCGCAGAGGGCTGGTTAACCTGTGCTCACATTTCTTCCGCACAAAGTCATGGTCAAAAATAGATCCCTGCCTGGCAGAGGGGAGGAAAGTTCTAGAAGGTCCCCGTCTGTGCTATCGAGAGGAGTTAGTTGATCTGTGCAGATGGCGGCCAGGGTGAAACCGGACGAGGGCTCACACTGATTTGGGTTGAACGTTGGCTTAGTTTGGTATTCTGGGGGTCTCAGAGCTTCAGCGTCTCCATCTTTAGGTGAGACTGAGATGGTTTCGCTGCGCGTTTAGCCCCGTGCCTGCTCAGGGATTCTGACAGCCTAGACAGCTGGGAGGGGGCCTGGGGAGTTGAGTCTGAAGCTCAGTGAGCAAGCAGGAGTTGAGGTGTCTTGGGGAGAGGGACACAGGGGGGCAAGCAAAGACCTGTGGGGTTGCTCCCCTTTGTCCTGGAACTGACAGGTCAGAAATACCCATGCCCTTGAGCCACACTCCCTCTTGATGAGACATGGGGGTGGGAAGATGGCACTGTGGGTTCTGCCCAGAAAGCTGCTGTCCGGGGATGCGGCGAGGCCCCGGCTGTTGGCCAGCCAGCCGCGTGCCTGTTGACTATGCATGGGAGCTGCGGGGCCACTGCTCCCGGAGGCCCGCGCGTCCCCTTCTCTGGGCCCAGATCCTGTGACGCTCTCCCGGAGTTCTCATTCCAGCTAGCTAATCCCCGAGAACACGGGCCAGGACATTCGCTTTTGGGGCTTCTTAAAGACCGAAGAGGGTGCATTGCAGACACCCCCGCCGGGGGGCTCTGGAGGGATTTGGGGCCTGGGGGCGGTAACATCGCAGCCGGCAGGCCCGCACCTGCTGGCCTCCTGTCACTGACACGCCGCTGGGAGGCCGGGGGCTCCGGCTTTAGAACATATAAAATGAAAAGAGGAATGATCTTTGGGATAAAATAAATCCCCCGTGTCTGCAGAACTTGTTTTGGGGATGTGTGCCCCATTCTGGGCCATCAGCCAAAATGCTCTTCCTTTTGTTTTTGTAAAAAAGGAAAACAAACCCCGCCACCCACCCCACAAACAAACAAATGAGAAAAACCAAAAAAAGAAAAAAAAAAAAAACCACACACAAAGTGTTTATTTTAATTATGCAAGGAATGCGCTGATAATTAATACACTCATTACTAAAAATCAAACACTGCAGATAAAAGCTAAAGCCATCTGCAAGCCCTCCCTCACTCCCAGCTCCCCCCACCCCCAGCACATTCACTGCTGTTACCAGTTTCAGGTGTGCAGTTCCAGATATTTCTCTGTGCATTTATGTATGTATATAAATAGACCTCTAAAATATATGATTTTGTTTATTTTTTACATAAGCTACATCACAGTGTACATTTTCTTCTGCTTATTTTTCTTCCCTCAGGAATCTGCCTGGAGATAATCAAGATCGACACCGTGCCTTATAACACACCTTAGTACCCTGTAATCTGAGCGCACTGGGGCTGATTTAACCCCCTCACCGCTGTCGCGAGAGCCCCAGGTCCTTACCCCGTGGGGACGGACACGGAGCGTGGGGCAGGTGTAAGTAATTTCTCAGGAGCGGGCTCACAAGTGTTTATGACATTATCACAAATGAATATATGGATGCATCAATTAGCAAAATAAAAGAGGGACATGCCTGGACCAATGATGACAAAGTGTTTATGAACAAAGGATCATGATTAATCCAGTTCTGCGCAAAATACTGAGGTCCATTAAAAGACAATAGGTCTCGGCTGCTTCATTCTTTTTAAGAGCTGTTTAATATTCCGGGGTATGTATGCACCCTTGTTGATTAGACCCTCTTCTATTGTTGAAAATCCCAGCTGTAAGTGTGCTGGGGGGGGCGGCGGTTGGAGAATGGGTCCAGATAGGAGCTCTGGTCAAAGTCCTGGTTATCTGGGTGGGGTGGAGGGGGGTCACAGGTTCATGGCTGCTTGTCATATTATTTAAGAAAATAAATAAAAATAAATACATAAGATAAAAGTGGACCTCGCCCAGATAAATGAGCATGTCACGAACTGAGGTTTTAATTCCTACGATTTTGTTCCACTGATGCCTGCTAAAAAGGACCTAAGCCGTTCCGTGTTTTGTTATTGCTAATGGTCCCGCAACGAGCATTTTTATAGCTTAATCTGTAAGCATGTCCCTGGCTGTTCCTTTATCCCAGCTTCTTGGAGGTGGGGTAGCTGGGTTAAATGGTTTGCAAAGTTTATTTTCATTGATCTTTCTAAAATGCCATTTTGACCTTGTCACTGTCTTGCTTTAAATCCTCCTCCTGACTTCCTGGAGCTTCTGGGATGAGGTCCAAGAGCCTTAGCCTGGCATGTAAGACCCTTCAGGGTCTGGCTGGAAGCTTCCCAGCCTCATTCCCGTCCCCCCCAACCCCACCGACCCCTTGACCTCTCTAGGCGCCCCGCGAGCTACCTGGTCCTGTCAGTGTGTGCCCTGCCTTTTACACTTGGGGGCTTCGGCCTGCCTTCCCAACCAGCTTCTCCTGAGCCTTTTAGACCAGGCTTTGAAATGTATGTCACGCTGAACTCCCCCCAACACCTCGTTCAAAAGTCCAACAAAGCACAGTCCCCATAAGTGCAATGCCTCATTGACATGTTTTCCTAGTTCGGGAGAATGTTTTGCATTTTTCTAGAATTCATGAAACCAGCCACATGTTAATCACCCCCTTTCCTTTGTCCCTTTCTAGTGCCCTGGGCTCCTGGGTCACCCGGATCTGCCTTCCCCTCAATGAAAAAGCCTCCTATTCTGCTCCTGAGGACTGAACCGTCTGCCCTGCGCACTGGGTGAGTACTCAGAATGCGTCAGACCACAAACACACGCCTGGAGTGGGGGGGCCTTCCCCCACCGCCCCCAACAGCTCTGCCGCTTCTGGGGTGCAACACCAGGTTCCCTCCATGCCTGCTGGCAGGACCCCAGAATCCATGAGTAGGGAGGGGGTGGTAGCATCTCAGGGTCAAGCGTGCTGGTGATGGGTTTGGGGGGCATAATTACGGCTTGGAAATGGTTGATTGCATCTTTTATGGCCTTCTCCTTGCCAGAGGGAAATGGGCCTGGTCCCAGAACATAAGAAGGAGGTAAGTCTTAGCATGTGACAGCAGAGCCACCAGCTGTGGTGATGGCAAGGGCTCTGGGGAGAAGACAGGCTGACAGTGGATGCTACCTTTGGGACAGTGTCATGTTCTAGAAGGAGCACAGGCTCCGGGGCAGAGGGACGACCATGCCAGGTCCACAATCACCCTGGGGGCAGAGGGCCTCACCTGCTTGTGGGAGGGACAGAAGTCACCTGACCTGCTCACGGTTTTGGTCTTTTTTTTTTTCTCTCCAGGGTGGGGGGGTGGGGGGCACCCCGAGAAGTTGGCCATCTTGAGAGCACAAACCTGGCTACAGAGCGGACATGAAGTATACGTCTTTGGCAAGCCAGGCCCTGAGAATTCCCGTGCCTCAGTTTCCTGATCAGAAAAGCATCTGCACACACCGAGTGAGAGTGAGAGTGAGACAAGAGCACAAATAAATCACCCCACACAGTAGCCAGTGGAAAACAGGAGCCTTCAGGGAGACCCACAGAGGAAAAAAAAAGCCCGAGAGTGTGAGCAGGAATGAAGACCCCCTCTCCCCTCGCCCCAGTGCAGACGCCCCCAAGGGAGACCCTGGCCTTTCTGTCAGCGCCCTGGCAGGGAAGGGGGCTGCCCCCGCCGGGTTTAATTGGGTTCTCCTGAAAAGTTTGGCAATAGTTTATTTTATTTTTTTATAAATATATATAAAATGTCAGACTGCTCTTCAGGCAGATTTTTTAGGCGTGTATTTTATGGACTTTGGCAAGGACGGCTCGGAAGGAACAGTGGTACAGTCTCCAGGGGTTAATAATTCCTGGAAAAACTTCTGGCTAAACCTGACTTCTCCTGAATTTCACAGAAAACGCTCCCTGGGCCGGGCCCAGCCTGAAGGAGGTTTTTGTGAGCCGAGGCAGCCTTACCTAGTGCAAGCATGGCTCGGCTGTTGCCTTTTACACAAAAGTGAACTTCCCCGGCCGCCGCGGGGCACAAAGACTCCTCTCTCCGCAAGGTTGGGTTTATTTACTCTGGAGCGGCTCGCCCTGGGGCTGGTTTTCTGCCTCTGTGTGTGGAGCTGCCCGCGCCCCTACCTTGTGGCCCCGCGCTTCATGCCGAAACCCCACTCCCCACTTCCTCACGCAGGGACGGGGGTGGGGGGGGTGGCAGGGGCCAGGGAGCTGGGCTCTGTTTGTGTCTGGAGCAGAGGAAGTATCCTGGGGAGGGGGATAGCGCCTCCTCCTCAGCAGGAGTCCCCTCCCCAGCCAGCTTGCCCATCAGGGGCTAAAGGGTTTGCTGCCCTGTGGCCTTTGGCTGGTTAGGGATTTTGGGTAGGTGACTTTTCAAATCCACACCAGCGCTGACCTGAGCTCTTTCCTGCACCACCAGCTACCCCTGACCAGAAACCTCTCTTTGCAAAATTTCTTATGTGCGTGGCTTCTGTTCCGCACCCCCGCATTGCCCCCCCACATAATGCTGCAGAGGCAGGAAGGCATATGCAAATACCACTTTACCAAACATTTGCAAATCGACACTTTCAAAGCAATCCTTTAATAGATTAAAAAAGAGCAGTGACTTAATAACAACAGAATCCCCAGGCTCCGAAAAGCAGTTTCCCTGAGGTCTCCCAGCAGCTCCCAAGCGGGGCAGCGGGGGCAGTCTGTCTGTCTGTCTGTCTGTGGGGAGCCAGCCTGCACTCTCCACCAGCAACACGATGCTGCCCCCCCACGGCGGGTCAGAGCAGCTGTCGGGACCCCGACAGTGCCCTGGCGGAATGGACTGTCAGGAGCAGGACAATTAGGCTTGCAGTGACAAGGGGCTCCATCCCCAGGTCCCCAGGTGCTTCTGCCCTCCCTGAATCTTACAATCCTACTGCCCCATGAAAGTGCGTCACTGCCTCGAGAGGGTGAGCTAGGGCAGCCTGGTCATTTCACAGACAAGGAAACTCGGGCTGGCCCCTCAGCCAGGCTGTCTCTCTCTCTCTCTCTCTCTCTCTCTCTCACACACACACACACACACACACACACACGTGTGCGCGCACTCCCTGAGCGCCTGCACTGGGAACAAAGACAAGAAAACTCCTTTAGAAACTGCAGAACAGAGCCTCGTCTAGCGGGGGTCCCCTGATAAAGGCCCCGTCCACCCAGAGTTCCTGGGAACTGAGCCCCCATGAATGGGCCTGGAGATCCAGCGCCCAGTGCAGCGTGGGCCGCATTCATCAACATGCAGGCCCCTGGGCCCCATCGCCGGGTGAGGGGCTTTCACGAGTCCCCAGAGCATCCAAGTCACGGTCCAGCAGCCCGCTGAATCTGTGGCTGCGGCCCAGCCTCCAGCAAAGGGCCCTGCTTTTCCCATGACCGGGCGGCCTCTCAACTCACCAGACCCCCCCACCGACTTCCCCCCCCGCAGGAAGGCTCCCCCCCACCCGCTGCACCAGCCTGTTGCCCCAGAGAGGACCCAGGCCAGCTTTTCTGGGCCTGGGAGCTGGGGCGGGCACTTAGCCACTCCAGGTGGCCCGGCCCTTGAGATGGGGAGTTGGCTGCAGGACAGCCCCCCACCTCCCCCGCGCTGGCCCCGAGCACTCACCCCCATTCTCTGCTCCTCTCCCTCACTGCCTCATTGTGACAGAAGCGCTCCACCAGCCATCTCCGTGCCTTTGCCATGCAGCTCAGGGCAAGGTACATGGGAAAAGTCTGCGCATCCTTGCTCTGACCCCAGACTGCCTCCTCCGCAGCCAGCCCCGCTTGGGACTTAGCTCTGTAGGAGCTTCTCAAAGGCCTAGACGTGCGGGCTGCCAGCCCGGGCAGGGAGCCGTGCTGCAGCCTCCCGGCCAAGTACCGGCCTGCCTCTCTCTGCTCGGATGCCTCCTGTAACAGGGAGCTCCCTCTCTCCCCGAGCAGCCCGCTCAGGGCTCGCACACAGAGCTGCTTTGCCGAGCCCTCCCCTGCTTTCTGCATCTGCCTCCGCGGCTCTGCTGCAGCCCCCTCGCCCCCTCTGCCCTCGGCTCTTCACAGACAGCAAGCTCACTTCAGTCCTCTCCTTTCCGTGCTGAGGAGCGAGCCCCCCACCCACCAAGGGATCAGATTTGGGGTTCCTGTCACCGTCCCGATCACAGCCGTCTACACCTGTCCCGGGGCGCCTCTGCCCCTGCTCGGTGGGGTCTGGGACTGAGCCCTTTGCCCTGCTGTTCTGCAGAGAGCCCAGGGGAGGGCGCGGGTCTCCCCTCCCAGATCCAGCTGCTCAGATCTCTCTGTTAAGCGGCGTCTGAGCCCTCCGTTTTTTATGGCCCCTCTGCTAGTTGCCAGGGAGAACGCTCTCTATGCAACCCCCTGCCTTTTCTGCAGGAGCCGCTGGCTGGCGGCTGGCCGGCCCTGGTCAAGCCTGCAGCAGCGGCAGTGGCAACGGCGGTAGGCGGCCGTGGTGGGGCTGGGGGGCTCCCGAGACAGACAACACCAGACCGGGCTGGACTCCCCGCTTCCTAGCTGTGAGACCACGCAATTCCCTTTACTTTTCAGAGCCTCTGTTTTTCCCTGTGCGATAGATACGAGAGGGGCTCCCTCCCCGTGAGATGAAATGAGATAAGAGTCGCCTAGCACACATCAGACACTTCATGAATGCTTATGGAGTAGACAGTGGGACCCAGGGAGGGAGGTGCACATGTAACAAGTGGCGCGCAAGAAAGAAGACAGTCTGGCCTTTCGCGACCCTGCCCCGAATACAAACGGGAACCTTGCCTGCCAGAGACCCCTCTGCCGGCTTAATCGTACAAATCAAGTCAGCCAGAGGCAGCCCCTGGCCTGTGAGCTCACAGTAGATGCAGCAGGCGGTAGAAACGCATGCGAGCCCACATCTGCATTTAATACAGCAAGAATTTGCCTTGTATGTAACAGCACGCGGGGCCCCGGGGTAAGGCATGAGAAACACTTAGCTCTGCCGCCGCCTGGAAGGGCTGGCTCAGGCAGGAGGTGGGGGGGTGCGTCTGGGAAAGAGAAACCCAGTGGGCTCTGGGCATCCCACAGACTGTGGGATCCGGGCATCCTCCCATGCACTCATTCTGCAAACCACTGCAGTGCACCTACCTTGTCAGGCCCAGACCCGAGTGGGAGGCTGGACCCCGAGCAGTGGCAGTCGGCTTCCTGTCCTGGAAGCTCAGTCTGGTGGGGGAGAGAGACAGGGAGTAAGTCAGTCACTGCACATCAAGTGATCCGGGTGGGGGACGGGGATGATGGCAGGTGAGATTTATGGAGGCCTGTCTCGGGGCCAAGCCCTGAGCTGGGCTGCCTGCATAGGACTCACCCCAGGAAAAACTCTGAGCACCAGCCTCATAATCCCCATTGGGTTGATAAGGAAACTGAGGCAGGGGATTGTGAAGTCGCAGACTCACCGTCTCTCAGCTGCTGTGAGGCCAGGCTGGGATGGAACCCCAGGCCGTCTGAAGCTCCCCACCACACCCTGCTGCTGAAGACTGCTCAGGAAGGCAGAGCCGAGTGCTGGGGGGGCGTGGGTGGGCAGGGGATGGATTGATTAGTTATAAGCACCTCCCAGCGGTGCTTGAGATCCCAGCTCCTCTGTGGCCCAATCCGTTTGAAGGGCAGATTCAAAATTAGGTGGTAGCACCTATGGGCAGAGGCTTATGAAAATGGCATTATTAACCTGACGTGGAGAGGGCCCTGCCCACCTCCAAGCAGATTGCAGATAGAGACGGAGGGGGCTGGGGCTTGTTTATGTGGACAGTGCGTGAGAGAGGATGGAGCACATTGGGGGGGGGCCCGCCAGGGCTTCTTCGTGGGGAGGACTGGCTTTGGAGGGGATGAGGGCTTGATGACTGAGAAAGGGGAACAGGAGATAGTCTTCAGGGCAGCCCCTCACCTCAGGGAGACGCTCTAAGCTGGAACCCGCTCTGGGAGGGAGGGTCTCCGGCCCCTTTTCTGACTGGCACAGGGACTGTGAGCCTCCCTGCTCCTCAGTTTCCCCAAATGTCACTGTAAGAAAAACCCCTGTCCCCACACCTTCCCTCCTGCTGCCACGGCTGTTACAATCTCCAGACACCTGTCTGCGTGTTGGAGCAGTATTCAACAGGAGAGCGCTGGTTCCGGGAGGGAGGGAGCGAGGAGGGCGCGATGTGGAACGGGGGAGGGAGGGAGGAGAACCGGCCCCCGACTCAGAGAGGCGGCTGAGCCAGGTCTGCAGCGGGTAGGACTTGGGCCACTTAAGATTTGTGCCAACTCACGGTGCAGTGGAATCAGACAGTCTGAATTCTTCAGACACCAGCCAAGGGTCTGTGGCGCCCCCAAGTGCCACAAGGGGGCCGCCTGGGCCGCATTTCTGAGCCCAGAAAGTGAGGAGGGGGACACCGTCAGTAGGGACCGGTTCTGTTGTTTTTGTAGTGGCGCTTTTAATTGCAGCATCGAGAGGGGGGCCGGGCCCTGTGCCCCGCTGGGGACAGCCGGGAGGGGTGGCAGGCTCTGGCTTGGGGTGGCTGCCGGCTGTGCCCCTCCCTCACTGAGGGCCCTGCTGCAATGCACCAGGCTGCGGGAGGGTCCCGGGGAACTGTCCTGGGGCCTGCTTTCCAGAATGGGAAGCAAAGGAGGAGGGAGGGAGGGAGCTTTTCCAGAGTGGCGAGGTGCCTGGGAAGCCCACCGCACAGAGAGTCTGGCAGCTGTAGAAGGGCCAGGGATCGGGGAGAGGAGGAGGTGGGTGGTTGTGGTCCACGGGGTCTGGGGAAATTGGCTGGACCTGGGGTGGAGTGTTAGTCAGTTTGCCGTGGTGATAAGACTGATGCAGAGGAGGGGGCTGAGTGTGTGTGGGGGGGGTAGGGGGTGGGTGAGGCAGGGGAGAAAGGGGCTGAGAACGCTGAGAGCAGCTTGGTGCACGGTTTTAGGGCAAAAGCACTAATTCTTTTCCTCCCCAAAAGGCAATTAAGAAAATAGCAAAAAATTAAAAAAATAAAAAAGGCATTTGAAAGCTAGACAGCTCAAGCCTTACCAGCCAAGCTGGTCTCAGGAAGGACTCATCAGGTGGGCAGCTCTGCCTTGGAGAAGGGAGGTGCCAGCAGGTCCTTTTAGAGCCAGTGAAAAGGTTGCAAGGGCCAGGACATCTTCGGGAGGAGGAAAGGGGCCAGGGAGGGGGCAGGAGGGCCAGGGAGGAACACGGGGGATCTGAGAGAGGCAGGAGGGCCAGGGAAGGGGCTGGAGGGCCTGGAGGGAACATGGGGGGTCTGAGGGAGGCAGGAGGGCCTCGGGGTGGCTGGTGGGCATCTCGTTCTGCAGCACCCTGTACCTTTGCCCTTTCTCCTTAATCCACCCAACTTAGAATGGCTTGCTCCTACCAGCCCTGGCCCCTTTCTTGTACCCTCTCCACTTGGAGGCATTCATTCCTATTAATCAGCTCCCTAATACCCCCCAACACTTTGTTTGGATGCTGGGCTCCTTTGCTTTTTTCAATGGCTTCCCCTCTCCTACCCCCTCACCTCCTGCACTTTATTTTTTACCTGTTGATCTTTAAAACCTGCAATTATGTAAAATTTGAAATAACACAAAAGTAGAGAAAATAATACATATTTTCAATCACAATTGACACGGTTTCCACATTGCAGCCACCCAGGTGCCACAGCTCTCAGCCCCTCTTGTTCTGTCTGAGCCTTGTACTGGAATCAAGCAAATTCCAGACACCATATTGTTTCCTCGGAGCATATTTCAAGGCCTATCTCTAAAAAAGAAGGACTCTTTTCTGTTTTAAAAACATAACCACAATGCCACTTGCACAGTTAAAAAATTAACAGTCTTTCCTTAATGTCATCCAACATCTATTCAGCATTCGAATATCCCCAATTGACTCATAAATTTCTTTTACAGTTGGCTTGTTCAAATCAGTGTCCAAATTCTTTCCTGCACTTTCAAGGGACACTGGGATGACAGCAGGTAAGTACAGATGCAGATTCAGGGGTCTGACTATATACCCTCACCTTAAGTGAGTAACCCATCCTCCCTCAGTAAACCTCAGTTTTCTTACTGAAAATGGGGCAACTGCTGAGTCTCTCCCAGGGTCACTTAGAGGCTCAGAGACAGTGCACGGGAAGCCCCCAGCCCTGTTTCTAATACATAATAGACATGCAGCAAACAGGAGGTGCTAGAATATTCTTTTTTTTCTGGAAACATTTAAAGGGGAGTTGGGCTGGGGTAGGCAAAACAGAACTGGCTATCATCCACAAAACAAAAGGCTCCTGGCAGTCCAGGCCCCCTGACTGATTAAGACAGTACATGAACTACATCTGAATGAGGGCGGTCTGCAGTCTGGGGACTGGGACCTCTGGCTGGCTCAGAACTGTGACCCCACAGCGGAACAACAGCCCAGGACCTACCAGGGACCCTGCTGGTTGCCGATCCACTAGATGGCACTCTCTGCTGTGAGTCTAGGAGGGACCACTACCCCAAACCACTCTGGCCACCACCCAGCCCCTGGGACCACATGGGGATGCACACTACTAAAACACTGCAGATAATTTCTAAAAAGCATTTCTCAATATGTCATGCAAGATGTACTGGTTTTCTCCCTGTATAAATCCTGGCCCAATTGCAGAAGCAGAGGGAGTGAACATTTAATGATAATTTGCTCATTCCATGCATTGGTATGTCCACTCTCTTTAAATCCTCACCCCAGCTATGACTCATTTCCCTTTATTTTACAGATGAGAGGACCCTGAGAAGTTAGTGACTTGTCCAAGATCAGCTAGGAAGCAGGACCCAGGATTGCAATCCAGGTTTGTCTGATTCCTGTGCATAATATGGAGAGGTGGAAGGATGGATGTTCAGTCAGCTGGATGAATGGATGCTTGCCTCAGTGAGGCACGAGCAGATGGAGGGATGGTGTGCTGGCTGATGCATGCTGGTGAGATGGGTGAATGAATTCAAGGGCAGAGGGTGGATAGATGGATGAGTGAGAGAGAAGAGTCAGTTTCTCACCAACATCAAAGGCTTACTTGGTCTCTGAAGAGATGTTTCCTGTGAGTGGAGCTTGCTGGAGAAGCTCCTGCCTTTTGTTCTGCCTCTGAGCAAACTGACTGGCTCAGGTGGCTCTGGGACAACAGGTGGGCTGCCAGCTCACAGGGACCAAGCCCCAGCTGTGGTGCTGGAGCTTCTCAGCAGCAACTCTCAGCCCCAGCAGTTTTCACACTGCACTGAGAAACAGCAGGCAGCCTCCTTCCCCTGGCTCTCCTGGATGACTAAGCCCTGAGCCCAACCGCATGCTCAGTCCTTTTGTAGCCACTTGGCATAATTTTATCTTCTTTAAATCATCACAATGACCCTCAGTGATAGCAATTACCACCCTCAATTAAGATACAAGAAAATTGAGGTTTAGGAATGCTAAGTGACTGGCCCCAAATCATGCAAGGATAAGTACGGAATCAGGATTTGAACCCGGGTCTGCTTTTTTCTTCCAAACTCATACCCGCTTCCCATTTCTTTTTCTCTAAGACTGTGTCTGAAAAAAAATTAAACCCTTGGGGTTAACCCATGTTAGACCCACCCTCCTGGTCTATCAGGGAGCTGGACCTCTTATCCCCCAGACTCTAAATTTATTTCTCAAGTAACACCTTCTCTAGTTTGTCCTATTTGTGACTATCACACATATAAGGGTCAACTATACCACTGACATCTTGTAGTGTAATTAATCAAGTCAAATTTCTGGTGGTTCCTATGATAACTGAATACTAAGGGAAGCAGATGTAAAAAATGACTCAGGAGCCTGAAGGAGTACAAGGCAAGGAGAGAGGGAATCAGACAGAGGGCTGAAGGGCAAATCAGCAAGCCTCCCTGAAGACCTGGCTTTCAGCAGCTATGTTTTGATAACCTGCGTATGGGCTAAGTCCTGTTACACACATCCCAGATGCTCAGGTTTAATTCCCAGGTCTGCCATTTACTAGTTTTGTGAGTATTTAACCTCTGTGCCTCAGTTTCCTCAGTTGTAATATGGGGACACCAACAGCACCTTAGTAATGGGTACTTGAAAATTAAATGAGTCAAACATTTAAAGAGTTTAAAACAATGTTTCTCATATGGTTAGCATTCAATAAATACTCCATTATAGTTAAAATTGTAATTGTCATAACTATTTTTATTGAGATGGTATTTAATATCTCTGATTGCTAAGAATCATTATCCACATTTTATAGATAGCTGAACAGGTGCTCAGAGAGGTGTATGAGTTTGCTTTTGGAGAGGGAGCCCATGAAATAGAAACACATATAAATTTAAGACTAGAAGATTTTAGCTCTAGTTAGGGAAATGAGAATTATACACACTAAATGGACAGGATCAATCTAATGAAATATTAAGTCTTGGAATAGGAATTTCCTGGCGTATTGAGAATTACAGAGAGGTTGAATGGGAGCTGAAAAGAAGCTGAGTAGATGAAGGGCAAGATGAACAATTAAGTTGTCTGGTTCAACTTCATGGCTTCTAGAAGCAGTGGGCAAGTTCCCCCAGTATTCTCATATATGTTCTTACCAAATTTCTTTCTCTGTCTATTTTTTATGTGTGGGGGGGGGAGGAGAAAATAATCACTTTATAAATATTTCTTTGTTTGCTCTTTTGAGTGTGGCCAGTTGGAACGAAGAATTGTTCCAAGGAGTCTTAGCTCATGTAGGGCATGAGGACTGGGTGACCTCCTCCCATTTCTGGGCAGGGTATTTGCAACTAAAGCCTCGGCAGAGTGTAGCTGCCTGGGGGGAGAGGGGAGTACTGGGTGGGGGAAGTACATTTGGATGCCCTCCTACCCCAGACAGGATATGGGCCTAGCATCTGTGCTGACTTGCTGGGCTGTGTTTTGTGCATGCTCCGATTTCAGCATGACCTGACACCGGCTCTGTGCAACTATATCCACTGCATCTTCTTTAAGAAAGGCAGTGTATTTACTCACCCAGGGCTATTAGTATATCCCGGAGATGCTCTGTGCTCCTGGGACTGCCTGTGTGGGAGGTCACACAAGCCCTCCCACTCACCCACACGCTCGTTCCCACACTCACCTTGGAGGCTGACAGTGGGGTGTCAGAGAGCAAGAACTGCCACAAAAATGAGGCAGTGGGGGTAAGTGGGTAAAACAGACTCTGGAGCTTAGCATCCTTCTTGCTGTGTGACCACTTATAAGTCACTTCACCTTTCTGAAGCTCAGTTTCCCCGCGTGTAAAATGGGACTAAGAATGTCTGCTCCAGTATCACCTTCTCAGGGAGGCTTTCTCGTGGTTGTTGGCTATTGCTCTCCCTTCTGCTTTATTTTTCTTCAGAGCTCTTATCACTGTGTCCTATCCCGCATATTGTACATACTTTCAATATTGTCTGTTCTGTCTCCACCCAAGGGATGTTAGCTCTCAGATTTTGTCTGTTCTGGTCGTTGCTGTATCCCAGGACCTAGACCAGTGCCTGGCACAAAATGTGGGCTCAGAACTTTTGGGGGGGGGAGAAAAACAGAGATACTGTTGAACTGTACCCACCCCAGAGGACTGTCAGTGCATATGCCGAGCAGGCAGCATGGTGCCTGGGGCAGTGTATGCATTCAATCAATACTGGCTAATTATGATTATTATGTCTAATTCGCAGGGCTGCTGTGAGGATCAAACAAGATAATGTATGCTAAAGCATGCCGTGACCACTACGTGCTGGGTGCAGGAGGTACAACATTAATGATCCTCTGATGCTTGGAGGGCACTTGCACTTAAACTTGATGCTTTTCACTTCCACACCACCTGGGAGGGAGGGCAGACTGGTGGATTATTGGCACCTGAGTCTCAGAGAGGGGACGGGCCTTGCCCAGGCCATGCAGTGTAATGAAGGCAAAGGCAGGAGCCTAGGTTCCCAGCCTGGTGGTCTTCCCGTGACTCCCTTAGGAAAGTCTCCCCAAGTGGATATATGTATGTATATATTACATTATACACACAGAATCATGACGTATGTATCTTTTAAAACTTAATCTATTTTTAATGTTTCATGTCTCAAGAGTTGTACCGTGGTCAGTGTGCTGGGCACCTACCAGGACAGTCTGGGAGGGTAGGGAGGAAACTGGCTATATTGTCAGTAAGGGTCAGAGTAGAGGCATTTGTCGTTTCTGGGAAACGATTTGATCATCAAGAATCTCCTGGCATAGACTCCCCCGAGGGCAGCCCCATTTCATGAAATGAATTTTAGTTTTCTAAAGCGCATCCCTTAGTTGGATTTCTATTTTCCAGGGCACTTGTTTAAGCTTTGATGCCGTGTCCAAAAAAGAACAGATCCCAACAATTTCCTGCCCGAGGCCCATCCTTCCCGAAACCCTCGGCTTGGCCTGAGCATCGAGATAATTCGTTTCTCTGATCAGACTGGGGGCTGTTTGGCCAGCGGGGTGGGCGGGTGGGCCGGGGAGGGGGTGGTGTGCAGGGTGGGAGCTGCTTGAGGAACTGTCGGTAGTTCACTGCACCCTCACGCTGGACCCACGAGGGTGCTGCTGTCCTCAGTCTACAAATCGCACAAGTCGGGGCACAAGACAGAGAGGCCAGGTCACGTCTCTGCAGTTACACAGCTCAGGAGTGCCTGCTGGGGTGGAACCTGGTCTGTCTGTCTGTCTAGCACCACAGCTCGGGCGCTGCCGCAGAGGGAAGAAAGATTTGGGTGAGGGCTCAGAGACAGGGTGGGGGTGGGAGACTTTACCTGCTTGCCGTTGGTGGGAAAATAGTGGCTAATTCTGCTTAGGGACTAGGGCTGCGACCATCTTACAGAGGGGGAAACAGGCACATAGAGGTTCGCTAACTTTCCTGAGGCTGCCCAGCTTGTCAGGGCTCGAGGCTGGCTCTGGGGGCAGGCAGTGTGGTGTTGGGCCCATGTGCTCTAACCATTGGGAGCGGTGTCTTATGGCTGTGAGCACGTAGGCAGGCAAAGTGAAGATGGCACACAGTTCTAGGATCTCCGTTTGAGTCCCTGTACCGTCCCCTGGCGGGTGTGCTCTTCAGTGAGTCACATGGATTCATGCTCCCCCTGACAGAGCCCTGCAGAGGCGCCGCAAGCCAGTGGCCCTTGGAAGATATTTGTAAAGAATCCACACGTGTGACTTTTGTATATATGTAATATATAAATCACATACGTGATTTATATATATATATAAAAGGGGAAGGAGAGGAGGGTATTCGGGAGATTTGGGAGCGACCATTGAAGGCAGAGGGCAGCAAGGGGCTAAGAGCGGGGGGAGTGGAGGTGGGGGCCACGCATGGTTGTTGTATAGGCTTTAAGAATCCGTAAACTAAGAGAGGGGCAACCCTGGGGCAACGGCCAGAAGTGACCTGAACCAAGGATCGTGATTAATTCTCCACAACCAAGGGCTATAAAGAGATCGGAGTGGTTTGTGGTTATTAATTTTATTATTAAAAAGAATAAAGAGTCAAGAAATAATGTAATAAAGGCCTTGAATACAGTCATTGTGAGAATGTGTTCTGGACAAAAGATTATGATTAATCCAGGTCTGCTAACCTGACATTAACAAACAAACAAGGTCTAGGCTATTTTCTTCCTTTTCATGGGGCTTTATGTTCCATAGAATGGGCACATGGGGGTTTTTCACAGGAGATGTAAGATCTTTGTGGGGAAGGCAACTCTAGATGGGTGTAGGTGGGGCTTAATGGGTTTTACTGAATAGTTAAAAATGAATGAATGCATAGATAAAATTAAAGAGGTCCAAGTATGGACCAGTGATGAGGATGTGTTTTTAAACAAGGGTTATGAGTAATCTGTTGTATCCAACTGTAGTTATTAAAAACAAAACAAAACAAACAGAAACAAAGCCCAATGAATTCAAGGTGTTGGGATGGTGAGTAGGAAGCATATCAACAGTTACACAGATGGTCATTGGTCTGGGGCTGGATGGTGGCTTTGAGTGTATTTGCTGTATAGTTAAATATGAATTAGATGAGTAACAAACTGAGGGTTGCTAGGGGGAGGCGGGGCTGTGGGGACAGGGTAATTGGGTGATGGGCATTAAGGATGGCATGTGATGATCATTGGGTGTAATACGCAACTGATAAATTATTTATTTTTTTTTCTGTGTCTCCTCATTCTTTTCTTTTTTTTTTTTGCAACTGATAAATTATTGAACACTACATGTGAAACTAATGATGTACTGTATGTTGGCTAATTGAATTTAAATGAAAAATTTAAAAAAATGAATTAGATGAGTAAATAAAATAAACGAAAGAATGAAAGAGGGCTGATAATGAAGCACCAAAGATAATGTTTTATGAATTATGGATTAAGATTAATACACTTATGTACAATTGTGGACCATTTAAAACCATAAAACAAAACAAAGCTCTTATCTCTGTGGATAAGAAGCATAATATAAGTGCTGATTGATATTTTTGTTCTGTGTTAGTGCTGATCTTATGTGTTTATTATATTTAAAAAAATAAGTAAAAACAGTAAAAGGGACATGTAGGAAACAATGATGTGATTATACCTGGAATCAAAGATTGTTATTACAACTCTGCATACCTGAGTCCATTAGGAAGAAGATCTGGGCTGGTTCCTTCGTGGGTAAGAAGCATAGAGACAGATGCTTAAAATGGCTGTTACTCTTGTTTTTGATTAGGTCATGCATGTTTATTATAATAAGATTATCAAGTGAAAAAATATGTACAATGAGAACTACACTTAGGCCAATGGTGAGAGTGTGTCATGAACCAAATTGTGATTCATCTTGAGCTGCTCATCCAACAGCCATTAAAGAATACCTGGTTGTTTCATCCTTTTTAATACGTGCCTTGTGTTCCACAGAATGGAGGCCCCAGGGTGGGTCTAATGACACTCTTGTTGATGAAGATCTTGGCTGTGAACTCTGTGGAAAATGAGCCATGGACCAACCAACGTGAGTGATGGTTAGTGTTACTGTTCTAAGGTTGGCTGGTTGGCTGATGGGTGTGTGTGTGTATGCATTATTAAACATGAACAGGCACAAATAAAATCAAAGATGGTCAAGCATAGACCAATGAGGAGACTGCGTCATGAACCAAGGTGATGAATCTCATCTGGCATAACTGTCACCAAGTTAAAAAATAATATAACTAGGTTGCTCTCTGTGTAGGAGATGAGCAAATAAAAACAATTACATTCATATATATTAATTGTATACATGTATATAACATGTATATCTCTTTATATAAATATAATTGTTACTTTTTCTTACTCTTGGGTTGAGTGGTGAGTTCCTGTTTATTGATTTATTAAAAATAAATGAATGTGTACATAAAATAAAAAAAGATTAAGCATGGACTAATGAAGACAAGATTTATGATTTATGATTACATAATCCTGCAAATTTGAAGGACATTAAAAAAATCTAAGCTATTTTATTTTAAAAGCATTTTACTATTAATTTATACACTATGGTTTATATAGGCACTTCTGCATTGATAAATTTGGGTGTTAACTTGGCAAAAGTGATGCTCAGAGAGACAGATAATGGTAGTTTTCTGTTTGTTGGGTAAGATTCATAGGTATTCTTTTACAATTTTTTGAAAGGAATAGATAAAATTAAAAAGGGCCAAGTGTAGACCAATGAGAGTAATGATTCATAAACTAAGGCCCATTATTTTAGTTCTACACAAGTGAAAGCCATTGAAAATGATCCAGGGTGTTCAGTTTTTAAACAGTTGCCTTCTGTTGCACAAAATGGACACACCATAGTTCATTTAATCATGCAATATTTATGAGGATGTTGAATCTTATTTGGACGGATAAGGTACGTAAAGAAAATGTAAGTAATAGTTCATGTTCTTAAATCTTTGCTGGGAAGTTGTTCAAGGGTGTTCATAACTAAGTAAATACATGAGTGAACAAATTAAGGAATAAAACAAGAGATGGCAAACATGGTCCTATGATGATAATATCTCATGGTCCCAGGATTAAGATTATTCTAATTCTGTACATCTAACTTCCATTTAAAAAAATGTATTGGTTAAGGAGTAGTCAATACTGTTGTTTTTGCATGATGGTGTGTTGGATGTTGATTTTAGTACTAAAAACAAATAAATAATTACATAAATGCATAAAATACAGGAAAGGCCAAAACATGGACTGGTGATGAGAAGGGCCCAATGATTACAGTTAATTCAGTTCTGCGCTTTTGACCTCTATCAAAATAATCTAGTCTGTTTCATTCCTTTTACCAGCTACTTTGTGTTTCACTGTGTATATATACATAGTTTATTTAAACAATTCTCCATGGATAAAGATCTAAGATGCTAATGCTGAGCAAGGAGCACAAAGGAAGAAAGATAATGTCAGTGTTCTTCCTGTAAGAGTAAGAGATTGAATTTATGGGTGCTCATTAAAACTTCTTTAGAAATGACCAAATCAAACAAGAATCAGCATGGACCAGTGATCAAGAACTATAATTAATCCTATTTAGCTTCGTTAGAAAAAGTTCTAGACTATTCCGTAGAGATAAAGAGTATTCATTAGTGTTGCCCAATAGGGTTTTCTGCAGTGATGGATGTGTTTTATATAATTTGTTCTGTCCAGTATGGTAGCCACTAGCTACGTGTGACTCTTGAGCACATGAAATGTGGCTAGTGTGTATGAGGAACTGAATTTTTAATTGATGTTTATTAAATTTGAAATTTAAATAGTCATATGTGACTAATGGCTCCTCTCTTAGTCAGTTGTGTTGGGTAGTTGGGTAATGGGAGTCTTTTGAATATTAAATATGAATAAATAATTATATAAATCAATAATACACAAATTAATAACAGAAGATTAGTTATAGGCTAGAGATGAGAGTGTCTCATGAAACAAAGATTATAATTAATTCAGTTCTGTACAACTGAGATTCACGAGCAAAAAAGTCTTAGGTTCATGGAGGAAAGACATAGGCTTATTAATTTATTTTATCAATTGTTTATATTACCTTGTCTGGGTGTTCCACAGTTTATGTGAACATTTCTCTAACATTGAAGATCTCTGTATCTTGGTGGGAGAAGATAAAAAATGTACTGTCCAAGTCATAGGTGGAGGGCTGAATAGTGGTTTTGTCAATATTCATTACATTATTATATTATTTACTTTAAAAATGAAAAATAAATAATAGTCCATGCATGGTACAAGGATAATAATGTAACATGGACTGAAGTTTGTAATTCATACGTCACCACAACTGCAGTCCATAAAACTTTATCCTAATGGAGGGGAGGAAGCATCCCTTTCATTAGGCCCTATTAAGCAAGGTCTTTTTTAAAAAAAGGTGAAAGAGGACTCTTCATTCATTTTACATTTGTTTAATATTTCATTTTATATTCCATCACTCTCGATTTACACATTCCACCATTGATAAAGATTTGGGTGACTAACAGGTTGATAGAGAAACACAAGTAAAGATTGTTGGTGAAAGGTTGGTGAGGTAAAATAAGATGTTCCTGGATTGTCTTTGTTATGTATTTGAAATTTGACCAAATTAAAGAAAGACTAAAATAAGAGGGCCACGCATGGTTATGAAGGGTGTGGGTTTGCATGAAGAATGATGGATCCGTATGCGCAACAGTGAGTACATTGTAGAAAGAGATCTAGTGTATTAGTTCTGGGAGAAATTAAACAAAAGACAGAAGTTAGTGATATTCTTTTACCTTTCTCCTGCTTTGTTGTGATTCATGAATATGATCAAATAATTTTTAGTCAATGAATGAATGAATGAACAAATGTATAAATGGATAAATAAACAGTCCCAAGCCTAGACCAATGATGAGTACCCTGGGGTGTCTGAACCGAGGATTTTGATTAAACCCTGTAACTCTGAGGTCCATCATAAAAACAAATCTCATTTCTTGTCTTGGCGGGACATGAATTGTCACAGAAGTTAGGAATACAGGCGTCTTGCTTGTGGCTTTGGTACATCTTAGGTATGGGTCCTTTTATTAGTGAATCCCTGTGTGAGTACATAAAGAAACATATCCCTGAATAATGACAATGAGGGCTAGGTATTTGCCAATTATGAGAGTATCTAATGAGAAATAAATTATTATTAAAACGTTTCTGAGGAGCTGAGTTCCAGGAAGTGAAGAGTTCAAGGCTTTTACCATATTTTATCAGAAACATGTAGGCAGATGTCTGTAAGCGTCAGTGTTGCTTCTGGGTTGGTGGTTGTTAATTTTATTAAGAATTTTATTAAGAAAAGGGGGAAAAAAGGGAAACATAATAAATATTGATTACAGAATACTTAATTAAGGAAGCATGGGCCAGTGTTAATGTGTTACGTGAGAGGAGTTATGATTAGATCAGTTATTCTCAATCAGTATCATTTTTGAAAAACACATCTGTTTTTCTGTGGGTATTTGAGTTTATGGGAAAATATTAGTATTATTTAGGTATGTCTAGGTATATAGTTTCACAAATTTTGATGATATTATTATAAGTGAATGAAGGAAGAGATTATTTTTCATTCTATTTTTATTTATTTATTTATTTATTTGATAGAGAGATAGCGAGAGCAGGAACACAAGCAGGGGGAGTGGGAGAGGGAGAAGCAGGCTTCCCGCCGAGCAGGGAGTCAGATGCAGGGCTGGATCCCAGGATCCCAGGATCCCAGGATCCCAGGACCATGACCTGAGCCGAAGGCAGACGATTAACGACTGAGCCACCCAGGCGCCCCAGGAAGAGATTATTTAAAAAAGGGCATTTATGTATCCATGAGGATAATATATCGTTAGAGGAAGTTCATTATTAATCTTGCTCTACCCTTCAGATGTCCATATAAGTAAAAGCGGTTGGTTTGGGGCTCTGCCCGCTTTGGGTAAAGGGCGTAGAGGCAATTACTTGTAATAGTATTTTGCATTTTTTTTTTTTAAAGAGAAAATACGACAAGTCATTCCATGAGCAAATAAGCCAAAACCAAACAAACAAAGGAATAAGTTTATAAAGTACGGTCAAGCATAGATCATTGATGAGAATATGTCAAGAAATGAAAATGTAAATTTGTCAAATTCTAATCAAGGAAGATCCATAAAAAAGACAGTCTAGGCTCAGACCTGTGTGGTTAGGGTTTAATACACAGGATTTGGAACAGGAATAGTTCTTAATTCTTCTACTAAGATGTAGATTTAGCAGTTGTCATTATATTACATACATTAAAAATTACAGAAGTCAGTAAATAAAAAGGTGGCCGTTTTTGGGCTAATAATGGAAATGTGATAAAAAAGGGATTTATGATAAATCTAGTACAGTAAGACTAAGGTGTCTTTAAAATAATTTTAAATCTATACTGCTTCTTCAGTTTTCTAAAATCTGCTTTTTACTCCACAGATTCAATCTGATTTCTTCATTCTCCCATGAGGAAGCTCTTGGCTGTCCCTTCTGTGGATAAGGAGCAAAGTGACTCATGTAAGTGACAGAGTTTGTGTTCTTGGTGTGGAGGTAATTCATGTGGGTTTTTTGTGGGATTGTTTCAAAGGAAGAATGGCCACTGTAAACATAAGTGAAATCAGACACACCAGGCTTGGACCACAGCTGGGAATGTGTAATGAACCACATATTAAGACAAGTCCATTTTAGTTTAATTGAGATCCATTAGAAACAAAGTTTGAGGGGTTTGCATCCATTTTCAGAGTTCCTTAATATTGCATTTTATTTCTACACCACATTCTAAGAACATTCTCTATTGATAACTATCTAGGTTGTTAAATCTTTGAGGAAGGAGCACCTGGGAAGATAGAAAGTGTTGCCAGTGTCCTAGTTAGGGAGAGAGTCAAATGGTAGGTTCAGTGTACTATTTTTAAAATATGAAGAAATTAAGTGAAAGATGAGCAAGCAGAGCTCAGTCAAACACATGGGATGGGTATGAAGCAAATTTATTGATTAACACATATGTGCAACACTGAGGTCCAATTAAAAAGAGATCTCATTTACTAGCTCTGTGGGAAATAAGCCTGTAAACAGCTCTCTGCAATATTCAAAGATCTTGTTCCTGGGTTTTTGTGATTCATAGGAAGTGCTTTTTTTAAATCAGCTAGGCCATGAATGAAGTAATCAATAAATAATGCATAAACAATCAATACACAATGTATAAATAAATGAAGTAAAAGAATGTTGAGCTTGGATCAATGATGAGTAGTTCTGGGGTATATGAATCAAGAATTTTGATTAAACCCTAAACTCTGAGGTCCATATAATACTGTACGTTAACCACAAAGAAATTGAAATTTAAAAGAAAGAAAATAAAGAAACCTAGTCATTTTCTCTAAGGGAATAGAGTTCAAGCCCCTTGGGGATCTGGTTCTTAGGTCTTAAGTGATTGTTGCGTATGGATTGTATTGATGTAAGTGAATCAGTGAATGCATGAATAAATGAATGTGTAAGTGAATGAAGACAAAGAAGGTCACATGTGAATCATTTACGAGAGTGTATCCTGAAACAAGCATTATTAGTAATATATTTATTTAATACCAAGTTTCAATATAATACATAGGTAAAAGCTGTTGCCCCCTTTATAGCACATAGGAAGGCCAGACACGTAGGAGCACACACAGATGTATCTATATGCGCATGTCTGCAGGCTGGATTGGTGGGAGTTTGCTGGTTGTTGGTTTTGTTTAGAAGAAGGAAAAAATGTTTACATAAACCGATGATTATGTAACTCTCTCATTGAAAAGAAGCAAGAATGGGCCAGTGTTGAGGATGTGCTATGTAGCATCAGTCATGATTAATTTAATTGTGTTCACTGAATTTTATTTAAAAACACAAAATGAAAAGGGACATATTTATTTCTATGGGTAATGAGTGTGTGGGTGTGGGCAGCTGTTAGTATGTTTAGGTGTTCAAGTATAGGGTCTGTAGAATCTCAAGTAGTTATATATTGTGGTAAGTTATTGAATGAATATGATCATTTTATTTTATTTTTTTAGAGGGAAAGGCAGAGGGAGAGGGAGAGAGAGAATCTTAAGCAGGCTCCACCCCCAGGGCGGAGCCCCATGCAGGGTTCAGTCTCACGACCCTGAGATTATGACCTGAGCCGAAATTGAGTCAGACATTTAACTGACGAAGCCACCCAGGCACCACAATATGATCATTTTCAAATGATTACTTAAAAGAAGGCAACTGTGGACAATATGTGATGTCCACATATAAAGAAAATGGGATCTAGTTCCTTCCTACTTGGGTTAAGGACATAGAGACAGGTTCATGTAATGATGGTATTTCAGTTCTGGGTTTCTGCTGGAAAGTTTACTATTATATGTAAGTATATATATAATTTTATCATATTTTATATTTATGTTATATATAATGCATTACTTATAATGTTATGTTCTGAAATGTGTTTTTATCATATATTATGTCTATTTTTAAAAAAATAAATAGACGATCAAATTATTCCATGGGCAATTAGATAGGTAAGTGATAAAGCTAGGACTGTTGAGAATGTGCCATGAGGCCAGGTTCTAAATCTATACAATTCTGCATAAATAAAATTCATGACAATAATTATTAGGCTGTTAATTAAGAGTAGGGAGTATAATAGTTACAAGCCTTATTCCCGAGTCAAGTCTTAGATTCCATGATGTTTACATTGCCAAAAATTAAAAATAAAATGAACTGATAAATAAAAAGGAGTGCAGTTTTTGCACCAATAATGAGAATGTGATATGATCCAGCTTTATTATTAACCTGGCAATGTAAAACTCACGTCCACTTAGACACATCTAATAGAGACTATTTAGAATTGGCTTTTTCATTTACAGCATGAACACACCACAGCCAACTTAATAATTCTCTAATGGTGAAGGTCTCCATTGTCGCCTCTGTGGGTAAAAAGCACAGAGACCAATATAAATAACTACCAAAGTCCCTGTTCTCTGGGGAGATTGTTCATGAATTTCCAAGGAATCATTTTTAAAAACTGGCTTTATATATATGTATATATATACATATATATAAAATCAAAGAACACCAAGCATTGACCAAGGATATGAATATGTTATGAACCGAGGTTCATAGATTAGTCATTTTCAAGGCCACATAATAGTATGTCATTTTAGTTTCGCACCAAAGTATATTTAGAAGAACATCCCTTCCTTGATAGAGATCAAGGTTATTTACTTGTTGAAGGAGGAGAAAACATAGGACGATGGGAGAAAATAACATTATTCTAGTTGTGAGGGAAGAGGATGGTTCACAGTCGTTCATTTTACCATCTTTAAAATGTGGACACGTAAAGTTAAGAGACAAGCAAAAACCTGTTATCAATGTGAGGTTGATAGGAAGCACAGCTGTCGACCAATCCCCATGAGCAACCAGAGCTGCACTGAAAAAAGACATCAAATGTATTAGCTTTATGGGACAGGTGCTGATAGACTAACCTTAGTAAGAATCATTCCTCTCATTCTTGGCATTTGTGACTCCTGGCTATTGACGGTAGTATAATGTATGCATGTAAAAATGAGGCAGAAAGGACGATATGAATGAAGAAGACCAAAAAATGCCAAGTTTACGGGCACCTGGGTGGCTTAGTCAGTTAAGTGTCTGCCTTTGGCTAAGGTCATGATCTCAGAGTCCTGGGATCAAGCCTCCCCCACCCCCACCCCACTGGTTAGGCTCAGTGGGGAGCCTGCTTCTGCCCCTCCCCCTGCTCCTGCTCTCTCTCTCTCCCTCATAAATAAATAAAACCTTTAAAAAAAATTGCCAAGTTTGGATCAGTGATGAGTACCCTGGGGTGTCTGAATTAAAAATTTTGATGAAGCTCGGTAGCTCTGAGGTCATTCCAAGAAGAGGTCTAGTTATTCCCTCTGTGGTGAAGGTACTTATGAGGCAAGAAAGGAATATTCAGGATCCTGTTCTTAGGCTTTGTGTTCCTTGGGTGTGGGATGTTTTTAATCACAAATGAAATAACACCTGATTAAGGAAAGAAATGAAGGGATGAATGATGACAAGGAAAGGCACACATCATTCAATTATGAGAGTGTGTTTTGAAACCTTTCTGAAGCAGTGAGGTCTAGGAAAATAAGTAGGTCAAGGTTTTACTCTATTCAGCAGGGAACAAATGGAAAGGTATGCCCAAGATTGGATGTTGTGATTATGAATTGATGGTGGGTTGCTGATGGTTCATTTTATTAAGAAAAGGGAAAGATGTTTGCATAAGTAAATAATAAGGCTCTAATTGAAAAAAAAGGTTATGGACCAGTGATGAGAATAGGTCCTATAACAAGATGGTTTACTGTGAGCATATGATCACATGTTAATATTATTCAAAGTTTTGTCCAGTGAGTTATAATTATAATAATGACATATTATATGTTATTGTAAGCATATGAATAGATTCATATTTTATTTAAAAGGTGAAAATCATACACCAGTGAGGACCCTTATTATGGAATAAGGATAATGATTATCCTGTTTTACACTACTGTTTGCATATTTTAAAAAAGCTAGGCTTTTCCTGCTTTGTATAATACACACAGACAGATGCATAGAGTAGTTATTTCCTTTCTGAGGGGCTACGTATTTTACCATTTCGCTTTTTCTTTTCTTTTTTCTTGTTTTTTGTTTTTAAATCGAAGTACAGTTAACATGCAATGTTGCGTTAGTTTCAGGTGTACATCATAGTGTTTTGACAACTCTATGTTATGTGGTGCTCACCATAATTGAAGCTACCATCTTTGCCTTTTCTTTCTTTTAAAAAAAATTATTCATTTATTTTAGAGAGAGAGAGAGTGAGTGGGGGGAGGGGAAGAGGGAGAGGGAGAGAGAGAAATCCTAAAACAAATTCTCTGAGTGTGGAGCCTGAAGTGGGGTTCGATCCCAGAACCCTGAGGTCATGACTTGAGCTGAAATTAAGAGTCGGATGTTTGACCAACTGAGTCACCCAGGTGCCCCTGCCTTTTCTTTATATAATGAACAACAGGTAAAATTATTCCATGAGTAATTGAATGAATGAATATACTAAGTAGAGTCAACCATGGACATGACATGGTTAATAACAACCAAGTTGTTATTAAAAATACGCCATGAAACAAGGATTTAAATTTATCCAATCAGTACAAGAAAGATCCATTGAAAGGACAATGTAGAGGTTACCTATGTAAAGTACATGGGCATGTTTATAATAGTCATAGTCGTTACTTGTGGGTTGAATGGTAGATTCAGTGGTGTTCATTATATTATTTAAAATTAAAATTAAATGATTAAGTAAAGAAGCAGTAGTGATATTCTTGAGCCAATGAAAAGAAGCAAGTTTTATGTTTAATCTAGAACTCTACAAACATACCTAAATTTATTGTTTTTTCATCATTATTATTATTTTTTGTTTTTTTTCATTATTTTTAAAAAGCCTGATGTTTATCTCAGAATTGAGACACCATAGTTGATTTAATCATATCTAATGATGAAGATACATTTTCAAAATGTATGTGCTTGGTTAGGGGAACTTGCTCAAGGGTGTTCACTGAAGTATTTCAGGTAATAAAGAGGTACATAGAAGTATAACATTAAAGAATGCTGTATATTACCTATGACCAGAATAGATTATGGACCTTAGATAATGATGATTAATTCAATTCTGTACAATTAATGACTCCTTAAGAAAAGATGGAAGATGTTTCATACATGTTCACACATTATATTTACATGACAGTGGATTTTAATATTCATCCCTTCAAATGATTCAGGGAGCACATGTGTGCTCCTCTGAAGGTCATTGCAAGAAGAGATCTAATGTGTTAGCCTTATGGGAAATGAACATATGAATAGATCCTAGTAATATTCAAGATACTATTTTTGAGCTTTTATGATTTATATGTATTGACTATATTATTATTGGAACAGTGAATGAAACAATAAACAAAAGGATAAAGGACTGAAGAAAAAGAATGCAAAGCTGGGGACAATGATGAATCCTGGAGTGGGGATTGAGTCTGAATCTAAACTTGTGTAGGATGTGGGGAAAGGGGAACCCTCTTGGACTGTTGGTGGGAATGCAAACTAGTATAGCCACTCTGGAAAACAGTATGGAGACTCCTCAAAAGGTTAAAAATAGAACTGAGCTATAATCCAGCAATTGCACCACTAGGTATTTACCCAAAGAATAAAAAAATACTAATTTAAAGGGATACAGGCACTCCTATTTTTGTAGCAGCATTATGTACAGTAGCCAAGATATGGAAGCAGCCCAAGTGTCCACTGATGGATGAATGCATAAAGAAGAGGTGTATATATATATATATATGAATATTACTTGGTTGGAGCTAGAGAGTATTATGCTAAGCAAAATAAGTCAGTCAGAGAAAAAGAAATACCATATGATTTCACTCCTATTTGGAATTTAAGAAACAAAAAATGAGCATAGGGAAAAAAGAGAGGCAAACTGAGAAACAGACTCTTAACTACAGAGGACAAACTGATGGTCACCAGAGGGGAGGTGGGGGTGGGGTGGGGGAACAGGTGATGGGGATGAAGGAGGGCACTTGTGATGAGCACCAGGTGTTGTACGGAAGTGTTGGAATCACTAAATTGTACACCTGAAACTAATATTACACTGTAGGTTAACTATACTGGAATTTAAATAAAAACTTAAAAAGATAAAAATAAAAAATAAAAATAGAACAAACAAACAAAATTATATTAATCCTTGTCTGGAAATCTGTGGACTACTGCGAAAAAGAGAAAAGGTAGACTCTTTGGGAAATGAACTCATGAATGGATAAGGAAATGTGTAAATGAACAAAGATATGGACGGCCACATGTGGACCAACTATGAAGTTATGTAATAAAACAAAGATTATTATTAGTGTATATTTAAAACACTGGGTTCCATGGATAAATCAAAGCTCTGAACTCTTCCATAAGGACAAGTATGGACAGATAATACCCAAGAGTTCATGTTGCTGCTTTCATTCTTTGTTTGGTGGTTTTAGTTAAGAAGGACCAAAAAAAAAAAAAGAAAGGGGTTTACATAAATAAATAATTGTTTAAATATTGTCTTATTGAGAGAGGGCCAAATGTGAATCCATATTGAGGATGTGTCATATGACCAGAGTTAACAGTTAATATAACTGTATTCACTAGTGTAATTTTTTTAAAAAAATCAAAAGAGGGTTTAGTAATGAGTTATGTCTCTGGGCCATGAGCATGTAGACTGGATATTTAATATTCCCGTTCCGTGCCTTGGTTTTCATTGGTACTGACATATTGTCATAAGGGAATGAAGGAGTGCATTTCTATATAGGTTAATTATTCAAAAGAAGGCTGAGCAAAGGCCAATGAGGAATATGTGTTATGAACCAGAGATAATGATTGCTCCTTTTATACCCAAATGTTGTCCAGATAAAAAAATAGAACTCGCAATTCATTCCACTTTGGGTAAAGTACACATAGAATTTTTTTTTAAGTTTTAATTTACATTCCAGTTGGTTAACATACAGTGTATTATTAGGTTCAGTTGTACATGGAAATTTGCATGGGGAAATTCTTTAGAAAAATGGGTAAGTAATTGATTTATTTTATGCCTAATTATATACATGAATAAATAAATGAATCAGTATCAATCAGAAAAATTTGTGCTTCATTGGTGAGAATATGCAATAAAATAAAGATTTACATTTATCCAATTTTGTACAAGTGAGGTCCATTAAAAGCAACCACTGAGTTGTTAAATTTATGGATAGGGGGTAGGTAGACAGATATTTATGGTAGATAATGGTTCATATTCTCATGTTGGTGTTAATTGTGTTGTTTAAAAAGAAAAATTAAGTAAGTCAATAAATAAGAGTGCGATTCATGGACAATGATGACATTTCTAAAATGACCCACGTTCGTGATTGATCTGATACTGCAAGACTAACCTTCACTTTAAAAAAATCTAACTGTAGGCTCTTTCTCTTTTGAGAGTCTGCATTTTCACCAAGTGAACACACCACAGATGATTTAATCATTCTCTAATGCTAAAGATCTTGGCTTTCACAAACCGTGTGGGTAAGGAAAGAAGAAATTGATGTAAGTAGCAGAGTTTATATTCTTTGGTTGGGAGGTTGGTTTATGGCTATTGCTTGAATTTTCCGAAGTAATGAATGGATATATTAATGAATAAAAAGCCAAGTAACACCAGCACAGACCCAAATTGAGATTTATGATTAATCTGATTCAGTACTACTGAAATTCAGAAAAAAAGATACAAGGTATTTCATTTGTTTTCAGGGTTCGTCCACATTGTGTTTTATTTTTGCATTGCAATACATTTAAGTACTTCTCCGTTGATAAAGATTTAAGCTGTGAATTCCTTGAGGAAGGAACACACAAGAAGATGGACAAAATAGTTGATGTTCTAGATGTGGAGAAAGATTAAAGTTCCCATGGTTATTTCTTGAATCATCTTTAAATGTAAAAGAGCCAAGCATGGACCAATGAAATTGATACGAAGCAAGGATGTTAGCTAATTTGTATTTGCAAAGAGCATACATATATATTGCAAAAAATGTCCTTGTCTGCGGGAAATGGGCATAGAGCCAGTTCTTAGTGATATTCAAGGGTGTTGTTCTTGGGCTTTTTGATTCATGAGAATGGATTATATTGTTATTAGTGAATCAATGAATAAAGGAATAAGGAATTCATAAATAAAGGAATAAAACAACGTTCAGTATAGATTAATGATGAGTATTCTGAGATGTATGAATCGAAGATTTTAATTAAACTCTATAACTTTGAGGTCCATTAGAAAAAAGAAATCTAGTTTATTTCTTCTGTGAGAGAGGGACTTAAACAGCAAAAGTTAGGAGGAGTCAATGATCTGTTCCTGAGCTTTAGTTCTTAATGTCTGTGAAACATATCCTAAGTAAAGCAATGCAAGAACAAAGATGAGTAAATGAATGATGACTAATTATGTGAGTCTGCAATGAAACAAGAATTATTATTATATTAGTTCCTGAAACTCTGAGTTTCTTCATCTAAATAGATCAAGTCTATCTTACTTTTTTCCATAAAGAATATGGATCCTATTCCATGAGAATCCATGTTGTTTCAGATTTCTGGTAGGTAGCTATTGTTGGTTCTGTTTAGAAAAAGAACAAATCCTTCACACTAAAAACAATTGTTTAAGTAAGTGCCTAATTGAAAGAAAGCCCAGCATGGACTAATATTGAGAATATGATCGTAGCTATGATCAAACAAATCCTGTTTGCTGACTATTATTTGAAAAAAACAAAAAGAGTCTAATAGGTTATATCTGTGGACAATGAACATATGGACAGATACTAGTATTAGTCAATGTTCTTGTCCAGTGCCTTAGTTTGCCTTCACTTTGAATGTATTGTTAAAAGTTAATGAACAAATGAGTTCATATATTGGTTAATTATTTAAAAGAAGGCAGAGGAGTAGGTGTCTTGAAACAAATATAATGATTAAACCATTTTAGACGAAGAGGAAGAAATCTAGACTTACCCCACTTTGGACAAAGTGGATATCAGCAATTGCATGAACTGGTATTTCAGTTTTGGAGTACTGGCGGGTTTTACTATTTCTCTTTAAACAATGAATAAATAATCAAATTATTCTTTGATTAATTAAGAGAGAAACATGAGTGAATCAATAAATAGGGTATAAATTAGGGTAAATCTTCGACCAATGCTCATGGTGCACTCTCTGCAATGCATGAGTATGGACCCTTAAAAAAGATCAGTGAGGCTGTGAACCATGTAGTTAGGGAGTATATAGATGGATAGTAGTACTAGTTACATTTAGTTATTTAGCAACTAGTGGGTGGTGGGTTTAACAGTGTTCACTACATAAATTAAAAATTAAATGGTAAATAAGTCAATAAAAAATAGAGTCATTCTTGAGTCAATAATGAGAATGTGGTAGCAACTAAGGTTTATTCGTCTAGTACTTCATGACTCCAGTCCATTAAAAAAAGTTAAGTCTATGCTGTTCTATTCTTTATAAAAAGTGTATTTTAATTCATGGAACAAAAACACTATAGCTGATTTAATTATTCAATAGTAATAAAGATTTTAGTTTTTACCTTTGTGGGTAAGGAGCCTAGAGACTGTAGTAGATTATAGTCAGAATTTATGTCCTTGGTTTAGGTGGTTTGTTCATTATGGCATCATGTCAAAGAATAAATACTTAATACCTAAATAAAATCAAAAGATGCTACACAGGGACTAATAATGGAAACCAACCAAAGTGTACAATTAATCCAACTCAGTGCAACTGGGTTTATTAAAAATCATGGAGGACTTTTATTCACTTTTAGGGCTTTTAATGTTATAGTTTGTATCATGGTTAATTTAAACATTTTTTCAGTGATAAAGATCTAGGTCATTTACTCTTCAAATGTCAGGGGGCAAGTTTGGACCAATGATGAGTATCCTGGGGTGTCTGAATCAATGATTTTGATTAAACCCTATAACTCTGAGGTCAGAGACCTAGTTAACTATATAGTAAATCAGCTTACAGCAGAGGTTAGTAATATTCAGGATTTTGTTCTTAAGCTATGAAGGTTCATAGGTCTGGATTGTAGCACTATAAGTGAATTAATAAATGAATAAATAAATACATAATAAAAGACAAAGTGCCATATGTGGCCCAATTATGGGAATGTGTAATATGTTTATTATTATTAATATTTTCTGAAGCACCCAGTTCCATAATATATTGATTAAATCTGATACCTGTTCAGGACAGGAACATATCCAGATGAGTACCAGGAAAGCAATGTTGTTTTGTTCTGTGTTGTCGTCTTCAAGGTGCTGGTTGCTTGTTGAAAACAAGAAAATATGATCTGTTTGGTTATATCTGGGAGTAATGAGCATATGAACAGCTGTTAATTCTATTTAAATTTCTAATCTGGTTTGTATGTTTGTAGATATTGATGATATTGTGAGTGAATGTATAAATACATTTACGTCTCAACCAATTATTTTGAAGAGGGTGCAGCAGGATTTTCTCAACCCCTCATTACTGACATTTTGGGCTGGATAATTCATTGCCCGGAAGGCTGCCTGTACTTTGTAGAATGTTTAGTAATTTCATGGCATCTCCTAGATGCCAGTATTGACCCCCCACCCCCAGTTGTGACAGTCAAAAAAATCTCCAGGCATTGGTAAATGTCCTCTGGTAGCAGATTTTTTGTTTTAGTTTTAGTCTTTGTAAAAAAATTCTTTATTTAAATTCAATTTAGTTGACATACACTGTATTATTCATTTCAGAGGTAGAATTTAGTGATTCATCAGTTGAGTATAACACCCAGTGCTCATTCCATCAAGTGCCCTCCTAAATGCCCGTCACCCAGTTACTCCTTCCCCCCACACCTCCCCTTTTGCAACCCTCAGTTTTGTTACCTAGAGTTAAGAGCCTGTTATGGTTTGTCTCCCTCTCTGTTTTCATCTTATTTTATTTTTCCTTCCCTTTACCTATGTTCATGTGTTTTGTTTCTTAAATTCCACATATGAGTGAGTCCTATGGCATTTGTCTTTCTCTGACTGACTAGTTTTGCTTAGCATAATACCCTCTAGTTCAATCCACGTTATTGCAAATAGCAAGATTTCTTTCTTTTTGATGGCTGAGTAATATTCCATTGTAAATATATATACCACCTCTTCTTTATCCATTCATCTGTGGATGGACATCAGGGCTCTTTCCTGGGTCGTAGGGTAGCTCTATTTTTAATTTTTTGATGAACCTCCATACTATTTTCCAGAGTGGCTGTACCAGTTTGCATTCCCACCAACAGTGTAAGAGGGTTCCCCTTTCTCTGCATCCTCACCAACATCTGTTCTTTCCTGACTTGTTAATTTTAACCATTCTGACTGGTGTGAGGTGGCATCTCATTTTGGTTTCGATTTGTCATGGCATGAGTCATCACAGAGAATGTAAAATAAGGATTTAAATGTACTCAATCCTGCAAAAGAAACATCTGTTGAAATTACCTTTTATTCTGTTAGGACTATTAAAATATAAAGATATATATTTTTAAAGATTTTATTTATTTATTTGACAGAGAGAGACACAGCGAGAGAGGGAACACAAGCAGGGGGAGTGGGAGAGGGAGAAGCAAGCTTCCCGCGGAGCAGGGAGCCCGATGCGGGGCTCGATCCCAGGACCCTGGGATCATGACCTTAGCCGAAGGCAGACGCTTAATGACTGAGCCACCCAGGTGCCCCTAAAATATAAAGATATTTTTGATAGATATTGTTTTTATCCCTATGTGGTGTATTCAACAGTGGCTAGTACAGTATTTAAATGTGAAAGTAAAATACTAGACTAATTAAGAAGTACCAAAGTTTACTACTATCTAATTCCACGTAATTAACATACATTAAAAACCTAGGTTAATTCTACTTTTTCCTTCACAGAATGAGCATAAGACAGCAGACTTATTCATTTTCTAAGAAACAACATCTTGGCAGTTAGCTCTGTGTGTAAAGAACATAGAGACAAATGTAAGTAAGACTGAGTTTCCATCCTTGGTTGGGATACTTTGTTCATGAGTGTTTAGTGGTATATTGAAAGAATAAATGTCCATAAAAGGAATAAAAATCTCCAAATATGGACCAGTGATGGGAATATGTTATCAATCAAAAATTACTTCTAATTGTCACAATTGAGGTGATTTAAAAAGATAGTCATTTCATTCATTTTCAGAACTACTTAATATTTCATTTTATTTACCTCCACAGAGGACTCAAACATTTCCCTATTGGGGTAGTACTGACTGACAGCTGTTTTGTGTGGCAGCCTATAAGCAAATGGAAGACTTTGTTTTGAGATGTGATTAAAGATGGTGGTTTCATCACTTTTCATTGAAACATCTTTAAAACATGGGCAATTAAATAAAATAAAGCCACAGAAGGACCAATGGTGAATGTGGATTTGGTATGAGGCATAGATATATAAAATATATATATACATACATATACACATAATATATATACATAATATATAAAAAGAACATGTGTTCTCTGAGGTCCATTGTAAAAGGAGATCTAGTCTATTTGCTCTTTGGGAAAAGAGCCAAAGATCCTCTTTGGGAGGATCTTGTCCTGGAATTTTATGATTGTATTGTTATTTATGGATCAATGAATAAATAAATAAATGAAGATATTAAGGAAGAAAAACGTGCCTGGACCAATGATGAGTACCATGGGGTATCTGAAACAGGAGTTTTGATTAAACCCATATGCAACTCTGAGGTCCATTACAAAGAGACACGTAGTTATTCCCTCTGTGGGAAAGGAGCACGTGGTACCTTGTGCTTGGGCTATCGTGGTTCTTAGTGATGGACTGTATTTTATTATAAAATTGACCCACAAATAAAAAAAAATGTGTCAGTGAATGAAAAAAGGAGGACAATTTTACAATTATTATTAAGGAATGTAATGCAACATGGTGTAGTATTATTAAAATTTGGCTGAAACTCTGACTTCTAATAAATGAGTAGTAAATGAAAGGGGTATATGGTTATTTGTACATAATACTCAGGAGTGTTTGTTGGTGGTGGGTTGCTGACTGATTCTTTTATTAAGGAAATGGCAACACATTTACTCTATAATAGTTGGTTAAATGATCACATAATTGAGAGCCAAGCAGAGACCAATGATGAGAATGATTTATATGACAACACTCATCATTAATCCAATCTTTTTTAAAACTAACTTTTATTAAAACAATAAAAAAGAAGCAAGCCTTTTATTGATGGTAATGACTACGGCCACACATAAATTTTGTTCAGTGTTTTTGTCCAGTGGTTAAGATCACAGATATTAGTGTATTTGTATAAGAGAAAGAAAGTATAATTTTATATATTAATCTATTTTTAAAAAGTCAGCAAACCATGGACCAATTAGCAACACATGTTTAAATATGAGGATTTTGATTCATCGTAGTTTTCCAATGACAAGTATTCTAAGAAAAATTTTAGGCTCTTCCATTTTTTGAAAGGTGCATCTGCACTTTTCCCAATTATTGTGATTGGTTCTGGGTTGGTGTTTAACCATTTTGAGTTTTCTTTAGAAAGATGGTATTATTATTCCCTGAATAATAAAATCAACCAGTAAGTGAGTGAATCCATAAATCCATAAATACGTGTAGTGGAGGATTGGGAGATTGTACCAGGAAACAAATAAAATATGTTAAATTCCACACAAATAAGTCCAATAAAAAGGTGATCATGGCTCCCCCTACATAGGTAGCAAATAAAGTCAGATGTCTCTAATTGGTAATTTTTATTTTATTTTGTGTTGAGCAAGGAATTCAATAGTATTCCTATTATTTAGTAGAAATTTAACTAAGTAAGAGATACCATCCTTGGGAAGATGATGAGAATGTGATATGAAATAGAGCTTCTGGTTAACTAGTCCTCTTCACAAATTTCGTAAGTTTAAAAAAGAGAGTTCTGCTTTCACTGTGTTTGCAAATTGTCTTCCCTCCCCCCTTTTCCCTTTGTTTGTAGAATGAACACAAAGCAGATTTAATCATTCTGTAATCCTCAAGACCTGGATGTTAATTCTGGGACTGAGAAGTGTAAAAACTGATGTAAGTAATATCAATGTTTGTGTTCAAGGCTTAGATGGGGGTTATTTATGGGAGCCCACTAAATTAGTTCAATAAAATAAGTAGTTAAATAATATATGAAATTAAGGAATGCCAATCCTGAGCCCCATGATTGGAATGTGTCACGAATTAAAATTTATATTTACTTTGACTCCTCTCAGCTAAGGACCATTACTAACGTGATGGAGGGCATTTCACATATTCTCAAAGCAGTCTATCTTCCCATTTAATATTCTTGCCACATTTGCTTAGTACATTCCTTCACTGATAAAGATCTTAATTATTTTTTTTTTAAAGATTTTATTTATTTATTTGAGAGAGAGAGAATGAGAGAGAGCACATGAGAGGGGTTAGGGTCAGAGGGAGAAGCAGACTCCCTGCCGAGCAGGGAGCCCGATGCGGGACTCGATCCAGGGACTCCAGGATCATGACCTGAGCCAAAGGCAGTCGCTTAACCAACTGAGCCACCCAGGCTCCCAAAGATCTCAATTATTAACGCTTTGAGGCTGGAAGACCTCGGAAGATGGCAGATGTCAGTTTTGTCCCTTGTGGGTTAAGATGAGAGGTCTGTGGTTGTCGATGACACCAGCTTTCACGTATGGGCAAGTCCAGTGAAAATGAGCAGGTGGACACCACTCATAAGTAAGGGACTGATATGAAGCAAGCTTGCTGATTAATCCCTATGAGTAAAACAGAGCTTCATTGTGAAAAGTGAGGGACTATTTGCTCCCCATGAATGGGGGCAATGAGCAGATCTTGTTTGTCTTTCAGGCTTTTGTTCTCAGTTTTGTGTCATTAAAGGTGATTGATTGTAGAACTGTTAACCATGAATCTGTGAATGAATGAATCCATTCAAAAGGCGTAAGTGAATGAAGACCTAGCAAGCTGTGCCTGGATCAATGATGAGTATTTGGTGGAGGTATCTGAATCAACACCTTTGATGAAGCCCTCTGTGTAACTCTGAGGTCCATTACGGAGAAGAAACCAGTCAATATTCTCTGTAGAAATTAGCTAATAGTAGAAGTTAGGAAAATTCAATAAACTTGCCCCAGGCTTTTGTGGTTCATGGATATGGATTGTATTATTTCAAGTCAATCAATGCGTGAATAAAGAAAGAAATGAATACATGAAACACTAAAAGCCTCCTCATGGGACAATTAGCAGAGTGCAGTAAACACTATTAATATCAATACAATCCTGAAGGAAAATGGAAAGGCTTACTGTGTAATCCCCTTTTATATGGAACATATTAGTGTCTGCAGCTAAGAGGCAGTGTTTGGAGTTTTTGTAGTTTGCTGGGGGGTTTTTTAAACTAAGAAAAAGGAAAGTGTTTGCCTCAGTCAATAATCTGTTAGATAAGCATCCCCTTAATAGGTGTTGATACAGGTAGATATTTGTAAACATTATAGATCTTAATCTTGGGCTAAGGTGGTGGACTTAATAGTATTTATTATATTTTTTATCACTAAGAATTCCATACTGGATTAATAAAGAACTGCATGTTTGAGCCAAAGTTCTTATTGGTATCTAGCTCTGTCTGATTAACAGCCATTAAAAAATTCTAAATGTAGTCTATATCTGCTTTTTCCTACCTAGAGTGAACAATAGCACTGCTGACTCAATCATTTAGTAAGAGTTATTATAGTCAGCCAGGAGCATGAAGACTAATATAAGTAAGTCCCTTAGTTCACATTCTTTGTTTGGATGGCTTGTTCATGGGTCTTATCTGAAGAATTTCAAAGTGAATAATTGTGTACTACACACACAAAATAAATAAAACACTTCAAGTGTGGACCGATGATGGGAATGTGTTATAAACCAAAAATTATGTTTAATCTAAATCAGTACAATAGAGGTAATTTTAAAAGAAGATAGAAGTTATTTAATTTATTTTCAGAGCAGTTTAATATTCTTTATTTTTTACCATGGTTGATTTAAGCATTCCCATATGGGTAGAGCTAGCTGATAGCTCTTTCGGGGCAGCCCAGAGGTGATTGAAGATGGTGGTTTCATTATTTTTCATTGAACCATCTTTGACATATGGACAAATTAAATAAGAAAGGGCCACACAGGAAGCAGTGCTAAATGTGGGTTTGATACAAAGCAGGGAGTTTGATCCATCTGCATGTGCAGCTTTGAACACCATTACAAAAAAGATGAATTTATTAGCTCTTTGGGAGAAAAGCCTAAAATTCAAGGATCTCGTTTTTGGAATTTTGTGATTGTATTATTATTTGTGAATTGGAATATTAATCAATAAACAAAAAAAAATTTCCTAGTATGGACCAATGATGAATGTCATGGGGTTTCTGAAACAAGAATTTTGATTAAACCCATCTGCAACTGAGGTCCATTACAAAGAAACACCTCATTATTCTCTTTGTGGGAAATGAGCCTACAGCATCTTATTCGTGGGCTTTTGTGGTTTGGGGTATGAATTGCATTATTATAATATAATTAGCCCATGAATAAAGAAATATATCAATGAATAAAGAATAAGAGAGATATACATGCATTACTTTTAAGGCATATAATGAAACGTGGGTAGTTATTAAAACAATTTTGGGATATTTAGTCCCAATAAATTAGTAGTCAAGGTTTTTATCACTTTGGTAAGGGGCATATGGTCAGCTGAGCATAAGAGTCAGTGTTTTGCTTTGTGTTGAGGCACATTGCCAATTGATCATTTTATTAAGGAAAGGGAAATATATTTACATAAGTAGTTGATTGAATAAACTATGTAATTGAGAGGGAGAGCATGGAGCAATGATGATGTTTTATACAACCACACTCATGATTAATGCAATCTTTTTATGCAGTTTTATGTAAGCAAACAAATATTAAAGAATCAGTTTGCTATTCTTCTGGGTAATGACATAAGGACAAATGTAAATATTATTCAAGGTACTTATCCAGTGTGAGTGGGCTGACATATATTGAAGTATAATTGTAAGTGAGCAAATGTATTTGCATTTATATCAGTTTTTTAAAAAGTCAGCCAACAATGCACAAAAGGAAAGCATGCAGTTGGATGTAAAGATCATGATGTATCATGTTTTATACAGTTGATATCCATAGGAATTCAAAGAGCTCTAGGCCTTTCTAATGGTGCACATAGACATTTATAAATAATAAGTATTTTGCTTCTCTTTTGATGGTTGTTTAATTTTTGGAATTCTTTTAGAAAAATGAAGGGATGGCCGTATTATCCCAGGAGTAATTAAATAGAACAATTAGTGAGTGAATTAATAAATATATTAAGTAGGGTCAGGCTTGGATCCCTGGTGAGATTGTGCCTTGAATTGAATCTCCCAGGTATCTAATTCTGCACAAATAAAGTTCAACTAAAAAGATGATCCTGGCTTTTACCTACATGGGTAGCAGGTCCAGACAGATATTCCTAATAATTATAATTATTTTTCTTCTGTTTAGTCCTAGGTTCAGTGTGTTCATTCTATTATTTAAAATAAAAAAATCACACAAATTAGTAAATATGAAGTAGAACTCTCTCTTCCAAATGTTTAGAAAATTATGGAAATTTAGGTTTATGGTTGACTTTTGATCATTTAAAATAGTTAAATATAGACTGATTCTTTTTAAAGTTTGCCTTTTACTCCTCAGAATGAGCACAATCTACTAGATTTGATTATTATCTCATGGTGAAGATCTTGCCTTTTATCTCTTTGGGTAAAGAGAGAAGAGATCAATGTAAGCAATAATCAATGTTCATGTATTGCTTGGGGGCTTGATCATGGGTATTCACTGAGATGTTTGGAAAGAATAAATGGCTGCATACATGAGCAAATTCAAAGGTGGTCATACGTTGACCAATGATTAAAATATGTTATGAATTTAGAATTATGATTAATCCATTTCAGCATTAGTAAATTTACTGAGATGAAGGATGAAAGGCATTTCAATAATTTTCAAAACACTTTTATACTCCATTTTACTTTTGTTCCACAGTTGATTTAAATAGTTCTCCGTTGGTTGATACTATTATAGACTATGAACCCACTGAGGGGAGAACATAAGAAAATGGGAAATTTTGCCTTTTTCTTACTCATGGTACAAAATGGTAGTTCACTGTACCATCTTTAAAACATGGATGTTAAATGAAAGAGCCCAAGCGGGGACCAATGACTAATAGAATTGAGATGATGCAAGGAAATGGATTAATTCATTTTTGCAATGCTGAGGTGGATTGCACAGAGAGAGCTAGTTCTGTAGCTCTGTAGGAAGTCAACTTTCATGGACATATTCCTATCTTCAAGGACCTTCATTTTATTTTCCTAATTCATGCACACTGAATGTATTATTAATGAATCGATGAATAAATCAGAACACTATATTAAATGAAGGCACAGAATACCAAGTCTGGATCAATGATGAGTGTGCGTGGGGCATCTGAATAAAATTTTTGATTAAACCCAGTCTGTAACTCTGAGGTCCATTGCATCTATGGGAAATGTGCTTATAGATGAAATTAGAAATATTTGAGGTGGTCTTGTTTTGTGGTGGTGTTTTATTGTTCACAACTATGAATTGTATTATTATAAGTAAAGTGTAAGTAAAGATAAGGGCTGCACCTTATCCAATCATGAAAGGAGCTAATGAATCAAGGATTATTATTAATATTTTTCTGGAATTTTGAGCTAAAATAAAGCAGACTAAGGCTGCTCCTCCTTTGGGAGCATATAGATGGATATATGTGCACCTCAGTGTTTTAAAATGTTCTGAGGTGGTGGTGAGTCAGTGGCATGTCTTATTTTAAAAAGAGACAAGAAAATTACATATTGCATAGTAATCAACAATATTTAATTGAATATGTATATTCAATTATAATCTAGCAAATTATGATAAGCCCATTAGTATGAGATGATTTTAATAAACAAGATTGAACATAATCAATGATAAAAAATAAAATACATTATTAAATAATTATTGAAACGTAGAAAAGGTCTAAGCATGAACATTGGAAAGGTGAGTATAGTAATTGTGTTCATAGACTTTATCAAAAGAAAAATGGAAAAATAAATAACTAAAAATGAAAGAAAAATGTAAATGTATTTTGTTGATTTCTGCAAATGAAAAGCCAATGGATACATTTAGTATCACTTAGCCTTCTTATGAAGTATCCTTAGGGTTCATCATTATTGGTGCCATTATTAGTAGTGAGTAAAAGAATAATTGTATATCTCAATCCATTATTTAAAAGAATGTAAACCATGGGTCAGTGAGGAGCACATATAATGTATGAAGGAGCATGATTAACCCTGTTCTATCCTCTTGAAGTCCACTTAAGTAAAAAAGATCCAGGCCCCTCCTTCGGGGAAAGATCATATAACCCCCATTCTCTAAATACATCTTGCTGTTAACATTTAAATTCGAATTAATTAAAAATAAAAATTCACACCCTTCGTAACACTAGCCACATTTCAAAAGATATGTGGCCAGTAGTTACCATATTGAATAGTGCTAATAGAGAATACTTCCATCACTTCAGAAAGTTCCATCAGTGCAAACAGTGCTGAGATAGAAAGTTGCATGTAATAGTATTTAGTTTTGGGTGGTTGATGGCTCTACCATTTTGTGTTTTCTGTAGAAAAAAAAAAGAGTAGATAATTAAATTACCTTAGAGTTATTTAAAAAGTGAGTAAATAAATTAATTGATAAACACAAGAATTAAAGTATAGTATGGGGCTCATTGTTCAGATTGTTTCATGAAATAAGAATTTAAATTCATCCCAAGTTTTCCCACTGAAAGATTATCTGAACTTTTTACTATTTGGTAGGTTATAGAGACAGATATCAATAATAGTGCTAGTTCTTTTTGTGTTCGGTGGTAGATTATAAAAGATCTTCTTTATGTTATTTCACACTAAAAATTGAGTAATTCAGTAAATGAAAAGGATACCACTGTTGTATTGATGAAAATGTGACATGAACCAATATTTATGATTAATCTACTAATGCAGAACTGACTTCTACTTAAAAATCTAAAATTATACTTTTCACTTTTTTAAAAATCTACCTTATCTTCCTGGATGAATACTCCACATTGGATTCAGCCATTGTCCAATGAAGAAGATCTTGACTGTTACTTCTGTGGGTAAGAAGTAAATGTAACAGTCAAAGTTTGTTCTTGTTCGTATGGTTTGTCCATATGTGGTCACTAAGGTAGTTAAATAGAACAAAAGGCTATATACACAAAAATAATAATTTAAGAACACTAAGTATGGACCAATAGTGGGAATGTGTTCTGGGGCCAAGGAGTAGAATTAACCCATTTCAGCACAACTGAGATGCATTTTTTTTTAATGGAAGGCATTTAATTAATTTTTGGAACTGTTTGCTATTCCATATTATTTCTAAACCACAGTGGATTGAAGCATTTTCATTTTGATAGAGATCCAGGCTATTAACTGTTTAGAGGAAGGAGCTCTCAGAAGGTAGAGCATACTGTCTGTGTTCTAAATGTGGGATACGATTATGGGTTTTTTATTACACCATGCTTAAAACTGGACATTAAATGAACATGGCCCAATCATGGGACATTTTTAATGATGGTATTGATACGAAGCAAGGTTCACACGGAGATCTAGTCTGAAAGCTCTGTGAGAAATCAGTCTAGAGACAGATTATAGTTCTATTGAGTATCTTGTTCTGGGAGTTGGTGATTCATAGGAAAATGAAGGTAGAAATGAATGAAGAAAAAGAGTGCCAAGTGTGGACCAATGATGAGATTGGAGGGTGTCTGAATCAAAAATTTTGATTAAAGCCATCTGTGACTCTGAGGTCCATAATTAAAAAGTGGCCTCATTTTTTTCCTCTATGGAAATGAGCTTAGAGCGGAAGTTCAGAATGTTCAAGTATCTTGATTATGGGCATACACACTTTATGGGTATAGATTGAATTCTTGTAAGTAAATCATGCATGAATAAATTGAAGAAATATAATAATGAGTAAATATAAAGAAATCTGGGCATAGACCAATTATGAGAGTATATAATGAAACAGGGATTGTTATTATACATTTCTGTGGCCCTGAATTCCAGTTAAATCTATTTCTAACGGCTGTTGCCCCTTTTTGGAAGGAGTGGGTAGGCAGATGTATGTAAGACTCATGTAGGTGGTTGTTTGCTGGTTGGTTGTTTTTATTTAGAAAAGGAAAAATTACATACATAAATAATTCATTAAATACTTAATTGGAAAAAGAATGAGCATAGTTCATATTAGAATGTGCCTCATGAACAGAGTTATTTATGTATTTTTTAAAAGATTTTATTTATTTATTTGACAGAGAGAGACAGTGTGAGAGGGAACAGGCAGGCAGAGTGGGAGAGGGAGAAGCAGGCTCCCCGCTGAACAGAGAGCCCGGCGCGGGGCTCGATCCCAGGACCCTGGGATCATGACCTGAGCCGAAGGCAGACGCTTAACGACTGAGCCACCCAGGCGCCCCACAGAGTTATTATTAATCTACCTCTGTTCGCCGAACTTTATTAAAAAGGAGGAACAGCTCATTTTTAAAGCTCTGTGGGTACTATAATAGACATGGAGACAAAATAATGTTTTTCAAGTTTCCTATCTAATATTAGTTAATTCCCAGATATTGATGAATTGTTATATTTGAGTAGATTAAGTCCTAACCATGGTTTTTTAAAAAAAGGGGGCAAAACATGGCCCAGTAAGAAGCAAGAATAATGATTAATCTTTGTTTATACTACTGATCGTCTCTTCGTAGCTTGGGTATGGGCATGTGGACACTTGCACATGAAGAGCGTTTCTATTCTGGGTTGTTCATGGGTTTACCTGTGTGTGTGTTTTAGTATATTTTAATGTATGATCAAATATTCCCTGAGTCACTCCATAAATAAGTAAATAAAACAATGAACGATTGAATTAATATATGAGGAGGGTCAAGCATAGATCTTGGTGAGAATATGCCATGAATCACAAATTTAAGCTCATCTATTTCTATACAAATTGAGTCCTTCAGAAAAAAAATTGTCTAGGCTCTTGCCTATGTGGGTAGGGGGTCTCTAGACAGATAAGTGCAATAGGCAGAGTTTTTATTTTTGCACGATGAACTCAACAGTATTCATTGTATTATTTAAAATTTATAGTTAAATCAAGAAATAAATAAGGAATGATGTTCTTGGGTCAGTGATGAAAATGAGAAATGAACCAACTTCCTGATTAATCTTGTACCACACAACTATTGTCCTTTAAATCATTCTAAATCTAGACTGTTCATTCTTTTGAATATTGGCACTTGACTCCACAGAATGAAGACAATGGTTGATTTAATTAGTCTCTACTGATGAAGATCTTGGCTGTTATCTTTGTGGGTAAGGAACCTAATGACTAAAGTAGATAATAGTCAAAAGATCTTGTCAATTGGGGTGAATTTTTCATTAGTGTTCGCTGAATTATTTAAATTAAACCATACACAGATCAATGATATGAATGTGCCATGAAATAAATATTATTGTTAATCCAATTCAGTACAATTGTAGTTGAAAGTAAGATGGAAGACATTTTATTCATTTTCAAAGTAGATGAATAATCCAACTTATTTTTGCAGTGCATTTGACTTAAACATTTATCCAGTGATAAAATCTAAGGCTGCACTGTTCAGTGTGGTTGCCCCTAGCCACACGTGGCTATTTAAGTCTAAAATAATTAAAGTTCAGTGAATTTTAACTTTAGTTCTTTAGTGTGCACTAGCCACATTTCAAGTACTTAGTAGTTACATGTGGCTAATGGTGACCATGTGAGAACCCAGTTATGGCACATTCATGTTATGATGCAAAGTGCTACTGGATAGCTCCTCACTGAAGGAGTACATAGAAAGATGGAAGATAGTTGGAATAGGATGCACATGAAGCTGGGATGTTAATTGATCATTCCTTGCTGAGGGCCACTGCAAAGAAAACACTTTTGGGAAAAGGTCTAGTTATGGAAAAAGAGCCTATAAATAGACCTTGGTCATACCCAAGGATCTGGTTCTTGGCTTTTTAAAAATTTGTGGATATTGATTTTATTACTGTTGGTGGATCAATGAATGGATCAATAAACAAAGGTATAAATGAAGAAAAAGATTTCTTAACCTGGATCAATGATGAGTACCCTGGGGTGTCTGAAATCAAGGATTTTGATTAAACCCTGTAACTCTGAGGTCCGTTACAAAAGATTCCTCTCTGTTGTCTCTATGGGAAATGAGCTTATTCTAGGAGTTAAAAATACTCAGCAGTTTGTTCTTGGGCTTTTGGGTACTGTATTTTCAGTAAATCAATGCATGAATAAATCAAGAAACAAATAAATGAATAAAGACAAAACGGGTTATTCCTGATCCAAGTAGGAGAGTATGTAATGTAATATATGTAATATAAAAATCATTGTTAATAAATTTCTGAAGCACTGAGTTCCAGTAAAGTAAATTGATTAAAGCTGACCCTTTTGGGTAAAGAGAATTTAGATAAATGGATATAAGAACCCACGTTGTTTTTTTGGGTTGTTGGTTTTTTGTTTTACTAAGAGAAGAGCAAAACATTTACTTAAAATTAATTATTGATTAAATAACTGCATAATTGAGAGAGGGCTTGCACATGGACTTATGTTGAGAATGTGTCATATGACCAGTTACTACTAATCCAATGATCTTCGCTATGTTTTAATAAAAAAAAAAGAAAACAGGAAAAAAATAATCTGATCTTTTTTTCTGTGCCTAAGAAACTATGGACAGGCATTAATATTGTCCTGTTTCTGTGGAGTCACAAATATTAGTGATATTATTGTATATATATAAAAGAATAAGTTAACGTTTTAATCAATTATTTGGATCATGAGAAGCATGTGTTATGAAGCAAGGACAGTGATTAATCCAGTTCTACACAATTGCTCTCCAGATAAAGAAAATAAGTCTTATGCTCTTAAATTTTGGGAATGGTGAATATATTTAGATAGGATTTCTTTTTCTGGTTTGGTGAAGTTTCTTTAAAAAAGCAGAAGATAAATGACTCCATATGTAACTGTGTTCCTACATACACATGTAGAGGTGGGATAAGGATGCACAATTGTTGAGAATGTGCTGGACTCTAGGATTCAGATTAGCCTAGTTCTTTCCAAGCAAGATCCATTTAGAAAGAAGATAGAGCGTCACCTGGCCAAGTAGGGGACATAGAAACAGATATGAGTAGTAGTCATGGTTCTTATTCTTTTATCTGGTGCTGGTTTCAGAGGGGTTCTTTGTATCAGTTAAATGTAATGGGTGGATCAATCAAGCAATAAATATGCTGTTTTGAGTTTTAATACATAACAGGCACTAAGGTTTATTTCTAATCATTTATTGTTGACTTGACCAAAATATCTGAATCTAGGCTGTTCTATATCTATCATCTATATCATTGAATCTATTTGCTTTTATATTTGCTTTATACTCTACAGAATGGATGCATGATGAATTAATTATGGAGTGTAGAAACTTATGTAAGTAACAGTCAAGGTAATTGCTTCTGGTTTGGCAGTCTGTCATGGGTGTTAACTCCATTATTGAAAGGGAATAAATTGCTACATATACAAATAAAATGAATGAAGGTCATATGTGAGCCAGTTCAGCACATCCGTGGTCAATTAAAGAGAAAAAAGCAAGACCATTTTATTCATTTTCACAGTTAATTATTCAATTAATTAGTGTAAAATGTATTATTCAATTTCAATTTTGAGTCACAGTTGATTTAAACCTCCCTTTATTTATGGAGACATTATTTGGTCACATTCAAATAGTAAAATGGTATTAATATGAAGTATTGTATTAATCTCTATAGGAAATATTATGGACAATTAAGATATAATCAGTGGTATGTAATTCTGTACAGAAATGTTAGAGATATTCAAGGATCTTGTCTCAAGTTTTCATGACCTTTATGCATTTTATTATCATTAGGGTATTGATGAATTAATCATTAAAACATGTGCACATGATTGAAGATAATGAGGGCCAGTCCTGGACCAATGATGATGACTGGTGGAGTATGAGTCATGGATGATGAATACTATGTAACTGGAACTCTGAGGTCCAGCACAATAAGAAATCTAGTCTATATCTTCTGCTGGAAATGATCCAATGAAGAGATGTTAGGAATATTTAAAGATCTTAGTTTTTGTGTTCACAGAATTTGATTCTATTATTGTAAGTGGATCAACAAAAGAATCAAACAAACAAATAAAGCAAGAAAATAAAGCATTATCCAATTTTGAAAATATATGGTGAGGCCAGAAATGTTATTAATATATATTAAAAACACTGACTTCCATTAGGAAATAAATGTCCTAAAGGTGTTATCTCTTTGGCTAAGGTTGATATGCACAGTGTAAATCATAGCCTATTTTCTTGTTTGGCCAGGGCCTTGTTCAACGTTGTTTGTTACCTCAAGAAAAATACATAACAATTTAATACATACTTAAATGACAAATAAAATGAAAGGAGGCATGCAAGGATAAATGGAGAGAATATTTCAAATCTTTTTTATCATTTGTTTTTATACTCTCAGAGTGGATGCTCCCAGCCAGTTTAAGCATCTCCATGGTCTTGAGCTCTCTGGTTACCTAGGAGCCTAGAGATCAATGTGAGTATGGTCTAAGAATTTGTCGTGGTTTTGGTCCTTTTTAAAGGATCCATGAAAGCCAACCATGGCCCAGTGATAAATATGGCATTGTCCTGAACACTATTGTTGATGATTGCAAAATTAAGAATGATTAATGAGAGATATAATCAATGTAGTAAATGATCCTGTAGGTAGCTATTAGAGATACTTAAAAATCTTGTTCTTAAGTTTTTGTGATTCAAAATTACCTAATTACTAATGAAATGAGGAATTAATCAGTAAACAAATGTAGAAATTAGTGGAGAAGAAGAGGGCCAGTTCTGGACCAATGATGACAAAGGGTGGCGTATGAGTCATGGATGATGAATATTACGTGTCTGAAACTCTGAGGTCCAACAAATAAGAAATCTAGGCATTCCTTCTGTTGGAAATAGTCCTGTGGACAGATATTAGGAATACACAAGGATTTTATTATTTTACTACATATACCTGGTTTCGATTTCATATCTATAAATGGTCAATGATAGAACCATAAATAAATATATAAATCAGTAAATATAAAAAGATGAAGCATTGTTAAACTAAAAAAATGTGGTGAGGCAAGAAATACTATTAATATTAATTGAAATCACAGAAGTCCATTAAGAATTAAATGGATCAACTGTTACCTCTGTGCAGGGATCATACAGGCACTGATTAATAATAGTCACTTTGGTTGTCACAGACCAGTCTCATGGGCGAATTTGTTCATTTTGTTAAGAGGAAACTAAAAAAATATTATGAAAAATTAGTAAATAATCAAATGGGCGAGTCAATGAAATGTGAAAGCAAGGCTAAATGGAGAGAATGTCTCAATTTTTTAAATAATCTCTTCTGCTTTGTACTCCTCAGAATGGATACACTTGAGCTGATTCCCTGTGGTTGGCTCCATTGTTAGGAACACAGACACGAATGTGAGTAATAGTTATGATGCTCTTAGTTTGAATGGTTATTTTTTAAAAAGAATATTCAGTGTTTTAATAAGATGTATTTTGTATAAGCAAAGAAAGCCAACTGTGGCCCAATGAGAAATATGCTACTATATGAAACATTGAGGATAATTAATATAAGAAATATACTAAAGTGGTAAATGATTGTATAGGCAGATGTAGGGATATTTAGAGCCTTTATTCTTGTTTTTTTTTTAATCATAGGTATTTGTTTTATTATTATCAGGGAATTGGTAAATTAATTCATAAACAAATATTGATGAAAGTGAAGAATAAGAGGCTCAAGCTTGGATCAATGATGATGGCTGGTGGCGTATGAATCATGCATAATGAATGATACGTGTCTGGAACTCTGAGGTCCAACAAAGAAAATCTAGTTTACTGCCTCTATTGGAAATGGCCCTATAGACAGATGTTAAGAATATATAAGGACCATGTTCTTGGTCTTTTTGTTCATGGGTTTTGATTCTGTTATCATAATTGGATATATTAAAATTATAAACAATTAATAAAAAATATAAATAAATATGAATAAGTAAAACATTGTTCAATCATGCAAATGTGTCATGACATAAGAGAATCTATTAATAGATGTTAAAAACATTGAGCCAATTAAGAAAGACATGGTTCAAAAGTGTGACTTCTTTGGCTAATGATTATATAGAAAGTACACATAATGATCATTGTTCCTGTTCTGGCTCAGTGACAAATTTGATTTTCATTTTCTTAAGGGAAATATTAATAAATATTACCCCAAAATAATAAATACCTAAATTACTGACTAAACAAAAGGTGAAATGGAAGGATTAATGGAGAGATAATATCTCTTTCTTTTTTTTCATCTTCTCTGCTCTGTACTTCTCAGAGTGGCCACACCAAGCTGATTAAAGCATCTTCCATGATTATGAGCTCTATATGTAGGAGATGGAGACCAGTGTGAGTACAAACTTCTTATCTTATTTTGGTGGTTTGTTTAGGAGTTAGGTATAATATTAAGAAATACTTAAATTTAATAAAAAAAGGCCAACCATGGCCCCATGATAAATATAGAATTGACATGAAACATCATATTGATTAACTACTATTTGCAACATTGTAGATGATTAATGAAATACATCTTCAAGGAGGCAATGAATCTATGGTCAGATGTTAGGGATGCTTAAGGGTCTTATTTTCAAGTGTTTTTGATTCATAGATGTTTATTTTATAGTCATTGATTTATTGATAAGTTAATCAGTAAAGAAATGTAGAAGTGAGTGAAGAAAAAGGGCCAGTGTTGAACCGATGATGACGGCTGGTGGCGTATGAGTCATGGATGATGAATACTATGTGTCGGGAACTCTGAGGTCCAACACAACAAGAAATCTAGTCTTTTTTCTCTGTTGGAAATGACCATAGTGATATTAATAACATACGAGGATCAAGTTCTTGGTCTTTGTGTTCATGGATTTTGATTCTTTTAGTATAAAGAAATGAAAGAATCAATAATAAAATATAAATAAATATGACTAAGTTAAGGATTGTAAATTATGAAAATTAATAAATAGCTAAGTGGATGAGTAAATGAAATGTGGAAAACAAAGACAATGAAGATAAGGTCTAATTTTTTTTTTTTTTTAATATCACCTTCTGTATTTTCCACTTCTCAGAAAGGATGCCCTGGAGCTGATTTCAGGATTCTATCATGGTCACAAGATGTCTGCTTGTCTATGTGTTTGGTGCATTGAAGAGTGAGTTTTTATGGGTATACACTCTGTATTTGAAAAGTATAAAATATAATAAAAGAAAGCCACCCATGGTCCATTGATAAATATGGATTTGGTATTACATTGCATTACATTGATTAGTCCCTATATGAGACTTTAAGGGTGATTAATCAATGAAATATATGATGTAGTAAATGATTCTATGGACAGATGTGGGACCATTCAAGGCCTATATTTTAGGTTTTTTTTTTTTGCTTCATAGGTATTTATTTTATTACTATCAGATAAATTGATGAATTAATAAAGGTAGATGAGAGTGAGGAATAAAAGGCCAAGGGTGGACCAATGATGATGGCTGGTGTCGTATGAATCATGGTTGATGAATAGGTCTGGAACTCTGAGGTCCAACATAAAAAAAATCTAGTTTATTGCCTCTGTTGGAAATGATCCTATAGACAGATTTAGAATTTCACAGGGATCTTGTTCTGGGGTCTTTGTGTTCATGAATTTTGATTCTATTACAATAAGTGAATTAATAAAAGAAAAAATGTAGTAAGGCAAGAGTGAGAGAGAAATAGTTCATGGGTATTACCTCTACATAAGAATGTTGTTATAGATAATATAAACAATGGCCAGTATTCTTGTTCTGGATTAGTGGAAAGTTCAATGTTTGTTTTTCTTAAGAAAAAGTAAAATGCATATTACCCTGAATTAATATTACTGAGTAATGAAATGTAGTGAAAGGATCAATAGAGAATATGTCTCATTAATGTTATTATCTATTCTGCTTTTTACTTTTTAGAATGCACACACCCAAGGTGGTTTAAGTAGTATGCCTTGGCCGTGATCTCTACATTTGCCTGTAGGAACATGGAACCAACGTGAGTAATAGTCAATGTTTTCATCTCACTTTGGGTGATTTCTTTAGGGGATTCTATTTAATATTTAAAAACAAGTATTCAGTGAAACAGAAAAGACCAACCATGATCCAGTCATGAAATTGGAAATGTATGAAACATGATGTTGATTAATCTACCTTTACAACATTGAGGATGATTAATGGGAGGTATTTCAATGAGGCAATGATTCTAAAGAAAAATGATAGGGATACTGAAGGCCCTTGTCCTTGGGCTTTTGTGATTCATAGGTATTTATTTAATTACCATAGTGAGTTGATGAATTGATCCTTAAAAAATGTATATGAGAATAAAGAAAAGGAGGCCTGTGCATGGACCAATGATGACAGCTGGTGGCGTATGAGTCATATACGATGAATGCTACGTGTCTGGAAGTCTGAGGTCCAACACACTGATCCTGTGGATCAATGTTAGGATTATACAAGAATATTGTTCTAGTAATCATGGATTCATGAATTTCTTTCTTTTTTTTTTTTAAAGATTTTATTTATTTATTTGACAGACAGAGACATAGCGAGCGAGGGAACACAAGCAGGGGGAGTGGGAGAGAGAGAAGCAGGCTTCCCACAGAGCAGGGAGCCCGATGCGGGGCTCTATCCCAGGACCCCGGGATCATGACCTGAGCTGAAGGCAGACACTTAACGACTGAGCCACCCAGGCACCCCGGATTCATGAATTTCTATGTTTTTTATATATATGAATGGATCACTGATAGGGCCAATAAATAAATATATAACTAAATAAAACCATGGAAGAAGCCTTGCCAACTATGAATATATATGTGGTGAGGCAAGAACTATTAATATAAACTAAAGAAACCAATGCAGGTTAAGAGATAAATGGACCAAGAGTGTTCCCTATTTTTCTAAGGATCATAACATTACATTTATATTTATGCTTATATATGTGTATAAATTATGAAAAATAATAAGGACCTTTATGATTGGGTAAATGAAATGAGGAAAACAAGGACCATTTTAGAGAAGGCCTCAATTTTTTTTTTTTTAAATCTCCTGCTCTGCTCTGTACTCCTCAGAATGGGTGCATGACTTCAGTGCGTTGAAGCATCTTCCATGGTCATGAGCTCTGTGGTTGCCTCTTGGTGTAATGAGCACAGAGACCAATGTGAGTAATAGTTTCGTGTCTGCGTTGGAGAATTTATTTTCAGTATTCACTATATTATTAAAAGTGTGAAATATAATAAGAAATGCCAACCATCAGGAATGATAAATATGGGATTGGTCTGCTGCATTGTATGTATTAATCCATATATGGAACTTTGATGATAATTAATGAAAGAGATATATCAATGTGGCAGATAATCCTATAGGCAGATATAGAATATTCACGGTTCTTATTCGGGTTTTTGTGAACCATAGAGTTTTAGGAATTAATATTAGTGAATTCATGTATTGGTCAGTGAACTTATACAGATGAGAATGAAGAGAAAAGAGGTCCAGATTTGGACCAATGATGACAGTTGGTGGCGTATGAGTCATAGATGATGAATATTACATGTCTGAAACTCTGAGGTCCAACAAAAAAAGAAAGCTAATCTATTGCCTCTGTTTGACATGATATTATAGACAAATATTAGGAAAATAAAAGAATAATTTTCTTGTTTTGTGTTTATGAGTTTTGATTTTACTGTAAAAAATGGCCCAAAGAGATAATCAGTGTACAAGTACAAATAAGATAGAGTGAAATATGTTTGCTTTTAGTTTATGTGGTGAGGTGATAAAAGCTATTAACATATATTGAAAATGCTGCAGTTCATTAAGAAATGTAAATGGTTCACATGTCTTACTCTTTGGCTGAGAATGATACATAGACAATAACAGCCAAAGTTCTTATTTCATGTTAGTGTTAGGTTTGCTATTGTTTGTTTTATTTTGAGAAAAATAATAAATATGATCCCAATTCACTGTATTCCCAAATGACTAACTGAAGATGGAATGTATGAATCAATAATCTCTCAGCCTGTTATTGTGTGTTCTGCTTTGTATTCCTCAGAATGGATAAACTTGAACTTACATAGTCATTTGGCCGTGATCAGGTGCCCATGGATGCCCCTGTGTGTAAGAGCATGGAGAACAATGTGAGTGACAGTCAGATTCTTCTGGTTTAGATGATTTGTATAGGATATTCAGTATCATATTAGAAATTCAAGGAATTCCAAACATAGCTCAATGGTAAATATGGTGTTGACATGAAACATTATGATAACTAATCAATATGTTCCCAATGAGGATCATTAGGCAAATAAGTGTATTCAGTGAGGCAAAAGATTCTATAGACAGTTGTTAGGGATACTTAAGGATCTTGTCCTTGAGTTTTGTGATTCACAGATACTTATTCTATTATATCAATGACTTGATAAATTGACAATAAGCAAATGTAAACGAGAATGAAGAAAAGGAGATCTGAGTGTGGACCAATGATGACAGCTGGTGGCGTATGAGTCATATACAATGAATGCTATGTGTCTGGAAGTCTGAGGTCCATCCAACACAAAGATACCTAGTCTAGTCCCTCTGTTCAAAGTGTTCCTATAGACAGAGGTCAGGAATATACAAGGAACTTGTTCTTATTCTTTGTGATAATGAGTTTTTAGAAATATTATAAAAGTATCAATGGCAAAATAAATGTATAAATGAATAAAGATGAAGAGGGTTAAGTATTGTTCATAATTAAAATACGTAGTAAGGAGAAATAATATGTTAGAATGGATAATAAGTGGATCAAGTGCATTTTACCTTTTTGACTAAGGATGATATAGACAGTGATCAGTAATAGTCAATTATTGAGTCATGGGAATAAAAGGGTACAAATTAAGGAATATAGTCAATGATATTGTAATAGCATATTGAGCATAGCATAATGTATAGCGAAGTTGGATCATGTGTTGTGCACCTGAAACTAATGTAGCATTGTGTGTCAACTATACTCAAAAATTTTGAAAAAATTTTTAAATGTAAATTCAATTTAATTAACGTATAGTGTATTATTAGTTTCAGAGGTAGAATTTAGTGATTCATCAGTTGCACATAACAACATGTGCTTATTACTTCAAGTGCCCTCAATGCCCATCACCCAGTTACCCCATCACCCCACCCAACTACCCTTGAGCAACCCTCAGCTTGTTTCCTGTAGTTAAGAGTCTCTTAATGGTTTATTTCCCTCTCTGTTTTTATCTTATTTTCTTTTTCCTTTGCCTATGTTCATCTGTTTTTTTCTTAAATTCCACATATGAGTGAAATCATATGGTACTTGTTTTTCTCTGACTGACTTATTTTGTTTAGCATAATACCCTCTAGTTCCATCCACATTGTTGCAAATGGCAGGATTTCATTCTTTTTGATGGCTGAGTGATATTCCATTGTGTGTATATATATATACCACATCTTCTTTATCCATTCATCTGTGGATGGACATCTAGGCTCTTTCCATAGTTTGGCTACTGTGGACATTGTTGCTATAAAGATTGGGGTGCATGTGCCCCTTCTAATCACTATATATCCTTTGCATAAATAATACGAGTAGTGCAATTGCTAAGTCATAGGGTAGTTCTATTTTTTTAAAATTTAAATTCAATTAATTAGCATATAGTGTATAATTAGTTTCAGAGGTAGAGTTCAGTGATTCATCAGTCTTTTTTTTTTTTTAAAGATTTTATTTATTTATTTGACAGAGAGAGAGAGACAGTGAGAGAGGAACACAAACAGGGGGAGTGGGAGAGGGAGAAGAAGGCTTCCCACCAAGCAGGGAGCCCCATGCGGGGCTTCATCCCAGGACCCTAGGATCACTACCTCAGCCGAAGGCAGACGCTTAACGACTGAGTCACCCAAGCACCCCCCCCTTTTTAAATAAGATTTTATTTATTTATTTGACACAGAGAAAGAGACAGTGAGAGAGGACTATCAGTCTTATATAATACCCAGTACTCATTACATCATGTGCCCTTCTTAATGTTCATCACCCAGTTACCCCATCCCCTCACTCCCTTCCCTCAAGCAAGCCTCAGTTTGTTTCCTAGAGTTAAGAGTCTCTTATGGTTTGTCTCTCTCTCTGATTTTGTCTTGTTTTATTCTTTCCCTCCTTTCCCCTATGATCCTCTGCTTTGTTTCTTAAATTCCACATATGAGTGAAATCATGATACTTGTCTTTCTCTGATTGACTATTTCGCTTAGCAAAGCACCCTCTAGTTCCATCCACATCCTTGCAAATGCCGAGATTTCTTTTTTTTGATGGCTGAGTATCATTCCATTGTATATATACACCCATCTTTATCCATTCATCTGTCAATGGACATCTGAGCTCTTTCCATAGTTTGGCTATTGTGGCCATTGCTGCTATAACCACTGGGGTGCAGGTGTCCCTTCGAATCACTACGTTTGTATCCTTTGGATAAATACCCAGTAGTGCAATTGCTGGGCTGTAGGGTAGCTCTATTTTTAACTTTTTGAGGAACCTCCATACTGTTTTCCAGAGTGGCTGCAAAGGAATGAAGTAGTCATCTGTGCTGCGATGCGGATGTGCCTTGAAAACATTGTGCTAAGTGAAAGGAGGCAGACAGAAAAGGTCACAGCATGCCTGACGCCATTTATACAAAATATCCAATGTAGATAAATCCACAGAGAGAGAATAAAGATTGGTAGTTGCCCGGGGCTGGAGGCAGGAGGAGTAGGGAAAGACTGCTTAATGAGAATGGGATTTTATTTTGGAGTGATGAAAGTAGTTTGAAACTACATAGAAATAGTAGTTTTACAATACTGTGAAAATATTGAATGTTACTAATTTGTTAACTTTAAACGACTTATTTTGTCTCAAAAAATGAGAGATCTTTATTTTAAAAACTCAATTATTAAACTGAGAAACTTGAAAGTTTGATGTTTATTTTATGACGGGCAAATAAATATTACCATACATTAGTAAATACCTTAATGTCTACATATACGAAGGGTGGAAAGTTTGGATCAATGGAGAGAATGTCTTAATCTTTTTCTCACCTTTTCTAATTGGTACTCTTCAGAATGGAACTCCAAGCTGATTGGCTGTGGTCAAGATTGTCTTGTTGCTTCCGTGTTGGAAAGAGACCAAGGTGAGTAATGGTCAAAGTTGTCATCTTAGATAGTATGAAACATAATTTTAAGAAGTTAACTATGTCCCAGTGAGAAATATGGTATCAGCCATGGTGTTGATTAACCAATAATGGCAATATAGAGGTCGATTACTGAAACAGAATCAGTCTCTGTGGGAAATGATTCTATAAAGAGATTTTAGAGATCTGAAAGGATCTTCTTGGATTTTGTGAATCATGTATTTATTTTATTACTATTAATGGATTAATGATTTATTTGATAAGTGTAGAAATGAATGAAGAAAAAGAGACCCAAACTTGAACCTTTGGTGGCAACTGGTAGCATATGTGTGTGGATGGTGAATAATATGTGCCTGGGATTCTGAGGTCCAACACGAGATGGCATTAGCCAGAGCCATCTTGTGGACATGCTATTTTAGAGAGATACTGGGAATATATAAGGGTCATCCTTTTGCCTTGGTTTTATCAATTTAGATTTAGTATTATAAATGGATCAATGATAGAACTATTAATGAACTATACAAAAATAAAAAAAAAGAGTGAAGCGTTGTCCAGCTGTGAATACATGTGGTGAGGCAAGAATTATTATTACTAAAAATTGAAAATACTGATGCCCCTTAAGAAATAAATGGATCAAGAGCATCACCTCTTTGACTAAGGATCATAAAAACTCCTAAGTATGAGTCAACTGTAGTTTTTAGGTCAGTCTTAAATTTGAGGTGGTTCCTTTTGTTAAGAGAATGAAAATTAATAAATTCCTAAATGATAGAATGAATGCAATGTGGAAAAGAAAGGTCAATTCAGATGAGGTTTCTGATTTTCTTTTATATAACATGCTTTGCTTTCTATTCCCCCAGAAGGACATCCTCAAGCTGGTTGAAGATTTCTTTCTTGGTCACAATCTCTCTGGTTGCATCTGTGTTTCAGGTGTACAGAGACCAATGTGAGTAATAAATCTCATGTTTTCATTTGACAGGTTGTAAAAAAAAAAGGGGTGTTTACTGTGTTATTAATAGTGTGAATATAATTCGAAAGGCTGATCATGGCCAGTGATAAATACTGGGGTATTACCAAGTGTTACATTTATTAATGCATTTATGATAGATTAAGAATGATTAATGAAAAAGATTATATCAATGTGATAAATGATTCTAGGGACAGATGTAGAATATTCAATGTTCTTACTCATTTTTTTGTGAATCATTGGGTTTTTAAAATTAATATTAGTGAATTAAGGAATTAAATAATATACAGAAAATGAAGAAAAAGGGGCTGAAATATGGACCAATGATGATGGCTGGTGGCGTAGGAGTCATGGACGATGAATACTACGTGTCTGGAACTCTGAGGTCCAATGCAAAAGGAAATATAATCTATTACTGTCTCAAATTATTATGTAGACTGATTTTAGAACTGTAAAGGGACCATTTTCTTACATTGTTTTCTTGAATTTTGATTCTTTTATTATCAATGGATCAATTTAAGAATCAATGTACAAATACTGAAAAGTTAAAATGAAGGGCATGAAGCATATGCACTCTCAATGTACATGGTGAAGCAATAAAAACCATTCAAAGGTATTGAATATACTGAATTCCATTAAGAAAAATAAATGGTTCATGTGCCTTACCTCTTCAGTGCTCAGTAATAGAGAAGTTCTTATTCTGGGTCAGTAGCAAGTATGATATTAATGCATTTTTTAAATAGAAAATTAATAAGCATGATTGCAAGTTAATGTATTTTCAAATGATTGACTCCGTGTAAAGTAGAATGTGCAGAACACGGGAGCTCACATTTCAGTCTTATTCTCATCTCCTTTGCTTTGTGCTTCTCAGAAAGAAGACACCTGACCTGGTGTAAGCATCCCCCATGTTCAGGCGTTCCAGGCTAGCCTCTCTGTGTGGGAGCGTGAAGCCCAACGTGCGTGGTAATCAAAGTTCTTGTCTTGGTTTGGAGGGTTTGTTTAGGGTATCACTGTAATTATTTAAAAAGTATTTAATATAAGAAAAAGGACCAATCATTGTCCAATGACTAAGTTGGAACTGTATGAAACATTATGTTGACCAACCTACCTTTACCACAAGGAGGGTGGTTAATGAAGAACTTTGTTTAATTAGGCAATGATTCTAAAGAAAAATGATAGAAATACTGAAGGCTTTTGTCCTTGCATTTTTGCGATTCATAAATATTTATTTAATTACTGTTAGTAGATTGGTGAATTAATGGATGAGGATAAAGGAAAGAGGGCCAATCCTGGACCAATGATGACAGCTGGTGGCGTATGAGTCCTATACGATGAATGCTACGTGTCTGGAAGTCTGAGGTCCAACACAACGATCTTGTGGATCGATGTGAGGAATATACAAGGATAATGTTCTTGTCATTTTTGATTTATGGATTCCTATATTAATAACATACATGGATCAATGATAGAACCAGTAAAAATCTATAAATAAATAAAAAAAGGATGAAGCCTTATCAACTATGAATATATTTGATGAGGCAAGAAATCCTTTATGTAACCTAAAGAAACTGATGCAGGTTGCAAAATTAATGGACCAAAGGTGTTATTCTCTTTTTGTAAGGATCATGTAGACACTGACACAGATAAGCAACATCGAATTTTGTAAGCCTGGGTCATTCTTAATTTGAGGATGTTAATTTTGTAATATACCTGTTTATATTTTCATATGTATATATGTTGTGAAAAATTAATTAGCACCAGATAGCTGGGAAAATGAAATGACGAAAACAAGGACTAATATGGAAGAAGTTTCAATTTTTAATTATCTGCTCTGTGTTAACATTCCTCAGAATCAACACACTCCAGCTGATGTAAGCATTTTCCATGGTCAAAAGGTCTGTGATTTCCTGCATGCTCTGAGCATAAAGATGAATGTGAGTAAAGGTTAAAGTTCTTGTATTTGCTTAAAAGTTTTTAAAATAAGGTATCCACTGTAGGGGCGCCTGGGTGGCTCAGTCGTTAAGCGTCTGCCTTCGGCTAAGGTCATGATCCCAGGGTCCTGGGATCGAGCCCCGCATCAGGCTCCCTGCTCTGCGGGAAGCCTGCTTCTCCCTCTCCCACTCCCCCTGCTTGTGTTCCCTCTCTCGCTGTGTCTCTCCTCTGTCAAATAAATAAATAAAATCTTTAAAAAAAAAAAAGGTATCCACTGTATTGTTGAATGTGTGAAATACAATTTAAAACCATCAATATGTGAACCTTTAAATATGGGATATAACATTTGTTAACGCATATGTGAGGTGTGGATGATCACCAGAGTAAGACATGTAACAATGTGGCAGATGATCCTATAGGCAGAGGTAGAATATTCATTGCTCTTATTATTGGATTTTTGTGAATCACAGGGTTTTAAAATTTTACATTAGTCAATTAAGGAATTAATGAAGTAATGTACAAGAGAATGAAGAAAAAGAGGCCTGGATTTGGATGAGTGATGACAGTTGGTGGCGTATGAATTATGGATGATGAATATTACGTGTCTGAAACTCTGAGGTCCCATAAAAAAAAAATATAGTCTATTGCTTCTCTTTGAAGTGATCCTATGGACAGATGTTAGGGAAAGAAAAAGGACCATATTCTTGGTTCATTTTCATGAATTTTGATTCTACTGTAAAAAATGGCTCAAAGAAGAATTAATATGCAAGTATATTAAGAGGGTGAAGCATGTCTACTCCTAATAAAATTATGAACATTTATTGAAAATACTGGAGTTTATTAAGAAATGTAAATGGTTCAAGTGTTTTATCTCTTTGGCTAAGGAGGATACAGACAGTAAATAGCAGCCAAAATTCTTATTCTTGGTCACTGTCAAGTTTGATATTGTTTGTTCAGAGAAAATTAATAAATACAACCCCACCATGCTATTTTCCTAAGTGACAGACAATATGAAGGTAAAATCATTGCACCAATAGAGTGTCTCTCCATCCTGTTATCATCTGCTCTGCTCTATACTCCTCAGAATGGACTCACTCCAGTAGTTGTTTTTTTTTTGTTTTGTTTTTTTAAAGATTTTATTTATTTATTTGACAGAGAGAGACAGCAAGAGAGGGAACATAAGCAGGGGGAGTGGGAAAGGGAGAAGCAGGCTTCCCGCCGAGCAGGGAGCCTGATGCAGGGCTTGATCCGAGGACCCTGAGATCATGACCTGAGCCGAAGGCAGATGCTTAACGACAGAGCCACCCAGGCGCCCCTCACTCCAGCAGTTGTAAATACTTCCATGATTATGTGCTTTCTGGTTGCATCTGTGAATTTGGAGCATAGAGACCAATGTGAGTAGTTGTCAAAGTTTTCGTCTTCTTCTTGTGTGTGTGTTTTTTTAAAGGTATTCACTATATCATTAAGAAGTATGAAATATAATCAAGTAAGGGCAACTGTAGCCCAGTGACAAATACGGATTTGATTATATTGATTAATAGGGGTTGATTATATTGATTAATGCATTTATGTAAGACATTATAATTAATGAGAGTGATACACTGATGTGAGAATGATCCTAGGGAGAGATTAGGGATATCAAGTCTCTTCTTGCATTTTAGTGAATAATAGCATCTTAAAATTATTATTAGTGAATTAATGAATTAGTCAATAAACAATGTAGCACTGAATAGAGAAAAAGAGAGACAATATTGGATCGATGATGACCACTGGTGGCGTATGAGTCGTATACGATGAATACGTGTCTGGAACTCTGAGGTCCAACAGAAATGCACTCTAGTCCACTTCCCTGTGTGAAGTGATCCTATAGACAGATATCATGAATTTAGAAGGATCCTGTTTTGGGTTCATGTTCATGCATTCTCTATTTTTATAATTGGATCAATGAGTTGATCAACAAACAATATATAAGTAAAGATTAAGGTCATAAAGCATTGTCCAGTTATAAAAATATGTATCGAGACAAGAAATACTATTAATGTGTATTGAAAACACACTCCTGTCCATTAGGAAATAAATGATACAAACAAAGGTGTTGCCTCTTTGGCGAAGGACTGTGTAGGCAGTGTTAAATAGTAATAGGCAATGTTCATATTCTATGTCAGTGGCGAGGTCATTATTGTTCATTTATTAGGAGACATTAAATAAACAGTTCCCCCAATTGCAAATTGTCTAAGTGACTGACTAGATGAGAGGTGGGGTGCAAGGACCAGTGGAGATAAGGTCTAAAGCTTTTTGTTTTCATCTGCTCTGCTCTGTACCCCGCAGAATAGACGCACTCACGGTGATTTAAACATTCTTCCGTGACCACAAGTTCTATGGCTGTGTCTATGTGTTGGAGAATGGAGATTAACGTGAGTAATAGTCAGTGTTCTTGTCTCAGTTTGGGTGGTTTGTTTAAGGGTATTTACTGTATTGTTAAAAAAATGTGAAATGCCAACGATGGCCCCCAAATGCAACTAATAGGAAGCATCGTGTTTATTAATCCATATACCAAGCACTGAGGTCTGTTAATGAAAGAAATGAATTGCTTGTGGAAAGGATTCTATGGACAGATGTTACACATTAGTCCCGCCAACCGGGCACTAATGATGAAGTAAGAGGTTAAAATGAGCATGTTGGCTAATCCATACATTCAACACCTCGGTCAGCTAACAAAGAAGATCTAGACTATTTGCCCTGTAGAAATGATTTTAGGTACAGATGTTAGGGATATTAAAGTCACTTTTCAAAACCTCGTGGGCATTTTTTATTATTAGTGAATTAATGAATTAATCTCTAAACAAAATTATGGTTCAATGAAGAAAAAGGGCAAAATCTGGACCAATCCTGAGGACCAGTAGCATAAGAGGCAAGGATGAATAAGGTTTATCTACAACTTTGTGATCCAACGTAAAAAGAAATCTAGTCTATTGATTCTGTTACAAATGGTCCTATAAGCAGTTGTTAGAGCTATCCCAGAATTTTATTCTTGGGCTTTTGAGTTTCACAAATATTGATTGCTTATTAAAAATTAAGCAATGCAATAATAAGTAAAAAAATGTATGAGTAAATGAAGGAGAAATAGGGCCAAACGTGGAATAACTATAGCATATGTAATGAAATTAACATCATTACAAATTCATTTCTAAGAATCAGAAGTCCATTAAAAACATATTAAGGCATTTATACCTCATCAGAAGGGACATAGGGACAGATGCATGTAGTTGTTGGTATTCATATTCTGTGCTGTCTCTGGGTTGCAGGTGTTTTTGTTTTTGTTTTTTTCAGTTGAGAAATAGGGAAAAAGTTTATATAATATAATCAACTAACTATATTAAAGGGGGTCAAGCATGAACCAGTGACAAAATTGAGTCCCATAACAAATTATGACCAATCCAGTTCGCTTCACTGTGTTCGATTGGTAATCATTCCACGATGTATATGTCAATCAAATGTCACGTTGTACCCTTTAAATATATACAACTATATTTATCAATAATTTCTCAGTAAAGTTGGACAAGAAGTATATAGTCCTTTGTCATTTTTGATAGTGATAAAAACTGGACACAGTTTTTATTAATTACTATTATAATCTTGAGTTTGCATACAACAGTGCACATTTTATCATTATAAATTAATAAATAAGTTAATAAGTGAATACAATAAAAGGGGCAAAGCCCATGGCCAGGGATTAGAATGTGGTGATGCATGATCCAGCAGTCCTACTCATGTTTTATCCCTCCTAAGACAAAAATCTCAGCTCTCTCCAGGTGGAGTCAGGAGAACCACACAGATATATACATAGTAGCATTTCTATTCTGGGTTTCTGGGAAGTTAGACATCTTTTATGTTATTTAACCGTTTTCATTTTTTTAAAAAAGTGACTAGTTTGTCAATTTTTTTATGAATTAAAGAGTGAACGAATGAATATTAAAGCTATTGATAAATATTTACATGTATAAATTAAATCAAAGAAAACCAAAGATGGATCTATGATGGAGCTATGTGGCAAGGTTTATGAAGTAACCAATTTCAGTATAATTTTTTTTAAAGGTTTTAGGATTTTACATTCACTTTCTTAAGTATCTAATTTTCCATCTTAGGTTGGCACCACAGTTTATAAACATTCTTCTGTGGAAAAGAACTGAGTTGTTAAATCAATGAAACAACTCATAGAAAGTTGTAAGGTACAGTCTTTGGATGGGCAGTAGATAGTGGGCTCATGGTTGTACTTATATCTTTAAAGAATGTACAAGTTAATGAAAAAGTATGGAGGTTCCTCAAAAGATTAAAAATAGAACTACCCTATGATCCAGCAATTGTTCTACTAGGTATTTACCCAAAGGTTACAGAAATGCTGATTCAAAGAGGCACATGCACCCCGATGTTCATAGCAGCATTATCAACAATAGCCAAAATATGGAAAGAGAACAAATGTCCATTGACTGATGTATGGATAAAGAAGTTGTGGTATATATACACAATGGAATAAAAAAGCCATAAAAAAGAATGAAATCTTGCCATTTGCAATGACATGGATAGAGCTAGAGAGTATTATGCAAAGTGAGATAAGTCAGTCAGAGAAAGACAAATACCATATGATTTCACGCATATTGGAATTTAGGAAATGAAACAGATGAACATGGGGGAAAAAAGGAGAGAGGCAAACCATAAAACAGACTCTTAACTCTGTAGGACAAACTGAGGGTTGTTAGAGGAGAGGTGGGGGGGGGATGGGCTAAATGGGGGATGGGGATTAAGGAAGGCACTTGTGATGAGCACTGGGTGTTATATGTAAGTGGTGAATCAGTAAATTCTACTCCTGAAACTAATATTACACTGTATGTTAACTAACTGGAATTTAAATAAAAACTTGAAAAAAAAGAGCCAAGCAAGGACCCATGATGTGAATGGAATGCATTCTGAATGTGTCTTGTGATTAATTCATTTCTTCATTACTGAAGTTCATTTCAAAAGGAAATTTGGTATATTGCATCTGCGGGAATAAGGCGATAGCTAGACTTGAGTAATGTGCAAGAATCTAATTATGTGGTTAAATGGCTCCTGGGAATTTAGTACATTGTTCTAAGGGAATAAATTAAAAAATCAGTAGATGATAAATAAGTAGATAGATGATAGATAAGTAGATAGAGGGATAAATAGATAGATAAATGATGGTAGGTAGATAAAGAAAGTAATTAATGCTGGATTAATTAAGAGAAAATGTTGTGCGGCTGAAAGTTTTGTATATACAATTGGGAAACCTTGCCGTGTATTAAGAATTCAGTAGGTTAAAAGTGTTACCTCTCTGGGTTAGGTGACTATAGAGCAGTGGTTCTCAAACTTGAGTGAGCACCACAATCACCTGAAGGCTGGTTAAACTGTAGATTGCTGGTCCCACCCTCAGCATTTCTTTGATTATATTTAATACTTTTTAAAAAGTTTTTATTTCAATTCCAGTTAGTTAGCATACAGTGTAATATTAGTTTCAGGTGTACAGCCTAGTGATTCAACACTTGCATATAACACCCAGTGCTCATCACAAGTGCGCTCCTTCATCCCCATCACCTGTTTACCCAATCTTCCTGCCCACCTCCACTACTTGGGATGATTTTAAAAATAGATCAAGTCCATGTCACTCATTTTTATAGCTCTGTAAATTTCTATTTCAGTTTTTCCCTAGACATTCCTTAACTGATAAAGATGTAAACTACCTTTATTATGAGGCAGAAGCACATAGGAGATGTTAAGTTGTAGTCAGTGTTTTAGTTCTGATGCAAGTGGTGACTATATATAAAAAGAATATACAAATTATCTGAAAAAGGGCAAACTGTGGACCAGTGATGTGAATGGAATGCATCCTGAACTATATTTTATGATCAAAATATCTATGACCTATTGAGGTCCATTACAAAGAGGGATTTAAGTGTTTATATCTGTGGGACTGAGCCTATAGATTTCAGTAATATTCAAGGATCATGTCCTTAGCCTTTGGTGCTTCATGGATTTTGATTTTATTATAATTAATAAATGAGAGAAACAAATAGGTCAGTTCATAAAGAGAAAAGGGTGTAGCATATTCAGCTATGAAAATATGTGGTGAGGCAAGAATTACTATTAATATAACTTGGAACAAGTAGAATTCATTAATAAATGGATCAGGGGTTACATTTTGGGGTAAGGATGATATAGATTGTGATATGTAATAGTATGTGTGCTTGGTTTTTTTGGTTTTATTTAAATTCAAGTTAGTTAACATATAGTGTATTATTAATTTTGTGGTAGAATTTAGTGATTCATCTGTTACATATAACACCCAGTGCTCATTACATCAAAGTGCCCTCCTTAATGTCCATCACCCAATTACTCCATCCCCCTACCCACCTCCCCTCCAGCAACCCTCGGTTTGTTCTCCATAGTTATGAGAGATGGTGTACGAGTCATGGACAATGGAAAATAAGTATCTAAAACTCTGAGATCCAACACAATACATAATTAGTCGAATCCCTCTTTTAGAAATGATCTTATGGGCAGATGTCAGAAATATATAAAGGTCATATTCTCTTTGTGGCTTTATAGATTTAAATTTATTATCATCAATGGATCAGTGTTAGAACCATTTAAGAAATATAAATAAATAAAGAAAATGAAGCACTGTCCAGTTATGAACATATGTTGTGAGGCAGGACATATTATTAATAAAAATTAAAAACACCAATGCCCATTAAGAAATAAATGGATCAAGGGTGTTACATCTTTGGCTAAAAATTACGTAGACACAGGTAATTAAAAATCAATTATTTTTAAATTCTGAATCAGTTCCAAGTTCAAGCTTCTTCCCTTTGTTAGTAGGAAAGAAAAATAATGAAAAATTAACACACATGTAAAACATTGAGTAAATGTCATGTGGAAAGGAGGGGTAAATGTAGATAAGGTCTTCATTTTCTTTATCCACTGCTCTGCCCTGTACTTCTCAGAATGGACGCACTTGGGCTGATGTAAGCATCTTCCATGGTCATGAGCTCCGTGCCTGCATTTTTGCATTAGGAGCGTAGAGACCAACGTGAGTAATAGTCAAAGTTCTTGTGTTGGGTTGGGTGGTTTGCTTAAGAATATTCACCGAATCATTAGTGTGAATTAATAAACAACTTAGAAGTGAACAAAGAGAAAGAGGACCAATCCTGGACCGATGATGATGACTGGTGGCGTATGAGTCATGGATGATGATGGATAACATGTGTCTGAAACTCTGAGGTCCAACGAAACACGATGGTGCATTCTCTTTGTTTGGAAGGATGCTATAGGCAGAAGTCAGGAATATACAGAGATCTTGTTTTTGGTCTCTGTGTTTGTTCATGGATTTTCATCTGGAATTATAATTGGAGCATTGAAATAGTCACTAAACAAATATATATAAATATAAATAAATAAAGAGAAAAAATGAGGAATATAGGAAAGCATGCTCTAATTATAAAAATATGTGGTAAGGCAAGAAATGGTATTAATAAATTTGAAAACAGTGTGGAGTCCAAAGACGAATAAATGGTTACATGACTTAAATCTTTGGCTGAGAATGATATAGACGAAATAAATAATAATCGATGTTCATTTTCTGGGTTGGGGAAAAGGTCTAAGTTCATTTTCTTAAGAGAAAATGAAATAAATAGAGTATACTCCTAATTAATGATTGCCTAAATCACTGAAAAGTGAAATGCAGAAGCAAGGATCAATGAAGATGAGGTCGCAGTTTGTTATCATCCTCTCTGCTCTCTACTCCTCAGAACGAGCGCTCTCAAGCTCATTAAAGCACCTTCACGTGGCAGAGCTCTGTGGCTGCATCTGTGTCTTAGGAGCATAGAGAACAATGTGAGTAATGGTCAATGTTCTTATCTTGGATGGAATGTTTTGTTTTGTTTTGTTTTAATTACTCTATTATTAAAAATTGTTTGATATAATCAAGAAGCCCAAACATACCAATATCAAATATGATGTTAATCCATATGTGAAACACTGAGTTCAGTTAATGAAAGAGTTTGTCCTCAGTGGAAATGATTGTATGAATAGATGTAAGGGATATTCAAGGATTTTGTGATTTTGTTTGGTGACTTATGTTTATTTCTATATTAGGCAATTAATCAATAAACTGATGCAGATGACAATAGAAAAAAGAGCCAGTCCTGGACCAATGATGGCAACTGATGGCATAGGAGTCATGTGTAGTGAATACTATGTGTCTGGAACTCTGAGATCCAGCACAAAACAAATCCATTCCATGTTGTTGAAATGGTCCTATACAGATGTCAGGATATACAAGGTCTTCTTTTGGGTCTTGGTTTTTATTCATTTTAATTCTACAAATATAATAAGATCAGTCAAAATAGCAATAAACATGTTACAAAAAAATGATGGGAGTAAATCATTGTCCAATTATAAAAATATGTGGTGAGGTACGAAGTTCAATTAATATATGTTGCAAACACTGACAATTAATGAAAACAAATGATATAAGCATGTTGCCCCTTTTGCTGAGTATGACATAGGCAGTAATGAGTAGTAGTCAATGTTTATATTCTTTGTCAGTGGCCATATTGATGTGATTTGGTCCCTTAAGAGAAAATAAAATAGACATGATCACAACTTACTAATTGCCTACTGACTGAATAAATAAAGATGGAATTAAGGGCCATTGGAGAGAATGTCTCAATCCTTTTGTTTTTGTTGTTGTTCTGCCCTTCTGTACTCCTCAGAATGGATGTGTTCCAGTTGATTTAAAATCTTCCATGGTCAGGAGCTCTATGGATTTAGGAGCATGGAGACCAGTGTGAGTAATATTCAATGTTCTTCTTGGCTAGACTATTGTTTTATTTTTATTTATTTATTTTATTTAAGTTCAATTAGCCAGTTACAGTACATCATTAGTTTTTGATATAATGTTCAATGATTCACTAGTTGAGTATAACACCCAGTGCTGTTGTTTTGAAAAACATTTTCATTGTATTATTAAAAATTTATATTATATAATCATATAAAAATGAATGAAATTTTGCCATTGGGAATGACATGGATGGAGCTAGAGAGTATTATGCTAAGTGAAATAAGTCAGAGAAAGACAAATACCATATGATTTCACTCATATGTGGAATTTAAGAAACAAAACAAAGGGGAAAGAGAGAGAGGGGCAAACCAAGAAACAGACTCTTAACTCAAGAGAATGAACAAACTGATGGTTACTAGTGGGGAGTTGGGGGGGAGAGTGGGGATGCTTAAACAGGGGGTGGGCATTAAGGAGCGCACTTGTGATGAACACTGGGTGTTATTATATGATAGAGACATTTTCTGGAGCTCTGAGGTCCAACACAAATGGAATCCGGTCCACTCTACTTTATGAAGGGAACCTACGGATGGATGTCAGGACTACATAAGGATTTAGTTCTTGGCCTTTGAGTTCATGAAGCCTTAAAATATTATTATAAAAGTATCAATGGAAGAATAAATAAACGTATAAATGACTAAATATGGAGAGAATGAAGCTTTGTTCATAAGCAAAATAAAATATATACTAAGGAAAATGCATATTAGTGTAAAGGAATGGATTAAAAAAGGACCAAGTGTATTTTGTATTTGACTAAGGGTGATTTACACAGTGATAGGTAATAGTTATTGCTCTCAGTCAGGTATCAATTTGAAGTTTATTTTATTAAGGGAAAAATAAATAAATATTACCAAAAATTAATAAATGCTCAAATGACAGTGCAAATGAGTGGTGGAAAATATAGAGACAATAACTCAATCTTTTATCATATTGTCTACTTGTATCATATTTTATCATATCTTCAGAGTGCATGCAATGAGCTGATTTTATCATCCACAGTGATTTAGATTGTTATGTTATCTTTGTGTTAGAAAAGAGACCAAGTTGAATAATGGTCAAAGACCTTACCTTGTTTTGGGTGATATATTTAAGAGCATTCACGGTATCATTTAAAAGTAATAAATAAAATCAAAAAGTTAACTATGGCCTGACGAGAAATATGATATGAAATATTACTGTTGATTCATTGATAATGTGCAACATTGAGGTCGACTAATGAAAGATGTGATCTATGTGGTACATGATTCTACAAAGAGAAGTTAAGCTTATTTAGGGGTCTTTTTTGGGATTTTATGAATCATGTATTGATTTTTATTACCAATGAATTAACAATTTAATTGTTACAAATGTAGAAACATTTGAAGAAAAGGAGGCCCAAACATAGACCAATGATGAAAACTGGTGGCATAGGAATCCTACCTGGTTGAGTACTATACGTCTGTAACTCCGAGTCCACGCAAAACAAGATTTAGTCTATTTTCTGTTGTAAATGACCTCAGGGTCAATGTAGAAATACACAAAGCTCATATTCTTATTTTGGGTTTATATACTTAGATATATTATTATGAATGAATCAGTAATCAAAGCATTAAAAATGTAAAAAAACAGATAAATAGGGTGAAGCATTATCCAGCCAATAATATATGTTGTGATGTATAAGAAATGAACAAAAATGCTCATTAAGAAACAAATAGAATAAGCATTTTTGCCTTTTGCTTAAGAATTGTATAGGCACTGATAATTAAGAGCCTTTATTATTGTTATTGATCAGTCTCAAGTTTAAGCTTTCCTTTAGATAAAAGAAAAAATACCACATTATGAAAAATTAATGCGTGCTTAAATGAGTAAATGAAATGCAGTAAAGAATGATCAATGGAGATAGGATCTGAAATTTTCTCTTGTCTGCTCTACTCTGTACTCCTTAGAATAGACCTGTCAAGCAGATTTAAGGATTCTTCCTTGGTCACGAGATCTCAGGCTGCGTTCACGTGTTAGGATCATGGAGACCATGTGAATAATAGTCGAAGTTTTAGTCTTAGTTTCAGTACTTTGATTAATGTTCAGTGCATTATTGAGAACCATGGAGTATAATCAGTGGACTCCAAATAGCCCACTGAGTAAAAGGGGTTTAATATGAAACATTATATTGATTAATACATATAATATAAATGGAGAATAATTAATGAAGGTGATATAGACATGAGAATGCTTCTAAATAGATATTCGGAATTTCTAGGCCTTTTGTGGTTTCTGTGAATAATCATTTTTAAAATTGTAATTACTGAATTATGAATTGATCAATAAATAATGTAGAAACAAAAGGTAAAAAAGAGGGACGATATTGGATCGATGATGACCACTGGTGGCGTATGAGTCGTGTACGATGAATACGTGTCTGGAACTCTGAGGTCCAACACAGAGGGAATCTACTCCATTGTCCCTGTTTGATGTGGTCTAGAGGCAAAGGTCAGGAATATAAAGACTGTGGTTTTGGTCATTATGTTATGAGTTTTCTTCCTATTTTTATAATTGGATCAATGAAATTATTAATACACAAATGTGTAAACAAATTTAAATGAAGAAGGTGAAGCCTTGTCCAATTATGAAAATAGGTCGTTAGGCAAAAATTACTATAATATAGTAATATATTAATTATATTGAAAAGACTGATATCCATTAGGAAAGAGGTGGTATAAGGGTGTTGTCTCTTTGGCTAAGGTTGATGGTATAGACCGTGTTAAGTATAGTGTTCATATTCTTTGGCAGGGGCAAGAGGGATATTGTTTGTTTACTTAATAGAAAATAAAATATACATTATCCCCAGTCACTACCTGTCTAAATGACTGACTGAATGAAAGGTGGAATACAGGGATGAATGAACATAAGGTCTCAATTTTTTATCCCCTGCTCTGTCTTGTATTCCTTAGAGTGGTCACCCTCAGCTGATTGAAGCAATCCACCAGAGTCACGAGCTCTGTGGTTGCATCTATGTGTGAAGAGCATGGAGCACAATGTGAGTAATAGTCAAAATTCTTTTCTTGGTTTTGTGGTTTTTCAAAAAGGTTTTCACTGCATTATTAAAAAATTGTGAAGTATAATTTATGATTGCCAGCCATGGCCAAATAATTAGAATCAGGTTAATATGAAGCATTGTGTTAACCTATGTGGGAAACACTGAGGTCAATTAATGAATGATATATATTATCAGTGGGAATTAATTATGTAGATGAATATTAGAGATATTCAAGGGAATTGTTTCAAGTTTTTGGACCCCCAGGTATTATTTTTAGTATTATTAGTGAATTGATGAATTAATAAAAACATGTAGACATGATTAAGATAATGAGGGACATACCTGGATAAATGATGACAAGGCGCATACGGGTCTTGGATGATGAACACCACAGGTCTTTAACTCTGGGGTCCAACACGAAAGAAATGTAGTCCTTTCTCCCCATTTGAAGTGGTCCTATACACAGATGTCGGGCATAGGTGAGGATCATGTTCTTGGTCTTTGTGTACGTGAATGTTTAAAATATGTATAAAAATAAATAGTAGCATAAATATATAAATGAATAAATATGAAGAGGCTGAAGCATTGTTCATTGCTATAATATATAATAAATAAAATTATATTAATATGAATCAGAATGGAAAATAAAAGATTCACATGTATATGTCTGAGTAAGAATGATGTGGAGAATAAATAGTAATTACTGAGTCAGTTACAAGTTCGACATTTGATTTGTTAAGGGGAAAATTACAATAATTTCATAAATGCCGAAATGACTGCAAGTGAATAGTGGGATATATGAATCAATGGAGAGAATATCTCAATATTTTTATCATCTTGTCTGCTTGTTACTCTTCAGAACAGATGCTTGAGCTGATGTCAGCTTCTGCCATGACCAAGATTGTGATGCTTCCTTTGAGTATGGAAAGAGACAAGGTGAATAATGGTCAAAATGGTTGTCTTGGAATGGGACATTTGTTTAAGGGTAATCATGGTATCGTTAAAAAGTATTAAATTAATAAGAAATTTACTGTGGCCTCATAATAAATGTGATAAGACACATTATGCTGATTAATTAGTAATGTATAAGATGGAGGTGATGCAGTCCATTTGGATAATGATTCTGTAAACTGATGTTAGGGATATTCAAGGATCTTATTTTTGGGTTCCTGTGAACCATGTATTATTTTTATAATTATCAATGTATTAATTATTTAATTGATACAAAAGTAGAAATGAACTAAGAAGAGACTCAGTCCTGGACCAGTAATGATGACCAGTGGCATAGGAGTCATGTACGATGAAACTATGTGTCTGAAACTCTGAGGTCCAATACAGAACATAATTTGGTCTGTTCCTTCTGTTGAAATTGGTTCTACAGAGAGCTGTCAGGAATAAGTTCATATTCTTGTATTGTTTCGTAGATACAGACTTGTTATTATTAATGGATCAGTGATAGAACCATGAAGCAAATATAAATAAACACATAAGGAAGAATAGGGTGAGGAATTGTCCAAATATAAACCCAAGTAGCAAGGCAGAATATTGAAATTGAGAACACTGATTGATACCCATTAAGAAATAAGTGGTTCAAAGGGTCATCTCTTTGACCATGGTTCTATAGGCATGCCTAAGTAGGAATCACCTTAATTGTTCTTCTTCAGACCAAAGATTGGATTTTTATAAGATGACAATACATACATAAAGAAACAGTAATAAATACCTAAATACTGGGTAAATGAAATGCAGAAAGCAAGGATCAATGTGGATTAGGTTTCAGGTTTTTTTTAATCATCTGCTCTGTTCTGTACTCCTCAGAATCAACTCACTGGAGATGATTCAGCACCTTCCATGGGCACAAGTTCTGTGGTTGCCTCTATATAATAGGAGGATGGAGATTAATGTGAGTAACAGTTGAAGTTCTTTTCTCAGTTTAAGTGGATTTTTTAAAGGTTATTCACTGTGTTTTTAAAATGTGTAAAATATAATTAAAGAAGGTAGCTGGATCTCAGTGTTAAATATGGAATGTATGAAACACATTGATTAATGCATGTATGAAAGCTGGAGATATTAATGAGAGTTATATTGATGTGAGATTAATTCTGTGTATAGATTTGAGACTTACAGGCTCTTTTTTTAAATTGTACTACTTAAAAATTATTAGTTAAATAATGATTTGATCAATAAACAAATAGAAATCTATGTAGTAAAAGAGGGATGATATTGGATCAATGATGACCACTGGTGGCGTATGAGTCGTGTACGATGAATACGTGTCTGGAACTCTGAGGTCCAACATAAAATTGGTCTAGTCCTTTGAAGGCATCCTATAGATAGATATCAGGAATAAAGGAAGGGTTTGCTGTTGGTCTTGGTGTTTATGTATTTTTATTTTATTATTACAATTGGATAAATGTGAGACTCTATAAATAAATATATAAATAAATAAGGATGAATAGAGTAAATTATTGTCCAATTTTAAAAATATGTGGTGAGGCAAGAAATACTATTAATCTATTTTGGAAACCCTGAAGTTCAGTTAGAAATGAATGGTATTTGACTGTTACCTCTTAGGGTAGGGATGATGTAGACAGTGTAAGTTATAGACAATATCCATATTCTGACTCAGTGGCAAGATAAAAGTTGTTTGTTTTCTTATCAGACTAAATATATATACCCAATTAATGATTGCCTAGAGAGCTATGTGAATGTTGAAGTTGAGATCAATGGAGAGAATGTCTCAACCATTTTTTTTTTTGTCTCAACCATTTTTATCACCTGCTTTGCTTTGTACTCCTTAGAAGAAACACTGGACCTGATTTAAAGATTTTTCCTTGATCCTGACCTCTAGGGTTGCATTTATTTTAGGAGACTGGAGTCCAGTGTAAGCATAATCACATTTCTTCTCTTGGTTTGGCTTGTTTGTTTAAGGGTATTTACTATATCAATCCAATATTTGAAATATAATCAAAGAGGGTCATCTTTATCCTATTGATAAATAAGAGATTTATAGGAAGCATGATATTGATTAATGCATGTCTGAAAAACTGATAAATGACAGAGATATGATGTAAAAATAGATCTACAAGCATATTAGGGATATCAAGGCCTTATTGGGGTTTGAAATAATGGAATTTAAATATTAAAATTAGTGAATTAGTAAATTAGTCAATAAACAATATCAAAATGAATGAAGAGAAAGCTGTCTTTTCTGGATCGGTGATGATAACTGCCGGCGTATGAATCGCGGATGATGAGTAATACGTGTCTGAAACTCTGAGGTCCAACACAAAAGTGATGTGTTCCTTCTCTTCATGCATTTACTTTTCTTAATATAATTGAAAATGAAAGAATCAATAGACAAATATATGGATCAGTTGAGAGAAAATCTCAATCTTTTTATCACTTTTTGTGTTTGGTACTTTTCAGAAGAGAAGCTCCCGAGGTTATTTCCACCTTTATTGTGATCAAGGTCACCGTGTTTCCCTTTTATAGGAAAGAGACCAAAGTGGGTAATGGTCAAAGTTCTTTTCTTGGTTTGGGTCATTTGCTTAAGGGTTTTCATGGTATTATTAAAATGTAATAAATATAAGGAAAAATTAACTATGGCTCAATGATAAATATGATATAAACATTATGTTGATTAATTGATAGTATGTAACATTTATATTTATTAATGAAAGAGGTATGATGTATTTTGGCAATGATTCTATAGGAAGAGTTTAGGGTATTCAAGTATCATATTCTTCAGTTTTTGTTAATCGTGTATTGATTTTATTATTACCAATGAAGGTATGATTTAATTGATACAAATATACGAGTGAATAAACTAACCTCTAATGGAACCAGTGGTGTTGACTGGTGGGGGGATGAGTCATGGACAATGGACAGTATGTGTCTGGAAGCCTGAGGTGCAATACAAGAAGTATTCTATTTTCTCTGTTTATTTGATCCTATGGATAGATGTTAGGAATGTATAAATATTATGTTCTTATTTTGGATGAATTTATTTATTTATTTATTCATTCATTCCTTCATTCATTTACTTACTTACTTATTTACTTATTTTTAGAAGGAAAGGGCAGAGGGAGAGGGAGAGAGAGAATCCTAAGCAGGCTCCATGCCCAGTGCAGAGCCTGACATGGGGCTCGATCCCATGACACCGAGATCATGACCTGAGCTGAAATTAAGAGTTGGGTACTTAACCGAATGAGCCACCCAGGCGCCCCTTGGATGAATATATTTATATTTGTTATTATTAATGGACCAATGATAGAATTATTAAAGGAAATATAAATAATAGATGAAGAAGAAAAGGTGAATTATTATCTAACTATGAACATAGTATGGTGAGGCCAGAAACACTAATAAAATTTGCAAACACTGATGCCCTTCATGAAATAGATGTTTCAAGGGTGTCCCTTCTTTGGTCAAGGATTATATAGACATGAATAATTAAGAGTCAGTTTCATTATTCTCGGTCAGTGTCAAGTTTGATGTTTTCCTTTTTGTTAAGAGAAGAAGATCTATGTTATGAGAAATTTATGAATTCCTAAAAGATTGAGTAAATTCATTGCGGAAGGCAAGAATCTATGGGGATAAAATTTTATCATTTTTTCTGTCCTTCACTATGGTTTGTACTTCTCAGAATGGACACATTCGAGCTACCCAAGCATTATTGCCTGGTGGTGAACTCTATGACCGCACCTGCGGGACAGAAGCACAGAGACCAATGTGAGTAAAAGTCAAATTTCTTATCTTTGTTCTAGTGATTTTTTTCAGCACATTTGCTGCATTATTCGAAAATTCCACATCGAATCACAGGTTAACTGTAGCTCTGTGATAAATATTGAATTTCAGAAAACATTATATTGATTAATGCATGTATGGAAAACTGAGGATAATTAATGAAGGATACTGATGTGAGAATAAGTCTATATTCAGTTTAAAGACATAAAGACTCATTTCAGTTTTTGTGGATAATAGGGTTTTAAATTATTAGTGAACCAATGATTTAATCAATATACAAAGAGAATATAATGTAGAGAAGAGAGACAATATTGGATCGATGATGACCACTGGTGGCGTATGAGTCGGATACGATGAATACGTGGAACTCTGAGGTCCAACAGAAAATTAATCTAATACATTCTCATTATTTGAAGGCATCCAATAGACAGATGTCAGGAATATAGTAAGATCTTGTTTTTGGTCTTAGTGTTCATGCATTTATATGTATCATTACAATTGGATAAATAAGAGATTCTATAAATAAATACAGAAATAAAAATGATGATGGGAGTGAAGCATTGTCTAATTATAAAAAGATATTATTAGGCAATAATTAAGACCTAATTTATTAATTTATTATTAATGATTAATAACTAATACTATTAATATACCATGGAAACCCTGAAGTTCAATTAGAAGCCAGTTGTACATGACTGTTACTATACAGCTAAGGATGATATAGACAGGATAAGTTACAGACCATGCTCATCGTCTGGGTCAGTGGTAAATTTGAAGTTTGTTTTCTTAAGGGAGTAAAATACACACACGAAATTAATGGTGGCCAAAATGACTGACTACATGAGAGGGCAAAGGTGAAGACCAATGGAAAGAATGTCTCAACCTTTCTAATCATTTGCTCTGCCTTATACTCCTCAGAACAGACACACCACACCTGAGTTGAGGATTCTTCCTTGATCATGAACTCCAGATTTAATCTCTATTTTAGGAGTTGGAAGACCAATGTGAGTAATAAACAAAATTCTTGACTTGCTTTGGGTGGTGGTGTGTCTAAAGGTATTCACTGCAGTAATAAAAAGATGAAATCTATTCAGATGGTCAGCTGTGTCCTAGTGACAAACATGGGGTTAAAATGAAGTATTACATTGATTAAAGCATTTATGAAAAACTGATAATAAATATGACAGAAGTATAATAATGTGGGAATGGTTCCAGATATATATTAGGGTGATCAAGGCCCTTTTGAGTTTTTGTGAATCATACAGTTTTAAAATTATAATTAGTGAATTAATGAAATAATAAACAATGTAGAAATGAATGAAGAGAAGGGGGTCTTTTCTGGATCAATGATGATAACTGCCAGCGTATGAATCACGGATGATGAATGATACGTGTCTGGAACTCTGAGGTCCAACACAAAAGAGATGTGGTCTTTCTCTTCATGCATTTCCATTCTTGATTATAATTGGATCAATAAAATATCAATAAGGAAACATGTAAAAAAAGTGAATTGTAGAAACGTCCAATTTAAAAAATACATGAGGAGGCAAGAAGTTCTATTAATATAATTTGAAAACACTGAAGTCCAAAGAGAAATAAATGGTACACATCTGTCCCCTCTTTGGCTCAGATTATATAGATAGGACAAATTATAGACAATGTTGATGAAGTTCGAAGTGGTTAATTTTTATAAAAGATGATGAAATGAATATTCTCCAGTAATGATTTCCTAAATGCCTGACTAAATGAAAGATGTAAAGCAAGGGTCAATGGAAGAATGACTCATTTTTTTTCTCATGTTCTCTGCTTGGTACTCTTCAGAATGGATGCTCTAGCTGATTTCATCTTCTGCTCTGATCAAGATTGTTATGTTGCTTTTGTCTTAGGAGAGGAAAGCAAGGTGAGTAGTAATAGAGATTCTGTCTTGGTTTCGGTCATTTGTTTAAGGGTATTCACAGTATAATCAAAAATTAATAAATATAATCAAAAAGTAATTTATGGCCCAATGATAAATATGATTTGAAACATATTGACTACTTGATAACATGTAACACTGAGTCTGATTAATGAGAGAAATATAATCTATGTTGGCAATTATTCTATAGATAGAAGTTAGGAGTATTCAAGTTGTTGATTTTTTTTTTAAACTTTTATTCATTTATTTGAGAGAGAGAAAGTGAGAGAGAGAGAAAGAGAACACAAGAGTGGGGAGGGTCAGAGGGAGAAGCAGACTCCCAGCTGAGCAGGGAGCCTGATCTGGGGCTTCATCCCAGGACTCCAGGATCATGACCTGAGCAGAAGGCAGCTGCTTAACCGACTAAGCCACCCAGGCACCCCGAAGTTGTTGATTCTTTAGTTTTTGTTAATCATGTATTTTACTGTAATCAATGATTTAATGATTGAACTGATACAAATGTAGAAATGAATGAAAAAAAGTGGGTCTTCTATGTACCTATGATAATTACTGGTGGCAGATGAGTTATGGATGATGAATACTATTTATCTAGAATGCTGAGGTCTAATTCACTACATAGTCTTTCTCTCTGTTTATTTGATCCTATGGACAGATGTTCGGAAAGCACAAAGATAATGGTTTTACTGCATTCATAGATTTAGATTGATTATTACAAATGGATCAAGGATAGAGTCATTGAAGAATATGAATATCAGATAAATATAATCATAAAGAATTGTCCAACTGTGAAGACCTGTGTTTAGGCAAGAAATATTAATAAAAATTGCAAACACTGACACCCAGTAAGAATTAAATGAATCAAGAATGTCACTTCTTTAGTCAATGATCATTTAGACATGAATAATTAGAGTCAATTTTATTGTTCTGGGTCAATCTTAAGTTTGAGGAATTTTGTTACTGTTGTTAAAAGAAAAAAAATCAATGTTATGAAATATTCATAGATATCTAAATGAGTAAATGAAATGTGGAAAGCAAGAATCAATGGAAATAAAAGTTTTATTCTATTTTTTTATCATCGACTGTGCTTTTCATGTTTCAAAATGGACACATTTGAGCTGATTTAAGCAATATTCCGTGGTGGCGAGCTCAAGTGGTTGCATTTCTGTGTTGAAGGCACAGAGAGCAATGTGAGTAATATCCAGTTTCTTGTCTTGGTTTCAATGATTATTTTATTCAGTGTATTCAGTATTATTTGAGAGTTCCATGTAGTAGAATCACAGAAGGCCAACAATAGCTCAGTGATAAATATTGAATTTTGTGAAACATTATATTGGTTTAATGCATAAATAAATAAGAGCATAATTTTAAAAGAGATATATTGATGTGAGAATGATTCTATTTACAGATTAAGGATATCATGACTTTTCTTGGGCTTTTGTGAATGATAGGGTTTTAACATTATTACTAGTGATTTAATGAATTAGTCAATAGACAATGTAGAATTGAATGAAGGAAAAGAGGGACAATAATGGATCGATGATGACCACTGGTGGCGTATGAGTCGGATACGATGAATACGTGTCTGGAACTCTGAGGTCCAACAGAAATGGAATCTGGTTTATTGTCTTGTTTGAGGTGATTCCATAAACAGATATCAAGAATATACAAAGATCTTGGTTTTGGTCCTTATGTTCATGCATTTTCTTTCAATTTTAATAACTGGATTGATGAAATAATCAATAAACAAACATAAATAAATAAAGATGAAAACAGTGAAATCTTGTCCAATTACAAAAATATGTGGTTAGGTAATGAATAGTATTAGTGTATATTTAACATGCTGATGTCTATGAGGGAATATATGGTACAGGACTTGTTCTTTGAGGATGATATAATTATTGATAAGTAATAGTCAATGTTCATATTCTTTATTAGCTAGATTGATATTGTTCATTTACTTATGAGAAAATAAAATATGCATTATTGCAATATACTGCTTAATAAGTGACTAAATTAAAAATGTGATTGAAGGACCAGTGAACATAATATCTCAATCCTTTTTTTATCTTGCTCTACTGTGTACTTTTCAGAATGGACACACTTGAGCTAATTTAACATCTTCCATTATCCTGAGTTCTATGGTTGCCTCTATGATAGGAGGATGGGGATTAATGTAAGTAACAGTTGAAATTATTTTCTTGGTTTATGTGTTTTTTTAAGGTAATTCGCTGTATTATTAAAAACCACACTATATAATGAAAAGAGGCACTGTTTTTCAGTGATAAATATGGGATATATAAACTATTATGATGATTAATCTATGCATGGGAGACTGAGATAATTAAAGAGATATATTGATATGAGAATTATCTAGGTAGAAATAGGGTTATATAAGTTCTTCCTCAGTTTTTGTGAATTACAGCATTTAAAATTATTAGTGAAGTAATGATTTACTCAATAAACAATTAGAAATGAATGAGGGTAAAGAGGGAGAATACTGGATCGATGATGACCGCTGGTGGCATATGAGTCATATGTGATGAATCATGTCTGGAACTCTTGAGGTCCAGCAGAAGAGAAATCTGGTTTATTCTCACTGTTTGAAGAGATCCTGTATGGACACATGTCCAGATATACAAGGATCTTGTTTTTGGTGTTAGTGTTCATGCATTTTCTTTCAATTTTTATAATTGGATCAATTAAATAATCAATAAACATAAATAAAGTGTACTGTAATGAAGTAGTGTCCTATTATAGAAATATGCGATTATGCAAGAAATACTATTAACATTCTATGAAAACTCTGAAGTTTAATTAGAAGTAAGAGCTACATGACTTACATGTATTGCTAAGGATGCCAGAGGTCGTGTAAGTCATAGACAATGCTCACGTTCCGGGTCATTGGTAAATTCAAAGTTGTTCATTTTCTTAAGAGAAAAAATATTGACACCAAATTAATAGTTGACCAGTAATGGATTTAATGAAAGGCTAAAAGCAATGACCAATAGAGAATGTCTTGACTATTTTTATGGTATGCTCTGCTTTATACTCCTCAGGACGACAAGTTAGACCTGCTTTAAGGATTCTCCCCTGATCAAGAGCCTTAGGGTTGTATTTTTGTATTGGGGAGACCGGAGACAAATGTGAGTAATAGTCAAACTTCTTGTCTTGTTTGGTATTTTGCTAAGGATATTCATTGTATTAATACAAAACATGAATTATCATTAAAGAAGGTCAGCTGTGTCCTAGTGACAAATATAGGATTAAAATGAAGCATTACATTGATTAAAGCATTTATGAAAAACAGGATAACTGATGAGAGATATAGTGATGTGTGAATGATTCTAGATCTATTCTAGATACATAACTATGGATAACAGTTTCTTCTTCATGTTTTGTGAATCGTATAGTTTGAAATGGTAATTAGTGAATGAATGAATGAATCAATAAACAATGTAGAAATGAATGAAGAGAAGGCGGTCTTTCTGGATCAATGATGATAACTGCCAGCGTATGAATCATGGATGATGAATGATACGTGTCTGGAACTCTGAGGTCCAACACAAAAGAGATGTGGACTTTCTCTTCATGCATTTCCATTCTTGATTATAATCGGATCAGTGAAATATCAATAAGGAAATATATTACAAAAAGTGAGTTGTAGAAATGTCCAATTTTAAAAATATATGAGGCAATGGGCGCCTGGGTGGCTCAGTCGGTTAAGCGACTGCCTTCGGCTCAGGTCATGATCCTGGAGTCCCGGGATCGAGTTCCGCATCGGGCTCCCTGCTTGGCAGGGAGTCTGCTTCTCCCTCTGACCCTCCTCCCTCTCATGCTCTCTGTCTCTCATTCTCTCTCTCTCTCAAATAAATAAATAAAATCTTAAAAAATATATATATATGAGGCAAGAAGTTCTATTAATATAATTTGAAAACACTGAAGTCCAAAGAGAAATAAATGGTACATGGTTGTCCCCTCTTTGGCTCGGATGATATAGATAGGACAAATTATACACAGTTTTTATATTCTGGGTCACTGGGAAGTTCAAAGTAGTTCATTTTTGTAAAAGATAATGAAATAAATATTCTCCAGTAATGATTTCCTAAATGCCGGACTAAATGAAAGATAAAGCAAGGATCAATGGAAGAATGTTTCTTTTTTTCTTTTTTCTTTTTTTTTTTATCATCTGCTCTGCTCCGTACTCCTCAGAATGGACACACTCCAGCTGATTGTAACATTCTTCCAAGGTCATGAGCCCTCTGGTTGCATCTATGTTGGAGGAGCATGGAGACTCCGTGAGTAAGACTCGAAGCTTTTGTTTTGGTTTATTTAGGGCTGTTAAGTGTATTTATTCAAAAGTATTAAATATAATCAAAGAAGGCAAAATATAAGTGTTTAATACCGGATTGATATGAAGCATTATGTTTACTTATCCATAAATATAACACTGAGGTCAGTTAATGAAAGAGATTTAGTCTCTGTAATATTATAGAGACATATGTTAGGAATGTTGAAGGATCTTATTCTTATATTTTAATTTATGTGTATTTTTTGATTAATGAATTAATAAATAAAAGTTTATGAGAATGGAAAGAAAGAGGGCCAGTCTTGGACCAATGATGACAACTGGTGGCGAATGAGTCATATATGATGAATGCTATGTGTCTGGAACTCAGATCTGATACAAAGATAATCTAGTCTGTTTCTCCTGTGTTTAGGGATCCTATGTAAAGATGTCAGTAATAAACAAGGATTTTGTTGTTGATCTTTGTGTTTCTTTACGGTGAATGAATTTTAGTAATTAATTTATAAAACTATTAATGGTAGGATAAAAAATGTATAAATGAATAAAGTTGAGGAGGTGGAAGTATTATTTTTTGGTAAATGTATACCAAGGTAAAAGTATTAATATACATTAGAATGGATATAAAGGGACCAAGTGTATTATATCTTTGATAAGGTTGATATAAACAATGAAATTCTGTAGTCATTTATTTTCTGATTTAGGTCCAAGTTTGAAGTTTATTTTTATGGTAAAAATAAATATATACATTAAGTTAATAAAAGCTTAAATGATTATATAAATGAATGGTGGGCTCCATGGATCAGCGGAAAGGCTCAGCCTTTCCATCCCCTTCTCTGTTTTGTCCTCTTCAGAACAGGTGCTTGAGCCGATTTCGTCTTCTGTGGGATCGGGATTGTCACGTGACATTCCTTTTGTGTTAGGAAAATGGAACAAGGAGAGTAATGGTCAAAAATTTTGTTTTGGTTTGGGTCATTTGTTTGTGTTCATGGAATTATTAAAAAGTAAGAGTATAATAAAAAGGTTCACTATGGCTAACTGATAAATATAAAACATTATATTCATTAATTTATTACATAGCATTGAGATTGATTAATGAAAGAAATATAACCTATGTTGGCAATGATTCTAAGTTAGAAGTTAAGGGCATTCAAGCATCTTATTCTTCAGCTTTTGTGAATTATACTCATTTTAATATTTTCAATGAATTAATGATTTAATCAATACAAGTATAGAAAGGAATTAAGAAAAAGTGGGTCTCATGGACCAGTGATGATGACAGGTGATGGATGAGTCTTGGGTCATGAGCAATATGTGTCTGGATATCTGAGGTCCAACATAATAAATAGTCTATTCCTTCTGTTCTATTTGATCCTGTACATGGATGTTAGGAACATAAAAAGATCAGATTCTTATTTTGAATTTTTAAATTTGGGTTTGTTATTATTAGTGGATCAATGATAGAACCATTAAAGAAATATACGTAATAGTTAAAAAATAGAGGGAGAAGAATTATCCAACTATGAACATATGGTGAGGCAACAAATAATATAATTGAAAATATTTATGTTCATTAAGAAATAAGTGGAGAAAGGGTGTTACCTCCTTAGCTAAGAGTTTATACAGGTAAGCGAGTCTAGTCTTTCTGACTCAGTGTCAAGTTTGAGGTTGTTCCTTTTGTTAAGAGAAAAATATATTAATATCATGAAATTAGTGAGTAAATGAAATATGAAAAGCAAGGATCAGTGGAGATAAGGTCTTAACTTTCTTTTTTTTTTCATTGACTGTACTTCTCTGAACAGACACACTAAGCTGACTAAGCATTGTTTTTGGTGGTGCGCTCCATGATTGTGTCTGTATGTTAGAAACAGAGACCGGGGGCGCCTGGGTGGCTCAGTTGGTTAAGCGACTGCCTTCGGCTCAGGTCATGATCCTGGAGTCCCAGGATCGAGTCCCGCATCGGGCTCCCTGCTCGGCGGGGAGTCTGCTTCTCCCTCTGACCCTCCTCCCTCTCATGCTCTCTGTCTCTCATTCTCTCTCTCTCAAATAAATAAATAAAATCTTTAAAAAAAAAAAAAAAAAAAGAAACAGAGACCGATGTGAGTAGTAGTCAAGTTCTTGTCTTGGTTTCAGCTATGTTTTTTTTTAAGGATATTTGGTATATTTTTAAAAGTGCTATATAGAGGCAAATGTAGCTAACTGTGGCCTGGTGACAACTATTGAATTCCTATGAAACATTATATTGATTATTACATGCATGAAATTTAAGATAATTTTTTCCACATTTTATTTTTTATTTTATTTATATTTTTTATTATATCACAGCCTAGCTAGCAGCCAGTAGAGCATGAGACTCTTATTATATCACAGATGAAATTTAAGATAATTAATGAAAGAGATATATTGATATAAGAATGATTCTATACACAGCTTAGGGGTATCATGACTCTTGCATTTTTCTGAATAATAGGGTTTTAACTTATTGTTAGTGAATTAATGAGTTAGTCAATAAACAATGTAGAACTGAATGAAGGAAAAGAGAGACAATATTGGATCAGTGATGACCGCTGGTGGCGTATGAATCGTATATGATGAATACTGTCTGCAACTCTGAGGTCCAACACACAAAAAAATGTAGCCTATTCCCATCGTTTGATGAGATCTTATATATAGATGTCAGGAATATGTGAGGATCTTGTTTTTAGTGTTGTGTTCATGCATTTTTATTCTATTATTATATTTGGATAAATGATTTATAAATAAATCTATAATCTATAATCTTGTTTTTGGTCTTTTATGTTGATACATTCTATTTTTTTTAATTGGATCAATGAAATAAGAAAAGAAAGAAAGAAAGAAAGAAGTACGAAGTGGGTGAAATATTGTCCAGTTACAAAAATATGTGGTTAGACAAGAAATACTGTTAGTATATTTTGAAAACAAATATCTATTAGGAAATATACGATATAATGGTGTTATTCTTTAAGTAACCGTCAGTGTTCATGCTGTTTCTCAGCTACAAGATTGATACTGTTTATTTTATTAAGAAAAATAAAATACACATTATCCCAATTCATTGCTTATTAAGGATGGACTGGATGAAAGGTGGAATGCAGGGACCAATGATCATAAGGTCTCAATTTTTTTTTATCATCTGCTCTGTGTTGTACTCCTTAGAATGATCACCCTTGGCTGAGGTAGACATTCCACCATAGTCACGAGCTCTGTGGTTGCATCTATGTACTAAGAGCATGGAGAACAATGTGCGTAATAGTCAAAATTCTTTCCTTGATTTTGCGGTCTTTTAAAAAAAGATTTTAGCTGCATGATTAATAATGTGATATAAAGTTAAGGATCAAAACCATAGCCAGATAGTAAATTTGAGGCTAATATGAAGCGTTATATTAATTAATCTATATAGGAAGCATTTTGGTTAATTAATGAAAGATATGTCAGTAGGAAGTCATTCTAAAGACAAATGTTGGAGATATTTAAAGCTCTTATTTCAAGTTTTTGTGGTCTCTAAGCATTTATTTTATTGTTATTAGTTAATTGATGAATTAGTCAATAAAATCATGTAGACATTAATGACTATAATGAGGCCCAAATGTGACTGCTCATGTATGAATCTGGAACTCTGAGGCAAACATGGAAATTAATTAGTCTGTTCCCTCTTTTGGAATTGTTTCAGTGAAGAAATGTCTGGAATGTAAAATGATCATATCCTCATAGTGATTTTATGGACATAGATTTGTTGTTATTAATAGAATAATGATGGAACTATTAAACAAATACAAATAAACATGTAAAGAATAAGAGGGCGGAATATTGTCTAACTATTAAAGTTTGTGGTGAAGCAAGAGATATTAGTAATAACCACTGAAAACAGTGATACCCATTAAGAGATAAATGGACAAAGTTCTCACTTCTTTGAGGTCACATATACTCTGATAAGGAAGAGTGAATTTTATCCATTTTGGTAGTGAAATTGAGTTTTTCCTTTTGTAAGATAAAAATATATACATATTAAAAAAATAAATACTGACTATATGAAATATGGGGAGCAAGGATCAATGGCAATTAAGTCTCAGTTTTTTTCTATCACTTGCTCTGCTCTGTCACCCTCAGGATGGATGCACTTGAGCTGATTAAAGCATCTTCTATGGTCGTGAGCTCCTGGTTACCTCTATATAAGAAGAGGACAGAGGTTAATGTGAGAAATAGTTAAAATTCCTTTCTTGGTTTCCATGTGTTTTGTGTTTTTTTTTTAAGTGGGCTCCACGCCCAATGTGGAGCCCAACATGGGGCTTGAACTCACAACCCTGAGGTCAAGACCTGAGCCAAGATCAAGAGTCAGATGCTTAACCAACTGAGCTGCTCAGGCACCACTCCATGTGTTTTTTTAAAGGTAGTTCAGTGTATTATTAAAAAGTGTGAAATATAATTTAAAAAGGCAACTGTATCTCAGTGATAAATATGGAATATATGAAACATTGATTAATCCATGTGTAGAAAACTGAGGATAATTAATAAAAGAGATGCATTGATATAAGAATAATCTATGTGTAGGTTAGGGATACAAAGGCTCTTCTAGGGTTTTGTTTATCATAGCATTCAGAAAGTTATTATTAATGAATTAATGTTTTAATCAATAAATAGAAATGAATGATGAAATAAAAGGACAGTATTGGATCGATGATGACCACTGGTGGCATATGAGTCGTATGTGATGAATACGTGTCTGGAAATCTGAGGCCCAACACAAAAGAAATGTGATCTTTCTCGTCATACATTTATATTCTTTGTTAAAATTGGATCATTGAAATATCACCGTGGAAATAAGTTTTTCAAAAAGCTGAATTGTAGAAGCCATGTCCAGTTTAAAAAATATGTGGGAGACAAGAAATACTATTAATATATTTTGAAAACACTGAAGTCCAAAGAGAAATAAATGGTACCTGAATGTAACCTCTTTGGAGGACAAATTATAGACAATGTTTATGATCTGGGTCAGTGCAAAGTTCAAAGTAGGTTCATTTTCTTAAGACAAAAATGATATAGGGGTGCCTGGGTGGCTTAGTCGTTAAGTGTCTGCCTTCGGCTGAGGTCATGATCCCAAGGTCCTGGGATCGAGCCCCACGTTGGGCTCCCTGCTCCGCAGGAAGCCTGCTTCTTCCTCTCCCACTCCCCCTGCTTGTGTTCTCTCACTGTGTCTCTCTGTCAAATAAATAAATAAAATCTAAAAAAAAAAAAAGAAAAATGAAATAGACTTCAAATAATGATTGCCTAAATGCCTGACTAAATGAAAGACGTAAATCAAGGATAAATGGAATAATGTCTCCTCTTTTTTTTTTTTTTTTAAAGATTTTATTTATTTATTTGAGAGAGAGAGAGAGCACATGAGAGGGGGGAGGGTCAGAGGGAGAAGCAGACTCCCCGCTGAGCAGGGAGCCCGATGTGGGACTCGATCCCGGGACTCGATCCCGGGACTCCAGGATCATGACCTGAGCCGAAGGCAGTCGCTTAACCAACTGAGCCACCCAGGCGCCCCCTAATGTCTCCTCTTTTATCATCTGCTCTGCTCTGTATGCCTCAGAATGGACACACTGCAGCTGACTGTAATATTCTTCCAACTTCACAAGCCCTCTGGTTGCATCTATGTTTTAGGAGCATGACGACCACGTAAGTAATAGTCAAAGTTCTTGTCTTGGCTTGAGTGGTTTGTTTAAGGCTATTTACTGTATTATTCAAAAGTATTCAAAAATACTATTAAAAATATTATCAAAGAAGATAAAATCTGCCAATGTTATTTATTAGGTTGATATGAAGCATTATTTATCCATTTTATTTATTTTATATTTATATATTTCATTTTATTTACATATTTATCTATTTATATTATATTTTATAAATTTGTATTATATTGTAACTATATTTTAAAATATTTAATATTTTATTTACATATTTTATGTATTTAGTTATACATTCTATTATATACTTATATACATTTTATATATGTATAATATATAACATTTTTATTTATATATAAAATATATATTATACAAATAAAGATAAAAAATAAATATCTAAATCCTGAGCCTATGAAATAAAAAGCAAGGCTCTATGGCAATTAAATCTCATTTTTTAAAATCACTTGCTCTGCTCTGTCCTCCTCAGAATGGATGCACTTGGTCTGATTTCATACCTTCATGGGCGTGAGCTCTGTGGTTCCCTCTATGTAATTGGAAGATGCAGATTAAGGTGAGTAACAGTTGATGTTCTATTCTAGGTTAAGTGTTTTTTAGAGGTAATTCACTGTAGTATTTAAAAGTACAAAATGTACTTAAAGAAGGCAATGTATCTCAGTGATAAATATAGGATATATGAAAATTACATTAATTAATCCATGTTTGGAAAACTGAGGATAATTAATGAAAGAGACACATTGATATGGGATTAATCTATGTAACAGATTAGGAATGCAATAACTCTTCTTGGGTTTTGGTGAATCATAGTGTTTAGAAATTATTAGTAGTGAATTAATTTAATCATTAAAGAGAAATGAATGAAGGAAAAGAGAGAGGGTATTGGATCGATGATGACCACTGGTGGCGTATGAGTCATGTATGATGAATACGTGTCTGGAACTCTGAGGTCCAACAGAAGAAATCTAGTCTATTCCCATTTTTTGAAGGTATCCTCTAGACACATACCAGGAATATACAAAGATCTTGTTTTTGGTCTTATAGTTCATGCACTTTCATGCTATTATTATAATTGGATCAATGAGAGAATCTATACATAAATATATAAATTGATATGAATGAGTGAAGTATTGTCCAATTATAAAAATATGTGATTATGCAAGAAATACTGTTCAGATCCTGTGACAACACTGGGCTTCCATTGGAAGTAGATGGTACATGATTCTTGCATGTTTGGCTAAGAATGCCATAGATAGGATAAGTCATGGACAATGTTCGGATTCTGGGTTAGTAGTAAATTTCAAAGTTATTTGTTTTCTTAAGAGAAAAACAATATTTGTACCAAGTTAGTGATTACCTAAGTGCTTTACTAAATGAAAAGTGAAAAGCAACAATCACTGGAGAGAATATCTCACTTTTTTATCATCTGCTCTGCCTTGCACTCCTCAGAAGAGACACACTGGACCTGATCATGAACTCTAAGGCTGCAGTTCTGTTGCAGGAGTTTGGAGGCCAGTGTGAGTAATAATCAGAGTTCTTACCTTCATTCTGGTATTTTGCTTAAGGATATTCACTGTATTAGTAAAAAGTATGAACTATAATCAAAGAATGTGAACTGTATCCTAGTAACAATTATGGGATTAATATGAAGTATTATTTTGATTAATACATATATGAAAAACTGAGGATAGTTAATGGCAGAGATATTGTGAAATGATTCTGGTCACACACTAGGGAGCTCAAGCCCTTGTTTTATTTTTAATAGTAGAGTTTAGAATTATAATTAGTGAATTAATGAGTTAATCGATAAACAATACAGAAATGAATGAAGAGAAAGTGGTCTTCTTTGGATCAATGATAACTGTTGGTGTAGGAGTCACTCATGATGAATGATATGTGTCTGGACCGCTGAGGTCCAACACAGAGGAAATGTGAGGTTTGTTTTTTTTTTAATTGTCATCTGCTCTGATCTATACTCCTCAGAATGAACCCACTTGAGATGATTAAAGCATCTTTCAAGGTCATGTGCTGTCCAGTTGCATCTATGTTGTTAGGAACATTGGAAAGACCAGTGTGAGTAATGTCAGTGTTTGAGCTTAGGTGGTTTGTTTAAGGGCATTCAGTGTATTATTCCAAATATTAAATATAATCAAAGAAGGCAAAATATGCCAGTGTTAAATATCATACTGATATGAAACATTAAGTTGATGAATCCATAAATGTAAACCTTGAGGTCAGTTTTTGAAACAGAGTTAGTCTCTGGAAAAGATTGTAGGAAGAGATATTAAGGATATTAAGGGATCTTCTATTTATTTATTTTTAATTTTGTGTATTTATTAATTTTGTTAAGCCATAAACAATTGTTTATGAGGGTGAAAAGAAAGAGGCCTAATCATGAGTCAGTGGTGATGAATGGTGGTGGATGAATCATGGACAATGAATATTATGTGTCTGGATAACGAGGTGCAACATAATACCAACATAGTGTATTCTGTTTATTTAATCCTATAGAAGGTGTCAGGAATATACCCAATGTAGGTATTGGGTTTATAGATTTAGATTATTATTGTTAATAGACTAATTATAGGACCATTAAAGAAATACAAATAATGAAGAAGAAAGGGCAAGGCATTGTTTAACTCTGAACATTTGTGGACAGGTATGAGATATTATTAGTTCAATTGAAAACACTGAAACTCATTAAGGAATAAAGGGAACAAGAGTGTCATTTGAAAAAAAAAAGAAGAGTGTCATCTGTTTGACTAAGGATCGTATTAGCCCAGATAATTAAGAGTCAGTTTGTTGTTGTTGTTGTTGAATGTCTGTTTCAAGTCTCCTGCTGTTGATTTTGTTAAGATAAAAGTATTTACATGAGGAATAATTTATAAATTCCTAAATGAGTGGGCAAAAATGTGGAAGTCAAGGATCAATGCGAATAAGAATTTAACTTTTTTTTTTTTTAAATCATCACCTGTGCTTTGTCCTTCTCAGAATGGACACACTTGAGCTGATTCAAGCAGTACAACCTGGTGGCATAGAGACCAGTGTGAGTAATAAGAGTCAAAGTTCTCGTCTGGGTTTTAATGATTTCTTTTTCATGATATTCAATGTATTTTTTTAAAAGTGCCATATTTAATAAAGATGGTCACCTGTAGCCCAGTGACAAATATTGAAATGACATGAAACATAAAAATGTAGGATATTTAAAGAGAGAGATATATTGATGTGAAAATAATTCTATATACAGAATAGGGATTTCAGGGTTGCTATTTTTTTTTGATGATTGGGTTTTAGAATAATTAGTGAATCAATAAATTAGTCAATAACCACTGTAGAAATGAGGAAAACAGGTACAATATTGGATCGATGACCACTGGTGGCGTATGAGTTGTGCACGATGAATATGTGTCTGGAACTCTGAGGTCCAACACAGATGGATTCTGGTCCATTGCCCCCATTTAAGTGATCTTTTAGACATGTGTCAGGAATATATAAGGATCTTCTTTTGGCCTTTACGTTCAGGCATTTCTGTTATTATAATTAGTTCAATGAAATAATAAATATATAGAGAAAGATGAAGGTAGTGAAACTTTGTCCAATTATTAAAATATGTGGTTAGGCAAGGAATACTATTACTGTATATTAAAAACAAATACCTATTTTGAAAGATACATATGCATCTATTCTTTGACTAAAGATGATATAGTTATTCATAAGTAATAGTCAATATTCATGTTTTCTGTCAAGGACGATGTCATTATTGTTCATTCACTGATTGAAAGGTGGAATACAGGGATGAATGAACATAAGATCTCAATCATTTTATATCTGCTCGGTCTATACTCCTTTGAATGGTCACCCTCAGCTGATTGAAGCAATCCACCATAGCCATGAGTTTTGTGGTTGCATCTATGTGTGAAGAGCATGGAGCACAATGTGAGTAATAGTCAAAATTCTTTTCTTGGTTTTGTGGTTTTACAAAAAGGTTTTCTCTGCATTATTAAAAAGTGTGAAATATCATCAGTGATCGGCCAAACATGCTTAAAAAAATACGATGTTAATATGAAGCATTAGTTAACTAATCTTTGTAGGAAATTTTTTTGTCAACTGTACTTCAATAAAAAAAAATCAATGGTAGGGGTGGGAGGATGGGTTAGCCTGGTGATGGGTATTGAGGAGGGCACGTTCTGCATGGAGCACTGGGTGTTATGCACAAACAATGAATCATGGAACACTATATCTAAAACTAATGATGTAATGTATGGGGATTAACATAACAATAAAAAAATTAAAAAAAAAAGAAAAAAGAAAAACAAACAAACAAACAAACAAAATCAATGGTAGGATAAATAGAATGTAAACTGATAAATCTGAAGAGGGTAAAACACTTTATTGTTAAGATATATAATAAGGAAATATAATTGGAATGGAAAATAAAATGATCAAGTATATATGTCTTGAGTGAGAATGATAGTGGTAAGTAATAGGTATTGATTGAGTCTATTAAAACTTTGACATTTAATTTAAGAGAAAAACAAATATTACCACTATTAAATGTCCAGATGACTATGCAAACGAATAATGGAAACTATGAATCAATGGAGAAAAAGTCTCAACCATTTTAGTTACATTTTCTGCTTAGTACTCTTCAGAATGGATGCTGGAACTGATTTCAGCTTCTGCCTCATTAAATAGTCATGGTGCCACTGTATGGAGAGAGACCAAAGTAAGTAATGGTCAAAGTTGAATGAATAATATGAGTGTGGGACTCTGAGGGCCAATACAAAAGGAATCTAGTGTATTCCCCATATTTCAAGTCATACTTTAGGCATATTTCAGGATTATACAGTGATTTTTTTCTTGGTCTTTGTGTTCATGAATTATAAAAATATAATTATGAAAGAATCAATAGCAGAATAAGTTAGCACAGGTATAAATGAATAAAGATGAAGAGGGTGAAGCATTTTTCATTACTAAAATATATAGTCAGGAAAATGAATATTACTATCCACTGGAATGGATAATAAATGACCAACCAAATGAAGGTAAAAAGCAAGGGAGAATGGAGACAATTTCTCAATCTTGATATCATCTGCTGTGATGCTCTATACTTCTTAGAATGGTCACTCCTGACCTGATTTAAGGATTCTTCCAAGGTCACGAACTGTATGGTTGCATCTTTGTGTGGGGAGCATGGAGAACAATGTGAGTAATAGTCAAAGTTCTTGACTTAGTTTGATTGGTTTTTTTAAGAAAATTATTCACTGCATTATTAAACAGTATTGAATATAATCAAAGAAGGCCAACCATAGTGATATTTAATATCAGATTGATATGAAGCATTACATGTTTAGTCCATAAATGAAACATTGAGTTCAGTTAAATGAAAGAGATTTAGTCTTTATGTGAATGATTCTATAGGTGGATGTTATGGGATAATCAAGGACCTTATTCTTGTGTTTTTGTGATTTACGTGCATTTCCTTATTAATTAGTTAATAAATAAATGTAGATGAGGATGAAGATGGGCAATTATGGTCCAATGATGATAACTGGTGGCTTTTGAGTCATATGCAATGAATACCTCATATCTAGAACCCTGAGGTCCAACACAGAAAGACTAATCCATTCACCATATATTAAGACTGTAGATAGATTTCAGCATTCTACAATGATCTTTTCCTTGGTCTTTGTGTTCATAAATTTTAAAAATATGATTATAAAAGAATCAATGGCAAGAATAAATTTGCAAATGTATAAATGAATAAAGATGAAGAGGGTGAAACATTGTTCATTACTAAAATATATAGCCAGGAAAATGAATATTAATATTCACTGGAGGGCGCCTGAGTGGCTCAGTTGTTAAGCAACTGCCTTCGGCTCGGGTCATGGTCCCAGGGTCCTGGGATCGAGTCCCATATCGGGCTCTCTGCTCTGCGGGAAGCCTGCTTCTCCCTCTCCCACTCCCCCTTGCTTGTGTTCCCTCTCTCGCTGTGTCTCTCTCTGTCAAATAAATAAATAAAATCTTTAAAAAAAAAATATTCACTGGAATGGATAATAAATGGACCAAGTGTATTACATCTTTGAGTAAGGGTGACATGGATGGTGACAGGTAGTAGTCAGTATCACCCTGAGTCAGTTGTGAGTTTGATGTTTATTGTACTGAGAGGAAAATAAATATCACTGTACATTAATAAACACTTAAATGACTATGTACGTGAACGATTTAAACTGTGGGTCAATGGGGAGAATGTCTCTCTTTTTTTTTTTTTTATCATTGTGTCTTCTTGGTACTCTTCAGAATGGATGCACTGAGCTGAATTTAGCTTTTGCCATAATTAAGGTTATGTTGTCTCTGTGTCAGGAAAGAGAACAAAGTGAGTAATAGCCAAAGATCTTAGCTTGGCTTTAATCATTTGTTTGTTTTTGTTTTTGTTTTTTTTAAATTTTATTTTATTATGTTATGTTAGTCACCATACAATACATCATTAGTTTTTGATGTGGTGATCCGCGATTCATTGTTTTCATATAACACCCAGTGTTCCATGCAGTACGTGCCCTCCTTAATACCCATCACCGATCTAACCCATCCCCCACCCCATTCCCCTCTAAAACCCTCAGTTTGTTTCCTGGAGTCCATAGTCTCTCATGGTTTGTCTCCCTCTCTGATTTCCCCCCCTTCATTTTTCCCTTCCTTCTCCTAATGTCCTCCATGCTATTCCTTATGTTCCACAAATAAGTGAAACCGTATGATAATTGACTTTCTCTGCTTGACTTATTTCACTTAGCATAATCTCCTCCAGTCCCATCCATGTTGATGTAAAAGTTGGGTATTCATCCTTTCTGATGGCTGAGTAATATTCCTTTGTATATATGGACCATATATTCTTTATCCATTCATCTGTTGAAAGACATCTAGGCTCTTTCCACAGTTTGGCTATTGCGGACATTGCTGCTATGAACATTGGGGTGCACATGGCCCTTCTTTTCACTACATCTGTGTTTTTGGGGTAAATACACAGGAGTGCAATTACTGGGTCATAGGGTAGCTCTATTTTTAATTTTTTGAGGTACCTCCACACTGTTTTCCAAAGTGGCTGTACCAACTTGTACCACTTCCCACCAACAGGGTAAGAGTGTTCCCCTTTCTTCACAACCTCTACAACATTTGTTGTTTCTTGCCCTGTCAATTTTTGCTGTTCTAACTGGTATAAGGTGGTATCTGACTGTGGTTTTGATTTGAATTTCCCTGATGGCTAATGATGATGAACATTTTTTCATGTGTCTGTTAGCCATTTGTATGTCTTCTTCAGAGAAGTGTCTGTTCATGTCTTCTGCCCATTTTTTGACTGGATTATTTTTTGGGTGTTGAGTTTGAGACGTTCTTTATTAATCATTTGTTTAAGAGTATTCTCAGCATTGATAAAATGTATTAAACAGAACAAAAAAGTTATCCATGGCACAAAAATAGATATAATAGGAAACATTGTGTTGATGAATCAAAAAAAAAAAAAAAAGGAAAATACATCATATATAGTATATGGGAATGAATTCTATAGAACAGCATTAAACACATTCAGCGATTTTGTGCTCATGTTTTCTTGAATAAATGTGTCTTTTATTAGTATCTAAGAACTAATGATTTAATTGAGGACAAATGTAAAACGCATGAAGAAAGTGAGGGTCTAGCATGGACAGGTAATGATGATTGGTGGTGTACGAGTTGTGGATGAGCAATACGTGTGGGGTTCAACACAATACCTAGTCTATTTCCTGTTTAAAATGATCCAGTAGTCACATGTTAGGAATATATAGATATCATGTTCTCATTTTAGATTCATACATTTAGATTCACTATTACTAATGAATCGATGATAGAACCATTAAACAAATATAAATAGATAAAGAAGAGGATGAAGTGTTTTTCAATTATAAACCTATGTGATGATCAGGCAAAAAATATTACTAAAAATTGAAAACACTGATGCTTATTAAGAAATAAATGGATTAAGAATATTATCTCTTTGGTTTACGATCATGTAGACACTGTTTAGTAAGAGTCAATTTTACTGTTCTATATCAGATCCAAGTTTGAGATTATTCCTTTTGTTAAGAGAAAAAAACATTTATGGAAAATTAATAAATATATCAATGAGTAACTGAAATGCAGAAATCAAGGATCAATGGAGATAAGATCTGCATTTTTTTGTTTGTTTGTTTTTTTAGTAATCACTTGTTCTGCTCTGTATTCTTCAGAGCAGACCCACTTGAGCTGATTTAACACTTTCCATGGTCACGAGCTCTATGGTTGCATATGTGTGCTAGGAGCATGGAGACCAATGTGAGTAGTAGTCAAAGTGTTTGTCTTGGTTTAGGTGGTTTTTTAAAGAGTATTCAATGTATTATTAAAAAGATGGCCAATTGTACAGTTGTGATAAATGTGAGATTGATTTTTTTAAAATATTTTATTTATTTGAGAGAGAGAGAGAGAGCACAAAGGGGAGAGGGTCCAAGGGAGAAGCAGACTCCCTGCAGAGCAGGAAGCCCGATGCGGGACTTGATCCTGGGACTCCAGGATTATGACCTGAGCCGAAGGCAGTAGCTTAACCAACAGAGCCACCCAGGCACTCTAAATGTGAGAATGAGATGGTGCATTACATTGATTATTACATATATGTAAAGCTGAGGTTAATTAATGAAAGTCCACTATACAGATTCGGGACATAAAAACTCTTCTTGGGTTTTTGTGAATTATAGTGATTACAGATTATTATTAATGAATTAATGATCAATAAACAAATGGAATTGAATGACGAAAAAGAGGGACAATACTGGATCAATGATGACCACTGGTGGCGTATGAGTTATGTATGATGAATACGTGTCTGGAACTCTGAGGTCCAACAGAAGAGAAATCTAGTCCATTTCCTTTTTTTAAAGCGATTCTACATACAGAGGTCAGGAATACACAAAGATCTTTTTGGCCTTGTGCTCATGGTTTTTCATTCCATTATTATAACTGGATAAGTGAATTGAAAGAAAGAAAGAGAAAAAGAAAGAGAGAAAGGTAAGTGGAGTGAACCATTGTCCAATTATAAAAATACGTGATCAGGCAAGAAATGCTGTGGATATATTTTCAAAACACTGAAGTTCAACAGCATATGACTGTTACCTCTTAGATTAGGGAGAGTATAGACAGTATAAATTATAGACAGTGTTTATGTTTTGGGTCAGTGGCAAATTCAAAATTGTTTTCTTAAGAGAAAATGAAATAAATACACTTGAAATTAACAATTGCACAAATGACTGTCTAAATTAAAGATGAAAGGCAAGGATCAATGGAGAGATGGCATAATTTTTTTTATCATCTGTTCTGCTCTGTACTCCTCAGAATGGGCACACTTGAGCTGATGTCAGCATCTTTCATGGTCTTGAGCTCCTGGTTCCATGTATTTGTTAGAGGCATGGAGAGCAAAGTGAGTAATAACGTTCTCATCTTGGTTTGTGTTCTTTTAGAGGATTCAATGTGTAACAAGGTTTGAAATATAATCAAATAAGGCCACATGTAGCCTACTAGTAAATACAGGGTAGATATGAAGCATTATATCAATGGGTGCATATATAAAAACCTGAAGATATTAATGAACGAGATATATTGATATGACAATTGTTCTATATACAGATTAGAGATATTAGGGCTCTTTCTCAGTTTTTGTGAGTCATAGAGTTTGAAAGTATAATTAGTGAATTAATGAATTAATCAATAAATATCATAGAAATGAATGAAGAGAAAGTGGACTAATCTTGGATCAATGATGACGGCTGGTGGCGTATGAGTCATATACGATGAATGCTACGTGTCTGGAACTCTGAGGTCCAACCCAAAAAAATTCTAGTCCATTTTCTCTTTTTGAAATGATTCTATAAACAGATGTCAGAAACATACAAGGATTTCATTTTGGTCTTTGTGTTCATGTATATTCAAACTATTATTACAATTGGATCAATGAAAGAACATTGAAAATGTATAGGTAAAGATGAATAAGGTTAAGCATTGTCCAATTATAAAAATATATGGTAAGACAAAAAATGCTGTTGATATATATTGAAAACTCTGATATTCACTAAGAAGTGAATATTCTTTGATTAAGGATGTTACAGACAGCATTACCAATAGTCAGTGCTCAGATTCTGTGTCAGTGGCAAGACCTACACTGTTTATTTAAGAGAAGGTAAAAATGTTATCCCAAATAACTACCTAGATGACTGACTAAATAAAAAGTGGAATACAAGGGCTGACGCTGATAATGTCTCAACCTTTCTTTATCTCCTCCTCTGTTCTGTAAGCCTTAGAACGGACACCCTTGAGCTGATGTAAGATCCTCCAGGGTCGTGAGCTCCATGGTTACATCTCTGCTTTAGGAGCATGGAGATCAATGTGAGTAATAGTCAAGGTTGTTGTCTTGGTTTCAGTGTTTGCTTGTTTTTTTTTTTTTTTTTTTTAAAGGCATTCACTGTATTATTTTAAAAATATGAAATATAATTTTGAAGGTTAACCGTGGCCCCGGCATAAGTATGGGGTTGATGTGAAGCATTGTTTTGATTAATCCTTACATGCAACATTGAAATAAAGTAATGAAAAAGGTGTATTACCATGAGTAATAGTTCTATAGACAGATGTTAGAGATATTTAAGGATCTTACTCTCATGTTTTAGGACTTCAGGTAGTTCTTTTATTATTATTGATGAATTAATAAAATTCATGTAGACACAAATTAAAATGAGGGCCAAGTCTGGATCAATGATGACCACTGGTGGCGGTATGAGTCATGGATGATGACTACTACATGTCTGGAACTCTGAGGTCCAACACTAATACAATAGAAATCTAGTCTATTCCTCTGTTGAAACAAAATCCTATAGATAAATGTTAGAGATATGTAAGAATCTTTTGCTTCTAATTTTATGGCTCATAGATTATGATTATATTAATATCAAAGAATCAATGGAAGGATCAATAAAAATATTTAAATGATTAAAGATGAATGGAGTGAGGCATATTCCAAATTGTGAAAAGATGTGATAAGGAGAACAATACTATTAATATAATCTGGAATGCATAGTAAGTAGACCAAAGGTATTACCTTGGATTACATAGCCATTGGTAAGTAATAATCAGTGTTTTGTTCTGAATCAATGAATTAGAAGTTCAACATTTGTTTTAGTAAGAGAAAAGTAAGCAAATACCACAGTCAATTAATAAATATTAAATGGCTGAGTAAATGGAAGGTGGAATACAAAGGACCAATGGATAGAAGATCTCAAACTTTATTTTCTGCTTTCTCTTATACTCCTCAGAATGGGCACTGGCTCACCAATTCTGGCATTCTGTCATGGCCTCAATGGCTGTCTTAGCATGGAGACCAGAGTGTGTGAGTAATAGTCAAAGTTCTTATCTTGGTTTGGGCAATTTAAGAGCGGTGAATGCATTATTAAGAAGTAGGAAATAGGGGGACGCCTGGGTGGCTCAGTCGGTTAAGCGCCTGCCTTAGGCTTAGGTCGTGATCCCAGGGTCCTGGGATCGAGTCCTGCATCAGGCTCCTTGCTCAGTCGGGAGCCTGCTTCTCCCTCTGCCTGCCATTCCTCCTGCTTGTGCTTGCACTCTCTTGCTCTCTCTCTCTGACAAATAAATAAAAAATCTTTAAGAAAAAGAAGTTTAAAAAAGAAGTAGGAAATAGGGGCACCTGAGGGGCTCAGTTGGTTAAGCGTCCAACTCTTGGTTTTGGCTCAGGTCATGATCTCTGGGTCATGAGATTGAGCCCCGAACTGGTCTCTGTGCTCAGCTGGGAATCTGCTTGAGATTCTCTCCCTCTCTCCCTTCACCTGCAAATGCTCTCTCTCTAAAATAAATAAATAAATCTTTATTTAATAAAAAAAAAAGAAATAGGAAATATAATCAAAAAGAGCCAAACATGATCCAGTAATAAACATGGGACTGACATGAAACATTATGTTGCTATGTCCATACATGAAACACTGAGGCCAATTTAAGAAACAGATCTAATGTCTGTGAGAAATGATTTTATAGATAAATATTAGGGATGTTGAGGCTTATTCTGGGTTTTTTTGGATTTATGTATATTTCTTCATGAGTAAGTAGCAAATTAATGAATAAATCAATAGGCAAAATCTAAATGAAAAGAATTCACAAACTTGGACCATTGACAGTGACTGGTAGTGTATGAATCAAGAATGATGAATAATATGTGTCTGGACATCTGTATGCAAGTGTTAAATCACTATATTGTACACCTGAAACTAATATTACACCATATGGAACCAATTGGAATTTAATTAATTAATTTTTAAAAGATTTCATTTATTTGAGAGAGAGAGAGAGTGAGCAAGAGAAAGCGCACAAGCAGGGGGTGTGGTAGGCAGAGGGTGAGGGAGAAGAAGACTTCCCGTTGGGCAGGGAGCCCGACATGGGGCTCGATCCCATGACCTGAGCTGAAGGCAGATGCTTAATCAACTGAGCCACCCAGGTGCCCCTAACCAATTGGAATTTAAATAAAAACTTAAAAAAATTAAATTTGAAAAAAGAATTCATATTCATTCCCCCTCCTTTATTTTCCCATCTACTTTCTACTCTGCAGAGTGGACACACTTGAGCTGATTCTGTAATGATCAAGACCTTTATGGTTCAGTGTGAGTACTAGTCCCAATTCTTGCCTTTGTTGGGGCTATTTGTTGAGGGCATTCACGGTTGTCTGTATGATTAAAAAGTATGGAATATAATCAAAGAAGTCCACATAAGGACCAATGATGAGATTGTGTCACAAACCAAGGTTCATGATAAATCTGATTTAGCACAACACACACCCTTTTATAAAAGAAATTCTATCCTTTTAGCTCTGAGGGTATGGGACCCAGAGTCAATTGTCTGCAGCAGTCCTCGTTCTTATGTTGGGTAGTTTATTTAATGGTGCTCATTATATTATTAAAATGGATGGATAACTTAATATATTAATTAATAAAATGGAGGTCCATTCATGAGCCAGATGTAAGAATATGGCATATATCACTGTTTATGAGAAATTTCTGTCATGATTCCCTCATGTTCAATATTTAAACCCCAAATCTAGTTTGTCAACATCCTCTTTACATTCAGCAGGATGGATGCACCGTAGCTAATTAAATTACTCTCCAATCATGAAGATCTTTGCCTTATCCCTGTGGGAAGGAGCATATCATGCTACGTAAGTAACCAAGTTCTTGGTTTGGTGGTTAGTTTGTGGGTTTTCATTGTATCAGTTAAAAAAAAAAGGCTCCCATCTGTTACCATGCAACACTATTACAATACTACTGACCATATTCCCAATGCTCTGCCTTTTATTCCTTTGACTTGTTCATTCCATAACTGGGGGTCTGTATCTCCCACCCCTCCACCCATTATACCCATCCCACCCCCGCACTTTAGGTGACCATCAGTATCTTCTCTCTATGTATAGGTCTGACTCTGATTTTTGTTTATTCTTTTGGTTTGCTTTTTAGATTCCACATATAAGTGAAATCATACGCTATTTGCCTTTCTTAGACTTGTTTTACTTAGCATCGTACCCTCTAAGAGTTGTTCAATCACTGTGTTATGCACTTGAAACTAATGTAACATGGTGTGTTGGCTATACTCAAATAAAAAAAAATATATGGAAAATGTAAACAAAAAAATGGAAGAAAATAAAACAAATATAAATAACTTTTAAAATGTCATGCATAGACCAATAATGTAAATATATTACAAACCACAGTTTATAATTAATCCAATGTGGTACAAATGAAGTACAAGTAAAAAACCTAGCTTTTTTCATTCATTTCAAAACTTCAAGTCTCATTTTATGTTTGTCCCATTTATTATTTATTTAGTCCCGCTGATTAAACATTCCTCTCTTCATGAAGATCTAAGCTGTTACTCATTTCAGGGGTCAGTATTCTAGTTGTTGAAAAGGATGGTGGGTTCATTGTTAGTCACTGTAACACCAAAAAATGGTTCAATGTAACATCTAAAAGTTAAATGCAGAAGGGCCAGGCCTGGACCGATGATGTGAATGGAATGCATCTGAATGAAAATTATGATCAATCATTTTTTTGAACCACTGAGGTCCATTGCACAGAGAACTACTCTATGACTTTGCGGCGATGATCTCAGGAAAGTTTAAGAATCTAGTTGAGAAGGGTTCATGGATATTGATTTTATATTATTAGTGAATAAAGGAATTGATCAATAAACAAATATATTCAAAGGTAAAGAAAAATAGAAATAGAAATAGAAAAAGACCAATTTAGGGGCACCTGGGTGGCTCAGTCAGTTAAGTGTCTGCCTTCAGCTTAGGTCATGATCCCAGGGCCCTGGGATTGAACCCCGCATCGTTTCCCTGCTTAGTGGGGGGAGTCTGCTTCTCCCTCTGCCCCTCCCCCTGCTTGTGTGCTCTCTCTCACTCACTCTCTCTCAAGTAAATAAATAAAATCTTTAAAAAAAGAAAGCAAAAGACCAATTTAAAGGATATGTTACAAAACAGGAAATACTACTAATTCAGTTCTGATATATTTTGGTCCATTAAGAAAAAAAATATATAGATTAAGGTTGTTACCACTTAGCATAAGAAGCAACTAGACATAGGTATTTAATGGTCAGTGTTCTGCTCTTTGTTTGCAGTGGGTTCCTAGATGTTTGATCTATGAAGAAAGAAAAAATTAAAATTGAACAAATGGTTAACTAAATGAGTAAGTGCCAAGTATGAACCAGTGATGAGTATATTTTATTCTTTTTTACATCTGCTTTGTGCCCCTGAATGGCCACACATTGGCCATTTCAGTCATTATATTTAACGATGAAGATCCTGACTGTGACCGATGTAGCCAAGGACAGTATAGATTGGGGTAAGTAGTAGATTAAGTTTTTATTCTTGGTTTCATCCTTTTATTCATGGATGATGACTGTATTGTTTAAAAAGAATAAATGGCTTCATGCAATCATAAAATGAAATCAATGAAGACCATTCATGGACAAATGATAAGAATTTATCCTGACAAGATCGTGCTTAATTCATTTTTCAAAACTGAAAAAAAAAAACAAAACAGATCTCCATTCAAAAAATAGATTTAGACTACTCTCTCTCTCAGATTAAGAAGATTATAGATCTTTGTTGAGTGAGAAATGGAATAAATGATGAATGAAATAGAGAATGATTGAATGACACAGTGAGGTAATGAATGACTGAGTTTTTGTGGAAACAAAAGGAAATCTATTGATGAAAATGTGAAGGAGTATGCAAATGTGTTAATAAATTGACAATGAGTTGAGTAAATGGATATGTGCATAAATGCATGATGAATTAATTAATGAATTAATGCGTGGATGAGACCATGTGTAAGTAAAAGTGTCAAAAGGATAATGAGTGAGTGATGAATGAATGAGTCCGTGAGTGAATGAGTGAAAGACTAGTTGCTCAAGGAGGACCAGTAAGTGAAGGATGAGTGCACAAATGGATGCGAGAATGAGTAAGTGAATCCCCGAATGAGCTCCTGAATTACTAGAGAATTGAAAATTAACTAGTAATGAGGGAATGAATGAAGCGTGGGTCAATGTATGCATCAATGAGTGAATAAGTAACCAAATGAATTTAGTAATAAGCCAAAAACTGAGTGGGTGAAGAAATTAATTAATCAATGAGAGAAGGAAAAAGTTGAATAATTTAACTAATGTGTAAATAAATAAGTCCACAAATGAGAGAAATTAATGAGTGGATGCATTAGCAAGTGGATGGAGGAATGGAGTGGATATTAGAGTGAGTGAATAAAATAATGAATTAGTGAGTGAGTCAATGAGTCAGTGGATGGGAATGTAATCCAAGAACAACTTCACTGAATGAATGAGTAAAGGGGGGAGTCCAGAAAGGAGTGAGTGAGTCAGTGATCCATGTGTGAGGCAGTGCATGAGTGAGCTCACACTGGGATCCCTTCCCCGACCGCTCCAGAGAGAGCTCGCCACACCCCAACCTCACGGCATGCTGGGAATGCCGGCACGTTGTAAACGGCTTCACGGGAGCACCCATGCTACTCCATCATGGGCATTGGTGTACATGTCATCACTAGATGGATGTGCCCTGAGAGCCAGGAACCGGGTCACATTCTTCTCTGGAGCCTAGGAGGTGCCCAGTAAATTATTGCTGAATGAATTAATGAATAACTAAAAATACATGTGCTTTTGTGGAACCGGGATGGCCCTTCTCAGAATGGTCTGGGAACTGTGCTGTGGGGAAGTGTGCTGTGTGTCAGATGGTCTGTGGCATCCTCCTACGCAAGTCCAGATTCTCCCTTGGGTCTGGCTTCTAGGGTTCAGTGCCAGACAGTGAGACAGGATACTGGCAGTTCTGACTACCCTGGACCTTGGCCCATCCTTGGGCAACGTTGGCTTGCCATTGGGGAATCAAAGTCCTGGGTCTTCCCGAAAGCTGCCCTTGCGTCTGCCAAGACTGGAGGTCGAAAATAACCTGGTCTTGTTTTTATGCCTCCAGCAAGTGGGCCAGCTCCTTGCCTGTGCAAGCAAGCCGAGTTCCTCTGGTTGTCGTTGTAGGACTTTGGGTTAGACTTAAGGTGCCTCTGGACCTCCAGTCTCAGCATCATCTGCTCGATAAGGGTAACAGTTGTTATGGGAATTAACCTTGTCTAGCAGGAGCTTATTAGAATGTCCACACTATGGTACTTGGGAGGGAATAGAAGCCTCAGAAATCACCTAAAGTAGCTGTAATTGAATGGTTTCAACTGTACTTATTTGAAAACTCCCAAATGATACCCAACTAATACCCAGATTCCCTGTCCCAGAAGAATGGCGAGTCCAACGAAGTTCTGGAAGAATGCCAGTTTGGATGGGACCGGCTGGCCCAGACCATGCACCTTTAAGGCAGCAGAACATGCCATTCTGCCAGGGACAGATGACAAGAAAAGTAAGTTGGCAACACCTTTGCCCTATGTGGGGTATTTGCCCAAGACCCACCCTCCGTCCCCTCTGCCCCCAATATTACATCCTCCCTCCCTCTTGCAATTATATGTTGTAATTTTATACCCACTTTATGGCTGACACTGACCACTCCTCTTCCTCTCCTGTCTTGCTGGCTCCTGACCCTGGATTCCATCTCTCACTCCTGATTTTGTGTCCTTTGGACTGGGTGATGGAACTTGGTCATTTGGCTTGGAATATGGCTTCCTCCTTCCTGACGATTTGATTTCAGCTCAAATCACTGGCCTTTCTACTTCAGAGTGAATCAGGTAGAGGCCCCCCCCCAACCATTCTCAGTTGTGGACATGTGGGACCCTAATTTTGAGTCTTCTGGGCAGTGAGCACTCCGGACCCCCTGAATTCTGAGGGTGGGCAGCAGGATCAACATTGGTGGCTTTTGGCTAGAATCAAAGGTGTGACTGGCACATGTGTGTGGACGTAGGAGACAGGACTTACGTGCTCCCATTCCCCAGGATTGCTGGGTAAACCAGCTGTCTGGATCTCACAGTGGTCAGCAACTTCCAGTAGATTCTTGTCTGTGCTTCCACCAGTTGCTCAGCTTTGTGCTAAGCCTCACTGCCCCGCCGCCAACCCAACCTGTCTCACACTCGCGTAGCCCCTTGTCTTCCTTCCTGGCTCCCCACATCCCTTCGTCTAGATTCGTCCTGTCCTCCTCACTGGTGCATCCTCACACCCGTGACAGAACCTGTGTTACAGTGTTCGTTAGGACCTGCTGGTTTCTTCTGAAGGGAATGTACTCCTTGAGGACAGAGTCTTCTCTTTGTGTTATGTAGTCCACTAGAAGGTCGAGACTTGAAAAAAATGGTGACTTAATCATCCATTCTTTCCTTTGTTCAAAAAATATTAGGCTCTTTCTGTGGCTCCGGAGGCTGCGTATAAATAGCAAGAAACCAGCCATATCCTCTGTCTGCCCTTGTGGAGCTCCAAGGCTTGGGAGCTAGATTTTAAACAAACTCTCACAGCAAAATTACTTAATTACACTCGTGATGAATTTTATGAAGCCGAGGTGCTGGGGGCATGGTTGACCTGCCACCTGGGCTGGGCTGGGCTGGCCTGGCCCTCTCGATAAGCTCTCTCTGCTTCTCTTCTCTGTTTGGGGGTGCAGTCTCAAAGGACAAGGCCATAGGCGTGGGGGTCCTTGGACGTCCTTGGAGGACAGAGGAGTGAGTGGGTTGTGGGGTTTGTGTAGCGGCTGTGTGGTTATCACCTGGGCAGTGGCCACCAGCCAAACACCGCGTCTCACGCAAGCCCTGTGCTTGTTAAGGACGGCTCTGCTGAGGGTCAGGGTTTGATCTGCCCGTCAATTTTCAAGGTTTTCTCTTACATGTGCTGCCAGATGACAGACTGAGGGTCCGGTGGAATATGTGTTGACCTCTTCTCCCTCCACCACATTTCATTCTGAGTTTCTTAAAATGGCCCTTGTGTCGCTAGCTTCCCTGTGATGTTCTAGAGCACACCTGGTGTGGCCTGTTTCAGCCACCCTGGCCCACGCCTCCCTCCCTCTGCCTCCGACTTCGGTCCCGCCCCATCAGCATGTCTTCAGGGAATGCCGAGGCTACCTCTGTCATCCCCTCCCCCACACCAGTCCAGACTTCCCTCATCTTGGGCTGGCGTCAGCCTCTGGATTGGTCTTTTTGCCCCTCCTCCAGTTTGTTCTCCTCACTGTGGTCTGTACAGTCTATCTAGAATTTTCTAGAATGCATGAGAAAGAGTCCCATGCTCCCTAGAGCCCTCTTGTGAGTTCCAGAAGCCCCATGGGGAAGCCCAAGCTCCTTGCCTTCCCGCTCAGGTTCTTTGTGACTTGGCCTCTCGCCCTGGCTCCTACCACACACTCCTGGCCCTGTGTGTTGCCCTGCAGACCCTCCCTGAGTCTGTGCATTTGCGTCTCTGTGCCTTTGCACACGTTCCTGCTCTGACCCTGTCCTCCCATGGAGCAATAGCAGGACGGCTTGTCCTGCCTCCCCCTGGTCGGTTGGGTCACCTCACATTTGGACTGTTGCACGGCCATGAATTTGACCTCCATTCAGAAACCTCTCCTGTGCTCGGTGTCTGCCTTCCCAGCCCGGTGGTGGGTGCTGGGTCTTGGGTATTTTGGATCCCCCTCTGTCTAGGACAGAACCTGGTGGGTCCATCCATCAGAAGCTGGTTGAATGAGACAGTGAATGGACGCACACAAGAACGATTGTGAGGCCGTTCTGGAGGCAGAGTCTATCCCTGGCAGAGAACTGGGATCCTTGGCACTGGGGAATAGCACCTCATTACTGAGGCCTGTCCTTTTCTCCAGCCAACTCTACTTTGCCTTCCGCCTGCGACTCATTAAGAGATATGTAACCTTAATCCTTGAAATTGCCTGGGATGGGGCGTGTTTTCACTCAAGGATGTGAACGTGGAGATTTTATTCCTTCTTAAATAAATCTCACTCCCCCAGGAAGTTTGGACAGGATGTGGGCCATTGGACCAGGGCTTGAAACTGAACATTTTGCAAAAGGCTCATTTCAAAATTTGAAACCCTGTGGCCACTGGCCAGAGCCGAGTCTGGTTTGCGGGGGTCGCTGGGGCCTCCTTGCAAAGAAGGGAAGCGAAGATTGAAAACAAACCTTCAGCTGTCACTGAGTAGGCTGATGGTCTGCAAGACAGAATTCCGCGGTTCGGTTTTGCTTCTCTAATGAAACTGGAGTGAGCTCACTCAGCTCCATCAGCTCTTCCTCCAAGCCTCTGGCGGAGGTCTCAAACCCTCCCGGGGCCGGAGCGGAGACGGAGTTGGTCCTGAAATGGATGGGACAAGTATGTGGCACTAGCTGGGACTGGGATGCTCAGGGGCAGGCTCAGCTTAGGGCTTGCCCTTCCCCTGGGGGGCGGGCCCAGGTGGGGCTGAGGACCAGAGCCTGCGGGTCCTGACACTGAGGAGAAAGAGTAATAGCATTATAGTATGCCAAAAGTTTCCCCGTTTCCTCCAGAGACAGGTGACATCAATTGGGGATGGGGAGGGCAGGCATGACTCCATGACTCCATGCTAGGGCTCCTCCCAGTGCACTCCTGCCTCCCAGAGTGGAGGCTGAGGCCGGTGCCCCAGGGTCATAGGTGCGGCAGGCCCCGGGTGGAGGCGGAGGGATGCAGGGACACATAGACAGGCCCGGAGGACGGTTCTCGGTGTTCGAGCCCTTGTGACTGGCTGTCCCACTGTCCCTGCTGAGCTGTGAGTGCAGCCAGGCCGGGGACTGGCCTCTAGGACAGGGCGATTCGTGGCCTCTCATTCTCTTTTGACATTTTTTTCTTTTTCTGCCAGGAAAGAGCAGTCTGTGTCCTCGAAGTCACCAGAGCGCTCCACGTTCTGTGCTCCTGCGCTGTGTGAGAGAGAAGTAAGTTTCCTTCATTTATCCTGCAGAAATCTTGCTGTGTGCTGTGCCCCGTGGAGCTCCCACCTGAGCTGGGCCTCACAGTGGGTGCCCCCAGCCCCCGCTGTACCCCCCGAGCCCGAGGGTGCTGCCCATTCCCCCCCCCCCCACCAGCCTGCCATGCTCGCTGGGCCTCAGCCGTCACTTGGGACCTTCACAAAGGGTGACGTTTCCCTCTTCCCTCTGTGTGAGACTTGGGTTGGAGCCAACGGCCGCCCAGCCTCAGTGTCCCCATCTGTAAACACAGGAGAAGGATGATGGCAAGAGTCTCTGCCATCACCATTTTGCCTGTCCGGTTGGGGGGTGGGGTGGGGAAAAAGATGGCTCTCCCTTGGACTCTGGTCCCAGCCCTCCTCCTCGCTGTCCTCCAGGCCCTTGATCTTCACTGGTCACTTTGGGGCCGGTTTGTTATATTTTCTTTTCCCTCGGATCAACGTGATCAAATAAGAGACAGTCCTGCTCGCTTGGCAGGGGCTGGACCCTGTCCCCGGCAGATGTTGCCGGGATCAGCAGGAACCGGTGGCCCCCGCCATCCGGGGCTGCTGGCGACTGTCCAGAGGGAACAAGGGCAGGCCTGGGCACATGTGTCCCTCCCGTGGCCTCTCTTTCCTAAGCTGTCCCCTCCCCTCCGCTGCCCCGGCCGCCACTGGGATTCTGGCCTCATTTACTAATAGCCCCCCATGGGGTTCTCTGCAGAACCCCCGGGCCAGAGTTCAGACATTTTTAAAGGGGCATTTGTCCAACCCCCTGTGCCCCTGGGGCCCCTGCTGCTTCCCTGCAACTCTGGGCCCCTGCCCCTCGTGCCTATGCATACCCTTGGCATTGACCCTCCTCTCGCCCCCCCCCCGACCTGCCAAAACCCCACTGCTCCACAGGTCACCTATCCAAATATTTAGTCCCCTGGTGAGCCATGCGCCCACATTCCTTGGTTTGGCTGTTTGTGCCGCTGGTGGGCACTCATCGGCCTCCGGAAGGCCGTACTTGGAATGTGGGGGAGGTCACCAAAGATGGAAGATTCCCTTCGAGCCACAGAAGATGGTGGGGGTGGCCCGGGACCCTCTGGTTTGAGTCCTTCGCTTTGTGGGTCTCCTGGCTGCTTCTCCCAGGGCTCTTTCTCGTCAGCCACCCCTTCCCAGGGACTACGCTGTGTGCAGCCTCGGGTTCCTACCCGGAGGAGGAAGGGGCAGAATGGGGGCTGGGACGGGCTGGAAGATGAGGCCTCGCAGCATGATGGCTGTTCCCTGGGGTGCAGTGGGGCACAAAGGAAAGGGGTTGGGGAGCTAGAAAGCACTGGGCAGGTATTGGTGAAAGAAGGGAGGGAGAGGCTCTTCAGGGTGTAGCTCCCAGGGGGTGTGCCCCTCCCTTACCCTCGCCCCTCCCCTCGCAGAGCTGGCTCCAGTCGGTAGGTGCTTCTTGCTCTTCACTCACACCCCTGCTGCTGCGGAGGGTACCTCATCGCCCCCCCCATTGCAGAGAAGGAAACTGAGGCTCAGATGAGTGCAGTGAGCTCAGCTGTGTCCCCAAATCTAGCACAGCAGTCCCCATCCTAGTTGCCTCCCCCGAATGCACAGGGCTGAGAGGGGCAGCAGAGGGGTGCCCTGAACACAGAGCGCAGAAGTCTGTTGCTCCCCCCCGGGAGACTGGTGGCACCGTCCTCCTTTGTGCCAGGGGCTTGGGTCCTAAGAGCGTGGCATCACACGTTTATGGTTTGCTCATCAGGACGAAAGAATTTAACAAACTTTCATGGCAAAGTCTACCAATTACAGGACCTTTTGTAAAAAAATCCTGCAGGGAAGCATCTAGAAAACTCCCTTCCTGCTCTCTAGAGTTGCCCCAAACAGCATGTTTCAAAATACACAGGCTGTGGAGCTAGCTCACTCCCGGCCTGGCCCATCAGGGGAGCGGGGCCAGGGCCGCCCTCAGCCCACCTGGGCTTGCTCCCTACCCCAGAGCCCACTGGGTGCCCGCTTACCCCAAAACTCCCCCTGCCGTGGCCTCAAGGAGAGCCTCAATTGGGAGGGTGTCCATCTGTCGTTGAGACCAGCCCATTTCTGTCCCAGCAGGGAGAGCGTCCAGGAATGGTGTGGTTAGCACCATACAAAAATGGGCCAGGGGGTAAACAGCCCAAGCACAGCTCCGAACCCAGGATCGGGGCATAGGCAGGGGCGGGTCTCAGCCTGTGAGGTCAGGGCTGGTGGCAAGCGGCCGGACCACGGGGCTATAGGAACATCCACCCAGCACAGGGGGATGCACGTTGGTTAAGGTCTGGCTCTAGGTCGGAGCTATGCAGGGCATATGGATGGGCACCAAATCCTTCACAAGCTGAATAGAGATCATAAAAGAACCATTCATGGACCATCAGTGACTGGTGCCATGGGATTAAGACTGTAATCAATTTACTCCTTGGGGGACAGACAATAGTAGTAATACTAACAACAGTGGTAACGCAACAGGTGGGAATCTGAAGGCTCCCTGTATCTCGTCCCCTCTCCTTCCCCTCCTCCACCTTGCTCCATCCTGAGTTTCTTGTGATGCCCATTCACCGCTCCTTTCAGCTCTGTCACTCTGGGAGGGTCTCCCTACCTGGAGGTGCTCAGGATCGGCCCTGCGTGGAACTCCCACGTTTGATTCCATAGCTGTCCATTTCCCATGTACTTCTGAGGATCTGGAAGGCAGCAGCCAGCTCTGATCCAGCTCCAAGTCCCTGGCGCTGGCCTCGCCATTCCCAAAGTACCCCCCATGGAGTGTTTCCCAGTTCCCCAGACCCTGTGAGTCAGACACGCTCCTGCAGGTTGGATTTGGTCTTGTGACTTGGCCCTCTTGTCTTGGAAGGTCGTCCTCAGGGAGAGCAGCGGAGGAGTGATTTCTTGAGCCTGAGTTTTCCCCGAGGACACCTTTGATGGGGGGAGCACCTGCTTCACTGGGTGAGTTCTGCTTTTCCTGGTTGCACTCTAAAAAGCGTATGTGTCCATGGTGAAGGGCCACACACGGTCTAGACAATATAAAGACTCTAGGTGATCCAAGATGGCCTAGAGCATGTGTGGAGGCCTCAGATGGACCCGAATGCTTGCACTGCCCACCCAGAGCATTGGCAGGCAGAGGCTGGGCCGCTTCTGGAAGCTGCTTCTCTGTGTAGAGGGCAGGTCTGCCAGATAAGCCAGTTAGAAGTTGCCCAGGGCCGCACTAGAGGGAGTGCAGGCAAAGAGGGGAGGTCAGTAGGCGCATGGCTCCCAGAGAGCTGTCCCTTGTTCCTGGTCCCATCCAAGTGGTAGGGACCATGTTCACTTCACAGCTGACTGGACACTAGGGTCCTTTTTGGCAGCTGGAGTTGGGACTCAGGTTTACCTTCATGCTCCTGGCAGAAATGAGTCTTCTTTTAAAAATTATGCATAAAATTGCATTTTGTTAACTCATTACTATAATGGAAAATGCAATAAACAATAGAGCCATGTGAGTTTTCCCCATAAAAGACACTAAGCTAATAACTAAAACTTATCGCACATAATAATTCCAAAAAATAGTATTTTTTCTCATTAAAAATGAAATACATGTTTATTATAAAAGCTTGTAAAATACTAAAAAGAACAAAATGAAAAATAGGAATTACCCTCATCCCAGTCACTCAAAGATGAACACTGCCTGTATTTTGATGACCATTCTCTGGTCTTTTGTTTTCTGCTGTAAATTACATAAGTGGGTGCGTGCGTGTGTGCACACGTACGTACGTGTGTGTGTGTGTGTGTGGGGGCACATATGTGCGTGTTTATACACATATATTATGTATGTATATTTTTAATTGGGCTCATTATTGTCATCCTATTTTATCATCTAACTATATATCCTGAATATCTTCCCATGCCAGTAGGTAATTTTCTAGCTTGTGATGTTTTAGTGGTTATGGAGTATGCTAGCAAATTACTACCTCCTAACTGATTTAATAGGTTCCTCTCTTATCAGATTTTTAGATAATTTTCAAAGCTGGATTGTGTAAGTTGGGGTGAGCATCTTTGTTCATCTGACATATGTGTCCGATTTGTTTCCTGAAGTTCATTCTCAAAGTGGGATGGCCATGTCAGACGTGTGAACATTTTATGGCCAACTTGCCCTCCCTAAACTTGGCACCAACTTGCAATCTCAGAATTAGTTTAAGAAGTGCCAGTTTCCATGGGAATTATCAAGTTTTTAACATTTGCAAATTTGTTAACACACATCATTGTCAGTTCTTTCATTACCTGTGATCACAGCATTTCCCACATGTCTTTACTGGGTCTTAGTATCTGACCTGCCAGTTCCAGTTCCTTGCATTTTTCATCTTTCCCTTAGTTTTATTTTTGTTGAAGTCTGGCATATGCATCATTTTAAGAGTCAAATAGTCCTATAAGCCTGTTGTGGAGGCACCAGTCCCTCCTCTCCCAACCCCACCCCAAATCCTGCTCCTGCTTTTGATTCTTTTAACTCATCCTTTTGACATTTACATCCATTTTTCTAAGTAACATTCTTATTTTTCTGCCTTTTTTTTTTTTTAAGCTTGATTTTTCAACCCCAGAGCATATGTCCTTGGACTCACCATCCATGAGCATACCTCTATGCCCCATCCTTTTAATATGTTTGGTTTATAGTTTTGGTTTGGTCAGTATTCAGTGTTTACATTATTATAACCATGGAAACACTCTTGACAGCTGAGCAGCAACATTATGATTATTTACCTGTCCATCAAAACTTTTTGTTTTCTTTGGAATTAATAATTATCTGGGTGTTTGTTTGCTTGTTTCTTTTGGTTAGTTTTAAGTGAACCTATCAGATTTATTTCAAGCCTCTCAATACATTCAAACAAGTTTTCTAAATGTGTTTTATCTTTTCAAAGAAATCTCTTCCTGGAGGCTTCTTGCCTCTTCTGTGCCAGATTGCTTGATCTTTGGGGTTCCTGCCCTCATTCTCTCCCCAGGGAGTCCCCTGATCCTCTCTCCTTGGTTGGATCCCTGATTTCATAAATCTTGGGTTATCTTTCTTTGTTTACTCCCCTGTTTTGCTGGAGTGCATCCTCTAGCAGTTATCTCAGAAAGGGTTCAGGGGAGGTAAATTTTCGAAGACTTTTGACATCTGAAAAGGAGAATGTCTACTTCACAATGACATGGATAGTTTGGCTGGGTATAGAATTCTGGTTGGTCATCTTTCTTCCCCTCAGATTTTGAAAGCAGACATAATTGTCTTCTAACTTCCAGTGCTCGTGATGAGAAGTCTGAAACCTTTGTGATTCATCATCCCTTGTATGTGATCTTTTTTTCCTCCCTTTCTGGAATGTGCAAGATTTTCTTCTTGTCTTCTAGGGTTTTAAGTTTCATGCATATGCATCTTGATGTGGATCTATGTTCATCCATTTTGCTAGGCCCTTTTGATCTGAAACTTGGTGTGGACATTTTTTTTGAACAATCCTTGGATAATTTCCTTCCAACCGTTTTTCTAGAACTTTTATTTTTTGTATGTTGGATCTCTTTGACTGGTTCTTTAATATTCCCATGTTTTTTTCCTCTGATTTTCAACCCTCAATTTCTTTGTTCTCTTTCTGAGAGATTTCTCTAAGAAATCAATCTCTTATTTGTAAGATTTTTAAATTATACTCCAAGTATTATTTTATAACATTTTGTTTCATGGATGTGATTGTTTTGATATTCCTGATAATATTTGATATCTCTGATAATATTAATGATAGTTTTTCTGAAATTTTCTTCTTCATGGAGTCTCCAAGCTTTTTTTTTTTTTTTTCCTTCCAAGTATATGTGTCTCTGACTTCCATGTTAACATTCTTTCCTCAACTCTCTGGTGATAGAGATCAATGTATAGATATAGATACACACATACATACACACACACAAATACACTAATGAGCTCTTTGGTAGCTCTCAGCATTCAAACTGATGATCTAGTTGGGACTTGTGAGGTGTGGGTTCTAGAATGAGCTAGCTAGTGCATCCCATGTTTAGTGTTAAAATATTTTTCTTTTGGACTGCTCAGATGCTCCAAAGGTTTTTTAGTTTCTGGCCTAGAGTATATCTGGCTGCCAGTGCCCTGGGAGGTATGAGGAGGAAGACAGGGGGTCTCAACATCCAGCTTGATAATTTTGCCTTCTTCCTCTTTTTAATTTAGAACTCTTACCCTCAGTTGTGCTTGCTGTTTCTGTGTTAGTCACCTCTCTATTACTTTCTGTGTACATTTTCAGTCTTCTCTCAGGATCAGGGAGACTGCACGGGGGGTTGAGGATTTGGGGACCTGCCTTCTTCTTAAACAGACTTTCAGCCACTTCATCCTATTTAGGCTCAGATTTTCCTGCGACATCGAGGCGTCTGGTGCTGTCAATTCCTGAGACTTCTGTGGATTCCTTGGGATACACCAGGCTTTATTTCAACCTTCTTCACAGCCAGTTTAAATTTGGTTTTCCCAGTTCTGAATCAGTTTCCACTCCTGTCTTCTTGTCTTTGTCCCTGTGTGCTTATCTCAAAATGAAAATCTCTTCACCCCCATTTAGCACAGTTTTAAGGGGGAAGGCAGGTGAACATCTGTATTTAATTCACCATATTGAACTGAAAGTCATTTACCTATTTTTCTCTATTGGCATGTTCCTCTTTTATTTTTATCTTATAAGACTTTTTAAATAAGAATAGTAACTTTTTCTATCCCATAGTACCAATGCTCATCCCACTCCCACCACCCCCTGCCATTTTCATCTGCCATTCCATTTTACTCATGGGGTTTTTCATTTTTTTCTTTTTTCTTTAAAACATTTTTATTTTCTAAAAATCTATCACTAATTTTTCCTTATACTTTCTTTTTTTCTTAGAAAAGCCTTTCCCACCCTGAGCTTATATAGGCACTTACAATTTTTCTAGTTCTTTCATGATTTCATCTTTTATATTTGAATCTTTAATCATTTATTTATTGTAAGAAATAACTGTATGTTCTATTTCCGTATGTACCACATGCTAGATACTTCAATAGTTTTTATTTCTTTCTTTTTTTTTTTTTTAAAGATTTATTTATTTATTTATTTGAGAGAGAATGAGAGACAGAGAGCATGAGAGGGAGGAGGGTCAGAGGGAGAAGCAGACTCCCCGCTGAGCGGGGAGCCCGATGCGGGACTCGATCCCGGGACTCCAGGATCATGACCTGAGCCGAAGGCAGTCGCTCAACCAACTGAGCCACCCAGGCGCCCCAATAGTTTTTATTTCTTGTTGTGGCTTTCTATTATTCAATTAATCTGTTTATTCTTACACTTGTATTGGTTTGTTTTAATACAGTATTGTTATAATACATGTTATTATTTGGTAGCAATAGTCTTTCATTCTCATATCAATATTTTCTTCATTAGTCTCACTTGTTTGTTTTTCTAGATGAATTTTAATAATATTAGGAAGTTAAAGACATTCTTTATAGATTTTCTGTGGAATTTTATAAAATTGTGAATTAAAGAGAATTTATATTTTTTGATACTTGGGCTTTGTATAATCTTTCATAGTAATATATATAGTATATATATATATATATATATTTTCACAATTTGTCAAATTTGACAAATTCACAATTCATCATTAAGTTTATTTCAAGGAATTAAATATTGTTTACACGTTTCTATTGTGAATTTGTTCTCTTATATTTTCTAACTGGTTACTAGTAGCATGTAGGGAAGAGATTGCATTTTTATTGTTATTGGCTGTCTCATTGAATTCTTTCATTTTTCTACAAGTTCTTAGTTGAATGTTTTGGAACTTCTAGGTAAAAGTCATTCACTTCTATATAATACTAATTTTGCCTCTTTTTCAATATTTTATCTCTTCTATTTCTCTTTCTTGTCTTATAGCATTGGCTAGATCTTCCAAAACATTAAATTGTTGAAAATAGAAATCTTCATCTTGTTTCTGGTTCACTGTTAAGTACAATAACAAATAATTTTTTAGGTATATGTTTTTCATAATGCTAATGAAGTATTTATTTTTAGTTCATATATGACTTTAAAAATCAGGAATGGATTTAGAACTTTTGAAATGCTTTTTTGATTAATATGTAGTGATATTTGTGTTGTTGACTTGTTGATGCATGAATTATAATAATGTTTCATAACTTTGAAACATTTTTTTTGGATCAAATTCTACCTGGTTATGGAGTATTGTTCTTCTAATATACCACATGATTTGTTTTGTTAGGATTTCGCTTTGGACTTTTCAAATTTATTTTTTGTTGGTTTTGGTATCAAAGTTATGCTGGCTTTGTAAAATGAATTAGGGAACATACCATCTTTTTCTGTATTCTGTACCATATATACATCAATTGAATGATCTATTCAATGAAAGCTTGAAAGAACTCACCCATATAACTCTCCTGGGATAATTCTTTGACAACTTTTCCTGTTTCTTCTGTATTTATTGGATTCTTCCTATTTTTTGCATCTGTAGAATATATGCTTCTTTTTCTAATATAGCCCAGCATTTAAATGTGCAGGTACTGGAATCAGACAACTTGGGTTCAAATTCTTGTTCTGTCATTTCCCATGTGACCTTGGGAAAACTATGTCTCCTTCCTATTTCTTAGTTTCCTCAGTTGTTAAATGATTAAAATGAGAGCCTGTAGCTAAGAGTGCCACTGTGAGGATTGAAGAGATAAAGTACCTTGCACCTTGTCTGGCACATAGTGAGTGCTCAGTGATTTTTTTAAAAACCTATTATTAATCCTAGAAAATAATAGATTTTTCTGAGATTTAAAATCTGGTTAGCATAGAGTTATAAATAGTATTTTTATAACATTCTAATCTGTTTCTATGATTGTATCACCTCTGTCATTCTTAATTTTGTGTATGTGTACTTTATCTCTTTTTTATTAGATGAGCTAGAGGAGTGTCTCTATTAGAGGTTTTTCAAAGAATCAGTTTTTGGAATAATTTATCAATTCAACTGTTTGTGTGTGTGTGTGTGTGTGTGTGTGTTCAAATTCAACAATATCTGCCTTTATCTTTATTGATTCCTTCCTTCTGCTTTTCCTGAAGCTTGTTTTGTGGATCTGTCCATATATTCCTTATGTTATTCTTCTTAAATAATGAAAACATTTCATGGTATGAATTTGCCTCTGCTTGCAATGTTGACTGCATAAGTTTTAATATGTAGTTTTTAAAATATTTTAAAATATTTGTAATTATGCTTTTCATTTCTTCTTATTCTTAGAAGAAATGATTATCTGAATTTAATGTGAAAAAGTAGAGCTTATTTAAAAATTGATTTCTAATTGATTTGGGTTGTGTGTTCCTTATCTTGTTTTATTCAATTGTGGTTATATTTCACTGTGGCTAGAGAATGTGGATATATAGATTCTACTTTGGGGAATTTATGGATGTCTTCTTTGTGCTTTATATAATCAATTCTGTAAACATTCCATGGACCTTTAAAAGTAAGGTGTACATCTCATTTATAGGGTATAGATTTTGATTAAAGACATTTTGTTTTACTAGGCTTTCAGTCTATTCTTTTGGGTTTTCTTCGTAAAGAATGAAGTAATCTAAAAATTTAACAATCTCATTCTAAGAGTTTATAACATTTATCTGTTTGTTTTGTTACATGAGTCAGAGATTTTTGGACAGTGTAACTTAATATTGATGAAGTAAGCTTCTTTTCTTTATTTCTCATTTTCTGTTAACTATGATGTTGCTTGCCTCTGAATTTGTTTATCATTACTTTTTTGACTATTTGATGTCTTGAGGACTGAGAGGACCCTGGAAATTGTTTCTATCTGTTTCTCCATCTCCTTTGGATGCTATTTTATTCCTAATGTAAATGTTTGTGAATGTTATATCATTGTTGTGGATTTTACCTTCCACCTCTGAGAGGTGGTTTTTATCAACCTGTTTAATGATTTTGCTCTTGGGTGCTTGAAATTGCAGAGACACTTCTGTTTTATTTTCTTTTGAGTTCCTGAGTTAGGTAGCCCTACCCTCCCATGTAATTGTTTCTGGAAGTCTGAATTCAAGGCAAAATGTTGTTTGGAAGTTGAACGAGAGACTTGCATGTTCCCGAGTGTTCTGCTCCTTGAGAGCTCAATATTCTGCACATTTCTAGGCAATTTCTAGCATTCCACGGATGTTCTTTAATTTTATTCTTTTCAAGCAAATAGTTGACTGCCTTAAATTCAATTATTGAGGCTAGAGATTGGCCACATTGGGTCTGCCTAACAATTTCCATCTTCATCTTAATTTCTTAAGTATATATGAGATCTATGCTCTTAACCACAGGTATCAGCAATTTTATTTTTCCATTTTTCAGTTATTTTACAAAACAATAAGAGCAAACTGTAATTAAATACTGGTTCTCAAATGCAGCCAACCTCTTTATTCAGACCAAATATTACCCAGAAGCCCAATAAGTAAAATAGATCAAATCAGTGCTGCCCTATTTGGAGGTGGGCGGTGAACTCAAGCTGTGGGCATCATCCCATCAGAGGCATGGGGGACCCCAGGTGCCCCTTGGAATACCCTTTGGAAGCCTCTGCAAGGAGATATTTAGGCAACTGCACAAATTGAACAAATTGCTGTATATGCAAAACTGGGGGTGCTGTTGATAGGGAGTTGATTGCTGGCAGTCAGCTGTTGTATAAATTTTGTGGTTTTTGAGATGTCATTGCATGATAGTGTGGGTTGTCTGAAAGCCAGATGCATGAAAATTGAGGCCTTCCTATTTATCTGTGCCCATTCCTTGGATTTGATTCTTTTCTTGAGTTAATTATTTAAAGTGTGCCTCAAGTAGACGTCAGATACTTTGTATTTGAGGCTTTTACCTTGACTTGAAAACTCTCCTTTTTAAGGGTGTGTAACCCATTTACGTTTTTGTTTTTTGATTGTCTTGTTTGGACTTAAAACAATTGTACTAACGTTTGCTTTATTTGTCTCATCCTTTCTTTCCTGATATCTTTTATCATATAGACCACATTTTTCTTTTTAAAAATTTTCTCTGGTAATTCAGAGAGCATACAACCAGTTTCTAAGTGTCTTAGTGTTTACATTTCAGGGTTTTTTTTAAAACCATACTTATATCTGTATTTGGCTATGGTAAAAAAAAAAAATGAAATCGTGTTCTCTGACTTTGCGTCATTATTAAGATGAGTGTGTATCTGTTTTTTTCCCGTTCCTCCTATTTATGAGCTTCCAGATGATGAGGTCTAAGGGGGGGGGTGCGTCTCATTGCTGTCTCCTGTTGGCCTTCCCACCCTGTGCCCTAGTCTTTAGGAGGAGAGAACTGCCTCTCTTTGCTTTCTCTGGGCCTGGCCTCTTCTGTGGGAGCTGAGGCTCCTTGCCGTTTCTGGACTATGGGTGTTGTAAGCCCAAAATCCTAGCATTTTGTGCACTCACCTGATCTCTTAACAACATGTGGGTCGAGTGTCTGTCTCTATCCCCTCGAGCCTGTGAGCTATGGAGATGCAGGAACAATAAGTCAGGGTGGCCTCGGCCCCCACACAGGGTGGTGCTAGCAAGGGTGTGCTCATAGCTGAGAGCCTGAGGGGATGTGTGGACCAGTCAGTGCAAAGGGGAGCCGCTGAGGAGCAGACAAATGCATCTATGAGGGAGAGCAAGGGGGGCACATGCGAGTGGGAAGATCCATGCACCATTGAGAGAGCCAATGGACATGGGGTGAGTGGGGTGTCGACAAGGGTCTGGAAGAGTGGGAAGGGCCATCGGCCACCAGCCGTCTGAGCTGAGGGGATGCTCATCCAGGCTGGTGTCCGTGTGTTGGGGATTTGGGTGGGGAGGGTGAGTTTGCCTGCTTCTCTAGAGATCCAGGAGGGCAAAGATATTTTCAGGGTTCATCGCAGCAGTTCGCAGTTGTCCGTCCTTTCATTCCTTGATATTCTTGCTATTCATTTACAGAATGTCTGGTTCTGGCCACTGGCGATTCAAAACAGAGGCCAGTGTGACCCCTTCCTGCACAGAGGAGTCCCCATTCCAGGAGGAGACATGAGTGGCGTCCTCTCCATCATGGATACAGAGAAAACAAAAGCCATCCAAAGGCACTCCCCAGCTTCTCTCCATTAGCCTTGCCCCCTCGCTTCTCTTTCCCTGATGACCAGTGGAGGAAGCCACCTGCCCCTGGTGCATGGCACACTGCCACCACATGCCACCTGCCATGGAGCATGGGCTCCATCCCCCCCAGCTCCTCTGGAGCTTTCTACTGCCATGGCTGGCTTCTCCCCTTTCCCGGAGGCTTCCCGTTGGCTCTTAGCATGCTGTAGTGCCTTTAGTCTGAAAAATCCCAGGAAACCACCTTCTCCCTCTAGCCAACACCTTCTTGGTGCTTTCTCTGCATTTCACTTTTATTTGGCTTCCAACCCTACTGCTCCACTGGAGGAACTTTCATGAAGATGACCAGTGGCCTCCATCTGATTGCTAGGGCCTCTCGCTGGCGCTTCACACTTGGTGCAACTCAAAACTAAACTCCTCTTCCCCCACCAACACTTGCTTCTCCTCCGGGGCTCCCCAGCTCAGAAAGTGGGGCCCTTCTCTCCTACTTTCCATGCCAGATACCTGCACGGATTCTTGACCTTCTCTTGGTGCTCACCATTTTTTACCTGCATTCAGGGCATCACTAAATCTCTCATGCTCTTCTTCCTAACTGTGCTTTCCCCACTTCTGTGAGTCCTCCTCTGCCCGGGCTACTGCACTCTTTTTTTGAACTCTTGTACTCTCTCCCTGTCCCACTCTTGCCCCCAGAAGCACTGTCTTTTCACATCAGCAAGACCTGTCTTAGAAAAATACGAAGCTCGTGTCCTTTACCAGCTAATAAGGGCTTTCCTGTGGCTTGAGGATAAAATCTGGAATCTTTAAATTTTGCTATAAGGCTCTGAATGATCTAGTCTCCATCTCGCACCTTAGTTCTGGCATGTTTCTGGCTCTCCATGCACCATTCACAGGTCTGCTCTCTTGTTTACCATGCTCCACCCAGACCATGCTTCACCTGTCTGGTCCACGGGCCATCCATCTGGTCCGTGTTCCACCTGGTCCCTGCTCCACCTGGTCCGTGTCCACCTGGTCTGTGTCCACCTGGTCCATTCTCCATCTGGATTGTGCTCCACCTGGTCCATTCTCCACCTGGATTGTGTACCACCTAGTCTGTGCTCTACCCAGTCTTCTACTTCCACCCTGCATTGTCCACTCTTGTCCCCTCTCTTCCTGGCTTATTCTCCTCATCCTTCATCTTTTACTATAAACTTCTTCTGAGAAGCTCCCCCCAGCCGGTTAGATCTTCTTACTAAACATTCCTCGCTCCTTCACAACACTTTGGTCTCTTTTAATTTTGAAGTCAATGCTCTGCAGTAATTATTTCCACGTGGGGCTCCCCTGCTAAGCTAGAGGCTGCAGGAGGGCAGAGACCCTGTTTTATTCACAGATCCAGCATCTCATGGGTGTTTCATAAACATGAGCTTATTTCTGTGCCTGACCACATGGGAGGTGGGGTTGGGCTGGTGGAGGAGGGGCACAGGCAGGGTGCTGGGAGGGTCAGGGGATGCAAAGGCCTGAGTTGGCTGAGGGGGGTGTAGGCTGAAGCCTTGAATGCCATTCTAAGGAGTTTGGTCTTCAACAACTGGATTGTGAGCTGGGGGATGACATGCTCTGCGCTGGGTTCCAAGACTTTGGAGGATAGCTATGTCTTCCCACCCTGCTGCCCAGGAGCCTGCCCTTGCCCTGTCCTTGGAGACCAACTGTCATGGCTGTGCATTCCATTTCTACGGGGTGGTGGTATTGACAGTTGGACTACGAGAAGGGATCGAGAGACCCAAGGAAAGCCTCTTGGGGGAGGTGTAGATGTTGGGAAGGAGCTAGAAGAACCCACTGCTCACTCAGGTCTGTGACTTGAGTATACCAGGGTGGTGTAGTGTGTGGCAAGGACTGCCATAGCTCGGGGAGGTTGTTACCCAGGAGTTGAGGGACCCCCTTTCACGTCTGAGCTCTGCCCTTAGAGCTTCCCATTCTGCCACACAGAGCAAACCACTGCCCTTTGCCTCGATAAAGAGATAGTTGACCATGTCCTGGCCAAAGCATGGCCAACGTTGCATGGTTGGCCTCTTCTCAATCTTTCCGTGTTGGCACGGACTTCCTGGGAGAGGGTAGAGGTGCCTCATCCCCATCTGCACCGCTCCCGCACACTTGAGGGGGGCTCATTTACGCTCATCACGTGTCTGCTTCCCAGTGCCAAATCAGGCCTCAGAGAGTTTTCTGGAAGTGACACCAACTTCAGGGACAAGCCCTGGTCTGGGGTCAGCACCACTCCATGGTTCCTGAAGAGATGGTAGACTATGGAACGTAGGCTTTATGATTTTTGACCTATGTAACATGGTCCACTAACTCTCAGTATCCAATCCATCCTCGGAGGGCACCCCGGAGGTGTTGCCAACGTGAGGGAAGAGAACACTGGGTTTAGCTCCGGCACTGCTCCATGGTAATTCCCGGTGCCTGTGTTTGATGTCCGAATTGTGCGGCAAGGCCTATTCAATGCACCCTCTGGGGGGTTTCTGGAGGTGATGCAACTCGGGGGGAAAGACGCCGGTTCCAGCCTCAGCCGTGGTGCTTGAAGAGATGGTTTGCCCTGTGGCATATGCGCGAGGAAGCGTTTGTGTGGCATGGCCCACCACTCCCCGGAAGCCCAGCCAGCTTGGGGAGGGCTTCATGGAGCCAATCCTGCCTTCAGGGGGACCCAGCAGTCCAGCCTCCAGCACTCTGTGTGGCATGGAAGAGAGATTGCCCTATGTTGAAGTTCCTGTGTTTGTACTAATGTCCCCCTCTGATCGATATTACATTCAATCGCAGAGGGTTTTCTGGAGGCCGTGCCAAGATTGGGGATGAACCGGAGGTTCTGACCTTAGGGAGTCAGTTGACCAAAACAAACATCTGCTTTGCTTATGAAGATGGCATGGTGGTTACTGCTCAGATCCAGTCGGCCTAAGAGGACCTCTGGGACATGCCCCTGACTTTCAGGCAGAGATGGCCGTTAGTCTTTTGCTTGTGGCATATATATAAATATATATATATATATGTTATATATGTAAGTTTATATAACATATATATATATATATATATATATATATATATATATATTTTTTTTTTTTTTTTTTTTTTTAATGCCCAATACTCGGGTTTACAGCCTGGGCTTCACATGCCCTGAGTCTACTTGCTTGGCCTGCTCAGTAGAACTAGACAGGTGTTCTTTCTGGTTGCACACAGGCCATCCTAGAGTTGTCGTTTTGGTCACCCGTTCCCCTCCCCCCACCCAGTCCCGTTAGCCACATGCCATGGCCACCCTCCCACTGTGCCCACGTACCCATTCCCTCAGATCCAGCACGGTGCCTAGCACATAGTAGGCACTTAACCAGTATTTCTGGAATCATGAAATCCATAACATCGTCCACTTCTGCTCAGTGGGACTTGCAGCCTTGGAGGGATTCCCGGAGGAGTTGCCAGCTTTGGGGATAAGCCACCAGTTCCAGCGTCCGCACCAGCTCCTGACAGTGGAGACAAGACTCCTAGCCTGTGTGTGCTTGTCGCATGATGCATGTGTTGTGCTCGACCTGCCCTCTGATTCCCCCAGCTCTGGAAGGCTTTCTGGACGCGTCCTCAACCTCTGTCCTCGGCGTCCCTGTGTGGTACTTGGAGAGATAGTAGACCGTATAGCGTACGCTTTATCTGTGACGTATGTAACACGGTCCACTAACCCTCAGTATCAAATCCATCCTCGAGGCTCCTGGAAACGACGCTGTCTTCGGGGAGGCGCCACTGGACCCAACACCAGGCCTCTTCGTGATGCTCGAAGACATGGTTTTCTGTATGGCATGTTCTTTTCTGCATGATGCAAAATGACATACTCTCGCTCTTCTTATATCAAGTTCTGCCTCGGGAAATCTCGCCATCTCTGGGGAGGAGATCTTGATTCTTTCTGGGATCGGTGCTGCTCTCTGGCATTCAGTGACATGGTTGACCACGCAACTCTTGTTTAGTGTACACCATGACCCGCTGCTTCTCAGCATCAAATGCAGCCCCGAAGAGGTCCCCAGAGGCAACTTTGTGGACGTGAGCCTTCCTCCGGTCATCACTGCCCTCGTGCGGTACTTGAAGAAATGGTTTACCGTCCCACATACATTTTGAATATGTATGTGGGACGGTAAACCGCTTCTTGGTATCTAGCCCAGCCATCCAAACCATCCTGGAGAGAGCCTGAAGTTAGAGAAGCGACACTGGTCTCCCTCAGCACCCTGTCTGCTCCGTGGTACTTGGCGGCACGGTAGACTGTTAGATGTGTACTTAATCTGTTAATGCTTGCAACACAGTCTTCTCCTCAGTGTCAAACGCAGCCTCCAAGGGCTTCCCTAGGACAATGATACCCTCTAGGAAGGTGTCCTGCTTCCACGTTGGCACGTCCCCCCATAGTACTTGAAGAAATGGTGGTCAGTGCCTCAAATGTTCGTGAAGGAGGGATATTACACGTTCTGCCTCTTGTCATCCTCCAAGCTGTCCTCAGATGGCTTCAAGACCCAGTGCAGGTGCGGGTGCTCACGAGATGATGCCACTCCAGGTACTTGAAGACACACTGACTCATTTTTGTCATTGACGATACGTGTACAGTCTATCTTTTTCCCATATCAAGTGTAGTCGTCTTGGGGAAGATGCCCTGGCTCTGGACTCAACACGGCTCCTCCACGAAGATCTGGTTGGCCCTGCTGTGTCTGCTTACAGACGAGGCACGTTCCACGGCCCACTTCCTCCCTATCTGCCATCCAGCTTCAGAGTCGAGTTGGAGCACTGGTTCTGATGTCAACACCGACCTCACGGTACCTGGAAAGGGTTCGACCGCACTGCATGTATTTTATTAACAGCGTATGGAACATGGTCTACTTCTTTTCAGTATCAGCTTCAGCCTTGGAGGTCTCCAGGGAGGTCACACGCCAAGCTCTGGAGGTGAGGTGCCAGTGGTGGTACCAGCACCGCTTTGGGATACTTAGTAGAAGTTGACCATGCTTCATATGTTTTACTTAACAACGCATGTCACTTGGTCCACCTTTTCATAACAGCAAATGCACCTTGGGGGGCTTCCTGTAGGTGATAACTAAGCATCAGGCATCGGGCTCCTTCCGGCGTCATTTCCACTCTGGGTCCTTGAGGGGTCTCTCTGTGCTGCGTCCACTGCATCTGTGGCACACATTGCATGGTGGCTTCTTCTCAATACTGCATCTAGCCTCAGAGGGCTTCCTGGAGGTGGTGCTAACGAGAGGAAAGAGACGCCGGTTCTGACAGCAGCCCTTTCCACGGTACCTGAAAAGATGGTTGACCATAGAACATGCGCTAGCTCTATGTCGTATGTAATATGGTCCACGTCTTCTCAATATCAAATTCAGTCGCAGAGGGCTTCCCAGAGGCAAAGCCAACTTCGTGGGAGACACACTGGTCTGGCTTCAGCACCATTCCACAGTGCGTGGAGAGATGGTAGACCAGAAAGCCTACGCGTTGTTTATGGCATATGTAATGTGGTCCGCTAATTCTCAGCATCAGTCGGCCTTAGGGCCTTCCCGGGGGCCATGCTGACTTGAAAGCAGGGCCTGTGTGGTAGGCACCATCCAGCATAGATCACCAGGCGGTTGGCTGCAGACCACGTGCTAACCCTAACCAATACTCAGCACCCATTCCCAGCCTTACAGGGCGTCTTGGAGGTGGTAGTGGCATTGGACACGGGTTTGTGGTCATGCCACATTTGCTGATTGGTGATAGCTCATGACGCTCATTGATTGCCAAGGGGTTCCTGGAGGTGATACCAAATTAAGGGAAGAGAGGCGGGTTCCGCGTCCCTTCATGGTATTTGAAGATGCGGTTGACCATGGTGTGTACGCTTTATTTATGACGTAGGACACATGGTCTACTTCTTCTCAATATCACATCTCGCCTTGGAAGACTTCCAGGAGGGGGATATCAGCTTTGAGGAAGAGCCACTGTCCTGGTGTCAGTCCTGCTGCTGCTTGGTACTTGGAGAGAGGTGGTCCGTGGCGCGTTCGCTTTATTTATGGCGCACATTACACGGTCGACCTCTTTGCAGTATCTAATCCCGCCTTGCAAGCTTTCCTGGAGCTAACATCAACTGTGGGGTGGGGACACTAGTTCTGCGCTCACTGCAACTCCGCGGGGTTTGTGATGCGTTCCTTTGTCTTGTGTGTGATGATAACTCATGTGTGGCAGCCTTTTTCTCAGCAAACCCCTCTGGCTTGGCGGCTTCAAGGGCAGGGATAACTTTGCGGACAAGGAGAGTGGCATCGACACGTGTCTGGGTACATGAGATGGTTGACCAGAGAGCACACGCTTTATTTGTGCCGTTTGTGACCTGGTCCACTAACCCTCAGTATCTGATCTCCTCTTGGAGAACTTCCGGAAGAAGTGCCGACTTTGGGGAAAGAGACAATAAACCAGGGCCAGCCGGGCTCCTCTAGACATGGAAGATAGAGCGTCTGCAAGGCGTCCACCACACAGTGGGCCAGATATGGCAAAACTTGGACTTATTTTTTAGTAGGAGGGCCTCTCCTTGGAGGGCTTCCTAAATGTGAGGCCGTCCAAATGCAGGCAAAGGAGCATGCTGTCTGCACCACCCCAAAGTACTCGAGTGAGCCGCTGACCAGAGTATGTGTACTTTATTTACGACCAAAGTCACTTGGCCCATGCCACCTCAGGATCCAGGGAGGCTTGGGAAGACCTTTTGGGGAGCCAGCCTTGGCTTGAGGCATCTGTGTCTCTCTCTGGCCCTGGGGGGTTAACCATACATGTGTCAGCTCTTGTGACCAGCCTCTCTGTAGAGGCGTGCCAACTTCAGGAAGTTCAGGATGCTATTGGGGTCCGCTCCACTGGGGTACTTGGATAGATGGTTGACGGACAGCATACATTGAACGAATGGCTTACATCAGCAAACTGACTCATGCGCAGTGTCCAACTCCCTATTAACGGGACTTCCAGAACTGAATGTCAAGTCTGGGGAAGGATCAGTGGTGTTCTTGTCAGTGTTAATCAGTGGTACCTGAAGAGAGGTTTTCTGGGTTTCTGTTTCTTTAATGAGGATGAAACACACCTGGTTAACCTCTTTTCCAGTATCAGATCCCATCTTGGAGGCCTTCTGGTCCAGATCCCAGCTTCAGGAAGGGCGTTACTGTCAGCTCCCATCCAGTGGGCGGAAATAAGTGGTTGACCACAAAGCCTGTGCCTTATATTTATGACTAATGTCACCTGTTACACTAACCAGTGGTGTCCAATCCATATCAACAGGACTTCCAGAACTGAATGTCAAGTCTGGGGAAGGATCAGTGGTGTTCTTGACAGTGATAATCAGTGGTACCCTTAAGAGAGGTTTTCTGGGTTTCTGTTTCTTTAATGAGAACGAAACACACCCGGTTAACCTCTTTTCCAGCATCAGTCTCACCTTGGAGGCCTTCTGGTCCAGATCCCAGCTTTAGGGAATGGGCACTGTGGACACGAATACGTGCTTGACCACAAAGCCTATCCCAGATTTCTGACTTTTGTCCCCTATTCTACTAACCTTCAATATCTTATCCATTCTTAGGAGGACTTCCCAAGGTGATGCCAACCTGGAGGAAGACAGTGGTCCCCGTGACAGCTCCATGCCCCAGAACATGAAGGTAGGTTATCAGGGCTTGCATTTATCTTGCTTTGAGGAGTCCTACACAGCCAGCCTCGTTCAGTATCCAGTCCCACTATGAAGGCTGGCTGGCTTTTGTCCCCTTTGGTGATGGGCTTGGAGTTAGCCCAGCCCACGTTAGGTAGATGCCCACTGCACAGAGAGCATGCCCTGGAGAGACCATGTAGGTGGCCTGGACCACTGTCCCCCAGCTTCCAGTTCATTCTGAAAAGATGTTCTGGACATAATGACATCTCTGGGGAAAAAAAAGATTATTCTGAGATCAAGCTGAGACCTTTGTGTCAGGGAGTGGGGACTGGGTCCCTGACATTGGTCTGGGATGGGACCTGTTTATTTCTAACAAGAATTCTGGTGTTGATTTAGTTTAAATCTGGAGAAATTCCAGCTGTTATGCCAGTTTAGGGGAAAGGCTTTGTCCTCATCCCTGATCTGGGAGAAGTGAGCCGCTAGTTAACTACAGGCCGTGGGATTTACCAAGGACACACCTGGTCCACTGGCCATTGAATCTGATCAACCCTTAGGAGGCGATGCTGATGTCAGGGAAGAAGCTGGGTTTCTGTGGATGGTTCTTCTCCATGGTACTCGAGGAGAGGCTCCCTTTGGTGTGTTTGTTTCTTCTAGGACAAGTCATTCGCCTGACTACTCTTCAGTATCAGATGCCAGTTTGCGAGACTTCCTGCACAAGATGGAAGTGGTGGGCCCCAGTCCCGGGTGAGCGAGCTAACACCTAGGCTTCCCTCGCTCTGCACGTCGTGTCTGACGCTGGTGCTCCTTGCCAGTCCTTCCCAGGAGGACTCTGTGGAGGCGACGTCAGCCTTTGGGAGGGGAGGTGGCTCTTGGCCGGCCCTAGAACTAAGGCACAGAGGTAGACTGTCGGCAGTGTGTTGGTGTTGATGGCAGTATGCCAGGACTCCCGGTTCTGGACTCTTCTGCGGCATTTGGGGGAGGGCATGGGGTCCTTAAGAAGGCCCAGGTCATTTCCACTCAACCCCACTTTGTTTTTTGAGAGCCAGAGCACATGCGGTGGTGACGGTGACAGGCACAACCCAATCTTTCACATCCGCTGATGCACCCGCGCCATCCCACCCACCCGGAAAGAGCCCGACGCACGAGAGAGAAAGGTGAGATGTGGCAGAGGCTCACCAGGCCGGCCTGGGAGAGAAGAGAGGGCACAGTCCTACAGCTTCGTAAGAGGAGGCCTGAGGCTTGCTTTCCCTGGGGGTGTGACTCCTCTCTCCAGGCCTCTCAGGGTCTCGGCTGGCCTCCCTCCCTGCTGGGGCCGCAGAGAGTCTGGAGATCTCAATATTCCCCCTGTGATGAAAAAATTAGGGTGAAATGTGTTTGGCAGCAAACCAGAAAAGCCAGCCCAGAGTTGGTGCCAACATTTGGGTAACTGACTTCAGGAAAGGCGATTTGTTTTCATTCCTCATTGGTACCAACTTAAGTGGAAAGCAGTGGAGGGCACTGAACGGGGTTTCACCTGGAGGGCAGGGGCCTGGCCCTGTTCCCCACTCCTCTCCCCTACCCCATGGGAGGTTGTAGTGGGCACTCACTTGACTTACGACTAACCCCGTCCTGTACATCTGGTTTTACAACCACACCTTAGCCTGGAAGACTGCGTGGCCCGTTCAGCGCAGGGCCCTGGCTGTCAGCCCACTGCAGACCACGGCGCTGCCCTGGGACCACAAAATGCGGGCTCGATCGCTGAACTCTCTCCTGATGCACCGACCTCACTTGGGATGCCAACTCTTGGAGGCCTGTGGACTTCCAGGAGACCGTGGCGCCATCAGCAGGAAAGCTCCAATAACTGGAGGGAGGTTGTACACTAAACGTTCTCTGTATTGCTGGAAAATATTTCATGGGTGACCTCTTTCCAGTATCAGTTTTAAAGGGTTTCTTGGCTGATGTCCAGAAACCACTGCAGGACACTTGAATAGGGCACGTGACTTCGGGGCTCCTGCAGCGTAGACTCAGGAAAAGTCCCCAGAGGTCACACCAGCGTCGGTGAAGATTCAGCAGTTTTGTTTTTGTGTTTTCCGTTTTTGTGGTTGTTTTTTGTTCTGTTTTTGTTTTTTATCAGTGCTAATCTTCGATACTCGAAGGAGAGGTCGTCCGTGTTGTCTTCTCTTTATTTATGATGAAACATACACGGGAAACCTCTTTTTTAGTATCAAACCCCACCCTGGAGGCACTTCCTGTTCCCGATGCGGCCTTCAGGGAAGGGAAAGTGCCAGCTTCACTCTGAGTAGGCACAAGGAAGGCGGACCGGGTGACATGGGTCGCGGGGTGGAGGGCGGTGCGGCGTGTGGCCCTCGGGACCCCGCCCTCCCGTGGACAGCTCCTTGGAAAGGAGGCCATGTTTGGGAAAGGGCCCATGTGTTTGCAGTGGAGGGAGGTGGCGCCCTGTGGTTTTCGTCTGTTTGATGACTCACGGTGGGTGGTGGCTCTTCGGGGGGGGGGGTCTCGCTCGGATGGCTTTCTGGACACACCAGCCGCGTCATTGAAGGGACTGTAATGGCAGCCGCTTTCCAGGGTAGCTGAGAGGGTGGTAGACCGGTGACGTGCACTTCATTTATGCTGTAGGTCACCCGTTTGACTATCCATCAGCACCCAGTTCATCTGTGGGATGACATCTTGGTGCACGTGGAGACTTTGGTGAAGATGTAGGAGGGTTTGGGGCCAATATGAATGCAGTGTTTACACAGGGGTCACCGTTTTGGTCCAGCGGGATCCCCGTCTCATCTTTTTAAAATAAATACAGCAATCATTAGTCAATAATCTTCTCTTTCAGGCTCAGATCCTGCCCAGGACTGTCTACCTGACTACAGACAAGGTCAAGGAAGAGGCCTTGCTATCAGGGCCCCCACCAGCGGGGGGCCCACCCCACCGCGCGCGTTGAAGGCCGGATGTGTGTATCACCTGGCGCATGGGTCCAGTCTGTCCTCGGGATGGTCGGTGGGAGGGCATGTGTGCACCGTAGTGCTAAGGCGGGGAGTGTCTGTGGCTGTGAAGTCAGCTCTATTCTGTGGTATCCGAACAGAGCAAGTCTGTTGTGTCGATGATGAATGTTCCACGGCCCGTCTCTTTTTCAGCGGGAAACTTTACCCCAGAGGATTTCCTGGATGTGAAGCCAGATTCCAGGCAGGGCCATTGGTGTCCACACCATGACTGGTGAGTGAGCGGATGGGTGCCTGAGGAGCTCCAAGTGTGGTTTTGATGAGCCCCTCCTGGGTCATTACCTCTTCGAATTAAGCCCTTCTCTGGGCGGGTTTCAAGTCCATGCTCATTAACTCGGGGAAAGAGGCTTTGTTGTCATCACTCAGCTCTGTGTGTGTTGTCCAGCTTTTCTTGACTTGTGAGGACCCAAACGGACTGGATGCTTTTCAGTGTTGGCTTCAATCGGAGAGGCATTCTGGCTGTGACACCAGCTTGAGGGAGGGGACCTCATCACCGGAGGTATGGCTGTGGATGTTTTCCCCCGAGAGCACGTGTTCTGTTTAGCACATGTCTCCTGGCCCTGTAATCCAAGGCATCCCTTCCCCCCACGCCTCAGGACAACTTGTGGAGACAGGCCTACTCTGTGCAGTGAAGGTAGGAGGGGACATCTCTCCCCGTCCCCTGGGGCTGGCCAACTCGTTGTTCCCACACCGATGGCAGGTGCACAAGAAAGTAAGTGGCTCCTTAACACTGATACTTACAACTGGTCCATTTCTGCCCATGTGTATTTGGCCGAAGCCGATCATTTGGCCAAGCCCAAAGACAAGGGGTGGGCGTACACACCAGCTACGAGGCCGTCGTGGCGAGGTGCAGATGCGGGGACGGTGAGTGCATGGAGCCAATGGGCCGGTGGTCCTCACGGGCCACTGAGAACTTGGGTTTCCTTTATTACTCATTCATAACTCAGTAACCTCCATGTCCTCTTTGCAGCGCGAGCACCACCTCGAGCTAGGGCTGATCAGCAGAGGCGATAGCGGTCAGGGCCCAGGGTCTTTCCATTTCATTCGAGGCCATGTTGCCCATGAGCCATTTTGTGTGTTTTTGACCAACATTAGACCTCCGTGGCACGCATCCCATGACGGCGTGCCGCCTGCCCGGAAGCCGTGCCGCCCAGCCGCTCTGACACGATGTGCGGTACTTAATGAGAAGTTGCCCGTGTTTTTTTCGCTTTATTTGTGACGAAACATTCGCGGTGCACTTCTTTTTCAGTATCCAAATCTGCCTCGAGGACTGCTTGGTTTGGGCGCCAACTTCAGGGAAGGCACGTGGGCTGTTGTTGTGGACTTGGGTCAAGATTTTTGCTACCCTGCATGTTTTCCCCCTTCCTCGGTTTCCCCTGATTTTGGTCCTGCAAGTGCCCCTCTTCCTGCCGTGTGGCCTGGGTTGGACTGAACCCCCTTCCCACCCCCATCTCCTCACACCATACACACACCACCCCAGGATTAAGTGAGTTGCTTTATCCCTCTCTGTTCGCTGTTGCAATTGATCCAAAGATGGGCCCCTAACTCTTTACACTGAGCTAATGAGATGCCAGGTGTTTCCTGAGGCTTCTGGGAAAGGAAGTGTTTCTCCATTTCCTGTGAGAGCTTCCAGAGTAGACCCTGTATGGACCCTTCCACCATGTGACATGGTAGTGTGAACCTTGATGCTCCCACGGCCATTTAATGACCAAGAGGAGAGGGCCTGGGTCTGGGCATGGCAGAGCTGTGCAGCCCCAGAGAGGGAAATGTGTACCATAAAAGGCATAGATTGAGGAGTTAGAGAGGAACCAGGACCTGGGTGACATTATTTGAGCCCCTGGATCAAACCCTGCCTGAAGCTTGCCCTGCCTCTTCACTTGTGGGTTATATAAGCCTTTGAGTTATATAGAACCTAAAAATCTCTTTATTGTTTAAGCCAGTTTGAGTTGGGTTTTATCTTACTTGGGCTAAAAGCAGATGAGAGCCTCGTGCATTTTTTTTTTTCAGTGATGTGTGTCTCTTGGTTCAGCTATCCTTGTTATCCTATCTAAGGCAGATTCTTAGTAAAAAGTGACTTTTTCTTATGAACTTACCATGTTTGTACTTTAAATGTATTAATTTATGAATGACAATTCCTGATTAATGTGTTTTGTATCCAGGGCAGGGCCACTGGCATGGGCCCCTCTCCGGGGCAGCTGAAGGATGGCAGACCCCAAAGCATCTCCCTTGACCCATTCACCCTCAGACTCCCTCTCTCCTCGGAGGACTTTCCTGGACATGCTGTGCACTTTGGGGAAGACGTTTTTCCTCGCACCTGGTGCCCTTTGGCCCTCTCTTGACGGGTTTGCTGTATTCACCACAAGTCATACTAAACTCTAGACTGCTGGTGTTTTAGGGCCCAGCCGTGCCTCGAAGGAACCAGAAGCTGCTTTGAGGAGGGGATGCCATCAGAACCACGGGACACACAGGAGAGCTGATGCTGGGCTGGTGGCATGTTTTGCCTAATTCAATATCCTCGGTCTCCTGTCCCTTAAGAGGAGGCCGTCCCAGAACCACCGACTCTTGGGAGAAACTCTCTTTCGGGGTGCAGACTGTCCTGTTTTCTCCGGAGTGCCGCTCTCCAGGAGCATCTGTGGAGTTCACAGTAAATACTCTGGAACCCGTCTGCCGTGATGGTTGATTCCCCCCCGGGAGGACGAACTGGGGTCGTGGAGCCGAGGGACCGGTCTGCTTCATCCACAGGGACGACCGCACGCCCCACCTGACTCGGTGTCAGCTTCGCCTGCGAGGGTGTCCCGGATGTGCTGCCCCTGCCCAGGTGAGCTGGCGCCCCCCTGCTTTCGCGCACGCGTGGGATGGATGGCGCTGACCCGGCTCTGACCCTCGGTGTCCTTTCTCCCGCAGGTGGACGGCCAGAGGGAGTGAGTGTGCACGCGCCCGCCTCTGGTGCCTGGGAAGAAGTTGCCCGTGTTATTTTCGCTTGATATGTGTCGAAACAAACATGGTGCACTTCTTTCTCGGTATCAAATCTCACCTTGAAGAGCTCCCTGGGCCCAGCGGAACTGTGGAGAAGGGACCGTGGTGTCACCGCCCATCTCTGTATGTACGTGGAGGGTCTGCCCCTTGGCCCGCGTGTTGGCAGGGTCAGGGACGTGCGGCGTCGGGCCACCTGCAGCCCAACCACGGGCAATGTCCACCTCGAAGGACAGGTGCAGCTGGGGAGGCCTCGGTCCCATGCCAGCTCCCCAGTGCAGGGGGGCTGGGGAGACCTACTTCCAGGCTCGCTCCTGAAGAATCCCCCTAACATTTGAAAGGAGCTCAGGTGACAACAGCCAAAACACTGCTACAGCCCTACAGACAAGTAGCCAGTGAAAACCATCCACCAGCTCCCTCCAGAGACGTGAGCAGACGGCTGCCAGGTGGATGTAGTTCAACTGTGATGTGTCACCTGGCGGACGGTCACCCACACTTGCATAGTGGAATTGATTGGGGACACCAACTGTGGTGGAAGGCGGCTGTCCCTGTGGTTCTGGGAGAGGGGTTCCCCAGGGTGGTCGTTATGTTAGGACTAACCACCCCCCAGCCTGACTCTTTCCAGGTTCCCAGCCCCGGGCACCTCGGTGCTGTCAGCAGAGAAGAGACGTCGCTGTCGGCCCCCAGGCAGGACCACAGAATGGATGTGACTGCAGGACATGTGCCTCGTGAGTGATCCTGCTGTCCGGGTCTCTCAGCCTCCACGCTAATCCATCCTTAGGCCGTCTTCCTGGAGGAGGGGGCCCCGGGGCTCCACGGACGGCTCTGTTCTGTGGTACTTGAAGAGAGGTTTCCCCAAATGAATTCACTGTACTCGTGACGAGTCATTCTTGGCCAGCCTCTTTTCAGTGCCAGATCTGACTGGGAGGAAAGGATGTTTGAGCAGAGCGTCTCGGTGGTGTCAGGACCTCCCTGGGGTAAGTAATGGGTCATGGTCCAGAGTGTGCGCATGGCGGTCATGGTCGCGTCGGCCGCTCACCCTCCGTTTCTGTCTTCCCTAGGAGGAGTCCCTGGAGCTCTGTCAGCTGGGACAGGATGCCACACGGGGTCACTCTTGGGGCTACATTTTGGTACTAGAAAAGAGGTTATCCGTGTTTCTTCGCTTTATTTATGACGAAAAATACGGGTGCACTTCTGTTTGAGTATCATATCCCATCACCGAAGCCCGGCACCGACCGATTTCCGGGAAGGGAGCTTGCCGGCAGCCCCCAGCGCCGGCCCAAGCAGATACCTGCGCGGCCGTAGCCCCTGGTCCATCCGTCCTCCAGGGCCGGTCCTCCCTTCAGAGATCCTCCTGGAGGCAAAAACACCTTGGGAAGAGAAGCAGCAGTCTTTGCGTCAGGCTCGTCGGTAGCCTGTGAAGAAAGGCCTTCCAAGATGGGGCACACGTAGTTAACCTGCTGAATCTTCTAGGCCCATCCTAGATGATGGGGGGCCAGCCTCAGGGACGGCCAGCCATGGGAGCACGTCCCCCCGGGTTTCTGAGCTCAGCGTAGCGGGCGGGCTGCGTGTGCGTCCTGTGCATGCCTTGTACCACCTGGCCTGTGGACCCTCTGCAGCCCAGAGGAGTCTCTGCAGCGTCTCTGCAGCCCAGAGGAGATGCTCCTGGAGGGGATTCTGGTTCTGAGGCACCTGTTGAATGGGAAGAACTGCTGTCCCATGATGCCTTTGTTTTATGTCCGAGAAACGTGAAAGGTACAGTACTCTTTCCATTGATCCTCATTTTCCATCTTGGCGGGCTTCTGAATCCTGCTGCTAATGTCAGGGAGGGCCGCTGTTCCCTGCAGCACCCCAGGTAGGCCGGAGAGAGGCCCCGAGGGAGCAGCACATCTTGGCTGGTGCGTGCTCCCTGTGCGCGAGCCCTCACCCTCTGTCTCCTTTGCAGGAGGATTCCCTGGCAGCTGGAGGAGAAGCAAGGTCACAGAAGCTGGTCTGAGATGTTCGAAAGGAGGTTGTCCGTGATGTATTTGCTTTGTTTATGGCAGATATTGCACGGTTGATCTCTTTTCCTCATCAAATGCCTTCTTGAAGGACCCGCGGCACGTGGTGTCAGGTTCAGGAATGGGTGTGAGTGTGAGATCCTCTCCCCCACTCGGAGGGTATGAGAACAGATGGTTGACCAGATGGCAAGTGTTTTCCTTCATTTACTTATTTTGAGATCTGAGAATTTATTGAATGAATCACCATATAATCCTGTTGCCGAAGGTAAATCTATAAATGTGGAAAGTTAGGTTCTGTGACACCAGTTGCTTTGAAAAATTGACAAAGAAATGTGAACAAAAAAATGTTTAATATGGTTTTCAGAGTTTGAGAAGAATCCCAAATATACACTTTCCAGCCCCTTGGTTTCCAAAGCTTAACCTCTACGGGGAAGCGATAAGACAGACATAGGCTGCAAAAATTGAAATGACAAATACGAGATGATCGTGGGAATTTTTACAAATATGTGGCAGGTGTACTGATGTTTTAGTATGTAACTTAGTTTAATGTAATTTTATTTTAACAATAACTGTTTTTTAGAGGTGTGAAATACCAGGTTGTTCGGGGGAGGTTTCCAAATGGGTGAGAGAGAGAGAGACTGTGGGGTCTTTGACTCTTCAAATGCCCCTGTCTCCGGTCTCAGCTAGTGGTCAGGGGTTTCCCCAGCTCCCCTGGACATACGCTCTGACTTATCTTTCTTCCAACCTCCTGGAGGCCACACTGCTATGATTAACACATACTTTTTCCTTACACCTGGCGAGGGCTCCTCAGGATTTGGGGGCAAGTGGTTTATTCAAGAAGCACTTTAGGGAAGGGCATTCCAGGAGGGAATGAGGGTGGCAGGGGAGGGGAGGTAGCCATGCCATGAGCAGACAGGACTCTCAGCTCCCTGACATTTGGTACCCTAACCAACATTTTAGCCCTATCAGGACACCTGGGGAGTGATGCCGGACCTCTTGGAAGCGACAACAGGTGGGTTGGCTATGCCATCGTGGGATACCTGAGGAGGAGCTCGGTGGCTGGTCGCTACATCTATCCCAGATCCTGTCTGGCTGCCTGCATTTCAGTGAAAAAAAAAATTGTCCAGCCAGTTGGTTATTCCTCCTCGAGAGCATGCCTTCCTCGTTCATGGCCGTGCTTGCAGGAACCAGCCCTGGGTACACACCTGATGTTGGCCACAGAGGGTATGTACTTTATTTATGACTTAGACCCTCTGAGCCCCTAACTAGCCGTGTCTCATTATTCTTGCCGGGCTTCCTGGAGGCAGCACCCACCTAGGGAGCGTGGCCTTGCTCTGATGGTATGTGAAGAACACCTGGCCCCGTGTGTTTGCTTTATTTATGACAGATCGTGCTTGGGGGCTCTGGGACGGGGGGATCAGGGTGGCTTCTTCAACAAGCCGCATCTGGACGGGGGGGACTCCGGCTCTTTGTAAATGAGGGCTGTTCCTTGGTCCACGTTATCCTCAGTATCTATTTGTCCTTAGGAGGAACGCCCAACCCCACCCTTTGTGACAGGCAGTGGTTTTCACGTGCAAGACATTTCTGGAAACAAGTCCGGCCTTAGGAAAACAGCATCAGTGTGGGTGCCCCTCTGTGGACTGTGAATGGAGGGTTGGCCACAGAGCGTGTGCTGTGTTTACGAAGAAGGCCACCTGGCCCGCTTGTCTCCAAGTCTGGAATCTGTTTTCAGGAGGACTTCCTGGCGGTGATGACAACTGAGTCTGGGGTCATTGGTGCTGTTGGATGCGTGCTTTACCGAGGATCGATGGCACCTACTTCGGTAAGTCTCTGTGTTCAGTCCACCTGAAGGATGATTTTTCTGGAAGTTGTGCCATGTTTTTCAGGGGGTGGCGGCAGCGGTTGGTGAATAACCATGCTTTGCTGCCCCTTGGTTGTATTTGAAGAGATGCGATTTGAAATCTCTTTCTCTAATACACTCCTAACAGCCCATCCCATTGACTTCTCAAATCCTGGCTACTGGGACCTTTTGGATACAAGTCTCCTTTTCTGGAAGGTTCTTTGGTGTCCTCATCCCTCTAAGGTATGTGAAAGGACGCTCGACGATCAGCATACACTTCTGTGTGGCCTTTGCCTTTGGGTTCCTTAGGCAGGCTTCAGAGTTGGGGCTGACTTTAAGGACTTTGTGGAGTTTCTTTCTTTTGTCTGTGATATTTCTGGAACTTAAAGAATGGTCATCCCTCCTGTGCTTGCTTTATTTATGGTGAATTTTTGAAGTACGTCCCCTTTTTCAGAACCAGACCCTGCTTTGGATATAGTCATGGCCGTGAAATGCCCATGAGATGCTAGGGTGATCCTCCCCAGGGTGAGGGAGAGCAGGGCCCGCCCCTAATCGTGTGCCTGGTAACCAGGTCTGTTATCTGGACACGACAAGGCCAGGGCCTGGTGTTACAGTTCCTTCACAGAGTGTCAAAGGTCCTTGACTGCCCTGGGATGCTTTTATTCGTGATGAATTATGTTCAGGTTAGGGCTTTCCAGGTTTGATATTCAGAAGGTGGATGTTCCTTCTATGTTTACAGGATTTATAGTTAATCATAGAGGAAAATCCACATGTTTGATATTTGAAGTTGCTTTTAAAACGTTTCTGAACACGAAACCCACCCCCCCACCAGGGGAAACAGAGGAAGGTTAATGTGTACCGCCCCCCCACCCCTCCCGCCAACAGAGGGAGTGAACGGAAGACAGAGCCCAAAACTTAGGTTCTGGTTAGGTGCTGTCCTCAGAGCTGACTACCACCCTGCCACCCCAGCAGGCCGAAGCCGAGCGCGCCCGCCCCGCGTTACCTCTGTTTCTGACGGATTGTGCTCAGGTTCAGGCTTTACAGGACTAAATCCTTCTTTGGTATTTAAAAGGTGGATATTCCTTCTATGTTTATGTTATTTATGGTTAAACATAGAGGAAATTCCACGTTTTCAGTATCAAATGCTGCTGGGAAGCATGGCTGAACTGATGTCACCGTCAGGGGAGCCGGGGGGGTGAGCCCCTCCAGGGTAAGTGGAAAGATGGTGGACCCCAGCCCATGCGCTTTCTTCGCGCCATATGCCTGCGGACCACCCCCCGCGCCCCCCGCCCCACCCCTACCCCCCCACCCTGTCTCGCGACCCCTCTGCCGAGCTGCCACCTCGGGGAAGAGGCTGGGGTCTGTGGTCACGGTTTCTCCGCGGCAGCCAACGCGCCTCTCACTTTTGATGGATTGTGCGTAGGTTCACGCTTTCCAGGATTAATCTTCTTTGGTATTTAAAAGGTAGATTTTCCTTCTATGATTACGTGTTTGATGGTTAATCATAGAGGAAAATCCACGTTTTCAGTATCAAATGCTGCTTTGGGAAAATGGCTGGCCTGAAGCCGCGGTCAGGGGAGCAAGATAGGGCCGCGCCCCCCGCCAGGGTAAGTGAAAAGCTGGTGGACCGCGGAACATGTGCTTCGTTCGAGCCATATGTCTGCCGACCATCACCTTTAGAAGCCCCCGCTCGCGGAGGAGTCCTCTGGGCAGAGAGACCGTGGCGTGTCGTCACAGCTGGGCCACGCGACCGAAGGCGACTTGCTTTGCTGTCTCGCTTCTACTTTTGATGAACTGTGCACATGTTTGTCCGTTCCAGAACTCAGTTTTTCTTTGGTATTTAAAAGGTGGATATTCCTTCTATGTTTACGTGATTCATAGATAATCATAGAGGAAAATCCATGTTTTCAGTATCAAATGCTGCTTTGGGAGTATTTCTGGAGGAGACTGTAGGATGAGAGCCCCTCCCCGGGACCCGACCCCTAGCCCCCCGGGGCCTGGGCAGGTGAAAACGTGGTGGGCTGCACATCGTATGGTAATTACGGACAAACGCCAAGGATCCTACAGGCTTAGAAGCCATTTCTCACTGGGAGGCCAACTTGGGGAGGTTATTATGTGGCGGGTCTGCTGTCCGGGTTCTGCGTGGAAACTCGTCCACCCTACGTGACTTTCATTTTTGATGACTCAAACACAGGTTCACGTTCTCCTGGACAGAATCCTTCTTTGGTATTTAAAAGGTAGATTCTCCTTCTATGAGTACATTATTTATGATTAATCATAGAGGAAAATCCACGTTTTCAGTATCAAATGCTGCTGGGAAATCTCCAACGACGAGAAGTCGCCATCCAAGAAGAGATGGTGTGGGTACCCCTGCCGGGTACGGGAGCCGACCACAGGGTAGCCCCACGCTTTGTATGGGATACGCCCTCGGCGTCTAATGTGCTGTTTCCAGACTGTTCTCAGTACCGCCTCACTGACCTTGAATGAACTTTGTTCTCTGTGTGTTTCCCATGTTTATGATAAGTTTTCTGGAATCAACCTCTTCTGCAGGAACTTTAGAGAGTACTGTCGGTTTCGGGCTGTCGGTTTCGGGAAGGGGCACCGGTGGGGGCAGCAGGGGGTATGGGCCGAGTGGGCACGTGATTCCCCCATGGGTGCGGACTCCGCACACGGCGCATGCCTCCCGCCCGCTGACCCCACGTATCCGATCTGTTTATCTTAGGCTCACTTCTGGAGCTGATGCCAACTTTGTCCCAGAGCCAGTGGCCTTCCTGCCAGTACTCTCGTTTGCTACTTGAAGAGAGGTTATCCTTCGTGTGTTTGTATGATTGTAATGAATATGCAAGGACAAGCTCTCTCTGAGGAGCAAATCCCTCCTGGGAAGGCTGCTTGGAGACCAGGCTGACTTCTGGGACCCAGCAGAGGGCCAGGACAGCTGCAGGGCTGGCAGGTGCATGGTTGGCCACTGGGCATTTGCCTCTTTTCCTGCTCTTTGTGACCTGGTGCTCCCGCCCTCCCCGTCCCGTGCATCTTTCAGAGAACTTTCTGGAAGAGATGATGACTTGGGAGATGATGCACTGGTTTTCCTTTCAGAGCTGCCGTTCTGTTTAGAAAGCGGCGCTTCCCTGGGTGGGCCTGCTTCGTGTAAGGCTGACAGGATGCCAGGTGCTGGCAAGAGACCTTCACCTCCCAGATACGGTGGAAGGCTGCTCAAGAGAAATGTCAGTGTCTAGCTGAGATCTGGGTCATTCGGCCCACCCACCCTTCACACCCAGCCCATTCTTGGGCTGACTTCTGAGCCTTAGTGTCCACCTAAGGGAAGGGGATGGGTTAGTGCCAGTCCGGAGGAAGGGACCGGGGTGGCCCCAGAGCACCCAGTGTTTGTATGAGACTTGCTGCTGGGACCATTAAGCCTCAGTGGCCTCTGTCCATAGGCAGCCCCTTGGCATCACTGCTGGTTGTGATGGAAGGACCCGGGACTCTTGACGTCATTATCTCTTAGTTAGGGAGCACTGGCCCACAGCGATTGCAGTTCCTTCTGCGGAACCTTGCACTAGTTGGGTGCTTTGGGCGGCAGTGCAGGTGGCTTTCTGGACACATCGCCAAGTTCAAAAGCATGCCTGTCGGCACCGCTACTGGATTTGCGAATGGGCGGCCCATCGTGGAGTGTGTTGGTTTTCTCTTTTTGCTTCCCCACCCCCCATGATGCATGCTATTTTGTCTTCTACCCCCAGGCGGCCAATGCGTTATCAGGTGGACTTCCTGGAGGCAGTGTTTTGGGACAGAGGCAGCAAGTTTCCCCAGGGCAGTTTTGCAGGCCCTGAGGGATGTCGGCCTTTGTCTGTCCATTTTATGTCGGGTCATGGAGGATTGCCTGCCTGTGGGGAGACAATCCTGTCTTGGAGAGATGCTAGAAGTACAGTGCACCTCAGGGCTGGGTCACAGCATGCAGGGGGCAGGGTTGTCACCGGCCCCTCCCCCTGGTCTCAGGCCCCGCAGGAAGAGACCACTCCGGAAGACGCAGCGTGGTCCTCACTGGAGCTGCTCTTTGGTACTTGAAGAGAGGATACCCTTTGTATGTTCACTTAATTAATGGCGAATATACAGGGGGAGACTCTTATTTGCGTATCAAACTCTGACCGGGAAGGCGCGCAGACCCAGCTCCATCTTCAGGACAGAGATGTCAGCCTGATGTCAGCCCTTCCCAGGTATGTCCCCGCTTCCCTGGGCCCAGGTGTGGGCTTCGGCTGCGATGCTGACCCTGGGCTCCTCCTCGGGGGGACTCCCCCGAGGCTGTGCTATGCTGGTGGGGGCAGGGAGTGGGGGGCCTTTTGCACATGCCTCCTCTTGTCTGCACTGAGTTTAATGGTGGTTTGCTTTTTTAAAGATGAGTTATGCATGGACCTGCCCTTTGTCAGTACCGAGTCATACCCAGGAGCATCCCGGTGCAAAGTCAAACTCAGGAGACCGACCTTGATACCAGCCCCTTTCAAGGGTAACACATGAGTGACCACAGAGCACCGGCTTTATTTAGGATGGTCTCAAGTCTGATGGACCAACCCCCACTAGTCCGTCCTGCAGGGCTTCCTGGAGGTGGCATCAGCTTTGGGAGAGAGGCTGAGATTTGCTCATCAGTGCTCCTCTTCAGTGTTCAGATGGACATTGCCCTGCTCATGGTCCCCGAGACGAATCTGTAAGAGCTCTTTCTTTTTGTGATTTGTGGTTCATGTCCTGCCCTGGAGACAGTGTCCTCCACAGGAACTGCTGGGCTCTGGGGAAGAGCCATGGGAGCCCGTCCCCCTGGGCCAGGTATGTGAACATGGGAAGGTCAGAGGGACGTGCTTCTGTCTCAGTGTTTGTCTTCCGGTTCTCTAACGGCCTGCATCTCGTTCACCCCTAGGATGATGGCTGGGAGAAGAGCACTCCGGTTCTGTTTGCAGAGACAGTTCTTGGGCTGTGTGACCGTTGTCTTTGCCCTGCTTGCCGTGGGGGTCAGTTGGCCCTGGGGCCAGCCTCAGGGAACGAGCACTGCGGCAGCCCCCATCAGGGACAGATGTCATCTGAGCGAGGTGAGCGCCTCACCTGGGGGATGAGTCAGGTCCCCTGCTGACCTGTAGCCTTCACTTGCCGCTCCTTCCGTGGGGGCCACCTCAGGGGAGAGGCCGCCGTGGGGAACTGGCTGTGGGTGTGCGTTCTCCATTACTCTGTGGTACGTGGGGTTTGACTCCTTTTCCATAGAAACTGTCCTAGCATGGCTTCCTGGGCATGATGCCAACCTCCAGGAGGGTGGTGGGGAGGGAGCTGATTCTGAGAATGACATCGATGTTTATGCCTCTGTGGGAGATACGATGGGCTGCTGACCACAGGGCCTTTGCTTTATCTACAATGTAAATATGCCCGGTCCCCTTGCCCTCAGTGCCCAGTGTGTTATCAGGAGAACTTCCTGGAGGAGGTGCTCATGCACGTTCCACCCCTGGTGTCGTTTTGCAGAAATCGAGAGGCTGAGCTCTGTGCGTGCACTCAAAGGCTGTGGGGTTGATCTCCTTCTCAGGAACAAGTCCTGAGCTGGAGTGATTCCTGGATACGATGCCGATTACAGTGGAGGGGTACTGGCGTCCCTGCCCCTCCCTGGGCTCCGTGGGATGGGGAGCTGACCAACGGGCACACACCTGGCAGGAGGTGTTTGCCCTCGGGTCTGCCGATCTGCATGTCCCACCCCTCCCTAGGACGGATCCCAGGAGACGAGGCCAGGCCTGAGAACCATAGCGATGGACCTGCCCAATGCTCATGTTTGGTACTTAAAGCGAGGTTGCCCTTTGTATATTCGGTTTATTGACATAGAATATACAAGGGCAAGCTCTCTGTGAGTATCAAACCTTGTCTGGGAGTCTTCTTGGACCTAGTCACACCCAGCGAGGGATGCGGTATGTGTGTGCATGACTGTGCGTGTCCATTTGCTGTGTGGCAGATCGCTCAGTGGGTTACCGCTCTTCGGAGGGGACTTCACGGGTGCGTGGCCGACTCTAGGGAAGGAACGGCCCAGGCAATGTCACCTCTCCCTGTGATGTGTGGGAGGGTCAGGAGGCATGCGCTGTGTGTGTGGTCTGGGTCCCGCGAGGGCCAGGTCAGCGCTGGCGAGGGGCGGTGTTTGTTGTCACTTGTGATTCGGTCCGTGAGCCTGCACGCTTATGCCTGGTGCGTGCCCTGGTCCACTAACCCGCAGCGTCTAATTCATCCCCAGGACTGCGCCTTGAAGACGGACCAAGTCCTCCCAAGGCAGTGGCTTTCTTTTCCGTGCTAACCTTTGGTACTTGGAGAGTGGTTATCCCTGTCCTGTTCGTTTTACTCATGTCGAATCGTACAGGGTCATCCACTTTTTCAGTATCAAGAGCGCAGACCGTAGAGTTCGATTTCCTGTGTTTGGATCCCGCCTCTGACACTTACTAACCATGCAACATTGGGCAAGATCTCATCGCGCTGTGCCTGCCGCCTCGCCTGTCGGAGGGGGGTCGTGGGGGCTGCTGGGGGCTGATGGAGCGACGGCTTGTACGTGGCTTAGAGTAGAGCCTGGCGCTTGGCACGTCCTAAGTGGTAGCCGTTACGCTCACGTGCCGTGACCTCGGTGCTGGTGGTGGTGGTGGTACGTTCCCTCCTTGGAGTTTTGGAGCAAGGTCGAGATGTGGACATCAAGCCCTCCCTCAGGTATGTGAATGGATTGTCGAGACTGGAGGGGGGGCCACATTTATGCTAGGGGCCCCCCCGAGGCTCTTCATGGGGAGCAGCGGAGTCCTTCTCGTGCTGGCACTCAGAAACATGGCCAGCTTCGGTGGGGTCGGCAGGGCCAGTGAGAACATTCACTCCATGTCAGGGGACAACCCTTGGGTTCTTGACCTCCGCCGCCACCCACCCTCTGAGGGCCTTTGGGCGTGGACGCCAAGCTGTGTGAGGAGCGGGTTCGGGGAGCTTGTCCCCCCAGTGCTGAAAGAGCGGCTGTCAGAGGTGCATGGGGCTTGCGTGCGTGCGTGCGCGGCGTGTTGCTGCGTGTGCGTGCGTGTGCGGTGTGTGTGCGCGTGCCTGGGTTTGCTGAGTTTCAGTCACTGTCCAAGCCTGAGCCAGAGACCTGGAGGTGCCGGTGTTCCTGTCCGCGCTGTTTCATACTTGAGGAGAAATTATCCTTGGTGTGTTCGCTTTGTTTGTGATGCATCATACAAGGACAGTTTCTTTTTGAGTATCAAATCCTGCCTCACAGACTTCCTGGACTCGATGGCCAGTTCCGTAAAGGGCTGCGTGCGGCACCCCTCCCCGGGGCTCATTCCGGGCTGGGGGACGAGCGAGCATGCACTTGGCTCGTGGTGGGGGCCCTGGAGGCGGGGCTGAGCTTGGCCAGGGCCCAGTGGGCTCCTTGGTGCCGCCGCTGACTTGCGTTGGTCACGGGCAGGTGTTAGGTGGGGCACGGCATTCGAGGCTCATCCTTCCTGCTTCTGGGACGTGAAGCCAACCTCAGGGACAGGGCGTTGTGTGAGTCCCGAGGGTGTAACTGGTCCCCCAAGCATGTGCCTGACCCTCAATGTGTGAAGCTGACCTGCTAACCCTTATTGTCCGGACCGCCCGGGAAGAACTTTCTGGAAGGGACACTGACTTTGAAGAAGATGCCAAGCTCTTCTGGATGGTACAGTTCTTTGGTGCTTAAAGAATGGTTGTCCGTAGTATGGTCTCTATATTCATGGTGATTAATATCGGACAACCATTGTTTTAGTATCCAAATTTGCTTCAAAAGTTCTCTCAAGCACAGTGCTGACTTCAGCAGGAGGACGTCGACTCCTGCCCTCCCGTGGAGCATGACTGTTCTGAAGATCTAGAATAATTAATTCAGTGGCCCTGCGATGCAAGCCATCAGTGTGACTTCCTTGCACTAATACTGGCGTTGGGGTGGAAGGGGCCACTTGGAAGATGTTCAGCTAATTTTCCAACTGTCTTTATCTTCTTGTTCTTAAATATTAGCCACGAGGGGTCCCTCGGACAGATGCTGGCTCCAGGCATCTCTCTAGGCACCTAGGTGGTGGACTGGGGCACCTGGGTCCCACGTCCCCTGGTCTTTGGCATATATCCTGAGCATGGAGGACTTCCTAGGGGAGGCGCAAACATTCAACACACTATGCTTCCTGCCACTCGTATGGCTCAGTGCTCCTGAGCAGCTGTGTAGTGAAAGTTCTGTTTATCCTCAGCCACGTGCCTTCCTTTGGGCCCACTTTATCTTGGACTCTCGGATGGAACACAGACTTTGCGAATAAGACATTGTGGTCAGCGGCACCTCTGGGGGTGTGTGTGTGTGTGTGTGTGTGAGTGTGAGTGTGCGTGTTCTTGTATGTGTGAAGTACTAACTAGAACAGTGTTCCTCAAACCATAAAATGCTTCTAAGATTTTCATCACCTAGGGATCTTGTTAAAAGGCAGATTCTGATTCAGGGACCAAGATTCTGCATTTTTAGCAAGTTCCCAAGTGATGCTAACGCTGCTGGTCGGTGGACAACACTTGGAACCGTTCGGGGCTGGATCTCATGTGCCTTATTTGTGATGTGCATGCCCGGGTCCCCCGCCTTCCATATGCCATCCATCCTGAGAGAGCCTCCCGGAATCAACACGCTGCTCTCTGGTTCGTGAACAACAGTGATCTGTGATGGGCTCCCTGGATGCATCAATGTCATGAGATTACTCTTCTTTAGAATCGAATCGTGCCTCAAATTGCTCCTCAGATACAAGGCTGCGTCAGGGAGAGGCCCCGAGTGTCCGCCCAGAGCAGAACCTGTGAGGTGCCGGGTCAATGGCATAACTGATGACTTGGCCCCTCTAATTCTGTACTCCTTCCTTTGCAGTCAGTCTGGAGGAGATGTTCCTGGCACCGGGGCCATCTTGCGGCAGAGACCTTGTCTCGGGGATCAGTGACGCTCCATTTTATCAGAAGAGGTATATGTATGACACACATTCATCTGCTGACTACCTCTTGTCATCAAATCCCATCTGCCAGGAATCCCTGGAGCAAAGTTTCTTGTTGTTATAGAACCTGCCTTGGAAGTCTTTTGGGGCGTGAACTTTGGGGCTTGGATGGTGGTGTCAGGGCCAAGGTAGGCCCTGGGACCCGAGTGTTGGAGTGGATGGCTGATTCCGGCACCTGCGCTCTCTTCACAGCTTGTGAACGCCCGGCTCCCTGACTTTTGGGATTCAGCTCGTCCTGAGAATTTTCCAGAGGCAAAGGCACCGGTGGGGAAGAGGCCATGGTTTTCGTATCAGAGCTATTCAGGGATATTTGAGGAGAGGTTATCCGTGTTCTGTTCGCTTCATTCATCATGAATAATACATGGTTAACCTCTTTTTGAATATCAAACTCTGCCTCGGAGGGCCGCCCGCACAAGAGACGTGAGAGTGTGTGTTTCTGGTGTGTGATGTGAGCCGGGGGCCCATCCTGAGCTTCGTGAGGCATGCTTCCTGGAAGGGAGGCCGGCGGGGGGAAGAGCCCGGGGTGACTTTGCCGTGTTTTTGCAGTGAACTTGCTGTGTTTTTTGATTTGTACAAAGTCGGCCCCATTTCAATGCCGACCTGCCTTGGAGTGAGGGTGTGATGCCCGGGCTGCTGCAGAGATGGGGCCTCCGTGTCCACATCACCACAGGGCGGCTCAGGGAATGCCTGACCAGTGAGCCTACCCCCCCGGGGGCTGGAGCTCCGTCCGGCCCCGAGCCTCCCGGCCCAGCCCCTTGTAGGGTGGCTTCCCAGAGGCTGTGCTGGCCCCCCGGATACACTGTGGTTTCCACTCCACTGGGATCCTCAAGGAGAAGTCACTTCTTTCAAGACTTCTCTGAGGGCAGTCTTGTTTCAAGGGTCAAATCCCACCCCGGAGGGCTCCCTGAACTCAGTGCCACCATTTCTCCAGGTATGTGAAAGGGAGGCTGACTTCCACTGTCCCTTTGTGGGTCTCTGTGAAGTCACAGACCCCACTGTCCACTTCCTTTTCAGGTGACTTCCACAAGGCAGAGCCAGCAGGAGGGTCTTGAAGAGACTGGCTCTGACTTGGATTCCTGTCCTGTGCTCACAATGAAGACGCACACAGCCGATGTCTCTTTTCCTCCATAGCTCTGCCCCGGGCAGCTCCCTGCATGCGGGGTCCAATTTGGGACGAGAACAGTGGTCTCAGGATCTCCCCTTGTTGTAGGGGAGGGAGGCTGGCCCAGACCCCAAATTTGGTGGAGGGTCACCACCCCAGGATCTCACCTATACTGAGGGTGACATCCTAGAGCTGCTGCAAAGCCCAGCTGCCGCACCCCCATCCTGATGCTTCTATTCCACTTGTGATGACCAGCGTGGTCGGGTCTGTTGATGGAATGCATTCAGGATGGATGCATGTTGGGGACGCCAGCCTCACAGTAAGAAAACTGTCAGCCTCCGCCTCAGGTATGCGGATATGGAGTTGACCCCAGGGTGCGCATTTTTTGGTGAATGTGTTCCCTGACCCACTAACCCAGAGAATCCGTTCCACCCTCAGAATGAGCAGGAAAAGCCCCCGAACTGAAGCAGGCTTTGGAGATGGGATGCCCATGTTGTTGTCGGCGTTCGGGGCTCGAGGTGGGGCCACCGGGGCGCTCTTTGGCAGATGTCGCATCGTGGAACTCATGCTGGTATCGTGGAAGAATGTGTCGAGGTGTCCCACCTGCAGGGAGGGGATCTGCGTCAGCCCCATCACACCGTCCGTGGGTGGAGAGTCAGCATGTGGGGGTCCACGGGCCCCCAGGACACAGCTTGTCCTTACGGGACTTCTGGGGGCCAGCCCAGCTCCGTCCCACCTGTCCTGAAGACAGAGTTTTGGTCTGGGGAGTACTGTATTCGTGGCCTAGATTACATGGTCCTTCAGCTCTCAGTGTCCCATCCTGCCCCTGAGGCCCTCCTGGGAAAGGTTCTTGTTGGCAGTGCCAATCCAAGGTCTAGGCAGAGCTGATTTGACCCTCAGCATTCAGCCCAGCTACAGGACGAGGCAGGGGGTGGGCACGGTGGGCTCCTGCTCTGCCTCACCTGGGCAGGGCAGACACGGCGGGTCACTCCTCAGGGCTTTTTCTATTATAAACACAATACGGCATTTCGTCCTTCCTGGATATAATTCCAACCTCACGGAGGAATGACCTCCCCCAGTACTTGAAAGAATGACCCATCGTAGAGCCCGTGCCTTAATTAGGATTAAGCCACATAGCTCCCTTCCGTGTATCCCACTGAGACCTTGGATGCTCAGCCCCTGGGGCTGAGTGGTGTTGCGGTTGACTGTTGGGGTTTCACCTTGTTTGTGGTTAATCACATTGGAGCTGCTGTTTTTCAGGACAAACTCCCACCTGGAAATGTGCCCTGACAGGACTCCAACGTGAGGGCAGGGCGTTGTCCATGATAGGGGAATGGATGGTTGATCAGAGAACATACATTTTATCAATGATGTATGTCAACTGATCCACAGTCCCTACCTATCCAGTGACTTCTCGGGACAGACTCCGGGAGAAGAGGTGGTGGTTTCCTTACCCATGCTAGTACCTGGCCCTTGAAAAGACCTTCTCTTTGCTGGGTTGGCTCTCTTTATGCTGAGTCATACGAGGGAAAGTTTGTGTTTTTAAGTATCAATCTTGCCTGGGAAGAGCTGTTGGTCCCAGCCCCTTCCTGGGGGACAGGAATGCATGGCTGGCCAGAGAGCATGGGCTTTATTTACAACATGTAGCACCCAATTCTCCTAACCCTCAGTCCCCAATTCGTCCTTAGGAGGACTAGCTGGAGGCCAGGCCGACTCTGGTGAAGACATGGTTCAGCCGCGTTAGCCTTCGGTACTTGAAGAGTGGTTATCCCTGCTGTGTTCGCTGTATTTATGACGAATCATACAGGGACATCCAGTTTTTCAGTATCAAATACTGCTTTGGAGGGCCTCCCAGACAGCATTCCGCCTGCAGGGAGGAGGTCTTGGCTTCCATACCCACCCAAGGTATGTACATGGACGGTGGAGCATGGCGCACATGCTTCTTTCATGATGCCTGTCACTTGTTGCACCCATGACCAGAAGCCACTCTGTGCAGACAGTGGCTGCCTAGGAGGGCTGGACTGTGATCTTCTGGAAGGGGTGTTGGTATCTGCACCACCCGTCATAGCAGGTTGACCAGTGAGAATCCCACTCACACCCAGCACCTGCTGCCTATTCCAGGAGAACCCAGTCCTCGCCATGAGATGAATCCCTGGAGACCACGCCAGTGTGAGGACGTGGCAGTGATGCTGGCTGACACCTAATTGGTCATCTTTATTGCATTTGCTCCAGGGTAGACTCTTTCTGAGTGTCAAATCTTGCCCAGAAAAGCTTTCTGGAATCAGTGTCAACTTCGGGGGAGACATGTTCACCTCATGTCTTTCCGGTGTATGTGGAGAGAGAGTTGAGCAGAGTCTGCTCTTGGTTTCTGATGGTCTCACTTGCTTCCCTCTCCCGCAAGACCCAGCCCGTTTTTATGATTGCCTCGGGGAGGGGTACTCTGCTTTGGCTATGATGCTTTCCCAGTAGGGCTTTCTCTTTTCCTGATCAGATTCTCCTGCTACTGGCAGGACCCCAAGGTCCATGGATCGATCAACCAAGGAGGAATGATTCTATCATTCCACAAACGATTGTGTGCATACTGTATTCTAGAGGATTCTAGAACTTAGCTATTTCCTCTGAACTGGGGGTAGAGTACAAGAGAAAGTCCTTGCTCATTATAGCCTGGTGGGAGAGATGGACAATAAGAAGCCAACTGTGAGATATAATTTTGTCCACTGTTGAGTGTTATGGAGAGAAAGAAAGTAGGGTAAGGTCTTAGAGAGAAGCAGAAATGGGATGGATGGTTATGTTCACTACAGGGGTCTGGGAAGTTCTTTCTGGGGAGGGGCAATGGAAACTAAGTGGGGGGTGGGTCACGTGGCAATCTGGGATCAGAGCATTTCAGAAGGAGGGCAGGTTACGTGGAAAGCCCTCTGGCATCTTTGAGAGAAAGGAAGAAGGCCAGTGGGGCTGGGCTGAGCTATGGAGGAGTGGCCAGAGCTGAGGTGGGGCAGGTGTGGATGTTATTCTGAGTGAGGTGGAGGCTGTGGGAGGGTTCCAGGCAGGGAGAAATGCAGGACCTGTGTTGAAAAGATTACTCTGACCATGAGAAGATGGAACCTGGTCCTACTGGTCCAGGGTTGTTTGGGAGAAGGTGGGTGAGTGACTTTTGATAGCATCCTTCTTGGAATTGCTTTCTTGGGTGGTTCTCTGGGGTGATGGGTAGTGGAGCCGGGTGGGTAGAGAGCGGGTGGCAAGGGAGTGGGGGTCTCCTGGGACAGTGAAGAGCTTGATGAGCCTCCCTCAGATCCTCCTGAGGGTGCCTCGGGTCCCCGGGCTGGCCAGACTCTCCAGGAGCACCCTGCAGTGGCCATGGGAATCTCTCTGGAACTCCCCCAGTTTGGTGGACCCCACGAGTCGTGAAGGAGCTTGGCTAGTGCCTCCATGTGCTTGATGGATAATCGAGTGTGCTCTGTTGAGAAGTCCAAGGCCTCCGTTCAGAAACCCTTGGGTCCATGCACGTGTGGAGAGCCCTGACCCGTGGCGAGTTCGCACTTTGAAGCACAAGTTTCTTCTCGTTTCTAAACCCTGCCCCTGAGGACTCAGGAACACAAATTCAACTCCAGGGAGGGGGGGCTGTGTCAGCACCCCTCCCAGGGAGGTGAGTGGATGGCCCCCCCAACCTCCAGTGTGTTCTCGGGACCCACGTCAACCATGTCACTAATGCTCCGTGTCCAATCTGCCCGCAGGACGGCGGTTGGAGGCCACGACCCCCAGAGAAGAGGAAGGGGACCTCTTGTCTGTCTTGTCTCTGCCTTTCTGTGGTACTTGAAGAGAAGTTGTTCGTGGTGGATTCGCTTTACTTATGACGAATCATTCACGGACAACACTTTTTTCAGTACCAAATGCTACCTCTAAGGACTTCCTGGACACAAGGGCAACGTCCGGGAAGATGTGTTCGTGTTGTCAACCATGTGGAGAAGACAAGGATGGAGGGTTGGCCAGGGACACCGAGCTTGACCTAGCTGTAAGTTTTCTGGCCCACTAACCTGAGCATCCGATCCGCCCGTAGGGGGCCTTTCCCTGGGCCATGCTAACTCTGGGGAAATGGCTGTGCTTCTGTCACCAGCGCCATCTTACAAGACTCGGAAGAGAGGTTTCCTGGGCCTAAGGCCAACTTCCAGAAGAGATGCTGGTGTGAGCATTGTCCAGGGTGTGTGACTGGTTGACCAGAGGGGCAAGCACTGTTCACCCTGTGGGCCACCTAGTCACCAACCCTCAGCACCCACCCCACCCACCCAGGAAGACTTCTCGGAGGTCCTGCCAACTTTGGGCACTGCGGCAACGGACTTGTGGCGGCAGCTGCTCGGCGGACCTGGACAGCTGTGGTCGGGAGGGTGTGTTCGCTTAAAACGCGGTGACTCATCCGCAGTAGCCCCCTCATCACCATCACTACACAGCCTCCCCGAAGCTCTCCGGGACGTGATGCTGCCTTCCGATGAGAGACCTGATGCGAGCCGGCCAGCTCCTCTCTAGGGTGCGTACCTGTTCACCAAGCACGCGTTTCATCCAGTGGGTGAGGCAGCTGGTCCCCTAACCTGCCGCATCCTGTCTCCGCACAGGAGGACCCCGCAGAGGCGAGGCCCGCCCTAGGGAGCAGCCCTGGTACTCCGCACTGTCGGAGTGGGGGGGGGCACCACGATGTGCTGCTTCATGATGGCCGTCGAATGGTGTCCCCTCTTGCAGGAGGACTCACGGGGTCCGCCCCGCCTTAGGGTAAGTGCGTCTCGGGTGAGCATGCAATTAAAGTGGTAGTATGTCACTCGGCCCACTACCCAATGTTGTCCCGCCCATCCCTTACAGGGCTCCGGAGAGGGCAGCTGCCTGCGCGGGAGAGGCAATGGATTCTCGCCAGCGTTCACTTATGGTACTTGAAGAGAGGCTGGCCGTGATGAATTCGATTCATCAAAGCGAGTCATACACGGCTCTCCTCTCTTTTAGTGTCAAATTCTGCCTCGGAAGGCGTCCTGAGCCAGTGCTGTTTCCCAGGTAAGGTGCCTGGACGGCTGAGCCCCGTGCTTTCCTGAGGACGCATGCTGCTGACGCACTAACCCCAGAGGCCGGGCCGACCCGAGGGCCCCTTCCTGGGGCACCACCGCCTTCAGGATAAGCTAGAGAGGCTGTTGGGAAGCCCTTACTTTTAAAAAAACTAACATTGAAATACACATGGCGAGCTCCTTTTACTAGCAGACCCAATGTCGGAGGGGCATGGAGAAGCATTTTTATGAGTCAGTTCTTGGGATTTAGGAGAAACCAGGAAACGGCCCCTGTGATCCCTGGTTTACTAACCTGCAGCAGCCTCGCAGCCTCCAGGGAACTCCCCTAGGGTGATTCCAGCTTTATCAAGGAGGCAGTGGCTAATCTGTTTTTGCAAACGTGTGGTCTTTCCAGAGCTCTTTGCTTCATTGACAATGAAGCCACACGTGGCTGACTTGGCACTGTTGAGTGTTGCTTGCGTGGGCAGCCAAGTGCAGGAAGAGGTGTATTCCTGTGCAACTGATCCCGGGTTAGTGAACCAGGAGTTGGCCGGAACGCATGGGTTTGACTTGGGGATGGAGCCACTTGGTCCCCTCATCCTCAGTGTCCCGTCCACCCCTCAGAGGCCACTCCCATCCCAGCCGCCCAGACCTCCTGGATGCAGGGACGCTGCGAGCAGTGCCACCTCATGGTGCTCGGAGGGAGGTTGTCCGTGGTGAGTTCGCATTATTTAATGATGCCCAATACACGGTCGATCTCTTTTCGGTACCACATCTCATCAGGCGTCTCCTTGGAGCTGATGCCAACCTCGGGGAAGCCACACTCCTGTGGGTCCCGTGCCAATGTTCTTGAACCTGCAGCAGGCCCCTCGGGAATTAGTGGCTAGTTTGCCCCTAGTGCTCCTTATCCTTGTTCAGTCCGTTCATGGAGGACCTTGCCAATTTGGGGCAAGAAGCATGTGATCTAGGACCCTAAGTGACTGAGGGAGTAGGGGTGTTCAGGATGCTTCTGGATTGCTTTTTGTGTTTTAAAGAAAAGTAGACAGCTGCCTTCTCTTTCAGTGCTAAATCTTGTCTTCGAGGGAGGATTCCTTAGATATACTGGCAAAGTCAGGAAGGGTGTTGGTCTCAGCAGTTTTTCTGGGCTAAATGAACGGGTGATTCACTACATCTATTGACCTGGAAAGTGTACGAAATTTGAGGACAGAGGGCAGTTCTGTTTTCAATTTCTTGTTTTTTCTTTCCAAAAAGAATACCTTACCATAATGCCGTATTTATGAAAATGACACATGCTCATAATAAAAATTCAAGCAATGTGGAAAAATGTAAATAAAGAGGGGAGAAAATTGCCCAATTCTCTGTGCACCCAGAAATAACCATCAGCACTGCAGAAATTTCAAATACCTGTCTGAGCAAATATGCAAATAGAAACGTCTATTTAGACAAAGAGAAAAATATTTTATAAATATGAGATCACACAGTACCTGATCTTTTTATTAAAAAGGTTAACTCTAATTTTACTCAAATATAATATAAAAAGTAAGCCAAAGAAAATTGGGAGAATTGATAAAGGTCTCTTGCTCTACCACAAGAAGTATTCATTCCTAAAAGATCCCTCTAATATGAAGGAAAATTATTGTGTAAAATGTCAGCTGGTTTGGATCATCATGTTTTTAATTGTTTCAACTTCACTCCTAGTTGTGAAATATAAGGAAACCAGCATTCTTACATTTTGATCCACCTCCTGCTTTTTACAATGTAATTTTCCCATTATAGATTTTTGCATTTTGTTCTGTAACCACGATTCTTGCAGGTGTTTAATCATAGTTTTATATTTAAATGGATTCATTACTGACCACCAGTTGTTTTGTTTTGTTTTTTCTTAAACTAAGCCTTCTCTATTCTGGAGTTTTTCATTTTAATTCATCTCTCAATGGAATGGATTTTATCATTGTTTCTTCAAGAATACTCATAGACACTATTGCTCAGTCCTTGCACATTTGAGAATCTCTGTCTCTTGCTTTTAGACATAAGGGACAACTTAGCTAGGTATAAAATTCTCAGCCTACTTTCTCTTTTTTTTTTTCTTAGAGCTTTGTGGATACTGCTCCACTGTCTGCTACATTTAGTATTTCACTAGCTCTTTTGATGGGACCTCCTGCTTGGCTGGACTGTATTGTCTGGTGGATCTTCATATACTTTGTTAGAAAGACTTTGGGTGGACCATAGTCTGTGAGGTCTTTCATCTCTGAGAATGTCTGACCATTGCTCCTAATACCTTGTCTGCCTGTTTTTTCAGATGTTCTTGTGGCCCTGTGATTTGTAGCTCTTTTTAATCACCTTAGTCACTTTAAAGATACTTACTGTTACTTTCTTTCAACTTGAGGGGTACAAGTCCTTCTCTTTGTTGAGTCTGTTGACTCCTGATAGTGCTTTTCCTCATGGGTTTCTGTAGCTTTTTGTAGTGATACTATCATCAGTGGGAATTAAAGTGTTTCTGTTTTGTTCCCTTTGCAAAAGATTGTGACATTACGGCTCTGTGTTTGGTTCTGTCTGGAACCGCAAGGCTTTCACCAGTTGGACCAGTTTTCCTACTCAATTGTTGGCTTAAAGATTCTCACACCTGATGGCTGGTATAAATCCTCACCACATCTTTGTCCTGGAGCTTTGTTGCTCACAGGAGAAGTCATTCCATCCACAGCCTAGACGGAAGCACACTCTCTTGTCATTTCTCTGGGCCCGCATAGTGTTCTAGCTCTCCTTTCTCTTCCAGATCTCTACACTTCTCGGGCCCAAGGTCACATCCCCTGTTCTGCTTGGACAGTATGACCACAGACTCTTTGAGTCTCCAGTGCAGTGTCCCTTAGGTCTCATTGGTGGCAGGTTGCAAACTTGTCACTCTGAATTAAATTCTCTCTTCATTGGCAGCAGATCGTTTCCCTTCCTTTCATTCCTTTTAGCTGTGCATTTATTTACCAGTTGATTTTGGCTGTGGCTGTGTTTTATTCATCATTTCTCTGCCTTTGTGGAGGAGAGGGTTCTCTGTTAGCTCAGTACTAGGATCTGACTCAGTCACTAGTTTTCTTTATCAACTCTTCTGAATCATATTATGCCTCCTTGATTCATAGCTAGTCGTTCCTTTGTTTCAAAGATGTTTTCCTCTATTATTTCTATGAGTACTTTTCTCTTCTATGTGTTGGCCTTTTCTTGGGTTTCTTGGAGGAGGAAAAAAAAAAATCTCTGATCTGGCCCCACGCTGCCATCTTATCTGGAAGTCTCTGTTGTCGTTTGCTCTTGTACTTGCCTGTTTAAAATGAATCCTATCTGGATGCCCCCTTCACAGTATAATCTTCCACCTTGGCAGGATGCCTCGTTGCAGTTCCAGCTTCTGGGATGGACGTGGAGTCCGTACCATCTGCTAGGTATGTGAATTTACTTTTAACAATGGAGGATTTGGTTTTTGATCGTATGTCTACTGGACTATTAACCCTAAGTGTGTAATTTATCCTCAGGGAGACTTCTTAGAAGTTAAGGTCACCTTTGGAGATGAGGCCATAATTCTGAGGTCAGTGTCACACCATGCATGATAACATCTGTATCCCACACTGTAGTTTTTTTTAACAATCAATATTGCGAAGTCAGCTTCCTTGGGATGAACTCCAGCTTTGGAGGGCTTCCTGGACACAAGGCTATGTGAAGAAAGGATCCCTACTATCAGTTGTGATGCTGATGTGAAAGGGGGAAGTGTTCCTTGCTGTGATCAGAATAGTGACTTCTTTTGCACTTGACCTTTCCACATTCAAATCCCCCAGAAGTGCTTCTGAGATACCGTGCCAAGCACCGCGAAGGTGTTGACCTCTGGGCTACTTCAGGGTCTATGATGGGACGACTGAACATGGCACGTGTACTTCCTGCATGGCTCTCATTCTGCTAACTCTCCGTGTTCGCTGTGTCCTTAGGGGGAAGGCCAACTTTGGAGAAGAGGAATTGGCAACTGGTTGGCACGAATCTACAGTCCTTGAAGTTAGGTTATCCATGTTGCCTTTGCTTTATTTATGCAAATCATACATAGTTCACCTATTTTTCAGTACCAAAGCCTGTTGTGGAGGGCTGTTTGGGGCAGGGTCCTACTTCAGGGTGAGACCTCAGTGTCCATTCCTCTCTGGGGTCAGTGGCGGGGGGTGGGGGAACCATGGACCAGAGCTGACTATAGAGTGTGTACCATCCTGACTCGGTGCACCCTGCTCCGAACCCTCTGTGTGATACATCTGTGGCAAGATTCGTGGAGGCGGTGCCATCTTGGGAAAAGTGGGGCTTTTCTTCCCAAAGCTTCTTGGCAGCCCTTGAAGACGGGTCTTCCGTGATGTACTCACTTTATTTTTTGACAGATTTTACGTGGCTGACCTTTTTTTACATATCAAAACTAGCCTTCAGGCACCCTGGGGTGATGCCAGCTTCAGGGACTCGACTTGGCGTCCACACTCTTGACTGGATGGTCTTGAGCACGTGCGGGTCTTCCCATGTGTGTGCCACCTGCATCCCCGCCCCCTCTGGGGTTACCACTTACGCACGACGCCAGTTTCCCTGAAAAGGCGGTAGTCTCGTCGTCGAGTCTCTCCGTGTTTGACAGGAAGTCATCCCTGTGCTGTCTCCTCATGTGTAACAGGTGATGCCCCGCAGCCTGTCCCTACCTGCATGGCTTCCTGGAAGGGGCGCTAATTTCAAGTAAGGGGCAGTGGGTCCGCATCTGCCGGTGGGGCCCAGCTGAATGGGGCCAGCCCGCACAGCGCGCATCCTCCTCATGTTGGTGTCACCAGCATCCTCACTCCGTACCCCTTCCGTCCTTAGGCCTGCTGTCTGGGACGTGCCGGAAGCTAGCACCTTAGTCAGGTACTTGAATGGAGGTTGTCCATGGTGTGTTCATTTTATTTATGATGAGTATTACATGGCCAATCTCCTTTCAGTACTAAATTCTTCTTGGGAAAAACTCCACAAGGGCACGTTTCATCTGGTGCCTGTCCACGGTAAGGAAACGGAGTGTGTACCCCATGACAAGTTCTTTATGTGTGACAATGTCACCCGGCCCAGAATTCCCAGGAATGATGCTGACCTTGTAGGGGAGACAGTGGTTTTCTGGTCACTGTTAACCCCTCCTTCCCTGGAGACTCACTAGTGAAGAAAGCTTATTTGGTAAGCCTCTGTCCTGTATGAAGTCATCTTGGACATGGGACACATTCTAGGGGAGGGGACCTTTGTGCCATGCCAACAGCCTGGCTGAGTGGAGGGCGCACACTTTACATATGCATTGTGTTAGGACGCCTTCAAGTGTCCTAGTCCTCAGGGTGCAAAGCCCACCCTGGGGAGGTGGGGCTGGGGATGGGGATTTCTTGGGTCATGAGAATCGAGGTATTTGAAGACAGGTTTCCATGGCATGATTTGTTTATTCCTGGTGCAAGATAAGAATCATTCATAGCATGTATGATTTACCTTATGTTTACGAGCTTTGGGATCTTGGGCAAGTTACTTAGGCGAGCACCTCTGTGCCTCAGTTTACCCATCTGTAAAACGGAGACAATGCCTAGTCATAGAGTAGGTATAAAAACTCAATATGTGTGCAGAGTGTTTGGACAGTGCTTGACATGTAGTGCAGTTGAAAAAGAATTGGCTCTTGGGATGACCGTTATTACTATGTTGCTGTTCTATCATAGACCTTCCTTTATCATTCTCTTGCCCACCAGAATGCGAGCTCCCTGGGGGTTTTGCTTACTGCTGTGTTCCTCAGTGCACATGGTAGATGTGATGTTGGATGAATGGATAGTGGCTGGTTGACACATTTTCTTTATCAAGTGGCTCTCCGAGGCCCTCCTGGAAGGAAGAGGGAATGAAGGACAGCAGCAAGCCTCTGCTTTCCCGATGACGCGGCCGGTTCGCCCTCGCCATGCTGGCTCCCCCACTCCAGGAGGAGTCCCCAATCTTCAGGTCAGGGACCCCACAGGCTTGGAGGCTGGAGGTCCCTGCCATGGCCACAGTACTTCTAGACAATGTTAAATGACCGCTCCTTTCTCTGTGTTGAATCCCCATGCAGGGACTGCCCAGAGGAGGCGCCAGCTTTGGGATGGGACCTGGGTGTCTGTGCCTCTCGAGGGTAAGTGGCCAGATGCTGCCTAGATATGGGTCTGACTGGTGGTGCGTGTGCTCAGAGCCTCCCCCCCCCCCCCCGGCTCCCAGCTGAAGCCAGGTCAGGGGATCACCCGGTGCCATTTGAGCTGGTGCATGATGCCCTCCCCTCTGACAAGACATGTTCTGATCAGGTGTGGGAGGCTCCCGGGTGTAGTGCCAGGCTAGTGCCAGGGAGTTGGGGCCAGGGGGTGGAAATGAGCAGCTAGACCCTGAAGGCAGCGCTGCCCTCGGTGAAGAGGCGTCTTGCTGGTGCTCTTGCCCCTGCTGACCTTTGACCCTTGAGCAGAGGTTGCCCTTGGTGAATTCGCTTTATTTATGTTGAATCACACAAAGGCAACTTTTGTTTGAGTATCAAATCCTGCCGGTGATGGCTTCTGGGGCCCAGTGGCAAGCTCAGGGTCTACACCTCTCCCATGAACGAGAACGGATGGTGTGGGTGTGGGTGGACAAGGAGGATGTGGATCAGAGAACACAGGTTCCATTCATAGCATGGGTCACCTGGGGCATTGGAAGGCTGGTGTCAGTGCTGAATCTGCTCCAGAGCTCACCTGGGACCCTCCTTACATCACCAGTCTGACCACTGATCCCAAAGACATTCTGCCTGCCCCGCTTCTCCTCGGGAGGAGTTTTGACCTTGTGGGTTAGTGAAGAGTTTGCCCTCAGCAGCTGGAGAGGCCGCGGCTTCTCGTTCCCTCTGTCTCGCACAAAACCCCTCCTGCGTTCTGTCTGTCTGTCTGTCTCTCCGGTTCCTCTCCCTGCGCCGCTCCTCTTCTCCCTCTCTCTCTCTGTCTCGGCATCCCCCTGCCCACCAGCACTCTCCATTTTCTCATGGGTTAGGGGATGAATAGAAGCTGTCAGTACTGAACCCTATTTGTATTAAATAACAGTGATTAATCAACACAAAATAACACTAAACACAACGGAAAAGTCGCCGCGTAAGACATGCTCAGTTGTCTACAAATTGGCAGAAGAATCTAATTTTCTTGACAACGTGTCAGCTGCCACATCCGACCTGGGGCCACAGAGCACTGTAGGCGTGGCGGCCACGGGAGGAAACGGACGGCGGCGCACTCCCGACGCAGCCGGGCGGACGCAGACACGGGCACACTGAGGGATCCGATCCCCGTGCAAATTTGTAAATGGAAAAGAATTGATCCTAATGAAGATGATTTGGGCGAAAATAGCAAAGGGAAATAAAAGAAATGAAAACAGTTCAACAGCATAGCCAGGGAGGCTAAACAGGGAATTTGATTAGTTTAATGGAATTCACTGTGAAAAACACGATTTGTATGAAAATCAATGTCGGCACAGTTCTCATTGAGGTGGTTAAATTCGCACATGTGGCGTGCGGTCCGTGGGGTCAGCAGGAACACGGGGGCCGGGCACAGTGTCCTTTATGCATCTGACCTTTTCTTTCTGTCCCAAGTCTTCCCAGAGAGCTTCCTGAGCGGGCTTGCTGACGTCAGGGGTGACACGCTGGTGACGGGGTGCATGTTGTCACCAGCGTGTGTGCCTTCTCAGTGCTGGGCCTCTCCTGATCTGCTTCCTCTTGGCATCCCTTCACCCCCTTGCGGAGCTCTGGGTGACACGCTGACTCCCTCCACAAGTGAGGCAGGAGATCCTTGGTCAGTGGGGACAGTTGTCATCAGTGCTGTTGTGCAACCCACAGGAGGTGTTGGCACGTCCCCAGGCCCCAGGCTGGCCCCACAGAGCAGCCGAGTGTCGCTTGGTCGCGGAGGCTGGCCTCGTTTGGGAGGTGGTCCTGGAATTGGTGTTTCTAGGATCCAGACCATGGACCGGGGTGTGCAAAGTTGTCCTTTGCTGCCATGATTTGTTGGTGACCAGCACTGTCTGGTGCTGTCTTTCCAGATCGAGCCCTGCCTTGGAGGATTCCCAGAAGCCACAGCACCCTCAGGAGGTGGCCAGCGGCTGGAGCCCTCCCCAGGGTAGGTGCATGGGTGCAGCCCCAGGACATGCCCTGAGTGTGTTGGTGATGTATGTCATCTGGTCCAGTAGCCGCTGCCGCCCAGCCCATTCTCACGAGCCCGTCAGGAGGTGATGTCAGCTCTGGGAAAGCATCTCTGAGCCGCAGGTCAGTATCCATGGACAGGGATGCTTCCATATTGCGTTTTCTTTCTTCAGGACAGACCTTGGGTGGCCGGTTCCTTGCTGCAATGGTAGCAAGACCCAAGGGCTTTCTGAATTCATGCCAACATCAGGGAAAGGATTCTGCTGTCGGTCCCACTCCAAAGTTCGCAAAATGGGTGGTGGGCACAGAATCCAGACTCTGCTTGTGGCATATGTCGTTTGCTCCCTGGCCCTCTCTGGCCAGTCCATTATTTGGGGGCATATTCTGGATCTGATGTCAACTCTGTGAAAAACCAGGGTTCTGATATCAGAGCTGCTTTGCCTTTTTTTGAAGAGAGATTATGTTTGGCTCATTTGCTTTTTTTTCCCCCCCACTCCTCCTAGCCTTTATTTTTGGTGTTTTGCTTGCTTTGCTTGTGAGGCTAATCAAATGATCAACCGGTTTTTTTTGTATTAAATCGCCCTTTGGAGGATGCTGCGGGGGGGTGACGCCTATACGGGGTTAGGGGTGGTGTTGGGGGCACCTCGGGGAGCACAGTGCTGGGTGTTAGCACCGTGCACACATGCAGTGCCCCCTGGAGGGAGGCTTTGTGCTGGCGCGGGGCCTGGGGTCACCCTCTCCGGGGTCTGGGAAAGAAGAGCTGAGGGCAGGCAGGGTGGTGTCTTCGTCAGCTGTGCGTCAGACCCATCGGCAGATAGCCCCCGTGTAGGACATTCGGGCAGAAGGGCGCCTCAGATGCCCGTCAGCTCGCCTGGGGAGCCCTCTAGGGTGGTGCGCCCAAGCAAGGGCACCCTCTTGCCAGCCTGAGATCCCCCCACCCCCACGGCCCTCATATTCACTTCGGGGAATGGTCTCTGGATCTGGCTCATTCTGGGAGGGGATGGAATGGTTGGCCTCAACGGCTGGCGGGGGCAGGGGAGTCCGGTAGAGGGCGAAGTTCCGGCCCCTGAATGCCCAACGTTCAGGCTGCCCTTGGGGAGGGTCTTCTGGAAGCACAGCCACCTTGAAGCGTCCGCCTTAGTCCAAGCGTCCAAGCCTCTCCATGGTACTCGGGGAGAGGTTACCCGAGCAACTTTGCATCTGGACGACGAATGTTGCTCGGTGAACCCCTTTTCGGTATCACATTCCAGCAGAGAGGCCGACTGGGAGGCCGCGGCACCTCGGGGAAGGACGTCGGCAGCGGCACCGCTCTGGGGTACAGGACGGCTGGTCGACCAGTTGGAAAGTAATTGTTTCGAATGTACTTCACCTGGTCCACTAGCCGTCCGTATCCACTGCAGCCTGCAGGGCCCGTCGCTCCTCGGCTCAGCACCTCTCCTGGTACTTGAAGGGAGATCGACCGTGTTATATTCGCTTTATTGACTTCGAATAATACATGGTTGATCTTTTCTCAGTATCAAATCTCACCTTGGAGGATCTCTTGGACATGAAGCCCTGCGGGGGCGGGCATGGGGTTGTGGGGGGAGGGGTCCGTGTCATCGCCCCAGCGGGGCGCCCGGGGTGGAGGCCTGGCCACCTAGGCTGGAGGGGCAGGGTGGGGCGGGGCAGGCGTGCACGGCCGGCCGGCAGCCCCTCACCTTTCCTGTCTGATCCACCCTCAGGACGGCTCCCGCAAGGCGGTCACCACGGCGGCGGTGGCGGCCCTCGATGGCCCTCGACGGCGTCTCTGTGGGTACTTGAGGAGAGGTTGTCTGTGATGAGTTCGCTTTATTAATGCCGAATATAACACAGATGGCCTGTTTTCAGTACCACCTGCAACTCTGAGGCCGGCCCCCTCCAGGGTACGTGAGTGCATGGGCTCTGCGAATGACCTGTGTCGCCCTCTCCGCCGACCCTCCACATCGAGTCCGCCCCGGGAGAGCTTCCTTGAGGGCCCGTGGGCGCCGGGGGTCTGCACCGGGGGAGGCTGGGCACGAGGCCCCGCTTGCTGCAAGGCGAATGGCTCTGTCCGTCCTCCGTGCCCCAGACCGTGGAGGGCCCCCCAGTGCGGAGGGCGGCTGCCCCTGTCCCCGGGGGGGCCCCCCTCTCCCACCGAGGGCTGAGCCCCTGCATGGCCTGCACCTGGGAGGCTTGTCCCAGCCGCTTTGCTGCTCACCGCCCTGCCTTGGGGACCCGCGCCGGCCGCCGCCCCACTGGGGGAGAGCCCGAGCTTCTTGCTGCACCTGCTGCCCCATGGGGTGCTTGAGGAGAGGTTGCCCGTGGCGCGTTCGCGTTCATCCTGACGCACAATACGCGGTCGGCCTCTCTTCAGCATCAGATCCCACCTTGCATGCCTCCTGCTTGCGCTGCCGTCCAGGGAGGGGGCCGGGAGGGGGCCGGGCCGGGGCTGGGGAGGGGGCATGGCGGGGGCACAGCAGGGGCCCCGAGCATGCGCTGACCTCCAGCCCGTGGCCCCGGGGCGCGTGGTAGGCCGTCTGTGAGGAAGAAGCCTCCCGTCTGGAGTCAGCCCTGCTCAGTGGTACCTGAAATAGGTTGCCTGTGAGGTGTTCACTTTCTATACGATGAATATTATACAGTCAACCTCTTTCCGGTATCGAATCCCGCCTTGGACGACGTCCCGTCCGGGTGCCGGCTCCAGGCGGCAGAAGCCTCGGCGCTGGTCGACCTGTGGACTTGGTGTAGGGACCCGTGCCCCCCGGCCTGGTCATGTTCCAGCTCCTCTCGTTCTAGACGGCTTCTGAGGGCCACACGGAGCGGGCCTGTGGCTCCCGAGGCCCCCAAACTGGTGGTTCCTGACGTCCCCACTCAGGCCGTTACCCCAGGGCTGGGCTAGGCCTCCACCTGCTGATTCTCCTTTCCCGAGGGCGCCCAGCCCTGCCCAGACCACCGCAGGGCCCCAGGGGTGGGGAGTGGGGGGTGGGGGGACGGGTCTGGGCTACTGCAAAGGGGAGCTCCTAGAGCGCCTCCAGGGGGTGACCCGAGGGTGTTTGGTATTAGTGAATTGTCTTCTGGGCGGCGGAGGCTTTTTCTGCGCTGGCTCCCATCCCCGGACTGGGGAGGGGGGTGGCTAGACAACTGCCTCTCCCTGGAAGGCCCCTCTCTGCACGCCCTTCCCCTGGTGGCGTCGGCACAGGCCCGCGGGCTCCCTGTGCCCAGTGCCAGGTTCCCAGCAGTGACCGCGCCGGTGGAGCCCCACGGCTCCAGGGCCTCCCCTGCCCGGTCTGCCGGGCCCCAGGTGGGGCGGCTGTGTGCACCTGGCCCTCCTTTCTGGCCCGCCACAGCCCTGCCTTAGGGGCTGCCCTCTCTGGCTCACACCCCTGCACGGGCCCCATCGGGGTCTCCGCCTCCTGCTTTTGCCAGAACCCTCCAGCAAGGAATCTGGCTCTCTCTGCACCGCCCAAAGCCCCTCCAAGGCACCCCCGTCCTCGTGCCCCCCTGCAAGACCCCAGGCGGCCCACCACATCCCCTGCCACGCCCTTCTTTTGGCATTTACCCTATACCTACCCCCACTCTAGGTCCACCCACCCGTCTGTTGGGAGCTGGGTCCTGTGCGGCTGCCACTGCAGACTGCCTCATCCTCCCCCTCTCTAGGGCCTAGATGGGGATGTCCCCATCTCGGGGCACCCAGCACAGTCTCTTGCTCCAAAGGGATTGCCCCTTTCTAGAGCAGGGGTTCAGGATTCTGGAGGGGATGGAATGTCCTTGTTTGGCGAGGCTGTCCCTGACCCCCCCAGCCTAGCCGCCCCTCGTCCTAGTCGCCCTCTGTCAGTACCCTGTTCCAGCTTTCCTCCTGGTCCACTGCTGTCTGAAATTACCTGCTGTTAATGTCTGCTTTCTCCCCCTCCTCCCCCAGACTAAGGTTTCTCAGGGCAGGGATTTTTTTCTGTCCTGTTCCCTGCTCTGTCCCCAGTCCTGGGACCCAGGCCAGGCCCATAATAGAGGAATGGTGTTTGTTTGTTGATTGACTAACAGATTCCCTAAGGGCAGGGGCCTTTATCAAGTTAATCCCCAGAAAAGTATGGGGGCACAAAGGAGGCAGGGAGGAAGACAGGAAGACAAGACGGAAGACAAGACCGAAGACATAGTGACGGCGCACATGAATATGGTAATCGGGTTTTAGAAATTCTTTACATTTGTGAAACGTTTGGTTTTCTGGCTTTTTCTGCCCCTTCCAGATGTCATTTGGGAGGGTTGAGGTCTGTTGCAACAGGGTCGGGTCAGCTGGGTCTGGGCTCTCCTCTCCACTTTCTAAGGGGCTCCCAGGACCCCCAAAAGGAGAGATGAGCCCCAAGATAATCCTGCAACCACCAACTGAGCGCCCTCCTCCCCCCTGTGGCACACTGCAGTGCTCAGAGCCAGGTGCTCTGGGGAGCTCCGTCTGCAACAGGCTGGCGTGTGGTGTCAGGGCTAATATTTTATGCATGGAACTGACTAAATGGGGACATTTGGAGATGAAAATTGCTGTTAATGCATCCACACATCTTTGGAATATATTAAATGTTTGTAGGGGGCGGGAGGCGACATTAGCCTTATTTAATAGCTCCAATGTAACCATCTCCACACCCCAGCTTGAATAGCCCGGGTGCCCCCCAGGCTGCCACTCGGGGGAAGCGTTGGGTGGATCAGCCACCGCTTGACAATTATGCATGAGACAAATGTCAGCCCGGGGTACCAGGCATTCAGCGGCATATGTTCCAAACTCATTGTAGACCCAAAGACAGTGACCCCATGCTGCTCGGGGCAGAATTTCATTAAAAGCCAAATTACTGGTTTATCTATTGTTTGAGCAGAAGAGAGAATAAACAAAGGGCCAAATGAAAATGTCTGTCCCCACAGCGGCTGGGATGACAGTCGCTGTGGACCCTCAAGCCAGAGGGTCAGTGACTTGGGCTCATCTCCAAGGTGTTGTGTTAATCCAGTCATGGGTCTGAGCCCATGGGGTGCGGACTGTCTCCTGGGGCCCGCATGGGCAAGGACCCTGGCTCCCCCCATCACATCTCCTGGACACAATTCAATGAGCCACTTTGAAAACTGAGGCGCTTTAGTGCGTCTGGACCTATAGTCTCCTCGCCTTACCATTTTAAGCGGGGTTAAGCAGAGAAATACTAGCCCCCCTGAATAAGCTTCAGCCCCCTCCTGTCCATCAGCTCTAGGGTGTTTGCTCGTTGCACCCCCCACCCCCAGCCTGTGTGGGAAGCAGCCTCTGTTTTTACAGTAAGGATGTGAGGCACAGAGAGGTGGAGAGACTCCTTCAAGACCACCCAGCAGGCACTCTGCCTGCTGAGAGCCACAGAGCTCTAGAACAGTCCCCCGCCCAAATTCTCTCTGCGTGACAAGGTAGGCCTCCTCTCCCGAACACTCAGCTTGCCATACTTTCAATGGGATTTTCCCTGCACCCACCTGGCATCTCTCCAGTTGGGTGCCCACCCCACGACATGGGATGCTTGCAGCTGGGTACGGTCCCCATGGACCCTGGCTCCTGTCCGGCCCGGGGAGAGGACTGCTTGCTCTGTCAGGAGCCCCAGGGCCCAGGGGAGAGCTAAGGACCAAGGACCCACTTTGACTTGCGCCTTTCGCTACCACCCTGGAGAGCATTTGAGGGTTGTGTGCAAGTCTAGTCAGGACAGCTGGTGAGCAAGAGTGGGGAGCTCAGGCCAAGCCGTCTGGTCTCGACGGGGCAGGCCAGGCACCAGCCCTGCTCCCCCAGCCTCCCCCTTGCCCTGCTCGGCCCCCGCCCTTGTGTGCATCCCACCCTGCACAACTCAGGGGCTGGTCCGGTCCTGGAAGCACCATCACATGTCAGGGCTGAATGGGCTCCCCGAGTGCATTCCCTCTTGTCCCCACGCCCCACCCCTTCTGCTCACATCCTCACACAGGTAAGGAACCTGAGGTCCAAAAGCCTGGCATGCTTTGCCACGGCTTTTCTTTTGAGTGTTGTCTCAAAGTTCAGGGTCAGGACCCATCTCTGGCAAATAAGTAATTTCCTTCTTTGCAAAACTGGGGTGACCCTAGCACCCCAAGCCTGCAGAAACACCAAGCAGGATTCAATACCTCAATACCCACGGGGGGAGTGAGGCTGCTACCCTGCCACAGAGCTTCTAGAAGCCGTGCCCTTGACCCTGCGGTGTCGGCCTCGCTCAGCTCATGCCCGGATCGAGGCTGGCCGCGGACACCGGGGCAGAGAAGGTGGGCAACACGCAAGTGTGGACGGAAGTCAGATCTCTTCGCTGCCGGGAGGAAGCACACAGGAGGGGCTGGGAGGACGTCTGTGGAATGAATGAATAAAAGGGTGCTCTTTGAGGGAATAAAGAAGCAGAGAGAAAAAGAAGAATCTGGGGAAGATGGACGTAAATCTCCACCAAGCGCCGCCAAGGTTTTGCAGCCAAGGCGGCTGACGAGACCCCGCGGAGGCAGAGGGGCCGTTTGTCACGGGGGGGGACCAGGAAGCAGGGGTGGGATGGAGGCTCGTTCATCATTTTCCCATCATCCCTGTGATGGGAGCCCGCGCCTGCGCAGCTGCACTTGCCCGCCCGGCGGCAGTGAGTGTGGGGTTGGGCGTGGGGAGGGACCCCAAGGAAAGGCATGCCCGGCAGGTGAGCCAGCAGCTGTGGGGCAGGTCCCAAATCCCCGGCGTGGCAGCAGAGAGGACAGGAGTCACTCAAGGCCACCTGACCAGTCACAGGGCAGGACTTTGGGGCCATTATGGCTGCTGGACCCAAATGGGTGCATGATGGGACATCTCAAAGCCCACCTCGTGTCCTTGGTGTGTGATGGTTGCTTTTATACCTGGAAGTCCCAGTGCCATTCCTGTGTTCATGCTGTACCCCTACCTGGAATGCCTGTCCTTCCTTATCGTTAAAGGCCCAGTTTCACTGCCACCTCCTACAGGAAGCCTTCCCTCATGTACCCCTACCCCCAACACACATACACAGAGCCTCAACCTGCAGTCAGATATCAGTCCCCTGATTCTTTGGTCTACAGGTCGCCAGCTCTGCCAGGACAGGGGCTGTTCTGGTTTGGTCATTGTGGGGCCCATGTACCCCACAGGACCTAGCCCAGGGAAGGTGTCCTGGGATGCTTGTTGACTTTGTCTTCCCTTGGCAGACACACGGGACGGGGCATTCGGCAGGTGCCCAGTACATGGAGCCTTTGGTTGATTGCAGCCATGAGCCAAGGGCTGGGCCAGAGGTAATCCCACCAGACCACTTCTGCCTGGAGAGATGTGGGCTGTGAGCCGGGGAGCCCGGTCTGACCCTAGAAGCATTCCTTGGGTCAGGTGAGTGCACATTGCAAGGACCACAAGGTGCCTCCCATTTGGGCAGGGAGCAAAGGTGGGATTTGCCCAGGACACGCGGGGTCTAGGGGAGACCCAAGCTCATTATCAGGGTGGGTCTCAGGACAGAGATCATGCCCCCTTACTCAGTGTAGCTCCCCCAGGCCCTAAACAGTGCTCACTGAGTGAATGAATGAAACAGGGCCTCTTGACTCCTGCCCCAGAGCTCCCTGCACACCCCAGACAGCCTTGCTCCAAGGAGAGGCCAGCCTCGCTCTGCCCGGCTGTGGAGAAGTGAGCAAACCCCACATGGGCCGCCGTGGGAGGGAGGCTTGAGCCGGCGAGGCCCCAGACAAGGGGGATAGCGGGGCCCTGCCTCCAGGGTTCCCTGGGAGTGAAGGCCCTGGTCTTCCTTGGGGCGAGCCGCTGTGCACAGAGCCTGGGTGCACAGAGCCTGGGGTGTGGGAAACCTTCCAGAATGCTGCTTCCCACCATCTGTGATATCTTCGTTTTCTCTAACACTCAAAAATAGATGTTTCTGTTATGCTTCTCGTTGGCAGGGGAGCTGCGGGGCCTGCCAAGGCCTGGGGGAGCCCGCCAGCCTGCTGAGTTTTACTGTACAAACAGTTGGGGAGGGGGGTGTCTCTGTTAACTTGAAATCCCCGATCAGTAAACATGCCAATTTAAAGTGTAATTAACTCAGGCCGGAAAAAATTCAGATCTGGACTGCTTTTCACAGTTGAGGCTGTTTTTCTTTTATTTATTTATCTCTTTCCGGGTGTGGTGGTGTCTGTGCAGGTTGAAGCCAGGAAAAATAGAAGGGGGGCTCAAGTGGGGAGGGGGCTGGCTGGGAGAGGAAGTGATGGGAGGCAAAGAAGGAGCGGAGGGCAGCTGGTCCGGCCACCCCGACGGCCCCGGGGGTCTGCATTCCCTTCCTGCCCAGGATGCTGGGGGCCAGGTGAGGAAACAGAGGCACAGGGAAGTAGGGGGCATCTGTTTCACTCAGATGCCCGTGCCAGCTGGGCCTGGAGATTCGGAGTCAAGGACACCGCCAGGGGGACCCTGGAAGCGCTCAGCTTGTTTGCGGCCTGGGCTCTGGGTCCTGCTCCTGACTCTGTCTCCCCCACCCTTTCAGGGGTCTCTGCTGTCGGTGAACCCACCTGGAGCGTCAGCATCTTCCTCCCCGGGCTCATCTGCCTCACAGGACCCCCAGAAGGTCCTGCTCTTGGAGAAGGCTGATGGCACCCATACCCTGGGGGACAGACGGACAGACGCACGGTCCTGCTGGACCAGCGCCCTCTCCTGCCACCCCCAGGAAGAAGGGGAGGCTGTGCACTCCCCACCCTTTGAAGGACCCTGAGTGGGTACGGGGCGGGGGGGGGGGGGCAGATCCATCAGGGGACAGGCCTGCACTGTGGACTGGGGAGGACCATGTGGGCCTGCAGAGGACTCTGAGTGGCAATGAACTCAAACCAAAGAGCCAAAGACCCCAGCCCCATCCCCGCGGAGGGGCTCAGGAATTCCTGCTCTTCCTTTGCAAACACTTGGCATGTCGTTGGGCTATTTGAATAATAAATACACATTATAAAAATCTAAATACGTTTGTGTGTCTATATATGTTCAGAGATGATGTTCATTAAGGGGAAGGTTTAAAAACAAAGGCCATCTGCCTTGGGGGGGGGGGCTCTCCTCTAGAGTCACCAGCCTTTGCCCAGCGGGGACCCTGCAGGGAGCATCTCCGGGAAAGGAAGCGGGAAGGGAAGCGGAGGGGTCCTTCGCGGCGGGGGCCACTCCCCGCCCCCCCCCACTTGTGAGCCCCGCGCTTCCAGGTGGGAACCAGGGCCCAGAAGACACGCTTTCCCGTCCGGGTCTGAGCCGGCTCCCCACCCCCGCGGCCCCCTCCCCCCTCCCCCCCCCCCAGGGGCAGAGGCCGAGCCCCCGCCTCCGCTGCGCAGCCTCCGCCGGTCACGACTCAGCCGGGCTGACTCAGAAGCGGCCGAGCCTCGTCCATTACATAATTACCTGCCGAACCTGCCGCCGCCGCTCCGCCGGGAGGGCCGCGCGGGGCCGCCGTGACTCACCGCTCGCGCCGCGGCCGCCTCGGTCTGGGGCTCGGCGGGCTGGGCGGGGGAAGGGCCTCCGTCCCCGGCTCTGCAGCCAGGGGGGCGCCGCCACCGTGCGGGGGCCCCGGGGCTTTGGGGGGGCACCTTCCCCTCCGGACCACCCCCGCCCTCTGCCGCCCCCCGCCTCCCCCACCCCCCAGCAGCCTTCCGGAGGGACGGGCCCCACCTGACGGAGGAGGACCGGGGCGCGGAGAGGCCTTGTTCCTCGGCCCGGTCCCCCCACAGCCGGAAGTGGCTCGGGCTCCTGCCGGTGACCCCCCGCCCCCACCCCGGGGGAGCCCGCCGTGAGCCCAGCTGCCGGGTCGACCCTCGCCCCTCCCCGGCTGCTCCCCCTGGCATCCGCCACCCCTTCTCCGGAGCCCCTTGAGGGGGGGCAAACTCGCCCGTTGGAAAAACACTTCTGACAGTGACTGGGAAGGGGGCGCGAGGTTGCCTTTCCGACCCCAAGTTCAGTGTACACACCTGGTGGGGGACCCTGTAGGGGGCGTTGTTTGTTTAATTAAAAAACCCCCAATGGGGCGCCTGGCAGGTTCAGTTAGAAAAGCACCGGATTCTTGATCTCGGGGTCCTGAGTTCGAGCTCCAGGTTGGGTGCAGAATTTACTAAAAAAAAAAAAAAAAAAAAAAAAAAAAAGATAAAAAGAAAAACCTAATAGAATAGGTCTGGTGGGTGTGGGTTCCCATGAGGACCTAGGTTTGAATCCAGCCTTGTCACTTCCTGGCACTGAGCCTCGGCTTCCTCATCTATAAAATGGGCACACTATCACCAACCTCGTGAGCCCGATGAGAGGCGGGTTTTAAGTATATATAAAGTGCCTCGTGCAGTGCTTGACTGGGTTAGGTTCTCCTTAAACTGGGGGCTTCCTCCTGGTGACCCCGTGGTGTTGGTGGTTGGTGTCCCCGTGGATCCTGAAGTCATCACAAAGCTGCTGCCCAAAGCACCCTGGCCTGGGGGCTACCCCGAATGGTCCAGACCACCCCTCAGTGCTAGCCCCAGCATCCAGGGGCTGTAGCTGCCCCATCTGCCCCCTCGCTCTCAAAGGCACCCCCAGACAGAACCATGAGGGACAGAGCCCCTTATGCTCAGGGCTGCATCCAGGTCCCCAGCAAAGCTCTACAGCAGGTCACAGAGGGTGCCAAGAGTCCCCAGACCTGGGGCAGGCATTCCCAGAACCCCCTGCCCCCCATGACCCTCTCCCACTCCAAGTCTAGGGAGAAAGCTGCCCATGTGAGTAGCTCTGTCGGCCGCGGGGGTAGTGGCCTGCCGAAGTCACCTTTTGGGGAGGTTGTAGAGTGTGGCCGGGGAGTTCCCAAGGTCCATAGCCCAGCCCTGCCCCACAGGTCATGTCAGCTCACCCCACTCATTCTCACTTCTACATTTCCTATAGGGATCCCAAACAGACGTGCTGAGGGGCTGGCTTCCCGGGAAGAGTCTCAGGGCCCGGTACTTTCCCTACTATGGCCCCAGCCCACCCCTCCCTCCTTCACACAGTCCCCCTGGAGCTGGCGCACTGTTCTAACCATTGTGCCACACTACCACCCTCTCTGTGCACGGCCGTGCGCCGGGAGAGCTGGCTGCTGCATTCAAACCAGTGGGAGAGAGTCCTGGTGACTCTCTGATTACGGATCTGTCAGGATCCTGGCTCCGAGCTCACCCTGGGGAGTCACTTGCCTCCATTGGGGTTCAGTCTTCTCATCTGTAAAATGGGTGTGATTGAATCAGATATGTGACACTAAAGTCCCAAGAGTCCCTTCCTGGGCCACCGCCCCACGTGACCCAGCCCTCCGGGTTCCTGGGCCACCAACTATCCAAACACCCCACTACATTCTTAGTCCCCCTCCATTATCCAGGGAAGCCCCCCACCCCTGCAGTTCTCCCTGCATTCCCACAGTCCCGGGAGGTGGGACAGGATGGGGCTCGTACCCCCTCTCTCCCTGGGACTCCTCACCCCTTCTTCCGCTTTTCACCCCTTGCCCTTCTCTTCCCAATGCATCATCCAGCCGGAACTGGCCATGGAAGTTTCCAGGAGTTGCCTGGGGGAATTATGGCTCCCCAGAGGAAACAACTGGAGTTTGAGAATCAGACCCCATCGCTCGTGAAGCTTCAGTGCGTCACCTAGGTCCAGCCCTGTGTCCTGGGGGCTGGGCCTCCCCTCCTCCCCTGCCGCAGACAGCCTTTGCCATCCCTGGCTGCAGCCCTACACGCGCTGTCCCTTCAGCGGATCCCTGTCCCATCTGGGAAGCTGGGGCCTCATAGGGCCTCTACTGGACCCCTGGGATGCAGACCTTTGAGAAATAGCCATTTCCTCCCGCCCCACCCCTGCAAAGGCATGCAGCAGGGTTCTGGGGGTGCACGCACTGTACCCTGACAGCCCGAGTACAATGGTGAGAGCACTGCTCCAGCTCTGTGTGCCTCAGGCTTCCCATCCATCAAATGGGGCTGCAGTGAGGATCGGATGAGTGAATCTGTGCAAGGAGGTGAATGTTAGCCATGAGATGATTCACGGCTCTCAGGGACCTGAGACCCTGTGACATAACTAAGGTGTCCCCCTTTACTTTTGTGGTTAAGACGGTGATATGCCCCACTATTTATCTGCTCTCTTGCCTTGGTCATTGACCCGTTTTGGTCCTTGGAGCAGAGGTGAACTTCTGAGCAGCTCCCAGCCCTGACTTTGTTGTCTTGGGGACTCTCCTGCCCGGGTTCTGGAGGTGGGGAGGAGTGGGCTGATGCCTGCGTGGGAGGGTCCAGAGGTAGAAATTCAAGTCGGGGTCGCTGAGTTAGGTGTTCATAGTTGGGGAGCAAAATGGAACTCAGTAGGCAGCCTGGCCCTGGAGAGGAGCTGGAGAATTAATGACAGAACGGGGGGCACTGGGTTTGGGGACTCTCAGATGTATCATATGCAAACGAGCTCGGGGTCAGAGGGCAGGACAGATGGGCAGGCAATGCTGGCTAGTGGCCAGTGCTGTGATTCAGGCTGGCTCCGGGTACAGCGGGGACCCCAGAGCTGGGAGAGCCCTGGCAGGGCAGCCCTCCCTGAGTTTGAGCCCCAAACCTCAGCGAGCGGCCGTGTCACAAGGCGTCTCTCACGCGGGAGCTCCTCTCTGTCTCCCCACTTGAGCCCCAATCCACAGCTCTACCCAGCCAGCCCCACACCCCCACATCGACTTTCAGAAGATTGAGGAATATGTATGTAAATGATTGTATACACCACACACCTACTCTGCTCTGTGCACACATACACACATAGATGTGCTCGTGAGGCTCGGGCCGTTCTATGTGTCTGAGCCAAGGTCAGGGACCCCAAGTGGGGTGCGAAGTGGTCTAGGAAGTTGGGCAGCAGAGATGTCTGCTGGCAGAGACAGTAAGGAGCTGTGGACCCTGGTTGATGGCTGACTGCTGTGTCACAAGCTGGGCTAGAAGAAAGGTTTGGGGTCAGAGTGGACCCAGCTCTCTCCGAAGTGTGGTTTCTCACTGGTTCTTTCTGAGACTAAAGCAACCCACACTCTGTGTAGGTGCTCCTGGGTCACAGTGTGATGCCCCCAAGCCACAGGACTCTCTCATCTTCCCCTGGTCACTAATGAAGGTGACCCCACTCTGGCCTCTTGGTGATGAGGCCTCTTTTCTCCAAGGTGGGCGGTTCTTCCCCTCACTTCCAGTTCCCCTAATGGCCATGCTCATTTGTTTCCCGGGGCTCAGGGGGCACTGTGCCCGCTCTGAGGACTGTTCGGCCGGCCACACCTCCCCTTTGGTGGGCGCTCGGGGAAGGCCGGACATCTGACGGAGCAAGGCCGGGGTCACACAGTGCCCGAGAATAAAACTGAGTTTCTCTCACAGAAAGAAAAGTTTGTTTTCCACAAGACAATTACATTTCCAGCCCTCAGTCAGGGGGATCGAGGGGCTGACGGCTTGAGGCTGCTCATACTTCACTCTCCACCTTAAGCTTAAGCAGCGGATGGGTCCGGGGACCGAGGGGTCACTGACGCTGCGGGAGCCCCAGACTGGGCTCCCCTGAGCAACCAGCCTAGCTCTGCCACCGGCTTGCTGTGTGACCTTGGGGAAGGGACTCAAGCCCTCTGAGCCTTGTTTCCTTACTGTCTGACCTGGGGTCTTGAGAGAGAGAGCTGAGCCTGCGCCCAGCACAGCGTGGAGTGGCTGGTGGGCGCCCTGTCCCTCGGAGGCCCCTGCCGATGTCCCTGCCTCTCCTGCCCCAGCCCCACACCCGGCTGGGACCCTCAGGGGAAGCTGAGCTCGGGCTGCAGCCGCTGTGCCCCAGGGAAGCCGCGAACGGAGCCCCTGGAGGGGTGGGGCGCAGGGCTCTCGTGAGTCCTCGAGCAGCGGGGGTCGAGGGCCCCTTCCCTGCAGAGGCCCGGCTGGGTCGGTCGGGGCTGATGCTCGGCTCCTGTCTGCTGCCATCTTCCATTTGGCATCTCCCTCCGCGCTGACATTTTCCTGAGGTCATTCCAGGAGGAAGGGGGCTGGCGGCCGCACAGCACCCAGCAGGGGTGTGGGGGGCGCGCCCAGCTTTACTAAGGCTGCCTCTTCCCTGGGCTTGGGGCAAAGAGATGATGCTCCATCTCTCCAATGGGGGGGGTCACTTCGTGGGTCCCCCGAAAAGCCCCACAGCCCCAGGTTTCCTGCTTCCCTGCCTCACACGTGCACCACACAGGGGTCCCCAAGCTAGAACCAACCCCCCCATGGCCCAGAGGAAGACCGGCCAGCTGCCTCGCGTCCCCCTCTCCCCCCATGTCCCCTTCTCCAGGATCCTTTGAGTGCTGTGATTCACCAGAAGGAGCCGCAGCTAGGGGCTCGCTGGCCTCCCCAAGCTCCCTGGCACTTCGGACATAGCCTAGAACAAGACAGCGGCCATGAGTGTGTATTAATACTTCATGCATCAGGCTTGCACTTAGCCAGCGGGACCCCAGCAGCCCACCGCTCTGGACAGAGAGCTCGTGGTGCCCGCTCTCTCCCTAGCCGCGTGCAAGCCAGAAGACAAAGGACTTAGACCCCTGGGTCACCCTCAGGGTCAGGGAGAAAGACCCCTCAGTCATGGCCTCAGCGTGGGGTGGTGAATGCACAGCCCCAAGACGCGGCCCACGGCCCAGAGGACATGCCCGATGACAAAGGTCCCTTTCCTCCTCCCTCTCCTGGAATGCCCCTGCCTCCTGCCTGGCAGCTTTTAATATCACCTTTTCCCATTTTCCACTGAAAACCAGTCAGTCCGGGACCGGGACGGCCACCTGCTTGAGGTCCTGTGGCCAGCAGGTGGGAGGTGCTGCCACTCCAAGTCGGGGTCCCCTGTGGGAAGGCAGGGGTGCTGGGCTTTAATGCAGGTCAGGTGGGCTCAGTGGCGGCCTGGCGAACATTCAGGAAAGGAGGGGGCTGGCGGAGGTCATTGCTGTAACTGACGCCCCGCCCCCAAGGGCACCCTCCCGCCTGGGGTGGCAGGTGGTCAGAGTAGCCAGGCTGTGGGAGCCCCCTGGAGGAATCCAACCAGGGGGCCCAGGGAGGTGGATTTTGAGGAGGTGCTGGGAGTGCCTGGAGAGGAGGAGAAGCCACTAAAGGCAGAGAAAAGGCCAGAACAAGGCTCAGCTGGCAGAGGCGGGGCACTGGGGCCGCGGGGGTCCCACCCTCTGCCGGTGACTAAGTCAGGCTATTGTTCTCTGGGCCGGTGGGGGCGGCAGCTGGACCGAGCCCCCTCCCTGGCAGCCCGGAGTGGTTCAGCAGAATTACCGAGAACGAGCCGCTGGTTGCTAATGGGCTTGGGGAAAATGGGATGCAATTTCGCCGGTGTTTTTCAGGCCCAGAGCTATTGAATAAATGAAGTGCGCACAGCCCCAGTCGCTGACGCACCGCCGGCTGCTGGCGTCCTGGCAGGAGGCGGGGGCGGTGGGCCTGTGGGGGCGGCCGGGCTGGGGGACCGGAGGGGGGCCGGAGGGGGGCCGGCGCGGGGCTGGGGCGCCTGCGGAGTTCGACGTGCCTGGTGCGGGATGGGGGGGAGCAGCGGCGTGGGCGTAATGGGCGGGGGGAGACAGCCGCCCTGGCCCAGCACGGGGGACAGGGGACAGGATGATGAGAGAGGGGGGTGATGGGGGGCTTGCAGGAGATCTTGGCCTTGCCCCCCAGGTGGGGGTCAGTTGCTGGGGGGCCGTGCGCCACTGTCACTCACAGGGGCCCGCCCCAGGCGTGGGGACTTGCGGAGGCGTGGGCAGCAAGCCGACTAGGGCTGCTTGGAGGAGGCGGGAGGATCAGCGTGTCTGAACCTTGGGCATCTCCCGCCTGGACCCCGCGCTGCCGTCTCGCGGCCGAAGGACCGCCTGGGGGCGGCGCTGGGGGCGTGCGGAGCCGGGGCATCTGGCAGACGGCCGCGGCGGGGCTGGGGGAGGCCCTGGGGGCTGCGCGGGGGGCCGGGGCCGCAGCTGGCCCGCCTCCTGCTCAGCTGCGGAAGAGATAAAGTCCACCCTGGGGCTCTCTGGTGAGGCAGAGGGTGGCGGACGTCCACACGGCCCCCGCGGGGGTCAGCTCCAGTCCCAGGGAGGGGTCCAGAGCTCCCACACCTGGATGGAGGGTGGAAGACCTGGTCTCCCCTGGATCCTCCGAGAATGTGCTGTGTGACCCCGGGCAGGCTGACGGCCTCTCAGGGCCTTCAGTTTCCAGATGATAAAACGCAGGATGCAGATAGTAGGAATTCATACTGAGCCCTCACATCCAGGCTGGGGCAAACACCACTCGCTCTTCTGGCCCCGTGGTTTCCAAAGCCCACAGGGCCCAGTTTGGACCCCTGCTCCGACGTGCTGGATCCCTCGAACACTTTCTAGAACACACAGCCAGGCCAGTGGGGGGGGGGGGGCGGGTAGGTGCTTCCTAGCCTCCTGAGGCTCTCCAGGGGAGGACCTCTTCTTTCTCCCTCCTACTGTCCCTCCTCCTCACCCATGTCACCCTGGGGAACATGCCTGGGGGAGGACAGGTTGAGCTGTCGGCCTTGACCAATCACCACAAGGGAGAAGAGCAGCGGCGAACTTCAGAATCCGGGGCTAGGGGTCTGAAACCAAATTCTCGACAGAAGGTACAGTGAAAGGACCGTGGAGGCTGGGCATGCTGGGATGTCCTCAAGAGCCACCAAGCCCACCCGTTTGCCCTCAGGTTTCAGATATCTCTGGGGGTCCCTCTCCTCCCCCACCCTGCACCACCTGACTCTGAGGTCCCTGGGGAAGGTGTTTCTGAGACTCAGTTTCCATATGTGCAAACTGAAGAGAAAAGGCCCCGGTGGGCAGACACCTGGGCTTTGGCCTCCCTGGCGGGCAGGGCCCTCACCCCTCTGCTCCTGAGAGTCAGAGGGCAGCGTCTGCCGGCCAGGCCATGGGCCCCCTGTCCTTTAATGCTCTCTAGCTTCTCGATATGCCCAGAGGGCCGGAGCCGTGTGCCCAGAGCCACACAACTGGTGTGCCCGTGCCCTCAGCCAAATGCCACGGGATCCCGCCCACAGCCGAACGAGCTGGGCTGGCCTCGTCCCCGTAGCAGCGAGGGAGAAGCACGCCATGGGGAGCCCGGGGTTCGAGAACCCTGCTCTGCAGACCACGAGGAAGATGGAGTGACAGGGGCAACGCAGCAGCTGTCCCCCCTTGAGCCCAGCGTGGGGCTGCTTCCTAGGCTGGGGGGGGCGGGGCACAGCGAGCTTGTCTTCATCTGCACTTACACGGAGTTGTGAGTGGGCCTTGCTTTCTCTCATTCCATCATTGTCTCCGAGGGGCCTTGTCTGAGCGTGGTGCCCATGGGAGGTTTATGCCCTCCAGGAGGACAGCACGGCCCAAGGGGCACGGGGCCGGCTTCCGGTGGGCAGGGGGCCGCCCGGGGTCTTTCTCAGCAGCAGAGAGCAAGGCCAAGCTCCCGCAGCTCGTGCTGCCCACTAGAGCTCACCCACGTACCAGGCAGGGTTCCAAGCGCAGTTTTTTTAGTTAGGATTGCTTTTTTTTTTTTTATCCTCCTGATTTCTGAAGGTATAATTGACAAATGAAATTGCATATATTCAAGTTGTACAGTGTGATGATTTGATATACCTATACATTATGAAATGATTACTGTAATCAAGTTAATTGACGAGCACATCCCCTCCAAGTTACCGTTTCTGTGCGTGCGTGAGGATGCTGGAGAGGCGCTCGGCAATTTGCAAGTCTCTGACACGGCACCGTTACCTGCGGCCCCTATGCTGTCCATCAGATGCCCAGAACGTTCTGGGTGTACGTGGGAAGTGTGTACCCACTGACCCACATCTCCCCACTTCTGTCACACCCCGTGCCACTCCGCTCTGGGTTTCTATGAGCTCCGCCTTTTCTTTTTTTAGATTCCACATAGACGTAATAGCATACAGTAATTGCCTTTCTCTGTCCAAATTCTTTCACTTAGCATAATGTCCTCCAGGTGGATCCAAGTTGTCCCAAACGGCGGGATGTCCTGCTTTTTTGTGACTCAGTGATACTCCATCGGATGTAAGCACCGTGTCTCCTTATCCATTCCTCCAGCAGTGGATACTTAGGCTGTCTCCGTGTCCTGGCTGCTGTGGATGAGGCTGCACTGAGCTGGGGGTGCAGGTATCTGTTTGAGATGCTGATTTCATTTCCTTTGCACAGAGACCCAGAAACAGGATGGCTGCATCATAGGGTAGTTCTATTTTTATTTTTATTTATTTATTTTTTTTTTAGAGAGAGAGAGAGAGTGGGGGGGGAGGGGCAGAGGGAGAGGGACAGAGAGAATCTTTTTTTTTTAAGATTTATTTATTTGAGAAAGAGAGAGAGCCCGTGCCTGGGGGGTGGGGAGCAGAGGGAGAGAATCTCAAGCAGACTCCCTGCTAAGGGGAGAACCCAACACAGGGCTCCATCTCAGGACCCATGAGATCACGACCTGAGCCAAAATCACAAGTCGGACACTTAACCGGCTGAGCCACCCAGGAGCCCCTATTTTTAATTTTCTGAGGAGCCTCCCTCCTGGTTCCCACAGTGGCTGCCCCAGTGTGCACTCCCGCCAACAGCACACAGGGGCCCCCTCGACTGCACATCCCCGCCCGCTCTGTCGTCTCTTGGCTTTCTGAGTCTAGCCATCCTAACAGGCGTGAGCTGATGGCTCGTCGTGCTTTCCATTCGCATTTCCCCGATGATGAGTGACGGTGAGCATTTTGTCACGTGCCTGTTGGCCGTCGGGATGTCTTCTTTGGAAAAATGTCGATTCAGATCTTCTGCCCATTTTTCCACCAGATTTTATTTTTGCTGTTGACTTGTAGGAGTTCTTTATGTAATATACATATTTTCTCGACAACCCTATACCTTCTGCGGTGCTCACCACAAGCATGGCTACCCTCTGTCACCATACAACCTATTAGGGCACCATCGACTATATGCCCTAGACCTCTTCATGTATTTTGAATACCAAACCCTTCTCGGGTATAGAGCTGGCAAATACTTTCTCCCATGCAGTAGGTCGCCTTTTCGTTTTGTGGACGCTTTCCTTTGCTGGGCAAGAGCTTTTCTTTTAGTTTGATGTGGTCCCGCTTGTCTAGCTTTGTTTTCACCGCCTGTGCTTTGGGTGTCAGATCCAAGGACTCACCGCCAAGACCCATGTTGAGGAGCTTTGCCCCTGTGTTTCCTTCTAGGAGTTTTGAGGCTTTTGTGGTTTACCTTTGAGTCTTTGATCCATTTTGAATTCATTGTTGTGAGTGATGTAAGATAAGGGTCCACTTTCATTCTTTTGCATGTGGATGTCCAGTTTTCCCAACACCGTTTAGTGAAGAGACTGTCCTTTGCCCATCGTGTGTCTTTGGCGTCCTTGTCAAGGATCAGGTGAGCTTATATGCAGGAGTTTATTTCTGGGCTCTCTATTCTGTCCCATTACTCTGTGCGTCCATTTTTATGCCAATACCACACTGTTTTTATTACTATAGCTCTGGAACATTGTTTGAAATCAGGGAGCGTGGTGCCTCCAGCTTTGTCCTTTTTTCTCAACATTGCTTTGGCTATTTGAGGTCTTTTGGGGTTCCATTCGAATATTAGTGGTGTTCCTTCTATTTCCGTGAAGAATGCCATTGGAATTTTGACAGGGATTGCATTGAGTCTATAGATGGCTTTGGGTAATATGGACATTTAACAGCATCAATTCTTCCAAACCAGCACCACGGGGTAGCTTTCGATTTATTTGCATCTTCTTCAATTTCTTTCATTAATGTTTTGTAGTTTTTAGTATATAGGTCTTTCACCTGCTTGCTTAAACTTGTTCCTAGGTATTTTATTCTTTTTGATGCTCTTGTAAATGGGATTGTTTTCTCAATTTCTCATTCATTATTAGTGTACAGAAATGCAACAGATTTTTGTATATTGATCTTGTATCCTGCAACATTACTGAATTCATTTATTAGTTCTAACAGTTTTTGGATGGAGTCTGTAGGGTTTTCTATGTATAATATCATGCCATCTGCAAATAGCGATAGCTTTACTTTCTCCCTTCCATACAGACTCCTTAGGTGTCTCTTATAATCCTTTGTATTTCCCTGGTATCATTCCTAATGTCCCCTCTTTCCTTTCTAATGTCATTTCTTTCAGTCTTTTCTCTTTTTTTCTTAGGTGAGCTAACGGCTTGTCAGTTCTGTTTATCTTTTCAAATACCCAGATCTGTTCATCTTTTCAAATCCCATTTGTGGATCTTTTCTCCAGTTTTTCTGTTCTCTAGTTCATTTATTTCTGCTCTGATCTTCATTATTTCCTCCTTTCAGCTAACTTTGGACTTAGTGTGTTCTTTTTCTAGTTACTGTAGGTGTAAAGTCAGATTTCTTATTTGAGATCCATATTTTTTCTTAATGTGGGCATTTATCTCTATAAAATTTCCCTCTGATAACTGCTTTTGTTGCATCCTATAAGTTTCGGTATGTTGTATTTCCATTTTCATTTTTCCCAAGTTATTTTTTTTTTTATTTTCCTGTTGATTTCTTCTTTGAGCTGTTGATTGCTCAGGAGTGTGTGGTTTAATTACCACATATTTGTGAATTTTCCAATTTTCTTTCTGTTATTGCTTTCTAGTTTCATACCATGTGATGAGAAATGATATTGGATATAATTTCAATCTTCTTAAATTTGTTAAGACTTGTTTTCTAGCCTAGATATGATCTATCCTGAAGAAGTTCTTTGTGAGCTTCGATAAGAATGTGTATTCTGCTGCTGTTGGATGAAGTGTTCTGTATATGTCTGTGAGACCCATTTATTCTAAAGTGTAGTTTATATCCAATGTTTCCTTATTGATTTTCTGTCCGGATGATCTGTCCATTGTTGAAAGTGGAGTATTGAAACCCCCCACTAGTTTTGCATTGCTGTGTATTTTTCCCTTCAGGTCTATTAATATGTGCTTAACATATTTAGGTACTATGATGTCAGATGCATATATATTTACAATTGTTATATCCTCTTCATGAGCTGACTCCTTTATCATTTATTATAATGACGTTCTTTGTGTCTTGTTTCAGTTTTAAGTCTGTTTTGTCTGATGTAATCTGGCTATCCTTACTCTCTTTTAGTTCCCATTTGCATGGAATGACTTTATCATCCATCCCTTCACTTTCAGCTTATGGAAGCTGAATTTAGTATCCTATAGGCAGCATACAGTTGAGTTTTGTTTTTTTATTTTTTAACCCATTCAGCCATTCTATGTAACCACTCTACCAGTTTTGCTTGGAAAATTTAATCCATTTACATTTAAAGTAAATATTGATAAGTAAGAACTAACTATTGTTATCTTGTTAACTATTTTCTAACCATTCGTAGTTTCTGTGTTCCTTTGTTTCTTTCTTGCTGTCTTCCTTTGTGACTTGAGGATACTCTGTGGTGGTATGCTTTGACCCTTTCTCTTTATCTTTGTATATCTAGTACAGGTTTTTTTCCCCTTATGATTTCCATGAAGCATACATAAACCATCTTAGTTATAATAGTCTGTTTTAAGCTGATAACAACTTATCTTTGATCACATACAAAAACTCTAACCTTCTACTTATTTCCAATTTTTTATCTTTTTGATACCATAAGTTACATCTTTTAATATTATGTACTCATTAACAAATCATTGTAGCTATATTTGTGTTTAATACTTTTCTCTTTTCAGCCTTATACTAGAGTTAAGTATTTACACAAAACCATTACAGTATTAGAATATTCTGAATTTGACAGCATACTTACTTTTATCAGTGAGTTTTTTATTTTCATATGTTTTCGTGTTACTAATTGGCATCCTTTCATTTCAGTTTGAAGAACTCCCTTTAGCAATTCTTATAAGGCTGGTCTAGTGGTGATAAACACCCTTAGCTTTTGTCTGTCTTAGTCTTTATCTCCTCTTCATTTCTGAAGGACAGCTGTGCTGAGTAAAGTATTCGTGGATGGCAGCTTTTTTTTCTTTCAGCACTTTGAATATATTATCCCACTCTCTCTTGGCCTGCGAGGTTTCTGCTGAGAAATCCACTGATAGCCTTATGGAGTTTCCCTTGTATGAGATCAGTTTCTTTGGCTCTTTAGAATTTTTTCTTTGAAATTGAAGAAGATGCAAATAAATCGAAAGCTACCCCGTGGTGCTGGTTTGGAAGAATTGATGCTGTTAAATGTCCATATTACCCAAAGCCATCTATAGACTCAATGCAATCCCTGTCAAAATTCCAATGGCATTCTTCACGGAAATAGAAGGAACACCACTAATATTCGAATGGAACCCCAAAAGACCTCAAATAGCCAAAGCAATGTTGAGAAAAAAGGACAAAGCTGGAGGCACCACGCTCCCTGATTTCAAACAATGTTCCAGAGCTATAGTAATAAAAACAGTGTGGTATTGGCATAAAAATGGACGCACAGAGTAATGGGACAGAATAGAGAGCCCAGAAATAAACTCCTGCATATAAGCTCACCTGATCCTTGACAAGGACGCCAAAGACACACGATGGGCAAAGGACAGTCTCTTCACTAAACGGTGTTGGGAAAACTGGACATCCACATGCAAAAGAATGAAAGTGGACCCTTATCTTACATCACTCACAACAATGAATTCAAAATGGATCAAAGACTCAAAGGTAAACCACAAAAGCCTCAAAACTCCTAGAAGGAAACACAGGGGCAAAGCTCCTCAACATGGGTCTTGGCGGTGAGTCCTTGGATCTGACACCCAAAGCACAGGCGGTGAAAGCAAAGCTAGACAAGCAGGACCACATCAAACTAAAAGAAAAGCTCTTGCCCAGCAAAGGAAAGCGTCCACAAAACGAAAAGGCGACCTACTGCATGGGAGAAAGTATTTGCCAGCTCTATACCCGAGAAGGGTTTGGTATTCAAAATACATGAAGAGGTCTAGGGCATATAGTCGATGGTGCCCTAATAGGTTGTATGGTGACAGAGGGTAGCCATGCTTGTGGTGAGCACCGCAGAAGGTATAGGGTTGTCGAGAAAATATGTATATTACATAAAGAACTCCTACAAGTCAACAGCAAAAATAAAATCTGGTGGAAAAATGGGCAGAAGATCTGAATTGACATTTTTCCAAAGAAGACATCCCGACGGCCAACAGGCACGTGACAAAATGCTCACCGTCACTCATCATCGGGGAAATGCGAATGGAAAGCACGACGAGCCATCAGCTCACGCCTGTTAGGATGGCTAGACTCAGAAAGCCAAGAGACGACAGAGCGGGCGGGGATGTGCAGTCGAGGGGGCCCCTGTGTGCTGTTGGCGGGAGTGCACACTGGGGCAGCCACTGTGGGAACCAGGAGGGAGGCTCCTCAGAAAATTAAAAATAGGGGCTCCTGGGTGGCTCAGCCGGTTAAGTGTCTGACTTGTGATTTTGGCTCAGGTCGTGATCTCATGGGTCCTGAGATGGAGCCCTGTGTTGGGTTCTCCCCTTAGCAGGGAGTCTGCTTGAGATTCTCTCCCTCTGCTCCCCACCCCCCAGGCACGGGCTCTCTCTCTTTCTCAAATAAATAAATCTTAAAAAAAAGAGATTCTCTCTGTCCCTCTCCCTCTGCCCCTCCCCCCACACACACTGTCTCTCTCTCTCTAAAAAAAAATAAATAAATAAAAATAAAAATAGAACTACCCTATGATGCAGCCATCCTGTTTCTGGGTCTCTGTGCAAAGGAAATGAAATCAGCATCTCAAACAGATACCTGCACCCCCAGCTCAGTGCAGCCTCATCCACAGCAGCCAGGACACGGAGACAGCCTAAGTATCCATTGCTGGAGGAATGGATAAGGAGACACGGTGCTTACATCCGATGGAGTATCACTGAGTCACAAAAAAGCAGGACATCTCGCCGTTTGGGACAACTTGGATCCACCACCTGGAGGACATTATGCTAAGATTTCAAGCATTTTATGAATTTTGCTTTATTGAATCCTGACCACAGCTCCATTGGTGAGTGTTATTGTTCACCCCTTTTTACTGATGAGCAAACTGAGGCTGGGACATCTGAGTGAGTTGCCTGGGTCATAGAGCTGCTACGTGGTGAGCTGGAATTTGAATTCAGGCCCTTAGGCTCCAGAATCCATGCTCCTTTTTGGTGAGATGCAGCTTTCTGGCTGCACAAAGATGTCCATGTTCTCATTCGCAGCGCCTGTGACTATGTGTCCTTACAGGGCCAAAGGGAATCGCAGATGTGATCTTTAAGGACCATGAGATGGGGAGATCATCTGGGATTGTTGGCACGGGCCTCACAGCATCACCAACATTCTGTAAGCACAAGGCAGCAGGGTCCGGAAAGGGGAAGGAGATGGGACATCGGCAGCAGAGGTCAAAGAGAGGTTGGAGGAAGCCAAGCGGCTGGCTTGAAGACGGAGGGAGGGGCCACGAGCCAAGGAATGCAGGCAGCCTCTGGAAGCTGGCAAAGAAAAAAAAATTTTTACCTTAGAGCTTCCAGAAGGAGCGCAGTCCTGCCAATATCTTGATTTAATCCAGCGAGAACCATTTAAACTCCTGGTCTCCATTTATCATTAGGTAATACATGTGGATTGAGATTTAAGATGCTGAGTCAAGCTCCCACTGACGCCCTCCTGCGGGCATTTCCTCCTGATTCAGAGGAGGGACCCTTACCTATGTATCCGTATCTGCCTGATGATGCCTCTTCTTCACTCCCCGGCTCAACAAAGGGTTCCTGTCCCCCACGTCCCTGTTGCTGGCCCTCTGGGCATGGTCTGGCCAGGCACCTGGCACAAGAAGGTCAGGTGGGGGTGCAGGGACAGGTAATCTTGACTTAATTCGCGGGTGCTGAAGGAGGGAGAAAGGGAGCGGGATGGGGAGAGGCTCCCTGGGAAAGGTGCGGGAGGAGTGGCACCTGGATAGGAAAGGCTTCAGCAGCCGCGGAAGTGGAGCGCAGCCTTCCCCGGCAGAAGGAGGGAACTGTGTGAAGGAGCTGAGCTGCGACATGGCACAGTCGAGGCGAGGACCGACATGCACCTGCCGCTCGGGTTTCAGGGGAACCGAGGTGCACGAGGCTGGACACGAAGCACAAGGCTGGATAAGGGCCACTTATCACAAACATTGGCCAGCCAGGGCTGGGTCCAAAGACTGGGAAAGATGCCTTCCAGAGCCTGGAGACCATCGGATTCACCTGGAAACCCCATGATGTGGACACTGAGGCCCAGACAAGTGCCCGGGAAGCAATTCCTTACTCTGCCCAGGAAATTCTTCCCGACCATCTCCCCTTCCTGGGGCCTCTCTGTCCCAGACAGGGACATGAGGGGTGAGCGCTCCCATTCCCAGGGGCTCCCCTGCTGAGGAGCCATGGACAGACCCCGGCTGGAGCAGCGGGACTCAGGCAGCTCTGCTCTCTGGGCAGGGCCCTGGCCGGGGATGTCCTGGGCTCCAGAAGGCCCGCAGAGCCAGTGGGTCAGCACGGGATGGGCAAGGTCGGTCCCCGGCCTGGTGGGCACATAGATTTCGGGGGACCCGGCACTCACCTATCCATTGTGCCAAGAGGCTGGGCTGGCTGGGGCAGCAAGCATCCTCAGTGCAGGGCCCCGGGCAGTTCGGGAAGGGGCAGGGAGCCACACGTTTAGCACCCGGCAAAACCACGAGCAAATTGCCAAGGGTGAGACATCACATAAACAGCATTTCTTGCAAAACCCTGGAAGTCACCCAGCCGTGAAGCGATGCCTGTGTGTGGTGCTGTGGAGCCTGGGGCCCCCTGAACAGCACGTCCCGCCAGGCTGCGAGCTCCCTAGATTCCTCAATGGCCACTTGGAAACAGAGATGGGGACCCAGGGGACAGGAGCCTCTTTCCACTCCTTCGGGTAGGAAGTGTTTATGGCCTGAGCTGGCTTAGCCTGGCAACCTCACGGCCGTAGCCTTTGGGGCCCGGCCTCTGCTGGGGCAGCAAGACCGGGCTCAGGGGCCGGCCGTGGGCTTGGCGAGGCTAGCAGGGCTCGGGGCCGCGTCTTTGTCTGCCTTGCTGGGCTTTCCTGGGAGGGCGCTTCTGCTCTTCCACGCCCGGGTTCACCTGAAGCTGGGACTTGAGCAGGGAGCCTGCATTTCTCCCTTCACTTAGCTCAGGGCTAAACCTCCTGCGTTCCCACCTGTCTTCCTCTCGCTGGGGGCTGCCCTGCTATGCACTTAGTGGCCGTGACTTGGGGGGTGGTGGGGGGGTCTTGGGAAACAGGACCTAACAGCACCCCTCTCCATGGAAACAGTGCCAAGGGCTCAGTGGTCCCTGCAGAGAAAGTAGAGAGTGTGGATAAGGAAAGAAGAGAGAACCAAGAATTTAATCATTTTGAGCACAGACCCCGGCCCCACACGCAGCAACATCCTTGCTGAACAGGGACTGGGTTTTCCTACCTGCCGACTGACCTGCTCCTCACTGGGCCACTTGAAGGGGTCGTCCAGGGCCCAAGGCTGCACTGGGGACCCCCAGATGTGCTCTCTTACTGGGTCCCCATCCTGAGCCAAGTACTTGGCATGCATGGTAAGCGGTGGCCACCACCCACTTCTCTGACCGGCAAACTGAGGTTTGAGCTGTTAAAAGCCCGGAGGCCTCCGGGGCAATGAGGGCAGGGCTGGGACCCCACCCCTGCTGATTCGGACCTGTGACCCAGGCTGACCGCGTGGCACACTGCCCCTCAGGCCCCTTCCACACTCGCAGAACTGAGCTCCTCCCTGCCCCCTCCGAAGGACCCTGGTTCCAGGCATGCCCCTGGCTCGCAGCCTCGCTCTGCCTTCTGCTCCCGCTCCCGCTGCCAGCACGAGGCCACCATGCCTGCCCTCACGCACCCCTGCTCCCTGGCCTGCCCTGGGCACCCTCCTGGGCCGCATCATCCCAGAAGCTGGGGCACGGGCCTGGAACAGATCCTCCCTCCCGGCCTCAGAAGGAACCGACCCCCCTGACACCTGCATCTGGGACTTCTGGCCCCTGGAGCTGTGGATAATGCATTTCTGTTGTTTAAGTAGCCTGGTGGGTGGTACTTCGTGGTGGAGGCTGGAGCCCACTGAGCATCAGCGATCCCCATAGGCCAGCACGCCCAGTGCGCCCTGTCCTCCTTCCCGCCTTTGACTTGGTGGTGGCCCCCCCGGGGACGCTGTCCTGTCTGTCTGTGAGGGGCCGCACCTGCCAGCCCCATCCAGGGATGGGCTGATCCCAGGGACCATAACTAACTTGGGAGCCTGACCCCTTGGAAGCCTGTGGCTTTCCTGCTGCCTCTTGGACCCCCCTGGGGAGCTTCCTGCCAGCCTGGGGGTGTCCCTGCAGGGAGACGAGATGCAGCCTTGAGACCTTTGGGACCTCGGAGTGTTTGGACCAAGCTGCTCCTTGCAGAGCAATCATTCCCAAATTAACTGTAAAGGAATCAGAAACACGCAGATTCAATTTCCCATGAAATGTAAGTGGGTTTACAGATGTTAGGGAGTGAGTTTGGATCTTCTGAAGGGCATGTGGGCACGGGCCTGCGCTGGCTGCTCAGGCTCCGGAGACAGGTGAGCCCCGCCGAGGGCCGCGAGCTCAAGCCTGACTCCCGAGAGGCTGCCTGCAGGCCCTCCCCTGCCCTCCCAGCAGCCCCGTGATTGACACAGCCCATTTCACAGATGGAAAAACTGACAAGCAGACTGGACAAGGCCCTGGCCTGGAAGGAGGTGCAGCTAGGATCTGGACCCTGCTTTCCCTGACTCTGAGCCCTGAGCCCTTTTTCTACACGATGCGGGTTTCAGGAGCCCTGGGGTGGGGGTGGGGGATCAGGGTGGCCCCAGAGGGATGGGCGTGTTTGAACGGGGCCTTGAGCAGGAGCAGAAGCTCACGGGGCCTGGGGCTGGTGGGGCAGCCTCAGCTGTGGCACGAGGAATGCTGAGGTGCTCTTGCAGGATGTGTTCTAGCAGGTTCCAGGCACCCAGACAGGCCTTGGGCTGCAAGCAGGCTGGTGTCTCTGCCATGTCCAGACACACTAGGACGTGGGGCTGGGGACTGTGGGCCACAGCCCATTGGTGTAAATGACCTCAGGTGGGGCCACGCGCACCAGCTCTGGAATTTCTGTGACCACCTCCCACCCACGCTGTCCTGGGCTTCCTGCCCGACACCCCCGGACAGCTCAGCTGTCCAGTGACTTTCCCCACAGTCCCGGCTGCCAGAAGGGCCTGCTGTAGGTCATGCGGGACCTCCTCCTCTGGCCAGGGGGACGTGGAAGGAGAGGGAGGGGAGGAAGGGGCTGTGAGGTCTGAGCGTTCCCGGGGGACAACCAGGGATATTGTCACTAATGTCAAGGCCGGCTGAGCCCTCCCCGCCCCACTTTGCATATGTTGCCCATTTCTGATCCCCATGCTGCAGCCGCCCGAACGCACGAAGCTCCCCCCACCTGTGCACCTTTGCCCTGCTGCTCCCCCCGCCACCAGGCAGCCTTCGGCCTCTAGGGCTCAGCTCCACTCTGCCCGGAGCCTGCTGGCCGAGCGGCTCCCTGTGTCCTGTCCCTGCTCGGGCAGCGCGGGGGGCACATGGAGATCATCATCTTCCCACAGGTGCCGGGATGACATCACCGCCCCCCGCCCCAGCACGCTGCAGCTTGAGGACAGTCGGCCTCTGCCCCCTCTCGCCCCCATACCTGCTGCTGGAAGTGACGTCACCCACGTCACCCACGTCCCTCCCCCGCCCCCAGGAACAGCAGAACCGGTGGCCAGTCTATGGCCCGGCTCCCCTCGCCATCCGGGCCATCTCTGGCAAGTTGCTGAGCCCCCGTGCCTCAGTCTCCTCCTCTGTCAGCGGAGAGGCCCCCGGAGGAACGGGAATCCGTGGTAGTAAATGCTCAGTGAAGGTCTCTTCTAGAGTTCCTGGTTGTCCCTGCCCTGCCCCTCACCCTCTTCCTGTGAGCGGAAGAGAGGACAGCCCCCCGGCCCGCGTGGCCCCTTCGTCCACCCAGAGAGCTGACCGTGGGCTCTGCAGAGCCTGGAGGTCACAAGGGGCAGGGCCTCGTCACAGCCGGGGAGCTCAGAATCTAATGAGGGGGCCGAAGCGTGGGTGGGGGGTCTGATGGGGGGCCTGGAAAGCCTGGGGAGGGAACAGTCACCGATGGGCCCACCCTGGACAAGGAGATCCACCCAGCTCCCTGGGACACTCTCGGGAACCTCTGACGCAGAGAGGGACAGGGACAGACAGGGAGACACACACAGAGGCAGAGAGATAGAGAGACGGAGAACACAGGCATAGAAACAGAGAGAGAGCCACAGAGGGAACCTCGGTTAGCAGTGACCCAGCTGGTCCTCTGTCGATCTGGGAAGAAGTGACCGGGAACGGTCAGAGCCAGGAGTCTGGGGACGCCTGGGGGTAGCCACGGCAGGTCCCCGTGCTGCACGCCACACGCCACATCCAGAACCTCTTCCCCTGACGCAGCGCGGTCAGGTGCAGGTGCAGGGGACGGGCTGGCGAGGGGACGGGCGGTGACACTTTGTGCCACCTGCAGTCCTCAGGCCAGCTGCTGGGTGGCCGAGGACATGCTCTTGGCGGGCCCAGAAAGGGCCCTTTGTGGCGGCGGGTCCCTCCGCTGTCATTAGAGGCAGCTTCTGACCACCAGCCACAGCGGCCCGCCCAGGGCCACGGGGGGAGGACAGCTCCGCCACGCTCCTCCCGTTAAGGGCAGACCTGGGGGCTCATGGCGCCCCTGTCCCCACGCGAAGCAGGGCACACTCTGCCCCTTCTCCAGACTTGGGGCTTCTGGGGTTTCAGCCTGGGGTCACCTTCCTAGGCTGACCCTGGCAGCCCAGGGCCCCGTGGCAGGCAGCAGTGACCCCAGCTCACCCCAGGGAGGGGGGCAGTCACGTCTCCCGTCTGGCCCAGTGGCCCCCCTCAGTGCCTATAATTGGCAGGGCTACAAGGAGGGTTTTGTTGACCCCTCAGTGAGGGCAGGCCCACGGGGGGGCTGGCCCCTTTCATCTCCCAGGCCCCCAATTACCCCTTTCTCTGGCCCGGACCAAGAAGCTTTTAAATAGCAACAGTCAAGGGCCGAGGGGGGCCGAGGGGGGCCAAGGGGGTGCGGGGCCTCTGAAGCTGCTCACAAAGGAGTGAACATGTGCCCCGGGAGACGGGAAGAAAGAGGCCCCACTTGGGTTTAAAAATAGCCGCCTGGGCCCTGTCTGGTCTTGGAACACCGTGAACCTCCTCTCGGGGGTGAGGCCCCCTTGCCCTCATTCCCGCCGCCCGAGGCAGGTGCCTGCCTCAGGCCGTCCCTGCCAAGATGGCTCAGCCACAGGGGGCGGTCGCGGCCAGCAGGGTGGGCCGCGGCCTCCTCGCCCTTCCCCGGGCTGCGTCCTCAGCCTGGGACGCCCTCCCCGCCCCTGGTCTTCCTGCCCCCTGGATCCCTGGTTTATCCTTCCTGAGCTAGCTCAAATCCCCACTGGGCACACGGTGCCCCCCCCGCTGGCACACGGTTCCCCCCTCCTCCTCCCGGCACACGGTCCCCCCCCCGCCGGCACACGGTCCCTCCCTCCTCCCCCCGGCACATGGTCCCCCCCCGCCGGCACACGGTCCCTCCCCCCACCCCAGCACACAGTCCCTCCCCACCCAGGCAGCCCACCCCGGTCCCGTGGGCCACTGGCCACACAGACCTCTGTCATGATGTCTCCTGGGCACCCTGGAGGGCAGGGCTGTCACCTTGGCTGGACACTCAGAGAAGGAGGGATGGAAGAGGCAGGGAAAGAATGGATAAAATCCCTGCCTCCAGTTGAAATCCATCCTCAGCTTCCCCTGGCCTCATCTTTCTCCGTCCCCCCATCACTGGCCTGATCCCTCATCCTCTGCCCTGTCCGACCCGCCTCCATGAGTGCTCTGTGGTTCTGTCCCCTAGGGTGAGGACACTTTCTATGGCCCCCGGGGCCCATTCTGGGGCTCAGCTTCAGGTCCCGGTGCATCTGTGTTGAGGTGGCGCCGGGCCTCGGCCTCCTGCCGGCTTGTCCGCACCAGGGGCCACACGGCCCCATGGTGGCCGGGTCGCGGGTGGGTGCAGGTGGGTAGGGACCGGACGGCTACCTCCTAAGGGCCTCAGTAGCCCCAGATTGGATCCACAGCGGGAGCCCAGGGCCTGGCTGCACCCGCGACCCCATTGGCAACGGGATGGAGCCCCAACTCCTTGGTCCACGTGTGCTTGGCAGAATACCGGGCCTCCAAAGATGTCCCTGTCCTAATCCCCCAGGCTGGTGAATAAATCACATCACCTGGTAGAAGATCCGGTGCAGACGTGATCAAGGTCACGGACCCTGAGATGGGAGACGATCTTGGGTTGTCCGGGGGGCCTACAAGGGTCCAAGCCAGGGGAAAGGGGACAGGGCAATGGAAGCAGAGGTTGGAGTCAGAGGGGGCTACAAGTCAGGGAATGCGGGCACCTCTAGAAGATGGACGCGGCTGGGAAATGGATGCCCCGCAGAGCCTCCAGAAGGCCTGGGCCCACCCTCATGTTAGCTCAGGGAGAGCCATTCTGGACTGCACACCTCCGGACGTGTAGGTTCACGTTCGTGTTGTTTTAAAAATGTGAAGTTGGTGGCTATGTGTTACATTGGCCAGCAGACTCCTACCTCCACCCTCAGGCCCCACTCCAGGCCCTCCTAGACCCCCGTCCCTGGGGTGACCAAGTACACAGCCACACTAGAAGGTGGGGCTGTGGCTTCCCCATTGCCAGCCCCAAACTCTCCCCTCCAGAAAGTGGGGCCATTTTGTTCCCTGGAAGAAAAGTCTGGAAGAACCATCAGTACCTCAGGGAGCTCCAGGCAGCCCCCAGTGGGGTTGCGTCCAGCCAGGAGGCTGTTTGGAGGCCACGTGGCCCTGCCCAGCCAGGACGGTCACCTGTGCCTGAGGCCTCCCCACACAGGCTGCCACTCACAGGAGGAGCCTCCAGCCTGATTGGGGCCCTTTTGAGCTCAAAACTGCCACAGCACAATCAGTACCGGCCCCCCAGACACAACCCCAAGGCCAGGCCGGCTCTGTAGCTTGAAGCCCCTTCAGAGGGGGAGCTTTGCCGATGTGCTTGGGGTTCCTGAAAATGCCTCTGAGGAAGATCACAGCCTGGCCTCAGTATGCAGGCAACCCGGGTCTTGGCACAGACGAAATAATCTACTAGATTAGCTAAGAGCAGCACCTGAGCTTTCAAGAGCTGGGGATTGCTGTAATTTGGTGTCCACATGGGAAAAGTAGGCTTGTTCCCTTTGGGACAAGACTTCCCGGGGGAGAAGGACCTGAAGGCTTGACTCTCCAGGGTCAAATCCTGGCTGTACTCACTTACCATCTGAACTTGGGGAAGCCCCTTCCTCTCTGAGTCTCAGTTTACCTGTCTGTAAAATGGGGACGATGCTCGCCTCTTGATGGTTGAATTGAGGTTGTGGATATGTTCCGCATATCAGGAAGGGATATGAAATGATTATTGTGGTTGTCCTTTTAGGTGGCTGCTTCTCAGAAGCTTATGAAGACCACTTAAAGCTGTTTATTTTCCACCCCCCCTTATTTTGCTCATCACATTGGAAGGCTGAAGAAAATTAGAACTGGAAGGGTCTTGAGAAGTTATTAAGCCTGGCCAAAGCCTTAAGATGCTGTGGTTCTAAAATTGCCAGCCAGTGGGCAGGACTAAAACTCTGATTCTCTCTCCTTTCTCTCTCCCTCTCTCCCTCCATCCACCTGTGCTTCTATCCCTCCATTACTTCATCTACGCATCCATCCATCCATCTTTCCCTCCTTCCATTACTCCATCTATTCATCACTCCTTCCAACTCCATCCATTTCTCCACCCATCCATCCATCCATCCATCCACCCAGCTATCTCTCTCTCCACCCATTATTCCATCTATTTATCTCTCCATCCTTCCACCATCCATCCATCCACCTATCATTCATCCAAACCTCTGTGTCCATCCATCCATCCATTCACCCACCCATGCCTCTATCCTTCCATTACTCCATCTATTATTCATCACTCCTTCCTTCTATCCATCCATTTCTCCATCCATCCATCCATCCATCCATCCATCCATCCATCTCCCCCTCCATCCATTATTCCATCTATTCATCTCTCCATCCTTCCACCATCCAATCACCCAACTATCACTCATCCATCCATGTCCATCCATCCATCCACCCATGGCTCTCTCCTTCCATTACTCCATCTGTTCATCCATCCACCCATCTCTCCCTCCTTCCATTACTCCATCTATTCATCAGTCCTTCCATCTCTCCATTCCTCCATCCATCCATCCATCCATCACTCCATCCATCCATCTAGCTAACCCTTCACCCATTATTCCATCTATTCATCTCTCCATCCTTCCACCATCCAACCACCCACCTATCACTCATCCATCCATGTCCATCCATCCATCCTTTCATCCATCCATCCATGCCTCTGTCCTTCCATTACTCCATCTATTCATCCTTCCACCCATGTCTCCCTCCTTCCATTACTCCACCTATTCATTATTCCTTCCATCTCTCCATTTCTCCATCCATCCATCCATCCATCCCTCTATCACTCCATTACTCCATCCATCCATCTAGCTAACCCTCCATCCATTATTCCATCTATTCATAATTCTATCCATCCACCCATCCCTCTATCACTCCATTACTCCATCCATCCATCCATCTAGCTAACCCTCCATTCATTATTCCATCTATTCGTATCTTTATCCATTGCACCCATCCATCTATCCAACCACCATTCACCCATCCACCTATCACTCATCCAACCATCTGTGTCTATCCATCCATCCATTCCAGATCCACCTCTCCTTGAAGCATCCACAAACACTTCCTTTGTGCTGGGCACAGGGAACCCAGACTGAGAGTCAGACCCACACGTCTGGAGGAACACCTGGACTGCCACAGGAGGCCTCAATTCAACACAGAATGGAGGGTGGGTATGGGGAACCCACACCAGGCGGATTGTACCGGGGTCCACAGAAGAGCTTTAGGATGGGCCAGGGGAGGGCATGGTTCTGCCGGAGCCTCCCCAGAAGGGGTCCAAGCATGGGTTTCATGCAGCTGTCCAGAGGGCTAGAGCATGCAAAGGCATCCTCGCCCCCAGTCCAGCCAACCTGACAGCCGCCTTCCTTCTGCAATTTAATCCCCATTCCCATAGTGTCACAGCTTTCCTAGACTCAGAGACCAAGATAAAAACATCATAATAACCTCAGGGAGACGAAAAATACTAACAATCCCTAGTGCTGAGAAAAAAAAAATGAGATGCTGCTGCTTCCATCTTAATAAATTGTAAAATTTATCTTCTTGTGTCGATCCTCCCCTTCTCTGTTTCATTTCCAGTAGATTTTTAATAAAAAAAATGTTGATAAAAATCAAAGCAACATAGTCAAAATAGAAAAGTTTGACATTTATAGATGTTGTTTATTACTTTAGTGTTTTAAAGTATTAAAAAGGCAACCAAAATTAGTTTCTTATCAAATGTCAAATTTTCACCAAGTTCTCGCCTACAAACTATTTTAACTTTGTTCTTTGGAACAAATTAAGCCTGGCTAAAGCCTTAAAATGTTGTTCTTTAGAACCAAATTGTGCGGCTGCAAGAGAAGGTGGGGAGAGGCTCCGCAGACCCGCCCGGAGGTTTCTCTCTGCCTCTCAGCTCCACCAAAAATTATCTTGTTGTGTTGTCTTCCTAATAGGCGCTGAGACAGAGTCCGCTTTTCTTGTCCCCTTCCGCCCCTTACCCCCTTCTCAAGCATACCCGTGACTGCCCCTGTGCCTCCCGTAAAACACACACTCGATGGGCACTGCAGGGTCAAAGGCTCTGGCCTGGGGTGGGTCCAAATCTCCACAGCCCAGGGCAAGCACAGCTGCCCGCAGTGGGCTGAGAAAGGTGGGCTCTTGCTAGGGGCAACAGCCCTGGGGTGAGAAAGGTGGGGTCTCGGGGTCTCGGGTTGGAGAGTTGGATTCCCTGGAGCAGAGACCAAGTGAAACCAGCTTAAGCAAGAAGGGAGAGTGCTAGAAGGAGAGTAGGGCTTCTGAGGGCACAGGGAGAACAGAGCATCCGGGAATAAGCCCCTGGAGCCTGGAAGAAAAGTGGGTGTGGCCAGGACCTCCATCCCTCTCAGAGATGGAGGCCAGACTTCCAGCCCTCTGACGGCCACGGACATGTTTGTCAGGGGAAGAGGTGGTGGTGGTGGTGGGGGATCAGAGGAAGCAGGGTCTGAATCCACTCTGTAACACTGGGCCGCGTCCTGAGCCAGTCACGTCTCCCCCAGAGTCTTACTTTCCCGGCATGAGGCCCAATGACCTCCCTGAGCCTCAGCTTGCTCATCTGTAAAATGAGTAGAATGATCCCCCAGCACAAAGGGGTACAAGCTCTAAATATTCATTCTTCCTGCTTCTGAGGCCTCCTCCAGTTTGGGGATTCTGCCCATCTGTGGCCAAGCCAGGTGTGTGAACCCAGGAGCCTGATCTGGAGGGGTCTTCTCTCCCCCTTGCCCCCCGCCAGCCCTTACCCCCACTCTGCTCCCCACTCTTGCCCTGCTGGCAGCATCAGGGTGCAGGGGCGAGACCAGGGACACAAGCTGTGAGCCCTCTTCTCTCTCCGCCTTGTACTCTCCACCACTCGGCCTCAAGGAAAGGCAGCCTTCTAAATTCCAGAACCTTCTGAAGGGGGTTGCATCCTCCTCCAGAGCCAAATCTCTTCCAGCATGCTCTGAGCTGGACAGCTGGAGGATGGAAGACAGGGAAGACAGGGATGCCAAGAGACACAGTATTTCCAGATGATTAGAGAAAGAGAAGCGAACAACGCCACTTGTCTCGGAAAAATCTGTGCAAACAGCTGTCAGGGAAATTTCTTCCCATGAAAGTCATATGAATAAGAAACAAGGGGAAAGAGGAGCCCACCGGCTTCAGAAGAGACAGGAGAAGCACAGCAAAGACAATGGAACAGATGTTAGGGTAAGCTGCCTCTCTTGTAAACAGCCACCACGGGACCACCCAGGGCCCAGGGCTCAGCTCCACTCCTGAGACCCTCCCGTGGGGTCAGGGAAACCAGTGCACAAACACCAGGGTCTAGGAAGGGGCATGCCACTTGCTGGGGAGACCCAGGGAAAGCATGAATAAACTCCAGCTTTGGGTTTAGAAAATAGACTATATTCAGGGACAGCTAGAGATTAGTTATTTACACCATGCCAAATGCGGGAAATTATGATAGATTATAACAAACAAAACCTCCAAATTTCAGTATGTCCTGCTTACTGAACAGCTCAATGTGGATGCTCCTGGTCGGTGGGCAACCTTCCTCCATGGGTGACTCAGGGACCCAGGCCCCTTCCATCTTGTGGCTCTGGCCTCCTCCGGGGTATCTGCATCCTCTGCGTGCAGCCGGCAGCCAGGATGGGGCAGCCCTGTCTCAGAAGCCCTGGCCTGGAAGCTGCCCACAGCCCTGCCACTCGATCCTTTGGAGAACAACCTTGAGTCCACGCCTGGAAGCACAGAGGGTGGCAAATGGGGACAGATTAGAAATGCAGTCGGAGCAGGAGGGTCTACTAGGAGAACAGAGCCAGAGGCACCCAGAGGATGGGTGTGGAGTGGTGCCTAGGAGAAGGGGGAGACTCTAGGTTGGTGTCCCCCCGGGGGACCCAAGCCTGCTCACTGCTCTTGCTGCCCCCCGTCCGCCTGGGGTTAGACAAACTTGTGGAAGTCTCCAGGTTATGTCAGAAAGCAGCTGGGCCTCAGGGAGGGCCAGTAAGTCCGAGGGCCCGGTGCGGGGTGGGGGGGTCAGGGCCAGAGGGAGGGACCACCTTCGGCCGCTGACAAGGACCCCCTCCTTAACCAAACTTTACCAGGGTGCTCTGAGCCCCCCTCTCTTCTGGGCTTTCACCAGCCTGCCCTGGGCCCGCTGAGCCCAGCTTTAGCAAAGAATCCCGTGACATCGGTTTCCATATGATATAAACTGTACATTTCGTGTGCTCATTAAATTATACACCAGGCAACCCGCCCCCCCGCCATGGCATCTGACCAAGTTCCTCTTAGTGATTTCCCATCCACTGACCCCTCGCTCTGCTCCTTGCCTGCAAATCCCCAGCTGTCTTTGCTGCCTTTGGGGTTCACTCTCTAGCCCCTATTACAATAGTCTTGAATAAAGTCTTTCTTGCTGGTTGTTAACTGGCCGAGTGCAAAAAGTTCTCTTTAACTCCATGAGAATCTCTTCATCCAGAACAGTCCTTCCAGGTCCAGTGTTGGCTGCTCGGGGTTAGGCTACGGAGGGGACGGTGGTTCAGGAGCTGGGGAGGTCCTGGTTGGCCAGGTGGAGGGGGGAGAGGCTGCAGGGGAGGGTCCGACGGCTGACTGTTTGCTTGTCCTATGGCCCCAGGCTGGGGCCACAAACTGGAATGGAGCACTTCGGGCCGAGTGTGGGACCTCCGGATCAGGGTAGAAGGGGGTCGACCATAGGAGGGGCCGGGGCAGGAAGGGCACTCACCTGAGGCTCCTGCCACCCCACAAGCCTGTTCTGGCCTCTGCCAGGCAGGGGTGCAAGAGCTCTGTATCTATGCCCAGCTGCCACGGGGGCACGGAAGTTTCCCTGGGGAACAGGCCCCCAGCCCATCGCATGAGAATGCTCCAGGCCCGGGACCGGGGCATCCTTCTTTGAAGACTGTTTCTGTTTTTAAACCTCTCCCGCCCAAGTGCCAGTTAAGGCTATTTTTCAGGATCAGCCATTCACCTCGTCTGGCCCTTCTCAAAACCCTCATTAAATTGTTCATCGGCAGAAACCAAATACTTGGCCCCAGGGTATCCAGGTTTCTTGAGAGCCCCGGATGCCCCCAATTGTGTGGCCTCCTTGTTCGGGCTTTGCCCAAGAGTCTGGCGAGGGAACTTGGCCGGCCACCGAGATCTTGTTAGTGTCTTTTCCCTCAGAAATCCAGATCTGTCTTCCAAAACCACCGTCCCCCAGAGTTCATGAATATTCCCTCTGTTGACACACAAATGTGCACACGCACACGCACACGCACACGTACACACACCCAGGCCCCACCCGCCGAGGGAAGGGACGCTTCCAGTAAGTAATTAATCAGCACAATGGTCCAGGGTCACAACCTTACAACGGGTGGGGAGGCTTTGTTGTCAGTGGGGGGGGGGGCTCCAAGGGTCTGGATGTTGGTGGCCCATGGCCCCTCTGCCCTCCCAAGGACCCCCTGGGGGCCCCCCTAGCCTTCTGTTGGGGTCAGAAGGAAGAAGCCAGCCGAAGCTCCCCGGACTTGTGGGAAGCACTGAATTTGGAGTCAACGTCGGTTTCCTCTGTTGTGCCGTAACTGGGCCAATTACTGAAACTTTCCCTAGACTTGGGGGAAAGGGGTGGAGGGTCAGTACATTTGGGGAGGTTCTTCCAAGGGGGAGCACAGGAAGGACCCCTCGGGGAGCGCTCCTGTGTTTCAGGCTCTGTGCTAAGCACCTTAAGTAAACATCTTAATGTAGCTGTCAACATAAACATACCCATTTTCCAGATAGAGAAACTGAGATTCAGGGAGTAAAGAACTTGCCCTGGGCCCCCAGCTAACACAGTGGGACTCCGTGCTGTGACCTGGAGGCCCGGCTAACAGAACTGGGCCTGGACGTGGAGCAATTCCTTCCTTTCTGGGGACAGGTGGTATCCAGAACCCCAGGGTTTCTGGAATAGGAGAGGAGGGGATGAGAACTCCAGAGGCTTCCTCTCCGAGAGCCTGGGGGAGCACAAGGGGGCTGCAGGGAGGCCACATCGGTTGACCCCTGGCCTCTCCCTATAGCTCCCAATCGCTCTGAAGGTTGGGGGTCCTTCAGTCCCGGTGGGAGAGCCAGCATCCATGAGCATCCGCTCTCCTCGGCCTGGGGGTGCAGGCGGGCAAAGCTGCAGGCCTGAGGGAAGTAGCAGCCCCTGGGTGTGACCCCAGGGGCATGGAGGGCTTGAGAGAGCCCTAGCCCACGGTCCACCGACCACAGCATGCGTGGGCAAAGAAATCATGTGATATTCAGCAGAGGAATAGTACACAGCAAGGAACAAGAACGAACTCCTGACAACCAACCATGTAGCTGCATCCCACGGACCTGCTGTTGAGCCGAGAAGCCCACCCCGAAAGGGACCCGTCTTATATGATCATTTATATTTGCTCAAAACCAGGCGGAACGGATCTTTGGTGACAACTTCACTGTTAATCCTTGTAGGGGGTACTGACTGAGAGGGGCAGGGGGCCTTCTTGGGCACTGGGAATGTTCTCTGGTTGGATGGAGGTTTCCCAGATATAAAACTCATCCATCTGCCCCTTTAAGATTTATACACTTTTTTGCATAAGTCTCAATTTTTAAGTCTTCAAAAACTGAATCCTAATTAACCCCACAAAACAAACAATAGGACAGCCCCAGCCTCCTGATGACTTGCTTGTGGGTCCCCCGCAATGGTTCTTGGACCTCTGAATCCTCTGGAAGTCAACATCCAGAACCCCACTCCCACCCAAGAAGAGGTTCTAAAATGTGTCTCTGGCCCTGTGTTGGAGCCGGTCTTGAGATGCCTGGAGCCTGCTTCTTACCCGGGGCTCTTCAGATTTTCCCGATCCTGAGCCTTGCTTGAAGAATGCTTTACTGACAGTCTTCCCACCACAAAGGGCAGTTGCTTATGTCAGCTAGCACGGAGGGAGGCAAAGAATCCCTCCGAAGGAAGGGCAGACAGTCCTGCAGGTCTTGTGAAGCTGGGCGTGGGGGGGGGGGCTCTGACAGTGCTGTCCCTCCCTGACCTGGGGCCCCCATCCCATGACGAGAACCACCTGGAACATCTGGACACCACACCTTTGCCACCACCTCATGTTTTCCTCCTGAGCCCCCAAGGCTCTGCGGGGCCAGTCAGTGTCCAAGCAGGGCTTGGACCGTGTACCCCCAAACTCTGAGCCCTACCACACTGAGTCCCCCAGAATAAGACTCCCAGACCCTCTCCTCCGGACTCTGCCTCCTGACACCTTATGGTAGCTGCCTCTGCTCTGGGGACCGGCGGGGGCCGATGAGTACAAGCTGGCCCTGGGGAAGGGACATGGTCTTTCATTGTCCCTGAGGGTTGGAGAAATCAGGGGCTCAGAACAGACTATGACTTATCACTGCAGCAGCCGTGGCTGGTCACAGAGCACAGAGCTCCTACGCTATCGTCAATGCCCTAGCCAGAGTCCCCTTCCTGTGGCAGGATTCGCCGAACCCACACCCCTCAGAACCCTGAGGCATCTGTAGACTTCCAAGTCCAGCCCCGGCCCCAGAGCCTCACCCCAGATAACAGAGGGTGGGAACGGTTGTCCCCAGTGGGGGCACAGATTTAGTCAGAACGGCCCGCAGCGTAGGGCCCCAAACTCTGACCCTCGGCCTTAATGGTGTGTGGGACACCGAGCTCTCCAAGCAGCAGTGGTCAGACCTGGCCCGGGGTCCCTCAAGTGTGGCCTGAAGAGAAGGCCGGCCTCCTCACTGTGGCTGGAGCCCTGGACACTGGGACAAGTCCTGGGAGCAATGTCCACCCTCCCAAACAAGTGCAGATATACACACTCACGTGTGCTCGTGTACACGCATCCCACACACTCATGCACACACACAGATACATATCCCCACATACGTCACACACACGCACACGTGCGCACTGCCATGCTCACAGAGACACACGCTCACACAGAGACACACTCACACGGAGACACACTCACACAGACACACGCTCACACAGAGACACATGATCACACAGAGACACACTCACACGGAGACACGCTCACACAGAGACACGCTCACACAGAGACACATGATCACACAGAGACACGCTCACACGGAGACACACTCACACAGAGACACGCTCAGAGACACACGCTCACACAGGGACACATGATCACACAGAGACACACTCACACGGAGACACGCTCACACGGAGACACACTCACACAGACACACACTCACACAGACACACATGATCACACAGAGACACACTCACACGGAGACACATGCTCACACAGAGACACATGATCACACAGAGACACACTCACACAGAGACACGCTCACACAGAGACACAGAGACACACGCTCACCCAGAGACACACTCACACGGAGACACACTCACATGGAGACACACTCACACAGACACACGCTCACACAGAGACACATGATCACACAGAGACACACTCATACGGAGACACACTCACACAGAGACACACTCACACAGAGACACACTCACACAGAGACACGCTCACACGGAGACACACTCACATGGAGACACGCTCACACGGAGACACACTCACACAGAGACACATGATCACACAGAGACACACTCATAGGGAGACACACTCACACAGAGACACACTCACACGGAGACACGCCCACACGGAGACACACTCACACAGACACACGCTCACACAGAGACACATGATCACACAGAGACACACTCACACAGAGACACACTCACACGGAGACACACTCACACGGAGACACACTCACACAGACACATGTTCACACAGAGACACACTCACACGGAGACACACTCACACGGAGACACGCTCACACAGAGACACACAGACACACTGACATACACTCACACAGAGACACACTCACATGGAGACACGCTCACACAGACACACTCACACAGAGACACACTTACACAGAGACACACTCAGAGACACACGCTCACACAGAGACACACGCTCACACAGAGACACACCCTCACACAGAGACACACTCAGAGACACAAGCTCACACAGAGACACACCCTCACACAGAGACACACTCACATGGAGACACACTCACACGGAGACACACTCACACAGAGACACGCTCACACGGAGACACGCTCACACAGAGACACACACGGAGACACGCTAACACAGAGACACATAGACACACTGACACACGCTCACACAGAGACACACTAAGAGACACGCACACACGGAGACACACGCTCACACAGAGACACACACAGACACGCTGACACACGCTCACACAGAGACACACTCACACAGAGACACACTCACATGGAGACACACTCACACAGACACACACGGAGACACACTCACACGGAGACACACTCACATAGAGACACACACTCACACAGAGACACACACAGACACACTGACACACGCTCACACAGAGACACACCCTCACACAGAGACACACTCAGAGACACAAGCTCACACAGAGACACACCCTCACACAGAGACACACTCACATGGAGACACACTCACACGGAGACACACTCACACAGAGACACGCTCACACGGAGACACGCTCACACAGAGACACACACGGAGACACGCTAACACAGAGACACATAGACACACTGACACACGCTCACACAGAGACACACTAAGAGACACGCACACACGGAGACACACGCTCACACAGAGACACACACAGACACGCTGACACACGCTCACACAGAGACACACTCACACAGAGACACACTCACATGGAGACACACTCACACAGACACACACGGAGACACACTCACACGGAGACACACTCACATAGAGACACACACTCACACAGAGACACACACAGACACACTGACACACGCTCACACAGAGACACACTCACACAGAGACCCACACAGACACACTGACAGAGAGACACAGACACGCACATCCAGACACACACACTCATACATAGACACATGCAGACACACACTCACATGCAGACACACTCACAGACACACACAAAAACATATACACAGATACATGCAGACAGACACATGCAGACACATACACTCACACATAGAAACACACACAGATGCACACTCACCTGGACACACTCACACAGACACACACTCACACAGACACACTCACACAGACACACTCACACGCAGACACACACTCACAGAGACATGCTCACATGGAGACACACTCACACGGAGACACACTCATACAGAGACACACAGACACACTGACACATGCTCACACAGAGACACACTCACATGGAGACACGCTCACACAGACACAGTCACATGCAGACACACTCACACACACAGACACACCCCCCCTCACAGGCATAAGCGTATCCAGGCACCGCGCCCGCGTGAGCAAGCGCCCAGCCCTCCGGCACACGTGGTTTCTGGGCCCAGCACAACCTCTGGCACCTGGGTTCTGTAACCACCGCTTCGTCTGAAGCTGTGGAGACGAAGTCGAGCAAATTCCTACCCTGAGCACTCTCGGCCTCAACATCAGCATCTGGGTTCCGTCCTAAGAGCCATTGCCGTAGACTGACTGTGTGTCCCCACACCCTAACCCCGCGGGGATGGCATGAGGGGGGGCCTTTGCCAGGGGACTAGGGCGCGAGGGTGGGGCCCTCAGGAATGGGACTCGTGCCCTTCTGAAAGGGACCCCACAGAGCCCCTTGGCCCCATCAGCCGGGTGAAGACCCGGGAAGCAGATGGCGTCTATGAACCAGGAAGTGGGCCTTCGCCAGACACTGAATCCTGCTTCCAGAACTGTGAGGAACAAATGTCTGTTGTTTATAAGCCCCCAGTCCGTGGTGTTTCTGTTATAGAGGCTTGAACGGACTGAGACCATACCTGGGTGGGGGTCTTGTCTGCCCTGACCCGGGGAGAAAGGTGGGCCTTGGGCATGTGGACCCGCCATGCGTCCCCTCTGCCCTCTTGGCTTCCCAAACCCCTCTAAAGCCTAGGCCCAGTGCTACCACGCTGCCTTCGGGGCCTCCTTGTCCCCCTCCTCCAGTTTCCCTGCCTGGACCCTGCTCCATGGCCCTCCCCCACGGCCCAGAGGCCCAGAGGCCTCGGCGTGTCACTCGCCACCGAGGGACCTCTGCCGGCTCCTCTGCCGCCAGGGTCACACAGCTGTCCCGCACGGGCAGGCGCGGGGTCCTGGGGACTGGGGGCTGTGCGAATCACCGTGTACCGTCCCTGCTGCGCCAAGGAGCCCTCTGGCCCCAGCGGGGGCCCAGGTCTGCCCTAGCAAGTAGCAAACTCATGAGCAGAGGGTCCCGGAGCCAGAGTTCCTCCCACACTGGGCTCTGCTCTGCCTGCCCCGGCTACCCATCCCCTCCCTCAGCCTCGGCCCTTCGCACACCCAGCCCAGCCCCCCGAAAGCCAAACGCTCGCAAGTGCTAGCTGCCCCGGAGGGAGGGAGGAGCCGTGGGCAGGGATCTGGCCGGGGCTGGGTCAAGGTGGGAGCCAAGTCTCCCCGTCCGCCCCCCCACCGCCAGCACGCGGAGCCTTTCTGCTGAACACGGGTTCCTCCTCGCACCTTGAGTGGGTTCTGACAGGACGGTGGGCTTGGGAGGTGTGGTGGGTACGTACGTCCACGCCCCAGCTCCCAGAGCCCGTGAGGGAACGTGACCGTATGGGCAGCGGGGTCTTTGCCGATGCAAGAAAGGATCTTGAGATGGGGGTCATCCTGGGGAGGCCCTAAACCCAACGACAGGAGTCCTTACACACTACGGAAGAGGAGACACAGGGCAGGAGGCCATAAGACGACAGAGGCAGCGATCCGCGCGGTGTGACCATAACCCAAGGAACGCCGGCGGCCAGGGGAAGCTGGAAGAGGTGGGGAAACGATTCCCCCTTGAGCCTCAGGAGGGAGCGTGGCCCCAGAATGACGCCTTAATTTCACACTCTGGCTTCTGGAACCACGAGTGAAGACACTTCTGTGGTTTTCAGCCCCTCAGCGTGTGATGATGTCGTCTGGCAGCCACGGACGCTAACACAGGGGACAAGCGGATCTCGGTGCAGACCCAGGGCCTGCCAACGCTCCTGTGTGACGCTGGGGAAGTCACTTTGCCTCTCTGAGTCCCTGTGTCCTCGGCTGAAGGCTCCCCTCCTCCGTCTTCCCTTCTCCTGAGGAGGGAACGAGACGTGTTCCCTGCCGCTCCTCTGAGCCTTTGCGCCCAAGAAGCCAATTCCGGGAAGGAATGGAGGCCGTGCTGGTGAACTTGGAAGAGACCGTGGTCTGCCAGGAGGGAGCCCTGCTTCAGCCCCGAAGTGAGAACTTCCTCCCAGCGCTTGGCCGCGGCGCTGCGGGGACGGACAGCTTGGCAGGGAGACGGTTCCAGACTGCTGAAGTCATGTTTATTGTATACGCGCCCCAGATACTGTCCTGTGGTCAGTTAGCCACCAGTGTGGCGAGGGGAATGCGGACGGGCACCGGGCCGCCTCGGCTGCGGCTTGGCCTGGGCCCGAGGGTTTTGCCTTGGAAAGCAGAGGCCTGAGCTGCCTCCAGAGCCCCCTGCTCCTGCACCAGCCCCGCACCCACAGGACCCCTTGCCGCTCAGTCTGGGGGGCTGGCGGTGGGAGGGGGGATGTCCCCAGCTCTTCCTTGGACCCTGGGCCTAGGAGAACCCCACTGCTTTGTGGCATTCGAGGATGAGTCTGAAGGGGCCTCAGGGACCATGTTGGCCCCTCCCCATAATTTTTCAGAAGGGGGACTGAGGCCCAGGGGGGAGCAGCCAGCCAGGGTAAATCAGAACAGAGCCCCCCAGAGCAGAGGGGAGCATGGCTTCTAAACACGTCACCAGAGGCATTAAGATCTTGCTGCAGACTTTGAGACAGGGAGCTCGCCTCCTGGCACGGCTGCCCCATCTACATCGCAGGTGACAGGAAGGCTTTGTCGGGGTCCCTTTCTCTAGGACCCCTCTTCCTGCCAGGCTCCAGAGAGAAAAATGCTTTTCTGTTTGCCACCGTGCCCCGCAAAATGAGACCCAGCAAACAGTGGTCTCAGCCCCACGGCCCCACTCAGCCAAAATCCCCTCTCTGGGCCCCAGCTCCCGGACACCCTTGGCTACCTCCCGGGGCTGCGGGATGTGGACCCCCCACAAACGCCACAGTGGGAGGAAAAGTCATGGCCACCACAGCCATTTACAGTAAGGAGGGTTCTCGTAAGCTGAGGTCATTTGCAACTGAAGGAGGGAATAGCTGGGCAAACGCTCCATGCGCTTTAAAGAGGTTATGGATTCTTATTAGGTTATATATGTCCTGCCAGATGTCCACAGAAAGTTTCGCTGTCAGATCTTACGTAACTCATCGTGTCAGTAGCCATGCCCAGGCTCACGCTCCCCTAACCAGTCCCACATGTCAAATGCACACAGGCAGGAATGAGAGCTGACACGTGTGGAGCCCTTCCACAGGAGGCCCTGGGCGGCAGCTGCCAGTGTCAGGTCACTGTCCCCACAGCGCCGCGAGGAACGTGCTGCCGGGATTCCTGTTCTGTCTAGGTGAACAGCTGAGGCGTGGAGATGTCATTTTCTGCACGCACGCACACATGCACGTACTGCACAATCACATCTGACACACTGCTCGCGGGAGACCAAGGGGCACGGAGTTGTCGAATGTAGATATGCTTGTATGTGAATTTGCTAATTTGTTGATTTATTTCAGAGAAGGATTTCAGGAAAGGTGTGCACAAGGTTACCTAAACCACACAGATACTGGCAAAGCCTGCAAGGTCCCAGCTGACACCTCTGCCCCCTTCTCTTCCTGGCTCCAGCCCCACGGAAGCCCTGCTGTTCCCAGAACATTTGAGGTCCTTTCCACTCATTTGAGGCTTTGCCACCCTGTGCATCAGCTGGCTCCCTCTTATTAATCAGCTGTCAGCTACAATGTCTTTTCCTCAAAGAGATCCTCCTGTGCACATGTGCCCACCACTGTCAGCAGCCCCTGAGGGATCGCTATCCTGGGATCCTATTTATGCTCACATCAAGCACTCGTCACTAATGTGAAATGCTCTTGCTTATTTACTTGTTGACTCTTAAATGTCACTAGATTATGACCTCCCTGAGCACCAAGTCACTTGGCAGTTGCTATGACCCTAGCTCCTTGCACAGTGCCGGTATGAGGTTGTGCTCAGTAAGGGAATGAATGAATGAATGAATGAACGAACGAACGAATGACTGAACAAAACGAGAAGTAGGTAGGGAAGGAGAGGCAAGGGGAACACAAGAGCAGGGCAGCAAATGGAGCCAGTAACTAAGCCTGGACTCACCAAACGCCTACCTGGAAGTCCTATTGACTGAGCTTCCTCATGGCCAAGATGAAGAGAGAAACATGATCAGTCTACGTGAGTGACATGACGAGGAGATAGGCCAAACCGGTCAGGAAGCACCTAGCTGGTGTTGGCACGAAGACCAGATGGACGTTTTCTCTGAGAGTCCTCCTCAAGGGACCACCTTGTGATGTCACCCCCGCGTGGTCACTGACCTCCGTGGGGAGCGTGGTGACACTTTTAACATAGCTGATTTAAAATGGAGCCTGATGGCTTGTGTCACAAGACAGTTGGGACAAAGGTGGGCAAGGGCATCTGCTCTGATGGTTGGGACGTCGGGGGAGACTATGAGCACCAGAGGAAGGGCGGCCCAGGGGCTGTGGTTGTCCCTGGCCGCTCTTGGGATAAGCAGAGGATCATGGGCCTGGCAAGAGCTGGGCTGCCTCTCCTCTGAGCGGCCTCCTACGGCTCAGGAACAAGCATAAAAGGGGCAGAACACACTCTCATCCCACGCGCAGCAGGAACTGTTATCTTCGGAACAGCGGGGCCCAGCACCCGGGGTCTCCTGGCAGGTAGGATCACGGGGCAGGTTGGATGGACGTCAGCCTCACTATGCCGTTTTCTCAGCTCAGGCGATAACTAATCCCTCTCCGGAAAGGCAGAGGCAGGGGCGGTCGATACAAGCTGAAAGCAATCTAGAATGTTTTTGACAGATTTCTCCTGAAGGTGGTAAAAAGTCTATCAGGGGTCTGCCGTGTCTTGGCCGCGTCTCAACTCTGTCTGCTAAAAGAAGGAGCCAAGGCGCTGGTGTCGATTGAGTCAAGCGCTAGTTCCTGAGAACCTGCTATGCCCACCACCGTGAGTCACCCCCAGCCCCTGGCCGCCCCTGACCCTTGGTGCCTCCTACACGGGTGGATCTGACCGCGTATGCAGGCGGCGATAAGGAAAGGCATTCAACAGGAAAAGTGCATCAGCGGAGCTGGTGTAGGAAAAAAAAAATCCCACTTAATGTCGATAAAATCACCCTGGTGGCATCCAGGCTTATAGGAGGATGTAGTGTGGGAGAGCGTGGGTCCGTGTGGTGAAATCCCTGAATGTTAGAATAACATTAGAAGCAGGAGACATGTGTTAATTTACACTTTTAACCCACAGGATTGAAGTCAGCGGAGTGAATAAAATGGAGAGTAATTACAGGGGAGTACAGCAAGTCCTGAAGATATTCTTGCCTCAATGAAAGGGGCCAGAGGGAACATTGACATCTACGGGATAATGAAAGCTCATCTCGCGTCTAATCCAGATACTCACCTCTGAGAGATCAAACGGTATAAAAAATAGAAATTGACAGTGGGTCTGAAATTACTTATTGATGAAACCATGGAATTATGTGATAGAAGAAATCAATTAAGTACTAAGAGGTGAGGCCCCTGCGGGAAAAAGAGGCTTGGAAATTAACAAAGGAAATTGACATGAGTGGTGAGAAAAGGCTAGAAAATTGTCTTGCCAAAGGAAAAGTAAAAATAGAAGGCTACTTTGAAAGACTGTATCATTAAAAAAAAAAAAAAAGTGCGATGGAAAGGAGAAACTTCAAAATTGCATTCGCCAGGGAAAGAAGGTTTCTCAAAACAGAAAGAACATGGGGAACAGTTTGCTGACCGACCTCCAAAGCAAAACTAATGAAATGTATGGAGAACATTGAGTCCACGCTGGAGTGTTTCAGATGGGGAAACTGAGGCCCTGAGGGGGCAGGTCCTGTGGAGGACACCTTTCTCTGCTGTCCCTCCCTCCTTTCCACTCAGGGGGAGAGAGAACTCAATCCCACTGCCCAGCTTCCGTGGGGAAGGCAGAGGGGTGCCCTACAGAGGGATGCCAAGCCCACATGCGCTCAAGTGGACGAGGTGTAGAGCTCCTCTCTCAGAGGGGAGGAGCACCACACCCCCAAACCCCAAGTCGCAGGCACACTAGGACAAAACAGAGGACTCATCACTCACCGGCCTTCCAAAACCCGGTCATGCTCCAGTTTTCTGTTGCTGTGGACGGCATCTCCCCCGCACCAATCTGCTCAGACCAAAAAGCAGGTGCATCCTGATGCTGCTTGCTGCCCACATCCCAGCCACCAGCAAGTCCCATGGCCTCCGACTCCAAGGCACGGCCCATGGGGCAGCTGTTTAGGGCTCTACCTAGCCATCACCTCCTCCATGAGGCCCTCCTTGACCACCCCATCTAGAGGAGTGCCCTGCCTGCCAGCCATGGCTGTGCCTTGACCATTCCTTATTTTGTTTTCTTTATAACATGATTGTGGTCTGACATCACCTTGTTTGTTCATTTGTGTACTTCTCTTCTGCCGCCCACCCACCAGAACGTCAGCTCCAGGAGGCCAGGGGCCTTGTCCACGGCTGTTTCTTGCCTAGGAGGCTGGGCACATAGAAGTTACTCAATACATGTGGAATGAAGAAGTGACAGTCTCTGGCTTGGGGGAGATGCCCCTTCTCAGAGCTGCCACTGCAGCCCGCTCTCCCCTTCTCCCCCATCCTGAGTGACTCAGCGTGGTCAGCCCTGGTCAGAACTAACCCCCTAGCAGCCAGAATCATGCCTGACCCGGAGCAGGTGCCCCAGAAATTTTGCTGAGTGGCTAAATGTTCTAAGCTCAAAGCAGGCTGGGGGGGGGGGCGATATCTCAGAGCAAGATTACAGGGCTTGGAGGGTCCACAGGACCCCTTCATTTTATAGGCATAGAAATGGAGACCTGAACAGGGTGAGGATGGTTGGTGTGTGAAGCCTGAGAACCTCTGGGACCAGCACCGCCACTCAGGCTGGTCCCTGCTCCCACTGGCAACCCTTCCGCTCAGCTGGACAGGGGAACGGGCAGCCTCTGGCCATTCGGGCGCAAATGGGATGGGGATGCTTGGCACCTCCATAAGCAGCAATGCCCCTACTTTTTCCCGGGTGAAAATTGGATCTTCCCACCAGGAGGCTCAACCAATTTTGAGCCCCTGTGGGGGCTGCTTTGCTAATAACGCTCGGCAGGATGGTCGGCCCCAGGCCAGGCTGCCGCCTCTCTTGGGCTGGGAAGGAGGCAGTGCTTGCACACCGTGTCCACGGCCCCTCCGTGAATGGGCACCAAGAACCTCGTGTGCAAGAAAGAAATGCCTGGCCCGGGGTCAGGCTCTTGCTGCCACCTCAGGACAATCCAGGACGTCCCAAGCCCAACTCAGGAGCCAGCCAACACCGGTCCAGCACTTACCGCCACTTCCGTGGGCCAGGCTGGGCACCGGGTGGGAATCACGCCGTGGACTGAACACCTGTTCTGGACCATCGTTGTGTCCGGGCCGGTGTCCGCGTGGCCGTGATTCTGCCTCCCAGGACTACATGCCTGGCTTGGGGCTGGTCCTACACCCTGGGTGGCTTCTCCTGTTGAGCCTCACGACAGGTATATGAGGCCCAAATGGGGTCTCTAGAGATGGAGCTGGGGTTCTCTGAACCTCAGTCTTCCCACCTGAGAGATGGGTGTCAGCATCCAGACGAGGAGGCCTCCAGACTCAGACTCTGTCCAGCGGCCTCGGACACCACCATCTGGAGAAGCCCAGCCTCCCTCATGCTCTCCCTCCCAGGATGTCACTCTGGGAGGACAGTGAGGAGTCTAGGGCATGTGGCAGAGGCAGGGGCTGGCCCGGGACTCTCCAGCAGCTTTGTTGTCTCAGACAGACTTAGTCTGTGACTGACCAGAGCCCTTCCTAGCCAGACGCCCGCCCCCCCCCCCTCCCCACCAAGGAGAGCACAGCGGGATGGGCAGACCAGACCAGGTGGAATGAAAAAATAAATAGATAAAACAGAAGGGAAAGGATTCTGTACTCCAGAACAGACCAAATAATTACATTATGTCAGAGAAATGATCATTTTTTTATGTGATTGATAAGAATGACACCAAGATGGCTCTTTGGTATTTATGAGTTACAAGTTCATTCTTTCTCACTTCGTGAAAACCGTCCAGGGTAGACATATTTTCTCCATTTTATAGAAAAGGAAGCCAGAGCTCCTGGGAGCAAAGAGATGGACTCCCTGGGTCTCAAGCCCACGCGTGTGAGGTTTGTGTCTGAGGTCTGGCTGGGCCAGCCTCCACCAAGGTCCCGCCTGGAAGTCTCTGGAATCTGCATCTGACCTGCCAGCTCCAGGGGGCCTCGGAAGTCGAGCCTGGGGGTTGGGGACGAATTTCACCCCAATGGCCTTTTGGACAGACAGACTCACTCTCTGCCTGGACAATCCCTTGAGATTTGCAAGTCTCTGGCCTGATCCACCAGCGCAGTACCTCTGGGCACAGTCATCCTGTTTCCAGAGAGATCTGTGTGTGTGTGTGTCTGTTGCTTTGTTTCCCATTTGAGGACTCACATGATCGAGTGATTTGGTTATTACCTAACACCTTTTAAAATATACACACTCCTTAACCAAGCGCTAGCACTCCTCAGAAACCACCCAGCAGAAGCGGTAGCAGAAATGCGCATGCTCGTGTGTATTTCTTTTTTTTTTAATTTTTTTTATTGTTATGTTAATCCCCATACATTACATCATTAGTTTTAGATATAGTGTTCCATGATTCATTGTTTTTGTTTTTTTTTAAAGATTTTATTTATTTATTTGAGAGAGAGAGTGAGAGAGAGAGAGAGAGAGAGAGCACAAGAGGGGGGAGCGGGAGAGGGAGAAGCAGACTCCCTGCCGAGCAGGGAGCCCGATGCGGGACTCGATCCCGGGACTCCAGGATCATGACCTGAGCCGAAGGCAGTTGCTTAACCACCTGAGCCATCCAGGCGCCCTCCATGATTCATTGTTTGTGCTCGTGTGTATTTCTAAGAATGTCTGCCATAATGTTATTTGTAAGAACAGAGCAAAAGCTCTCACACAGAGGGACGCATTCAACAAAATAATACTTCCAAACGATGGAATATCATACAGTCAATTAAGAAGGTGGTAGATCTACACGTACTGATGGGCAAATACCTCCATGAGTGAGAGAAAGTCGTTGCATGACAATATTAAGTGAACCCTTGGCAAAATATTCATCTAGACATTTGCATATGCAAAGAGAAAGGTCTAGAACAGAGACCGCTATCACTGGTTTCCCAGAGGTATTTTCACAACAAAGGAAGCAGCATCAAGCAACAGGTTTTCCTTGTAGGCTTCGGGGGCCCTACCCACCGCCATGGAGCCTGGTGTCGAGGGCGCAGACGGTGAGGACCTGGGGTGCGCTTGGCTCCCCGCTTGGGGTTTCCCGTGTTGCATGTGCGTGTGTGTGTGTGTGTGTGTCCTTCCTACGTAATGACAGTAATGGACAGGGGGAAGGCACAGGGCAGATCGCGAGAGGGATCAGGCTAATGTCCCAAGAACTTTCTTCCTGAGGAAGAGCCTAGATGCAGGGGAAGCCCCTAGACCCCCAACCGGCGGGCTGCAGCTGGCGCGCGCCCCCCCCCCCCCCAAGCAGCGGTGCGGGGACAGCTGGCGGCAGGAAGGCTTGCGGCTGAAATCTTGCAGACACCTCTGAGGATGGGAGGCTGATCAGAAACGGGCCTGGAGCTATCAAATGAAAGACAGGCCCTGCTTTGCTTCACAGTTGTTGACTTAAAAAAAAAAAAAAAAGCACGACCACAAAACATGAGCTCATGTGGGTATTTGCTGGGAAGGTGGCGCACGGAGGGGGGCCCGGGGAGGCGGCTGGAAGAATGGATGTTTCCACTGTACGTTCAACACGGATGCCCGGGGCCCTTAGATGGGGCTTGGTGCAGGAGGTGAACTAGGACAGCGTGGCGCAAGGAGGACGGTGCGGATAAAATGTAGAGGGGATGGGCCATATGCCCAGCAGGGAAGCTGCACAGGGGCAGGCATGGACGGATAAAATGCAGTTAGCTGGGGCGGATGACATGGAGCGGGCTGGAAGAGGAGGTAGAAAGGAATGGACAGAACAGACGGGAATGAAATCGACCAGATAGACTCGGCAGGAATTGAATAGCTGGAGGAACACCGAACAGAGTAGGAAAGCAAGGGGCCGCCTTCTTACAGCAGGAGGGGACTCGGGCCGTTGCACAGATGAGGACACCGAGGCCGAGGCAGGCCAGGGCTCCCCCTTGATCTTCACTGCCAGGAACGTTTGTGGGGCCTGCAGCTGAAGTGTGCGTGGTTCCAGTGTGGGGAGCTCCTCAGGAGGGGGAAGGGCTCCTGCGGACCCCAGAGACAGTCTGGGTGAGGCCGGACCCTGTTCCCTGCTCTGGCCCTGCCAGCCTGCCACGGACTCTGGCAAGCCCCTCCCCCTGGGCCTTCATTTCCCCCACTGTTGAAAGAGGAGGTCTGCTACCCCGACCTTGAAGAATCCTTCATGTCCCCAGACTCCAAGCTGCTTTATTTCACAGATACTGAGCCCGGCCATGGGCTGCAGATACAGAAGAACAGACACGAAGGAGGCACAGAACCCATGATCCATCCGTGCTGGGTTCCTGTCAAACAGCATCGGGGCCTCCGAGGGCCAGGTGTCCGTGGGGGACACGATGCCCTCCCAGCTCTGGATCCCCAGGCGCACCCACCTCGTAGGGCGAGCCGTGCCACACTGAGAATACAGGAGGGAGCCTGAGGCCAAGAAAGCCTCAGATATACTGATCCTGTCTTTATTTACAGTTTGGATATTTTGGTCATCATGGATGTATCTGCATTAATTTTGATTTTGTAATAGGCTGTGCTAAAGTAGTATTTATCTAGATTACTGGGTGTTTGGGGGCCTCTTTAAATGTTCAGCCCCAGGCAAGTGCCTCCCTCACCTCACCCTAGTCCCAGCGCCATTGGGAGGTGCCATGAAGACCCCAATCTCCAGGAGAAACAAGTTCAGAGAACATCCTTGACTCTCCAAAGCTGAGGCCACCTGGGGGAGGGGCTGCTCGCTGTGCTGCAAGAGAAGTGACCATGACCGACCCTGCTGGGTGGGCTCACAGGTGTGGCCGTCCTTCAGGAGACATGGTGCTCTATGAGGGGAAGGAGCCGGAGGGCAGTCTAGACAGAAGGGTGAGCACATGCAAAGGAGCGGCGGCAGTGAGTTGCGAATTTGGAGCCCATGGCAGTGTGGCTGAATGAGGGGCTGGTGGAGGGTCAGGGTGAAGCTTTGGGGCCAGATCTAGCCCCCATCTGCCTCTTGGCTGGCCCATGCCCCAGACACCTGCATCCCCTGGATGAAACGCCAAGCGTGCGTGGATGATAGAATGACAAGCAAGTGTCAGGCAGCTCCCAGCGGAGGGCTGAAGCAAAAACCTCAACAGTGATGAGCCCACCTCCGGAAAGTGCTTTCTGTGCATTTATGGTCCCGGCCCCTCAGGGGCTCTGGGTTGTCAGGGTTGAAGGAAAAAAGAAAAAAAACGCTTCCCAACCTTGGCTTGCAGGCGGATTTATTTGGAATATATAGGATTGACAGAAATTCTTGCCAAGCGCTAAGCACTGAAACCCAGACAGGAGATTTGAACCACATGTCCTCAATCTGGATTTGGGAAGAGATTTGGGAGTGACATTGAAACCTCTGCTCTTTTTGGTCTCTGGTGGCCCCCCAGCCTCAGGAGGAAGTTCCTCCCCAACCCCCACCTGCCCAGGCAGCCCCCCACCTTGCCATAAACCCCCAGAAATCAGGCAAAGCCAGGGAGATTTCTGTGGGTGGCTGGCAGCTGGGACCTGTTCGGTGTGGGGGTGACACAGAGCTGCGCTTGTGTCCCCAGGGGGCTCAGGGTGCCTGAGGCCCGGCTCCTGTCCTTAGAGAAATGACAGTCCTCAAGGAGCCCATAGGTCTACATCATGGCCTTCTGGAAAGAGAGTTGAGTGTCCTAAAGGCCTGGCCCTGCCCAGCCTACGGTCCCCATAGATCTACAGTTGTATCCTCCCCCTGAGGGAGATGATCACATTAGAACCAAGAGTGCTCGGGGAGCCCCTGGCCTCAAACCACGAACGTGTCCTAAGGGAACCCCAAACCCTAAAACATGGCCTTGTCCTGAAGGAAACCATAGTCCTTAAGACCGTGCTGTCCTGAGGGAGACTGGGCCCTGCAGCCATGACCGAGAGAAGGAATAATCAGGCACACCCCATTTCACTGTGTTCACCGAGACTGCGTCTTTTACAAATGGAAGGTTTGTGGGAACCCGGTGTCATTGAGCGAGTCTGTCAGCCCCATTTGTCCAACCACATCTGCTCACTTCATGTCTCTGGACCCTTTTGGTGATTCTCGAAACTTTCCCAGCTTTTCCATTATTATATTTGTTATGGTGATCTGTACTCAGTGAACTTTGATGTTACTGTTGTCATTGTTTGGGGCACCACTCACCAAGAGTGATGAGAACAGACGTCCTTGTCCTGTTCTTGATCTCGGAGGAAAGCATCCAATCTTTCACCATCAAGTCTCATGTTCCCGGGAGCTTTCTCCTGGTTACTCTTGATCAGGTTGAGAAAGTTCCCTTCTATTCCAACTTTATGGAGAGGTTTTGTTTTGTCATCACAAATGGTCATTAGATTTTGTCAAATGCTTTTTTTAATAATATCTATTGAGATGATGTGACTTTTATCCTTTCCTCTCTTAAAAGAGCATCTTAATTAATCGATTTTTTGTTTCTTTGTTATTTAACTAGCCTTGCTTTCCTGGGATACATCTCACTTGGTCATGGTGTATAGTCCTTTGTATTCATACGCTGCTGGATTCAGTTTGCTAGTATTTTGTTGGGGAGTTTTGCATCTGTATTCACAAAGGATGTTGGTTTTCTTTCCTTGGGGTGTTTTTGTCTGGTTTTGGTATCAGGGCGATGCTGGCTACATAAAATGAATTGAGAAGTGCTCCCACCTCTTCTGTTTCCTGGTTTGGGTTGGATTTGGACTGGTGTTAATTCTTCTTTAAACATTTGTTAGAATTCACCAGTGAGGCCAGTGAGGACAGCGGTACTCAGTTTTTCTTGGTGGGAAGCGTTGTGATTACTAACTCAATCTCTTTACTTATTAGAGGTATATTTTAGTTTTCTTTCTTTTTTTTTTTCCATTTTGGGAGTCTGTGTCTTTCTAGGAAATAATTTCATCTGGGTTATCTAATTTGTTGATAGGTCATTGTTCATAGTACTTCCTTATAATACCTTTTATTTCTATAAGATTGGTAGTGATGTCACCTCTTTAATGCTTGATTTTACTGATTTGAATTCTCTCCCTTCCTCTCTTGGTCAGTCTTGCTACAGTTTGTCAATTTTGTTGATGTTTTGGTTCCGTTGATCTTCTCTATTGTTTTTCTCTTCTCTCTTTCATTAATTTTCACTCTAGTCTTTGTTATTTTTTCCCCTTGTACTGGTTTGAGTTTAGTTTTCTCCTAATTTCTTAAGGCAAAATGTTAGGTTATGGGTTTGAAATTTTTCTTATTTTTTTGAGGCAGGCATTTATAGTTATGAATTTTCTTCTGAGCACTGTTTTCTCTGCATCCCACGGTGTTGGTGTGCTGTGGTTTCGTTTTCATTCAACTCAACATAAATTCTCATTTCCTTTGCGATTTATCCTTTGATCCATTCTTAGTTAGGAGTGCTTTGTTTAAGTCCACGTATAGGTAAATTTACCGAATTTTTTCTGGTCATTGATTTCTGATTGTCATTCGTCTATTGTCATCAGAGAACATACCTTATATGATTTTGGTCCTTTTGAATTTATTGAGACTTTTTTATGGCCTAACATATGGTCTGTCCTGGAAAATTCCCAGGTGCACTTGAGCGGAGTGTGGATTCTGCTCCTGCTGAGTGGCGTGTGCTGTAGATTTCTGCTGGGTCTAGCTGGTTCATAGTGTTGTTCAATTGCTCTATATCCCTGTTTTAGCTGCTTGTTCCATCCATCATAGAAAGCAGGGTATTGAAATCTCCAACGACTCTTGTTGAATTGTCTATTTGCATCTTCAGTTCTGAATTTTTTCTTCATGTATTTTGGAACTATGTTATTAGGTGCATATATGTTTATGATTCTTATATCTTTTGATGAATTGACTCTTTTATCATCATAAAATGTCATCTCTCCCTCACAGAAATACACAGAAATACTGTGTATTTCTTTATCTTAAAATGTATTTTGTCTTATATTAATATAGCCTCTCCAGCTCTCTGTCACTATTTGCAACGGATAGCTTTTTCCACCCATTTACTTTTGATTTGTTTTTATCTTTGCTTCTAGAACGTGTCTCTTGTAGATTGTATATAGTTGGATCATACTTCTTATCCATTCTTCTAATCCCTGAATTTTAATTGGAGTATTTAATCTCTTGCTATTTAATGTAAATAAATAAGCTTTATGTATGCCATTTGCTATTTATTTTCTATATGTCTTATACCTTTTATGTTCTTCTATTCCACCATAACTGCCTTATTTTGTGTTAAATAGATATTTTCTAGTGTACTATTTCGACCATAGCCATTTCTTTTAGTCCATATTTTTGAGTTATTTTCTTACTGGTTGCTTGTAGATTAAAATAATAATCTTCACTTATAACAATTTAGTTCAGATTAGTACAAACTTAAATTCAATACTGCCAAAATAGGGCGCCTGGGTGGCTCAGTTGGTTAAGCCACTGCCTTCGGCTCAGGTCATGATCCTGGAGTCCCGGGATCGAGTCCCGCATCGGACTCCCTGCTCGGCGGGGAGTCTGCTTCTCCCTCTGACCCTCCCCCTTCTCATGCTCTCTATCTCATTCTCTCTCTCAAATAAATAAATAAAATCTTTAAAAAAAAAAAAAAATACTGCCAAAATATTTGCTCCTTATGGCTCCATTTCCTCCCACTCCTTTGTGCTGTTATAGTCATAAATTACAACCATGTACATTGTATATCCATCAACACAAATTTATAATTATTGCTTTATGCAGTTGTTTTTTTAATTAGATAGGAGAAAAAATAATTACAAAAATATATTTACACTCTCTTTCATATTTACCTGTGTGTTGCTTTAACAGTGCTCCCTGTTTCTTCACGAAGATCCGAGTGCTCACCTATGTCCTGTCCTTTTAGCTTGAAGGATGCCCATTAGTATTCCTGGTATAGCTGATATGATGGCTACACATTCTCTCGGTCTTTGTTTATCTGAGAATGGCTTTATTTTTATTTCCTTTTTGAAGGATGGTATTGCTGAATATAAGATGTTCGTCGACAGTCTTTACTTTCAATGTTTTGCAGCTGTCGCTCTTTCATCCTCCACACTTCCTGAGGTGAAATCAGCTGTTAATCTCATGAAAGTTCCTTTGTACGTTTTAAACAGATTTCTCTTGCTACTTTCCATATGTTCTTTCTGTTTTTGACTTTGGTCAGTTTGACTGTACGTAATGTGTTTAGCTGTGGATCTCTTTGAGTTTAATCTATCTGGATTTTGCTGAGCTTCTTGGATATATGTATATATTAATAGTTTTCATCCAACTTGGGAAGATTTTGGCCATTATTTCTTCAAATATTTCTTTCTGCCACCTTCTCTCTTTCTCCCCATTTTGGGGCTCCCATTATGCCTGTGTTGTGCGGTTGATGAGCCATCACTCATGCTCCGCGACCAGTGATCTCCAGGTTGTTACATCCCATGGCCAACCTCCTTATTTTAATTTTCACCTCAGCAGCATTCCACAGTTTATAACTGCCTCCTTCTTCAAAGTAGCTTTGTTGAACTATGATTCACATACCATAAAATTTACCCATTTAAGATGTTCAGTGGTCTTCAATGTATTTGTAGGTAAATGCAGCTGGCACTGTGGTCAACCTCAGAACATTCACACCTCAGAAAGAAGCCCTGTATTCTTTAGCTGTCATCCTCCTGCTTTCCACACCCCCCAGCAGCCCAGTCTTCAGCAGTTGCTAAGCTACCACTTTCCATCTCTTTGGATTTGCCCATTGTAGACAGTTCATATATATGGAGTTGTATAATGTGTGGTCTCTTGTAACTGGCATCTTTTACTTAGCACAGTATTTTCAAGGCTTGTCTATGTTGCGGCAGGTGTCCGTGCTTTATTTCCATTGTATGGATAGATCACATTTTGTTTATCCATTTGTTAGTTGATGGACAATTGGATTATTTCCACCTTTTGGCTATTACAAGTTCTTTTTGGATATATGATTTGCAAATATTTTCTCCCATTATGTGGATTGTCTTTTTTTTAATAAAGATTTTATTTATTTATTTGAGAGAGAGACAGCACAAGCAGGGGGAGGGGCAGAGGGAGAAGGAGAAGCAAGCTCCCCACTGAGCAAGGAGCCCAATGTGGAATTCGATCCCAGGACCCTGGGATCGTGACCCGAGCCGAAGGCAGATGCTGAACTGCCTGAGCCACCCAGGCACCCCACTTGGATTGTCTTTTGATAGTGTCCCTTGAAGCATGAAATGTTTTAATTTTGACAGAGTCTGATAGATCTATCTTTTCTTTTATTGCTCTTGTTTTTGGTGTCATATCTAATGATTCACTGCCAAAATCGGACATCATGAAGATTTACCCCTATGTTTTCTTCTGGAATTTTAGCTCCTACGTTTAGATGTTCGATCCACTTTAACTTTCGAATATGGTTTGAGGTAGGGGTCCAACTTCATTTTTTTGCATGTGGCTCTCCAGTTGTCTCAGCACCATTTGTTGAAAGCCTATTCTTTCCCCATTGGGTAATCTTGTCAAGAATCAGTTTACCATAGACACATGGATTTATTTCTGAATTCTCAATTCTATTTCATTAATCTGTATACCTATCCACATGCAAGTACCACACTGTAATGATTATTGTTGCTTTGTAGTAAGTTCTGAAATCAAGAAGTGTGAGTCTTCCTAGTTTTTTCTTCTTTTTAAAATTAGTTTTTAGCTGTTTTGTATTCTGAGCCCCTTGAATTGAATATGAATCTTATAGCCAGCTTGTCAATTCCTGCAAAGAAGTCAGCTGGAATTTGTATAGGGATTGTGTTGAACTCAGATCAGTTTGAGGAGTATTGCCATCTTAACAGCATTATGTCTTTTGGTCCATAAACATGGGATGTTTTCCATTTATTTAGAGTTGCTTTAATTCCTTTTGACAATGCTTTGTAGTTTTCTGAGTATAAGTTTTGCACTTCTTTGGTTAAATTTATTCCTAAGTATTTCATCTTTTTGATGCTGTCATAAATCGAGTTGTTTTCTTAATTTCATTTTTGGATTGTTTATTGAAAGTATAGACATGCAATTGATTTTCGTATGTTGATCTTGTATCCTGCAACCCTACTGAATTCATTTTTAAGTTCTAATAGTATTTTAAGTGAGTTCCTTAGAATTTTCTCTATATAAGATTATGTCAGCCGCAAAAAGAGATAGCTTTACTTCTTCCTTTCTAATATGGATGCCTTTTATTTCTTTGTTATTTGCTTTGGCTAGAACCTCCAGTACAATGTTGAATAGAAATGGTGAGAACAGACATCTTATCTTGGTCATGATCTTATGGGGGAAGGCATCCAAGATTTCACCAGTAAATATACTGTTAGCTGCAGGTTTTTCACAAATACCCTTTGTCATTTTGAGGAAGCTCTCACGTATTCCTAGGTTGTTGCGTGTTTTCATGGTGAAGGATGTCGGATTTTGTCATTTGCTTTTTCTGCATATAGTGAGGTGATCACGTGGTTTCCATTGATGTGTATTGCATTAATTGATTTTTGAATGTTAAATCAACTTGGCATTCTTGGAATAAATCCCACTTGGTCATGTTATAACATTTTTGAGTAATTGCTGGATTAGGTTTGCTGGTATGTTGTTGTGGATTTTGCATGTATATTCATAACAGATATTGATCTGTAGCTTTCTTGTGCTGTCTTTTTCTGGTTTTGGCATCAGGATGATGTTGGCTTAAAGGAATGATCTGGGAAGCGCTTCCTCCTCTTCTATGTTTGGAAGAGTTTGTGAAGAATTGGTATTGATTTTTTTTTTTTAACGTTTGGCCCCTAATTCTTTGTTATGTGAGTTCAGATTTGCTGTTGAGCTTCTCTTGAGACTTTTTTGTTTCAGGTATTGTGCTTTTGAACTCCAGAATTTCTACTTGGTTCTTTTTTTTTTTTTTTTTTTTTTTTCCAATTTTGTCTCTCTTTTATGATATTCTTTGTTTGGTGAGACACAGTTGTTGTATTTTAGTTCCTTAAACATAGTTTTAAAAGTTCTTTGAACATTTTTATTCTAACGGATTTAAACTGTTTCTCTCTTAAATCCAACATCTGGGTCACCTTAGGGACATTTTCTGCTGGCTGCTTTTTGGCCCCGTGTATGGACTACATTTTCCTCTTTCATTGCATGTGTCATAATGTTTGTTGAAAACTGGACATTTTAAATAACATATTGTAACAATTCTGTCATCAGCTCCTCTGCCTCTAGGGACTGGTGTTGTTGCTGGGGTTTTTTTGTTTGCTTGCTTTTGTTTTTCCTTTTGCTGCCTGTTGGTTTGGTGGCTTCCCTGGACTAACGGCTATATTCTCTCCCATGCAAGCCGCTGAGTTCTCTGCTCGCATTTTCTTTAAACTGGTTTATATTTTCAAGCCTGGCTTCCTAGGGTTCCTCCCTGTGTGAATACAATTTAGTGCTCAGGCAGTGATCAATGGGAAGAGTTCCTTAACTGCCTTAAGCATTTGTTTCCCATCCTTTGTCAAGATTATCTGTGAGTAAAGGTACACCTTCAAACCTCAGGTGGTTTAAAAATCGTCCCTCATTTTCACTTCCTGCTTGGGCAGGACCAGCGAGTCAGCCAGAGGTATGTACGTGACCGTACGCGTCCCCTCAGCCACTAAGGCTCTCAGGAATATGCTGGATCTCTTCCAAGTTCCCTTTGGCTTCCAGGCTATCCAGATCTTCCTTTTAAATTTTTGGCCAGGCTCATTTGCCCCAACAGAAATCGCAGCCTCAGGCAACTGCGATGTTACCAGCAGATTCCTGTTGTTTTGTTTTTTTTTTTTTTCAGTTAATGCTCCGTTGCCGGTCAAACCGCTGACTGTGCTCTGGGTCCCAGCCTTGTAACAGAACTGCAGCAGCCCCCAGTTTAAAATGCCACGGACCCACTGTTGTCACCAAACTTCAGTTGTCTTTCTTTAATAGATGGTTTTCAGTTCCTTCTCTGCCTGTAGTTAATTTCCAGAGTTCCAACATGGTTGAATTTCATTGTTTTACAAGAATCTTTGTTGCTTTGGTGGGGAGGGTGGGTTCACCGAGTTGATAGCTCTACCAGTCTTAGCATAATGCTTTTGAGTTCCAACGTGTCCCAGATATCAGTAGGTGGCTTCGATTTTGGGGTAGCGGTCCTGTCTCATGGATGTTCCTTGGGTTCCTTATGCGTTCGCTGGTTGAATGGTATTTATGTCATTTCCGATCTTTGGTAATTGTGAATGAAGCCACCACAGACTCTCACCTAAGGGTCTTGGTGTAACCATATATTTTCATTTCCTCTGCATTAATACCTGAAAGCAGGATTTCTGGGTTATGCAGCAAGAGTATGTTTAAAGCCATGAGAAATTGTCAAACTATTTTTACAAAGTGGTCGCAACAGTTTGCATTCCAGCCAGCAAAAATGAGAGTTTGGTTGCTTCACACTCTCGCCATCACTGTGATATTAGGGTGGGTTTTTTTTTTCCCCTTTTAAAAAATGGTAGTGATTCTAATAAGCACACTGTGGCATCAGATTGTGGTTTCAAATTACATTTACCTGAGGCTCGGTGATGCTGAAAATCTTTATCTGTACTTATTTTCCCTCCATGTATCTTCTCTGGTGAAGTGTATCAGTCCAAATCTTTTGCACATTTCAAAACCCTTTTTGAGTTTTGAGAGTCTTTGTATATTTGGGATAGAAGACCTTTATCAGGAATGTGTTTATCAAATATTTTCTTTTCTCTGTGTCTTCTTCCATTACTATTAATAAAGCAGTCTTTCAAAGAGTAGAATTATTAACTTTGATGCAATCGATTAATTTCATTCTTTTGTGAATTGTGATTTGGGGGTCATACATAAGAAAGTTTGGATGAACTCAAGGAAGGACACAAAGATTTTCTCCTATATTTTCTTCTAGAAGTTTTATAGTTTTAAGTGTTATATTTAGGTCTCTGGTCCATTTTGAGTTAATTTTTGTGTAAGGCAAGCGGTAAGAGGTCAGTTTCATCATTTGCATTTGGATGCTTAATTATCCTATCACCATTTGTTGAAAAGACAATTTTTTAGCCATTGCATTGCTTTTCAACTATATCCAAATTAGCCACATGTGTGGGAGTCTGTATTCTATTTCTGGAATCTCCATGTTTTCCCACTGATCTATACATCCAAGCTTTCACCAGTGCAATGCTATCTTGATGACCAGAGATTTATAATACATCTTGGGATTGGGTAGTGTAAGTCCTCCAACTTAGCCCTTCCTTTTCAAAATCATTTCGGCTCTTCTAGTTTCTTTGCCTTCCATATGAATTTTAGAATAAGCATGTGAATATCTGTCCAGCAGACTTCTGGGATCTATAGATCAATTTGGAGAGACTTGAAGCCTCAACAATAATCAGTCTTTTAACCAATGGGCATCATTTCACGTATGTAGGTCTTTGTTTCATCAGGGCTCTGGAGGTTTTGCATACAGATCTTGCACGTATTTTGTTAGATTCATACCTGAATATTTTACTTTGGGTGCTATGGTTAGTGACCCTGTTTTAAAGTTTTCTCAACTTTCACATACTATAGAAAAACAACTGATATTTGTATGTGGACCCCATAACCTGCAACATTGGTAGATTAACTTAGTTCTAGGAGCTTGGCTGCAGATTCTTTGGGATTCTCTACGTAAATGGATATGTTGTCTGCAACTACATACTTTTGTATTTTTCCTTGATCTGTGTACCTTCTCTATCTTAGATATAGAGGTATCTTTTGGCCCTGGGTGGGACCTCCAGCGCATCCTGGGTGGAAACAATGAGGTTGGTTATCCCTGCTTTGCTCTCCATTTCAGAGGGAAAGCGTTCAGTCTTCTTCACAGTTCTGTGTGATGTTAACTGTGGACAATTAATCTTCTGTTGTGCCCATCCAATGAACATTTCAGGTTGGGTGCTTGTATTTTTCAGTTCTAGAATTTCCACTTTATTCTGTTGGGAACAGTTCTCTTTTCTCCACTGAGATTCTGTATTTGTTTCCTCATTATGTACATAGTTTTCTTTAAATCCAAGGTCATGTTTCTAATAAGTTTTACACTTTTTTGTTTACTCATTCCATCATTTCTGCTATAGGTTGGGGTCTATTTTTCTGATAGTTTTAAGAGTTTCTTTCTTTCTTTCTTCTTTCTTTCTTTCTTTCTTTCTTTCTTTCTTTCTTTCTTTCTTTCTTTCTTTCTTTCCTTCCTCCCTCCCTCCCTCCCTCCCTCCCTCCCTCATTTCCTTCCTTCCTTTCTCTTTTTCCTCCCTCCTTCCCTCCCTCCCTCTATCTTTCTTCTCCTGCATTTAGAATGTTGAATTTCGTTCCAATAGGGAGTTAATTTTCACGTGGATAAGCCTTTCCTTTTGGAGACTTTTATAAATGATTTAGCCTTTACTCTCTGATGGCTTAATTCTACTTTTTTTTTTTTTAGATTTATTTATTTATTTATTTGACAGAGACATAGGGAGAGAGGGAACACAAGCAGGGGGAGTGGGAAAGGGAGTAACAGGCTTCCCGCCAAGCAGGGAGCCCGATGTGGGGCTTGATCCCAGGACCCTGGGATCATGACCTGAGCTGAAGGCAGACGCTTAATGATTGAGCCACCCAGGCGCCCCTTAATTCTACTTTTCAAGTATGGCCTTTGCAGCCCCTCCATGCAGTCCAGTTGGCAAGCAGCCGTCTGTGAGCTCTGGAAGTTGTCCGGCCCACAGCGACCCAGAATTGTTCCTCGCCCAGAGATTTTTGCAGCAACTTCCCTACCCGAGCCCTTCCCATGTCAACCTGACTACAAACCCTAGCAGCCCCGGGAGCCCTGAGCTTCAGTCCTGCCCTGCTCAGCCCCACGAGACCACGGTGCTCCTACCATGGACCTGACCTCAAAGTGGTTCTCAGCAGGGACGCCTGGGGGGCTCAGTCAGAGAAGCGCCTGACTCTTGATTTTAGCTTGGGTCTTGATCTCAGGGTTGTGAGTTCGGGGCCCACGCTGGGAGAGGAGCCTACTTGAAAAAAACAAAAACAAAACACAAAGTGGTTCTAGACAGAACCCTGGTTCATTTCACTGTTTCTCCCAGGCGCCTCCCACCTGCACTGCTGGTTGACCAACCCTGAAAGCCATTGTCTCCATTTCCTGTAACAAATTGCCACCAACTTGGTGGCTTAAAATAACACACGTTTATTCTCGTAGGGTCCTGGAAGCCAGAAGGCCACCAACGCTTTCTTAGTGCAAAACCAGCTGTTTGCAGGCTGGAGGTTCTTGGGGAGAATCTTTCCTTGCCTCTTCTGGTTTCTGGAGTCCTCGGCTCATGCCTCTTTCCCCGACCACCAGCCGGCATGGTGGCATCTTACTTCAGTGGCCACACTGCCACCTTCTCTGTCAAGTCTCTCTGTCCTAAGGACACTTATGATTGCAGTTGAGGCAACCTGGGTGGCCCAGCATAACTGCCCCATCTCAAGATCCTTAAGTTGATCAGATTTACAACCTCAGGAAGAGACCATGAGCTAAACCAAACTTCTCACTCTGGAACTTTGAGGCATCCGGGCTAACCCAGTTAGATTACGGGCAAGCACGTCGAGGCCACGGAGCTGTCTCAAGGTCCAGAGGGAGTAGAGAGATGCGCAGAGTCATGTCTTAGTGGGGATGGAGCTGAGCACTCCTGAGTGGAGCCGAGGAGGCTGGGGGATGTTCTCTGTGGGCATGTGGCTGGGAAATGCCCATCCAGTGAGCGCCCTTCTCCTGTGACACGGCCATGGGGTCTGAAGGACATGGGAGATGACATCTGTCCCTCTCAGTCTTGTGGACACCTCTCCACTTACTGCCTTCGGTCCCCCCTGACCCCTGGTCACTACAACAGCCTCCTCACTGGCCTCCCTTCCTCCCACTCCTGGCCACCTTTGATTCACCCTCCACAAATCCAGCCATGGCACTCTCTCGGGACCCTTTTCTGAAACCTGTGGCCCTCTAGACAAAGCCCCCACTATCTGGCCTGCCGTTCTAGGCCCTGCCTGAACTGCCTGCCCCCAGGAATAGGCCCATATACGCCGTGAGCTCGAGAGCACAGCCCAGAGCACAACCAGTCCCTGCCTGCATCCATTCTCCCCGTCACCTGCAGAGACCAGCTGCCTTTCTCTGTGGGGTACCTGCCCCCCCAACCTAGTCTGCACTTCTTGGGCAATGTGGCAGGGGGCACTTCTCCCCCAGACCTGTAACTTCCTTTGTGTTGGCCTTTCCCCAACTGCCAGGAGCCCCTGAAGGAAGCCCTGTACTCTGCACCCACAGGCCCCGAGCAGGGGCTTGGGGGCTACTGGCAGGTGGAGGAAGGAAGGGAGAGAACAAAGAAGGAGAGGAGGGAGAAGAGTGGGGGGAACCCCATGCAAGAAAGCCAGACTCCTCATTTCATCCCCTCATCTGGTCCTGCTGGGGACAGTAGCGACTGGATGTGGACAGAGGGGAGGCCAGACCCAGAGGCCAATCACCAAGTCCAGAACTCTCCAGAAAGCTCCAAGGACAGAGAAGGGCTTCTGCAGGTCTCCAATCCAGGGAGCAAGCTTCCTTCCCTCCCTCCCTGCTCTCTTTGTCCCTCTCTTTCTTCTGCAAGGAGGTGATATGGGTATTTAATTGAGGGATCTGACTTTAAAGGTGGTGTATCAGCAATGTCCCTTCTTTCCCCAGCAATGTCCCACCTCAATCTCTGCCTCCCTTGAAGACTGACCACAGCACCTCCCCTGGGGGCTGAGTCGGCCTCTCCTAGTGGGCAGGAGAACCAGGTCCTGTGAGCCCTGGGCTTCGACACCACCATCAAAGGAAGAACTGTAGCCATTGGAAGGTGACCGATCCTCACTACAGGCACAGGACTCGCCCAGGGTACCCAGTGAGGCCGCGGCAGACCCGAGACCCCTGATTTCTCCTGACAATTTGGGCCCCAAAGTCTCCCCAATCTTCCGAGAAGGAAATGGGTTGCCGCTGCCCCAAGGGTGGGGGGTGGCAACAGCCTGTGTAGGAGAGCAGGAGGGACCGGGAAGGATTGCCCCTCGCGGCAACTTGGCGCTCACTGTTTTCCATGGAATACCATGGGGAGTACTAGACGGGACTGGCTGCCTCCTTGGAGTCCTTGGCAAGGGATTCTGATGGTGGGCGCAGACTCAGGTTGGAGGGGAGAGTGAGTCATGAGAAGGGAGCCCATGACAGTGCCAGGGCTCAGCCACGGAGCAGGGTCCTACTTGAACAGGGCCCTGGGCTCTGCGCCCTGGACAGCCAGCGCACTCCACTCGGGTCTGCCCAGCCCCTGTGTGGCCCTGCCCTCTCCTCCCGCCACTTCCCTGCCCACTCTGGTTCTGGAGGCATAAACCCCAGGGCTGGGGGCGGGGGTGTGGGGGAGCAAAGCTTGAGGCCGCAGCGGGCCTCTCCTCAGGGCCTGCCCGCACTCTCCAAATTTAGTGGAGCGACAGGATTTAAGGCTTCGGCTGGACTGCCAGGGAGGTGGACTTTCAAAGAAACAGCAAATAAATTACCCCTGGGTTGGGGCCCCAGCACAAATAGGTTGCCATGCTGGCTGATGTGAACATGTCTGGCGTCCTTGCCAGCCCCAGGAAAATAAGCCATTTTTTGGTAAGCCATTTGGAAAATGGAAATCTGTCCTCATGCTCTCCCTCTCTGCGCAAGTTCCCAGGCACACACTCGTGTGTCTCAAAACTCGGGGGTGCAGCTCTTTTCGGTAGCTCCGTGCCAGGGACAGCATGCGGGGCCAAGTCCTCCCAGCCTCAAGGGACCCCGGGGTCCAAAGCTCCTTGTCCATCTCGCGGATGGAAGGAAAGTGCAGTGGACCTGGGGGTGGCCTCCAAAGCAGGGAGACACTGTGGTTTCCCAATGGCCTGGGTGTCCCCACTGAGGTCCTGGGCTGAGGAGCTTGAAGCACCGTCCATCCGCAGCCCCTCCATAGACCGTGAAAATCCCACCTCCATGGCCGGATTCCTAGAGAGGCCAGCAGCCGGCCTTGGATGCTTCCCATGGCCACACCAGAAAACTGGGGACAGGTGTCCTGGGCATGCGGAGACCTCAGAGACCTGGGCCAGGACTAAAACCTTCCCCACCCTCTGGACAACCTATTGTAAGCAGTGACAGGGAGCTCAGTTCCCTCCTCATGGCCCATCTCAGGGAGAGACACTTACAAATACTGGAATGTTCTTCCTTAGATGAAGCCAATTTGTCTCTCTGGCACTTCACACAGGACCATCGTGAGCTTTTTTTTTTTTAAGCTGGAAGGGATCTTGCATACCATCTGGTTAATCCTCCTAATTTCAACGATGGAGAAACTGAGGACCAGAGGGGGCGGTGACTTACCTTTGGTCACACAGCAAGGCAGGTCCCATGGCAGGTCAAGAGCCCCACATCTGCCCTCACCCACTGCCCTCGCTCTGCCCCTGAAGACAAGCTGGAATCGGCCGGACCCACTGGCAAAAGGAGGCCTCGCCCCCAGCTTGCCTCCACTGGCCTGAACAGGCCTCACCTCCCCTTCCGACTCACACTCAGCTTCTGGCCCACCTGCAGCTGGCCATGCTCACACAGGCCCCTCCTGAGGAACCTGGGCAGCCCTCCGACGTGGCCTGGCCTCCGATCCTGGAGCCACCTGCCCGGGCTCCCAGCCCCTCAGGCCATCCTTGCCAAGTGTGCATGGCACCGGTTTCTTCCGGAGGTGCCCATGGGCCCTTCCCCCAGGTCCCCTCTGGCTCCCCTGTAACTTGGTTGGAGCAGTTCCTTACAGCCTAGTGTGTACTTCCTGTCGCCAGGTCACCTGCTACATTCTGGAAAAGGCTAGGGAGCACGAGAGACTGTGGTGGGACACCCAGAGCTGAACATCATGGGACCATCCTGCCTTGCTCTGCATGAGAGGGTGTATCTGACTCGATGTTATGGTGGGCAGACCACCCACCCCTGTTAGAGCAGATGAAGGGGTCAGAGATTTTTGGGGTCAGGGCCTTTTCCTCATATTCCATGGAAAAATGAGATGAAGTTGGACCAAGAATGACCACACCACACAGCTGATGGCAAACAAGAAGCACCCTTAGGCGTCTTTACTCAGGATGGGGAGACAGGGGAGCAGAAAAGCATGAGGGCTCCCGCTGAGGATGGCCAAGCCAATGTTTGGGTTGACGGAGGCCCACGGTAGACGGGCCAGCTCCATCTCCAGGGCCCTGTGGCGTGGGAGGGTGGGGCACGCCCCAGGTTTCCAGCCTTTGGTCCCTGCTACTCAGACAGCTGTCTCGAGCCAGCAAGATTCAGACAATTTGATTTAATGTAATGAATACATTATTTTAACGTGGAAGTCCTTTTTTAAAAAAAAAGTTTTAAAAATTTTTAGAATTGAAGTACTGTTGACGTGCAGTAAAATGATCTCAAGTGAACAGCTTGACCACTTTTGAAAATGCATACACCCATGTAACTAACTCACACATGAACAGAACATGTCTGTCACCCTAGAAAGTTCCGTCATTCCTGTGCAACCAAAACACTTCTCTCCAAGGCGATACTGTTCTGATTTATGTCACCATAGGCTGGTTGTACATGCTCTAGAACCTCGTGGGAATCCACCCATTCATATGTTTGCTTCTGACTTCTCTTATTTGGCAACCCATTTTGAGGGTCATTCACATTGTTGTGTGTAAGTTTTCCTATTATTGCTTCATGATATTTCGTGTTTGGGTAGATCACAGTTTTCCCATCAGTGGGCATTTGAGTTGTTTATAGTTTGGGACTATTATGGGCAAATACGCAGCTATGAACATTCTCGTGAAAATCATCTCATGGGTATATGTTTGTACTTCTCTTGGATAAAGACCCCAGATTAGAATTGCTAGCTCATAGGGAAGCTGTATGGTTAACTGTTTAAGAGACCGCTGACCAATTTTCCCAAGTGCTTTTGCCATGTTCCCCTCCTACGGCAATTTGCGAGTGTTCCAGGTGCTCCAGATCCTTGCAAACATTTGACACTATCGGTCTTAGTCCCGTCGATGGTCGTCATTCTGTAGGACGACCAGTGGTATCCCATTGTGGTTTTAATTTATATTTCCTTGATGGACGGTCTAATGCACCTTTGCATCTGTTCACAGGCTCATTGTCCATGTGCATACCTTCTCTCGTGAAGTGTCTGTTCGACCCTGTTACTCATTGAATTTTCTTTTTATTATTGAATTATAAAAGTTGTTAATATATTCTGGATACATGTCTTTTCCAGGATATATGTATTGCAAATATTTCCTCTCCATTTCTGGTTTTCCTTTTCATTTTTTAATGTTTTTTTTGGGTAATTTTTTGATTTTGATATAAATTTGTGAGAATAGTCCAAGGGACTCCTATATACCCTTCACTCAGATTCACCAGTTGTTTACCTTTTACCACATTTGCTTGATTATTCTTGCATTTCTCCTTTCCTTCTCAAGTATGTAAGCACATGCACATACATGTGTGTTCATCTGTAAACACACATGTTTACATGTATGTACATTGTGTTAAAAATATATGTAAACATATATAACATATATACATATAGGGTGTGTGTGTGTGTGTGTGTGTGTGTGTGTGTGTGTGTGTGTAATTTCCCCCCTGAACAATTTGCAGAAAAGTTGGGGACATCATAACCCCCTTACTACACAGTGTGTGTCCCAAGAAAAAGATTATTTTCCATACCCACAAAAGAAACATAAAAATCAGAACATTTGACACTGGTACAATGTTATCATCCAAACCACAGCCCATATTTGCCTTTCGTTAATTGTTACAGAATGTCCAGGGCAGCGAGGGTGTTGCAAGTCCAGGATCTAAGCCGAGCACTTGGAGTTCTCTGCTGTGAGGTTATGATTTCCTCTTATAATTCATAAGTAATATGACTCTATTAGTCAGCTTGGGCTGCCCTAAGAAGACATCCCCAGTTGGGTGTCTTCAGCAACGGAAATGGTATTTTCTCATAGTTGCAGCGCCTAGAAGTCCGAGATCAAGGTGTGGGCAGGCTGGTCTCTCCAGAACCCTCTCTCCTGTCTTGGCTACCTTCTTGCTGTATCCTCACATGACCTCCCCTCCATGTGTGTGTCCCTGCTGGTGTCTCTTCCTCTTCTGGTAAGGACACTAGTCCTATTGGATTAGGGTCTGCCCGCATGACCTCATGGCACCTTAGGAACCCCTTTCACGGCTCCATCATTTTATAAGGTAATGGGGGGTAGGGCTCCAATGTGTGAATTTTGGAAGGATACCATCCAGTGAGTAACAAGAACACTTTTTTTGTCTTTTTAAGGAGGCTCCACACCCAGCATGGGGCCCAATGCAGGGCTTGATCTCATGACCCTGAGATCAAGACCTGGGCTGAGATTAAGCGTCAGACGCTTAACCAGCTGAGCCGCCCAGGCACCCTATGTACACTTTGAAACTAAGTATCCTGTTCCTCACCTGCCTTTCAGCTGGTAGTTTTAGCAAGCATTGAGGATTTTCTGGCTTCCTTTTTCTTTCCTTCTATTTTATTAGTTGGCATTCTTCTGAAGGATGAGCTTTTCCTTCTCCACGTTTATTTATGTATATATTCATTTTAGTATAGCCATGTTGGGTTTTTTTATGTTTAATGGGTTATAGCCCATTACTATTGTTATTTATTTTGTGCTCCAGTTGTTCTAAACTCGGCTAGTAAGAGCTCCTTTAAGCTGGTTTCTGTCTTTTTGACATGTGCCTATGTGTTTTTTTTTTTAATTGCTCTAATTTTAAGAGCAGTTTTAGGTTCAGAGCAAAATTGAGCCAAAGTACAGAGATTTCCCATATACTCCTGTCCCTCCCGCACACAACCTCCCTCAACATTGTCACTCCGTATCCCATGCCATGATGTTCTGAGGACTTCCTAATGTATGCTTTTTTTTTTTTTCATTCCCTAGCACCTTCAGACTTTTTTTATTATGTCCAGATCTTAGAGTTGTTTGCTTTCTTTTTTTTTCCTGTAACGGGTTATGTGTGTGTGTGTGCGTAGGGGGAGGGGGTGTCTTTTAGTGGGTTATTATTTCACCATGCTTCAAAGTAGAAATCCTACATCTTTTTGTTGTTGTCTCAACTGATCATCTTTGCCTTTTACTTGGAGGGTTTGATACATTTGCAGTTGGTGAAGTCGTTGATGTGGTCGGGTTCAAGTCTACTATCTTGCTACTTGTTTGCTGTCTTCTCCTACTTAATTTACTCCTTTATTTCTTTCCCCTCTGCCTTCTTTTGGGTTGATTACTTTTTGTATTCCATTTAATTCCCTTTAAAGGGTTTTCAGCTATACCTCTTTGCATTATTTTTACTTGCTTCTCTAGGATTGCAATATGCATTCTTAACCCATCATAGTCCAGCCTGAATGAGTGCTCTGTCATTTCACATATAACATAAGATGCCTACAGCAAAATAATTTCATTTATTTCCTGCAATCTTTTGGATTATTGTCATACATTTTATGTATATTTATAAGCCCTATTGTTTATCCATTAAATAATTAATTGTCTTTTACGGGATTAGAAAAATACTATTTTATATTTACTCACATAGTAACCATTTTCAATGCTCCACATTCCTCTCTGAATATCAGAATTTCCATATATTATCATTTGCCCTAGCTTAAAGAAGTGTCATCAGTATTTTTTAAAATGCAAGTCTGTTGGCAAGGAATTCTCTTGGATTTCATTTGGCCAAGAATGTTATTATTTTTCCTTATTTTTTCAAAGACATTTTTTTCAGGATACACAACTCTAGAATGGCATTTTTTTTCTTTTACCATTTGAAAGATGTTCTGTTATCTCTGACATCAATTATTTCTGATGAAAAGCCAGTTAATATTATCATTGTTCTCTGGTATGTAATGTGCCTTTTTTCTCTGACTACTTTTAAGATTTTTCTTTTTATCTTTTGTTTTTACAAGTTTTACTATGGTATACTTAGGTGTGGTTTTCTTTATATTTACTCTCCTTTGGCCCACTGAGAATCTTAATCTGTGAGTTAATGCTTTCCATGAAATCTTGGTTTTTTTCACTCTGCTTATTTTAAATATTTTTTCTTCTCTTTTATTCTTCTTTTTCTTCTTCCAGGACTCCAATCACATAGATATTAGATGACTCAGAGGTGTCCCACAGTCCACTGAGATACTTCAATTTCAAAATCTTTTTTCTTTCTGGGTTTCAGTTTGGCTAATTTCTTCTCTTTTTTTTTTAAGATTTTTAAAAGTAATTTCTACAACATGGGGCTTGAACCTACAAACCTGAGATCAAGAGTCTCTCTACCAACTGAGCCAGCCAGGTGCCCCCAGTTTGGCTAATTTCTATTGACCTGTTTTCAAGTTCGCAGCTGCTTTCTTTTCCAGTGTTCAGTCTGAATTCAACACATTTTTCATCTCAGATATTGCATTTCCAGTTCTGGGGTTTTCATTTGATTCTTTTGTAGAGTTTTCCTTTCTTTCTTGATATTCCCCCATCATAGTGGGAACATATGCACAATCTGTCCATCCTTTCCTGTAAAAATTTAAACATTTCTAATACTTTAAAGTTGTTTTCAAGTAATTCTAACATCTGGATTTTTGTCAGTTTGCTTCTTGTGAGGAGTTTTTTTCCTTTGACTATGGGTCACCTTTTCTCACTTCTTTGCATGCCTAGTAATTTTAAATTCAATGATGGACATTGTGGGTGATATATTTGTAGAGGCTCTGGATTCTGTTATTCTCTTCTGAAAAGTGTGGCCTTTGTTCTAGCAGGCAACTACATTATCGGCACTCACCTTGGTCTTATAGAAGTTTGGGTTTAGGCTTTGGAAGGGCAAGTTTATCCCAGTTTTTCCCTCAGTCCTATTGTGTCAACTTTAGTGCTGGGACATGACCCTTACATGTAAGGCATAGCCCTTCTTTGGCTTCAGCTGAAGGACTGACATTGCAGAAATTGAACTTCAAATTTTGTCTCTCCTGAACTTGCAGCTGATTAAATCTCTGCTGACAGAGATTTAATGCTTTTCATTGAGATCTTTGGAGTCTTACCTTATGTTTGTATAAATTAGTAGGAGTGAGCCAAAGTTTGGAAGAAGCATTTGTATGCAGATTTCAGGACACTTCTTTCCACCCCTGTGGCTCTCTCCTTTCCTGGATTTCCTTCCTTGCTTTCTGGATCTTCTGGTTTCTCTGAATTCAGACCTTGACTTTTCAGCCTCTTTAGACTGCCTCTTTCTGCTTGAGCTCAGTGTGCCATGTAAACTGGAGAGTGCCTCTATGGGAAGTCAATTACACATATATCTCCTCTGGGGTTTTCTTTATTTTAAGTGTCATATCCTCTCAAGTTTTAGTCCATTTTTGGTTGTTATCTTTTTTTTTAAGATTTTTTTAAAAATTTATTTACTGAAGTGGGGGAGGAGCAGAGGGAGAGAGAGAAGCAGACTCCCCACTGAGCACAGAGCCTGATGTGGGGCTTCATCTTACAACCTTGAGATCATGACCTGAGCTGAAATCAAGAGCTGGACGCTTAACCAACGGAGCCACCCAGGAGCCCCATCCCACTCTTGGATGTTCTTAAGTGTCTTCAAACAGCTGTTTTTATATGTTGTCCAGGGTGCAATTATTGTCAGGAGAAAGCATGGCCTGTTACCAGCTATTCCACTGTTATTGGAGTGTTCAGACTTTTAATTTTACTTTAACTTTAAAAAATTACTATAGACTCACTGGAAGTTGCAAAAATAGTACAGAGTCCAATATATCCTTCTCCTAGCTTCCTCAATAATGATAACTCAATTGCAATATCAAAAAAAGGAAATTGACATTGGTAAAATACTGTTAACCAGACGACAGACCATACTCAGTTTTCACCTGCACTAATGTGTGTGTGTGTGTGTGTGTGTGTTGTGTAGTTCTGTGCAATGTGATCCTATACATGGTAACCATTCATTACACACAGGAGCACTCTTGTGGTATCCCTTTATATTCACAGAACCCATTCCATTCCTGTCCCTCGGAAACCACTACTATGTTCTCCTTTTCTTTCTTTTCTTCCTTCTTTCTTTCTTTCTTTTCTTTTTAAGAGAGGGAGAGAGAGAGAGAGAGAGGCGGGGGGGAGGGGCAGAGAGAGAGAGAGAATCCCAAGCAGGTTCCATGCCCAGCACAGAGCCCGATGAAGGGCTCAATCTCATGACCCTGAGATCATGACCTGAACCAAAATCAAGAATTGGACGCTTAACCAACTGAGCCACCCAGGCACCCTATGTTCTCCATTTCTGTATTTTCTCATTTTAATAATGTTATATAAATGGAATTACATAGCTTGTAAGATTTTGAGATTGACTTTTCATACTGAGCACAATGCCCTTGAGATGCATCCAAGTTGTTGTATGGACCAACACTTTGTTCTTTTCTATTGAAAAATGTTTCAATTTTTTAAAATAAACATTTAATTTTAGGGCTGTTTTAGATTTTTCAGAATTATTCCAAACGTAGTACAAAGAGTTCCTGTACATCCCATGACCAGTTTCTCCTACTACCGACATCTTACATTCATGTGGTGCTTTGCCACAATTAATGAACCAACATCAGCTTGTTGTCATTAACTGGAGTCCATATATCATTCAGACTTCCTCACTTGTCTCTAATGTCCTTTTTCTGCCTGAGGATCCCATCCAGGACACCGCATTCCATTTAGTTGTCATGCCTTCTTAAGTTCCTCTCAGCTGTGACAGTTTCTCATGCTGTCTTTGTATTTTATGTTCATTTATTTTTTGATGACCTTGAAAGTCTAAAGCAGTTGCCAGGTATTTTGTAGAATGTTCCCAAATTGGGATTTTTTTCTGAAGCTTTTTTTCCCCATGATTAGAATGGGATAATGCATTTTGGGGACAAAGACCACAGAGGTGAAGTGATATTCCCATGAAATCACATCAAAGGCACATGCTATCAATATGCTTTATCACTGTGGAAGTTAATCTTGATCACCTGGCTTGAGGTAGTGTTTGTCAGGTTTCTTTATTGTAAAGTTGCTCTCTTTATCTTTCTTTCATACTGTCCTCTTTGGAAGAAAGTCACTGTGTACAACCTATAACCTGGGGAATAGGAAATATGTCCCATCTCCTTAAGGACTAAATATCTACACCACTATTTGGAATCCTGCCCAGGAGATTGTCTACATCCATTCTTTTATGCATTTATGCATCTATGCATTTATTTATATCAATATTGACTCTTGGATATCTATTTTATACTTTAGGTTATAATCTAACCCTACATTACTTATTTTGTCATTCAGATGGTTTCAGCTTTGACTGTTGGGATCTCTTTCAGTTGGCCACTTTATCCCATTGACATATTTCACATCACTGTTGAGTTTTCTGGTTTGGTTTTTTTAAAGCACTTTCTTACTTTCAGGCACTACAAAATGCTCCAGGCTCATCTTGCACTTCCTCGACCCAGTCCTACAATCAGCCATTTTTCCAACCAGCCCTGGTTCCTTTTATTGAATAATGGTGCTGAAGCCAACATCTGGGTGCAAGATGTGCTCATTGCTACTGGAGCATCACTGCTTCTAAGCCCTCTGAACCAATAAAGCACGGGATGTGTTTGCTTATATTGACCCATGTAGATGCAGCTCTGTACACTTGTCTATGCGCAACCATCTGTACTTACCCTACACTAAACATGAGTCCATGGCGATGTCTCTACCTCTAGTCCACCACCACGAGGATCATTCTAGACTCCTTCCCTTGCTGGTCTATAACTTCCCATTCCAACGGTGAGAACCTTGGCTCCCACCATCTGCCATCTATTTATTTCATTGTTCGATTCTCGTGTACATGCGTAGTGGTATCATAATTGTTAACCTCCAATTTCTGTGCGAAACAGCATTTTGAACTAGAAGGCGGTGCTTACGTACAGTACTTTTTGCTGCCTTCAGACTTAGAGACTCCGCTATGTTCGAAGTAACCTAGGTTAGCACCTTATTCCCCCATTCTCTTCAGTAAGCTTGTGTCATACATTCATAATATATTGAGAGTATTTTGTCATGTTCTGCATTCTATCCTGGGATGTCCCAACCTCCTAAATGATTTTTTAATTTTCCTATATTACAGTTTATTCTTTGCGCTATAAAGTTCTTTGGGTTTTGACAAATGTATGGTGTCATGTACCCACCATTGCAATGTAATTCAAAATAGTTTCACTGCCCTAAGATATCCATTTTACCTTACTTATTTAACCCTTCCTTCTGATCTTCTAGCAACCACAGATATTTGTACCCTCTCTATAGTTTTGCCTTTCCTGGAATGTCGTATAATTGGGGCCATACACTATGCAACCTTTTCAAACTGGCTTCTTTCATGTAGACATTTAATGTTAACCCGTATCTTTTTGTGACTCAATAGATCATTTCTTTTTATTGCTGAATAATATTCCATGTATAGATGAGCCACAGTTTGTTTGTTTTTTCATTTTCCTACGAAGGACATCTTGATTGCTTCTAGTTTTGGGCAATTATGAAAAAGCTTGCTATAAACATTCATATGCAGGTTTTTGTGCGGACATACATTTTCAACTCAGTTGGGTAAATACTGAGGAGTTTGATGGATCATATGGTAAGGCTATGTTTAACTTTCTAAGAAACCACCAAACTGTCTTCCAAAGTGGCTATGTCGCTTTGCATTCCCACCAGCAACAAATGGGAGCTTCTGTTGCTCTGCACCCTCACTAGCAATTGGCATTGGGTCTTAGCCAACCCAATGGGTATGTACTGGTATCTCACTGTTGTTCTAAATTCCAAGTCCCTAATGACACATAAAGTTGAGCACCTTTCATGTTTATTTACTCCGCGTACATCTTTGATGAGAAGTCTGTTCTGATCTTCTTCCTATTTTTTAATTAGGTTGTTTGTTTTCCTATTGTTGGATCTTAAGGATTCTTTGTCTATTCTGGATACAAGTCCTCTAGCAGATATGTGTTGTGCAAATATTTCCCCCCAATATATGGATTGTCTTTTCATTCTCTTAACAATGCTTTTTACAGAACAGAAGTTTTTAATTTTGATAGCATACAATCTATCACCTTTTTCTTTCCAGGAACAGGCTGCTGGTGCTGTATCTAAAAACTCATCATCAAACCCAAGGTCAAGTAGAATTCTTCCTGCTTTCTCCTAGGGGTTTTACAGTTTCATTTTTAAGTCACCTCTACGCCCAACATAGGGCTTGAACTCACAACCCTGAGATCTGGAGTCGCATTTCCACTGACTGAGCTAGCCAGGTGCCCCTATAGTTTCATACCTTAAATTTAGGTTTCTGATCTATTCCCCCCTCATTACTGAAGAGTATTCCTGGATACAGAATACAGGTGTCAGTGCTTCTTTTCTTTCTGCCTCCATTTGAATCAGGGTTTCTCTAAATGTGATATGTCATCTCTCTCAGGCTGCTCCCAGGAAATTTTCTTTGTCTTCAGTTTTCAGGCATTTGATTACGATGTTTCTTGGTGTGCATTTCTTTGGGTTTATTCTGTTCGGGATTTGCTCAGCTTTTTGAATCTATAGGTTAACGCCTTTTGCCAAATTAGAGGAATTTTCAGCCATTATTTCTTGAAATCTTTTTTCAGGTCCACCTTTTCCTCCTCTCCTTCTGAGACTCCAGCGGTGTGGGTGTTAGAACCCTTATAATTTTCTCACAGGTCCTTGAGATTTTTTTCATTTTTTTTTTCCAGTCTGTCTTTTCTCTGCCTCATATTGGTCCTTGGAGTGCTAATGGCCTGTCTTCGAGTTCACTGCTTCCCTCCTTTGTCATGTCCAATCCACTGCTGGGCCCACTACTGAGGTTTTCCTAACACGGTTATTGTATTTTTTTCAGTTCTGAAATTTCCCTTTGGTGCTATTTTATATCTTCTATTTCATTGCTGAGATTTTCTATTTTTTTTTTCATTTGTTTCAAGCATGTTCATAATTGCTGTTGAAGCATTTTGTGATTGTTGCTTTATAATCCTTGTCAGATAATTCCAGCGTCTGATTCATCTCAATGTTGGCATCTGTTGATTGTTGTTTCTCGTTCAAGTTGCGATTGCCCTGGGTCGTGGTATGATGAGTGATGTTTTATTGTGTCCAGGATATTTGGGGCATTATGTAATGCAACTCTGGATCTTATTTAATCTCCCTGTTCACAGGCAGTCACTCTGTTTAGGTGTTGGGTGCAGGCACGGGTGGGGGTGGGTGCTCAGCTTCCTGCCTTGTGCCTTTAACACCGCTCATGCTAAGTGATTCACACATTTGTACCACCTTGGTGCCAAAGGGTGAGACTGGAAGTTCCGTTTCCCCTTCATCCTGCTGATAGCTCCCTGTTGAAAGCACAGGACTGGGTGGGGGTGGGAGTTTGGCTCCCTCTTGGGCCCCACTGGCACCAGCTCAGAGGGGAGCAAAATTCCAACAACACTGCCTCACACTGCCTCATTCTGCTTCACGGATTCTGGGTTGGCTGGACCCCACTGACACCATTATGGGAGGTGGGCAGTAGCCGAGTGCTTGGGCTGCCCCCTTCCGTCTTGTCACTATGGCCAGGGTGGAGACTGAGCTCCTTGCTCACTTCCCCCGACAGGGAGGCAGGCTTCTGCCTGGTGTTTGGCCGGAGTGGGGCAGGTGTATTCAAAGAGGTGTTTGCTCTGCTAAGCTGCCCTGTTCCCTTTGACTACAAGGCTTTTCCTTGGGCTCTTCTTAGGGCTCTTTTTGTCCATGCCAGTTGGCGGTTCGGGTTGCACCCAGTCCAGGATGTATGGAGGGCGGAGAGAAAGCCTAGGGACCCACTGCCATGCTCTGCCTATAGTCCCAAGGTCCCTCGGCCATTCATTCCATCTTTCCCAAGTTTGTTGTTATGCCCAGGGAAATTTTCATTATAAAAGGGACTAGGGAAGAAGGCGGTCATTCTGTCTTGGCTGGAACTGGAAATTTCTATTTTAACTTTTATCCCCACAACCCTTTTAAAAGGAAACAAAGTTCTCAAAGATCCTCAAATAGGCCAGTGACCCCTCTTAGAGACCACAATACTTGGTGAGCAAGGCTCTTGAGAAGTCTCTGTGAAGAAAAGTTTTGCCTCTGTAACTGGCAAAATAATTTTTTAGATAGAGTTATTTAAAGGAATATACAACTTAAAAAATATTCTCATAGGATTTGCGGGCTCCTGAATTTCAGATCTGATCTGGACATCTCGGTTTGGGCTGAGGAGTGAAACGGGGGTCCCTGTGTCCCCTGCCGCTCTCTCCAACTGCTGCTGTTCTGCATGTGGCCCTCCTTTGGCTTCTGGTTCCTGATCCCTAGCAATTCTCAATGTGGCAGAAAGTGACACAGACCTGGGTTCAGTTCCCACCCCTACCTCTCATGAGCTGAGTCACATTAGGTCAGTAAAAATGGGATAACCTTCATATAAATCTTGGCGGGCAGCTGGGATGAGTACATTAAACAATGCAGGTCAAGGTGAGAATACGAGACCAAGCAGTGAGTTCTCAGGAACTGTTTGCTGATGGAGGAAAAGAGAGCCCCTCTTTTGGGATGCAGAATGTTATTTCTGCCTGGAAACATCGTCTTTCTCCTCTTTCTGGGCTCTTCTCTCAGAGCCACTTCCTGACTGCAGTCAGGGCTCAGGGATCCCTTCTACGACCCCCAGCTCCCCACCCCCATACCCCTCTGTGCTGGTGCCTTCTCTGGTCTTGCTCCCCCTGTTTCCTTGAGGGCAAGGCTTACTTATTGCTGCTCTGTGGAGCCTGTGAAGAGACCATTGAATCACTTGGGGGGCAGCGGGGCAGCAAAAGAGAAGGATCCTAAGACTCATGCCCGAGGCTCCTCACTGGTGAGCTGGCAAGCAGGACCAAGATGGAGAGGCCACGGGCAGCTATGCCACAGAGGCTGGGGAAGAAGTGGTGTGGAGGGAGCTGGGGACGTTGGATTAGGAGGCATGGATGTTGCTGGTGGCCTTGTGGGCACAGTGTGTTGGCTTGGGGGGGCCTAAGGAGTGGGCGGGTGCTGAGACAGTGGGAGCAGTGGGTGTATCCATCACTGACAAAACACTGGTCCAGGTGTAGGGTGCCCTCCGGCTCTACCCAGGGCCCCACATAAGTGTTCCTACAGGAGATGCACCAAAAGCCCCAAAACATCTTTTTCTGATGCTTTCCCTCTTGCTCACCTCTTATCAAGGCCCTATGATGCCACTGGGCCCACCAGGATAATCCAGGATCTCCCCATCTCAGAATCCTTATCGTAATCACATCTGCCCAATCCTTTTGCCATGTCACAGGTTCCGGGTGTTGGAAACCTTTGGAGTTCATTGTTCTGCTGACCACAATTGGCTCCCTGGTAGGTACCTCACGGCATGTGGCTCTGGCCTGATCTCAAGGAGCCAGGGACCCAGTTCAAGAGGCAGAGAGGTGCCAGTTCTGTTTTTGGCCTTCCAACAAAATCCAAAGTGGACCCCCTGGCAAACACTTTGTGTAGGGGTCCAGGCGGGGAGCCATGATTCTGATGGGGTCTTGAGGCATCGGAAACATCCGTCCTGTGGGCCTTGGTGTCACTTGCATTGAAGACTTGAAAAGGTGGCTGGAGCTCTTCCTGCAACCAAATTCCCACCAGCCACTGAAGTTTTACAGGGCGTGCTGAGTCCAGGCCCGTGTAACTATTAAGTGAGGTTACAAGTTTCCTGTCACTGTAAAATTTAACAAGTTGGACTTCACTCACAAAAAAGGAATGCTTCCCCACACAGACAGGCAAGCTCTGAACCGGGAGTTTGCACCGAGGGACCCACCGGCTCTCAGTTCTGAAGAATTCTGGGAACGCTGCATACAGGGCATATTATAGATGAGCCTTGGAGAGGGCGAGGGGCTTTCATGAGCTCCTGGTTGGCAGATCTTTCCCTGCCTGTGCCTCTTTGACATTCTTTGACTTCACTTTTCCCAAAAGGTTGTTAGTTGTGCTGAGGCAAGAGGCAGGCACCATCTGGGGCCAGCAGAGTGGGTGGGCTTTGGAAAAGACCAATCGGAAACACTAACCATATTGCTAGCCCCGTGAGCCTGCGGGTCAGGGTCAGCAAGGTGCTAGCCAACATGGGGGGGGGGTTCCTGTGTGAGAGCTCCCTGGGGACACGAGTGGCTGGAGCCCACCACCCGAGGCTCTCCCCTGTCATGACGCGTTCTGGTTTCCGTGTTCTCCTTGGTGGTAAGGCTGGCATCTCATGGCAAGCCCTAGGGCCACCTTTCCCGTATTTTCCCAGAGGTCCTATTCCAGGCCCTGTACATAGGTGGCTCACTGCTTGTCTTTTCTTTTTAAAGAAAGAGGGGGAAATCTATTTTCTGGCAAAGAGTACAGACCTTGGGAGAGAGAAGAAAGGCAGGCATGGAGATGCCAACTTTGGAGTCCTGCCTGTCCTTTCCTCCAGTCCCCTGGCCACCACGCTCCCACCCTCAGTCACCACTGGGGTCCCAGAGATGGTCCCCTCCTGGGTTGCTTTGCTGCCACTGTATAGAGGTGAGACACTGGGTCCTGCCCTAGTCTGCCACCTTCCCCTCACAGCAGGGATGACGTGGGCCCAGAGGGGTGAGTGACTTACCCAAAGTCACAGAACAGATGGGCCAGTGCAGACTCAGGACAGAATGCAGACTCAACCCAGGGCAGACTCAGGACAGAAGCATCTGCCTGAATGCATGAGGCGTGGGAAGGGTTACCCTTCTAGAAAGGCCTCTAGACTTGTTTCTAACCAAGAGAATATGGCAAGGCAGACAAGATTTTGCAGAAGTAACTGACGTCCCAAATCAGTTCATCAAAAGGAAGATTCTACTTGGTGGGCCTGACTCAGAGGGACTGGGCCCTCCCTGAGGTCACACACCCTCCTACTAGCCTTGAAGAACAAGTCAGGAAATGAAGTCTGCCACCTACCTAAAGGAGCTTGGAAGCAGATATCGCCCCAGTTGAGCCTCCAAATGAGAATGCAGCCCCTCCAACATCTTGCCTGCAGGCCTGTGAGATGCCAGACAGAGGCCCCAGCTCGGCCGTGCCTGGCCTTCTGCCCCCTGGAAACTGTGGGGATGGAAATGGCGAGCTGTTCTCAGCCACTGGGTCATGGGAATTTTCCGTGCTGTGTGGTTAGCTAATACAGAAAGACAGCCCGCGTTTCCTCCAGGGCCCCCAACTTTGGAGCCAGCCCTGCTCAGTCACTCAGCAGCAGAGTCACCTCGGCATGGTTACCTGTGAAATGGAGTCACCAGGCCTGATTCTCCATGGCCGCTATGCGGATCGGGTAACGGAAGGCGGACGGCCCCTGAGCGGGGCTCGGGCTGTGATGGAGGGGGGCGTGTTGCACAACCGTAGCTGCTACAAAGATTACCACCCGGTGTGCCTTTCCCCACCCCCGCGGGCCTTCCCCCGGGGCCGGGTCCCTGGGCAGCACAGGATGCTCACCAGCAAGCATGAGCTTCAGGACAACATGGGGCAACACCCCCGGCCGGCCCTGAGTCCAAGGCCATGCCTGGTCCCACACGCATCAGAAGCCATTACCACTCTTGCCTCATGTTCATGGCCCCCTACCTGGCCCTCCTGGACGCTCCTGACCGGGGACACTGTGTGTGTGTGTGTGTGTGTGTGTGTGGTGCCACCTGAGCCCTGGAGGCTGAGACATGGAGGGGAAGCCATGGGGTTCTGAGCCTGGACACACGCAGGTCCCGGCGACCAGGGTGATGGCCCTGCATATGTGTTTCCAGAACCCTGGGCCCTACCCTGTCCGTCGGACAGGGAGGTGTTTGGCCAGCCGACACTTGGGAGGACCAGACCTGCACGTGGCAGTGGGATGGGCCCTAGATGGTAGGGGAAGATGGAAACACGACTGGAGCAGATGCACGGGGCCTGCTCAGTTGCATCTCCTTGGATCTAACATTTCAGAGCGTGCCAGGCAGCCTTCCGGCTGCCAACAGCTGTGTCTCTGCCCGCAGGCTTTCTCTGAAGCTGTAAACGCCCGCTCTACCCATGTACGCTGGCCCGAAACCTTGGGGGGTCAGCACCCCTGGGCCCACCCCGTGGGTCAGCTCGGCGGGGGTGAGGGGGTGCTCCCTACGGACTCCCAGAGTCCTGAGGGGGGTTGTTGCCCCAGTTGCCCCCAGAGGGAACTTGTTCAGAAATGCATCCTGCCCCCTTTCTCGGTGTTTTGGGGCTCACCTTCCAAATCAACTGCTAGCATGATCTCAGGGTCTGCTCCTGATGAGCCTAAACTAAGACAATAAGTACGAAATGGCCCCTGCCCTCGGGAGGCTCACCATCTGCTAGAAGTGACTGACAGTCACTGCTGGGCGCCAGGGACAGATGCAAAGGCCCTGGGTTGCACAAGAGGCCTGGTGCTCACAGGCTGCCCTGTGTCCCAGTCTGACGTCCCGGGGCCTCTGAGGATGCTGCTCGCCGATGCAGAGGTGGGGAAGAGTGGCGTTTCCTGGAAAACAGGCTGGCCTGCCAGAGCACTAATCACAGGAAAAATGACAACCATTCTAGCCAACCTTCGATTGCTGATTGGGGTAAACACAGTGGGATTAAAAGAAACCACCAGAATTCCAGCTCATTTGAGCTGGAACATTACTAAGCTTGGAACGTCATCTTGTCAGGTCCCTCCAGACCGGCCAGCCGGTGGAAAATCCGGCTAATTCGAACACGAGAGTGGGAGTCCACTCCCTCCCAGGCCCTGCAGGTCATGAGTCTGGCTGGAAGGATGGTGGGCCCCAGGCTGGCCCCGTACAGGCCCGTGAGAGCGGTGATCTCACCGGGCCCCTCCCCGCTGCCCGTGAAACACATCTGGGGATGCTCAGGGAGGGCCGAGGGCTTGCTCTGGTCATGCGCCCCCCGTGTGCGAATCCGCCACAGCTCCCCCTCTGCATCCTTTCCAGGTCAGGACCCATGGACAGCCCCACATGAACCTTCCCTTTGCACAGGAAGGGCTCTGAAAGCCTTTCTGGAAAGCCTCAAAGAGTAAACATTTTAGGTTTTGCAAGCTGCGTATGGAATATTGCACATTCCTTTTTATTTACTTTCTATGGGGCTTCAAACGTGTGAGACCATTCGTAGCTTTCAGGCCATGCAAAAAGAGGTCTCAGGCAGAATTTGGCCGCTGGGCTGTAGTTTGCTGACCCCCGGTCCACAGCAGTACAGGTGTTCATGTGGCACTAATTTCTCCATTTCGGCCTCTCACAGACTCCTGCTCATCAGTCACAACCCCGCTCAAATGCCCCCTTCTGCCTCAGGTCTTTCCCAGCTTCCCTCCTCCAGGCACCTACAACCCCAGAACTGCCCCCCCAGCCCTACAGGGCCTCAGGACTGTGGCACCCACCCTAGCTGTCATCCCGATTCATCCTTCTCTTCACTACATGCAGGGGCATCTTCCTGGCCCCAGGGCTAGAAGGGCATGCTCAGTGGCAACGTTGCTCGGACTCCAAGTCTCCAGTTCCCAAAGGGACCCTGTGCACAGTGACTCCCGCCGCCTGATCACCGCCCCGTCCGAGGTACAGACCCAGGCTCTGAGACGAGAAGAGAGCACGGGACAGCCCGCAGGGGGACAGGAACAAGTTGTTTCCAGAAAAGACCCAGGGAGGAAGGGCCATGGCAGCCAAGACCAGCTGGGGCTGAGCTGGAGCTGGAGGAAGGGCATTCTCCGGGAGGAACGGCATTGACAAAGTCCTGAGGTGGGAAACACACAGTGCAGTTTAGGAAGCAGTGAGCAGGGTGGGTTCAGATCAGTCCGTGGGGGCCAGGATCCGTGTGTGCACTCCGCTCGGAGGTGCCCCTAGCTCCCAGCACGGGCCTGGGCGCTATCGGAGCTCAGTACACAGGAGAGCTGCGTGCATGGGGGGAGTGTGAGCAGTGCTGTGCGGGGTCGGAGACGACAGACGGGGCGACGTGACCGTGGCAGCCTTGTGGGGGGTGTCTAGGCTCTGAGGGCCACCACTGCTGGGGGAGGAAGCTCGGGGCAGGACAGGCTGATGGGTAAGGAGGCCGCTGGGCGCCAGGAGAACCGTGTGGAGATGGTTGGGGTGGGGGGTAGGACAGCGTGGCGGCAAGGACCAAGGTGCGTGTAAGATGGAGGAAAGGGTTTGAAACTCAGGCTGGGAATGGGGTGTGGGAAACAGGAGCTCTCCCCTGAGGCTGGGGCCCAGACCCCACAGTCAGCAGGACGGGGCCACCGGTGGGATCGCGGACGGGTCGTCCTCAGCTCAGTGAACTCGATGGAGCCTGGGTGTCTGGAGTCTGATCAGGACACGTCCAGCCCTTGGCCTGAGCTCCTCTGAAGAAGGGTAAAGGCCGAAGACTTTCTGAGGCAAAGGACCAGGTACCTGTGCAGAGGAGGGGGCAGAGGTTAAGCCTGGAAACTTCCACCATGCCGAGTAACCTTCTGAGTGACCGGTGACCTTGGCTCGACCTTTCCAGCTGGCAGGGCTCAGGTCGGAACCCTCTGTGGGCTCTCCGCGGGGCCCCCAAGCCAGCACCAGGCTCTTTGGAAAGTGGACCTTGCCGGCTGGGGCTGGGGCGGCTGGGGACGGGGTGCTTTCACGCACGGCCCCCCTCCTGTGTCCCCTCCCGCCTCAGCAGCTTCAAAGGCCTCCCCTCCACAGGCAGAGCTCACAGCCTCGGAATTCCAGGCCCTCCAGGGCCCTGTGCGGCGGGCGTCCCTCGTGTGCCAGACGGGGATGGAAAACATACTTTCCCGGCCTTAATGTAAACCATGTGTGACCCGCCGCACGGGAGCGGCCGCCGCAGAGCCGGCCGGCGACCCCCAGCCCCGGCCCCAGCTGTGGCGCCTCGCGGGGTCCCGCCACCGGCCACGCCTGGGCCACAGGGGGCTCCCGCTGTCCCCCACCCACACTGCTCGGACCAGCGGGGCTGGAGGCTGGCTGCTCGGACTAGGTCTGGGGCCCTGGGGAAGGTCCAGGCCGAAAGCTGCCCAGCTGCCCGTGGCTCTTCGGGGCCTCACGAGAAGAGCTGAGCCCCAGGGATGGGCTTCAGGACTGCCTCCGAGGAGCCCCCTCACAGCCTCCTCAGCTGCCTTTCTTGAGGAAATCACAGACCCCCCCCCCCCCGTGGTAGGCAGAACAAGGCCCCCCACAAAGAGGCATGTGCCCTCATCCTTGGAACCTGTGACTGTGTCACCGCACAGGGCAGAGGGACTTGTGGATGTGATGAGGTTAGGGACCTCCAGAGGGGCAGATGCTCCTGGATCATCGGGGCCGGGGGCAACGTCAGCACAGGGCTCCTATGAGGGAAGGAGGAGGGAGGCAGGAGGTCAGAGTCTGAGAGGATGGGGTGACACCACCACCAGCCAAGGAACACGGGCGGCCTCTCACAGCTGGGAAGGACGAGGAACGGAACCCCGAGAGCGCCCAGGAGGAACCAGCCCTGCAGACACCTTGATTCTAGCTTCATCTGGGACTTCTGACCTCCGGGACCGTAAGAGAACTTGTGTTGTTTCAAGTTGCCAAGTTTGTGGTAGTTCCGGCAGCTGGAGACTCATACGCACTCCCACCCAGCCCTGCACAGGCCCGCCCTGCCTGCACCAGCTGCCCCCCTACGCGGGCTCCCCTGGCTCGGGGTTTGCTCCAACGGCGTCCCTCGGCGCCAGCACATCATCGGCGGCAGCCTCACCAAATGGCCCGCTGAGTGGCTCATGCACTCCCGTCTTCTCTGGCTCTCACACTCTCCGTTCTGTCCCACCCCGATGTCCCAGCCCTCAGCATTGCCATCCCCCCTGACCAGCCCAGGTCCCACTGGGGCCACAGCGGGCTGCAGGGGGAGAGCAGGGCTGCTTCCTCCTCGGGCACGTGGGCTCGCAGAGTAAACAGAGAGCAGGGGGTTGCCTGGGACCTCCTGACCCTGCCCTCCTGCGGGTACGTGGCCACCAGCCAGGAGGGGCTGTGGGGTCTTTCCCAGGAGGCCACAGCCGGCTGGATAGGAAGGGGCAGAGACACCACCCCCACGGCAGGCCTGAAAAACCAGCTGCTTTTGGCGGGTCCTGGGACCCAGAGGTGGCGATAGTGAGGTGGGGGTGGGGGCCATGGCATGCCTGTACCCCCGCCCCAGAAGAGGTGAGCAGCACTCAGATTGGCCAGCTCACGTCCGGGATCGCCTGCCTGGCCGAGGTCCCCAAGCCCCCAGACCCAAGAGCCGACACTGAAAGGGCTCTTCCAGGATGTCCTCGGAGAGCTGGCTGCTCCTGGGGACCGTCCCACATGCGGTGCTGCAGCCCGAGGAGGGAGGGTCGCGGAGCCTCGGCAGCCAGTGCGCCAACCTGCTCAGGAACGCCACGGGGCCAGAGGACCAGTCAGCCTCTGAGAGCAGGGGAGGCTCTAGTCTAGACAGGCAAGGGCATGGGCCGCCTCTTCACATGGCAGGAGGGGGGCATTGCCCTATTTCTCTGGGGTCCACGGGGAGGGCTCTACAGACAGACAAAGAGTCAGGGGGCGGCCCGTGTCCAGCTGACACAGAGAGAGAGCCATCCCTGCAAATAGGTCCCTGCAAGTCTGAGCATCCGTGCGTTTTCCATTATGGAATATCCGGCCACAGCGTCCCCCCAAATGTCATCCCAGCTGCACATGGCCGTGGATGTGTCGGGACATGCCATGGCCCACACCCTTGTCGGCCCTGGATGTTGGGCCAATGTCACAGGCAAAAAACCCTCCAAAAAAAAAAAAACAACTCATTGTTTGCTTTTATCATCTAAATTTTCCCAGTTGAGAGGCCCTTCGGATGTTTGCTGCTGATTTTACTCCTCTTCTGTGAATTGCCTATTCAGAGTCTCTGTCCATCTTTCCGCTGAGAGCTATTTCTAATTAATTTGTAAGGGCCTGTGTGTATTAAGGGTATTGCCCCTCTGTCTATCAGAAATGTTGCAGATATTTCCTCTGGGCTGCCATTTCTCTGTTGATTTTAGTCCACGTGTGAGTCTTTCAGTGCTCGGAGGCCTGGTGATTTTCCTTTATGGCTGCCGGGGGTTCGCGTCCTGCCTGGGAAGGCTTGACCTGACCCGGGGTCTAGCATCATCCCCCTGTTTCCTGATGCTCTCGTTATTGGTAATGTGTGCCATCTTCAGTGTGAGTAGGACATTTGTTTGGCCGGAAGTACGGACTGACCTTGGTGGGTTCTCCCCGGTGGGAGACCACCACGCCCTTGCTCCTGTCCCCACTGACCAGAAGAGCTGGGGTCTCACGGGGACCTCCCTCCCCCAAGAGAGCCCTGTGCTGGGAGGAGAGGCCCGTGTGCAGGAGGAAGACGGAACTGTGAGGTGTTCTCGGTCACTGACACCTTGGGGAGGGTGCGGTTAAGAGAAGGTGTCCCCCCGGCCCCCCTCCCTGGTCTGTCCCGCACATGAGCTGCAGCTGGGCCCCGTGTCTGGGCCAAGCTGAGTGTGAAAGCTCTCAGAAGCTTCCAGAGACATTTCTGTCCTCTGGGGCCGTCAGATCTCTGGGGTGGGGTACTGGGGACGCCCAGAGCCACCATGGCTGTTCTCCCCAACCCCGGGGCAGAACCCTCATCTTGAATGGTTTGAAGAAAATGGATGTCCCCTGCTTAGGTGGGGGAGCTCCTGGGTATTCTCAGTCGGGTCACACCCATCAGGGTCTGTGAGGTGAGAAAAAGGCCAGGGAGGCTGCTGGGGCTGCGAAGCCCTCACTAGCCACTACCCGAGCCTCTTCCAAAGGTGGAAAGAGGTTTTCTGGCTTTCTGTGAGATGCAGACTGGACACAAAGATTATAACCACGGCTGTGACTTAGTGGGTGCTTCTGTGGGCCGAGCCCCCCAGCCAGCTCTTTGCCTTGTTATCACCAGGCCCCACATCAGCCCTGCAGGATGCATGATCCCTACCTTACAGAGGAGAAAATGAATGCTCAGAGGGGGTGAGCAAACCTGCACAGAGCCCCACAGCGTGTAGGGAAATGGAAGTCACCTAAAGAGATATTGAGAGGCTGAGCCGGAAAATGGTCAGCAAAGTGCCCAGCGGGGTTTGCACAAAGTGGGTGCTTGAAAGATTCAACTGCCCCCCAGCCCCCTCCCTTCTCTGTGTCTTTTCCTTTCTTTCCCAAACCTCCCCACCACCTGAAATCTGTAGCAATGGCAAGCAAGCCCCAAGTCAGTAATGAAATGGCAATGGCCATTCATTGAAGGACTTGTTCCAGAAGCTTCCCCTGGGTAGCAAGTCCTTAGCCAGGGAACCCCCTTGTCCCGACCCCTGAACAGCACCCTATCTATCTAACCAAGGTTGACACTGGATCTGGAGGGGATCGGGTGGGGAAAGTTCCCACCCATGGGTCAGCCCTCAGGAAGGAGGGCGATCCAGAGGCGCTCCCAGGAGGAGGGGGTCTCTAGTCTGATTGTCAAGGGCAGTGGTCATGCACAGGGGCAGGGAGAGTGGAGTTGTTCTGTTTCCCACCGTGCAGAGGCACGGGACATAACATTTTCAAAGCTTGTTGAACACGAAAAAGTACACAACGTGATGTATGATTTCAAGTATAAAACCGCAATAACCAGCTTTAAAAAAAAAAGTGTAGAAATCAAGATAATGATCTCCCTTGGGGTCGGAGGGCCGCTCACCTGAAGGGAGGTGTGGTGGGTTTCTGGGGCCCTGACCCGATTGTGTTTCTTCCTCTGAAGGAGGCTGGCTAAAGGGGTGTGCCTCTGACTTTATGGAAATATAACGTGTACCCCTTTGATCCATGTACTCTTCCTCTGGTGCATTAGACTCCAATAAAAAGTTAAAATGTGTTGAAACTGGAGCTCAGGTGACGAGAGAGTTTGAACATTATTCTGGAGGCAGTGGGCAAACCCAGCAGGCCTCTGAGCAATGGCAGTTCGTGACCAGAGCTGTGTTTTTGGATGATGAATCTGGCAGGGTGTGTGAGATGGGTTCGCAGGGGGGAGAGGGGGCCGGCTGGCGGCGGCTCAGACACGGCGGTGAGCGCAGGTGAGAGGTAATTCACAGCCGCCCCAGGGAGGAGAAGCCATGCTCGAGCTGTCTGGGGCTTCATTAAATATCAGAAAGAGAAATGAACCAATTTCGCGTCCCTGGTCTGTGCCTTCTCCCAGGATGTGGAGTCAAAGGCTACGCGACCAAAGGCCAGTAGCAATCCGATTAATTCCCCTGGATAAAGCCTTTAATCTAACACATAACAGCAAATTCTTGTTTTTCCATTAAAAACAATACCTCGGCCCCCACGTTGGCTGCCAGGGCCTTAATGAGATCCCTTTCCCACCCGGGAGGCTGAATCGGACCTTTGTTTCTCGCAGCATGGGGTTCGGAAGATTGCTAGTTTGGCGGTAGGGCCGGCTGGGGGTGTTTGCATTGATGGGGAGCATGAGGCTGGATGTGACATAAGCAGCGAGAGGTTCTAGGTGACCTCAGCTGAACCGCAAGTTGGCCTAACTCCTTGGAAGAATGTGTGGGGAGATTTGCCGGGGCCAGGCCCGGGCATGGCCTGGGGTGGAAAAAGCCCCGGGACAGGGCTTCAGAGACCTGGGGACTATCTTGGGCAAGTCTTGCCCCACTCTGCTTCTGTCTCTTCCTGTGTCAGATGAGATGGTTGGCCTTTCGGGAAGGCCAGGTATTCGTGGAATCAGATCTCTGGGTGCTGGACCCATGGGACTGGGGACTGAGCATGACCATGGGCACTAACATGCTCGTCTGCCTAACTGCAGGGAAGGATGGGGGGAGGACGCCCTGGCACTGGGAAGCTGCTGGGGGACACTAATGGTGTTGCAACATGGCAGAGGAGAGATCTGTTCAACTAGGACCCCTACAGAAAGTGACATGCTCCCAGGTGACGTGGCATAAATACCACCTGCCTCCCAGGGTAGGGCGACCAATTCATCCTGCTCTCCCTGGGACTCTGCTGGTGGTAGCTCTGACAGCCCCAGATCCCAGGAAACCCCAGGCCCAGGCCAACCAGGATGGTTGGTCACCCCCTTCTAGACCTGGAGAAAACCTCGGCACTCAAAGTGAGCTGACGCCTACACACAGGGGGGTGACCCGGACCCACCCCCCGTCCAGCAGCACGTGGGGGACTGACCCAGAGTGGAGACTGTCCTCCTGATGGCTCTTAGCCACCATGTCCCCTCCCATCCAATCCTCACAGAAGGGGGACTGGATGCTTCTCCCAGAATCCAGTCAAAGCTGGCTTGCTGGACAGAATGGGACAGTCCCATAGTCTCTGCCTATTGCCGGGATGCTGGTTGTCATGCTTCAGGTGGACAGGTGCCCCTTCTAGGCTCTGGGTTCCAACACCCCCATCAAATCTTCTTTCCAGAGATCCCTGAGCTCACAGCATGCCCTCCAGGAGGACCCAAGGAAGGGCTACCTGGCCTCACGGCCCCAAATGAATTCTGCAGCCAAGCTACAAAAGTCGTTGGGACCAAACCAGGTGAGTGGCCCCTTCGAAGACCTGTGCTCAGCTGAGCTTAAGTCCGGCCAGATGTGCACCAGTCATGACCTTGTTGGCTGGGGCCTCAGGGGCTGGCCCACCTCCTGCGACCCCGCATCTTCCAGCGGCCTCTCCTTCCAACCAGGAGCAAAGCCCATGGTCATGGGGCAGCCCCTCAGCCAGATCAGGGGGTCTCGGACCTGAGCAATCACTTTCGAGGGAGCGTTAGGGTATTTGCCCAGCTGTGATTTCCGGAGCTGGAAGTCTCACCTCTGTTAACGCGGTATCACTGGGGAGGTGTCCAGGGCGGGCCAGGATGCCGGCCGGGCTCCCAAACGGATCCCGCACAGTGCTGTGCAAATCCAGTGCGGACGCCTCCTGCCCGGCAGATGGAGGACTCCGCTCATGGGAACTGGCAGCCAGCGGTGACCTGTGAAATCGGGACCGAGGGGATGAAAACGTTTTGTCACTGAGAAAATATGTTTATGCTTATTAGAACAACATTTTTTGGGCTCATGTAAAATAAACACATGGGGTCGAATGTTGCTCCGAGTACTCCATTTACAAAGAGGCGAGGAAGGTATGAGGCTGTGGTCAGGAGCTGGCAAGGATGAAAATTACAGCGGGATTAGCTTCTTGCATTGTAAATTGGAAAGTCCAGAGATGTGTGGCACTGCTGCGGAGGCCCAAACTTCTAAATGAAATTTATTCTTGCTGTAAAATCTGGAAATGACAGATTCAGGGATAACAAATACAGAGAAAACATGATTTTAGCCTCGATATTTGGTCTCCTTGCAGACGGATTTCATTAAAAAGGGCTTTATAAAAATGATAGAAATGTTACAGTTTGCTAAATTAAGTCTGAAACAGCTCTATTTAATAATCTGGTGCATTTTAATCATTTTTTTGAAAAGCCTGACATATTAAAAAGAACCTCAGTCTTGGATACCACTAAAAAAAAAATGAAGAAAAGAAAAAAGGAAACACTCTCAGCTCATCTTGGGTTGTTTTGTTCATTTCTTAACTTAAATTTGTCCTCCTCACGAAGAATTGGCGCCAAGTGAATAAACATCTGATGCCCAGCTCTCCAGGCCTCCGGAGCGTTTGTAGCCATGACAGGGTCATGCGACCATGGGTTTCCTGGTTTAGTTTTCTCTTGGGAATCAAAGTTGAAAAGGTTAACCACTCTGTTTCCACCTTTTGGTCCCATAATGCGACACACTCAGGAATGGGGGTGTGTAAGGTGGGACGGGCAAGGGGGAGGCAGAAGGGACAAACCATAGCGGGAAGACTAGTATAAAGCTCTCCTGGAAAGTCTTTGCCAAAGAGCAATGGAAAGGGCCTTCCAAGATCCTTAGAAAAGTCTCCGTTTTGGAGGAGGAAGTGGAATTTGAGAGGTAGCTGTGGGGAGTTGTAAGAGCACTGGGTCCAGACTACAGAAATCCAGTGCTATGACACCAGCCAGGGCCAAGGATTGGATGGATAGATGGATGAGTGGATGGATGAGTGGATGGAGATGGATGGATGGATGGATGGATGGATGAGTGGATGGATGGATGAGTGGGTGGATGGATGAGTGGATGGATGGATGGATGGATGAGTGGATGGATGGATGGATGAGTGGAAAGATGGATGGAAGTTTTGGGTCCTGACTGGATGGAAGTTTTGGGTCCTGACTGCCTCTCATAAGGGAAGGACAAGTGTTTATTTTGACAATGTACCTGACACTTGTCAAGCAATGAGTCCAGTATCACATTATCTTGCTCATTCTTAATTGCAACTATATTGATTATATGTGAGAAGATAAAGTCTCAGAAGAGCAATGTGCTAGAGGCAGCATGACGCAGCCAGTGAGAGGGTGAGTTGAGCTTCCAAAGCCTGTGTCCAGCTTTGAAAGATTGCAGCTTTCTGTGAAACCAACCCCAAACCTGTGATTATTTTTATTGTTAACGATAATGCTTTTAGTTGGTGGAAAGTTCTAGAACTCAGCTTTCCTGACCTCCATCCTATGGATTCTTCCACAGATTTTCTGATATTCAGGTCAAGGACTAGGAAATGGGGAGACAAGCCTTGATGAGGAGCCAGTTGAAACAGCACTGGGAGAAAGTTTCAGGACATTGCCAGTTTTAAGAAAGGAGGGGCGAGCAGCTAAGGTATCTAGGCTTAGTGCTGGGTGCTGGGGAAGGATCCAGGACGTAGTGGGCTGGGAGAAGAGGGTAGAGACCTGCTTCCAGAAGTGGAAATCCTTGTCTTGGATTTTCTTCACAAGCCCAGCTAGATGGGAAAATGCAAGAATATGGCCCAGAAGGCATCAAGGAGCAAAGGAGCAGAGGTGGAAGCCAGAGGGCCCGCATCAGCCCTGACCACATCCTCTCTGCCAGACGTGCCCTTGGAGAGCCACCTTACTTCCCTTGGCCTCAGTTTCCCATTCCCTAATGGGAAGTCGATACTGTCTACACCCCGAAACCACTGTGGGGATGGGATGAGTGTGGATATGGTTGGTCACCGTTGAGCTCTAAGGGTCCCCTCATGCAGAAGGGGCCCGGGACCCTCACCAAGCCCTCGGGCCTACCTCTGTGAATCCATCCCCTTCCCTGACCGTCCAGGCCCTACGCACATCCAGGGCCTTGGAATCTGCCTTCTCTCCCAGACCCAACTTCTTCTCACACCAAAATGGCTCCCAGGACACCAGCAACTTCTGTGGCAGGAAGCCCACAGACCCCAGCTTTGGCTAGTTTGCAGGAATAGACTGGAATGGTGTCAACCAGAGACATCTTGGAAGCACCTAAGGCCATGGTGGATGTGGCAGAACCTGGGAAGGATGTTGTCATCTCTGGCCTGGCCCCTCCCTAAAAACATTGCCATAACAAGCACTTATCCCTTTTGCTTTTTTTTCTTTGTCTTCTTTAAACAACCTTATTAAAGATGACTTAACTGCAAAGTGAAACCATCCCCAAGCTACTAAGTAGGATATGACTCAGTCCAGGGGAGCAGGGTGGCCGAGGGCTGGGCAGCTTCTCCAGGGATGTCCACTCCTGGTGTTGGGTTGCAGCAGGTCACATGGAAGTGGGACATTTCCTCCAGTAGTGACTTTTCCTTCCTCTCATGCGGTGTCAGGGTGATGCTCTCATCTCAGCTTATTAAGATGCAGAGCCCAGGCTCATCAACACAGATTTAGAGCAGCCAAGTCCACCACTCCATGTGTGCACAGTTGGCCAATTACCCATGAGATGACGTTCCCTCCCAGCTCAGGGGGCTGTCTTCCATCTTCTGACATGTGAGTGAGGACACTGCTGGGCAGGGCAAGGCAGGGTGGGCCAGGGTCCCTGCCGTATCCTTGGACATGATCATGGATCCAGGGGAACTTTCTGTGACATTATGGAAAGACCATCTGCCTCCTTCTTGTTCCTGACATTGTCCACAGGACAGTCAACTAAATACCTCACTCAAAGCTGGAGATGGCTGTGTTTGCCTGTCAGCAGACTATCAGTGTAACAATGAAATTAAAGCAGAAATGGTTGATTCTTGGTAAATCCATGTGTTGGTCCCAAACCACCATTTTTTTTTTTTTTTTTGGCCTAGATGTTCTCAGGCCATCTGTCATAAAGTCTCTTTTGGAATTTGATTGGGAACCACCAAGAAGCCAGGTCGACCTCCTGGGATTTATAGGATTCCTATTTGCAAACCTCAACCTTAGTTGTGTGGTCTTGAGATACCTGTCCCATCCTGAAGGACTCCTGGGCTTGGTGCCATAGGAAACCCAGAGTAGGTGGAACAGGATCCATGCTCCAGGGTCCCCAGATGCTCTGCAACCCAAATATGAATGTGTTCACAACCTCTCTGATGTCCAAGTGTGCATGTGCACATTGTTCTGGGGACAGGATCCACAATTTCATCATATTTCCAAAGACCTCAATGTGTGATGGAGGGGTCCCCCCCAGAGAAACTTCTGGTATCAGGAGAGGCTGTGGGTGGGGGCAGTGGGACTATTTGGGGTCAGACTGGCCTGGGTTCCCACATTGACTAACTAGATAATTGCCAGTAAGCTAACTGGTCTGCGTGTCTGTTCTTACCTGTCCAACGGGGCTACCTAGACCTGCTCTCTAGGCTGCTAGGACAAAGAGCTGGGGTGCTGTGTGGCCACGATGTTTGGTTTCTACACGGGAACCGTGGACAGAGTCTTCTGCGATGGGAATCACCATGTCCTTCTGGGGTCACGGGGGCCCTTCCAAATCCGTAGAAGGTTCATGCCTCCATTTCTTCGTTAGCTCTCTCAGGCCAGGCTCACTAAATATCAACATGGTTCCCGCGAGGCCCACGCTCAGATGGGCACCACCCGGCCTGTCCACCCCACGCCTGGATCCTTCAGCAGACCTCACTCCCCTGAAGTTTCTAGCATGGGGAGGGTGTGTTCAGGCCCCTCTGATGACGGCTTAGAAAGGCTGGTTTATCTGAACTCTGTTTCATCTTGCACCAGACACATACATATTTCTTGCATTCATCTCCACCGAAGCGGAGAAAAACACTCGGCTTTTTGCAAGAGGAAGCCCCGAGAGGCTCGTTAGGAGGGCTGGGGGCTCTTGCTGGCATAATAAGTGGTTATCAGCCCAGGGCCACGTGGCCTGCTGGGCGCCCGTTACATAAGCACCTTCCCCTCGGCATCCCGCTGCCGGCATTAGTCTTCCCACCGTGTGTCCGGCCCCCTGCCCCTGAGCTGCCACAATCAGTGTGTCCCGAGCACCCCGGGTGTCCAGAGCGGGCGGGAGTGATCACATCTGCCTGATGAGGGCGAGTCCGGACGGCCAGTCAATGAGCTGGCCAAAGCCCCGGGGGCCGGGCCAGCTGTTCAGGAGAACAGTGAGAGACGGCGGCTATGGGATATCGGCTCAGTGGAAGGATGATTACATACAGACCAAGAGCAAGTGCAAGGGCCAGAGAGGGCCCCTCAAGAAGGAGACGGCACCAAGTGCCCCCAGGAAACTACCCTGCTTCATGTAACCCTGGGAACCACAGGAGCAGAGGTGGGAAGAAGGTGGCCCTTCGCCTGCTCCCGGGGGATGGCAGGAGATTGTCCCTGCTCCCAGGACCTTGCTTCCTCACAGGAAAATGGGAAACAGTGAAGCAGTCAGCTCTGAGCTCACATGGACACAGCGCAGGGGGACAAAGGAAGTGTCCCTCATTCCAGAACTTTCTCTGGCTCCTTCTGCCCCGGAGAGCTTTGTGGTCCCAGCAGGGCAATTCTCATACCTGAATCTGCCCCCCGCTCCCCCCCACACTGTACTCTTCCCATCTTCAAAATACCTGTCCCTTCACAGGTCCCCATACGACAGCCTGGCCACCTTCTCTGGACAGGCTGGGTCCCCCGGTATGGTCTGATGGTGTCACTACTCACTGGGGGGCCCTCTCCCGTCTGACGGGAGCCCCTCTGGCCCCACACAGGCTGTCATCACACCCTTCCTGTTTCTCTCCAAGCCGCTCACTGGTTTCGGAGCCTGGAACGTCTGACATGTTTTCCCAACATTTGCTTCTCATTTCAAAGTGTAAACCTGGCAACTCAAAGAAGGTTCCCTGTTTTTCCCCCTCCTTATGCTCCTCTTGAGCGTTCTGCCTTCTCCTTGCAGGGAGAAGTGTCTCTAAAGTTGATCTTGGGTGGTTGTTCTCAAATAACTGGGCCCAAGGAGCTCAAAAGAAGCAAGCAGGACAAGCCCAAGTCTCTGGCAGCTTTGGTTTTCCGTTGAATTTTCCAAAGAGATTTTTGTGCAGAGGGTGTTTCTTGAGCTCGTCAGGTTTCTCTGGTCTGTGTTGACGGCCATCCACAAATCACCACATTTATCATGGGAAGGGCGGGCCACACCCAGCTTCCTCCCCGAAGCCCGTCTCCCCAACCCAGCCGCCCTCCCCTGGGCCCTACTCCCTGCCCACCGCGGCCACCAGCCTCCACCTCCACCGTCCACTCTAAGCAAATTCTTCCCACGGCATCCGGTGTAGACGGGACTTTGGGCGCCTGTTCCCTGGGAGCTCCACTTTCCAGCAAGGGCGGCAGCCAAAGTGAAGGCGTGAGAGCGTGCGGCGCCCAGGTCCGAGGCCCGGCTCCACTGAATGCAAGCAGCAAGACCCTGGACGCGTGGGCTCACCCAGCCTCCGCCGGACCCTTCGTACAACGGAGGCCCTTAGTGCCCGCTTCATCAGAGGACCAGCGTCTGGCACGGAGTGTGAGTTCCGTGAGGGCAGCTGTAACTCTTCCATGGTTTACCTGCTTGCTCTCCTCGTCTGCCCAGAGCTTTCCACTCGACCCATTTCTACCTGGCGAAGGGGCATATTGAGGGGTGCGTGTCTCTAGGGAGGAGGTGTTAGAGGGCGTATATGCAGGTGATGAGAAGATGCTCTCACCTTCGCTGAGCTGTAGCTTCGCTCCCAGAGTGCGGTCGGTAAAGGCTTCCCCCCTGCTGCCCGCCTCCCAGCGGCCCAGAGCAGGAGGGAGGCTGCTTGGCCAGGTTGGGGTGAGGGGCACAGAGCCCCACACCCCACCCTGCCCACCCTTCACCAGCAGGCTTCTCTGACCAGAATGAGCCTTCATTCACGCTTCCGAGAATGTGAACCCAGAGTGCCCTCTCCCCGCCCAGCTCAACGAGTCCAACTCATTGTAGGGATGGGGAAACTGAGGCTGGCCATCCCCAAGGCGATCAAGTTGCCGAATGCAGCAGCGGAAGGGCCAGGCCAGATGCAGGGCCCCCTTGCCAGCCACTGGGGCTGGTAGCAGGCCTCCAACATGGGCTAAAGGTCAGCTCCCATTACCCAGGGAAATGCAGAAGGCTCAGTGCCCTGACCTTTCTGGGCTAATAAGGAGGACTACTTGATGCCATAAAACATTTCATTATTAAAGCAATCAGGGAAACCTTTATGGAAGCACAGCCAACAGGCTTTCTCAATTAGCATGAACATGCCCCCCCATCATCCTCTCTGGGCCGCCCACCCCTGCTTCCAGAAGCCAACAGAGGCCTGGCCCAAACCACAGCCTCTGCAGCAGGGAAGGGCTCGGTGTGAGTACAGAGCTCTGAGGTTTGTTTTTCCCTGACTGCTCTACCTCCCTGCGTCTGCTTTGGTGCCGCAGTGCTCCCTGGGCTGGACCCTGGGTCGGGGCGCCGAGTGGGATGTGGACCTCTCCTTAGAGAGGTACCCAGGCAGGTGGGGCTGGGGTGGGCATGCAAATGCAGGCAATGAGGAATCTCAGTGGGCCAGGGGCACCTAGCCCAGCTGGGGACTCAAGGAAGGAAGGCTTCCTGGAGGAGAGGACATGATAGGAGCTGTCTCTCCGTGGAGGAGTTAGCCAGAACCTTCTAGAAGCCAGGGTGCCAGCCTGTGAACTAGCTCATTCTTCACTTCTGGAGGTTGCCCAGAAGACTTCCTTGAGAGGCCTCGCCTCCTGAGCCCTCCCCCCCACCACACCCCCGTCCTTGTCCTTCGGGCCTCATTTCCCACACATCTAGGCTGCGCCTGTGGGGTGTAGGCTGGCCCCGCTGAGTCTCGGCCTCAGCCCAGCAGGGTGCCTCGGTCTTGAGATCAAGCAGCCCAGAGCAGCAGACCCCTGGCCACCCACCCACAAAACAGCAAGCCACTTGGGAGGGCCTCCCTGCGCAGAGAGTGAGCAAGGTGGGGGTCTTGCTCATCTGTTAGGGGTTTCCTGGGCGGATACCAAGAGCGGCCTTCACAGCAAGAAGGCCCAGGTTTGGAATCAGCCCAGCTCGGCCCCCAGCCTCCTCCCCTCAGCTCTGGAGGACCCTGCACCCAATAACCAGCCCCTCCTCACCCTGCAGTCAGGCTGGCCCTTCCCTCGGAAGTTCCTCTCGGCCCCTGGCCCAAGGGATCTGCGGGGCCTTCCAGACAGAGCTGGCTGTATGGGAGGCTCCTGGCTCAGAGAGGGCTTTTCCTTCCCTACTCCCACCGCATCCCTGGGAGGCCAGCCTGATGGAGGATCTCGGAGCGCCCTGGACATTGCCCAGACCGTGGCTTCCAGGCGCCAGGCCCCGGAGGCCCTCTGCTCCCTGTCCCCGGTCCCTCCAAGCCCACTGCCTGTGGTATTTCCCTCACGCGGAGCCCAGCTGTGCCGAGCCCAGCTGTGCTCTTCTGTGCCCACCCGGCCCGCCCGCACCCCTGCACTCACCTGTGCCCCCCGTAGGCCAGAGCTCCTCCCTTCTCATGCACCCAACCTACACTGCCATAAACAGAGTCCGTTCTCGGGGAGGGAGGCTGGAAAGCAAAATGTCTCTTATGTAAACTTATTTTCTTAGAAGGGGATTGAAAATACATTTGTAATATTGTCCTCAATAAAAAAAATGACCCAGCCACTTTTTTGGATGCGCTGTGTTGTTTGTTACTTCTGATGATATCCGAAACACAAACTTTGTTACCCCCACAGTGAGCCCCAGGCTGACCATGGGCTGGGGTTGAGACCAGTGGGACACAGAGCAGGGAGCCGGCCTCCCTCCGTGCACACGGGCCTCCCAGCCACGTGCCCAGCCTGACATCCGGTGCCCACCTTCGTGGGGTCCGACCGGGAACCCCACTGTGTGTCTCCCCACTCTGCTCCAAGTAGCACCACCAAACTGGGTAAGCAAACGCACCTGCCCTTTCCTACCTCCGGGCATTTGCACGGACTGTGTCCCCCATGTTTTTAGCCAGCACTTCTCCCCGTTCCAGCCCTCCGCTATCCCCAGAGGCAGTCTGGGGGAGCCACATCATCCCTACACCAAGGGATGCCACCTTGGATCGTCCTCATGTGGGTACTTTACAAATCCTTTGGGCGGGCAGGACATGAGCTCCCGGGGAGAGGAAGGGAGCCCTGTCTCTGATGATCTGTGGAGTTGGGGAGAATTCCCGTATCTCTTCAGCACCACAGCCGTACCAGATTCTTATCCTCCTCTAAGAGATGGAGGCCACAGGAGCTCAGAGAGGGTAAGCACCCAGCCCCAGGTCACACAGCACATGGCAGGGCCAGAACTCAGCCTCCATCCTCCAGGCTCCTGCTCTGGCCCAGCTCTGCCCTGGGTTGCCTCCTCTCCTCCCCCCCCCCCCCACCGTTCTGGTGCAGGGCAGGCCAGGAAGGCTCCGGATGTGTTTATGGCATGATCCTGGAGCCCACCCCCAGATCTGGTGCGGGGGTCTGAGCCTCCAAACCTGCAGAAAACCTGTGATTAATTTTCCTGTCCTCATTAATTCCCGGATTTCGCCCTCTCATTAGGAGGCGGTGGGCGGCGCGTCTGGGGCCGCATGCCTGCCTGGCTCTGAGGAGCGGTTACGGGAAGGCCTGGCACTCCTAATTGCCTTGCCTGGCCTTAGACGGGCTCATTAGAGGTAATGAAATCTGGGAGCCCGGGGCAGAGGGAAGCGCAGCATCCCTCCAGGGAGACATGCAGGCAGGAGCTCTTCAGAAGAAAAACACGCCCAAGGAGCCAGGGGGCACAGAGGGCCTGGTCAGGCCGGTGGGTAGGGGGCTCGACCCCCATGGAACAGTAGAAGGAAGTGGGTGGAGGACTGGGCCTCCAGGATGGAGGGTAGACCCCTCGGGGTCCAGCTCCTTTTCCCAAAGCTCCACCATTGGTTACATTTTCTGGGAAAAGCGGGTGGTCGTGCCGGGCCCTACCCACCCCTCCCACTGCCTGTGGGCTGAGCTGTCGCCTCTGGGACAAGCAGGGCTTGAGCCTCCTCCCTGGCCTCAGTCTCCAGTCTCACCCATGCCCTTTCCCTGTCCACCCAGAGAGAGCCCTCTAGAACCCACCTGGCTCCCCAGTACCCAGTAAGACGAGCCCCAACTCGACTGCATGCTCCGTCCTGCGGGGTCTGGCCTCAGCGCCCACGACCCTCCATGCTGCTCAGCCTCCGGTCCGGGCCACTCCCCTCTGAGCCTCTTCCACCTGCAGCCCCTGCTCCTGCCCCTCAGGCCCTGGGCTCCCATTCAGCTGGACGCTTACCTTGCACTTGATCGGGGCCTTTCCCGGGCCCGCCCCGCCACCTGCCCGCACTGTCCTCTTCACACCTGGGCCTCGCCATCCCCTGCTGGAAAGCCTCCCTCCGGATTCCCGAGGACACCCAGCCCAGGCTGCGTCCACGGCAGGGTGACGACAAGTGCGTGCCTTCTGGCCATACCTTCTTGCCACTGTCCCTCTCCACGTGTTCTGGGGCTCCTGCCCCCCGGGCTTCAGAGCCAGCCCCAACCAGGGTGCTCGCACCTGGGGGACGGGGAACGTGTCCCTGCTTCCTGTGACAAAGTCACACTGTCAAGGAGCCCGAATCGAGAAGAAGCGTGAGCTGAGTGAGAGGTCAGCACACTGCTGCCCGACCCGTGCCTCACGTGGCCTTGATCTGGGGAAGCTACAGGGCTGGCCAGGGGCTGCAGCCCCGGGGACCGCGACGGTGGCCACGTCCCCTCAGGACCTCGGGGCCCCAGTGGACGCTGCGAGGACAGAGTCACTGACTTCTGGGCCTCATCCTCAGTGGCTTCCCTGGCCCGTCTGACGGTGGCGCATGCACGCCAAGTGGACGCTCAGGTCTGGTCTGCCTGAGCACGGCACAGATGCCCTGCCTCGTGGTTCTGGGGGCCGGAGTCCGACATGTGTCTCAGTGGGCTCATCTCGAGGCATTGGCAGGGCTGTTTCTTCCTGAAGGTTCAAGAGACCATTTCCTGGCCTTTTCAGGCTTCTCGAGGCTACCTGCCCCCTTGGCTCAAAGTCCCCTCTTCTTCGCGCAGCCGTGGCTGGTGGGGTCTTTCTTGTACCACATCACACGGACCCTGACCTCTTGGTTCCCTCTTCAGCTGTGATGACACTGCACCCAGGGTCACCTCCTCATCTCAGGGTCCTTAACTTAAGCCCATAGGCAAGGTCATGTTGTCACGTGGGGTCACAAAGTCACAGGTTCTGGGGATGGACGGCTTTGGAGCTGCTGTTCTGCTGACCAGAGCCTGGCTCTACCTGGAAGCCGAAGCCTAGAAGGATCTGAGGAGGGCCTGCTCTGGGGGCACTGGTGACTCGGACCCGCTCACCCCACACATTGGGGACAGTGCTGGCATGGGAGTTGGGCTGGCCAGAGGCCCACAGTCAGGGTCAAGTGGCTCTCTCCCTGAGGGCAGAGCAGGGCCAGGCAACAGAGAAAGTTCCGGTCTGTGTGGCTGGCCGCAGCCCTGTCTCCTGGTGTGAGCAGCCCCGAGGACCCCCAAGCCCCCTGCTGGCCTGCTAGGAACTGCGGGCCCTAGCACCCCCGCCCATCCTTGGCCACATGGACGCTCCTCCCTGCAGTGATCTGGGCTTCCTCTGACTCCCATTAGCCTTTCACATAAATCAGATCTGCGCCTTCTGGTCCCAACACCTGGAAATCAGCGTCCCCCAGGGTGGCTGGGTCTCTAACTGGACAGAGCTGCAGGCATGGTGCCCAGGCCAGCCCAGGCTGCAGTCCTGCCGGCGTGCTTTAGCTGCTCACAGGCAAGTCCTAGCCCGAGCTCACGGCCTAGAAAACATTTATATCAGCACGCACACGCACGCTTTCGTTCTGGGATGACTTCTGTCTCTCCTCTCACACACTGTTGATATGTGGCCTCATAATATGGTTCTGGCTCATTCCCTCCAAGGGTCTCCTGGGAGCTGGGGGTCCCCTGGTCTCTCCTCCCTAGCCTCTGCTGACTCGAGACATCTTTGCTCTGCCTGCCAGATCGAACCTGAGCTCCTGCGGCCTGGGCCCTCAACCTCCCCCTCCCACGGCACAGGAGGCCTGGCTAAGAGGGGCCGCCCAGCGTACATTTGCAGACTGGCTGCAGAAACAATGTCCCCAGTGCTGGCTGAGCCCTAGACTGGCCACGTGGGCCTGTCCTGGCCCCTAGGGCCACCTCCTCACCTTCAAGGAGAAGGAGCCCCTGAAACTCTCCAGGTCCGGGAGGCTGAGCAGGTTTACAGGGCTGGGCAGAGTTACGGGGCACTCTCTCACCCAGTCTCCAGCCAGGCCCTGCCACTTTGCTTTAAATGATGCCCCCACTCCACGTGGATACCATGAGTGTCCTCTCTTCCTCTGTGTTATATTCTTGATGACTGCAGGATCAAACAGAGTGATCTCTCTGTCGGAAAAGAGAAGCAAGAGATGTAGGTCTCGGAGCAGGAAGGGTACAATACAGTCCCGGGCTAGGTGGGCACCTGCCCTAATATCCTGGGAGCCTGGCATCAGGTGATGGACATGTGGGCTATTTCCACCCTTGGCTATTGTGAACGATGCTGCTATGAACATTGAGTAGAAGTTTTTGTGTGAATATATGTTTTTAGTTCTTTTAAGCATATACCTAGGAGTGAAACTGCTGAGTCATGTATCAACTCCATGATTAAATCTTTAAGGAAGGGTTTTCCAAAGTAGTTGCACCATTTCACATTCCCACCAGCAATGTATGAGTGCTCCCATTTCCCCACATCCCCACTAAGATGAATTATTCTACGTCTTTTTGATTATAGTCGCCCTAATGGGTGTAAGGTTGTATCTCATGGTTTCGATTGGCATTTCCCTTGTATATCTTCTTTGGAGACATTTCTGTCCAAATTATTTGCACATTCTTCATTGGATTATTTGTCTTTTAATAATTCAGTTGTACGCGTTCTTTATATATTCTGGAAATAATCAGATGTATAATATGCAAATACTTTCTCCCATTTGATAGGATTTCTTCTCACTTTCTTGATAGTGTCCTTTTGGATGAAATCCCATGCATCTCCTTTTTCTTTGGTGGTTTGTGCTGTAGACGTCATAGCTAGGAAACCATGACACAATTCTAAGTCAGGAAGACATCCGTCTTTGTTTTCTTCTAAGCGTTTTAAAACTTTAGATCCTCTTAAATGTAGGTCTTGATCTCTTTAAGTTAATATTTTATATAGTGTAAGGTAGGGTCTCAACTTGGTTTCTGGGCTTTTTTTTTTTTATTTTTGGGGGGTTTTTTTGCACATGAACATCCAGTTCTAGCAGCACCCTTTGTTGAAGATTATTCTCTGACCACTGAATTTTCCTGGCACCATTCTCAAAAGTCATAAACATACATGTAAGGGTTAATTTCTGAACTCTCAGATCTACCCTCCTGATCTATATGCCTACTCTGATATCAGTACCACCCTCGTGATTACCGTAGCTTCATGGTAAGTTTTCAAATCGGGGAGTATGAGCCTTCCAACTTTCTTTGTCTTTTTCAAGATTGCTTTGGTTATTCTGGGCTCTTGCATTACCAAATGAATTTTAGGACCAGCTTGTCCGTGTCTGAGAAAAGGCAGCCAGGATTTTGATGGAGAGTGCCCTTACTCTCTGTCAACCTGGGGAGTATTTTGCCATCTTAACAGTGTTAACTCCTCCAATTTGTGAGCATGCGATGTCTCTCACTTAGGACTTCTTTAATTTCTCTCAGTGATGTTTTGCAATTTTCAGTGTACAAGCCTTAAGCTTCTTTTATTAAATTTATTCTTAATTATTTAATCCTTTTTGGCACTATTACAGTTAGAATTGTTTTCTTAATTTCATTTTTTATTTATTCAATGATAGTGTAGAGAAATACAATTGGGTTTTGTATATTGATTTTTGAATCCTGGAACCTTGCTGAACTCATTTATTAGATCTAATAGTGTGTGTGTGTGTGTGTGTGTGTGTGTGTATTCCTTATGATTTTCTACACAGGATTAGGTCATTTGTAAATAAATATGGTTTTATTTCTTTCTCTACAGTGTGAGTGCCTTTATTTCTATTTCTTGCTTAATTTCTCTGGCTAAAACCTCCAGTACAATATTAAGTAGAAGTAAAGAGAATGGGCATTCTTGTCTTGTTCCTGAACTTTGGGGGAAAGCTTTCAGACTTTCACCATTAAGCAGATTACTGGCTGTATGTTTTCATGGGTACTGCTCATTAGCTTGAGAAACTTCTCTCCTATTTCAAATTTGTTGAGTGAAATAACACGAAAAGAGGTTATAAAATGATATTTGCTTTTTCAAGCTCATTTTTGTATCTATTGAGATGATTATGTGGTTTTTACCCTTTCTTCTATTAATATGGTGTATTACATTGATCGATTTTTGAATGTTAAAGCAACCTTGCTTTCCTAGGATAAATACCACTTTGTCATAGTGTATAATCCTCCTTATGAGTTGCTGGATTTGCTAGCCTTCTGTGGAGGATCTTTGTGTCTCTATTCATCAAAGATATCAATTTGTAGTTTTCTTGTGATGTCTTCATCTGGTTTTGGTATCAGGGTAATATTGGCCTCACAGAATGAGTAGGGAGGTGTTGGCTCTTTTATGTTTTAAAAAAATTTTGTGAATTATTGCTATTAATTTTTCTTTAAGCTTTTGGTAGAATTCATCAGAGATACCATCTGGGCCTGGACTTTTCTTTGTGAGAAGTCTATTATTATGATTGTTATTATTATTAATTCAATCTCTTTATTTGTTACAGGTCTGTTCAGATTTTCTACTTCTTTTTCTTTAAAGATTTTATTTATTTATTTGAGAGAGAGAGAGCGTGAGCACAAGAGAGAGCATGAGCAGGGAGGAGGGGCAGAGGGAGAGGGGGAAGCAGACTCCCCGCTGAGCAGGGAGCCCAACGTGGGACTCAATCCCAGGACCCTGGGATCATGACCTGAGCTGAAGGCAGACGCGTAACAACTGAGCCACCCAGGCGCCCCTAGTATAATATTTAATTCCCTTGTTTTTTTTTTTTTTCTTTTACTCTGTATCTTTGAGGTTTTGCTTTGGTATTACAATTAGCATCTTTATTTATAACAAAGTAGATTACATTAATACTAATTTAATTTCATACTATATAAAAACTTTGCTTCTCTACACCCCATTTCGTCCCCTTTGCTTTGTGCTGTTGTTATCATAAAAATTGCATTAATGTACACTGTATGCCCATCAACATAGATTTGTAACTATTGCTTTAAGTCCTTGTCTTTTTGATTAGATAGGAAGAAACTATTCACACAGAGTATTTTCACAGCCCTGTGCTCTGCCTATTCATCCCTCCTTCTCCCCACCCCCAACCCCCTGCAACCAATGATCTTGGTACTGTCTCCAAAGTTTTGGTTTTCCAGAGTGTCACATAGTTGGAATCACACAGTTTGTCTGGATGTACCAGTTTATTTATCCATTCACCTGCTGAAGGACATCTTGGTTGCTTCCAGGTTTTGGCAATTATGAATAAAGCTGCTATAAACATCGGGGTATAGGTTTTTGTGTGAATATACATTTTCAACTCCTTTGGGTAAATACCAAGAAGCATGATTGCTGCATCACATGGTAAGAATATGTTCAGTTATGTAAGAAATCACCAAACTGTCTTCCAAAGTCACTGCATCATTTTGCATTCCTGACAGCAATGAATGAGAGTTCATGTTGCTCCACATCCTGACCAGCATTTGGTGTTGTCAGTGTTCCAAATTTTGGCCATTCTAATAGGTGTGTAGTGATATCTCATTGTTGTTTTAATTTACATTTCCCTAGTGACATATTATGTGGAGCATCTTTTCATATGCTATTTTCCACCTGTATACCTTCTCTGGTGAGGTATCTTTTAAGGTTTTTGACCCGTTTTTTAAATTGGGTTGTTTGGCCTCTGATTGTTGAGTTTCAAGTGTTCTTTGTATATTTAGGATAATAGTTCTTCATCAGATCTTTTGCAAATGTTTTCTCATAGCTTGTGCCTCGCCTTTCCATCTTCTTGACACTATCTTCCACAGGGCAGAAGTTTTTGAATTTTAATAAAGTCCAGCTAATCAATTCTTTCTTTCATAGATTGTGCCTTTGGTGTTTTACCTAAAAAGCATTGTAAACCCAAGGTTATTAAATTTTATCCTATATTATCTTCTAGGAGTTTTACAGCTTTGCATTTTACATTTATGTCTGTAATCCATTCTGAGTTAATTTACTGTAACTTTATAGTAAGTCTTGAAATCAGGTAGCCTCAGTCCTCCAATTTTGTTCTTCTCCTTCTAATACTATGTTGGCTATTGCTATAGTCTGAATGTTTGTGTCCCCCCGACCCCCAAATTCACATTTTGGAAGCCTAATGACTAATGTGGTGGTGTTAGAAGATGGGGCCTTTAGGAGGTAATTAAGTCATGAGAGTGAAGCTCTCATGAATGAGTTTAGTGCTCTTATTTAAAAAAGACTCCACATATTTCCTTAGCCCCTCTGCCATACCAGGATACATCAAGAAGTCAGTAATTCAGAAAAGGGTCTTCACCTGACCATGCTGGCCACCTGCTCTCATACGCCAGTCTCCAGAACAATGAGTAATAAGTTTGTTTTTTATAAGCCACCCACTCTGTGGTATTTTATTATAGCAGTCACAAAAGAGTAAGCTATCTATTCTGGGTCTTTTGGCACTCCAGATGAACTCTAAAATTAGTTTGTCTATATCCACAAAATAACTTGCTGGGGCTTTGGATGGAATTTCATTGAATCTACAGATCAAGTTGAGAAACTGACATATCAACAATATTGAGTCTTCCCATCCATGAACATGGAATACTTCTCCATTTCGTTCTTCTTTGATTTTTTCATCAGTTCAGTAGTTTTTCTCATATAGATCTTGTACATATTTTGTTGGATTTATACCCAAGTATTTCAATTTTGTAGTGCTAGTGTAAATATTTGTTTTTTTATTACAAATTCCACTTGCTCATTTCTGGTATAGAGGAAAGCAATTGACTTTTGTATATTAAATTGTATCCTGCATCCTTGTTATAATCACTTATTAGTTCTAAAACTTTTTATTGATTCTTTTGGATTTTCTACATAGATAATTGTGTCATCTGTGAGCAAAGATACTTTTATTTATTCCTTGTCAATCTGTATATCTTCTTTCCCTTTCTTGTCTTTTTACACTAGCTAGGGCTTCTAGTGCAGTGTTGAAAAGGAGTGGTGAGGGGGGACATCCTTGCCTTGTTCCTGATTATAGTGGGAAAGCTTTGAGCTTCTCACCAATAAGTATGATGTTAGCTATATGTTTTTTTGTGGAAAGTCTTTGCTAAGTTGAGGAAGTTCTCCCTCTATTCCTAGTTTATTGAGAGCTTTTATCATTAATTGATTTTGTATTTTTTCCAGTGCTTCTCCTGAAAACATTGATTTGATCATGTGGTTTTTCTTCTTTGGCTTGTTGATGCATGCTGGGAATGGCCAGCAATCCCTGTACTGGCAGATGAAAGATGACTCCAAACTTTGCTGTGAAAGAGAGGAGAAGGCAAGGGGGTCAATACTCAAGAGACGAAGACCCTTTGCCCTTCTTTGCTCCTGCCTTTATTGGTCTTTCAGGATAATCATGAATCTTTATCACTGTTTCTCGAGCATGTGATATATGACAAGGGCTTACTGGAGCTAGGAGGATCTGTTGGGAAAGATACGATATGCTAATCTGCGTGTTCTACGAGTTCTGCTAAACATAGCCTAGGAGGACAATGCATACATCTCTTAGATCTCAGCGTGGCTGTTTGGGCTAAGAAAGCTTCCGAGAAGGCAACTCCCCGTGGCATTCCTACGGCAGAGTGGTCATGCAGGCCTCGGCATTCCAAAGGCCTACACCCTTCTCTGAAACCTTCCCTGCCCTCAGTGGCCTCCGTGTTACATTTTAGCAAGCCAGGTATTATGGATGATTTCATGCTCTACATTAACCCCAACAGATGCAATGGATTACATTGATTGATTTTTGAATGCTGAACCAGCCTTCTATACCTGGGACAAATTCCACTTGGCCGTGATGTATAATTCATTTTGTATACATTGTTGGATTTGATTGCTAATATTTTGTTGAGGGTTATTGTATCTATGTTCATGAGAAATATTGGTCTGTAGTTTTCTTATAATATCTTCATGTGGTTTTGATATTAGGATAATGCAGGACTCATAAAATGAATTAGGAAGTATACTTTCTGTTCCAATCTTCTGGAAGAGATTGTAGAGAATGGGTATAAATGCTTCCTTAAATGTTTGGTAGAATTCACCAGGGAATCCATCCAGGCCTGGTGCTTTCTGTTTTAGAAGGTTATTAGCTATTGATTCCATTACTTTGATAGATATAGGCCTAATTTATATTCTATATCTTGTATGAGTTTGGGCAGATTGTATCTTTTTTCTAGATTTATTTTCTCTCCTTTACTGATATTATCAGTGAAATAATTCCGTGCATTGTGTTTGCTATTATATTTTCTCACATTTACTGTGTTGGGAAAGGGCAGACTGTGTCTTTCAAGGAATAGATCCATTTCATCTAAATTATCGAGTGTGTGTGCAGAGAGTTGCTCAGAGTGTTCCTTGATTATCTTTTCAATGTCCATGGGGTCTGTAGTAATGTCCCCTCTTTCATTTCTGACATTAATAATTTGTATCCTCTCTTTCTCTTTTTAATTAGTGTGGATATAGGCTTACTGACTTGATCAATCTTTTCAAAAAACCAGCTTTTGGTTTCATTGAATTTCTCTGTTGATTTCCTGTTTTCAGTTTCACTGATTCTGCTCTCATTTTTATTTCTTTTCTTCTGCTAACTTTGAAATTAACTTGCTCTCTTTTTCTAGTTTCCTAAGGTAAAAGGTTAGGTGATTGATTTGAGATGGTTCTTCTCTATATATGCATTCAATGCTATAAATTTCCCTTTAAGTACATTGCTCTCACTATATCCTACAAATACTGATAAATCATGTTTTCATTTTCATCGACTTAAAAATATTTTTAAATTTATCTTGAGATTTCTTCTTTGACCCATGCGTTGTTTGGAATTGTGTTGTTCAATCTCCAAGTATTTAGCACTTATCCAGCTGTCTTTCTGTTCAAACAATTTCTAGTTTAATGCTATTGTGGTCTGAGAGCAAATATTGTATCATTTTTTAAAATTTGTTATGATGTGTTTTATGACCCAGAATGTGATCCATCCAGAATGTTCCATGTGAGCATAAGAATGATGTTGTTTGATGAAGTAGTCTTTTGTTCTTCCTCTCTTTTTCATGTTGTAGTTTTTTTTTGTTTTTGAAAACTGGACATTTAAAATCATATAATGTGCTAACTCTGGAAATCAGATGCTCCTCCTCCCCAGGGTTTGCTGCTGCAGCTGCAATTTGTTTGTTTGTTTTGGTCAGTTGGTTTTGCTTTGCTTTGTGACTTTTCTGAACAAATCCTGTAGAATCTATTTGTGTGTGTGGCCAATGAAGTCTCTTCTCACTGGGCTTAGTATTCAGCTAAGATTGGATAGAGTTTTCCTTTGGTGCCTGGAAACTATAAGTCTCCCAGTCTTTGCCAGGGAGCTCTTTCTTGTGTGTGTTGGGGGGCTCGTTCAATGCTCAGCCAGGCAATTAACAAATCTGTTCTGGCTTTTACTTCCTAGCCTCAAGATCAGCCAGATCTGGTCCTTCCAGAGCAAGCATATAGCATGCATGGGAACTTTTAGATTCCCAGGAATATATTGGAGCTTTAAAAAGCTCCTATGTGTGACTCCTGATCTCTGGATCGTGAGTAGTTCAAGCCCCACATTGGGTGTAGAGCTTATATATATATATATATATATATATATATATATATATATATATATGTATGTATATAGCATAAAACAAAGTAAAATAAAAATTAAAAGTTCCTATGAACTTTTCATTTCCCAGCTTTTCCTTTCAAGCTTTCTGGTTAACCTGTTGTTTGACCCACTGCCTCTGGATGCCATGAAGGTAAACATTTGCCTATAAATGTTTTCAACAAATGCTCTCCTTGTGCCAGGAGAGCTCCAAGTCAGGTCAGACAAAAAAAAGCCTTGCAAATGGGCCCTTTTAACGAACCATCAAACTGGTTCGTTTGACTCATTCGTTTGGTTCGTAATGACAATTCTCTGGTAATGGGGCTTTGAAGTAGCTACCACTCCATTTATCACCTCCACTGGCTACCAAGCTGCTGGCCTTTATCATGATTGTGAGTCGTTGATTTTTCAAGACGACCACAAAGCTGGAGAAATGAGATGGGCATAGGGTCAGTTAAAATGCCACAAACCTTGTTCTTCTTTTCAAGATCCTGCCATTTTTCTTGAAATGCTGCTAGAACTGTTGTAAGCTCTGGTCAATATCCAGAGTTCTGAAAAAGTTGTTCCTGCTAATTTTTGCCGGAGAAAATTGTCGGAGGTCCATTTTCACTGACATTATCCTATCTGCCTCTTACAGGGATTTCTTTCTATATCCCCAGGAGGAGGCTTTGGGGAGGATTGAGGCAGGAGCCCAGCGGATGGCCTGGGGAAACTCTCTGTGTCCTCTCAGCCTCATTTCCCAGAGCTGTAAAAAGAGATGTTCAACAGAGGTACTCCCAGAGGGCGGTCTTACCTCAAATGCCCCATCTCTGTGCCTTGCCTGGAGGCAATTTTAAAACAGAAAGGGGATGTTTTTAATCTCAGCATCCCCCAAAGCAGCAGCTTTCAAACTTTTTTTCCACACTCAGAAATCGTGACGCAGCTCATGCACCTGCACAGACACGTTTATTCACATGCCTTGCGTATGGGACAAAAACTCCACCGAACAATAATTATTGTTTCAGGGACACACTCTTGATTTTTCTATTCTGTTTTATTTCTTTAAAAAAATGTGTTGGTCGTGGCCCACTAAAATGACTCTCCTGAACCACTCGTGCATCATCACCCACAAGGGGAAAACCCCAGGCCTAAAGGCACCCACTTCAGGTGTCTGCTGCCCCGAGCTGAGTGGGAGAATGGGCACTCTGCAGGAGAGCAGGGGGGCGCGTGGGAGCCGGGTCGCAAGCTGTGGCTGAAAAGGTTGGGTTTTTAGGAGGGTGTTCATTTTGTGGGTCCAGAGGAGTGGGAGGTTATGACATTAGGACATTGGAGCTCTGGGCAGACCACTCTGGCGGGGCAGAGAAGACTCTTCCCTGTGGGTCTCTGGTAGGCAAATCTTACATGCGAGCTGCCTGGTCCACTTCACCAATGCTATGAACTGAATTGCGTCTCCTCAAAATCCACGTGCCGATGCCTTAACCCCCAATGTGATGGTGTTTGGAGATGACGCTTTGGCGGAGGCGGTGGGGGGGGGGGGTTAGGTCATAAGGTTGGAGTTCCCATCATGAGATTAGTGCCTTTATAGTAAGAGACTGAGAGATCTCCTCCCAACCCCCAGCATGTGAGCACACAGCGGGAAGATAACCATGTGCAAGCCAGAAGAAAGCCCTCACCAGAAACCACATTGGCCAACACCTTGATCTGGGACTTCCAGCCTCCAGAACTGTGAGAAATAAATTTCTGCTGTTTAAGCCCCCCAGTCTGTGGTATCTTGCTCCAGACACCCAAGGAAACACACACACCCAATCGTAAATCCCCAGACGCTGCGTTCAGACCTGGACCCAGACACCAAAGAGTCATCTTGACCATTCATCAAAGTCACCCCTACGTGCTAGCCCCTGGGGAACACGTGGAGAAGGAGACTTTCCCTGCCCCCAGGACGGGTCCGGGTAGGAAACATCTTTGCACAGCAAGACAGGGCAGGGGCGCATGTTACGGGCATTATTTCCAATTTCCAGGAGAGAAGTCTCCGTGAGAAATTGCACAACATGGAAATGCTGAGCTCACGACGCAGAGTCCCACGCTGTTTTCACCTGGTGCCGTCTCAGGTGGGGGTACCTCTGGGAGGGGGTACGCAGCTGATGGGAAAGCCCTGAGGGTCCCGGCCCCGCCCCCTCCACGCCCACTGGCAGCGCCATCACTTCAGTCTTTATCATCTGTACTGTTGACATTGCCCTTATCTTTAACCTCATCAGTGAGACGAGAAGAGTCAGCACAGGCCCGGGGAACAGGGCAGGGGCTCAGGAAATGCCGCTCCTCTCCTTCCTCACGTCTCGTGCCCTTCCCCAGGCACCTTGCTGCCTCAAACTTAATAATGTTAACAAAAGCAACCGTAACGACCATCATCCAGCGCTCACTACACGCCTGATACGGAAAAAAAAGCTGCCAACATTCATTTACTGAACCCTGGCAGTTCCATGAAGTGGGACCTCCAGTGCCCACGAAGAAGCAGGGGACAGAGCGTTGAAGCGTCTGGACCAAGGGCTCCAAGTCTGCTTCAAGGGTGGAGCTGAGAGAAGAGCCTGTTCTAGGCATCGGGGACTACGGGGCTCCCTCCGTCACCCAGCTGCAAGAAGTAGGACCAAAATAGCCCCAGCGCACATATTCTCACACCTACACACACTGTGAACACGTACACTCCTCCAGCACACACATATCACACCCACTTACACACACACACACAGACACTCATGTACCTATACACACAAAACACCCGTTCATACAGCCATACACACACACATACATTCATCCACGCAACACAATCACCCACAGACATGCACACATAAACATCACACACATACAAACACACTCAGATGGTTAATTTTATGTCTCAGCATGGCCAGGCCATAGCGCCCAGATGCTTGTCCATGCCTTGCTCTGATGGTTACATTGAGGGTGTTCTTTGGATGAGAGGAGCATTTCCATCAGTGAACTTCTGAGTAAAGCAGATTGTGCTCTATAATGTGGGAGGGCCTCATCCAATCTGTTGAAGGCCCGACTAAAACGAAGCCTGGCTTCCCTTGAGCAAGAAGGAATTCCGCTAGTAGACAGCCTTTGGACTTGAACTGTGGTTCTTCCCTGCTGGCCTCGCCTGAAGAGTTTGGACTTCCCAAGCCCCTCCACAATTGCACGAGACAATTTCTTAAAATAAATCTTTCTCTCTCTCTTTCTCTACCCACCCCCCTTCCCCTGCTGACATCTTGTTAGTTCTGTTTCCCTGGAGAACCCTGACTAATATACACACATACATATATGCACGTAAATAGTCACACACACCACACACATACATACACTCACACATACATAAATATATGGTCCACATAAACATATACCACACATGTACACACCCCCCGCGCACACCCATCCACTCACATTATGCACGTACCGCACACACATACACATACCACATGCATGCACGTGCCACTGCAGTAGACAGATGGACAGACACTCCCTCACTGACCACGCACATACCCACACATCACAATCCCATAGACACACACACTCTTGCACACCATGCTGCCACCTCCAGACACGCATGCACACACATGCCTTCCGTAAAGGTCCCGGTGAATGATCTGCAAGCCAGTATGGACAGTCCTCAGACCTCAGGGCTGTGGATTCGTGTCATTCGGGTGGGGTCCAGACGCTACTTCTGAGGACGGGCCTACTTGCTTTTCTTTTTGGACTCCTAGATGAGACGTGTTGTCTTCGAACACGTCAAAAGGAGCTTGATATAAATAGATAGTGGTTGCTGTTGTTGAACTCAGAGAACAGCAAAGCAGGTGTTTTCAGTGGGGTGACGTTGGAACCAAGCCCCTGAGTTGCTTCTGGCCAAGTGAGAGGAGCCTCACCTCTCGGTGGCTTGTCCCGTGTGGTGACACCCCCAGGCGTGGGCTCCTCCCCTTCAGTAGATAGATAGACAGGCAGGATGGAGGGGTTCTTCCGGAAGAGCCTGGCCCCATCCCACCCCTGAGCAAGGGCGGGAAGTCAGCACCAGGGGGTGGGCCACAGTGGGTGTCCCTCTGAGAGGACCCGAGCTCCCTCATGGTCTCAGGTCAACTTAGCTTGGATCAGAAATACAATCCGAGTGAAACACAAGCTATTACAGAAACATCTGCACTAGATGTTTGCTTCAGCTTCTTAGCACGTGGAAATGATGCCATCCCTTCCTCCAACAAAAAAATTTTAAATTGACAGCAGAACTCTTAGTAGAAGGTTCCATGATCTCTATGGGAGTCTAGCTTTCCAAGGGAAAAACTAAATGTATGAAATCTCAATCAGTGGCAATCACAGTTGGCTCCAGCACACACGAGCTGGGAGGCCGCGCTCCCCTGGAGCATTTGGAAGACTTCATATTACCTAACACATCGTCCTCATCGAAGGGCGGCGCGTCCAAGGCCTGCATGTGATGCAGAGCAGAGCAGACCAGGACGCCAGCGGGGCCGGGCCAGTGGGGCGGGGGGCAGCAGGGCCCTGGACCGGGCCAGGCTGGTTGAGCCTCCCAGCCCCCACCCAGACATCTACGTGGAGCACGAGAAGGAGGTGGGATGGCCAGAGGACCTGCTCTGGGTAGACTGTCTAATCCCTCAACAACACACTCTGAGGACAATGGTAGGAGCCCATTTTTTAAAAATTTTATTTTATTTAAATTCAATTAGTTAACATATAGTATATTATTAGTTTCAGAGGTAAAGTTCATTGATTCATCAGTTGTATATGACACCCAGTGCTCATTCCACCCCTCCAGCAACCCTGTTTGTTTCCTAGAGTTAAGTGCCTCTTATAGTTTGTCTCCCTCTCTGATTTCGTCTTATTTTATTTTTTTTAGATTTTTTTTTTTATTTGACAGAGAGCACAAGCAGGGGGAGTGGCAGGCAAAGGGAGAGGGAGAAGCAGGCCCCCCGCTGAGCAGGGAACCCGACGTGGGGCTCAATCCCAGAACCCTGGGATCATGACCTGAGCCTAAGGCAGATGCTTAACCAACTGAGCCACCTAGGTGCCCCTCGTCTTATTTTATTTTTCCTTCCTCTATGATCCTCTGTTTTGTTTCTTAAATTCCACATAGGAGTGAAATCATATGATAATTGTCTTTCTCTGATTGGTTTATTTCGTTTAGCATAATACCCTCTAGTTCCATCCACATCAGTGCAAATGGTAAGATTTCATTGTTTTTGATGGTTGAGTAATATTCCATTTTGTATATATACCGCATCTTCTTTATCCATTCAGAGGTTGATGGACATCTGGACTCTTTCCGTAGTTTGGCTATTGTGGACGTTGCTGCTATAAACATTGAGGTGCAGGTGCCCCTTCGGATCACTATGTTTGTATCCTTTGGGTAAATACTTAGTAGTGCAATTGCTGGGTCGTAGGGTAGCTCTATTTTTACCTTCTCGAGGAACCTCCATACTGTTTTCCAGAGTGGCTGCACCAGCTTGTATTCCCACCAGCAGTGCAAGAGGGCTCCCTTTTCAGTAGGAGCCCATTTTACATCTGGGGAATCTGAGGTTCATAAGATGACCAAGCATTTTTTGTTACTAAGGAGAAGGAGGCACTGCTTGCCCACCTCTGCCCTTCGGGGTGTCTCCTTGAGAACGTAATAGGTCTGATAAGGGGCCAAGTTTTTGGTTTTACTTTGCAAGGTCATGACCCCCCGGCCCTTGTACCTGAATGCACACACCTCTCAGGTGACCTTGGAAGACTCGCACAGATGCGTCCTCCTGTCTGTCTATGAGATGTGAGAAGATACTTGTGCACCTACTGCAGGAATTTGTTGAAATTCTGCTCCGGCTTTGAACTCGCTTTTACACTGCCTTACATGCGTGTGAGCTTGATCATGCTTACTCCAGATTAAACTGCATTCTCTCCTCGATTCTGGGACAGGAGAGTCTTCTGTGGGTGGGTCTGGCCTATGTCCCCAACACACAGTGGCAATCAGGGACTATGACCCTCCTCATCACCTTGCCGTCCAGCTAGAAGGTCTTGGGAATCTCAGGGAGGATATCCAGAAGTGGAGGCAATCACCTTTCCTTGTGGAGAGGTTTTCTGCACAAAATGCTGTTACATGCTACCTTGGCCCGGGACTCAGAATGACCCAAAGGCCCCATAAACTCAACAGGTGCCCACAGGCTGGAGATGGTGATGATGCCATGGCCTGTGTCCAATGCCAGTTCCCTAGGCACTTGCCAACCACCAGGCTGCCTCTCAGACACTGGCTCTTCTCACACTCACACTGCCCTTGAGATCCACCCACGTTTCTGCAAGTATCAAGCAAGGGCTGATTCCTTCCTGTGCCCGGGAGGGGTCCCATGTTCACCCAGTTTCTTCCTTGGGCAGTCCCCACCGTGGGTTGACTTTCATGGGGCCCAGGTCCAGCAGGTGCACCAGACCCAGCATCTGGTCGGGAGCTGCTGCTTTCCTTCCTTCACTGAGTCAGGCTTTACCCATCACAGTCCAGCACTATGAACACTATCATTATGCAGTTCATTAGCCTTCTTCTTCTGACTCAGCCTCTTCCCTCTGCCTTCATGATGTACAGATGGATCTGGTGGAGAAAAGCTAATTGCATATGGCTCCGCTATTTTAGGTCGGTCAGACAAACAAGCAGCATGCATTTTAATACCATCAACCTCTTTATTTTTAAAAAGCTGAACATCTTTTATGTATACACTACTGTAGCCTCTAGGTTTGGGGCGGCTGGCTGTATCTTCTAGAAAACTCTCGTCGCATACGTTCATACTTGCCAAATGCATTTATGGTTCCATTTCCATTTTGCATTTGTTCTATACAACCAGTTCACCAGAGATGGAACCCATGCGGAGTGAAAGACAAGGACAGCAAACACCAAGCATGGACAGTCGCCACCTAAGTAGTCTTCAGGGACAGGCACTGTAAACTTAAATGCATCATCTTGCTGGAGTCCACACGGTATGAATGCTGCTTTGAACCACATTGACGAAGAACAATAGGGTGCTGCACACAGGTGCCCGATGACTTCTGCCCCGCCGCCGAGGTAGGATCTGCAAGAAGCCACCCCTCCAGCTAGAAGGTCCTATAAGAAGAATGTGTGCCCCTTGTTGACTGTGCCATAGAGATGCAGCTTCAGTTATGGGCAAAACCTTGGGACTACAAGGCAACTGATTCTTTGAACAGAGTGGAGGACTCGTTTTCACATCCGTGTTAATGTCTTCTCTTCATCACTGGACCAGCTGCATATGGAGCTCATAGACGTGCTCTAGAAGGGGTTTAGAATATACTCCAAACAAAAAACAGCAATGGTCTGCACTGTCAGACTTTTCCATTCTCAGCTTTCATGTCACCGGATGGCCTGGTGTGGGCAGCATTCCTGTGCCTTCCATGAAGGGCTCGGAGCTCCCGAGTGCTGTCAGTGCCCTGACCCCTGCCGCTGTACCCAGAAGCCATCATCCAGAACCAAGTGGCTCAAAATTATCTTTGAAAGAGATATTTCCGAATTAGAAAAAGAAGATACATGTATATGTCTACAGAGTTACCAGTCCTAGTGTTTTTCATCCCATTGAGAAGGTTCTGGTATCCATCTGGTATCCGTGTCCTTTTGCCACAAGGACTTCCTTGAATTTCTTTTTTTTTCTTTTCTTTCTTTCTTCTTTCTTTCTTTCTTTCTTTCTTTCTTTCTTTCTTTCTTTCTTTCTTTCTTCTTCTTCTTCTTTTTTTTTTTGTAGTGCAGGTCGCACGATCTTGAATTCTCTCAGCTTTGTGTGTCTAAAGATGTCTTTATTTTGCATTTATCTTTGAAAGATTTTTTTTTTATGGCTCAATATAGAAGAGAAAGCTGACAGTTTTCTCTCTTTTCAATGCCGACAGGTGTTTTCTTGTGGCTTCCTTTCGTGTGCGGCTCTGATGAGAAGCCCATCTCCATCTTTGCCTCCGTTCCTCTGTGCTTACGGTGTGCCTTTTTTTCCTGGCTGCTTCCAGGATTTTCTCTTTCTTACTGGTTTTAAGCGGTTAGATGAGGAGGTGCCTTGGTGTGGCTTTCTTCATGTTTCCTGTGTTTGCGGTCCATTGGGTCTCTGCATCTATCCATCAACTTTGTAAAATTTTCTACCATTATTTTTTTCAAACATTTTTTCCTGCTCTCTTGCCTGCTTCACAGCCACTAGACGTTACCCCCACAGCTATCTGATGCTCCGTTTATTTTTGTTTTCCATTTTTGTTTCTCTCTCTATTTTATTTTGGATGGTTTCTATTCTCAAGTCCTCAAGGTAACTAATCCTTTCTTCTACAGTGTTGAATCTTCAGTTAATCCCATCCAGTGTATTTTTCATCTCAGACATTGTATCTTTGTTCCTTGATGTTTCTTTATCTGACATCTCTTTTCTTATCTTTCATGTGTCCACTTAACATGTTCAGTGTTTCCTTTTGCTTCTAGAACAGAGAATAGAGTTATAATAACTATTTTTATCCCGTCTACTGGTTCTATCATCTCTGACTGAGTCTTCTCCTCATTATAGTCATATTTTCCTGTATCTCCACATAACTAGGTAATTTTCTGTGGATCCTACACATTGTAAATTTTACCTTGGCAGGTGCTGAATAGGTTTTCATCCCTATAACTATTGTTGAGTTTCGTTCCCAGGCATAGTGACTTGGAAACAGTTTGCTCCGTTGAGGCTTGGTTTTGAGTTCTGTTGGGTAGGTTTTAGTCTGGCACTAATTTTACCCCAGTCCTGCATCAGTACCCTCTGAGCATTCTATCCAATGCCCATGAGCCATGAGACTTTCCAATCTGGCATGGGAGCAGCGCTATTCCCCACCCTGCAGGAACGTGGGTGCTGTTATCTCTAATCCATTCAGACGGTTTTTTCCCACCTGGGGTAGCTGTGCTGATCCTCCCCCACTGAATGCCCCAGGGGACCCCTCCACAGACTCTGAATGCATCCCTCTCTTCACACTCTGCCTGTGGACCCCAGTTGCCCCTCACCTCCCAGTCCATCTCTTCAACTCAAGAAGACCCCTCCTGGGCCCCCTTCCTGCTCATGGCCTGGAAACTCTCTCCAGGAAGTAAGCTGGCACAGTAACAGGGATCACATGATTTGTCTCCCACACCTCGGGGATCACTGTCTTGAACTGTTTGACATCCAATGTCTGAAAACTGTTGATTGCATATATTTTGTCCAGACTTCTAATTGTTTCAGGCAGGAGGGTAAATCTAGTCCCTGTTATTCCATCTTGGCCAGAGGTAGAAGTTCATCAAATATTTGCTGAATGTCAAATATTTACTAAGTGCCAAAGATTGTTGAATGTCAGGCAAACTTCTGTACATTTGGGATGCATCAAGGACAAAATCCAACATCTCTACCCCAGGGTGGTGGGGAGAGCAGCGGTGGTCATAAAATCAAAAATAAACTTAAAAAATCAATAAATTATATATAGCATTATATTAGTTTGCTTGGGAGGCTTCAACAAATACCATAGACTGGGTGGCTTAAACAAGAGAAATTGACTTTTTCATGGTTCTGGAGGCTACAAGTCCAAATCAAGCTGTCGGCAGGTTGGTCTCTCCTGAAGCCTCTCTCTTTGGCTTGTAGACAGCCTCATCCTCCCCGTGTTCTCACATGGCCGTCCCTCTGTACACATCTGTGTCCTGATCTCCCCTTCTTATAGGATGCCAGTCACATGGATCAGGGCTCTTCCTGGTGACCTCACTTAATCTTAATCATCTCTGTAAAGGCTCTATTTCCAAATACAGTCACATTTTAAGGTACAGGGGATTAGGACCTCAACATATGAGTTTGTGGGGGAGGGGGGAGGGCACAATTGGGCCCATAAGAAGTATGTTGGAAGGGAGTAAGTACTGTAGAAAACAAGGGGAAAAAAGCAGAGCAGGTTTGGGAGGATCAGAGTGCCGCATGGGGCATGTTTTAAATAGGGTCTTACTGACAAGGTGACATTCTGCGCTCTCTCCCCTCTACTCCCACCCAAACCCTGGTGTGATCGGAAGGGTCTCAGAGCCACTGGGAAGCCAGAGCAGTGTCCTTGGAGAGGGCTCCTTCCAAGTCTTGGATTGCTGACCCCCCCCCCCAGAAGCGCCTGCTTCTGCCCGCCAAGGCTGGGAGGGACGCAGAGGAAAAACTGACCACGAGCAGGGCTCTCAGAGGCACACGGCCCCGAGCCCCGCCCAGGGCATAATTAATTGGGACACACACTCTCAGAGTTCACAAATGTTTATTCTACAAAATCTAGGACCCAGATCCAATGAGAAAATGCATTTTTCCTGGTGAGTGTCTGTGTCTGATCAGCTCTTGTGAGTGAGCGCAGCTGAGCTGAACAGCTCACACCGGTCAAGACGAAGCATTTGGAAGGCTGTTATCTGTGTCTGAAATGTGCCGTGTGTCCACAGTTGTGTGCACGTGAGGCAGTCCCCCCTTCTGGATGGGGGCACGGCACCCCAGACACAAGCCCCTGCCCTGATGAGAGCCGGGCCTGGGGTCACCGTTACGTCATGCCTCTGCCCAACGCAGCGGCCCCTCCTTCCTGCGGGGCTCATGCTGCGTGGCCCTCTCCACTGCTGCACCACGAAGTGTGGGGACATTTCTTCCCCTGCTCACAGCCCACCTCCCACAACGTGCTCTCCTCACCACACTTGGGCTTCGGGGGGCAGAGTCCCCAGCTCCTACCACCACACCAGCCTCACAGACCTGCCTGGTCCCACACCTAGCCTGACCCACGCTCTTTGACTTCCTTTACGCCAATGACTGCCCTGAACCCACTCCTCCACCCCCCAGCCCCGCTGTCGCCATCCCTGGCCCGTCCTCCACAGCAGGGGCTCTTGGTCTTGGAACCTTCAGTGCCAGCCTGTGTGCCCTCCTGGGCTGGAGCCCTGCTGTCTAGACACCCCAGAGGCTGGGACCATTTGATAGCATGGCTCTTAGGAAAGGTGACCCCCACCGCCTGGGATCCCAGGATCCAGCTGGGGGCACTGTACAAAGATGCACCGAGGCCCCATATTACAGTGTGTCTTGCTTCCTGCCCCCCTCTTCCCATCATCTGAGAGGTGGGGGGCCCCAAGGGCTCCAAGGTCCCCCAAAACCCTTCGGCCGCCGTGAGGCATGGATCAGAGACAAGGGAATGGTTGTCGGGAGGGAGGAAGTGGCTTCTTAGTGTGGGTGTTTCGACCCTAGCCCGTGGATTTCTTCCAGATCTCCCAGCTTTGTGGTTGCACAGAAACAATTTCTTAAAACTTTTGTCAAACCTTAAAAAACTCGCCCTCCTCTTTTGCTCCAACCCACAAACGCTGAAGGGGGCAAAACCGAAACCAAACAAAAACAAAACCCCCAACAAACTTCGTCTTTGAAACTCAGGCAGCCATAGGCCCCACAAAGCCGCCAGGTCCAGCAGGCCCGTCTACTGATGGGGCCTGGCCCACCCAGCCTTGCGTGTGCAGAGCTGCCCTTGCTGGCGGCAGCCGCCTTTGCCTGGACACCCCAGAAGCTTCCGGAGCACAGGGACAGGTATCCCTCCAGGTTGGTTCCTTTCAACAGTCCGAGACTTCACTTTCAAACAATTGGACCAATTGACACTGGGCATGGCGTTTACAGGCGGCCCTCGCAGGAAATAGTACATAATCTACCCCAAGGAGCAAGCCAACGCGTCTTAGAAAAGCCCCAGTTGCTCCAGGCAGGAACTCAGGCCATGACCGTGAGTCCACGGGGCGCACACCGCCCCTGCTTTTGTCCAGGGATGTATGGAAGCAGCCTGGGGCCGGGGACGATGCGGGGTCTGAACACGACAGGCTGTGTAGACATCTTGGTTACAATTCTCTACACGGCAGCCTTCTCTGAGTCGCCGGCCACCCCCACCATGTGCCTCAGTTTCCTTATTTGTAGACTTGTCCACGGGGGGTTGTGTAAGGTTAAAATGCGGTTTGTAAAAGGTTTTATTGATTCCCGATGGGAATATGATTTATTAACATGCGCCCCATGGAATAAAGAGAATTTTGACCTTGTGGACTCCCCTCCCCTCTTCTCTTTCCCACCCTCCTCCCCCCCAAAGAGAGAGGTCTCTATTTGCCAGCTGGGTTTCAAGCTTTTTTTATGATGCAGATTTGGGCCAGAGGGCACAAAGAAGAGGTCTCAGGAGGGAGAGAGCTGAGGAGAGAGCAAGGGAAAGCAGGGGTGAGTGTTACTGGCTGGGTGAGTTCCAGGGCTCCCCTTTGTGGTGGAGAAATATGGGGGATGGGCAACGCCAAAAGAAAACAGAACAGAAGCTGGAGGCTGAGTCTAGCTCAGCAAGAAGAGCCCCAGGAGCGGGAGCCTGAGGGACTGCTGGAGAGAGAGAGCGGGGTGGTGGGGTGGGGTGCGGGCGGGCGAGGAGGTTCCCCTGCAGGCGCTGGGATGGGGGACTGCCGAGGGGGAGGGGGCCCTTCATACGCCTCTTATGAGGCTCTGAACTGTGGACCCTAAATGTTGTTTCCAAAGTCTCCGGCAAGGACTGGGATCCCTTTTCGATTCAGTGGTGACTGGGCTGCTGACTCTGCGTGTGAAGCTCAGCGCCCTGCCGGGGACCCGTGTGGCCCTGGGCGCATGGGGGCTGCGGGCCCGACTCCGCAAATGCTGAGCGCCTGCTCCCGCTCCGGCCGCTCACGCTCCAGGATGCTGGCCACAGAGGCAGAGAAACCACATGCCCGGTGAAAGGAGGGGTGAGTTGAGGGCGGAAGGGCAAATTCCCCTCCTCTGCAGTCTGTCGGAGAGGTGGCCTGCCAGCCGAGTCCAGAAGGACAGGGACATATTGCCAGTCAGCAAGGGGACGAGGGTGGGAGAGGGTGTGTGCAGGCATTCTTGCCTGAGGGCAGGAGCTGTGCAAAGGCCCAGGGGCAGGAATACATAAAGACTCAAGCATTGCAGAGACTCTGCTTTTAAAGTGATAGGTAGTGAGATGAAGGGAGTTTGGATTTTACCCAAAAGGAGTGGATTTAAGTCCAAGGATGATGGAAGGGTCAGGTTTTCAGAAAGTTTGCTTTGGCAGAGGCAGAAGGAAGAACAATAGAGGGATGGAGATCCCACCCAGCTGCTCCTTACCTGCGGCTACCTCCACCAGGAGTGTGTGTGTGTGTGTGAGTGTGTGTACACGTGCATGTGTGTTCCAGCTCTGAGACCTCAGGCCAGGGAAGGGACACTGAACCGGAACGCCTCCCTTGTACAGGGACCCCTCCCCAGTGTTCCCAGAGAAGCTTTGAGGGGCACGGCAGGTGGCCCATGGCTGAGGGAGGCCCCACGCTGCAGAAACAGCTGGGGGGGAATCAATTTGTTCTTTGCTACAGCTAGACATAAACCAATTAGAGCAGACCCAACAGGGGCCTTGGTGTTGGGAGAAGAGAACATGAGAAGGGTAAGTCCAGGCATGTTAATCCTTGTTGGTACCTTCCAGCTGCCTGCCGGGTGAAGCCCAGACTCACAGGAAGGGGGCCAAGACCTGGGGTCGCTGGCTGCCTCCCCTCACCACTGCCCCCTCCTCACCCCCACCCGGACCCGGTGGTTCCAGAGGGCCTCAGGCCAAGCGCGCGCTTTCCTGCCCCGAAGCCTGGGCTCCGGGGAGTCCCGTCGGGGGAATGCCCGCCCTGCCTCCCAGATGCCCGCAAGGCCGTCCTTCTCCAGCACCCCCGCCCCGGAGCAAACTTACTGTGTCTGCTTTGGCTGCTGGCCTCAGCCGTGGAGGCTCCAGCGAGGTCAGTGGGAGGACCTCCACTCCAGCCCAGCTTTCCACATCAGTGTGAAGGGGTCACACGCCACCCCTCGCAGGGAGGGGTGGATAAGGCAGTGCTCCTGGCAGATGCCTGCTAAGTGCTGAGGACAAGGACCCAGGAGCTGGGCTGCGCGGCCCCCTGAGTGCAGCCTGCCTGGAGTCATTGTGGGGGTGCCAGGTCCCCCCCACATACCCCCGCCAGGAGCCCAGTGGGCGCTTAGGAAGGCAGGCTGCTTCCCCGTGGCCCTGCACTCCTCGGCCCCCGCCACTGGTCCCCCAGCTGTGCCAGGCCGGGAGCCTGACCTGCTCCGCCCCTTGCCAGCTCTGAGCCACCCCTGCGCAGGCCCCCTGGGCTGTGGGGCCCTGTTTTCCAGGAACCAGCATCTCAGCCTCTGCATGTCGAGAATGGTCTGGCCATGCCCGAGGGCTGTGGTTTCTGGAACGGGCCTTCCAGGGAGGGGGGAGTTCACACTGGCGGAGGGCGGCTGAGGAGGGCCCTCTTTTGCCTCCCGGGGGTACCTGGCCGGGTGAGCCCAGGGCGTGTGGTCCTGTGCCCCTGTGTGTGGTGTAGCCACCTCCTGCCTGTCCCCGCGCCCCACACGTGCAGCACCTCCCCATCGTGCCCCTGCTTTCTCAGGTGCTGGGCATTCCCGCCGCAGGGCTGGTCTGGCTGCTAGCGCGCTTGCCGCTTCTTCTTTTTTTTTAATTTAAATTCAATTAGCCAACATATACTACATCATTAGTTTCAGATGTAGAGTTCAATAATTCATCCATTGCGTATAACACCCAGTGCTCATCACATCACATGCCCTCCTTAATGCCCATCACCCAGTCCCCCCACCCCCACCCCCCTCCCCTCCAGCAACCCTCAGTTTTTTCCTAGAGTTAAGAGTCTCTTGTGGTTTGTCTCCTTCTCTGATTTCTTCCCATTCAGTTTTCCCTCCCTTCCCCTATGGTCCTCTGTGCTATTCCTTATATTCCGTATATGAGTGAAACTATATGATAATTGTCTTTCTCTGATTGACTTATTTTGCTTAGCATAATACCCTCCCGTTCCATCCACGTCAATGTAAATTGTAGGTATTCTTCCTTTCTGATGGCTGTGTAATATTCCATTGTATATCTATACCACATCTTCTTTATCCATTCATGTCGATGGACATCTGGGCTCCTTCCACAGTTTGGCTATTGTGGACACTGCTGCTATGAACATTGGGGTTCATGTGACCCTTCTTTTCACTACATCTGTATCTTTGGGATAAATACCTAGTAGTGCAATTTCTGGGTCGTAGGGTAGCTCTGTTTTCAACTTTTTGAGGAAGCTCCATACTGTTTTCCAGAGTGGCTGCACCAGCTTGCATTCCCACCAACAGTGTAGGAGGGTTCCGCTTTCTCCGCATCCTCGCCAACATCTGTCGTTTCCTGTCTTGTTAATTTTAGCCATTCTGACAGGTGTGAGGTGGTATCTCATTGTGGTTTGGATTTGTATTTCCCTGGTGATGAGTGGTGTTGAGCATCTTGTCATGTGTCTGTTGGCCATTTGGATGTCTTCTTTGGAGAAGTGTCTGTTCGTGTCTTCTGCCCATTTCTTGACTGGATTATTTGTTTTTTGGGTGTTGAGTTTGGTAAGTTATCTATAGATCTTGGATACTAGGCACGCTTGCTTCTTGAGCACCTCTTGCCTACCAGTGTGGGGCTGGGGGCTGGGAGCTGGGCCTCTCCTTCCCAACTTAGAGGGAGGGACCTCACATCGGCCATAACAGAGCTATGTGAATGGTGTGTGTGCGCCCAGAGGAGGGAATGCAGGGTACCCCCCATGGAGGATGAGGAGGCTCCCAGTGCAGAGGGATGGAGACCCTCCAGAGAGGAAAGTGCACAGTAGAGGTAAGAGAGCAGACCATCCTCCTGGGCTCCGCTGATCTGTGGGCTGCCAAGGGGCTTAGGGGTGCACTCAGGCCTATTCTCTGGAGAAGGTGGACCTGGTGTGCAGGAGCCCCACGGGGGACCAAGACCGTTCCACAGCCCTAGATTGTGCTAGGGAAGGCTGGGTCCAACTTGCCGCGGGGGAGCTGACCCAGCAGCAGCAGGGGCCCCCACAGCGAGAGGCACTGATGGGGCCCGGGACAGGTCAGGGAGCTGCCACTCTGGCCATGTTTTAGGTGCACACGGCTGCTTTACGCTGACAGTGAGGTGCCCGGGTGCGCAGGTGGACGCAGGGAGATAAAAGGGTACACACTGTGGGCACAGAAAACACGCCTTCACACAAGGATGTGCACGCTCGCACGCGGACATGATTAAAGATACCCTGGTGCCGATGTGAGATCACCTCCTGTGCTTCAGCCGCCCGGGCGGTGGGGAGAGGGGGCAGATGCGCAGGTGGTAGAGGACAGGGTAAGACTTCTCACCCTCCCGATCTACAGACCAGCAGCCCCAGAGTCCTTTCTGCAGGCCTCCGACGGAGAAGCAGGAAGATATGACAGCAGGAACAACAAAGGAAGAACCACAGAGATGTGGTAACATGTTTTTCTAGAAGAGAGAAGCCAGCCTGGAGAGGAGGAGGTGTAAAGGGGGAGCGTGCCAGGGGGTGGAGCCCAGGGAGAACCAGGTTGGGGCAGCCACCTCCAGCCTGATACCTGTCACCACTCCCTGGACACCCCCAGGGCAGGGGCAGGTGGGGACGATCCTTCAGGGACACAGTGGTGCCACGCACAAGCTAGATGTTGGATGAGGGGAAAATCGGTGCTCGATTCAGGTCCCCGCTGCCCTCCCGCCCAGGGGTCCGCGCTGCAGCCCCGCCCCCCGTTGGCCAGGCGGAGGCTCAGGCCGGATCAACCCCCTTCCACTGCACTGTTTCTCTCTCCTCTTTAAATTAAAAAAAAAAAAAAAAAAAAAAAAATCCATGGAGGATTTCTGGTAAATAAAATTACCCACCTTGTTCCAAGTGACTGGGTGAGTCAGTGGCTGTTGACTTGAGGTTGGGACTCTTTCTCTCCCTTGAGGCCTCACGGGCCTCCAAGAACACATGCGTGGACCCCAGGTTCAAGGACTGGGGCCTGGGAGCCCCTCAGCCAGACCCCAAGGCCCCACTTCCTATGGCAGCTCCCCTCCTGCCCCTCACTCACGCTGCTGTGGGGGCCCCACCACTAGGAGCCCCCCAGAGACCCCCACAGGTTCCCCGTTGTGCACAGTGCTCTCTCTGTCCAGAACCTTCTCTCCCTCTTCCTTGCTCTTCTTCCTGCCGTGAGCCGTCCGTGGCCCCTTCCCAACCCCAACCCGAGGGAGCCGAGGAGTGAGGCCGCCACCCCGGGCAGCTGCTTCTCCTTGTGCCTACCTGGGGGGCTGTCCTGGGCATGCTTCATGCGACCTAGTCATATTTGTCCCCCTGTTTTCTGAGGCTCTGTCACTACCATCCCCACCCACGACAGGCCGCGTGCTCTGCCCAGCTGGGAGCCGCCTCCCTCCGCGTTAGGGCCGCGCCTAGGCCTGGGCCGGGAAGGCGCACCCGGGGGACCAGTAGTGAGCACATTGCTGTCTTCAGCAAGTCAGAGTCCTGCAACTGCAGCCTGAGTGGGGCACCCCAGGATGACCGCCAAGTCTGGGGGACGGAGTGCGGGACAGCGGGCAGAGCCCCAGACGAGCCTCCTCCTCCCACCGTGACACTGTGATCTGCCCCGAGCCTGGAGTCCTCACCTTTACGGTGGGCCAGTGGAAGGGGACCATGTACACAAATCTCATCCCCTTGCATGTAGTAGGTGCTCAGGAAAGGCGCAATCACCCCACTGCCTGCCAGCTAGCTTGACAGGCATGGCTGTCTACAGCTCACTGTCCCCTTGCAGACTCTGTGGTTTGGAGATGTGCCCTGAGCTTTCACCAGGGGTGGTTAGGAGGAGGAGCAGTTTTATGAAACTTGTCCCAGCATTTGCTGTCTAGATGCTATTGGGGACACTGTCCACTTTTCATTTCAGGGCCACCTAGATGGAACTTCACAGGAAAAGCATCTTTCAGAGCCTGGAAAAAGCTTTGTGCTTTCCAGAGCACTGAATGACCACTGTCTTTAATAGAGGCTTTTCCTAACACAGGGGTGCAGAGACACTGCTCCATTCAGCCCTCGGGACGGTCACTTCCAGGCTGATGGGAGCAGGCTTGTCTGCCTTCCCCAGGGGAGGCACATTTCCTGTGTCCCCTCATGGGAGGAGAGCTGGGAAGCCCTATCTCCAGGGACGGTGAGGACAACTGAACAGATCTTATTTCCCTTTTCACTTTGGCTGCCAGGAATCTCAGAGCCAGATTCAAGAATCCCATCAAAGTCACCGCACAGAACCTAGTGGCCGGCATGTTTGTGTTCTCCTTTTCTTCTTAGTGCTCAATTCCTATGGTCATTTATATTTATATTTTTGTGTTTTGCTTTTCACTCATGTTTGTTCTATCTTGCCTCTAGTCCGAGGTCATCTTTCATGAAGTAAGGCAGTGTTTAAGCAAATACTTACATGTGTCAGGCATGAAACCCCAAACCCCACGGGGCCCACCAGTTCCAGGAGCAGACCCTACACTTTCTCCTCGCCCCTTTTCCGCCCCGAGAGTGCCTGTCCAGGACCTGTGCTGGATGTTGTCTTTGGACAGGATCACCCTCTGAGGGAGGACATACAGACCCGTAATCCAGGGGGAATTTCTGACTCATGGAACTTTGTGTCCAAAGGGCTGCCTGGCCCTGGTTCTTCATTCTGGGTGACATGGAAGCCCAGAGAGGGTGGGTGGCAGGTCCTGGGTGATGTGACGGTGGCCTCCTGGCTTTCACCCAGACGGAACATGAACCAGCTCAACCACCCTCAGCTTCCAACAAGGGAAGGGATCCTCAGATGGAGACTCCGCAGAAACATGAGACGCATTTAGCATTATGATTAAGTGTCGGCTGCCCTGGCTAGAGGCTTTGGGACTAGCAGGAAAGTTATAGACAGCTGGATGCCTCTGTTCACCAAACCTTCCAGCAATGTGGGAAACACCACCCCCGAAACCAGCCAGGGCCTCACCACGGGGCTGGTAAACACCACTGCCAGGGCCACCAGGGAGCGGAAACGGCCAAGGCCACAGAGAGGCGCAGCTCAGTCTGAGAAGGAAAGGAAAAGAAGCTTCCAAAGCAGTGCCCGTTTGGAACCCCTCGGCCCTCTTCCCCCTTGAGTGCCCCAGGCAGTGCGGAATGCACATACACACACAGGCTCACACACACGTGTGCACACCCTCACGCTCACGCACCCACTCCCACACTCGTGCATACACCGCACATGCGTGCACACACCCACACATGCGTGTGAACCCGTAGAAACATACATGCAATGGCGTGCACATGCACACACGTGTGCACACAGTCACGTGTATGCACACACAACACACGCACGCGCACACACAGAGCCCGAGAGCGCTGTTTGTTGTAGCCTCGGGCCCTCCCCGAGCCGCCCCCGTGATGAGTGTGGACGCTTGAACGGGTGCGCTGGCCGATCCGGGGCCGTCCTAAGCAGGCTCTGCAGCCCCGGTAACCAGTCTGGTAAAAGCTGTGCCTCACTGGTTTCTGACGGTGGCAGCTGGAGAGCAGAGCCCGCACAACCCCAGAGAACCATAGCACTTTGCAGAGCTGCACGGAGAGCCGCAGTGCGTCCCTGTCCTCGAGTCCCCAAGGCTTCCTGCAAACCCGCCCTTCCCAGGGGATGGAGGACCCCAGAGCCCACACAGACCTCCTTCTGGCCCCTCCCCAGCTCCTGCTGCTCCTTCCAGCCCCTTCTCCTGCCCGTGGGGGGGCTGCCTAGGAAGGGGGCTGCTGGGGTATTGGCTGGGGAAAGGCCCCAGGGCCTCCCCCACATCCCATCCCTGCCCCCTCCGTGTGCCAAGCCATGGGGCACCCCTCCTCTCTGAGCCCACCCAGAACTGGGACTGAATCTCGGTGAAAAAGATTGATGGCAAAGGATCAGAGACCTGGGGAGGCTCCCGCCAGGCGGAGGCTGGATTGAAAACATCACATCAACAGTGTCTCGGGATGGAGGAGCTCAGAGGGACATCTTGATGGAAAACCTCAGTCTGGGCTACAGCATTAACTCCGGCCCCGTGGGACGATGGGAAAGAGGAGACTGTGGGCTGTGAGAGCAGTCAGGGTCCCCGGGACCTTGCCTCCCCCTTTCTCCGGGGTGCACCATGAAATGGGGCCCCCGGATTTGAATGGGGACCCCCTGCTAGGTGGGTGACATGCCCCCACCCTACACAAGGGAAAGAACGGGGACTCCCTGTGGCCATTCACCGGGAAAGATCAGGACAGGGACCAACCTCCACCACTCACCCCCTTGCGCCCCGGCCCCAAATGGAGACCCACAAGGCACACTCGTGGGTGTGGGTGCTGAGACCACATTTGTCTGGACTCAAAGCTAAACCACATCCTACATCAGGATTGTGATGCCTTGTCTGGTGATGTCTGGCAACGTGGAGAACTGGGGGCTTGGACACAGAATTTCCCCCATGAACAAAGGCCCTTCCTTGGGGCAATGGAACCTGCTCAGATGGTTACAAGAACAAGTGAGTGAAAATGCCTGCCACGTGGCCCGGGCACCGGCCACAGATGCACCCCTGTCCCGGGGCCTCCCGTCTCCCCCTTCCTGGGGTGGGGGGAGCGCAGACAACCCTCCCCAAATCCAGCAGAAAACCCAGCAAGCAGGGGCTGGCCCTCTGCCTCCGTGAGGGTAGGGGGTCACTGGCCCAGGAGAGCGCAGGGGCGTCCCCGAGCATGAGCCTGGGGGTGCAGCACACAGATGCTGTTTGAGGAAAGGCTGGTTTACAGAGAGAGGATGGCGGTGGGGGGAGGGGCGGAGCTGGGGGCAAGTTGGTTTATTTGAATATTCGGAGAACCAGATGAAAATGGAGTGATCTGGAGTCTGCAAGGGAAGGGGCTCAGGGTCAACCACCTAACCCACCCCTGTCCCCACCTTCACCCCTACCCCAAAGGGGCGCTCTCCAAGGTCCCCGGACAGGGAGCAGAGCCCTCCACCCCCATCTTCAGGTCTGCAGACAGATGTGAAAGGCACTCCCTCACTTGTCTGTGACCCTGGGCAGGTGACTCCCCCTCTCAGGGCTCAGTTTTGCCATTTGTAAGCCTAGGGGAAGGGGATTGTGAGGGGGTGGCTAAGGGCAAAGAGGGAGGGGAGAGCCAGGGAGGGAAGCAAGTGGGGCGGGAAGCACCGGCCACCAGTGGCAAAACCCCCAACTTTCAACCTCTGCAGCGCCCACCAGCTTCGGACACGTGTGAGCAGCTTCCCTGGACCCCTGTCCACTAAGGGAATTAACTGTGAAAAAGAAAATGAAAATCGGGTGCAGTCCATGCTGGGGCTGGGGGGCTCCCAAGAAAGGTGGAGCCTGGTAGGGCCCTGACCAGGGGCTGGCTCCTCCATCAGGCTGTGGGGCCTGCACCAGGAACGCCCTGGGCTGCCTGGGAGGCGAGAAACAAAAGGAAAATCCACAGTCCCTACATTCCCAAGAGGGCACTTGGTGCCTCTGCAACCCACCTGGGTCGGTGTGTGTATGTGCACGCGCGAGCACAAAACATGTGTGATGGGGGTGCGTGTGTGGGTGCATGGGTGTGTATGTGAGTGTGTGTGATTGTGTAAGAGGAGAGGCTATAATCTGGACATGAGGAAAATTCCCAGCACCCAGGCAGAGTGTGGCCCCCAGGGGCAGGACAACTGGAGTCCTGGCTGCCCATGCCGACCCCACACGAGGCCTCTCTCCCACCCAGGCTGTCTCCTTCTTTGGCTGGGCAGGCCGGCCTGGCACCTCTGGGTGGATCCCTGCCAGGTGTCCTGGCTCGCACTGCCCCCCAGTGGCCATCCTGGGTGCCCAAGGGCCTGGGGCTGGAGTGGGCAGAGAGCTGGCAGACAAGGCGGCAGAGTGGCCAAGGCCCTAGTCCCCTCTGGGCAGGGGGCCCGTGCCCTATGGCCCCCTCCAGGAAAATGGCAGATATTCTAGCCTGAGACCTCTGGACCCACCAAGATGGTACCTGTGGCTTTCTACCAGCCTTCTGAAGGGAGGCCCCATAGCCATTCAGTACCTCTACTGTCAGGGGATGGACCAGCCCCTCCACACGCCCACCAGAGATGCCTCCTGTCTGCCGGTGGCTCCCTGTGACCTCAGCCGGGTCACATCTGTGCCCCGGACCTCTGCTGCCACATCTGGGTTAGCGCGGACTGGGGGCCTCAGGACACAGACGGAGGGGTTCAAGGTCTGATCAGGAGGGTCTGGGAGCCACCAGAGCCCGTAGCCCTCGGACCCCCCTCCCGGAGAGCCCCCGGAGGCCCCATCAGGGCTGGACCGTGTGGCCACTCCCACAACCCCAGGGGAGGGGACCAGAGCCAGCCCACTCAAGCCTCTGGTTTAGAGGATGAGAACTGAAGGAAGGAGCCCCTCCCTGGGCCGATGGGCACGCAGGCTCCCAGAAAACCGTAGGGGGCTGGGCTCAGGCCCCCCCAGATCCACCCCCCCCCAGGCAGTGTGTTTTCAAGAGCTGCTATTTTAGGACAGAGAGGGTGCCTAGGAGGGCAAAGTGCTTGTGAATAACAGGACAAGTGGCCCTCTCAGGGCCAAGGTGACAGGGCGGGGAAGTCAGCAGGCCGGGGTGAGGGGTTTTTTCCACCACAAAAGTTCACCTAAACGGTGGCCCTGGTGTCAGGGTCAGGACCCGGCGTCTCCTGCAGGCTTGCCAGAGAAAATACGAGATGCCCACTTACATCTGCGTTCCTGATAAACGTGCAGTGTTTGGGACCGATTTACACTGAAACATCATTTTGCTGTTTACTGGAAATTCAAGTGTAACTGGGCATCCTGTCTTTTTATTTGCTAATCTGGGAACAAGGGCACGCTCTCTCCTGCGGGCTCCCGGTGACTCTTCCCTCGCCCCGTGCAGAGGACACCCCCCACCGACCCCACATCTCGGGGAGCCGGGGGCCGTGGGCAGGCAGAGCCCACCGTCAGGGTCCGGGGGGGTGGGGGGAGGATAGCAGCCCCGGGGGCGTTAACACCAAACGCTGTGGTTGAGGACTCCATCCCCACCGCCTGCCACACTCAAGAGTGTGTGTTCACTAGATCCGTCTCCAGGCTTCTCTGCGGAGGTTCTGGAAGAAACCATCACTTCCTCCTCACTCAGAAGCCAACGGGGGCCTGTACCCAGGGGGCAGAAGGAACACTGTCGAGGGTTCCAGGGCCCTCCCGCCTGCTCCGTGGCCATTTTTGGACCTTATCTTCTGTGTTTTGTCCCCAGAGCCCTGAGAGTGAATCGCACAGGTGTTCTGAGCTCAGGACGACAGGGTGCAGACAAGGGGCTGACAGCGGATTCCTGCACTCCCCAGAGGGCTGGGGCTGTTGCCAGGGGGGCCCCTAGAAGGAAGAAGAGCCCATCCCACTCAGAGTCTGGGGTAGAGCAGGGTCTCTGTCCCGCGGACACGGATGCCCGGGGTTGGCTGGGCACAGCCTTAGAGCCACCTGTCTCCACGCACCCCTGCCCAGCTGCCGCCCTCCCAGTGGGCCTCCGTGGCCACTCCCGATGCTCCCTCCACCCGCCAGCCCCCGCCACGCCCGCCGACATGGAGCAGGCTGGTATGGGGATGCCGCCCGCCGCCTGGACAGGGAAGACCCACAAGCACCAGCATGAAGGCAGACCCCAGGGGGCAGGTGGGCCTGACCCCGGAGACCAGAGACTTCCAGGCTGAGGGGGCAGCAGAACGGGGCAAAGCTGGAATGATCCGGTCAGATGTGGGTGGGAGGTGGGAGAGAAGCTGAAGGTGAGGCGGACACTGGGAGGAGCAGGGGTCCCACGCTTTTTCTGGAACTGGCCAGAAGGTAATATTTTAAGCCCCGCAGGCCTCGTGGTCTCTGTGGAAACAACTCGGCCCTGCCATGAACCACAATCACCGTGTGCAGATGAGCAGGGCTGTGTGCCAATAAAACTTTACTCACAGAACCAGAGAGCAGGTGGATCTGGCCTGTAGGCCACAGCTGGGCAAACCTGGTCTAGACTAGAGATGATGGGGCCTGAGGTGAGGGAGCAGAGAGGGTGGTGAGAGCGCGGGACCTCATTGGCCGGCTTCTGGAACACCCAGGGCTGGGTGGCATGGGACTCAGGGAGGTTGTCTGAGCCTGTGATGGGGCCGTGTCCCTGTTCCCAGGGCCTCGTCTCCCTCCAGAATGGTTTGCTCCCAGCATCTGGAGAAGGAGTGAAGAAGAGGGTCTGTGCCTGGTGGAGGGGTCCGCAGGGACCCCAGGTGGAGTCCATCCTGGCAAAGGAGCCCCTGGCGTGGTCCCAGGCAGCCCAGCGGGAGTCAGGAAGGGAGTGAGGCGGGAAGGCTGGGGTCTGAAAAATGGGACAGAAGGAGATTCTTGGCCACAAGCCTAAGTTTTCTGGGCCACAGAGAAAAGGTCAAGGACATTGTCCAGCCTGGCCAGCCCTCCAGACAGAGGCCTGGCCTGGAGACAGGCCATCCTGGGGACCAAGAGCCCCTGCAGGCAGGCACTCCAGAGGTGAGGGCTGGGCCGCTGGGCTTCTCACTCCTTGACAGGGGTCCTGGGGGCCACGGCCCTGATCCTCAGGACGCTCTCTCCCAAGAGTGCTGACTCAGCCCCCCCGGGTCCCTTGGACTCCTGGCAGCTGGCATCCAGAGGAGCCATGGGTCCTAGCTCTCAGCCTCTCCCCAGTTTCTGAGGCAGAGATGAGATGCCTTTTTGGCAAATTTGGCCGATTTGCCGAGCTCAGAGAGAGGGCCGCCCCGCCCAGACTCGGCGCCATCTCCCAGGGCCTCTACCTAGAGCCAAGGGCAGGAGGCCTGTCCAGCCCTGCTGCCTCCAAGAGGTCCTAAGGACGCTTTCCCCCCTCTAACCTGAAGAAGTGCCCTTTCTCCACAGGACAGAGCCCCTCCAGGCCACCTCTCCCTGTGCTGTCAGCGTCCCGGGGCCAGGGTCTGGTTCCCTCCACGACTCCAGTGACCAGCATGAGGCCTGACACTGAGCAGTAAACACACCGAGAATCAGAGAGGACTCACTGTCCCCTGCTTGGGAAGCCTCCATCCCGGGCAGCTCCCCCCTGGAGAAGCCTGTGCATTCTGAGACTTAGCTCAAACATCACCTCCCCTGGAAGTCTTCCCTGATTGCACAGGACAGAGCCAGCATTTACTCCTCCAGTGTCCACCACTCTGGGCACAGACCCCTCCTGAGACAGCACTTGGAATATGATGAATAAAATAGATTTCTATATTTGCACAGATTTGTTTATGTCTTCATATTATATATTTATTTATGCGTTTGTTTATAATATAGTTTGTTTTATATTATATATGATGTTATATCATATATAAGGTATATCATATATATCATTTAATTTTAACTTAATAATATAATTTATTAAAATTATGTATACTATGCAATATATAATATATATTCCTATGTAAAATGTATGTAAATAAAAATAAAGGATATTTGGGGGGCAGTTGGGTAAATTTGAATATAGACTGTATATTAATTAAAATTGCTCTATCGAAGTTAAATAATACAATTGTGATTTTGTTGGAAGATTTTGTAGGAGATAAATGGCACGTTTAGCTGTCTTTGCCCCTCCTGAGGGACCACTGAACCCTTGGGAAGGACTGGGTTTGCATTGTGCACCCCCTGCCCTAAGAGGCTCCAGACACCGCCCCACTCTCACCCCTTTGCACAGGACTGCCTGAGACAGCAGCTGCCAAGTCAGGCGGCCAGGTGTCTTAACAGGCAAACAGCTAAGAGGCGCATTTCTGGAAACGAGTGGGTGTCGTCTGGACAGAAGCGGGAAGTGGGTCCCGGAGGTGAGGCTTTGATCTCGGGCAAAGGAGGACCAGACATTCTCAGGAAAAGAGGAGAGAGGCACGTCGGGGCCAGTGTAGGGGGACAGGAAGGCAAGGCCCCCGCGGGGCGTGGAGTAGGTGAACAGGAAGGAGAACAGGAGAGAGGCCAGGTGGAGAGACAGGAGGCTTCTGAGCATGGCCCCAGCAAGGCTGGGTGCAGCTTCGCTCCCGTTCTTTGGCAAACAGATAGGAAAGATCAGTATCAGATGCCATGAGCGCTAAGGAACTTCCGGCGTAAATGTGGGGATCCCTGGTGCCTTGTGAAGCCCAGTCACCGTTTGCGGAGCGGGGGAGAGCGGGGCACATGGATGAATGAATCATTGAGACCAGCTCTGGCTTTGAGAAGAGCTGTGCACCCCAGACCCCAGGTCCCAGACAGGCCAGAGAATATTTGTGCATGCAGAGGGGCAGGGGCACCTCTTACCCCTCGGGCAAAGTGAGAAGAAAGCACCATAAACCACGCTGTGCCCCCAGAAGGCTGCCGGGGTCCGGGTGGGCGTGGCCAGGGCCCCTCTGTGCTAGTGTCCCGGGGCTGCCAAAACAAAGGGCCAGAGACTGGGTAGCTTAAAGCGACAGAAATTCATTGTCTCCCGGTCCTAGAGGCCAGATGTCTGAAATTGAGGTGCAGTAGGGCCATGCTCCCTCTGGGTCCTGTAGGGAAGGATGCTTCCTTGCCTCTTCTGGCTTCTGGTGGCAGCTGGTGGTCCTTGGCCACCACGGATCCTTGGGCTCACAGCTGGGTCGCTGCAATGTCACCTCTGCCCGCACACAGCATTCGTCCCTCGTGTCCCACTCTCTGCATCTGCCTCCATGGCTCCTTTTCTTACAAGGACATCGGTCTCTTTACATTAGGGGTCTACCCGATTCCAGGATGAGCTCATCTTAATCTGCAATGACCCTATTTCCAACTAAGGTCACATTCGGGGAGTCTGCGGAATTAGGACTTCAACCTATCTTTTTAGGGAGACACAATTTAACCCATAACACCTTCCTGATCCAACCCCCTCTGCCTTTCTTTTTTTTTTTAACTGAAAAAGTCTGTTTCCAAAACCTTTAAATTAATGAATAAATTAATTGCATGTTCCAGCCTTCCTCAAAGAACCAAGTCTCCAAATGGAGGAGATGGTGCTTTTGCAGGGAGAGCGAAACCCAAGGAGACAGTGCCTGGGCTGAATCTGCTGATTCTGTTCAAAGAGCAGAAATAGGCTAGTTTCCTCTCGACCCTCAGGCTGTGCCACCGGGTAAAGCAGGTCTTCAGGAGTAGCCCCTGGGACCTGGGTCTGACTGGGGTCCACCAGGCAGCTAAATGATGCCTTCTCTGTAGCACCGAGAGGCAAGGGGAGAATGGAGAGCAGCAGAAGTCACTCGATCCATCATCAGGCAGACAGAGGATGGTTACCGAAGAGGCGGAGCCTGGCTGCAGGCTGACTGCGTGGGCGGGCGATGACATCCCCATCCTGGGCTGTAGCCTTTCTTCTCCCCAGCCATCTGTGCCTTGTCGAGAGCCGGGGCCGTGTCTTCTTCATGCCCACGTTCCCACGGAGGGGCCCAGCCACAGGTGCTCTGCGGGCGACGGGGACTGGCCAGCGAATTCAGCGATCCCCAAAGATGACCTGCCCCTCGCTGTGTCTGCAATGTGGCTTTCACACACCAAGTTTCTCATCACCGGTTTAGGCCAGAGTGGACGTAGTGTCTTTTCACACCAGCCATTCTCCAGGAAACGTGCCTTGTCTGCTAAGCGCTCCACAGGGCTGTTTGACATCTTCCCTGGCATTTCCACTGTTGGACGTGGACTCCTAGCTGGTGAGCACCCACGGTCTCTGGCCCGGAAGAACTGGCCAGGAGCACTCGATGAATGAATGAATAAACCAACAAAAGTTGCTTATCCCAGGCTACCCCGGGGCAGTCTGGCTGTCCCTCTGTCTCTTTAGACTGTGAGCTCCCGGAGGGTGGGAGACACTTCTCGTTTATCTTGTATCCCCTGGAGCTCCCGGAACGTGAAGTACCTAATTCTTGGAGGAAGGAGTGACCGAAGACCTAACCATAGCTATAGGGGCCACCGAGATCCCAGGTGACACCTGCAAAGCTCCAACGATGGGACCCGTGAGGACAAGCCCGCTGGGGGATGGTGCTGCCTGGGTCCCTGCGCAGGCCTGCGGTGCTCCCGGGCTCAGCAGGAGGAAAGTGCACGGTCCGGGCACAGACTGCCCTGTGCTCAGAGCCCAGGCCCGTGACACACACCCCTTTGAGCCACTGGAAGGGGGATTTCCAAGCAAACAGGGAGTGGTTGTGCTCACCATCCCCTCCCAGTGCCTTCAGGCTTTCGGGCTGATTTGGAAGACTCACAGAGGAGCCCCGGGTGGAGGGAGGACCCGTTAGGACCAGAAGCTCTTTCCCCGCTGCGAGGGGCTTGCTGATGTCCCAGGAGAGTGTGTCAGCCCAAAGCTGCCCTGAGCAAGACGCAGCACACGCGTGTGTATCTTCCTGGCCACGTGCCAGGATCTGTGCGTGCCAGCGTCAGAAAGAGAGTGCACGGGTTCGGGTGGGGGACACACAGGCGCAGATGTTTTGCTTCTAGAAGCTCCAGATGTTGCCTATCATTCTGTAGTTTCTCTTTCTGCAGCTCGCTCCTCCCGAAAAAGGACTTCAGGACGCAAAGAACTGGACCGTTAAAATCACATCAACAGAGCCTCTCCCCTCTATGCTCCGCCTTTTTTTTTTTTTTTTTTAGAGAAAGTCCATTTCAAAAACTTTTAAATTAATACTAAATTAATTGCACATTCCCACTGCCTTAAAAGGAGAGATTTAAAATATACAAAATGTATTGGATTTATAAATTCCCTGAAGCGTTTGCATTTCACCCAAATCACCTGTGCTGACAGGGGAGGTTGCCATCAGCCCCGGAGTCGGATGGATGCAGGTGGGCGTGCACCCCACTTTTGAGACACGTCGTGTCAGGAACATCACTTGGCCTCTCTGAAGCTCGTGTCCCTCACCTACGGAAACAGAAGGATGACACTCTCAGAGACCAATTGGGGATCAGGAAGAAACTGGGTGGAAAGGTCCCACGGGGCATCAGTCAAACAAGGGTATACTCTAGGGCACCCCTCTGCTCCGGGGATGATAGAAATTGTCATGATGTAGAGCCCACTGTTCTCTCCCGCTTCAAGTACCTGACTCCCAAGAGCTGGGGATTGTCTAGCTTGCCTTTGCAAATGGGGAAACCGAGTTTCAGAGAGGCCAAGAGGCTCCTGTGGTCGACAGAATAGTGCCCCCCCCCCAAGATGTCCACATCCTAATCTCGGAAATCTATGAATATGTTCCCTCACATGCAAAGGGGATTTTGCAGAGGCTGTTAAGGTAAGGGTCTTGGGAAGAGATGTTATCCTGGGTCATCCAGGTGGTCCCCATCCAGCCGCATGAGCCCTTAGAAAGGAGAGGCTTTCTTGGGCGTATTCAGAGAGAGGCATGGAGAAGAGAGCAGGGTCAGGGAGAATGCACTCTGCTGGCTTTGCAGGCGGAGGAAGGGGCCACGAGCCAAGGAGCACAGGAGGTGTCTAGAAGCTGAAAAAGGCCCGGAAATGGACTCTCCTCCAGAGCCTCCAGAAGGGACCCAAACCCGCCAACACCTTGACTTCGGCCCAGGGAAACCCCTCAGACTTCTGACCTCCAGAACTGTAAGGTAATAAATGTGTGCTGTCTGAAGCCCCTGAGTGTGTGGTGATCTGTTATGGCAGCAAGAGGAAACACAGTCGGCTTTCTAAGAAGCTGACAAGTCCACGGCCGGCAGGCCAAGACTCCACGGCCAGCTCCTGGCTCCCAGTCCAGGGCTTACCCTCCAGAGCTCTGCATTTTTTTTTCTCCCAAAAGGTGGCTACATAGGGTGGTCTGGAGAGCTGCCCTCCCCCGCTTTCCTCGGGGTGTTTGGAGCACACACGCTCTCGTTGTCACCCCCCAACAACCATGCTCATTCATTCATTCTTCAGCAGACGTGTGCCGAGTGCCCACTCGGTGCTCGGGGCTGTCCCGGGCACTGGGGAACAGCCGTGGGGGTCCCACAAGGTCCTGCCCTGCAGCTCTGGCTCATGAAGCCCTCCAAGGATGCTGTCATGCTCCCGAGGCGCTCAGATGCCCCAGGCAGCCTCAAAGGATGAACGGACACCCCAAATGTGGCCTCTCCCACACAGTGGAATACCCCACAGTGGTGAAAAGGAAAGGAGCACGGACGCATGCCACAATGAGGATGAACTTTGACAACCCGATGCCCCGTGAAAGCAGCCAGACCCAAAAGGCCACATATTGAACGATTCCATTTTTGTGAAATGTCTAGAAGAGGCAAATCCCTAGAGACAGAAAGGAGAGGCGTGGTTGCCAGGGGCTGGGGACAGGGGGTGGGAGTGACCGGGAAACAGGTGCAGGCGGTACTCGTCAGGGCTCCTCAGAGAAGCAGAACCAGTGGGACCAGTAGGACGAACACAGAAATGCAGAAAGAGAAGTGTCCCGTGATTATGGAGGCGGAGAGGTCCCCCCGGTCTGCTGTCCGCACGCTGGCGAGCCGGGAAAACCGGCGGTGTGCTTCCACGGAGGAGGTCCGGAAACGGGGAGCACCTGCCCCAGGGCAGGAGAAGGTGGAGGTCTCAGCTCAACAGAGAGAAGCTCCTCCATCTGCCGTTTTATTCCACTCGGGCCCCCACGGGCCACATGTGCCCCCTGTGCTGATGAGGGCACCTTATCTGTTCTGTCTACTGACCCCCATGCTCATCTGTCCCCGAGACACCCTCACGGGCACACCCCAGAGCAAAGCTGCACCCGCTGGGCCTCCTCTGGCCCAGCCACGTTGACGAGTAACAGTAACCATCACAGGGGTTTTCGTTTGGGGCGCTGAAAACGTTGTGGAACCAGACCCTGCGGACGGTGCACAGCCATGTGAATATGTTTAATGCCCCTGAATAGTACACTTTAAAATGGCTAAACCTGGGGGGCTCCTGGGTGGCTCAGTCAGTTAAGCGTCCGACTCTTGATTTCAGCTCCGGTCATAATCTCAGGGTCGAGGGATCAGACCCCGTGTCCCATCCCGCTCTGCGCTCAGCGGGGAGTCAGCTTCTCCCTCTCCCTCTGCCCCTCCCCGCCCACCCCCCACCCCCGCACACGCGCAGGCATGCTCTCTCTCAAATAAATAAATGGATCTTCAAAAAATATATAAAATGGCTAAAATGGTAAATTCTATGTTATGTATAGTTACCACAATAAAAGTCAGTGAAGCAATGTGCACCTGTTAGTTCTGTCCTAACTGCATCAGCGGGGCCCTGGAGAGCCTGGGGGTTCAGCAGCAGGCGCACACACCTGCGTGTCCACCACCCTCACGGCTCACCTGCAGGACGGAGCCAGCTCCCTTATCGTGGGGGATTGTAGAGAGCATGAGGCCGCCGGCGGAGGGCCAGTGCCCTCGGCCCCCTGTCCTGCCGGGGTCACCGTAGGGAGGCCCCCCAAGCCCACTGACATCCCGCGGCCCACCCACTTCCCATTACTGGATTCTCACTGGTGTTTGTGTATCTTTTTAATGCGTCCCATGCAGGGACGTATCCTGGGGCACATCCTGACTTCTGTGGGGGAGGTGGAAGACAGCTCGAAAACGTAATGGACCTGGAAGGAGAAGAATTCCAGCGGGGGCGGGGTGGGGGGGTGAGTGTCTGTGCACGTGTGTGGCTGCTCAGTGGCGGGGGAGCCCGGGGAGCAGGTCTGGACAATGATCCAGCAAACACAGGACACAGGGTGACTCTGTTCTCCTGGGGCTCAGACTCCCGGGGGACCATTAACAACACATCGAGACAATCTGTATTTCCCAGGGTTCCCAACGCTGCGCAGTGTTGGGTATAAAGGCTTCCAGATTTTTGTTCACCGATGTAAACATCGGTGGGGGGGGATCAAGGTGTTAGAACGAAGAAACAGCCTTAGTGGCCAGTGGGGGAAAGTCTCCACTCGAGGTGGTGTGCATCAAACGCCCTCCCTCTGGGCTTTGCCTGTCATGGTGCTTTGTCCCTGCCAGCCTGACCGGGGGCAGACCGTCCCAGTCCCACGGTTCAGGGAAGGGCAGGGTCACCTGAAGCCTGCGGCTGTCCAGACAGGTGCGCCGGACCACCCCGGCCAACTTATCCGTGTGAGCTGATTGCTTTAAATAAAGTCAGCCGTTCCTCCAGCTCATGTAAGGATGGTGGGATCAATCGGGTACACAGAAACAGATTACCAAGCAGGTGGCTTCGGGCTAAAGATAAATTGTGTCCTCACATAACTCAGGAGAGTGGGATGCACATAGCTCCTAATGTGCAAAGCAAGACTGTCTAGTTCCTTACTTCTGTAGGAGAGCCCAGGCTGCGGCGCATGCCTCCTGGAGCCCCCGAAGACCCTCCCCCAGAGGAAAATCGCGGTCAGGGCTACCCTGTGCTCCAATTGTGAGCAGGCCGGTCTCCCTGCTGGGGGAGGGGCAGATGGTGACGGTCTCTGCCTGGGCCCCCTCCCCCGCTGCCCTGCCCCACACAGCAGAGAGCAAAGCAGGCCAGGGATGCACTCTCTGCACGGGGCTTACAGGTTCCATCCTGCTCCCAGCAGCACTGTTCCTGGGGCCCGCCCCCCCTTACCTGAGTTGACCTCCCCGGACATCTGACCTGGCAAGTCGGCCTAGACCGTTGGAACTCCTCATGTGTCTGCTATGCTTGGCCTTGGCCCATGTTGTCAGCCCTCCAGGGATCTATCCTGTCCCTTCCTTTTTTTTTTTGTCTTTTTTGGAAGTAATTATAGATTCACAGGAAGTTGCAAAAATAACACCGAGAAGTCCCGTGCACCTTCACCCTGTTTCCCCCATGGGTAACGTCTTGCATCAGCGCAGCACGGTAAGGGACAGGAGTGGACCTCTGGAAAACCCACAGACCTCACTCGGGGCTCACCAGTGTCACATGCTGTCGCAGTCGGCTCAGCTGTTCTGACAAAATACCATAGACTCGGGACTTCAACAGCAGGCATTTATTGCTCATGGTCCTGGAGGCTGGGAAGTCCAAGCTCCAGATGCTGGAAGATTTGGCTCCTGGGGAGGAGCCCCTTCCTCGATTGCAGATGGCTGCCTTCTCGCTGTGTCCTCACATCGGCGACAGCGATGATCTCTGTGGGGGTCTCTTTCTTAAGGGCCCTGATCCCACCCTCGTGACTCATCACCTCCCAAAGCCCGCCCCCCCGCCCCCAGCCAAGGCCATCAGCTTGGGGATTAGGGCTCCAGCCGATGAGCCTGGAGTGGACAGACAGTCCACAGCACATGCATTCACTGTGTTTACCCAGTTCTGTGGGACCGCATCGCATGGGCAGATCTTGCAACCACCACCACAACCATGACCCAGAGCATCCATCACCGTGAGGCCCCCTGCCACTGCCGCTGGCAATCTGTCCCCTCATTTTGCCATTGGAGATGTTACGTGTAACTTCCAAGGTCGGCTTCTCTCACTCGGCATAATGCCCTTGAGATGCATCCATGCTGTGGCCGGGGTCCACAGTTTGTCCCTTTACATTGTGGGCAGTGTCCCCAGCCCGGATGGACCACAGTCTGTTTTACCATCTACCCGAAGGGCATGTGGGGTCCGGTTGGGGGCTACCACAAAACAGCTGCTATGAACGCCGCGCCTCTTCCCATGCTTGCGGCTCACACACTTCTGCCCCCCGCCCTCTGCCCCCCCCCTCTGGCCCCGCCCTCTGCCCCCCGCCCTCTGGCCCCCGCCCTCTGGCCCCGCCCTCTGCCCCCCGCCCTCTGCCCCCCGCCCTCTGCCCCCTGCCCTCTGCTGCACCCCTCAGCCTCTTCCCATGCTTGCGGCTCACACACCTCTGCCCCCCGCCCTCTGACCCACGCCCTCTGACCCGCACCCCACACTGCAGCAGGAGGGGCGCCCCCATCAGCCGCTTGTGGCGCCTTCCCAGCCTCACCTGGTTGGGTCCCCCCATTCTTGGAGACCCATCACCCTCCTCCGCCTCAGCACATCCCTGCGCTCTCATCTTTGGGTCTTTGCCCTTTCTTTTCCTTGCCTTGGCATGCTCTTCCACCCTTTTTACTGGTCAATTCTCACCCAGTTTCTAGGTCTTCACTTAAGCGCAGTATTTTCTGAAGAGCTTTTCCTGACCCTTCTGCTGTGTGCCCCCGTCTTGCCCCAGGAGACCCTACATCCCCATGGATAACTGCTGTGCACAGCAGGGGGGATGACCTTCTCAGCCCAAGGCTGGCAGCCCTGCAGGGGCCTGGCACGGGGCATCAGGGCACTGTCCTTCGCTGTCGTGTCAGTCCTCCCGGGGGCTGGCTTCCACAGGCGTCTGGGTCCTCCCTTTGGGGAGAAGGCCGGGCTTGGCCAAGATCAGAAGGAGGTCGGGAGGACGTTGCTGGAACAGCCTGGTTGGGGGGGCGGCGTGACCCTGGACACCTGGCTCTCCTCTGCTCTGTGGCCCCGGGCTTGGGGGCAGGGCCAGCCATGCGATTCATGGGGGCCTGGTAGGAATTTTTCCGGCGGCGACAACATGCGGCCCTTCTGAGCATGGGGACCCTCCAGGAGGCCCAGTTCTAGGTTTGCCTCCCTGCCTAGAGAGACAGCGGCCAGCTTCTTGAAGTGGCCTCCCCTTTACTGTTTTATCAACTCACACACCACCTGACATTCTTCGCCCAGAACCACCTCCTCTTGCTGGCCTGACGCTGTGGAGCACGCTGAGCAGCGAGACCACGTAGATCCTTCTGTGGATTTCCACTCGGGGGAACTCGCACCAGCTCAGTGCCTCAGCTTTCTCATCTGTGGAGGGCGTACTGGACCCATCAGGGGCCGCTCTGGGCCCTGGAACAGCCCAGTGTGTCCCCCAGTGTTGCCCTGGCCCAGTTCTGAGGCAAGGCCTCGCAGGGGGCCCCGCAGAGCCCACCCCAAGCCTGGACCGCCTGGACACTGTCCTCATGTCCTCCTGGCCCTCCCATCGAACTCTGTTTTTCTTTCTTCACATGGTGTTTTTAACAAGGATCCCACATACTTGGGCCAAGCCCGGCTGTTACCCTGGAGGCCACCAATAAATTTCGTAGGCAAATAAAATTGACTGAAAATTAGCATAAGAAGCCTTAAATTAACAGGATGTAATTTTATGAGTATCTCACAAACTAGTCAAAGATGTATGTCAGCCTGGGGTGAGTCAACTCCTTCAAGTGTCTTTCATTATATAACGCTACTAATTTTTCTCAAATGTAAGCAATGTGTTTTCTTCCTAAACATTGTGTCCTTTGTTCTCCAATTTGGAAAAATAAATTTCCTTTAAAGCCCTGCTTTGCTCAACCACAAAACAAGGCAGAGAGGCGGGAGCAGAGGTGCCCCAGCCCCCCACCCCGGTCTAGGAAGGCCCCGCCGTGTGCGCGTGGGAGGCTCTTGCTCAGAGCAGAGGAGACTCCAAGTTCAGGGCCACGAAGGCTGGGAGCCAGGAAGCCTCTGACCAGAGGCTGCAAGTGAGACAGAGACACAAACTCCTGCGGCCGATGGGCGTTAGCTGGAGAGAGGCTGACCTTCACCTTCTCCGTGGAGGCCAGGCTTCATCGCCCCAGGGGCTTCGCGGTGGCACACGGCAGCGAAATTCGACCTTTGCTGAGCACATGCCCGGTGCCCGTGCAGGGGCACATGGACGGGGCACCCTGGCTCACCCCCAGGATCTCATAGCGTGGCCAGGGCTGGTGAGGTGACCGGGGCCCCTTGGAGCCCATGGAAGAGGCTCACCACCACCCAAGGGCTGAGAAGGCTGCGGGCAGGGGTTGGGGGTGGGGCGCATTTTGCAGGAAGCGCTGAAAACTGAGCCAGCATGAGCAGGGAGCTGGGGAAGCCATCACAGAGGGGAGAGGAGACAGAGGGCCTTTAGGGCTTGACGGCACAGGGCTAGGAGGACATGATTCCGGGGAAGTCCAGAGCCCACTACGAGGCCCACCCCACAAGCAGTAGGTTCTGGAGAAACAGAGCAGGCGGCGGTTCAAACCTCTGCTCACCCTGATGGCCCCATGTGTCAGGAAGACACGCCCTGGCAAAGCCTTGTGCGGCTGTCACAAGTGCCAGGGTACTACTGAACGACACTTGGAAGAGCAAGCTGGGAGGTCTGACTCAGTTCTGGAGTCTCCTGTTTGGACTCTGGAGTCCTCAGCGTTCAGGTGGTGGTGGTGGTGAGACCAGGTGAGACAGGCGGGGGCTGCAGAGAGGAGGGAGGAGCCAGCCCAGAGCCTGAGGGAGTCAACCTTCAGAGCCAGGTGGAGGGAGCGGGCGCAAGGGAGGCAGTAAGAGGGGGACTCGGGGCTTCACGCCTGGAAGATGAGAGTGGCTGTGAGATCACAGAAAAATATGTCCATTGGTCTCTGCCCCTGGTTCCTGGCCCAGGGCTCCGAAAACCCTTGGAATTTCCTAAGTGGTAAGAGCACTAGGAGCATCTCGTATTCCAGTATTTGGTCATCTGCCCCCAGTTCTGACACTGAGTTCCTAAATCCTAAATGTGTGTCCCATGAATCCCATGTAGGAAGGCTTGGAAAACACAGATGCGGGTCACTTTGGGGGTGCAGTAGGCTCCCCAGGGGTCAAAGCCTGGCTCCATTCAGACTCAAGAAAGATCATGTCACCAAAGAGAGCCTGGTCATCGGGGGAGGTCCCAGAGGTGGCAGGTGGGAGGGGCAGGCTAGCAACGAATGCACAGGGGGTGAGGTCGACATGAAAGTCTCCAGGTGAACCCCAGCCTGCAGGCGGAGCTGGACGTTATGCAATGGCCCATCGAGTTATCTCTGTAAAGAGTTGCCCTGTCCGGCTTGCCACCTTGCTCTGATTCCACGCCAACTTGACACTTGGTCCTGACTTGCCTTCCATGGACATCAGCTGCAGACAGAGAATGCACCAGTCGTGCCCGCACAGGTCTGGGCCACGGGACAGGCGGTGCTCTCACTGAGCATTGGCCCTTTGGCACCAGGTTTGGTGAGCTTGGCTCCAGAGACTGGAGACAGGAAATGCCCTAAGGCAAGGAGAGACAATCCATCAGCCTCCAAGCTCACCAGGGGCCAGAGAACACGTTCCCAGGCTTTTACTGACAGCCCACACCATTACTTCCCGCGCCCTAAACCCCCCGACCCCCCCCCCCCCCCGCGTTCCTATTTTGCAACGCCCGGCTACAGCTCCAATCACGTGCAGCTTTCTCTGCCGAGGGGACACAGCAAAGATGGTGACACATGCCTGGGAACATCCAGCATCGAGCACGTCAACCACCAGCAAATGGTCATCCGGGTGCAGAGCGGGGACAGGCTGCCTCCAGGAGAAAGGAGCTTGTACTTGGACCTGCAGTTAGGAGATGGGGACAGCTCCCAGAGGAGATCACAGAAGTCGGTGTGGGGGAGGTGATGGGGAGAGATGAAATGTGTCCCCCAAAGGCCATTGGCTGATTGGAGGGTGCAGAACTGTCAGAGGTGCTGAGTAGGGGCTGTGTCCGTCTGCGGGGGCTGCCGAGACAGAGCACCACGGGCGGGGGGCTGCAAGGCTGAGGTCAAGGTGCCTGCAGGGCTGGTTTCTCCCAGGCCTCCCTCCCTGGCTTGTAGACACTGCCTTCTCCTCTCCTTGTCCCAATCTCTCCTTCTTATGAGGACACCAGTCATACTGGATTAGGACCCACCGGAATGAGCTCATTTTAACTTATAACCTCTTTAAAGACTGTCTCCGAATATTCTATGTCCTGCGGGTTAGGACTTCAACATAGGAATTTGAGGTGGGGGGTAGGGGATACAATTGAGCCATATCAGAGGATAAAAGTTGTAGCTAACGAATTTGAAAATGAAGAAGAAAGTTTAACCCCCCCCAAGTTCCTTTGGTTTGTGGGGGCTGGAGGTGGTGGGTGAGCCCCCACGACAAGGGTTAACCGACCTGGCCGGTTAATCAGCGTAAGCTTTCAGCAAGGCTTGATGAGTGATAAATGGGAACATACTTCATATCAAGTGCACTAATAATCTTCCCTGAAATCAGCCAAGTATTCATCACGATGATGCTGATTTTCCAGGAAAATTAAATAATTGCAGCCTAGGTGGGTGGACCTTAGTCACCACCTCATTTTCCTGCCCTTGGTGCCATCCTCAAGGGCCCTCACTCAGCTCCTCGCCTCCAGCCCCTGGTTATGGACACTCGAGAAACCTCTTGTTCATGTCCAGACCCAGCAGGACTCGGGCAGCTCCTTCCTGAGGGCTGGTGGGCGGCTGTCACAATTCCACATTCTCTGGACAGGAGCCTTCTGAGTGTCTGTAATAATGGCCCCTCCCGCAAGAGCATGGGGGAGTTAGAAAGGTGGCCAGAACCTTCTCTAGTTTCCAACCCCAGTGAAGTCACAACTTTCAGGATTACAGAGAAGAGGGAAACTGGGGCTGGGGCCCCAACAGCGGTCCTGTATCACTCAGGTTGAGCAAGGTTAGCTCCAGAAACAAGCACCCTCCGCATTTCGGTGGCTTCCCAGCACACATTTGTTTATTTACTTATTTATTTTTTGAGAGAGAGAGAGAGCGCATGCACAAGTTGTGGGGAGGGAGGGGGTAGGGAAAGGGAGAGAAAAACCCAGGCAGGCTCCATGCTCAGTGCAGAGTCCAACGTGGAGCTTGATCCCATGACCCTGAGATCATGACCTGAGCTGAAACCAACGGAGCCACCTGGGCACGCCCCCCCGACCACACGTTTATGTGGCACTCCCCCCACACAGCCCACCTTTGGTGGCCTCGCTTTCTCCAAGTTGCCTTGTTCTAGGACCCTGGCTGTCAGTACAGCCTCCCCCCAGACATTGCTGGCTTTGGGGTCATGGAGGAACACGCACCGGTTCTTAAATCTGCTCCCTGAAAGGGACGTACAACACACCCACCTGCCTTTCATTGGCCGAGTCAAGTCAATGTGGCCACCCTGGTGTGAACTGGGTGGAGAGCGCTATCCTCCAGCAGAGGGGCAGCAAACAGTCAGAACGATGCAAGAACCTGCCACAGGTTCCACGCGTGCCTGACCCACCTTCCTCACACCCCCGGAGAGGTCCCTCCCTGCGGGAAGGCACAGGACGGGTCCAGCATAGCGGAGCGCCCAAGGCGGGAAAGAGGTGGCTTTCTGGGGGTGTCATCAAGACCTTTGCAGTTGGGAGCATCCTTGGAAACCAGCCTCCGCATCTCACTTATGTATTTTTAAATTTGCATCTTAGGTTCAGACACTTGAGTTCATCGTACTCCTGACTTCACGGCACACGACTCCATTTCCTGCCATTAATCTTCATCTTGTCCCCAGTCTGCAAGCCTGGTTCCCCCTCGCCCCCGACCCCAGGTGCTCACTGGAATGTTTCAAATCCATCCTTGAATCCTTGTTTAACTAGAAAACATGTAACTTTCGGGTGTTTTAAGGATTGTTTCAGTTGTAAGTACATTTTGTTGAACTATAAAGCTCCTGTTTCTTACTTTTTTCATTCAACAATATGCCTTAAAAATCTGTCTGTGCTGCTTGTTGCTGAGTACACCACTAACTCGGTGGTTCTCACAGCTATGGAATCCCACTTTATGCATCTTCGTCTGCTCTCTCTGTCCCCAGTGATGGACACAGGCTGTCTCCTCCATCACACGGCCGCAGCACAAGCCCCTCTACATGGCCTCTGGTCCCTGGCCCCATGCATGTACCCAGAAGGGGGCCGGTGAGCTCTGAGCCACACAAGGGCAGCACCAAGCGAGGTGCAGGACCCTCCCCCCACCCCCCACGGCTGCCTGCCTCCCACTCCCACAGCTGTGCCTAGTGAGGGACCCATTTCCTCACATCTCTATCAACATCTGCATTACCCAACCCATCTTTTCACAAAGTTGACGTCTTAGTATTCTTTTTGCATTTCCCCCCAAATTCCCAGTGACATTGAGTATCCCTTCATATGCTTGTTAGCATTTCAGGCTTTTCCTTCTTGGAATTGTCCATCGTTTTCTGCCGGTCACCCGTTTTTTTCTTACTGACTTTGCCAGAGTCCCTTGTATGTTGTAGATAGTAATCTCTGCTCAATTCCGATGTTGTAAGTATCACATTGCAACGTGCCCTCCCCTCCTGCTACCGAGTCTACCTCTCGTTGACCAACATCTCCAGTTCTGATGCCGTTCTAACCACGAGCAACTCACCCAGCGGTTGTGCTTTGTAAAGGACCTCATTTCAGAAGTCCTGCCCCCATCTGTATTAATTTTACAGTTTTATTCCTTACACCCATATAAATTTATATTTTACATCTATTACATATGTTTATATTTAGCCAGTCTAGACTCACTGTGTGTGGCATGAGGTGCTAGGAAACCAATCTAGTGTTTTCCTCTATATAGTGAGTCAATTTTCCCTACACTGAAAATTAATAATTTATCCTCTCCCCTCTGGTTTGTGACCCCACCTCCATCAAATACTATGTTCTGTATGTAATGGGTATGATTTTAAGCTCTCTCTTCTGTTTTTATTACTATGGTGTGGGTAGAAGGAGTTTTAAGATGACCCCAAGAGCCCATCCTGATGCATCTGCTACGCACAATCCCCTCCCCTCGTGTCCCATGGTGGGGTATCGCTCCTGAAGTTAGGTTACTAATCAGTTGTCTTTGAGTTCATCAAAAAGGAGATTATCCACAGGGGCCTGACCAAACCCGGTGAGCCCCTTGAAAAGGCCTGGGCCCTTAATGAAAGACTGATTGCCAGTGCGAGTGGGCCGCACGTGAGGCAGATTCTCCATGTTGGCTCTGAGGAAGGAGAGCCCAGCTGGTGAAGAACGCAGGCGGCCTCTAGGAGCTTAGAGCAGCCCCAGCCAACAGGCAGCAAGAAAATATAGTCAAGGAACTGAATTCAGTGAACAAAATGAATGGGTGTGGAAGTGTGCTCTTCCCTGGGGGCTCCCAGATAGCAACGAAGCAGCCGACTCTGCAGCGTGAGATGCGCCCTGAGCAGAGAACCCAGCCAAGCCCCGCGGACTTCCGACTTAGCCATAAAATAACCAACTGTAAGTCAGTTTGTGGTAATTTGTGACCCAGCAATGGTGGTGAATCCATTGTCTTTGTAGGATGGCTCCTCACCAGGCAGGACAAGCCACCGCCCCCCCACACCCCGGCGCTCTTCTTTCTCCAAACTGACTTAGCAACTGGTGGACATTACGGCTTATGTATATTTAGAAGGAGTGACAATTTTAAGCCTCCATTCAAGTGACCTATCTTTCCATTTTCTTCACGTTTCCCTTCATGTCTATTTGGATGAAGTGTTTGCCCCTTGCCAACATTCATACGTTCATTCATACGTTGAAGCCCTAATCCCCAGTGTGATGGTGTTTGGGGGGTGGTGCTTTCTGGAGGTGAGGAGGGTTAGATGAGGTCATGAGGTCGGGGCCCCCGTGATGGGACTGGTGCCCTCACAGGAGGAGACACGCGAGAACTCTCTCCCTACCGGGTGAGGACCAGCGCGAAGGCAGCCATCTGCAGGCCAGGAGGGGCACCCTCACCAGAACCCGAGAGTGTGGACTTCCAGCCCCCAGAGCACTGGGAGATACGTCCACCTCCGGCCCACCGTGGTTTATGGCCGCTGCCTGGGCAGACGAACGCAGCCCTTCAAATGCTCTCAAATCTCTCTCTTGACTTGTTCATGTCTTCTTCACGTCCTTTACATTTCTTTCTTTTTTTTTTTTTTTAAGATTTTATTTATTTATTTGAGAGAGAGAGAGCATGAGCAGAGGGAGGGGCAGAGGGAGAGGGAGAAGCAGGCTTCCCGCTGAGCAGGGAGCCCGATGCGGGGCTCGATCCCAGGCCCCCCGGATCATGACCTGAGCTGAAGGCAGACGTTTAACCGACTGAGCCACCCAGGCGCCCCTTTGTCCTTTACATTTCCTAAATTTTAATGTCCCCCCCGCCAAAGGTTTCCTGCATTTATTTCTGGCTTAATATTTAGATACTTCATAGTTTTTTGTTCCTCTTGTGAATGTATCTCTTTTTCTATTATATTTCTAATTGGTTAATACTGGTGTAGAAAGCCACTAATTTTAGTAAGTTGATCTTGTGTTCAGCAATCTCGCTAAACTCTATTATTAGTTCCAACCAATTTTCTGTTCACTCTGGTGGGTTTCAGCAGATGATAGGTGCTCTGTACATACCGACAGCTGTGTCTCTTCCCCAAGGATTCTCTGTGTCCTCCTGTCACAGCACAAGCCAGAGCCTCCGGGTTTCTTCCCAACAGTAACAGAAAAAAATCTAGAGTTTACCTACAGAGAATCAGGTTTCCTGTACACTTTTAATGTACGAAACCTCAATCACATTAAGAATGTCTGTTTCTATTCAGTTTCCTGAGAATTTTTTTTTTTAAGATTTTTTATTTTATTTATTTATTTGACAGAGAGAGACACAGCGAGAGAGGGAACACAAGCAGGGGGAGTGGGAGAGGGAGAAGCAGGCTTCCCGCGGAGCAGGGAGCCCGATGTGGGGCTTGATCCCAGGACCTTGGGATCATGACCTGAGCCGAAGGCAGACACTTAACGACTGAGCCACCCAGGCGCCCCTGGTTTCCTGAGAATTTTTAAAACTCACAAGAAGGTGAACTTCATCAGATGATCTGCTGCGTCTATCGAGAGCCATTTTGTTCCTTTAGTCCAATGGTACGGTCATAAATAACACTGACAGAATTTCTGGTGTTAACTTGTTCTTGCACTTCTAGAATAAACTCAACTACGTCACTTTTCAAAATGCACTGCGGGGTTAATTAGCTCGCAGCTTATTTGGAATCGTGCCTCTATTTTTATAAGTGAAGTAGACCCAGTTTTTTCCTCTATTGGCCATATCTGAACTTGGAATAAATGTTATTTTTGCCTCATAAAATGAGTTGGGCAGATTTCCCTTTTTTTTTTTTTCTATTTTCTTGTTTCTGGAACGAGTTCTCTAAGAATGTTTATCTGATCATAAACTGTTTCGCAGAACTTCACATAAAGCTATCTGTGCTTGAGGGTTTCTTGAGGGGAATGTCTTTGCTATTTCAGTTTCTTAAGAGCTCAAGTTCATTACGTTCTTACAGCCCTCCTGTATCTTCGCTTGATGTCTTTGACAGCTTGATCTATTAGTTCCAAGAGGGACATTTTTAATGACAGTTTTAATTGTGTATTTATCTAGTTTGCCCACAGTTTCATTGGTTGTGGCTTCCTGAAGTCCAATGTTATCTCATTAGAAGAACATACGCTTGGGATTGTTATATTTGCCACACAATAATCTTTTCACAGAGGCCTGATTTACAAATGGTTACATGTGCGCATTAGAAGTATACAGCTCAGTGACTCTTGACAGTGTATATACCATGTACCTAATTCCCAAACCAAGACACAGGACGTTGTTGTCACTCCAGACAGCTACCACATACCCCATTCTGGCTACGGTTCTAACTTAACCACAATGGCTCATTTGCCTGTCACTAAACATCATGTAAATGGAATTATATGGTATGTACTCATTTCTTTTTATATTTATTCACCCAACATAATGCTTTGGATACTCACTGATGTTGTTGCATGTATCAATCACACATTCCTTTTCAGTGCAGAATACTCTCCCACCGTATGAATAAACCACAGTTCACTTACCCATTCTCCTGTTGATGGCTACTTGGGCTGTTTCCAGTTCTTAGCAATTATGAATAAAACTCCTACAAATAATTCTATACAAATACTTTATGGTTTCATGTTTTCACATCTCTTCGGTAAGTACCTGAGAGTGGAATTGCTTGATCATTGGTAACTGTATATTACTTTTATAAGAAATTATCAAAGAATTTTTCACAGTAGTTATATCGTTTGAGACTTCACAGCAATTAAAGAGAAGTCCAGTTGTCCCATATCCTCATCAACACTTGATATTGTCAGTTTTTAATTTAGTCATTCTGTGGGTATGAAATGGACTAAGCTCATGATGGTATTAGATTGCATTTCTCTGATCACTAAAAATGCTGAATACCTTTTCATGAACATATTGGCTATTTGTGTATGTGTGTGTGTATATATATATATTTTTTAAGTATCTATGGGAATCTTCTATTTTATATGGCTATCTTTTTAGTTTTGATTTGTAGGAGCTCTGTATATATTCTGAATATAAGTCCTTTTTCAAATACATGTATTGTAAATATTTTCTCCCAATCTGTTGCTTGCATTTTCACTTTACTAAAGGAGTCTTTTAATGAGCAGAACAGAAATCTTTAATTTTTATGAAAGCCCGCTTACCGTTTTTTCCTTTTATGGTTACCATTTTTGGAATCTAAGAAGTTGTGCTTACACCAAGGTCTCAAAGATATTTTCCAATGATTTATCTTCTAAATTTAGATCTATGATCCACATCAAAATAATTTCTGTATGGTATGACGTTGGAATCAAGATTCATTTTTTCCCATATGAATATCAAGTTGTTCCAGAATCATTTGTTGGAAAGAGTTTCCTCTCCCCATAGAATTATGTTGGAGCTTTTATCACATTTCAATTGGCATATACGCATGAATCTGTTTCTAGACTCTATATGCTGTTACATGGATCTATTTGTCTAACCACATGCCAATACCATACTGAAATAATTACTGTAGCATTATAGCAATGCTTGAAATCAAGTGGTGTGAGTCCAAAAACACTGTTTATCTTTTGCATGCTTATGTTGGCTACTCTGGGTCCTTTATATTTCCATGTAAATTTTTAACAGCTTTATTGAGATATAATAATTTATGTACAATTAACTGGGTATATTTTAAGTGTACAATTTGACTGGATCTCATATATATTATATACATATAATATATATGCATCTGTAAAACCATCACCACTATCAGGAAAACGAGCACACACACATCACCCACAAGAATTTTCTTTTGCCCCTCTGTAATCTCCATATTCCTCCTGAACCTCCCTCCAGGCCACCGCTGATCTGCTTTCTGCGCTACAGTCCGTAGGTATTTCCTAGAATTTACGTAAATGGAATCATGCTATATGTATGCTTTTTTTTTTTTTTGGTCTGATAGCTTTCACTCAATTTTTAAAATATGTATACATCTTGTTAAGCGTATCAATAGTTCTTTTACTACTCAGTAGTATTCTGTTGTATGAATGTACTAAAATTTATGTATCCATTCCCCCTTTGCTAGAGAATTGGGTTGTTGCCCATTTGGAGGTGTTACCAATAGAGACACGGTGAGCATTCATGAACAAGCGATCGTGTCAACAGACACTTTCTCTCCAGATGTGTAAATACCTGGGAATGGAGCGGCCAGTGCCTACGGCAGAGGTACGTTTAACTTTCTAAGGAAGTGCCAAATGGTGTTTCAAAGTGGTTGTACCATTTCACGTTCCCACTGGCTGTGTGGAAGAGTTTCAGTTGCTCTGCGCGTTTTGTTAACACTTGGTGTGGTCAGTCTTTTACATTTTAGCCGTACGAGCAGGTATGCTGTGATATTTCACGGTGGTTTTGATTTTTCAGTTTACTACTGATGTTTAGCATATATTCAAGTGCTTATTTGCCATCTATATGTCTTCTTTGCTGAAGTGTATATTCAAATCTTTGGTCCATTTTAAAAATTAGGTTGCATTTTCTTATTATTGAGTTTTGAGAGTTTTTATAGATTCCAGATAACAAGCTCCTTTTCAGATACCTGCTTTGACAATGTTTTTTCCTTATCTGGAACTTGTCCTTTCATCCTGTTAACAGTGTCTTTTGAAGAGCAGTTTTTTACTTTGATGAAGTATAATTTATCAATTTGTTCTTTTAGAGACCAGGCTTTTAATGCCACATCCAAGAAATCTTTGCCTAACTCAAGGTGACAAAGATTTTCTCTTATATTTTCTCCAGAAGATTTATGGTTGAAGTTTTGCATTTAGGTTTAAGACCCATTTTGAGTCAATTTTTGTACACAGTGCAGGTTATGGACCAAAGTTCAATTTATGAGATATGAATGTCCAATTGATCTAGCACCATTTGTTGAAAAGACGATCCATTTCCCCACTTTTAAACCTCTGTCGAAAATCAATTTTCTATGCATTTGTGGGTCTAATTCCAAACTCGTTCTTCTGTCCCATCAACCCATTTGTCTATCTTGTGGTCAATATCCCACTATAGTTTTTTTTTTTTTTTTTTTTTTAGATTTTATTTCTTTATTTGACAGAGAGAGACACAGCGAGAGAGGGAACACAAGCAGGGGGAGTGGGAGAGGGAGAAGCAGACTTCCCACTGAGCAGGGAGCCCGATGTGGGGCTCGATCCCAGGACCCTGAGATCATGACCTGAGCCGAAGGCAGACGCTTAACGACTGAGCCACCCAGGCGCCCTCCCACTATAGTTTTTTAATAGCTCTTGAAATCGGGTGGAGTTAGCCCCTTGAATTTATTATTATGTTTCAGGGTTGTTTTGGCTATTTTAGTCCGTCTGTATTTCCGTGTAAGTTTTAGAATCAGCCTTTCCATTTCTATAAAACAAACAAATAAACAAACAAAAACTAAAAACACAACTGGTTGGGGTTTTTATTGGGATTGCATTGAATCTATAGATGAATTTGGGATGAGTGGAATTTTAACTTTATTGAGTTTTCTGATCCATGAACGAGGGGGCTCCTCTCTCACAGGGGCTCCAATTGCATGTATATTAGACTACTTGAAGGTACAGCATATTCCACTTAAAGTTTTTCTCTGTGCATGTCATTTTGGGTATTTTTTTATTCCTATATATGGAAGTTTACTCCCTTTTCTTCCGCTATGTCTAATATGCTGTTAATTCCATCCAGGATATTTTTCATCCCAGACATTGTAGTTGGCATCTCTAGGTTTTCCATTTGGGTCTTTCATATTCTCCATGGCTCTACTTAACATTCATTCATTCATTCAAGGGGGGAGGGGCAGAGGGAGAGGGAGAGAGAGAATCCCAAGCAGGCTCCACGCCCAACACAGAGCCCAGTGAGGGGCTCCATCTCACAACCCTCAGATCATGGCCTGAACTGAAATCAAGAGTCAGACGCTGAACTGACTGAGCCACCCGGGCGTCCCTCTACTTAACTTTTAAACATATGGAATACAGTTATAATAATTGCTTCGATGCCCTTATCTGTTAATTCTAGCATCTGTGACAGCTCTGGGTTGGTTTTGACTGATTATTCTTCTCACTGTGGGACTTATTTTTCTGCTTCTTTGCATGCCTGATAATCTTTGATTGGATTCCAGACCTTGGGAATTTTATCTTGTTGGGTACTGGATTTCTATAAATATTCTTCAGCTGTGCTCTGAGATGCAATTAAATTGCTTGCAAACTATTTGATCCTTTGGGTTTTGTCTTATGATCTGTCAGGTGAGACCAGAGCTGTGTTTAATCTAGGGCCAGGGCTGGTACTAAGATGAAGAAAGCAAGGTGCCTGGGGTGCAGAATTTAGGGAGGTACTTGTGCTCAGGGTCATGCAAGTGCAGGACCTCCTTAAATGTTGTGTTGTATGGGGCTCACTAGGGGACTCACCCTAGTCCTAGCCCTCACTATGGCTAATTATTTGCCACCACTCAGGTAAGACCTAAGTACTTTAACCAAAGCTCCATGAATTATGACAATTTTCCCACCTGGCTGTTGGAAGAGGAATATTCCCAGTTCTGTGGGAGCACCAGGCACTGTCCCCAGCCTTGGCTAATTTCCTCACATGAATATGCTGATCAGCACTGAGCTGAATATTCAGGGGGACCCTCTGCATACATCTGGGGTTCTTTATATTGCCTTCTCCTTTCTGACACTCTGCCCTGTGAACTAGGCTCCTTGGTCTACCTGGGCTCTCATCCTGAACTCCTCAACTTAGGGAGTCTGCCCAGCTCTGCCTGGGCTCCCCAAAACTGTATCACAGCCTACAAATTGTCTCAAGGTAATAGTCTGGGACAACGTAAGGATCACCTCATTTGTGTCCCATCTCTCAGGGATCACTGTCCTTCCTTGCCTGATGTCTAAGGTCTTGAAAAACATTTTTTCATGCTTTCTTGTGTTGTTGCTATTGCTGCTGTTATTTCAGATGAAAGAGTAAACTTGATCCCTGTTATTTGATCTTTGCTGGAAGAGGAAGTCTATTTCTGGGCGCCTGGGTGGCTCAGTTGGTTAAGCGACTGCCTTCGGCTCAGGTCATGATCCTGGAGTCCCTGGATCGAGTCCCGCATCGGGCTCCCTGCTTGGCGGGGAGCCTGCTTCTCCCTCTGACCCCCCCCCCATGTGCTCTCTCTCTCTCTCATTCTCTCTGTCTCAAATAAATAAATAAAATTAAAAAAAAAAAAAGAGGAAGTCTATTTCTATACAAATTTTAGAATCAATTTATAAATTTCTGTCAGAACGTCTGCTGGGATGACTGAGATTGTGTTAAATCTGTAGATTAATATGGAGAGAATCGCTATCTTAATAACATTGAGTCCCCAAGTCCACGAACACGCCGTAGCTCCCCATTTATCCCAGTTTTCCTTAATTTATGAACAGAGTATTTTCACTGTTTTAATTTTATTCTTAAGAAGTTAGTGTTTCATGTTCTTTTAAATGCTATTGTTTGCATTTCATTTTTTAATTGTTTCCTGCTAGCATCTAGAAATAAAATTTATTTTTGTGTACTGACATCACGGACCTCAATTCCTGAAACCTTGTTATATTTTTTTATTTAAATTCAATTAGCCAACATATAGTACATCATGAATTTTTGATGTAGTGTTTAATGATTCATTAGTTGCATAACACCCAGTGCTCATCAGATCACATGCCCTCCTTAATGCCCATCACCCATTTCCCCCAGTGCCCCCACCCCCTCCCTTCTGCAACCCTCAGTTTGTCTCCCAGAGTCCAGAGTTTCTCATGGTTTGTCTCCCTCTCTGATTTCTTCCCATTCAGTTTTCTCTCCCTTCCCCTAAGGTTCTCTGCGCTATTCCTTATGTTCTACATATGAGTGAAACCATATGATAATTGTCTTTCTCTGAATGACTTATTTCACTTAGCATAATACCCTCCAGTTCCATTCATGTCGATGCAAATGGTAGGTATTCATCCTTTCTGATGACTGAGTAATATTCCATTGTATATATGAACCACATCTTCTTTATCCATTCATCTGTTGAAGGACATCTGGGCTCCTTCCACAGGTTGGCTATTGTGGACATTGCTGCTATGAACATTGGGGTGCATGTGCCCCTTCTTTTCACTACATCTGTATCTTTGAGGTAAATACCCAGTAGTGCAATTGCTGGGTCATAGGGTAGCTCTATTTTTAACTTCTTAAGGAAACTCCATACTGTTTTCCAGAGTGGCTGTACCAGCTTGCTATATTAACTTATCACTTCTAGTAGGGTTTTTGTGTTTTTTCATAAATTCTTTAGAGATTGTCATATACAGAATCACATCATCTGAGAACAAAGAAAGTTATTTCTTGCTTTCTAATCTTTGTCTTTTATTATTTCCTTGCTTTATTGCAATTTCTATGACCTCCAGAATGGGTAGTATCAAAAAGACAAGAAATAACAAGTGTTGGTGAGGATGTGGAGAAAAGGGAATCCTTGTGCATTGTTGGTGGGAATGCAAACCGGTGCAGCCACTGTGGGAAACAGTATGGACGTTCCTCAAAAAAACTAAAAATAGAAATACCCTATGATCCAGCAGTCACACTACTGGGTATTTACCCAAAGAAAACAGAAACACTGGTTTGAAAAGATATATGCACCCTTATGTCTATTGCAGCATTAAGTACAATACCCAAGATCTGGAAGCAATCTAAATGTCCATTGATAGATGAATGGCTAAAAAAGATGATATATATATTATGGAATATTACTCAGCCATAGAAAAGAGTGAAAAGAATCTTGCCATTTGCAACAACATGGATGGAGCTAGAGAATATAATGCTAAGTGAAATAAGTCAGTTAGAGAAAGACAAACACCATATGATTTCACTTAATATGTGAAATCTAAAAAACAAAGCAAATGAACAAATAAACAAAGAACAACAACAAAAGAGAAGCAGACTCATAAATACAAAGAACAAACTGGTGGTTGCCGGGGTGGGGGGTGTTAGTGGGGGGATGGGCAAAATAGGTTAAGGGGATTGAGACGTACAAACTTCTAATTATAAAATAAATAAGTCATGGGGCTGAAAAGTACAGCATAGGGGACACAGTCAATACTGTTGTAATAACTGTGTGTGGTGATAGGCAGTAACTACTTATTGCATGTAATGTATACAACTGTCAATTCACTATGTTGTATACCTGAAACTAACATAATATTATATGTCAATTACTCTTTAATTTAAAAAACCACCGAACATGCATTCCTGAAATAAATGTAATTTGGTCATTACTTATTATCATTTTATATAGGGTTAGATTTATTTGCTAATATTTTGTTGAAAAGTTTTGTATCTAGTTCCTGAGCAATATGGGTCTACAATTGTCTTTTTCTTTAACTCTGTTCAGGCTTTGCTATCAGTTGTATGCTGGGCCTCACAAAATGAGTTGGGAAATGTTCATGCCTATTTTCTGAAAAAGTTTGTGTAGCCTTGGTATTATTTCTTCCTTAAGTGTGATAGAGACAAAAAAATGAAGCCATCTGGGCCTGGAGTTTTGTAAGCCTTAAATTATAAGTTCATGTTCCATAATAAATAAATGTAGGGATATTCAGGTTTTCTGTTTCTTCTTGTCTTAGCTTTAATCAGCTGAGTTTTTCAGGGGAATTTTCCATTTCATGTAGGTTGTTAGATTCATTTGCATAAATTTGCTCATGATAGCCCCTTATTGTCTTCGTAGTATCTATAAAACAAAACTGATGATTCCTCTTTCATTCCTGATATTGGTGATTTTTTTTCCTCCATTTTTAGAAAAATCAATATTGCTAGATTTTTATGAGTTTTAATAATATTTTTAAAGAAACAACCCTTGGGTTTGTTGGTTTTCTGTATTGCCTGACCATATTCTATTTAATTCATTCTCATGCTATCTTAAGACAGAAGATATGGTCATTGATTTCAAATTTTTATTCTTTTCTAACATTAGCACTTTAAATTATAATGTTTCTCTAAAAGTGATTGAGCTGAATCCCATGTATCTTTTGAAATAAACCTATAAATTTTAAGGATAATTTTAGATTTACCAAAAAAGTTGCAAATACAGTACAAAGAGCTCCCATATACCCAACACCCAGTGTCCCTGTTAATATCTTGTGTGTATGATGTAAATGTACATATACATCCATGATAGATTTGTCATAACTAACAAACTGATCTTGATATATCATTATTAACCAAAGTCCATATTTTATGTGGATGTCCTTGGTTTTTGCATAATGTCCTTCTTCTGTCCCAGGGTCTCATCAAGGACACACATAAAATCTGATCATCATGTCTCCTAAGGCTCTTCTAAATGGAAATCTTTCAGATTTTCCTTGTTTTTAAAGATCTTGACAGTTTTGAGGACGACTGGTCAGGTATTTTGTAACTGTGTGCACCCCACACATTTTGAGATGTTGTGTCTTCATTCCTATCAAATTTAAGAGTTTTTCTAATTTCTGTTGCCATTTTTTCCAGCCACTGGTTACTTAGAAGTGTATTGTTTCATTTTCTCACATTAGAGGACTTCTAGTTACCTTTTCCGTGTTGGTTTCTGGTTTATTTCCATTGTGGTTAGAGAGCTTACTCTGCATTAATCCTACCTTTTGAAATACACTGAGATTGGCTTTATGACACAGCATATGTTCTCTGTTGGTGACATTTCATGGGCAATTGAAAAGAATGTGTATTCTACATTTGTTGGATGTGGCAGTCTATAAATGTCAATTGTATCAATATGGTTGAGAGTATTATTCAAATGTTCTATAGATTATAGATTTTTGATCTATGGGTTCTATAAATTTCTGAAAGAGGAAAGTTGCAGTCCCCAACTATGAATTTGGATATGCTTATTCCTGGTCAATTTTTGCTTCATGTATTTTGACCCTGTTTTAAAGGTGCAAATGTACTTAGGATTATGTGTCCTCCTAATGAACTGATACTTCTAGTATGAAGTGTCCCTCTTTATCTCTGGTAGAATCTTTTTACATCAAACACAACTATTGATACTGTTGAGTTTAAATAAACCACCTTGCTATTTGTTTTCTATTGATCCCTCTTGTTCTTTTTGTTTGTTCCTCCTTTCCTGCCTTGATCAAATATATTTAGCAATCTAGTCCATCCCACATTTTGGATTTGGGACACATCTGTGCATCATACTTTTTGTGGTTACTATAAGAATTACAACATATAGTCACATTCGCCTTGAATTAATATTGTACTGCTTTATATATAAAAATCTTAAAATAGTATATTTTTATATGACCCTTTCCCATCCTTGGTGCCATTGTGTATATTTCATTTCTACACATTAATAAACACATTAAATTGTTATAAAAGCAATCGCTAGTTTTAAGGAAATTAACAAAAAAATAGTCTCTTTATTTACTTAGTGTTTGTTATTTTCAGTGCTCTTCACTCCCTTCTGTAGGCATAGGTTTCTACCTAGTTTTATATCCCTGCATCCTAAAGAACTTTCTTCAGCATTTCTGTTTCTTTTTCTTCTTCTTCTTTTTTTTTACAACTTTTTATTTCAGGACTCTTTTACACTTTTGCTTTTGTTTTAAACAACTTTACAATAAACTACACATGTTTAATGTATGCAGTTTTATAAGTTTGGACATATGATACACCTGCGGAGCCATTGTCACAATCAACATAATAGATCTATCCATCACCTCCAAAAGTGTCCTTGTGTCCCTCTGTGCATGTGTGGTAAGAACTCTTAACATGAGCTCTAGTCTCTTCACAAACTTTCAAGTGCATATACAGTATTGTCCATTATCAGCTCTATGCTGTCCAGCAGATCTCTTGAACTAATTCATCCTGCATAACTGAAACTTCACACCAGTTGAACAACACTCTTCATTTCCCCTCCTCTGAGCCTGAATTTTGAAAGCAGCAAGAGAAAAGAAAAACTCATCACATACAAGGGAGCAACCAGGAGACTATCAGTAAATTTCTCAGCAGAAACCTGGCAAGCCAGAAAAGAATGGAATGATATGTTCATATATAAAAAGTAAACAACTGCCAACCAAGAATACTTGGCAAAGCTGTCTTCAGCAATGAAGGAGAATAGGAAAAAAAAAAATGAAGGAAAAAAGGAAGAAAGGGAAAATAAAGTCTTTCCCAGACAAACAAAAGCTGTGGTAGTTTATCACCACTGGATCTAACCAACACATATGGAAAAATTCACCCCAAAGCAGAAAAATAACAGTTTTTCCAAGCATACCTGCAACATTCTCCAGGAGAGATCATGTGCTAGGCATAACAAAATTCTCAATAAATTTAAAATAATTGAGATAATCTAAAGTATATTCTCTGACCATACCAGAATTAAATTAAAAATCAACAACAGAAAGAAATCAGAGAAATACTGATATACTTGGAAATCAAACATCACATTTCTAAATAATGCATGGGTCAAAAAAATATTAAAAAGGAATTTAAAAAATAGAAAACAAAATGAAAATATGACATTAAAATTTATGTGATGTAACTAAATCAATGTTTAGCAAAAGATTTTAGATTTAAAATCTTATATTGGAAAGGAAAAAAACTTAACACAGTAAAGAATGAAAGAAGGGATGTCACTATAGGAATTCCAGAAAGTAAAAAGGAAGATTATGAACAATTTCATGGCAAAAACTTAAAGGGATCTATAAAATTACTGTGAGAATTAATAAGCAAGTTTAGCGAGGTCACAGGATGTAAGATCAATATATCAAAAAATCAATTGTATCTCTATATACCACCAATGAAAAATCTGAAGACAAAATTAGGAAAACAATTTCACTGACAAAAGCATCAAGAAATATTTAGGAATAAATTTAAGAAGGGAAATGCAAAACCTTTGCCCTAAAAACTATAAAACGTTGGTAAAAGAAATCAAAGTGGACCTAAATTGAATGGAGCCATATACCATGTTCATGGATTGGAAGACAATATTCTAAAGATGGGAATTGTTGCTTTCAGTTTTTCACTGTTGAGTATGATGTTAGCTGTGAGCTTATCATTCATGGCCTTTATTATGTTGAGTTACATTCCTTCTATACCTAATTTCTTGAGTTTCTATCATGGATGTTGAATTTTGTCAAATGCTTTTTCTGCATTGACTGAGATGATCATGTAATTTTTATCCTTCATTCTGTTAAAGTGGTGTGTCACATTTGATTTGTGTATGTTGAGCCATCTTCACATCCCAGGGATAAATCCTACTTGGTCATAGTGGATGATTCTTTTAATGTGCTGTTGAATGGTTTGCTAGTATTTTGTTGAGGATTTTTGAGCTTATCAGGGACATTGTCCTATAATTTTCTTTTCTTGTAGTGTTCTTATCTGGCTTTGGTATGAGAGTAATACTTGTCTTATAAAATGAATTTGAAAGTATTCTCTTCAATTTTTTGGAAGAGTTTGAGTAGGACTGGCATTAATTCTTTCCTAAATGTTTGGTGGAATTCACCCATGAAGCCACCTGATCCTGGGCTTTTCTTTAATGGGAGATTTTTTTATTACCATTTCAATCTCCTTATTCATTCTTAGTCCGTTCAGATTTTCTATTTCTTCCTGATTCAGACTTGGTAGGTTTTATGTTTCTAGGAATTTATACATTCCTTCTAGATTATTTAATTTGATGGCATATAGTTGTTCATATTCGCCTTCTATGGTCCTTTGTGATTCTATAGTATTGGCTGTAATGTTATTATGTAAGTCCTCTCTCTTTTATTCTTGGTTAGTCTAGCTAAACAATCCTAAAATTTATATGGAACCACAAAACACCCCAAACAGCCACGGCAAACTTGAGAAAGAAGAATAAAGTGGGAGGCATCACTCTTCCTGATTTTAAACTATATTACAAAGCTAGTAATCAAAACAATATAACAGTGGCATAAAAATAAACCACAGACCAATGGAATAGAACAGAGAGCCCAGAAATAAACCTATGCATATATGTTTAACTCATCTTTGACAAGGGCACCAAGAATACACAACTGGGAAAGGATAGTCTCTTCAATAAATAGTGTTGGGAAAAGTGGATATCCACATGCAAAAGAATATAATTGGACCCTTATTTTACACCACACACAAAAAATTAATTCAAAAAGTATTAAAGACTTAAATGTAAAATCTGAAATTATAAAACTCCAAGAAGAAAACAGAGGGGGAATAAAAACCATGACATTGGTCTTGGCAATGATTTTTTTTTTTTTTATAAGACACCAAAAGCAGAGGCAAAAAAAGAAAGAATAAACAAGTGGGACTACATCAAACTGAAAAGCTTCTGTAGAAGAAAGGAAAGAATGAACAAAATGAAACAAGCAACCTACAGAATAGGAGAAAATATTTACAAAGCATATATCTGATAAGGGGTTAATATCCAAATATATAAGGAACTCTTACAACTCAATAGTAAAAAAATAAGAACAAAAATAATTCAATTAAAAATGGGCACAGGACCAGAATAAACATTTTTCCAAAGAAAACAGGCAGATGGTCAACAGGTACATGAAACTATGCTCACCATCACTGATTATCAGGGAAATGCAAATCAAACCCAAACGAGATATCACCCTGCATGCATTAGAATGACTACTACTAAGAACACAAAAGATAGGGGTGCCTGGGTGGCACAGTCAGTTAAGCATCTGCCTGTGGTTCAGGTCATGATCTCAGGGCCCTGGGATCAAGCTCCGCATCGGGCTCCCTGCTCAGAGGGAAGTCTGTTTCTCCCTCTCCCTCTGTCCCCCCTCCCTGCTTGTTCTCTCTCTCTCTCTCTCTCAAATAAATAAATAAAATCTTCAAAAAAAAAAAAGAACACAAAAGATAACTAGTGTTGATGAGGATGTGAAGACATTGGAGCCCTCGTGCACTGTTGGTGGGTAAACTGGTGTAGCCACTGTGGAAAACAGTACACAGCTTCCTTGGAAAATTGAAAATAGTACTACCATATGATCCAGCAATCCCACTTCTGGGTATCAATCCAAAGGAAATGCAATCAGGATCTCTGCGCCCCCCATGTCATTGCAGGATTACCTATAACAGCCAAAACACGGAAACAACCAAAATGACCATCAATGAATGAATGAAGAAAATCAATATATAATATATCAAAAATATATGAAATATTCATCCATGAAAAAGAAGACATCCTACTATTTGGGACAACATGGATAAACCTGGAGGACATTATGCTGAGTGAAATAAGCCAGATACAGAAAGACAAATACTGTATGTTTCCACTTGGATGAGGTCTCTAAAGTAGTCAAACCAGGGGCACCTGAGTGGCTCAGTCAGTTAAGCGTCTGCCTTCAGCTCAGGTCATGATCTCGGGGTCCTGGGATCAAGCCCCACATCGGGCTCCGTGCTCAGCAGGGAATCTGCTTGTCCTTCTGCCCCTCCCCTGCTCAGGCTGTCTCTCTCTCTCTCTCTCAAATAAATGAATAAAATCTTTAAAAGAAAATAAAGTAGTCAAACTCATAGAAACAGAGTTTAGAATGGTAGTGACCAGGGGCTGGGAGTGGGGGATGTGGGGAGACAGTGAAAGGGTTACACACTTTCGGTTATAAGATGAAGTTCTGGGATCTAAGGTACAGCATGGTGATTCTGGTTAGTAATAACGTATTGTAAGCTTGACATTTGCTAGGAGAGTAGATCAGAAGTGTTCTTGCCTTCTGGTTCTCCCAAGCAGGCGGCAGGGTGGGAAGCCATCGCGGGTTGCCGGCTCCATCCCCTGAACCAACCCCTGGAGTCACCACCTAAGGGAGGTGGGGGCTGATGGGCCTCTGAGAGGAGCCACCGTGAGGGGAGCCTTGGGCTGTGATCGGGATCCCCCCAGGCCTGGGCCCTCAGGATTCTCCCTGCACCTCGCCGCCTCCTGTGCAGGCACCTGGCTGCCTCAGCCTCCACCCTCCATGCCTGGTGCCCACAGGGGTGCTGGTCATCTGGCTGCTGTGGCCCGGGAGAGGCGGGGTGGTGGCAGGACGGAGGAGAGGGGCGCATGCTCTCGCGTGGACTTGGCTCTGGTGTCTGGGGGTGGTGGGGCGTTGAACTCAACAAGGCCAGTGAGAATGGAGAAGGGAAGAGAGGCTATAAAAATACCATCTCCCCGTCCAGCTGGTTCAATGGGACTTTGGGGATGGGAGGTATCCCACAAGTAAACAAATACAAGGTCTCCTACCCATGTAACAGGATAAGATGGAAAGCACATTATGTGATGAAACCCTATTTAAAAGGCGCAAGTCAAAACAAATAAATTAATTTTGTATTACGAAACAATTACAACAGTGCCCACTGCCCTCGTCCCCCACCTCCTACCCCCGCCTCCAACTAGAGGTCTTCTTTCTGGCTCGAACCCTGGGGTTTTGGCAAAATTTAAAATGGCTTCAGTACAGCGTGTGCCTTTGGACCCAACCCGGCTGGCTTTATTACGTGCATGGACTAGCGGCACGTTGTCTGGCGGGCTTCCCCAGCCCGGCACCCTTTCTTGCTCCCAGAGACAGAATAGGGGCAGCTGAATCTGCCCCACTAGGCTGCCCCCCACCCCCCAGGCCAGCCTGGTGACCTGCTGGGAGTGGTGGCCCGCAGTGATTTGCACTGTTTTCCTTCCCTCCTGCCCCCAGGCTGATCCCTGCCAGGTCTCCCCTCCCTTTCACATGACTTGTCCCATCCCTAACCTCCTTCCCCTCCCCCACCTTTCCTGCCTCCCAAGGAGACACCTGAGAGATCTGCTCTGTTAGGGTTGGGAGCCCTCACTCAGCCTGCCGGGGCCCTAGAGTGCTCTGCTCTCCCTTCCAGAGTCAGTTTAAATTCAGTCGAAATGCCGTGCTCTCTGGGAGGCTGAGGTGTGCCTAATGTCCCTGCAAGGCGCCTCCATCCCAATCCCTTGGACCTGCGACTATGTTACTTACATGTCAAGGGCGAAATTAAGACTGCAGGGAGAGTTAAGGTTGCTAGCCCACTGACCTTAAAAGAGGGAGGCGATCCAGGATTCTCCAAGTGGGACTCAGTGTCATCCCAGGGGTCCTTATAAACGTGAATGAGGCAAGCAGGAGAGGAGGCTGAGCAGGATCCGGCCTGCCTGCCCATGCTGGCTCTGAAGATGGAGGAGGGGCCACGAGCCAAGGGGCACATGTGGCCTCCAGAAGCTGGCAACAGCCAGAGAACAGATTCTCCCCTGGAGCCTCCAGAAGGAACTCGGCCCTGCCAAGCCCTCAGTTTTCTCCTAGGGAGACCCATCTCAGAGCTGGCCTCTGGACTCTAAGGCACTGTAGCCTCCACGTCAGGGGTAATCTGTTGTAGCGGCGAGGGGAACCCGGGACAAAAGTCTTCTCCCCCAGGACGAGGAAGGCAATCCCTCTGTGGGCTCCACTGAGTCCAGAGCAGGTCTCTGGATGCTGCTATTTTGACGGGACATTCTGTAACGGCTGAAAGAACAAGCCGATAAACTCACAGCTTTTCAAACATGTCCAGGTAGAGTAAGCCCAGTCCCAGCCTTCACCCCTCCCTCGGCCTTGCTCTGTCCTTGACCCGCACACATCTCAGGGCCGTGCTAAAGAGTGACAGGGCCGGCTTCCTCCCTGAGGAGGGAGCTCTGGGCGGGGGCTCCAGAGCCGGGGCGGGGGTCCCGGAGCGGACCGCTGCCATCACCTGGTGAATGACCAGCTCTGTGGCCAGGGTGTCCTGCCCAGAGCACAGCCCTCTGGGGGCCCCTGTGGCACCATCTGGAACCGTTTGTCTTGCTGTCTCTCTGGGTGCAAGGGGGGTGGCTGATTGATCGCTGAGTGCCCAGAGCCAGAGCCGACACACAGCAGGGGCTCCGGGAATGTAGGCGCCAATCAGTCAATCAACAAATCAATCAGTCAGTCAATACACATTTAGCAAAACCAAAAGACGGTTTCAGAAGAACGTCCAAGTCTGCAGCATCGCATTCTCCTTATGGAGGACCGCTTCTGAGCTGGCCTCTCTCTCACCTGGGCCAGGCTCTCTGAAATGCATCGCCATTTCATACCTGCCCCCTCTCCCGGCTTCTGGACCAGCCTCCCCTGTCCCCTGAACCCAGGCACCCCAACAGGTGAGCCCTCACCTGCCCCCTGCACCCTGGGCAGACCCACAGCATGCCCACTTCAGGACTCTCACCTACTCCTGGTCCTCCACGTCCCCAGCATCCAGCTCCAGAGAAGGCCCTGCGCAGGTTCCCCAGCAGGGTTCTCCTAGGCAGGGAGGGCACTAGGCCCAAGCCAGCACTCTGCTGATGGGCTCCAGCAAGGCTATAGTTTTGATGCTATTATATTTGCATTATCCATCCTCATTTCCTCTTAACTTTCCCCCCATTTGCTGTTTTGCTGAATTAATGAAAAGAGTGGATACCTTGTGCCCCCTTCTCTCTGGACGCTGAGTGTGGTATGATGAGATTCTGTTAACGTGGCTCTGTCCTTGGAGCCAGGCTGGACCTGGCGGGGGGGACACTGTATCCCCAGGAGTCCATGGTGGGGATGGGAAGTAGGATTCAGGGGCCCAGGATGCTGGGTCTCCCCACGTGGATGAGTGACCCGCCCTGAGTGGAGAGGAGGTAGGGGTGTCAGTGGTCACAAGAGTGACGAGGCTTTGCTCTCTCACGTGGCAAGACGGGCCACTTCGTGTCTGGGGCCAAGAGACAGCTACATAGACTCTGGAACCGAGTGTCCTGAGCTCCCTGAAAACCCCATTGCTTGCAATCAAAGTCAGATCAATAATTGCAAAAAACGGAGCCTGGCTCCTTCCCGGCTACCCTTCCCCACTGTCTCTGGGGCGCTCAAGCTGACGGCCTCCCCCCAGTAGCAAGGAGGAGTGTCGGTGATGACTGGACTAGGAGTGCAAGCCCAGCCTCATTCATTCACGCTGGAGACGGGGCCTTCCTGCCTCTCCCCCTCCCTGCCGCAGTCAGTCTTGGATCATTCACTTCCAGACCCAAGCAGCGGCCCCCAAACGGGACAGTGATGTCACTTCCCTCCCCCTTGTCCCAGCCTCCAGCCCCTGACATGAACAGGTCCTCAAAGGACTCCCCAGGGAGGCCTGACAGACAGAGAAGGTGAGGGGCGAGATGCAGGAATTCTTCCTAAGGAGCCAAGGAACTTTCTGGCACTGGCGATTCTCACAGGGCAGCCGGAGCTCGTAGCCAGCAGGCCGGCATGACTCTGACTAACGGGTGTGGACGTCCCAGGAGGACCAGTCATCATCAGAACAGGCTGTTTGCCCGTCAGGGAGAGGGTGAAAGTGTCCCCTAAAGGCTGCACGAAGCTTTTCCAGAAGCTTCTACCGGAAGCAGCACACAGCGGGTCTGATGGAGAAGGTGGGGAGAGGGCCAGGGCCAACGGCAGGGAAAAGAAAACCCAAACCCACACCAAGTCTTGTTTTTGATTTACCTGCGCGATTCCTGGGCTGAAAATTGCACAACCGAATTCCATCCATATACGGTGTAACAGGTTCCCTGACAGAAGTATCGGTGGTAAACACACTGGCGCCCTGCTCTCCCAATTACAGCGAAGTTCATCGGCGTGTCACAAGGAGAGAAGGTAGTCTTGGCCACTGCAGTTAATTTTTACCAAGGCACTTTTGGTAAACAGGGGACTTAGCAGAGTTTTATTTTTCTTTCCAGACCAGCAGCCTCAATATGTTTGTAGTATAACAAATAAAAGCGTTTTCTTGGAACCTCCAGGAAATTAATGGCTCATTTTTCCTGGCAGGCTGATGTGAGGGTACTCAATTACCTTACGCTGATTAAAGACAAGCGTTACTGCCTCTGGGCAAAGAGGAAAAGAAGAGAAAAAATGAAGCCCATTAGCAAAAGGGGGCAGTGATGTAAGTGATGCAGACAAGTTGGATCTGCTTTTCCACTCGCCTGTTGTTTCCAGATGCCACAAAATGGGATCGGATGGAGCTGAGGCCACATCTTGTCATGAGGCTGCCTTGGGAGGGTTCTTGCAGGCAGATAAAAAGCAATCATTATTTACTAAGGACCCAAGATGCATTCCACGCTTTCATCCTTTTGCCCATTTTAAAAATGCCCCGTAAAGAAGGTGGTAGGTATGGACATCGTTTTGCAGCTCCAGGAGCAGATTGGGAGAGCCAGTTTCCCCTCCCATGGAGACCAGGAGGAGACGGGGCACTCAGGCCTGCCTGGGTATGAACCACAGCTGGGAAAACTGTGCTCGGTGCAGCTCAGCAGCACCCAGGCAAGGGCTGACTTATTAGGTCCCCAGAGGTCTGCAGACGTAGGAGTAGATTCATGGTGGGATCGTGTCCAGGGGGATCATTAGTCACATATCTCCTGCCCATGCCCCTAGCAAAGAAGACTGTGCACACGGCTGGAGACACCATGTGTAGCCCCCCAGCCCCACCCAAGGGAAGAGGAGAGGGTCCCCAGCCGCCTCCTAAGCCCGGCTCTTCCTCTCAGCAGCTCTGCCGCATGGCATAAATCTCCTGGTGCCCCAGTGCAATGAAGGGTTGCCCTGCATAATTCCTGAGGTCCCTTCGCCTTTACATCCTATGATTCTATTAACTCTGAGAGTGGGTTTTAAATGCTAAATGGAGTACATGAAGGCTGAATATTTCTCGAGATTTAAAATGTCTCTCTGCTAATTGAAACTAATTCTCCAAACTGCACATTAAAAGCCCCAGGCTGATTTTTCTATTTGATGGACCCTGACAAAGCAGCGCGCAAGACGCAGCGGCCCCAGCCGCGCTCCAGCTCCATGCGCCCCGATGTCCCTGCAGCCCCGCTTGCTTCCCCGAGCGCCCTCCCCTCGCTCGGGTCCCCTCTCCTCCTCCTCCTCTTCCTCCTCCTCCTCCTTCTGCTCCAGCTTGGCAGGCTAATGGCCGTCATCATTATGATGAGCGTTTAACAATGACGGGCGCTGCTCTCAACAGAATGCATTTCTTCCTCGGGAGAAGGGACATTTAAATCCTGCTGCCTGGCTAAGTGGGAGAGAGAATAGCAGGGCCCCAAAGCCGTGCAAGGAGGAGGCTCCCGGCAGCTCCAGGTAGCAGCAGGAGCTTCAAATCAGCGGGGGTAGGAGGGGGTCCGGGTGGTTGGCAGGCAGAGAAGAACAAAAGTTTCGGGGTTCTGTGCTCGCCCTTCTGAAAGTGGTCCCTCCCACCTTAGCCGGTTTTGAGTTTCCAGTCTTTTAAGTACACAAGCAACAAAAGTCCACGAAACAGTATTTACCGGTGCTTTATGCGATGCATTTTTTTCTTACTGTGTTGAAATACACCTAACATGAAATTTACCATCTTGGCCATTTTTAAGTGGCATTTTTCAGTGGCATTAAGTTCATCCACCCCGTTGTGCTACCATCACCACCATCCATCTCCAGAACTTTCTCATCATCCCAAATAGCAGCTCTAGCCCCATTAAACACGAACTCTCTGATCTTCCCACCAGGGGCCCAGGGTATGTGATGCACGTCTACGTTTCTGAATCTCTTCAGGTCCATTCCATTAAACACATGCTGGTCAGAACTCAGTAGCAATCTACATTTAGAAAACTGTACAGCCCTCATTCCAGTTGGGAAAACTGAGGCACAGAGAGAGGAGACAGCCTATCCCAACTGACAGAGCGCCAGGGGCCATCAGGGATGCAAGTCAAGCCATCAGATGCTAGTCCTGACTGTCATTTGACTTTCACTGCACTTTATATATGGCCAAGATGGGTTTGTCTGTTCCTTTCTTTTATAGGAAATTAAAGGGACATACAAGGCATAACAAACACTAGTGTGCCCACCACCCAGAATTGATGAATGGTAATATTGTTTCACAACTGTTTGACATTTTTATAAAAGGAACAGAATATTAGACAATGCTGCCTTCTTGTCCCTACTCCCGGGGCACTGTTTCCCCATAGGTAACCTGAATTTCACCCTTCAGAATTGGGTGTGTTTTTCCAGTGCGCTGTTTATACCTACAGAATGAGATACATGTGAATAATTTGTAGTGTAGTTTGCAGTGTGTTTTCAAACATTTTCATGAATGATATTGCAAAGGAAGCTTGCTTTTTCCTCAACATTATGTTTTTGAGATGGAACTGGGTTGATATCAGTGTGTGTGTGTGTGTGTGTGTGTGTGTGTATACTTAGGTTGTTTCCAATTTATTTCCCTATTACAAACAATGCTGCAATTATGCACAGGCTTCTCTAGGTAATAGATTTAGAAGGGGAATTGCTGAGTCTTTGCAAACATGCATTTCCAATTCCAATTTCACTTTGGATATTGACAAATTGCTTTCCAAAGTGGTTGAATTAATCTCCACTCCTACCAGCAGAGTGTGAGAATTCCTTTTTTGCCTTATATTCACTAACTCTTGATATTGTCAGTCTTTCAAAGTTTTTGTCAATCTGATTAGTATGAAATGTCCTCTTGTTTGTTTTAAATCATATTCATCTGATTCTTAGGAAGGCTAAGCTTATGGGCATTAATAATTTTTATTTTCTCCTGTAAATTGTTTATTCTATCAATGAAACAGAATAGAGAACCCAGAAAGACCCACATAAATAATGTCAAATGATCTTTGACAAAGAAGCAAAGGCGATACAATGGACTAAAGACAGTTTCTTCAGGAAATGGTGTTGGAACAGCTGGACATCTACAAGCAAAACAATCCATCTGGACACAGACCTTACATACTTCACAAAATTTAACTCAAAATGGGTCAGAGACCTAAATGTAAACACAAAATTATAAAACTCCTAGAAGATACCACAGGAGAAGACCTCGGTGACCTTGGTTAGAGCGATGACTTTTAGACACAACACCAAAAGCACAATCCTTGAAAGAAATCATTGATGAGCTGGACTTGATTAAAATTAAAAACTTCTGCTCTGCTAAAGACAATGTCAAGAGAAGGAGAAAACAGGTCTCCGACTTGGAGAAAATATTTGCAAAACATGTATCTGATAAAGGGTTTGTATCCAAAATAAAAAAGAATTCTTAAAACCTAACAAAAAGAAGACAAACAGTGTAATTAAAGGATGGGCCAAAGACCTTAACAGACATACAAGTGTCAAATACATATGTGAAAAGATGCTCCACATCAAATGCCATCACGGAAATGAGATACCACTACACACTTATTAGAATGGCCAAAATCCAGAACACTGACAACACCAAATACTGGTTGAGGATGTGGAGCAACAAGAACTTTCATTCACTGCTGATGAAATTGCAAAATGGCTCAGTCACTTTGGAAGACAGTTGGAAGCTTCTTACAAAATTAAATATAATTTTACCATATAATCCAGGAATCACACTTCTTGGTACTTACCCAAAGGAGTTAAAAATTTATATCTACATAAAGACCTGCACACAGAAGTTTATAGCAGTTTGATTCATAATTCCAAAACTCTAAAGCAACCAAGATGGCCTTTAGTAGGTGAATGGGTAAATAAACTGGGTACATCCAGACAATGAAATATTATTCTGTGCTATATAAAAATGGGCTAATAAGCCATGAAGAGACGCTGAAGAAACTTACATGCATATTACCAAGGGAGAAAAGCCAATCTGGAAAGGCTACATCCTGTAGGATTCCAACTCTATGACATTCTGGAAAAGGCAAAACTCTGGATAAAATATCAGTGGTTCTAGGGGTTGGGGCAGGAGGGATGACTAGAAGGAACACAGAGGAGTTTTAGACAGTGGAAATACTCTTTATGATACTATAATAGTGGATTCATGTCATTATACATCCGTCTCAACCCATCGATTATACATCAAGAGTGAACCCTGTGATATACTATGGACTTTGGGTGATCATGATGTGTCAGTGCAGGTTCATCAATTATAATAAATATTCCACTCTGGTGGGTGATGTTGATAATGGAAGATGCTATGCATGTGTGAGAGCAGAGGGCATTTGAAAAATCTCTGTACCTTCCTCTTAATTTTGCTGTGAACCTAAAACATCTCTAAAAAAACAAAGTTAAAAAAAAGATCACTGACAGCTTAAAGCAAGATTGACAATACTTTGTGGAGTCTCTAACACGTGTAGAAATGATATGTAGGACAGTGATAACACAAAATAACACATGAGGGGGAAATAGAAACATACAGTTTATATTTTTTACTGAATACGTTCTTTTAAGAGAGACTGCAATAAATTAATTGTGCATATCCTAAATTCTAGATGAACCTTAAAAAAAATAAAGAGGTACCTCTAGTAAGCCTATAGGTGAGATAAAAGGAGATGCTAAAATTACTCAACCCCAAAGAATGCAGAACGATGGGAAAAGGAACAAAGAATATACAGGATGGCAATAGATAGCAATATTATATAATTAAATTTAAAACGTAAATGGTCTAAATGCACTGATTCAAAGCAAAGATTGTCAGACTGGATAAAAAAGCAAGACTTGAGACTTCCAATTTCAGCTCTGACATGTAAGTGCTTGCAAGTAATCACTCCCATCCTTACTAAAAAAAAAAAAAAAAGAAAAGAAAAGAAAAGAAAAAGGAACAAAGTGAAAATCAATGTCTTTTGTTGGATCCATCATCCATCAGAGAATTGAGGTCACAGGGCAAACTGCCACCTGAAAATGGGGGGAGAGAGGAGACACTGTCACAGCTGAGGTCCGCTCTCCTGAGGGGCACAAGCCATGGAGCCAGAAACTGGCAGGAATACTTACGGGGTGATTGTGACAAACTGCCGGAGATTGAGTGTGGACAAGCATAAGAATGGGAAATGGGAGGGGGAGGCACAATTGACTGGATTTTTATCTCCAGTCCCACCAGGTTCTCACCTCAAAGAGCCAAGAAAAATTCCCTCTTGTCTCAGGCTGGGAGAGGGGAAAATGAACCCTTTGAAATACTCTCAAGGCATCTCCATAACAAAGGTCTACTCAGCAGGAGAAATGACCTTATCAGGACTGTGTCGCTGGTAGGATGAAGGGCAATAGCCCCCTCTAGCCTTCCTGTCTCACTTAAGTCCGGGAGAAGGGGAGAAAACCAAGAAACATAGGTGAAGGTCACAGGCCAAGGACACAGGTCCACTAAGATTTAATCGTGAGATCACAGAATGCTCTCCCTCCTCCACGCCTTACTACCACATCAACAGGCTGCAGTATCACGCCAGTGAGTTACAGCCTAAAGAGCTACGAGGCACAAACTATATTTAGGAAGCAGTTCTTAGCAAAAACCAAAGACCACATGAAAAATAGAAAGAAGGAAGCTAGAGGAATTTGAAGCCTTTGGAACTTACATCTACAACAAACAACACAGCTCAACTTCAGGCCATAAAACCTCACCCTAAAACCCTATTCACCTCAGTTATTGTTACCAGATATATCAGGTTGGGGTTTCAACAAAATAATTATAAGGCATTCTAAGAGGAAAGAAAAAATAAGACCAAACTATATGCTGTCTGCAAGAAAACCAGTTTAAGTACAAAGACACCAAGGATGGAAAAAGAGGCATCCAGCAAACACTAATAATAAGAAAACTGGTCCATGTCAATAGAAGACACAGTAGACTTCAGAACAAGGAGTATCCCTAGAGGAAAGAGGGATATCCTGTAACGATAAAATGCTCCATTCACCAATATGACACAACAAAATAAAACATGTACACTTCTAATAACACAGCATCAAAATAAGTGAGCAAAACACTGAGGAAGCTGAAAGGAGACATGAAAATGCACAATTATTTTATATTTCCATATTTCTCCCTCAGTAATCAAGAGGAAAAGTACACAGAAAATCACTAAGTAGCTAGGATAAGAATCACACTGGGCTTATCCTCAGAAACTGTGGAAGCAAGAAGACAGTGAAGTAAAATCTTTAAAGTGTAGAAAGGAAGAAATCCACCAGTCTAGAATTCTGTATCCAGTGAAGTTATCCTTCAAAAGTGAAGTAGAAATACCTTCTCAAACAAAAATTGAGAGAATCTGTTGCTAACAGACTTGTCCTGAAAAGAAATGTAAAAAGAAGTTCTTCACAAAAGGAAAAGGATGTAGATCAGAAACTTGAATCTACAAAAAAAGAAAGAACATAAGAAAGGGAATAAAGCAAGGTAAAGTAAAAATACTTTTATTATCTTAATTGAACTAACAAATTACAGTTTGTTCAAAAGGATAATAGCAACAATGTATTCAGTGATTATACTTATGAAAAAGTGAGATGAATGGCAGCAATATTATGGGAAAGGATACCACAATTGAGAATTCTCTTCTACAAAGTACCTGCACTCTCCCATAAACAGTATTGTGTTATCTCGAAAGTGGACTTGGGTTAGTTGCCAATGCATATTGTACACTCTGGGATAGTCACTAAAAAAAGTAAAAGAGAAAGAAATAAATATGCTAAGAGGGAAGAAAATGGAATCATACTGAAATGCTCAGTTAAAACCATAGAATTCAGAAAAAGACTGGATGATAAAAAATACAAAGCAAGGGTGACGAGTAGAAAACAGGAACAGACATGATACATATTAATCCAGCTGCTGTGGTCTACAGGTTTGTGTCCCCCTAAAATTCATATGTTGAAATCCTTCCTAAGCCTCAGAGATGATGGTATTAGGAGATGGGTCTTTGGGGGTGCTCAGATCATGAGGATGGAGCCCCATAAGTGGGATTAGTGCTCTTATGAAACAGGCTCCAGAGGGATCTTTAGCCCCTTTCATCGTGCATGGGAATAGTGATAAGGAGCTGGCTATGAACCAGGAAGAGAGCCCTCACCAGAACCCAAACAGGTTGACACCCTGATCTCAGACTCCCAGCCTCCAGAACTGAAAGCAATATATCTCTGTTGTTTATAAATCACCCAGTCTGGTATTTTGTTACAGCAGTCCATACCGACAAAAAGCTCTATCAAAAATCACTTTAAACATCGATGGTCTAAATGCAATTAGACCAATTAAAAGACAGCGAGTGGTAGAGCGGATAAACACAAGTCCCACTATAAACTGTCTACAAGGAACACACTTTAAATATAAAGGCTCAGATTAAAAGTGAAGGGATGGAGAAAGTTGTACAATGCTAACACATCAAAGGAAAGCCAAAGGAACTATATTGGTTTCAGACACAGCAGACTTCAGAGCAAGGAAATGATCGGAGATTTTTAAAAAGGGGCATTGGATGATGACAACGAGGTCAATTCTCCAAGAATATGTAGCAATTCTTGACATGTATGCACTTAGAAAACAGAGTGTCAAAATATATAGAGCAAAATCTGCCAGAACTACAAGAAGAAATAGATTAATCCACGATTAAGTTGGAGACTTTAACACCATTCTACCAGTAACGGACAGATGCAGCAGGCAGAAAATCAGCAAGGACATAATTGAACTAAAATAGCACCATCAACCAACTGGGTCTAATTGAAATCTACAGAATACTTCATCCCATATTCTTTTCATGGGATATTCACCAATGTTCAAATAGACCAAACTCCATGTCATAAAACATACCTCAGCAAGTTTAAGAGAATAGAAATAATAACATATGCTCTCAGACCACAGTGGGACTAAACAAGAAACCAATAACAGAAAGACACTGGAAAACCCCCCAAATACCTGGAGATTAAACAACACACTTCTGAATAACACGAAGGTCAAAGAAGAAGTCTCAAGAGATATTAATAAATATTTTGAACTAAATGAAAATGAAAATACAACAGCAAAATTGTGGGATGCAGCAAAATCAGTGACTAGAGGGAACCTTTCAGTATTGAACGTATATATTAGAAAAGAAGATCTAAAATCAGTAACCTCAGTTTTCACCTTAAAAACTATTAAAAGAACAAGTCAAATCCAAAGTAAGCAGTGGAAAAGAAATAATAAAAACTAGGGCAGAAATCAGTAAAATTGAAAACAGGAAATCAGTAGAGAAAATCAACAAAACCAAAATCTACTTCTTTGAAAAGATCAATAAAATTGATTAAACTCTAGCTAACCTAATTAAGAAAAAGAAAGAAGATACAAATTACTAACATCAGAAATGAAATAGAGGCAGGCCATCACTATTGATTCCATGAACATTAAAGGGATAATAAATAGTATGAAAAACTCTATTCCCACAAATCTGATCACCTAGATGAAACAGACAACTCCTTGAATATACATTTTACCAAAACTCATACAAGAAGCAATAGATAAACTCAGTAGACTTGTATCTATGAAAGAAATGGCATCAGTAAATAATAATCTTCAAAACAGCAAGCGCCAGGTCCAGATGAGTTCACTGATGAATTCTACCAAACAATTAAGGAAGAAATTATACCAGTTCTCTACTATGTCTTCCAGAAAACAGAAACAGAAGGAATACTTCCTAACTTCCCAATTCTATGAGACCAGTATCCCTGATACAAAAACCAAAGACATTATTACCAAAAAAAAAAAAGAAAAAGAAAAACTACAGACCAATATAAATCACGAATATAGATGGGAAAATCCTCAATAAAATGTTAGCAAATCAAATCCAACAATGTTTAAAAAGATTGATACAGCATGACCAACTGGGATTTATTCCAGAATGCAATACTGGTTCAGTGTTTGAAAATCAATTAGTGTAATTCCATTCCATCAACAGGCTAAAGAAGACAAATCTTATGATTATATCAGTAGATGCAGAAAAACCATTGGGAAAAAATCCAACACCCATTCATGATAAAAATTCTCAGTGAGCTAGGAATAGAAGGGAACTTCTTTAACTTGATAAAGAACAAGCACCAAAAATGAAGAGCTAACATCATATTTACTGGTGGGAAACTCGAAGTTTTCCTGCTAAGATGAAGCACAAGGCAAAGATATCTCCTCTCACTACTCCCTTTCAACATCGAACTAGGAGTCCTAGCAAATATAATAAGACAGGAAAAGGAAATAAAAGACTTATAGAGTAGGAAGGAAGAAATAAAACTTTGTTTGAAGATGACATGATTGTCTATGTAAAAAGTCTGAAGGAATCAACAAAAGCTTTTTGGAACTAACAAACAGCTACAGCAAGTCTACGGGATACAAAATTAATATACAAAAATTATTGCTTTCTTGTATATCAGCAATGAACAATTGGAATTTGATATTAAAAACCCAATACCATTTACATGAGCACCAAAAAAAAAAAAAGAGGAATAATTGGGTATAAATCTAACAAAATATTTTAAAGGTCTATATGAGGAAAGCAGCAAAACTCTAATGAAAGAAATAAAAGATCCAAATAAATGGAGAACTATTGCATGTTCACGGAAAAGAAGACAATATTGTTAAATTGTCAATTCTTTACAACTTGATCTATAGATGCAACGCAATTCCCAGCAAGTTATTTTGTGAATACTGACAATTTAATTCTAAAGTTTATATGTAGAGGCAAAAGGCTCAGACTAGCCAACTCAATATTTAAGGAGAACAAAGCTAGAGGACTTCAAAACCTATTATAAAGCTACAGTACTCAAGACAGTATGGCACGGTGAAAACAGACAAACAGATCAATGGAACAGAATAGAGAGCCCAGAAATAGACCCCACAAATGCAGTTCACTGATTTTTGACAAAGGAGCAAAATTAATTCAATGGGGAAAAATTGTCTTTTCAACAAACGGTGCTAGAACAACTGGGCACCCTCATTCAAACAAATAAATCTACATACAGACTCAGATCCTTCACAAAAAATAACTCACGATGAATCACAGACTGAAATGTAAGCCACAAAATTATAAGAATTCCAGAAGATATCACAGGAGATAATACAAGTATCTTTGGGTAAGGTGATGACCTTTTAGATATAATACCAGAAGCACAAAGCCATGAAAGAAAAAAACCCTAAGTTGGACTTAACTAAAATTAAAAACTCCTGGTCTGTGAGAGACACCATTAAGAGGTAAAAAGATGAGCTACAGATTGGGAGAAAATATTTGGAAAATGGATATCTAATAAAGAACTTGTATCCAAAATATTCAAAGAACTCCTAAAATCAACCATAAGAAAAACAAACAACCCAATTAAAAATGGGCAAAAGATCTGAACAGACACCTCACCAAAGAAAATATACAAAGAAGATATGGATAAACTGTAGTATATCTAGACAATGAAACATTATTCATCAATTAAAAAAAATTAAGAGAGTAAATCCTAAGAGTCCTCATCACAAAAAGAATTTTTCCCGTTATTCTTTTCTTTTAATTATATCTCTATGAGAAGATGGGTGTTAGCTGAACATATTGTGGTAGTCATTTCCCAATGTAAGTAAATTGAACCATCATGCTGTCCGCCTTGAACTTACTGAGTGACGCATGCCAATTATTTCTCAATAAAACTGGAGAAAAAAAAAGAAATGAGCTATCAAGCCATAAAAAGACACGGCAGAACCATAAATGAGTATTGCTAAGTGAGAGAAGCCAATCTGGAAAGGCTACATACTGTATGATTCCAACTATATGACATTCTGGAAAAGGCAAAAACATGGAGACAATAAAAGGATCAGCTGTTGCCGGGGTTTGTGGGGAGGACAGGAGGGAAGAATAGGTGAAGCACAGCATTTCCAGGACTTTGAAACTATTCTGTACGGCACCGTGATGGTGGATACGTGACATTATGCACTTGTCAAGACCCATAGAATGGACACCACCAAGAGTGAACCCTCGTGTAAACTGTGGACTTTGCTTAATCACAACGTACTGACACTGGCTCTTCGGTGGTAACTGACGCACCACACTGATGCAAGATGGAAAATCATAGGGAAACTGTGTGCCAGACAGAGGGAGTATGTGGGAACTCTGTACTTTCCAATCAATTTATCTGTAAATTCAAAACTGCTCTAAAAACATACAGGCTACTAATTAAAGAAAAAAAAAATCTTAAAAGCTTCATCCCCAGCCCAGGGCCTGGCACAGCCTCAGCCCAGCCTGACACCAGCTGTGGGACACCCATGGTGGCCACACAGAGAGAGGGTCCTGCTCTGCACACTGTATGTGACTGTCCCTGGAGGATGGTCCCCACCTGCCCCTGCCCTGGGGGTGTCCAGGGAGTGATGACAGGTATCAGGCTGGAGGTGGCTGCCCCAACCTGGTTCTCCCTGGGCTCCACCCCCTGGCACGCTCCCCCTTTACACCTCCTCCTCTCCAGGCTGGCTTCTCTCTTCTAGAAAAACATGTTTCCACGTCTCTGTGGTTCTTCCTTTGTTGTTCCTGCTGTCAATATCTTCCTGCTTCTCCATCGGAGGCCTGCAGAAAGGACTCTGGGGCTGCTGGTCTGTAGATCGGGAGGGTGAGAAGTCTTACCCTGTCCTCTACCACCTGCGCATCTGCCCCCTCTCCCCACCGCCCGGGCGGCTGAAGCACAGGAGGTGGTCTCACATCGGCACCAGGGTATCTTTAATCATGTCCATGTGCGAGCGTGCACATCCTTGTGTGAAGGCATGTTGTCTGTGCCCACAGTGTGTACCCTTTTATCTCCCAGAGTGTCCACAGGAAGGACATGTGAGGGTCAAAGTGCCCTGTGGTGTCTCTCCTTTGACCCTGGGAGCACCTGTCCATGGGTCTGTCTGTGAGTGGCCTCCTGAGCTTGGTCTCAGCTCTATTCTTGTGGCTTTTTAAAATTTAAGACAAACAGGCTACTTTTATAAATGGATGAAAGATTTTAACAGACCATTAACAAAAGAAGATATGTACGTGGCTTATAAGCATGTGAAAAGACACTCGACATCAGGAGTCTTAGGTGAAATGCAAGTAAAAACCCCAGTGTGCTACCACTACATCCTGCCATGTGTTGGCAAGGAGGTGGACAAGTGAGAACCATCAAAACCAAACCAAACCAAACCAAAACAAAACATGTCCATGCTATTGCACATGTAAAATGGTATAAGCAGTTCAGAAAGCAGTTTCATCATTTGTTCAAAGTTAAATACACACTTATCTTATGACCTAGAAATTCCATGTACAGATATTTACCCAAGAGAAAGGGAAATATATGTCCACAAAATAACTTAGACACAATTATTTGAAGCATATTCATTCACAATAGCCCAAAACTCAAAACAACCCAAATGTCCATTCACTGGTGGACAGATAAATTCTAGCATGTCCATGCTTGGAATACACTTAGCCATAAAATGAAAACTAGTGATACAGTGACATGGGTACAAACCAAAAATATTATGCTCAATGTAGTAAGCCAACCTGAAAGAGTCTATAACATACGATTCCATCTGTTCACAAAAAGCAGTGAGTGGCTGTCATGGCAAGAGGCGGAGGGGACACAAGAGACCTATGGAGGGAAAATGTTCTGTCTTGATCGTGGTGGTGGTGGCTACCACAGGTCACATTTGTCAAACCTCACGGAACTGTAACCTTAATATCATTGATTAATAAAAAATTTCAGACACATATACAATAGGTGGTTTACTTTTAGAAGGGATAGGGCATCTCCAAAATGAGTTAATAAACTCTGTTCCTTGATGTTCACGAATAATTATGCTTGCAATTAGACCCTTCACTATGGCATTTACTGCAAGAAAGCCAAATTAGAGGGGCAACCAAAAGCATAAAAATCACACAAGTTGATCATAAAAGGTAACCAATGAATGACAAATACCTGACTGCATTGTTTGTAGCCGTGCCCCCGGCCAGTTCACGCTGCCATTGAGCAACGTCACTGGGTGAACATGTTCGAAACTCAAAGTCCCAATCTCCCTCCCTCTGTCGCCAACGGGATGTGTAGGCTCAGGCCAGTGAGTTAACACTGGCTTACCAGATTCGTGGTCTCCTGGGTCTGAAAGACACAGTGCTATTCTTAAAGATAAGGATGAAACTAGCAGGTGCCATGATGTGGTCATTGTTGATTTCATTTATGACCATTAACAGGAGGGATGGGGATCAAATAAGCAAGAGGTCTGCTGATAGGAGCTTCTCCCAGTTTTCCTTCAGCTGAGAATGTCTCTATTTCATGTTCATTCCTAAAGGATATTTTCAGTGGATGTGGAATTCTATGCTCCTTCAGCAACTTAAGAACGTCCCAGTGCCCCAGACCGTGGTTTCTGTGAGAGCGGTCTGTGGTCACAGAGCTGCAGTTCCCACCCGGGACCAACCAAGAGCCACAAACAGGAGGGGAGGATTTCCATCACTCCAACCGTGCCGTCCCTCGGCCCAGAAACAGAGGGCTTCCCTTGGGACTTTTCCTGATCACACTTGGTGTGTAGTTCCAAGTTTCACTTGGTGTGTAGTTCCAAGTTTCCAGCTGCCTCTGAGTCGAAAGGAGGACAGGCTGAAACTCACAGAAGAAGGTTGCGGGGGGCACTCACTGATGTTGGGGGGGGTGCTTTCTGCAATCAGCCTGCTGCCATTTCTGTGAGCAGATGCTCCACACATCTTTCCAGGCTTTAGTGTCTGCTGGTGGGAGACAGAGTGGCGCGTGCTTACTCCGTCTCGGTCCCAGTTATGTTCCCCGGCATGCTGCAAGTTCTGTGAGGGCAGAGACGTCGTCTAGCTTATTAATCTGACTGACCCGAGCTCAGTGTTGTTCACGTAGCCACTCCTCCTCTACAATTCACTGAATAAATCAATAAACAGTGAAGACTAAATTAGATGATGTTTGTAAAGCAACTGGCCCGGTGTAAAGACGTTCAATATCAATAAACGATAGTATCTACCTCTGCCTGGAGAGACCTGAAGCTTGTGTGTCTATCTCCATTATATTCCAACTACTTAACACGGAAGCATTCAAAACAGGGCCAGACACTCCTACAAGTCACTAACCTGTTGAAGTAAATGAGGCACCTCTCCAAAAATGTTATCCGTAAGCCCCAAGAAAATCTGAGTTTATCCCGTATGCAAATGAGAATTTAAAACATGATTGAAAACACATGGGTGGCGTTTCAAATCGGTGAGGGAAAAGAGAGGTTTTCAATAAATCATATTGAATAGCCATTTAGGGGGAAAAAACCATAGACGTCCTTCTTACTCTCTGTTTCCAAGTAAAGCCTGGATTGGTCTGAATAGAAGAAATAAAGCCATAAACGTACTAGGAAAAAACATAACTAAATAGTAGACCTATTATGAGAAAGAACTTTCTAAATAAAATACAAAATCTAGTACCCTAAAGGAAAAACTTAATAACTTTGATTTCATAAAAATGTAAATCATTCCTTGTGGGGGTATCATTATAAAGCCAGAAGGCAAGCAAAAAATGAAAATGAATTTATTGTAACAATGTACAGAAAAATATGAGCACTGTTGTGCACACGTGCACACACACAGATACACACAGTATCTAAATTAGAATGCTTCGAAAGAGGACTTCTAGGGGCGCCTGGGTGGCTCAGTCGTTAAGCATCTGCCTTCGGCTCGGGTCATGATCCCAGGGTCCTGGGATCGAGCCCCGCATCGGGCTCCCTGCTCGGCAGGAAGCCTGCTTCTCCCTCTCCTACTCCACCTGCTTGTGTTCCCTCTCTCGCTGTGTCTCTCTGTCAAATAAATAAAATCTTCAAAAAGAAAAAAAAAAAAAGAGGACTTCCTACCCTTCTCTCTTACTTCGGCTGACAGAGGGAGGTATATCTTTTGGAGGGAATCCTCAGGACCTAATAATTTGAATTCTGCCTACGCTGCGGAACACCCCCCTCCCCCGGGGCACAACTCCTAGGGGTACATTCACGTCACAGTCTCCCTGCAGTGGTGGCGCCAGGGTCTGGCAGTCTGTGGTCAGCACTCACTGTCCCTGTACTACAACCTAGGCCGCCCCCCCCACAGCTGCTTCCCCTGTTACCCAAACCAGTGAGCTGGCGGAAACTAAACAGGGACCGGATTGCAAGGAAGTCTGGAAAATGCAGCTATAAGGAAGACCTTGGAAGGTCAGGGAGAGGGATGGTCACATCACGTTTCTCTTTTGCCTGATATGATCGGGGACTACACGATCACAGTCCCCAAAGTGGAACCATCTCTCGTTCCTGGGATAAACGTGTCTCCCGACACATCGCCGCATTTTCTCCGTTAAAGGTTTTAGTTGGAATTTTTCATAAGTGGGATGGCCAAAAATAATTTTTGTCCTAGTCTTGTCTGGATTTGGCGTCAGAATTATGCAAACTTCATTGGAGGAGCTGGAAATCATCTTTTCCTATTCTGTAGAGCAGTTTATGTAAGTACCTTATAGGAGACACCTATTCCTTAAAAAGTTAGAGCGTGCCTGGGTCTGTTTTCTGTCATCAGTGTTGTGTCGACACAGGAAGTCTCCAGATTACCTGTTCCGGTTCCCTTTTTCCTGTGGGTTATTTTTCTCTTGAGGTTTTTCCTCTCCAGGGGGAGGGGGGGTCCACGTCAGTTCACCCATTCTCAATTATTCCTAAATAATTTTTAATTTGTTTTTAATTTTCTCTTCAACCGAAGTTATCTAGAAAATCATTTTGTAATTTGCAGGCGGATGGATTCCCTTTTCAAGGTGGCGGAAATCTTACTCCCCGGGGTTGACTGCAATTTCCTACTTCTCCCTTGCTTTGGGAAGCCACGTCCTGTTCAGGGTGGCGATATGCCCAGCTCTAGGGCAGAGACCATGTTTGTCTGAAGCCATCCTACGGCTCCTGTTCCTCACCACCCGCTACTCACTTGGCCAGCCTGCTTTCCCAGGGCAGACCCACGACTCCATCCAGCCCCCTTCCTCCCCCTTTGGCTCTAACATTAAATACCTGGAACCACAGCGCAGCGTAGAGGGTGAGCCCAGACTGTGGGCTGCGCCTGGGCTCAGCTCCCGTTCCATCAATTACCGGCTCTATAACTTTGGACAAGTTACTGAATCGCGCTCTGCCTCAGTTGCCCCACATGTAAAGAGGAATACCTTATCGATTTATATGATAATTCAATGAGTGAAAATATAGAAGGGGCTCAGAACAGTGGTTGACACAAAGGAAGTCCTACGAAGTGCCAGGATCATTATAATAATTATTGATGTTCTAATAATCATTGCCGTCCTCTTGGGACTGTGAGGACAGAGAGCCAACATATAGAGAACACAGAGCAAAAAGAAAGAAAGGGCTCGGATCCTTGATGAAGATGTTGAACAGAGCTCGGAAAACCCACCTCTAGACATTCAGAGAACATTAAATGTCCCTCCTTAGGTCCTCTGCTCATTTTCACTGAATGCATTCTAACTGATATGCTTGCTTATATTTTTCATTAATTCAAAAACAGGTCTCAAGCACTGTTCTAGGCTCTGGGGACACAGCTACGGAACAGCCTCAAAGAAACCCTCTGCTTCTTGGAGCTCACATTCTTTTTATACTAATTTCTGATTGCTTTTCACGGAAGCCAGAGAAAGTAGCCCCATGAGCTCTGCTTTGGGGACTCTCTACTGAGATTTTGTTGCTAATACAATTTTTATAATTGAAAAGTGAAAAGAACTTTTGAAAAGAACGCATGTTCTTGTTTGAAAAGAACGCATACAGGCAAGTAGAAGACAAGAAAGGTTAAGGTCCAGATTCGTTTTTTTACATACCGATGTCCAGTTGTTCAAACACTGTTTGTTGAACAGATGCCTCTTTCTTCACTGAATTGCGTTTACACCTTTGTCGAAAACAAAGTGGCCATATTCGTGGAGGTAAAGTGAAAGGAGGAGAGGGGAGAGAACAGAAAAGCAAACACAGTAGAAATGTCTAAAATGAAAATACCAAACGTCGGCAGAGTCATGGCACAGACAGACCCGTCATTCCCTGCAGGCTGGGGTGTTGCAGGGACAATCTCTGTGGCCGAATCCATCTTTTCCGGCTGAAGTAAGTCCTCCAATGCTCTCAAGTGTGTTCTCAAGCAGAAACGCTCACAGACATTGGGCAAAAAGCACGAACGAGAACGTTCCTGGCAGGACGATTTGTTGGACCCCAGGGTAGAGACCACTCACGCACGGCTCGTCGTTGGCCGCATGGACAGCGCTGGGGTACGTCCACACGATGGACCAAGGCGTGAAAACGAGAAGGAATGCTCTCGCACGACGCACCACAAGGTGGCCAAATCTCACCAACGTAAGTGCTGGAACTAAAGAAGGAAGACGTGAGCGGACGTCCGGAATAATTTCGCTCATGTAAAGTACCAGACCAGGCCACGCTCGGCTGCACTGTGAGAAGCGGGGCCGGTGGCTTACCTTGGTGGGAACAGGGGAATCCTGAGGTTATGGGATGCTCTCTCTCCTGACCTGGCTGCTGGTCACACGGGTGTGCCCAGTGTGTGAAAATCCATCCACGCACACACGCGCGCTTGTCTGTGTATCACACTTCGAGTAAGAGTTTAGGAAAAGAGGGAGAAAGGGAGAAGCAGTGGTCCTCTGCACCCCTCGTTCTGCACATGGGGGTGCACTCTGCCCGCCTGCTCCACAACCAGGCACGTGACAGCAGAGCCCCCCTCCCCCCCACATATCCTAAGTTTCCGGCTCTAGGGGTGTGGAGGATGCTGAGCCATGAAGCCCAGGACAGGATATGCCCTCGGGAACTTCGAGTCTTGAGGAAGGAGGAGGACCCCATGGCCGACACACCCTCCAAGGCACCAGGTCACTGCGTCCACTGGTAATGCCCGGCTCAGGTGGTCCCAGTAACTCTGCCTACAACCCCGTTTCATCCTCATGAGCAGCTGGTCTGTGCCCCGAACACACAGATCTTTCTGACACCGTCATCTTGGGCCATACTGCTAATGCAGCGAGTCGCTAAGGCAGGCTGTGGGCCCCAGAGCGCTTGTTAGGGAACCAGCGAGAAGCACTCAATGTCCATGCCTGTCTACAGCACCGACATTTTATGCAATTTCCAGAGCAGCACAGGGCCCCTGCAAGCTCCTACTGGGAGCGGGAAATCTTCTTTCTTCTTTCTGAGAGTGGAAAATTGCTCGGTCCTCTCAGGGGAGAGCTGCGGGAATTTAAGCTCTTAAAGGCACAGAAATACCCTGTGGCCGGAAGTAGCTTTTTCTACCTCTGCTCCCCATCCGTCTCTGCCTCTCTCTTTCCCCTAGTTTTGGGGGCTCGGAGTGGGGATGCTGGAAAGCCAGGCCTGTATCGCCCGATATTAGGAGCAGAGACTTAGGGAGAGAGAAAACTGCCACTCCCAACCCCTAGACTCCCGCGTAGGTCCCAAGATCACTGTCACCTCGGCTGTGGAGAACAGGAATCACACTCGGGGCATAAGGGGCTGAAGCCACTGACCACTAGTGAACTGTCAAAATCACCTACATATAAAATTTCCTAAAAAGTTGTGCCATATAGCTCTCACTTTTGACTCATGATGTTAAATAATAGTTAGTTGTTTTAATACAGATTCCCATTTTTCTACAGAAGAAGATACAGAACATTGCCGCCAGCTCTGTACCACAGATAAACACTGACCCGCCGCCCGAGGTGAAGGCCAGTCACTGAGCTCATCCTGACATCTCCCGGAGCCTCACCGCATCCGTAGTGAGCAGTCCGTTGGGCTGAAACCACGTTAAGCCCTCAAACCTCCAAATCAAGCTTCAAAATATTGGCCGTGTCCTGACGCGCTGGCTGCATCACCCACAACCTGAGAGCATGACCGCTGTCCTCATCCGTGGCTTGAAGGGGCTCAGGGGTGTCGGCACGCACACGGACATACGGGTGCACGTGCTCACGCGCACACACCACGCCAGGCGGCTGGGGAGCTGTCGTCTCGTGCCAGGGGGGCCTGTTATCCCTACAGGCAGAGATTCCACTCAAATCCAGAGGCACCTGGACCTGACTTCCCCAAGCCAGCCGCCCCTCCGGAGGGCAGCTCCATAATTTCCCAGCCACCCTGCTAAAGCCGAACGAACCTCAGACATCAGTGTACGGGCGGGGTGGGCAACGAGACCAGAGGGGCAAGCAAGGCCTCAGAGAAAAGCCCAACAGGGCAAAGATGGGACCTGCACCTGTTCCTGCTCCCCTCCTCTGTTCCAGGGGCCACCTGGGGAGACATGGGGAGAGGAAGTTACGGTGCTCACAGTAAGGTCCCAGCCCCGAAGCTTCCCACCTTACTCCCCAGGAACCCAGGACAGACTGACACGTGAAGGGTTTGTTGAGTAGGGGTTGAGGCGAGAGTCCAAAGTTTAGCCTCTGTCCGCAGGCAGCCCCCAGGGAGGACCCCTCTCGAAGAAACTCAGCCCAAGTACAGGGGTAGGAACAGATTCCCCAGGGAGCAGCCAGAGCGGATGGCTCCAGCGCAGAGGAGGAGGAACCCGGCAGTGGGGGGCAAGCAAGACTCTGCTCCTGCTGCCAGGACCCCAGACAGCAAATCCACTCCCTTCCTCCCACCAGCTCCAGGGATGTGCAAGTCTCCCCGTCACCTAGCTCACGTGAGCTCAGGGAAACAGGGTGCACGGGGCCCCAGGTTTGACACCCGTGCCGGCCTGTTAGGGCCAACATGACAAAGCGCCACCGAACAGGCCACTTACGTGACAGAAAGGCACCTCCCACAGTTCTGGAGGCTACAGGGCTGAGATCAAGGTGCCGGCGGGTTGGATCCTCCAGGGCTGAGGGAGGATCTGTTTGGGCCTCTCCCCAGCTTCTGGTGTTTGCTGGCGACCTCGGTCATTCTTCAGCTTGGTGGCAGCGTCCCTGCCCCTCCGGCTCTCCACCTTCATCTTCACATGGTGATCTCCCCGTGCGTGTGTGCGTGCGTGCAAACTTCCCCCTACGATAAGGACGCAGTCACCTTGGATTAGGGGCCCGCCCTAATCCGGTATGACATCATCGTGACCTGTTACATCTGCAGCAACCCTGTTCCCGAATAAAGTCACGTTCGGAGGGAGTGGGGTTTCGGACTTCAGCGCACGAATTTGGGGAGGACACAATTCAGCGATAAAAACGCTGAACACAGGTCTGGCTCTCTGCTCGGCCACTTCCCCACCCTGAACACAAGATGTCACAGCATCAGCCGGCAACATGCCTCCTTCCTCTGAGAGATGGGGAGGGAGCACCTGCCTCGCCGGTTCGTCATGAACAACCCATGAGACGGGGGAGCACCTCTCGCGTGCCCTCCACCTCGAGCCCTAGCGTGGGCTCTGGAAGGCAGGAAGGCATCGACGGCATGACCCCGGCGCTCGGGCGGGAAGCGGGCACACAGGTGCTCCCAGCCCTCCCCTGCAGTGACAGCAGAAAGCCATTAAGAGCAAACTCCATGTGGAACCACCGTAAATCGAGGGGCTCAGTTGGCTGTTCTCCTGCGGTTCTGACCCCTGCCCCCCCAAACCCGCGTTTCTCTTTGATGCATTCCTAAAGGAGCTGGGCTCCAGATGTCGTCAAGAAAGAAGGCATTTGCAAGGATGCCTGTGTTCAACTGCCCGTGTTGGAGATTTATTTACTTGATTTATTCTTCCTGGATTACTTCATTTACTTGATTTATTCTTGTTCCAGCAAGATTTGAGGGGATATACGGCGAATAAAATCCATTTTGGTTAAGTGGATCGGCGCCCCACAATTAGCGGGACAGAATAACTGAAAAACACAAATAATCCCCAATTCCCATTTGATCTCACAGCTGGCATCTCAGACCAGATGTACCTCCTTGCATAGGCATGTTATTTTTAAACCGTGAGGCTCAGCGTGTTTAGGTGCTGTGCACGTGATAGTGAGGATGGGGTGCCTGAGGATGGTGGGGGGGGCGGGCTTCCAGGCCAGCCGCACCAAGGGAGCAAAGAATGGGACAGGAGAGAGAGGCGGTGTTAGAGACCCACCATGCCAAACGCCTTGCCTTTCCTACCAAACCCAAATTGAATCCCCAGAGACTCTGTCTCTTCAAAATTGCGACTTAACCTTGGAGCACTGCCTGGGGGGTCCGAGGTTGGTCGTGTTAGCCATTCACCTCCAGAAAGCCACGTCGAAGCCTGGCTCTGGCCGCCTGGTTCTGGTGATCCGTGAATTTGGCCTGTGGTGGCTCCTTTGCCGCATTAAACACAGTGTCACCCACGGTGAGCGAGCTGGCAGGCTCTGCTCCTGAGCCACGCCCCAGGGGGCCCCGGCTGGCCCCGGATGATGTGCAGTGCCCAGCCAAGCACTCCAGGAGGGGTGCTCTCCATGGCACACGCTGCCCCTCCATGCCAGCCCCTGCGCCCAGTCTGGAACTAGTCGCACTTTAACTCCCTGGCGACCCAGAGGAAAGGGGAGAAAAGCGCACACTGAATCTCTATTTGGGGAGGAGCCCGGGCACCATCAATGCCCCTGCCTGCTCTAATGGGCGTTTGCCCAAAGCAAGAGGACAGCCTTGTGGGGTGCATCACGCCATTGTTCCCTGAGCAGGTTCCTACATTGCAGGACCCTTTGGGGTCACCCTGCATGGCAGCCAGTGTTCCCACAGAGCCACCCCCCAAGGCCAGCACATGCTGCTGCAACCCACCCCTACAGGGCCCCAGGCGTTGTCCCTCAAGTCTCTCCATTGGCATCATCCCTGGCAGCAGCCCGAGGCAGCCCCATGCTGGCCTGTCTGTCACTGAGCAGCGAAAGGGAAGGCAGTCCCACCTTGGGCCCTTTCCCTACTGGGAGATTCCTGAGCTCCCCTGTAAATGTGCCCACCTCCTCCCAGAACTTTCTCTGTGAGCCAGTATGGAAAAAGGAGGGTGGCCTTTGAAACACCAGGGGAGCCCCCGAGTCGCCTCCCCCAAGGCAGTGGGGGCCTGGCTAACACACTTCAAACTAGAAGAAGTCGGCAAAAACGACAGGAAAAGAACATCTGCTCCAAGGGGACCGTCTGTGTCTAAAGGGACACTGAAGAGGTGGGCTGGGCTCTGCCCTGAGGTCACAGCCCCACTGTGAGACGTGTAAGGTGCCCACTGGGTATCGCCCACTCCATCCCGCCCTCCTGCTGGGGAAGCCGAGGGCCTTGTCCTCTAGTACATGGGGAAGCTGAGATGGACCCAGGTCCGGGGCGCACCTGAGAACTTGCTTCCCTTTGACCTCTGGCAGGGAAGGAAAACGGGACCCGCAAAAGGGGAAGCAGCTTGCAAAGGTCTCAAGGCAAGGGATGGGCTTCTAACCTCGCTTCCGCATCAACAGTTATCTGCCATCAAGCCTTCCGGGCGCCAGCCCATTGGGCCGCGGGCTGGGGTGAATCAAGGCTACTTAATACGTCCATCCTGGTCCTGCCTTGTAATTAAGATTCCGGGAATAAAGTAAGGCCGGGGGCTTTCATGGGCGATCTGCCTTCAGATAGTGCAGGTCAGCTTTAGGCACCAGCGCCGTCCTAATGAATGGCTCCCTTTGGGTCTGAAAGAAAAGATGTAATCGGCCCACACAAAGCACGTCCTGTGCAATTACAAGAATCCACATGGATGGGCTGACCTGTGACCTATAAAACAGAATGAAGATTTTCAAATATCACCAGGAGGTAGGGAAAGAGATGGCTGGTCAGCTGCTCCTGCCTTCTCACTCCCCAGGGTGGAAGAAAGAACAAGATCGGGAGACCTAGAAAGAAATGGGGCAGGCTTTGAACAGCCTTAGTACAATTTTTCGGTTGTAGGGTCTTTTATGGGGGGGGGGGAAACGCTAATGCTCATTTTTGCACTCCATATCCAGATGCGTATGACAAAATAGTTTTTCTTTGCTGCCGGACGCTAGTGTGCCGGCAAGTTATTTCTTGCTCAACAAAGCAGAACCTCCAACAGCCATAGGATGTGCTCATTACGTTCTGCCAGAATATTAAAGAGAGCATATTTTGGGGCACGGGGGTGTCATGGTGAAAAGCACAGCCATACCCACTCCTTACGGGACCTGGATTCCTGAGCTCGGGGCCAACTGTCCAGGTTCGGGGCTGAGAACCTACTGAGGGCAAATAAAGATTGCTTATCCATTCTTCTGTCTCCAGACTTGGGGAGCTGTGTCTCATCTCTCGGGGAAGATCCTGACCCATCACATGGCAGCTTAGTCAACTATCAGGGACCCCCAGCAACAGGGAGGTCAGGGAGGGGCCGCAGTTCCTCGTGAAATCTGCAGACGCGGCTTTCGCCTCCATGCTGCCGCGCCGGGGAAACCTGCAGGGGAGCAGCGAGCTCTTCTTTCCTTCTCTTTTAAAATCAACACCCGTCCCCAGATTTGCTTTTGGCAAACATTGCTTAACTACCGCTGTTCTCTCTGAAGTCACTGGAGAGAGAGAGTTGGATAATGAGCTGGCATGCTCTTTTGAAATGTTTACTGTGTTCCTTAAAGCAAGGGACATGCTGGTTCCTAAACTAATTTGGGGTTGCTAGATCTTTTCTACTCTTTTTGGAGATCTGCGAAGTAAACACATGGACTTAAGTATAATTAAGCTGTATCAGGGAGTCAAATAAACAGTCATGGGTCTTCCTAAAGGGTGAACCGTTGCGGATCTGTCGGTAGAAATTTTTCCTTGATTCTTCCCCCCGCCGGAAAGGAAAAAGGAATGCCTGAGTATTACGATGACACATCCCAGCACACCCCAAAGACTCAGGGATGACAGACCAGGTGGTCTTGCCTTTGGTTCGGCAGGGCCACAGCCTGTGGCTCAGAGGATGGACCCCAGCGCCCCGGAAAGCCTCCTACGTGCAAACTCGGTTTTGTAATGGGGCTTATGTTTGAAAATTTTTCTGAGCCTCAGCCTAGAACATTTCTTGGTCTTGTTTAAAGAAAAAAATTAAAACTCAGGGCATCCAGTCTTGTGTAATTTCTGTGAGGACTATAATAAATGTGTCCACGTAAGCCCTAAATTCCCACTTTCAAAATGAAGATCTGGGGTTAGGACGACATTTATATAAATTTCACTTGGTATTTTGGTGGAGTGTTTTTCCCAAGGAGTTCAAAGGCATTTATAGATATTCTGATTAGTGCTTGTGATATCCCGGTGGGGTGGCAAATTCTATTAGCTCAGTTTTACAATTGGGAATAGAAAATCTTGCAGCAGCCAAATGACTTGGCAAAAACCATATGGCGTGTCACTGATGGCATTTTGAGAAGGAAACAGGTTTCATCAAAATCTTTGTCCAGTTTGCTTGCAGGATTATTATTTTTTTTAATATTAGGTAACACAAGGTGATTCCCAGGGTCTGTGTTAAATCTCACCCCCATTTCCAGCCTGCTGGGGCAGGGTTCACCTGTGCAGAAAGGGGCGCCGTGGAGCCCCCCTCCGTCTGTTGGGAAGGACAGACTCCCTGCATCATCCTGGCCATCTCGAGGGCTGGGTCCGGAAAGCAAAGACAGGCGTCCTGAGCAGAGAGCGCCCCGGAGAGGGGACGCGAGAGCCCAGGGAGTGACTCCCGAAGCCCCTTCCCCCCGCACAACCCCCGGCTGGCAGTGACCTCCTCCACGCGCGGTCCAAACAAGAAGTAGAGAAGGAAGAACAAGAAGAAAGACGTGGGCTTGCTGTACGGGGCAGATGGTGCATCGAGAACAGATGCCAGGGACGAAGACGACACTGCGACTCCTCGTCGGCTGCCACGTCTCCCCTGGGGGAAGGACCTCCAGCGTGCAGAGCAGAGTGCGTAGTGGCCAGAAGTCAGGGGCCAGCCCGCTGCTGCTGGCCGAAGGGTCCTGGGCCCCTAGGCCCTGCGATCCTATTCCAAGGCATATCCCGACCCTGCAGGCAAAGCTGCTCCACTCGTCTGATGGTCCTATCGGAGGGGACGTGTGAGTGCAGGAGGGTGGGGACACTAGCTGCGGGCCCAGGACGCCCACCCCTGAGGTCCTCCTTCCCTGGTCACAGCCACTCCCTCCACCTCAGCCTCTCGTGCCCGCCTCGGGGTCCCCACGGTCCGGGCCATCTGCCAGGAACACCGCTCCCCGCGCTGTACCCACGCACATATCCTATTTGCACGCAGTCTCCCCAGCCAAGGCTACCTTCCCGGACCCGCATCTGGGGTCAAGTCCCTCAACCCAGGCCATCCCAGCCCTCGCCTGCAGGTGACCACGGACAACCGAGACCGAGTCATTCATTGCTACTTCGTGCCCGAGCGGCGGGCGTCTCTACCACAGGAAGGTTACGCCCCATCATGTGGCACGTTTGCTTTCTCCTGTTCACCGCCACTTGCCCAGGGCTAACGCGGCATCCAGAAATATTTAACAAACTCTTAAAGTAAATCGTTCATCAGTTTGGTCCAAAGAAAGGACCACACAGAAGGCAGGGTGGTGGTGGGAGGAAGTCATGGGTTTAGTAGCCCCATACATGGAAATACTGAACATCCTCTCATGTGGTTCTGACTCCTCTCCACGGCCCCAATTTCCCATTTCTAGGACCTCGGTCTTCTGACTCCCAGGGCACGCCACTGGCCCCCTCATCTGTCCCACACCTGCTCCCTAAGGGACATAGGTGTCCCTGAACCAGAGATGTCCAGGGCTCAGCCCGCGTTTTCCACGTGGGAATCATGTGCCCTCTTAACATGGCCTTGCAAATCCAGTGAGGTCTCTTCCCTAAAGGGATGCTTCTTCTGTAGGGAGCAGTGAACTGAGTTGCATTTCCCAATATTCAAAAAAAATTTTTTTCCCCAGTAAATATTTTCCACAGAACTTTCTGGTCTCTGCTTGTTTGAGAGAGGTCAATTAGGATTTTTACATTTTAGCTATGCTTCAGGATACACAAGAGATTCCAAATATGAGCTTCTAATGACTATATTTTATAAAATTAGGACTGCTCATTCAATTATAAGTAAAGGCTCCACCAGCATTCATGGCATTGTTGTAAGCCTTTTTTTGTTTTTTTTCCTCAAACACAACTCTATGTCTCCCAGTGGGAACATCATAAAAACACCATCAGAAATGAAGGTGCTAGTGCTCTACCCCGCTCCCCGGATGCCTTCTCCAAACACCCAGAGGCCTTTTCTCAAAAGCAGAGAAACTCTCCAAGGAGGAAGTGGTTTGGACATCTGTCATTGCTATGAGAACATGACTACCAGTCCTCATAAGTGGTAGAAATAATTCCAGAAGAATGAAGCAATAGGTAAGTGGGATCTTAAGGGGGGAAGTGGGGGAGAGGAAGGGTGGGAGGCAGGGGCTGGATGGGAGAGAGAGAACAAATAGAAGGAGGGAACAGGGCCATGGACGCATCCCTGAGGAGCCGACTCACCCCCCGGGCAATGCAGAGATGTCTGTCACGGGTGTGCTGGGTGGTGCAATTTGTCACAGAGCTCCTTTTAATTATGTAAAAATGCCCTGAAACTGAAACCAACAGAGTGGGGGCAGCAAGTTTTCCCATCCATGTAATCTTATCTTTTCCAGTTCCCTTCTTTGAACTTCACTATCCTTTAAAAAAAAAAAAAAAATCCACCAACCTAAAGCTATACATGTTACGCATTGCCAAATGGGTCCAAAGATGATCAGTTTCTGAAATTTGAAGGTTTATTTCATTTAAATAATTGTTACATACTTATAACTCACATTTACTTCAAGTGTTTTTAATTTTTCATGATAGATGGCACATCTGTCTTTGCCAATTACCCAGAGGCAGACACAAGTCTGAGAACAGAAGAAGCCATTAACACCACAGTGAAAGACAAGTGGAAATCTTCTGTGTTTCGACTTCATATTTTCTACGGTGTCAAGCTGTCATTTTCCTACAGGGAGAGGACACAGGGAAACCCGAAACCCGATGAACACATTTTCAGCAGCGGAGATAATCTCATCCTCCTCATTTGCTGAGCTCCCAAGATGAGCAACTATACTTTCTGAGAAATTCCTTTTAACACCTTCACAGATTCTAGAAACCAGCGCTCTCTGCCCAGGCTGAGACGGGCTCCTCTCCCCTCCTCACACGGCAGTCTGTGAGTCTCCGAGCACGGCCCACATCTCCTGCACCCGCTGTGTGTGAGGAGACAGGGTCTCCAGGGCCGGGGCCCGGCCGCCATGTGCAGGAGGCTCTCCCATCGTCCCACTCATCACCTCAGAGCCAACCTGATTCTCTACTCCTCGCGTTCTCGCTCGTCTCCTGGAGTCTCTCCTTGAATGCTGTGGCCAGGGTGACCTTTGAACCACACAAGTCTGGCCAGGTGGACCCCTACGTAAAAACCTCCTTTAGTGCCTGGAGGAAAGACCAAGAGCCTGAGTTTCACGTTGAAGGCCCTGGGAAGCCTAGCCCCGGGAGATGCTCCAGCCCTGTCTGCCACCCCTTTCCCTCCCACCTCCTTTGCTGTGGCCACCCACTGGGCAACACAGTCCTCAAAGCTGTTTGCTGTTTCCATTACCATTCCTCCCACCAAGCAGCACTAACAGAGTACTCAGGGCTTGCCGGGCACTGTGATGGGTGCCAAAGATGGAGGCGGCCACCGAGAGTTTGCAGTTCACTAAGTTAAAAGTGATGTAGGTGCTGGACTCAGCTCTTTTGCCTGGACCCCGGGAGAGCACCTTGACTGTCATCCTCACGGCTGCCTAACTGAGAGGCCATTCTTTCATGTTTGCAAAGGGAACTTTACAGATGGCACATGTGTGGTGCACCTCACACCCGTTACGATGGTTACTATTAAAAAAAAACATAAAATAACAGGTGTTGGCAAGGATGTGGAGAAACCGGAACGCCGTGCATTGCTGGTGGGAATTGAAAACGGTGCAGCTGCTGTGAAAGAGCCTGGTGGTTCATCAGAAAATTAAACAGAATTACCAGAATGACCCAGCAATTCCATACTGGATGTACACTCCAAAGCACTGAAGGCAGGACTCAAATTGATATTAGCACACCATATTCATAGCAGCTTTATTCACAGTAGACGAAAGATGGAAACAACCCAAATGCCCATCAGTAGATGAGTGGTTAAACAAACTGTGGTATGCCCACACAGCGGAACATTACTCAGCTGACACTTGAAAAGGAGATTCTGACACATGACATGTCCTACAACACGGATGAACCTTGAGGACGTTATGCTGAGTGACATAAGCCAGTCACAGAAAGACAAACATTTTATGATTCCACTTACATGAGGTAGAGGAGTCAAGTTCATAGAGACAAAAAGTAGGATGTGGGTGTCAGGGGCTAGGGAAGGGGGCAATGGGGAGTTAGTGTTTAGTGGAGAAAGAGTTTCAGTTTGGGAAGATGAAAGAAAGTTCTGGAGACGGATGGTGGTGATGGCTGCACAACAGTGTAAACGTGCTTAACACCATTGAACGGTGCACTTAAAAATGGTTAGAGTGGTAGATTTTATTTTTTTATTTATTATTTTTTATTACTATTTTTTAACGATTTTATTTATTTATTTGCCAGAGAGAGAAAGAGTGCACAAGCAGGGAGAGTGGCAGACAGAGGGAGAAGCACAGTCCCCGCCGAGCAGGGAGCCCGAAGCAGGGCTCAATCCCAGGACCCTGGATCATGACCTGAGCCGAAGGCAGATGCTTCACCGACTGAGCCACCCAGGCATCCCAAAGTGGTAGATTTTATATATATTTTACCACAATAAAAAATGCATATGTAGAATTTCTGCTTCTGACCACGACACAGTTACAGGGCCCCGATTTACCCCTCCACATTAAATGACAACCAGACAAAACAACTAAAAAAAAAAGATAAAAATAATTTTCAGATGTAGGCCAGCAGACAGCACAGGACCGTGATCCTTGCGAGATGGGAACAAATGAGGTCTGCCTTCTGGTCGCCCCAGCTTCCTACATTTCCAGGCCACACGGCAGGAGGGGCAGCCCAAAGAGAGCCTGGGGTTCTCCCTCACATGAGCAGACAGGGCTGAGAATCCAGGGAGGCCAAGGAGGCTAGAACTTCAGGGCAGCATTCGAGAGAGGAAGGAGCTGCAGAAGAGGAGTGGGTTGCAAGAAGAGAGAGATTTAAAGATCTGCAGAGGGGCCCCCGGGAGACTTCAGCTGAGCACCTGTCAGCATGCACATGTGAGGCCTGGGAAGAGTCACCAGAAAGGATGCAGAACTATCTCTGAAGCTAGAAATAGCTAGTGTGTTCACCAAAGCAGAGAAACCTTGTCATACACAGGGCATCAGGAAGAATACTCAGAAGGATACTGCCTCAAGAAAATTAGCCCTATGCTAATGGCCATTCTGGTCTTGTCTAACAAAGCTTAAAAGTAAGGGTCAAAAGGATTGAGCTATTTCCAAGAAACATAACAGCTTCCAAGAACAAAGCTCAAGAGTGTGTAAAGGAATATAAAAATATCCAACACGCAAAAAAATAAAATGTATAATCCTCTCTCCAATCAAAAGATTATTAAGAATACAAAGTAACAAGAAAATGTGACTCATAATGGGGGGAGGGAAGCAATCAATAGAAACATACTCAGAAATAACACAGATAATAGAGCTGATAAAAAAGGGTATTAAATAGTTATTGTAACTATATTTTTTCTATGTTAGAAGGGTAGAGGAGAACATAAACATGTTGAAAAGATACGTGGAATAGATCTAAAAGACACAAATTGAATTGGCAGAAATAAAAAAATGAGGTCTAGGATTACACACTACAGAACAAAAATTTAGTGCACTTGAAGACTAAATAGCAATTGAAGCCATCCAAAAGAAAACAGAGTAAAAAGATGAGAAAAAAACTGAAGAGAATTAGTGAGCACTGGGAAACACTCAAACAGTCTAATATACATTCATTGGAGTCCCTGAAGGAGAGGCAGGTAGGGAAGAAAAATATTTGAAGAAGTAATGGTTGAAATTCTTCCAAATTTGGTGAAAACTATAAGCCCAAAAATACAATAAGCTAAATGAACCCCAAATATGAGAAGTATGAATAAAACTACAGCAAGGTACCTCATAGAACCAGTGATAAAGAGAAAACTTTAAAAGCAGCTGGAGTGGGGAAGAAGGGCACATTATGTTGAGGGCCAATTTCTCATCAGAAACAATGCATGCCAGGAGACAGTACAGCAACATCTGAAAGTTTAAAAGCTGCCAATCTAGAGTTATTCCTCAGAAAAGGAAATACCTTTCAAAAATAAGGGTAAAAAAAGGACTTTTTCAGACATACAAAAGCTGAAGAAATTCTTCACCAGCACACCTCTACTGCAAGAAATGATAAAGTCCTTTGAGCAGAAAACAAATGGTAACGAAAATTTGGCTTTATACCAAAAAAAAAATAATAATAATAATAAGATGAGCACCGGAAATGGTAATTATTGGGTAAATACAAAAGACATTTTCTCTTATCTAAAAAAAATTTGTTTAAAAGATAATTGACTCTTTCAAGTAAACATAATAACAATACATTGAGGGGTTGAAAAGACAAGTAGATATAAAGGCATGACAGTAATTAGCACAGAGGCTGGAAAGGGAGAAACAGAAGTACAGCCTTGTAAGATTGTTACACTATATGTGAAGAATTCTAATATTACTCAAAGATAGACTGCAATAACATACTTTTAAAGTATACTTATACTTTTAAAAAGTAAATTTTCAAAAAATCCATTAGTCATTTATTTATTTTTTTAATTTTATTTTATTATGTTATGTTAATCACCAAACATTACATAATTAGTTTTTGATGTAGTGTTCCATGATTCATTGTCTGCGTATAACACCCCATGCTCCATTCAATACATGCCCTCTTTAATACCCATCACCAGGCTAACCCATCCCCCCACCTCCCTCCCCTCTAGAACCCTCAGTTTGTTTCTCAGAGTCCATAGTCCCTCAGGTTCGTCTCCCCCTCTGATTCCCCCCCTTTATTTTTCCCTTCCTACTATCTTCTTTTTATTTTTAATATACAATGTATTACTTGTTTCAGAGGTACAGGTCTGCGATTCAACAGTCTTACACAATTCACAGCACTCACCATAGCACATACCCTCCCCATGCCATCAAAAAACCCGAAATCTTGCCATTTGCAACAACGTGGATGGAACTATAGGATATTATGCTAAGCAAAACAAGTCAATCAGAGAAAGACATGTATCATATGATCTCACTGATAATGAGGAATTCTTAATCTCAGGAAACAAACTGAGGGCTGCTGGAGTGGTGGGGGGTGGGAGGGATGGGTTTGCTGGGTGATAGATATTTATTTATTTTTAAAGATTTTATTTCTTTATTTTAGAGAGAGTGTGTGAGCATGCAGTGGGGGAAGGAGAGAGGGAGAGGGAGAGAGAGAATCCCAAGCAGACTCAGCGCTGAGTGCAGAGTCCAATGTGAGGCCCTACCCCATGACCGAGAGATCATGACCTGAGCTGAAACCAAGAGTTGGATGCTTAATGTTCTGAGCCACCCAGGTGGCCCTCCATTAGTCATTTAAAGTGTAAGATGCATATACTTTAAGCTTTTGGGATATCATGTCATTTGTTACATAAAAAATACAATGTATAATACAAAAATGGGAATAAGCTTTAAAATTAAAGCAAATGAACTTAGGTGACTATAATTTCCTTATAGTTAAAAAAAAAAGTCTATACTATAAGCCCTAGAGCAGCTTCAATTTAAAAAAAGAGAGATAGAGTAAATAAGTCAACAGAGCATATAAATTGAAATAATCAAAGTCATTCAATTTATCCAAAGGAAGTCAGGAAGAAAAGAACAAAGAGCATATGGGACACATAGAAAAAAAGCAATATAATAGATTTAAACTCAATTATATCAACAAGCATATTAAATGTAAATGCTCTAAACACTTCAAATAAAAGGCACAGACTGTCTGATGAATAAAAGAGCAAAAACAAACTACATATTGTCTAAAATAAATCCACTTTGGGGGCACCAGGGTAGCTCAGTTGGTTAAACAATTGCCTTCGGCTCAGGTGATGATCCCAGGGTCCTGGGATCAAGCCCCACGTCAGGCTCCCTGATCAGTGGGGAGCCTGCTTCTCCCTCTCCCTCTGCTGCTCCCCCTGCCTGTGCTCTCCTGCTCTCTCCCTGTCAAAAATAAGTAAAATCTTAAAAAAATAAATAAATAAACCCACTTTTATTAAAAAGATATAGGTAAATTAAGAGTAAAGGATGGAAACACAATACATCACCCAAAGAATAATCAGAAGAAACCTGGAGTGGTTATATTAATATCAGACAAAGTACGTTTTGAAGCAAAGAGTATTACCAAGGATTAAGAGCATCATTTAATGATGATAAAGGAGTCTATTCATCAAGAAGACATAACATAACAATTATAGTTGGAGATTTCAGAAACTTCTCTTAATAACTGATAGACCAAGTACACAGAAAATCAGTAAGGATAAAGAAATCCTGAACAATACTATAAGCCAATTTGACCTGATTTGAGATCTATAGAATATGCTACCTAACTGAAGAAGAATGTTCTTTTCAAGTGCACACAAACATTTACCAAGGTAGATCTTATTCTGGGACCCAAAAAAATGAATAAATTTATAAAAATTCAAGTCATACAAGGACTATTCTCTGGCCACAATGGAATTAAATTAGAAATCATAGCTGAAAGATATCTGAAAAAAAATCCCCTAAATATTTGGAAACTAAATAATGCACTTCTAAATAACTCATGCCAAAGAAGGAATCACAAAGACTATTAGAATCGTATTTTGAAATGAAGAAAAATTAAAACATGACATGTCCAAATATGTAAGATGCAGCTAAAAGTGCTTACCATGAAAGTTATAGCACTGACCACCTAATTAGCAAATGAGCATGTTCTTGAAATAATGACCTTAGCTTCCACCTTAGGAAGTGAGAAAAAGGAGAGAAAACTTAACTCAAAGTAAGCAAGAGACAAGAAATAATAAAGACAATAATAAATAAATGGAATAGGGAGAAGAAAAGTGATAGAGAAGATCAACCAAACCAAAAGCGAGGTATTTGAAAAGATGTATAAAGTTGATAAATCTCTAGCCAGGCAGATCTGGAAAAAGAGATAGAAGAAACAAATTACCAGTATCATATATAAGAGTGGGGAGAGACATCACTACAAATCCTACAGGCAAAAAGTAATAATAATGAGAGATTGTTATGAACAATTTTTAGATGACTAAACTCAGTAACTTAGATGAAATGAGGAAATTACTTAGAAGACAAAAATTTTCAGAGTTCACTCAAAAAGAAACAGATAATCTGAATGGCTTAGCCTTATATCTATTAAAGAAATTGAATTTGTAGTTAAAAACTTTCTCACAGAGAAAATCCCAGGCCCATATGGCTTCACTGGAGAATTCCACCAAGCGTTGAAGACAGAAGCAAAATTAATTCTACAGAAACCCTTCCAAAAAACTAAAGAGGAGGGAACATTTTCCAACTCATTGTATGAAGCCAGCATTACCCTGATACCAAAACCAGAAAATGATATTATAAGATAGCTTCAGAGTATTATCCCTCACGAACATAGATGCAAATTTTCTTTTAAAAATTGAGCATATCTAATCCAACAATATACAGAAAGGATAATATATCCTGGCTAAATGGGGTTTATGAAGGAATTGCAGAGTTGATTTAACATTTGAAAATCAATGTAATTCATCATATTGGCAGAATGAAGGAGAAAAGACGTATGATCACATCAGTAAATGCAGGAGACTCATTTCACAAAATCTAACATGTCATGCCTTGCAAATATTCTCAGCAAATTAAAATTAGAAGAAACTCCTCAATATGAGAAAGAGCACCTGCAAGAAAGTTACAAGGAACATCACTAATGGCAGAAGGCTGAATGCTTTCCCCTAATTTCAGGAACGAGGCAAGGATGTCTGTTCTCACCACTTTGGCTCTTGCTCTTGTTCTCACCACTTTCATTCAGCACTGTATTGGAAATTCTAGCTAATGCAGTATGGCAAAGGGAAGACATAAAAAGCAGACGTATTGGAAAAGTTAAAGTAAAATTGCCATATTTGTTCATGACATGATCATCTACATAGAAAATTCTAAGGAACCTACCAGGAAGAAAAAAAAAAAGCCGCTAGAACTAATAAGTGAGTTTGCCAAGTTTGCAAGATACAGATTAATAAAAATATATTGTTATTGCCACATATTAGCAAGAAAAAAAAAAGAAATTGAAATTTAAAAAAATAAAATCACTATGATCTCATCAAAACAGATTAAATGCATGGGATTAAATTTGACAAAAGAAGTGCAAATACCACTGAAAACAAAACAGTGTTGAGAGAAATAAAGACCTATTAAATAGAGAGGAGTACGGCATTCATGGATCAGAAGACCCAATGTTATTAAGATGTCAATCGTCCCCAAATTAATGTACAGGTTCAATATTATCCCAATCAAAAGCTCAGCAGGTTTACTGTAGAAATTGATTATCTAATTTAAAAAATTATATTAAAATACAAAACTAAGACTAGCCATACATATACACACAAAACAACAACTGTGAGAAAAAAAAAGAGTAAGGTCAGAGGGCCTAAACCTAAACTGATAAATTTTAAGATTTATTGCAAAGTTACTATAATCAAGACAGTATCATATTAACATATATACAGACATACAGGTCAGTGCAGCAGAAAAAAGTGGTCAGAAATAGACTGATTTTCAACAAAAGTTCCAAGGTAAGGCAGTAAAGAAATGACAATTTTTAAAATAATTAATGCTGGAAAAATTAGGTAACCATATACAAAGTTTAAAAAATAAATGAACTTTGGGGCGCCTGGGTGGCTCAGTCGTTAAGCGTCTGCCTTTGGCTCAGGTCATGATCCCAGGGTCCTGGGATCGTGCCCCGCATCGGGCTCCATGCTCGGCGGGAGGCCTGCATCTCCCTCTCCCACTTCCCCTGCTTGTGTTCCCTCTCTCGCTGTGTCTCTCTCTGTCAAATAAATAAATAAAATCTTTAAAAAAATAAAATAAAATAAAAAATAAATGAACTTTGATATTTCATACCATACGTAAAATTAACCCAAAATGGATCATAGCCCTAAATGTAAGAGCTAAGATTATACTCCTTCTAGAAGAAAATATAAGAGGAAATCCTAGTGGTCTTGTGTCCAGCAAAGATTTCTTAAATACTATTCAAAGTAGGAAACATAAAAGAAAAAACAAATTGGACGATATCTAAATAAAACTTTTTGCTCTTCAAAAAGAGTGTTATGAAATTAACAGCTATTAATTAACAGCCACAGACTGGGAGAAAATATCTGGAAAGCATAGATCTATCTACAGACTCGAATCTAGAATGTATAAAGAACTCTTATAGTTCAATAATAAGATAAACCAATAAAAAATAAGGAGAAGATCTGATTACGCACTTTATCAAAAGAAGCTACATAGATGGCAAATAAGCACCTGGAAAGATTCTCAACATTATTGGTTATGCAAATAACCATATGCAAAATAATGCAAAATAAAATTCAAAATAAATGCATAATAAAACCATAATGCAAAATAAAAAATGCAAAATAAAACCATAATGAGATACCACAGCACACCCACTAGAATGACTAAGTTAAAAATAAAAACTAACTATAGGTCCACATAGATGGACCTAGAAGGTATAATGCTATGCGAAAAAAGTCAGACAGGGAAAGACAAATACCATATGATTTCACTTACAGGTGAAATCTAAAAAAACAAAGCAAATGAAGAAATAAAAACAGACTCATAAATCCAGAGAACAAACTGGTGGCTGCCAGAGGGGAGGTAGGTGGGAGATGGGTGACATAGGTGAAGGAAATTAAGAGGTACAAGCTTTCGTTTATTAAAACAAGTCACGGAGATGAAAAGTACAACACAGGGGATGTGGTCGATAATATCGTAACCACGTTGTTTGGTGACAGATGGCGACCCAACTTACCATGGGGAGCCCTGAGTAATGTATAGAATTGTCGAATCACTGTGTTGTCCACCTGAAACTAACATAACACTGTATGGTAATTATACTTCAATAAAAAAAATGCAATGGCCAATTAAAATAAACAAGTGTGCCACATGCCGAAAGAGAGAGAGAGAACGAAAAGAGGAAAGACAAGACTGACCACACCAAGTCGCAGGGTGGATGGGGAAGCTTCTGGAACTCTACACAGCTGGTGGGACTGTAAAATAAATAAGCCACTTTGGGGAAACGGTTTGGCAGTTTCTTAAAAAGTTAAACATGCCTGTACCATATGACCCAGCCATTCCACTCCTAGGTAATAACCCAACAGAAATGAAAGCATATGTCCGTGCAAAGTCTTGGACATGAGTGTTCACAGCAGCTTCATTTGGAAGAGTCAAAATCTGGAAACAGCCCAAACGTCCATCAACAGATGCATGTATAAACAAATCGTGGCATAGCCGTACAATGGAGTATGACTCAGCAATAATAAGGAGTGAGCTATTGATATACATGATAATACTTACCTGGCAGGGGAGATACGGTGATCGTGATACACACAATAACACGGATGAAGCTCAAAATAATTATTCTGCGTGAAAGAAGTCAGACAAAAAGTACGTATTGGATGATTCCATTTACAAGCAATTCTGGAAAATGCAAAGTAATTTATCATGACGGAAAGTAGATCAGTGGTTATCTGAGGGTGGGTGAGCATGGAGGGATGGATTACAAAGGAGCTCAAGGAAGCTTTAGGAGGTGACAGTTGTGTTCACCATTTGACCATGGGGATGGTTTCATAGACATATATTAAACCTCATCCACTGTATACGTTAAATATGGACAGTTTATTATAACCCAGTTATATTTCAATAAAACTACAAAACACAACTTAAAACTTACCTCTCTCCTTCTGTTAACTTGTGATGCTATGCTCAGGAAACCAAGGTTTTAGAGGCATTCCTGGGGCCAGCTTGGCATATTTGTGGGTGTTAGAAGATCCAGCCTTGCTTATTCCACAGGACTCAGACTAATACAAGCTTCTCCTCCTCCACCCCCGGTCATCCCTGTTTGCTCAGTTAACTGCTATTGGTTTGAAGAAACTCAGCTCAAAAGTCAGCTCCTCCTAGATATCTTCCTGGGATGCATGGCAGGATCTGGGATGCCCACCCACATTCTGATTGGCACTCACGATCAGCCTGTCTGAGCCCAGTCATGTGGGTCACTCTCAGGACACTGTGGACAACTCGTCCCATAGCTTCTGTTCACAGCACAATGCATGGCCCCAGAAACCACCTGATGAATAAATAACAAGCATGGGGGTAGGAATAGGTCTCAAACAAGGGCAGGAACGAGGCTTCCTTCTGGATGATGCAGACACAGCTGACGTTAAAGGTCCAAGAACCTGAAAGCATGGCCCTGCATCTCTTCCAGATGCCCCTTCTCTGGCTGCTCAGAAAAGGGGAACAGAGCGGTGAACAATGAGTGTGTCCAAATAAGCCCCGATACATCTTCCTTCCCCCTTCCAGCTCAGGAGGGAACTGGGGTCTTGTAGGGTAGCCATGATCATCTCTGACCTCCACAGGACCCACAGGGAGAGGGTACAGAAGTTAGGCCAGACCCAGCCTTTGCAGTAAGGAACATCTACAAGGACAGGCAGATACAATTAAAATAATCCCTTGTTTGCTCCCTGAGATGCCAAACAGGGGATAAAAGTCCACGTCAATGGGTCCAAGCTTTTGACGAGAACAGAGCTGACTCATGCAGTATCTCCCCTTTTGGATGGGGTCCCTCAGTAGGTTCCAGAAAGGCTGAGTGCAGCCCCATCTGACCCTGCCCCTAGTAACCACAAGTCCTTCCTACATGAGCATTCCTTTCTCTCCCCCACATTCCCATCAGTCTCCAGATCAGCATCACCAGAGGAACCCTCATGGGGATCTGGCTTACACCACCTGCCAATGCCCTTCTGGATGCCAGGAAGCCGGACTCCCTGGGCCGGGCAAGTTCCAGAATGCATGCCTCTCCGGAGTCAGGGCTTCGCTTTTGTAGGCATGCCAGAGAGTATCGCGGTGGGCAAAACTGAAAAGGAACCAGAAGTCCTCTAGATACTCTAATTCATTCATCCCCAAAAGATGTGTCTGCCCTTTGTGGGGTCCTATGCCACCTGAAGGTAAAAGAGGAGAAGGAGCCCCAGCCTGGCCCCTGGGGAGCCCACAGGTGGTGGAGGAGACCAAGGAGAACAGAGAGGAAGTGAGGGCAAAGAGGGGAGGTGGTCAGGAAAAGCTTCTGGAGGAGGTGAGCTAAGCCAAGGTTTTACAAAGTGGGCTACCCTGGACCAGGCCCGACCAGAAAAGGCCTGTTGCAGGAAAAGGCATCAGGGTGAGCGAAGAGGAGCCAGGCATACCCATAAGGAGTGTGGTATGAGGGACGAGGAGGCTATGGCTTCCAATACCCCACGCAGCCTGCTCAGCACAGGGGCCCAAATGTGTGACTTGGTGTTCTGTCAATCGATGGTGCACAATTGCTAACAGTCGCCATTTTGAACAGATTATTCCATTTATTTACCTTGGTGGGTGATCTATAGCTCTGGTACAAGGTTCCAAGGGTATAAAGTGAAAGCTGGCTTTCTTCTTTCACCTCGGTAAGACTCTGGGGAATGCTGTGAAACAGCTGGATCCTGGATCTACACAAGAAGAAGGGAGAAACCCTTTTTTGAAGCATTGCTGGACTCACAGGAAGTGAGTGAAATCTCTAAAGACCAATGCCCACCCCCGACGTCCATACCCCTGCCCCAGTAAAAAGGGAACTGGTGTGAATTGAACCCAGAACAGCTGGGAGCCGAAGGCAAATGGGGGAGGAAGTTGCCCTGAAGTCATGTAACGCAGTCAGTGGGAAAGACAACATGATGTAGACCCCGAGGCCTGTGGCCACCACAATTTGTAGAGAGTATAGGAGAGGTACATGGGGCGTGTTTGAAGAAAACAAGGGCCAACTCCTAAAGATACACAAACAAGAGCCTCTGGGAAGAATGACCATGCAGAGCTTAAAAAGAACCCAAAGGAACTTCTAGAAATGAAAGATATAATCTGGGAAATAGTTAACTCAGTAGATGGATCAAACAATAAATGAGACACCACAACTGGAAAAGACTCTCTCATGACTTCCATTCACTCCTCCAATGCCGGCCCCTCTGTCTTCTCCCTCCAGCCTAGCAGACACTGCAACCAGAAGCAAACAGAAGAAATCTTCCACTGCGGCCGAGCTCGCCTCCACCACGTGCCAGCACCACACCCACACACTCAGTCTTCACCCCTACTTCTAGCAATGAACTTTTCATGCCCCAACCTGAAGGCAAGTCCACCTGTGTTCCAGAACCGTCTCTCCACATCCCCTGAAGGCCACTGCGCCAGACATTCTCTGCTCCTCTCCCACACTACTCACTTTCTCTCTCTGCTGGAATATTTTCATCACCTTCTTATGACTTAACCCTAGAGTTAAGTGGATTCAACACCCAGAGCCAAGTCTTTTCTCTCTTCCCTTGGTTAGCTCCAGTAGCTTCTTCAAGAAAGACTTACAAGAACCAGATTTCCTGAGCCCTTACCCATCCGGTAGTGTCTGTTGCCTCGTGACTCGTGTGACAGTTTGGCTAGGTATAAAATGACTTCTCTGAGCACACCCTGTGGATGCCTTTCCCCTTCTATATTTCTCACCTAACCTGATCACCTTTCCTTGATTCCCGTGTTGTCTTTGAAATTTAGTGACTCTAATCAGGAATGCCTTAGTGTTGACCACTGTATATATCTCCCTTGGGACACAATATTTCCTTTCAATCTGTAGACTCGGGTCTTCCTTTTATTTCTAGAAATATTTCTTGAGTTATAATTATAATTTTTAATTATTTTTCTTTCATAATCTTAGCTCTTTGTTCTTCAGTCTCATTGGATACAAATATTTGGGATATTCTTTACTACCTCCCCATACTCAAATCCTTTTAAATGCCTTATTTGCTTCCATTTTGTGTTGTTCACTTTCTCCTCAGTCCTGTCCTTCACATACCTTCCTATGTTGTCAGCTTCGGCAGTGTCTCCTTGTGCTGCTTCCAATATGCCCTTCGTATCTGGTAATGGCCGTACTTGTCTGCTCCACATTTTCCTGAGTTCTGCAAGTTCATGTCTCATTTCCTTTACTCTTGCCATGACTTCCCTGGGGTCCATCTCTACTTTAAGCTCTTATTTTATAGAGGCAATTCTCCCATGTTTTCTTTTTTAATTCATGGCAATATGTTTGGTCATGAATTCCATCTGCTCCACAACAATATTACTTTGATAAGAAAGAAAAAATGGAAAGAAAGACGAAAAACATGCATGTATGTCATCCATTTTCAAGGAAATCCAGTGGGCCCATAGTTGATGGATGCACTGGTGGTTAACCAAAGCCACACGCACCTCCGTGGGGCTCTCTGGCTCTCTCTTCTGTTCCTACCATGATCCCCTCATAAAGGGCCTTTCCCCACTTCAGTCTCTAGGATCCTCTCCCTTCCTTGGTGCTCTGTGAACTGCTGTGTCTTTGCAGAGAACCCTGGCTATTTCCTGTGATATGGAAAAAGAGTTTCAGGACACATCCCTCCCCCTGAACTCTACAACCACACATGTATCCTTCAGCCAAATGGCCTGCTGGGATTCCTGATAGGTCAGTGGAACCATGCTCCAGATTTTCCAGCCAGTGGCACAGAGAGAATTCCCAGGGCCAAGGGAGAACAAATAGGGAAAGCAGCTTGACTCTCCTGTGAATGCACTGTCTTCTCTCTGCTTTGGGTGCTGGAATTCGGGTCTGGTGGCTGTAAGAACCAGTCAGCACATCTGTCTGTGCACCAACTTTTCCTCTGACTCATTACCTTGCACCCTTGCCTCTATGCCTTGCTTCTTTTATCTATCCAGCTTTAATGTATGCACGTATAAATAAATCAATAGGAATCAGAGAGGGACTAGTCAAGGAAAGCATTTCCTGGGGTCAAAGACTGGACATCATTTTAAAACCACTGAACCTCCGACAGTGGCAACAAGATGCTGATGTTCACTGAACATCAAGTAAAGCTAATGTTGCAGAGACCATGAGCAGGACATGATCATCTTTGCACTGTTTTTCCACTTCTCATGAAGGATGAGGACCAATCCGCATGCAGCCTTATGCCCCAGCCAACAAGGGGTTCATCTGGGGAGAAGGCTGAAAAGCTGCAGGAACAGCGAGGGTTAGAGCTTCGGGAAACAGGGTGCAGTCCCAGCCTTCATGACGATGGAGAGTGTCTTATCACTAAACCTCACCTCCCTACTGCAGTTGGAAACACCCACTTCAGAGAATGGCTGGGAAGATCTCATGGGATGCTCCCTGTAAAAGCATCAAGCAAGTGCCTGGAACCTCGCAACTGAAAATAAAATTTGGTTCACTTTCCTCTTTCTGAGCCCTGCAGAAGCTGGAGGACCGCTCTCGCTCTTACGGTCTTTCTTCCCTGTTGTGGGCCATCAGGCGTGTCCACTTCAACCCTGCAACTCTTACAGGGCTGTTTTGATGCATCGACGTCAGAATTGGACTTGTCAATTTTTTAAGTCATGGATTTTTTTATCAAGTAATATTCACAACAGATCTCCGGACACTATGCCACCCATCACCCCTTCAAATTACATCATGAGACACTTGCCCCTTTGGTGTCCCATGCCACCTCCTCTACCTCTTCTTTTTGTATCAGTAGTTCTCACTTTCTTTACACTTGATTTGTCTGAATTCTTATGAGTAGGTACTATGTGTTTTTAGTTTTAAATTCCAGTTAGTTAACCTACTGTTTAACTATTAGTAGTTAAACTACTAATATTAGTTTCAGGTGTACAGTATACTGATTCAATACTTCCATACATAACCCAGTGCTCATCACTCCTTCATCCCCATCACCTGCTTCCCCTACCCCCCCACCCACCTCCCCTCTGGTAACCATCAGTTTGTTCTCTAGAGTTAAGAGTCTGTTTCTTGGTTTGTCTCTTATTTTTTTCCTTTCGCTCATTTGTTTTGTTTCTTAAATTCCACATATGAGTGAAATCATATGGTATTTGTCTTTCTCTGACTGAATTATTTTGCTTAGCATAATACTCTCTAGCTCCACCCAGATCATTGCAAATGGCAAGATTTCATTCTTTTTGATGGCTGAGTAATAGTCCATGGTGTGCATATATATATATAAATATACACACCACATCTTCTTTATCCATTCATCAGTTGATAGATTCTCGGGCTGCTTCCATAATTTAGCTATTGTAGATAATGCTGCAGTAAACATAAGGGTGTGTGTATTCCTTTGAATTTTTGTATTCTTTGGGTAAATACCTAGTAGTGCAATTGCTGGATCATAGGGTAGTATTTTTATAATCAGAAAAAAATACCAAACATCTTAAATAATACACCTGTGTTGCTGCAAAGGCATACTGAACTTTTGGGAGTTTAGTGGAGATTGTCCGGCATGGTGGGAAGCTGAGAATGAGCAGTGTCCTGTCACCCACTGTCCTCCACTCTCTGGAAACCTCTGAGCAGGACTGCCCCAGTGTGGGAACAGAACTCCCTCAATTAGAACCTCCGAGCCACCTCTTGCCAGGTGTATGACTTTGATCAGCTGGTTAACATCTCTGTTCCTCAGACGCCACATGTGTCGAATGCAGGTAAGATCGAGCCCGAGCTCTCAGGTGCCCAGGAGGAGGGAATAAGGCAAAACACCTCGAGTGGTACCCAGCACCTCAGGGCCATCCCTCTGTACACGATCAATAAGAGGACAGGGCCAGACAGCCTGTAAGGGAACAGTGGCCCTTTAGCCACAAAAAGATATAAAGTACTGATTCGTGCTACAATGCAGATGAACCTCGAAATCGTTCTGTTAAGTAAAAAGCAGCCAGTCACCAAAGACGTTGTATGATTCCATTTACATGAAATGCCCGGAATAGACAGATGTATGGAGACGGGAAGTAGATTAGCAGTTGCCAGGGGCTGGGGGGTGGAGGGGTAGCTGCTGACAGTGGTGAGTGCTTAATGAGCGTGGGTTTCCTTTGAGGACGATGAACAAGGTCTGGAACGAAGAGTGATTGCTGTACATCATGAATGTACTTAATGCCGCTGAACTGTACATTTTAAAACAGTTAAAATGGTAACGTTTATGTTATTTGTACTTTGCCATTTAAAAAAAAAAAAGGTACAGAGGCCCATCCCCGGAGGATCCCCAGAACACAATCATGAGAACACACTCTGCTTTGAGTGATCAGTGGTTCCTGCTCCATTAGCTTTGCTGTTTAACAAACCACTTCAACATTTCGTGGCTTGAAACAACTAAGCTCACCATTGTGTGGGCTGGCTGTGCTGTGCTGGTCTGGGCTCCCTCACATGTCCGTGGTCGGCTGGCGGGCCCCTGGAGGCTGCAGGATCTAACGGGGCCTCACTCCCATGCGTGGCTGTTGGGAGCCTGCTGGCTGGGGAGCCTCGGCCAGGAGGGCTGGTCTCTGGCCCCCGGGGGAGGCTGGTCTCTGGCCCCCGGGGGAGGGGGAGGGGGCGCAAGTCTCTGGAGGCCAGGGCTCCAAGTACACAGCCTCACTTCTGCCACACCCTATTGGTCAGAGCAGGTCAGGTTGGCCAGATTCAAGCATGGGGGTGAGTGGGAAATGGACCCCGGTCTCCAGCTGGAGGGGCTGCCAAGGAGCCGTGGCTCTTCACCCAACCACCGCATTCCTGAAACAAAGTGTTAAAGACCCCGGCTGCCCAGTTTCTGCTATGCGTTTCCCAGATGATGCCCAGGTCCCACGCGATCCCTGTGGCCACTGTACTTGCACCTCCGGGGGTGGGGGCGGGGGGCGGCTCGTGTGAGAAGGGCGAGGCTCAGACAGGAGGCCGGGGCATCCTCTTTGCAAGCCACTTAGTACAATAGTATAGCTGAAATGGAACGGCTTGCAATTCAGGGCTGCCGCGTCCCCGACACCCAGGCAGAAGTAATAGAGGGGCCACATCGAAATACTGTCCTTGGTTTTCCTTGGGACTCTATGTTTCTTTTTGCTTCAGAACTAAATAGGCCTGTCATCACTTTTGTCCCCCCTGTGTCCAGAGCCTCCTCTCTCTCAGCAGTTCTGGAGGGTCAGGGCGGGGGTCCGCTTCAGGTAGAAGAAATAAAGGGGGCAAAGACAGGGGTGGGGACAGCAGGAGCCCCTCTCTGCTGTGGCCAGGGTCCTAGGGCATATGAAGCAGATTTCTTGTCCAGAAAGGGGAGTTTAGTGCATGGTAAAGAGCCTGAAACCAGGAGGGAGGTGAACTGGACCATGTCCGTGGTAATAGAGAGCCACTGACGAACGTGGAGTGCCAGGGCCGAGTTCAGGAAAAGCCGTCCACAACACTGGCAGACAGATGCTGTTCGGAGAGCTCCAAGGCAGGACGCTCCAGCAGGAGGCCCTGATGGAGATGCCATGGAGGTAGAGATGATGTCTTGACAATGGCTTCATGTGGAAGGACAGGAAGGAGTGGAGAGGGGATGTGGGGAGGGGGTGGGTGACAGGGAGGGCAGGGGCACCACGCACGCAGGACGGGGACAGGAGAAGGCACGGTGCATTTGCAGGGAGAAGGAAACAGATGCGGGTAAGTGTTGCTGACTGTTCTAGGGAGACGTCCAGAGCATGGGGTGTCATGGCCGTGGGGCAGGGGCAGAGCGAGGCTGACGGGGTGGCCCCACAGGCAGAGGGGTGCACGCTGGCCCTGGGCACTGCCCCGCCTGCAGTCTCGCCCGCGGCCGGCCCCCGGGCCAGCCCTGCGGTCTGATGTGCCGCCGGGGTCTAAAACCCAACTTCCAAGATTGAGCAATAGCGTTTTCTCCTCCCAGATGAAAACCTGTCCAAAACACAGGCCCAGATTGCTTCCCTGCTCTCTCCTACACTTGGAGTACTCGGCGCCTGGCCACAGCTGCATGGCTCACAACAGACTTTACAAGGTTGTCCCTCTGCCAGAGTCCTTTGAGAAGTAAAAATAGCTGAAATGAGCCCGCTCTCCCGGAACCATGAAAACATTTCACCATCCCTCAAGCTTTCACCTACTGCCGTGTCATCCTATACCCCTACTCACTCTTTACGAGACCCGAGTGTGGAGCCTCGAGGGGCCGTGCTGAGCCTCCCTCCACTTCGGGCTCAGCTTTAACTGGGGCACTGGGCTGGAGACGGGCAATTGCCATCTCCGTTGCCGCTCAGGTGCACCGAATCCCGCAAGACGTGCTGTCGGTGAAAAAAAGAAATGCTTTCTAATCTTCCCGGCACCTGCTGGGGCACGCGGTGCCCGGTTATTACATTCTGGGCACGATTAACCCTTCCAATATTAGGGTCCTGGGCTTGGGTAATGTGCTCTCAGGCCAGCAACAAAAATATCTCTGAGATTTTTGAGCTAACGGTGCATTTGCGAGGTCATTCAAGGCTAAGACCAGAAGGATTAAAAGATCTGACTCCTTCCTGAGGTCCTTAGTTGTAAAGGACCAAAGAAGCCGTAAAACAAAGATTTATTCAGTTTCAGCCGGACAGCTCAATGGCACAACCCCGTAAGGACCAGGAAAAAAGAAACATCTGGCCAGAAAAGCACACTTGTTTACGAAAAAAAAAAGAAAAAAAAAAAAGGTTTAAGAGTCTTCTCCAGCTTTACCAAGTTTTTGGACGAAAATGAGGCTGAACACGAAAAACAATGTAGAACCTTGAGAGCCACAGGGCAACACAGGCGGGAGAAAGAACATCTTGTTTCTTCCTCATCCAGCTGCCTCGGACCTCGGGCCCCCCCGCCCCGCCCCAAGCGCCCCGGGGAGAAGCCCTGCCCTGGTAGGTAGCCCCTGGGGACCGCGCAGCTGTGGCGCTCCCCGCACAGGTGGCCAGGCCGCCCCTGGGGCCCCGCCCTTTTGTGGGGGAGGGCAGCCTTCGGACGGATGCTCGCGGAGGGTCCCTGATGACCAAGAGCCTCTCTTCTGAGCTCAGCGCACACCGCCCTGGTGCTGTTGGCACCTAGATAGTGACAACCACTTACGCGGCGTGGTGGGGGGGGCGGTGCGTCTTTGGAGCCGTGGACAATGGCTGTTTTGTAAGGAAGGAAGCCTGCACTGGCAGCATGGCCCCAGGCCCAGGCCGGGAAACTCGCCTTCTTTTCCAGGCCTGCTGTTGACTCAGCGGGGCTCTGAGGCCAAGCCCTGCCGCCAGGGTCGGCCCAGCCCCCTCCTGACATGCGTGCGCTGGAGCCTACGGATGCATGGCAGTCACAGGACGGCCGGACCCCCGGCTCTCCCCGGGATGCTCCTGGGATGAACGGGTTAAGACTGGAAGATGCTTTGAACTTCTTGGCACAAAGCTGTCTCGAGCACGGTGATTAATAAATCTTACCACAGAGGTGGATTAAGGTCAGAAGTCACTCGGGGGCCTGGGGAATAGAGCTGGCTCATGGCTGCACCTCTGAAGCCCACGCTGTTTGCAGCCCTACGCAGGGGGCAGCAACGGAGGCGGGGGTGCCCCAGGGTCCCCAGGCTCACTTGTTCATACCGCGGTGGGCCCTGGAAAAGCTCACAGGACTAGAGAAACACGCACACACACGATCGCCATGGAAGTAAAGGCTAGAGAAGAAATGGAATCACACGGCCAAGGCGGAATGGAGTTAGGCAGCCCACAGCCGCTGGGGTGACGGGAGCACCATGTTGTGGGAGTCCGAGATAAAGCTTCTAACAGCAGCCAGTGAGGAAGACGCTGAGCAGACCACTAACCAGGTAAGGTGGCCCTGCTGCCATCTTCCAAGGGGGCCTCGAAATTTCTGAGCAACCAGGGCCTGCGTGTTCCCAAATGCCACCGAAAGATGACATTCCTGGAAACCTTGCACCACGATGCCAAGTCGCAAAGAGCATGAGACAAAGCTGTGACTTTCGTTACAGTGGCTCCTTCTCTTCCTCCATAAAATGGGGTGTCGGACCCGCCATGGCATCAGTGTCCCTGAGTCACCCAGACTTGCAGTCCTTTACACCTCTGTCACCTCCCCCCCACACAGCATGGGTGGTCTGTGGACGGTCTCCCTTCTGCTGCCCTCCTGAGCCCCAGCGAGACACTCAGGAACCGGCGCCCCGATGCCCCAGATGGCCAGACCAGACCGAGGCAGGACAAGCTCATCTCCGGCTAGGTCAATGCCATGCCCAGTACTGCTCCTTCCCGCCCGTCTGCCCTTCCAAGTGTTCCCGTGGCACCTCAAAATGCCACTCTTAGGCCATGAACCACTGGTACGGGGACATGGAGGTGACACTCTGGCTCCCGAGCTCCCCGTGGTGTATTCAATTCCACCTGCTGGCCTGGTGTGTTCTGGAGGCGCCCCTGCTCTCTGCATGCTGGTTCTGCACTAAACCTTCTTCTCTCCCCAAGTCTCTTTGGCCCTGTGTTCCCCCAGGAAATCCTCCTGGATCACCTCAGCTAGCCCTCCCATCGGTGAATCCCTCCCCAACCTCATGAGCATTGGAAACACATTCCCAAACAGGGATCTGACCTTTGGGCTAACAAAGTCCATTCTCACCAGTACGGCGCCCTGACCACTCCCAGTGGCCCTGAGAGTCTCCTCTCCCTGTCCCAACGGCAATGCGCTTGCATGCACGGAAAGGACTCATAAAAGCCTATCATTTGTTCTGCTCGTCTGTGTTTGTCCTACCCCTTCTGATGCCATAGACTGTGCAGCGAACCCTCCGCACACCTGGGGGAAGCTGAAACCAAAGGGGAGCATTGCACGCCCTACAGGCCATCAGCACCATGGCCGGCTCATTAATGATTGCCTAAGCTCCAGACTAGCAGCATCTACATCTGCCCTCCGCTCCCCACCCCATCCCATTGAAGTCCCATCCACCTGGCCACCAGGCCACCAGGCCAGCTCCCTCTGCTCCTGTCACCCCCAGTCCACCTTCCCCTTTTCATCACTGGAGGGGGGTATCCTTAATTCTACCCCTGCTTTCTCATCAGGATGACTGCAAAGCCTCTGGTCCTCCAATCCCCCAAGACTTCCCACACACCAAGGCCAGAGCAGTCCTTCTCAAATGCTTTCTTGGCATCCCCTAGCATGACCCAGGGCCAGAATGCAGCGTGTGGTTGGTATCGAATACACAGATGCATCTGCCCAATGGATCATAGCACTGTCTCTTCTTAAAAACCATAGTTCCTCCATTGTCCTGAGGACAAGGCTCGTGGTCATTGGTCATCAGTGTGGCTTCAGAAGGTGTGCTAACCTGACCACTCCTCGACACACAGACCCTACGTGTCAGGGCCACCGCAGACTATTCACCTCGAACACCACACTCTGCTTCCAGGCTTTGCAATTACAGCTCCTTTTGCCCCCCTGCATCTGTCCTCGCCTCCACTGTCCTCATCCCATCATCCTTCACCCCCCAAGGGTCCCTTCTCCGTGGAAGGGCCCTCCCTCCCTTGCTCCCACGAGGGTCGGCACCCACGTTGGCCATGCCAGGTCCATGCCTGCAGGGGCTAGGTCTGGGCGTCCACAGTCAGCGAGGCTTTCTAGGGCGCGCACGCCACTCGCTCACCGGCCTGTCTTTCCCCCGCACACCACACTAGGACACGACAACCAGCGAGGGCCCCTCTTAGCCGAGGCTCAGACTGGGTCTCAGTGTGTGAGCTGAGCTTGCTGCCGGGCTGGCTCCCGGGCCAAAGGAGCCTTGCCTTTAAAATTGCTTTATTGATGTGCGTGGAAAGCCAGTGTTCTCTGCTTATCTCAGAGTGGGTCCCATCTTACCGATGAGTTACTGCGCTCACATGGCAACCGGGGGGAGTGCCTGGGTGGCCCACACGCACGCCAGACCGCCCGGCCCTCCGAACCACTTACGTTTCAGGGCTGGTCTAAGCAGCCTGGCTGGCTAAGCCCAGGTGTGCCAACGTTCTACACTAGCAACATGGTGGTTGCGTCCGATCACAGAGAGTGAATCGGCCCCGCTCCGCCCCAGGCTGGTGGACATGGCCTGACCCTCTGACTCAGGTGAGTGGGGCCAGGGGCCGCCTCACCGAGACCTTCTTGCCCGTCTGTATGTCCTCATGTCATCTCCAGAGGCATCTGCCGTGGCACCCAGGGAAGAGATGGCCGTAAATCATCTGCCCCCACCGTCCCTATGAAAACACTGAAAGTGCTCGGGATAGGTGTGGTTTTGCCAGCGAGAAGCAGGGCCAGCCCGAGGCCCGGCAGCATTACAAGCAGGAGTTTCAAAGGGCTGTATCAGTGGCATGGCCGAAGGCTCCGCCCTCCATAAATCAACCCGGGCCTTGGCGTCCTCACTGGGCGCTTCCCGCTCGGGCTCACCCGAGGGTGAGGGGTGCTGCCAGCCACTCCCATCCCACGCCACAGGCTTGGGCCTCGGCTTAACCCGGCCTGACCCCGCGGAGGCCCACACGCTCAGCATCCCACACACCACACGCAGCCACAGGATTACACAACACCATTCCGATGCTGCAGAGAACAGCATGTACAAGGAAGCCCAACCCCGCGGCCCGCAGGAGGCAAACAGGAGGGCGGATGGAACCTGTGTGCTGCCGACGGGCGGCTCCCACTCCAGCCCGGGCTCGGTCACTCGAAGACCGGCCACCGTGGGCAGGAGCCGCCGCCCCCCTCGGCCCCGGCCACCGCCTCCGCAGAATGGGAACGGGCGGCCGATGGGGTCCAGCCCAGCACAGGGGTGCACGGCACAGGCTCGGTGGGCCCCCGAGCCCCTGGGTCTTGTCGGACCCTGTCACCATGAGGCGGTTGGTGGGACAAGATGAGAAGGAAGGGCCTGAAATGTGTATTTTACTGGATTCCCACTTACTCAGGATAAGCTGCCTGCAGAAAATGGGCTGTTATAATCTTTCCTTTCGTGTCTGGCCAGGTATATCACTCCTCGGAGCAGAGGGCTATGTCCAGGCTCCTCAGCAGGGCCCGGGGACCAGCTGTCCCAGAATGACTCTGGCCTTGGCTGGGGAAAGTCTCTGCCAGGAGAAATGGTAGAAGTGGCATAAACAAGGAGACTTCCTGCAAACACAGGCCCGAGCTACCAGAGCCTCGAGGAGCTGTCCCCACGAAGGCAGGCCGGGACCTGGGGACCTGTGCTTCCCACCCTGACAGCACCCTCCTCACGGAGGCCACGGGTGACCGGCGGGACAGAGCCGCGTGTCTCTCCGTAAGACGGGTACTTCCCAAAGAGCACCTTCTCTCAGGTCCCAGCCCCGTTCACACCCAGACAACTGAGGACGATGGAAATGCCGAGGACTTCCAGAGCCAGAAGAGCCTGCCTATGGCCCCCAGCATTGCAGCGTGGTCCCTGGGTGACATGGGGCCCACGGTTGTCCTCATAGCCGGGAGCGTAGGGAGCAGATGAAAGATCCGGTGCAGTCCCCTACATGTGCTTCCTAGAGGGAATCAGACTCGGAGAGACGGAGAGTAGAATGGTGGTCTCTAGGCGGCGATGGGGACAGCTTCAGTTTGGGGAGAAGGAAAGTTCTGGAAAGGGATGATGGTGAGGGCTGCACAGCCACGTGAATGTGCTCAGTGCCACCGGATTCATGGTGAATTTTAGGTCACGCGTATTTTGAAAAAATATTGCAGTTCCTGGGGCCCAGTGGTGCGGGCATGTCGAGACAGGTCTTCTAAGGTGAAGGGTAAGCTGGTGCATCTGAAGCCTCCTACAGCCAAGGAAGAGGCACAAAACCTCCTGGGCTTCTTTAGAGTGTGGGGGCAACGCAGCCCCCCCGCGGGTGGGTGTCACTCCGACCCATTCACAGAGTCACCCACAAAGCTGTGCGGTGTGGGGCCCCGAACAAGAGGGGGACAGGCAGTTAGTGTTCAATGTGGACGCGGCCTCGGTTTGGGAAGATGATCATGTCCCGGAGACAGGGTGGTGCTGGGTGTACTCGTAACCACTAAACCGTGCACTTAAAAATAGTTAAAATGGCCAATTTTATGTGTGTATATTAACCACAGTGTTAAAAACCTAGAAAAGAAAGAAAGGGCAGACTATATTTTAAGCATATACAAAAGTACGCTAGTGCCCGCATGATCAAACTCATGATGTATATAAACTGGGTAGAAGGTGCATAGACCTATCTCAAGTTGTCAGAGCAACACAAACAATAATGAACAAAGACGGGAGGCGGCGGGGGGTCAGCAGACGAGTGAGGACTGCGGAACCAGCCCTGGAGTCAGCGAGCGCCGGAGCGCAGAGGGGCCGCTCTGTTCCCGGGGTGTGCGGGCCAGCGCCAGGCTCTGCCCTGGGCACTGCGCAGAACATGGCGGCTTCTCGAACGTTGCTCAGGAACATCAGTCCTCTGTGCTGGTCTCCATGGGGCGGTTTACGCTCCGGTTGCTGCGGGGGGCCTCCAGCCAACGGCCCTGAACTCCCGGTAGGCGCCCAGGAGCTTGGGCACAGTACGGGGCTCTGAGATGCACAGACAGGCTCCCGCCCCCCGGAGCTCCTGGACTCGGGGAGCAGACGGCACACACAGCCTGACACGCAGAGTCCGCTGTGCCTGCCGCGTTCAGGACACGCTGTTAGTGTTCCATTTCCCTTTCCCGCCCCGGCCAAATAACTCATGATGTGGGAATGGATGCGACGGGGAATCGTAGAACCGGACGGTCCGAGGGGACGCCTCCAGTCCGACCTCCTTCCTTCACAAATGGGCTGCACACGTGTGCCCTGCAGGGTCCAGTGACCTGGCTCCGTGTTCCACGAGGTGGACGCTGGGACCCTCATTCAGAGCTCGGACAGTGGACCTGTGGTCAGTGCAGCAGGGGTTCGCAGCTAGTAAGGGCCGGGGCTGGGATGAGAGCCCGCGCAGGCCTGGATGACCAGCCCGCCGCCTCCCCCCTGCCTCGCTGGGGCGCAGGTGGGCACACGGAAGCTTCCCTGCCATGGACGTTGTCTGCGGACACCTGCTGCGTGGCTAGCTGGCCAAAGATCCCCTGGGGCGGCCAAAAAGGTCCAGGGACAGGCCTGCATGGACTCCCCGAGGCAGAGCCAGCGACGGCCAGATTCGCCCCGTGGCCCAGCCTGGTGGACTCTGTCCGCTTCACCTTCCAATTTCATGCTGTTCCTTGGCTGTGGTTCCTTCGCTGCATTTTTCCTTCGCAGCACTTAATGATGAATTAAATTCTTCTCATTTTTCCCCCTGATGCAAAATAACAACTGAGAAAGAAAGAAAGAAAGAAAAAGAAACACCAGCTGATGAAAACTCCCGAGTGCGTCCCAGCACCTCGTTTCGAAGCACGCTGGGGGTGGCCACCCGGCGGGGCGGGGGGCACGACCTGGTGGGGGAGGGGGCCGAGGCCCTGCCCCGAGGCCCCCGCGAGACCTGAGCATGTGCGTCCCTTTGGTTTTGGGGGAACCCGAGCCCAAACCCGTGACGAGGAAGCGACCGCACCTGCCCCCCGAGCTGGAGGAAGAACGGAAGCAAACAGGTGGCGCGGAGTGGGCACTCGGGGATGACGCTAGCTTCGCCAACAAACACGTGCAACCTGCGGAGGTCCTGCAGGCCAGCCTCCCTGCCCGCGTGCGGTCCCAGCCCGCAGGTCAGCGCGCGCAGAGGGTGCGCGGGTGGTCCGTCATGCAGTGGGCGTGTTTCACCACCACGTGTAAACACAACAATAATAAAGAATGTTCCAGAGACTCCTCACAGCTCATCTGTCTCCTCTGCACTTGAGGCTTTCCATTGGCTCTCTGACAAGCTCTGGGTTCTGTGCTTCTGCTGGGACATCTTTTCGGGGGAAAGCCCACTCCCCCAACGGCCGCGGTGACACAGCAATGACCCTGCTGCCAATTGTCGGGCACTCACCACTCCCTCCAACCCTGGCGGCTGCCCCGCAGCACAGGGGTCCAACCCCTGATCCACGAGTCTGTAAACTGAGCCCCCAAGAGGTGACATAAGGAGCTCAAGGCCGTGAAAGCAGTGAGAGTCCGAGGCCAGGCGCCCCGGCTCCAAAGCCAATCATCACTCCTCCCAATGCATCCTCACCCCGAGCACAGTGCTCATTCTCCCGAAGGAGCCAGGAGGGGCCCGATGCAAACATCACTGCTTCTCCCTCCTTTCCTCTCCTCAGCACCTCTCCGTCCAGAACCATGCGGGCTTCCTACAGCAGCCCTGAGGAGGATGGGGGCTCTGGCGGGATGTGGGGACAGAAGGTATCTAGAACTTACTTCGAACTACACCCCCAGGGTCACAACTCCGGTAAGCCCCAGCACCTCCGTCCCTGCCAGGTGGAGGGGAGAAGGGAGCTTTTGGTTGGAGAGGCCAACAGGTCTGGGGCTTAATCTGGGCTCTAATCTGGGCATTAACTCCAAGGAGCTGCCTTGGTTTCTTCATCTGTGAAATGGGAACAAGACAAGACCACCCTCCCTACAGTTCTTGTGGGGGTGAAGGGAGTGACATACGCACAAGGCCCAGAGAGCACCCAGTGGTGCTGCGTGCCCAACACCAGCGACACACACCCCTGTCCCACCCTGTGTTGGGCCCACGATGAAGGCCTCCTTTCCCTTGTGTGGAAGGGAGGTGATCATCCACACTCTGCCCACAGCACAGAGTTGTTGTAACAACAGCATTGAAGAGGCCCCATGAAAGTTATTTTCAAGCCAGTCATCTGTTCAACCGTCCATGCCACGTTCACGCCTACTATGTGCTAGATGCAGCGCCAGGCCGAGGATACCCAGAAAAAGGAGGCCTGACCTGGGTCTTGGCTGCAGGAGGCCACAGTCTGGCTGGAGCAGAACAGGGGAACTTCACCCAGGACACGAAGCAGGTGCTCGCCCGGGAAGAGGGAGCTTCTTCGGGCTGGTACCGGCCCCCATAGGCGCAGCAGCCCTGACCTCCTGGGTGACGTCCACGTGCATGTGGATGACTCGTGAGGAGTCCAGGGCCTTCTGGAGCGATCGGTGAGCCGCGTCCAGGAACCGTACACCTGCATAACTAGCCCTGCCCGTCCTCTTATGGAGATCTAGAAAGCAAGGTGGAAACCCAGCCCCAAGGGCTACCCTCTGGGATCTGGGTGGAAGCCCCATCACTTAAACGGCCATTTGATGGACAGAGTGCTGCCTCCCCACTTGAGTCTCCATTCCCCCAGCTGTCATGGGGGTTGGTGCCGGCTACCCCAACTCTTGTCCTGATTTGAGAAAGAAGTGAAGTGCTTAGCGTAGCCCCTGCCTCCAAGAAACTACTTGGAAAAATGCCCACCTTAATTATTCATAATATCCATAATAAGGGCAATGATAGAGCAGGTGACACAGGAGAGTTTCCTGAATTCAGACTAACCGGGAAGCCATGCCCAGGCCTCCTAGGGGCCCAGGCTTCTGTGTTTGAGTGCGGAGTGTGAATTATCCCACAACTTCAGCCTGCCCCACCATGTCCCTGCAAATCCTTATAGGCTTCTCTGCCCCGATGGACCTGGGGAAAAACAGGACCAGAAATTCCTCAGCAGGAGCTGTTCTGTTTCACTTCCAGAGGCCACTGGTTGTGAGTGTGAGAGAGGAAAGGAAGTCATCACTCCTGGTCCTGCCAGGGCCTCCTCCCAATCTGTACGCCCGCCCTGGCCATCACAGGCACACCTCTCACACTGCCCTGGGGAGCCCTTCAGAAGACACACTCATCAATGAAGAGTCCATCCCAAGTTGGCAAGTTGTGCCTTCCCGGTGACTTAGTCTCATCACCAAAATCTCACAAATTAAACTTCTCCAAAAAATAAAACTTGACAGACTCCAGCCCAAGGACCAAATCCAACCTGATGCCCAGTTTTGTAAATAAAGTTTTATTGACACACTGCCACGACCATTTCTTGCCGCACCGCCTACGGCTGCTTCCACACTACATTGGTGCAGTTGAAATGTGGATTGTGACAGTGCCTTGATGTGAATGTTTGTGCCCCCTCGCCCCGCAAATTCACCGGTTGAAATCCCACCACCCAGAGTGATGGTATCTGGATGTGGGGCCCTTGGGAGGACAGAACCCTCATGATTGGGATTGCTGTCCTTATAAAAGAAACCCCAGAGGACTCCTTTACCCCTTCTGCCATGCAAGGACACAGCAAAAAGATGGCCATCTACAAACCAGAAAGTGGGCCCTTACCAGACACTGAATCTGCCAGGACCTTGATCTCAGACTTCCAGCCTCCAGAACTATGAGCAAGCTGTTGTTTATAAGCTACCCAGTCTGCAGTCATCTGTTAGAGCAGCCCGAAGTGACTAAGGGCCGCAGAGCCAAAGATACTTACCATCCACCCGGGCCTTACAGAGAAAGTGTGCTGGCCCCACTCTACGTGAACACAGGGACACATGTGGGGCTCTCCCACCCCACACTGCATGGCCCCTCTGTGTCCTGACTTCAGCACGGTGCCCAGAGCAGAAGGTCCTCATTGAATGCTTGTCATCCTGGTGTAGACGCCTGCCCCAAACATGCCCCGAATCATTCAACAACATTCACTTAGAGCCCCGTGTGACAGGCCGTGATGTATCCCCAAGTGACTTCCCAGGGTGGACCTCACCCAGAGGAGGGGGTAAGGCTCACAAGCTTTCTTTCAGGAGCACATCTTCGGAGAAGATCAGGCCATCTTATGTGTATACAAAAAGAGGATTCTGGAAATGTGTTTCCAGTTAGCTGGAAGTAGAGGGGGAAAATTATGATTTTTGGATGATTCTGGGGTTACCCAGAACCGAAAGGGAGACGTGAACGCCTGAAAACAGACTAGCCGCTCATACCCACTGAGTCACCGATGCAGAAAGGTCACAGACAGTGTGGCCGCGATAAGTGGATAAGATGTTCCAGAGACAGCTGACCTCCCTCCTCCTCCCTGTCCGACCTCAAAAAGTACATGGGGTGACAGCTTTTCCCACTGCTCAGGAACTCCAGAGTTGCTCCTGTTTTCCTGCACATCCAGTGATTAGTGGGAGAATGGCACAAGCCTGGTGATTTCAGGCAAATCTGTTCGTGCTCTTTGAGGGAGGCGGCCAGGGGATCGTGCTACCTCTGCTCCAGTCTCTCCGGGACCCCACACTGACTGCAGTCCAGCCCTCAGCACGGTGTGCAGGCCCCTCTGCCCACGGCCTCGCCCATCTCCCCTGCTCCCTCCAGGCCTTATGGGAGCTCTTCTCACCCTGTGCCTTTGCCCCGCTCCGCAGCTGGACTGCCCATGGCCTCCCTCCCAAACTCCCTCTGGCAAACTCCTCGCAACCCAGGAAGCACTGCCTCAACCTCCCCAGCCTCCGCTTGCCAGTCGCCCAGAGCCCCCCAACCCTCTGTGCCCCCACTGAACCCCTGTGACCCAACGGGCTTGCTTTGTCTCTCCTCCCCGACCTGATAACTAATTGCCCTGAACTGGGGAGTCTCGCTGATCCCTGAGCCTCCACTGCCTGGTGAATGTTTCCTACCTTTAAATCTTTGCACTGATCGTTTGTTTCTAGATTCCTTCAACCTGTGTACCATTGGTTTAAGGGAACAGAGGCTAAAGCAGATCTGGAGTTCAGGTAGCGGTTCGTTCCAGCCTGTTCCACCAGCGAGCGGCTCCATCTTTGTATGCCCAGCCCGCACGGGCCGTTGGAGGGACCAGGGCTCTCACGTCCTTGTCCCCCCAGCTCTTCTAGGCCCAGAGTCCCCTCCTTTTCCTCAGCTCCTGCAGCTCTGCATCTCCTGCTTTCCTTCAATCATCTGTGCGGCAAACATCTGTGACCCCTTCTAGTGAGGATGGGGGTGCCCAACACCCCCCATTCCTGCCTCGAAGGAACTGTCATCTAACGGGGAGATAAGAATCCAGGTGGGGAACCCGAAAGAAACTGAAAAGCAAGCATCCTTCGCAGCATCTGCGATGGCCTTGTCACGATGAGCAAGAACTCCTGCATCATCTCTTCTACCTCAGTGGCAGACTCAGACCCAGGTGGCACTCACTAAGTATTTGATCGATAAATCAGCAATTAAAGTGGGCACTTCCACTGTCGGTGGGAATACAAACTGGTGAGGCCACCGGGGGAAACACTATGGAGGGTCCTTAAAAACGTTAGAACTACCACATGCTCCAGTAATCCCACAGCTGGGTATTTACCCAAAGAAAACAAAACACTAATTTGAGAAGATATAAGCACCCTGTGTTTACTGCAGCATTATCTACAGTAGCCAAGATATGGAAACAGCCCAAGTGTCTACCAGTGGATGAGCGGATAAAATAGATGTGGTATACACGTCCAACAGAATATTACTCAGCCATCATACAGATGAGATCTTGTCATTTGCCACAACATGGATGGACCTAGAGGGTATTATGCTAAGTGAAATAAGTCAGACAAACATTGTATGATTTCATTCATACGTGGAGTCTAAAAAACAAAACACGTGAACAAACAAAGCAGAAACAGACCCATAAATAGAGAGACAGACTGATGGTTGTCAGAGCGAGGGGATGGGGGGGTGGGCAAAACAGGTGAAGGGGAGTGGGAGATACAGGCTCCCAGTTACGGAATGAATGAGTCAAGGGGACGAAAGGCACAGCACAGGGAATACAGTCAATGGTACCGTAACAGTGTTGCATGGTGACAGATGGGAGCTACGCTTGTGGTGAGCACAGGGTAATTTACAGACCTTTTGGGCCACTATGTGGTACACCTGAAACTAATGTAACATTGTGTGTCAACTGTACATCAATAAAAATAAAAGGATGGATGGATGGACGGACAGACAGATAAATGGCATGCCCTCAGGTGAAGACCGCAGAATGGAAAAGATTCACAGATACACCCTCCTCTGATATCCAACAAAGTGAAAAAAAAAAGTCATAAAACAAAACTCATCATCAATAATCACTCGATGCCATAAGCACTGGAAAGGACAGCTAAGAGAAAAGCAGGAGATTCTGGTTTGGCACAAAGATGTGCAGTTCCTAACCCCACCCTCCACCCCTGGAAGATTTTCTGAGGAAAGAAATTCATACTGAGAATTCTCACAAAGCTCTGCAAGGGGCAGTGGGCTTGGGCAGACTGGCAAAAGTGAAGTTAAAACCTCAAAAGTAGAAGTCCCTACATGTTCCAGGAGGAGTTCAGCAGAGGGAAAATGTGTTTGCCATTTTCCAGGCTGCCAGATTTAGCACAAAAAAATGTGCCAAGATGTCCTATTTGGGATATACTTATCCTAAACAATTATCGGTTGTTTATCTGAAATTCAAATTTAACTGGGCATCTTGTATTTTATCTGGCAATCCTACCAGGGCACCGTGCTCAGTTGGAACAGCAACCTGATGCCCGTGGAAGGGAGAAGCGTGCCCTCGGCAGGGCTGACTGGGCCACAGGACAGAACACTCAAAGATGTCAGGGCTGGGGTTCTCAGCCTCAGCAGACGCCCCTTTGCTACCTGCTCCCTCCCGCAGACCACGGGAGTCTGCCTGCCAGTGACATGCCATCTTCAAAGTACAGCTCAGAAAGAGAAAGACCAAGTTGCCCCAGGTAAGATGGGAAAATGACGCTTTCACACAGAACACGTCACACAAATAGAAAGACTGGACTGAGCTGTCCCATCACACAAGATAAACAGAATGAAAGAGTGGCCTCTAAGGGGAATCCTGACCTTGGGGCAGAGGGTTTACAAGGTCAGCACGGGAGACTGACAGTTGCACCTGCCCTTTTCTTTCGCAGGTGTTACTCCCCCATACACCTTTTGCACCTCTAACTGTTCTCAAAGAACTCACGCCAGCAACAAAAACTGGTGGAGAACAGAGCAACGGAGTGGCGTGACAGAGCCACTCACCCATCCGGTGTAGGTGGGGAGTCAAGACCTGCTGGAAAACCTGAAAACTCAGGACTTGTCTGCTTAATGATTTGTAAAATATTTTTCAGTAACCTAAGGAGTCTTTAAAGACTGGTATCTCTTGTGGTGAGGGAATTCATCTAAAATTCAGCTATTCCACCATACTACTTTTCTTTTTTAAAGCTCAAATAAAATTAAAATTTCATATTTTCAATCATGCAAAGTATGATGCTACTTTTATAGAAATAATATCATGTTGTCGATCTATATATTCACCTATTTTTCTATTTATTCCGATAGAGAAATCTGGCATGATGTTCACCAAATATTATCACCAAAGACAAAATGGCCACTGGAACAGAATAGAACAGAATAGAAAGCCTCAAAATAAATCCACCCATATGTGGAACTTTAACATATGACAGAGGTTGCTCTGAAGATCAGTGAAGAGAGAAGGGACTATTGAGCAAGTGGTTCTGGTATCAATAGTTATTTTTATGGGGGGAGGTAAAATTAGATCTCTATCTCAAACCATTAACAAAAGTCAATTCTAAATGAATTAAAATCTCAAATGTGAAAAACAAAAACTTGTAGAAGAATATATAAGATAACATATTTTATCTTGGTGTAGGAAAGTATTGAGACACAAAAAAGTATTAAACATAACATAAAACATTAATATATTTTAAGTTATTTCAATTAATAACTTATGTTCACCAAAAACCACCACAAAACAGTGAAAAGAAAAGCCACAAACTGGGATATAATATTTGAAACACATATAAAAAATAAATAATTAGTGCCCCAAATATATAAGGAACTCCAAATCTAAAGGGAATAAATCAGGGGCACCTGGGTGGCTCAGTCGGCTAAGCGTCTGCCATCAACTCAGGTTGTGATCTTGGGGTCCTGGGATCCAGTCCCACATCAGGCTCTCTGCTCAGCAGGGAGTCTGCTTCTCCCTCTCCCTCTGTGCTCTCTCCCTCACTCTCTCTCAAATAAATAAATAAAATATTTTTTTAAAAATTAAAAAAATAAAAAACCAAAAGGGAATAAATCAAACTTTAAAAATACATAAATAGGCATTCTACAGAAGAAACACAAATTCCAATACATATGTGAAAGGTGGATTAACCTCTTTAGTAATCAGGAAAATACAAATTAAGGTCACCAACAAGCTATTAGTTTGCTTTTTGTTGGCAGTGATGAAGTCTGACTACACCAAGTGTTGGAAAGTATACAGATGAACAGACTGTGAATGGACACAAACATTTCGGAAAACAATGTGGCATTATTAGCGAAGTTGTACATTAACTACAGTCATGTAGTTAATGACCCAATCATGCCACTCCTGGGTATATTCATAACAGAAATGAGCCCAAACATCCCCTACAGTGGAATACTACATAGCAGCGAAGATAAATAAAGTACAGCTACATGAAGCAACAGAACATTTTTATCCAGTCCAAAAGCAAATAAAATGAAACAATATATAGTCAGGCATAAATACATGCGTGAGTTTTTTTTTTTTTTTTTTTAAGTAAGAGTATAAGAAACGGATTTAAGGTAGTAGCTATCTTTGAGAGAGGCAGGGAGAGAACAGGTAGATGCAAATTATTGGTTCATGGGTTGTTTATCATTCTGTTTTATGACCTAAATATATGTTATACATAATCTTTTGTGTGATTTTTATATTTTAATAGAGAAAAAATTAATTAAAAAGAAACCAAGGCACAGGGAGTTTATAGAAGTGTTCAAGGTCAGGGATAGAAGAGTGGGCGGAGCCAAGATGCAAAGGTTCTTGGCGGCGGCTCTGCTCCATCCCGGCACTGTGCTTCATATACTTCAGGAGCTCTCCAAAGGAGAAAGTGCCATGCAGTGGGAAGAACAGTGAAATGATATGACTGACAAATACCTTCTCGTTTAATAACAAGAGGCCAAACTAGCAGAATTGAAGAGGAAATGAACAGAGAAAACACAAATACATGTGCTACAGCCCCGGGACGGTGTTCTCAAACCTAGCCCCCTAAGACTCCCCACTGCCAATGATGGGTAAAACGTGTAACCTGCATGTAGCCAGCCCTTTCGTTTTTTGGGAAAGTAGTGATTTCTCTAAATATCTCGTCCTCAACTCCTGAAGAGTCCTCTCAGAAGAACACGGAGCACCAGCAGCCGTAAACAAGATGACATGCCCAAACCCCACCCGCAGTGCTCCCCGGGCAGGGTCCAGCAGAGGCTTTGGAAAGACTGTGTCAGACGTTCCACGGCTCTGGGCACTAAGAAAGCCTTCATTCCCCTTAAGCCCCATATCTCGGACTGGAATCCTGTATCCATAGTGCTTGAGTTCTTCATTTCAAAAGCACTTTTCATCTCCTTAAAAACTCAATGCTTTTCTGATTATACAAGTAACCCATGTTTCTAGCGAAAATATGAAAAACACAGATAAGCACAAAGAAGAAAGGGGTATAAAGCACACACAATCCCCACTCATAAAAAAAATAGCTTTATCAATTTGTGCCTTTCTTTCCAGTCCTTTTTTTCTGTGGACGTGTAACTCTGTGTTTATGTGTGTGTTTGTACTTAAGATGTTTCTACTTAACTGAGATCTTATTGTATATACAGTCCCCAAGTGCTTTTGACTGACTAAAGAAAACACTGATCCTCCCCCTCATTTCAAAGATAATGCTTTATGCTTTTCTCTCCGGAGCCCAGGACCACATCAGCTATACCCTCGCTTGCACTTGGGTGGAACTGGCTCCATGAAGGACTTTGTGATGGGCCCTGTTTAATTTATCACAGTTCTTCAGATGAGAAACTATCCTTAGTCAAGTACAAATCAGAAGAGCTCTCCCAGGACTTTGTTGCTGGCATGTTAGGGGAGAATCACAATGACAAGCACGGCAATTTGCATTTGTATAGTGGTTTGAGCTATATGACCCACTTTTACGTGGAAATATAACTGTCATTCATGTGGAAAAGGAGGAAGACAAAGCCCTACAGATATTCATCAACTGGCCTCTTGAGTTGGACTGCCAGAAATTAAATCCCAGGCTTGAAATTCTGTAAACCCATGTTTCTTCATCAATAAATTGAGGATAATAAAAGCACACGACTCATGTGGTTATACAAGGACAGTTGAAAAGACCCAACACACACAAATCAATTAACAGCGTTCCTGGCACATAATGAGTATTCAATAGATGTTACTGCTGTCAGTGTCATGGTGGTGATGGTGAGGATGGTGGTGAGGATGGTGATGGCCATGATGATGACACCAGAAAGATCTGTGATACACTTTGGGGATTAAACGGATCAATTATGTACAATAAAATGGACTCCTGCTAAGTCTTCAAATTTGGAGTTTAGATAAAAGTATATACCCAAATAACCAGGCATAGAATATTTCTATCACCCTGAAGAGTTTCCTTAGACCCACTTTCAGTTAACTAATCTTCTCCCCTTGCAACAACAGCCCCAGGCAACCAGTGTACGTTAGAGTTATCATTATACGTTCGATCGGTCTTTTACTGAGATTCATGCAAAGAATTCCATTTTATCCTCATTTCCTGGCTGCTTAGCTACATGTCTTTGCTCTTTTACTTTAATGGTTGTTTTGGGGTATGTAGTATACACCTTTTTCATATTATATCATCACCTTTGAGCAGTATCATGCCACTTCACACATAAGAACATTACTTCCATTTCTCCCAACCTAATCTTTATGCTACTGTTTCATACATTTAACTTACACACTGTCAGAAACCCTAAAACACACTGTGACAATTTTTGTTCACACAGCCAGCTCTCTCCTAAAGAGATGGAAATAGCAAGAAAATAACTTCTGTATTTACCCGTGTAGTTTACATTTCTGGTGCTCTTCCTTCCCTGTGTGGACCCCTTTTTCAGCCCGTATCATTTTCCTTTTGCCTAGAGGACTTTCTCGTAGATTTCCTGCTGATGATAAATTCTTTTGGATTTTGTATGTCTGAAATCTCCTTCACATTTGAAAAATACTTTCTCTAGGTAGAGAATGCTAGGTTGAGAACACTGTCTTTCTGTACTTTAAAGATGCTGCTCTTCTTATTCCCAGTGAGAAGTATGCTGTCATCCTCGGTATACAATGTGGCTTTCTTCTCTGGTTCCTTGTAATACTTTCTCTTTGTTGGCTTTGACCAACTGGATTATGAGGTACCTTGATTATGATGGGGTTTTCATCATATTTTCTTGTTTTTAAGGCTCATTGAGATTCTCGGATCTGTAGGTTAATAGTTTTCATAGAATTTAGAAATTTGGGGGCCATTATTTCTGGGTATGGCTCCCCTGTCCTCTCTCCTTCCCCCATTTTCACGGTTTCTAGTTCCATTTCGCTTATATTAGGCTGCTTGAAGTTTTCCCACAGATTACCGATGTTCTGTTTTTTAAATTATTTTTTCTCTGGGTACTTTCTTTTGGATAGTTTCTATTGCTATGTCTTCAAGTTCCTTAATCTTTTTTTCTGCATTGTCTAATCTCCTGCTAATCCAATCCAGCAGATTTTTCACCTCTCATGGCACAATATCTGTCTCTACAAATTTAATTTGGGTCATTTCTATATATTCCATGTCTCTGCCTAACTTTTTTTTTAACATACAGAATACAATTATACTAACCATGTCGGTCGATGCCTTTGTCTACTAAATACGACATCTGTGTCAGTTCTAGGTCAATTTTGATTGATTGATAATTCTCCTCATTTTGGGTCATATATTCCTGCTTCTTTGCATGTGTGGTAATTTGTGATTAGATACCAGACATTGTGAATTTTACCTTTTTGGGTGCTGGATTGCTTTTATTTCTATAAATATTTTTGGGTTTTCTTGGCATAACTTAAGGATGACAGTAAGTTACTTGGAAAAAGTTGATTTTTCAGGAATGGTTTCTATGATTTATTAGGTGGGTCTAAAACACTGCTCAGTCTAATTATTCCCCACTAGTGTGGCAAGACCCTCCTGAGAATTCCACCAATGCCTGTGCATTATGAGTTTTTCCAGTCTGGCAGGTGTGAACAGGTACTATGCCTGATCCTGTGCCTTCTGGATGTGTTTTTCCCCAACTCCAGGTCATTCCTCACATGCATGTGCTAATCATGCTCTGCAGAATACTCCAAGAGGCACTTCTGCAGCTCTCTGGATTCACAATGTAGTTCTGTGCTCTCCACTATTCTGCCCTTCTAACCTCAGCCACGTTGGTCTTCCCAGACTCTCAGATCCTTGTCCTCAACACAGCAAGCCAACCAGGCTCCATCTGGGTTCCCCTTTCTTGTGCCACAGTCCAGAAACTTCATCAAAGTGTAAGTAAACTGGAGCAATCCTAGTGCTCACTCAATCATTTCCCATCTCAGGGATCCATGTCCAGAAACTTTGTCAAAGCATAAGTAAACTGGAGCAATCCTAGGGCTCACTAGATCATTTCCCATTTTCAGGGATCCATGTCCTCTGTTGCCTGGTACCCAAGGCCTTGAAAACTATTGTTGCACATCTCTTGTCTTGTTTTTATTTTGTAGTTTTTTGTTTTTTTAATTTTTTTTTTTAAGATTTTATTTATTTGCGAGAGAGAGAATGAGAGACAGAGAGCATGAGAGGGAGGAGGGTCAGAGGGAGAAGAAGAGGGAGCCCGATGCGGGACTCGATCCCAGGACTCCAGGATCATGACCTGAGCCGAAGGCAGTCGCTTAACCAACTGAGCCACCCAGGTGCCCTATTTTGTAGTTTTATGGTTGTTTTGGGCATGTGGATAAATCTAGTCCCCAGGACTCCATCTTGTGTGGAAGCAGAACTGTCAAAGGAAATATTTGCATCCACTCTGGGGGTTAAAAATGTAACTTACATACAACAAAATAAGCCCATTTTAAGTTTCCAAATAAGATTCCCCAACATTAATGGGATTTGCCTCCATATTACTTAGCTTTTAAAGTTCTTTATATATTCTAGATACAGGGTTTTATAAGATATGTAAGATAAATAGTTTCTCCCATTCTTTGTTTTACCTTTTCATTTTCTTAATAGTGTTCTCTGAAGAGCAAGTGTATGCTTTTGATAAAGTCTAAATTAATTTTTATAATTTTTTGAGTATAGTTGACACATAAGGTTATTGATTTGTGCATATGTGTTCTAGCTAAGAAAACTTTGCCTACTCCAAGGCAAAAAGATTTTTCCAATGCTTTCTTCTAGAAGTTTTATTCTTTCAGATTTTAGGGATAAGTCTATGCTCCACTTGGAGTTAACCTTTTTTTACTATGTCATGGGACAAGAGTCAAGTTTCATATTTTCCCGTATGGATATCAGCTGTTTGAGCACCACTTGTTGAAAAGTTGTCCCATTCCCTATTGAACACTGGTACTTTTACAAAAACTCAATTGACTGCATATGCCTGGTCCATTTCTCTCTTCTGTTCTATTGATCTATATGTCTGTCCTCACATAATACTATGCTACCTTGATTCCTGTAGCTTTATATTAAGTCTTAAAATCAGCCAGCTTAAGTCTTCCAACATCATTATCCTTATTCAAAACTTAATAACAAAACTTCAACATAAATTAAGCAAACCTTGAGGGTATTGGAAAAAGAAAGAGATTTACAACTTGTTGAAGATTCCAACATTCTTTTCTCGGTATTGGTGGAAAGAGTACACAGAAAATTAATAGGGATAGAGAAGACTTGAAGACTATCGACCAACTTGACCTAACTGACCTAACTTGACCAACGTGACCTAACTTGACCTAACATTTATAGAACACTGTACCCCAGATCTGTAGCACATATTCTCATGAAGTATACACAGAACATTCAGCATGATAGACTGTATCCAAGGTCATAAATCAAACCTCATTCAATAAAAAAAGGAAGGAAAAGATATAGAATATATTTTCTGACCCAAATGAGATTATATTATGCATCAGTAACAGAAAGAAATCTTTAAAATCTCCACAATGTCAGAATTTTAAATATAATCCACAGTTTTAAATAACCTAGAGGAGGAAAAAAAAAATCCACAGGAACAATTAAAAAGTATTCTGAACTGAGTGAAACTATAACCACAATGCCTGAAGTGCAGCTAAAGCACTGACTAGGGGATGTTCTCACTTTGAATGTTCATATTAGAGAAGAGGAAGGTGCTAAATCAATCAGCACTTTGACCTAGAGGGGAAAAAGCAAATTGAAGCCAAAGCAAGTAGAAAGAAGAAAATAAGAAAGTAGAAAGCAGAAATAAATGAAATAGGAATAAATTAAAAAAAAAAAAAAAACAGAAAATCCATGTAACCAAGAGCCAATTCTTTGAAAAGGTCAATACAATTAATAAACATTTGACAAGCGGCACACCTGGGTGGCTCAGTAGGTTAAGTGTCTGCCTTCAGGTCAGGTCATGATCCCAGGGTCCTGGTATTAAGTCCCATGTCAGGTTCCCTGCTCAGTGGGGAGTCTGCTTCTCCCTCTCCTTCTGCCCCTCCCCTCTGCTTGTGCACATGCTCTCTCTCTCTCTCTCTCACTCTCACTCTCTCTCAAATAAATAAAATCTTAAAAAAATAAACATTTGACAAGACTGATAAAGAAAAGGTTCAGATTTCTAATATTAGAAACGAAAGGGGGAGATTACTACAAATTTTACAGACATTAAAAAGATAACAACACAATTAATAAGTTTAGGCCAAACATTCTACAACCTGCATGAAATGGACATATTTTTTGGAAAACACAAATAATGAAAACTGACTTAAGAAGAAACAGAACAACTGCATAGTTCTATGTCTATTACTGAGTTGGATTTATAATAACATACTTTCCCACAAAAGCGCCAATTCAGGTGGCCTCATGGGTGAATTATAGCAAATAACTAAGTAATTAAGTAATCCGTAAAGAAATTTAAAAGCTAGAAGAAAATTTTTATACCTTCTCACATATTTACCACTTCTACATTCCTCATTACTTTGCATAGATCTAAGTTTCTATCTGGTATCATCATCCTTCTGCTTGAAGAACTTCTTTTAACATTTCTTATACAGCAGGTCTGCTTACAGCAAATTCATACAAGGTTTGTTTTTCTGCAAAGGTGCATATTTCATATTCATTTTGAGATACATTTTCTTTGGGTGTGCAGTTCTGGGTTAACGGTAGTTTGCTGGCTTTTCTTTCAACACTTTAAAGATGCTGTTCCACTGTCTCTAACTTGCATAATTTCTGATAAGAAGTCTTCAATATTGTTACCTTGTTCCTTGATATGTAAAGTGTCCTTATTCTTTAGCTGCTTTTAAGATGTTTTCTTTTAAAACATTTTATTTATTTATTCATGAGAGACAGAGAGAGGCAGGGGCAGAGGGAGAAGCAGGTTCCTCGCAGAGCAGGGAGCCCGATGAGGGACTTGATCCCAGAACTCCGGGATCATGACCTGAGCCGAAGGCAGACGCTTAACCGACTGAGCCACCCAGGTGCCCTAAGATGTTTTCTTTACACTGGTTTTTAGTAGTTTGATTATGATTTTTGTATGTGTGAGTTTATGTGTGTGTTTATCCTAGTTGGTTTTGTAAAGAGATTTTTTATCTCTAATATTATATTTCCCATATCTGGAACTTTCATTTGGTCCCTTATATATACATATATATATCTTCCTTTTCCTTCCCACTATATTCATGTTTTCTTTCACATCCTGAAGCATATTGCCCATGTTTATAATGGCTGTTTCAATGTCCTTTTATACTAATGTCATCATCTTTGTCACTTCTGGATCTGCTTCTACTGCCTGACTTTTCTCCTGTTTATGGGTCATATTTTCCTGCTTGTTGGCATATCTAGTAAATTTTGATCAGATGCTAGAACTGTGAATTTCATGTTTTCACATGTTTGGATTTTGCTGTATTCCTATAAAGAATAGCAGCCAGTTAAGTTACTTTCAAATCACCTTGGTCCTTTTGAGACTTGTTTTGAAGCCATTTTAAGGTGGTGTAGAACATCCCCTTCTTCAAAGACTAGTTTAGCTTTGTCCCTATAGTGAGACCCTTCTGGTTCTTTATGAAATGTCACTTCTATCCAATGAGGTCTCTCTCCTCTGGCTGATAGGATCCTGGATCATTCCTGATCCTGTGTAAGATCTGGGGACTGTTCATCTTACAGCTCCCTAGTAATTGTCCTTTTTCTGGAAGCCGTTCTTAGCCCAGCCTCATTGTGCTTAGCCTTATGTAAGGGCAGAGTAGCAGTTAGACAAATACTCAAGCAGTTAGACAAATACTCAAGGAGTTAGACAAATACTCAAAACAAATACCTGTCCTATTTCTGGAGGTCTTTCTCTGTCTAACTCCCTCCTCTCTGGTGCTCTTCCCCGTAGATTCTATCTACCTCCCCCAACTCAATTATCTCTCTCTCAACTTAGTAAGACCACCTGGGTACCAACTGGTACCCTCTCTGCACCCTGACCCCAAATTGCCTCCATGCAGAAAACGGGGGCAATCACTGGGCTCATTCCAAGTGTTACCCTTCTCCTAGGATCATAGTCCTGTATTTACTGATGTCTAATGTCGCAAAAAGTGGTTGTACATATTTTATCTAAATTCAGACACATTACCCCCTCATAGTCAGAAGTAAAAGTCAGATGTCGGAATCTTTAAAGCAATACAAGATGTGAATTAGACTTTGGTAAAGAAAACAGAGATCATTATTGTATTATGTATTATTTTGTATAATTGCACAATGTAAGTAAGCATGTGGCATTTTATCATCTACAAGGAATGTTCACCTCCATATTTAAATTCTGAAACTAACTCTGTTACTAAATCTTACTAAATTGTTAAATCGTATTGTTGCTCCTTTGAAGGGAATGTGCTTTCTGTCTCCGCCTTCCCTGGAGTTTTCTCCTTGGCATTGTTTCTCAGCACTTTTACTGTGCCTCAATGGAGTCTTCACTGTGAGTGCGTTTTGCGGTGTTCCCAGTCATTCTTGAATCTGCAGTGTGATATCCTTCATCGTTTTTTGTAAGTGTGTAGCTGTTATAACTTCAAATATTGCTGTTCTCCCATCCCCCCTCTCTCTTCTCCTTCTCAGATGAAAATTACCCAACTCTTAGGCATTTTTGTCATTTCTCAAATATCTCATGCTTTTTTCTTTATTCCTCACCTCTTTTTTTCTCTCCACACCTCAGTATAGCTATTTTCTCCTTACATTGCCTCTCCGTGCTTCAGTTACCTCATCTGTGAAATGGGCATAATAATAAGACCCAACCCATAGAGTTGCTATAGGGATTAAATGCAATGTGTGAATATGTGCCAATTAATTCGTCCAGCACCTAAAATACCACACTATTGTTATTCACATTACACGATGGGAAAACTCAAGCTTGGACAGGTCAGGTAACCTGGCCAAATTACACAGCTGGAATTTCCCTCCTGAAAGAAGATGTGGTCTGAGCTGGGCCTTGTAAGTTTGACAAACTATGGATGGCTAGAGAGAGAGGGGGTAGTATGTGGACAACCTGAGGAGACTGATTTGATGGAGATGGACAGATGTTTCAGAGAGGACCCCAGGAAAAGGCTGGCTGTGAAGGGCAGTGCCAACCAGCCAAGAGATTATTTGGGATGTGCAGTCAGCTGTTCCAACAATACCCCAGGACAAGAGTGGCTAAAACAAGACAGAAGTATCTTTACCTTTCACATAACACGTGTGAGCATAAGCATCCCTGGGTATTGGAAGTCTATTAGAGATGCCCACTTAACAGAATGGGCCAGAATGGATTTGAATGGCCACCCAAGTTGTTTGTGCTACAGCCAAGAGCGCACCTCTCCTGAGAAGCTAGTCAGAGGCTGGGCCAACTAGAGCCTCTTCCCAGGAGGACACAGCATGTCCTGCTCATCTCAGGTAATGCCATGCTGACCTGCTTGCCAAGCAGCGACCTGGTTCCATTTCCAGCGGCCCAACACACCGAGGCACTCGTCCTAAGATGTAACTAAAAATGTGTTACTCCTCCACTTACAAAATATAATATGAAGAAAAAGCCCAGCCAGCTACCCCCTTGCCTACCAGATAAAGTTCAGCATTCAAGGACCACCACGTCCAAACCGCAGCTGATCTGTCCCGGTCCATCTGCAGCTACTTCTCCATAACCCAACACAGGCCAGTCTTCCTTCCCTGAACACACTGTGTACCCTCACACTGCTATGGTGTTGCTGAGCATCCCCCCCCCCCCCCCGCTGCCCCCGCCTTTAACTTCTCTGCTTTCTAGAGAGCTCAAGAGTTCACTCCATGCCTCCAAGATGGACCACCAGCAATCAGCACACACCTCCAGCTCAGTCCTTGCTGCGTTGATGCATCAGCACGGGCTTACCATCTGTCCCTACGAGAACGTGAGAATGTGTGTCTTGGGAGGGCAGGAATCAGGTCTTCTCAATGTGTGGAGCCTCCGTCTCCCACCGGGCATCAAGTCAGTGCTCAGTGAATGTGGGAGGAGAGGGGGAAATGCGATGAACTGAATGTGTGCCCCACCCCATCCCCCAAATCCATATTTTCGAATCCTAATCCCCAATGTGATGATATTTGGAGGGTGGGCCTTTGGGAGGTGATGAGGTTTAGATGAGGTCATGAGGGTGCAGCCCCCATGATGGGACTGGCGTCCTTCTAAAGGGGATGAAAAGACGGGAACTCTGAGAAATAAATGTGCTTTTTTTTTTTTTTTTCAAGCCCCATGGGCTACGGTATTTTGTTATAGCAGCCCGAGCTGACTAAGACAGGAAGAAAATGCCATTCGGCGTGTGGGGCTGCCATGAAAACCTGCCAGGAGCCGGGGGTGGGGGGCTGTGTAAGCACATCTAAGTGTACAGTTCCAAGATCCTCAGGAACAACGTCACCCTCCACCAGCTTGTCTTTTCTCACGCCCCAAGCTCATCAGATTATTAAGTGGATCGCATTAAATACCAGACTGGTTTCCCAGAGACAGCTGGTTTCCAGTCCCCACTAGTTCCGTCCTCACTCCCCACTACCTGTGTTGGGATCCTCACGCAGCCTCAGAAATTCCTGCTCTGAGCAACTTGAAATGAATCCAGGAGCAGAACAAGCAATCGTTGGCAGCTTCAGAGACCAAGCTCTGAATCGAGACATGGCATTAAATAAGTGTATCCAGAAAAAAAAAAAATTATATAATACATGGAAATTAGTCCAAGAAGCAGGCTATGGTCTCCGTGCCATGGGAACTAAAGCACAGCACAAGCCTGGGGACCAATAAATCCATCCATTGCAGGCACCAAAATGTCGCTAAAAGGTAAACCAATATCGTAAGGGACTCCATTTGTCACTTTAAACACACAGCTCCCAGGAAAAATGATTTTCATCTCCGTTTCACTCCATCTTTCTTGTTCAAGGGTCTGGCCTTATCTTTAAATAACAAAAATCTTAAATACTGAAATGATTTAAATGCTGGTGAGATCAGGCTGATAAGGTAATCAGGTCCTAAGAGAACCAGAATCTTCCCTAAGGGCCTCTTAGCAGGCGATCAATTCCTGACAAGGCTTTGTACGTGGTTAGAGACCTGGTTTGGTGGGAGGAGATGGGGAGGGTTTTCCCAAATGCCAAGGATCAGCACACAGAGCTCCTGAAGTAGAAGGAAGCTTGGAAAGGAAAGCATCCCAACCTTTCGTTTTAAAGTCTGCAGAGTCAGAGATGGACAGATACTTCATAAATGTGTGGTGATAAGGAAGTTGTTCCTGGAGGTGGGTACCAATGGAAATATGAAGTGTCCCAGCCCTCTCTGCCCTTGAGCTCGCTGGGACCCTGCTCAACTGTCCCTATCTTCACAGCTCCTCTTACTAGGAGGAGAATCAGCAAATCCCACTTGGCTAAAATGTGGCCTAGAATGACTTGCCTTCAGGCAGCCCCAGACACAGGACAAAACTTTCTAAAAAGATACAGCCAAAGACCTTGGCCTGTGGAGAGCATGGGATAAATGGAAAGAAGAGCTCCTGCCTGCTTTTTCAGCTCTCATGTGGTTACAGTAGACATTTTGTATTGTTTTAACATGTTTTTTTGAATGTGTGTAAGAGAGAAAACTTACATAACCCTTTGGACCAGTTCCCTAAGGAAAAAAGAAAGCTTAACTGTCAGCCTGCGGTTCACGAGGAGCTGATGCTTCTCTACCAGGCCAGACGCAGGATGGTATGGCCAGGCGGCAGGCTGGCTACCCACTCAGAGGGCTGCCTGTCTCCCCGGGATGACCACGTGGACTCCGCTGAGAATCAACTTGCAGCCATTTGGCTTGAAGAGTATCCCTTCCTTACCGGGAACATTCATGCCTCAGGTGACCAAACCAGGATTTTCCACAAACTCTGTTAAGTGCTCTTTACTGGAGCCTCAGCCTACACGGTGCTATTTTTGCAACTTCTTGCGAGTCTGAAACTACTTCAACATTAAAAGTTTGTATAGAAAAAGATTGGTTATACTATCCTGATTTTTTCAAATATGGACATCAAGTGTCATGGAAGGTGGGGGGCTCATCCAAGGTCCACTGACACCGTGTATCAGTCAGGAGAGGCTTGACCGTGCTGCACAAAACAATCCCCAGTCTCGGCGACTTACAAGGACACATATTTGCGGGTGGCCTGGGAGCTCTTCCCTGAGCTGGCGTCATCCTTTCTCCAGAGCACCGGCCCGGGACCGAGGCGCAGCCCCCACGTGGAGCGCTGCGGGCGACCGTGGCAGAGACAGAGCCTGGCCAGGGGTGCCCTGGCCCTTCCTGCTGCCACCTGGAAGTGACTGAGGGCACCCCCATTCCACTGGGCACAGCCCACTAAGAGCGGGTGGAGAAAGGCAATCCTACTGTGCACCGAGAGTGCGTGCATGCGCAAGCGCCAGGACACCACATTCGGTAACAGGTGGCTCAGAGCTGGAAACGGGACCTGTGTCTCTCTGAGTTCAGGGCCTGTGTCCTCTCCACTCCACCACAGAAACTCTGCAGTTGCACTGCTGCTTTTAATTTTAGAAGTTTAAATAGTATGTATTTTAGCCTCTTTTTTTTGAAGGACTGTGGCATAAAACCTAAGTATCTCTTAATCCACACCTGGCTTTAAGTCATATCAGAGAAGAGGTGCCAGATAATGTGCCAGACACTCAGTTCAATTTAAATAGCAGATAAACAACAACAAAATTTTTAGTATGAGTGTGTCCCAAATATTGCACGGGGTCTCCTTATCCTAATATATATGTATATTGCTTATTTAACATTCAAATTTAACCAAGTATCCTTGAGGGGGGTGATTATTTTGTTTTTATTTGTTTTTCTGCTGAATCTGTCAACCCTACCTCAAAGTTAGGTACCCGGAACGTCTCTTCCCAGTCCGCCATCCTGCCAAATGATACATGAAAGGACGTGTATTGAAAAATTAAAGTCATTGAAGAGTATGTTGAGGCCAAAGGAATGCTAATACCTGCGGGGGGGCCAAAGATCACTCCCCAGGCAACAGTGCAAACTCAAAGGAAGACACATCGGGACAATGTCTGCATTCCCCACAGCTCCTTGCTCGCCGCAAACGCTCAAAGAACGCTGGTTTGCTGGGTCTACTGAGCCCACTGCCAGATAAAGCCATCACCTCAATGGGCACCCCCATTCCACATCACTTGGCTTTTCAGAACCCAAAGAGTTGGGCCTCGTTGAACTTGACTCTATTTCCCAACAACCAGCACAGGACCTGGTACAAAGAAGGTCTTGACAAATGTTCCTTAAACAGAACTGAAATGGAAGGAAGGGAGGCAGGGGAGAGAGGGAGGAACAGAGGGAAGGGGAGGGGGGAGGTGGGGAGGAGGAGAGGGAGGGGGAAGGGAGGGAGGTGGGTAGGTAGGTGAGAGCATGGGATCCCATTTTGACTAAACATCCCTGAAAACCCCTGCATGCCCACTGGGGTGCTCAGGAAGGCGCTCAGCAAATGCTAACTGAAGGAAGCATGCCATTGCCCTCAGGGCCACTGTTAGCCCTTAGAGCACCTGCATGGGACTTAGTAAATTGTACCCTCTTTGGGTGGCCATGGCTCCCAGATACAGGGGTCAATGAGCACGCAAAGTCCTTGACCTGTGCCACCAAAACCCGAACACTCCCTCCCCTCCCCCTTGGGCAGAAGCAGTGTGAGAGCCCACAGCCTGGCGAGTGGGACAGAGTAGGGGGTTCAGCCCCCGACTGCCTCTCAGACACCTGGGCCCATGGCATATGGGTGCATCAAGTTAGGTACCCGGGACGTCTCTTCCCAGTCCAGCTCCTGTCTCTGCTGGAAAGCACTGGAAGACGCCCTCAGATGAGGACTTCCACCCTTTGCAGAAAATCTCTTCTGCTCGATTTCCACACCCACCACGTTAGACGGGGAATTGAGAGAGAAAGAGTGAAACTGCCACAAGGGCACCCGCGCGAACGCGCTGTAATTGCTGGGTGTGAACTGTGCGTAAGGTAACAATCCCACTCGAGTGGTGTCTGAACGGAGCTAATCCAATTAAATATTTTCCAGATAGAGCTAATGGAGTATACATTGTCCTCACTTATGTTCACTCTTTCGCCGTCTTCTTGGTGTTTTGGGTGCTGCTTAAAAATGATTTAATGAAACAAAAACAAAGACTTCCAGAGCTGGGTATCCTGAAACGAGGACTGCAGCTAAGGCTGACACTTACTCTTTCGTTAATTCAATTGTGCCTAATTATCTTGTTGCTTTGTGATCCAGCTTTCTCCCAACCAAGACCAGCTCCAGGAACGCTCCTCCTAATTGCAGAGCAGTGCGAGCAGAGCGGTATCTTAAAGATAATGTGAGTAATCCTCAGCACTGCGATTCCTGTGCCATGTCCCTGAATGCCTCTCAGCGCGTGCAAGAACGAACTCCAGAACCCAGCCTCCCCGCCCCCTGGGGTTTGTGAGAAATCTGTGGCTGCATTTCCCATCATCCTGCATCACCACAAACAGCCAACGGACACTCTTTGTCCACTTAGCAGATGACGGCCTGTTGCAGAGGGACCGCTCTGATAAGTGGGCAGAGACTCGAAACATCCTACAACTAAGCAACTCTGAAATCTCCACAGAAGATAAAACGCACAGAGATATGCACCAGCCTTGAGCAACTTTTAGCTTTGGGGATGTGATTCAGTTCCTTGATTTCTCTAGCTGGCTGGTCCAGGTTTTTACAAATTTCCCTCTGTGCCTATGCTGTTTTCTGTAACTAGAAAAAAAATTTTTTTTTTCAAACACTCTAAAACTCCTCTCAACTTCAAAATTATACCCTAAAGTCAAGAGTGCAACAAAAGTGGGACTTCTTTGGTTTACCTTCATCGTAATTTGGTTTGGGAAAATGTGGTTTGCAGCCATAGCAAAGAAAATTGTCTTCAGAGCTCGAGCCGTCTTTGGTGACATGCTATGTTTCCACCAAATATTTGTTTCCATGAAGTGTTTTCTAGCAGCTGGGAGAGCCAGCCAGCTGAGCTCTGCACTTAAACACACCCAAGCCAAGAGTGAATTCACAGGACCCTCATTTCTAGGTCCTAAGAATGATCTGGTCCTTCAGCTATTTTACAGACCAGTGGAAACTGCCCACAAACAAAGGGAAGCGTGGAGGCTTCTTCTTCTTCTTCTTTTTTTTTTCCAAGACACTAAGACATGAGCAGAGCATCGGAATGGCATGGGACAAGAACTGTCTACCTCTAGGGCGGGTGCGTGTAGTACTAGACAAAGAGAAGGGGAGAAAAATGCACCTAGCCCCAGAGATTTAAAAGCTGAGCTGGGATATTTGGTTCTAAAATGCATGCGCCCCCCACCATGCAACTAAACCCAGAATTTTATGTCACTGCATAGAAGAGCGGCTCAAAATAGAGAGGGGTTATGGAAAACTGAAGAAATCACCGTTTTTGCACACCTGAGGCTTAACAACACCACCCCGCCGTGACTGACACGCTGGGGTGGACAGGGAGGCTCCCAAGCCAGATGGCCCACCTCTGGAACCTGCTCTGCTGGCCACTCAGTACTGTGTGACACTGAGCAACCACCTGCCCTCTCTGTGCCTGTCTCCGTTTCCTCATCCGTAAAATGGAGCCAGTAACAACATCCGACCTACTCTTGGTTGAGAAGCAAGCAGGTTAATACAGGTACAGTGCTGGGGACCATGGCTGGTCTGCAGAAAACACTCCTTTATATTCAAGTGTCCACACAACCGTAGGTGAGATCCCGTTGTAAATCGCTCTTTAGTACGATCTCGGAGCGGTTGTCGACCTAGAATCGGCCAATAATAAGATGAATGAGACTGGAATTCCTTCGGCTGGGCTCTCAGGCCCCTGGTCCTGGGAGTGACCTGCCCAGTAGCATTTACTAGCATTTATCGAGGCCTTTCCCCCCACAACCTTCCCATGAAATAGGGTGATGATTCCTGTGTCACAGTGAGGCTAGTGGAGACACACGGGTACTAAGCAATTTGCCTACACAGCCAGAGGAACAGAGCCAAGACTCAAAGTCTCATCTGTCCAGAGCCTACCTGTCCTGACCACAGACTTGACACGTCTGCGCTGGGAGAGCGCGGAGTCCACCAGAGCCCAGCGATGTCATCATTGCAAGAGAACTATTTGCAGAGCTCTTGGAATATGAGATATCCGTGAGTAAGAACAGCAATTTGCACAAATAATTTAGCCACATGCATTTTGAATGCTCCTCCTGTGAAAGCCGCATGGGGAAAATCAAGAGGCAGACCCTCCAGGCATGCGGGAAAGTAGCCTCGGGGACAGCAACTCGGGGCCCATTTTCTCCTTCTGGGGGTGACACATTGAGGCCGAGAGAGAGCAGAGGTGGAGATCCCCAGGAACCACCCTGCTGTGGGTCGTGGTGGGGACTGAGACCCACGGGGTGCAGGGCCTCTCCAGCCAGGACTCGGCTCGGGGGAACACCCAGGGATGCCCCAAATCAGAAAGCAGGAGAGTGCTCTCTGCTCTGCACTCTTTCCAACACATTGTATTTCAACCATCAAATGTTTCAGCCAATCTGCAGAAAATACATTCCTTCCACAGGGGGTGAAAGCTGGCTCCCTTCGTTAGCAGAAGGCCCTTCTCTGCACCTCCCCCCTGGCTCCCACAGCTTCCCTTCCCTTCACCCTATATCTGGAATTTACATAATCACAGGCAAATAAAATGAGAAAAGCACGCTCTTTCATAACGGGCATATTCTGACTGTTATTATTCTTCAGGCACATTAGCTGCTGATTATAGAGATTAGTCAAAACCATGATTCTGTTGATTGTGAGGTGGGACCGATTTTTTCTTTTTAACAAGGAGAAGAGCTGTTGTTTCGATGGCAGAGAATCACATAAAATGGTACTCGCAGGGGAACGAAGTTTCTGAGAGTCACATAATTGTCAGTTTCTCGGCAGTGTTAGGCGTCCCAGCCTTTCAGCTCTTGCCTGTCTGGTCAAATATTGTACCCTAAAGTTGATTAACTTTTACTGCAGATCAACCTCTTCCCTGTGAAAGTACCTCCAACATTAAAAGATCCATGATTTTAGACATGTGTGTGTGTGTGCACCGTGGAAGAAGTACATACCTCTCTAGAAAGAATATTTGAGTGCACAGGTTTTGAACAGAAGAGATGCTCATTCTGTCCCAAGAGCTTTGCAGGGGGCTCCAACTGGGGAAAGAACTGTGCTTACCTGCTCAGGGTGGTTAAGAGCACCGGGCCAGACCTCAGTGCTCAGAAGGGTCAAGTCCAGAGCCGTTAGAGCAGAGGGCTCCTCCCTGAGAGGCACCTGCAAAAACCTCTCCCCTAGAAGCAGCACCCACCCTGCTTCTCCCTGGATGAATTCTGTGGTTTGCAACTGGACTGGGAGTGATGTGGCCACCTAGGGGACGTTTGGCAACGTCTGGAGACAGTGTGGGTTGTCATGACTGGGGCAGGTGGGGAGAGGTGGTGTTTATGACTGGCATCTGATGGGTGGGGCCAGAGATGCTGCTAAAAGTCCTACAGTGCACAGGACAGCTCCTACAACAAGGAATTCTCCCCAAATGTCCGTAGTGTTGCAGTTGAGAAAACCCGGTCTAGTGGATCGGAAATCATGTGAGATTTTTAATAGGTAACCATGGGGAGTAGAGGGGCGTCATTTGAATCCTTTCCCCCTCAAATGCCCAACAGGAGTTAAGGGCACATAAAGACCTGTTTCCTTCGTTCCTCATGACGCTCCAGATCCATGATGTCATTTTGGGTAGAATTAAAGAAGAACAAAGCAAAAACTGTACAATTCATTACACCTATATGTCTGAATTTAGCAAGAATTTCCAAACAAAAAGATCCCTCCCTCAAAATGTATACACACAAACCTTTAGGGCTGCAGATAATATCACCAAAGGTCTTTTGATGTGATTTCTTCACATACTCGCCTATATCCCAGCTGTTAGGTCAGGAGAAATCTGATGGAATATTTCACTACCTTCTTTCTAGATCCTCTCTTAGGTTTTGCTAAAATATGACTGGTACTCATTGAAATACTAGTAACTACTCTAGGAGACAATATTCCATGAGACTATCTCACGACTATTACAGAGCATGTTATAGCAAATCAGTTTTCTTTCAACATGTTGGAGTAAAAAAAAAAAAAAGCAACTTAATTATGTGCCCCAATCCTCAAAGAATTAAAGAATTTCATTTGAGCATCTCTTATAACAGGATGTTGGCAAAGTTTTCTGCAAAGGGTCAGATAGTAAATATTTTGGGCCTTGCAGGTCACGTGACCCCTGTCGCAACTACTGGGCTCCGCTGTGGGGGCTCAGAGCCGCCAGCGGGTGATGCGAAATCAATGGGCTTGGCTGTGTGCCAATAAAACTTTATTTACAAGAACAGGCTGTGGGAGGGACTTGGCCGACTCCTGTCTTACAACACAGATTTCCTGAAAATAATGCATATAGGCAAAAAGGGTAGGGGAAAGTTCGGGAAAAGCCACTGCGAAGTACCAGCGATCATCCTCACGGTCTTAACGACAGCAGCTGTGAGCAACTGGCTGCCCATCCAAGGGGACCAAGAGGCCTGCCGGCGGGGGCTGAGGGACACACGGGAACGTGGAGGAAGAGGAGCTGTGACCCCGCTGGTTAGCGGTCTAGGGCGGCTCCCCTGCCAGCTGCACGCTCTGCTCAAACTCGGAAGCTGCCCTTCCCTCCTCACCAGCGGAGGAGGTCACTGGCCGTGGCGGGGCCTGGAGGCCTGGGGGACCCCTGTGACGTGGCCAGGGGCAGTCACCCGCCTGGCGGGCCGCTCAGGTCAGGGGAGGCGCGTGCGGGAACCAGGAGCGGCGGCAGGAGGGGAGGCGTCGGAAGCCGCGAAGGACTGAAACAGTCTGTCCGACACTTAGAGGTGTCGCGCGCCGCACCAGCTGCTTTACGGCAACTGCCACGTCCCCTCGGCCGCAGCTCCACGCAGGGGGCGCCGCAGGCCGCGCTGTCGCGGGGGAGGAGCGCGGCCCTGGAGGCGGCGCCGTGGGCTAGAGGTCGGCAGCCGGGGCGGGGCGCGGGCCGGGACTCCGGCTGCGGGCAGGGCCCTGCGCCCAACTTCGCCCAGAGCTCTCGCCCCCATGCTTAGTCATGGCGATGTACACAAAACATGAGTTTGGCTGTTTCTGCCAATTTTAGGAACTGTCCCATCAACTCCCACACTTCAGTGGCTGAAGGTCGTCCCGTGGCCAGAGAGCATTCTCAGGCACGACGGACACAGGTGAGGTGCCAGCCGCAGCCACGTGAGCGCAATGGCACCCACCGGCCACACGGGCGGGGGGCGGGTTGTGGGTCAGTGTTCGCAGGGCCTACCTTGTCCACAGGACCCGGAGCTCCCGGACCGCAGAGCCCGCCCGTTCATCTCGTATCTCCCGGCGCCTGGCAGGTTGGAAGTGTCCAGAAAACATGGTGACTGCGTGCCCAAATGGGTCTGTGGCAATGAGACACGGGCTAGGTCTTTGGGGGAGAGAGGCCAAGTGGGCTTGGGAGAGGAGGAGGAGGAGGCAGGCGCGGTGCGGTGCCCCCCGCGGCCAGGCCCGCCTCCGTGTCTCCCCTCGGTCTCCCGCGGGCCCCCTGCCAGCAAGCCTCCCCATCGGCCCAAGCTGGTCTCTGGGAAACCACGCCTCACCTAGCAACAGCTGCTACGGAGTGCGCCTTCCTGATACTCCAACAATAAAGCGCCAACTGCCTGCCACTCCCAGATAGTGTTGAAAGGAAAGCGGGTTTATTTCAAGGCCAGGCCACGAGAGGATCTGGGTTTTCCAAACTGGAGTCGTGGCACGTTAAGTGGCCAGCCTGCCAAGGCGGGGAGCAGCTCCAGCCTGTGGCGTCGTCAAGGAGAGCCTCCGGCCTGCAGTGGTCCTTGTTCATGAGATTCCTGTTGCTCCCTGTTCCCATTCAGCTGGGTCAACATGTGCCTGTAAATTCCTCCCAAAAGGGAAATCATCACAGCATCAGCAGCCCCAGAAATGACAAACAACTCAAGTATGGAAAGGCAGCTGCCAAGTGCTCAACAGTACTCATGTTGCAGTAGAAAAAAAAATCAGATAAGAAAAATAAACCGAGTTGTGTGCATATTTCCTCAAATATGTATCCCATTTTGTGGTTCCTTCCAGCCTTTGGTGTAATGAATATATCCATTTGTCAGGGGTCATGGAACGGCAGTCCTACAAAGCTGTCTTGGGTTGGGGAACCACGCTGTCCAGTTCTCTCCCTTCTCTAGAGCACAGAGTGGTGCAAAAAGTCCAGAACACAGGGCCACTGACATTCCTTTTCCCACTGGCCTAGTTGCTAAACTGTTGCAGGGCTGGCACCAGCCCACTTCTGCGATCTCTCCTGCGTTGAACTGAGACACCAATACGCTTTCAGAAAATTTTGTCATCCTCAGGTGGAGGATCCTGGGATAACCTCTGTACAGCGGACGGCCCGCGGGGCAGGGACGGTGGCACGGTCACCTGCCCTCTCTTTGTTGACATAGCTCAACTCCACGGCTAAAGAGCAGCGGAATCAGAAGACGGGATCGGCTAGGGGAGCCAGGAGCCAAGATCCGGGGAATGGCTGATGCGCAGGGAACTCAAGTGAGGCTGAAGAAGCCACACTTTGCTCAACAACACGGAGCTGGCCAGGGCATCCGGGCCTCCGCCAACCTCCAGAGGCCACTCTTGGCATGGCCATAAAAGCCACAGCCACAAACATGGACAGGCAAGAAAAGAATATGGTGAGAAACTGGCTTGCCTTTGCTTCTCAGACTCCTCAGAAGTTTCTAGAAGGTCATTTTCCTGACCCCCTGAAATGAGAGGTCAGATTCCTCTAGCATTCAGTCAGGAACCATGACTGAGCTTCTACTCGGGCCAGGCCTGGTGCCTGGAACCCGGTCCCTGTCTTCGAGGTGCTCAACCTCCAATGACTGACATTGGCTCCAGAATGAGGCTCCAGAGTGGCCAGCACATGACCACCCGGTACTCTGAGGGGCCTGGTCAAGGGCCCCGGGGCCCAGAGGGAAAGGATCTGAATCCACCCAAGAAACAACACCAAGAACAGAGTCTCCCGAAAGAGAGAGCCAACTACTCTCCATCATGTCTTTCCTTTCTGTGCCATGTGTCCGTTCCACGAAAACAGAGCCATGATGCTCACATAGGGATGTGCTAGGACAGGCACCCCTTCGACCATCAGGCGTGAAAAAGGACGTCCTTGCTTCTGAGGACAGCATCATGCACCCTTTCTGCTTAAAGAGAAGCATACCTCTGGTACCTGAATCATGCTCCTGAGATGTGTGGCAGCAGCCTGTGGAGACAGCTGTGAGACAGGCAGTCGCCCCGGCCCACTCTGGCCCCCAGAGAAAGGATCTTCTGCTCGGTGGCAGGACAAACATTTAAATGTTCCCCAGGAGGACGGATGTGGAGCTGTGAGAGCCCAGTGATTCAGTGGCAGGGTCAGAAGGACTCCGGGTGGGGTTTCTTTTCTTGCCCTTGCAATTCTATTCATGAAGTGGATGGATTCCTCCGTCCTCTTGTTATAAACTTTGATTTCTGGCCTCGTTTATTTCAAACTGTTTTCCTAAGTCTTTAAAAGGGAATTCTGTCTTCCTTTTCGATCTGCTTACATTTAAATCCACTTAACTTTCCATCTGGGGTCTGCTCCTTTCTCAAAGGGCCCTGCGCTCCCTGTGGAGCTGGCGTGCTTGTCAGAAAGTTGAGGGGGGTCGGGGCAATCTAGGAAGACTTCCCCTTTACTGTTTGGGCAGAGAATCTGTGGGCATTTGTGTCTGAAGGTCTGTTTCTCCTTTGTTCAGTTGGCTGCATTCTTCTCCGATTGGTTGAGTATACAAGAGAATATTTCCAGAATATGCACAAGATAGTTTGGACTAAGTAAGGGCAGGCATTAGGGCAGGTGGTAGTTTGCTGGTAGCAACAGAGATAAGGGTCACCATTTATGGGGCACGTGCCTGGAACCCCACATGTTTGTGTACTTCATTCAATCCTCCAGGCTCTGCTGGGGACGCGGATACTCCACGTCACAAGCAGGGAGAGGACGAGCGTTCAAACAGGCCTGAAGCCCCCGGTCATCCCATAGTTCCAAGCTGCTCCCAGGGAAAGCATCACACACCAAATGCATCTCATACCCACCCTCGCCACTCCCTATAACCATGTCAATAGGGTTTGTTTGACTTTAGGACACACATTCTTCCTCCGAAAGGCAGGTTTTTTTCACAAGTCAATCAAAATTAATTTTGTAAGCCTGTCGGACTTGACTGAGGACATCCCACGATGTCACTAAAACCAAGGTTAGGAAGGCCAATTCTACCAAAGTGACGGAACCCCCCTCTTGGGGACTGGTTTACCTGGGAAGCAGGCAGCCCTACCTCGTGCTCACAGCCCTATCCTGTGGGCAGGGCCCAGTGGGTGGGCCTGGGGCTCAAAGCCAGCCCACCAGGTGTTCCACCACGAAGGATGGGGCCGGGCGTGTAACAGGCGGGCACAGGTGCTCACTGAGCCCCCCGAGTTGCAGACAAAGCAAACTACATAAGCATTTCTCCAAACTCCCACCAGAGCGAGGGCACAGAGGAAGAGCGGATGACAGGCCAGTGAGCGCCCTGAAGTCACAGCCTCCGGCGGCATCACCAGCTGGCTGTGCAAGGTACTGCCATTCACCCCGACGAGCAAAGTTTTTAAAAGCAGCCAAGGAGCTCTGCCACGATTTAACTGCGTGACACCCAATCCCCATAGGGTGTTATTTTTCATAGTCAGTGAGAAAGAGGCAGACTTCCAGGCAGATGGGTATTTTGGGGTCCAGCCTCCGTGTCCTCAGAGCATCCCAAGTCCGCCAGGGTCAGGCCTGGGACGGCTGCTGGGTCCGGCTGCTTCAGGTTCACGGGTTTGCGTGTTCTGCAGGTGTCTGAGGGACCACCTCTGAGGGTCATCCTAGGACTTCGTCAAACCATGTTTGTGGATGCCAGAAGGTTAGTATTCACCAATTCCACTGACCAGCAATGACCTTGAGCTTGTTGGAATCAGCCAAATTCTAATCCACTTTGTGTCAGTGTTTGTCTTGCAAGCACTGTGCCTCTCTGTGTGTGTGTGTGTGTGTGTGTGCGCGCGCGCACGCGCGCACGTCCGCAGGCGGGGGACTCTGTACTTGGTTGAGCCCCCAAAGACTCGGAGAAGTCGTTTTAGACACAGAAAGCTATTTCGTTTCCCCAGCTCACTAACATAGGTCTCTACTGAACTCACTAAATGAAAAGCTACACAAATATATTTTTCTGTTTTTTTTATTACATATTACATTGGCTAATTATTTCTCTATGCAATGAATGGGTGTTTGTTTCATGAATTCTCAGAGGTCATGAATTCTCAGAGGCACAGAAGGAGAATGCTTCACAACAGTGACATGATGTCATTTCTAAATGGGTAAGCAACTTGAAACTCCTCCATAAATTGTGGCTTATTAGGTATTTATGGTTACTCTTAATAATGCACATTGAAGAGAGAGCTGCATGATATCAAGAAGAGGCATGCAGTCCGTGACAGGGGCATCTCCACTGCCCCAGTGCAGACAGGCACCGAGCCCATCCTCAGGGAGCAGTTCGTAAGCGCAGAAACCAAGCCTCACCCTCACGGTATCACACACACAGCAGATGACTTGTTTGCAATAACATCAGCCGGTAGCCTTTAAGGATTTGATTCCGTGGCACTTACTGAAGAATAAATTGTTGACTTTCCTTGAATTGTTGCCTAAGGACGCGGCTGAATATAAGTTAGAGCCAAGTGTAACCTTAAGGAAGGCTGAATTGAGACGGAGAAGCCAGGATTTTTCTCCAAGTGGGAATGGAGATTTATTAAAGAAATTGCCTTAATGTTGCTATTGAGGCTTTATAAAGTCTCGCGGGGGGCGGTGGGAAGCTATATCCACAGATTCTGTACCAATTATTCTGTTTATCCTGGGTAAATTACCAGTCTATGAGTTACATCTGTCTACACGGCCCTGCCCAGGGTCAAGAGAAGCATCACAAATAAGCAGGACCTGGGAAAAAGCTTTTGGTGTGCTCATGATGCTACGGCGGTAGGGGGATTTCAGGGATAACCTCAGAGGGAAATCCGCCTCTTCTTACAACCAGATCCTTTCTGTTATTTCTAAGATGAAAACTGATTCTGTCAGAATGTCGTAGAGCCTGACCAGCAAGATTGATGCGAGACAGAAGTAATCGGGTAGCTGGTCTTCTCAACAGACAGCGAGAATAAGGGAACAGCGGTGTTATTGGTAGAAAGTATTGTTTTCAAGCTGGTGGGGGGGCGAGGATAGAAAATAGACAATTTTGACCTACAAATGTCCTTTAAGAATCAGATTGTTTCTAATTGTTATCCAGTTTTCATTATAGAAAGAGAAAGGAAATGTTTGAGTCAAACAATGGTCCCAGAACAAAACTCCAAGTTTTGGTTGCTGTGGTTCTTAACCATATTTGAAAAGATGGCGGATAGCTCCTTGATGCCTTACAAAGTGCCGTCAGTTTCTTCTGTCAGCTTACAGTAGAAGGAAGATCCCACTGGGAACAGCCTACCTTTTCCAGAAACTTTTAGGCATACTCACACACAACTGGACAAACTGAGACTTCTGGCATCCCTATACTCCTGAGCCGGCTACAGGGACGAAAAGGGTGTCAGTCCATACAGATCTTTCTATGATTTAGTGATACACCTACTAAGGCTGGGTGCTTTTGCGGGGGGGGGGGGGGGGGCTACATTTAAGACATTAGAAAATATCTTTTTTCAAAAATTAGATCCAAAAGCTCATTTGCCATTCCTAGAGATTTATGTTTTCTTACGAATGTGGCATTGGTTCATTTTCTGTTGGTACTGGATTGAATAATGTTCCCCCACACACACACAGCAAATTCATGCCCATCCATCTGGAACCTCAGAACATGACCTGATTCGGAAGTAGGGTCTCTGCAGATGTGATTATTTAAAATGAGGACCTATTGGACTTGCCTGGGTCCTTGTAAGTGGAGAAGTGAGTAGGGAGAATTCACGTCTCCTCCTGAGTGCCTCTTGGACCCCTCACACTACTACCACACTTACAGTGCTCCTGACATGGGGTGTGTGTGGTTTTGCCCACACCAGGCAACTCTCTGAGGCACCAGTGAGGTGTGCCACAATTCAGTTCTGCCACTAACTGGAGAGAGTGCAGACCCCACAGGGGAAAGGCTCAGTCCCACACGAGTGTCCCCCACTCCAGATGCTAATCGAAAGGAATGGTTCTCCAGGTTACCACCACTTCTGGCCGACTTGGCTACAAATCAGAGGCTTCACAGACCCTCTCCTTGGATTTGACTATTTGCTAGACCAGCTCTCAGAACTCAGGGAAACAGTTATGTTTACCAATTGATTACACAATGAAGTCTGGGATAAAGGATATGGATGAACATCCAGATGCCGAGGCAAGTAGGGCAAGGTCTGGGAGGGTCCTGAGGGAAGGAGCCTCTGTTCCCATGGAGCTGGGGTGCGTCATCTTCCCGCTACGTGTGTGTGTTCATGCCTATGTGAGACGCCCTCCATAAAGATCCTAACAGTATGGGGTTTGGAGAGCTTCCAGGTTGGTGAACCAGCCCCCATGCAGGAGCCCACACAGACTCGCCTCATTGGAACAAAACACACTCCTATCACTCAGGAAATTCCAAGGGTTTTAGGAGCCCTAGGTCAGGGATGGGTCAAAGACCAAATACAAGAACAAAAGATGCTCCTAGGGCTCTTATCACTTAGGAAATTCCAAGGGTTTTAGGAGGTCTGTGCCAGGAACCAGGAGCAGAGACCAATGGACATATTTTCTATTCTTTCTCAAGGAGACAGACACAGAAACACAGAGGGAACAGAGCCATGCGACCATGGAGGGAAGGAGGCAGAGGTTGGAGTGACATATCTACAAACCAAGGGACGACAAGGATCGCAGCCACCACCAGAAGCTGGAAGAAGCAGGGAAGGATTCTTCCTGAGAGCCGTCAGGGAGCACGGCCCTGCTGACACTTTAACTTCAGACTTCTGGCCTCTGGAACCATAAGAGAATAAGTTCCTCCTGTTTTAAGCCACCCGATTTGTGGTCATTTGTCACGGCAGGCCTAGGAAACTAACTGTTGAAACATGTCTTCAAGTGACGTGATTTATCCCTATTCCCGTATTTGGACAAAGAAATGAAATCAGATGGCATGATCAAAACCATCTGACTCTTCTGCGGTGGGTGGCATCCTTGCTTGCTTAGGAGAATCCCCTGCAATCTGCGGCAAATCCCCTGGCCCAAGCGCCCCCCCCCCCCCCCCGCCTGGCCCAATTAAATCAAGACACTCTGCACGTGGGACCAAAACACCAGCCTTCTGTCACAGTAAAACCATGGGCTTCAGGGTCTGTCAACCCTTGGGTAGCTTCCTGGCTTTGTTACCTACTAACTATGCCCTTGGGCAAGTCATGTGATTTACCTGGTATTTGTTCAAATTGAAAATGGGATTGTGAAGATTAATCTTGCTTTTTAAAGACTGTATTTTTTTATTTTAGAGAGAGAGGAGGGCAGGGGGAGGAGCAGAGGGAGAGGGACAAGCAGACTCCGTGCTGAGCACAGAACCCGACACAAGGCTTGATCCCACGACCCCAAGATCATGACCTGAGCAGAAATCAAGAGTCGGATGATTAACCGACTGAGCCACCCAGGCGACCCAGACTGATCTCTTTAAGTATGTAAAATATGTAAAAAGGCCAGGCTAAATATCTGATAAATGCCACTTCCTTCTCATTCTCCTGACGTATAGCAAGGCAATTTAGCAGGATGGGGAGAAGCTCGGGCTCTGGAACAAGACTACAGGCAATCAAAATTCTGACTCCACCACTTACTGGCTGTAAAACCCCGGGCACTGCTCTGTGCTCAGTTTCCTTATCTATAAAATGGGGCCTTGGAGAGTCATTATGAAGTTTAAGTGGGATAATAAAATGATCTGATCCCACTAAAGCACTTAAAACGGTATCTGGCGCTGTAAGCATTCAGTAAATGTTAGCTCATATTATAGACATAATCGGGTAACAGTCTGCACACCACCCCCTTGATAATACGGAATTCTGCCTGGCGAAGTTTCGCATCGCTGCCCTTCCCAATCAGAAGCAAAGTGAGGCCTGTGAAAGAGCGAGATTAGTCTGGGACTCCAGAGACTTGAGCTCTGGGCTCAGCCGAGATACCACGGAGCTTCGGTCACTTTCCCTGTCGCCCGTTCCAGGGCCTAATTTGTAAAAGGAAGGGTTTAATAAGCTGATCCCTGTGAACCTTCTAGCATTAAAAAGAAAAAAAAATTGTGATTGTCTGAATATTATAAAGTGATAGATGGAATTCTGGTTGTGTTTGGCACACAATCCCAATGCTTTTATGGCATTTTGAGGTTAGGAGTCACAGAAATCTGGTATTAATAAGGAAAGAAACACATTCTGTTTTATTATAGCAAAGGACAATCCTGGGACATTTTTCAAGGCTTTTCAGGCCACAGGCACTCAAGACCACCATGTGACTGCTGACAGGAGCTGGGGAGAAGACATCACTGGATGGAAATTTCAAACTTAGGAACTGGCCCTATGTGGGAACGTACATCCATACAGTCTCTCTAATGGGCAATTAGCTAACATGTATAATCTAAAAAATACACAGTAATTACAGTTTGAAAAATCTGTCCTGAGGAAATATAACCAAAGTCTGCTTTTCTCACGCTTCTGGGATCAGCAATTGGACAATCCAGTCAGTTCATTAAAAAGTCAGTTAAATGGGGAAATCATAAACAATGGCAAAAACACACTATAAAGGTTTTATTATAAGTTATACACTGTGGATTCATTCATCAATTTTACAAGGAAGCACCAAGGCCTTTCTCAGAGTTTTGATCCCTGATTAGAATCCTGTGATATCTTTCTTGCACAAACCACACCTATATAATTCATGTTCTTCATTGTGAGGTGGGGCCCAAACAGAAAGATATTTGGGTATCAACATGAAAACAGATTCTTTCTATAGTTTACAATTTTTTTTTCTCACATTGATGATGGGGCCTTGCCCATAACCTTATTTGGTAGCAACCTCATGACTTCACTTCATAGGGTCCTCCTTAAAGCATTCAAGTTCATTTTTATAGTTTTTGTAGAAGCAACCACACTCTTTCTTTTTTCACTCATATTCCATAGGTTAGTATTCCAATCAACTAAATCACAACAACGACTGGCATAAACAGCTTTGGGAACAAACACTATTAGCTCTTGGGAAGCACACATCCCAAACAGTGGGAGCAGGAGAAAAGTGAATGTTCCCTGTGTGGTCAGCCCTGCAGAATGCGTGGAAAACTTCGATCAATCCAGCCAATCAATTAAGTGGAGAAGTGGTGAAGAGATTTCTTCTATAGTGAGATATGTCATCAAACATTTATGTACAAAGATGTTTACTGGAATAGTAACTGATAGAGGCAAAAAATATGGAAACATAAAATATACCCATGATGAATGTTTGTGCATATATATACATACATACACTATATATAAGTATATATGTTTATACAGTATATATATATGATGTAATGGTATGTAGATATTAAAAGCTATATTTTAAAAATGATTTTATGACATATAAGATGCCTGTAACATTATGTTTATTCATTCAATATTTACTCAGCAATAGAACATTTTATAAGTTTTGAAACAAAATTTGTACTTAGTATCTTTCTTATAAAATTAAAAGTGGGCCAGAGATTAGACAAATGGGACTGATGTCATCTTGAGTGCCTCATCTATTTTGACCTTGATTTATTTGGAGCTTAGGCTTTGTTCTTAAGAAAAACACATACATATGTCATGTAGGTTGTCTAAAAATAAAATGCATTTGCCTCCAGTAAAAGGTGAGAGGGAGGACTTTTTTTCTGAGTATGGCCAAGTAAACTTTTATTAGACCCCACTGGCCTGCAGATAACAACTACCAACTCTGAATAAGAATATAAAACAAGACTTTTGTTTAGTGGAGGATGAACAAAAGATAGGCAGACTCTACAGGAAGTCAACATTCAGAAGAAAAAAAAATGGCATAAGATGACTTTCCCATTTTTATTGTTTTCAGCCTGTGGGCAACTCAAACTTGTCACCACAGAAGTGACTAAATCCCGGAAAGAAAACAAACCAATTTTCTGGGCTGAAGAACAAAAGGGCAGACTTCTGCTCTGTCAAGTTGAGGGCAAACCAGGGTCACTGGAGAGTGAGGGGGTAATTGAGAGAGGGGGGACCGGAGAAAAGGCACTCCAAATTCTCTAGGTGACACTGGAACCATATATGTGACAGGTGGATTCAAAGCAGCTAAGCTAAGAATGAAGGACTGAACTAAGATTTTAGCTATTCCAAGAGAAAGAGTTTGCAGTTTCAATCCAATCAAGTTAATAGTCTGCTTTAAAGAAAAAAAAAAAATCAACCTTCTTCAGAGAAATATAACAGAATCCAGATGGCATCCACAATGTCCATGATTATTCCAAAATTATGCAACACAGAAGAAACAAAAAAAAGTGACCTATTCTCAAGAGAAAAAAAATAATACATGGAGACCAATTCTAAAATGATCTAAATGTTAAAATTATAAGACAAGGATTTAAAAACAAGGACAGAAATGAAAATGTGTTCTCCATGCACATAAAGAGAGGAAATGCCAGCAAATAGAAACTATAAAAAATAATCAAATGGAAATTCTAAAGCATCAAAATACAATATATGAAATAAAATGCTCATTGTATATGCTCAACAGTGCAATGGATATGAGAGAGGAATGTTAGTGAGCTTGGAGACATACCAAAAGAAATCACCCAATCTGAGAAATATAAAGAAAAACATTAGAAAAAATTAATCAAGTCCCAGGAATCTGTGGGACAATACTACCAAGTCTATCATAATTAGTGGAATGAAGAGAAGAGTAGTATAAAAAATGTTTGAAAAAAATGCTCAAAAATGTCCCACATTTGATAAAAGATACACATTTATAGATAAGGAAGTCAGAGACCCTCAAACAGAAAAACTACAAAGAAAAGCACACCCAGGCACCCATAGGCAACAGTTACAAATCAAAGATAGAAAAAATTATGAAAGCAATCAGAGAAACGTAAAATATTACATCCAGAAGAACAACAATTCAAATGATCTCCAGTTAATCATTACAGGCCAGAATATACTGCAACAACACCTTTAAAATCCTAAATAAAAAAATAAATTAAAAACCTGCTCACTCAGAATTCTATACCCACTGAATATATCCTTTAAGAATCAAGGCAAAATAAAAACAATTGCAGATAAAAGATCATTGAGAACTCGCTGACAACAGACCGGCACTGAGAAATATTAAATGAAGTTCTCCATTCTGAAGGGATATGGTGCTACATGGAAATCCAGATCTTCCGGGGGAAATGACAACTATGTGAAATATCTGGATTACCATAAAAAACTATTTTCTCAATGTGTTTAAAAATACTTATAACTATTTCATTGAAAAATTATAGCATTGTCTGGGTGGATTGATAATGTAGATGTAATACATATAACATAAAAGGAAGGGAGGTATAAATGAACTTATGCAATTACGAAGTTTCTACATTTTACAGGAGCTACAATATTAACACTAAGTAGACCATGATAAGTGAAGGATGCATACTGCATTGTTTAGAGAAACCACTAAAAAAATGCAAAGATGAACAAAAAACTTGTGGGACAAATAGAAAACAAATAATAAAATGGTAGACCTAAATCTAACTACAAGAAAATACATTAAATGTTCACTGACTAGGGGTGCCTGAGTGGCTCAGTCAGTTGGGCAACCGACTCCTGATTTTGGCTCAGGTCATGATCTCATAGGTGATGGGATTGAGCCCCACATCAGACTCTGCACTCAACAGGGAGTCAGCCTGGGATTCTCTCTCTCCCTCTGCCCCTCCCCCTGACTCTCTCTCTCAAATAAATAAATCTTTTTTTTTTTTAATTTTTTATTGTAATAAATCTTTTTAAAAAAATGTTTAAATGGTCACTGACTAAATATCTAATTAAAAGAAGTCTATTCTATCTGATATTATTATAGTCCTGCCAGCCTTCTTATGCTTACTGTTTTCATGATACATATTTTTACACTCATTTACTTTTTTTTAAAGGTTTATTTGACAGAGAGAGAGATAGCACAAGCAGGGGAAACAGCAGAGGGAGAGGGAGAAGCAGGCTCCCTGGTGAGCAGAAAGCCCGACTTGGGGCTTGATCCCAGGACCCTGGGATCATGGCCTGAGCCGAAGGCAGACTTAACTGACTGAGCCACCCAGGCACACCATACACTCATTTACTTTCAACAGAGATAAAGGAGGAATATTTCACAATGATAAAATTATAACTCACCATAACAACATAACAATCCATAAAGTGCTTGCATCTAACAGCAGATCCTCGAGTGTGTAAAGCAAATACTGACAGAATTAAAAAGAAATACACAATTCCAAAATCATAGTTGGAGATTTTAACACCCCTCACTCAACTATTAATAAAGCAACTAAACAAGAAAACCAATGGAATTGGTGAAGATACAGATGATTTAACAATACTATCAACTACCATGACCTAACTGATATTTATAAAATGCCACACCTAAAACCTAGGGAATATACTGTCTTTTCAAATGCACATGATTCATCAAAACATAAAACAAGTCATGCTAAAATCATACAAAATATGATCTCTGATCACAATGGAATTAGAAATAAAAAAAATATCTAGAAAATCCCAAATATTTGAAAGTTAAATAACACATTGCTAAGTAATGTCATGAGTCAAACAATAAAGCACAAGACAAATTAGAAAATGATGATGGAAATACATATCAAAATTTCAGGAAGTGATCTAGAGCAGTGCTTAGAGGGAAATCAAGCTTAAAATACTTACATTTGAAAAGAAGAAAGATCTAAAACCAATGATCCAAGGTTCCAACTTAACACACAAGGAAAAGAAGCAAAGAAAACCCAAAGTAAGCACACAGAGGGAAATAGTAAACATAAGAGCAGAAATCAATGCAATATAAAACAAAAAGCAAAGAAAAAATCATGTAACCAAAAGCTGTTCTTGGAAAAATAAATATGATTGATACATAGATATTCTGATCAAGAAAATAAAGAGAGGAGGAACAAATTAACAATATAAAGAATGACATAGGGAGGGGCGCCTGGGTGGCTCAGATGGTTGGGCGTCTGCCTTCGGCTCAGGTCGTGATCCTAGGGTCCTGGGATCGAATCCCGCATCAGGCTCCCTGCTCAGTGGGGAGCCTGCTTCTCCCTCTCCTTCTCCTGCTCCCCCTGCTTGTACTCTCTCGCTCTCTCTGTTAAATAAAATAAAATCTTAAAAAAAAAAAAAGAATGAAAAGAATGACATAGGGACATTACTACAGATCCTACAGATATTAGAGACTATGCCACCTTTAACAAATATGACAATTTAGATGAAATGGGCAAATCCTTTAGAACAGAATATCTCAACTGTCATATAGCTACAAAAGAAATTAGTTTCTTTATCAAACACATGCCCACAAAGAAAACTGCAGACCCAGATAGCTTCTTCACTAGTTTACAACATTTAAGGAAATAATAGCACCAATCACATACAAACTCTTTCTAAAAATAGAGAAGCAGGGGCGCCTGGGTGGCTCAGTCGGTTATGCGTCTGCCTTCGGCTCAGGTCATGATCCCGGGGTCCTGCTGCTCCCTCTACTTCTGCCCCTCCCCCTGCTTGTATGCTCTCTCTCTCCCTCTCTTTCTCTCTCAAATAAAATCTTTAAAAAACTTAAATTTAAAAAATTAAAATAAATTAAATGACCAAGTAGGAGTTATCCCAGAAATTTAAGGTTTTATTAACATTGAAAAATCAATCAATGTAATTCATAACATTAACAGACTATAGGAGATAACCCATATGATTATTTCAACAAATGCATAAGAGGCATCTGACAAAATTCAAAATGAATTCATGATAAAAATGAGAAATAAGATCGTATATACAGCCAATATTTAATGATGAAAGAGTAAAATTTCTCCCGCTAAGTTTGGGAACAAGGCAAGAATGTTTATTCTCACCATTCTTATTCAGCATTGCACTGAAGGTTCTAGCCAGTACAGTAAGCCAATAAAAATAAAGAATTAAATAAATAAATATCATCCAGATTGGAAAGGAAGAAGTAAAACTGTCTCTATTTTCAGATGACATGATTGTTTACACAGAAAATCCAAAGGAATCAACAAAACTGCTACTAGAACTCATTAGTGAATTTAGTGATGTTGAAGGATCGAAGTTAATTGTTAAAAAGTTAATTGCAGCAAACAACTGGAAAAAAAAGTTTTAAAAATAATTCCATTTATAATACCATCAAAAAACATAAAATACTTCAGGGTAAATTTATTTTTTTATTTAAATTCAATATAGTTAACATATAGTTTATTATTAGTTTCAGGGTAGAGTTTAGTAATTCATCAGTTGCATATAACACACAGTGCTCATTACATCAAGTGCCTTCCTTAATGCTGTTCATCCAATTACCCCATTCTCCCATCCACTTCCCCTCCAACAACCCTCAGTTTGTTCCCTATAGTTAAAAGTCCCTTATGGTTTGCCTCTCTCTCTGTTTTTATCTTATTTTGTTTTTCCTTCCCTTCCCCTATGTCCATCTGTTTTGTTTCTTAAATTCCACATGAGTGAAATCATATGGTATTTGTCTTTCTCTGATTGACTTATTTCACTTAGCATAATACACTCTGGCTCCATCCATGTCAGTGCAAATGGCAAGATTTCATTCTTTTTGATGGCTGAGTAATATTCCATTATCTATGTCTATGTCTATATCTATATTATATATCTATATCTATCTATCAATCTACCACATCTTCTTTATCCATTCATTAAAGATGGATATCTGGGATATTTCAGGGTAAATTTAACGAGATATGTGCAAGACTGGTACACTGAAAACTATAACACATTTTGAGAGAAATTAAAGAAAGCATACATAAATGGAAAAATATACCATGATAATAGATCAAAAGACTAACCATTGCTGAAATGTCAGTTCTGCCCAAATTGATCTCTAGATTCAATGTGATCCCAATTATAAATCAATGCACAGAAATCAGTTGCTTTCTTATACACTAACAATGCAACTGTAGAAAGAAAAATTAGAGAAACGATTCTATTTACAATAGCACCAAAAACCATAAGATATCTCAGAATAAACCTAACCAAAGAGGTAAAGGATCTATACTCTAGGAACTACGGAGCACTCATGAAAGAAATTGAAGAAGACACAAAAAGATGGAAAAACATTTCATGCCCATGGCTCGGAAGAATAAACATTGTTAAAATGTCTATGCTACCCAGAGCAATCTATACCTTCAATGCCATCCCGATCAAAATTCCAATGACATTTCTCAAAGCGCTGGAACAAATAATCCTAAAATTTGTATGGAATCAGAAAATACCCCAGGGCGCCTGCGTGGCTCAGATGGTTAAGCGTCTGCTTTCGGCTCAGGTCATGATCCCAGGGTCTTGGGATCAAGTCCCGCATTGGGCTCCCTGCTCAGCAGGGAGCCTGCTTCTCCCTCTGCCTCTGCCTCTCTCTCTCTCTCTCCCTGTCTCTCATGAATAAATAAATAAAATCTTTAAAAAAAAAAAAAAAGACCCCGAATTGCCAAGGAAATGTTGAAAAAGGAAAACAAAGCAGGAGGCATCACATTGCCCGATTTCAAGCTGTATTACAAAGCAGTGATCACCAAGACAGCATGGTACTGGCACAAAAACAGACATATAGACCAGTGGAACAGAATAAAGAGCCCAGATATGGACCCTCAACTCTATGGTCAAATAATCTTCGACAAAAAATGAAAAAATATGCAATGGAAATAAGACAGCCTCTTCAATAAATGGTGCTGGGAAAATTGGACAGCTATATACAGAAGAACGAAACCTGACCATTCTCTAACACCATACACAAAGATAAACTCAAAATGGATGAAAGACCTCAATGTGAGACAGGAATCCATCAAAATTCTAGAGGAGAACATAGGCAGTAACCTCTTTGACATCGGCCACAGCAGATTCTTTCAAGATACATCTCCAAAGGCTAGTGAAGCAAAAGCAAAAATGAACTTTTGGGACTTCATCGAGATAAAAAACTTCTGCACAACAAAGGAAACAGTCAACAAAACAAAGAGGCAATCCACAGAACGGGAGAAGATATTTGCAAATGACACTACAGACAAAGAGCTGATTTCCAAGATCTATAAAGAACTTCTCAAACTCAACACCCAAAAAACAAATAATCAAGTCAAAAAATGGGCAGAAGACATGAACAGACACTTCTCAAAAGAAAACATACAAATGGCTAACAGACACATGAAAAAATGTTCATCATCATTAGACATCAGGGAAATTCAAATCAAAACCACATTGAGACACCACCTTACACCAGTCAGAATGGCAAAAATTGACAAGGCAAGAAACAACAAATTTTGGAGAGGTTGTGGAGAAAGGGGAACCCTCTTACACTGTTGGTGGGAATGCAAGTTGGTACAACCACTTTGGAAAACATTGTGGAGGTTCCTCAAAAAAGTAAAAATAGAGCTACCCTATGACCCAGGAACTGCACTATTGGGTATTTACCCCAAAGACAAAGATGTAGTGAAAAGAAGGGCCATATGCACCCCAATGTTCATAGCAGCAATGTCCGCAATAGCCAAACTGTGGAAAAAGCTGAGATGCCCTTCAACAGATGAATGGATAAAGAAGATGTGGTCCATATATACAATGGAATACTACTCAGCGATCAGAAAGGATGAATACCCAGCTTTTACATCAACATGCATGGGACTGGAGGAGATTATACTAAGTGAAATAAGTCAAGCAGAGAAAATCAAATATCATATGGTTTCACTTATTTGTGGAACATAAGGAATAGCATGGAGGACATTAGGAGAAGGAAGGGAAAAATGAAGGGGGGTAAATTGGAGGGGGAGATGAACCATGAGAGACTATGGACTCCGAGAAACGAACTGAGGGTTTTAGAGGGGGATGGGTTAGCCCAATGATGGGTATTAAGGAGGGCATGTACTGCATGGAGCACTGGGTATTATACGAAAACAATGAATCATGGAACATTACATCAAAAACTAATGATGTATTTTATGGTGACTAATATAACATAATAAAATAAAATAAAATTTTAAAAAATTATGCAAATGCCTTTTTTCTATAGAAATTGGCAAGCTTATTCTAAAATGTATATGGAAATTCAAAAGGCCAGTAACTGCACTGTACATTTTAATACTCACTAGCCACATGTGACTACTTAAGTTTATATTTAGATTAATTAAAATTAAATACAATTAAAAATTCTGTTCCTTAGTAGCACCAACTACATTTCAAGGGCTAAATACATGTGGCTAGTGGTTACTTCCTTAAACATTGCATATATATAATATTTTTATCACTGCAGAAATTTCTATTGGTCATCAGTGACCTTGAATATACAAAGCAACATTGAAAAAAATAACAAAATTAGAGGACCTATACTACCTGATTTCAAAACTTACTATAAAGCTACAGTAATCCAAAAATTGTGGTATTTGCATAGAAAAGCAGAAGAATATGTTCATGACTTAAGGATAGGCAAAGGTTTCTTTAACAAGTCACATAAAGCAATAACCATAAAAGAAAAATCAGAATTAATAAAATTAAATGTTTCTGTTTATCAAAAGACATCATAAGGAAAATTAATAGGCAAGCCACTGTAGGAAAGAAAATATTTACAAAACAAACATCTGAAATAGGACTGGTATCCAGGATATATAAAGAACCCCTACAATTCAACAATTATAGTAAAAGCAAAAACAACACCTCTCCTCAAAAAGGGAGCAGGAAGCAAAGGTTTTAAAGAGAGATTTTCCAAAAGAAGATATGTAAATGTCCAATAAGCACAAGAAAAAGTACTCAATATCATTAGACATCAGGAAAGTCTAAGTTAAAATCACAATGATATACTACTATACACCTATTAGAATAGCTAAAATTTTAAAAGAAGAAAACACCAAATATTGGTGAGAAGGCAATGCAACTAGAACTCTCCTACGTTGTTGGGAAGAATCTGTAATAATACAGCCACTTTGGAAACACCTGTAAGTTTTTTTTTTTTTTTAAGATTTTATTTATTTATTTGACAGAGAGAGACACAGAGAGAGAGGGAACACAAGCAGGGGGAGTGGGAGAGGGAGAAGCAGGCCTCCCGCTGAGCAGGGAGCCCAATGCAGGGCTCAATCCCAGGACCCCAGGATCATGACCTGGGCCAAAGGCAGATGCTTAACGACTGAGCCACCCAGGCACCCCAAGTTTTCTATAAATTAATCATATACATATCCTATGACTTAGCAATTCCACAAGTGGGTGTTTACCTAAGGAAATAAAAATACGTATTTATTCACAAAGAGACGTATGCAAAAAAATGTTTACAGCAGGTTTATTTGTAATGGCCTGAAACTGGAAACTTTCCCTATGTTCATCAACCAAAAAATGGACAAATGTATTCATGTCACAGAATAACATTCCACAACAACAACAAAAAACTACTGATACACACAACATGGACAAACTGCAAAAATTATGCTAAGTGCAAGAAGCCAAACAACTGAAGAATACATACAGGATGATTCTATTTATATGAAATTGTAGAACAGGAAAAATTAATCCATAGTGTAAAAAAATGTCAGAAGAGTTTCTGCCTCTCGGGGTTTGAGGGTGGAGACTGAGTGGGAAGGAGCAGCAGGAAACTTTCTATGGTGATGGTAATGTTCTCTCTCTGGGCAGAAGTTTGGATTGCAGAGTATGAATTTGTCAAAACTCAGTATATTTGTTTTCTAGCGTTGCATAACAAGTTACCACAAACTTTGAGGCTTGAAACCACACACATTTATTATCTCATAGTTTTTGTTAGCTGGAAGTTCACACACAACTGAACTGGATACTCTTCTCAGGGTCTCTCCGAGCTGTAATTGATGGGACAGCCAGGCTGTGTTCTCATGTGAAGGTTGCCTGGGGAAGAATCTGCTTCCACGCTCATTCGGGCTGTTGTCAGAATTCGCGTCCTGGCAGCTCTTAGACTGATGTTAGCTTTAGCTCTCTATCAATCACCTGGAGACTGCCTTACATCCTACAGCCCCTCCACAGTTCCCAGGTGCCCTGGGTCTCTTGTGTGGGATTCTGCAACATTGCCCCTCATTCCATCAAGCTCACATGAAGAGACTCTGGTCCTGTCTGCTAGCAAGAGGGAAATCCTGGGGGTCCTTGTGTTCCAGAAGTCTTCCAGTTTGACTGAGAGGAATCTGTGAGGCATACCCTCTCAAAGTCTCTTGGGCTTAATAATCTGACCTTTTGATTTGGGGGGTTTCAGCAAGAGGTTGTACTGTCACACCCTCAGATTTTTCTGTAGAGCATGTTGACCAGATTTGAGCACCTGTTGTCATCTGGAGAGGGGCAGAGTCTTCAAAATCTCCCAGTGCTGCTTCCTTTCTGTTTGACAGTTCCCCCATCAATTCTATCTCCACCCACATTTTCCTGTAAGCAGCCAGAAGAAACCAGGGGATGCCTTCAACACTTTGCTTGGCATTTCCGTAGCTATATAACCAAGTTCACGACCTACAAGTCCTGCTTTCCACATCGCCACAGGAAGCAGGGTCACTTAACTTCCTGCCACTACCTGTCAAGGAGTCCCTTCCTCCAATTTCCAAATGCACATTTCTCACTTCCTTATGAGCCTCAGGCAGCAGCCCCCTTAAAAGTCCAGGTTTCTATTAGTAACAGTCTTTTCAGGAAGATGTAGGCTTTCTCTATCATGCTTCTCTAGCCACTGGTGAGCTCCAAAGCCACCCCCCATTTTTAGGTATTCATCACAACAGCACCCCACTTCCAGGTACCAATACCTGTATTAGTTTTTTATTGCTGCATAACAGATCCCCACCAACTTAGCAACTTAAAACAACATACATTCATTATCTCATAGTTTCTGTAGGTCAGAAGCTTGGGCATGACTTAGCTAGGTCCTCTGTTCAAGGTCCTGCAGGACCATGTTCTCATCTGGAGGCTCAGCTGGAGAAGAATCCACTTCTAAGTTCACTCTCATAGTTGTTTGAAGAATTATTTCCTTGCTGTATGGCTGAGGGCCCAAGCTTTTTGCTGGTTCTTGCTGGAGACCACTCTCAGACCCTAGATGCCGTCCACAGCTCCTTGTGATGTGAGCCCCTCCAATATGGGCTCCTACTTCATCAAGCCCACCAGAAGTCCTGCTCCAGTCTACCAGCATGATGGACTCTTAAATCATACAACATAGTCACAGGAGTGACATTTTAGCCTCTTTGCCATATGCTACTGGTTACAAGCAAGTTTACAGGGGTGTGAATGCCAGGTGAGTATCACTGGGGTCACCTTAGTGTATACCCAACACAATCAGGGAATGAAGACTTAATTAAGATTTGGGCATTTTACATCAAAAGGAAAAATAGGGAGCACCTAGGTGGCTCAGATGGTTAAGTGTCTGCCTTCAGTTCAGGTCATGATCTCCAGGTCCTGGGATCGAGCTCTGCATCAGGCTCCCAACTCAGTGGGGAGTCAGCTTCTCCCTCTCCTTCTGCCTCTCCTCCTCCTTGTGCTCTCTCTGTCTCTCTCAAATAAATAAATAAAATCTTTGAAAAAATTTAAAAAGGAAAAATAGAATGAACTCTATATATGCATGCTGAATTGTTGAAAAGCATTAATAAGATGGATTGATGGAGGGATAGATGGATAAGTATATGATAAAGCAAGTATAGCAAAACGTCAATGGCAAAATCTAGGTGTGGATGTATGAGTATTCACTGAAAATTTTTGCTATCCACTTGAAATTTTTCATAATAAAATAGCAGAAAAATCAATGTACACCTATTAAAAAGAGCATAGACATAGCAATCATCATTGAGTAACAAGAATGAGTCTTTTCTATTTCTTGATACTTTTCCGCATTTCCTCACTTTACTGCAATAAGCATGAATTTTGTGTATAATCAGGAGTTGGGAAATTTTGTTTAATTAATAATGGAGCAAAGATATAAGCCAAAGATCTCTCCAGCCCAGCATTGGTCTCCAGCAGCATTGCTGCCTTCCCAGGCATCGTTCTCCAAGAGACCAGGATGTGATCTCGAACATTCTCGAACTTCCCTAATACCCAGCTCTGGGTGGGTCATTCACAAATTCACCTAAGCCCTCTGAGAGCTCATGTTTTTAGGATGCATCGATCATCTCTTGGGCATAACAGTTGTATAATAATAACAGGTGAAGTACAGCTGTTCTTTTTACATATTCTAAAACTATCTCAGTTCTTCTCTCTGATTCTAGTATTTCTGAATTTGGTAAATAAACCTAAGTCCAGCTAATCTTAGTGATTCAGATTCTATCATAAAAACAACTATGTAAATCTGGAGTGCTTAGGACTCATAAACCACATACCTAGGAGTACCTATTAGTGTGATGCTGTTGTAGGTAAATTAATTAGTCAGTATTATTTAAAACATGTCCTACCACAGCCAATACCAACAACAGATGTTTGGAGAATGAAGTAACTGGTGTACACAGGCCTGGCAGACATTACCTTTTTCATTTTCTTTTTTTACAAGAGGAAATGGTTCTGTCCAGCCAAGCACATGATTAAGGCATTCATATTTAATAAGTGGGTCCTGACATATGGAAGAAGGTTCTAAGGCTACTTATTGGCTGTTAATGGATTATCTATGCTCCCCACAAAATCATTTGATCTATAGGCACGAGTCACTTCCTCTGTCTAGAGGCAAGAATATAGAAAAAGAGAAGAGAGTAAATACACAAAATCATTAGCAAATAATACAGTACAGTATGTAACATGCTAGAATAACTAACAATTTAATTCAGCATTTGTTTGTTAAGCTAGACAAGGGAAGCACAAAAGTGAGCTATTACTTCTGCTTTAAAGAGCTCACGGTGCTAAGCAGAACAGAGCTGAGATGGAGGTCCTCGCTAACTGTCTGCTATGCTAAAACAGACTAGAAAAGGCAATGAGTCGACAGAGATGGTAAAAATTCATGGACAAGAAAGCTAAGACCCGTAAATGATGGGTTGGTTTTGCACTGGCATAAGAAAAACAAAGGAATAGCCTTAAATATCATCTTTAATTTGGGGGTAAACCAACAGCAATGACAATGATATTGTTTGAGGTTTTAACAATAATCTGGCTGCTCCCAAGACAGAGAACAAACTCAAACTCTAGCATGGAGTTTTAGGGGAAAATGTTTCTTAGGATATGGCCAATATGATGAGGATAAAGAACAAATAAGTAAACCATCAGCAATGATTTCTATACTCGCAACCAGCATTCTCCGTGAAAGTTTTAGGGGCATCAAGAAAAACTGGAGGCGGGCGGGGGGGGGGTACAATTTTGCTGACAATTTTGCAAACAATTTTGATTGGGAGATGCTATTTGAATTTTTAATAACCCTATCTATTGACATAAAAAGGAAATACAAAGAACTGTATACATTTAAAGTATACAAGCTGGTGAGTTTCTACGTATATAAACCATTGAAGCCATTACCACAATCAAGATAATAAAATGATTCATCACCACCACCCATCCCCACGAGTTTCCTTGTGCTCCTTTGTACTCCCTGTGCCACGTCCCTCCCCACCATCCTTAAGCAACTACCAATCAGCTTTCTATCACCACAGATTACTTTCTGTTTTCCAGAGCTTCATGTAAATGAACTCGTACTGTATGTACTCTGTCTGGCTTCTTTCACTCAGTGCAATGAATCTGAAATTCATCCATACCTAGCCCATGTTAAAATAATTTCTTTTTATTAATGATTGATTGATTGATTCCGCCGTATGGATATACTACAGTTGATCCATTCACTTACAGATGACATTTGGGTTGTTTCTAGATATTGGCAATTAACAAAGCTGCCTTGAACATTTGCGTACGAGTCTTTGTATAGACATATGTCCACGTGTGTCATTTCTCTTGGGTGGAGTGGAATGACCATCAAACCATTTTCGTTGTAAAGTGGCTTCCTCATTCTACCATCCTATTTGCAGGGGATGAGAGTTTCAAGTGCCCCCCATCCCTGCCAGCACCTGCTATGATCAGTTTTTTTAATGTATCCACTTTATAGTTCCCTAATGACTAATGATGTTGAGAATCTTTCCATGCCCATATTTACCACCCATGTACCTTCTTTAGTCAAGCGTCTGTTCACACTGCTTGCCGAATTTTTAGTTGGGTTATTTATTTTCTTATCGCTGAGTCTTTAAAATTCTTTATATAATCTGGACGTCTTTTATCAGATAACATGATTTGCAAATATTTCTTCCAGCCAGCTCATTCTCCTAAGAATGTCATTTGAAGAGCAGTTTTTAGTTTTGATCAAGTCCAATTTACCAGTTCATTCTTTTGTGGATCATGCTTTCATTGTTGTATCAACGAAATCTTCATCTAATCCAATCTCAAAAAAGTTTTCTCCTCTTTTTCTCCTACAAGTTCTCTAACTTCGGTTTTGTGACGAGGACTAGGATCCACTTGGGTTAATGTCCTATACATGCTTGTGTCAAAGTCCCAGCACCTACTGTCGACAAGATGACCCTTTCTCCACTGACTTGCCTTTGAACCTCTGTGGAGCTGTTCATATACGTGTAGGTTTATATCTAAACTTTGTTCTGTTCGACTGATGCATTTTTTCAAGCCAGTATATCACTGCCTTGATTACTGTTATTTTATGATGTCTTGAAAATTAAAAATGTTAAGCTTCATTTTCAAAGTCGTTTCGGCTATTCTCAGTCATTTATATTTCCATAGGAATCTTAGAATCCGTTTGTCAAGCACTACAGAACAGCCTTCAGACTAGGATTTTTGACTGGGGTTGCATTCAAGCCATACAGATATGTAGGAGAATTCACATGTGACCAGTAGACTCTTCTGACATGTAGACAGAGGACATCTTTCCATGTGTTTAGGTCCCCCTTGATTTCTTTTGTAGGTTTCAGTGTTCAGAACCCACACATCATTTGGTAAATTTACCCTTAATGTATTTCATACTGACGCTGTTATAAAAGACATCTTTAAATTTTTATGGTTTTTCATTATTAATACATAGAAATACAATTATTATTTGTTCATTGATTTTGCATCCTACAACCTCGTTAAGCTAACTTAGCAGTTCTGGCAGCTCTGTTGTCGATTCCATCAGATTTCTATTATAGACAATCTCATCATTTGTGACTTCTTCTTTTCCAAACTAATTGCCTTTTATTGCTTTTTCTTTCCTGATTGCCCTGGCTAGAACTTCCAGTACAAGAACCAAAGTGGTGAGAGAACACGCCCCGGTCCTGTTCCTCCTGATCTTGGAGGAAAAGCAGGCTTTGATGTTAGCTGAAGGTTTTTTGCAGATGCCCTATAAAACATTGTGGAAATCCTTTCAATTCCTGTTTGTCAACAGTATTTATTAGAAACAGATACTGGATTGTGTTCAATGCTTTTTGATGGGAGAAGAGGAGATCCTCTATTTGAATGACCATGTGGTTCTTTTTTTCTGTTTGATATAATATATTGCATTGATTCATTTTCTAATATTAAATCAACAGTGCATTCCTGAGATAAACCACACACGGTCATGATGTATGATCCTTTTTATGTATTGTTTCATCTATGGTCATAAAGGACATTGCTCTAGAATTCTTTTTTGTAATGTCTTTTTCTTGTTTTTAAACAAATTTTCAATTGTTTAAAATTTTTTTTAATGTTTGTATAGAATTGGTACAATTTTCTCTTTAAATGTTTGGTAGAATTGACCAGCAAAGTCATTTAAGCTTGACATTTGACCACAAACTCAACGTTTATAATAGATTTAGGGTTTTTTAGGTTACTGCATTTGTAATGAGGGAGCATTGGTGTCTTTCAAAGTGTTTGTTCATCAAGTTACAAATTTACTGGCATAAAGTTTTTCATAGTATTCCCTTATTTTAAACAATGGTATAATCCACAGTGATGTCATCTCACTCGTTTCTGATGCCAGTTATTTGTTGCTTCTCTCTTTTTGCCTCATCAGTCCATATAGAGGTTTATCAGTATTATTGACCTATTAAAAGAATCAGCTTTTGGGTTCAATGATTTTCTCTATTGTCCTCCGGGGGCTTTTTAAAATGGATTTCTACTCTGATCTTTTCTTTTTCCTTCTACTTAATTTAGGTTTACTTTGCCCTTCTTCTTCATGCTTCTTAGGGTGGGGCCTAAGGTCATTGATTTGAGGTCGATTTTCTTTTCTAACATAGGAGTTTCATGCACCTCGTCCCCTGGAATTCTCCATCAGGGCGCTCCCACAAATTCTGATGTGTAGTATTTTCATTTTAATTCAGTTCACAGCCCATGGGCTATTTACAAGTGTGTTCTTTAGTTTCCAAGTATTTGGGGATTGTCCAGATATCCTTCTATTCTTGATTTCTAATTTGATTCTATTGTGGTCAGAGAATACTCTTCATATAACCTAAAACTTCTTTAATTTATTGAGACTTGTTTTATGGCCCAGAATATGATCTATTTTGGTAAATAGGTCACGTCCAATTCAAAGAATGTGCATTCTTCTATTGCTGGATGGAGTGCTCTACAAATGTCAATTAGGTCAAGTTGTTCAAGTCTTATCAATTATGAAGAGAGGGTATTGAAATCTCTGACCGTAATTGTGGATTTTTCCATTTCTCCTTGCAGGTCTATCAGATTTTGCTTTAGTTGTTTTGAAGTTCTTTTATTAGGTGCATAAATTGTTAAGATGTCCTCTTGCTGAATTGACTTCAATATCCTCACAAAATGACCTTCTTTATCCCTTTACTCTGATATCTTCTTTGTCTGATATTAATATAACCACTCCAATTTTCTTTTGATTATTATTATCACAGTAAATCTTTTCCCATCTCTTTGCGTCTTTGTAGTGAAGGTGCATTTTGTTTTGCTTTATTTTTTGCAGACAGCATACAGTTGAGTATTGCTTTTTTCATCTTCTAGCAATCTCTAACTTTTAATTGGGGTATTTTATATTTACATTTAATGTGATTATTAGCATAGTTAGGTTTAAATCTATAAACTCATTGTTTCCTGTTCATTCCATCTGTTTTTTTCTCTTCTTTTGAATTGATTGCATACTTTTTTATGATTCTATTTTATCTTTCTTGTTAGCTTATGAGCAATATGTCTTTGTTTTGCTCTTTCAGTGGTGACTTTGGTATGTATAGTATACCTTCTCACAGTCTACCATCAACAGATATTATATCACTTTGCATACAGGATATGAACCTTAAAATAGTGTGCTTCCATGTTTCCCACTGACTTTTATGCTACTGTGGTCATGCATTTTATTTTTACACTCATTATAAACCTCATGCTACATACATTCAACTGTCTTTCAAAGAGATCTAAATAATATATATTAATTACATATATAAAATATATATTTAATATATATATTAATATATCTTAAATATTTGCCCATGTAGTTCCCATTTCCGGTACCACTCATTCCTGCATATAACCCATATTTCTATATGGTGATCAATATCCTTCTGCCTGAAGGATTTCCTGTAACCTTTCTTATGGTACAGGTTTACTGGTGATGAATTCTTTCAGCTTTTGATTGTGTTTATATTTATCTTGACTCTAGAATGGCATTCCATTTAATGCATAAACACAGAGGGAGCCTTGGGGTACAGTTTTAACATAAAATTAATTCTCTAGGAATCTGACTGCTAGGTCAATCGAGGAGAAATATTATTTTTTTTGTTTTCCTGAACTCAGTCAAAAATTGATCACCATTACAGAAAAGCACATCACTGATGGTAACACCACTCACGGTATCTGACTCCCATCTGCACAGCGGTGCACCTGATGCAGGTAAGTTCACGCGGCCCCTGGTACCTTCTGCTGCTTCATCATGACTTCTGTGCACTTGGGCTCCAGCACTCACATGTTATTTATCATTAATTACTTTCTTATTATTTCCTTTTGTATTACAATTAAGGTAGTGCATTTTTCTTTTTAATTATATGTGTGGTCATTTATATAACCTACGAATTTCAAAGAAAATGAAGGGTCAGGACCAGTCTCCTATTGGTGCATAACAAACCACCCCCAACTTAGTGGCTTCATGCAATAATTACTTCTTTGCTCACAATTCTGTGGGCTGGCAATTTGGGTAAGGCTCAGCCACAGCATTCTGGCTGAGTGCACTTTGCCTTTGGGAGGAGTTGGCTGATCATCCCGGGACTGGCTAGTTCCAGAGAGCCACACGTCTGGTGGTTGGCTAGGACTGCCCACTATGGCAGCTAGGTTCTCCTTCATGTGGCCTCTCCAGGTGGCAAGTTCAGGCTTCCTCACATGGTGATTTGTCTCCAAGAGGGAGAAGGTAGAAGCGGCAAAGCCTTTCGAGACCTTGGCTCTGAAACCACACATCACCTCTGCTCCATTTTATTGGTTGCAGTTAATCACAAGGCTAGCTGGGATTTAAGAAGGTAGAAAAACAGACACCACTTCTTGATGAGACAAGCGACCACATCCCATTGCATAGGGAATACATACACAGATGGGGAATTTGTAGCGATATTTCGTAATTAATCACAGAGCATTGCAAAATACATGTATAAAAAGGGGCATCAGGTCAGACAGGATTGAGAACCACTGCTGTGAACAGTATTTTCTCCATTCCACCCCTCACCTCCCTCAAAGAGCACATGTCCTTTCTTGATTTCTCATGCAAACAAATAAGGAAAAGTCCCCTATTTACTCAAGAGAGTTTCTCCTCTACAGACTGATGGCAATGGTCTACTCTCCAGCTTGCCAAGTAACAGGGCTGTGTTTGCCTGCTACGGTTAGTGTTCGTCACTAGGTACTACTTACACAGTCAAAAAGAAGTAAAGTAAAATGAGGATTTTGTAATTACCCTTTTCTTGCTTGGTTTTTTTCTAGAAATCGATGAACAGAACACTGATAGCCTGTAGTGAATTTTTATATAAGCGGTCTTCATTATCGGATGGCTGAAAAATCAATCAGATAACTGACCGAGGAATTAGATAAATGACAACTTCGGCTACCCTGAGCGCTACACACACTTGACCCTGACATTCAACTGGCGGTGTCCCCACATTAGAGATGGCAAGACACCAGCTCCTCGGACACCAGAGAGTCTCGTCAATGGACACAACGCATGACCCAAGTGATGGGATCTACCAGTTTGGCCCAGGAGTTTGGGACAGCACGTCCCAAGTTCTGCACAGCAGGATTCTGAACTCCTCCAAAAGGATAGACTATCCAGACCCAGATTCTCCCAGGCTGGCCTTGCTTTTGCTGATACACTTTCCTCACAACCATGGGTTACATTATACACAGCAAGAGTGGGTAAAAATCACAGTGAAAACCAACAGACATCTCAGCCCAGAGGGCACAGAGTCTCGGTGTTTTCATTACACCCAGAGTGGCAGTGGCTGGGCACGCAGAGAATCAGGGTGTTTTCATTCAGGAAAGTCCTCACCAGCCACTCCAACGTCAAAAGCCATTTCTGTTCACATTCCCTTTTTAGGAGAAACCTTCCCTGGGATCCCACTGCCTCCCCATAGGTCCTAGAGAGGCAAAACGACTTCAAACGCACGGAGCCTGCAAATATTTAACAAAGGCAAGTTCATGAGCCAGAGTGACCTCAATGTTCTGACAACACCTGCCGGCCAGGGATGGGGGCCAGCCAACCAGAGGCCCGGGGACAGCCCTCCTCACCACCACCGGAAGGTACCAAGAGACAGCCTCCCCGTTTGGCTGAACTGGGGCACAACCTATTCCAAGAAATAAGTCTGAAATCCTATCAGGCAGCAGACAACAAACATGCTTTCTTGCCAGACTGAACATAAAAGGTAACATTTGCGAGGCACTGTGTCACATCCAGCCTATTAAAAGCTGGCAGCATGTAACTATTTAAGAAGAAGTAGGGAGCACCTTCCCCCCACCCCCCAATAACATACTCCAAATCCTTGGATCTTCCAGTAGAATTTATTTAGGGATCAATTAGGTCTCATTTCATCCTCCAAGAGAGCTGAGACCTTTGTTACGAAGTCTGAGCTCCATGCAGCAGACACAACCCACCCAGATTCATCTACCAGGTCAGTGGACCCATCCCCCAGCTGTGCGTGGGGGCTGCTTCTGGCTGCCCCCTTCTCCCAAGGGTCTCCTCCATCTGCCACACAGGAGACACACATCTGAAAGGTAATGCCCCTCCCCAGAGGCAGTCCAAAGACCCACCAACCCTGGGATTGTAGAGATTCCTCCCTTGACTCCAGGGAAGACCACCTCTGAGGCTGGTCTCACACTCACCTCAGGCAGGTGTGCCCCCAGGTGTTAAACAGAATCATGCATCTGCCCTGTGCTCTTAGCTTTTCATGTATACACAGCTCATGTGTTTATAACTCCACTCGACCATGACTTCAAGGACAGGAACACTCTAATCTTTAATGTTTGCTGAATAGCCCCTACAGCTAGGACTTTCCAATTTTTTGACAATGACCCAAAATAAGACATTAATGTGCTATACGTTGCAATCTAGTATATACATGCGTGTGTGTGTGTGTGTGTGTGTGCGCACATCTCAAATGTACATTTTGTGAAATAACATCCACCTTTACTACTCCTGTTTTCTATTTCATTTTTAAAATGTTGGTCACTAAGATTAAAACAGAGAGGGAGACAAACTATAAGAGACACTTAACTCTAGGAAACCAACAGGGTTGCTGAGGGGAGGGGGGATGGGGTAACTGGGTGATGGGCCTTAAGGAGGGCACTTGATGTAATGAGCACTGGGTGTTGTATGCAACTGATGAATCACTAAATTGTACCTCTGAAACTAATAATACACTATGTTAACTAACTTGAATTTCAATAAAACCTAAAAAAAAAAAAAAAAATGTTGGTCACGACTCCCTAAAGTAAGTTTACTAACCCAGTAATATGTACGACACACAGTTTGAAAAACGCTGCCTTAACACTTAGCAAAGTGACTCACACATAAGAGGTACTCCTTAAATATTTTATGAATGATTAAGCGATTGGCTGGTTATGAGAATATCCAACTAACAGTCTGGAAAGGCCTTGACCTTTGGCTCTGGGTCTTTGGATCTTTCCAATTTGTTAGACTTCCTGGCAAGTTCCATGATTTACCTTCACAGAGGGTGAGGCCCCTCCAGGGGCCCTGGGAGGGAGGGGATCAATCCAAAGGGCCCGTGTTGGTGTGTTTGCCCAAGTCCTTAGGCTCCCAAACAAGTCCTGTAGTTTTAGAAATAGGCTAATGGTGACAAATTCAAGACAGCCAGCAAGGACCAGAAATCAAGTCAAAGTATTACCTCCAGAGAACAACTGCCAAAGAAGGCTGCAAGTAAATAAAATGGGAATCTTGAATGAAAGCAGAAAAATAAAAAATAATAAAAAATTTAAAGCAGCAAAGAAGGCTGTGAGAGCGTTTGGTATCATTACTATAGGATGTCAGGCTGCCAAGCTGTAATCTGGAAAGCACTCGTTCTCTCTGTGGGTTCCTCAAGAAGACATACACATTAAAAAAAAAAAAAAAAAACTGGGTAAGGAGCTACTTCGTTATGAGCTGGGCCAATGCATAAGCCATCCCAAATTCAAGGGCTCCTGGGTCATGGTGGAAGTGGGAGACTCGAGTCTTATCCAATAGGAAACAATAAAGTCTGTGTGCTTTTTTTTTTTTCAACTGTGCTGGCTTTTCCAGGATTCTAAAAAGAAAGAAAGAAAGAGAAAATAACAGCACAGAAGGGGGGGCAGAGAGCTGTGCATCAGGGCCACTGCCCGGCCGTCCTGGGGGATACGCACAGCAGCCGCTGCCGTTTGTCCTGCTCAGCCCAGCTGGCCACCCCCTCCCCCGGCATCCAACTGCATCACCTGGGCCCTGCCCCAGAGACAAACCTGAGCATCTCTGGGTCTGCCCTTCCATGACCCCACTACCCACGAAGACTTGATTTCCCATTTTATCAACTACCATTCCCCAGATGAAGCAACCTGCACTTTGACCTATTTGTAATTACCGTTTATTGCAAAGGAGGCTGTGACCCTGAGTGGGAAGAAGTTTCGGCTTCAAGTTCACCGCTCTCTAACAGACATTAGTACGCTCCCTTCCACTGGGAAGGCAGGCAGCAAATCTCCACAGCGTCAACATTTCCGGTGACCTCGTCATCAACAGAAATCACGAATGTTCTCTTACCACATCCACGGTGCTGCAGGCATCTCAAAATACCACTCACGCTCATCGCTGCTTTGAAATTATGGTAGTTGCTACGTTTACCACCAGATCTCATTTAAAATAAAAGCACATATATGACTACATCGCAAGTCTGCCTTTTAATATATTGCAACTTGATTTCAATAGAACGGGTTTCCTTTGTAAGCCTTTATATTTTAAATTTACTCATTTAAAAACGTGAGTCTGAGCTGGGTCTGTAGGCTTCGCCAGCAAGCAGGCCCATGGCACAGATGACGACCTTGGATGAACGCCCCTGTACGCCGGTAGTTGTGTCTATTTCTTATTTCTTTCCATTTTCAACCACTTCCTTCTTTTGATTTAAAAAACTATATATTTATTTACATATACTCAAATTACAAGAATAACTTAAGCTTATGTGAACCAGTGAAGCAAGGCAAAAAGGTGACCCAAGAGTCAATACGGTCACCTCCTCCGTGCCCCTCAACGTCTATGCCCTGAAGAAACCCACCACACCCTTCCCCTTGCTTCTACAAACACACGAGGGCTGATTTATTGCTTGCTTTATACCAAAATAGAATCATTCTACACACATTATTCTGTAATTTATATTTGTCACTTGGCAATTGACACTGCAACACAGACATTCCTACAAGTCTGTGACTACATGTTTTTCTAGTTTCTTTATATGCACTTGTATAAAATCGTATGTGAATGAACCCCCATCGTGCACGTCATGGTGCTTTGGCACAGACTTCCCCTCTTGTCCGCCTCCTCGCCTCCCTGACTTGTCTTAGTTACCCATCGCTACATAACAAGATAACTTGGAACCTAGCAGCTTAAAACAACACATTTATTGTCTCAGAGCTTCGGGAGGTCAGGAGTCCGGGAGCACTGGGCTGGATGGTTCTGGGTGGAGGGTCTCTCACCAGGTTGCAGTCTGGAGATTAGGTGGGGCTGCCATCATCTGAAGGTTCGACTGGGGCCAGGAACTCTCAAAGTCCATGTCGTTGGCAGGCGGGTGCCAGCTGGTGACAGGAGGCCTGTGTCCCTCACCACATGGGCCTTTCTAGAGGGTTGCTGAGTGTCCTCACAACATGGCAGCTGGCTTCTCTCTAGGCAGAAAGGGAAAGCACGGTAGAAGCTTCGATGTCTTTTATGAGCCAGCCTCCAAAGTCACCCATCTTCATTTCTGTGCTGTTCTACTGGTTACCCAGGTCAGCACTGCTCACTGTGAGTAGGGGCTTTGCCAAGGTGTGAACGCTGGAGGCAAGGCTCACCAGAGGCCCTCCTGGGCGTTGGGTCCTCAACCACCACCTCCTGCAAGGGCCACCTCCCCAGATCACTCATGTTAACAACCTTCTATATTTTGTTCCATGCTGATAGGAACATGTGCAAACAGATCCATGAAGTACCTATGCAGACTACTTACGAGGGAGGTATTATTAACATGAAAATTTTTAATATTTTTGAGCATTTCATATGTCTGTGATTTATAGAAAGTTAATGAAATTTGAAATAAGTATTTTTAAATATTTAAAAATAAAGAAACAGAAACTCTGGTTCAAGATCATGTGTCGAAGAAGTGGAGCTGCTGGTTTTCGGAGCCAAGACCAGCGGACTGCAAAGCCCACAGTCTTCCCAGGACACTGAGCCAACGTCACTGCCTTGTCTCGCTGCCTCCCTCTTGGTGACAGCCCTGAGTCTCCTTCCAGGGGATCGTCCCCCATTCTGATTGCTCGTGGGAGTGAAGACTCATGGGGTCAGGGCTTCTCTTCCAGGCCCTGTGCTCTCTGCTTAGAGCCCTTTGCGAAAACCTGGTGCTACCCACTCAACCTCTCCCATTAACTTAATTTGCATCTGCTCTGGGCCTTATTCCGCCACATTATTCCTCTTCCTAATTTTACAACAAAAAGAAGTTTTCTTTATGCTTTTATTCTTGTGAGTGCAAATACAGATCAAGACTCCAGGGAAGGTAACCTCACCCCCTTCCCCACCCTCCCCAGGAAACAGAATGCGGGAAGGGGGAGCACTGGAGCTGGGCTGGCCCTGTGTCTTTACTTCCACTGCCTCCCTGCTTCTCAAGCTCTTATTTCTAACCTTCATTGCCACCAGCAGGTCCTAAGAGGATCTAGGTCCTTTGGTGGCCCACCATGGGACAGGCTTTCAACAGGTGGCAAGGGGATCCCCCTCCTTGCACCGGGTGCTTTGCGAATACAGGAAGAGCATGCAGTCTGTCCCTAGACCTGGACACACACAGATCGCAGCGGACTGTCCATTCCACCGACGCGGAGGAAGTGCTGGGGGGCGAGCCCGGAAGACAGAGTGGGTGGTGGGCAGAGCAACTCCTCGCAGGCGGCCTTTCCTTTGTGGAGGGAGTATGCAGGGTTTCCCACAGACGTCAGCAGGTGCCCTCTGAGAAGGGTTCCATGGTCACCCAGGACAAGGGTTGGGTGAAGCAAAGGAAAATGACATTCTCCTACTCCGCTAAAGTGCACTGTGACCCCAGGGCAGGGAAATACGTGCAAGGTTTCTGAAACAGAGTGGACCCCGGAGCCCTTCTCCCCCTCCCCCAAGAAGTATCCTCTATTCCCTGGAGCGTGGCTTGGGAGCTGCTGAAGCAGAGTAATCTAAGTTTTGTTCTGACCTCAGCAATTTAAAACACGCAACCAACAATGGCTGTATCCTTTGTTTTCTTCTCCTTAGGTCAATAAAGAGATCCGAGAGGTTTCTGTCTTGCCAGAATTCTTTTTTACATTTAAAAAGAGCGGGGGGGGGGGGGAAGAGTACAACCACCAACAACAACCTCTCTCCTTTTTTGTACTAATATACTTGGGTCTCGGCCTTTACCTTGGTGGAGGGAGCCCTTAATTACTCACAGGCTTTGCCAGAGCAGCCCTCGGTTCAACCATACCACTGTTTACACTGCAGCCCACATTACAGAATTCCACGGATTGTGGTGCCTCCGTGTCCTTCTTTGGAGACTAAGGCTGTGCTTTCAGCGACATACACAGAAAAGTTTAAGAAGTCCCAGTCCCTTGCTGGAGAACACATAGATCTGGTGATTGGCCCCTCTGCCCTGAAAATGAGGATGCATTTCACCCTCTCCCCAAGGCCCCCAGAGATGTCAGTTAAGATTTCTCATTAGCCACTCGAATGAATTATCCCGCTGAGAGACTCTACAAGTCCCCCCACCCCAGCCAGAGCTCCATCAAAGCCAGACCATCGCCTCGAAATGGATGATGACCGTCTTTTCCCTTGCCTGGATGGGCCTCAAAATCAGCGTTTCTAAAGAATACCAAGAAATGATGGAGCCTCCCCCGCAGGAAAAACACTTTTATGGATGACTAATCAGCAATAATGCTGCAAATGACCCGTCTGCAGAAATCTTCAGTGCCTTGAGATCTAAATTACTCTAATTTTTCTCCCCCAAAATTAGGTATAATATTATAATTTCAAGTAATGCCAGAGCAATTTCTCCCTTCATTGGATACCAAGCTCAAGATGTTACAGGAAAAAGAAATAGCTTTTACCGCTGATATGAGAAATTTAAAAGACAGACAAGTGTGAGCAAACAAAAGCTGTCACATCAAATACTGTGGGGGGGGGGGGGGAGAAAAATCTAGAAAAAATGCCAGAAATGCTCAAGTCTAAATAAAGTCATTTATTTGTTATTTTAACCCCTTTGCTGTCAGTCGCTGGTGAGGCTAGCGAACCCTCTGGGGGCAGGAGGTAATGGAGGAGACGGCTCTCTTGGGCTCCTCACAACGGTGGTCCGTCACAGGATCCTCTTAGTCCCCTGGTCCCCTACAGGGTTTCCAAACACCAAGCACACCGCCGATGCTTCTCTGCTCCCGACTCCTCTGTGGGCATCACTTCTTCAGAGAACTCAGTCATGTCCAACTGCCACCTCCTTAAGCAAAGAAACTGGACCTCGAGTCCCCGAAGGGCAGCAGCAACACACCGTCCACGTGCATCAGTAGATGGCAGGTATGTGGCAGAGCGTGGCGGAAGTCATTTCTTGAATTTAGTTTCCTAGACGGCTAATATGCAAGCAACTCCAAGATACGACTCCTTCGGGGGAGGGGGACTCTGTGAAGGACAGCTGGGAAAGAGGAGAAAACACAGCCTGGACAGACCTGGGGCACATCCCTTGCTCCTCCCTGGTCCATAAGCCTGTTTCCTATGTCAAGACGATGTACTTTTATTTAAAAAAAAAAAAAAATGAGTAAGATAAGGTTGGTGCAAGATCATCGCTAATGATGGTCTCTAGAAATAGAGGCAAGTATTTCCAGTTAAAATGGATTGATCGGGCACCAATTTTTGCACACTTCAGCAGGCCCCGAGATGAGAAAGTCACAGCTCTGTCCTCAAGAATCTACCCCCTCCACCCCCACTCTCTGCTCCAAGCAGTAAGGCTTCTGTTTCCAACAAACTGCTTGGGCAGTGGCCCGCAGGACCTCCCAACAGAGAGGATTCCACAGACGCAGCTCCCACCCGCGTACAGACGCCTTGATGTGCCAGGTCTCCAAACTTTCTCCCAACTGCCCATCCATTCCTCCCCGGTAGGGGGCCCACCTCGAGCTGCCACGAACCTGTGGCTCCCAGAGGGCAGCCTGGGAGGTGTCCTGGGTCCTCGCCCCTCCCTGCAGCCAGCCAGCTCCTCAGCACGGCACCCAAAACCCCCCATGGTCATGAGGTCCCCTCCACCTCCAAGGCCTTGCACCCTCGATCACCCCCCACTCAAACATGCTCATCTCTGCTCAAGATGCTTCCTTGAGCCCTGAGCTCATGCCCATTCCCACTCTGGGCTCACCCCCTCCTGTTTTGGGGTGCCCAACCTACCTGCATTTCCTCTCCTCCCCTCCTTGGCACCATGCACTGTGCCCGACCAGGTTTATGCACTCGACTGTCCTACTAGTGATGAATGCCTCATGGGCAGGAGCCCAGCTGCTCTGCTTGGGAACCCCCAGGGCCTTGCACAGGCTGTGAGGCAGGGTAGGTCCTTAACCTGGGACCGCGTGAGAGATGCCTAATCTATATACCAAAGCAACTCCCTTGGATCTTTAACAGGTAATGCTCGCTGGCTTTCCAAAGAAGTCTGGTTAAATGAAATGCTTTTCAAAGATATTCACCAACGGGAGAAATGGGCAGGGTCTCCCACCCAGAATCACAGACTGCCTGGGGCTCATTTGACCATTTCTCCACATTCCGCAGATTCCTCCCATCCTGATGCACCTTTGTCTTGGGACCTTCTCTGCTGCTCCTCACCTCGTGCAGATTGGCTGTGGGTGGCAGAGAAGGCGCCTCTGTGGTCCCCGGCACCTGGTGGCGGCCACCTGCTTCCCCACAGCATCTCGGCTGACCCGACACCCCGGAGCCGGTGCTGGGGGGAGTCGCTCCTGGGGGGAGCCGCTCCTGGGGGCCTCCGCCCGTGTGAGGCTCCAAGGGACGCGAGGGATGTGCAGCCATGTGTTCTCAGCTCAGACATTCTGATGTGGGTTTCTGTGTGGGAGACGGAAAGATGCACACACTCCCGCAAGTCTAGGATTTGTGGCTTGTGTTATCTTACAACCTCACATTTGGAAGAGGTATTTTAATTTCTTATGAGTTGTGAAAATAATTATGTAATTCTGCCACCTTCTTAAAACTAAGATATTTCAAACTGACTCCTTGTAGTCTGGGGCTGACATCCTCAAGGGGACTCGGCTTTTTTTTTTTTTTCTCCTTTGAGTTTTCAGCCAATTTGTGCCAAACAAACTCTTGAGTTGTTAAAACAGTTCGTGATGGAGAACCATCTTGCATAAAAAAGTAGAGGAAAATCCTTCTTCCCTCCCAAAATTAACTGTCAACAATGACTTCCTGAAATCACAAATGCTGTTGCCGGTCGCCAGCGAAGCCCACTTTTCCGATTTGTCTTCGGGCTCCCGCAGTCTCTAGTGCCACCGGAGTTCTCCATCATCCTGCCTCACTCTGGTTTGTCCCTCCCTGGGTCTCCCTCGTTTGTCTTCGGTTGTTGAAGAACCTAGAGAAAGGTTCAAGAAGATTGCACCAGCAAATGCCACTAGGAAGTTCTCAACGGCATATTTTAAATGACTGCCCGAAAGGCACTTCTCTGTCGAAAGCCTTCCACTCTAGATTTACCCCGGCCAACCATTAAGTCACTTGGTCGTCAATATTTCTGAGCATCTGCAACATCCCAGACCTCGTTTGGGGTTCTAGGGACATGGAGCGAACAGGCAGATGAAATCCCAGATCCACGAGTGACCATAGGGAGTTTATACTTTAACATCACCCATGGCTGACTTCGTGACATTCACACAACAAGGTGATCGTTTCATTAAATACAGCCCAGAGACTGTCAGTAGTTAGGATGTGTTTATCATTTGTTCCAGGGCATAAGTTTTTTTTTTTTTTCTCATATGTATTTCATATTCCTAGCTGGAGAAATATCAAAAGAATCTGAATATCACCATCTGGACGTTACACCATGGGCTCCAGTGGGCAGGATTAGAGCCGGGTTTCTCTTCTTCCTCTAAAAGTGTGTTTCTTCTCCTTTGAAATGAGCACAGACACGGTTGATCCCCTGATGAGACCGACCCAGGCTCCAAAGGGCACTGAGTCTCTGCCCTCCATCCTCGCAGGCTCCTGGGATTCTCCAACGCAGAGGAAAGGGGGTAGGGTCCCTTCAAGGACATCTGAGCGTCCATGACTCACTCAGCCAATAAGTCGAATGTGCTCACATACATGATACCAGCAACACAGCACCCCACTCCTCACGGAGCAGTCTGCTGGTCTGCCCGGCTCCCGGGTTGTGCCGCGGAACCCTCGGGAGCCATGCCGGTGTCGAAAGCACGCAGTCGCCACCGATTGCTTCACAAGGTGTCCCTCCCCTTCACTAGCATTCCCCTCACTGGTGTGTAATGGTTACTTTTGAAACTACTGGTAGTCTTAAGGAACAGAGAACATTAGCTGTTATTTGAAAACACTCACTTTTTATACCTCCAGTATATCACTTTTATGTTTGTAAGTCTCTCCATGTCCACCCAGAATGCTTTCATCCTCTCCTCACGTGGTTCTCTCTCCTGCCAGACCAGCCTGGGAGCTCCTGAAAGAAGCCTCGGCACCTGGCCCATGAGAGACGTGTGAGACACAGGGTGATTTTTAAAATTAAAATTGTGTTTTTTTTAATTTTTTTAAATTACTATTATAGACATAGCTAGAAAAATGTGGCTATGGCCCATGTCAGAGAGATTATTGCCTGTGTCTCTTCTATGAATTTCATAGTTTCAGGTCTCTCACTTAGGTCTTTAATCCACTTTGAGTTTACTTTGGTGTATGGTGTAAGAAAGCGGTCCAGTTGCATTCTTCTGCATATAGCTGTCTAGTTCTCCCAGTGCCGTTTCTTGAAGAGACTGTCCTTTCCCCACTGTAGATTCCTGCCTCCTTTGTCATAGATTACAGCCACTGTGGAAAACAGGATGGAGCTTCCTCAAGAAATTAAAAATAGAAATACCATATGATCCAGTAATTGCCCTACTCGGTATTTACCCAAAGAAAATGAAAACCCTAATTCAAAAAGATATATGCACCCCTATATTTATTGCAACATTATTTACAATAGCCAAGATATGGAAGCAGCCCAAGTGTCCCCTGGTAGACAAATGGATAAGGAAGATGTGGTATATAGATACAGTGGAATATCACGCAGCCATAAAAAGGATGGGGTCTTGCCATTTGCGACAATGTGGATGGACCTAGATGGTATCATGCTAAGTGAAATAAGTCAGGCTGAGAAAGACAAATAACATATGACCTCACTCATATGTGGATTCTAAAAAAACAAACTAATAAACAAAAAGAATCAGACCCACAAACACAGAGAACAAACTGATGGTTGCCAAGGGGCGGGAGTGGGGAGGGGACAAAATGGGTGAAGGGGAGTGGGAGACACGGGCACAGTGACGGGAAGGAAAGGTACAGCACAGGGAACGTAGTCAATGATACTGTAATAATGTTGCACGGCGACGGATGGTAGCTACACGTGTGGTGAGCACAGCATAACGTACACAATTGTCCAATCACTATGCTGTGCACCTGAAACTAAGGTAACACTGCGTGTCAACTAGGCTCAAATTCAAAAGTTTAAAAATGTAAAATAAAATCAAATTGCGTTTTTAGCTCTCCCCTGTTAACTATTCGTTAACAGTTTGCATTGTGTGTAGAGTCCATATTGATAAATATAACATGAGCTCTTTCTTAAATTTTCACAGGACAAATTCGGTTCAGAAACATGCTCTGCTGATCATGCAGGGATGGTGTCCGAACTGGGCGAGCGTTCCTAAATCCCACGGCTGTAAACGGCGACCTGCTGCAGACGTCTATTTCAAGCCCAAGTTCGAATCGCCTGCCATGGTGAAATCGGCCCAATAACCCTAACTTACGCCCAATTCGTATTTATCATTAGATAGTCTGTAACACAAATGAAGGACTCCCAGACGCCTCTTTAATGCTGAGAGGCAGAGCTGCTCGTTCCTGAAGCCTGACCTCGGATGAGGCGTCCAGCTCCCCGAGCTGCGGCTGCCTCCCCCGTGAGATGGATGTGCTAAGAGCACCCGACCCACAGGTCGGACAGTGGGAATAAGTGAGACATCAGGTGAAGCCCACAGAACAGCCTCGGGCAGAGGCAGCCGTTAACTAAGATGTTCGCTCTTTAATCCCTTTGGCCTCAGGATGACGCAACTGAAGATGCTTACAGACCTGCGGAAGGCTTAGGCTTAAGCATGAGGTTCTCTTCAGGAGGAAGAAATCTATAAACCATTGTAATGATGCATTTTATAATAATGCATGACATGACCCCTACTCAGAACTTCAACCCAAAATGCTGTCTTTCCATAAACAAGACTCACACGGAGACTCCATTTACACAAAACAAACCAGCTTCATAGTCAGATGAGATCAAACAATCGATCGCTAAAAATGTTTTATACAAACTGGTTTACGTTTGTGGACCCAATCCTCAATATTTTTTACCAAGTTACCTTCAATATGTCATCAAAAAGGTTTTTAGTGGACAGCTTTGAACCTAATTTTATAGTCTGAGGGTACATTAATAGTGTAGTAGGGTCGTATATTGTATATGCACTTTCTAAAGTATTAGGTATAAGATATTCTAATGCTGGGCCTATTCTGGGCTCAAGAAACAAAGCCCCTTGACATTTATAACATGATCTAGCTCGGTTATCCAGACTGAACTGGGGAGGGAGTCATCTAGATGTTTTTTTTCCCATGCCCTTATTTAATATAAGTTGGAAGGGTCTTTATTGGGGCAACAATTCACGGTCCAAGTTGGCTTTCTCTTCTCTCTGACACAAGGATAACTGCAAGGTGGAAAAAGCTCTCTGTGGAAAATACCATGCCCGGGAAAACAGATCTGTGAAAGGCAGGACTGGACAATCTACGTTGGCTCCCGTGACCACTGACTTCCATCAAATGTTCTATTGCTGTTACTGCCTCCAGCATTTATAAGAGTAAACTGCTCCAGAAAGCAACTGTGTCTTTCTCAGCTGAGATGTGCTCTTATCACACCAAGTGGCATCAATCACCCACCCAGCCCGTACCCAGGGAGAGCAGATTCCTGCAGCTAATCTTGGTGACATTAGCTGGTCTTCACACAGCAGAAGGAAAGTGAGGCTCTGGAAGCTTCCGAGGCTTGCCCAAGGCCCTGTGCTGAGCCAGATCTGTACGAGGTCATCTCTGGGCCCTTCCCTTACACCTTGCTCATGCCTCTCTCTGCCAGGGACGAACCTGGCATCAGCACCCCGCCTGCCAAGTATGCCTGGGGAACTGGCCAGCTCTGGGGCCCTGGATGTTCCTTTCCATCAGGAGGAAGAGGAAGGAAGCCTTTCTCTCAGGTCCCCCCATGGTGCCAATGAGCCTCTGAAGCCCCCATTTCCCGAGCCCTTTCTCCACAGCAGCCGCAATCCTGCAACCCAACAGAGAGCCACACACTCACACACTCAGTCTTCTGATTTCGGGGCAATGTTCACGGTCATTTCCTAGCTCGAGTTAGCTATAGGGAGTTGAGGCTGATACCAGCCCTGCTGCTGTTCCCAGACAGCCTGCAAGAGGTACAAAGTATACATACAGATGTACACACACATACTAATAATCTAATAATGTCCGTGAGCAACAAATGCTTCAATCTCATCAGGACTCGGATATTGAGAATGTACATGATCACATTAACAGGTAACAGGCTAATACTCTTAACACGGCATTAGAGAAAAGTACAAATCACTTGCAAGCCCAGGATCTAGCGACCTTAGTTTTTCTGATTTTGTTTTTGGAAAACTCTGTCTTCTCCTTAACAGACTGATTACATCATCACACCCTTCACTAAGTGGCAGGCACGGGGTTACCCAGGCCCTCCCTGGGTTATCGGGTTAACCCTTACAAGAGCCACCTGATGAAAACACGCAAGCCCAAATCTGCTGCAGATGAGGGGACATAGGTGCAGGTGCCGGGTGACCCAGAGGTCACAGTGCTGAGCTGAAGCCCACAGCTGGACCCGAGGCAGTGGGTCTCCACTGCTATGGTCTTCTCAAGCTCTCACTGAGCACAGGTTCCAAGAGCTTCGCAGTCTGTTATGTAACTCACCTTCTCCGCAGGGCTGAAGAGTAGAAACGAGTGCATACTTTCCGTGAAGAAGGAGCTTGTCCCTGTCCATCCTGATCTATAGGGACCTACATAAAAAATATAGATAAATTATATCTTAGTGATTGATAGACACAATACAGTTCACTGAAAAATGATTCCAAACAATAGAGAAATGACTTCCCATCCTTCATAGATTCAATAATGGTTTGGTTGAGGCTTACTATTAGTCAACGGGAGTGTTGGACTCTGGGAGGAAGAATAAAAAGTATGGGGGGGGGCCCTCTCTTGACCACAGAGATCAAAGTCAGGTTCTGATCTTATCTTTTATCTGATCAAAGTCAGAGAAGTTGCATATTCCAGAAAGTTCTGCTTTCCATGACATGAACTCGGGTCAGCACTAGAAGCTCACTTATCAAACATGGAGGAAGGAAGACTAATAGAACACTGTGTGTGAACGACCCTGGAATTAAAATTTTTTAAAAATAAATAAAATTTTTAAACTCTATGTAAAAAAAAATGGAGGAAGGAAGGAAGGAAGTATTTCGGGGGATGGAGGGGACCCTTGAGCTTTTGTCTCATGGCCATAGAGAAGGCTGTGGTGACACGTGATATGTAGCGATCCCGTTTGCTCCCAGGAATGAACAGGAGCCGACTGAGCCGGATAGCAGATGCAGCTTCACGTGGAGCTGGTAATATTGCTTCTGCTTTACTATTTTTAAGATGCCATAAGACTGCTTTGTCTTTTTAAAAAAAAAAAAAATTACAGATTAACTTAAAACCAGTGGGGTAGACATCTCTCCTCTTCTTTCAGGAGGAGAATTTTGGAATCACTTAAAAATCATAGCCTGCGTCCTCAAACATCATGGCTGCTGACTTGGGTATTTGTCTTTGAGCGTGATGAGCTTCGTGCTGAATACTGATTTGAGGTGTGGTTCACCGTGCTGCAGACTTAAATTGTCCTTCCCACAACTTTATCTGAGAAGTCTGACGGTGGTGACAATCACAGGACTGGTTTCATTGGGTAAAACTCTGCTATCTGCAATTTACTCTGACAGGCTCCACAATTTTAAGTGCAATTAAATCCTAAGAATTTGCCCAGAAGAAAAAAAATTCTATCACATTAAAAAAAAAAAATTTAAGAGAAGGTTAAAAAAAAAAAAAAGAAGAAGAAGAAGAAAAACAGTTGAATTGAACAACTAATTTCTAACTGGTTGCTCTTCCAAAAAAAAAGAAAAGAAAAATGTATTTGGCTGAGCCCAGAAATCAATTTCACCGTATAGGCAGGCAGCTCTCTCGGCCTGAGAAGGAGGCCTGCCGGGGGTTACAGCCTGCTGACCAGATGCTCAGCCTCTGCTGGTACCCACAGGTCCAAAGCGAACGTGGGAGAAAAACAGGAAACTTGCAGAAAACGACCTTCAAAAGCGGCTATCACCTCATCTCCCCTCAGCGGGAGCAGAGCAGCTGACTCCAAAGCAGGTGGGAGCTACTGGCCTCCCTTGCCGCTGTCCACATCCTCACCCCCCTGTCGTCATCACAGAGATGGGACCCAAAGAAATAGCCCGAGCAGGCCAGGCCAGCCTGCCCAACTGACCAGACGCAGGGCCAGTGGGCCAGGCAGTCTTCCTTTGTAACCGTCTAGGGAATAGACTCAGAAGCGTAACTGTCTGACTACTTGCCTTCTGGGACATTCCAGTTGCATTTCTAATCCACAGCCAGGGTCACTGGTGTCCTGGAAAAGGACCTGTGTCCCTACCCCTTCTTGGCATTCCACACTTGAAATCTTTATTCAACAGGAAGCTAATCTGACACCGAAACAGCTACTCGGGTTACGTTTGGGAAATCAGGTTTTTCTTTAAGAGATGTCAAATTATACCTAATGTTGGGGAACATTTCATATAAAATATGCATTGAATTCAGCAGAACATCTTCGAGGAGACACCTTCAAGCTTCCTAACTCTCATCACTGAGGGGCACGGAACTCAACAGCCCCAGCCCCCTGGCCCCTGCCCTCTCCACCGCCATCCCACCCTCTCCCCAACCCCAACTAGGGGTTACTGGCCCCCAGAGAGACCAGCTGTTTGATGGTCTTCCCTCCTCCCAGCGTGCCCCATGCATAGCACTGACCGCCCCCTGCAGCCCTACCCCCCGAGACTTCTACCACTGACAACACTCAAATGACCTTGCCCATCTTTCCCTACCAGGCCCTGAACTCGCTGAAAATGGGGACCACCTCACTCACTTCCCAGCACCTCACAGGGTGCCTGGCACAAGGCAGGGTTCCCAGGGATGTTTGCTGAAGGCTCCTTTCCTTCAGAGCTGCTAAACCGGGCACTAAAAAGCCTCCTGGGTGACGTGCTTCTCTTGCTGAATGTCTTCCCCGACCAACTACAAGCCCAGCGAGGGCAGAGACCATTTACCCCAGTGCCTTGGCCCACACTTGGACCCTTGAGATGCTCAGTAAATGTTTACTGAATACATGAATTAAAGACAATACTAGGGGCGCCTGAGTGGCTCAGTCGGTTAAGTGGCTGCCTTCGGCTCAGGTCATGATCCCAGGGTCCTGGGATCGAGCCCCACATCCAGCTCCCTGCTCAGCGGGGAGCCTGCTTCTCCCATGCCTTCTGCTCCCCCCCCACCCCCGCGCTTATGCTTGCTCTCTCCCTCTCTCCCCCCTCTCTGTGTCAAATAAATTAAATAAATAAATAAATAAAGACAACACTAATACAGAGATCCTGAAAGTATGACTCAAAACCTTCAAACATCCCTGCCTAAGACAATATTAGAAAATTGTCCATCGGTGCTTCTCTTTTGTGGGTGCCTATTAAAGTCTGTAGGACTTGACCTTGAACTTGCTGCAATCCAGCATGGTATTGGACAGATCAAGCCGTAGGGAAAGAGGTCATCCCATTGACATGGCATGGAGAAACAGGGATGAGGAGCTGATGTCTCATAATGGAGAGGGGCACCCTGGAGTCCCTGCCCCCCACTTCTTGGGCTGTTTGTTGCTTTTTCCTGGACGACCCTCTCTTTCTCACCACCCAGTGCTGTCCCCCTTGCCTCTCTATCAAGGCCAACTTACTCCGTATGACTCAGCTCAGCTACTGCCTCCCAAGGACGTGTTGCTGGGCCCCTCCTCATCCCACCTGGATGAGAGTCCCCCATAAACACACCCACATTGATGCATCTGACACAACACCCCTCCCCTGTAGCCGGCACCCCGTGGCCCTCACTGGGCCTTGGGTCAGGAGGGGCCGAGACGATTTCTTCTTTATCTTTAGGCAGTGCCTGAGCAAGCTCACCCCGGGCAGAGTCAGATTTGCTGTCACCTGTCCCTGCAACCAGCCCTGGACCCTGGCTCTCTTTTCCCCAGCCTACACCTTCACTGCTTCCCCTCATTTTAATCCCACAAAATGAAGTCGATCCTTCCCACATCAGAAGCCGTGTAAGCACCCAGAGGTCTCCCCAGGGAAGAGAAACAAGCATGAGAAATGCTAAGGGGAAGTTCAGATAGAACGTTCCCTCGGGGCAGGTGTGGCCTCGGTCTCCTGCCGCAGCTGAAGTTCACCTCCCTGCGGTCAGGCCTCTCCCTTCAGCGGGCGCTTCGGTGTGCATGTCGGGTCAGTGGAGAGGGGTGGGGCCGGGTGCCACCACCTCGGCCCCCGTGGCTTTAAGGGACACCTGCTACTTTTGGCAGCTCCAAACTACACACTGCAGTGGCCCCTTTGAGGATTTTCTCCTAAGAGCTGCCTTCTGTTGCCTTCCGTGCCCTCCCCGTCCGGTAAGTCACGGGGGACGCTGGCCCTCAAAGGCCCTTCCCCCTTTATTAGCATTAATACTGAACCCCAAAAACGGGCATTACGAAAACAGGGCCGCTTTGCTTTGAGCACTAGATGGATTCCTGAAGAGTCCGTGCAAAACAGAACCCTGGCGTGGTGGCCCTCGGTCCCATGACCGACACTGTTCTTCCAGAAGCGCGTTCCTACAGGTTGCACACTCCCGTCCAATGGCATCAAATCGAACAAAGCATTCTGACCCTTCCCGAGTGCACACGGCCCCTGTGCGCTGAATTTGCTTGTAGAGACCCTATTAGAAACTTAAACCCACAGACGGCTCGGGACTTCTCTGATGAAATAAACAAGTGCTAATTAAAATATACATCACATTCCCACTTAAACGGGGAATGCTATTTCTGCGCAAAACGGTCCTGTCTCTTAGGACGGTAGATGTTTATTATTAGCCCGTACGGGGCACACAAACTCACGGAGTCAAAACTGGCCGGGATGGTGGAGGTTATGTAACCCAACCCTCCACCCCCTGCAGGAATCCCATCCACATGCTGGGGGCTGTCATCATTTTAAGGACCTCTTAGTACCTCAGGTTCTATTAGTCATGAGCAGTTTATTTTTGTTCGAAAGGTCAGAGGCAAATGAAGGCGCTTACGGCTTTTTTTAAGCATGGGAGACTTTCCCGGCAGGGTAAGGGGTGAAACCCGGCCATCGGCGGTCAACTGCTGTCCCTGGCGCTGCATCCAGCCCTCACCTAGGGCAGGACATGGAAATCAGCCTCGGGTGTTAGTACCGGGCGCTTTTAATACACTAAAGCAAGGTCCTCGGTCCATTTTTTCCTGAACTATCTGAATATACATAAGCATTCTTGAAACAATGCTGAGGCACCACCTACAATTAAAACTGACCAATGGGAGAGGGTTGTGAAGGACCTTGGAGCTGGTGCCTTTTTTGTTTCTTTGTTTAAAGGAAAGGTGGGGGGCGGTCCTATAATCCAGATCCATAAGCCCTTACACACACGTGTCCAAAACTCCGAAGAACTCTGAAAACCGAAGTTGTTTCATACACTTAGCACATTCCCTGACATGAGGCGACTTAGAGTCTCCATTCCGTCCCACTTGGGGTGAATATTCATATGATTGCTGTGAAAACATCCATGTCTTTGATAAGGGGGTGGTTCCCAACTGCGGAATCCCATACTATCCAGTATACACGATACACTGTATTTCTTTTCTAACATCAGGGGAAAAAAAATCCAAGTTCTGGAAAACATCCAGTGCCAAAAGTTTTGTGGACCAGTGTTGTCAAAGTCTGACGTAAGAAGGAGCCTGGCAGATAATCAAGATAAAGGAGAACCTAAACTGGAGAAAATAAGGAGGTCTGCGCTGGGGGTTACAAGTGGAAACCTTGACCCAAAGCGGTCTCTGAGAGACACCCAAACACACGGGCACCTGTTCCCTGGGTTGCTGGCCCAAACTTTAATGTTAGTTCTGGATTGAACCGTAAATCTGAAGTAGGTACTTCTGTTTCGTTTCTTTTTTTCCCCCAGAAGGACACCAAAATCAGAACATCAAAATACTGTCCAAAACTAATGTGAACAGGATCAGTGTTCAACTACAACCGTGGTCAAAGAGACGAGGCGAGGAGACAGTCAGAGGATCTCATGGATGGGAGAGGCTTAAACCACCCATCCACCTGTTAACACTCTTCCTCAGGGAGGAAAAGAGGAAGCTCTTCAAGTCTTTAAACCTGTTGGAAAATCACGTCACGTGCACGTCTTGACCTGGCGGCACTCCAGATACAGCCGTGCATTGTGAATATATACATGCGTCTTCCTTTGATGATTTTGCTGGTGCTTACAAGGATGGGCTGAGACTCTGATGCTCCACGACAGGGTCCCGGTTCTCCGCTGGAGATGGCGACTCTCAGGGTGGCCCCCTTCAGAAGCAGAGCGCTTGTCTAAATACACGTCTGCCTGATTTGGGGAACTTGATGAAGTGGCCAGAAATGATACCTTTCTCGTGGATGGGTTGTTAACATGTGTTCACTGGAATCGAAATGCTAAATGTTCCTCCTTCAAATTCCCGAGAGCATACTTTTCACTTCTTCCTGTACCACGGCAACTGCTAATCTCTTTGTTCCCTGAAGAGCTTCAAAAGTGGATTTGTTCACGTCATTTCTGTCTTGTTACTTTAATCGTGTGCTATTGACCAGAGTGGGATTTCTCCTCCTCTGCAGAGCCAGCCCCACCACCAGTGTGCTAGTGGGAGGCAATGGAGGTGGCCTGGGAGAAGGTGCTGGAGGGTCCCGTCCACCTCCCAGAGACATCAGGGCCACGGGCCTTTGCTAAGACATGACAGCACTTGAGACTGTCTGAGGCTGTTTCACAGGAATCTGCTCCTTTTCTTGGGCAAATCAAGATTATCCAAAGCAGACTGATCTGTTTGGATTTCTGGATTTGCTTTTGTTTTTTCCCCCACTTTCTACTGCAGTCCAACTGAGTCATCCACATTTTTTAAACAATTTAAGATTCCATTTAATTGAAATAGTTTTATGTCGGTTTGAAAAAGTCCAGTGACAGGTCCTGTGAGTTCAACAGAGAAGCATGTCAGCTTCTCCTGGTGCCTTCGGCAAACGGGAGCAGTTGTCACTGTTTTTTTTCTCCTCCCTGCTTGCTGAAATGAGATTCTGATTTATAAATCGACACCCGATTGACAGATGGATGGCCTACTTTCTGGGCGCTGGCTGCTGACAGAGCCCCAAGACATGTGTAAAATGATACCTGCTCTCAAGGGGTCTTCATTGTTTTCTTCTGAACCAGAAACATTCCCAAAGCCAAGCTACAATATGAGAAAGAAGCAGGGCAATGAAAGACAGATGGTGTCACCAGGCCCTCCGTGAGAACCCAGTGGTGGGGACGGTTCCCCGGGAGCCCGACGCAGGCCAGGCCCACATGGGTCCGAGAGATGATGAGGCAGGAGTCTGACAGGTGCAACGTGGACAGGCAGAGAGGAGGACGTAAGGTGTTTCGGGGAGGCAGAGGGTGGGAGGGAAATCTAGAGGCAAGAAAGAGAGAAAGAGTCAGCTGAGGCAGAAGATTGTAAAGGCAGGGCTGGAAGTGCCTGAGGCTGGGATCTGCAGATCCTGAAGCTTGCTGTCTGTCCTTTCCTGCCCAGTCCACAGGAGGCCCGGATGTGGCCAAGCAAAGGCGATGTAGACAAACCGTGTGGCCTGGCTGGAGGTGTGGTGTGTGCACAGAACAAGAGGTCAGAGGCCCAGTCGCTGGCAACCACAGGGCCAGGAAGGGCAATGAAATGAGAGAAAAGCAGGGCAGATTTGAGAAAATTTTCCAAATCATTGACGACTAATACAAACTACTCAAAACATAAACATTCAACTTTGCACACGCATTTTTAATTACTCCCTTATGGATTTAGTATGCAGCCCACTCCCCCTATAACCCATGCTCATTTCATTACCATCGAAATTATAATTCCTTAATTATGAGCCTATCACCTATTCTTTCCTAAAACCAATCCAGAAACCACCAGGTACAAACTCTTATTTAATAAAATGAACATCTGTGATGATGCACCAGGAGCAAAATCCTAATTGTTCTAAAACTGGCACTTTGCTTTGACAACCAACTACCTATTTTTTTTTTTTTACAAAAAAAAGAAAGAAAGAAAATGTTTTATTCCTTTAAAACACCTGCTTTACTTCTTTTTTGACTTCAAAGGAAGAGATTCATTTTTATCGGCAAGAAGAGAAGTCACTCTCTAACAAAGGAAAAGCTGTGCTCTATGGAAGAGTTGCCCGCTACATTAAATAATACACAAGAATATCAACCCCAAACCACAAATCAAAGTGGGGCCAATCCCGTTTTCCCACATAAAAGCCCGCAGTCTGATAACCTCACTCCTTTGGAATTAGGCAGCCTGAGGAGGCTGCAATTCTTGCTACTCGAGGGTGGCCGCACCACCGCGCTTCTGGACAGCCGGATTTCCATTAGAATCGCCTTCCCTCATTCACTGCCTTCTCCTCCACCCCCCTCCACCCCAGCGCAGTTATTCAGTGAGTTATAATTTGGCACTAAAATTCAATTAAGCTGAAACTTTGGTCATATGTGGCCTTTTTCTCAGCAACGCGCAATTTCTCCCACCCGTCTTCCAAATGTTAGCCGATCGATTTTAAAGCGGAGGAAGGCAAAAGTTTACTGGGACCAAGCTCTCCTTTCTAGAAACCGGCTGGGACTCTCTACAAATTCAAAGACACGCAGCGCGGGGCCAGTGCACCAAAGCGCTCCAATGACAGCGCTGGTGGACCGGAGGCCTCGGAGCGCCCCGCGGCCAGGGCCTCCCGCTCAGGCGGCCGCCCCGCGGCCAGGACACCGGCGCGCCCCGATGGGAGTGCGGCTTGCAGGCCGCTCGCAACGGAGCCCCCGCGGCTCCCGGTGAGCCGGCCAAAGTCTGTCCAAGCATTGAGACCCCATTGAGGACTGTGGGAGTTTGGGCGGCTTAATGGGATTGTGTTCGGTGCTTCAGGCGCTCCTTTAAAAGATTCCATGGCACCAACGAAACTCCAATAAAAGGGCCTCTCTAATTGCTCTCTGACTTTCTATGAAACTTTCTAAGCTGTGCTGACATCCTCGAATACGACTATGGAATTCAACAGGGGAAACCGAGGGGGTGTGCGCAGAGAAAGCGGTTCTCAGCGAGGCATGTGTGGGGTGGGGGGTGACCTGGGGGAGGGGAGATGGGGCGGGTGTGAAGTCTGTGCCGGGAAAAGAAAAATATGAGTGTTCTCCTTTGTGTGCGGACAAACAGCCGAGCGCGGGAGGTCGGGGCCGGGGTCACGCGGCTCCGGGCTGCAGCTGCCGCCGTGGGGCGGGGGTCCCGAGCGGCCCCCGGGCGTCGCGGCCGGCGGAGGCATCAGCATTCCGGCGGCGCGGCGGCCGCTGTCCTCGCACGACCCCGGCCCGTCCAGAGCGCGCCACGCTCCAACCCTCGGGGCGCCCGGGCGCGGGGAGCACGGGGCCGGGCGCCCGAGCAAGGTAAGCACCGCGCGCCAGCGCCCCTCACCCCTCGACAGGGCGCACGGGAGGCTCAGGCCGGCCCCCGCTGCCCCGAGCCCCGCCGTCCCCGCGCTCCTGGGGCCCGACGCCCAGCCGGGACCCCCGGCAGCCCCGCCACCGCGGCGCCCGGCCTTGGCCTGGGCCTAGGCTTGGCCTGCTGGGCCCGCGGCGCCTCACTCCGGGCCCAAGAGGACGGAACCGCCTCGGGGCTCGCTCGCCCCTCTCGGGAGGGGGCCCACGAGAGCACAGGTGACCTGCCCAGGCCGCCCGCAGCGGGGGTCACCCTCCCTCCGCACCGCTCCGGGGGCGGCGGCCTTACCAGGGTCCCGGGCCCCGAGCGCTGGCGTCCCTGGGGCCCTGTGCGAGCCCCCGCCGCCCCCTCGAGCGCTCCCGTGCGCAGGCGCGGGCCGCAGGGGGCCGGGCTTCGGCCGGCGTGGGCGCGCGGGCGTGGGCCCGGCCTCGGACGCTGCCCTGCGTGCCCACGCGGTCACCCGAGGGCGAAGGCGCATTGGGCGCTGGGGGGGCGGGGAAAGAAATGGCGGCGTCGGCGAGGCCCAGGCGCCGGCAATCAAAGGCTGGGGATGGCGCCCGCCGCGTTGCCCACGGCCAGGCCCAGGGCATGAAAGGATCTTTATCCTCGAGTGACACGGCGGCGGTTTCCTCCTGCCTCCCCCTCCCCGCGGCCCTAATTGGGGCCGGCTGCTAATGTGATTAAAGGCCAGTTAAATGTTTCTCGGGGCAGATGGTGGGAAGAGGCCGAGACCCCTGCCCCCTCCCCGGGGTCACGCCGGGCCCGTGGTCAGGGGACCGGTGGTGGTGCCAGTCCCAGGGCAGCCTGGCCGGGCGCCCGCCGATTGTTCACCCCGAGGCGGGGAGGCCGCGGGCGGGCTCCTGGGGCTTTATGTAAGCTGGTGGGCTTGGGGCCCGGCCGGATTTGGGGATTCTTTTCGCACAGTTTCCATTTTCTGGCCTTTGGAACTGCGCCCTGGGCCCTTGGGGCCCTCCCCCTCCGGTGCCCGGCGCCTGCGGGGCCCAGCCGCGGAGGCAGGCCTGGGGGCGCGGGGCGCTGGGGGTCTGGCAGGCTCGGAGCAGTTCGGCTTGGGGTCTCCCCACTGAGGACAGTGACTCAGGATGGTGGTGCTGCGGAGGCCAGGCAGAACCCCCGACCCGCAGCGCCCCCAGGCCTCGGCGACAACCGGGTTCCCACGTCGGCGACGGCGTGGGTGGTCTCGCCCTCCCTCCCGGGAGGGCCGGGCGTCGTGGCTGCCCCGGGGCGCAGGGCCTGGGAGCCAGTGTGTGCGCTGCGCTGCCCGCCGCGCCCGCTTCCGAGGGCGCCCAGAGGCCCTGGAGACCCCTCCCCAAGCCCGCCTGACCTGGCGGAGGCTGTGCGGGGGGGCCCCCAGACAGCTCCGCTGCGCCCCGAGCGGAGAAGGCCAGGCCAGTGCCCGGGTCAGCGGAGTCAGAGCTCCGAGCCCCGGCCCCACCGCCCGCTCCCCGCCCGTGGCCCTGTTCCCCCGCGGGCCCGGCCATGCGCTCGCGCGGGTTCACGGCTCGGGAGTCCCCGAGCGGCCAGGAGCGCGGCCCTGCCGAGTCCCCGCGCCTCCGAAGTGGCAAATCTGGAACCAGTTAGGATGGGGGAAGCAGATAAAAGCCAAATGGAAGCCCGGCGCAAGAGTGAGCTCAGGACGGTCCGCCAGGTGGCCCTGGCCGTGCGCTCGGGCGGCGGCGGCGGCGCAGGCAGCGCGGGGCCGGGCGGAGCAGGTGGGACGCGGCAGGACCCACGTCGCAGGCCGCGCACCCTCTTCCGGCCCCCGCGGGGCTCTGCCCGCGGCCTCCGTGCGCTGCGGAGAGGGAAGAAGCTAGCCCGCCGGGAGGCCGCGCGGGGCCGGGGCCGCGGGACGCCGGGAGGGCGCCCGGGGCTGCGGACGGAGCCGGCCTCGGGCGGGCAAGGAGAAGGCCGCCGCCGGCGCCCCCGCCGCGCTGCCCTCCGAGAACCCGGCGCAACGCCGCTTTGCAAACTAACGTTAACCAAGCAAGCGTGCTTCCGTGGAAATTTTACATATTGGCTGTTTACTTTTTTCCAATATTTTTTGGAATAGTCTACAGAACTTTCTCACATCTAACAAATGTCAGACTGAGCAGATCAGAAAATATGAAATAAAAAGAATGACATTTCAGTTTAAGCGGAGTGAAAGCAAACGGTATTTTTTAATAATATTTTTGCCAGAGTGTATTGTGGATCTAAAATTTTGTCATGTTCAAAATATATAATTTTTTTGATACTTAAAATACACATTTTGTACATTTTTCAACCAAAAGAAGTAAAGCATTTAAAAAGCAAAAGCCGAAACCGAGGAAAGCCTGCAGAGAAAATGGTGAGGGACCAAAGCCTTTCTCCTGCTCTCCTATTTTTTTCTTTTCCTCCTTAATAGCCTGAAGGAAAATAGAGTCAAAATAAAACACTTTCATATTAAACTAACACATAGATGGAATTAATTCCTTCCCAGATGGTCTGAGGGACCTGGCTGTTTTAGTGGGCTCAGAAAATGCTAGATTCAAGGTGATTTTCTTTCCTTCAGCTGCTCAGGGAATTGTAAACAGCGTCAGCCTCATGATTTGTTTTAATCTGCTTATTGAACACAGATAAAATTAGAATCGTCCTTCCACTTGACATAAACATGGCACAGGGAAAAGTCATCAATGTTTTTAGCCAAAGGAATATCTGTTTTTGTTTTGTACAAAACAGTAATATTTAACTAGTATGTAACAAACCCAGTGACCTTGCGTTTGTTTAAAACGGCAAATGTTCTAATGTCAGTAACCCCAATGGCTGTAAAAAAAAAAAAAAAATCAGTTTTTAAGTTAATCTTCCATTTGCTCTTTTCCAGTGATCTTGTGTCACTGAGCAAGCAGCATAGAGTAAAACAAATCATTTGTGTGTTCCTGGTAAATAATTTTTTGAGTCTCAAAAAATCAAAAATATGTCAACTGCTGCTTTTTAGGAATAACCTTTAAAATGGACAGGAGAGGGGAAAATACGGTTTTGCTGACACTGGGAAAACTGGAGGCCAGTCGAGGTGCAGTTGGCCTGAGGGGAAGTGCCTCTGGATGGGGAGGGCGTGTTGTGAGGCTCTAGGTGCTCAGGGGCGCTTCTGCAGACACACCCCGGCCCCGTTACAGTTATGACGCCGGTGATGGTGTTATGAGCCACACAGGTCCGTTGTGCACCTGCAGTAGGGGAGGTGCCCTGGACCATGCACACGGGACCCACACCCACCCGGCCGCATCGTGGTCCCATCTGGAGGACCCTCTCCACTTTACAACGTTTTCTCTCCTTTAAACACTCCGTGGTGGCCCGCTCAGCAACATGACCGGGGACCCGTTTGTCATTTTCACACACAAAGCCATAAGTAACCAAAGTCTGGACCAAAACTTAGGATCAGAGAAGCCCCCAGGCTGCTTTGTCACATCGACAGCCCGTAGTCTGAAGAGCGGGCCAACCATGGGACATCTTTGTTCATAGCCCACAAAGGCGACAGCGCGTTCAACCTCAGGCCCGATTACGCAGTTGCATTTAGGTGTGAGTGAGAGCGTTTGGGGTTTTTTGTTTGTTTGTTTCCATCTTCGTTTGGTTCTGTTTCTCTGGGAAAACTAAGGTCCCTTTCGCAGCACTTGGGCCCGCCTGCGCGGCAAACGGGAAATCCAGCCAGGACAGGAGGGGGACGAGGCCTCCCTTTGGGATGCCAGTTTGCTCTGTGCCTGTTTATTACAACTGCAGGTTTCAAGGTGCCTCGAATTGCCCAAACCGGAGGCCCATTCCCAGGAGGGGAACGAACGCTTCACTGCCACGAAGAGGCCCCTGCAGAGTTTGTCCAAGAATCTTCCCAGCCTTCCTTGTGGGGGTGGGCCCCCGACCCTCTCCAAGGAACAAAACAGCCAACTCACATATTTTGAACACCCAGAATGTTCAGTGATATTGAGAAAAGTAGACAGCTGGCCTCTGGCCTTGGAGACCTTAAAACGATGTAGCCATAATAGACAAAAGAAGTGACAGAGTCTGTGAGTGCCTGGGGGAAGAAGAATGCCCTGCAAGGTAGGCAGGGTACATCTGAAAATGGCCACCCAGGGGTTTGTGGCCCATATCCAGGCCTCTGTGGTGGGAGCGGGACCATCTGGAGGAAGCCAGCAGATCCGGGGGGCCAGCCCCACACTCCAGCCACAGTTAGTTCCGGATTGAAAAACAAATCTGATAACCCCAAAAGCCTTCCTCCAGGTGCCCACTGCTGGCAGGAGGGAGCTCAGACGGCTTCCCCGACAGGCCTCCCAGCCCAGCCGGGCGTTTCTTGGCCCCTGCCCATGTCATTGCCCTGCCATCCCTCTGCTCCCCAAGACACTCTCCTCGGCCACCAACACTGGCTCAGGGACGGGGAAAGGCTCTCACTCTGCTGGCTCCCCATAACCACATGGGGTTCAGTGCCTCTCAGACCAGGCCAGCCTGGGGAGGCCCCTTTAGGGCCTTGCTTTGGGGACCTCCGGAGCACCCCTGGCCTGCAGGTGAGGAACAGTCACATCTCGACACCCCAACCTCTCAGACCCCACACAGCGGTCCCGCCACCTTGCTGAGCCAGCCCCATTGGTGTGCGGGTGGGGGCACATAGCGGAAATCCTCCAGCACGTCCTGGCTCCTGTCCTGTGCCCAGCACTGGCGTTCTTGTTCGGAGAACAAAGGCCCGGAGGCCCCTGCAGAACAGAGAAAGGCTGAGGGCAGTGGCTTTCAAAGCTTGCTGACCGTGGCCAGGGTAAGAAATACATTGTGCCTCTCAACCCAGTGCACACAGAATGGCTACGGATAAAATAAGCAATGGACTTGTTATACATGTCTAACAGAACGTTTTCACAAAAGAATACTTCTCCTTCCGTGCATCGTGAACCCTGATGTTTGTTATCCCTTTACGTGTCTTCTCAGTGATGGCAGCCACCTACTAAAATGATCCCATGACCCTAGTGGGTTGCAGCTCAGTTTTTGCAGAGCTGAGGCTGTGTGGGCTGAAGGAGCTTGGGACTCAATCTGGTGGCACCCTCAGTCCCCGCCTGCTACCTTTGCGTCCCCCCCATTTCAGCCCTAGAGTCAGACCATCTTGCTGGGATTCTTAGAGCCATGAAGCTGGGGAAATCACCTCCCTCCGCTGAGTTTCTTTCTCTTAGAATGGGGGTGACAGCACCCACCTCCTAGGGTCACGGGGAGGATCAAATGAGATCCTGCACGAATGAGGGCTGGACTCAAAGCACCCAAGCACCTGTCCCTTTCGTTCCTCTGCCTCTCGGCTGCACCTCTGGTCCTGACCAGGTTGCCAGCCCCAGTCTGCCTGCCTCCCAGTGGGATTTTCCCCCTGCCGGCTCCTGTCCCGGCTTCCCTCTGGGCCACCTCCTCCTGGGTTCCCACTGCAGGGTTCAGTCCAGCTCAGCATCCACCGAGCCCCGATTAAGTCCTACTGCCCTGATGGAACTCCAGGTGCTATATCCCACACCCGTGGACCACCAGCTGTCCTCTGGGCGAGACCCTAACAATAGTACAGCATTGGATACGGGCGTTGCTCCTCTCCTCATGTTGTAGATCAAGTACTGGGGACCCAGAGGGGTGTCGCGCAGTTAGTAAGTATAGAACTGGGGTTAGGCCAGCTCTCCTGGCCTTGGAATATTGTCACATTCCACCTGATGTGCAGCCCCTGGGTCCACGCCCTGCGTCCTCCCTGGAGCCAGGCCGAGAGGACTCCTGCTTCACGCTCTCTCCCCAGCCACCCTCGGGAGATGGCTCCTCTCCTGGGGTTGGGGGATGATCCTTGGGGAAGGGACAAGGAGCTCCCCCAGGCAACAGAGGGAATTATTCCCTGGCCCGTCTTCACCTCCTCAGCCCTGAGAGGGCTGACTCCATTTGCCTTTGAGCGTCCCCCACTTGGGGGCAGAACCACAGTGTTCCTGCACTCCCTCACCGGGCTCGCTTCAGAAGTCACAGACATTGGACCAGGACAGCTGCCCTGTGTTCTCTGCACACAGACACACATGTACACAAGTATGCATGCACTCACACACACGCTTGCCGTGTGCATTTTAGTTGGCAAGTTACTCTCACACCCTTTAACCCCTCCAGCCTTCCTATAATCGGTAAATAAACATTAGGAAATAGATGGCTAACTCGATCTTGAGGGAGGCAATAGAATGTTTGGAAACATGGAAACTGGTGGAAGGCCTCTTTCCCTCAAGTTTTTTCAGGCTTTATGAGCCTCCAGTGGCCCTGAGGTGGGAGGTCGCTGTGCAGGGACAGCAAAGGACAGAGTTCTTCTGTGGACCGGGCCCTGCTGCAGACACCCAGGTCCCTGCCCATGGAGCTGACGTTCTAGTGGGAGACGGGCAGGCGGTGCAGCCGGGACGGACCGTGTCTGGGAGCAGGCGGTAGCCATGGAGGAAGGTGCCAGCAAAGCTCTGGAGGAATGTTCTGGCACCTGTGCTGCAAAGGCCTAATCCAGGACCAGGTCCAGTAGCGGAGCAGGAAGGAGCTGGTCTGGCTGGAGCAAGAGGCAAGTGGCAGGAGAAATGCAAAGGAAGAAGGAAGGATGGGGTCTCTCTGGCCCTCCAGCCCTGAACATGCTACCTTCCCTGCCCCGCCTCTGAGCCCAAGGGTGCTGCAGGGCCCCTCCCCCAACACCCCCACCCGCCCCGCCTCTCAGGGCTGCAGCAGGGCACGGCAACCCAGTGCCAACCGACCCACAGGTCCATGATGGCTCTGTGGAGCCAGCCCCGTCTGTGTGCCTCCTGCAATCTGTCCTTCTGAGTCCATTTTCCCTTGTAAGGATTTTCCCTTTTACTTGTTTTGTCCCTCTGACAGCTTTTTATCTCTTTGAAGTTGCTCTTGTATGATCCAGCTGTTGCGGCCTGCCATTTTACTCCCTCTCAGGCCCTTCCAGGGGGTGCTGAGAGCAGTGGACACCCCTGCCACGGCTTCTTCGTGGCCTTCGCTGCCCACCTGCCCGCACCGGCGGAGCGCCAGAGGGACGACCAAAGCCCTGGCAGGGCTCGAGTCATTCTCCAGGCTTTGAACTGCAATGCGGGGAAGCTCCTGCAGCCCCATTCCGCATGCATAGACGCATGCGTGCACACACACACACACACACACACACACACTTACACACGCCTGTGGTCCCATGAGGAAAACCGTTCCCATCCAGGAGTGAGCTGCCCAGCACCTGCTGACCCAGCGTCGCCCTCCGAGCCGCTCTCAGGGCCAGTGCAGGATGCCTTCTGAGGCTCGTCCTGACCCTGGGGCCCGGACACTGGTGTTTTCCTTGAATCTGTCCACCCGGAAAGCAGGTGCCATAGACCCGGGCTTCTGCCCCCGCCTCCCCTGCCTGACGGTCGGCTCCGGTGTGGGGCTCACCTTCAGCATCTATGAGTGCTGCCATCTACCCACCTGCTTCATCCGCGCATCGCCTCTGCTGGACAGCTCTTCACAGTGTGGGCAAGCATTCTAGAAAATGCTTTGAGCTCCATGGGCCCCCGGGGCCCCAGGCCGTCAGAGATGATGAAGCTGGCCTTGTAAGGCAGACAGGCAGTGTGCACAGAGGTGGGCAGCTTCCTCTGAGGGTGGGGACCTGGCCCTCCCAGGCTCCCAGCCTCCCAGCCTCCCGCTGGCCCTCACATGTGCCCTGCTCACCTCGTGCTTCCCTCTTGCTCTCTATGCCCCGCCCGCTGGACTTTGGATGCATTTTTTTCCCTTCCTGCCAACCTGTCACCTTGGTCACTGCCCTTCACCCAGTGCTTCCCTCAATATATTTTCCTCTGAGGTTTTCCGCCAGCATAAACCTCCAAAGTTTTTGCTTTAGTGTGTATTAATATTCATATTCTTAGAGGCACAAAAACCCCAAAGCAAAAGAACACCTTATGGTGGCAGGTGCCCAGGTGAAATTGGGATCCTGTGGCCAGGTCAGCCTGTCCATACTGCCCAGAGCTTGCTGAACTCCAAATCCAAGCAAAACACTCAAAGTGCACCCCCAAACTTCAGTTCAAAGCACACCTAATTTGGAGTCTGATAAAGTCATGGACCCGTGGAAGGAGGAAATCCCTCGGAGGGCATCTAGCCGGGCCCCTTATTTTAAGAGAAGACCATAGTAGCTCAGGGAGGGAAAGGACTGGCCCAAGGTCACACAGCCAGTTGATAAGTGTAGTAAGACCGGGGTAGAAGGGCTCTCGGCTTCTGCTCTGGCTTGTTAAGCGTGGCAAGCAGTAACCCAACTGTCATGAAAGGTGTGATAAGCACACCAGTCTGAGCACCAAGCTCAGCACACCAATCTGGACCTAAGCATTCACTGTGTGTGAGTACCATCATGCCGCTCCTTCTCCATGCCCCTCTGAAGAGTCCACCCCTTTCCCAGCCCAGTTGGTGTAGTCTATATCAAGCAAGGAAGCCTTCCAGGCCATGCTCCCTGGACAGAGCTTCAAGTTCCAGCCCGGCCGCAGCCATCCGTCTTTCAAGAATTTGAACTAAGCACAGCCGCTGAGTCAGACTGAGCTGGGCCTGGGGACACGAGATCCCACAGATGCAGAGAGTGGTATCTCCATGTAGTAAACCATAGGTTTCCAGTAGCATCCCCTGCCCCCCTCTATGCCCCTGCTCCCCCAGGGGCCTCATTGGCCTTCCATCAGCCCACGATGAAGCAAGGCCCTGGTTCTCCGGGGGCAGGATGAGACCAGGACTGGGGAAGAGAAGGGGACATGTTGGAGGCAGCCTGGGCTCCGGAGGATGGGATGCAGGGCCCCACATCCTTGAGAAGGTGAGCGGGCACCTCAGCAGCACCCGGGAGGGACTGATGCTGAATGCCAAGATGTCACAGGGTGAGGCCCCACCCCCGGGACCACCCCTTCGGCCCAGACACACCGGCCTGTCGCCCCACGCAGCTCGAGATCCTCCTGGACACCTGTGTTCATCTCCTAGCGCCCCCATAATGGAGGACCGCAAGCTGGCCGACTTAACACAATAGACACTCTGTCACAATTCTGGAGGCCACGAGTCTAGAACCAAGGTATCTGCGGGGCCATACGTCCTCTGAAGGCTTCAGGGGAGGATCCTTCATGGCTTCTTCCTCACAAGGACACCGCCATTGGGTTTAGGGCCCACATAATCTTAACTAATTACAGCTGCAAACACCCTATTTCCAAATAAGGTCATGTTCTGAGGTTCCAGGTGGATGTGAATTTGTGGGGGTGGGGGACAGGATTCAACCTGACACAACCCCCACGCTCTCTAAAGAAAGATGGCCCCCATATACCTTGAGGGGCCGTCGGGTGTGCGGACAACCTTTGCTTCTTGCCTGGGGTGGGCTCGACAGAAGCTGCTGGGGATTCCCTGACAGGCCGGGGGTGCTCACACCACCTGTGTCGTGTCAAACCAGGGCAGCGACAGTACCAGGCGAGCCAGTGTTCGAGGGGAAACCGGGGGCCTGTGGGAAAAGGGCAGGAGCGTGGAGCCCCCAGAGAGGACAGCTGCTGGCCCGTGGTGTGTGCCCCCCACCCCGAGCCCTCTCTTAACAGGCGCTGGTTTGCCCGGCGTGCCACACATCTGTGGTTCTGTTGGCCCCAAGCCCCAGGCTTTTCCTTCCCCACTGTGGTCCTTATGGTTTGGGCGGGGCTGGGCCAACGGGGCTCCTGGCCGGGTACGTGAGCCATGCCTGGCCCAGCGGCACACTGTGGTGGTCCACTCGGGACGCAAGGGCAGGGTTGGGCCAAATCAGGGCTCTGAGGGGGCGCTGAGATTGCTGAATGGCAGAATGACCCGTGGAGTCACCTTGCCACCTTGTGGGGGAAGGCCACCGCGCAGTGAAGGGGGTCTGGACGGAAGCCGAGTGCAGAAGGACAGACGCGTGCCGTGACATCGTGCGAGCCAGGGGGTCCAGCTGAACTTTGGACTCCTTGGTCACGAGAACCAGTCAGTTCCCTCTAAGCCAGCCTGAGTGGAGTTTCTATGCTCACTGGCCACAGCTGTGCCCCCCACCAGCTCTGGGACCAAGTTTCACAGAAGGTGTGTCTGACTCAGTACCGAGTCTACACACAAAGCCCTGTCCACACTCAGTCCCCAGAAGGGTCACGGATGCGTGCCAGGGCCGAGGCCAGAGACCAGGTCCCAGATGGGGCCGAGAGGAGATGTGCTCCTGGTCTCAAGCGCAGATGGCCAAGACCGCATCCGTGCTCTAGACTCTGGGCCACCCCATCCCACCATCGCTGTGGAAGGGATGGGCAACTCCCAACTTCCAAGGCAGTCTAAGCTCCTCGGTCACCGAGCACTGAGACCCCCAGCCCCTGCATCTGAGGCCTCCCTTGTAAGGCAGAAGCCAGGAGCCTGGTTCAGGGAAATAAGGGTGGAGCTTAGGGGTCCATGTAGGAGAGAAGACCCCTTCTGCAAGCGGACAGACGTCAAGAATGAAGGAAGCCCACAGCGGGGATGGGGCAGAATTGCTGCTCTAAGTCCAGCCTCTGGGGGTGAGGGCTTGTGATGGAGGGGCATGGGGTGCAAACCAGGTCTTGGGGGGTTGCTGGCCAGACTCTGCTGCCTTCACAGCGCCTCACGGTGTAATTCCTCTCTGTAGAATGAGGCCCTTTGTCTTTATGGGCACCCTCCATTACCAAGTTTCCAAGGGTCTAAAAATCAAAGTCACCAACCAGTAGGAAGCCTGGGGCTGGAGCCCACCGTCCCACCGTTTCCCCAGTGACCATCAGGAGACTGGACAGAGATCGGGTGGGCAGGTCTCCATGGAGATAGGACCAAGATCCCCAAGATCCACTGGTCTGTCCTTCCTCTGACCTGAAGCAGGAGCAAGGCCAGGAAGAAGACCATCTTAAAGGTTTGAAGTCCTCTAGGCCACCCCCATTGTTCTACAGAAGGGGAAACTGAGGCCGGGGGGGGGCGGCTCTGGCAAGGGCAGAGCTGAATGCCTGCCACACCACTGTCGCCCGTGCAAACTCGGCCCTCATGAGCGCCTCAAGTGGCCTTCCCGCACCGGGCCACCAGGATACCTGTGGTCACCAATGGCAACGTCACCCTCCCAACAGCCGCGGTGAGCGGCATAGCAGGCCTGCCAGGTCGAGTGTGTGCGGGACTGGGGCCAGGGTCATACCAGGGAGGCAGCCGTTCGGGGCCCAGGCCGACAGGAGACAGTTCTGTCCCAGGGGGTCTTTGGATCCTGTCTGGGACTAAATAGAGGCCCTTGGCCACTTTGACTTGGTTATCGAGCAACCATGGCAGAGAAATAGGGGGTGTCCTCACCTCCAGCTTCGGGTTCAGAGCATCAGGGCAGGCCCTACGTGGGGCCCAGGGGACACTGAGAGCAAGGCAGCCCCTCTCTTGGCCTTATTTGGCCCCCCATGAAATGAGGACTTGGACCAGAAATTGTCCAGGGGTCTTCCACCTTCCACATTCTGGAAACCACAGGAAACAGAGCTGACCTGTAAGCAAGCACCGAGGAGCCCCCCTGAGGCCCCTGAGGGTTCACTTTCTGGAATCCTGGTGCTTTCTTCAGTTCTCTTCCTAGGGACCCAGTTTTCTCTTTGGGGGGGTTGAGTTTTTAAAACGGCATGACCGGGCGCCTGGGTGGCTCAGTTGGTTAAGCGACTGCCTTCGGCTCAGGTCATGATCCTGGAGTCCCTGGATCGAGTCCCTCATCGGGCTCCCTGCTCGGCAGGGAGTCTGCTTCTCCCTCTGACCCTCCCCCCTCTCATGTACTCGCTCTCTCTCATTCTCTCTCTCTCAAATAAATAAATAAAATCTTTAAAAAAATAAATAAATAAATAAATAAATAAAATGGCATGACCGTGTTTCTATCTTTCATACAGAAAAACGCAGCCAAGGAACAAAACGCTGTTACACCCCTCCAGATACCCCTGTTGACGTTTTCTAAAATAAAGTCATACTTGCAGTTGGAGAGGAGCCACAGAGAACACAGAAAAGGTGAAGAGTGGAAGCTCCCAGCTCGGCCCGAGGCCTTGCGTCAGCAGCATGCCGGACAGGGGCTCGTGGCCTGCACCCCCACACATCCGGGCAGGGCCCTCACCTCCCCGACAGTGGAGCCCTCATCCACAGAGGGGGCCAAATGGTAATACCCACTTCCTGGGCCCTCCAAGGACCTGGCGAGTTACGGGCCCATAAGCACTTGGAGGAGAGCTCACGACAGGAGGAATCGACTCCTGGCATTCACCCCCAGCCATACCCCCATCGATCTCTTCCCCCTTTTTAACTCAAAATGGATCAGATTTTGTTTGGCATCTTGCGTTCTTTGCCCTTTTTATTCTAGAGATCTGTCCATCCCAACACATGCAGGCAGACGCACCTCCCTCTTGCTCAGAGCCTTTAGATCCAGGGGCCCATCCTCTGTCACCCTCTCCGACACCGGGCCACCAGATTCCTAGTAAGTGTGGGTTCCACGCAAACTGTGCATGCATTTTCAGTGTGGCTGGATTCACACCTCCATCGACGAGGACCAGCGTCCCCTCTCCGAAAACCCCTGCCAGCCCAGGGATCACTGCGTCCTGAGTAGTTTCTGATCTGTCTCAGGCACCCCCTCGGGGACAGCCTTGCAAGGCGGGGACCGCAAGGGCCGTAGTGATGCAGCCGAGACACGGAGCCCGGGAGTGGGCTCCAGGGCTGAGGGACGTCTCAGGGACCCTGGGGGGATGGGCAGGAGCCCTAGCCAGCAGCCAGTTGCTCATGCCCATAGGCCCTGCCCAGCATTCGGCTCCCGGGACGTTTGGTAGAATGAATGCCCACCTTGCAGCTGGGAAGTCAGCTGGGACATTATCAGCCAGCTTTCTCTGAGCCTCTCCGGAGGCAGCCCTCTGCAGCCCGGGGCTGGCTGGGACGCCTGCCTTGGGCCCCTTGGGGGGGCCTGCAGAGACAGCCCGTTGTGTGGCCTCCTTAGCAGGTTCGGCTCTGACCTCAGAGAGCCGGCCACTTGTGGAAACAGCCAGATGCCATTCTGAGCCAAGCTCAGCGGGGCTGCTGCTGGGGCCAACCCAGGTCACTCATGTGAGTGACCACAAAACAATGAAGCCCATCTGTCCCTGCACCATTACTGGCCTAGAGAAGGTTCCAGAAGAGAGGCTGCAAACCTGTTGCCAGTGAAGGTGGCACCGCTGGGTACGGAGGCAGCCTCCAGGGTGATAAGGGGACTTGTTGGGAAAGACTGAAATTTAGCCCTCTGGTTAAGATATTCACATGCTGGGTCTAATCATCCGCCTTGACGCGGGTTGGGCCACCAAGCTCAGCCGCGTCCGTGGCTTTGCAGACACTGTTCCCTATGCTCCACCTGCTGCCTCCACCCCACCTGGCGCTTCGGGGCCCTTTACCCCCTCCTATGACCACTGAGTCACGGCCTCTTCCTTAGACACTTCTCGTCCCCTTGTCCCCACCCCAACACCCAGATGATGAGCTCCAGAGGTCACAGCTCATGTCTCTCCACATCTGTGTCCCTGTAGCCCAAAGCAGTCGTACCAGCTAACAGGGATTTCGGTGGAGGAAGAGAGACATGTAGAGCAGCCCCTGGACAAGAGCGTTAGAAGACCTGGGGCCGGGGCCCAAGCCAGCCACAGGGCCCGGGATCTCGCACCTTGGTTTCCTAACCTATCAAAAGGGGTGTTGGGACCACAGGAATCCAAGGCCCCCTCCAATCCTGTTATTTGTAGGCGTTCTCCTGGCGGAAGCTGGAGGATGAGAGAGGCCAGGGGAGGCCAAGAGAGGCCCCCCACACTCTGTGCCCCGCATGCAGTGAAGGGACAGACCCGTCCACAGCCCCCAGGACGGTTCCCAGACCCCACGGTGCCCCCAGGGAAGGCAGCAGAGGTGCGCGGGAGGGCACGGGAGGACACACTTTCACTGACCATCCAGCCCAGCAAAGCTAGAAACCGTCAAAAAGTAAAAATTCCATTTGTAAACAAGATCGAATTATTTGATTGTGAAACCAGGGTCCATGGAATTTTAAATAATTTAATATGAAACAATATCATTTGAAATGCTGGCCAGCCAAGGACCTGGGGGCAGGGGGTGGGGAGGGGGGCGGACCTAGCCTCCTGTGGCCGGACACGTGGAACCCAGCCTCAGGGAATAACAAGTCACCGGTCAACAGGCGAGGTTGAGAGTCGACTGCGTGGCTAGCCGGGACGGGGCATGGGGCCGCCAGCCCAGGGCTCCTGTCCTCCTGGGGTTCACAGTCGTGACAGGCAAGCAAGACACCAGCCGTTTAAAAAGCAGTGCCGGAGAGCAGGAGGGGTTTGGTTAGGTGGCTATGATCCAAGCCAACAGAGAGGCCCGGATGGAGCCAAGGGGAAGGCGCACACGGGGCCTCGCAGGCGCTATCAGGGAGGCTCCAGGCCGTCCCATATCGTGGTGAGGAACTGGGGGCAACACCTCGGAGGAGGGACAGCTGGAGAAGGGTATTCGGAATAGAAACGATGACCGCTTCTGACCCCGGCTTTGTCTGCACTGCCTGTGTAACCTGGGGCATGCCAGCCACTCTCAAGCCTCTGTTTTGTCATCTGTGGAATGGGAATAATCCCAGTGCTCACTCCTTGGTGGCGTGAGGGTCAGAAATCAGGCCTTCCCCCGAAAGCCAACGTCCCCTATGGACAGGGGCATTCCGGGTAGAAGGTGTGACGCAGTTGGCACTGATAACAGACGCCCGCGGGCGGCAGGCGGGGGTGGGCAGGTGCCCTGGATGCCTCTGCACGCGGCTGGCTCAGGATCCCGGCTGCGGCACCTGCCGGTGCTCTGCGGGAGGATGGGGGAGGCAGGGCCCAGCAGATCCTGGTGCAGGAGCCCCCTGCCTCCACGTGTCCTGCCTCAACATAAACACAATCAGGAATATTTCAGGACTGTAAGCGCAGGAAAAACAAACCCGGGGAACCCAGACAAAGAGTGCAAATGCTAACTTGCATGTCGCTTCCAGAAACCACGTGTTCAGCAAGCCACCTGCAGGCTCATGGCTCAGCAGGGAGGTGCAGGCTTGCTGTGTTTAGAAACCAAGCTAGCCGGACAGCTGGGGCGCCACCTCCCTCCAGCCTCCCAGGGGGCTGCCTGGGATTTCGGCGTGGGGACGGGCACGAGTGCCTCTGGGTTTCACATCACCTGGGAGTCAGTGGGGCAGAGTGGGAACTTTCCATCACTGCGGTACCACCTGGGCGCCTCTCCCTGCACAGAAGGGTCTGGAAAACGCCCAAGGTCACCTGGCCAGTGAGTAGCAGAACTCACACCAGGCCCCCTGACGCCGCAGACACGCTCTCTTCCCGCTGTCCCTGGCTCACCAGCCACCATCCTGCTCATGCAAACCAACTACCTATGGGCTCGGGGAGGGCTCCAGATCCCTCCTACCCTTTGAGACAGCGATGCTGAGAAGTGTTATTTTTATTCGTCCCCGAGCCTTGCCAGATTACATTGTCAAGGCCAGCACTTTGGAGATATTCCCTTGGTTTCGCAATTCACGCAGTGACTAACACATGTTACATTTTGAAAACCTCTCTTGGTAAAAATTTAAGCTGAACTGTAAATACATAAAAGTCTCGATGTTAATGGGGTGCATGATTTCTCAGTGGCTGTTTTGTAATCCCGAGATTCAGAAAGGATGTGGAATTCTATAAAAATGGATAACAAGCTCCCGCCCAGAGCTGCCCTTTGAAACCTCACTATGGGCAGCAAAGCAGCCCTTACATCCGTCCATCGTTACAGAAGTTACAAAATCACTCCGAGTTTCCTGCCTCTGACAGGCCCAGGACACTTTGTGGGGTGATCAGAGCAGGGGACAGCAGAAGTCCGCAGCAGAGGACGGAGTCCCCCCACGGCACATGCACGTGCGTAGGTAGGTGGGGTGCCGGGCACACCTCACCCAAGGCACCGAGGTGTTAAGACGTGATAAGGGGATAGAGCAGGACCCCATCCCAGGCCCCACGCCTCTCTGCAGCATGGGAGGCCCCTGGCTGTGCCCATCACGCCCACCGCCCCCGCTCCTGAGCACCCACGTCCCGGGTCACTCGCTCTGCACCCACCTCAGTTGATTGCACCCGAGTGGTCCCCACCTGGGACAGGCGATGCAGAGGGGGACAAGCGGGGTCTCTGTTGGAGCATCGGAACTAGGACATGAGAGAGGATGGGGCGGTTGGCAGCAGGACAACCTGAGGTTCCACGGGCACGCTGGAGTTGGCATGAGAAGGTGACAGGGAGAGGAAGAAGGGAGGAGCCAAGTTGAGAGTGGCGAGGACTGGCCATCGGCTGTGAGAGAGGCTGGTAAGGGAGCGGGTCCAGGGCTGCCCCGGCCCCTGCAGGCTCGGGTGGGTGGCAGGCGTCCAGAGGGCGGGCAGTGCCTTCCAGCCCCGCCAACACCTCCCTCACACCCCCGATTTATTGCCTGGGTGGATAACACTTATCAGTCTGTAGTTACTCTGTTTCTTCTTTCGTTTACCATTCAGTGCAGGTCCCCACGCTGGACTGTAGACTCGGTGCATTAAGTGGCCCGTCTGGCTGGCTCCCCGCCATATCAGCAGAGCCCGGCCCAGCGTCTGGGCATCGTGGGCACTCAATAATTGCTTGTTGAATCCATGCACCTCTGAAAGAACCAGGGAGCCACCCTACTCCAGCCGCCCCACCCCTGCAGGTGACTGTAGGAAGTCCTACCAGACGCAAGGGCTACTCTGGCTCCGCAGATGGGCGGTATGGGGGTGGGGCAGGAGCTCCCCCATCAGCAGAAGGCTCACCTGGGCCGTGCAAGAGCCAGGAAGTGGCCGTGCCACTCGAGACACGATTACGATTCAGTGAACTCCAGGATGAACACTGATTTTCTTCCAAGTTCACGGCCAATCTGTCCGGGATCCTCCTGGGGTCCCGCCCACCCCCACCCCTGAGCTGCCTGCCAAGCCCGGGGACTCGGGCCATCAAGGCACGGTCTCCTCGATGCTGTGGGACCCCCTTGTCGCCAGCGTTCCGGTAACCTGGACATTTGCAATCCCGCGGTTGTTGCAATGAAGCTAAAAAAAAAAAACCACGTCCAGCCAAAGATACAACGTGGAGAAGGTGCTTTCTGAAGAAACCGTGGAAGAACTCAATTCGGGAGTGACACCGAGTGGGCAAGGTGCAGCCCCTGCTCTCGAGACACCAAGGGGGGCGGTAAAAGGGTGTGAGACAGACCCAGAGGTGATCACAACACGGTGTGATTGTGATGCAGGCGCAGAAATAGCAGCTCATCCAGGGCCCAGGAGGGAAGGACCAGCTCTAAATGGGGGTCATCAAGGGGTCCCCAAAGGAAGGAAATTTCCATTGTCTGTTGCAATTTTAATCCGGCATCTCTAGAATACCTGTTATATTAGAGCCAACTGGGTCCTTAATGGAATTACTCAGCTTTCAGTAATAACGAGTTTGTCTAGGTCATGTGGGGAAGTGCTTTAAAGTTATTCTTTCTTTTTTATTATAGCAACGACTCACAATGCTTGAAAGGACATTTTCCTTAATTCAATTACCAAGTGAGCTAAATGCATTTGCTGGAGATAATTAAGAATCTTTATAAATATAAAACAATTATCCCATTAAAATACAGTGCTAGATGTTATTATTCAAGATAGCTTTTCAATCAGGCTCCCCTCCTTTCAAAGCAATTCCAGAGCATTCCAGGCCCGCCTTCACTGGTTTTCCGGGCAGAGCTGCCTGTGTCCAGGCTCGCCGCGCCAGGCCACGTCGTCCTGCAGGCTTTTCACCACGATGCAAGCGTTTGCCCATGTCCACCTGGCTCCCTGGACCACGAGCTGCCGGCGTCCAAAGCTCTCCCCGCTCACCTCTAGGGCCCTCGCCTTGGCCCAGAGCAGGTATCAAAAAACAACATGACATGGCCCACAGGAGCCTGGGGAGACAAGAAGACCACGTGCAGTGCGTTCCCCAGCTCGGACGCTGGAGCAGAGAGAGAACGTCGGCGGGACAACTGGGGAAGTCTAAATCAAGTCGGCAGTCAAGTTAATAATGGACCAATGTCAGCTTCTTGGTATCGGCACACGACCCATGGTGACCCAGGGGAGACTGACTGAGGGGTGTATGGGAACTCTATGCTGTCTTTGCAACTTCTCTATAAATCCGAAATTATTCTAAAACTAAATGTTTATTGGGGTGCTTGGGTGGCTCAGGCGGTTGAGCGCCCAACTCTTGATTTCGGCCCAGATCATGATCTCAGGGTCCTGGGATCGAGCCCCGTGTTGTTGGGCTCCATGTTCAGCGGGGAGTCAGCTTGAGGATTCTCTCTTTCTGCCCCTCCCCCAGTCCTGTGCACACACGCACACCCTCTCTCTCTCTCTCTCTCTCTCAAATGAGTCTTTTTTAAAAAAACTTTTAAAATTAAATGTTTATTAAAAAACAAAGGCCACAGTGTGACCGAATGCACAAGCAAAAGGGCAGATTCTCTATTGCTCAGTACTCCCCATCTTTAGAAGCCTGCCTTGGACGCCCCACCACCCAAGTCCAGGGCAGGAATGGCGATGTTATGCCGTGTGCGGGGGCTGGGAAAGGCGCGCACCCTTCTGCTAGAGCTCTGTCTAATGTCAGGTGCACCGGGGCTGCCCACAGCATCACCCGCATGCTCTTCCGGGACCCCTCGAGAACCTGGCCTCTGGGGGGGGCCAGGCCAAGTTACAATCCCTCGGAGCTGCATGGTGACATTCATGCCCACACCATAATAGTATCTATATTTTAAATTTTTTAAATAAAATTTCAAATACTTCAACATTTGTCCACAGTAGGCAAAATCGAACAGATGTCCGTGAGCCCCTAAGAATGGCGTTGAGACACATGCCTGCCGTACCTAATGGAGAAGCGGGGTCCCCAGGCCACACTTTCCAGCTAAGTGACCTGGAGCAACTTCCTTAACCACCGCATCTTCGATCCCTCACGTGAGAACCAGGGATAATGATGCCTGTTTTGCAGGCTTTTATGAGGATTGCCTAAGTTAATGGGTGTGAAAGCACTGACTCGAGCCCGGCCCCCAGGAGGAGATCGATAAGGACGGGCTGCCTTTCTGAAACATCCCAGCCATCTGAGCAGACAACAATATTTCCATCTTCTAAATGTTCCCAAGAGAGCCTCAACTGGAGTCTGCCCACAAGGCCTCCTGATTTTATTCTGCAAGCTCTCTCATTACCTGAAATTAGAAGTACTTGAAAGGCATCTGGCCCCTCCGCTTTGCCCTGAGTGCTGTGTGGTGCCCCACTTCCCACCTGAGGCCGACGTGCTAGGGTTCCCTGGACGGTTGCCTCGGGGGGAGGGGGGGCCCTTCTGGATCTCATCCTTCCTCCAGGCCAGGGACTCAAGTTCCCTCCCTGCACTAAAACCAAGGGAGGGTGTTTATGAAGGAGCTCTGACCGAAGTCCAGGCTCAACCCAGAGTTTCTCTGTTTATTTTCGCTCCTCCCAGGTGAGCTGGCGGGACGGCCTGGGGACTCGCGCCACCCCGATGACAGTCTCGGCATGGGCGCCAGGGCTGACCTCCCGGCTGGGTCCTCTGTGCCACTTCTGCTGAGGGCTCAGACAGGCTTGTCCTTTTAGCTTAACTGCCACGGCTGAGCCTGCAAGAGAGACTCACTCCTTGGAATTCCCACAAGTGCTTCCCAGTTTGTTTAGCTTGGGAAATTAGGCAAGAGCAGGTAGAAAAACTGTGGGTCAAACACGAGCCATTGCAAGAAACTGACTCACACTTTACCAACAGCAATTATTCACCCTCTTTCCTCTAGCTGGCTATTTATGTATTCATTTATTCAGCAAATATTTATGGAGCAGCCAACATGGGTCTCGGTCCCCTCACACCCCGACCTCACATCCTTGCAGACCAGGTCAAAGGTTGCCTCCTCTGGGAAGCCTGTGCCGGGTCTCTGTGCCAGACACCATCCCTCTCTGTCCCAAGGAAGGCCAGAGAAGGAGGTAGCTGTGGGATCAGACAGGCCTGGCTGAGAAGCAAGGCTCCAGGAGCCCCGATGTGTGTCCTTGGGCAGATTGCTGAAACTTTCTGCCTGTTTCCTCACCTATGAAGTGTGGATAATAATAATAATACTTACCCCCTGAAATGAAATACCTGGGAATGCTACATAAAATGCAATAAACATTATTTGCAATATGCAACAGAGCTTACAGAAAGTAGAGGAGTCACCCAGGGGCCCAAACTAAGGGGATCTGAAATGGAGAGTGAGGAGCTGATCCTGACACCGAAGCAACCTCAGGGCGTTGGACAGTCCCAGCATCCTCGCAGGGAAGGTGCTCAGGAACAGGAGAGGGCCTTGGGCATGTGCAAGGTGGGGTGTTGGGACCAGCATCCATGCCAAAAGCCAGGCTGGCTCAGAGGGCTCCCACTCCAAGGAATGGGCATCTAGGTGAATTCCACCTGCTGGAAGAGTGATGACTTCTAGCACCCCCAGTTTCAACGTTCCTCTTCCTCCAGGCGCAGAGGTTTCCTGCCCCTTGCAATTAGCCTATCCTTGGGACTGGTTCTGGCCAAAGGGTGCTGAGAAGAAGAGAAGTGAGCCACTTCTAGACTAAAGCGATCAACATCCAGTGCCAGATTCTCCAGTGCTCTCTCCCACCCCCATCCCCAGGTGCCTGAGGATGCTGCACACTCAGATGGTAGAGTTGTGTTGAGATTGATGATACCTGGATCATTGACTGGCTCCATGATGGACAGTTGCCTCTCCAATCTGAGTTGCTCAGATTCCCTGCAAACTTTGCAAGAGCTTCAAGAAATAAGCCTTTGTTAGGTTTCACCAGTGAAAGGACTGTTTGTTACTGAAGCAGAACTTAGGCTACCCTGACTAACAGAGCTGGCAAAAAGAGATAGCAAGCAAGGGAGCAAGTAGGATAACAAGGTAACTTGTTCATCTCTATTTAGAAAACTAATCTCCTCTGAGAATTCATATCCACAGTCCCGTACTTCACGAGTTTGGAGGTTGGATTTACACCATCTTTGTGATCCAGAAACCCCAAACTGTAAAATCAATGTAAAGATATCTCTGGTAAGGTCCAGCTACTGGAAGCAAACTCAAATCCCCCTCAACCTGGCCTCATAGGATTCCCACAAATATAGAACCATCAAACAGGCAATCCCAATCCCAAGTTAGAACCCCAAGTTCACCAAATAAATGCAATGAGTAGGAAACTTAAATAAACTTTTTTTTTAGTGTTGTAAGAAAGGAAAACAAGAAACCAAACTATGGACAATTAGCAAAATACTATCAAAAAAAAAAACAAATAAACTTGAAAAAGAACGAGACAACTGGTTATGAAAATCTTATTAAATAGTATTAAAACCTCAATTTTTGGTAAAAGAGCAAATTAGATGTAGCTGAAAACAGAATTCATGAAATGGAAGGTATACTCAAAGAAATTACCTAGAGACACACAGAGAGAAAAAGAGATCAGGAAAAAAAAAAGGTGGTAACAGACATGAAGGATAGAGTTAACAGTATACTCTACATCCAATTGGTGTTTCAGAAGAAAACAACAAAAAGAACAGGGCTGAAGGGGGGCGGATACTTGAAGATATAATGGCCAAGAATTTTTCAGAACTGATAATAGATGGGAATCTTTAGATTCAAGAACCACACTGAGTCTGTAGCAGGATAAATAAAAATGAATTCATGCCCTGACATATCATAGTTAAACTGCAGGATACCAAAACCAAAACAAAGGCATAAAGGTGGCCATTTTTTCATTCCCTTATTTATAAAAGGGATATTTTTGAACACCTAGGTGCCAGGTACTATTGTGGACACTTGGGACACATCAGTGGGAAAAAAAAATAAAACACCAGAATCCTTGCTCATTCTCACAGGAGAAATAATGAAAAATAAGCCTATGTAAACTTCACAATGTGGTAGCAAGTGATAAGTGCTATAGAAAAAGGAAAAGATCAGCATGCAGGAGGTGGATCTGGGATATGTGTGTGGTGGGAGAGGTAGGGGCAGAGTGTAGGAGTCACTAAAATGTGAGGGGAGGTCTCACTGAGAAGGTGAAATCTGAGCAAAGACTTCAAGTAAGGGAGGGACTTAGTGAAATAGAGGATGGGGGGAGCACTCCAGGCTAGTGGATTGATCATTTCACATCTTCTTCTGTGGAGTAGCTGTTCAAAGCTTTTGTCCAATGTTGCACTGTTTGCCTTACCATAGAGTTGCAAAAATGTTCTTATGTTTTCTGATAGTCTTTTACCATATGGGTGTACTGCAAACCTGTTCTCCCAGGCTGTGGTTTGTCATTCATTTTAACAGGTCCTTTGAAATGCAGATGTTGTTCATTTTCATGACCTCCACTTTGCCCAGTTTTACTTTTATGTTTTTGGTAATTTGGGTCTTATTAAGAAACCTTTGCCTACCCCAAGGTCACAAAAATTTTTTCTATGTTTTCTAGAAGTTTTACAGTGTTGGCCTTTATGTTTAGGTCTGTGTTCTCTTTCAAGTTAATTTTTGTGTATGATGTGAGGTAGGGGTTGAGGTTTATATTTTTACATATAGATATCCAGTTGTTGCACCAACATGTGTTTTAAAGATTTTGCTTTTCCCAGTGATTTACCTTGGCCCCCTTTTAAAAAATCAATTGGTCATATATATATGGAACCATTTCTGGGTTCTCTGTTCTGTTCCATTGATCTAGATATCTATCCTTATGTCAATGCCATACTATTGCTTTATAATAGGTCTTAAAATTCAATAGTATAAATCCTCCCACTTTGTTCTTTTTGAAAATTGCTTTAGCGATTCTAGGTCCTTTGCATTTCCATTTAAATTTTAGAATCACCTTGTTAATTTCTACAAAAAGACAACATAATTGGGATTATGTTGAATATATAGATCATTGAGGACAGGATTGACATCTAATAGTATTAAGTCTTTGGATCCATGAACATGGTATATCTCTTTATTTCTTTATGCCGTCTTTAATTTCTCTCAGCATTGCTTTGTAGATTTTAGCATTCAGGTCTTGTATATATCTTGTGAAATAAATCCCTAGGCATTTCATATATTTTATGCTATTGTAAATGGTATTATTTTTTAAGCTTTTTTATTTTGAAATAATTTAAAAATATCAGAATAGTTGCTAAAAGAGTATAAAGAGTTATCATAGAACTTTCACTCAGCTTCCCTTAATGTTAATACCTAAATCATGGTGCAATTATGAAAACCAGGAAATTAACATTGGTATGATACTATTAACTAAACTACAGAATTTATTTGGATTTTACCAGTTTTTCCACTAGGATTCTTTTTGACCCCAGGATCCCACATCATATTTAGTTGGAACATCTCCTTAGTCTCCTACAATCTGTGACAGTTCTTCAGTATTCCTGTCTTTCACGACTTGACACTTTTGAAGAGTAATGGTCAGGCGTTTTGTAGACTGTTCCTCAATCTGGCTTTGTCTAATGTTTTCACATAATTATTTGAGGTTAAGCATTATTGAGAAGAACACCACTGGGGCAATGTGCATTATATCAGGGAATTCATAATCACTTGGTGAAGATGGTGTCTGTCAGATTCCTGCATGGTATTATACTATTTTGCTTTTCATTAGTAACTTTGGGGTGTGAGACACTTTGAGACTTAGCAAATGTTCTGCTTCTTTTTAAACTTTTGCCCACTAATTCTAACATCCATTGGAGTATCTTGCCTCCATTACTTCCATGGAATTCTATGGTGATTTTTCTGTCTCCCTCAATCCTTTGACATTTATTAATTGGAATTCTGTCCCACCTGTTCTTTTTTCCTTTTTCCCTTTCTTCTTCTTTCTTTGGGATTAATTGTGGTTTTTTATTCCATTTTCCCCTCTAATATCCAATAAACTACATCTCTTTGTTCTAATTTTTAGGAGTTGCTCTGGGATTTAAAATATGCATATTTAACTTCTCACAGTCTGGTTTCAAATGTTATACCATGTCAGATATGATGCAAGTATCTTACAACAGCATTCTTCCATTTCACCTCTCCTGTCCATTGTGCTATGGTTGTCATAGATTATACCTTTCAATATCCAATAAGAGCCACAGTACCTTGTTGATATTTTGTTTTAAGCAATCAACTGTCTCTTAAGGAGATTAAAATTTGAGAAAAAAATATTTTAATAACTGTTTTTAAACGCATATGGCAGAATAATATGAAATATTCCACATACAATAGCAATCTATACTCCATATATGTTTTTATATGTTTATGTTTAATATACAAAATGCGTAGAAGGATATGTATCAAGCATTATTTCCTTTGGGGAACAGGTTGGAAGGGTTTATTATTATTACTTTCTGTTTGTATTTGGATGAAATGAGTATATGTGACACCTATAATTTAAGTATATTTAATCAAGTTTTAATTTTTTAATAACATTTATGAACCACCAGAGTGCCACAAATATCATTGCAAACAATCACTCTTAAAGTGGGCTTTTGTTTAAAAAATTTTTTTTACATTTATCTACATTTTTTCCATTTCCATACTCCACTACTTTTTGTAAATCCAGCTTTCCACCTGACGTCATTTTCTTTCTACTTGAAGAATTTTCTGGGGCACCTGGGTGGCTCAGTTGATTAAGCATCTGCCTTTGGCTCAGGTCATGATCTCAGGATCCTGGGATCGAGCCCCGCATTGGGATCCCAGCTCAGTGGGGAGCCTGCTTCTCCCTCTCTCTCTGCCCCTCCCCCCACTCATGGGTGCTCTCCTCCTCTCTCTCTCTCTATATATATATATATACACACATATATATATAAAATAAATAAATAAAATCTTTTTTTTAAAAAAAGAACTTCCTTTAACATTTCTTGCAGTGCCAGTCTGCTAGTGTCTTAAAAACTCTTTATTTTGCCTTCATTTTGAAAGATATTTTTGTAGAGTGTAGAATTCTAGATTAAATTTCTTTCACTGTTTTAAAGATGTCACCCCATTGACTACTGGCTTGCATTGTTTCCAAAAAGAAAACATTTTTTATATCGTTCTCTCTGTATTTCTCCTTCTCTGGTTGCTTTTGGGATTTTCTCTCTAACTCCGGTTTCAGAAAATTCACTGTGATGTGTCTTGGTGTGGTTTTCTTTGTATTTACCCTACTTGGGATTTGTCAAACTCGTTGGATTTGTAGACTTACCATGCTCATCAAATTTGGATGTGGTGTTTCAGCTGGGCCTCCTGGAAAGAGCTCTTCTGTCTTTGAGTATAAGGGCCAACCAATGAGTTATTAGTGACCTGGGTAACCACACTTACTAGAATGCTGTCCAGGAGCCTGAACAAATGGTTAGAGCTCAGCGTCAGTGGTCCCGTGGTATGCGGTGGAGTCTGGTGAGAATCTCTGAGGTTCTCTCAGTTACCTGGAGAGTTAGGACAGCATTGCCACTGCCTTTGGCCACAGCTGTGCTGGTGGATACACCACACGCTGCCCTGGATGCAGGAAGAAACATGAGTCCTTTGGAAAAGAGGTGCAGTCTGAGCTTGGGGAACAGACCTCTCAAGCAGACCCATCTTCCCTGGATGCTGTGGACACACCATGGCCAGACAGGCACAGAAAAGCCCAGCAGGTAGGAGAATACATCTGCGTTGCCTCTGGGGTCTCCCTCCCCATAAGATCTAGATCTGTTGGCACACATCCAAGTGCTTCCCTGAGAAGCTGAGCCCTTGACTTCTCCTGGTCACCTCTGTGTCCCCATTCTCCACCCCACATTTGCAGCTATTCCTTTACCTCTCTGAGGTGTTGGCCCAAATGTGGAACTCAGCCCCTTGTCCTTCCTGTCCATAAGAAACCACATGTGGAAGGCCCATGTCTGAGCACAGACTCTTCTAAAGGTTAGAGAAGAGGGGCTGCTCCATCACAGTCATGAGGACACCAGAGCTCAGACCTTCCTCAGCCCTCCCCCTCCCTTGCCTGCCAGGCCCCCACGCTCCCTTCCTTGCCTGCTGTGCCCTACCTTGAGGGTCACCCTCCCCTCCAAGGGGCTTATCTAGGAATTTTCCTCCCCACAAGACACAGGGCTGGAACTAGGGTGAGCAAAGGAGGTACTCACCTCAGGTGCAAAATTGAAGGAGGCACAAAAACTCCATGATAAAGACAAGCCACATTCAGTGTGATATTTTTAAAGTCAAAATTAATGCAAATACAACCCAACCACAAAACAATAAGCAGCCCAATTCAAAAATGGGCAAAGGACTTGAACAGACATTGCTCCAAAGAAGTTATGGAAATGGGCAACCAGCCCATGAAAAGATGCTCAGCATCATTAGTCAGCAGGGAAATGCAAAGCAAAATCACAGTAAGATACCACTTCACACCCATTGGGATGGAAAGAATAAAAAAATTAATTAAAAAATGGAAAATACCAAATGCTGGCAAAGATGCAGAGAAACTGGAATCCTCATGCACTGCTGGTGGAAATACAACATGGTGCAGCCCTTGTGGAAAACAGTGTGGTGGTTCCTCAAAACATTAAACATTAGAACTACCATATAATCCATGAGTTCCCCTTCCATGTAGATACTCAAAGTAATTGAGGGGGGAAAAGAAGAACAACCTTGAACACCAATGTTCACAGCAACACTATTCACAGTAGCCAAAAGTGGAAACAAACCCAAATTTCAATCACCAGATGAATGGATACACAAGATGGGGTCCCTGCATACAAGGAAGTATTATCCACTCATGAAAAGGAAGGAAATTCTGACACTTGCTATAACATGGATGAACCTGGAGGACACTGTGCTAAGTGAAATCGGCAGTCACAGAAGAACCAAGATCGTATGACTCCGCTTACCGAGGTCCCTGGAGTACCCAAATTCATGGAGGCAAAAAGTAGAAAGGGGGGCACCAGGGGCTGGGGAGGCAGCAATGAGGAAGCTAGGGTTTAAGAGGGACAGAGTTTCTGTTTTGCCAAATGTGAAAGGTCTGGGGATGGATGGATGGTGTTGGTTGTACAACAATGTAAATGGACTTAATGCCGCTGAATTATACCCCTAAAAGTGGTTAAAATGGTAAAGTTTGTGTTATGTGTATCCTACCACAACTAAGACAACACTAATGCAAAAGATCCATGATAAAAAAAATAAAATTTTAAATAGAGACGAGATCCATGATATGACAAGCCACCCTGGAGCCCGAGACGAAGAGAACAACCCCTCAATACCGATCCTGTCTTTATTTAAAATTTTGGCATTTTGCTCATCATAGATTTTTTGCGTTACTTTGATTTTCGTTAACACCACAGTAAAACGTGATTTCTCTGGAGCACTGAGACCAAGGACGCCCCTTACATTGCACCCAGTGCAAGTACCCCACTTTCCCCGCCCCCAGTTCTAGCCTGAGGAATGCAGCGTCAGTCCCTGAAATCGTAAGTGTCCCTTGATGCTCCGGCAGGGCCCACCCCAAGAACCCCATCTTGCCCCGAGCAGGGGGCCTGGCCAATCCCTTCTCAGAGGCTGGGTCAGGGCCAATCGTTTTCTCTTTTTGAATTCCCCATTGCCGTCAGTCCACAGAATCAAACCAAAGTTTTATTCTTGGTTTTGGTTATTTGGTTATTTGGTTATTCTTGGACTATTCTTTAGTCTTAAAAAGGAAGGGAATTCTGACATCTTCTACTAATGGATAGACCTTGAGGACATCATGCTAAGTGAGATAGGCCAGTCACACAAACAGATGCTGTGTGATCGTGCGTACACAAGCTATCTAGAGGAGTCGAATTCATACAGAGAGTAGAAGGGGGGCGCCAGGGGCTGGGGAGGGTGGTGGGGGTCCGTGTGTACCCGGGGCCGAGTTCCAGTTTGGGGAGCTAAAAGCTTTCTGGAGACAGAGGTGAGGGCTCACACAACAATGTGAATGTGCTCAGTGCCCCCGAGCCGTACACTTAAAAATTATTTAAAAAGTCAATATTGATATATTGTACCACAATAAAAAAAAATAAAAGTACCAAGCAAACACACAAACAGCCTCCAGTCCAGGTCCCTGGCTCTTCATGGTGGTTGGGCACGAGGAGCCTCCAGGCGGGGCTTCGTCCACCCTTTGCCCTCTGAGCTCCGTGGACCAACATCCCCTTTTCATCTGGCCACGGGCCACTGCTTGTTAAACAACAAAGATAAATATTTTCTACCTTGACTTGGTAGAATATAAACAGAAAAGATCCAGATTTCTAGAGTAACTATGTTTTGTTCCCCAAATACTTTTTCTAACCTTTAGGTTGTCGATCCGCCTTAATTCAGAAAGCACTCAGGGGACCACTCCTCAAGCCTCCTCGGTGATTCACATGGTTCACGCACTAGTCCCTGCGCCTCCGGGACTGCAAGCTGTCCTCACACCCGGGACGCCCCGGGCTGCTGTGACTGACGGAGAGCTTCCATGCTCATCATCCTCACAAGGCAGTGAGTGTGCATAATTTACACAGCTGAGGAATGATCCTAGAGCCCAGCGTGTCCAAGTGACTGGCCCAAGGTCACACAGCTGGCCGAAACTTTGGCTTTGGGCTCTGGCCCCTCCCCTCTCCCCCAGGACCTCCCCCACCTCCCCCCCCAGCTACTGGACGTGTCCTAGTGCATCTTAACCACAGCCGTGGACCTGGTTCAAGCCCATCTCCATGCAAGGCTCCCCAGCCCCACGACAATTAATGCATGCAAATAGGAGACCAGGGCCTCAGCCTGGTGCAGCCAGGGCCCGCGCTTCTCTAGGGGCCCACTTCTTCCTGCAAATGAGGCTGGGGGCCTTCGTGGCAGGGGCCGGACCCCCTGATAACGAGGCTCGATGGGCCCGAGATGCTTGTGCCCAGGCTGGGATGGTGCGGCGGCCAGCGCCCTTCCTGGGCCCGGCCTCCTCCGCACGGTCGGCTGTCCTTTCCCACAAGGCCCCACATCTCTGCTTGGTATGCGACGGGGGTCCCCGCCAGGGTCCAGCTGCCTTCCCAGGCCATTCAAGTCGACCGCAGCAAAGGCTTTTTGTTGTTATTACCACCCTCCGCTATTAGCAGGGGCCGTTTTTGTCTTCCCAAATGGGAAAGTATCTTTTACTTTTCTCTTTTGACACTGACTATTTGGCCCAAAGCAGGGACCAATTAAACTAATTAATCCCTAGGCATTTTGCCGGTGGCGAGACCAAGCTCTTACCCTTCCAGTCGCTGCAGAGGGAGCAAGCGGACTCTCACATCCTGCGCGGCCCTGACCTCTGGGCCAGTCAGGGACCCCAAGACCCCAGGGCTTGGGCGCGGCCCTCAGCAGGCCTCTGGGGGATTCAGGGGTTCGGGTCCTGAGGCTTCCTGCCACCCCCCACCTGCCACACAGGGGACCCCAGGCCCTCCCGGCTCTCACCCCCCCTCCCCTCCAATACAAGCCCGCCTGCAGCTCCAGGGGGGATCGCTTCCCGCTTTCCTGCGCAATTAGCACTTTCCCTTAGAAGGGGGCGTACAGGACCCCAAATTCAGAAAGAGCCCAGTGCACTGAAAGGAGGTGCTCAAGGTGGAGCTCAGAGGCCCTTGGGGGCCCCGGGCGGCGAGGGGGTGCGAGGCTGCTCTTCTGGGCCTCTCAGCTCCTGCTGGACCGGTCCCTCGTCAAATGCATTTTCATCATGGACAACAGCAGACTTTCTCTGGCTCCGGCGGGGGAGAGCAGCTGTCCACACTGTTCATTCCGATACCATTCTGGCAATATTCAGATTGTTTTCTTCTCTTCCCTGCCGGCTCTGAAACCATCCATGGGGCAGTTGGATGCACGTGTCTGCACATGGCTTTCCAGAGTGGCGTCTTTGAGGAGCGCATACACCCTCTTCCAAGAGCCCTTTGCCGCGCGCGCTCCTCCCGGCCCCTCCCCCCGCCTCCCACCCCCGCTAACGGGCATGTTTCCGCGAACACTCAACGCGGAAAACACTCGATTTTGAATGTGTCTCTTTCATGGTGGCTTTCACATTTTTTTCATTGTGCATCTTGGCTGATCCAGGATTTTGAAATTCCCAGCAGCTGTTCCCAGGTTGGTTTTCAAAGTGTTTTGCACCTTGGACCTCACCCCCCCACACACCCCCCTAAAAAGAAGAAAACCAGAGGGCACCGGCCAGGGACCTGGAGCCTGTCTCTGAAAGCATTTTTCAGTAAAAGTTGCACGGTTTTGCCTCTGGTTTCCCCTTGCCGCTTGGAGCCCTAGCCTCACAGACCCAAGATTCGTTCCGAGCCTTGCACCCACAGTACATCTTGACAAGCACCAGGTTCCAGAACTTTGCACAACACTGACCACAAGCACTCAGGATATGTGAGTCTTCCGACACCCAGTCATTTCCTGGCCCAGAGGCCCCACCAGGACTCTGCACAATGCCCCCCCACCGCACTCTGGGTGTCTCTTCCTCCAAACTGAGTGTAGACCCAGGACCGGGTGCTCAGGGCCCCGGCCCTCCCAGACAGCCTCACCCTGCAACCCCTCCCTGGCCCCGCAGGCTGGTCTGAGAGGCTGCTTTCCAGCCAGCAAACAGCCTACACTCCACTTCTGGGCCTTTCCACTCGAGTTTCCTTCCAGCTGGCGGGGTCCCCGCTGCAGTCCCCCCTCCGCCCTGGGGCGGGGGTTGTCTCCTGGACCATATCACAGCACCATAAACTTCAGGGCTCAAAGCAACACCAATTTATGATCATATGGTGCTGGAAGTCAGTTGTCCAAGTGGCCTCACTGGGCTAAAATCCAAGTATCAGCAGGGCTAGTTCCTTCTGGGGGCTCTGGGGAGCTACCATCTCCCGGCCGTGTCCAGCTTCCAGAGGCATCCGCATTCCTCGTTCACAGCACCTCTCTCCATCTTCAAAGTGCATCATTACGACCTCTGCTTCCCTCATCACATCACCTTTCCTCTGACTCTGACCCCTTTATAAGGACCCTCGAGATTCCATTGGGTCCGCCGGAATCATCCCTCTCCCCACCTCACCATCCTCAGCCTAATCACGTGAGCACAGTCTCTCGGGGCCTTTACCCAGCCAACCCCAGTGCACAGCACCTGCCACAGTCCAGCTCACAGTGGATTCACTTCCAGATCCTGCTTGATTTCCCAAAGCAACGCGAGAAGTAACCGGACAGAAGTATCAACCCCGTGTCGCAGGTGGAAAGCAGAGATACACACAGCCGGACACGTCAGAGCGAGACAGGCAGAAAGGGGGTGCTCAGGGACCCTGCCAGGACTGCAGCCCATCGCTGCTCAGACAGCAGGCATCTGGGCCTCGAGGCAAATGGCCACAAGTGTGCAAGGACAGGTCAGCAATTCATTCCGGGGTATGGGTGCAGGTGGTTCATGGTCGAAATGGAGGATCTCACTTCTCTCCCCAGACCCACCTCTTGCCCATGGAGCTGCCTGAGGAAAGAGCACCAGACGAAGGGGCAGACAGACCCAGGCAACGCAGCGGCTCACACACACACAGGCACACACACAAACACACGCTTGTGAGCATCCTGAGCCTCAAATCCTACCTCACCATGGGCTATGAGCAAATCGGTGTGTGCACATTCCAAGCCCTGGGCCCCAGAGGAAGGAGCAGAGCATGTCCTCTGCCTCCTCTCCTCTGCTTGGCCCTGGCCAGAATGCAGCCAGGATGGAGGGAGCAGCTGCAGCCTCCTGAGACCATGAGGTCAGAGTTTCTTGTTGAGGAAAGAAGAGCAACAGGAGCTCAAGCATCCAGGCTTCTGACGTTGTGTTGTCTCCATATCGTCCTGAGCCTCGTGTGTTTGGACTGTAATGTGAGAAAGAAAGAAACTTCCATCATGTTTAAGCCACTCTCTGGGGGGTCTTTGTTCTAGCAGCACACCCTGATGGCATCCTGACTGGTGTAGATTCGGGTGCCCAGAAGGGACAGGTGCTGCTCCCATGGCTAAACCCCCGCAGTCTGGCCTCCATGGTCCAAGACACAGGTTTTGTGAGCTAGAAAGCTGTCGATGCTTGGACTGTGGAAATCTTCATAAAATCTTTCATAAAAGTGCTCCCACGGGTGCTTAGAAGGCAAACCACATCCGGATGGCCCCTGGAATTTTAGGACTGGGTTGAAACGCTCAGAATGTAGGTGTGTGGGAACTGCTACTCCCTGCCTTTGGGGAGTGATCTGGGAGAGTCACCGGATGGCTCTGAAGACAGTCTTGGTGGAAGAGAAGAGGCTGGTCTCAGGAGTTCTCCGCAGGCCGGGAGGGCCAGCCCCAGGGCCGTGCTCTGAATGAGGCGCTGTCTCCCTACCCAAGTCCATTGGTGCAGGCGACAGACAGCAAGGCAGTCGCTCTTGAATGAGCAGGATGGGCCGAGAACAGAACCCAACTTTATAAGAACAAAAAGCCAGGTCTGCCCAAGATCTTTAGGTGGGGTTACATGCACCATGGAAATAACCAGTTGTCAATAGACCAGAAATGTACTCGTTTTAGAGGGAATTGTATTCCCAAATAAGTCACAAGCCTGGCTTTCAAAAGCATGCTGTGTTTTGAAACCCCCCCCAAAAGAAATCCCCGGACACCCCAGGAATGTGGACATGAGGGTTGAGTGCATGCTCACTTCGGGTGTGGGCTTAGGGAGGACAGCGGGGCAGGGGCGCGCTCCCAGAGGACAGAGCCCGGACGGCGGAGGAGAGCCGGCAAGGTGTACGAGCGAGTAGAGGCAGGGCTGTCTGTGGCCGTGCTGGCCCCGCCGGGTGCGGCCGCGGTACTGCCGGAGCGACTGTTCGCTGTCCCTTCTGCTTTGCACCAAAGGCACGTTTTTACAGCAATCGGACTACTCCTGCACGGCCCCGGGCTCCCAGGGGCTGCAGACCACCTGTACTCTCCATCTGCAGTCCACAGCTCCCGGATCGGGAGGGGCCACATCAGCCTTGGTGTGCCTCACACGCAGGTCCCAGATGCGGCCGGACACAGTGCCTGGAAGGGGCTTCAGGGCTGTGGCTGCTGGAAGGGGCTGAGTGTGCTCAGAGCGCAGAAGGCAGAGTTTGCAGGAATCACGTGGCCCAGAGGGCTGCACTGTGGCCTAGACAGCAGGCCGTCCCCCAGGCCATTTGCCCTCCCTTTCCCTCCGAGCAGCAGAGTCCTTCAAGTTCGAGCTCGACGCAGAGCCGCCACCTGCAATGATGCTCCCTGTCTCCCTCACGGCGCCCTGCGGCCTTGTGACCGACTTCCGGCTGATGGGGCGGGAGCAAAGGCACGCGTGTGGCTTCCCGGGGGGATGGGCCATGCACCCCGCTCTCGTCTCTCCCTGGCTGCACTGCGGGTCTGTGGAGGCAGGCCCGAGCTTCCTGAGCTACCAGGGAGAAGGTGCATGAAGGCCGCAGACCAGGCGGTAGAAGCAGCCTGTGCCCCAGACGCCGGGAGCCACCACCCGCCCCACACGGCTCGTGACGCAGGACAGGGAAAGAGGCTTCTAGGCCCCGCTCACAGGGATGCTGGGATCCTTGTCACAGCTGCCAGCCCTGTGCCCTAACTTACATAGCTGCAGGGTCTGCGCGTGGGCCCCAAAGCGGAGGCTGCGAGGGGAGGGGGCCTCGCTAGCTGTTTGGTTTTGTCTTCCTACCCAGGAACGGGCAGCTGTGTGGTTCTCAGTCGCCCTCAGGGAAGGGCCACGCCGTCGGTCGCCACAGCATTGCAGATGGTACTGAGCCTAGCACGACTCAGCCATCAGCAGGGTGAAGGGAGGGTCCGGGAGATACTGCGCTCGCTGCGTGTCCTCGGGGGACTGGTCATCTGTGTCCCCGTGCGGTCGTCTATAGAAGTGGAGATGGCAATCCGCGTGGCCTCCCTCGGCTGTTGGGGTTCGGCGAAGTGAGGCAGGTAGAACCTGGCCCTCGGCCGGCTCTCAGTGATGTCGCCTCCTGCCTTCCGACCCCGGTGCTCGGAGTCCGGGGACCCCGAGCAGAAGGCAGGTATGATGCGGCCCATCCAGGAGACCCAAGCGCAGCCCATGTAGCTCAGGAGGGAGAGCCAGTGTGAGACCCCTGGAGGAGCCCCATGGGGGCCACAGGAGAGGGGCTGAAGCACGTGGCGTCCATGGCGGGGACAACACGGGTGGCCTGAGGTCAGCTAGAGGGCGTCCACTTCCTTGGGTGGGAGGAGGGGAGGTCTCTGGCCCAGCCCTGGAGAGCTATGACCTTGGGAAGGGAAGGACGATGCAGACAGGTCATGGGGGCAGCACGGAGGCCGGTGAGGTCCCGCCCCCCAGGCGCACCCAGATCCTCCCGCCCTGGGCTGCACCTCAGCAGGGTCCCGGCTGGGCTGCAAGCTTTGGAGGAGCAGGGATGCATCTGAGGCCTCCATCCCTCCTCTGGGGTCTTTGTCCCTTCAGCGGCCTCCTATCTCCCTGCCACCACGCATGGCTAGAGGACCTTCTCTGCGCCACGGGGTAGGTGCCTAGTGAGTGTTTGGTGGGTGAGGGCCTGGCACACAGTAGGAGCACAGTCCATGTCTGAGGAATGAACACAGTGGGCGCTCAGCTGAGTAGGTGCTTTCACTTCGGCCAAATCGGCCCTTGGTCTCCTGCCCAGAGTGGGTCTGGGGGCTCCCAGGCCTGACCCACTGTGCACTCACCCCTGGGAGACCTCGGTCACCTGGCTTCTCCCTGCCCACCTCTGCCTCGATCGGGGTGTCCTCAGGGGACCCCGAGAAGCGGGTGCCACAGAACTGGGAGGCAGTGTTCCTTTCTGTCTTCACATCGGGCTAAGACTCAAAACAAAACTGTCAGATTTCAGAACATTTCACAGCGGCAAAAATAACTGCACTTGGGGAAAAAACACGCAGACACTTCTCAAAGTCATCTAGTCGCTTCAACAATGTGCCAAAAGCTTCTGGAATTGACAGGTTCGGCTTGCCACGCACCAACTGTGCCTACCTCGTCTCCTGAGGCCCCCGAGGCCCCCGAGACCCCCGCGTGCTGAAACCTCGGCACCCAGGGGGCAGCGGGGGAGACGCGCAGAGCCACCTTTGTCTGCCCCTGCTGAGTGCCAGTCCAAACGCCGTGCCCAGAATTCACAAGCCGCAGATGCCAAATCGGAGGGGACAGAGGCAGGGCAGGGAGGAGAAAGGCCTCGCTGGGAAGGTACCTGATGATGTGCGGCGCACTCGCTATTGACTAGCTCACTAGCTCCTCACAACCACCCTGCAGAAAGGTCTCCCCGTTTCAGAGGTGGGCACTGACGCACAGAGACGTCCCTCAGGTCAGGGGCGAGCCATCCTCTCCTGGGAAGGAGTCCCGGTTGTCCTCCAGTCCCCTCTCCCCTCTTCCATAGCAATGCTAAAGATAGCCAGGCACACATGGTCCAGACAAAAACAAGGTTTCCAGCCTCCTTGACAGCCAGGTGGGGCCACATAACGAAGCCTGGTCGATGGGTACAAGCAGGAGGACTCTGTCTAACTTCCTGGTTGAGCTCTCCCCTCCCTCTGGGATGGCAGGAGCTCGGGCAGCCACCTTAGACCCATGAGGACAGCAGAGCCGTGAGACAGAAGGAGCCTGGGCTGCCAACACCATGGAGCTGCCATGGGGGCCTGGACCACGTCCGCTGGCTCCTGAGGCAAAAGAGGAGGAACGCCTACCCTAGTTAAGCACCTGGCAACAGGTTGGCGAAGCCAGCTATTCCTGTGGTTCTGCCTCAGGAGACCAACCAGGGGGGCCTTAGAGATGCTGAGGAGCCTGGATCTTATCCCGGGGGTGCGGAGCCAGCAGAGAGGAGGGCTCTAAGCAGGGCAGTGATCTGATCCCACTCATGTCTTCCAAACATCTACACGGATTGCAGCCGGTAGTTTGGCCTCTGAAGTCTGGGAGGTGACGGGGCTCAGACCAGGGTGGTGGTGGAGAGAGGGCGGGGAGGTGGATAGATCCAGGACACATCCCAGAGGAGGGAGGGCACACTGGAGAGGAGACGTGGGGCACCCCACACTTGCCCCGAGCAGCTGGGGACGACAGACGCCAGCTCAGCGGGGCCGCTCCAGGTCTCAGCTCAGGGGGTGAAGTCTGAGGCGCCCGTGAGGTGTCCAAGGGAGACGTCCAGCAGGCAGGCCGGGATTTCGGAAGGTGGCGTGGAGGCATAAGCGGGGGATTTGCCAGCTGGAAGTTAGTAGTAAATGCCAGGGAGGACATGAGGTCAGTGAAGAAGGGGGTCATTGGGGTGGTGGAGAGGGTCCTCAGTAGAGCTTGGGGAAAGCAGTCAGGGGGGCAAGGGGAAGCCATGCAAGGGTGGGCTCCAGAAGCCCTGGGAGGGAGCTTCAGCACAGCCCGCGGACCCTTCCAGAGGGGACCGGCCGTGCATCTCCCTACAGAGTGGCCTCCGGAACTGCTGAGACAGTGACCGCTGGGGAAGGAGGGAGCGGCGGTCAGACGGCAGAGGATTCGGGAGAGGGGTTTCAGCGGGGTTCCTGCTCTGCAGACGTTTTCCCTGAGACAGAGGGGCTGCAGGAGGGAGTGGGTCCCGGGGTGGAGCCCCACGGAGCCTGGGGTGCCTACACCAGGGAGCTGGTACAGCACTCGGTGTTTTTCCAAGTCCCTGGGTTTTTGTTTTTGTTTTGTTTTGTTTTGTTTTGCCATCCTCTGATCCAGACTGATTTTTACCAAACATTGCTCTTAAATGCAATCCTTAATCGTCTCGCTTTTTAAAACTTGCTTTTTTTTCTAGGCAATATTCTCAGTGAAGTCGCAGATTTGATGGGTTAACTTTTTTGCTAATACACCAAATACACCAAATACACAGCTATGGAAAAGGTCCATCTGTGCATCTTTAAGACGGTCTTGGGACCCACCCTGTCTAGCACGCTTTTGACACTGAGATGGGAGGAGGACCATGGGGTTGTCCCTGGTGTCAGGTGACCCAGGGCCAACCCCGCCTCACCTATCACCAGCAGGGTGTGACCTCAGGCAAGTTAAACCTCCATAAACTGGAGACAACCCTCGTCTATCTCAAGAGAGGGCATGAGGAGGGAGAGAAATCATCCGCCCAGAGCCCTTAGCAGAGAGTTGGCACTCAGGCCAAGAGGCGCTGGGCACGGATGGTCACCGGGACTGTTGATGAGGGTGCAGTTGAGCCAAGATCCCATGGGACTTCCTGGTGCCTGTGCCCAGCCCGCCTCACTCTGGCCAGGCTCTGCAAGGGTTGGAATATATTCCAGCGAGGCTCTGGAATACATTACACCCCAGGAGCCAAACATGAGCAGAGGAGAAGCCCACATGCACGCCAGTCTATGCCATCCCCACCACCAGTGACATCTGCCTCTCTGAGGACCCACCAGGGAAGGATGCTCAGGACTGCGGACAGACCCGGCCTGGGAGGGCAGTGGGTAAACTGCTCGGCACATAGGCTGGAAACACACCATCCCGCCCATTTTTCACCATTTTTCAATGTGGTTCTCTCTGAGCTACCAGGAGCTGCAAATAAAACTTCACTCTTCCTTTCTGGAGCTGCCTCCTAAATTCTATCCTTGTACAGGTGGGAAACCGAGGCAGAGAGAGTGATGAAATTTCAGAACAGGACAGAACTCGGAAGAACGAGTCCAGGGATGCCTGGGTGGCTCCGTCGTTAAGCGTCTGCCTTCGGCTCAGGTCATGATCTCAGGGTCCTGGGATCGAGCCCCGCTTCGGGCTCCCTGCTCAGCGGGCAGTCTGCTTCTCCCTCTCCTGCTCCCCCTCCCTCTGCTCGTGCTCTCTCCCCCTCAAATAAATAAATAAAATCTTTTTTTAAAAAAAGAACAGCCAGTCCAACCTGCTCCTGCCTACGGAAAGCTTAGCCCCGCGGGCCAGGGACTCAGCGCCATCCCCCAGCAGTGAAGAGGTTGGTGGCCTCTCTCTCGCCACCACAGGCTCAGGGAACCGTTGTCCTGGGGACTTTTCTCCCCAGGTAATACCCTGTCGTCACATAAAAGGGAGCACTGCAGGCCTCACCTCTCTCTTCTCTGCCAAGATAACAACTCGTTCCACGGAAGCCGGGCACTCAGGCTGGGAGGTGGCTGTCCACGCAGGGCAGAGGCCAGCTGAGTTCGGGAGCAGAGCCGGGACCGAGCTGGGCCAACAGGTGCCGAGCCCTCGGCAAAGGGCACCCCGTCCTGTGTGCCTCCCCCACCCCCCACACCAGAGCCGCACCAAGCCCACGGCTCCCCGAGGGCCCGGCTCTCTACACAGATAAGGAGTGTCTGCGATTAGCGTGCGGTCATTTGCCCCAGGACACCTGGCTCTCTGGAGCCGGGGACACCCCTCTGCCCTCTAGGGCCTCTCTAGGCCTGTGGGGCAAAGGTGAGCCCCCACCCAGCCCTGTTTCAATTCCTTCAAATTATAAACTCACAGGGTCTAAAGAGCAGACCCAAACATACCTCTATAAAAATGTGTTTGAAAAGAACATTCTCTACTCATGCTGGCCCTCTGCCTGCTTCCACTTTGGGGTTCTGGGCAGACTTTTAGAAGCAAACCTCTCACCAATTACCGAGAGCAAAACAACTCCCAGAAGATCTCAGCGGGTGCCAAGCAGAGCAAGCAACAAGCCCCTTTTGCAGAGAGTTTCCGCTTGGCCTCTAGAAATCCCAAAAGATGCACATCATGTTGGCTCTGGCCATGTCCATAGCTGACCCAGTCCCCTCTAGCCCGGGCCCCCTCCCGCTCCTGGCCCCAGCCATCTCTTGCCTTCCCCCTCAGCTCCTGGACCAGGGGGAGCCCCTCAGCTGTCAGCAGCCGAGCCTGAGCACCCTGGACCACCAACGCATGGGTCCAGAAGCTCCAGACAGAAAAGGGCGCGGTAGCCAGCTTGGGCTCCTGGGACCCACCCTCTAAGGTGCAGTCACCCCCCTCCCCGCACCATCACTGCAGGTCCTTGGCTTCTGAGCAACACCGGCCAGAACTCATTTCTATGCCACACAAGGATGCTGAACATTCTGGGGCGAGGTCTTGTACCTTGGCGGTCTGACGCTGCCAAGGAGAGGGGGGTTCCGGGAGGCCCGTCTCTCCTCCTCTCCCGCCACCCTGTTGTGGGTCACTAAAGGGAAAAGCAGGAGGAAGGACCTTCAGATGTGCTCTGCTCACGGCCAGGGCCAGGGAAGTGGGCCTCGCCGTGTCCCGGAATGATCCCAATACGCTCCGAGCTGGGCCTTTCAGGAGCAGATTGGAAAATCCCCCGGAGCGGGTGGGGCCTTACCAGCTGCTTGGGAAAATGTCTTTTCAGAGCTTAAGGGCGGCATCTCCTTGCTTCCCTCTCATTCAGGCTGCAGGCCGCATAGCCCTGTGCTGCGGGCCGGAGGCTGGGGCCCCGGAGAGGAACCCAGCCCAGCCCCCAGTCTTGTCAGAGGAGCCTCCACCCAGAGCAGGGGACAGTCCTGATGGGAGACCGCAGCAATCATGCAGGATAACTAGGGGCCATGCACAGGGTGCAGGCTTGAAGGAGGGAAGGGGTCAGGGAAGGCTTCCCGGAGGAGGCAGCTCCTGAGGACCAAGTGGGAGTTAACCAGAAAACAAGTGGGGGAAAGGCATCCCCAGGGGGTGAAAGCAAAGGTGCAAAGACCCCAGGTGGAAGCAGAAGCAGCCTGTGAGCAAAGCTATGACAGACCTTATGCACTGGTGAGGACAAGAGCAGAGGGGCGCCCAGTGGAGAGGTACGTTGGGTGGACTCAGGGCCAGTCCAGAGGGGGCCTCTGTGCCACATGAAGGAGTATGGGCTTCATTTGGAGAGCAGTGAGGAGCCATGGAGGGCTTTAAGCTGGTGATGACCCAGCCTGGGTTTATGTCCCGGAAAGTCCACTCTTGTGGCTGCCTGGCATAGGGCAGCATGAAGGGAGGCAAGCGGTGGGGATGCGGTTGGGGGGACTAGGACTGTCCTTTCTGGATCCACAGCAGTATATTCCCAGCCCTCCCTGCCCCTGAGCCCCTTCTCCAGCCTCAGAGTCCTTCAAACTTGCCATGATTTCCCTACCTCTGAGCCTTTGCATATGCTGTTCCCTCTGCCTGGTGTGTCCTCTGCCTTCTACCTGAAGAACATGTGCTCAGGAGCAGCCAGGGCCCATCCTGCTGTGCCTCCCTGTCCACCCCTCTTCTGGGAAGAATCTGTTGCTCCTTTAGACGGTTCCAGCAGAGACCTGGCCATGCCCCAGCTGTGATAATCCTCTGGTCAGGAGGCGACCTCCCCACCAGACTAGAAGCCCATTGGGGGCAGGGATGTGCTTTGTGTCCCTTTGGATCCTAAGTCCTCAAGCAGGGCAGGGGGTGGGCTCTTGGGAAGGGCCTGGAAGGCTGGCCCAGGTCCTGGAAGACCTGGTCCTGAGGTCCCCTTGAGGCCGGTGACTGCAGCCCCAGGTCACCCCTGAGCAGTCCATCCTCACGCTGGTGAGCTCAGTTTGCGTGCCCTGCATTTCTCAGTGTGGGGTGGCAGGGACCAGCTGGGTTGTTGTCAAACCATTTCCCCTCCCCCTGGCAATCCAAAGCTCAGCACTGTGCTGAGTTCTGTCCAGTGCAACGTGAGAACCCACCCCTTCCAGCCTGGCCCCAGCAGTCGCCCGATCTGTCTTATTCTTGCTGTCCCTTGCTTGCTGGCTGGATGGAGAAGTTTCAGTGGGAGGCCCCAGGGCCCTGGGAACAATAAGAATAGGTACCATGAGGTGCCTCCCAGCTTCCCCACGGGAAGGAGAACATCTTCCCCAGCCTCTGGATGTGCCCCAAGTGTCAGCTGTCGCTGAATAGGGCTCCCTCGCTGGGATCATGCCCCTCCTCAGGGTGGCCCATATCCAGCGACCCATCACCAGGGGCTATACACGGCCAAGCCATGCACCCCAACCTGAGACAAATCTGAACGGCCATCCCAGCCTTGGACCTTCTCAGGGCTCCTCTGAGGACCCCACTAGGACAGCAGCTCCCTCTGCCAGGTGGGCTTCCTGTCCTTCCTGTCCCCAGTTACTGACCCAGAGCACCCCCACACGCTCTCCATGAGAGTAGACGTCACGACACCCGTTCTGCCCCAGAGGAGTGGAAGGGTATTGATGGAGTGTCCTTACATGGGAAAAGGAGAACGCCCAGGTGTGGGAGGCTACTGGACACAGGATTCGAGTGGACACTCTAAAGACTGAATGACTCCAATGGGGGAATGAGGCCGATGGGGGCCAGGTTGTAAGTGGCATCCTGACCCAGGTGGAGCTCCCTGGGTCTGTGGGCCCCCCTGTCCCCCCAGTGGTTATTTCCCTGGTTCTTCAATGAATAATTCAAATAGACTGATTTGGTAGTTGGTAGAAGCTCCACTGGGCCAAAAAAGGAAACCAAGATCAGTATCGCACACGGAGCAATGGCACAAATGAACATCTAAAGGCCTAAAGGATGCGGGGCCGTGGTCCAATGTATCTCCATTCAGCTTGCCTGTCTGACCCCAGGAGAGTCTGGTGATGGGTCTTGGATGGTGGCAGTGGATTAGCACAAGCTCGGCGAGGTAGTTGGCCCAGTTGCGAGCATTGTGCCAAATACGGTCTTCGTTAGCCCCGATGAATGCGGCCTCGGGGCCTTGGGACAGAGCTATAGCTCTCCTCATCCCTGTAAGAAGAGGATCCAAAACAGTTTGTAGTGATTTGCAGTGAACAATAATATAGTTGGTCCTGCACCTGGGCTCCATCCGCTCTCTCTTCTCTGTCCCCTTCTGGCTGCAAGTCTCTGCCATATTGCCGGCTAGACGTCCCCTAGAACGTGATGTCAGTCCGCTATCACAATAACACCAAGCAAATCAAACTGCACGAATGCACTGGGGGCCTTATGTCCAGAGGGTGAGAAGCAAGCCCTTTGAAAACCCACGGGCCTGCTGCACCCGTGACGTGACGGGCGTGGGCACATAACAGCCAGGAGGGCAGAGGTGAAGGTGGTCCACCAGGTGAGTCCCCACGTTCCCTGGCTGGTCTAGTCAATGCCATTGCTGAATGTCCAACCTGCCCGCAATAAGGATCCATGGTGAGTCCCCAGGAGAGAAGCATTCCTACAGGAAACCAATCAGCCTCCTAGAAGCAAGTCAACTACACTGGACGTTTTCCATCCTGGAAGAGGCGATGATGAATTTCGACAGGAACAGAGAAATATGATGGGTGCGGTTTGCCTTTTCTTGCCACGGGGCCTCCGTGAGCACCACCATCGGAGAGCTCACCGAGTATTCAGTCCACCAACATGGGATCCCATGTAATGTCATGTCAGACCAAGGACCCACTTTACAGAAAAGACGGTGCTGGAGTGGGCCTGTGGCAGTAGGGTCGGCCGTTCACGCTGCAGATCATGGTGCTAGGAGGCTGCCACCCCGACAGAGGGATGGGAGGGCCTGTCCAGGGCAGACTTGAAGCACACGCTCAGGGCAGCGCCTTGCAAGGATGGGGCGTGGTCCTCGCGACGCAGCCACATGCTCAGTCAGTGACCTTTGTATTGTTTTGTGTCCCCAGTGGGTAGAATATATGGGTCCAGGAATTAAGAGGTGGGGGCAGGCGTGGCCACATTTACTGTCTCCCAGCGACAGATTTGGGGAATCTATGCTTCCTGGCCCTGCAATTCAGGGCTCTGTTAGAGCTGTCCCCTGTCCCCCCGTGCACGCAGTAGGAGTTTGACAGAACCATAAGCTGCAGCCGATGCCACACTTTGGCTCCTTGTGCCAAATGACCAGCCAGGAAGAAGAGGCATAGCCCTCCTCACAGCTCAGCCTCCTACCTTCCCTTCCACAGGCGATCCCAAGCCCACTCCCCACCCGCCAGAGTGTCTGAGTGACCCCACGGAGCGCAGCACCGTGCCCTGCCCACCTGCATGGCCTCCGACGTGAGTGAGCCGGGAGAAAGCTGTGCTCTGCTGAGCTGGGGACGAGGAGGAGGTTGGTGGCTGTAGCAGCGAGCCTACCCTGACTCCCTTCTGGAGGAACGAGTGACTAACCCAGTAAGCGAATGAATGCCTTGGGACGACTCGTGCCCGGCAGAGCAGGTCCCGGGCAGGTGAAGAGCAGGGTCCTCTCTGCCCCTGTGGGAGCCTCCGGGCTGCTGCAACGCCTTGGCGGTGAGTTCTCAGCCCCCCAGCCCCGGAGCTCTGGCTGCGGCCGTCGGCTGGAACAGGTGCTCAGGAGCGAGGGATGAGGGGATCCAGCCTCTGTCTGTGCCTTTCCCCGCCTGAGCTGGCCCCCGCCTTCCTCCCCCACGCCTGCTGTGTGGGAGCCTCTCCTCTGGGCGTCCGGCACACACCCACCCACGAGTGGGGGCCGACGCAGGCCGCCCCCCCACCTGACAACTGTTCAAGGGCACTGTGGGTCTGGGGTCTGTCTCTCCCACCAAGAGCGGGAGCCCTGAGAGCAGGGGTTGTGGCAGATGCACCTCTGGGTCCTCAGCACCCAGGACAGGGCAAGGCACTCGGGGAACAGGAGGAATCCAGAAAGCCTCAGTTTCCCCATCTGTGTCCCTGTGCCCTCAAGCAACACACCTCTCAGGTTACACACCCAGGGTCTAGGATCCCCCAGGGATTGGTCGGGGCCAGGATGTCCTGCCCCAGGGCCTGGGGAAATGCCTGTAGATTTGGGGAAGGCATGCATAGGAGCAGTTGGGAGACCCCAGCCAGGCCCCCTGGGAGCCAAGGTCCTATGCCCGCTGCCCGCCCTCCAGCCAAAACCCTGGTCACGCCCGTGACCCAGACATGCCACCCTAGCCTATTGTACAAGATGACACCAGTTACAAAGGTGGGTCTCCCTGGTACCCCCGGGCCCCGTCCAGCCCCACTGCCCCCAGTAGCTGGATTTCCTCCCTCCAAGTCATCGAGACGCAAAGTCACTGCCCGGGGCTGGTGAGCTGGGCAGCTCCTCACCAGCGTCCAAGGCGCACGCTGCATAAACATTCCTGCTGCTAATGAGGCCTTCCAGTGAGGCTGCTCCCAGCAGACCCCGGCTTCCTGCTCCTCCTGCCTTCATGTGGGAACAGGGGCATCCCGGACACATACTTGTCAGGGAGAGGTTGGAGTCATGGTGGTCAGGCCCCCACCCAGCAAGCCCACACCGAGCGCCCGCTGTCTGCCAGGCCCCGGGCCGGGTGCAGGGGTGACAGGCCAAGAAGCACAGGCTCGGAGTGGGGGCGGCCCGCACCAAGTCATAGAGCTGGGGGACCACGGCAGTGGGGCCCAAACTCAGGCCTGGCTGCTGTCCACCTTCCCTCCCTGCAGGAGACCCTGCAGGCCATGACTTTGGAATGAAGCAAAGGACCTATGCCCCATCTCCATCTGCAGCTTTGATTCTGCTGGGAAAAAACTCTAAACCCTAAATTTCCTTCATCTGCCTCAGGACCCCAGCCTGGCAGATGGCGTGGGGACCCCGGCTATGTCATGCACAGCTTCAGGGGTCCCGAGCAGGGGCCTTCGCCTCTCTGAGCCTCGGTACCCCATCCTTGGAGGGTCATCAAGGTCCTGGTGCACGAAAGCATCAATAGACACCCCACATGGACAGAATCTTTCTCCAAATAGCACCCTGTTTGCTGAGTGAATTGGAAGGGCCTGGAGAGGAGGCAAGGGGCAAGTCTGGGGTAGCAGCTGGGACCCAGCCCATGGAAGGAGGGGCCCTCTCGATCAGAGCACGCGCTCTGAAAGGTGCCAAGCTCTCCAGCTCTGAGCTGAGAGCCCCCAGCGAAGGGAGGGGGGTGGGCACCAAGGCCCCTGGGAGAGCCCCACTGAGCCCCAGGCCCCCGCTGGGACTGTTTGCTCCGGCTCCCAGAGGTGACAATTTGGAGGGGGCTGAGCGCTCTGGACCCAGCTGCCCACCCCTACCGACCGAGCCACCCTTTCCTCGCCTCTAGCCCTTTCTGTGTCCAAATACCACTTCTTGTGTGGAGTGACGGTAACAGTAGACAGTAGCTGCTGTTCTGTTTTTGTTTTCAATGTTCTTACTTGGCAAATCTCAAGTTGGCACCCTATGACAGGAACTAAAGTTGATTTTTGAAATTTTAATTGTTTGCGAAATCCACAGGCCCAGGACTTTGGAGGAATCTCTTGTTTGATTCTCCCAACACCGCCACAGGGCTCATCGCACCCATTTTACAGATGAGGGGTGGGTGGGAGAAGACTTGCCCAAGATCTCAGCCTGTAGGCTGGGGCGGGGGAGGGGGGAGCCTTGAACCTGGCTGACCAGCCTGCCCCCTCCCTGACCCAGGCCCCTCTCCTCCACGGTCCTGCTCCACCAGCAGAGGAAGAAGGGGTCCTTCTCCAGTCCTGGCATCGTCCCTACCCAGGGATCCTTCTTCCCCGGCCCCCCCTTAGCCTGAGGCCACCCCAGGAAGCCCCACTCCCACCTTCTCCCAGCCAACTAAACAACCAGGGCTCCCTGGAACTGCCTCACTGTCCAGACTCACCCCTCCTGGCCCCGCCGGCCCGTGAGCCTCCCCCCAGAACCAGGCTCGGGCCCACGGCCATGGGGGCTTGGCCTGGGCTGGTGCCGCAGGGGGTCCCAGGCCACCCCGCCTGGGCCGCCAGCAGACTTCTGTCCTGAAATGGCTCGTACCGAAGACCCAACTGCAGTTTCTCAATGACAATGAGGACGCGTTGTTTTCGGTGGCCAGGGGCCAAGGGCTCTGACTGTGGTCTTGCCTCGCCTGCTGGGAGAGACATCTGGGAAGGGGGCGTGGCTGCACCAGCCCCCCCTGGGCAGCCGCGTCCTCAGCGATCACTGCCCTCGGGGCGAGCTGGCCCCGGTCACGCTGCCCTCCCTGCAGGCTGCTCCAATAAACACCCAACTCCACAGGTTGGCATCCGAGGCCCCGGCACGTCCCTCCCACCTGATTTCCCACGCCCCCCTGCCATGCAAGTCAGCATAGCCCATCCTTTCCCTTGTTCATGCTGTTCCCGGAGCCTGCGTGCCTCACTTCCCGCCTGGCCCATCAGATCTGCAAACCCCCTGCCCAGTCCCGGTGCCCACTGCCGCGGCGGCACCGCCTCCCCCCTGATGCCCTCCGGGGGCCCCTGGGACTTCTCTTCGTGCTCTGAGTCCCCGTGGCCCTTTCTCAGAGCCCTGGTGTTTTCACCAGTAAAACAGGCGCGGTAGGAGTACCTAGCTCAGCAGGTGGGGCGAGGACTGAGAAAATGAGACCGTGCGCGTCAATCCCAGGCACTCACACTCAGCAGCTGCTCAATAAATGGTGGATTGTTTACTGTCATTGTTACTGTGCTGCCCCACGAGGGCTGGTCTTCCCCGGAGCTCTCTCTGCACCTGCCGGCCTCCCCCTCTCTACCCTCCCTGAGCAATGCCACCCACTCCCACGGCCTCAGCCACCACCCGCAGCTGTCCCCAGGGGCCACCCTGGGCTCTGCACTGGCGTGTCCACCTGGAGGACCCTCAGGGTCTGGCACCAACACTGCCACGTTCCCCACCTCTTCCTGTCCCGGCGGACTCTGCTGGTTAGGTGCTAGAAGATCATTTCCAGTCCCACTCTTAGCATGAAATCCTGTACTGTTTAAGAATGCCTTTGGCTGCAAATACTAGAAGGCACAGTGAACGGTGACCTAACCAAAGAGGGGCTCGTTTTTCTGGCATAACGAGGGGTCTGCAGTGAGTGGCTGCCGGCTGTGGTTCGACAGCCCCAGGCCGGCCCCTAATGATTGCGCGTCACATGGACCTCATTGTTGCAAAATGGCTACCCGTGCTCCAACCCCTCGAACAATGTCCAAAGGCACAGGGAGGGCATTCCTCTTCACATACCTTCTCTTATCAAGGAGGACAAAACCTTTCCCAGAAGCTTCCAGTAAACGTCCCCTTGCATCTCGCCGGACAGACCTGGCTCCTCGGAGGGGCCGCCCCTGCTGCAAGGGAGCCTGGGAGGGCCGCTTGCTACCACCGCCAAGCACCCAGGCACCGGGTAGAAACCTGGACTCCTCTCTCTGCTGCCCTGACCTCCCACAGCCCTGCACCCCGCCTCTCCGCCCTCCTCCCGCCCACCCCTCCCTGCTCAGCACTGGGCTCCCTCGTCTTCCCTGTCCTCACCCCACTGAACAAGCAGAGTGATATTTTAAAATCCAAACCTTTCCACGACTCCCGACTCCTCTAGGAAACGCTCGAGCTCCTTCACGTGTCCCCCAGGGCCTCCTGACCCGGCCCTGGCTACCTTTCTAAATGTTCCTCCCACCATTTGCCAATAACCTGCAGGCTTACTGAGGATTCCCCAGATGGACCCTGGCCGGGCATGAGTGTGAGTGAGCCCACGTGGTTTTGGTGGGCGGGGATCCCAGGACACCAGGACGGCTGGGGAGGTCAGCAGGGCGGGGAAGGAGCCCATGGAGGGTGACTGCTGGGGGAATACGCCCGGAACTCTGGTGCCCCGTCTGAAGGGCAAGGAGCCAGTGCTGAGGTCTGCTTCTGCGCTGGACAGGGTGGGCCTCAATCGTCCGGAACTTCTGGGCTGAACTGCTCCCTCGGGCAAAGTGATACAGGCTCTGGGAACGGACCCTGGGACCTGTTCCACACAAGGAGGCAGGAGGGCGAGCAGGCCCAGGGCAGCAGGCTCCCTCCCTGAGCCCAGCACACCTGCCTCCTTTCAGGAATCCCATCCCCACGGTTCCTGCCCCAGGGCTTTCCACAAGCCTTTCTGGGGGCTCCCCTCCCTCCCACACACCCACCTTAGCACCCAGCCAGGCCCAGCCAGCCTCACTCTGGCTCAGGGACAAAGAGCTCCATACTTTCCCAAGTGGAACCCATCCTCCCCCCGGCCCTTGCCCAGTTCTGGCTTGAATGTGGGATCCGCCTGCATCCCCTACCCTTGCTGGGGCATCCCCGACCCCTGAAAGTGGACGCAGGAGGGCAGAGGGAGAACACTGCTCCCCACCCCCCGTGGGCAACTTCCGCAGGCCGCAGAGTTGGGATGCTGCTGGGGGCTGGAGACAGGGGGAGGCCGCGGCTGAGCAGGGTGGGAGGAAGAGAGCCCAGACTGCCCACCCAGCCTCTGCGGCAGGATACCACAGCCCTAGCCAGGAAGGAGCCAGGTCTTCAGAGCTACCAGGCCTGAGACCAAATCCTCCATCGCCACAGAACGCGGCTGCAGTGTGGACAAGCCACTTCACCTCTGGGGCCTCAATCTCCCCATCAGGAGAATGGGCACCATCACACCCGCGTCACAGCCCGGCTCTGAGGAAGGCACGTGGTGTGTGCGCACTCAGGAGGCCGTGGCAATGGCAGGCAGAGCCTGACCTGGTCCCAGGTCCCAGGTCCCAGGTCCCAGGGCGGGCTAATAGGGGAGAGCCTGCCCAGCCTCCCCCTCAGGTTCCCCCCAGCTGCCCCTGGAGGCTCTGCCTCCCTTCTCATCCTGGGAGGCCCAGCCCCAAAGCCACCTCTATCAAGAGCCAGACGGGGGGCAGCTTCCTGCCCAGGCCCCTCTACTCTGTGCAGCTGAGTCTCAGGGCTGCAAAGGTCTGTGTCCTCGCCCATCACCCCACCAGACCACCAGCCCCACCAGGCAGGCCTGAGCCTCCCCCGGGCCTACAGGGGCTCCCTCCTCCTGGGCTCCCAGCTGCACCCTGCTCTCCGTCCAGGCCCTGGGGACTCCTCTCTCAGGCCTCACCCTGCAGGCAGCCCCAGCTCACGGTCAAGGCACAGGCCAAGGCCAGAGCCAGGGAGTGCCCAGGCTGCAGGGGTCAGGCAGCAGGGCCTGGGGGTGTGGTGGGGGGTGTGTCTATGATCAGGCGGCCTGGAGCTTTGCAGTTCGTCCTTTGGGGGCATTCCTCAAATTCCCTCTCATCTCCCTGCTGCTGTAGGGTGGAATCCAAGATGGGACGTCCTTTAGAGGCCATCTGGAGGCGGGAAGGTGGAGGCCCAGAGAGGCACAGATGTTTCTGAGGTGGCACAGCGAGCTCACGCTGGAGCCAAGCACAGAGCCTGGGCTTTGTGCCTCCCAGGCCAGGAGGCCTCCTCACCCCCACTTCACCTGGCAGCCTCTGTGAGCAGAACCTGGGCTGTGGGAAGGAGGCAGGAGCTAGGGGCTGAGCCTTGAAGCCACGTCCCTTCACCAAGCCTCAGTCTCCCCCTCAGAAAGTGGCCCCTGAGGGCTCCTGGGAGACCGCTACAGTGCACACGACAGAGGAGGGTCAGTTGGAAAGGGCATCTGTGGCCTGAGTGCCCTATGATGGGAGAGAAGACCCCCACCTCCCCCACCCCGTCGGCTCCAGCCTGTCCACCAGGCCTCTGAACTCTGGGTGATGGGCAAGCAGGTGGGGCCCACCCTAGAAGCAGAGAAAGGGTGGCAGGCATGAGCTACCAAGACCCTCACCACCCCCGAGTCCCTCCCCCTGACCCACCCCCATTCCCTGGGGTCGAAGGGCTGATAGGGGTCCAATCCTGGTGGTGATGTCCCTGGCCGGGTGGTGCCCGTGTGTGGGTGTGGGGTGGCTGCCAGCTCTCCGGCTGTCTCACTAATTGTATCCTGGGGTGTGGTCCACTGTGGGCACCGGAGCCCACGAAGAGATGGCGGGGGCAGTGACTTGGGCGGAGGCGAGGCCGGGAAAGCCCCAGGCGGGAGGGCTGGGTCGGTGACAGGCGGCCCAGCGCCCAGGCTGAGGACAGGACACTGTGTTTTGATTATTTCCAGTTTCCTGACCCCCAAGTAGTGATTTAATGTTCCTGTTTACTCCAAGGGTTAGAACAGAAGGCGGGACGGCTAAGCTGGCCTCCTTGGCCTCCCCTGGCGTCACCCCTAAACTCCCAGCAAAGAAGCAGTTGGAGGGAGCGAAGGGTCCCGGGGGGCAATGCGAGGCCTCTGGGTGCATCGGGCATGTCAGATGGGCTCAGGGCCAGACCTTGCACAAAGTAGGTCCTGCCAGAGGTTGAAGGGTATGACCTGCCCATAGGAAGCATGGCTGGGTGACCCCAGAGCTGGCCTGAGAGGCTGCCTGACTGTGGGGGGCCCAGGGCTCATTCGCCCAGCTCCACCTGGTTAAAGGCCAGTGCATCCACATTCCTGGACCTGCCTGGCTTGACCCAGGGCTCGGACTTTGGCTGGGACCCTGTCCCCACTCAGAGTCTGAGCACATTTCAGGGACTGCCCGGTAGGCAGAGCCAGGAGCCTGTGGCTGCCTGGGAGGGGCTGCAGGAGGTCATAAGCCCAGCCCCTTGCTCCAGAAATCTTGGCACAGAGGGGCCGGCTTGTAAAAGCACTCCAAATGTGGCCTTCCGTAAGCACCCTCCAAGGTCACAGCTGCGCATGGCAACGTGAGGGGTGGTGCTCTTTACAATTATGTCATCCAGTTTTTTTGTTTAAATCAACACCAGTTCACGTCATTGTTGGCAAAAAGTTTAAATGCTGGTATATTTTCTGCCCAGGGACGTCCTATCTTCGAGGGTCTGTTCCTTTATTCAAGAAGCATCCACCAGCACTGGGCGGGCGCTAGGACCGCAGACAGACAAGTGTCAGGAGGAAAGATTCAGGTGAGGGAGGGGCCACAACTGGGGCTGGGCTGAGGAAAGCCCCTCGAGGGAGGACCACGGAGGGGATGGTGGGGGGAACCGTGCCCAAGTGACAGGGCCAGTCCCACAGATACACATGAGGGCTCAGCACGAGATGCTCCCCAGACACAGACTGGGAGGTCTCAAGGCTCCAGATGCACAGAGCCCGGGAGCGCTCCTCGGAGGACCCACATGCACCCAAAGTCACCACGACTCCTTCTCCCCATAAGCTACCAAGGGGACAGTAGAGTCACAGAGGATAGACGTGGGACTCAAGGATCCTAGCAGCTCAGGGTCCCCCACAGGGTAACAGGGACCAACCTCCCTATGCCACTGGTAGTCTTCATTCGGCCTTGAGCAGAGACCAAGATGCCAAGGGAAAGGTCTCTGCCAGGTGCTGTCCCTCATTGCCTTGCATAGAACTAAGATCCTGGGGTGCAGAGCCAGGCAGGCCCAAGAGATCACAGCCCGGCCCCGTCTCCACCCCGGAAGTCCTGTTCAACCATGGACTCAGTTTCCCCTTCACTGAAACCAGAGTTGACCCTGAGGACCCCTCGAGCGCTCCATTACCTGCCACAGAGGGGTGGGTAGGTGATGGAGGAGCTCGTCCCTGGAACTGGACGCTTCATGTCTGAGAAGGTCATTCCTGAACCCCAGTGCACAGGCATGCACTAGAACTGAGGTCCTTTTGTTCATGGGGCCCTGGTGTCCAGCCCCTGCCCCACCAAGCCCCATGGCTGTGTGGCTTCAGGCAAGCTTCCTGACCTCTCTGAGCCTGAGTCCCTGAGAGTCAGTATTGACAGGCAGGGGGGGCAGGGGGGAGGCCCACAGTGGGGAGAGGGTGCTGTTTGTGGAAAGAAGCAGAACAATGGAAGCCAGCTCCTTCAAAGTTAGAGTCCCTTTTTCCAGAGTGGTTGTTTAGAAGGAAAAAAACATCATCCAAATCACAGCCGAGAAAACCTGCAATTGCCAGAGAAATGGGGGTCGGTGGCCAAGAAGGATTGCAAAACAACAGCCCCGGGGAACCGCGTGCTTGTGCCAAAGCCCTGCAGAGCCGCGGCTCAGGGCACCTTCCCGGGTGCCCGCCCGGCCTCGAGGCGGGGAACCTAGACCCCTCGCCCTGGACGTCCGTGCCCTGCTCTGGGACGGGAAGAGACACAACCCAAAAGGTTCCAGTATTTCACGGTTTGCAAAGTGAGCCTTTGGGGGGAGGGTCCTAGAATCAGGAGGTGGGGAGGGGGTGGGGCGCATTGTGGGGAGAGGTTGGGGGTGGCTCTCGCCTCAGCGTTGGGTCCAAGGGTCCAGGGCTGTAGGTGAGAAATCCGTAGGCCTTGGCAGGGGTGGGAGTCCAGTTCCAGCCACAGGGGAAGGAAGGGAGCCAGTCACTGTGTGCCTGAGAAAGGGACCCATGTCTCCCTGCCCCCGACACCCCTGCATCATGCCCCCCTCCAACAGCCCACCCACCCCAGGATGTCCCTGCCATCCCCTAGGCCGTGCAGGCCCCACTGCCACTCCAGCCCCATTCCCTGGATCCCTGAATCCAGGGGATCACCTTCCACCTCCCCAACTACAGCTCAGCCCCAGGCGATCGGGACCGAGAACGCAGCCTCAAGCGCCCGCCACGCCCAACACCCGGCCATCCACAGTCCTGGCAGCGAGGCCTGAATATCTGAGCTCCATTCTGAGCCCCCACGGGGGAGCCGGGTATGCTGGAGCCCGCTTGCCCTGAGTGGGGCTTCAGCCACAGTGGCAGGCCCTCCAGACTGCAAGTTCCTCACGCGCGTCCCCCAGGCCACCATCAGCCTTGGGTGGGGAAGCCCGGCTTCCTGGACCTCACGGCATCTGTGCGGAGCCTAAGGGCCAGGGCTTGCCTCTCGGGTGGAGGGCACAGCATGGTGAGTCAGAACTGTGAGGGGCGGGGGTCCTGGCGTGTGGCAGGTGATGACATGGGCAGTGGAGGCCGGGGTGGTGTCCCAGTGCCCTGAGCGCAAGGACATCCTGGAGTACTTGCACCGATCAGCAGGCTCGGCCGTGGAGGCACGGTGCGTGGCAGGGTCCTCCTCCCGGCCAGGGAGGACACACTGTGGCCTAGCGAGACAAACACCTCCCCAAGGCCCCCGAGGGAGCCGGCCACAGAGCCCGGAAGGTGCCTCTGTGGGACAAGAAAGGCACCCTCCAGGTGGGGTGTAGACCGCACCCCAGCACCCTGGCCCTCACCCCAGACTTCTGCTTGGCACAAGCCCCAGGAATAACCCCAGGGATAACGCCAGTCACTGTGGCTGCCATGTTTCAGTGCTCACTGAGGAGCAAGACCTTGACCTTGTCCCTACAGGGCCCACTGTGTGTTCGATTCCACCCTTTCAGGGGTGACTATTTGAGCAAAGTTTTTCTCCCCAGCTGAACAGTAAGCAACGTGGGGGCAGGACTGTGTCTGCTTCACCCACCAGCACCAGACCTGCTTCTTTCATAAATGCTTAGCAAATCTTTGTAGAATGAAGGTTCTCTTTTGACCCTAAAACTACTTGATTGACTACATTTTACAGATGAGGTCGCAAGCTGAGGTGGCCTTCTTTAGGTCACAGGTCACAAGCTGGAAGTGGGGGGTGGTAGGAATGGGGCCCCCCAGATCCTTCACTCTCCCTCCTCCACTGCCCCACCTCCTCCAGCCCACGTGGGCCATTCCCCACACATCACGTGCAGTGACCCAGCCTGAGAGCCCTCTCCTGACTGGGGCAGCCCCTCAGCAAGCAGGAAAGAGAGGCAGCCTGGGCCGGGAAAGAGCCTGACCGGCTGGGGCGCAAGCCTAGTTCTGCTGTTGCCTCGCAAAATCCCTGCTCTGTTCCTTGAGTCTCTGTTTCCATGATGGCCAAGACCCTTTCCTGTCTGAGAGTCTGTGATCTACGGTCTAGAGCAGGGATCTGCTGCACAGGTGCCCCAAGCTGTGATTGCTACACTCACGGCAGACATTGCTAATCAATTACCAATCAATCTTTCCTACAGAGTTCATATTGAACATGAGAAACCTTCCCAACACAGGACGCAAGGAAACCATTTGGATCAAAACTGACAAGGGAGATCAAACCTCTTTACCCTCCCTGGTCTAAGGAGAAGCTGGGCTGGGAGCAGGCCCTGAGGAGCAAGCCTCATGCTACTGGCTGAGAGCTCCTGCCTTTCCAGAGGATGCCACGGTGAATGAAGACCTCTGAGCCTGCTGGTGGGGAAGCACCAGGAGGCCTTGTGTGCACGACGGCCGCCCCCACCAGACTGACAGCCCCCTGACCCCCCGACCCAGGCCAGACCCTAAGTGTATACTGTCAAAGGGTTTGCTCAGTGGTGGTCTCTATTTCTGGGTTTATCTCATGCCAACTCCTCAAGTCCCAGCTCAGAGCTCACCTCCTCCAAGAAGCCCCCCTTCCAACTTTTCCTCTCGCTCAAAGCGAAGGTCCCTGCGGTCCCTCTGCCGGTGGTGCACTCTCCCTTAGTCATTCGGCAAATGCCCATGTCGCATTTGTCTGAGTGTGTAAGGCCGCAGTCCTGACCCCAGGCCCAGCGCCCTGGGCCGAGCGCAGGTGAGCGAGCCTGCCGTGAGCACACGCACTGATGCACCTAACAAGCCCCCATCATTCACGCGTTTGCCGGTTCATCGGGCACCCTGCGCTGGGGTGCAGTGCGGGCACCGTCCGTGCCCTCGGGAACCCACGTTCCGGTGAAAAAGACAGACGCTTAGAAGACAGTTATACATATAAATAAATGGCAATAAGGAGAGGATGATTTAAGAGGGAGGCCTTGCAGGCGGGGCTCCGGGTGCTCAGGAGGGTGTCCCTGAAGGTCCGACGTGTGAACAGAGCCCCGAGAGGCGGGCAGAGGGTGCGTGGGCACGAAGATGCTGGGCTGCTCTGCCTGCCTCCTCTTGTCCATCTTCCCAGCCACGGGCTTGCAGGGGTCTGGGGAGCCCCGAGGGCAGGGACACCAGGCCTGGCTGGGGAGGAGGGGTAGAGCTGATGGCCCGCACCCAGCTGTTCTCATGGCCGGTTCCCACATACCCCAAAGAGGAAGCAGCTGGCCTTGAGCCAGGCCCCTCTGGGTCTGCCTCCAGCCCAGCTGGGGCCAGGGGGCCACCCGCGGGAAGCTGCCGTCCCGGGGGGCTGGGCTGGTCTCGCGGTGGAAGGGTGACTTCAGCTCGCCTGGGAAGAGGGGGCCGGGGGTGGGGGCAGGATGCAGGGTCCACTTGGGCCACATGTCACCCGCCCACGGAGGGAGGGGGGACGTCACCGGGCCCTTTGCACCTGAGCTGCTGGGGCTCACTGCAACGTTGCTGGCAGGCGTCGTGAGGGGGGCTGTCATCCCCTCCACCCATCCCCCTGCCAAATTGCACTTAATTATGATGATAAACGATGGCAGGCGTCCACAGCCACATCGCAGAACATGACAAACACTCCACGTCGCCGAGCCAACAGGCTCCATTCCCCCCCACCGCCGCGTTCCTAACAGGAGGCTGAGGGGGGTTATCTCGGGCCACAGGCGGCCCCCACGCCAGGCTCAGGCTGGACCCCGAGGCCGGCTCAGGGTGGGCGCCCCTGGGCGGGGCCCAGGCCCCACAGTCACCAGGGATCTGGACCCGAGCCCTCGCCCCTGCCCTGGTGTTCCTCTGTGTCACCTGCTCGTTCTAGCACAGCATGAAAACAACAACCCGCCACCCTGTGGGGCGGGGCTGGGGACCAGCAGCCACCTTCCTTCTGGAGCAGGGTCTGGAATCGGGACTCCAGTCACGCCGGCCCTGCAGGCACAAGCGGTCACCGGGGGCGTCTGCAGGGATGGGAGAGGCCCCACAACTGAAGGCCTGGCGGGGGTCAGGCAGGGTGAGCCAGAGAGCCCCCAGGGTGAGCAAGGCTGGCCCGGGGAAGGCCTGGGCTCCGCCTGCGGGCCTTCCTCGCTGGATGGGGGCGTGGGCCTTCCTGGTGTCACCGAGGGAGGAGGGCGCCCACGTCCCCGAAAGGAGCCCCAAGCCCAATTCCAGCGTCACAGGGCGGGGAAGGGAAGGGGTCTGCACCCTCCTCCTCCATCACCGTCACCCGCGGGGCTTGGAGACAGCATGCCAGAGTCCCGGTCCCAACGTGTGACCTTCAAATGAACCATGGGGCAAGGGCTCTGCCACCTGAATGCCCCACTCCATCTGCTCGGCTGACCAGTGGCGACAGTGACGTTGCCGCTGTGGACGTGCCACCGAGGGTAGGTGTTAGGCAGCAGACCCAGCAGCGCAGGAAGGGAAGGGCAACACCGGCAGAGGGAACCGCATGTTCAAGGTCTCAGGGTCAAAGACGCCCTTGAACTGTGACAGAAGGGAAAGCAGCTGGGAGGGGCCGCAGCCTGGAGCTGCAGGGGCAGGGAGGGGCGTGAGCGGCTGCCAAAGGGGGAGGAAGTGTCTCTGTGCGAGGGAAGGAGGCGGGGGGGCCTGGACTCCGGCAGCGGGAGCAGAGATGGGGGTGCAGGCAGCGGGACTTGGCTACAGAGGAAGTTGTGGCTGGAGAGGATGATAGTTCCAGTCCTGAGAGGGGGACAAGCACGTCAGCAGATGTTTCGGGTGTGTTTCCCGGAGGCCTCCCAGCACAGGTGTCCAAGGGCAGCTGGGTCCAGGGAGCTTGAGCACAGAGGGCTCAGGACAGAGGTGTTGGTGGTCAGCAGGGTTCAGCATCCCTTGAGCTTAGCTGTGGGTAAGATGGCCCAGGCAAGGGGAGGGATGGCCCCTGGAGGAGCAAGGGGAGCGACTCATTGAACCCAGAGCCAGAGGGGAGAGCTGGGTGCAGAGGGCCCTGGGAGGAGTGAGGTCCTTTGTTCAGGGGTGCAGGCCGCCCACAGCAATCTTGCAGGGAGAAAACCAAAAAGACCAGTACACCACCCTGCTCTCCGCCAGCACTCCACTGCCTGGGGGCACATTCCATGGGCCAGCCCAGCTGGGAGCCAGGGGGCTGCAGAGCACCCCCTTCCATGTGGCCCACTCAGATTCACATCCTGGGACACATAGCAAGCAGAGAGTGTGCACGAGCGCCCAGTGTACCTAAGGAGGCCGCTGCAGAGAAGAAAGGGGTTAGAAGCCTGTTGTGCCCAGCAGCCCTGAGTGGGGGTCTGACGGCAATGCAGACACCCTTCCAGACTGCTCTACAGAGAAGAGGAACTGGAAGAGAGGCTGGAAGAAGCCAAGCATTGAGGGACGCTTTGCTTTTGTTTACTAAGAGCCTCAAGTTGAGCCATGGTTCCAGTAGTGCAGGAGAGAGTGAGGATGCAGGACAGAGGGAATGCAGGACAGAGAGGATCCAGGAGAGAGACGACGCAAGACAGAGAGGATGCAAGACAGAGGGGATGGAGGAGAGAGAGAGGATCCAATGCAGGAGAGAGGATGCAGGACAGAGAGAATGCAGGACAGAGGTTGCAAGACAGAGGGAATGCGGGAGAGAGGATGCAGGACAGAGAGGACCCAGGAGAGAGACGATGCAGGACAGAGAGGTTGCAAGACAGAGGGGATGCAGGGGAGGGGATGCAGGGGAGGGGATGCAGGGGAGAGGATGCGGGACAGAGAGGATGCAGGACAGAGAAGATGCAGGAGACAGGATGCAGGAGAAGGGGCAGAAGGTGGTGTAGCTCGCAGGGTGGCAGTCAAGGGCAAGAGCAGGTGGGTCTGACCCCAGTGCTGGGAGAGCCGAGGCAGGTGGGAAGGTGGGGTGGCAGGACGTGCGGCTTCCTCCCGCCCCTTGCATGGAGGCTGGTGACACAAGCGTGGTCTGTGTATCTGATGCATGTCTTGCTCATGTGTGGAGGGCCTTGGGCTCAGGGTTTGGGTGAGGCCAGGGGGCGCTGAGTGAGGAAGTTGAGGACTCGGGTCGGGGGGGAATATGGCTGGGGAGTAGTTGCTCAGGAGGCAGAGCTAGCTGGGTATTGATGGAGTCAGCCTGCACCATGGCAGGGTAGGGAAGGACATCGGGGAGGGTTGTCGATCCATTAGGGTCAGGGATGAGAGACCAAGATGGTGACTGAGGCCCCCCAAGGGATGTGGAAACTGAGGTGGGATGAGAAGGCAGACTGGGGCAGGGTGGGGGACGCCAGGGAGGTGGTTGGTCATGGGACCCAGTGGGAGAGGAAGGCAGGGGGGAGGCGGTGGAGTAGGGGTGAAGAGTGGGGAGGCACAAACAGGTTGCCTGGGGTGGGAGAGGAAGAGCCAGGTCCGCGTCAGCCAGAGGAGGGTATGGAGCTGTGTGGTGGGCACATCTGGGCTCCCTGGGCATCAGCAGCCTATGGTAGATGGGGAGACGGAGACCCAGAGTGGCAGGAAATGGGGCGCCAAATCCCAAGGCCTGGGCCGGCAGGACTCAGAAATGCCTCTCTGAGTTCTAGTTCATGGCTCCCAATCTAGGTCAGCTGCGCTCGTTTTGGGGGTAGTGGAGGGGGGTGTAGGGGCAGGTGGCCCATCAAGGCCCATGGAAACCCCAGCCCTGGCTCTGCGCAGCCCATAGGGACCCAGGCCACATATGGGGGCTGGGAAATGGGGGTGTGTCTGGGTGGGGGCATCTTTGTGTGGAGGCGAGTGGATGTGCTCACCATGTGGGTAATCATGACCACAGGGGTGACAGGTACCTACAGGGAGGAGAAAATGCAACTGTGTCTCCAGGCAGAGTGGGCGGACGCGCAGTGGGAGTCGTGGGGGCACACGGGGTGGGCTGCCGTGGGGGCTGTCTGCAGAGGGCAGATCTGGGGGGGCAGGGTGATATGGGGGTGCATCGGCAGCATGCACGTGAGCCTGTGCATGGGAGGAGGGGAGGATGTGGGTGGGTGGGAGCTAATTAGCTGGAGCCTGGTCTCCATGCAGAGCCTGGACGTGAGCCCATGTCTGGCAGCCTCATCTCAGCCCACACCGGCCCCCCTCAGTCTCACTGTGGCTCCCCATCTGCCCCAGAACGGCACAGTTGCCCACCAGGCATGGCCAGGCGGTGTCACCCCGAGCCCTCCAGCATTGTCAGCTAGGTCAGGGAGGGGGTGAGCACAGAAGGCCCTCGGTCGCGGAGGGAAAGAGCAGCTTGTTTTACATCTGAGGTTCCCACTCTGCCCTGGCTCCTGTGGGGGTGCAGGAGGACCTCCTAACCCAGCCTAGGAAGGGCAGCGCGAGCAGCCTGGGTCCAGGGGTGGAGAAGCAGTATCCCAAGTCACAGAGCAAGTGGGAGAGCAGAGGCAGTTCTCCAGCCTGCCCCCCTCCCTACCCATCCAGGACCCTGGCCCAGGCTCCTTGAGGTTTCCAAGCTCCTGGGCCAGCAGCTGGGCTATCTGCCTCCAGGTGATCCTGCTCTCTGCTCCCAGTGATGTGCACTTCTGCAGCCCCTCCCATCAACCCCCAAAGCCAGCCCCACGTCCCAACACCCAGGCCTACCAGGCATGCAGAATAGGGCAAACAAGGAGTTTCAAGAAAGGTAGGAAGAACTAACCCAGACGGCCAGGTACTAAGCTGAATGCCCATTGAGCCCTAGGAAAAGGGCCCCAGCTCTACGGGCTACAGGGAATGAGAAGGGGGCTTGTCCTGGCCCTGGCCCTGGCTGCCAATTGTCCTGGAGCAGGCTCCTTGACCTGGATAGACCCAGAGGTCATGCTGGGACCTGGGAAGAAGGGCCATCTGTAGCCTACATCCCCTCTAGTCCAGCATTCCATCCTACATGACTACTAGCAATTCAATAGCCAGTGCAAGAAGCTAAGAGGCACCTCCCGATGCCTCTCCATCCATTCACCCATCATCTTCCATCTGCCCATCCAGCCCTACATGCCTCAGTCCATCAGTTCGTTGACCCACAAAGCCAGCCAGTAAACGTCCATGGACATATCCAACTGAATCTATCTGTCCATCCATCTATCCTCCCATCCACCTGTTCATGTAACATTCAGTCCATTCATTGATCCAACCAGCCAGCTAACCCTTAGTCCATCCAAGTCTTCTAGGGATTCATCCTCCCATCGATGCACCATCCACCACTCATACTACGGTTTCCTCACCCAGGCGGCCAGCCGTCAACGTGCCCACAGTCGGACCATTCACCCATCCAACCACTGACTGGTCCAGGTCTCTGCCCACCTGTCTACTTACCCATCCACCCACCCACTTGTTCATTGTTAAAATCAAGTACTTCGGCCCCGGTCCTCCTCACCTGCGGCCGACCCCAGGCTGTGTGCCCTTTCCCTCTGTACCCAGGCCTGCTCTCTATGTAGAGAGGATGCTCCACGGGGCAGCCCCACCTTCTCTTCCCGCCAGGGCCAGGAGGGCCACAGAGACAGGATCCAAGAACAGCGAGTGGCCCCACAACCACATCCAGGGAGGCATTGATCCTGGCCTGCCCCGGCCCGAGTGCCCTGACCGTCTCCGTGCACCAAACGCAGGAGACTTCACATCCTCGAAGGGACTCCTGCTCTGCACACTCTCTGGTCCCCACAGTAATAGTACCCCGCCAACAACAATCACCCTCCCTCTGTGGCACTCGGGGCCAGATCCTGTTCTAAGCACTCTACACATAGCTACTCCTACGATCCTCACCACACCCACTCACCCCGTGAGGCAGTGGCCCTGCTGACCCATTTTATGGGTGAGGCACACAGAGGCCAGGGGAGAACGATAGAAGCTAGCATTGATTGGGTCCCGCCTTCGCGCCCCGTGGTGCCACATGCCTGATGTGCATGGTGCATTTAAACCCCATCACGGTAGGAATCCCTGCCGTCATCCCCCTTTTACAGCTGGATTAACTGAGGCCCAGGAATTCACCCAAGGTCACAAAGCTGGAAAGTGGAGGCGCTAGGATTTGAATGCAGCTTTCTGATTCCAGAGCCCGTGCTGTCGGCCCCCCAGGGTTCCGCTGGCAGTGCTAGGGCTGAGCTTTGCCCTAGATGAGTGTGGGCAAAGGGTGGCCGAGAGCCCAGGCACGCACAGGCTCCAACAACCCTGCCCTTTCGACCTGCAGGGGACAGAGGGGGGTCCACCAGACCCAGGACTGTGGAGCGTGGAGGAAGGGCTGAGGACTCAGCGGGGTCTTGAGGCTGGGAAGGAAAATCAAGAAGCAGGGGAGCTGAGGCAGCCCCAGAGTCCAGGGCAGGGGAGTCAGGCGCAGCGTGGGGACCGAGCCTGGGACCCGGCAGGTGACAGGCACGGGCTGAGAGGAGAGCCCCCTCGCAGGGTCAGTCTCAGAACTGATTCCGGTAACGGGCCTAGGGCAGAGCCGAGGAGAGGGGCAGGCATGGATATTTTTGAAAGATGCTCCAAGCCTGAGCACAATTTGTAAAGTCGCCCAACGGCCCGCCCTGAGGAGCTACACCAGCCGGGATGCTTCCGACAGCACTCAGCGGACGCTGGTCAGAGCCAGGGCCTGGCTCCCCCGCGGCCACAGGCATCGGGAAGCTTGAACAATTACCTTTCTTCGGATTATTACATCACACGCACATTGGATCACGGCAGAAAGTGTGGGGAAATGAAGGAAAAGGAGAGAAACTCGAGTCCTCCGTGAATTGCTCCAGGAAAAGCACAGGCTGCCGAGACTCTGCGGGTGGTGCGGGCGTCCGAGCGAGCAGGTGCACAGGACCCCACTCTCCTCGTCTGGCACAGATGCCAGAGCGGGGTGCAGAGGCCGCTCCGGAAGACAGACGACGCCTCTGGTTCTCGCTCATGCACCCGTTCCTTAGCAAGCGTTCACGAAGCACGACTCTGTGTCCAACCCCAGTGCAGGGGGCCCAGAGAAGCCCCCCGTGGCCAGGACAGGAAAGCCCGCAGTGCTGAACTGCAGCCCCCCAGAAGCTAGGCCCCGACCCCCAGAATCTGGGCGTGCTCCCTCCCTCACAGGCCGGGTGTTTGCAGACGGAAGGAATTCAGTCAATGGTCTTGAGACCCGGAGATGACCCTGGAGCGTTCAGGTGGGGGCCCAATGCTGCCACAGGGTCCCCCTAAGAGGGACCTCTCTCAGTCTGCTGGGGCTACCGTGACAGGGTACCATGGATCCGGGGTGCATAAACACAGGACTTGACTTCTCGCAGCTCCGGAGGCTGGAAGTCTGAGATCAGAGGGCCGGCACGGGCAGGCGAGGACTTCTGGCCGCGTCCTCTCGTGGTGGAAGGGACAAGGGGGCTCCCTGAGGCATCTCTTCGGAGGGCACCAAAGCATCTCTCCCAAAGCCCCCACCTCCTCACGGCGTCACCTTGGGGGCTAGGTTTCACCATAGGAATTTCGGGGACACACGTTCAGACCACAGCACTGTCCTGCAAAGGCCTGAGGCCCAGGCGAGCTAGTGGTGTGCCCGGGAGGGAGTGATCAGGTCCAGCAGGAGGGAGAGGGGAGTGGGGGGGGGGGGGACAGCAGTCAGGGAAATGGCGGGGGAATCACAGGCTCCACCTAGCAAGGGATGACCGAGGTGTCACCGTGCTCGCCCCTTCTGCCTTGTCCGCACCAACAGCCATCGCCAGGGTGCTGGAGACGAGGTCCCGGCCCCAAGCGGGGTACAGCCCCGCAGGACTGCCCTCCGCTCAGCCAAACTCATGACTCTGCGCCCCTCCCAGCCGCTGGCCTTAATGGGGGGGCGGGGAGCATCTTTTTTAACCCAAGAAAATGGAAGCCTCACCTCGCCTCTGCCATATAAGCTAACTTTCTCTGCTACGTGGGGCATAATCAAATCCAGCCCCATAGCCTCATTTCCAGGCAACTTTATTCATTGTTATTTTTATTCCAAGAATTCCTTGGCGTTTTCTGGGAGCCACTGAAGTGTTTAGTAGCGGCCTAAGTGACAACATATCCTGTTTGGAGTGAAACCCAGGAGCAAGTAGTGGTGCCCGGGGGGTCCGGGGAGGACACGTGAGGTCAACAGGCCCGGGCACAGAGTGAGGGGCACCTGGCCAGCTCAGGGCCAGAACGCAGCTCGCCGGGCAGGGGGACTTCTAAAATGCCGGGGAGCCTGGGCAGAGGAAGCAGACGGGGGCCTCTGGGTGGACGGGGATGACATCGGGCAGAGGTGTCACCCCTGGGACGCTGAGGGGGACGGGTCCTCAAAGCAGGGGGCTTGGCTGCGAGAGCAGGTCTCCGGGGACCTGAGGGACCTGTGGCTACCGCTCCTTATCCCTAGTAAACAGAAATCCACGGTCCTCTGGCTTCCCCGGGTGGCCCCAGGACCCAGCAAGGACGAAAGGCACCCAGCCTCTACTGTACCTTCTCGGGGGCCAAACCAGAGGACACCTTGCAAGCAAGGACAGCGAGAGCTGGGTAGGGTCTGCATCTCCTCTGTGTCCAGCACGGGGACCCCAGGGTGGCAGGGGAGGGCCGGGAATGAACGAGAGGTCAGTGAGGAGGCCACAGCTGAGCCACACCAGGACTGGGGTCTGGGGACAAGGGATGTACAGAACGGACACACAGGTGGAGGCCAGGCTGAGGGCCACTGGGAGGCAGACCCGTCTAGACACAGGGAACGTGGCGGCCAGGTTCGAGGCCAGCCGTGAGCGGTGGAGCTAGAATGGGATGTCAGTCCAGGGGCAGTGTGGGGGCACCTGGGGCACCCAAGAGGCCTGAGGGGGTTCAGGGTGTTGGAGTCAAGAGAGAGCTTGGGGACGGTGGTCAGATGCACCTGGGGGCTGCCGTGGGCACACACCCCCCCCACGACAGCCCCTCCGCTGCCCAGGTCCCCTCAGCCCACACTGCATGTGGCCACCAAGCCCCTCCTGGCCTGGTGAGAACTGGTGAGCTCTCAAGAAGGTCCAGCCGGTATGTTTCCCATTCTTGTTGCTTAAATCATTAAATGGCTCTTTTGTAAGAGTCATTTGATGCTCAGGAAGTCTTTTGATGCCTTCAAAGGGCTTTTTAATAAGCATTTCTAATCCTTTTCTCTTAAAAACAGGAAGTTACACTTTGCCAGCCGTAAACACCAGAAGGTCCAAGTTTGGTTGGCGATGCAGAAGCCGTAGACTCCCGATGGCTGGTAACCCACCCAGGTTTGGCCAGGGCTCCGGCTGAGGACAGTCCAGGCACCCCCCGGGGGTCCCAGAGCCCAGGTGGACAGTGCTCGGCCACAGGCCACGCTGCAGGTGACCCTCCCCAAGGAAGGATGCACCACGCCCATGACCTGCAGTGGTCCTTTCTACAGTCCATCCTCTGAGGGCTGCCCACATCAGAAACCCCAGAGTCACCCTCAGTGACCTCCCTTGCTCAGTCCCATCCCCCTGCTGCTGTACTTCCTACTCTCCAGATCTGGCCCCACCGCTCCCCTGCAGAGACCCTGCCCTGGAACAGGGCTGAGTCTTCACCTACCTGAGGGGGCAGGGAGCGCAGGACCAGGGTGAGGCCGGCCTGTGGAGGCTCTCTTCATGCCCCTGGCTCACCACTCCAACACCACCAAATAGACTGTGACTCCCCAACTACTCCATACCTTTCCCTCTGCCTGGAGAACCCTTCTACTTTCCCACACAGCAAACTCCTATCCATCCCTCAATGCCCCTCATCTCTGAAGTCTTTCCTGGCTCCCAAGGCAACCTTTCCCCTCGGATCCCAGAGCCTGTGTGCCCTCCTTCAAGCCTCTGTCATGCTCCTGGCACACACTGAATGTCATTGCAAAATTATTAATGTATTTGTCACCCCCACTAAACAGCCTCTCAGAGGTAGGACTGTGTCTTTTTACCTCTCCCTCACAACCTGACCCACAGAAACCCCTCAGCCAGCAGAGCCACTGGGCCATCCATCCATCAAGGGGGCTGTCCCCAGGCTCAGGACTCAGGCTCTGACTCCAGCCAAGGGCCTGGGCCTCCCGAGGGAAGGGGCAGGGTCTGTACCCACCAGGCCAGTGGGCATGGTCCAGCCTTGCCCTGCCCTTCAACTCTCTGCAGGGGGAGGGGGAGAAAAGCTTCTCCCTTCTAGGTTCTTTGGCTGGTCTAATAATTGAATCGACATAAGACAGACTAAAAGGAGAAAAAAAAAAGCCCATTCAATTTCGTATGTATAGGCACCTCTAAGAAGCGAGGCTCAAAGAAGCGGCCAAAGGAAACAGCTTTGACACCTTTTAGGAAAAGAAGCAATAAATTTGTGAAGAATTGAGAGAACAAAGGGGTTTGGTAGCCAAATAGTGAAGACAAAGCAAGGACTGTTTGCACAGCCTTCTCGGCCCCCAAGTCCCCGTCTCTGGTTCTAGGACGCCTCTCTTCCTCCTGGTGCAAGGAGGCACCTTTCCCGTGGGAGACGGATTTCCTGCTGTCAGGGCAGCAAAGGAGGTCAGGGTGTCCTTCTTGCACCAGCTGTTTCTTGAGTAACTTTAATTCCAAATAATCAATATGCCAAAGTGGCAGATTTTGCTCCCCCTCAGGGGGTTGGAGCAGCCGGCCCAATTCATAAAGTGTAGCAGGAAACAGTTTCACCAAAAGATTGGGCAGGGAATGATTTTGCCAGAGACTTCCTTGCCTGTGCCCCACCACGCCTGCCGCCAGGGACCAGGAGCTCTTGGTCACCTTGCCCGGCCTGCTGTGGCACCTGTTGCGGGGACAGCTCTGGCCCAGCCTCCTTCCTGGGGCAGCAGGGACTCACCCCTGACCCAGACGAAGCAGCCCCTTCTGCCCACGTGCAGGTGCTGGAGCCTGGAGTTGAGCAGGGCCAGAAGGGAGAGGGGCTGGGGGCCCCCTGAAGCCCAAAAAAGTGAAGGAGGGCCGCCCTGTCTCAGGAGGTGGGCAACCCGCCCGTGCATCAGGAACACGGTGGCCGTTCAAACCCTAGGTAGGAGCTAGATCTGGAGACCTCTCAACCCCCCTTATAACTCAGTGCCCATCTCTCCATCATTCAACAAGGATGCTCCACCTGCTCTCGTGAGCAAGGGGTATAGAGGTGGCCTAGGAACATCCCTGTCCTTCAGGGTCCCCCAGCCCCTGGGCAGACACATCCAGAAATAAAGGACCTCTCTCCAGAGTGCCAAGAGCCATCTTGTTGACCCCTGTACCCCGCAGTGCCCAGAAAAGGGCCTGGCACACATTTGGTGCTCAGCAAACGTTTGTTGAATGACTATGGGCTATAGAAGCCCCCAGGGAAATGAGGGCCCAGAGAGGTGGCCAGCAAGGAGCAGAGCCCAGCGCTAAAGGCATGGGCGGGCTAAGTGAAGTGACTGGGACCCCATCCAGGGTGCAGGGAGACCCCGGCAGGGTGGGACAAGGTCCACCCTCGTGCAGTGTGGGAGATGTACCAGGGCTGGGACGGGGACCCTGCGTGCAGGGACATCATGGGTGAGACTGCGTGTGACAGACCCCAAAATGACAGTGGCTTCACCTCTCACTTCCAAGTGTGGGCTAAAACAGGAGCCCACTCCACAAGGTCCTTGGGGTGTGGCCTCCTCTCTGCTGTGACGTCCCCACGGCGTGGCCGTCCCCAGCGAGGCACAAGTCCGGAGGTGTGAACGTGCACAGACATACCACACCAGCTGGGAGGGAAGCTGGGACATGCAGCTCGCGGGGCAGCCCGGGCTCGCGGAGAGTGGCCGTCGGGGGGCAGCTAGCGGGCTCTGCAGGCCATGCTTCACTCCTGGCTGACGAGGTGACAACGAGAGAGAGGAGGTCCTTTGGAGGAGCAGCGTGAGGGTGCCCCACCTGGGGGGATGTCCTGCTGGGGAAGTCGGGGGGACACTGCAGGCAGGACACAGCTGCAGGGCGAGGGCGGTGCTGCATAGGACTGGGCCAGAGGCGACATGGGAGGGGGGGCTCAGACAGGACCCTGGGGCAGAAGTGCAGCGTGCAGGGGGGAGGAGGGCAAGCACAAGGGGCAGCATCCTGTGGCCCACGGGAAGAGAAGAGCACCCAGACGCAGTGGCTGCTGACAAATCTCCAGGCAGATGTGCACCCTGCAGATTCCAGGCTGGGACAATCTCCCGGAAGATGGGTTCGGGGTGGGAGCCAGATTGGAGGGGCCTGAGGATGAGCAGGCAGTGATGGTCCAGAAGACAGAAGGCCGAGGAGAGTGTAGACAGAAGAGGGGGAGGCCAGAGGTGCAGACCCAGGAGCAGGGCCAGCCACCAAGCCTGAGGGGTGGGGGGTGGCCTGGGGACACCTGGGGACACCCCTCCCCATGCCTCCCAGCCCCAGCCCCCACCCAGGCCACCTGAGCAGGGGGAGGCCCTCTACACCTGCCTTTTCTTTCTCAGCCTCCATGTTCCTGCTGGGAAGGGGGCACAAACTCCCAGCAGGATCCTGTACAAAAGATTCTACCTTTGTGATCTTATTGAACCCTGAAACAATCTGTCTTACAGAAGGGGAAACTGAGGCCCAGAGAGGTGTCTGCACGGGAGCCTCGGCCAGGTGGGCAGCGCAGGACAAACGTTCCCATTTCTCCTTTAAAGATCAGAAAGCAGAGGCTCCGAGAGGCCAGCTTCTCCCGAGGTCACCCAGCAGCAGGTCACTCGTGTGCCCGTGTTGGGCCCGCCTCCCAGGAGGGCCCTGTCCTTGTGCTGTGTGGCCGCCCTCAGTGACCAGGAGAACAGAGCAGCCTGGACGGAAAGGGGGGATCAGGGGTGGCAGGAGCCGCAGGGAGGCCCAGCTGGTTTGGAAACCCTGTGTGGGATTCATCCCCGGAACTGGGCCACTTTCTCCCCTGCCCACCTTCTCCCCTCCCCACTGCTCCCCTCCCCCTCCAGCCAAGGACTCCATAACCTTGGCTGCCCTGCAACTCTGGGGACCTGGCCAGCCACTGACTGCCAGTTCCTGGAAAGGCCACAGGAGCAGACCAGGCAGAGGTCAGACCAGCAGCCCTGGGTCCCTCTGGAATCCCTTACATTTCCAGGAAAATTGCAAAACATTTGAAGAACAAATGTTCAATTCCTCATAATCCTTCCCCATTGTCCTGAAAAGAGGCATTGGGTTGCGGGGGGTGGCCTCCTGGTCCCCCAACCAAGCCCATCCCCAGGCAGCCTTGGAGGGGCAAGAATGGCCAAAGTGGTCAGGGTGGGCCAAGGGAGAGGGGCCCTGGAGGTGGGGCACCTCCGAGGGGCAGGCAGCTGCAGGACTGTGAGGTTCTGGAACCCCTTAGCAGTTGCTACCCAGAGCCTTTTCCTAGTCTCTGCCTGCCACCCTCCCCCCACTCCCACCCCCAACCCCCAGCCCCCTCCCCAAGTCACAGCCCCACCACAGCCCAGCCTCAAAGGACAGGAGCCAGGACAATCATTTCCATTTGCCCCATGGGATCGGGGCGGCTTTAAGGATGGCCCCACCCCAGGGTCCACCCCCTATGGAATCCCCTCCCCTTGTGTGTAGCTGGACCCTGAGACTCACTTCTAAAAAGTGACGAGATGGCATTCCCACGAATAGACTGTGGAAGGCTGGGACTCCAGTCTCGCAGGACGCTGCGGGCTGGCACACTTTGACTAAGTAAGCTGCCATGTTGGAGGGGTCCGCGTGGCCAGGAACCCAGGGCGGCTTCCGCCATCTGCCAGCAATCCTGCCAACTGCCACCTGAGAGAGCCTGGAAGGTGATCGTTCCCCGGCTGGATCTCGAGACCAACGCCACCCTGGACAACACCTCAATTGCAGCTGGGCACAGACCCTGAGCAGGGGACCTAGTTAAGTGACACCCAAAGTCCTGACCCACAGAAACTGTGAGATCATGAACGCTACTGTTTTAAGCCACTGAGCTTGGGGGCTCTTTGTTACACGACATTAAGTAACCAATACAGGTAGCACAGGGATAAGGCAGGGTCAAATGTGAGCTTCGCGCCCTCCCCTGTAAACCCGAGATGGCACACCCCTCCCCACAGCGTACCGTGGAGGACAAATAACGTGATGCAGCTCAAGCACCCTACTCCTCCAGGAAGCCCTCCCCCAAACCCCCAGTGGGAATTCGCCTTCCCTTCCTCGGACACCCTATGAAGTGGCCTGTGTCTCCATACCTAGTGCTTTTCCTCCAGCTGAGCTTCTACTCCTCCATCCCTGAGCCCCTCCCCCAGGCCCAGCCCTGTGGGGGTGCAGGGAGGGCCCCAAGGCCCTGAGGATGAAGGTAGAAGGAGGTGAGACCAGAGTGGTCAGGGGCCCAGACCAGGCCAGCTGCAAACACCAGACCCAGCAGCACCCCAAGGCCACAGCTGCCACAGAAGGGCTCAACGGAGCCCTCAGGGTGCAGGACAGACTGGCCGGTGCAGGCTGGGGACAGGAGGACAGGGTACATTTCCCAGCTATTCACTCTGGCCCTGAAATGCTCACCCAGAAGGCAGGGAAGCAGCTACCCGAGGGCATGGTCAGCTAGGCCATTGATGCTCAGATGCTGAGGCACATCACATCCCCTCCGGATCCTCAGTTTCCCCAAATAGGTAGTTCAGAGTTTCTCAAAGGGAGGGACAAGTGATTTTAAAGAGTATCCAAATTTTTTTTTCTATTTTGACAGTTATATCTGTCCACATGTACTGAGAAAATATGTATAACAATCAGCAGATCAAACCCTGAGCTCCAATTCCAGTTGTTTAAGTCGGAAGCATTACAGCTCAAAAAGCAAGTTGATCTATATAAAAGACATTCGGTAAATAATAAAACTGAAGGTACAAGGATATGACATAAATCAGGTTGTGAGATCCTGCTGACTGGTATTTCTTGACCAAGGAATAAATCCTATGTCTAAGCGACTGTTATTTTGTATCTTTCCATGGCAGCCAACCCTGCACCCTCACCCATACAAGTCGCCATGCCACGCAGCTAAGGAAAGATGTTCAAGGCAGACAGAGTAACAGGTTCAAGGCAGACAGAATAACAGGTCCTGAGGCGGGAACAAAATTGGTTCCTATCTCAAGGCTTCAGGGGCTTTGTACTTGCCAAAAGTGCTGTCCTGGGATCCAGTGAGTGGAACACCTCAGAGCATAGCAGTCTGGTTGAGCAAGACCGGGGCAGAGGGTCTGGAGCCCACCAGCCTGGCCCATCTCCTCCCCTTGGTGGCCCACTGAAGCAGTTCTCATTGTGAAAAACTGTGTCTGCAGAGGCAGGGGTCCCCCGAGGGCAAAGCCCGTGTTATCTGTGTGTCCCAGCACCCAGCCCCCACCTGGCAGAAGAGAGGTCTTCATGGGTGTTGCTGAATAAATAAAGGAGGGGCTCTGATGACCTGTGACCTCTGCATCCAGAAATCCAGTGGGCAAAGAAGCAGCCACATTCAGAGGGCGCCAGAGGACAGGCCCGGAGTAGGAGGCCAGGGTGGCGCTGGGCTCTCCACTCTTAGAGGGGGCAGAGCAGGGGCTACCAGGGGGCAGGACTGGGAAGCCGAGGGCAGTGAGTGCCAGCACTGAGGGGGGCAGAGGAAGGAGGGAGTGAGGGGAAGGGCCCCAGGGTGGGGTCGGGGCAAAGGTGCTGCGTTATCGCCCCAGTGGGAAAAGCCACCAGCCCCTGGCTAAAGCCCCCACAAGATCTCACCGTCTCTGCCTCCTCAGTTGCTGGGACCTCTGGGGACACAGGCTGGTTCAGCTCGGGGCAAACTCCACAGCTGGGAATGAACAGAGCAGACTTCCTCTCAGCGGGCAAGCCTGGACCCCAGCTCTCCTCGTGGGACCCCACTGCCCCACTCAGGCCTGTCCTGTCCACACTTTCTATTTCTGACCCTAGGAAAATCACCGTGCCCAGGCTTCAGGATGCCACCTAGGCCTCCCACCACCAGTGGATTCAGCAGACCCCTGAAGGGGGGGCCTCTGGGGGCCTCCCGCCCACCCCTGCCCCCCACTCCACTCGGACAACCCTAGGTCATCCATACGTGCTATCGTCCATAGGTGCTCAGGGCAGCATGAGGCCAGGCCCTGCTCCCAGGAGCTCACAGTACTGGGGACAGAGCCTCGTGCTTTAAACCACACTACAGTGCAGGCACTAGGGCCGGTGGGCCAAGGCCTTGAAGGACGAGCATCAGTTTTCCTGGAGAAATGGGGAAGGGAGAGGGAAGGAACCTCAAGAGATGCTCCGTGTTGTGGGAAAACTGGCTCGTGCAGCCTGGGACGCACGCTCCCCAGCACAGAGGGTAGGCACCAGCAGTCCTCCGAGGGCACTGCTCTCCCCTGGGCTCCGGCGCTCACCGCCTCTCTGCTCCCCTCCACGCGTTCCCTTCCACCCGCTGACACACCTGTCCCTGCTCCCAATCACATAGAGCTGTGTGGCCGGCTTAGCGCTGTCTGAGGCCCTATTGGACAGAGCACTGAGAGCCAGCCCCCTGGGCAGAAATCCAGCCTGTGGCTGCCCCGCCCCCGGGTCAGGTGCCCACCCTCATCCAATCAGAGGCCTCCCCTTGGTTGCAGCTCTGCCGGAGACCCGTGTGGGGGGCAAGGCAAGGCGCTGGGCTGGGGAGGGCGTGGGGGTGTGGCCAGCTGGGCCTGCACTAATTGTGATATTTTAAATGTGATGCATCTGGCAATGGTTTGGGGCCAGAGCTCAGGGAAACCCGTGGGGCGCCTTTCCATTCCTCTGCTCAGTTGCAGAGCGTTCCTGGGTCTTAGCGAGCACAACCCCACGTCCAGCCCCTGACTCCTCCCTGGCAGCCCTTCTCCCTCGTGCCCTTCGCCACCCCCACCCCTCCCCATTCCAGTCCCCTCTCCACGGCTCCATTCAGTTTCTTCATTCAGGCCCCTGTTATGTGCCAAGTGCTGCAAGGGGGCTGGGGTTTCAGCTATGAAGGGGATGCGCCCACACACACCGCGGAGGGACGCCTGCAACAGCCTCTGATCCCATAGGCTTCCACAAGGCGTGTTTCTCAAACCCACGTCTGACCATGGCCTTCCTCGGCTTGACACCTTCAAGTGGTTCCCCATCACCTTCCGGGAAAAGGCTAGCCGCTGAGGTTGGGAGAATTATGGCCCCAAAGATGGTCCCGCCCTCATGCTGGGAACCATGACAGGAAGACCTGTCATCTTCCGTGGCAGAAGGGATTTTGCAGAGTTGATTAAGTTAGGGAGATAGGGAGATGATCCTGGATTATCTGGGCGGGCCCAGTGTCATCATGAGGGGCCTTTAAATGTAGAAGGAGGCAGGAGGCTTCTGGAAGCTAGAGAAGTCAAAGAGACAGATTCTCCCCCCTCCAAAAGCCTCCAGAGGGAACACAGCCCTGTCCACCCATTTTGGACTTCGGACCTCCAGAGCTGCAAGGTGATTCATGCGTGTTGTTTTAAGTCACTTCATTTGTGGCCATTTGCTGTTACGGCAGCAAGAGGAAACCGTTACAACCCCAACCCTTCCTTGGATCCCTGAGGCCTGCCTACCTTCCAGCCTTGAAGGAGCCTCTCCCCTCCCCCACTGCCCCGAGCTCCTCTGCTCCTGTGGCCTTCACACGTGCTGTCCCTTCGGCCTGACTTAATTCTCCTTCCAGAGCCTGGCCAATGACTCTTCCCCAACCCCGACCTCATCCCAGTGTCCCTTCCTCAGTGGAGCCTTCTAGATCTTCAGGATCCTCTCTACCTTAAGCAAATGAGGAATTTGTTGGAAGGTAAAGGAGTAGTCCATGGCCTCCAGACCTTGAAAGGGACAGGTCTGGGGTTTCTAAATGCCCCGAGCCTCAAGAATGTAAGGACAGTTCCTGGAGGGCCCCACCAGGTGGCTTGGCAGTGACTATCCCCTGCCATCAGGCGCTACCACTCAAGACTGGCTGATCGTGGGCTACACACCCACCCAGGGTCAATGGGATACCTTCGCTGCTGGTGCTGCCCTGATCTGAGGGCCAAAGGAAAGCCTAGAATTTCAGAAATGTAGAATCAACAGGTGTTCCCTGCCCCTTCTGGTCCACCCCCCTGGGAGCTAAATCACCCCATCAGGCTACATCTCACCTGGGCAGCCCCATGGACCCTAACCCCACCATGAGCCCCCTAAGGACAGACAGCTGAGTCTGTCCCCCACTTGGGACCCCTTACTGGGCGGGCTAGGGAAGCAACCAGATGCGGGCACTGGAGGAGGTGCGGGGAGCTCAGAGGCTGAGGGCTCTCGGGCAGGGCATTGGCCTGTCCACGGGAGGACACAGCCCTGCGTGGTGGACAGAGGAGCCTGGAGACCTGCACGCCCTGAGTGTCAGCCCCCACAGCCACAAACAGCCTGAAGACCAGAAACCCCTGGCTCTCAGTTCACCTCTAAAAAGGGTGGCTTTGAGCACCTCACACCCATTGAGACTGCTATTGTAAAATAAAATATAATAAAATAAAATAAAATTTGAAAAAAAAAAGCAAGCGTTGGCGAGGCTGTGGAGAAACAGGAGCACCCACTCACTGTTGGTGGGAGTGCAAAACGGTGCCGCCGAGGTAAAGAACAGTGTGCAGATTCTTCCAAAAGTAGGCATGGAATTACCATGTGACCCAGCAATTCTGCCTCTGGGTGTCCCACCCGAAAGGGCTGAGAGCAGGGTCTCCGTGAGATATTTGCACATGGCAGCACTAGTCCCAACACTCAAAGGGCGGAAGCAACCCAAGTGTCCGTGGATGGGGGAGTAGATGGGCAAATGGGGTCTGTCCGCACGGTGGGATGCCATTCAGCCATAGAAGGGAGGAGACTCGGCCGCCGGCTGCCACACGCAGGGACCTCGAGGACATTATGCTGAGTGACACAAGCCCGTCACAGAGGGACAGACACTGTCTGATTCCACAGGGGTGAGTGGGCGCTGGTGGGGGGGACTGGGAAGGGGGCTGGGGGTCAGTGTTTCATGGGGACGGAGTGTCAGGCTGGGGAGATGAGAAAGTTCTGGAGACGAACGCGTGCCGGCGGCTGCATGATGGTGTGAATGTGCTTCACGCCAATGAAATGGTGAAAATGGTAACTTTTATGTTACATGTATCTCACCACAATTAAGAACATTGAAAAGGGGGTGGCTGGGAAGGCACCATCTACTCCCAAACTGTTTTTGTATCATCCCGAAGCCAGAAGGGACACCTGGTTCCTAAAGATTGGAGAGCAGTGCTGCGCAGTTTGGGGTGGAGAGGGGGACCCCAGAGCCACTTTCTCAGCACCCCCTTGCTCAGCACCACCAGGGGGGTGACCCCCAGAGCCTGAAAGCCCCAGCTCAGCGCCCCTCCCAGCGCCCCTCCCACTGATGGGGCTTGGAGTCCAGGGCTCCAAAGGCGGGGACAGGGCTGGTCAGAGCTTCAAGGGCCCTTTATTCTCACCTGGAGGTTCCTGAGGGATCAGGTGTGGCCTGCGGAGCGCTGGGCAGTAAGAGCCACGTGGGCAGAGGGCTCCTGGGGGCGGGTCTCCTGCAAAGGGTCAAGGCAGGACGGCTCCCTGTGGGGCGCAGGGGGCTAGAAGGGCATGTGGGCAACCTTCGAGGGCCTGCAATGCTACAATATTAAGAACAGCTTCCAGAAAAGGAATTCCCCTTCCTTCTCAGCTGACATTTCCAAAGATTCCGAGACCATTAATCCAAGTGCAGGGAAAGTCCTGGGGGGAAATGGTCATTGCTAGAGGCTGAGTACTGTCTGGGGGGCTCATTAAACGCCCCAGCCGCCCTGTCCAGGGAAGAGCAGGGCCGGCCGTGCAGGGGGAGGAGAGAGGAGGAAGGGGAGGTCCCTTGAATGGGGAGGGGTGGGGGGCAGGCAAGAAGAGGGGTGACCTTCAGCTCTCACTGAAGCCGGTTCAGCCCTGGAGGGGAACCAGCTCGCGTGAGCACTTTCAAAACCAAGCCCTTTAAGTGTGTCATCTCATCTGAACCTCCTGGAGGTGGACTGTCACCCACATGCCACAGAAGAGACAGCTGAGCCACCGACCCATCAGGTAGCTTGCCCAGGGAGCCACGACTACAACGTGGCAGAGCCGGGGCTCAAACCCATGGACACACTCCTTCTGCGACCCCAGATCCCCGCAGGCTCTGAAACGCAGTCCCCTCACCCCCCGCAGCTATGGCTCACTGATCTCTGGCTAGTAATCATGTCGTCCTTCTGCAAACAGTTGACCAACTCCTCTCTCTGGATCTGTACTGATTAGGATACATTTTGGCTGCTTTAACAGATGCCCCCAAAACACCGGATTACATAAGATAGCAAGGTTTTTCCCTCGCTCATGAGAGTCTGTGCATCAGCAGTCTTGGCTCCTGTGCTGGTGACCGAGGTTCTTTCTACCTTGCTGTTCTGTGATCCTCAACACCCACCTTCCATCCCATAGTCAATGTGGCTGCCCCAGCTCCTGCCATCACAGCTGACAGCCAGCAGTAGGTACAGGGAGAAGGGAAGAGGGAAGCCACGTCTCTTTTCTCTAGGGGCAGGACCCGGCAGTTACAGGGGTCACTTCTTGCATGTCCCTGGCAAGGATCTGGTCGGGTAGCTGCACGCAGCTGCAAGGGGGCTGCAAACTTGAACAGGCAGCCATGTGCCCAGCTTGAATTCAGAGTTCTCTTACTTTAGGAAAAGAGGAGAATGGATATTAGGGGGCAGCTAGCAATCTCTGCCACTAGAACACAATCTGTCCCCTCTCCCAGGACCATGGTGAACCAAGGTCATGGGTAAAAGGCAACAGCAGACTTCAGGGGGAGGGAACAGGAGATCTGAGGAGGAATCCAAGGTGGCTGCCTGGGGGAGGCAACATCTGGGCCAAGCCTTGAAAACAACTAGGGGTTGGGATGGAATGGAATTCTAGAAGGAGAAGATGGTAGAACTAGTAGATGAAGCATGTGCAGAGAAATTGTGGTTCAGTGTGACAAGCAGGAACTTGGAGGCAGAAGCTCTGGGTTCAAGTCCAGACGCTGAGTCAGCATAGTAAGGTGCCCAGTCTCCCTGAGACTTGGTTGGCTCCCCATTGAGAGGCTGATGGCCTCCATCCCACCTCCTCGCGGGCCCGTGAGGAGGCAGGTGCCTGGCACTCGGCGGAGTCACTGCTATGATGTTTCCATGGTGGGCTGTCGGGCTGGTGGTGGGCAGGGGCAGGAGGTGGAGCTGCAAAGGGAAGCGGGGAGGGGCCCCCCCAGAGGCCAGGCAAGTGGTTTGGATGTTATTCAGAAGCACTACGCAGTTGCATGGCAGGGCGGTATCCTGAGCAGAGAGCAGCTCTGCAAACATGACTCTAGATGATGGAGAGGAGGAGGTGAGGTCAGAGACGAGGAGGCCCGGGAGGAGGCAGCTACGAAGTCCCCAGAGACACTACATGGTGAGGCCAGCTGAAGCCAGGAGGCCATGCAGGCTGACCAGGCATCTGGGAAGACCACCCCAAGGAGGCAGCCCCAAAGTTGTGCCAGCCGGACGGGGCAACGAGGTGGGCTTGCCCCACAGGACCAGCGAGGGAAGGAGGGATGGGCTGAAGCCAGGGAACGCCCAGGACAGACAGGCCCCGCCTCCCCCTAGAGATGCCCTTCCCCCAACCACTCAGAGCACCCCCAGGAGCAGACACTGTGCCTAGAACTGCACCCACATCCTTGCTGACCCCCCAGCCACCTCCAAGTTGCTCCCAGTTTACAGAGAGGAAACCTGAGCCCACGGAAGGCTGATCACTTCACCGAGGTCACACAGCAAGGACTTGGGCTCTGTGGTCAGACCCAGAGTACCCAGCACTATGGGTCCTTCTGGGGCTTTGAGATGTCCTTCAGAAGTACACCATCATCCCCGACTCAGGAAAGCTTTCATCCTGAAAAAGGGATGAAGACCAAGAACTGTTTTATCCACGTCATATCCTCAAGACCTCCCTTATGAAGCAGGAAGAGTTACCCCATTGAACAGAAAGGCAAACTGAGGCCAGAGAGGTGAAGTCCTGTGCCCGGGTCATACAGCCAGTGGGCGACCAGTAGGATTTGCATCCAGGTCTCTGACTCGCCCTGGTTCCCACGATCCTCCTCCTCCCTGAGACCTCTCTCCCCTCCCCCACCCCCTCCCCCGCTGCTTTCCTGGCTCTCTCTCAGGGAAGAGAACATGCTCTGAGTCTCTGTTTCCCTGGGAGAAATCCATTTTCAGAATCTGGAGGTGTTGAAATGTGTTCTTTTTTCCTCTCCAAAGAGCCCTTCTTGAGGACAGAGGTGCCCCGAGAATCCCTCTGAGGCCACCACCAGCCAGGCTAGAGCCCGGGGCTGCCCATCGAGGAGGGCATGGCCCCAGCAGTGGGCTCCGAACAGGGTCTCGGGGAGGTGACCTTATCCATCCTGGCACAGAGGATGGCTGGGCTGCTCCAAGAGATCGGGACATGCCTGTGACCTCCAGCCCCAACCTCAGAAGACACTCATCTGCCCTCCCGTCCGGCTGCTGGGCAGGGGCACTCCTGTCTCCCCAGAGCGAGGCGGTTACTGAGCCCACCTGCCCGGCCGAGGTGCCCAGGGCAATTCCGTGCTGTCTCCACCAGACACTCCCTCTCTCAGTGACAGCTGGGCGCATGATGGTCACAGGATTCTCGTGCTGTAAAGGGGCACAGGCATTGCTGTGAGCATCTGCTAACCCACAGAGCCAGCCCTGGGGGAGCATGGTTGTGGGCACAGGGGGTCACTTGCAGAGTGAAGAAGGGAGGGAGGGGGCAGGTGTGAAGGAGATACAGAGGGGAGGAAGGGAGGAGGAAGGAGGAAGGGAGAAGGGTGGAGAGAGGAGAGAAGGGGAGGGGGAGGGAGGGAGGGGCAGGTGTGAAGGGGATGAGGGGGAGGAGGAGGGAGAGGAGGGAATGAGAGAAAGAGGGGAAAGGGAGGGGGAGGGGAGGGGAGAGTGGGGGAGGGAAGAAGAAAGTTGGGGAGGACTTGGCTTCCCCACATGTGCACATGCTTCTTCTTCTTCTGGCCTTTGCCCCAACACACTCCCACTGCACCTGTCCAAACACTTCCCAGCCTGCCCCTTTCAGAATCTGTCCTGGTCCGAGGTCTGGCATCTCTGTCTCCATCTTGGTCATTGCTCACTGCACAGGCATCAGTGACCACAGCTTCCTATGGCTAGATCGGGCTAGCCTGGGCTTCCAGTCCCTGCCCTGGGGTCTGCAAAGAGGCCCACCTGCTGACCACCCACATCCAGTGGTGACCCATGGCAGGCCTGAGGTCTTGGGGAGCAGTTCCCAGAGTTCCTAGAGCCTATGCCTCAGAATCACGGACTCATCGGCTCCTCAGCTTAAGCCTGGAAGGGCCCCGGGCTCTAGCCTGGCTGGTGGTGGCCTCAGAGGGATTCTCGGGGCACCTCTGTCCTCAAGAAGGGCTCTTTGGAGAGGAAAAAAGAACACATTTCAAGCAAGGCCAAGCTACCCGAGGCCCACCCCCAGGCCCCCTTGGTACCCCAGGAGCAATTCTTGGTCTCAGTCCCAAGCCTTCCGGGCAGGAAGCAGGCTCCCCTAGGCACCACAGGACATTAGGTGAGGATGCTCATGGGCTGACCCCATGGGAACCTCCTGCAGGGAGCCTTGGGGGTATTCTGCCTGTCCCCCTCCGCCCCTCAACCTAAATGGCTTAACCATAACAGGCTTCTGTTCCAGATAAAGCACCCCACCCAGGAAGTACCCGCCCAGCAGGGAAGGGAGGCAAAGTGATGGACCTGGCTCAGAGGGACTCCCACGCCTACCTGGCCCTTCTGCCCAAGGACTTACCCAGCAGGCCAGCTGACAGGTGAATGGTAGGGTCATCAGAGTCACAGGAGATCACACACCCAACTCCTGCACCCCTGCACTCCCCACCCCCACTAAAGGGAGCCTGTAGAAGCTTCTGGAAAGAGGCAAATGTTAGAGACAGGGACTAGGCCTGCCTCCCAGACTCTTCTTTCTCTCTTTCTTTGTCCCCAAGACCCCCTGACCCCAAGCCCTGGCCTGGAAGTTCCTTCACAACTCACCAAGCCCATCCCCATCATATAGGTGAGGACAGAAGCCCAGAAGGGCAGGAGCGTTCCCCAAAGGACTTGTCAAGTGCACTGTGGGCTGAGTAGCCCGCAGTGCCATTTGGACAACAGGTGATGTACCTCCCTCCCTGTCCCTGGAGCCGGCGGTCCTCCAGCACTGGGCCGTGAGCAGGGAGGGGCAAGGGAGAACCTGAGACCCCACAGGAAAATGTCATCCCTCATGACCGGGCTTCCCCGTCCAACAGGCCGGGCTCTGGTCCAGCATGGGCACGGACACCAGGAGGGCAGGGGTGGGGGTGCATCCCCTGCTAGGGGCCCCAGGTTCCAGTCCTGCTCTGTCCCTGTGGCAGGCACTCCTTCACACCTCCCTGTGCCCTGTGCCATGCCAAGAGCTCTGTAGTGCCTCCCCCATGACTTCCCTGAGCCAAGGGGATGTGAGCAGGCACGCAGTGAGTGGCGACTTCCCTCAAGCTCGTCGTGCATGGGGGCTGCGTTTTTCTGTGCCCCTGCCATTCCCACCGGACCCGGCCCGGGCAAGCCGGCCAGAAGGTGAAACACGTGGAGCAGAGCCGAGCCGCGGCCATCCCCACGGGGGCCATCCTCGCTCAGCCAACACCAGCCGACAACCGGGCACGCCAGGAGCCGGGCAAGATCAGCCAACACTAGCCGACAACCGGGCACGCCAGGAGCCGGGCAAGATCAGCAGGCTGCCTAAGCCCAGGCCAGCAGATCCCACAGCATGTGACCAACAAGCACATATTGCTGTGCAGTGACTTGTTACCCAGCATTACCCTGGCAACAGATGGCTGACAGAGTCCCTAACTCACCAGGTAAGACCACCCGCCCTGACACACACCTGGATACCCCCTCAAGCAACAAGGCTCAGAGAGGCCACACTGGGAGTGGGCACAGAGCCAGAAGCTCCCCTGGGACACGCCCCTGCGGTGTGCCGGCCTGGCAGACAGGTGAGTCGGGCCCAGCCTGCCCTCAGGGAGCCCGTGGTCAGTGAGGGGTACACAGGTAACCAGAGGACTCTGATCCGGGTATTTTGGAAAGTAAGGAGGAGGGGACAGGCATGCCAGTTCCTGAAGGATGAGGCCAGTTTCTGCAGCTGGAGGAGGAGGAAACCAGGGGCCTTTCTTGGTGGGAGCCATATGGTCACCCCCCCCACCATGGCCCGTGGCACCCTGACTCCGGCAGTGCACGTGAACTTCACCCTTGCTAGAGCTAGACTGCTGCCACCCCCTTCCACCAGATCGACCAGACACAGCAAAGGAAAAGCAGTCACGCACAGCTGACTGCTGCTTCTCCAGCCCCTGTGTGCCCCCTGAGAACAAAGAGAACCCCACCTGACAGTGAAGCACCAGAGACGCAAGCTGAGAGCCCGGGGAGGCAGGGCCCTGGCAGCCGCTGTTGAGCACCTGGACACAGCTGTGCCTGAAGGCGTAGCTTCGCCTGGATTTTGTCACTGTCTAGAGCCAGTAAATTCCTTCTTAGCTCGAGTTTGAACTGAGCTTCTGCCATGTGCAAACCTAAAAGGCCCTATCAAAACACAATTACTGGGACAGGGAGGCGTCCGGGGGCCAAAAGACTTCACAGAGATGGGCTTCTGTGAGGAGGAAACCCCACCTTAATGACACCGCTGTGTCCAGGCAGCGTTCCAGCAGGACCTTTTGTGGGGAAGGAGTGGACCGAACTGGACACAGGCTCCTGAAGTGGCCCAGAGCAGGAGCTCCCGGCCATCCCCAGGAGCGGTTCTGACAGTGCACAGTGTCCGGGCATGTGGTGGGCTCGGTGCCGGCTGTCACTCTTCTTTACAGAGCATCCCCATGCACCGGGCTCGATCCCAGGGCAACAACTCTTCTGCGAGTCAGGACTGAAAGCTCTGCCCATTTCACAGATCACCGAGATGGAGGCACAGAGAGTTCTGGTAACTTGCTCGAGATCACACAGCTTGGCTGTGGCAGAGGGAGTGTGTAGACAGAGCCATGGGAACGTAGGCTTTCCTGCCTTTTGTGTCCTTCACCTGCTCTAGAAGGTCCGATGGAAGATGAGGAGCTGTCTGTGCCTGCGTGTGGAGGGAGACCCAGAGCACCCCCTCCCTGAGCAAGCCTTCCCCTCCCCGGGCCCCCGGCCAGGCTGGGGGGGGGGGGCTCACTCTGTGTGCCCAGGGCCGCCGTGGGAGCCTGGCTTGGACCAGGGCTTCAGGGTGGGGGCCCCAAAAGAACAAAAGGTTCAGGAGGACGCTCTCAGCCTAAAGCAGCATCACCCGTGGGCACACTGGTCCGTGGCCTGGCCACACCGCCCCAGGGCCCCTCTCCTCTCCGAGCTGCTCCCGCCCCGCCCGCAAGCCACGGTCCCCTCTCCCGGCCCTGGCACACGGCCCTGGGGTGTCCGCGCCCCGATGATCCCGGGACTCGGAGCCGAAGGCTGGCCCGCCGCAGAAGCAGCGCTGCTGGGATTGCGACCAGCTCCGCCACACGCACACAGCGCGCTTGGCACAGCCGGAGGGCCATTTTTAGCCTTTGCACGCTGGGAACCGTAACCACGCCGGGTTTAGCACTGGGTAAGATCTGCCACGGGTCCCAGGCCCGTGTGGGGGACGCTCAGGTGGCTCTGTGTCCCCAGGGGGAAGCGGACCCTTCCTCTTATTTTCACCTTTTCTTCTCACTGGTGGTAGCCCTGGGATCCCGTGGTTTCCCACAAGAGGCTTGAAATGCACTTTGGATCAAGGTTGAGAACAAATAAGCAGACACACACGCACGCACGCACGCATACACCTGGCATGGCCCCGCACACACGACGCGTTCATGACTCAGGCTCCCCTCGCAGTTGAGAAAATGGAGGCTCAGAGAAGCAAAGGGACTTGGGGTGTCTCTCAGCTGGCTGATTATACCTCACCTTTTTCCAGAGAGGGCCAGAAATGGGCACAGCAGATCGCCTCAGGGAACCGCGGAGGGGCCGCCCCCCATGCGGGTGACCCAGCACCCCTCTGGCCCCAGGAAGGCCCCGGGCATCCATGCAGGACCTCTGGCAGGCACGGGCTCCCCCTCCGGAGGGGCCTGGCCGTGCATGAGGGAGCATGGCGGATGCTCAGTTGGGGCTGCAGTCATGGCAGGAACACTGGTGCCCAGGGATTGGGGGGGGTACAAACGTGAGGGCCCAGAGCTGTGGCAGGGTCGGGGCAACGAAATAAAAGCTGGGGGCAAGTAACAAGGCCAGAGATGCCTTCCGTCCTCCAGTGTGGGTCTCACCAGCCCCAGAGCAGCATGCAGGGGCAGGGCAGGTCCTATAAAACTTACTAGAACCTTCTAGAGCTTTGGAGAGCCAGCAAAGGGAAGGCATTGGGAAGTAGCCACCCAATCCTCTTACAGTGCCGATGAGGCCCGAGAGGAGGGATGCGACATGCCCAGGTCAGACAGCAGGTGGCCTGGCTGTCACCTCCAGGGCTTTCTCCCCCCCTTGGCCAGGAGTCCTGGGCCTCTAACCCTGGAATGCCACCCAAACCCCTGCTCCATCCAGGCCCTGGGGCCCTGCCAAGCTCTCAGGGCCTGGCTCCCAACCTGCCCAGCCACCGGGGAACTCCACCCGCTCTCCCCGTCCTACCTCCAACCCCCAGGAGGGGGACAGCGGGGGCCTGAGGAAGTGTGGACAGCTGCTGTCTTAAGGATCCCTCTAAGAGCAGATCAGTGAGCCCTCAGCCACCGCTCCCCTGTCTAGCCCAGCCAAACTGGAGTCCGAAGAGATGGAAGGAAGTTGGGAAAGAAGTCATTCTTGAAGTAAATGACATGTGTGAGCACAGTGATGGCAGGCCCAGGTCCCCATGGGACGGCCTACTCACCCCAGGAAGGGAAACGGACTGACCCAGTGGCCAGAGGATGGGAGGATGACTTAGACAGCATGCCCACGGACACGTCCCAGAGACTGTGTGCTCTGCAGGTCCCACAAGGCCTCCCTGGGCCCCGACTGCCTACCCGCCCTACCTCGCTCACTGCCGCCAGTAGGCAAAAGGGCAGAATGAAATACCTTGGAATCCTCCTGAAACAAGTTTCCAGTAAGTCCACACCACACTCATTCACTCATTTCACGAAGGTTTTATTGGGCTTCTCCTGGGTTCCGGGAGCAGATCCCTGTGCAGGATCCCAGCTGGGATCTGTCCTCAGGGGGAGCCTGAGCAGCAGCAGGGACAGAGACGGAGGTGAAGCGCACCCCTCCTGAGGCTCAGCAGCGGGGGAAGGCCGAGGGTGGAGGACACAGGAGGGCAGGGAGGACAAGGGAGGTCCCAGCTCCCTGTGAGGGTGGGGCAGGCTGAACATGGGCAGAAGTGAAGGGGTAGAGCAGGAGGGGAAGGAGAGCCGCCAGGAGGGAGCATGAGGGGAGACTGAGACAGGACAGCACGTGCGAATTCCCAGAAGCCAATGGAAAGGAAGACGAAGGGTCGGTGGCCAAGGAGGGCTGAGACCCTGGCAGCTGAGTCACCATGAGGCTGGGCAAGGGCTCAGCTAGTTCTCGGACACTTTTGGCCAGGTGTGCAGGCTGGCCCACCTCCTCCCGGGGCTTTAGGAGGCCCTCCTGCCACGTGGCCCAGCCTGCTCCCGTGGGAAGTCTCAGCAGCCATCTCCCTGGTCACTGGGAGTTGCTCACCAGGAGAAAAGCAAAGGCTGTGCCCATCCGCCCACCAAGCCCCACATAGGGCACTGTGGGGGAGGGGTCAGAGCCTGGGCAAACCCCCACCCCCAGGCCCTCCCTCCCCCGGGGAGACAGCCCCGTGAGAATGGCCTGGGAAGCAAGAAGGCCACCCAACCCTCCCTTGGCTGAGCCAAGCCCTCATCGCCTGTCCCCTCCCCCCACCCCCTTCCAAGTTGCTCCTGGACACCAGATGGACCCAGTTCAACTTGTCCTTCCTTTTCTTTCCCCCGCCCGCCCCCTGCTGGAGCTGTGAGAGGGCAGGCAGGAAGGGGGGCAGGTCGAGCCAGCCACAGAGGCTTGGGGAACAGCCCCAGCTCCAAGCCTGGTAACCCCAGCGCAGAGCCTGCCAGGCCCACTGGGGCCAGGCCTCTGGGCCTCGGAGCCAGACTCTCACTGCTGACCCCCAGGACAGGTCAGGACAGGATGAGCAGCTGGTAGGAAGGGCCAGGTCCAAGGCGAGCTGGTGTTCTGCCCTGGGGAGAGGAAAGGAAGGTGGAACATGGACTCTCAGGGAGGCGAGAGGATTTAGGAGAGGGAGAAGAGAGGGATGGAGTAAAAGTTGCCAAGCCTGGGCCTGGCTTCCAAAGGCCTGGACCTGGGGTCTGTCCTCACCTGCACAAGCGGCTCTGGGAGCCAGACAGGTCTGAGCACCTTGCCCGATGTTCTGGAATCCTGAGGTATGGAATGCAGCCTATCAGCCCAGGAAACAAGCAGAGCCCCCAGAGCAGTGACAGCCCTAGGGACAAGTGCTGCTCTCCAGAGCCTCCCTGGGGCTGGATGGGGTGCGGGGTCAGGGTGGCTGGGAGGGCCGGCTGGTGAGGGGACCAAAAGGACCCGTATCCCATGTGCCCCAGACTACTCCTTCCACACACCCACCAGTTCCACCACCAGATCCCAGGCAGCACAAAGGGCTCTCCCAGCCCAAAGTGGCTTTTTCATTTTCTGAAACTCAAATATGGGATGGGGGAGGGCTGCCCCATGGCCCTGCCCCAGCTTCTGCGGGGGTGGGGGCAGGGCACAGGTCCTAGACTGGCGCACACACCCCGCCCCCCGCAAGAAACCAAGGAATCAGGGCTTGAAAATCTTGCCAACAAAAGTTGGCATTCCCCTTGCCCCTGCCCAGGAGGGGCAAACCAGAGCCCCAAACCTCCTCTCAGAGACTTGCCAAGCAGGAGGCTCCTCAACCCACACACTCCCCCAAAGGGGGAGCAAGGCAAAGAAAGGCAACAATTTACTAACTCAGAGGTGCCCTGGGGAAGGGGGGGGCAGACAAGTGGGACCCGCCCCCCCTCCCCCAGCCAGGTTTGGCTCAGGGAGAATCCCCTAACCCACCTGAATGACCCCTACCCAGGGTGGTGAGGGGCAGTGTCTGGAGGCTGAGAAGAGCTGGGACCAGGCTGGCTTTCCTCCAGGCCAGGAGTTTCTGGGCTGTTCAGCCCCAACATCCCTGCTCCGACAGCAGAGAAATCGCCAGGCTGGGAGAAAGAGAAAGGGGGCTGCATTCAAGTGGCCCCCACCTTCCGCTCTGGGTCTTGACCTGCTGGAGCCACAGCTCCAACCGGAAGCTTGTGGGGCAAAGGGTCCCGCCAGGGCCGCTAAAACTGGAGGGGAGGACCTCCGCCCAAGGCGGGGCGTGTACGCCCCGGCCCGCGGGGTCCCGCTGGGTCCTGGGTGGGGGCTCCTTGCCGGGCAGTTGACTTCTTCGGACTTGTTCCGTCACCGTCGCCTCCGCCACCACCGTCGCCGCCGCCGCCGCCGCCGCCGCTGGGAGCGATTCGCCCTCGCCCCATCCAGCCCAGCGAGCGAGCTCCCACCTCGGCCACCGGCGCGAGCGCTGTCTCCGTCCCGGGAAGAAGTTAGGCGGCTGGTCCCCGAGGCGCGCAGCGCACGGGACGCAGGCGGCGGTGGCCCCGGGACTCGGCCGCCGCCGCCCCAGAGAAGCCCCCGCTACTGCGAGGGCGTACCGGGAGGCTCGACTCCCCAGCCGGGTACAAATCGCTTGGGACCGGGCCCGGGCCTCGCCCCGGAGGGCAAGGCGGGCCAAGGCGAAGCGGGGCTTGCTCTCAGCTTCGGGGACCCCAGGTCAAGACACTTCCCCGCCCCGCCGCCCCTGAGCACGAGTCGCCGGCCGAGCGCCGGGCGCAGCGAGGAACCAGTCGGTCTCTGACTCGGCGGCGGGGCCGAGCAGGGCCCCACGGAGTTGGGGAGTTGCCCCGCACCCCTAAAAGCCTCAACACACATTCTCGGTTGAAAGTACGCACTTTACGCGTCCGGGCGCCTCCGCGGTGAGTCGAGCTGCAGCGCTCGGGGTCGGCGAAGGTGGCTCAGCTCGGGCGCTCCAGTCTCGACGTTCCCGGGGCAGAGAGCGACGTCCGGGGACGCACGGGACGGGTGCGCCCGGCGGCCGGGGCTGCGCCGGGCGAGGAGCGCGGCGAGAGGGGAGCGCTGCGGCGTTCAGGCAACAGCTACCCCTAGTGGGAGAGCCGCCGGGGCCGCCGCCGCCCCACGCCCGCTGCCCCGCGCCCCGCGCCCGCCGCGCCCCGCGCCCGAAGCGCTCCCGGGTCGGCTGCGGGGCAGGCACGGCGCTGCTCGCCCCGGCCCTCCCCGTCCCCGGCGCCGGGCGCTAACCGGCCCTCGGGCCCTGCCCCCCGCACCTCCCTGCGGCGCCCCGGAGGCCGCTGACCCGAGAACGGCAGCGCCGAACGGGGACGAGATGGGACGGGGCGGGCGCGGCCGGGACGGCGCGCGGCGGCCCGGGGCAGCGGCGGGGGGCGCCGAGCGCGGTGTGCGTGGCGGGGCGGTGCGGGGGGCGGCCGTGTGCGAGGCGCGAGTGTGAGCGCGCGCGGGAGGCGAGCGGGCGGGCGGGCTCCGGGAGGCGAGCGGCGCCCGCGGGCGACCGGGGAAGGCGGCGGGGGCCCAAAGTTGCCTCCTCGCGGGTCCGCGTCCCCGGCGGGGCGGGAGCCGGGGCCGGCAAAGCGGCGGCCGCGGACCCGGGCTCCCGCGGCACCTGGGCAGCGGCCCCGCACGAGCAGCAGCGGCGGGGGCGGCGTTGGCGGCGGCGCGCGGGAAGCGAACCGGAGCTCCGGCGCGGCGCGGCGGCCGCCGGGGAGCTCCGCTCAGGTGCGCGGCGAGAGGGGCGCGGGCCGGAGGCGGGCCGCCGGGACCGGGGCCGCGCGCAGCGCTCGCGCCAGCTGGAGCTGGAGGATCTCCCCGGCGGACGCCTGGGTCCCTGGCCCAGCTCCCCGTCCCGGGTGGCAGCGGCGACCGGGGTCCCCCGCCCCCGAGAGCGGGCTTCGGGGGCCCGGCCCCGCCCCCGCCGGCCCCCGGCCGGGCCGCCCCGCCCCCGGCCGCCTGAGCCCGCCCCCGGCCCTTGATTTCTAAAGCATTGGCCGCGCCGCCGGGTGATCCCTCCGGGCTCAAGTTGCAAGGGGGCGGGCCCGGCCCGGAGGTGGAGTCTCCCGCCAATTGAAGCCTCGGCTATAAATCGAGCTCCCCGCACAGCCAAAGCCCAGATGCCTCGCCAGGCCGCCCCGCGGTTGGTGGTGGGAGAAGGTAGCGGGTCCCAGGGGGCTTCGGGGGCTGCAGCCACCATGCTCCGCTCCCTGCTGCTTCACTCCCTGAGGCTCTGCGCCCAGACGGCCTCGTGCCTCGTGCTCTTCCCGCGCTTCCTCGGCACGGCCTTCATGCTCTGGCTCCTCGACTTCCTGTGCATCCGCAAGCATTTCCTGGGCCGCCGCCGCCGGGGTCAGCCCGAACCCGCAGTGGAGCTCGACAGTGATGGCGAGGAGGTGCCCCCGGACGACCCGCCTGTCTGCGTGTCCGATGACAACCGCCTGTGCACCCTGGCGTCGCTGAAGGCCGTGTGGCACGGCCAGAAGTTGGATTTCTTCAAGCAGGCGCATGAGGGCGGTCCAGCTCCCAACTCCGAGGTGGTCCTGCCCAATGGCTTCCAGAACCAGCACATCCTTGACTACGCGAGAGGGAACCGCCCGCTGGTTCTCAATTTCGGCAGCTGCACCTGACCACCGTTCATGGCGCGCATGAGCGCCTTCCACCGCCTGGTCACCAAGTACCAGCGCGACGTCGACTTCCTCATCATCTACATCGAGGAAGCTCACCCCTCGGACGGCTGGGTCACCACAGACTCCCCCTACAGCATCCCGCAGCACCGGAGCCTGGAGGACCGGGTCAGCGCCGCACAGGTACTGCAGCAAGGCGCGCCCAGCTGCTCTCTTGTCCTGGACACCATGGCCAACTCCAGCAGCTCGGCCTATGGGGCCTACTTCGAGCGCCTCTACGTAATCCAGAACGGCACTATTATGTACCAGGGCGGCCGCGGCCCCGACGGCTACCAGGTGTCCGAGCTGCGCACCTGGCTGGAGCGCTATGATGAGCAGCTGCACGGCGCGCAGCCACGCCGAGTGTAAACAATCAGTGGACAGTTGACTGAACTTGGCGGGCGATGTCTTCGAGCCTTCGAAGCCCACGTGCAAATGCCCCCCAGACAAGTCAGGTTTGCGGAGGGCCCAGTGACACAGCTGTGCTGAGCCGGGATCGCTGGCTGAGTCTGTGCCCTCAGCCAAGCCACCTGAAAATTCTCCCTCGCCTCCCTGGACTCTGCTGCTGTGACTGTCCCTCACCTGCACCTGCCTGGCTGGCTCGAAATCCCTTTCTGAGTGTGGATGCGATGCCACCCTTGCCTGGGTCCTCCCCTCCCCCCACGTGTCCCCGCAGAGGCCCGTGCCTCTCTCACGCCCCCTCCGCAGAGAGAAGAGCCAGTGTGCCTTCCGCCAGGCGCAGAGAGACTTCGGCCACGCCCGCGCACCCTGAGCGCAGCGGGGCTCCAGCAGCGCCTGCCGCCCGCCCTAGTTGCCTGGCGCCCACACCTGTCGTTCGCAGGGAGGGGATGCCCTGCTGCTTGTGTGTCTATTTCTTGTCCCTGAGTTGGGGGTGGGGGCTTGGGATGGGGAAGGGTGGGCAGGGTTGTTTCCCCCCCTTATTTTGGGTGCTCACGAGCCCCACTGCTGATGACGAGCTGTCTCTAACTGGTCTTGACCACGAGCTGGTTCTGAACTGCAGGGGGGCTTGCAGCAGCGCCTAAAACGAGAGAGGGAAAGTACTCTGGCTTTCCGTGAGGAGGCCGCCATAAAGGGGGTGCAAGAGGGCGGTTGGGGATACTGTTTCGGGACCAGAGGAAGCCGGCTTGAGAGGCACTGGTGAGGTTCGCAGCGCCCCAGGGAGAAGGAAGAGGCCCGGGCTCCTGGGAAACGGGGTGTGGGTGGAGGAGTCCGCGGGAAGAGAGATGAGGGGAGAGCCTGGAGACCCCGAGCGAGGGGCCTCCTCGGCAGAGCTGCCGACTGTGGGGCCAGGAAGTGGGAAGCCCCTGATTCGAAGGCCATTTTTGAGTGTTTTGCTGGAAATACTCTGCATATAAACTTCTTTTACGCTACAATAATAAAAGCTTGAAGTAAACTGCTTTCGGGTTGCCTTTGGTCCCTTTATTTTTTTCTCTCTCTCTCTCCTCTGAATAGCGGCAGGAATTAAACACAAATCTCTCCCCCGCGTCCCCATAGTGACCCTGGGGGGAAGGGTGGCTGGAAGGACCCGACGCCGGCAGGGGCGCGGGAGGGCAAGGAATAGGTAAAGGGGACGGTGAGGGTGCCCAGGAGTGTACACATGCACGCACACACTCACGGTGGAGATGTGGGGTCGGGAGAAAAACCGAGAAGCCGAGCCGGGCGGGGTCCTGGAAGGAGGCCCGAGAGGCAAGGGGGTCCTTACTTGCCGCCGCGCGCGCTTGCGCTCACGCACAATTACAGCTGCCCCTGCAGCCGCCCGTCTAACTTCCCCGAGTGATGGCGTGGGGGAGGGGGCGGTGTGGAGGATAAGGGGGGCTATGGACCAGGTAGGACTGCGCTCCCGACCACCGCGGGCGCCTCCCCGCACCTGGCTCCTCCCTAGCCCCGTTCCCGCACCTGCAAAATCATCTCCCGCTCCCCTCCAATCCCCGCCTGGCTGCTGGGGTCCGCGGGAGGTGCGACTAGCAGAGCGCACGATGGCGGAGGGAGGGCAGACGGGGAAGGGAGGGCGGGCTTGCAGCGCCACCACTCCAGCAGCAACACCTACTGCGGGGCGGGGGTGGAGCGGGGTGCGCCCCCTGCCCAGGACCCCCCTCCTCCTGCCCCTCCTCCGCTTCCCCAAGTTCGAGCCAGACCTCACCACCACCACCCGCGACGCGCTCGGGCTGGGAAGTGGAGCAAGGGAGCGAGATGGAGGAGCGGAGAGAGACCGGAAAGAGGGGGATGGCTGTTGCTGGGACGGGGGCTGGGGGGAAGGGGGCCGTGGCGTGTGGCACCGCTCTGCGTCCGCAGTCCAGGCCGGGCGCTCCCGCGCCATCCCGGCCCTCGCTCTGTCCCTGCTGCTCCCTGGGGGAGGGCGACGCTGGGAGCGCTGGATTAGCGCGGCCCCCACCTCCCTCTGCTAGCGACACCTGGAGCGGAACGGGGGGGGGGGGGGCAGAAGAAAGCGCTAAGACGAGTCTGCAGAACGCGAGTGGGGGAAGCGAGGCAGCCGAACTTCTCCCGCCCGGGAACCCAGGACCGTCCGGGTCGCGGGATGGAAAGAGAGAGTGTTAGTGAGCGCCTGAGTGTGAGCAGCGCGCACGTGGGAGGGGGTTCTGCAGGGGTGAGGGGGGTGCAGCAGGCGGGTGGAAGAGAGGCCCCTGCTCCACCAACGCCGCCTCCAATTCCGCGCCCAGCCCCCACACTGCTCCTCTGTGAAAAGTTTTTGGAACTGACACCCTGAGCTGGGATTTTTTTTTTCTTTAAAAGTATTTAAATTGAAAAAATAATTTAAAAAAAATTGGCACAGATGGTATTTCTGCATCTCCTCCCCTCCCCCTCCCCCCCAACGCCTCTCACCCCAAAACCCCCAGGAAGAATCCGGAGCCAGCCGCACGGACGCGGCTGGGCGCCGGGGAGGGCCTGCCCCGAGCTCCGGCAGGCGCTGGCCCCGCTGCGGATTTGGTGGCCTGGAGGCAGCGGAGGGCGGCCCGGGACCGCCGGCAACCGCCGCGGGGCCCCACGGCCGGCCGCGGCCGCTCCGGGTCCTGGCCGGCCGCTTGGGGGTCCAGCTGTACGCGCTGCGCGACCTCCCTTCCCCGCGGAGCCCGCTCCCCGCCCCCCCTCCCCCGGCTTCGTCTGGCTTCCCGGACCGAAACTCGGAGCACTGGGCTCTCGGACCTGCTGCTCCTGCCTCTGCCCACGCGGCCGGCTGGCTCCCCGTCCAGGGGGGTTCCGGCACCCCCCCCAACTTCTCTTCTTTCTCTTCTCCCTCCCACTCTCCCTTCCTCCCCTTCATCTTTCCCTTTCTCTCTTCCTTTTCCCTCGTTTCTTCCTTTCTTTCTTCTTTTCTTCTCTCTTCCTTTAAAATCTCTCCTTCTTACAAAAACGGTGCGTGCTCATCGAGGAAAACTCAGAAGAGTCAGGAGAAAATAAAACCAACCCAAGGTAACCTCAGGGTGTGAGCACTTTCAAACATGCCTCTCCCTGTCCCCCCCCCCCCCACATTTGTAAATATATATTTTAATAACAAGAGCCGGATTATTGTAGCCTGACATTAATTTTTGACCCCTGGTGCCCTCTTTCCTTGTTAATAAATGTCTTGAATGGCCACACCACCGCCACACCATCGAATGGACAGCCAGGGGGGCTCCAGAGTGCTTGGGGTGTGAGGGATGTTTCATTATTATAAACAGAAACGCAGTGAGCAGCTTGTGCTCACAGTCCGGCACCACTTTACCCCACCAGCACATTCCTTACAGGGGAAATCGCTGGGTCAAAACACATGCACATCTTTAAAGATGTCTGGTTTGCCAGGTTTTGCTAAACTGCCTTCCAGAAAGTCTACTTGATTTTATTGTTTCGTGTCTTCCCAGTGCTGTCTCTTCTTTATTTTTAAGTGAAAAATATGACGATAATGCATAAATCCATTCCCGGTAGTAAATTTTAAATACAGAAGAGGGGGAGGAGAAAGTACAAGCCTCACTTAGAGCAGGATTTTTCAAACTGCAAGTCAGGACCCAGCAGTGGGTCATGAAATCAACTTACCAGATCAAGTCAAGCATTTTGTAAGAACTGAGATAGAATAAATACAATGTAACTACCAGCATACATTTCATCTAAGGTAATATAGTTTCCTGAAACTTCTGTTTCAGGGGGGCGGGGGGCTGTGTGTGTGTGTATGTGTGTGTGGGTTTACAAGGTGGCTGATGTGAAATGTATTCCTCCTGAAGGAGGGATCAAAAATGTTTGGAAATGTTTGAAAGCCAACGCCTCAAAGTTCCCATTCATCAGGGATAGCCCCTGTGAACTGTTGGGTGTGTTTCCTTCCAGACTCTACTTCGCCTACTGACAATGGTATATGAGTACATTCCCAGATATAGGTTCCATAATCAGGATCACGATGCACAGTGCTTGATGACCGCCCCCGCCACCCCCACACACCTTTCTCCTGCCAGTCCCTACCCGGCACCCTTTACCCATCCATACATCTAGTCCAAGCAGCTCCGTGCGGGCTAACTTGTGCCAGATCCGTGGGTTGCCTGAGCCCCTGCCCCCGCCTCAGGAGACACTCTGCCCTCAAGGAATGCTGGATCAGTGGGAAGGAGGGGGTGAGACAGCCATTGTTCTTATTGTTTTTGTTTTTGTTTTTTTTTAAGATTTATTTATTTGAGAGTAAGAGCATGGGGGGGAGGGGCGGAGGGAGAGGGAGAGAGAATCTTAAGCAGACTCTGCACTGAGCATGGAGCTCTCCGGGGGGCTCGATCTCACGACCCTGAGATGACGACCTGAGCCGAAACCAAAAGTCAGACCCTTAAGCGACTGAGCCACCCAGGCGCCCCACTGTTCTTATTGTTACCATCACCATCATCCTCGTCATTAGTGTTTCTGAGGTTCACTGTCAGCTTAGCAATATGGTGCAGGGAGAGGGAGGAGGGGCATTAAAAGAGTTCATAGAGAGGGTCTCATGTGTCCCTTGAAGGCACAAGTGTCTCATCTGGGAAGACACAGAGGGAAGGGCATCCTTGGTGCAAAAGCCGAGGGGGCCAAGAAGGGCAGGTTGTGTTCAGAAAACAAGAAACCCCCACTGTGGCTATAAAGCAGAGGGGGGCATGGTGGAGGAGGAGGGGCAGTGAGGAGGGTTGGGGCCACTTTGGGAGCCTAGGCCACAGCTTGGGGTCTCTGCTGAGCCTCAGGGATGGGAGCTTTAGACAAGAGAGCAGGGAAGTCAGAGGGAGAGGGGAAGGAGCAACAGACACCTGGGGATGGGGGTGGCTGGGCATGCCGTCCATCCGCCACTGACGGAGGGTGCAGGTGCACTTGCAAGAGTCAGCCTGCCATCTGCCGTTGGCCCAGCAACTGTCCTCTAGGCGTCTACCTGCAGGAGATAGACTACTGGGCACAGAGGGAGGGAGGTACCAGAGGACCATGGCCTCTGCCTTATACCATGCAGATACCCCTCTACAGAGAAGTGATGTCCCAAACCACGGGGCGACCCACATGTGGAATAGTGAGAAGTGATATCTGAGTGTTTGCTCTAGGGGCCAGGCACTGGGCAAAGGGCTGTATCAGGATTATTCAATTTGGTCATCCTAACAACCCTCTTAGATAAATACGATTATTAGCCCCATTTCACTGATGCACACACTGAGGCTTGGCAGGGTCAGAGACAGCTGGGGCCAAGATGTTATGGGCTGAATTGTGTCCTCCCCCAAAATTCGTTGTTCAAGTCCCTAGTACCTCCGAATGTGACCTTATTTGGAGATAGGATCTTTAAAGAGCTTAAGTTAGGATGAGGTCATTGGGGCGGGCCTTGATCCAGTATGACTGGTGTCCTTAAAAGAAGAGGAGATGGGGACCCAGACACATAGAGGGACGGCCATGTGAGGACACAGGAAGAAGGCGGCGGTCTACATGCCAGAGAGAGAGGCCTCAGGAGAAACTCGCCCCTCCGACACCTGCATCTCAGATCTGCAGCCTCTAGACGTGTGAGGAAATACTGTGCTGTTTGAGCCCCTCAGTGTGTGGTACTGTGTTATAGCAAACCCATACACAGGCCATGGACGAGAAAGTGGCTTTGACCACAGGCCTCTCTCACCCTGGTGCTGGGGGGTTAACACCAGGCTGCACCGCATCCCTCGAGTGGCCAAAAGGAATCAGGGCACTTGAGATTTCCCCAACCCAGACCCGTTCCTTCCTCTGTTGTTACATGAAAATGCAGCTTATAGGACAGTGGGTCTGAATTGGGCAGTGAGTGTGTGTGCTCTTTTTTTAATATCTGCAAAGACACGCACACAGGCAGCTCTAGAAAAATCTACCCCGAGGAATTCACAGTAGCTGTCTTTGTGTGGGTGGGATTATGAGTGTTTTCTTACTTTCTTCTTGTTGCTTGTCTGTAGCCTGTGATTTTTCTGTAGTGAATGTGTATTGCTCTTATAACAGAAAAAATAAAACTAAAAACAGCAAAAACACTGGCTGTGGCAAGTAGAAACCTGGAGTGGGGAGGCCAGGGCAGAGAGAGGATCTGGCTGGAGGTGGTGAGCTCAGGGCCAGGTCTGGGGATGGTAGGTGGGAGTGTTGGGGTGCGGTGCTGGCACGAGAGACATTTGGGAGGGGAAAAAAAGGAGTAGGGTTGCTGAAAAAAAAAACACAAGACACTCAATTATATTTGAATTTTAGATAAGCAACAAATTTTTTTAGTATAAGTATGTCCCAAATATTATGTGGGATATACTTATACTTAAAAGGATTTTTTTTTTTTAAATTTATTTATTCATTGTTTAATCGAAATTCAAATTTAATTGGATGTTTTGGGTTGTTTCGTTGTTTTAAATTTGGCAATCCTAAGCTTGGGTGGGGGCCAAAGGTGAACAATAGTGCAATCTCTCTGAGGCCCTGTTAGTGGCAACCTCAGAGCTCAAAGGGCCTCCAAGCATGGGATAGATGAAACTGAAGTCTCTAAGACCCTCTATTCAGTCTTCCCCTCTGGCCAGACAGAGGCCCCCAAACTCTCCAGAGACTACGTCTGGTGACCCGGAGCCAAGGAGGAATGACCACCAGCCCTGCTAGCTAAGGATTTGCAGGGCCCAAAGCAAAATGCAAATTCAGGGCTCCTTGTTCAAGAACGGGGAGAAATGCCATTAAAGGTACCAAATATAAAGCTTTTTCCTTTCTTTCATGGTACCTCAACTTGTCATGGTGTTTCTTTCCTATTTAATGGCATTATAAATAAAGAAAAATTAACATTTTAAGTTATGTATTAGTCTGGGTTCTCCGGAGAAACAGAGCCAGTAGGATAGAGAGAAAGATTTACTTTAAGGAATTGGTTCACGTGATGATGGAAGCTGAGAAGTCTAGGATTTGCAGTCGGCAAGCCAGACACCCAGGAGAGCCATTAATGTAAGTTTCAGTCCAAGAGCAAAGGTCTGAGACCCAGGAGCACCAGCAGTGCAAGCTCCGGTCCGGGTCTGAGTCTGAAGACAGAAGACCAGTGGCCCAGCCCCACAGCAGTCAGATGGAGGGGGCAAACTCTCCCTTCCCCATCCTTTTGTTCTATCCAGGCCCTCAACTGATCAGACGAAGCCCACCCACGTCAGGCAGGGCGATCTGCTCCTCGCAGTCTATTGATGCAAACGTTCATCTCATCTCAAAACACCCTCACAGACACACCCAGAATAATGTTTGACCAAATATCTGGGCACCCCCTAGCCCAGGAAGCTGACGCAGAAAATTAGCCACCACAAATCAGTGGCATGGATGTTACCATTCGCCTCTCCGGTTTTAAATGCAGGTGAGTGAGCATGGAATCTGCACGGGGAACCATGGACATTACAACTTTACATTTCATGGCCTGCCCCCGCACGTGCATTTCATCCCTGCCAGAGCAGGGCAGATGCTACACAAAGTTGACAATTATTCAGAATTTCAGGACAGTGACAGCAGAGCATTAAATCAAGGGCAGGGTCCTCCGAGTGAGGGGCACTGGACACCGGCCCAGGATGCACACCCATGAAGCCCCCCCGACCATCAGTCCAGACCTGCACACGGCCAGCTGCGAGTCTGGGGATTGGGGGCAGCTCCTTCCGTGGGCAGAGGGGGCCGCACTATGGTGCTCCCGGTTCTCCTGGGAGGAGAGTGAAGCTCCGTGGTGTTAGCCAATGTCCCCAGGACACACGCCTTCTGCCTCCAAAGCCATGCCCTTGGCTCTCCCCACTGCACTTGGCTGCTTACGGGGTGGTTAACCCCTTGCTGGCCGTTCGTTTGCCCAGGCCAGGGGCTGTGAAGATGGCAGGTGGATGCTCACCATCACGGTGCCCTAAGACTCTGCTGGCTCAGGCAGGCTGTGGCCAGAGGCAGAGTCAGGGGATAGGGAGACAGGCCAGAAGAAGGTGCCAGGAAGAGGAGGGTACATATGTAAAGGCCAAGAAACAGCACCGCGCATCATTCAGCCAGAGATGCAGTGCAGGTATGTGTTTGCATGTGAGCGAGTGTGTGAGACATATACAAATTCACTCTCCAGACCCTCATTGGGCCCCTGATACCCACCAGGCCTGTAGGAAGCACCGAGAAGAACCGGTCCCATCCTAACAGAGCAATTGAGCTGGTAGGGGAGACAGAAACTAACAATGCAGGAAGCCTGGGATTTAGGTAACCCGAGGGAAGGCTTCCTGGAGGAGGTGTATCATGAAGCATTAGAAGCTCAGGTGGGAAGAGCCTCAGGGATGGAAAGAATGACGTGTGCGGAGCCTTGGCAGCAAAAACATCCTGGCAGGTTTGGGCAACGGCGGTCAAGTCCATGGGGCCCCGGAGAGGGCAGGCAGGGATGAGAGGTGAGGCTAGAAGGCCCTATGTGGATCTGACGCATGACCTTGAAGGCCCTGGGGAGAGGCAGGAACGTGGCTGGGAGCAGAGAGGGTAGGGGTCAAGCCTCGGTCCAGGGTAGCTGTCCCTAGCAGTGACTGGATCACCTTAAGGAAGATACTGGGCTCCAGGCCTGTCCTGGCTACAGCCCTGTCCTCCCTGGCCTGAGCCTCCTCCCCTCACCCCTACCCCATGGCTGGACCCAATCACACTGCTCTGGGACTGCCTGAGCTCCCTGAATCCCCATGACCCTTTTCCCAGAGAAAGCACTCAAGCTCTCTCCAACCCACCCCCCACCTGTGTTTGCACCCCATCCCACAGCAGTCTGGAGCGGGGACCCATCCTCCTCCACTGGCAGTGCAGAACTAGAAACCACAAAGCACCTCCTTATGCACTGGGGTTCCAGGGAAGGTTCACTTCCAGAAAAGTTCTATTGGGTGCAAGGATTTGCCTGCTGTTGTTCTTCCCAGATCTGTCTGTAAACCCAGAAGGCCTCCACACAAAACCCCAAGAGGGTCCTGGAGCTTATCCCAGCATCCACATGAAAGAGAAGGACCAGGATAGGCCGCAAGAATTTTTGGAGAAGAAAGAATTGGAGGACACATTGTGCATCCATTCATTCCTTTTGACAAATATTTATTCCAACCTGAAATGAGCCAGCCATAATTCCTGCTCGACAGGAACAGAACCCATGTTCCTGCCCAAATGGCGTACAAGCTCAGGTTGGGGGACAACAATCAGAAACAGATAAGCTTTGGGTGGTAATAGTCAACAAATCAATTTTGATTCCTAAAAAATGCAGCAAGGAAAAATAAGGTCAGTGCTTCCCTCATCCATAAGGTCACCCCAACACCTAGTGGCTTAAAACAATAGCATTCCCATCACTGCTCATAGGTCTGGAGGCTGAGTGGGGCTCTGGTCAGTGGTCTCACCCAGGGTCTTTCAGACAGTTGTAGCCAGATGGGAGCTGGGGTTGGGGCAACTCGAAAGCTTCCTTACTCATATTTCTGATGACAGTGGCCAGCTCCCAGCTGAGGACTTCCAGAACTGTAGCTGAAATACCTATCTGGGCTCCCTCCCTGTCACCTGAGTTTCATCATGTCAGCTGGGCTCCAAAGGTGGGCATCCCAAGAGAGTAAGGCAGACGTGCATGGCATTGTTATGACTTAGGAAGTTATCTGGCACCACTCTGTAAACTCTGCTTGCCCAAGTAATCACAGAAATCTGTCTGCCTGCTTGAGGGGAGGGGACACAGACTCCCACCATTCAGTGGAAGATGTGCCAAAGTCACACTGCAGGAGCGGGCTATGTCGTCCTGTCTTTGGGAAAAACATTCCATCGCAGCCAGGGTAAGGGAATAGAGTCATTTACAAAGTAATAATAAAAAAGCAAGGGAATGACCCAGGATAGACAAACAGACCCCCAGGACAGAGCAAAGAGCCCAGAGAGATGCTCATGCCCATGTCAGAACACCATATATAATGAGGGGGTGTCAGCAATCAGTGGGCGCAAGCAACAGTAAAGATGAAATTACATTGTATCCCTGTCACACACACATGACACATAAAAATAAATTGCCAGTGGGATAAAGATTTGAAGTGGAATGCAAACTGTTACAGCTTTTAGAAGACTATGTAAAAAATTATCTCTATGCCACAATGAGATACCACCTCACGCCCATTAGGATGGCTACTATGAAAAAAAAAGCTGAAAATAACAAGCATTGGGTGTAGAGAGGATGCAGAGAAATCAGAGCCCTTGTACGCTGCCGCTGGAATGTAATGGTGCAGCCGCCGTGGAAAACAGTATGGGGGCGCCTCAAAATTATGTAAAATGTGATCCACCAATTTCTATTTCTGGGCATATACTCAAAAGAACAGAAAGCAGGGTCTTAAATACATATTTTCAGACCCATGTTCCTAGCAGCACTATTCACGGTAGCCAAAGGGTAGAAGCCACCCAAGTGTCCATGGATAAATAAATGGATAAATAAAATGTGGTCTGTCCATACCATGGAATATGACTCAGCCCTAAAAAAGAAGAAAAATTCTGACACCTGCTACACCATGGATGAATCACGAGGACTTTATGCAAAGTGAGAAAAGGAAGGCACGATAGAACAAATCCTGTGTGATTCCATTTATATGAGGTCCTGAAAAGGGTCAAGTCCACAGAGACAGAAAGGGGAATGGAGGAAGAAGTGGTAACTGGGAGGAGGAGGGGATGAGGAGCGAGCGGTTAAATGGGGACAGAGTTTTGGTTCAGGGAGATGAAAAAGTTCTGGAGATGGATGGAGGGGATGGTTGCACAACAGTGTTTACAATGGTCAGGATGGTAAATTTTAGGTTATACGTTATCTTACCACAATTAAAATGGATATACACGCACACACAAACACATGCAATTTTTTTTTTTTTAAAGAAGATCTCTATGTTCTTAGGATGGGGAAATTTTCCTATTTAAAAAAAAAAAACATAAAGGAAATACGGCTATATGACAAAATTAAATTTTTCTCTGTAAGCAAAGATGCTATCAACAGTTGAGACTCGCATGCTGGTGCTCACGCCTGTCCCTCCAGACCCATCGCCACGACTGTCCAGGCTTTCCATTGATGAGCTCTCTTCTCCCAGCTCTGTGGGCTGGGCCTGGCTGATGGCCCTGGCAGGGCAGGAGCCTGGGGGGTGGGAGGAGACTGAGGGCCAGGGACTTTTTCCCAGCCCCCTGTGGCAGGGTTGCTGGGGGCAGGCTGGGTGTCTAAGAGCCCCCTCCTCTCGGGGCCTCTCTCCACCACCCAGTAATTGCTCTCTCCTCACCCAAGGGCCTCAGGGTGGCCATGGCTCCCGGGTGGCCAGCCTGGGGTATCACTCCAGCCCTCCTTGTTCCTCTGCACCTTGGAAAGTAACCCCTGATCAATCTCTCCCCACATCCCTAAGTTGAGGGTGTGGTTATTTCCTGCCAGCACACAGGTTGTCCGGAAGCGTATTTGTTGCCAACAGAGGAGTACAGACAATAAACTTCCACATGCGGGAGAGACGGACAAACTGCAGGTGCCCAGAGTGGAAAGGAGGACAGCAAGGAACACAGGAAGCCACCCATCTTTATGGGGGCAGAAGAGCGGCCCCCAGTGAGGTCGACCATCTGAACCCCCAGACCCTGACAATGTCACTTTACATGGCAAAAGGGACTTGGCAGATATGGTGAAGCTAAGGGCTCTGAGATGGGAGATGATCCTGGGTTATCCAAGGGGGACCCGAGGTCATCACAAGGTCCTCCTAAGCAGGAGGTAGGAGGCACAGAGGAGGGGACGGAAGATGCCACGCTGCTGGCCGTGAAGAGGGAGGAAGGGGTCCCGAGCCAAGAGACACAGGCAGGCTCCAGAAGCCAGAAAGAGAAAAGTACAAAAGGACTCTCCCCGGGAGCTTCCAGAAGGAGCACAGCCCTGCCACACCTTGATTGCAGCCCAGTGAGACCCTGTGGGACTTCTAGCCTCCAGGACTCCTCGTGATCAAGTTCGTGCGCATCTCAGCCGCTGAGCTTCGGTGGTTTGCTACGGGAACCAGTGTCGCTTCACTAGCAATCGGGGGGACGCAAACTGAAAGCCATGCCGCACAGCCTCACACGGGGGTTGGCGCAGATACAGGGGACTGGGGGGGCCGGGAGTGGGCGCTCTGCTCTGTGGGGAGGGTCGGACCATCGGAGAGGGGTTTTGGAGCACCGGAAGCATCACGGCGGCTGCACGTGCTCACACCTGTGGCTCAGGGAAGCCACCCTGAGCCCCCCAGCCGGCGGGGGCCTGGTCCTCAGAGATGGCCCCAACCACTGACCGCTCCCGCTCTGGGCCCCTCCCACTCTGGCTCTGGGCTGGCCTGTCACTGCCCGTGACCACCAAAAAGGACAGTCTGAGCATCTGTGTCCGGGCCTGAGGAAGGCCTGGCAGCTTCTGCTTTCGTGCTTTTGGGGTGTGGAGACACCACGTAAGGGGCAGGAGACCCCACCGGAAAGGGAGAGAGGCCTGCAGATCCCGGTGTCTTCTGAACATCCTGCAATAGACACTATCTGACTGTGGGATAGACTCTACGCGGGACCAGCAGAAAGAGTGCCGAGCTAAGCCCAGTCGACCCCCAGAGCAGGGAAATAATAAAACGGTCGTTTCACTCCATGTTCTGGGTGACCCGTTGGACAGCCTTAGAAAAGGAGAACACCCGGACTGGGGGCCCCCCAGGGGCACGGGGCGGTCCCCTCCCCGATGAAGCACTGTCATGGCACGCAGGAGGGGTGTAGGCGGGTGAATCATGGAGCAGTGGACCCCTCCCCGCAGCCAGAATGAATGAACTAGATCTACACTGCTCGCTAGAGTCACACCCCAGAAACACGACGCGGATCTTCTGTGTGACTCCATTCGTATGAGATGCCGGAAGAGGTAAATCCAGAGACAGAAAGCAGATTGGGGGTCGCCGGAGGGGGAGCGGGGAGTGACGGCTAATGGCTATGGGGCCTCCTTCAGGGGCAATGAGAATGTTCCGGAACTAGACAGAGGTGGTGGCCGCATAGTACCAATGCTGCTTGAGGGTACACTTGGAAATGGGTGGTTTTATGTCACGTGCATTTGCCTCAATAAAAGAAAATGATGAAGAGTAGGAAACTCAAGTGGCAGAAGGATGTGTGTGAACCGACACTACGTGTGTGAGAGTGTACAGTTGTGAAAATCGGTGGATGATGTGCACACACAGACCCAGGGAAACACCTCCATACGGGAGAGCAACCTCAGGAGGGTGTTTTCTCTGGGAGAGGAGGGGGGAGTTCTGAAGGAGGAAAAGGGGGTTCCGGCCATATCTAATGTTTATCTCATGTTCAAAAATAAAAAATCAGGGACGCCTGGGTGGTTCCATCGGTTGAGCGTCTGACTCTTGATTTCGGCTCAGGTTATGATCTCAGGGTCATGGGATCGAGCCCCGCGCCAGGCTCTGCGCTCAGCATGGAGTCTGCTTGGGATTCTCCCTCTCCCTCTCCCTCTGCCCCTTCCCGCCCTAAAATATATAAATAAATCTTTTAGAAAAATAAAAAAATCAACGCTGTCCTGCATTGAATCTGAGCAGTGGCCGTGGTCATGGTTATATCGTTCTCCGTACTCTTTTGTAGGTCTGAAATATTTCACAATTTCACATGAAAAACAGAGTGTTCTCCTACCCCGCTTCACCTGCCTGAAAGGGGGAAAGAAGTCCTCGGTGTCTGGGAGGCCCCTCCCGGCTCTGATGCGGCCACATCAGTCACGTGGGAGGGCACCTGTGAGGGGTCCCCGGACCCGGGTGGTGGTAGGGCTGGGTTTCGAGCAGGCAGGCCCTGGGGAGCTCACCCTGTAAGAGCTTCCTGCTAAGTACTGCTTCCCAGGGGCTCCCCCAATGAAACGTCACAACAGGCTCTGAAGAAGACTCCGTTATAATTCCCAGTTTGCAGACGGGGAAGCTGAAGCCCGGGAGGTGACAGTCCCCACTAGCAAGAGGCAGAGCCAGGATCCCGTCCCCCACAGTCGGGCTGCCAAGGGCGGGCTTAGCTGCATTCACTACTCTGCCTCATGTAGCGAGTGGGACGTCTCAGTCATGTCCAAGTGACAGCTTGCTGGGCTGCACCCACAGCCCCGAGGGCTAGCTCTTCCTTTCCAGAACATGTGTCACTTTCCCCAACCCACTGTCCACAGGCCTTGTTTCTACAACCCCGCCCTCCGATGAGCCAAAGGAAGAGGCAATCAGAGTTGAGTCACCATAATCATTGGCCCCCCCAGAGAGGGTCCTGAAATTGGCTCCAGGACCACCCTCCACACTCAGTCCAGGCCAGTGCACGCTACGGCCCGGACTGAGGTTAGAGCGCACACAGAGCCACCCTGCACTCAGGTTAGAGCACACAGATATGTGTAAAGAGGAGTTTCAACCCACTTCTCTGAGCCTGGTTGGGGGGCCCTGAGCCAAGAGCTGCCCTGTGAGCTTCCTCCGCTTCAGCCTCTGCCGTGTGCGATTGAAGTCGGCCCAGGATCTCCCCAAAGGGAAAGACTTCTGGGGCTCAAGACTCCAGCCGGGTGCCAGGCGCTGGGTGTGTGGTGAGGACGAGCAGCGGGTGGGGGACAAAGTGACACCAGACCGTCAGCTTTGGGAAGCTGATGAATCTGGTACATCTGCACAAGCTCTGAATGGAAAGGGCAAGGCACCAGAAGTTACAATTTCCCTGGACCTCAGTTCACCTCCTCTTTGACACGGAGGCAGTACTGTCTGCCCCGCTGGGTATAAAGGATAGAAGTAAAAGTGCCCATAAAACCCAAGAACGTGGGCGCCTGGGCGGCTCAGTCGTTAAGTGTCTGCCTTCGACTCGGATCATGATCCCGGGGTCCTGGGATCGAGCCCCGTGTCGGGCTCCCTGCTCAGCGGGAAGCCTGCTTCTCCCTCTGCTTCTGCCCCTCCCCTTGCTCATGTTCTCTCTCTCTTTCTCTCTCTCTCAAATAAATAAATAAAATCTTAAAAAAAAAAAATCCCAAGAACTTGGTGATGGGTGGCTGGTAGCAATATTTCTAGATTTCACCATTACTAAGGAGGGGCTGAGCTGGTCTCTCAAGCTTTTGCGGCCACTAACGTCAGTGTGGTGAGCTCCTTCCTTCCCTGACTCAGTGTTTCCATCTGTGTTAGGGGCGTGCAAACAGCCTATGGCTGAAATTCCTACCCAGAACCTGCCCTGAGGCCACCAGCCCCGTCCCCCTTCCTGGACCAGCTGGGATCCCTGGGAGTCACTGCTCCTGGAGCTCCTGGAGCCCCGTCCCTCTGCTCTGACTCCCACAAAGCCTGTCAGCTACAAACACACACTCCTGGTTTGACAGCCAGTTGCCCAGGGCGCCTCTGCGGGGCAGCTCCTAGAGAGCTGGGCCTTGGCACAATTGTCCTCGGTGAGGAGGTAATAAAGACACCCCCCAGCTTGACAAGAGTGCCACAGATCTCAGAGCTAGGCAACCCCAGTGCTGTTCCTGCAGTGGGGCTTCCAGTTGTAAAGTCCAGGGCTCCCACCGCCCAGAAACTGCCGAGGCCAGCTTGGAGCTCAGGGCCGTGTGACACCCAAGCTCAGCTCTCCCTGCAGAGGGAAGGAACACAGTCACCGGGCACACAGCCTCGGGACCACACTGCCCTGGTAGAATCCTCCTCCTGCCATTGATGGACGGTGTCACCAAGGATGAGTCGCTGCCTCCCTGCGCCTCAGTTTCCTCATTTGTACAAAGAATTTTTCTATTTGTAAAATCGACACAAACACCCTATTTGGAAAAAAATGATTGTGAAAGCGAATAGTAATAGTAGCACCCACCTCATGGGTTATTTTGAGGATCGATGGGGTGGACAAAGTTAGGTGTGTGTGACAGCGTGTGGACACCGAGCACTGGACAAATTCAGATGTCATTGCCATTGTGGCACCGGGATTGCCACCCACATGGTCCCCTCCCCTCTGAATAAACCTCAGTCTCCTCTGAGACACCCCGCGTGAATAATACAGCCCAGGTCTGAAAGCTTCTGGATGGCAGAAGTGTTTGCAATTGCCAGGATATATCTAGAAAATAAATCATTTAAGGAAGGGATTTTTTTTTTTACCGTCTTTCATTCTTTCGGAGATTGAACAGGCCACTTGAGAAGGAAAAGCAGCCGGCGGGTATCAGCAAATAATTCCGAGAGTTATAAATAGTCTTTGGATGTCTGAGCTGAAGAGCGCTTGGAGGCAAATTCATCTAAGACCCCCGTCCTACAGGGGATGCCCCTCATCTGGGCTGAGAGACAGGGCCACCCAGCCGTCGGTGCCTGGTTCTCTCTCCTTGCCCGTGGAGGGATAAAGGGGGTTTTCTTTACATTCCAACTGTTTCCATGTCCATACTGTGTCTGTCTTCATAGAGAAATGTACCACCCATCAATAAATAGATAAGCCTGGGAGCTCCCGAGGCCCCCAGACCCTGTGTCCTGCAGCCAGGAGGGGAGAGTCTGATTACGTAAACAGCTGCAGAGCGCACAATGTCATGGGCATGAGGGTGGGCCCAAAGCCCCGCCTTACAGCGTCTGGCTCTTGGCTGTGAAGCATTCTCTGTCGGACTGACTTGTTTCATCCGTAAGTGCTCAGGGTCAGCCCAGTCCTGCCCACGTTTCCTGGGTGCCTGCGCCCGGCCTGGGGCTGGGTGTTGGTCCCAGCAGTGTCACGCTGGAGAACTGGTGCGGAAGTCCCCCCCAGACTTGGTGAGCGCAGTCTTCACCGGGAGCCCAGGGAAGCCAGTGCAGGATGGCCGTGGTCCCCAGGACAGTCAGGGACCACTCCTCAGAGACATGGAAGGAACAGGGAAGGCCAGAAACGGAGCTGCAGTGTGCGGGAAGGGGCACATTTTTGGTGGGGCAGGAGATGAGAGGCAAAGCAGGTCTATGCTCCCCTACTTGTGGTTATGTGGCCTCAGGCAAGTGACTTAACCTCTCTGCGCTTAGATTTCTCCTCTGAAAACTCAGATCGAAAGTAGCACCTACCTGCTAATGTGGCACAGGGCTCCCACAGCAAGTGCTCACTGAAGGTCACCCGCTCCTACCATGGGGGTGGGCCTGTCTTGTCTTCCTAGCAAGATGCCCCAACATCTACATGGGGTTTTAGCAGTCCCAGAAGGCTCATTCTGGCCACGGTTGGGGAAGGCAGGTGGAGTGGTTAGAGGGAGTCTGTGACTGGTGTCTCGCATCTGCATGGAGGTTCTGTGTGCCTGGCTACCACCTGGCAGCCTCGGGAGACTGAGTCAGGGAGAGCCATCATTCCAAGAGAACTAGGGTGGGATCTGTAGAGTCCCTGAGGACAGAGGTTCCCCAGGACCCCAGGGGACATCAGTCAGAGGCCCTCGACCCACCACCCATTGTGGGGGGACCCGGCCCCTCCCAGAGCTGACAGTGCTGGAACTGTCAGCAAAGGCTTCCAGAACCAGGGGCTGCCATGCCCCTCCCCAGACTTGGGCTAGTCCGCAGACCCACCCCCATCCTCTATCCCCGAACAGCCCTCCTCTGTGGCCTGGGTGGCTTTTGGCTGTACACAGTGTGGCTTCTTGTTTCCAAGAAGTTCAGAAACATCTCCTGGCTGCCCACGGCAAGCTGAGAAGTCTGCTTAGCTGGATGTAAGTCGATGTGAGGCAGGGAGTTGAGAGCCTGCAGGCAGTTTCTGTGCCGTGCAGCACAGAGCCTACAGAAGAAGGCTTCTGAGGGCATCGTGCTCCCCAGGACTCCTGCGGCTCAGCAAGCACGCCCAGCTCCCAGGCTCACGTGTCTTCTCCCAGCCGCACGCGGAGACGTGCGCACACTACGCGCAGATACACGCAACCACGGGCAACACGGGCAGGTGTGCACGCACGAGAATCTACACAGAGACCAGGCGACGCACACACACACACACAGCCCCAGACTTCCATGCTCAGCTTCTTCCAAGGATGAGCAGGCCAGGAAGGTCCCCTCCGACAGGAGATGCAGGCCACCTCCAGAGACTCCTGCTGATGCTCCGCACAGCCCCAAGGGCGCCGCTCACATAGAGCACAGTGGGGAGGGCACCCCAGGGCTGTATCACACTAAGACCCGGGGCACCCTGGAGCCACAGTTCCTAGTGTCATCACCAAGAAGTCTATTTGCCATTCCAAATATCTTGCCTGGAATTTTTCCCAGCTCTGTCACAGAGTCTCCCTATGCTTTTCAGTCCTGGACTTCACAAACAATTCCCTGATTTCTGTTCCCTATTCCAGAACTTACTACTCCTGAGAGAACTTACTCCTGGAATTGGGAGCTTGGGCCTGAACGGGCAGGGGGGCAAATCCGTTCAGGCTCTGCATCCCTGCCCCTCACTCTCCCTCTTCTTCTCTCCCTCCTCCCTGGCCTTCTGGAACAGAGCCTGGAGAGTATCTGGGTGAGGTTGTTGGGCCCTGAGCTAGCAAACAGAATCCTCACCTGTCCCTCTTTCAGAGTTGCCAGAGCGCAGGGTGTGAGTGAGGGACATGCCTTCCTCGACTAGAGGCAAAAATATTGGGCTTCTTTGGGAGAGCCAGAACCAGGTCTGAAAACCTGCTTCCCAAATCAAATGGCTTGACTCAGGAAGCTCCACCCATCTGTCCGACCATCCAGAATCCACCACCCACCCACCGAACATCCATCCATTCACCCACCTGCCCAGTCATCTGCCCAACCAATTCAGCAATCCAGTTGGCTGCAATGGGGAAGACAATCAAGTCAACAGACGCGTCAGGGACCCTGCGCTCTGGGCTGGGCCCTGGGACTGAAACCCTTAACAAGACCAGTGTGGCAACTCCCCTTTACCCAAGCGCTCAGATGTCACCCAGCCTCTTGGTCTCCCCTGAGCTTAAAGATTCCAGAGCCCTGGAGAAGGATGAGTTGCAGCTCTCTTAGGTCTTCTGATTTTGGCTGTGAAACTCTAGGAAAGTCGTAAGGAAATGGGATTCCTTCCACATAAATACGCTTTACACATCTTGGGGACCCCATCTGTGCAGCAAAATACCCTCCAGCCCTTCCTCGCCCAGGTTGCCGGGTGGGGCGCACGTGCAGCCCCCATTCCCAGAGGAGAAACATTTTTATCACTTCCGGAAATGAGACAGAGCTGTCAAAAGCTCATGAACTCAGCTAGTAAATTGTGAAACATAAGTCTCAGCTCTGTTCGGTGCCACAGAAAACATGACAGCTGGTATCAATTAGAGCGGTTTCTGCCTGGAGTCCCGGCTGACTCCGCGTCAAGCGGGTTTCCTGCCAGAGAGAGGGGAGTAGGGGGGCGGGGCTTCCACAGGAGCCGGGTCTGGCCCCTCCCCCAGTCCGCCCCTCACCACGCCCCTGCGGGCCACACCCACCCGACAAGGCGGGGCACCTCCTGCGTGGCCCTCTGGTTGGGGGAGGGAATTTCCCAGAAGCCCAAGCAGGGTGGGGTCATGTGACTTTCTGGAGCCAGTCACCTGCTGGTGGGTTGGGAGGGTGGGATGCTGGGATGTTGGGATGCTGAGATGTTGGGATGTTGGATGGACGCACTTCTTGGAGGGGAGGATGGCTTTGGGCGTCGCCATTAAGGACACCTCAGAAATTTGTTTCTACCCCATCTCAATAATCTGTGTCCTACACTTCACGTTTTAACTGAGCCATTGGAAGTGAAGGTGGTTTTCATTTTGCCCAGCCCCCTCCCCTCCTTCAGTAACGAACCCCTTTGCCTGTAGAAACAGCATGCAGTGTGGCTCAGGGGGGCTGATCCCAGTCATGGGACAAGGCCCATGTCCCAGGCCCGTCCTTGCAAACTTGCTGGAGGTCTGCTCTGTGGACCCTTGCGAAGTCTGTCAACTTCAGCTGTGATCACAAACTGTGACGAAAATATGGTCCAAAGGCCTTTTTGTCCCCTCTGTGCAGAGAGCCAAGAGAGAGGCAAGCAGGAAAACGAAAGAGAGAGAAACTCAGTCCCAATGACCCCGGTTAAGCTCCTGGATTCAGCTGTTCCTAAAGCCAGAGCTGCACAAAGACTTGACTTCCCACTTTAGGAAGACTTTTTTTTTTTTTTTTTTTTTTTTTGCTTAAACTAGTCTGAGCTGTGCTTCTGTTGTTTGCAGTAGGGTCCTCTGATACATTATGGCTCCGCTTTCCAGTCGGTAGACATTTATTGACACCTGTTGTATGCCAAGGTCTGTGCTAGGCACCGAGACAGACAATAAATGGGACCACTTTGCCTATGCAAAAATTGCATCCTTTTCCTCCCTTAGGAGGGGAACTAAGAGCTCTGGCACCTCCTCCATGCACAGTTATTCTAGACACTTCTCGTACATTTTCTCTCTGATTTGTTACAGCGCTGCAACTGGACAGCTCCCAGCCCCATGAGCTTACCGTCCAGTGGGTGGAGGCGCAGACCTATAAACCAGCAGCGGGACAGTCTCACTCGTGGTGAGCAATAATCACAAGGTCTCTGCAGGGCCAGCCAGTGGGAAAGGTCTCAGACAGGAGACTGGAGCTGATGGATGGCCAAGAGGTGCCCAGGACATCAAAGAACTGAGCACCCACGGCAAAGACAAAGCGGAACCAGAAGTGGAAATTAGTAGCAAAGGAAAAATAAAGTTGCATAAAATGCGTGCTCCGGCTGCATAGGGTCCAGCTCCATATACATACATGCTGATGCGTGGAGCATGCAGATGCAGAGGGAAAAGATTGAAAGGAAACACAGCATTAACTGTGAGAGCAATTGTAGATAATCCTTTTTTCCTTTTTTATACTGTGCATATTTTCCAAATCTTCTATGATGGAACCATTTGGTTTTTGTTTTTTAACAAATAAAGCAGCATGGACCTGCAGTAGGGGACCCATCTTGGGCAACATCTGAGGTCCTCTTGGGTCCCCTCTTATTCCAGCCACAGCTGTGGTCACCAGCCCCACACAGCCATAGCTCACCTGCGTTGGGGCCACCTGATGGTGTCTCGTCTGTGGAGCCCCCCGTCTCCCTTCCTGCTCCCACCCTGGGCTTTCTCCCGGGAAACCCAATTCTGTATTACGTGTGTCAACTCAAAGTGCAGGGCAGTTAGCCACCTGTGGGCGCCCTCTGACCGCTGCAGGACAGAGCCGGGAATTCGCTCCCCCTTGCCGGTGGGGTGGAGGGGGGACGGGGCACATGATCCTAAAACATCATTACAGCTTCCTGGAGCACCTTGAGGGCTTGAGCAATGGGCACCCGAGCGGGGGACTCCCCTCCCTCCCATATCAGCCTCCAGCCCCCTCCCATCCCTAGGCCACTTCCCAGATGAAGCCCTACACCCAAGCTCTGTTTCAGGCTCTGCCTCGGGGGGGCTCTGCTCAGTGCAAAGATCCCACCACCCCACTCTACACTGGTGTCACCAAAACCATCCCTGGCCCTGGAAAGACACGTGGACTTCTCTTCAGCTGCAGGCATCCCTGAAACAAGTTCAGCAGAGGAAGGGTCTCCCCATCCTCCAGGAAGTCATCTTGTGTCCAGGTGGTGACAGGTCTGCATGCTGCGGGGACAGGTGAATGAGGCCCCTGACCGCACCAGCCAATTCCACTCAAGGGGCAGTGTCTGCATGGATCCCTAAAGCACCCCAGAACAGCCAAGGGACAGTCCGAGGGCAGAGGGGAGCTGGGAGGGCCTGCCAAGGCCCCATTCTAGGAACCACGGGCCTGGGACCTGCAAGGTGGTGGGGAGGCTGGGGGGAGATGAGGTGACAGCCTGGAGACCTGGGCTAGTGCAGGGACCTCAGTATCCTGATGACGACCTTGGACACGTTCTCACAGGTCACAGGAGCTCAGAAACAGGCCTGGAGGGGTGCAAGGCAGGAGGCAGGGGCGTCTGGGGTTCCAAAGAATCCGTAGGGATTTTCCAGATTGGGGCGCTGGGCTCAGTAACAGGGCTGCTTTAGGTAATGGGGATTTGCCCTTTTCCACGAAGGCTGACACCATAAATGCTCTTGCTGCTGAAACGGTTCTCCACGCTGCCGACCTGCCCTTAGTGGGTTCCAGAGGCCTTGGGGGCTCGCGCAGCCTTTCGGGGCTGCTGTAAATACCCATTGTCCCTGTACAGTGAGCTGCGGAGAAAAACACGCGTGTGCTGTCGGGGCTTTGTTGGGTGTGCTGGTTGCTTAGATTCAGCTGAATGCTCCCGGCTCCGAGGGGGCACGGACAGGATTTGGAGGCAGCAGAGCTGGCCCGGGTTCCTTCGGGTCTTGCCAGCTCTGCGGCCGGGGGCAAGCCACGTCATGGGTGAGTCAGCCGCTGGGGCAGAGCGCCTTCGCCCTCCCGCCCCTCCTGATGTGGAACCCTGAGTCACCTCACCCACCTCAGGCCTCAGCTTCCTCTTCTGTAAAATGGGGGCAGCCATCCCAATAAAAGTCCCTGTCCTGAGGGACGGGGACACGGGGGGACATCGTTGTCATAGAAAGCCAGGTTGATGCCTTCTCCCGGACTTGGCCCCAGGGGAGTTGTCAGCAGGACACCCCTGGGGCTCTCTGGGGCGCCTTGACTGCTGCCCCACCTCCCACATGGGCCAAAATCCCTCCCCAGCCCTAACCCCGAGAAGTTGACCTCTGGTCTTTCTTCCTCCCTCCCTCCCTTCCTCTCCTTTCTTCTTCTCTCTGTCCCCCGCCCCCTTCACGTTTCTATCAGACTCAGCTGCAGAAGGCTGAGCTCGTCGTCGGGCCCAGGTCACAGCACACACTACTCACGGGGCGCGCACAGCCCTCGGCTTCTTCTCTGGGCCTCTCCTCCCTGCCGCGCACAAGGCCGCCCTTCCCCGGGCGCTGGATGAGCACCATTCCCATTGCATGTGCTCGTGCAGACTGGTTCTCTATGTTTTGTCTGCATGTCATTTCAATTTACATAAACAGCTCTCTGTAGTAGCTCACATGCTTCTCTTACTTTTTCCATCCAGCTCGGTGTTTTCAAGATCCATCTGTGTTGCTGTGTCTGTTTGGTTCCAGCCACTGCTTGGTCTCCGTGGGGGCGCATCCCCACCTCTTGCCTACCCGCTCCTGCCCCCACCAACCCCTCTGAGTTGGACATCCTGACACCTGCCCCGTGTGGGGTGGCTCAGAAGGCCATTGGGATATTTCCAGGAATGGATCACTGCACACGTGGCGGGGTGGGGGGGCACGTGGGTCATTCACCCGCATCTCTACAGCGCGTCTGCGCCAGTCCGAATGCCCGCAAGGAGCCTGGGGCAGTCATGCGTCTCCCATTCCCCACTGATGCCGGCCTAACTTTTGCAAAGGTGACACGTGCAGTGGTAACAAAGTCATGATTATACCAGCCAACACTCCCTGAGAGCTTCCTGTGCGCTGGGCACATGCTCCACCCCGTCTAATTGGCACGACACCGCAGAAGACAGGTACCTTCATATCCCCATTTTACAACCACAGAAATCAATGTTTGGAAAGGTTAGGGGCCTAGTCCAGTGCTTCCAACCCTCTCTCCCGTGCCCCCAGGTTCCCAAGTCAGAGAAAACGAGGACCTGATCAGAGGGCCAGGATCAGAGGGAGCTTGCCTGAGGCCACTGGGTGAGCCGGCCCTGCAGCTAGGACAGAATCCAGTGGCCATTCACCACTTCTCTGAGCTCATCACCTGGGCCCGGTGAGGGTGGAGGGCAGTGCTTAACCCAGAGCAGTGAGACTCATAAAGAGGGGCTTCAGCTGTGTGACCGGCTCCCATCTGGCCCTATCCCCCCGCCAAAAGCAGGGACCCTGCACTGTGCACCCTGTTCCAGCTTCAAGGTAAAGAGAGAAGTCTCTAACTTCCTATGCAAACCACTCTCCCATGCAAGGAATTGCATCCTTTTTCTCCTTCAAGGGGGAAGCTTACAGCTCTGGCACCAACTGTGGGCTGGGAATGATGTTGACACTTTTCATGCATTTTCTCAGCAGGAGGGGCATTATTAGCCCTGGTTGCAGATGAGGCTACAGAGACCCAAAAGAAGAGAGTCCTGGGCTTGCCCAAGATTGCACAGAGAAGGGGCCAGGAACCTGAGAGTGTCAGGGGTGGGTCACGAAGACCCTGGAACCAAACCAGCTCGCCTTCCCTTCAGGACCCCCAGGGTAACTAGAGGAGGCACTGAGCCTGGAGAGGAAGCACCTTGTGCCAGAGACCCCCAACCACCCGACCGTCGGGTTCAGGTGAGAGGCAGTACCTGACCCTGGGGAGGGGGTCAGCCCCAGATCAACTCCATCAAGGGCTGCCTCCGCGGACACAGAGGCCAAAACCCACAAGCAAGCTGCCAGGCCTCCTTCCAATCATCCGCCCTTCGGAAAATCCAGCATACCATCCCAAAGGTGCTTGTATCCCAACATCCAGACCTCAGTCCCCGGCCCCCGCTTTCCACACTCTGCAGGAAGACTGGACACTTCCACGGGTAGCTTTTCCAGAGCTAGGACACCAAAGACAAAACCAGTTTGGGTTGGGGGAGGGGTGCCTAAGACAGTGTAAAAGCTGAGGTTTGTACAATCTCCTGCATCTCCTGCAGACGGACACCTGGGCCCAAGGATGTGATGGATGCAGCAGTCCTGTCTGCAGAGAGAGGACCGCAGACACCTGTAGGGACTGGGCAGGTAGAGGCTCTGTCCTGCCTCCCAGCCAACCCCCTCCTCTGTCCAAACCCACTTCTTCCCCCTGCTTTTCATGGGGGTCAACCCTGATAACCATCTTGCACCCCAAATACATCTTGGCATCTACCTCCAAATAAGACAGTTGACACCGGGAATGCCCTCGACCAGCACTGAGCCTCCCTCCCACCCCTGCCTGGTGGCAGGGCCACAGTGGTCCAGGTGTTAAAGCTACTACTGGGAAGAATCAGGAGGGCAGGGGTGGGAGGGGAGCTCTGACGTGTGTCATGGATCATGCATTTGAGACACGTGGAGGACACAGGAGACACGAGGATACTGGGAATGGTAGCTGTTGCTAAGCACCACGGTGCTCTATGGCAAGGTGACAAGGGCTGCGGGTGAGTAAGAGGAGATGCGAAGCCCGTGTGAAACCCAGGGGCCTCTCTGAGGCTCCCATCTCCTCCTGCGAGGGCAGGACAGAAAAAGCCAGAGACCAAGCCCAGGACCCAGTAGTCTGAGCGGCTTAAGTTCAGGGAGGACTCAACACCTGGTCAAGACCAGGAAAACAGGAACCCTGACGTATGGGACAGAGGCAGACGCCCCTGAAGGTTCCCACTCTCTAGCTCCTCTGACCCCTCAGAGCCTGTGGAAGCAGCTCACTCACAAGTCCCTAGCAAGAGTTAACAGCAAGACACTGCAGAGGGCTGTCTCCCTCACAACAACTCAGAACCCCCTCAGGATCTGCCCCACCCTCCCCCCTGCCCATGAGGGTTAAGGATGTGTTGGGCTTGATAAGGGAGGAGAGGAGCTGTAGGACGCCTCCTGCACATCCTGGCGGGGCCTGAAGGAGCACACTTGGGACTCCTATTGGATCAGAGACTGAAATGTAGGGCTGTCTGGGAGGAGTTCAGTGATTCGGTAGCACTCTCCTGAGACACAGATTAGCTCTCCTGGAGAGGAGACAGTGCAGACTCACCAGCAGGCGGCTTCTGGGAGCCTGAGCCAGTGGTGGCCACTCGGATCGAAGCTGAGATGCTAGGGCGCCATGACAGACAGTGATGAAGGGACTCCAAGGCTTGGGGAAATGGGCGCCTGGAGTGGACACACTGCGTCAGGCCAGAGGGCTGCCAGGTGATCATGCTCCAGGGAGAGGCCTGGAAGACATATCTACGGAGATCTGAGGGGTGCCAGCCTCACTAAAACATTTGTGGGGGCTGTCCTCTGGCAGGGAGCCAGGGCCGATGGCAGGAATGGCTGTCACCAGACCTGGCCTGCTGATAGCAAGGGGGACGTAGGACCCAACCAGGAAAGGCCAGGTGGCAGCCCTGATGCCCCAGGAGCCATCACAATGGCGGGCCAAGTCAGAGAGCAGCCACAGAAGCTGGGCCTGCAGAGAGTCATGACCCAGGGCCCAGCGCAGACGGGACAAGGGCACTTCTCAGTTCGTGCCAACAGAAGAAATCAAGTACAGATGAACCAAAGGCTGAGGGAGGTCCCAGCAAGAAAAAGTCATGATCCCTTGCCCAATTTCCTTTCCCAAGTCAATCTGTCGATGCAGAACCCATTGACTGAAGAGTTGGCTGAGCCCCAAGGAAGGGGGACCCCACAACGTAACAGTAGGTACACATGGTAATATTTCCCCCCAGTTTTTCCACCAAAGGGACCTCCGGCCACATTCTCAGCTAAATGCAATGGGGGAAGGGGAGCACCCAAACATTTTGAGGACTGCTGGTTGCAAGGCCGGAACGGATTTGATACCAGAGACATGAAGTGTCGTCATGGCCCCTACTACAGTGGGGCCTGTGCAAACCAGGGGATAATGGAGTCCCACCCAAGGTCCACCTTCCCGTGAAGCCATGGAGTCCACTGACCCACCTAAGAGTGATTTCTTTAATCTTCAAATGTGTAGTTGGGATTGACATACTTAGCAATGGGTGCATTTCTCACTTTGGGTTCTTGGTCTGCAGGGTAAGAACCATCGGAATGAGGGAAACCAAATGGAAGTTTGTAATGAACCCCTCCTGGGGCGCCTGGGAGGGCTCAGTCGGTTAAGCATCCGACTCTTGGTTTCTGCTCAGGCCATGCTCTCAGGGTCATGAGATTGAGCCCAGCATCGGGCTCCGTGCTGGGCATGGAGCCTGCTTTAATTCTCCTTCTCCCTCTCTCTCTAGCCCTTCCTTTATTTATTTGAGAGAGAGACAGAGAGAGTGAGAGAAAGTGAAAGAGAGAGAGAACACGAGCGGGGTGAGGGGCAGAGAGGGAGAAGCAGACTCCCCGCTGAGCAGGGATTCCGATCCAGGGCTTGATCCCCGGAATCCAGGATCATGACCTGAGCTGAAGGCAGATGCTTAACCGACTGAGCCACCCAGGTCCCCTGGGTAGCTCTATTTTTAACTTTTTGAGGAACCTCCATACTGTTTTCCAGAGTGGCTGCACCAGCCTGCATTCCCACCAACAGTGTAGGAGGGTTCCCCTCTCTCCACATCCTCGCCAACATCTGTCCTTTCCCGACTTGTTAATTTTAGCCATCCTGACCGGTGTGAGGTGATATCTCATTGTGGTTTTGATTTGTTTTTCCCTGATCTCGAGTGATGTTGAGCATTTTTTCATGTGTCTGTTGGCCATTTGTATGTCTTCTTTGGAGAAATGTCTGTTCATGTCTTCTGCCCATTTCTTGACTGGATTATTTGTTTTTTGGGTGTTGAGTTTGGTAAGTTCTTTATAGATTTTGGATACTGGCAAGAATTACACTTTTTGAAAAACAACTCCTGGAGTCCTAGTTGGCCTAATAAAGACAAGATGCCTGACCACATTACACCAAGTGGCCAGCCGCTCCAACCCCCACCATATGCTCTATCAGACGAAACAAGTCATCAGATCACATGGGCCAAGCAGCAGTCCACCATCACATGGAAATGGTGCATGGGGGACCAAACACCAGCAGGACCAGAGGGCACATGCTGCAGGAGCAGGTAGTCCACAGCCCCATGGCACCCACCGGTGTTGTCCCAGCACCCGTCCCTCTGCTCAGGTCTGTGCCTGTGTGGAGCAGGAAATGCCTGAATGCAGTTTACAAATGGGTCGGTTCAGTGTGAGAATGCAAGCCAAAGACAGGTGCCACCCTTCACTCAACGGTGGCCTTGAAATTAGCAAGAGCTTCAGGTGGTCCTAGTGTGAAAAGAGGAGCAGACAGAAGTTATATATAGGCTCATGAGTAGTGACAAGTGGCCTGGCTACTTGGTTAGGATCTTGAATGGAAAAAAAGAAAAGGTGGGGTGGGGAGAAGTAGATCAGAGGCAAGGAATTCTCAGGCAGAGCCGTGACGCACATACGGGAGTAGACGTGAAGGGTAGACCAGCAAACTGTCAGCGTAAGAGAGGCCCTAGGTAATGCAGCAGACAACGTAACCCAGCCACTTGACACCAGCCAGCCTCTGCCATGGGCCACCCCGGGGCTGGCACAACGGGGCACATGAAGGAAGCGAGTGGTGGCAGAAACGCAGGGTATACACGGGTCCAACAGCATAGCCTCCCACTTGTCAAACCTGAGAGCTAGACCTACTGCCACCACAGAACGTCCAACATGTCAGCACTAGAGACCGTTGCTGGCCCCTACCATGGAGCCATTCTTGCAGAAGACCAACCAGCCACTTCGTGGCACCTTTGACTCCCCTGGGCCATCTCCATTCAGCACTGCCTGTGGTTTGTTCATCCAAGAGTAGACACCTGCTTCCCCATGGGTTTGCCTCTCCTGCCAGCCAGACCTCAGTCAGCATCACTATCCGAGGGCTTAGGGTTCAACCCCTCAGCATGGAATCTCACATGACTCACATCAGTCCCGGGGAGCCAATTTCTAGCCAAAACACTGTGGGAGGGGACCCAGGACCAGGGGACCCACTGGCCGGAGCACACACCACACCTTTCAGAAGCTGCTGGCCTGACCATGTTGGACTGCCTATGAGGGGTGCCTCTGCGCCCCAGCTTGGAGTCAGGACTCTGTAAGGATGGGCTCACCTCCAGGACACGGCATGTACGCCGTACCCACCTGCTGTGTGCGCCTGTGTCCAACGGGTGGTGAAAACCCACGCATGGGAGCATCAGTCCAGGGACGGAAGCCCTGGCCCAACGACCCGCTGGGAACTTGTGCTGCCTGTTCCTACACCTCTGGGCTAGAGGTTCTCATTCCCTAAAGGGACACCCTTTCACCAGGGGACACAGAAAGGGTCCCGTTAAATTGGAGCACGGGGCTGCACCCTGGGCAGTCGGGCATCTCAGGTCCACGCACAGCCAAGCAAGAAGAGCTACCTGTCCAGGCCGGATTGACTCCCATCCACAGGAAGACGGGCTGCTGGTGCACAACAGGGACAGGAGAGATGACATGTGGGACCAGGTGAGACACGTGGGCACCTCTTGGGCTTCCTGCCCAGTTGTGACCATCAATGAATAAACAGAACAACCCTGGCCCTCCCCAGGCATGTGGACCCCAGGCCTCCGGGGAAGGAAAGCCTGAGTCACGCCTCCTGGTAAGCCCTGACCCAGCACTGCTGACGGCGGAAGGTGGGGGCACCTAGGACAGATAATGGAGGAGGGACAGGATGAGGATCCGCCATGGCCCTGTGACCCACTGTGCTGCCAGGAGCTCTCATCTGCCCCATAACTTCCCTCCTTGGAGTCTCCCCCCAGGGAGGGCCGTCACCAGGATTCCATGGGAGCTGCTCCCGAGATGGGTGTGGTGGCGCGGGGCTGAGCCTCACAGAGATGCACTGGCCAGGTGTCCCTTCCAGGAAGGACTGGCTGCCCAGGGGCAGGAGCGTGGGCACCCGACGGCCTGCAGCAGGCAGCTCCCACGGGAGTCAGCGAGTAAGAGCCAGGCTGTGACACTGGGGGCCATCTGGGCCCAGTCGGGGACCCTCCAGTGGGCAGTACCTGGTCTGATGGAGACATTCTGGAGCCTGCTCCACGCCCAGCCTCTCCCTCTGCCCAGTCCTGTTCCCGCCCTCTGCCTTTCGAAGCTGCCAAGCCCTGTCCCAGGGTCGGCCTCCAGACAACCTGACCCAAGACGCTGGCCAGGGGCTTGGGCTCTGTCTACTGATTTTAAGCAAGGGGCCAGTGGAGGGTGGGGGGTGGCTCCGCCACAGTGAGAGGGCTGGGTGAGAGGCGGCTGGAGGAAGGAGAGCCGGCACATCTGAGGCAGAGTGGGGATCCAGTCCGGGTCGAGGTGATGCACTGCGTGTGGAGTGACGTCCCGTGATGTCAGGCTTGTCACGGGCTGCAGCGGTGCCCCCGAGGAGGGAGGAGAAGGCAGGGCAGGCTGGGGCAGGGGCTGAGCGCAGCTGGTGAGGGCTGTGTGAGTCATCCAGGTGGCGAGGCCCCGGGGCAGCTGCACCTGCAAGCCCAGAGCTCAGCGCTCGGCTGGTCGTGGGGTTCCGGGTGGTGGGAGCGAGGGATACGACAGCCAGTGTGGCCAGCTCCCCGAGGGATGCGTGTCAGGGGCATGAGACAGAGCACCAAGGGGCTCCGGTGTTTATGGCCCGAGTCTGGGAAGAACTCCTCTTCCCATTAGGCCCTGACTGGGGACAGAAGTTGCAGGCCACGCTCAGTCTGGCTTACCCCTGCACGTCTTGCTCGCCATGCAGTTACAAAGTTCCTACTGTGTGCCTGCACCCCTAGCCTGGACGTGATCGGGGGGAGGCTGTTGGGGAGTCACAGCTAACCACGCCATGGCTCATCATGACCTCACACCGAGGGGCCCTCGTGGTCTCTGAGAGGAAGCAGCTAACGCCCTTCTTCTGAGGGTGTGCCTTCAACCCTCTGCCGTGTTGGGACCCAAGAAAAACAAAATACGGGGAGCCAAGGAGGTAAGAAGTTGGAGATGCAGCTCCCCCAACCCCAAGCTGTCTCTCAACTGGGGGATGTTCTCGATCTCCTTCCTGCTCCCAGGCATCTGCCCAGCCTTCCTCCAGAGGCCCGGCTCTTTCACATAAGAATTGAAAGCAGCTCACAGTGGCCCCACTTCCGTGAGCTTAGAGTCAGCATCTGGCTCTCGAGGTTGTGAGTTTGAGCCCCACGTCAGGCGCAGAGACTGCTTAAATAAATAAACTTAAAAAAAAAAAATTTAAAGTCAGAGGCTAGAGCTCAGACATGTGGAGTTGCAGATTCTCGCACCCCCAGACACAGCTCTTTTTTCCTCCATGAGAAGACAGCTTTGGGGTTTTCTGTGTCCATGGACATCTGAGATCTTTCAGAAGCAGAAGAGGGAAAGCATTCACCCTGAGCCCCATCTCTGTACCGGGAAATATACAAATACCAGGATATCACAGCCTTTCCAGAAAGTTGGGCTGCCCCCATTTCCAGGGTTCCAGAGGCCCAGGGAGTGGGGAATCCTGCCCACGAGCTGGTACCCAGCCATAAGGAGAAGCCAAGGAGCATCTTCTGGGGGAGGGCGGGGGAAGAGGTTGTCTCGAGGCCTGGAAGGGGGAGGCCATCAGTCAGCACCCCCAGTGAGAGGAGAGATCTGGAGTGAGGAGCAGGAAATGAGAAGAACACTCTTTCCTGGTTCCCACTGCTGCATGCTGGACCCAGGGCGGCCCTCACAGAGCCCACTTTCAGAGCAGTAGAGAGAATCAAGATTCCGGAAGCCCCCGAGACCAGGAGCATCTCTCGGTGGGATCCCTGGTTCCAGCTACAGATACCCACAGCAGAGGTGGCTCAGCCTGAGTGCACAGCCTGAGTCCGGCTTCACCAAATCTATGCTTGCTTCCACCAACATCGCTGCAGCACCCACTGGCCAGCCTCTTCTGCCCACGCCCCTCCCTTCCTATAGTCCGCAGAAGAACTGGAGAAGAAGATGAAATTGTCCCCATCTTAGAGATAAGCAGGTGAGGCTCTCCTACTGCCTTCCCAAGCACGTGTGAAGTCAGAAATGGCAGAATAAGAAGAGTACAAATGTAGATAAAGGATTTAGGGCAAAAAGTCCATAAGAGTAAAATTCCCAAAACTGGGCTCCAGTTTTGGCACCGAGCTCCCTAGCGGCCAAAGCAAAAGCAGATCCACAGTTTGTTTTGAGATTTACACTGCCCATGGAATGGAGCCATGTCAGGGTCTCGGGAGAAGCCAGGGACTATAACTTGCCCTTGGTCCCCCAGCCCAGGAGTGGAAAGGGTGGGATGTAGATCCCAGTCTCAGAGCCCCAAGCACTTGTCGGCAGCTTTGTGGAGCCTCTATGCCGTGTCAGGCTCTGCACCACTACAGGGGAGTCGAGCAAAAACCTCCTTCTACTGCAGGCCCTCAGGTTCCCATCCATCCCATCACCTGAAAAACAGCCTCTCAGCTGTTGACTGCAGACCAGACACGTGGACGTTTCCAGGTTGGGACAGAAAAGGGAAACGCTGTGCTCAGGATTCTATTTCAAGACCTCTGGAGCTGATGAGGTGAGCAGAGGTCCCTTGACAGCCACTTGACTCTGGGGGTACAAGAGTGGGGACGGTAGCTTAAGCCTGTTGCTGCCCTGCTTTGGGGACTCTGATCCTGGAAATGACCCCCAAAGAGGAGGAAAAAACGACTGGCCACAAGATGGGACAGCAGCACGCCTACCACGGAGAAACTAGAATTACCACAGCCTGGCCCCGGGGGGATCCAAGTGAGCCCTCCATTCCCACCTGGGGAGTAGCTCACGCATGCTGTGTGATGCGAGGGGCTGTGTGTGCCAAAAGGTCAAGGGGAAAGGGCAACACAGGGGTAGGGGCGCCATGGCACAGCCCCAGAGACCTTGGAAGTAGATCATCTCCTCCCCAAACTCTGATCCTGGCCCCAGGTGAATCTATCGCCTCCACCCTCACCACCCCAATCTGCCACTCTTCCCATATTTCCTGTCTCTGGCAGAGACTTCCAGTTCTCTTTTTTCCGAGAGAATAGAACCCTGATTCTTATGGGGCACATGGCCATGCAAAATAAAGACTACATTTCCCAACCTTCCTTGCAGCCAAGTGTGGCCATGTGACTAAGTTCTGGCCAATGGGATGTGAGCAGGAGGGCACTCCGGGTTCCACTTCTGGGTCATGCTCTTAAAGGGGCAGCGTGAGCCTGCGCCTTTCCACTTCCCCGCCCTCACCCGCCGGAATGCCCCGCTGGTGGGAGCCATCCAGGACCAAGCCGATGAGGGCAAGATGCCAGGGATGGCAGGGGCCGTGACAGCTTCACAGAGCCCAGATGGACCCGCAGCCGGACCTCCATGGGAGAGAAGTAAGTGCCTACCTCGTTTAAGGCACGGTTATTCTGAGTCCACCACAAGCAGCCCAGCCTATGTCCCAGCGAAGAAACCATGTCAACCGATGGTCACTCTGTCCCCGCATCTCCCAGGTCAGAAACCTGGGAGGTGTCCGTAGTGAAGCCACACCCATTAAAAATAATCACCGCTGCCGATCCCTGCGTGTTTGTTGCACACACTGAGGTCCTCACCTGTTTCCACATGGACCTCTGACGCCAACCCAAGAAGACATCGTGACTAGATTTACAGTTGAAAAGGCTGAGGGGCGCCTGGGGGGCTCAGTCGGTTCAGCCACCAACTCTTGATCTCAGCTCAGGTCTTGATCTCAGGGTTATGAGGTCAAGCCTCACATTGGGCTCCACGCTGGGTGTGGAGTCTACCAAAAAGAAGAAGAAAAAAAAAAACGAAAAACACTGAGACTCAGAGAGGTCAGGCAACTTGCCAAGGTCACACAGCGAATGACCAACAGGGCCACTAGACTGGCAAATCCATTCTGCTAGTCTCCCCTTCCGCATCTCCCTCAAAGCCACTCACTCCTCTCCAGTCCCCCAGCTGCTGCCCTGGGCCTGGCCACCACGATCCCCTCCCACCTCGTGACCTTCCCTCTTATCCCAGAAATGCAGCCTCCATGCCTCAGGCAATGACCTTTCAAAGATAATCTGAGGACATCACCACTCTGCTAGAGCCTGCTGTGGCTCCCCATTGCCTCAGGGTGAAGGCAGCTGCCTCACCACAAACTTCAAGGCCCTTGGTGGACTGGTCCAGACCCGCCCACCCCACAGCCACCCTGACCCACACTGCCTACCCACCCCGCCCCGCCACTTCCCACAAGGACTCTGAGGCTCCGGTGGTAGGTTGGCTCACCAGGGACCCAGAGTTGTGGATCCCAGGAACTGGGACTCGAGCCCAGGTGATCCATCTTATGAGTCTACTCACTTTCCGTCTCACCTGATTCAGGCCTGGGTGAGGCCCTGAGCCTACACAGGACGTCCGGACTGGGGCCGCACTGTGTGGCGGGCGGGGCAGGTGGGAGCACTTCAGTCCCATAACAACGGGATAGGAGGCTCAGGGAGGTGAGGGGCCTTAGCAAGGGTGCACGGCAGGGAGCACCCAAGAGGGTTGAGGCCAGGACCCTAAGACACCCCTGCCTGAGCCCTGCTTCACCCCACTTTACTTGATTCACTCAACAGTGGTCTGGCCACAGGGAATTATGGGTCTATGCAGGGAAAACCTGGGCCTTCCGCTTCCTCCTGCATAAAACCTGGGTAAGTCCCATGAGTTCTCTGAGCTTCAGGTTCCCCACCTGTCACAGGCGTGGTAGCCCTGCACACGATCTATCGCTGTGCAGGTCAGCCCAGATGAAAGGGACCGGGGCAGGTGCCTGCAGAGACAATGGCTGGTGGTTCCTGTGTGTCCCCAGGCCTCCCGAAGGAGGAGGTATTCCAGGCAGGGCCTCGTGTGTGCAAAGGCCCTGCAGGGCACGGCCTGGAGGGTGGTGCACAGGGAGAGCGGGCTTGGCAGACTCCCCACTCAGCATTAAGCTCTCCCCACGGGAGCCTCTAACCCAAAAATGCCCCACTCACTGAGCTGAGGGCTCCTGCTCAAACTTGCAGTCTGCCCCACAAGTCATGCTCAAACAGTGGGTGTGCACGCCCTCCGTGCCTTCCTGGCCAGGTGTTCTGGGCACCCCCACCCTCATCTAAGAGTCCTGGGAGCGAGGGGTGGGCAGGAGGTAGCAGGAAGGCCCAGAGACAGGAGGGCCTCAGGGAGCCAGGCCAGGCACAGACCCCCCCCCCCCAGCATCTGCGTAGGAAGGGGGCTGTCAGAGGAGGCACAGACCCACCCCACGCCCCCCCCCCCAGCTGCTCTCCATAACTCAGAGGCCTCGAGAGTTCCTTTCCCCCCTGGGCCTCAGTTTCCCTAACTGTGACACAGGAACAGTAGATCCTGCCCTGCCCAAGGACAACCCAGGTCTGGAAGTGCCCAGTGACCTGGGCAGGCCACTACACAGCACCCTCCTGCCAAGGGTGGCTCCCACTACCGCTCGAACCCCCTCTCACCCCTCCCCACAGCTCCCCCTTGCAAAGGATCTCAGAGGGAGGACTGAGAGCAGGAGCGGGACCAACAGCAGCACTCTGGCTCCCAGGCCCTGGGGAGATGAAAGGGAGGAGGTCGGGGTGCAGGAATGGCGGCAGGCAGCCTGGGAGAGCACAGGTAAGGGGAGGGCCTGTGGGGGGCTCTTGAAACCCTCCTCAAAGCTGCACTGCTTCATTGTGGGGGAGGGTGGTGGTGACCCGGTGAGTCCTGACAGGCAGGCACCAGTGGAATCCTGGCTCTGTGGCTGACGTGCCCGACTATCTCTGTACAAGGGGCCACTGCCCCCTGGCCCTGGTCTAGGAACGGAGTATGCTCTGCAGGCCTCGGTGGGGCTGCACAGGGAGCTCAATCCCAGGGGCCCACTGCACACTTGGCCCTGAGCCCCATGAGCTGAGCTGGGAGCCCAGAACCAGAGCCTGGGAGGGAGGCAGGAAGGGGAAGAAGGAAAGAGGGAGGGAGCAAGCGACTTTGTGTCCATTTTACAGATGAGGACACCCAGGCCCTGAGGAGGAGTGACCCCCCCCCCCCCGTGACACCCAAGGACCAAGGTTACCAGGATCTTTAAGCACTGCATATCCACTTGCAGGCTTCTTGCTAAATTGAACTGACTGTGAGCCCTGGAAGGGAACAGAGGTCATCCGAGGATGGCCAGGGCCTCTGAGGCCCACCCCACGCAGGGCCCTCCCCTGCTTATGTCCTGACATAGGGCTGATCCTCCTTACAGGAGTTCTTCAGCCTGGTCTGCAAGCAGAGCCTGAACCCTGGGTGTCTGACCTCATGGCAGGGACCACTGGGCAAAGAGAAGAGGAGGAAGGAGAGGGGAGAAGGGAGGAGGGCAGAAGGGGAGGGAGGGGGAGGAGAGAGGGGGGAAGGAAGATAAAGGAGAGGGAGGTAGATCAGGATTAGTGCTCTGCTTCTCCAGGAGGGCCCCATCCCCTGCCCCTGAGTCTCTGAGATCTAAGTCCCTAGAGAAGCTACAAATCACAAATTCCAGGTCTGGGGCCCTGCTGGCCACCTCACCAGACCTAAGGTTGTAAGTCCTTCCCATTTCCTGGACCCATCCTCTGCAAACTCCTCTCCATTCACTCCTCCCTTGGCAAAATCTCACCTTCAGGGGCCTGGAGGCACATGACCTTTTGACTCATTCTTCACAGACAGATAGTTTTTCCTTTGGCTAAAATTGATCTGCCCCATAACTCTCCACCCTCACCCCAGCCCTGGTTCTGTCCACAGAGGACACAGAGAACAAGTCAGATCAATTTGTCTCCGAAAGTTTAAACACTTCCAGCTTTTCCAACCTCCCTTAGGAACTTCTATCAGAAACTCTCCCAATGGCATGTTTAAAATATCTCTCCAACATCATGTTTAAAATCATTCACAGTGAAGTTCTTTCTGTGGCTCTTATTTTAATCAGAAAACATAAACCAAATTTCTCAGTCAAAACATACATTCAGTGGAGAAGGCGTGAGACCACATAACTTTATGGTTTTACTGCTTAAACTCACTGCGTGATTCGGGTCACAAAATCCAAGACCACCCCTCCAGTGGTCTTTTTAAGTTAAAATTTTAATTTGCTTTATTCCACAAACATAATGATGGCAAGATCTGAAGTCCCAGCCATACACCAACACTCGTCCAACAGGCAAACAAGAGAGCATGTACAGAAATACAAAGCTAAAAGGGAAAAGCAGAGGGTATGGGTGATGATGATGACCTCTTCTAGCCTGAGTAAGCCCTGGAAGGTGGGGAAAGGGTGCTCCTGGCAGCAGGAACAGCAAGGGCAAAGGTTCAGGGTCAGAGCGAGCTCAGCATGTTCCAGCAAGGAGGGAAGTGGAAACAGGAGAGGTGGGAGGGCAGGTTGAACAGGAGAAAAAGTGGGTCTACATGGGAAGTCAATTGTGCAAATCACAGGAGCAGGCTTTCTCCTCCTCAGAGCAGAGAAAATGGTTTAAGGGAGGTTCTGGGTAGGAGGGTGGGGGCACTGAAGTTTGCAGAAGGGATAGGCCCAGGTGGGGAGGACAGAGACCGAGGCATAAATCAAGACCTGCACAGAGCTCTGGCTCACTCAGATGGGCTTGGGAGGCATCCCCTGCCACTACTCTGGGAAGGTGCAGGGGACCCACAGGGTACTAGAGCTGAGCCCAGACCCCTTCCCTCAGCAGAATGAGGAGCAGTAGTGAAGACCCTGGGGTGGGGCCCTTGCTCTCCTCTCTTTCCAGAGGGGGTGGTCCTGGGGCACCCCCATTCATTTCCTCTACCCAAACCTTATGCTGCTTCATGCACCAGACTTCTGGCTCAGGCAGGACCTCCACACTCTGGCTTGTCCTCTCAGGCCCAGGAAGTGGGGGACAGCTATTCTGGCCTCAGATCTGGTCACCACAGAGAGGCCAGAGCCCCACTCATGGAGCTGAGGTGGCCAAGGTCCCTGAGGATGCAGGGCCTTACACCTCCAGCCACACCCGCTTCTCTTCTTCCCACCTCCTTAGCCTCCAACCCTGTCTACAGGATCATGCCCCAGCTCCTAACTCTGCCTTTCTGGCTGTATCTCTTGCTGCTGTCTCCCTCATATTTCTGGGAAACTTGACTTGCATCTCACTCTCTCCACACATTTGCTCAGCTCTTCCCACAGTCTAGAATGCCTGTACCACAGCCCCTTCCCCAGGAAAGTCTTATTTATTCCTCAGAGCCCATCTCCTACAGATACCCTTTCCCAATCCCTATCACACCCACGCAGAAATAGATGTGGTGCCTCCCTCCTCAAGATCTTCACAGGTCTTACTGGATTCTGTTCTGACATTTGTGTAAGTGCTTAGAACATAGTGATCACCATATAGATGATTATTGATCACTAATTTTTCCAGTGTATTTCCATGATGTTTCCTGTAAGTCTTTGTCTATTCTAGACGTTAATCCCTGGTCAGTTTTGGATGTTGCAGGTAAACTCTCTTCATCTGTCACCTACCTGTTAAATTTGCTTACAACACAGATTTGGAATTATCAGATCAGGGATTTAAAATAACTATGATCAATATGCTAATAGTTCTAATGGAAAAAGTAGACAACATGCAATAAGTGATAGGTAATATCAGCAGAGAGATAGAAGCCCTAAGAAAAAATCCAAAGGAAATTCTAAAAATGAAAAACACTATAACAGAAATGAAGAATGCCTTTGATGGGTTCATCAGTAGATTGGACACAGCCAAGGAAAGAATTAATGAACTTGAAAATATGCCCATAGAAACTTCCCAGACTGAAATGTAAAGAGGAAAAAAAATGTAAAGAATGAACAAGAGAGAGCAGAACACCCAAGAACTGTGGAGCAGTTTCAAAAGGTGTAATAGACACATAATTGCAACACCACAAGGAGAAGAGATAATGAAGCAGAAGAAATATCTGAAGTAATAATGGCTGAGAACTTTCCAAAATTAATGAAAGACAGCTAACCACAAATCCAGGAAACTCCGACAATACCAAGCAAGAAAAACACCCAAAAATCTATACTTAAACATATCATATTTAAGCTGGAGAAAAAGAGAAAATTTTGAAAGAAGCAAAAGGAAAAAGGTGCATTACCTAGAGAGAAAAAAGGATTAGAATTACATCAGATTTCTCTTCAGAAAGCAAGCAAGAAGAGAATGGAGTGAAATATTTAAAGTTTTTTTTTTTAAGATTTTATTTATTTATTTGACAGAGACACAGCGAGAGAGGGGACACAAACAGAGGGAGTGGGAGGGGGAGAAGCAGGCCTCCCGCTGAGCAGGGAGCCCGATGCGGGGCTTGATCCCAGGACCCTGGGATCATGACCTGAGCTGAAGGCAGACGCTTAACAACTGAGCCACCCAGGTGCCCCAATATTTAAAGGGTTTAAAGAAAAAACTCACTGACCTATAATTCTTTTTTTTTTTTTCTGACCTATAATTCTATATCCAGCAAAACTATCCTTCAAAAATGAGGCCTGGGTCAGTCAGTTAAGCATCTGCCTTCGGCTCAGGTCATGATCCCAGGTCCTGGGATCGGGTCTGGCATAGGGCTCGTTGCTCAGCAGGGAGTCTGCTTCTCCCTCTGCCTACCACTCCTCCTGCTTGTGCTCTCTCTCTCTCTCTCTCTGACAAATAAATCTTAAAAAAAAAAAAAAAAAAAAAACTTTTTCAGACAAATAAAAATTGAAAGAATTCATTACCACCAGATCGGTCTTGCAAGAAATGTTAAAAGAAGTTCTTCAAGAAGAAAGGGAAAAAAAAAAAAAAAAAAAATATATATATATATATATATATATATATATATATATATATATGTCAGAAACTTGAACCTACGCTTAAAAAAAAGGGAAAACATCAGAGAAGGACTTTTAAAAGGTAAAGTAAAATATTTTCTTTTTCTTATTCTTAATTAATCTAACAAATATTTGTTTAAATTAGTAATATTAACAATGTATCCTGTGCTTATAGCATATGGATAAGTGAAATTAATGACAGCAATTTTAAAAGAATATGGGAAGGAGAAATTGGGAACAATCTGTTATAAGGTACTTGCACTATATGTGAAGTAGTGTAGTGTTACTTGGAGGTGGACTTCAATTAGTTATAAAAGTATATTGCAGGGGGGCGCCTGGGTGGCTCAGTTGGTTAAGCGACTGCCTTCAGCTCAGGTCATGATCCTGGAGTCCCACATCGGGCTCCCTGCTCTGCAGGGAGTCTGCTCCTCCCTCTGACCCTCCCCCCTCTCATGTGCTCTCTCTCTCATTCTCTCTCTCAAATAAATAAATAAATAAAATCTAAAAAAAAAAAAGTATATTGCAGGGGCCCCTGGGTGGCTCAGTCGTTAAGCGTCTGCCTTCAGCTCGGGTCATGATCCCAGCGTCCTGGGATCAAGCCCCGCATTGGGCTCCCTGCTTGGCGGGAAGCCTGCTTCTCCCTCTCCCACTCTCCCTGCTTGTGTTCCCTCTCTCACTGCATCTCTATCAAATAAATAAAAAATCTTAAAAAAAAAAAAAAAAGTATATTGCAACTCTAGGGCAATCACTAAAATTTTTTTAAAGTGAAGAGAGAAAATGGAATCATTAAAAAATGCTCAATTAAAACAGAAGGCAGAAAAAGAGAAGAAAAAAGAAACAAAGAACAAGGGCAATGAATACAAAACCATTACAAGCATGGTAGATATTCATCCAGCTCTATCAATAACCACTTTAAATGTGAATGCCCTAAATACACCAATTAAAAGTAGACTGAGAAAACAAGACCCAACTCTATGGTATCAACAGGAAATCCATCTTAAATATAATGACACATATAAATTAAAAGCAAAAAAAAGCAGAGATGGAGAAAGTTATACAATGCTAACACAAATCAAGAAAGCTGATGTAGCTTTATTAATTTCAGACAAAGCAGACTTCAAGGCAAAGAAAATTATCAGGGATAAGGAAAGACATTACATAATGATAAAGGTGTCAATTCTTCAAGAAGGTGTAACAGTCCTTAATGTGTTTGCACCTCACAACACAGTGTCAAAATGCATGAAGCAAAAACCGATAGAACTACATGGAGAGATGGACAAGTCCACTATTATAGTTGGAGATTTCAACATCCTTATTTCAGTAATTAATACATGAAGCATGCAGAAAATCAGTAAGGATATACTTGACCTCAACAGCACTATCAATCAACTCAATTGAAACTATCCTATATGATACTATGGTGGTGGATACATGACATGATGCATTTTGTCAAAACCCACAAAACTATACAGCATAAAAAATGAAACCTAATACATGCACATTTTTAAAATCATTTAGGAGGTTGGGGGAATCCCAGGAAGGAATGCAGACCATAAGAACAGAATCTAGGTATATTTGTCAAATGTATAAAACAACCTCAGTGAAAGGGATGGAGGGAAAATATGCTAACCCAAAATAATTTTGGAGATGCGTGGAGTCCGTAAGTCTAAAAGGAACTGCACATAACACTGTACTCTTGCTGACCACTGTTTCAGTGGGACAGTATTAATTCTGATACTGCTATACATGTACAGTAGAAGTGCACAATTAAGTCAAGGGATGGTGGGTGGTAGAATCCAGGTTTCTCACTGTTGGAGTTGTAAATGTTGGGAATTCACAGACAAGCAAGGGGAGGAGGCTAGAATGATTCATGGGGAAATGGATTGGATTTGGAGGCATCAGCATGAATGCGTGTTGAGTTTAGGAATAGATACAGATGCTTACATACAGATATGTATGTATACATGGGTTCCTATACACATGTGTATCCCTTCTTCTGTCAACTGAGAGGGCCTTGAAGCAACAACAGTGAGTACATCCAGAAGGCAGATCTTGGTTTTTTATACCATTTTCCAGTAAAAGGAACCAGAGCCCCTTGAAGAAATGACCAATTCTGAAGCTGGGACAGGAAATATACAAAATGAACCTGGAGCATCTTATAGTGCCAGAAAGTAAGGAAGTGCTAAAACAAAAACAAACAAACAAAAACAAAAACCTACCTGCATTGATGGGGGCATGTCAGAAGGACACAGGAGACAACTGAAAGAGCTCCCAATAGCCAAAGCTGAAACAATTCATGCAACAAGATTGATTACTACTGGATTATACTGCAAACTACAAATAAATCTCCACGAGTCCATACTGATATAAATAAAGGATTGAACAAATAAATAAATGTGGGAGAAGAGACAAATCTCCCTTGCAGAAGAATCCCAAATAATTTATATAGTTTTCCCCTAGGGAGGGAAGCATAATTCTCCACTCCTTAAGTTTGGGCTGAAGGGTGACATCCTTCTCTACAACTACTATGGAAGCGAGGGAGGCTGACTTTACAATGGAGAAATCTGATAAATACCTCAGCAAGGTGACCAAGGTCAACATCAACAGTGATAAGTCATATTGATACTATGTACCCTTGATAGAATGTGATGAGAATGGTGCATTTTCTCTGGTCTTTTCCCCCAAACTCCAGTCTAATCCTCAGAAAAACATCAGACAAATCTTAACTGAGGAACATTCTACAAAATATCTGACCAGTACATCTCAAGAGTACCAAATTCATCAAAAACAAGGACAGTCTGAGAAACTCTCACTGCCAAGAGGAGCCTAAAGAGACATGAAAAGTAAGTGGGCTAAGACCCTGGGACAGAAGAGGACATTGGGTAAAAACTAATGAAGTCCAAATGAACCAGTCATTAGTACTACGTGCCAGTACTGGTTTATTAATTGTAATAGAACAAAAGAGGAAAGAGTCAGTAACCTCAAAAAGTTCAATAGAAATCAGAGAGAAATAGGGTTGAAAAGAAATGAGCAGAGCTTCAGGGACCTGTGGGGCAATGTCGAAAGGCCATCCATAAATATAATTGGAGCCACAAAAAAAGAAGGAAGAGAAAATGGGGAAGAATAAATATTTAAAGAAATAATGCCCAAGATTTCCCAAATGTAGTGAAAGGCAAAAATTTAAGGATTCAAGAAGCTCAGTAGACTCCAAACAGAATAATAATTTTTAAAAAGTGCCTGAGCACACAATAGTTGAACTGCTAAAAACAAAAATAAAGAGGAAAGTCATAAAAAGAGCCAGAAACCACAATTACATACAATAGAACAAAAATTCAAAAACCACTGATTTCTCATCAGAAACTATGGAGATGAGAAGACAGAAGAACATCTTTCAAATGCTGAAAGAAAAAACTTTCCTCTTTAACCAAAGAAAGTATCCTTCCAGAATGAAGGTGAAATAAGAACATTTTCAGAGGAAGAGAATTTGTATATAGCACACCTGCCCTGCAAGAAATCCTACAGGAATTTCTTCAGGCTGAAGGGAAATGATACCAGATGGAAACTCAGATCTTTGGGAAGGAATAGAGAGCCTCAAAAATGATGAGTATTTGGTAATTTTTTAACTTCTTATTTCTTAAAAGTAGATAAGGCTTTTTAAAGCAAACTCCCATTTTCCTGTTACAATGTGTGTTGACATATTACATATAACAACGATAACATAAAGGATGGGGGAAGTGACAAATGGATGCATATGGTTGCAAGATTTCTACTGTACTTGAAGTGGTAAAATATTCATTCTAAGTAGACTGGAAAAAGATAAGAATGCATATTTTAATCCCTGGAACGACTATTAAAGAAATATTTTAGGGGCACCTGGGTGGCTCAGTCAGTTAAGCCAATTCTTGATTTCAGCTCAGGTCATGCTCTCAGTGTTGTAGGATTGAGCCCTGCATTGGGCTCTGCACTGGGCGTGGAGCCTGCTTAGGATTCTCTCTCTCCCTCTCTCTCTGCCCCTCCCACCCTACTCACACTCTATCTCTCTCTCTCTCTCTCTCTCTCTCAAAAATTAATTAATTAATTAATTTTAATACAAGAAGGTATAGCTAAAAATGCCAATAGATAAGTTAAAATAAAACTCTGAAAGATATTCAAATTATCCCAAAGAAGACCCCCCCCCCAAAAAAAAAGAATCACAGGAAACAAAAACAAAAGGGACAATCAGAAAACAAATAATAAAAGGAGAGACATACATGAACCAAATACTACAATTAAAAGGCAGGGCCTATCAGAATGGATACAAAAGCAAGAACCAACCAAGTGATATTCTTGGGGCACCTGGGTGGCTCAGTCGGTTAAGTGTCTGCCTTCAGCTCAGGTCATGATCCCAGGGTCCTGGAATTGAGCCCTGCATTGGGCTCCCTGCTCAGTGGGGAGTCTGCTTCTCCCTCTGCCTCTCCCCACTGACTTGTGCTCTCTCTCTCTCTCTCACTTCTCTCTCTCTCAAATAAATAAATAAAATCTTTAAAAAATAAATAAAAGATCAAAGTGATATTCTCTAAATATAAAGACACAGAATGGTGGGAAGTAAATGGACATGAAGACAGAGAGAGAAAAAAAGTAAGTATAAAATGCTGAAATCATTATATTAATATTAGATTAAAAAAAGACTTCAAGACCAAGGGTTTTGCTAGAGATAATTAAGATCAATCCATGAAGATAAAAGGGTCACTTCATCAGAAAGACATAACAAACATTAGGGTATTCATATAATAATAAAACTTCAAAATATATGAAGCAAAATTTAACAGAATTTAAAGGGAAAATAGACAACTCTTTAATAGTTATTAGAGATTTTAACTACACTCTCTCAGACCTAAATGACATAGATGATCTGAACAATACCATCAACCACCTTGACCTAACTGATATTTATGGGACACCACATCTAACAACTACAGAGTCCACATCCTTTTCAAGGGCATTCATCAAAATAGACCATATGCTGAGCTATAAAACAAAGTTCAATAAATTTAAAAGGACTGAAATCAGACAGAGTATATCTGACCACAGTGGAATTAAATCCAATAATATAATATCTAGGAAACCCACAGATATTTTGGAATCAAAAAACACACTTCTAAATAATGAATGAAAGAAATCACAAGAACTGAATAATGGTGAAAATATGACATGTCAAAATTTATGGGATGTAGCTAAAAGAGCACTTAGAGGCCAATGTATAGCTTTAAAAGCTTATAAAGAAAAAAGAGAACTATAATAATCAGTGACCTAAGGCTACAAGAAGCTAAAAGAGAAGACTAAGGAAACTGAATAAAGAAAGAAGGAAAGCAATAACAGAGCAGAAATCAACAAAGTAGGAAACAGTGGAGACAATTAACAAGGCCAAACATTGGCTCTTTGAAAAGATGAACACAATTGATAAACCTGTAGCAAGATTGATCATGAAAAAGAAAACATAAATTACCCATACCAGAAATTAAGGAGATTATCACTACAGATCCTGCATACAACTTTATGCCAGCAAATCCAACAACTTAGATGAAATGGTCAAATTCCTTTGAAAAAAAAATTGCAACTTAATCAAAACTGATACAGATGAAATAGAAAATCTAAATAGCCCTATATTTACTCCAGGCCCAGATGTTTTCATTGGTGAATTATATCAAACATTGAAGGAAGAAATAATACTAAGTTTATAGAAGCTCTTTCAGGAAATAGAGGATAAAGGGAACACTTTTTATTTTAAGGGCTAGCATAATCTTAATCCCAAACCCTGATAAAGACATTGTAAAAAAAAAAAAAATCACAGACCAATATCTTTCATAAAAATATAGAAACAGGGACGCCTGGGTGGCTCAGTCAATTAAGCATCTGCTTTCGGCTCAGGTCATGATCCCAGAGTCCCGGGATGGAGTCCCACATTGGGCTCCTTGCTCAGCGGGGAGCCTGCTTCTCCCTCTGCCTGCAGCTCCCCCTGCTTATGCGCGCTCTCTCTCTCTCTCTGTCAAACAAATAAATAAAATCTTTATAAAAATATATAGAAACAAAAATTATTAAGATATTAGCAAATAGAATCCAACAATATATTAAAAAGGCCCAGGGATTTATCCCAGGATAATAAAGATGTTTTAACCCTTGAAAACCAACATAATTTATGCCATATCAAAAGAAGAAAGGAGAACATTTAAAACATGATCAATTCAATACATATACCTGATAACAATCTCAGAAAACTAAGAATAAAGGGAATTTTCCTGGGGGCACCTGGGTGGCTCAGTCAGTTAAGCAACCAACTCTTGAGCTCAGCTCAGGTCTTAATCTCAGGGTCATGAGTTCAAGCCCTGCACTGGGCTCCACATTGGGTGTGGAACCTACTTTAAAAAGGGGGGGGGAATTTTCCTACACCCAATCTAAGAAAAACTTGGCTAACCTCATACTTAATGCTGAAATATTGACACTTCCCACCTAAGATTGGGAACAAGGCCAGGATATCCACTCTCACCACTTCTATTCAACATTATACTGGAGGTCCTGGCATTGTAATTAGGAAAGAAAAATTAAATAAAAGGCATAAAGATTGAAGTCAGAACAGCAAAACCATCTCTCTGGCAGATGTCATGTGTGCTTACGCAACAGGACATTCTGTCTGACCAAACTGAGCGGGAGAGCCTGGAAGGCTGAGACCCAACACCGGGGTTGCCAAGAGGCCGGAGCTCGGTCCAGGCGGGAAACTTTGGGGCAGAACTCAGACCCCTCCTCATTGTTGTCAAGGGGTCATGGGGGCCACCTGGCACTGTCAGCATTAACTAAGCAGGATCGGGGACCCACAGGGCCAGATGCGCTGTCCCTTTGCAATGCAGACAGGTTCAGGGAGCCCTGGCTGTGAGTCCTGACAATGTTGCTACCATTTTCTCCAAGCAGGAGATCAGGAGCCCTGACCTGGAACAGCACGGTTGGCCCAGGGTGTGCAGAGACGGGTCGTTTGCAGACCTGAGCAGAAAGACGCAGGCATGCAGCCCAGAACCTTCATGTGTGTAAAAGGAAGCACATCCTCTCTACCTGGCACCAAACTGCTGGTGGGCCCCAAAACTCTGCAACACATTTTAATCAAGTTGCTGGTATAGACAGAAGATCTACACAACACATTTTTCCTGGGTCCTGCACACAGTGGGACAGCCCTGGTTTCCTAATCTGAGAAGTGGGTGAGCGGCATGCCCTCTCAATGGTGTGAAAATTGCATGAAGGCGAGATGCCCAGCGAAGAGGACACTCAACAAACATTAACCTCTGTGGTGGCTGCTCTTCCTCCAGCCTCCCTACACCTGGAGGCCCTGGGGAGGAGGCAGAACCTTGAGGTCCCTCCAGCCAATCAGGAGAACGCCCCACTCCCCCAACCCACACCATTGCTCCTGCAGTTTCCTTTCCTGAAATGCCCTTCCCCCTCACTGCTTGGCCAAATTCTGCTGCTTCCTTAATGCCTGACTCAACCATGCCTCCTCGGGGAGCTCTGTGCCACCCCAGGCAGGCAGGAAGAGCACTGGCCATCTTGTGCTCTGGAGGCCCAGCCCCCCTCCACCCCATCCACTGTGGTCATTGAGGCACTGCTTAGCCCAGACTATGAGGCCAAACCCGGATTTACAGACCCTGGGCTACGAGATGTTGAGACCATCCCCTACCCCCTTTGGACCCCAGCATTCTCATGGGCACAGAGGGATAAGACCCCATTCCCAGGGGCTTTGAGAGGATGTGGGGGACAACCTGTCCACTTCTGAGGACAGGGCACTCAACGCTTTGTATTATTCTTTCTTTCATCCGTGCTGTGTGCCAGACCCAGGGCAGGCCTTGGGATGAGAATCAGTCACAGCCCTCAGGTTGCTCCTGGGGTGAACATCAACCAGACAGTATCATGAAGCGTGAAAAACGCTGGGGGTTCCAAAGAAGGCCTGAGGCAGCCAGGAGGGCTTCCAGGAAGAGGTGACACCTGAGCTCTGCTATCTTGTAAACTCATATTTATTAAGCATCGTGCCAGGTACTGAGTTACCCACGTCAGATGTGTTATCTCAGCCATGCCTCCCAGCACCTGCAAGACAGGTACAATGATTACTATCCCTACTTTACAGATGGGAAAACTGAGGTTTAGTGGGGGAAGTCCCTTGCTTGGGTCACACCCATGGTGTGAGTCAGGTAGAAGAAGGTGGGAGAAGTTCAAGGTGGAGGGGACAGAGGAAACAGCAGTGTTGGGAGGGGAAGAGACTGGGTGTTGGGAGTAGAGGGGCTACTCCTGGGCAGTTTGCATGGCCAGAGCATGGGTGGGAGGCCAGGAGTTGTGAGAGCAGGGGCTGAAGAAGGGGCGGGTGGGGGGTGTCAGTCTGGGCACAGGGACAGCAGGAAGCCATAGATGGTGGTTGACAGGGAGGCATCTGGTCAGGTGGGTGGTTTAGATAGATGGGTAAGAGGGTAACATCTTAGAAGGGGGAAATGTAGATGTGAGGACAAGGGAGAGGACAGTGCAGGCCTGAGGGCTGGTGGTCTGGAGCCTGGGGGTCACTCCTGGCTCTCAGAGCAAGGATGGGGAGGTGAGGAGCATCTGTTCCTAGGTCTGAGGAAAGCTTTCATTTTCCATCATTAGGACGACACCACCCCCTGCTCCAGACTCGTGGCCACCTGCCTGCGGACACCCCATGGGATGGTGAGTGGGCAGCTCTGTCCTAAATCTGCATCATCCAGCTCCTTCCAGCCTCCTCCATCCCCACCCTCCCCATCTCAGCAAATGGTGCCTCCTCCCTTCCAGGGCTCAGACCCAAACTTGGGAGTCACCTTTGACTTCTGTCTTTCACTTTTACCTTCAACCGATTGTGTAGTTCTGTTGTCTCCTCCATGTCCGAAGTTTACCCCAAATCTAACCAGTCCTCACCTCCACAACCACCCTGGTCTGAGCCATCACTGCCTCTCAGCCAGCCACCTGCTTCTGCCCCCAGGCTCCTGGGAGCATCCTCAAGTCCTAAGTTAAATCACATCACGGTGCACAGTCCTCACCTTATGGCCACAGCAGGGCTGCCCCCAACACCACCATGCCTCCTTGACCTCACCATCTACCACTTTCTTTCCCCTCCGTCAATCACCTTGGTTTGCCTCAAACTCACTGGGCAAGGTCTGCCTCAGGACCTTTGCACTTGCTGTTCCTTGCCTAAAATGTTCTCTCCTGAGACAGACATGTGACTTGTCCACTCTATTTATTCTGTTTAAATGTCACCTCTTCGGCTCTTCTGGGACCTCCCTTCTTATTCACCAACCCCTCACCTGGAGTTTCTTACACCTGGAGTTTCTTCATAGCACTTAGTCTTCACATTGTATTAGGTAATTATTTGCTTATTTCTTCCCTGCCTGCCTTTCTCTCTAGATTGTCAGAGTCCTGATCCTATTTATTGCTGGAACCCCAGTGCCTAGAAGGGGTCTGGCACACAGTAAGGCAGAACTTAAAGTCATTGAATGAATAAATGAATGAATGAATGAATGAATGACGATTGCAGTTGATATTCCTGGCACTTTCCCATCCATAGCATTCTTTCACATCCATGGTTTTCCTGGATCATCATCAGGAATGAGAGGCTCAGAGAGGGTGAGAGACTTGTGCAAAGCCACCCAGCTCAAACGCTGCCCCTGAGTCTATTTGGGCACCCCCCCCTTGTGGGGTTCTGGATGTGTTTGGTGACCCCAGTGGCCTGTGGAGTAAGGAGAAAAATCATCTCATGCTGGAGGAGGCAAGGTGCTCCTCCAGGGACACTGGGCAGGTGGGCCGTGGACAAGAGCCAGGCTGGAGGTCCCACAGGCCTGAATTATTGGTCCCTGGGCAAGTTGGGTTCCCTGGGTTCCCATTTCCTCATCTGTAAAATGTAAGTTCCTGCATAAGAACAACGTGATTAAGAAGAGCAGGCATCACTGCAGGTTCAAGGGCATGGTTTCTGGTGTCAGGCTGCCCAGATCCCCCACCTACTGGCTACATGACCTGGGCAATCTACATAACCACTCTGTGCCTCAGTGATCTCATCTGTAGAGTGGGCATAGTGATTTCTACCTACCTGACAGGGCTGATGCAGGATTAAATAAATTGATACATGAAAGTGCTTAGCATGATGCCTGGCCTGTGATAAAAACTCAGACATTGTTAGTAGTAATAGCAATAATAATAATAATAAGAGAGAGACTGCACATGGTTTTGTGTGACTGAGCAAGATGGTGCCTGGTACCGACTCCTGGTTAGTTCTCATTAACTCTTGAAGACCCCAGGGAATAACCACCACGCAGATGTCAGTACAGGGGCTGGAGCTCCCATTCATTCCCTGACATGCCCCTCCCTCCTCGTTGTCCTGACCAACCGGGCCTCCCAGCCCACAGGTAAATTATGGCTTGTCTCCTCTGTGGTTCAGAGTAGGAAGCAAGGTGGAAGACACAGGGACTCACCCAAGGTCACACAGAGAGTGCTGTTGGGGGTCAGGATTCATCCTCCTCAGAAAGGCTCCCCTGACCCCTGCCACAACCTGCTCTGGCTTCTCTGTCGTATGCTCATGTAACAGCCTAACCCTCACCTACCAGATCAGTCATCACACCTGTGGTCATGTCTACCGTGTGACTTCCCTGCAAGAGCCAGAGCTATTCATGCAAAATTCCCTGCACTTGAGCCTGCCCAGAGCTGGTTCTCAGTAAATATTTATTGAATGGATGAGCAGATGGGCAGGAGATGGATGGATAGATGGATGGATGGATGGATGGATGGATGGATGGATGGATGGATGGATGGGTTGATGGATGGATGGATGGATGGATGCATAGATGGATGGATGGATGGATGGATGGATGGATGGATGGATGGATGGATGGCTGCATAGATGGATGGATGGATGGATAGATAGATGGATGGATGGATGGATGCATGCATAGATGGATGGATGGATGCACAGATGGATGGATAGATGGGATGGATGGGTGGATGGATGGATGAATGAATGCATGGATGGATGGATGCATGGATGGATGCATGGATGGATAGATGGATGGATGGATGGATGGATGGATGGATGGATGCATGGATGGATAGATGGATAGATGGGTAGATGGGTGGGTAGATGAGCTCCTGAATGAATGAGTAGATGGGTGGATGGATAGGTGTGTAGATGGACAGATGGACTCCAGTAACAGTGCTCTCCCAGTGACATCTCACTGAGCGTTTCCCCAATACCTGAAAGACAAAGAGGCTTGGATGTTCCCTCAGATCTAAAAGAGACTCTAAAATCTTATGGGTCAAATGCACCTGACCTCAGTGGGCCTCAGCCTCTCCACAGGTGAAGGCACAACCAGCCCGCCTATATTTCCAGATTCCCAAGATGAGCCGGTGCAAGGACAAGCACAGTAGCACCTGGAGAACAGTAAGTGCTGCAAAGAGCTTGTCAGACGATGTCAGCTTTGGCAAGGGTGCCAAGGGCGCGTCAGTGAGCCGGGGCCTGCCAGGTCTGCTCGGGGAGTGTGCATGGGCATGCCCTGCTGACAGGCACTCGTGCTCTCTGACCCAGTCATCCCACTTCTAGGAATGGACCCTAAGGAGGTAATCAAGGATTCCCACAGAGACCTAAGCACAGGATGGCCACCGTGGTGTTGTCCACGAAGGGGACAGGTTCAAGCAATCACCGGCTCAGCCTCCGTAGCACCAGGCACGTCTCTGCCGGGGAATAGTATGCAGCTGTGCAAAGCCAGGTGTTTGAAGAATGGCTCGATGACATGTGGAAATGCTTGAAACGGACACTTGTGAAAAGAATCGAGATAGCAGACCACATGTGGAGTAAGGTCTCATGCCTCCTGGGGAGAAAGAGTCTCCTTTTGAGCATTTGCATGGAAAAAGTCCTAGATGGATATATACCCAAATGACTGGTTGTCTCTAGATAGGGGAGTCGGGGGGTGGGGGGGGGTGGGTTTTCTTCCTGGGAGTTTATCCATATAGGGTGCAGACAAGACGAGTGGCCCTCGATCTCTGACTTTTTCCCCAGGGGCCAAGCAGGAAAGCCCCTGCTCTGCCCTCCCAGAAGCAGGGGTCCAAGGTCAGGTAGCAGGGCAGAGGATGACCAGGCCTCTCTGCCCCTGAACTAGAGACCTCTCCCTCTCCAACCTCGGGTGTGTAAACCTCCAGGCCCCGCTGCATGCCTCAGGGGATGAGATTATGACATCTTGCTCACTTGCCTGCTTTGCTATTTTGTTTTTAACCTTGCACATTTTCTACAATAAGCAAGAACAACTTTGCTGATCGGGAAAGAAGCAGAGCCATGGTGAAGCCAGCCAGGGGCGTTGGCTGGCTCTGGATTTATCCAGACCCCCGCCCCCCTCATGCCTGCCTGTCCGGGGCCTGCTCCAACCTGCACTGGGGCAGAAGCAAGAACCAGCACTGGGAGCCAACAGACAGTGTGGAGCCTGGCTCTGCCCCTTGCCAGCTGAGGGTCACGGAGCTCCTTCCACCAAGACTCAGTTTCCCCACGTATGCAGTGAAGATACTCACACTCAAACCCGCAGTGGATATTCTTGGAAGGAAAGAATGAGGGAAGGAGGGCATTCCTGACTCTCCCAGGCCTGGGGGCATAGGCCCATTTCCCAGCCCACCCACCCTGCTAAAGAAAGCTTGCCCGGGGAGAGGTGGAGGAGAGAGGGAGAAGGGGCATCAAGGGGGGACCCGGATGGGTGGGGGTACAGGAGGGGGAAGGGAGGAGAGTGGGAAAAGGGGAAGGAGGGGGGACAGGGAGGAGTGGGGGTTGGGAAGGGAAAAGAGGAGGAGAGGGGGAGGGCAGACAGGGAGGAGAGGGGGTGGGAAGAGGGGAAGAGGAGGGGGAGGAGGGACAGGGAGGAGAGAGGGATAGGAAGGGGGAAAGAGGAAGACAGCAGGGGGGAAGAAGGAGGGACTGGGGGAGGAGGAGGGGGAGGGGGGACAGAGAGGAGAGGGGATGAAGTGGAATCAAACTGGAGCAGAGTCACTTGACCCACCCGCCTCCCTACACGCAGGGTGGGGTGGGCTCTAGAAACGGGGGGAGCATCTGGTTCAGGGACAGAGACGAAGGCGAGATCAGGACCCGATCAGAACGTGGTAGGTGCGTGAGTCTCTGTAATTAACGCGCTGCTGTCTCAATTTATGAGAAATATATAAGACATGTAATTGCCTTTGTATTTTGGACACTCATTAGGAGAATAATAAATGTTATTATTTATTAATAGGGCAATGAATCATTCAGGTTTTTAAATTAAACATTAAAGCGCTCACAAATTAAATGGAAATCACCGGGCCGGCGTTGATGGAGAGGGCCCTGTGCGCGGACCAGCGCGCCTGGCCCTTTAAGCAGGCGGGGCTGGCGGCGAGGTGACGCGAGGACACGGCCGGCTCGCGGGGACAGCCTGCCTCCTGCCGGCCGCTCGGGGGGCCTGCGGGGCGAGCCGCTGTGGCCGCCGGTCCCCGTGCAGGTGCCCGGCGGCACGCGACAGGGGCGGGACCCTAACCCGCGCGCAGGGGGCAGTGTGGCCCACAAGCCCCCCCTGCCCCGGGGACAAACACAGCTCCCGCTGGCTCCTCGCTGGGCTCCCAGAGCGGATGCCCCGCAGCGTCCCCAGGGAACGGTGCTGGCATTCCCCCCTTGACCCACCGGCGCAGAGAAGCTCCGAGATGCAACGTGACTGGCTGAGGATCTGGTGGGCCTGGAATTCCAGCCCAGGTGCACGGGGCCCCCAAAGGCTGTTCTCTTGTCCTCCTGCTGTGTGGCCTCCAGTCCTTGTTAGAAGCACATGAACATGGTATAAAGAGAGTAAGGTTATTATTTCCTGAGGGCTGACTCTATGCCAAGCACCAAGCCAGATACTGCACGGGCTTACTTCCAGGGGACTAGGCACAGGTCCTTATGCCCATCTCACAGATCGGAAGGCTGAGGCACAGACAGGCTTCAACGACTTGCCCAGCTCAACAGGGAGGAAGTGTGGGAGGAGGTAGAACCCGGTCTTGCCAAGTCAGGAACCTGAACCCTTGACAGCTCCAACAACAGACCAGTTCCTTCTGGTTCCCCAAAGGAGGAGGGAATGCACCATCCCTACCCCAAACACAGGGCATGGGGCAATGGCTACACCCTTGGTAGCCACCCGAGTTAAAGCAAGGAAATGAGTTGGTATTTACTTAACCAGTGTCTGATTTGGGGCACCCATGTCATTTCCAGCCCCCGCGGTGAACAGCGCTGTAGTGGCCATCTTGGGGTTTAGGATTATTTCCCTGGGAAAGATCCCCACAAGCCAAGCTACTAAAACCAAAGGTTGGGACAGTTATAGGTTTGGGATGCAAGTTGCTAAATTGCCTTCTGGTAAGAGGATGTCAACTTACACTCATTTGGGAAGGTCCTTTGAAGAGGGGGGCTCCCAGGCCCCCAACCATGGTGAGCAGCCTCTAGGAGATAGCTCCCTTCCACAGCCAAGCTGGCATGCTGGGGAAACCTGGGGTGTCTATGATTCAACTTCCGGGTTATTTGTCCCAGGTCTTTGGAGACAGGCAGGAGCCCCTTGAACATGCCCCACTCACCCCCACTCCCTCGGGGGGGGGTGAGAGGGGTTGGAGGTGGACTGGCACAGCCACGGGTGGTCCCAGATGCCCTCACTTTGCTCCCACCCTTGCTCCCCGAGTAACCCCAGCCACCCTTTGGCCCTTAAACACGGTTTTCCCATGTTGACCTTCCCCCCATGTCAACTTTCAGGATTCAGTAGATTTGGGGGGGTACCCTCACCCTCTTCCTCACACCCAGCACGCCCTGCCTCCCCTTCAGATTATTGTCATTGTCATTGCCACTGAGCACTCAGTATTTCCCAGGCCTGGGTCTAAGGCTTTCCATCATTATAACACGTTACAGGTAGGGGCCTGCCAAATGTCAGAGCCGAGATCTGACCCCAGAGCCCATGTCCAGTCCACTTGGGTCTCCACGTGTGCCCAAGCACAGCCCCTCGGACATGCTCAGGAAGTATTTGTGGATGAAGAAGTGAATGAACACATGCAGACTGCATTCTCCCCCACCAGGCTGGCAGTCCCTTGGCATGTGGGGTTGGGCTCGCTGTTGGACGCACATCACCCCTGCAGCGAGCTGGGCTGGGACACCGAGCTGCTGAGTGCCTGGAGGGAGTCACGGCTCCTCTCTGGACTCGGACTCCCCACTCAAGCAATGAGGAAAGCAGCAAGCTGTCCCAGCTGGCTGTGCCAACTCATTGCGTGAGCATGGAGAAGGTGGAGCTGGCTATGCCCAGGCCCTGGGGTCCATCCCAGCCTCTTCCCATGTGTCCTTCTGTCCCCCTGGCCCTGGGATCCGAGGTCCTCGATCTTGTCTCAGGCTCCTGATGCCCCAATATCTGGTTTGGAGGAACAGGTTTCTTAGCCTGATATGACTGTTCTCTGCCCCCCTGCCCCATGCATCCCAACCCAGGATGGAGGAACTTCACTCCTGCCTCCACCCACCCAGGTCCCCACCCGGGGAGGGGGACAGACAGAACGGTCCGGGTTATTGCCGTTATCCCTGGGGGCTGTTCAGATGCCAACTCATTTGTTTCACTCTTGCCCCCTCCCTTATTGATCAATGCTGTAACCTAGCTTTGTGTTAAATGACTTGTTCCCATGGCAACCATCAGATACACGCACGGATCTGATGCGCCTGTTTCCTGAGCCAGATCGCCTCCTAAGAGCTCAGAGGGAACAAATCTCCTTTCATATCCGCCGCTGTTTTCTGAAAGGCACAGGATATTGTTCAGAACAAGTCATTTTTAAAAACAATATTAAAAAAAGAACTTAACCAGGTTTCTCAACAGATATAAAGCTGTTTCATAAGGTATGTCACTCTTAAGAAATATGAAATCAGATTTTAAAAAACCTTTGACCAAGTTCGTCTTTCTTCTGAGCCTCTCTCCTTCGGAAGTAAGCTGAAATATGGGCACAGTTGTCCGCATACAGGTATCAGCCACATCACTTACGAAGAGAAAAATGGAGAACAGCCTAAAAGTTCAACAACAGAAGACTCAAATAAGCTGTGGTTCACACACTCGCAGGATATCATAGAGATGTTTAAAATGCTACATAGAAGAGGGAAGCATATGTGTCAGATGATGTGAAATGAAAGAAACAGGATAGAAAACTGTGTCTGCCAGGAGATCATAATGAATGTAAACAAACCTAAACGATGCAGGGAAAACTACTCAGAGAAAATACACACACCAAAATGTTGACAGAGCTGTTGCTTGTTGGTGGACCCGTGCTAATTTTTTCCCTTTCTTCCCTTATTCAGCAGATATTCCCAGAGCACCTGCTTAGGGCCGGCCCCCGATCAGAGCGCTGGGAGCGCTGTACTTATTTCTGCTTCCTGTAGTTTCCCAGATGTGTTTAAGGAAGATGTGTTGCCTTTCAGTGGGAACATAATACTTTTTTTTTAAAGCCAGGGTGCATGTTTCATCCATCAGGTTGGCAACAAAGTAAAGACATGTTGGTTGGTGAGGGGAGGATGTGGGGACGCAAGCACCCTGCTGATGGAAATCGGAATTATAGCTACCTGTGTGTTGGGGGGGGATTAGCTCCCCAGAAAGGCATCCCCAGGGGAACAGTCCCGTTCTCCAGGTCATTTGGGAGTGAGGCACCCCCAAGTGGACGCGCTTCTTTCCCGGGAGGCCTGCACCTACACGAGCTCCCTCGGCAGTGGAGGAGGAGGAGGAGAAAGTTCTGGAAACCAGGCACCAGCCAGAACAGATGTGGCTCATGGAGTCTCAGGGTGGGGACGCCCCAGGGGGAGATGGGTTTTGGCAGGCTTCCATTCCAGCCTCAGTTACCTCCGTGTTCCAGGGCATGTGCCTTCCCCTGTCTGGCCTCCGTTTCCCCATCCGCATATTGAGGCTGCCAGGGAGGATTAACCTCGTGACAGGCCTCCCCCCCACCCACCCCTGCCCCAGGGCTTTGTTTTTGTTTGTGTTGCTTTTTGCTTCCGAGTTGGAAACAGCAATAAAAGTTGCCTCATAGTCACCAACAAGCTGCGAACTACAAACTATGATCTCCCTCCTCTTTGCCTGCAGGCCGCTCAGGGATCTGGAGAGAGGGTCTAGCAGTAGGAGGTCTCTTGGGCCCGGATGAAGGGCTTTCCCTGGGGCGGGGGGGGGGGGGGGGGGGTGTCAGCTCTTGCCAGTGACAGGGACATTGTTTGGTTTTTATAGCCAACAAATGCCCCAGCTGGGCCTTTTCTAGTTTTGACATACAAGGTTCGGGGGAGAGAGTTCATTTTTATTCCCAAGCCTGTCCCCTTCTCCTCCAGTCCCAGATCCGAGGACCACCGGCTGCCACTCCAAGCCCCTGTCCCCTCAAACCTGCCAGTGGGGGGACCCCCCTCCCCCGGGTACCCATTTTCATGCTAGGTTTATTCAGCTGCTCTAGGTTATTTGAAAACATATAAAACCTTTTCTTTTAAAAAAGCAAAGTCCCATCTTTAATAAGAACCCAGTGTTTTCTTAAAGAGTCCCAACGCAACATCTGCAGGAATTTTCCAGACTTGAAAAGAGACAAGAGAAGGAAAAAAAAAAAAGGATCACCTCTGGTTTCTGAGAGAACATGCATAATCCTGGCTGGATTCTAGATTTAGAGCAAGGGGGAAGCAGGGCAGGGAGAAAGATTCGGCTTCTGGGCCAGAGCTCCACCCTGGATTTCTATTTCCTAGGGCAACCCTCCTGGGCCTGACCGTGCTGGAAGGCTGTGATTCAGCGGACGTGAGCCCCAGAGGGGATCGGCGTGGGGGCCAGGGAGGGACAGCAGGTGGACAGCAGGGGCGGCCCCTTCCTTGAGGGAAGGTGGGAAAGAGATGGTTCTTTGAGGATTTGCCAAGTCTGTTCCACATAACTGCATGCCAAGGACCCGACCCTGGGCCTGGGGGTGCCCGGTGTGGACCTGACTCTACCCGAGAAGGTGCTGCGGGCAGCAGGATGTGTGAGTCCCTCTGGCCTTCCTGGAGGGCTCTGGCACCTCTGACCCCAAGCCTTAAAACCTAGGGTGCCCGTGGACCCAGCAATTCCACTTCAAAGACTTGATCACCAGAAATAAATAAAGGCGAGCAGGATGATTTAGCTACTCCTGTGAGGATTGCTACAATGTTATAGCGGGGTGAAGTGGTTCTCTGTGTTGACAAGAGCCTGAGCTGAGCAAATGGTAGTTCAGCCAAACCCTGGAATAGGAATAAAAATATTGTCGTAGCTGATACCAAGAAAAGGTGCTCTCGCTAAACCGTCCAGTGAGAAAAGCAGGTTACAAAGCACTGTGGACAGTATGCCACCAATCACGTTCAATAGCATAGAGGAGATGTCTAAATCTCTATCGGATTGATATGTAGGCATAGGAAAAGGTCCACACCAAAATGGAACACTAGTCTTTTCTGAGTGGCTTCTCTTCTCCAATCCTCTGCATGTTCTGCTGTTTCCCACAATGAATGAGTGCCTCTTCTTATTTTGGAGCATGGCCTGGGAGACAGACTGCCTGGGTCTCGCCCTTCCTGTGTACCCTTGGGCAAGTTACTTAACTGCTCTGTGCTTCGATTTCTTATCTATAAAATGAGGACAGAACCTTCCTCGTGGGGTTGCTGAGGTTAAAGCTAATATATGCAAAATGCTTAGCTCACTGCCTAGAAGATAATAAGTACCCAAATGTTAGCTGTTTTTATTATTCACTTGTTTTTCTACATATAAACATGTCATTGTGCTCAGTGCTAAGAATCCGGCAGTGACAGCTAAACTCCAATAGAGACAGACATTAAACCAACACTCATGCACAATTAATTCACTGCAGTTAGGAGCAATGATTAATTCATTACAGTTAGGAGCACTGCTGTGCAGGCACTTCGAGAGTACTTATAAGGGAAACTTATTGAGGATTTTGACCATTTTCTTAAGAGCAGTGGGGACATTGACGTTGAAGGGTTTCAGGCAAGGTGATGAGATCAAAAAGGCATGGCTTAAAAACTCACTGTGCCCTGGGGGAGGCAACTTTTGAGAAGGTGCTCTGGGGTGTGTACCAGGGAGAGGAAGCTTCTGGGACTCCACAAAGGCAGATGGAGCCAAGTGGACAGAGTCCAGCGCCCTGGAGGTGGTAGGGTCCAAAAGCCTTGAGTGATGTCTTTGGGGGAGCTGGGGAGTAGGGTGTTGGGTGACCCCAGGCTTCCAGCTTGATGAACTGCGTGGATGGTCCCCAGATATAGGGGACACTGGGGGAGGAGCAGTTTTGGGGGCTGCAGAGTGCTGGGCTCGGGAAATGCTGAGTTTGAGGTGGGGAGTGTGCAAGGGGAGAGGTCCTAGAGGCAGGATCCTCTGCAGTTGCTCTAAAGTCAGGACCTCACAAGAGGCCATGTACGATCACCACTGCACAAAGGAGAAACCCCGGGTCTGGGATGGTGGCTCACCAAAGCCAGGAGGACCAAGATCCAAAGCTGGGACATCACCAGAGCCCATCAGGGAGAGAGCAGAGCCCAGAGAAGGCAATGGGGCCCTTCAGACACGGAGAGGAACCCAGGGCTTGGCAGGGACAGGCTCCAGGCGTGCGGGTGAGCTGGGCTCCAAGGGCCTCTCCCCAGGCCTCTAAGCCATGCAGACACACAGGGCAGCGCAGTCCAAGGGGGTCCCTGCAGGTTGGGACCCCCGGCTGCCTCCTTCTAAGATGAGCATGTGGTCCTCATCCTACCTGGCTCTGAGGCCGTCTCTGGCAGCTTCTCCCCCAGAGCCTCCCATGGATCCTTGCTGCCTCCTTCTGATGCCGCCAAAATGTCACCGGCTCCCACTGCCCTTGCCTGACCGTCATCATGGGAGCAGTCTCCCGGCTACCCCTCCCCTGCTCAGTGGCCTCCCGTGGTCCTCTTTCCGCCCTCCCTCGGGGGCAGGAAGCCCAGGAAGCCAGGGACTCTAACTGTCCCGGGTGATACTGGGGGAGGGACAGTGCCTGGGACATGGTAGATGCTCAGCAAACATTTGTGGAGTAAAGGACTGGAGATATGTAAGGGAAACAGACATTTCCAGAGAGAGGGAAGCTGGAAAGAAGCAGCCCACATTGTTTTCAGCACTTCTCTCAGGGGGATTATGAGTAATTTTCTGTTCTAACTTATACACACCAGCACTTTCCAAATTTTCCACAGTGAACTGGCATTTCTGATCGACTCAGAAAACATGGTTGTTCAATCACTGTTTTTGGATGTGCAGCAAATACCTGGATGCTCTGGGGAGGGAACAGGGCCCCGCTGTAACTGTGGGAGGCGAGAGGGGGATGCTCATGGGAGTGGGGCGGGGGCGGCCTGCTCCTCTCCTGCCTACAGGGGTCTGCCTTCCTAGGAGGAGTCCTCCTCAGCCTCCTGGGGGGGGAATGAGGGGCCCTCCCCACAGCCTTGTTCTGTTGAAGGCGGCATGGGCACTTCTAAGCCACCCAGAGCTGGCCTGTGCCCAGAAATGTGGGCCCCTCCCCCCTTTCCTGGTGACTCGTTTATGTGGTTTTGTTGTTGTTGTGTGTGTCACATATACAGACCCAAGAGGAAGGACAAGGAAGGACGAGACCCAAGAGGAAGGACAAGGAAGGATGCAGCACCTTTCCCCCCGATTGCCCAGGGCCCAGCATGATGTCTCCTGCGGGGAGGGGAGCCAGGTGGGGCGTCGCAGTTAAGGGCATGGACCCAGGACCATCCTGTCTGCCACTGGGACGTCCAAGGCCTTCCCCCCCCCACCCCCACCTTCCAGGCCTCCTTTTCTTTAGACGGGACTCCCCATCTGCCCCTCCTCACCTGCCCCTCCCCACCAGCTCGGAGTGAGCAGTGAGCATTTTCTGCACCAAATGTTGCTATTCTCGGTGAGGTTTAGGATAAAGTGGGTGGACTTGCATTGGCTTCCCCCAAACTCCCCCTTCTCGGGGCTTGCGTGGCTTCACATTTTGGCCCAGCCAGTTTGGAAGTTGTTGAGGATAACGTATGTCCCATGGAAGGACATTGACAGGCTCTGAGACAGCCGTGACAAGTTAATGAATTCTGCCATGGTCACCCAAGGCACGCGTCCGGGCCACACAGCCCGCCTGTCTGTGTACTGACCTTTAAAGGTGAGCATTTAATACCCACGATCACTCATGGTCTGATCGAATGTTCGGAAGATGAAACCTGTCTGAAAGAAGACTGATCACTCATTCCCCTCCCCGCCCCCACACGAAAACACTGTCATTCTTTTCTGAATCATAATAAAACTTTGCAGAACTGTTTGGTTCTCTCCCAGCACCTACTGGGAAAACTGAGGCACTTTCAAAGGCCAGCCTGGCAGGGCTCCTTCACCCAGCAGGACCCACACCAGCTACCTTTTTGGGGATGGGTGGGGGGACTCTGGCCACTCCACACATAGCTTTTATTTTAACCCCTTCATCACCTTCTTCTCACCCAACGTCCCAGCTATCTATTGAACATTCATTGAAGACCACCTCAGTTTAGGAGTCTCTGGCTACAGGAACAAAAAACACCCAACTCAAGCTAAAAGGATGAGAACGAGTATTCTTTCATATAATAGAGATGCCAAAGTCAAGCAGGTTTCAGGGTGGGCAGATTCAGCAGCTCTTCGTTGTGCTCAGAGACCCGGTTTCTTTCCATCTTTCTACTCCACATTCCCACCTCTCTTTCTACTTGGGCCTTGGTGTCGTCTTCCAACTGGAACCAAGATGGTGGCTGCCATCTGAGTCTTCACAAGTGGCCCGGCCACCTCTCTTAGCAACTCCTTTTCTTTGGGAGGACCCCAGACTAGACAGCCTTCCATGAGCTCCCTCTACCAGTCATCATTCGGCCACCTGAGATTGTACGTGTGGCCCCCTCCTCCAGCCCCTAGAGGCTACACCCAATGGCACGACCCTGGTCTTCACACTAGTCAGCGAGTCAGATTATGAATTTACTCCCCCACTGTTTATCAGTGAAGTTCTCTGTTTTCTAAACATATGAAAATATTTACTTTTTCACTCGCTTTTATTTTTATAATTTTTCATTCTATCATCAATGGTCAATGATTTTTTTCTTTATCTTGATGATGGTGATGAATCTTGGTACTAGGTGTTTCCAGATCAAGCATAATTGATTTTGTTAATTTTCCTGACTGCTCCTTCATTTTTAATTTATTTTTAAAAGCTGATATTTACAATTTGCCAAAGTCTGATTCTTAATAAAATTTCATAATGAATAACTATTTGGTTTTCGCAATTAAGAAACAATGCTTACACATTTAAAAACAATAATTTAACATGCTTTAAGTAAGTCAATTCATTAGAGGGGACTGAAGGCATTTATGGCACCAGGAAAAATCTATCTTTTCAAAATGTATTTCATTATACATATGTGTAGGTAATAGTCATATTTTGTGAATTTTTCAGAAATTTAATTCCTGAATTAAATATAAATCAACATTTAATACATCCTATTTTGTTGACTCCTGCTTAAGTTTATTTTAATTTGTATTCATATTTTTAACACAATAATGCAGACTTTAAAAAAAAAAAACCTTGAAAAATTGATTTTCAGAAGCTGCAAAGGCCTCAGATCTCCTTAAGTATTTCATATCTAAATGGATGTACTTTTACAGATATTTATATTCCCTCCGTAATGGACAACTTTTTAATTAAAGCTGGAAAGTTATCATTGTCACAAGACAAGCAGCAATTCTGCCCAAAATCTAAGTCATTAATTAGGCAACATAATGAGAATTGTCACACGTTGGGATCGTGTGCCCTGACAATTACCACCCCCTCGGCCTAAATGTCTTATTTGGCTGGGAGAATTATCCAGCGAGGAAGGGAGCCAAGCAGACCTCGCCAGCACCTCGCCGTGCACCGTGCATGTTGTGCAGAAAAAAGCCTTGACCTTTTATCGGCATCCACAAGCAGGAATTGAAAAACAAAGTTCTTTGCTGAGATCGATTGCCCCAGTATCCGATGGAACCCAAAGAGCTGGTTACGAGGTCGAGCAATTAAGAGCTACAGCTGAAATGACTCACATAATTGTAGAGTCGCTCATTTTAACAGCCTGATTGGAAATTGTCAACACCGTGTCTGAGTTTAATGAAGCAAAGGGAATGGAAAAGGTGACATTTTCGAATAATATTATTAGTAAACGAATTGACAATACATCAGATGACAAAGACAACTCTGATTCAGGGGCTTATTAAGTCCAAAAAAGTTTTCATTGCAGATTGATGAATCTGTATATTAATGCGTCACTAATTGGCCTCAGTTAATAGCGCCAATTAGAATCCCTGAAAGGAGAGAAACTGGGGAGACGCTGTTTGCTCTTTAAAGTGGTCCCCAAACAAATTACTGGGAATGAAACATTCCAACTGGTAAATTAATACTTTGAGATGCAGACCTCATTGCGGAGGCCCCGCCGTGTCCCGTCTAGATGTGCTGTAATGTTGGAAGGTATCACAGTGGCACATCAGGAGTTTGTTCTAGAAAGCCCTGCGATTCAAGTAATGCATGGCATTCTTCACAGCCTCTGGTGCAAAAAGTTTGCACGCAGATCTGACTTTCCCGTTCAATGACACATCAAAAGGGGGCTTCTGATACAATCCAAGCTGTGACAGTACCGTGTGTTTCGACATTTTACCTGGCGGACAAGAGAGTGGCATCTGAATACGGGGTCGGTGGTTCCACACCAGCATCTCTGTGCAAAGAATGGAAGGATGTCAAGAGCTTAGGAACTACGAGAAGAAATGCATGTGGAAAAGCGACAATGACTCACTTAGCAAGTCTCCCTTGGCTCTGACAATCTGCGTACTTAACCTGGCCCCGTGGGGCACCTGGATGAACTTAACTGGAATTGCCAGGATTATCGGGCCGAGCTGTCCTTCAACCACCAAGGCTGTGAAAAGCAGTCTCCAACGCGCAGACAATAGCGTCTGCGCCAGCCCTTCGGGAGGAATCATCTGGAAGGCTGGTGGCGAGCACTCAATGTGTTTAATTGTGGGTCTGGAGGAGTAACACCTAACTCTTACATGTTCTGACAAAATAAAAGAATGCAACTTCTAAGGGGCAGGGGAGGGAGAGTGGGGGGAATAGGATAAATCCACCAGCTGCCACAGAAGTGGTAGGTGCGAGGCGCAGGGTGTCACCAACGCTGACAAACCAGGTGTTAATCTGAACCCTCTGCAATTGCCAGCGTCTGACCATTTCCGACCTATGAAAATGCCAGTTCGATGAGTTGCAAACTAATGAAACATTATAAAAGATATTAGAATAAAGCCGGCCAACCCAACAAAAGCACAGACTTCCCTAACTTGCAACAAAGTCGCAAAACCAAAGCCACGCTGCTCTATGGATACAGCTTGAGAGCATCATGTTAGGGAAGTAAGACAGAGCCAGAAAGACAAACAGTGCAGGGTTCCACTCATAAGTGGTACCGAGAGTAGTCAGATTGGTGGACGGGAAGTAGACTAGAGACCACCCGGGGCCGGGGGGAGGGGCAGCGGGGGGAGGGGGGAGGGGTGTTGCTTACTGAGCACGGGGTTTCTGTCTGGGGTGAGGGAAAGCCTCAAGACTCTGCGCATGGCTGGTGGTGATGGTTGCACACCTCATAAATGTACTTCATGCCACTGAGTTGTACACTTTAAAATGGTTAAAATGATAAATTTTATATTTTATAGGTTTTACCACAAGTTTAAAAAAATTAATGTTGTAATGTACCAAAGACCATTGAACTGCACATCTTACAGGGATGAGTTGTATGATATGTGAAATAGAGCTCAATAAAGATGTTTACCAACCTCCCCCCTCCAAAAAAACAAGAAGAAAACAGTAAGGACAAAAGAAGATATGCTTTAAAAAAAAAAAAAGAAAGAAAGGAAACAACACATAGAGAAAAGAATAGAATAAAGTGCCAGATACATAGTAAACATAACAGACCACAACAGGGCAGAGTGGACACCAGCCCATCAGTCATAGGGAACATGAACAGGCTTCATCGCCTCTTAAGAGAAAAAGATGTTCAAATCAGCTTGTAGGGCAAGGCATGCCCCTCGACAGAGTGATTTAGGAAGACTGAAATTCACGGGCCAGGCAAAGGTATATTGGGCCCGTGGAAACCACAAAAAAGCTGAGGTCTGACTCTGATGTCAGACAAGGTAAAATATGGGCCAAAAAGCAATAAATGTGACAAAGATGTTGTGTCATTAGGGCCAAAGGAGATTTCACAGGAATTCCTATGCAACAAAGAGCTCACAACCACCTTGGCAAAGCAAACACTGCAGGAGATGTAGGAAGAAACCGACAGAAACGCACTCTGCTCCCTCTTATCACACCTCTCTTGGTAAACAACAGCAACAACAACAACAAACAGAGAAGTTATTTAAAAAACTAAACAATATAATCAGTAAGGAAGATTTTATGGTTCTGTGTGAAGTTTACATCATAATAAAAAAGACTATCCCTAGGTCTCCTGGGTGGCTCAGCCGGTTAAGCGTCCGATTCTTGATTTTGGTTCTGGTCATCATCTCAGGGTGGTGAGGTCGAGCCCCGCATTGGACTCCAGGCTCAGTAGAGAGTCTGCTTGAGATTCTCTCTTTCTCCCTCTCCCTCTGCCCTTCCCCCCATTTGTGATCTCTCTAAATAAATAAATAAATAAAATCTTTAAAATAAAAGAATATCCCTTCTTCCCAAACATAGATGGAACATTTACCAAGGTGGAAATTTACACACACACACACACACGCACACACACAATGTCACAATGCTTTTCACAAAATGGAGATGATACAAACTTTGTTGATTAAAATGCATTAAAAGTGGAAATTAAAAACAAATAAAAAAAACAACAAAATTTTCTCCCTGGAAATTTAAATTCTCTCTTAAACAACTCTCAGGCAAAAAGCAAAATGCAAACTGAAATTGCAGGGTTTCTTTCAGAATAATGACAACACTACATATTAGCATCTTTGGGATACTTGTAAGACAGTCATCAGAGGAAAAAAATCATGACTTCAAATACTTTTATCAGTAAAAACAAAACAATGAAAACAAGTGAACTAAACTCCCAACTCAAAAGAACCAGAAGGTGAACAGCATAGGAAACCAAAAGAATGCACAATAAGGAGATAAAGGAGTAGCAGAAATTAACAAGGTAGTGGGACTAGAAAAGGAGCAGCATTCTGGGAAAAGTTGGGAAGTTTGCCAAAAAGATAAACGCAGAGTTACCGTTATGACTGAGCAATTCCAGCCCTAGGTATCTACCCAAGAGAAATGAAAACACATGTCCACATGGAAACTTGTACACAAATGTCCATAGCAGCATCATTCATAACAGCCCCAAAATGAAAACAACCCAAATGTCTATGCACTGATGACTGGAGGAACAAGTGTGGTCTACCCACATGATGGAATAGCATTCAGCCATAAAAAGGAACAGAGTACTCATGCATGCCACAACTTGGATAACGTCAAAAACATTCTGCAGTGTGAAACAAGGCAGACACAAAAGATCACAGATTACATGACTTCCTTTATGTGATAGATCTGAAATAGGCAAATCCATAGAGACAGAAAGTAGATTGCCAGGGGGTTGTGGGAGAGGAGAATGGGAAATAATTACTTAATGAGTACAGGGTGTTTTTATGGGATGATGAAAAATGTTGAAACTCGGGAGAAAGGGGTGGTTGCACCACATCAGGAACACAAAATACCACCGCATTGTTCACTTGAAAATGGTTGTTTGTTATGTGAATTCCAACTCAATTTTTAAAAAGGAAAAGAAGAAATAAATTAGTGAGGTAGAAGAGAAAAGCCATAGACCTAATTAATCAATCAGAATTCTGACCTAAAAAAAAAAAAAAAATTCTGACTTTTGATAACAAAATAAAGAAGCCCTTCATTATCAAGAAAAAGGGGATGAAGCGCATAGATACAAAATAAATGGTAAGAAGCTAATCCACATTACAAGAGAGGGGTTTTAAAAATCATCATACAGCTGACCCTTGAACAACACAGGTTTGAACTGCATGGGTCCATTTTATACATGGATTTTTTTTTTTATAAATACTGTACTGTACATGTAGTTTTTCTTACTATTTTCTTATGAACATTTTCTTTTCTCTAGCTTACTTTATTATAAAAATACAGTACAGAATGCATATAACATACAAAATATGCATGAATCAACTGCTCATGTTCTCAGGAAGGCTTCTGGTCAACGGTAGGCTCTTGGTAGTTAAGTGATATGTGCATTTTTGACAGTGCAGGGGGTTGGCACTCCTAACCCCCATGTTGTTCAAGAGTCAACTGTGGACTACTTTACACAGCTCTATGAAACTAAATGTGAAAACCTTAGATGAAACAGTTTGCTAAGAAAGTACAATTTATAGTCATTCTAAATTGCTAAGTAGCTTGTGCAGGAGTAGGCTTTCTAAACTACTGGGGAGAGGGAGAGAATCTGTCAGTGTAACCATAGACAGGGAGAGGTGGGGTGAAAGTAATAGAAAAACACAGGAAAAAAGATGGCAGGATAAGTTAACTAGGGAAAAAAAATGCAAAAGTTGAACTTTTATCACAAGAAGGTATTCAATTTTAGATCATTTATCATGATGTGAATCTTGAATCTTTATATTAAACCTTTTTCCTTTGGAAAAAAAAAGTACAATCTACTGAAATGGATTTCGGCAAAGACAAGAAGTTTAAAGAGCCTAATTTCACAAGAGAAATAGAGAAAATCATGAGGGTCTGCAAAAAGAAAGAGGAAGAATAAAACAAAAACCAATGAAATTGGGTAGCTCTAAGAGGAGAAACCTTAAATATATTTTTAAATGCCAAGATCCGCTGATAGTACAGGAAAGTGAGGGAAAATGAGACTTCTCCAAATATACTTTCAAAGCGATTTTGACTTCTGGACCATGTTACTATATTACATATTCATAAAAGTAAATCAGCAAGATTTGGGGAAGGAACCCAGAAATTGAATACAAACAGAAACAAATGACTATAAATGCATATCAGTTTGATAACATAACCACAAAGAAGAAAAAAGAATTAATCCAAGTACTTTGTTAACACATGAATTTGTTTGCATGAGGATAGGAAGAACTAAAAGAAATTCTGAACTTTAATGAGAAGTTTGTTGGTGGTAGTGGATTTGAGGCTGCAATTCTTAAACGATTTTCTGTGTATTGTAGGGTTGAGTGAAAAGTAAACATGGATGTTATTAAAAACCAGGGTTCTTTGTACAAGAAGGGGATGCAAAAATGCAGTGGGGAGGGTTGGAAGAACCCCAAGATGTTGGAATGAAATTAGAACAATCAATATGAACTAATTTTTAAATATTTACTTGTTAGCTCTCTCCACTGAGTTGACCTAGAAGTTGGTAACAGGCCTGGGGCCAGCAAAGTCAAAATTATTTGTGCCAGACAGTAAGGAAGCGTTCAAAACTCATGGAGACATGTCAAAAAAGAATTGGCCTGAGGAAGCTCCCATCAGACAAATTGGGGGGAATTTTATCAACAATGAGCATAAAGCATTGAATTTTAAAAATAAATTACAAAAATATAAAAAATAAATTTTAAAAAGGAGGAGGATTCCAGCTCCAGCCATAATAGAATGCCTTGTAGAGCTAACCCTCTTATTGAAAACAACTGGAAAAGGTGGATAAAAAAAATGGAACAACCATGGGAAGGTACTGGAGAACAGCCAAGGCAGACATTAGTTGACATGCCCCATGAGAGGAAGAAATATGTGATAGGAATTCCACAAACATCCTCACTTTTTCCATAGGGGCATTTTCCATTTCCTAATGAGGGGATACCAAGTCCAGCCAGAAAGCAGAAGACCTAGTGGGATGGGGAGACAGAGGTTGAATTTAGAGCTGCCAAATCAGCTGGGACTTGAGGGGTAAAATTTTGAGATGGAGAAGACCATCCCCAGCATAAAATTCTCTGCACAAAATTTCTCTCAAGTCACTGTCTCAAGTTGTGATTGCTTAGGGTGAGACCCTAAGACACCATGCAAAAAACATTTGGTAGACTAAGGAGCTAAAGAAGGACACACCAGCCATAAAAAACTGTAGAGGCAGATATTGGAGTTCACACCCTGCAAGACTGAGGGTCTTTGGAAGACCCTCTAGGCTTTCAGATGAGACTACGAAAGACCCACATCCTAGAAGCAAGGGCAATGCTCCAGGACTAAGGATCAAATCAAGGAGTACAGATTATGCTAAGAGTGAAGAGAAATTAGAATAGGCCAACCCTAACAGAGCTTCAGACCAATGCTCAACCAAGTCAAGGAGATGTGGTATCTTTCATGCCAGAAGAAAAAGCCTCTTCAGAGAAAAATAACATTTTGCAGAGTCTCTTCACCTTTATATCTATAATGTCTGGCATCTAAACAAAAATTTTGAAGCATGTTTTAAAAAAAGGGGGGACCAAATGACTGAAAACCAAAGGCTTCATTTTGGTGAAGAGACAAAATGGCAAAAGAAATACAAAGAAACAATAGGTTTTGAATCAGAAATTATTTTTGTGAATTTTTGAATCATAGATGATTCAGACATTTGAGTTAGCAATGAAGGAATTTTAAAATAACTCTGATTCATATGTACAAGAAAAGAGAAGAAAAGATAGGAAAATTCACTGAGGGCCTGAAATTTATACTTTTAAAGATTCTAATGGAAGTTCTAAAAATGAAAAATATTAAAATTAAAAATTCAATAGGTGGTATTAAGAGCAAAAGAAAAAATCCAAAGTGAATCACAGAGATTAAAAAAAATCTTGTGATGTTTACATACCAATGTCCTGATGGAGAAAGAAGTCTCTCATGAAAACAGAATAGATCACACCCTCAAGATATTTAGAACCAGAGGTGAATTCAAACTAACTAGACCAGTAATCCAGACCTAACCAAGCTCCTAACTCTGCCTGCCTAAAAGGGAAAAGAGCACATTTTCTCTGGGGGAAAATTAATATTTATTTCAGCCTTTATAATTTGTTTAAAACAAAATGTACAGCATAAGGTCAGTATCTGCAAGATATGCAAAGAAGCAGGAAAATGTGACCCCTAAATCAGGAAAAAGAAAACTGTCAGAGGAAACCAATAGATGACTGTGATGCTGGATTTAGCAGTCAAAAACTTTTAAATAACTATTATAAATATTAAAAAATCAGATTAGAGGACAAGATGGCCAACAAATTAAAAGATGGGGAATTTCAACAGATAATGGAATCTCTAGAAAAGAATGAGATGGACAATTAAGAATTTAAAATTTCATTACATGACAAAGTGAAAAAAAAAAAAAGGATTAATGAACTTGAAGACAAGTCAATAGGAATTTGCCATAATGAAGCCTGAAGAATTGAAGAAAAATGAGAATATAACAGTGGGACATATGAGACAATATCCATTCTCATACATAATACCCTAGATATCCAGGATACAATAGAAAATCCAGCATTATACTAAAACCAGAAACACCTCAAGTGGAGGAGAAGACAATCAGTAGATGCTAAGAGGGGGATGATACCAATGTTAGAATTATCCAGCAAGGGTTTTAAAGCAGTTCATCATAATGAGCAATTACAAATATACTTGAAACAAATAAAAGCATAGAAAGTCTCAGCAAAGAAAGAGAAAATATAGAGAAGATCCAAATGGAAATTTGGGAACTAAAGGGTATAATAACAAAATTAAAAACTCATTGTATGGAATCAACAGAAAAGTGGAGAAGACAGAGGAAAGAATCAGTGAACATGAAGGTAGAATAAGAGAAAACAACAAATCTCAGCAGAGAGAAAATAGAATGCAAAAGAATGAACAGACCTTCAGGGACCTGTGGGAGATAAAAAACAAACAAACAAACAAACAATCTAACATTCATGTCATTGGAGTCCCAGAAAGAAAGGAGAAAGAGTACAGAGCTGGAAAACCATTCAAAGAAATATGGCAGAAGTCTTCTCAAATTTGGCAAAAAGACATAAACCTATCCATCCAAGAAGCTGAACAAACTCCCACCATGATAAACTCAAAGAACACAATACATCATAATCAAACTTCAGGAAACTAAAGACCAGGAAAAATCTTGAAGCAGTGAGAAATGACATGAAACCTATAAGGGGAAACCAACTTGAGTGACAGTGGATTTCTCATCAGAAACCATGGAGGCTAAAAGAAAGCAACACATTTTTCAAGTGCTGAAAGTAAAGAACTGTCAACTCCAAATTCTATACCAAGCAAAATTCCTTCAGGAACAAATGAGAAATAAAACATTCTAAGATGAAGGAAAGCTAAGAGAATTTTATACCAGCAAATCTACCTTAAAATATTGGCCAAAGGAAGTTCTTGAAACAGAAGGAAAATGAAAAAGGAAGGAATCTTGAAACATCAAGAAGGAAAAAGGAACAACATAAAGAGCAAATAACGAGTATATATAATAGAGTCTTCTCTCTTGAGTTTTCTAAATTATGTTTGATAGCCAAACCAAAAAGTATAACACTGCCTGATAGAGATTTTGATGTATGTAGAGGAAAAATTTAAGACAATTCTATTATAAATGGGGGAGACAAGGGAGTGAAAAGAAGGAAGTTTTCTATATTTCACTCAAGGTGGTAAAATATGGGCACCATCGTTTCTTTGTGGTGATGGAATGGTTCTGTATGTGGATTTTAGTAATGATTACATTAATCTACATGTGTGATAAAATGGCATAGAACTATACATACACATTGTACCAGTGTACATGAAACCTCTGTATGCTAGCTTTGCAACCTCCAATAAATCTATAATTATTTCAATATAAAAAGTTCTTTAAAAAAAAAAAAAAAGAAAGAATGGGGCCCCTGGGTGGCTCAGTCATTAAGCCTCTGTCTTCAGCTCAGGTCATGATCCCAGGGTCCTGGGATTGAGCCCCACATCGGGCTCCGTGCTCAGCGGGAAACCTTCTTCTCCCTCTCCCACTCCCTCTGCTTATGTTCCCTCTCTCGCTATATCTCTCTCTGTCAAATAAATAAATAAAATCTTTAAAAGAAAAAAAAAAGAAAAAGATGAAGGTGAAATAAAAGAGATTTTCAGACAAACAAAAGCTAAGTGATTTTGTTACCAGCGTACCAGCAATACAAGAAATAATAAGCAAGTTTTTTCAGACCAAATGAAAATAGCCTCAGAGGGGGGCACAGAATCATGAGAAAGAATGAAGAATATGGGAAGGAGCAAATAAGTGGTTAAATATATAATTATATTATTTTTATTAATATAGGTTAGCTGTTTAAAACAAGTAGCAACGTGCCACGGGGTTATAAAAGAGAAGTAAAAATATGTGAAAGCATTAGTGTACAGGACAGAAGGGGAAAAAACTTTTCTAACGTTCTTGCCCTTTCTGGGTGGGGTGATCAAAATGCTAACTTAAGGAAGACTATAGTAAGTCAAGAATGTATATTCAAGGGCGCCTGGGTGGCTCAGATGGTTGGGCGTCTGCCTTCGGCTCAGGTCATGATCCCAGGGTCCTGGGATCGAGTCCCGCATCAGTCTCCCTGCTCCTTGGGAGCCTGCTTCTCCCTCTGCCTCTCTCTTTCTCTCTCTCTGTCTCTCATGAATAAATAAATAAAATCTTTAAAGAAAAAAAGAATGTATATTCAAATCCTTTGTCCATAAAAACCACTAAAATGATATAAAAATGTCTAACTGAAGATCTAATAGATTAAATGTACTAATACTTGATTATCCTTAAAGTAGGAAAGGTCAATTAAGGAAGAAGAAACAGATGGAACATATAGAAAACATGGTAGGATGATAGACATAAAGCTAACTACAAGTTAATTTTATTAAATGTAATGGAATAAATACTCCAATTAAAAAACAAAAATGTCAGGGGCGCCTGGGTGGCTCAGTCGTTAAGCGTCTGCCTTCGGCTCAGGTCATGATCCCAGGGTCCTGGGATCGAGTCCCACATCGGGCTCCCTGTTCGGCGGGAAGCCTGCTTCTCCCTCTCCCACTCGCCCTGCTTGTGTTCCTGCTCTCGCTATCTCTCTGTCTGTCAAATAAATAAATAAAATCTTAAAAAAAAAAAAAAAAAAAAGTCAGACTGGATAAAAATCAAGACCCATTGTGTGCCATTTAGCAGGTGCACACTCTCTACAGAAGAATAGCTGAAGGACACAGAAAGGTCGAAAGCAAAAGGCGGGAAGAAGATGCCATCATTAACCAATAATCCTGTCTTCTGCTTTGTCTAATCTTTTGTTAAATGCTTCTAGTGAGTTCTTTTATTTCAGATACTGTCTTTTTCGGCTCTAGAATTCCTGTTTGATTATTTTTTAATGGATTCCAGTTCTTTTTTGAAGTTCTCCACCTTTTCGTGGGTTTTCTTGATCTTTGTCCTGTTGTCTTAAGCACATTGATGATGGTTACTTTAAAGTCCATGTCTGCTAAAGATAAATTAAGAAAACAATCCCATTTACAATTGCATCGAAAATAATAAAGTACCTAGGAATAAACTTAACCAAAGAGGTGAAAGACCTGTCCTCTGAAAACTATAAAACATTGAGGAAAGAAATTGAAGATGACATAAAGAAATGGAAAGACATTCTGTGCTCGTGGATTGGAAGAACAAATATTGTCAAAATGTCTATACGACCCAAAGCAATCTACAGATTTAATGCAATCCCTATCAAAAGACCAACAGTATTTTTCACAGAACTGGAATAAACAATCCTAAAATCTGTATGGAACCACAAAAGACCTCAAATAGCCAAAACAATCTTGAAAAAGAAAAACAAAACTGGAGGTATCACAATTCTAGACTTCAAGTTATACTACAAAGTTGTAATAATAAAAACAGTATGGTACTGGCACAAAAACAGACACATAAATCAATGGAACAGAATAGAGAGTCCAGAAATAAACCCACAATTATATGGTCAATTAATCTTCAACAAAGCAGGAAAGAATATCCAACGGGAAAAAGACAGTCTCTTCAACAAATGGTGTTGGGAAAACTGGACAGCAACATGCAGAAGAATGAAACTGGACCACTTTCTCATACCATACACAAAAATAAATTCAAAACGCATTAAATGTGAGGCCTGAAACCATAAAAATCCTAGAAGATAGCATGATCAGTAATTTCTCTGACATTGGACATAGCAACATTTTTCTCAATATGTCTCCTGAGGCAAGGGAAATAAAAGCAAAATTAAGTTATTGGGACTACATCAAAATAAAAGGCTTCTGCACAGTGAAGGAAACAATCAACAGAACTAAAAGGCAATCTATGGAATGGGAGAAGATTTGACATATCCAGTAAAGGGTTAGTATCCAAAAAATATAAAGAACTTGTACAACACAACACCCACAACACAAGGATCCAATTAAAAATGGGCAGAAGACATGAACAGATATTTCTCCAAAGACATACAGACAGCCAACAGACACATGGAAAGATGCTCAACATCACTCGTCATCAGGGAAATGCAAATCAAAACCACAATGAGATATCACCTCACACCTGTCAGAATGGCTAAAATCAACAACACAGGAAACAACAGGTGTTGACGAGGATGTGGAGAAAGGGGAACACTCTTGCACAACCGGTGGGAATGCAAACTGGTGCGGCCACTGTGGAAAACAGTCTGGAGTTTCCTCAAAAAGTTAAAAATAGAGGTACCCCATGATCCAGTAATCACATTACTGGGTATTTATCCAAAAAATACAAAAACACTAAATCAAAGGGATACATGTACCCCTATGTTTATGGCAGCATTATTTACAATAGCCAAGATATGGAAGCAGCCCAAGTGTCCATCAACTGATAAATGGATAAAGAAGAGGTGATATGTATATACAATGGAATATTACTCAGCCATAAAAAAGAATGAAATCTTGCCATTTGCAACAGCATAGATGGAGCTAGGGAGTATAATGCTAAGTGAAATAAGTCAGTCAGAGAAAGACAAATACTATATGATTTCACTCATATGTGGAAGTTAAACAAATGAGCAAAGGAAAAAGAGAGAGAGAGAGAGAGAGAGAAACCAAGATCCAAACTCTTAACTCTAGAGAACAAACTGATGGTTACCAGAGAGGAGGTTGGAAGTAGGTGAGGGAGATGAAGAGAGTACACTCATTGTGATGAGCACTGGGTGATGTATAGAATTGTTGAACGGCTATATCATACACCTGAAACTAATATAACTCTGTATGTTAACTATACTGGAATTAAAATTAAAAACTTGATTAAAAATATATAAATAAAGTCCATGTCTGCTAACTCCAGCACCTTGGTCGACTTTGATTCTCTTCCTGCCCAGTGCTTGTCTTGGTTGCCAGTTTAGAGCTATTATAAATACATTTTTATCAATATAGGTAAATGTGTTTAATATGCTCGTATTTTTCTAGTTTAAGGTAGAAGCTGAGATTGTTGATCTGAGACCTTTCTTCTTTTCTAATTTATACCTTTACTGCTATCAATTTCCCCCTAAGTAGGGCTTTGACAGAGTCCCATAAATTGAATGTGTTCTGTTTTCATTTGCATCCAGTTCTAATTTCTGTTTTGATTTCTTCTTTGATCCATGGATTATTTTTACAAGTGTGTTATTTAGTTTCCAATTATATGGGGATTTTCTAGAGATTCTTCTGTTGCTGATTTCTAATTTAATTCCATTGTTGTCAAAGAGCATATTTGATACAACTTGAATCCTTTTAAATGTATCGAGCCTGGTCGGATGGCTCACAGTAGAGTCAGTCTTGATAAATATTGTGTGCATGTGAAAAAAAATACGTGTATTCTGCTGTTGTTGGGTGGAGTATCCTGTAAATGTCCATTAGGTCAATGTAGTTGGTAGTGTTGTTCAAGTTTTCCACGTCCATGCTGATTTTCTGTCTAATCACTCCACAGGTAGTTGAGAAGAGGTATGAAATCTCTGAGTGTGGTTGCATCTCTATCTCCTTGTAGTTCTGTCATATTTTGCACTGAGTGTTTCAGATCTGTTATTAGCTGTGTACAGGTCTGGGATTGTCCTGTCTTCTTGATGAAATATTTCTCATTATAAAACAAGCTTCCTCATCCTCCATAATATTCTTCACTCTTTTTTTTTTTTTTAAGATTTTATTTATTTATTTGACAGAGAGAGAGACAATGAGAGAGGAACACAAGCAGGGGGAGTGGGAGAGGGAGAAGCAGGCTTCCCGCTGAGCAGGGAGCCCGATGCGGGGCTCGATCCCAGGACACTGGGATCATGACCTGAGCCGAAGGCAGACGCTTAATGACTTGAGCCACCCAGGCGCCCCTTTTTTTTTTTTAAGAATTATTCTTCACTCTTAAGTCCACTTTGTTTTACATTAATGTGCTGACTCCAGCTTCCTTTTTATTCTGCTCTCCCTCCTTTCACTTTTAATCTATTAATCCATCGGTATATGTAAAGTGAATTTCTTATGGACAGAAGATAGTCGGCTCTTATATTTTTATCCAGTCTGACAACCTCTGACTTTCAGCTGGGTGTTTAAATCATTGACATTTGATTGTAGTTTTGATCAGGTTTAAGCTTATCTTGCTATTGGTTTTCTATTTGTTCCATCTAGTGTCTGTACTCTTTATCCCCTTTAAGTGCCTTCTTTTGGATTACTTATTTTTCATGATTCCATTTTATCTCTTTTGGCTTATTAGGTCTCTCTGTTATTTTTGTGGGTGTTCTATAGATTGTAGTAAACATCTTTACCTTATCACAATCTACATTTAATGATCTCCCATTTCAGGTATAAGAAACTTATACCGATATCCTTCCATTTATCTGCTCATGACCTTTGCGCTACTATTGTCCTATATTTGTCCTTTACAAAGGCATAAAACCAACAATATGCTGTTATTATGCCACTTCCCAGAAGGTTTAAATAATTGTTTCAACCTTACATAGGTGCTGCTGTTAGCTACCATCTCAAGTGCTCTTCCTTCCTTTGGTCAATCTGCATTTCTGCAGGGCGCCATTTTTCCTCTGCATCATGCTCCCTGTACCATTTTGTGTAATACAGTTATGCTGCTCACCAACTTTCTCAGCTTCTGTATTTCTGAGAAAGTCTTTATCTCACCCTCACTGTCGAAAGATATTTTACTAGATATAAGATTGTAGGGCTTTTCCTTTTAGCATTTTGAAGATGTTGCCTCACTGGCTCCTTGCTTTGATGGTTTTTGATGAGAAATCTGCTGTCATCTTTAGCTTTGTTCCTTAGTACATAACAAGTCTTTTTTCTCTGGCTGCTTTTAAGGTTTTCTCTTTATCACTACTTTAGAGCAATTTGATTATGATGTGTTTAAGGTAGTTTTACTTGGGTTTCTTATGTTTGGAATTCACTGGGCTCTGGAGGATGTGAGTTTATAGTTTTCATCAACTTTGGAAATAATTTTAGCTCTTATTTCTTCAAATATTCTTTATGTTCCCCCCTCTTTCTCCTCTCCTTCCAGGACTCCAACTACCTACCTATAGCTCACTGATTCTCTTTTCATTTTTTAATTCTCTTTTCTCTCTATGTTTCATTTTAGATTGTTTTTACTGCCATGTCTCCATGTCTCCTAATCTTTTCTTCCACAATGTCCGGAAGTCTGCCAACACTGTTCATCTCATAAATGGTTGTTTCATCTACAGGAGTCTGACTTGGGCCATTGATACTGTCCATGTCTCTACTTGACTTCTGAGCATATGAAATACAGTGATAGCAACTGCTTTAATATCTTTGCCTGCTAATTCTAACATCCATGTCAGTTCTGGGTTGATTTCAATTGACTGACTGCTCTCTTTGTTATGGGCTATATTCTTCTGCTTCTTTGCCTGCCTGGTAACTTTTGCTTGGATGAAAGGTGTTGTGAATTTTACCTAGTTGCATGTTGGCTAGTTTTGTATTCCTCTAAATATTCTTGAGCTTTGTTCTGGGGTGCTGTTAAGGTCCTCAGAAATAGTATGATCTTTTGGGGTCTTCCTGTTAAGGTTTGTTAGGTTGACCAGAGCAGTGCTTACTCTGGGACTAATTATTTCCCACTACTGAGGGAAAACCCTTCTGTGTATTCTACCTAATGCGCCACACGTCTCTGAGGTTTTCCAGTATGGGTATGGGGAGTTGGAACAGGCTCTCTTCACAGTCCGGTGTGACCACTGAGGACTAGTACCTCTAACCTTTAGGTGGTCCTTTCCCCAGCTCAGGTCATTGCTTCCCAGGTTTGCACTGATCACTACTAGGCTGGATACGATGGGGTAGGGAGGAAAGGAGGGTGTCTAAGCAGACCTCTGGGGTTCGGTCCCTGTGCAACTCTCTCCAGTCAGGCCCTCCGTACTATAAACACCCAGTGTCCTGTCCTCCTCAGACTCTCAGCTCCCTCCCCTCAACCCCAGGGGTTGACCCAGCTCCACCTCAGAAACTGTCAAGGCAGCATGCTGGGGCAATACCCATTTATTTCTCATCACCTGGGGGATCACTACTTTCTGTTGCCTAGGGCTCTGTGTCTTGGAAGTCATTGCTTCATATATTTTGTCCATTCTTTGGCTGATTCAGGTGGACAAAACTGATCTCTGTTATTCCATGTTGGTTACAAGCAGAACTCTCTAGCCACTCATTTACAATTATTAATATATTGGGGTTCAAATATACTAGTAATTACCGGCATGTTTGGGTTTAATAAGTGCTTTACACTCTCCCACTTGATTTATATTCCCTTTGTTCTCTTTGACGATCTACTTTTGAATGAATTGTTTTTTATTATTCCATTATTCCACTGTACGAGCTTGGAAGTTATGCAGTCTTTTCTTTCAGAAGCTACTCTAGAGATTATAACTTGCTTCCAGAACTTCTCAATGTCTAACATTAAATGATACCTTTAGGAAGAATGCAAAAATCTCAGAACATTGTAACTCTACCTACCCCCTCACAAATTACAGACCAATGTCACCATGCATCTTCATCCTATCACCCACGCTTCACGATGTTATTGCTGTTACGTTCTATCAACATCCACTAAGATTCACTTACGTATTTACTGTTTTGTTGTTTTTTATACCTTCCTGCCTCTCTATTCTTCCTGAGATCATCCTTTTTCCTGAAGAATACCTCTTAGTATTTTCTTTAGTGTGGTTCTTCTTATGCCAAACTCTCTCTGTTTTTCTGTCTGAAAATGTCTTTATTTTACCTTCAGTCTCGAAGGATATTTTCTCTGCATACAAAATCCTAGTTCAACAGCTATAAAGATATCATTCTGATGCCCCGAGTTCCTTTACTTATGTTAAAAACTAGCTGTCAGCCTAAGAGAAAGAGTTGGGACCCCCTTTGCTTTGGGTGGAGACCACTAGCTTGGTGTACGGGGGAACCAGAATCATTCCAGCCTTTGGGGGTGGGGGAAGGGAAGTAAAATTCACCCGTGAATCATCTTTATGCGCTAAAGCTGGATTAAGGCAACCATAGAGTTTTGGTGCCCCCTGGTGCCTGGCAGAAGCGGACCTCAATCACACGGAGAAAGACTTCCCCTGCATCCTGAAATATTTCTATAATGTGGCAAATACAAGGTCTGTCCCACAATGAGCCTACAAGGGGACAGACAGAATGTGCAGAAATACAAGTGAAAATAGTAACAAGCCCATGGGCATCCAGATATTGAAATTATCATAAACTATCATGCACATCTCAAAATAAGTATGTATTCATTGTTTAAGTAGATAAAGGACAAGATTGAGAATTTTGGCAGAGATCTGAAAACCGTAAAAAGAAAGAAATAGAATTGTATCCTATGCCTCTTAAGATGGGCGCAGGCTCTCTTGGCTGCCCTGTCCCAGCCGTTGGGCCATTTGTCTCGCTTCAGCTGTCACAGTGGGTAACCGGTTCTGGGCGGGCCCACCTGACCCCATGCAGGTGTAACTCAGCAGCATTGCACATCAAGCCCACCCTGGGCACCACTTAGTCTCAACCCCAGGTCTTCCCAGTTTCCACTGCAGCATGAAAGCCCCAGGACTCACTCAGCACTCACGTTTGTGTGATGCAAATGTGGGCGAGTTAATACTCCATGGGGTGAACCACTGATGAATGGGATTTGCGCACTGGCTTGTGAGTAAACTATTCCCCAGCTGGAACGTGCTGATACTCAGCCCCTTGGAAGATGCTGCTATGAAATGGAATAACCAGCTGACTAATTTCCAGGCCTGTCCCCACCATGCCCTAGTCGCTCCTGACTGCCTGATTTCCCTCTCTAATACAATAGGAGCACTGAGCCTTTGCCTCAAATTCTCCTTCCTAGGTGTGTGAATGTCCTGTGGCTGCCATAAGAAAGTACCACAAACTGGGTGACTTAAAACCACAGAAATGTCCTGTCTCACAGTTCTGGAGCCAGAAGTCCAAAATCAAGGAGTCAGCCAGGCTGTGCTCTCTCCAAAGGCTCCACGGGAGAATTTGTCCTTGCTTATAACAGCTCCTGGTGGCCCCAGGCATTCCAGGTTTCGGGCAGCAACCCTCCAACCTCTGCGTCCCTCTCCACATGGCAGTATCCCCTGTGCCTGTCATCTCTGGGTCCAAATTTCCCTTTTATAAGGGCACCAGTCATACTGGATTAAGGTTCACCCTAACGACCTCATTTTAACTTGATTACCTCTGTAAAGACCTTATTTCCAAATAGGGTCACATTCTGAGGTACTGGGGGGTAGGACTTCAACTTAGTATTTGAGGGGACACAATTCAACTCATATCATCAGGGAACCCTGGCTAGGACCCAAATAAATAAATAAAAATTTCATTAACCAAAAAAATAGTAAAATAATTCAGATTACAAACTTGTTTGGTGGGCTTACTAGCAAATTTTATGAGCTGGAAGAGAATATCCAGAATAAAGCATAAGGAAGGAAAAGAATGGAGGGGGAAAAAAAGAAGAGGTGCTAAGATCTTACCACTCCTATTCAACATGGTTCTGGCAGTCCTAGCCAGAGCAATCAGGCAAGGAAAAGAAATAAAAGGCATCCATATCAGAAAGGAAAAAGTAAAATGATCTGTTTGCAGTTGACATGATCTTATACGCAGAAAACACTAAAGACACCCCCCCGCCCCCACCCCCCCCCCCACACACACACACAAACTATTGGGAGAATGAATTTATAAATTCAGTAAAGTTGCAGAATACAAAAATTAACACACACAAATCAGGTGTGTTTCTATAGACTAACAGTGAACCATCCAAAAAGGAAATTAAGGAAACATTCCCATTTAAAATAGCACCAAAAGGAATAAAATATTTAGGGGGAAAAAACAGTCAAGGAGGCAAGAGACTTACATACTGAAAACCTTAAGACACTGATGAAAGAAATTAAAGAAAACAGAAACAATGTTCATGGATGGGAAGACTTCCCATTGCTAGAATGTTCACATTATCCAAAGCAGATTCGATACAATCTTTATCAAAATCCCAAAGGCAATTTTTCCTGAAGTTGAAAAAAACAATCCTAAAATTCAGTAATTTAGGAAAAGTAATCTTCAAGAACAAAGCTGAAGGCTTCACACGTCCTGATTTCAAAAGATACTACAAATACACAGTCATTAAAACAGCATGGTACTGGCATAAAAACAGACATGCTGGGGCACCTGGGTGGCTCAGTCAGTTAAGCCTCTGACTTGGTTTTGGCTCAGGTCATTATCTCAGGGTTGTAAGATCGAATCCTGTGTCAGGCTCCCTGCTCAGTGGGGAGTCTGCTTGAGATTCTCTCTCTCTGTCTCTCTGTCTCTCTGCCCCTCCCCCCACCACGTGCATGCACTCTCTCTCTAAAATAAATAAATAAATAAATCTTCAAAAAAAATAAAACAGACATGCAGACCAATGGATCAGAACAGAGAGACCAGAAGTAAACCCATACATGTACAGTCCACTGATCTTCAACAATACACAATGGAGAAAAGAAAGACTCTAACAAATAGTGCCGGGGAAACGGATATCCACATGCAAAAGAGTGAAATTGGACACTTATCTGGCACTGTACCCAAAAATCAACTCAAAATAGATTAAAGGTTTAAATGTAAGACAGGAAACCATAAAACTCTGAGAAGAAAATATGGGGAAAAGCTTCATGACATCAGTCTTGGCAATGATTTCTTGAATAGGATACCAAAAACATAGGCAACAAAAGCAAACATCAACAAGTGGGACTACCTGAAACCAAAAAGCTTCCAACCATAAAAGGGAACTATCAACAGAATGAAAAGGCAACCCACGGAATGGGAGAAGATATTTACAAACTATGTCTCTGATAAGGGGCTAATATTCAAAATATATGAGGATCTCTTACAACTCAATAGCAAAAAATCAAAAAACCTGATTAAAAGTGGACAAAGGATTTGAATAGATATTTTTCCAAAGAAAATATACAAATGGCCAACAGGTACATGAAAAGATGCTCTATATCACTAATCAGGGAAATGCAATTCAAAATTATAGGAGATATCACTTCATACCCTTTAGGATGGATTTTTTTTTTTTTTAAAAAAAGGTTAGTATTGGCAAGGATGTGGAGAAATTGAAACCCTTGTACACTGTTGAGAATGTAAAATGGGCTAGCTTCTATGGAAAATGGTATAGGGGGTCTTCAAAAAATTAAAAATTGAAATACCATATGATCCAGCAATCCCATTTCTGGGCATCTAACTAAAAGAATTGAAATCAGGATCTCAAAGAGATATTTGCATTCCCATGTTTGTTGTAATATTGTCCACAATAGCCAAGAAATGGTAAAACCTCAATGTTCATGGACAAATGAATGGATAAAGGAAATGTGTTATATACCTACTTTGGAATATTATTCAGCCTTCGAAAAGAAGAAAATCCTGTCATTTGAGACAATATGGATGAACCTGGAGGACAGTATGCTAAGTGAAATAAGCCAGACACAGAAGGACAAATACTCCATGATTCCACTACTAAAATAGTCAAACTCATAGAAATAGTTTAGAATGGTGGTTGTCAGGGACTAGACAGGGGAGGGGGACAGAACTAGGGAGGGGCTGCTCAGCAGGTATAGTTTCAGTTACACAAGATGGAGAAGTCCAGGAGATCTGCTGGACACATTGTTTCTGTAGCTAACAATACTGTCTGTGTATTTAAAAATTTGCTGCAAACCCCACTGTTTATAACAGCAATGTCCACAATAGCCAAACTATGGGAAGAGCCCAGATGTCCATCGACAAATGAATGGATAAAGAAGATGTGGTATATATACACACACATATATATATATATGTACAATGGAATACTACTCAGCCATCAAAAAAATGAAATCTTGCCATTTGCAATGATGTGGGCGGAACTAGAGGGTGTTAAGCTAAGTGAAATAAGTCAATCGGAGAAAGACAATTATCATATGATCTCGCTGATACGTGGAATTTAGGAAACAAAACAGAGGATCATAGGAGAAGAAAGGAAAAAATAAAACAAGACAAAACCAGAGAGGGGGAAAAAAACCATAAGAGACTCTTAATCTCAGGAAACAAACTGAGGGTTGCTTGAGGGGAGGAGGGTAGAGGGATGGGGTAACTGGGTGATGGGCTTTAAGGAAGGCACATGATGTGATGAGCACTGGGTATTATATAAGACTGATGAATCACAGACCTGTACCCCTGAAATCAATAATACATTATGTTAATTAATTGAATTTAAATTTTTAAAAATTAGTTTTAAAAAATAAAATGAAAAATGAAAAAAAATTGTTGCAAGGGTAGATAGATCTCATGTTAAGTGTTCTCACTGTATTTTTTTTTTTTTAATTTTAAAAAAAGAGCTCCTCCCACCCAGCTGTTGGTGAGCCATGGACCAAGAAGGTGGGAAGGATGGAGCCCACACATGGAGGTGGTGAGGGCTGTGACCAAGGAAATGGGGGGCCCAGGAGCCCTACCTAGTGTCACCCCATCCACCTACGCCTCTAGCCCCACACAACTCCAGCCTTCTCTCCTGGAAACAGCCTCTCATCCTCAGCTCTTCCTCCCCCATTCTAACCCACCATCCACATCTGCATCAGCCACCAGAGTTGACTCCATGCTTGAAAATGTCGTGGATCTTGCTCTCTTGCTACCTAGTCTTCCGTATGGCCTGGAAAATAAAGTCTCAGCTCCTCCCGAGGGTGGAGCCCGTAATGAATGAGGGGAGAGCTGCCGGCAGTCCTTCTGCATCGTGAAGGAGTGCTAGAAGCCACCTGCCAAGAGAGCCAGCGGGAGAGAAAGAAACCAGGATCCGGATGCACGGATGCTGGATCAAGCCACCCCTAAAGTCGGTGCCTGAGCCAGGGGAGTCCTGGCATTGTTTAAGTCAGTTTGAGTTGGTTTTCTGTCACAACAGAAATGGCTGTACGCCCCCATGAAAACACCACAAACTCCAGGGCAGGACTTTGTCAGTCTGGGTTGCCCTATAATCCCAGCACGAAAACACAGCAGGTGCTAAATAAAAGGTGGTGACGTGGGAGGTGCCTGGAGGGTGGCGGAGTTGAGAGAGGCCCAGAGCGGAGGGACGGGGGTGTGGGACGCAGCCTGAGGCTCGTGCTGTCAGGCATGGCCCCCCTGGGCCACCAGGGGCCCCTTCGTCTGCTTCCTGGCCTCCGTAGCCCAGAGAGTTCTGACACACCCAGAGGCCGGGCCCCATCTCCAGCCTCCCGGAAACACCTCCCGGTTCCCAGATACCTGCCTGGTAACAGGGGATTCCAGACACTTCGCCACAGCGGGAGCTCAAATCAGAACCCGCATTTTATCACAATGCCTGGGGACATCTGCGCGCCTGGCTTGAGAAGCCCTGCCAGCGTTGTACAGAGGACAGTGTTAATCACCTGAGCAGGCTGCTAGGGGAGCAGCCAAGCCCCCCTCCCGCCCCACTCAGCTCCTCGGCCTCTGCTGGGGTGCTGGGCACCACCCTCATCTGGCCCGGGGGCTCTGCCCTTGGCCCAGGTGTGTATGGCAGCGGTGAGGAGCTGGTCTGGGGGTGATCTCAGGAAGCTCCTTTCTCTGACCTACTGCCCTCTGAGCTGTGGGGGCCCCAACACGTCAGGCTGACATAGCTAGAGGCCCGTCCCCGATCTGCCTCCCAGAGAGGGGACACGGGGGCTGGGGGCCCGCTCTGGTCAAGAGCTGTGCCTGGCCCTGCCTGTACCCTTCTCCCCTCGGCTGCCCCTGCCCGGTTCAGGCCCCAAGAGTCCTGCCTCCTGGTGAGTCCCTGGCCTCTGCCCTCTTCCCACTGCTGGCTGTCCTGCTCCAGGCTGCCCAAGGAAACGTCCCCCTGACCCCCTCTCCTCTGCTCTGAAACTCTCAGTGGCTCCCACTGTCCCCGAGACAGGGGCACCAGCTTCTCAGTCTGTGATCTGCAGCCCAAAGCCCTGCCCTCGGCCACAGCCCATCTCCACCTCCTGTCTGGTCTCTCTGGGAAGCGGCAGTGTGGACCCCTTGGGGCGGTGATGAGATCACACCTTCCCTGCGTCAGGGAAGAGACTGTGGGGCCTTCTGCAGAACCCAGATGCCCGCCCCTAGGGTTCAGGGGAACCATGGGGTGGGGGGTAACCTGGGGGGCTGCAGCTGACGCCTGAGAGCTCGGCCCTGCTAGGACGCCCCCCACAGGCACAAACCCAGCACTGCCTTCTGCAATTTCTCCCCCTAGAGTGTCACTCCTTTGTTTTACATTGTCAGCCCCTTTTAAGGGCAGCTCTCCTTGGGAGTGGCCACACATTTGGGATGCCATTTGCAAAGCTGAGTGGGGAGAAGACAGAGCAGAACATGCCCACCAAGGGGACTTAGGGAGGTCTGGCATCTCTGGGGAGGATTTCCAGGTGGTCACTGGTCCCTGGGGAATAGAAGGCCAATGGGATTTGGGGCCCATGGTCAGTTCCTAGGCACTGGGATTTGGACCCTTATGACCAGAGGGTGGCTTGGGGCGGGGGGAGGAGTTGACCCCAGGAAGATGGTCCCATCCTCACATTACGAACATACCTCAGAGACACTGCGGGTTCGTTTCCAGACCACTGCAGTAAAGTGAGCATCACAACAAAGCAAGTCGCATGAACTTTTTGGGGTTCCCAGAGCATTCCAAAGTTATGTTTACACCACATTGTAGTCTCTTACATGTGCAATAGCATCGTGTCTAAAAAGTCAGTGTTCATAGCTTAATGAAAAAAGCCGCATTGCTAACCGCGCTCACGGTCATCCGAGCTCTCGGCCAGGCACGGCCTGGCTGCAGGAGGAGGGTCTGGCCCCCACGGTGCCGGCCGCTGACTGGGCAGGGGGGTGGGGGGTGGGGGCTGGGGTGCCCGCGGCAATTTCTTAAAATAAGACAAGGATGTTTGCCGCACCGATGGGCTCTTCCTTCCACGAACGGTTTCTCTGTGGCAGACGATGCTGTGCGACAGCATTTTACCCACAGGAGAACTTCTTCCAAAATGGGAGTCGGTCCTCTCAAACCTGCTGCTGCGAGATGGAGGCAGCTTTTGGGAGAGTCCGGTCCTTCGCTGTCACGGCAGCAATGTCCACGGCGTCTCCAGCAGGAGCAGTTTCCATCTCGAGAATGAGAATGCACGTTCTCTGCTCACCCAGAAGAGGCCTCTCCTCCTCCTTTCGGGTTTTATCGTGAGATTGCAGCAGTTCAGTCCCATCTTCTGGCCCCACTTCTGATCCCGGGTCTCTCGCTGTTCCCAGCACATGGGCGGTGATGTCCCCCACTCAAGACTTGAAACCCTCAGCGTCATCCACGGGGGCTGGAATCCACTTCCTCCAAAGCCCTGCGGATGGTCTGAGCTCTTCCCATGAGTGCGACTTAATGGCGTCTAGAAGGGTGAATCCCTTTCAGGACGTTTCCGTTTACTTTGCCCAGACCCATGGGAGGAGTCACTCTGGGTGGTAGTTACAGCCTTACGATATGCATTTCTTGATGGTAAGACTTAAAAATCAAACTGACCCTCGACCCCTGGGCTGTCGGATGGCTGGTGAGGTTGCAGGCGTGAGCACTGCACTAATCTCATCGTCCGTGTCCGTGAGAGCTCTTGGGCGCCAGGTGCAGTAAGGTTCGGAAGGAAATCTTTTTTTCTGAGCAGCAGGTCTCAACATTGGGCTGAAAATATTCGGGAGACCATGTTGGCATCAGATGTGCTGTCATCGAGGCTTTGTCGTTCCGTTTATGGAGCACGGGCAGAGCAGATTTAGCAGGATTTTGAGGGCCCCGCATTTTCGGGCCGGTAAATGAGCATCGGCTTCCCCTTAGTCGCCAGCTGCTCGCCGCTAACGGGAGGCTCGGCCTGGCCTCCGGAGCTTTGCAGACGCACTGAGCTCGCCTGTCGAGCTGTGCGCGCCCTAGACGGCACCTTCTCCGGGTGGAAGGCCGGTGCGTCCGCGCCGCAGGTCGGCTGCTGAGCGCGGCCACCTTCCCCGGCGAGCCTCGCGCGATCTTGGAGAACGCGCTCAGCTTCTCCACGGCTCAGCTTCTCCAGCGGCGCGGCTGCTTCACCTCGCACGCGCCGTCTGGAGCCGGCTTCTTTCCTCCAGGCTCCTGAGCCCACCTCCGCCGGCTCCGGGCTTGCCTTGCGCAGGCTCCTGCCCTCTCGGCCTCCCCGGGACTGAAGAGCCGGGGCCTGGCTCTGGACCGGGCTTGGGCTGCAGGGAACGCGGTGCTGGCCGGTCTGACCTTCCGTCCCGACCACGCCGACTTTCTCCGGGTCCGCGCGAAGGCTGTCCCGCTGTCTTACCGTTCGTGTGCCACTGGAGTGGCACTTCTCATTTCCTTCCAGAACTGGGCCTTTGCATCCACAACCCGGCTCCCTGGCTGGTGCAGGAGGCCAGGCTTTCGGCCTCTCCCGCCCTCCACGCGCCTTCCTCTCTCCGCTGGCTCGTTTCCAGCTTTGATTTAAGGTGAGAGCCAGGCGGCTCTTCCTTTCACTCAGCACTTAGAGACCACCGTCGGGTTATTAACTGGCCTAATTCCAATATTGTTGTGTCTCAGGGACCAGGGAGGCTCGAGGAGGGGGGGGAGAGGAGGGAACGCCTGGGGGGGTGGAGGGCAGTCAGGACACACAGGACATTGATTAAGTTCACGGTCTTCTGTGGGCGTGGTTCGCGGCGGCCGGAAGCAGTTACGACAGGACCATCAGAGATCACTGGTCGCAGATCACCGTAAGGGATAAAACAATAAGAAACATTTGAAATATTGGGAGAATTACCAAAATGTGACACAGAGACACGAAGTGAGCAAGTGTGGCTGGACAGCGTCTGCAAAGCACGGTAGAGCAGAGCGCAGCCAGACGAGGTTGGCCGCGTCACCCACGTCCTTGAGGTTGTCCGCCCGCACCAGGCGAAGGGCTTCCTCGCTGTTGCTCTGCAAGGCCCTCTGATGGCAGTTTGGGGACAGCGTCACTGCCCTGATCTGCCAAGGAGGGCAACGTGGCGTGTGATTAGAGGTGAGCGACGGCGCGAGAGGGAGCCTCTGGCCTGAAAGAGTAGCAGTTTCTAGAACAATCCACCCCCTCCCCCTGCAAGCAGTAAGGGCCGTGTGGTCTGTGGAGAGCTTTGCAACAGTAACAAAACTGACCACAAGTCCTTCCACACTGTAAACATCAGAGATAAAATACTCCTCCTGCTACGGCCGCCACCGGGCACAGAAGCGTCAGGTTAGAAAGGAAAGGCAGGGGGCGCCTGGGGGGCTCAGTCGTTAAGCATCTGCCTTCGGCTCAGGTCATGATCCCAGGGTCCTGGGATCGAGCCCCCCAGAGGGCTCCTTGCTCAGCTCCCTCTCCCACTCCCCCTGCTTGTGTTCCCTCTCTCGCTGTGTCTCTCTGTCAAATAAATAAAAATCTTTAAAAAAAAGGAAAGGCAGGTACCTTTGACTTTACAGAGTCTCTGTTCGGTCTCGATACAAACTGCCCTTCATACCCGAGCCACGTCCCCCAGACACATGAATCGGTGTCATGCAACCTTCAGAGCTTCACAGCGCGGAGGCAGCCACGGCCCTGGGCAAGGGTCTGCCGGCCCCACGGTCAGAGCCTGACCCCTGGCCCGTGCACGTGACCTCTCTGGCTGACTCCTCCTCCGTAGAATGGGGGGTAAGTCACGAGGGCCTCCCAGGGCCCCTGTAAGGAAACTCACCTGCCACATAGAGCAGGGGCAGGGAAATATCAGCCGTCACTACACACACGGCCATGGGGACCATGACAAAGATGGCACCGGCCTCATCGCCAGCCTGGTGGGCGCGGGAACGCTGGCGGGAGGGAGTCGGACCTCTGCACCACCCCCACCACCTGAGGCCCCCACAAAGGCTTCGGCAGAAGGCCCTGCGCCCAGCAGAGACCCAGGGACGCCGCTGGATCAGGGCTCCGGCAGGCCCATGCCCAAAGCACTGTCCATCTCCTGCTCCAGGACCTAAGCCCCTGCTGTCTCCCCGGGACCCAGAGCAGAGCCTGGCTCACGGTGGGACCGCTGCCCAGGACAGGGATAGGGTGTAGGGAACCCACAGGAATACAGTAACAGTTGGCTGTTCACCCAGAGACGTGAGGGCTGTGCTTGCCTCCACTGACCCCCCCACACACACACACACGGGGTGGGGGGGACAGGACCCTTACCGCAGGCCCCTTAGCCACCTGCTGTCCCAGCCCAGCTGCTGCCAGGACCAGCTTTGTTAATTGGCCCTATGAAGATCCCAAGGCATCAGGGCAGGAGCTAGTAATGAAAAGTCCAGGACAGGGTGGGAGAGAAGAAACCTCCCCAGCCAAACCTCCTCTTTCCTGAGGAGGCTTCCTCTGGCAGGGGCCAAGGGGCTGAAATGGGGGAAGGAGGGCACAGGGCAGCGCCAAGGCTGCAGGTGAAAAATTAACCACCTGGGCGCAATCTCGGGTATAATGCCACGTCTTCACCACCAGATGGCGGGTAACGATCATCTTTGCTTTTAGCTCGCCGACCAGTATTCACGCTGTCGCCTAAGAGGGGACAGAAGGACTTCTGCTCTCTGATTGTCCCGCACGTGTCACACACTAGTGTGAGTGTGTTTCTTTATTAACTCGGGCCTCACAAACACCCTACGAGGTGTTAGCTGTGGCCCTTTGACAGATGAAGAATCTAAGGCTGAGAGAGCCTCAGACACCTGCCTGAGGTCACACAGCAGTGACTCAGGAGCAGGATCCAACCCAGACCTTGTCTCCAGAGTCTGCACTCTGCACCCCCTGCACTGCTCCCCATTTGCTCTCTGTGATTTCTCGAGCGTTCAAGTTCATGTTCTAGCAAATTCTCGCCCTAAAATGCTAGGGGACAAGCTCAGTGCTCCAGAGGCAGGCTCACCTTCCTCCTCCGGCCAGTGCTGGGGGGCGGGGGGAGCCTGAGGAGCTGGGGAGGGGGGACGCGGGAGACGCAGTCTCAGACTCAGGGCGGCAGCAGCAAGGACAGCAAGGTCCGTCTGGGGACCTGTGCCTGGGTCCAGGGAGCCGAGGGTGAGTCTGCAGCAGCCAAAGGCCCCCCAGGAAGCCATGGGGAAGAGTTTGGGGTGCCCTGCATGAGTGGTGTGCCGCCCCGGCTCACAGAGCTATTATTTCCAGGATTTCACAGACCAGTTGGTCAGCACAACCATTATTAAAAACTCAATTATGCAAACTTACGATTAAATTATATAAAAAGAGAGGTAATAAATACTCAAAATGTATCACCGCCTTATTGTTTTCACTACACTTCCCTGTGGTTTCTGCCCTTGAGGTTATTTCCAGCTGCTTTTCTTAGAGTGGAAATACTAAGTAACAGCATCCAGCTGGGTGCCCTCCCCACCCCACCCTCAGGGACCTCGGGGTCTGTCCTCTGAAACCGGCCCCGTGGGCAGATTTACACCAGGGAGACTGGCAAATGCTGCACGTCGGGGCTTTTTTTCCAGACTGAATCATTTACCCATAAGCACAGCACCGCCTGTGTGTAGGGTACGATATGGTGAGATTTGCACTTTAACGAGGTCTTGAGAACACAGGGGTCAGCAGAAGACTTTCAGGTGAGGGAGCCGAGTGGGGGGACGCAGGATGGGTTCAGCCAGTGGGAGGGGGGCGTGCTCTGACACGCAGCTGGGAGACTAAGCCACCTCCAACCGGGTCCTCTCTCGGCACCAAGACGTTTTGACAGCTGGCTCCACTTTCAGACACGTGCCCGCCAGGATCCCAGCCTACCCTGGGCCATGGCCCCCCTCCTCGGGGTGTCAGCTCCCATGTCTGGGGGAAAAGCCACTGAGAGGCCGGTGAACACTTCCTTTCGCTGCCCAGATGGAGGCGGATGTGCTGGTGGGCAGCTCAAAGTGGGAGGCGCGGGTTCCGTCCTCCCCCCCCCACCCAGGACACCTGTCAGATGCCCGGCCTGCAGGTAAGACACCCCACCCCCAGCATGTGCGTGGGGCTCCGAGTTCCATGTCCACCTCTTGACCACGGTGGGACTCCTCGCTCAGCCTGCTTCCTCCTGTAAAATGAGAAGAGTGCGGTTTTTAGATTTTTATTTACTAATTTTTTTTGTTGCCCATGTTATCAGTTTTGAGACACACTGGGTAGCACTTGGTGGTATGTGTCTGGGGGACCCCACAGTGCCTGGGTCCTGCTCCCTCAACCATCCTGGGCCTTCTCAGGAAGATGTCCTTGGGAACAGGAGCAAACAGGACACAGAGAGCTGTTGGTCCCTGGTGGCCAGTGTCCGGCAGGGCCTTTGGGGGACGCTGAGCTGGAGGGCACTGCTTTGGCCAAGCACGAGCTGGCCTACAATCTGGGGGCGGCTACTGTGTGGAACTGAAGGAACGGCAAGGACACTCAGGGGCATTCATTGGGTTCCCTTGTCTACCTGCCTTGTAGAGGTTGATGGCCACGCAGGGCCAGATGTGACCCCCCCGCTTAGAGAGAGAGCAGAGATGTGGGAAGGAGTAGCACCTTCCTGACTTATTGTCAGATTTATTTTTGGACCATTTTTTACAGCAGTTTTAGATTCACAGCAACACTGAGCGGAAGATAAGAAATGTCCTATATAGTCCCTGTCCCCACACATGCACAGCCTGCCCCATTGTCAACGTGACCACCGGAGTGGGACATTTGTTACAATTAATGGATCTACACTGACATCATCACCCAGAGTCCTCGGTTCACATTAGGGCTCCCTCTTGTTTGTGTACATTGCATGGGCTTGGACAAATATACAATGACATGCATCCCTCATTAGAGTATCATACAGAGTAGTTTCACTGCCTTAAAAATCCTCTGTGCTCTGCCAATCCATCCCTCCCTCCCCCCACCATCCCACGGAAGCTACTGATCTTTTTACTGTCTTCATGGTTTTGCCTTTTCCAGAATGTCACACAGGTAGAACAATACAGGAGGCAACCTTTCCAGACTCTTTTCACTTAGCAATATGCATTTAAGTCTCCTCCATGTCTTTCCATCGTTTGATAGTTCATTTTCTTGTTAGTGCTGAGTAACATTCCCTTGTCTGGATGGACCACAGTTTATCCATTCACCTACTGAAGGACATCTTGGTTGCTTCCAAGTTGGATCAATTACAAATAAAGCTACTGTAAATATCTGTGTGCAGATTTTGTGTGGACATAAGTCTTCAACTCCTTTGGGTAAATACGAAGGCGCACAATTGCTGGGTCACAAGGTGCGAGGACGTTTAGTTCTATAAGAAACCACCCAAGTGACTTCCCCAGTGGCTGCACCATTTCTCATTCCCCCTGGCGATGAATGAGAGTCCCTGTTGCTCCACATCCTCACTGGCATCCAGGGTTGTCAACGTTCCAGTTGCAGCCACTCTAATAGGTGTGTGTAATATCTCACTGTTTTTGTAATTTGCATCTCTCTGATGACGTAGGATGTGGAGCAAATTCTCATAAATTTATTTACCATCCATATATCTTCTTTGATTAGGTGTCTGTTAAGAAATGTGGCCCATTTTTAAAAATTGGATTGTTTGTTTTCTTATCGTTGAGTTTTAAAAGTTCTTTGTATATTTTGGATAATCCTTTATCAGATGTGCCGATTGCAAATAGTTTTTCCCAGATTGTGGCTTGTCTTCTCATTCTCGTGACAGTGTCTTTCACTTTCACAGAGCAGAAGGTTTTAATTAAATGAAGTACAGCTCATAATTGTTTCTTTCATGGATCAAGCCTTTGATGTTATATCCAAAGTGTGATAAAGCCCAAGGTCATCTAGATTTTCTCCTATGCTATCTTCTAGTTTTTTTTTGTATTTAACATTTAAGTTCGTGATCCATTTTGAGTTAATTTTTGTGAAGGGTATAAGATCTGTGTCTAGATTTATTTTTACCCATGTGGGTGTCAAATTGTTCCAGCACCATTTGTTGAAGAAACTATCTTTGCTCCATTGTATTGCCTTTGTTGTTTTGTCAAAGATCAGTTGACTATATTCATGAGGGTCTATTTCTGGGCTCTCTATTCTGTTCTATTGATCTATTTGTCCATTCTTTTGCCAATACCACATTGTCTCGATCAATGTAGCTTTATAGAAAGTCTTGAAGTCAGATAGTGTCAGTCCTCTAACTCTGTTCTCTTCCAGTATTGTGTTGACTATCTGGAGTCTTTTGCCTCTCCATAGAAACTCCAGAATCAGTTTTTCAATATCCACAAAATAACTTGCTGGGATTTTTATTGGGACTGCATTGAATCTATAGATCAAATTAAGAAGAACTGACATCTTAACACTATTCAATCTTCCTATTTATGAACATGGGATATCTCTCTATTTAGTTATTTTTTTGTTTCTTTCATCAGAGTTTTGTAGATTTCCTCATATAGATCTCACATATATTTTGTTAGTTATAAACCTAAGTATTTCATTTTGGAGGAAGAGCTAATGTAAATAGCATTATGCTTTTACTCTCAAGTTCCTTATTCACGGCTCGCATATAGGAAAGCAATTGACTTTTGCTTATTAATCTTATATCCTACAACCTTGTTATAATTGTTTATTAGTTCCAGTTTTTGTCAATTTTTTCATATATTCTACATAGACAACCATGTCATCAGTGAACAAAGATAGTTTTATTTCTTCCTTCCCAATCTGTATACCTTTTATTTCCTTTTCTTGTCCTATTAATTATCCAAGACTTCCAGTACTATATTGAAAAGGAGTGGAGAGAAGGGGCATCCTTGTCTTGTTTCTGATCTTAGTGGGAAAGCTTTAGCTTCTCACCATTAAGTATGGTGTTGGCTCTAGGTTTTTTGTAGACACTATCAAGTTGAGGAAGTTCTCTCTCTATTCCTAGTTTACTGAGAGTTTTTATAAAGAATGGATGTCAGATTTTATCCAATAATTTTTCTGCAAACATTGAAATGATCATGTGATTTTTCTTCTTTAGCCTGGTGGTGTAATGGATTACATTAATTGATTTTCAGGTGTTGAAACAGCCTTGCATACCTATGATAAATCCCACTTGGTCAGGGTCTATAATTCTTTTTATACATTGTTGGATTTGATTTGCTAATATTTTTTGAGGATTTTTACATCTATGTTATTGTGAAATATTGGTCTGTAGTTTTCTTTTCTTGTAATGTTTTTGTTTGGTTTTGGTATTAGGGTAATGCTGGTCTCATAGAATGAGTTAGGAAGTGTTCCTTCTGTTTCTGTATTCTGAAAGATAATGTGGAGAATTGCTACAATTTTTTCCTTAAGTGTTTGGTAGGATTCACCAGTGAACCTATCTGGACTCCGTGCTGTTTTGGAAGGCTATTAATTATTGATTCAATCACTCTAATAGACACAGGCTTATTCAGATTGCCTATTTCTTTGCGTGTGAGTTTTGGCAGATTGTGTCTTTTGAGAAATAGGTCCATTTTATCAAGCTTATCAAAGTTGTGAGCACAGAGTTTATAGCATTCCTTTGTTTCCTTTTTTTTTTTTAAGAGAGAGAGAGAGCAAGAGCTTGGGGGGGAGGGGCAGAGGGAGAGGGAGAGAGAGAGAATCTTAAGCAGACTCCCCACTGAGCGTGGAGCCCAAAGGGGAGCTCAATCACATGACACTGAGATCATGACTTAAACCAAAATCAAGAGTCAGATGCTTAACTGACTAAGCCATCCAGGTACCCCCCCCCTTTGTTATCATTTTAATGTCAATGGAATCTGTAGCGATGTCCCCTTTTTCATTTCTGAGATTAGTAATTTGTCTTCTCTTTTTTTTCTTGGTTAGCCTGGGTAAAGCCTGGTCAATTTTATTGGTAGTCTTTTTCACTCAAACTTTAACCAACTGAGCCACCCAGGTACCCCTCTCAAACTTTAAAGATGTCACTCCACTCTGTTCTTGCTTGCATGATTTCTGAAGAGAAGTTGGATGTAATTTTTTTAAATTAAAGAATAATTGACATACAATATTATATTAGTTTCAGGTACAACATAGTGATTCAATATTTATATACATTACAAAATGATCACCACAATAAGTCTAGTTACCATCTGTCACCATACAAAGCTGTTACAAAATTATTGACTATATCCCCTATCCTGTACATTACATCCCATGTCTTATTCATTTTAAGGATGTAATCCTCATCTTTGTTCCTCTGTAGGTAAGGTGTTTTATCCTTCGGCTTCTTTCAGGATTCTTTTCTTTATCTTTGATTTTCTGTATTTTGGAAATGAAATGCCTAGGTGTAGTTTTCTGGGCATTTATCCTGCTTAGTACTCTCTGAGCTTCCTGGATCTGTGGTTTGATGTTTGGGGTTAATTTGGGGGAAATCCTCCGTCATTATTGTTTCAAATGTTTATTCTGTTTTCTTCTTTCTTCTCCTTCTGGACTTCCCATTACACTATGACATACCTTTGTAGTTGTCCCACAGTCCTTGGATATTCTGTTCTGTGTTTTTTGATCCTTGTTCTGTTTGCTTTTCAGTTTTGTAGGTCTCTTTTGAGATATCCTCAAGCTCAGAGATTCTTTCCTCAGCTGTGTCCAGTCTACTAATAAGCCCATCAAAGGCATTCTTAAATTTTCTTACAGTGTGTTTGAGCTCTCACATTTCTTTTTGGTTCTTCCTTTGGATTTCCATCTCTCCTTCCATTGCACACCTGTATTTGCACACTGTCTACTTTATCCATGAGAGCCCTTAGTATATTCATCATTGTTTTAAATTCCCTGTCTGATAATTCCAACATCCCTGCCATACCTGAGTCTGGTTCTGGTATTTGCTCTATCTCTTCAAACTGTGTTTTTTGGTTTTTTGCCTTTTAGTATGTCTTGCAATTTTTTCTTGCTAACAGGACATAATGTACTGGGTAAATGGAACCACTCTACGTAGGCTCTAGTGATGTGGTGGTGAGGTGTGGGCGGGAGAGACGACTTCTGTAGTCCCGTGAGTGTCCTGGTTTTTTAGTGAGCCTGTGCCTCTGGACTTCTCAGCACTTCTCCTTGGGGTGGGACAGGCTGGCTAGAGTGGGCTGGAACTGGATATTTCCCTGCCCCCAGGTCAGTTAGGCTCTGATAAAACCCCAGCAAGTTAGGCTCTGGGATAACTGGTTCCTCCTGAGGGCAGCCCTTGTTAAGAAGAACAGAGTGCTCTGGTGTACTTCAAGATGGTTCTTTTTCCCCTCCTGCCAGAAACATGAGGGGATTTTTCTCTGATATTCCCTGTAAGAACCTAGAAGTGAAAACTCTCAGAAGTGGGAGGGCCCTCTGTGACAGGTCCCCTTGGAGTTTTGACTCAGGTCATCCACACTGAGCCTCCAGCAATTCCAAAGTTCAGGTATTCCTACCTCAACACTGGCTCCCACAGCGGTTTCTGCTTGTGGGATCTTGTCCAGTAAGGTATGATTCTCTGTATTAACCTGTCAGTCTCTTCAGCTTTGGGGGCAGCAGTTTGTCCTGTGACCTCCCTTCTCTTATAGATCTAAATTTTGCTGCTTTTGCAGTTGGTTCAACTATTTATTTATTAGGACAAGGGGCAACATCAAGTTACTTATATGCTGGACCAGAAACCAGAACCATTTACCCACTTTTAAGGCATTCCGGCTGCTCTTTGTATTTACTGGAACACAAATAAGCATGGAGTCAACTAGAGGTGAAAAGCATGGAGTCAACTAGAGGTGTGGTCAATCCTCTCCTAAAAGAATCCATTCCCACCTTCTTATCCACATTCCCCAACCCATATTTACCCACATTCCTTGGTATTTGTCTGGAACCAAGATTTCCGATTCTGATATCCCCAAAAAGCCTCTGAAATGGATCAAAATAGGACATCCATTATCTTAACTCCAAACCACACCAAAAGCAAAAAAAAAAAACAAAACAACAACAACAGCAGCAAAAGCAATCTTCCCTCCTATTTTTCTATCTCCCATTTGTACGAAGCTCAATGTTGGGGCCAGGCAAGCTCATGGGGGAGTTAGGGGACAGCCCAGCCCAAATTGTCCCAATTCCAAAGCAATGCAATACAAACCCCTGGGAAGCCCCTCCCCACTAGTCTTTATCATAAAGAAGTTAAAATTCAAAAATTGCCCCACCAAAATTAAAGTTCCAATGGAATGAAAGCCTTCCTCACAATCTGGCGCAGAGACTCATCTGTCAGCATCCGCATGTGGGGTGAAGCCCAGCAGGGGCTGGGGCTGAGCCATCTTTCACTAACCAGGTGGTTTCAGGAGCAATCCCATAGGAGGAATTAATCCAACCTCAGTTCCCCAAAGTGGCCAAGACAATAAGGACAGGCCCCCACACCCCAGATTCGGCCCAAGGGAGGCCAGGGTCTCCCCTCTTCCCTGCACAGAGCAAGGGAAGGACCAGGAGCCACCTGGACAGAAACAGGAAGCCACCTGTGTGGAAACAGGAAGCCAGGAGAAGGGAACCCCTGAGCTCATCTGCACCAAGTCACCAGTTGTTCTTAGTTCACACCTTGTGAGCTTAAAACTCAGGAAAAAATCTCCCACCAGGAAGCAAGCTGTGAACCACCTTCGTATGGCTGCTTCTCTCAGAAAACAGGATCCAAAACATCCCTCCTTCTTTTAAACTTGGGGATTTTGCCATGGTAGTTGGTACCTCATGCCCGATTTCACCTCAAGTCCTCTGAGGTGGGGGTGTCTGCTGCTTTTATGCCCCGGTGTCTGTCCTCACAGCAACTGGACCCCACTTTCCCTTAAGGAACCCTGCTCTCTCTCAACCATGCCTGTGGTGAAGCCACTGGACTAAAAGGAGGTGATGACCCAGGGACGACAATCTGGAACATTCTATCTGGTCAGGAAGGGGCACAGGACCCTGGGCTTCAGTTTATAAGAGTCTGAAACTACAGGGCCACTCTCAAGTGACCTAAAGAAGCCCAGCTGAGATCGCTGCTGACCTCCCTGGAGCCCCAATCAAGCTGCACCTGAAGCTGGATCTAGACTTTTCCAGCTTTTGTGAACGAATAGATTCACTTTTCACTTAAGCAAGGCTCAACCAGATTTTCTATGGCTCGTGCAACTAAAGAAGCCTTTCTCCTCTTACAGTCCTGGGTGTTTAAAAACTTTACTTGCCCTTTGACATACCCCCATCCCCACACAGCATGCCACATACATATATACCCACAATAAGGAAAGTTTTAGACCTCACAGTCCCTGAGTCAATGGCCTGCTATGCCTCTGTTCTTCCCTGGGCCTGGAGTTGCTGCCCCCTCCTCTTCTAGAATATTCCTTCATAGATGAGGCTGCCCCAGGGCAGAGTTCTCTAGCAGCCCAAACTCATCCTTATTGGAAAGTGACCCTCTATGTATTGACTACTCCCCCCAACCTGGCTGATCCTCGGCTCCTGAATTTTCCTTGAAATTCCCAGGAGCAGCTGAAGCCTCCTTCTGCCCCCTCTTCTTCCTACGGACCTGGGCTTCTCCCACTGCTTCTCCCACTGCTCAGGACATCTCCTTCTGCTCGTGTGCCTGCCACGTGGACAAACAGGCTGGAGGGAACAGTCGTGCCCCTCTGTTCCCCATCTCTGTTTTGCCTATAGGGCCAATTCCCACTTTTCACTTAGACCAGGTGCCCCCTAAGAGGCTGGTGTCCTCCCCCCATGACCAGATGACAGTTTGTGTGTGAACCACCTTCTGAAGCCCTCCCTACTTTTGCTTGGCCTTCCCCTGGCCTCTCTTGGCACTCCCGATCTGGAGCGGATGGTTCCAGCTTTAGGCCTTTTAAATTCTCCTCTCCTGTTTCGGGCTTGCTAGTGTTCCCTGACATGTCCCTCTGCCTCAGCCCGACAAGCAAACGAAGGGTCAGTCCTGTCTTTCCCTTTACCTGGTCATGAGTCACTCAGCACCCCACTGGGGCTGCACCCTCAGCCCGCATCCCTGACATTTACCCAGGACGAGTGACTCTTCAGTCAACACATATTTATGAAGGGCCTACTATGTGCCAGGCACAGCTCTCGGAGCCGGAGCTGCCTCTGCAGACAAGGCAGATTAGGAACCCCACCTGCATGGAAGCACAGGCAATAGACGGCCACCGTAATTAACCTGGACACTATCCGATGTGCTAGGTGAGTGCTACAAAAACAGGACTCGGGAGGGTTCACAGGGGCCCGCACGCAGAGCTGGTGGGAAAGCTGACGTTGGAGCACAGATTTGCAGGAAGCCGTACTGGCAGGAACAGCAATGGGAGCCCTGCCTGGGGAGCCCTCAGAGGGAGGCGAGGGGCTGACGGTCAGCATGGCGGGAGCCCAGGGTGACAGATTTTCAGGGGGTTTAAAGGATTTTGGCTTTTACTTTGAGTGAAGAGGGGAGCCATTGAACGGTTTTGAGTACAAAGACACATGATCTGACCTGCAATGTAACAGAACGTCTCCAACCGTCAAGAAATGAGTACAGAGGGGCCAATGCCGCCAGGATCCAGACCAGAGACCACAGCGGCAGGACCACATGGCAGCCAAGGAGGTGGTGAGAAGTGGTCAGATTCGGGTATATTTTGAAAGAGGATCCAGGGGATTTCCTGGTGGCTTCCACGAGGGGCGGGAGGGAGGAGAGGAAGGGGCTGGGGTTTGGGGCTGAGCACTGGAAGGGTGGAGATGCTATCCATTGCCCTTCGTTGTCAGAGAGGCGAGGCTGCAGGAGAAAAGGGGGGCTCGCAGGGGCAGAAGACAGGCCTGGGTCTGGGGTGCGAAGTTGGGGACATCATCAGCCACAAGGAATAAACAGCTGGAGGTGGAGGGAAGAGGTAAATGTGGGTGCACTTTGCCATATGGATGAGACCTGCAAGGGGCGAGTGTGGATCAAGTCAGGGACCGAGGACTAAGGATGAGGAGCTGAGAGGTGTGGTGGGCATTGGTGGGAGCAGAGGACCCCCTCAAAACAGCTCCGTCCGGGGCTGGAGACGAGCACCGAACAGAATGGGGGGCTTACGTGGAGGAGGCCCGTCCTCTATGTTCGTGGGTGCCATAGACTGCAGTCCCTGGTGACACTCGGGTGTGGGGATAGAGAGACAAGCCTCTGGGACAGAAAGTCGCGCTCACCAATGGGCGCCCACACCTGAGCTCCACCTTAACTGAAATGAGGCCTCCCTGACCCCACAGTCCGACATGGGCCAACTGGCCAACACCAGCCGCCACGACCCACTGTCCCCGCTTGTCCCCGCTGCTCTTGGTGAGCAGCGAGGCTGCCGCAGCGGGGTGACAGAAGGGAAAGGATGACCTGCCCAGTGCGGAGCGCGGAACGGCCTGGCCACCCAGGGACCTGCCTGTAGCCCTGGGAGGGACAGCAGCCCGGGCGGGGCGGACAGGTGCGAGGGGCCAGGCCAGCTCCCGGCACCTGTCGCCCTTCCCGCCCGCCCAGCAGCAGCACAGGGCTCCGGGAGGGGAGAGGTGGACTTTCCTGCGGAGACCCCGCCGCCGGCCACGCCCGCCGCCGAGGGTGGGGCCCCCTCAGCCGCCCGGCCACCAATCCAACCAGCATTGGTCCCCCCACCGGAGGCACGGCGGGGGGGGTGTAGGCTCAGGATGGGCAGGCATCCAGAAGACCGCTTCCCCGACCAACAGCGCAGGGGGGTCCCCGCACACACGGAGCTGCTGGGGCTGAAAGGCTGCGGGGGGGGTGGGCAGCGCCCAGGCCCTGAGCCCGCTCTCTGGGAATATCAAGGGTGCTCTGCCCGCGAGAACGCTGGAGCCCACTCAGTCCTTAAACCCACGCCGCGAGGAGGTACCACCACTGCACAGAGGAGGAGACGGGGTTCAGAGAGGGCAGCGCACGAACCCAGCGGCACAGCGCCCTGGAGTAGCGGGCTTGGCAGCCCCAATGTCAGGCTCGCTCTTTACGTGGCTTTCCCGAGGGCTCCTCCCCAGGCACAGGCTGTCGGCCTGGGAAACTCATGCTTGGTTGCATCCAATTATCTGTTATTTTATTTTATTTTCTGTTGTTTCTATTGTATTGTATTATTTTTAGCACCAAGAGCCTGGAGCCACTTCCCCTGCCTGCCTGCAGATGCCGCCCCCTTTGGGGCACCGGGGGTGGGCCTGGGATGGGAACCCCAGTGGGTCAGCTCTGCTTGCCTCTTAAAGGCTCATCCAGTCATTGGATTTCTATCATCAGGACCTGTCCTTGAGCCCCCACATTGGGTATAAAATAAAACGGGTAAAATGCGTATGTACCCAACCAAAAAGATGCCAGCAACTCAAAGGAAGCCAGGCTCTCACACCTCTGAGGAAGCTGGATGGAAGCCCGCCGGCCCGGTGCTCTGGATTTCTGTGGACAAAGGGAGGAAAAGCAGACTCCGGGCCCCTAGGAAATGCCGCACTAGCTCTCGTTGGCATCTTCATTAGCGGCCTCAAAGGGGGATCCAGAGGCTCTTACCTCTCCAGCGTCCCTTCTCCCGACTGATGGGCCTGGAATCCCAAAAACCATGTTCCCTGGGGCTGCAGTCCGTCCCTGTCCCCTCCCTCCACCCCTCAGAAGAGGAAATGGCCTGGTCCCTGCCTGCCTTAGAGCCCAGTCTGGTCACCTGGGGACGGCCTGCCTGTGATGCAGCAGGAGTGGGAGTGGGGGAAGAGTCTTTGACTGCAAGGTTCCTACCCATGCGGCTCCCCTGGCCTTGCCCTTGAGAACCCCCTCCCCCCCACCACCGCCAGGCTTCACCCCACGGCCCCTTACTGCCCTCGGAAACATGAAACCACATTTCTCTTCTCATTGCCTCCATCCCATTCCGGGCTCTTTTGAGCCCTTTTGAGTGCACTACTGCATCCCCTTGTCATCGGGCCCTCACTTAATGTTTCCAGAGGAGAGAAAGGAAAGGAGGAAGGGAGGGGGGAGGTGCAGATGGATGAAGGAACCCAGGAGGCTGAAAGCCAATCCGAGCAAGGTGTCGGGGGTCACAGGTGAGAGACATTCCTCTGTTCAGGGAGCTGTGGCAGCCAGGGGCTCTCACAGGGGAGCAGAAGCTTCCCTTGTGTCGGGACGACCCCTCCTGCCCTGGGCCCCAGAGGTGCGGGCCGGGGGGAGGGGCCGAGGGTGCAGGTCGGCTCAGCCAGGTGGCCCCACAGGGAGTCTCACACGCCACCACATTTCCTTCCCGCCTCTTTGAACAAGCCCGTGAGAAGGGGCCGGGGATGCCCCGGTGCCACTTTTGGGGCTGAGAAGGTGGGTTGTGGTTTCGGGTTAGCCGCCCACTGCCTCCTGGGTGAAGTGAGTAAGCCCCTTCCCCTCCCAGGGCGGCCCGGAGCTACGCGGTCCTCCCGCTGCTGCTGAGCCCCTCTGAGCCGAGCGGCATCATAAATGCAACGTGCACCGTGGAATGTAAAGACTTAGGGAAAACAATGAATGCAAAACATCTCTTAGTACATTTTATATCCTTGCATGTTAAAATGATGTTTGGGATGTATTGGGTTAAGTCAAAGATATATTAAAATTAATGTCACCTGTTTCTTTTTACGTTTTCAGTGTGGCCACTAGAACATTTTAAGTTACATATGTGGCTCTCATTCTATTTCTTTTTTTTAACTTATCATAAACTTTATTTCTTGTTGATAGAACAGTGAGGCACTATTTTTCACATGGGCAACAATCCCATTATACCACCGAGCTGTTTAAATTTGAACATTATAGCTTACATATGGAACATGAACTATGTTTTTTTTTTTTAATTTTTGTATTAACATATAATGTATTATTTGTTTCAGGGGTACAGGCCTCATTCTATTCCTGTTGGATGGTGCTGGTCTAGAGAGTTCTAAGGCCTTTTGATGTGAGTTTTGTATGAGCTGTGACACTTTCCCATAGACCCACACACACACACACACAGCGAGGAGAATCTTGATCTTGTTTGGGGTGGTCTGAGGAATTAAGTCAGTGTGAGATTATGGTGGGAAGGGCCAGGCAGCCTGGGGGGAGCAGGGCTGTAAACGAAGCTTCAGGGGGCTCTTGCTTAGACAGGATAAGGGAGAGGCTACTTGCCTTTCTCTCTTGGGGTCTTCCAGAGCTCTCTGGGAAAGCAAGGGGAGGGGCTGGGAATACCAGTAAAGGCTGGAGCAGAAAGAAGCATCCAGTTCTGGGGAGTTTGTGGCCGCCAACAGCCCCCAACTCTTCTCACGGGAGAGTCAAATGGTTTAACCTTCCAGAGAGGTTTTCCCGAGGAAGTCACTGCCTTCCTTACGTTCTGGAGCAGGGCCCTGTGTACCCACAGCCTGGCCAGTGCCAGCCTCACAGGGGCTGGAGGTCATGGCCTCTCAGCCCCAAGGTTCATTCATCCCAAAGGAGGCTGGTGACTCAGCTTGACAGATGCATGGCCCCAGGTCGCAGTAAGCCAAGAGTGGTTTTGGGAAATGCAGCTGCCCCTTGTGCAGGGGTCAGGGGACCTGGGTGCCTGGGGGTACCTCAGCAAAACAAGACTAGCTGGGGACAGGGTCCAGGGAGAGAGTGTGGGCAGAGGGCCTCCCCTGGCAGGAAGATAATCAATTAACTTAGTTATATCTGTAAAGAACTTATTTCCAATAAGATCACATCCTGAGATGCTGGGGGTTAGGATTTAGCACATGAATCTGGGGGAAACACAGCTCAGCCTGTTAGGGATTAACTGGTGTCCCCCCAAAATTCGTATGTTGAATCCCAAACCTCCAAGGTGACTATATTTGGAGTTAGGGCCTTTAGGTAGGTAATTAAGGATAAATGAGGTCAGAAGGGTGAGGCCCTAATCCTATAGGGCTGGTGTCCTTTTTTTTTTTTTAAAGATTTTATTTATTTATTTGACAGAGAGCGAGAGAGGGAACACAAGCAGGGGGAATGAGAGAGGGAGAAGCAGGCTTCCTGTGGAGCAGGGAGGGCTGGTGTCCTTTTAAAGAAAAAGGAAGAGACACCAGAGATCTCTTTCTCCACGTACGCACCGAGGGGAAGGTGAAGACACAGCAAAAGGACAGTGTCTACAAGCCAGGGAGAGCCTTCTCTCCGGAAACCCTCCCTGACCGCACCTTAGTCTCAGACATCCGGCCTCCAGACGATGAGAAAATCAAACTCTGTCGTTGAAGTCAGCCAGTCTGTGGTATTTGGGCAGCCTGAGCAGATTAAAACGTAAACTGTAACGGAGCCTTGTCTAGCAAATCATTTGTTGCAAGTAACAGAAACTCAAATTAAATCACCTTAAACAAAAAGAACATGTCTTAGGTCAATGACCGAGCAGTCCGAGATCTGGGTACCACGGGACCCAGGGTTTCTTCTGGCTCTTTCTGTCTCTTTCTCTTCTGCATCTGCCCCTCTTGGCTCCTCTCTCCTCATGGTGGTTTTGTCCTGGGGTAAGTCTCCTCATCAGCAGCTTTGTGGAGGGGAAGTGCCCAAGGTCAGGCCCAAGGTGCTGAGGGACTTAGAGGCCACAGCAACAGCCCGGCGGAGGGGCAGGGTGGTCCCCCCAGAACACAGGGACTGACCGTGAAATTCGGAGCCCCCCCCAAAAAAAGATTCCAACAATATTGACCAAGAGACCCTGGAGTGACAGAAAGAGCTCCCAACGCCAAAAGCGGGTCAGTCTGAGCAACAAAATAGCTAACCTCATATTGGTTTATAACCCAAAGTAAAAAAAAATAAAGATCCATGAGTTCATATCGATAGAGATGATTGAATAAATAAATGTGGGAAAAGAGACAAATCTCCCGTGCAGAAAAATTCCACATAATTTATGCAGACTTGTGCTCCAAGGAGAGGGAGCACAAGTCCCCAGTCAAGTGTGGGCTGCAAGTGACTTCCTTCCAAAGATGACAGTGTGGATGCGGGGAGGTGATGTAGCTTCTGTCAGGAGAAATCTGACACGCATTATCTCGGCCAAGTGCTCAAGGTCAGCATCGACAGTCATGCATCCTGTTGATAGGACGTCCCTCGAAATGATGTGATGGTAATAAAACTTGATTTCTGTGCTCTCCTCTCCAAATCCCATAACCCCAGCATAATCACAAGAAAGACATCAGACAAAACCCAGCTGAGGGACATCTTACAAAACATTCAACCAGTCGTTCTCCAAAATGTCAAGGTCATAAAAACAAGGACAGTCTAAGAAACTGTTGCAGCCAAGAAGAGCCTGAGGAGACATGAAGACTAAATGTAATGTGACTCTTGGAACAGGAAAAGGACAATAGGAAACAACTAAGGGAATCTGAATCAAGCATGGAATTTGGTTAATAATGTAGCAATAGAGGTTCAGTAATTGTGACAATTGTACCATATTATTAATAGTCAGGGACGCCATGTGGAGTGTATAGGAACTCTCTGTATTATCTTCATAATAATTCTGTAGCTGTAAACGTGTCCTCAAATAAAAGGTTTATGTAAAACTAAATAAAATTGGAACCAGGTCCTGGGATGGTTACTTTCATGCCAACTTGACTGGCCACATGAGACATTATTTCTGGGTGCGTCCGTGAGGGTGTTTGGGGATGAGATTAGCACTTGAATCGGTGGACTCGGTATAGCAGATTGCTCTCCCCAGTGTGGATGGGCACTGGTGAAGCTGGGCACGTTGAGCCCCTACATTCAGATTTTTCTTTACCAGTGGAAAAGATCTCCCCACCTGTCAGCGTTATCGCCTCTCTACCAAACGACATATCAGACTTTCCACCTCTATCTGAGGGCATGAACCCTGCATTGTCTGAGAACACTGTAATCATCCTCCCTGAGGAGACTTACCCCAGGACAAAACCACCATGAGGAGAGAGGAGCCAAGAGGGGCAGATGCAGAAGAGAAAGAGACAGAAAGAGCCAGAAGAAACCCTGGGTCCCGTGGTACCCAGATCTCGGTGTCAGGCAGGACGATGCTGATTCTCCTCAGGACCCACCCCCCACCCGGTCTTGGCTTCTTGACCTTCAACTAAGCTCTGGTCCCAGCAGTTCCCTCAGGTGAGATCTAAAGTGTGATTCACAAGGAGGTGTGTTACATTCCAAGAGAACTGCCTGAGTTTTCTAATTTGTACAGACGGAAATCCAGGGAACACGTGTGGGAGTGGACCCTAAGGGTGTGGGATACGGTGAAAGGAGCAAAAAGTTGGTCAAGCCAAATGTTTTGACACGTGCTCACTAAGCAGAGCTTCTACATTTAATGTTGCCACCGGGGATGTTGGAAAGGGCTCCCAGGGTTTGGTGGGTTCATTGGCTGACACATGGGCCAAAGGTGGCCCAATGTGGGTTAACTAGACCGTGCTTTGCTCTAATGAACTGAAAGGGTTCAAAGGCCTAGGGAGATTGGACAGTTGGAATGGATTTATCATTGAAGACCTACTCACCCACACTGGGAGGGCCCAGAAGTCGTGCCTTTTCACTAATACTGTGAGGAACCCATCTGTTAGGGGTGCCCCTGCATCCTTAGAGAGCTCTGTGATTGTCCTTCTCTGTGGGCCAGACCTCCCAGTGGGAACTTTGATCACCGACTAAGGAAATGTAACTGCAGTGGGAGTGAGTGATCGGAACCCGGGTTGGTGGGGACCACGTGGTGGCACTCCACTGCCAGAGACAAGGTGGGCGTGCTTACCGGAACACAGCATCAAAGCAGCAATGAGAACAGCCTGACTCTCGCAGGCCTGTGCTGTTCGCTACAAGATCAGGATGTTCCTAGAAGTGACATAGGGAGTTGGGCGCCTGGGTGGCTCAGTTGGTTAAGCGACTGCCTTCGGCTCAGGTCATGATCCCGGAATCCCGGGATCGAGTCCCACATCGTGCTCCCTGCTCGGCGGGGAGTCTGCTTCTCCCTCTAACCCTACCCCCTCTTGCGCTCTCTCTCTCACTCTCTCTCTCTCAAATAAATAAATAAAATCTTTAAAAAAAAAAAAAAAAAAGAAGTGACATAGGGAGCCTACTAGATTCTTACTTGGTCTGTGTAAGCAGAAAATCTCTCTCAAGTGTGTCCCACAGTGGGTCCACAGGGGCCCCAGGCCCACCTCGTGTTTCTTTTCCCATTTCCAGAAGGCACCATTGGAATTGATAACCCTCGGCAACAGGCAGAACCCCCACATCGACCCCTGATCTGTCCATGAGGGCTAGCATGGTAGGAGAGGCCGAGTAGAAGCCACCAGAACTGCCGCTACCTGGAAAAATAGTACACCAAAAGCATATCACACTCCGGAGGGATGCAGAGACTAGTACCACCAACAAAGCCGTGAAAGATGCAGGGTGGTGACCCCCACCACATCCTCATTCAGTTCACCTATTTGGCCTGTTGTGAAGACAGATGGATCTTTTTTTTTTAAGACTTATTTACTTATTTGGGGCAGGAGGGAGACGGGCAGCAGAAGAGGGAGAGAGAGAATTTCAAGCAGACTCCCCACTAAGTGTGGAGCCCAATGCGGGGCTTGATCCCAGGACCCTGAGATCACGACCTGAGCCGAAATCAAGAGTCAGACACTTAACCAACTGAGCCACCCAGGCGCCCCAAGACAGACGGATCTCGAGAATGACTGTGAATTACCATTCACTTAACCAGTTCGTGACTCCTGTTGTGGCCACTGTTACCAGGTGTGGTTCCATTGCTCAAGCAAATTAACACGTCCACTGGCACCTGGGATACAGCTAGTGGTCTGGCAAATGCATTTTTCTCCACCCTGTGCACAAGATCCAGCAGAATTCTGCTGCTTTCAGCTAGCAAAACCAGCAATGCACCTTGACTGCCCCTCCTTCAGGGGTGTGTCGACTCCCTTGCCCTATGTCATAAAATTAGTTCACAGGGATCCTGAACACTTTTCGCTTCCACAGGATATCACACTATTCCATTATATTGATGACATTTACTGATTAGACCTATTGAGCAAAACAGCAGCAACTCCTCTAGAGTCATCGGTAAGATATTTGCATGTCAGAGAGTGGGCAATCCAACTAAAATTCAGGGGCCTTCTACCCCGGTGAAATTTCTAGGGGCTCAGGGGTGTAGAGCATGTTGTGATATCCTTTCTAAGGTAAAGGGTAAGTTGTTGCATCTGACCTCTCCTACAACCAAGAAAGAGGCACAATGCCCAGTGGGCTGCTTTGAATTTTGGAGGCCACAGAGTCCTCATGGGAGTGTGTTACTCTGGTCCATTCACAGAGTCATCCAAAAAGCTGCTAGTTTTGAGGGGTACCCAGAACAAGAGAAGGCTCTGCAAGAGGCCCATTTAGGCCACGTGATCCAGCAAATCCAATGGTGCCTGATGCATCAGTGACAGAGAGGGAGGCTCTTTGGAGCCCTTGCGGGCCCCTATAGAAAAATCGAAGCACAGACCCTTAGGATTTTGGAGCAAGGCTCTGCCATCATCCACAGATAACTATTCTCCTTCGGAGCAACAGTTCTTGGCCTGCTATTGGATCTTAGTTGAGACGCTGGCCCATGGGTCCCCAAGTTACCACATGCCCTGAGTCGTCCTCCGTGAGCTGGGTGTTATCTGACCCATCAAGCCACGAAGCTGGGCACGCACTGCAGCACTCCATCCTCAGATGGAAATAATATGCCTGTGAGTGGGTCAGAGCAGAGCCTGAAGCCACAGTAAGTTACATGAGGGAATGGCCAATTACCCACGTTCCCCACCCTGCCACACTGCCTCCTATCTCCCAACCTGTACCCCTGACCTTACTTGGAGTTCTGGACAATCAGTTCTCAGGGGAAGAGAAGCCTCGGGGGTGGTTTACAGGTGTTTCTGCAAGGTATTCAGGCACCACTGGGAAGTGATCAGCTGCAGAACTGCAGCCTCCCTCTGGGACATCCCTCAGGGGCCGGGGGGAAGGGAAATCCTCCAGGGGGCAGAACTGGGAGAAGTACACCTGATCGTTCACTTTGCTTGGACATAGAAATGTCCAGACACACGATTATATACCAGTTCATGGGCTGTGGCCAATGGTTTAGCTGGATGGTCAGGGACTTGGATATTCGAATTTCCTATGAAGGCTCACTGAAGGATGGCCTCAGCAAAGGAGAATTTTAATAATCAATAGACAGATTTTAATCATGAACTAGTGGCTGCTTTCTCAGGCCACCCCTGTCGTCACCCAATGGACTTGTGACCAAAGTGGCCACAGGGGCAGGGATGGAGGTTATGCATGGGCTTAGCAGCACGGACTTCCCCACACCAAAGCTGATCGGGCCACAGTCTAGCAGAGTGCCCAACCTGCCAGCAACAGAGACCAACGCCGAGCCCCTGATATGGCACCATGTCCCGGGATGATCAGCCGGCTGCTACCTGGTGGCAGGTTGATTACACTGGACCATTTTCACTGTGGAAGGGGCAGTTTTATTCTTACTGGAAAAGATGTTCACCCTGGGTATGGATTTTCCTTCTTCGCACACACTGCTTCTGCCAAAACTACCATCTGTGGACAGTACCACTGTCCTGGTACTCCACGCATCGTTGCCTCTGGTCAAGGAACCCGCTTCATAGCAAAAGAAGTGCAGCAATGGGCCCGTGTTCATGGAATCCACTGGTCTTCCCATGTTCCCCACTGCCCTGAGGCAGTTGGCTTGAGGGTGGGGTCAAATAGCCCTTTGAAGCCTTAGTTACAGTGCAGCCAAGTGGCAGTACCTTGCAGGGCTGGAGCAAGGTTCTCCAGAAGGTTGAATGTGCTCGGCACAGCATCCAATATATGGTGCTATTTCTCCGATTGCCAGGATTCAAAGGTCCAGGAATCCAGGTGTGCAAATGGGAGTGGCACCACTCACTATTATCTCTAGTGACCCATGAGCAAAATGTTTGCTTCCTGTTGCCTCAACTTTATGTTCTGCTGGCCCAGAGGTCTTACTTCCGAAGGGAAGAACATTTTCACCAGGACACACAACGACTCCATTGAACCGGAAGTTAGGTCAGCTACTCAGGCACTTTGGGCTCTTCGGGCCTCTGAAAGAACAGGCAAAGGAGGGAGTTATGGTGTTGTCTGGGGTGATTGATCCTGACCTCAAGGGGAAATTAGGCTACCTCCGCAATGGAGGTAGGGAAGAGTAGGTCTAGAATACAGAAGATCCCTAAGGGCGTCTCTCAGTCTTACCATGTGTTCAAGGAAAACTGCAACAACCCAATCCAGGCAAGACTGCTAGTGGCCCAGACCCTGCAAGGTTTGGGTCACCCCACCATATAAAGAAACATGACCAGCCAAGATGCTTGCCTAAGGCAAAGGGAGTAAGAATGGGTAGTAGAAGTAAGGTGTTGTAAGTACCCGCCATGACCACATGACCAGTTACAGAGACAGGGAGTGTAATTGTCATGAGTATTTCCTCCTTATTTTGCTATGAGCATGTGTGTGTTTTCTTTCCTCTCTTATTCCCTTATCATGTAACATAAGATGTATTGACTTTATATCATATTTTTAAGTATTGTTAATTTTACATCATGGTATTTATGTTACAGAAATTCATAGGGGAAGGGAGGAAAAAATGAAACAAGATGAAACCAGAGAGGGAGACAAACCATAAGAGACTCTTAATCTCAGGAAACAAACTGAGGGTTGGGAGTGGAGGGGGGTGGGAGCGAGGGGGTAACTGGGTGAAGGACGTTGGGGAGGGTAGGTACTATGGTGAGCGCTGTGAATTGTGCAAGACTGATGAATCACAGACCTGTACCCTGAAACAAATAATACATTATATGTTAATAAAAATAAATTAATTAATTAAAAAATCAACGGGAAGAGCAAACATCACTCAAGGACATTACCTCCTCGTCTGGGGAAGGAGTTGGCGTGTTCTCTGTTGTACACAGGCTAGCTGTATTGTGTCGACAGAATTATCACCTTGTTCGTGTTTGTTCGGAGATAAGTATGGTTTAGGAGACTCCGATGGATGCCAATTTGACCAAGGGCAGAAACTGGTGAAGGTTAATTTTATGTGTCACCTTGACTGGCCATGGGGTGCCCAGATTAAACATTATCTCTGAGAGTGTCTGAGAGAGTGTTTCTGGGTGTGATTAGTATTTGAATCGGTGGACTCAGTATAGGAAATTCCTCTCCATTATGTGGCTGCCCACCATCCAATCCACTGAGGGCCTGAATAGAATGAAAGGTGGAAGAAAGAGGAATTTCTCCCTTTTCTCCTGCCTCTTTGAGCTGGGACATCTCACCTCATCTTCTCCTGCGCTTGGACTGGGATTCACACCACTGGGTCCCTGGTTCTCAGGCCTTCAGAACTGCACCATCAGCTCCCCTGGGTCTCCATCTTGCAGACAGAAGACCGTGGGATTTCTCAGCCTCCAAATTTGTGTGAACCAATTCTTCATAATAAATCTCCCTTTATATACATAAATATCCTTTTGGTTCAACTCCACTGGAGAACGCAGACTGATACAGTTCCTTAAAGTAATGTTGGGCATTCAAGAAACATCTAAACCTCACATCAAAATAAATTCTGGATTCTAGATAGATGTAGGATTCAAATATATATATATATTATGAAAGTACTAAATGAAAATGGTGGTAAATATTTACATAATCTTAAAATAAAGAAGTTTCTCCTGAACACCACTCCAAAGGCAAAACCCACGAAAGCTGGCTTTGAGTACCTAAAATGTAATCTCTGTACGGCCAATGAAAAAAAAAATACAGACACTAATTTTTAAAAAGCAGATAATTATCTTGTATTCACTGTACCCCAAGCACTTTATTAAATCATCCAATCCCCATAAGAAGCCTACAAAGTGTTAACACTTCTTCCAATTACAGATGAAAAACAAAGGCTCTTGCAGGTGAAGGAATGTGCCCAAAGTCAGCAAGTGATAGGGCAGTGTGACCCCATGTGCGCTCTCAACCACAAAAGAAACACACACCACAGACTGGAAAACTTGAGAACATTTCTTGAACCATATATAAAAAGCAAAGATTAATATCTTTATGACGGTAATACATATATGCTCTCTTACCAATAAGAAAAAGACAAACACCTCAATAGAAAAACAGGTAAAGGAAGTAACATAAGAAGACAATCCACACAGGAAGTAATTCAGTCAATGCCTGTAAAAAAAAAAAAAAAGAAAAAAAGAAAAGAAAAAGTCAGCCCCCCCAGGTAACAAAGAGAGGCAAATTTAAACAAGGCAACTTTCTACTCTATCAAACTGGCTGAGATTCTAAAGAATTTGTCTCCCTGGCAGAGAGCATTGCAAGTTGGGTTCTTCCAGAAGCAGAGTCTGCAATGGAGTTAGTGAGCAATGGGGTATTTATTAGGAACTGGCCTTTGTTTTGTTTTGTTTTTTAAGATTTTGTTTATTTATTTGACAGAGAGATCACAAGTAGGCAGAGAGGCTGGCAGAGGGAGAAGCGATGCAGGACTCGATCCCAGGAGCCTGGGATCATGACCTGAGCTGAAGGCAGCCGCTTAACCGGCTGAGCCACCCAGGCGCCCCAGAGACTGGCCTTTGGATCAATACCTGTGGAGGGGAGGGGAGGGCAGGTCAGAGGCAGAGGCACACTTTGACACAGACACAGTGATCACCCCCACAGGGAGTGCCCAAGCTGGAATGATCCCGTTAGTGTTGTCCTCGGTTGGGTGGAGTTGGCTGATCTTTATACCCCCACATTGATATGTCACTGGAGGAGGCTGCCCCGGGAACGGTCATGACTTTGGGCGAGGTGGCTCTTTGCAGCTGAGCAAATCCTTGCAGGGGCTGACAGCTGAAGGCACTCCCAGCAGCTGGGGTGACAGGTCTTTCTTTCCTGGAAGAGGAATCTGGGTGACTCATCACAAAATACAGAAAAATGCACATTACAAGTCCTTTAAATTTGCAACTCATTTCTCTGCACTCCATGACAGAGTCAAAAGGGGGCTAGACTTCTCATCCTTGTATGAGCCCCATGCCTCCCTCCCCCACCTCTGCCCCCTGCTCCCATTTCCCACCATGTCTTCTCTGGAGACCACCAGGGCCTCTCCCGTGATGCCCCGTACCCAGTGCTTTGCCACTGGGAACAGCGTGTACTGTTGCGAGAGCCGATTGTTCCATTTTCAGGCATTCTGCAAGCTGTTTGTTAAACTCTCTGTAGCTTAAAATGAGCCATCATGGGAGTATTTATACCATGGAAATGGGCAAATGCTACAAGTCAGGCCAAAAGAGTGTCGTTAACTCTATAGCCCTGTTCTCATCAATCGAAGACACCCAGACTGCTGGGCCATCCCTTGGGACGCTAACCCCCATAAGGATCTGCCCATCTCCGAATCCAGCCCCATCCTCCATCCTTCTTCCACTCCCCAAAGGTCTTCACTGTGCCCTCTAGAACTTAAGATGCACCACGAGCAAGCGCATCTCTGAGCAAGCGCATCTCTCTCCTGCAAGTTCTCTCCACAGTCTTGCTCTGGCTGGAGCCTAGCCCTCTATGGCGCCCCGCCTTGCTCCTCAGTTTTACTTCCAGATTACCATCCCTCCCACCTTGCCCAAACCATACAGCTCCTGGTTGCCACTGTTTGCTAATCCCTAGTTCCTCTTACTTGTTCCTAAAAGATCTCCACTCCTGGCTCACTGTCACTCACCCTAAACCACTCCTGTCCTAAATCTTGGTGATTTGACTATCCACAGAGATGACCTCTCCATTCTTTGACCTCCACTCCTCCAATGGTCTTGTCCTCCACACTTCCTCAGCCACCCTCCCTATGATCATTCTCTAGCTGTGCGCTGTTTAGTACAGTGGCCACAAGCCACTTGAAATTGGTCCAAAATGAGATGTGCTGTCAGTGTAAAATACAGATTTCAAAGACTTAGCATAGAAAAAATTTTTTAAATATCTCATTAATCATTTTTTGAGTCTCAATTACTCTTAAGATTTTTAAACTTTTTTCCAGCCTTATTGAGGTATAATTGACAAGAATTGTATATATTCACAGTGTACAATGTGATGTTTTAATATATGCGTACATTGTGAAGGGATTACTACAATCAGGCTAATTAACATATCCATCACCTCACATAGCTTCGTGTGTGTATGTGTGTGTGATGAATGAGAACATTTAAGATCTACTCTTTAAGGGGCCTCTTGGGGGGGCTCAGTCAGTTAAGCATCCGACTCTTGATTGTGGCTTAGGTCATGATCTCAGGGTCGTGAGATCAAGCCCCAGATCTGTCCACGCACAGAGTGGAGCCTGCTTAAGATTCTCTCTCTCCCTCTGCCCCTCCCCCACTCTAAAAAAAAAGATTGACTCTTAACAAATTTCAAGTACGCAATATAGGATTCTTAACTATAGTCAAGCTGTACATCAGAGCTCCAGGACGTATTCCTCCTGCATAACCAAAACTTTGTACCCTTTGACAAACATCCATATTTCCTCCACCCCCCCAGTCCCTGATAACTACCATTCTACTCTCTGCTCCTAGGACTTCAACTTTTCCAGATTCAGCATACAGGCGAGAGCATGCAGTATTCGTTTTTTGCCTGGCTTATTTCACATAGCATAACGTCCTCCAGGTTCATTCATGTTGTCACAAATTAGAGAATCTCCTTCTTTTCCATGGCTGAATAATATTCCATTGTGTATATATATCCCATTTCCTTTATCCATTAATCCTTTGATGGACACTAGTTGATTCAGTACGTTGGCTATTGTGAACATGGAAGTGCAGATCTCTCTTTGAGATTCATGAACTTTAGATATATACCCAAAGTGGGATTGCTGGATCGTATGGTGGTTCTATGTTCAATTTTTTGTGGAACCTCTGTACTGTTCCCACAGTGGTTGCACCAGTTCACACCCTCGCCAGCAGGGTACAAGGGCTGCCTTTTCTCCACATCCTTGCCAAACCTGGTGATCTTTTGCCTTTTTGGTAATTCTAACTTGGTGAGGTGGGATCTCATTATGGTTTTAATCTGCATTTCCCTGATGATGAGTGATGTTGAGCATTTTCTTATATGCCTGCTGTCCATTTGCATGTCTTTCTCTTTTGAGAAATATCTATTCAGGTCCTTCGCCCATTTTTCGTTGGGTTTATATATATATGTTTATATATTGAGCTATTTAAATTCCTTATACATTTTGGATATGAACCCCTATCGGATGTATGGCTTGCAAATATTTCCTCCCGTGCTGTAGGTTGTCTCTGCACTCTGTTGATGGCTTTCTTTGCTGTGCAGAAGCTTTTTAGTTTGATGCAATCCCATTTATCTATTTTTGCTTTTGTTGTTTGTGCTTTTAGGCTAACCATTGCCCAAACTAATGTCAAGAAGCTTTTCCCCTATGTCTTCTTCACTAATAATTCTTAAAATTTAATTGCATGTTGGAATGATTATCTCTGGGATGTATGGAGTCAAATAAAATGTGTTTTTAAATTATTTAAATATTTCTTTTTATTTTTTGATTGTGGCTACTAGAGAGCTTCTAGGTGCCTGCGTGGCTCACCTTTGCTCCTCCTATAGTGTCTCTGTCAGACCACACTGCTCTGGACCTTGTCATTTTCCCAAACTGTTGCTCCCTCCATAACCTCAGTTTCCAGCATGCCACCTCTGGACCGCCACCTCTCATCTCTCCAACTCGTGCCACTAGTGCCCTTAGGCCAACAACTTCCAAGTCAGCTGAGATCTACAAGTTATCAGTTAGCCTTTCCACTTGTTACTGTCACTGTTACTCTACCTTCCGTCTTCTCTCCCCTTCTTCCCCGCTGAAATTCCATGGTCTGTCATCATAGCCCTGTCTCTTACGTATCTTTAGCTTCCTCATCTCTCTCTCACTATACTGCATGCACCTGGGAAAACCTCTAACCTGGTTAATTATAACTCCATGCCAGCACCTGTTAGGTTGAACAAGGCTGCAAGAAAACTTGCAAACATGTTGACTGGTTTCATTTTAAATCTCCTGTCCTGAACTCAAGTACTCCCTTAATGCAGACTGGCCATCCTACTACATTTACACTCCTTTCTCCTCAAAATCCCAATATTTCCTTCCCCGTTTCAAGACATCACACTCAACTGATGACTTATTTCCTATTTCACTGAGAAAGGGAAGTGAGCCAAGGAGAACAATGACAGGCTCCCCACCACATCTACCCAGCCACCACACCCCATTATACCCCGGCTGTGCCCTAAACAACGAACCCCTATTTATGAACTAGCTCCCCCCTCTTCAGCAACTTTCCATCACCCCTCATTTTCCCTCTCTATTGGGTAATTCCCATTATTTCCCATTAAAAAAAAAAACCTCTTGATTTCTCATTCCATTTCCTTCCTCTTTTCAGGAAGGGTCTTTGAAAGTGTCGATTCTTGCTCTCTCCAGTTCCTCTCTTCCCATTTTCTCTTGAACCCATTTCAGTCAGGCTTCTGCCTCTTGCCAGTGCAATGAAACTCTTCAGTGGCTCCTCTATTTCACTTGGGACAAAAGCTAAAGTCCTTACAATGGCCCACAAGCTCTATATGATCCCTACATGATCTGGTCTCCCATTATCATCACCCCTCAGCAGCCACCATTCTATGGAGCAACCAGGCCAACTGTTTTGCAGCCAATATCAGAAAGAACCTGGAAAACATGTGTGGACCAGAGGACCCCTTCTTTCCGGCTACCAAGAGGACTCAGAAATCCTATATCCCACCCCACACACCCCCACAATCTCCAGCAGAGGAATGGAGGACAGGGGGCTGTAAAAAATCTAATTGACCATGCATTTCAGTCTAAGAACCAGGAATTTCTCAAAGAACTGTTTGGATTATTGTATTAGACTAAGGTTACTACACTGGACTCTCTTTTTCTCCCCTCCTTATTACCCAGCAGATGGTACCTCTCAAGAAAGATCATCTTAAGTAGGAAAATAAAGAAGCTCTGTTTTCCTTGCACATCTGATGTATTTGAGTGATTTTGTGACCCTGCTACATCCACACATATGCACAGGAAAAAAAGAGATGACAAAATATAGACCAAAATGTTAACAGTGGTTATGGATGAGTGGATTTTATGTTCTTCTTTATATTTTTGTTATTTTCTGATTTGTTTACAATGAGTGTGAACTAATTTTATAATTAGAAGAGTATTTTCAATTTTATTTTTTTTTTTTTAAGATTTTATTTATTTATTTGAGAGAGAGAGAGAATGAGAGACACAGAGCATGAGAAGGAGGAGGGTCAGAGGGAGAAGCAGACTCCCTGCCAAGCAGGGAGCCCGATGCGGGACTCGATCCCGGGACTCCAGGATCATGACCTGAGCCGAAGGCAGTCGCCTAACCAACTGAGCCACCCAGGCGCCCGAGTATTTTCAATTTTAAAAGAAGATAGAAACTTTAACTCACAAACAAGATGAAGTAATAGAGACTAGATTTACCCTCTTTCCTGAAACAACCAAAATAAACTGGACTGAACATGTGAAATAAAAGTTCTCAACTCATTGGGTATCAGGCAACAAAACACAATAATCTTTGAGGATGTGGGAATAAATGACATGAACCCCACAATTACCTAATCTTACTTCCCTGAGAGGACTTCCAAGCCACAGCAAGGAAAGGGGTACCTGGTAGAATTTGGCAGACTTCTTGAGTTGAGGAGACAGAGTGGAGAGTCTAGGGAGAACAAGATAGCTAGAACTCTTAGGGTGGAATATCAGAAAAGAGAGAGCTGCACAGAGACAGAACCCAGAGATCTGCAGAGTCCCCCTCAAGCATTCAGCAGAGAACTGATTAGCACATGCCCCTGAGAAAACAATCCAAAATGGGGGGCGGGGGGAGAACCATCAGAAAGGATTAGGGGTGACAGTGCCTGGTATTCACATAAGGCTGGGAATAGTATCTGTTCCAACTAACCAGACTGGAAAACTCATAATTCACAAGGCATCGGGTAAAATATTCAAGAAGGCCTTGCCTTGGTAGTGAGAAATAATTAGTCCTGGAATAGAAGCTATTATGTGCCCACCTAACATATCATAAAGCAAGCCCAGAGAAGATCAAACTGTGTCTAAGTAATTTAACTGGATTCCAAAACAAAGTTCAAGAACACTTGTAACAATACAAAATATCTAGCACCCAACAAATAAAAAGGATAATATCTGGCATCCAATCAAAAATTTCCAAACATGCAAAAAAGCTAGAACACATAAGAAGGAGAATATTTGGGGTGCCTGGGTGACTCGATCAATTAAGCATCCAACTCTTGATTTCAGCTCAGGCTCTGTTCTCGGAGTTGTTAGATTGAGTCCCATGTCAGGCTCTGCATGGAAACTCCTGGAGATTCTCTCTCTCCCTTTCCCTCTGCACACCACCCCCCTCTCTCCCTCTGAAGAAGAAGAAGGAGGAGAAGAAGGAAGAAGGAAGAAGAAGAAGACTACTCAATCAAAATCAACTCAGAACTGAGATAGATGAGAGAATTAGTACACAAAGATATTAAAACAGTTGCTAAAACCATATTCCATATGTTCTAATGTTACATAGAGACACAGACATAAAAAAACTCAAATCAACTTTTTAGAGATAAAAACTAAAATGTGTGAAATGAAAAGAACACTGGATGAAATTAATGGCAAATTGACATTAAAGAAAAAAGATTAGTTAATTCAAAGACAGCAATAGAAACTATCCAAAATAAAACACAAAGAAAAAAAAACAAAAAAATTAATGAAAAGAACATCAGAAGGTGTGGGGCAACAAGTGGCTTAACATACATATAATTAGAATCCCCAAATGAGAGGAGAGAAGGGTTCAGAAAAATTTAAAGAAATAATGGCCCCAAATCTGCCAATTTGATGATAACTATAAACCCAAAGATCCAGGAATCTCAACAAATCTAAAGTCCAAGAACAGGATAAAAACTCCATCAAGGCACATCATAATCAAATTGCTCCAAACCAGTAATAAAGAGAAAATCTTAAAAGCAACCAGAGGAAAACAAACACATCATGTACAGAGGAACAAAGATAGAATGGCAGCAGATTTCTCACCAGAACAAATGCATGCAAGAAAGCAATAGTACAACATCTTTAAATTATTGAAAGAAAAAATCTGCCAACCTAGAAGTCTATGCTGAGCAAAAATAATTTTTTAATGAAAGCAAAATAAAGATAATTTCAGACATACACAAGCTTAAAGAATTTACTAACAGATTTGCACTATAGGACATGTTAAAGGATGCTATTTATATAGAAGGAAAATGATTTCAGGTAAAAATATGGATCTATACAAAGGAATGAAGAGCACTGGAAAGGTTAACTACATGAATTAATAGCTAAGATTTTTTCTTATTATGTAATTTATTATCTAAACAAAATAAAAATGATGTGTTGTGGGATTTATAACATATGTATGAATAAAATGTATGACAGCAACATAAAGGCCACAAGGAGAGCTATTATTATTATTATAAGGCTCCTATTCCATATGTCAATATACATGACATAACATCACATGGAGGTAAACTGTGATAAGTTAAATATGTATACTGTAAAACCTAAAGCAACCACTAAAATAACAAAGGCTTACGGCTAAAACTTCAACAAAGGGGGGCGCCTAGGAGCTCAATTTGTGAAGTGTCTGACATCAGCACAAGTCATGATCTTGCACTCAGCAAGGAGTCTGCTTGTCCCTCTGCCCTTCCCCCCACTCATACTCTCTCAGAGAAATAAAATCTTGAAAAATAAGTAAATAAATAAATAAAAATTCAACAAAGGTGTTAAAATGGAAACATAAGAATTACTCAGTTAATACAATAGAAGGCAGAAAAAGAGGAGGAAATATACCCAAAGAACAGGTAGACAAATAGAAAAACACAGCAAGAGCCCTGGGTGTTATACCCAACTGATAGTGTTCAACACTACATCTGAGACTAATGATGTACTATGTGTTGGCTAATTGAATTTAAATTAAAAAAAAGAAAAACATAGCAAGATTATAGACTTAAACCTAACCATATCGATAATCACACTATACGTAAACGGTCTAAACACCCTAATTTAAAGGCAGAGATGGTCGGATTGGATTAAAAAGCAACACCCAACTATTTGCTGCCTACAAGAAATGCAGTTTAAATACAAAGAAATTCATAGGCTAAAGGTAAAAGGAAGGAAATACACATTCTATGCCAACACTGGTCAAAAGAAAGCTCAAGTGGCTATATTAATATCAAAGTAAATTTCAGAGAAAAAACTATTTCCAGTGATGAAGTAAATCATTTTGTAATGATGAAGGTGCTAGTTCATTAAAAGAACGTAAGAATCCTAAGCACTTTTGAACTTAAAAACAGAGCTTGAAAATACAAGAAGCAAAAACTGTTAGAATAGCAAGGAGAAATAGACAAATCCACAATTATGGTTGGAGATTTCAATGACTCTTTTTCAATATTTGATAGAATAAGTGGACAGAAAATCAACAAGAATACACCAGACTTGAGCAACATTGGGGCACCTCGTGGCTCAGTCTGTTAAGCGTCTGCCTTCAGCTCAGGTCATGATCCCAGCGTCCTGGAATGGAGCCCCACTTAGGGCTCCCTGCTGAGTGGGGAGTCTGCAAAGAAAAAAAAAAAAAAAAGACTTGAGCAACATTATCAACCAACTTGACCTAACTGGCATTTATTGAACATTTCACCCTACAACCAGAAAAGTACACATTCTTTGCAAGTGCACATGGAACATTTATCAGGATAAATCATATTCTTGGCCAGAAAACAAGTATCAATAAGTTTCAAAGGATTCATATAATTCAGAGCATGCTCTCTGGCTACAGTGGAATTAAATGACAAGTCAATAACAGAAAGATAATCTGGAAAATCTCCTGTTATTTGGAAACTAAATACCCTTCTAAATAACTATGGATCAAAGAAGAAGTCAAAGAGGAAAGTAGAAAGTTTTCTGAATTGAAGGAAAATGAATACATTCTGTATGGGAATTTGGGGGTGGGGGGTTGCCATTTGTTATGCACTGAACTGTGTTCCTCCAAAATTCATATGTTGAAGGCTTGACCCCCAAAGTGACTGTATTTGGAGATGGGGCCTTTAGGGAGGTGATCAAGGTTAAACAAGGTCATAAGTGTGGAGCCCTAACCTGACAGGGTGGTGTCCTTCTGAGAAGGGGGAGAAACACCACAGGCCTCTCTCTCCCCACACATGTGGAGGAAAGGCCATGTGAGGACCCAGCAGGTCACTGGTCGCCGGAAAACCAGGAACAGAGCTCTCCTCAGAAACCAACCCTAAAGTCACCTTGATCTCAGTTGTCTAGCCTCCAGAACTGTGAGAAAATTAATTCTGTTTTTAAGCCACCTGGTCTGTGGTATCTTGTTATGACAGTGAGCTGACAAATACACCATTAAAACAGTACCTGGGGGGAAATTTATAACATTAAACGCCTATACTAGAAAAAAAAGAACAATCTCAAATTGATGACCTAAGCATCCACTTTAAGAAACCAAAGAAAGAAGAGCAAATTTAACCCAGAAGAAAGGAAATAATCATGATTAAAGTGGAAATCATCGAAATAGAAAACAGAAAAGAACAATAGATTAAAATCATTAAAACTAAAAGCGGATTTTTGGAGAAGATCAGGGAAATGAATAAACCTGATCAGGAAAAAAAAAAAAAGACACAAATTACCAAACTCAGGAACAAGACAGGTGATATCACCAAAGACTCTGCAATATTAAAAAGATAGTAAGGCAATATTATGAACGACTTTATACCTGCAAATTAGACAATTCAGATGAAATGCACAAATGCCTGATTGACACAAACCATCCGAGTTCTCTAAAAAAAGAAATTGATAGCCTGAATAGCTTCCTCTGTCATCTGTTTATCTACCTATTCTCCATTCATCATCTTTATCGATTAAAGAAATAGCATCGACAGTGAAAGACCTTCCCTCAGAGAAAACCAGTGAATTCTACAAAGAGGAGATGATACTCATTCTACAAAAATTCCTCCAGAAAACTGAAAAAGAGTGAGTATTTCCCAAATTACATGAAACCAGTATGACCTCAATACGAAAACGAAAGGTATTACCCAAAAAAAAAAGAAAGAAAGAAAAGAAGAGAGACCAATATTCCTCCCACACATGGACACTGAAACACAAACACAATTGTAGCAGATAGAGTCCAGCCCCCTGTGGAAGAAGACAGCACCTCATGGCCAGGTGGGGCTCATCCCAGGATACAGGGTTACGTTATTGATGCATGCTACCTCGGAAATGAGTCTCAAAATCATGATGCTGAGGGAGAGGAAGAGGACATAAAATGAGTACACATTCCATGTATGTAAAATGCTAGGAAATTCTACATAATATATAGAACAAAAGCAGATCAATGGTTGCCTGGGGTAGAGGGACCAGGAGAAGGACAAGGAGGATCCCAAACATGAGGAAACTCTGCAGAGCCACATCTGTTTGTTATCTTGATAATGGTGAAGGCTTCCTAGGCATGTGTCGATGTCAAAACTTAGTGAACCCGGGGTGCATGGCTGGCTCAGTCTGTAGAGGCTGAGACTTCTGATCTCAGGGTCATGAGTTCCAGCCCCACCTGGGTGTAGGAATTACTTAAAAAAAAAACAACTCAGTAAATTGTGCACTTTAAATATGTGCAGTTTCTTGTGCATCAGTGGATTAAAACTCAATAAAGCTATTTGTAAACATAAAATGAAGAATCCCACATGAGAACGCTTTCTCCTGTCCAAAACCTGCCTCCCCAGCTATCTGCTCTTGAATGTTGAATCACTGGGCAGGCTGATACTAACAGCCCCCCACCCCAGGATGCCTGCCTTCCACAAGTTCCAAGAGGCTGGGATGGGCCAGGGGGCACCTGGGGCCCAGCTGCAATTTGGTTTAAAAAGCCAGAGTTAAACAAAAAGAAAAAGAAAAAGAAGAAGAAGAAGAAAAAGGAGAAGAAGAAGAAGAAGAAGAAGAAGAAGAAGAAGAAGAAGAAGAAGAAGAAGAAGAAGAAGAAGAAGAAGAAGAAGGAGGAGAAGAATAATTTTTTTAAAAAGAGGGGTTCCTGGGTGGTTAGTCAGTTGAGTGTCAGTCTCCAGCTCAGGTCATGATCTTGGGGTCCTGGGATTGAGCCCCATGTCGGGCTCCCTGCTCAGTGGGGAGTCGGCTTCTCCCTCTGCCTCTGCTCTCCGCCCCCCTCCCCCGCTTGTGCTCACTTGCTCTCTCTCTCAAAATAAATGAATAAAAAAATAAAAATAAGATAAAAATAAATTAAAAGCCTGAGTTACTTGTTTCTAAGAGGCCCTAAGCCTGAGGCTGCCCGTGGTTAGGGCCAAACTCTTTTCTCCTTACGCTTTATACATTTTTCTTCTAGAACTCTCAGTGGCTTTGCCCCTCCTCCCAGAGACAGTGATTTTGGTGTAACTCCTAAAGAACCGCCGCCTGGTTTTTGAAGCTCTTAGCAACTGGGACCAGGGCTCGTCAAACTTGGGTGCCCATCGACATCAGAGCCAGGGAGGTGGGGGGGTGCTGTTGAATAAAAGCTCTGCAGTGGACGCAGGAATTTGTGTTTGAACAAACTCCTCCCCCCCCCCCAAGAGATTCTGTTTGTAAATCCCTCACTTGGGACCTGGGTGACCAAAACAGCGATCACAGCTGTGCCCCTAAGTACAAGTGGAAATAAGCTACTTTTCCCTGAATTCTCCCCCACGTGGAGGCCCAGAGGAGGAGCCAGAGGAGGTCAATGTTCAACAATAAAAGGAAGAATTGCTTCAGTGGAAGCATTTAAGACATGAGTCACGGGCCAGGGGTGCGGAGGGCATGGGAGGAAGATGGGCCTCCAGGCCCCTCAGTGCCCAGCAGGGACCGGACAGCCTCGGCCTGGCCCGACGGAGCCTGCTTTTACCTTTCAGATGGAAGAGAAGGACATCATTCTCCCCGCCTTCCTCGTTTAAATGCTTTTGAGAGGTGGCAGGAGGGAGCTCTAGGCTGGAACATACCCTTTGCCCACCTGTGAAAGCAGAAGAGGGGCAGCCTGGGAGAGACAAGAAGGCAGGAGGATGGAGCCGTCCCCCAGTGGCCGCAGACCGCCAATGGGGGTCTCACCAGGGGGCAGGTGCCCCGGAGATGCTGCAGTGCTGACAGCAGCCGGCCCCCTGCAGCGGAGGTAGGGAGAGTACAGGACACCTCCCCCTGCCCATCCCGCAGACCCGCCTCCTCGGAAAGTGATGCGTCCGCTGTTTGGACCCAACAGCCTGCTGTTGCCTGTTGTACAGGAAGACCTTTGTGTCGCGGAAAGACCTCGGACTTTGCATCTGACGGTCTCGGGCTCAAATTCCAGCATTATCATTTACAGGCTCAAAGGTACCTTTCCTGGGAAGCTAAATAAGCTTACCGTGGGGTCTCTGCCCTACGCCGACCTTCCCAAGGCCCTGGACCTCACTTTGTAATATGCATTCTCTCCCTTCCAAGACCCTCCCTAACTGAAAAGCTTTAGGACCCACAAATCTGGGTCCACCCCTAGGAGGTGCCCAGGTGTACAGCATGGGGATAATAATGACCATCTTGGAGGGTGGTCCCACGGGTTCACCAGAGGGCCTGGGTGCTGGTGCCCGGTGTCATCACCGGAGTGCACTGCATTACCCTTGACCACAAGGACCCGTGCCATTTGGATTTCTCTCTAAAACTTGGGGCTCTGGAGAGAAGATCATGTCACGGGGCTACCTTTGCTAGTACGTCTCAGCAGCTCTGGGAGGCAAAGCATTTCAATATTTAGACACTGCAGTCTCCTGATGGGTGCTGGGATCAGTTTGCGAAGGGAGAAGAATAGAAATCAGCAGATCTATTATTTCACAGATTGTTCCTCCCAGGTAAACATGCCTAATTATATCTGCATAACCAACGAACACTACACCCGCATTGTCCGCAATGCGCTCTATCTCCATGGCGCCCCACGCCCACCGTCACAGAGCGCCGCTGATAATGACGTGGGCCACATGCACTCATGCATCTAACGTGCAACATCATGTGTGATGAACAACAGGACAGAACCAGCTGCGTTCGCTTGGTCGGCTTGCATTCTATTAGCCCCATTTCCATCGATTCCAGTTACTTATTGCTGCCGAACGAATCACCCCAAAACTTAGCAACTGAAGATAACAATAAGCACCTTACAATAAGTATTGTGTTATCAGCTCCCCAGCGCAGTGGGGGCGACTGGGCTCAGCTAGGTGGTTCTCGCTCCCTTGGGGCCTCTCGGGGCGGTTGAGGTCTGGGGCTGGGTTAGAGCTGCCAGAAGCCTCCCTCACTCACGCAGCTGATCCTGTTGGTGCCGCCTGTCGGCTGGGGTCTCAGCTGGGGGTGCTCCTGGTTGGGAAGGCAGGAACTTGTAGAACTCCAGGGAAAACTGTCCCTGGTTTCATTCTGGAGTGGGGCACGGGGTGGGGTGGGGTAAGAGATGAGGCTAAAAAAGCCGGCAGAAGCCAGGTGGCCAAGGGCCTCGGAAGCCCAGCCCGGGGGCTGACTTCATCCTGAAGCTACCTGGTTCCAGTCAGGAAGTGACACGATCAGATTTGGGTTTTTTGGGCCGGGGGGGGGGAGCCTGGGTGGCTCAGTCATTAAGCGTCTGCCTTCGGCCCAGGTCATGATCTCAGGGTCCTGGGATCGAGTCCCATGTCGGGTTCCCTGCTCAGTGGAGAGCCTGCTTCTCCCTCTCGCCTTGCTCATGCTCTCTCTAGCTCTCTGTCTCTCTTGCACGCGCTCACCCTTTCTCTCAAATAAATAAGATCTTAAAAAAAAAAAAAAAGATTTGGGTTTTTGATGGGTGGTTCTGGCTGCCCCTTAAACAGCGTTCCCCTGACCCTCTGGCCTAGACTTGTGTACCTCGCAGTGTGATGGCCTTTAGGAGGACCCTGGAAAGTGACGTAGGGTTTGAGGACAAGGAATTGCAGGATCCAGATATCCAAAGTGTGGTCTAGAAGGGCATGGGGTGTGGGCTCCTGGTGGCCTTGTGCCCCTGGCCCTCCTAGCCAGGCAGCTCTGCTGGAGCTGCCGGGCCTGTGTGGAGCCCTCAAAAGCACAGGGCCCTGAGCATGGGCCCCCAAATGCCCCCCAGGTTTCAGGGATTCCCCTGGATACATTACCACCAGGGGAATCCTTACAAAGTAGGACAATCCAGGGGAATCCTTACAAAGTAGGACAATCTAACCCAGCAACCATTTTCAACATAGCTTTATGTTAAGACTCAATAAAATCCGTCCATGAAATTGACATAATATCCACATAGCCTATAGTTATTTCCTGGTCCCCGACTTTTCAGGGCTCGGGGGCCCCTGAAACCCTAGGTCGCTAACGTTGCAGTGGCCTGGCTGGGACACCAGCTGGGAGGCAGATGCTGTGATCCTGGGGAGGGCGAGCAGCGGGAGCTGAGCCAGCCACACTAGGGTTTCACCAAATGGTGCTCAGAACCCTGCCTGCCTCTACACACTGGTTGCTTTCCTAATCGGTCACAAGCACTTTGCAGAGAACATGAAATCTGTCATCTTCTGTTTGCAGTGCCTGCCTGCTGGTGGGTGGAGACAGGGAGGTGGGGCTGCTGGGGTTCCCACCTGGGCTCCTGGGCGGTGGAGGGCAGGAGGCGTCTCCTGCTCTGGATGCTTCTCCGGACAACTCTGGGCACAGCTCTCTCTTAACTTACAATGCCTTTCCTAGAGGGAAGGCTCCTGATTCCTCCCTCCCCAGGGCTCATCACACAGGGAAAGTCCTTTTGCCTCCTCTTTATCAGCTCCAGAAAACCTCTCTCAGCCCGATTTGTGACTTTGAACTCCTGCCCTGCTTGAGGTTCAGGGCGTGACCTATCTTCTCATAAGCTATACCCCTCCCTTTCACCTTTGGACTCCTCATCAATCCCTCCCCACCTTTCCCCCACCTTATGTGAACTGCCTGGGTCTTCTCCCCCCACTCAGAATTTAGAACCTGACTGCGAAGGATTTCGTACCTGAAAGAAACCGTTCCTGCAATCTCAATTGCAACATGAGCCCACCCACAAGCAATGCTGGGGATGTCCTGTCACCCCACTGCTGGGGCCTCCCCTCCACCAGGGCTCATGCTCCGTCGGGGCACAGCGTTCTCTCTGCTCTGCATTTCCACAGCACGGACTGTCCCTCGGCCTCATCGGCAGGGAGGGGCCTCATGGGCAGTGGGAAAGTGTGGGGTCCCTGATGGGGGCTCATCCTAGTTGTGTGACCTGGACAAGCTGTTAACTCTCTCTGACCCCATGGCCACCAGGCCACCTCGCCTGCTGTTATGGATGAAACTGTGTCTCTCCCCCCACCCCCCAAAAAAAGACATGCTTGAGTCCTGACACCGAGGACCTCAGAACATGACCTTATGTGGAGATAGGGTCTTTACAGAGACGATCAAGTTAAAATGAGGTCATTAGGGTGGGTCCTAATCCAATAGGACTGGTGTCCTCCTAAGAAGGAGAGGCTGGGACACAGACACCCATGGACAGTGGGAAGACACAGAGAGAAGATGGCCATCTGCAAGCCCAGGGAGGAGGACTGGGACAGAACCTCCCGTCGAGGCCCTCAGAAGGAGGCAAGCCTGCCAACACCTTGATTTCAGACCCCTTGGCTCCAGAACTGTGAGCCAACACATTCCTGTTTTTTAAGGACCCCGTTTTGCAGTACTTTGCTACGGCAGCCCCAGGATGCTAATGCACCTGCCCTGTTAACGTCCCAGAAGGAGAGAACCGTGCAGAGGTGCTGTGCACAGTGAGTGCTATCAATCCATTCATGCCAGGAGCAACCATGGAGCACCTACTGCGTGCCAGGGCCTGGGTCTGCAGGACCGACTTCATGAGGTCCTTTATTTGCTCCCTTGATGTGAGTCCCTCTCCCAACCCCCTGTGAGGTGGAGCCCTCTCAGTCCTCACAGCTCCTGGTTCATCATTAAGCAGAGTAAGTACTGAATAAATGCCCATAAAAGTGAACGGATTTGTAATAGCTGCAGGTTATTCAGCATACAAGTCTGTATGTGGGTGTGCTGAGTATTTTATAGTCTTCGGCAACATCCAGAAAAACGAATCATAGTTTAGGTCCAAAATAGCCTCGTTTATTTTGGTGCTATGACAGGCCAGCCTTGTTTTGGGGGGCGTAGGATATTGGGCCCCAAGTGACAGCATCTCCGTTTGCTCTCACGGCCTCACCCCACCTTGCACAGGTGCAGATCATGGCTTTGGAGAGTGTTTCGAAGTGAGGTTACGTTTTCTTGGTGTAGCTGGCTGTAGATAAAAGGCATTTCATGCGATGCTTCGTGCAGAATCTCAATAATTCTAATACCCCTGGAAGTCCATTTTAAAATGGCCTTTTGAGAGCTCTGCTTTATTCTTCAATAAGAAAGAAAGAAAGAAAGGAAGAAAGAAAAAGAAAGAAAGGAAGGAAGGAAGGAAGAGAGAGAGAGAAAGAAAGGAAGAGAGAGAGAGAGAAAGAAAGAAAAAGAAAGAAAAGAAAGAAAGGAAGGAAGGAAGGAAGGAAGGAAGGAAGGAAGGAAGGAAGGAAGGAAGGAAGGAAGGAGGGAAAAAATGGGCAACACATTCAGGGCAAAAGCAGCCCCTGCAGCATGTGGACATCGAGTGACGCAGGGCAGAAGGGTTTTGGGCACGACAAGAATGAGAATGCCAAGCACATAAATTAGAATGCCATCTTTCCCCTGCAAACAGTGAATAATTCTAGATGCCGAGTGTCTCAGGGAAGATCTGCTGGGCATATGGCCCCTCTTTCCCTTCATGCCACTTTTCTTTGCTCCTCCAGGGTGCAAGGAAACCAGCGTGAGTCAGCAGCTGGCCACAGCGCGCCGACACATGAGAAATAAGTGAGGACATGTTTTCAAGTTCCTGGGGAATGCGCCACCATGCTCAATCCAAAACACATTTACTGAGTGGCTAAAATATGCCAGGCCCCATGGGAATACGGGAAGGGCCCTTCATGCAAGGAGCACATGACAGCCCAGTTCCACAATCACTTATTGAGTGACTTCTGCATACCAAGCGCGGTAGGGTCGGGCAGTGGGGAGACCAAGAGGAATGTGCTGTGATTCCTGCCCCTAACAGAGTTACAGATTCATGAGGGAGAGAGATTCATAGAGTCACATCTTATTTTTCCTTCTGCAGCACTGTCTAAAGGAGGCACAAGTAATTATACCCATATTACAGATGTGGCCTCTGTGACCTAGAGGTCCAGCCCGTGGGGGGGGGTAGGCAGTAAGAGAGGTGGCGTGCGGACCTAGCCTGGCTCTGCGCACTGGGCTGACGTGGCGGCCCCAGCAGACGAGACGAGAGGCGAGAAATCCCAGGCAAGAGATGAGGGGTGGACTGGTAAGGGGCCCACGAGAGTGCCGGAGAGGGCGGAAACCGCAGAGCAGGGAGTGACTCCCAGGGGAGAAGGGGAGAGGCGGCGGGGATGGGGTAGACTTTGAGCTGAGTTTGAAGACCAAGGAGGATTTCAACAGGTCAGGAGGCCGGGGAAGCCCAGGGCAGGGGGAGGCCGGAGCAGACCACGGGGGTGGGGGTGGGGTGTGCTGGGGGAGCTGGGGGGGGATGTGTGTGGATGGAGCACGGGCAGGGGCAGAGCTCACAGGGCCCTGCTGGCAGGCCGCAGGGTTACATTTGTCCTGCGGGTGCCATCGGAGACTCTGAAGAGGGATGTGATCCGATCCAGCCTGTGTCAGGGGCAGGTCAGTGACAAGGGCGGGCAGAATTGATCAGGTGAGAAATCAATGGACGTCCAGGGGCCAAAGACTCCTGATACTCCAACTCTCTCTTATGGGGAGCAGATGACCAAACTAGGACGCTGACCGAGGAGACTGGGGCCAGGCCCCACAGGCCAGAACAAGGGCAGACGTTCCAGCCAAGGCGGCCAGTGGTGGAAAGATCTGGAGAGACAAGGCTCTCAGTGGCCACCAACATCTAGTCTGGGCATCCAGGTCCACCAGTCCGAAGATGCAAACAGGAGACCCTGGCAGAGTCAGAAGATGGCAGAGCTGCAGGACGACCCTGGGCAAGACCCCACATGGCACTGGGGGGTCTTTGCCTCGGCAACGTGGTGGTAGGTGGTGTGAGCAGCACATGCGGTCTCAGGGAGCAGCCCTCGCCGGAGTTCAACAGAGAGAGAGAATAAGGACTTGGAGGAGGAAGGGAATGAAGAAGGGATGAAGAAGGTAGCTCTGATCATGGTAGTGGGGCAGGAGATTAGGCAGAAAAAGCCGTCTCCTGGGTAGGAGGGTCCACGGAGAGAGCCACAGGAGCGAGTCACGGGTGCCACGGCTCGTCACAGAACAATGTTAGGGACATTCAGCTGTGAAACTGCAGGTTTAGCATGATCGTGTTTGTGCCAGGGGAAAAAATACACATATATGCACCAGAAAAAAACTGGAAACGTACGCACAAAACGTGGACAGCGGTCTTTAGAAGATGGGGCTATGAAAATTGTGAACTCTTCTTTCTCTCGTTTACCTGTGCCTGCCAAAATCTGTGCAGTTTGTACTTTTCTTTTGGCGTGAGTTAGATTTTGAAAAAAGAAGAGGCACGCAGCTGTAACCAGGCCTTCCCCATCACGTCGAAGCCAATTCAAGAGGCAGTCTGTAAAATGCTTACAGTATTACCGTGCTGGTCAGTGTCGCCTCAGGAGCAGAAGGAGCCTGAAAATAATGAGGACGTGAAATTAGCCAGTCAGTACCAGCAGCAATTTGTGATGGAAAAAAATAGCCCAAGTCAACTTTATGTCCAGCCACGATCGCTGTGAAAGCTACCAACTAGCATTCCAGCTTCTTCCACCCACCCATGTACACATCAGCCCTGTTCTTCAGCCAGAGCGACCCCTTTCATCGTCTAAGTCAGACTGCATTGCCGATGTCAGTTTATGCCTCGGGGCCTTTGCACTGGTTGGTCCTTAGGCTGCAGTGCTCTTTCCTGGTATCTGACATGGCTGACTCCCTCCTCTGATCTCGGTTCAAACTCTACCTTCTCAGAGAAGCCTCCCCTGATCATTGTAGGTAAAGTAGCCACCATCCCCCAGCAGACACCCTATCGAGTCTAACCTCACACTGTCCACAGAATTTTCTGTGATGATGGGAATGTTCCATATCTAACACTGTCCCATCAGTAGCCACTAGACACTGGCTACTGGACCACTAGAAATACGGCTCTCATGACTTTTAAATTTTGTTTCATTTTGATGAATTTAAACCTAACTGTCCACATGGAGAGGGGCTGCTGTATTGGACAGCATGCACTAACCCACTACCCGTCTTGTTTTGTTTCTGCTTTTCTGGTAGCATGTCCGAGTCTGAAATGATCTCACTCGTGTGTTTGCTTACAAATTCATTGTCTGTCTTCCCCGTTAGAACGTAAGTTCTGTGAGGGAAAGGGCTTGTCTGTCTTCTTCACCGCTATAATCCAACCCCAGATACGCAAGGTAGCGCAGCAAATGACGAGCAAATAATAAGAGAGAAGGCAGACTTTTAAGTTATTGCCTTTATTTTGATGGTTTGGCTCGATCTTGTACCATATAACTATTGCCAAAAGTGCTGTATAACAAAAACACCAAAAAACGCAGTGACTTAAACACTCTTTCCTCTCCCAGATCTGTGGGTTACGGAACGGTCAGCTGATCCAGGCTGGGTTTGGTGGAGATCACTCTCGCATCCGTGGCTGCCTAGGGCTGGCTAATGTACACTGAATTGGTAGGGATGGCGCTGCTCCAAAAAGCACCCTCCTCCAAGGACCAGCGGCTGGCCTGGGCACACTCTTCCCATGACCCTGGCAGACGCACCCGGAGCAAAGAGAAGCATGCAAGGCCTGTTGAAGCCGAGGCCTGGGAACGGAAACACCTTCACTTCTGCCCCATCCTACCGGCCGATGCCAATCTGTGCTGGACCCAAAGGGACGCACGCTCTGCCCACAGTGGGAGCTCCCTGAAAAAGCACATGGTGAAATGTGTGGACCCTGAGAGATGCGAAGACCGGGAGCCATTAACGCCATCTCCCTGTGTTACTGTTGTAGCGGCCCGGGCTGCTCACGACCCTGAGATCAAGACCTGAGCCGAGATGGAGTGGGACAATAACTGACTGAGCCATCCCGGTGCCCCCAGTTTTTATTTAAGATCGAGAGAGCTAATGCATGGAAAGACTGTCTACACGGTCATATTTCTATCTCAGCGTGAATGAGTTGCACACTCTTCTCAGAGATCAGGTTTGCATTAGGGCCATGTAGGCAGGAAAGGAAGGCACAAAGGGACATTAGGGTCACCCAAAAAAAACTTGCTCTTGCTTCAAAATGTTGACTCAGACCAGCATCCGGAGTCATCATTAAAAGCTGAGGGCATTACTGTCTCCAGAAGCGTTACCTAGAGAAAGACACAACAACCTCAAACAAATCAAAGGCAACACCAGACAACAAAAATTAGGAATATTCAATTTTAAAATGGAAGGAGGAGCTGTACTTTTTAAAGACGTCAATATCAAGGGGCACCTGGGTGGTCCAGTCAGTTAAGTGTCTGACTCTTGATCTCAGCTCAGGTCTTAATCTCTGGGTAGTGAGTTCAAGCCCTGTGTTGGACTCCACGCTGGGCATGGAGCCTGCTTAAAAAAAATTAATTAAAGTTTTTAGAAAATAAAAAATAAATTAAAATGTCAATATCAATAAAGACAAAGAAAGGCTGTAGAAAAATTCCAGATTGAAGGAGGCTAAAGAGACTTGGGTATTCAATGTAACACCTGACCCTGGGTTGGATTCTACACGAGAGGAAAACAGTGTGGTGGGAAGTCTACCTCAGTCAACTGACAAAACGAAAATATCAACATAAATTCATTCATTACACTTATGAAAGAGAATGTCCCTATTCTTAGGAAATACGAAGGCAAGTATTTGGGGAGAAAGGGCCATAATACAAGTGGTTTATTCTCAAATGGATCAGAAAAAAAGACGATGGTAGACAGACAGACAAAGCAAATGGGGGAAAACATTAAAAATAGGTGAATCTGAGTAAAGGGTATATGAGTGTTCTCTACACTGATTTTATTTTTGTAGCTTTTTGTAAATTGGAAGGAATTTCCAAATATATATTTAAGAGAAAAAAAGCTGATGAGATGGTTACAGAATAGACGGAATAAAATACAGCTAGCTTTTAGTATTTGTATCTTGTTTCCAGTGCAAGTCACCGGTGGGCACACACACACAGTGGGCTGATCGTACTGACATCATCACAGGTTCTTTAAGCAACTACCAACCACATGTCAGACGTGTTCACATGTCACAGAAGCCTGACAACAGCCTGGAGGGGTGGCTGCAATGATTTCCACTTGCATGAGAGCAGGAGGCCCACTTTGGTGTAAACCCCTGTCCTGGAATGGTTCAGATGTGTTCCCACAGACTCATGCCCATGGCCAAAGGAAAGTCACAATCAGAAACTCTTCTTCCCTAAAATCTTCGTGAGACCCCAGGAGCTCCAGGCCGAGGGGCGGCCCTGCTTGGAGAGCGGGAGGCCGATCAATGCCAAGAGAGGGTCCTTACCATGTCGGGGAGGGTGCGGGGCTTCGGGGCCCCACTGGCATCCCACGCCTGGGTGTGCACACGCTATGACTCACAGTGCCCCTGTAGGCCATGGCAGCCTGGAAATGCCCTCCCCTGTGCCTCCTAGAAGGCCCAGAGTGGAGAGAGGGAAAGCATGTGCAGGTACCAAGTGGTACAGAGAGGACAGGAACAACAGCGCCCCTGCCACCACCCTGGCTTCTAATTCATACCCAGCACAGGACTAGGACATGACTCGGGTGGCCCCGTGCAAAACGGGCATGTGGGGCCCCATGCCCAAAAATATTAATAATTTCCAGATGATAATGTCTGAACATCAAACAAACATGGGGCCTTCTGCACGTGGCCCGGGGTGACCACACAGGTCACAGACCCATGAAGCCAGTTCTGACCAGACCTCGTGCTGGGAACTTTATATAAGTTTTTTCTCATCTCTTTACAAAGATCTTCAAAGGGGCATTTTAAAAAATTTTTATTTTAGGGGTGCCTGGGTGGCTCAGTTGGTTAAGTAACTGCCTTCGGCTCAGGTCATGATCCTAGAGTCCTAGGATCGAGTCCCGCATCGGGCTGCCTGCTCAGTGGGGAGTCTGCTTCTCCCTCTGCCCCTCCCCCCTCTCATGTGCTCTCTCTCTCTCTCTCAAACAAATAAATAAAATCTTCAAAAAATAAATAAATAAATTTTATTTTAATTCCAGTTAGTTGACATAGTGTTACATTAGTTTCAGGTGTACAATATAGTGATTCAGCACTTCCATACACGACCCAGTGCTCATCACGACAAGTGCTCTCCTTAATCCCCATCACCTGTTTCCCCCGTCCCCCCCACCCTTCAAGGAGGCATTTGTTTTTTTTTGTTTTTTTTTTTTTTTTAAAGATTTTATTTATTTATTCATTAGAGACAGAGAGAGAGAAGCAGAGGGAGAAGCAGGCTCCCAAGGAGCAGGGAGCCCGATGCGGGACTCGATCCCAGGACCCTGAGATCATGACCTGAGCCGAAGGCAGACGCTTAACCATCTGAGCCACCCAGGCGCCCTCAAGGAGGCATTTGTAATCTCCACTGAGTTGATGAGGAAGCTGAGCCCCACGGTGGTTAAGTGAACAAGACATAGCTAGTAGGGCTCAGTAAAGAATGAATGAATGAAGCAGATGGCTCTGACTTCAAAGCTAGTGCTGTTTTGGCACACCACAGGTTCACTGAGGAACCCCCTTGAGGACTCTAGGAGCTTCTTGGGCCGAGTTAGCGGAATCCTGGGTCTGTTTTTTCTGACCTGGCTTTGTACGCAGATTATCACATCTCTAAGAGACCCCAGAAACTCAGCCCTGCAAACTTGCACAAGATGTGCAAACAGCAAGTGGCAAGACTCAGGATCCTCTGTACCAATTCTCTGTCGTTCCCATGAATTCACAGCTGCCAGGGCCTGTAGACCTTCCTACCTAGGAACTTGCCATATGAAAGACCCCTCTGTCGTTAGTCCTAGATGCGTCTACTGTGAGTCAGAACTCATGGTTCTATAAGCCTGCTGCACATTCTACATCTTATTACACACCTGAAATGGTGGCAACTCTTCTTTATCTTCTGAGTAAATCTGATATCTAGAAAAGCCAAAAGTCATTGTATGCCAAATTAAGTTGAGAATATTTTTGAGGCTTGCTTGTGTTTTCCTGTTTAAGAAGAAAATATATATAGCAATAAAGTAATGACTTCAGAGTTTACTCTTCCAAAAACATGTTCTAACAATCTTCTGAAGAAAGTGCATGGTTATAAAAGGTACATAATCTTTGAAAGTGAAGGACTAGTCCTCTGGAGGGGAAATTTGTTGCAAAAGTTAAAACATTCATTCTAAAAAGACAGTCTCATTGAGTCAATAACCAAAAACCTCTCAACAAAGGAAAGCCCCAGGACCAGATGTCTTCACTGGCAAACCCTACAAACATTTAAAGAAGAATTAACACCAGTCCTCGAACTCTTCCAAAAAAACTGAAGAGGAAAGAACACTTCCCAACTCATCCTATGAAACTAGCATGATACCAAAGCCTGACAAATTCACTATAATAAAGAAAATTATAGACCAATATCCCTGATGAATATCAATGCAACAATTTTCAACAAAATACTAGCAAAAAGATTTCAGCAGTACATTAAAGAGACTATACACCATGACCCATTGGAATCTATTTCTGGAATGCAAAGCTGGTTCAATGTATAAAAATCAATTGATTTAATACACCACTTAACAGAATATAGAAGAAAAAAAGCACATGATCATCTCAATTGATACAGAAAAAGCATTTGACAAAATTTAATACTCCTTGATAAAAACACTCAATAAACTAAGAATAGAAGGAAACTACTTCAATATACTATTGGCTGTATATAAAAAGCCAATATTTCACTTCATACTCAATGGTGAACTGAAAGTTTCCCCTCTAAGATCAGGAAGAAGACAAGAATGATGGCTTTTGCCACTTCTATTCAACACAGCACTTGTTCCAATCAGAACAACTAAGCAAGAAAAAGAAAACAAGGGCATCCAAATTGGAAAGGAAAAAGTAAAATTATCTCTGCAGACAACATGATCTTATATGTAGAAAACCCTAACGATTCCATTTTTTTAAACCATTAAAACTAATCAGTGAGGGGGCACCTGGGTGGCTCAGTCGTTAAGCATCTGCCTTCGGCTCAGGTCATGATCCCAGAGTCCTGGGATCGAGCCCCACATCGGGCTCTCTGCTCAGCGGGAAGCCTGCTCTCCCTCTTCCTGCTTGTGTTCCCTCTCACTCTCTCTCTCTCTGTCAAATAAATAAATAAAATCTTAAAAAAAAACTAATCAATGAATTCAGCAAAGTTGCAGGATACAAAAATCAACATATAAAAATCAGTTGTGTTTACATGGACTAAAATCAAACAATCCATAGAAGAAAATTAAGAGAACAATTCCATTTACAAGAGCATCAAGAAGAATAAAATACTTCAGAGTAAACTTAACCAAGGAGGTAAAAGATTTATACACTAGAAACTGCAAAACATTGCTGAAAGAAATGAAAGGCAACACAAATAAATTGAAAGACATCCTGTGTTCATAGATTGGGAAGCTTAATGTTCTTAGGATATCAAAACTACCCAAAGCAATATACAGATTTAATGCAATCCCTATCAGAATCCCAATGGAATTTTTTGAAGAAATAGAAAAATTCATCTTAAAATTCATGTGGAAGCTCAAGAGATCCTGAATAGCCGAAGTGATCTTGAAAAAAGAAGAACAAAGTTGGAGACCTCACACTTCCTGGTTCCAAAACATTATGCAAAGCTGCAGGAATCAAAACAGCAGGCTGGCATAAAGACAGGCATAAAGGACAGTGGAATAGAATAAAAAGCCCTGAAATAAACCCTCACATAGACAGTCAAATGGTCTTCAACAAGCGTGCCAAGACCATTCATGGGGAAAGGACAGTCTCTACAAGAAATGGTCTTGGGAAAACTGGATACCCACATGCAAAAGAATGAAATTGGACCCTTATCTTACACCACATATGAGAACTAACTCAAAATGGATCAAAGATCTAAACATGAGTTAAAGCTATAAAACTCTCAGGAAAAAAAAAACATAGAAGAAAATCTTCCTGACATTGGAATTGTCAATGATTCCTTGGACATAGCACCAAAAACACAGGCAACAAAAGAAAAAAAATGGATGACAGCAAAATTTAAAACTTCCATGCATCAAAGAACACAATCAACAGAGTAGAAAGGCAACCTACAGAATGGGAGAAAATATTTGTGAATCATTTTGGGGTTCACATCCAGAATATGTAAGGAACTCCTACAATTCAACACAAAAAAATATCAAACAACCCAATTTAAAAATGGACATAGGACTTGACTAGATATTTCTCCAAGGAAGGTATAAAAATAGCCAAGAAGCATATAAAAAGACGCTCCATATCACTAATAATTAGAGAAATGCAAATCAAAACCACAATGAGATTATCACCTCCTACCACTTAGGTTGACTACTATCAAAAAAGAAAAAAAAAAAAAACAAGTGTTGATGAGGATTTAGAGAAATTGGAATCCTTGTGTGCTATTGATGGGAATGTAAAATGGTGCAGCCACTATGGTGAATAGCATGATGGTTACGTAAAAAATTAAAAATCGAATCACCGTATGACCCAGCAACTCTGCTTCTCGCTGTATACCAATGAACTGAAAGCAGGATCTCAAAGAGATATTTGCAAACCCATGTTCACAGCAACATTATCTACAGCAGTGAAGACGTGAAAGCAACCCAAGTGTTCATCAAAGGATGAGGGATAAATAAAAATGTGGTCTATCCACACGATGGAATATTATTCAGCCTTAAAAAGGAAGAAATTCTATCACATGCTACAATGTGGATGAACCTTGAGGATATTATGCCAAGTGAAATAAGCCAGACGCAGAAGGACAAATACTGTATGATTCCACTTATACAAGGTACTTAGAGTTGTCACATCCATAGAGTCGGAAAGTAGAAGGGTGGGTTCCAGGGCTGGGTGAAGCCGGGAATGAGGGATTGTTTCAGTTTTGCAAGATGAAAAAAAAAACTGGATGTGACTATGTGAATATATTTAACAGCCCTCAACTGTACATTTTAATGGTTAGCATGGTAAATTTTAAATTATGTGTACTTTACCACAATTCAGAATTACTTTCAGAAAGGTTGTCTTACCACCGTTCAGCTCTAAAACCGATGGCGGTTCATGCTGTTGTCCCAGGATAGGGTCATTACCTGGAATTCTGCTCATGACAGCAGACCGTTGCTCTCATCTTTCTTTTTTTTTTAATTTTATTTATTTGAGAGGGAGTGCATACAAGCAGGGGGAGGAGCAGAAGAAGAGGGAGCAGACTCCCCGCTGAGCAGGGAGCCCGATGCGGGTCTCTATCCCAGGACCCTGGGATCGTGACCTGAGCCAAAGGCAGACGCCTAACTGACTGAGCCACCCAGGTGCCCCTCTCACCTTTCTAAGACACAGCTGAGCTTTTCTTTTTCTCCAGGTTTTCTGTGAAGGACAGAAAGATGATGGTGTGTGTGTGTGTGTGTGTGTGTGTGTGTGGTGTGTGTGTGTGTGTGTGTGTGTGTTTTGCATTCAGCAAACTGTAGAGTTCCATCCAGATGGACAATTTCTTCTTAAGTGAAACAGTTCTGGCTTTCACACCCATTACCTTCTGAGGCACTCACAGTAACCACAAAGGGGAAAGGGTGGATTGTATCATATCCGTTTTACGTGGGTTTCGACCAGAGTTTCTCCACCTTGGCACTGTTGACATTTGGGGCGGGAGGATTCTTTGTTGTGAGGGCTTCCCTGTGCACTGTAAGATGTTTAGCAGCATCCCTGGCTTCTAACCACTAGAGGCTAGTAGCACCCCTCCACCCAGTTGTGACAACCAAAAATATGTCTAGACATTGTCAGGTGTCCCCTGGGGAACAAAATCACCCCTGTTTAAGAACCATCGGTTTAGAGGGTTTGAGTGAGGCGTGGGAATGGGGACAGCTCCCAGACTGTCAGCCCCAGCATGCTTTGCTGTCTCCCGTTTGCTTGAGCCCTGCATGCCTCTTTACAGAGACCTTTCATTAATTTATTTCCACTTAGACCTTCCTGACTGAGCCATGTTTCCTGCCTGTTCGAACCAATAACCCAAAACTTAGGACAAGAACTCAAACTGAGCACACTGTGCCTACTTAGCAACAACTTGCCTTCCAGCAGGCTTCCTGCCGCCTGCCAGCCTCTGAACGTGCCCTCCTCTCTCCAAAACCTCCTAATCCGCGTCTCTAATGCTCTTAGGGTATTCTTCTCTCTCCATCTTGGGTTATTTCTGTCCTGTCTTTTTGCTTCCATTGGACTTGGGGTTTGGGGAGGGAAAAAGAAAGGGACTGTATTTCACCCCATTTACATGAAAATGAAATTATATTTTGGGTTGTTTCCCTTTTAATACTTGGATATGAAATATATTGAAATATTATTTAGAACATTTTTTAGGACTTTCATAGATGGTTTTAGAACAACCTATGAAACTTTAAGTTTTCAGAACCTTCCTAGATTGCTCACCTTTTAGTTTCTTAGGGGAAGGAGGACTCCAGGCATGGTGCTGCAGGACTGGGAGGGGTTTAGTCCTAGCTAATGGGATCAACTGGCTCATGGCATTTGTCAAAGCTCTTCAAGAGCCAAGCAAGAGGTTTTTCTTCATCTAACAGAGCTCTCTGGGCGCCTGTGGACCTTCAGGTGGTGATTTTGAGAGTGTGCTTGGGTCCTTGTAACTGAATAGCACCACTCATCAAACCATTGTCCACTTGGTGGCAGGTAAACTTGCTGCTGTGGTCGGCACTCTACACGGGTATTTCATTTCAATGCAAGCTGACTTAAATTTACTCTCTATGCCTCCACGCCAAATCTGCAGGCAAACGTGTAGTGCATGAATAAATAGATCCAACTTCGATAAGAAATTAGTTAATGACATTTCAGTGGAAATGAGGTGAGGAAAGAGGAGGAGGGTAGGTGAGTTGAACTTCTACAGTGGGGAAGGCGTCAGCGGTAGCCTTGAAGAAGTTATCGTCCAGTCCTGACTATGGGCAGCCCCCACGAGCACAAGTGAGGAGTCGGGGCTGGGGGCCTGCTGGGGCTGGTGACATGGACCCAGTAGGGGGAGGGGTTGCCAGCACACCCCAAGCTCTGGGGGGGAGACAACAGCCAAAGAGAGGCAGCAGGAGGACAGAGAACAACAGTCTGAGAAGTTGGGCCAAACTACAGAAGCAGCGGAAGCTGCCAACAAACAGTGGACCCTGGGAAACGCAGAAGGCCGAAGATGGGAACGGTACCCCAGGAAACAGCCGAAAATCCAAGTATGCGAACTCACTTTAATGCTCAGACAGCCTGGCGGGGCAGGAAGGAAATGAAGAAACATAAGCCGCAAGAGCTGGTGTCCAGCGAGCCAAGAGAAGGGGCTTTCTGGGTCAAGGAGACCAGAACTGCAGCCTGGCAGACAGGGCCAGGTTGGGATGGGCCTCAGAGAAGAACACGAGGGCAGGGCCACTGTGTCATAGGCATCCTTGAAGATAAGCCAGTGGAAAGAGCTTCTAATGGCAGATGCAGGAAGGGGCAGCTCGGCTGATTCTGGACCAAGGGTCTTCTTCTCTCTGCCCTGCTTTTATGCACCTCGTCTGCTCCCCAGAATGGAGAAGCAAGTCTCTGCAGGTCTGTGGCTGGTGGCTGCAGTGCAGTCAGAAACCTAGATCCTCTGGGGACCTCTCTGCTCCTCCAGAGAGACCCCAGGGGCATAAATGAAGCAATCCACAATACAGAGAAGCATTTCACCATCTCAGAAAAGTGTCCCAGAAAGGTGGATCTGAAGGAAAAAGGTTTTTCTGCAATATGGGCAGTAACTTTATGAACACAGAATACAGGGTATCTCAGAAGAGATAACCCCAGGCGCGCGCACACACACACCCATCCATGCACACACATGAGTATGAACACAATCTCTATGTCTCTGTATCTCACTGAGAGCTTATTTTCAATCCCTTTTTTCAAAAGAAGGAGCTCCCTCTATCAGCCAGGACACTGCACCATACCTAGGGTCCTCCGTGAATCTTCCGTAACTCACTGCTGGCCAGTATTGGCTATGGGATGGCCCTCGCTAACGTGGGCAATCGAAAGCCAGTTCAAGGGCCAGGGAGGAGCACGTGTCAGGCAATGATGCTGACCCCAGTGCCTCTGGTTACTATGACCTCAAGGTCACTAGGCAGTTTTCCTAGTGTCTCACCCCTATGCTTTCTGTCAAATTCAAAGTGACCTGATAAATACCTAACCTGACGATACATCGACACTCTATCCTGAATGTCAGATCTGCATTTCCATTGGCCAAGTATCGGCATGCTGCAGACGCAGCTCAAACTCAAGGTGCCCCCAAACTGAAATCGTGTTCCCTGGAAAATTTGCTCTGCTGTGTCCCTCTTCTGTCACTGTGTTCCCTGAGCTACACACGTTGGCATTAGCCTTTAGACTAAGCAATTAGACTGAGCAAGTCTACCTCCTCGGTATTTGTGACCCTTCCTCCTGCTGCTGCCATAGAGACACCTCCCCGGCGCACACCTGGGCCATAACTCCATCCCTGTTGCTCTCCTGACCTCCTACCTTTACCCCACCCCCAACATTCCTGCCACAGATGTCTTCCACGTGCACATGTGTGTCACTCCCCAGTTTAATATCCTTCAGGGACCCCGAATCACATTCAAAAAGAAGTCTAATTCCTTGGCAAGGCCAGCCAGAGTCTGAATCGGGAGCCTCTGACCCTTCGCTCTCATCTCTAGCCATAACAAAATACTCCTGTGTAGGGCTTTTGTGCGCTTCTGAGCCAGACCCTCTCACCCCAGTCCCCGTGGACTTGTTGAATGTCATATCCTTCTGATTGCTGGCTTTCTTCTGTTTCCACCTCAAGGATGTGTAGCGTTAGTGGACAAAGGCAGCGCCTTGTCCACAGTGGAATCCCTTGCCCTGTGCCTTGCACACAGTGGGCATCAGACAAAAGTCCGTTGAGTGAATGATCTGCAACAACACTGCATCAGGGGCTATGGTAACAAGGATATCAGCGGCATAGACTTGTCTCAGGAAAGTCCCTCTATCCCTTTAGAGCTTCATGGTCATAACGTCACAGTTCCAGAACGACTCCTTTTTGATATGGATGTATACTGGGTTTGTTAAATTGATAGCATATATTTTATTTTAAAAATGAAACGTAATTAATGGGGGGAGGGCATTGTTCTACCCCCCCTTATTCTTAACTATTTGTTTCGGATAAACTATTAACCCACTTAAAACCGTTTCTTCTGCACAAATAGCTGTTGGAGGCTGTGCGGTCTACCTGCTGATACCCGTCTGAAGGCGTGCATTCAGACACCTGCAGGCAGAACTTTCAGGACCTCCCACGACAATCCTCACTTTAGATCTTTTTCTCTTCTTCTTTCAGCTTTCCCGTCGCAGAGCAGAACAGAATAACCGAAAATGCTTTGCCTCGCAACTTTCAGGAGCGAAAACCGGGTGCCCAAGAGAAGGCAAGGATTTCTAAGCGCCCGCTCAAGATCCAGCCCCGCCGTCATCACGGCTGAGGCACCAACGCTGGTCACACGTGAAACCCGTCCACGCCCCCAGTCTACCACCTAACGCACCTCTGCAGTCTGCATGCCCGTCATTAATGGTCTCCCATAGTTTCCGCCATCAGACAGACTGCGGAAGTAGCGGATCAAAAAGTTACCTTTCTTCCCTTGGAAAACTCATTTCCCCACAGCTGTTAGGGAGGTGAAAGAACACGTGACCCCCTGGTCACAATGCAGAGGTTTCCTCACGTGGTTTACGATCAAGCCAAATGGAAGAATAAAATAAAATCCCATTGGCGCAGCTGCAGCGCGACCCGCGGGGCGGGGCCTCGGGGGGCGGGGCCAAATGCGGGGACCTCGGGGGCGGGGCCTCCGGCCGTGGCCGGAGCCCAGTGGGGCCCGGCGAAACCGCCGCTCGCGCGGCCCCGGGCCTCCTCAGCCGGTCCTCTGCGCCGGTGCGCGGGCGCCTTTGGCCCTGGCGAGCGCCGCCGCCGGCGAGGGGGCGAGGCCGGGAGGCTGCGGGTCGCGCTGAGCCCACGTCCCGCCAGCTGCAGAAGTTGTTGCTATCCCTTTCAGACGTGCCTTTTCCACGCCTGACTTGTCCCCTGCTCTCTCCGTCCCGCACCTGCGCCGCGTGTGCCGGCCAACAGCGTCATTGCAACCCCACGCCGCCTTCCGAGACTGGGCTCGGCTCTCCCTGCCGGCCCCTCGCAGCCGCTCCCGGGACCGCTGAGGAGGCCCGGGGAGCCAGAGCTCTGCGTGGGAGGGAGGTGGGCCCGGGGCCGCGCGCAGGGGCGGGGCCGCGGCGGAGAGCGTTAGGGCACGTGAGGGCGCTTCGGCCAATGGCAGGGCGCCTGGAAGCCAGCGGGGCGGGGCCGGGGCGAGGGCGGGGCGGAGCCGGCGGGGCGGGGCGGGCCGGGGGCCTGGGGGAGGGGCGGGGAGGGGCGGGCCGGGGGCCTGGGGGAGGGGCGGGGCGGGCCGGGCCGGGGGAGGGGCGGAGAGACGCCGCCGCCGCTGCCGCCGCCGCCGCCGCCGCTGCCGCGGCTGCCGCAGCCTGTGGGAGCCTGGAAAAGGGGAAGTGCGAGCGAGCGAGCGACTCAGTCCCGGGCGGCGGCGGCGGCGGCGGCGGCGGCCGGGGTCGCGACGGCCGGGGCGGGGGCGCTGCTGCTGCTGCGGGGGGCAGGCGGTGGCGGTCCGCACCAGCCATGCCGAATAAAAACAAGAAGGAGAAAGTGAGTCCGGGCCCGGGCCGCCGGACGGGCAGGGGCGGGGAGGGGAAGGGGCAGGGGCCGCGCGGAGGGCGGGCGGGGAACTGCTCGGGAGCGGGGTGCGGCGGGCTCCGGGGTCCCGAGGGCGCAGGAGCGCCGGGTAGGGGCGCCGGGGCCCAGGCCGGGCTGGGGTCCGGACGGCCCGGGCCGGCGTGCGGGGGCGCGGCCGCGGTGGGGGCGGCGTGGGCGCCCGCCCCAGGGCAGCGCGCGCGGTGGGCGTGAGGGGGCAGGTGCGGTCGCGGAGGTAGTTGACCCAGCCTCGCAGAAGCCTGGGCACGGGCTTGAGGGGTGGGGGGCTGCAGGCGCCTGGAGGGACCCCGGCCGGGGGAAGGGGAGCGAATGGACCCCGCTTCACGCTGGTGAAGAATTGTCAGTTCTCCTGGGGGACGCTCTGGGGCTCTGAAATACTATTATCATCCTGGGTGGCGGCGGTGATGGCTGTGAGTGTGCTGCGTTGCATTTGGGGGGGGGGGGAGCGGTACGTTTCTGCTCCAGGTGGAGCTCCGTAGCATCTCAGAATCACCCCAGAAATCCCGGCTCGCGGGGTTGACGGTGGGAGGCCAGAAAGGGATGCGATGTGGATCCATCAGAACGCCGAGAGTACCGTGAATGTGGGTTTATCTGTTTCTGCTTGAAGTTTTCAACGCCAAATACAGATCAAGAAAACAAGGAGGATCTGAATTTGGGGGTAGGGGTGTCGCCTCGCAGTGTTGTATCTCTAAATAACGTGAGGCAGAATTTCTTGGTGATACTGATTAAAATTATCAGAAGTTCTAGTTAAATTGTGTAAATCCGTTTTAAAACTGCATTTTGGTTTATCTGATGTTTAGCAGTCTAAAAATTGAGAAGCCTAATTGATTTGCTTGATGTTTCCCAGGAATCACCAAAAGCAGGGAAAAGTGGAAAAAGTTCAAAAGAAGGACAAGACATAATAGAATCAGAGGTAACTGCTCCCATATATTCCCTTTCCGTTTTTTTTTTTCATGAACACCTTTTAACTAAGGGCAGAAAAACAGCGTGGTGAAAACCAGGCTCTTCTAGAATGTTTCCCTGCATGATATTTTCTCCTAGTCTCCTTCACAACCTGAAATTTTAGTTCTTTAGGTTTTTATTATTTCAGTCTGGGAAAATACAGATGTGTTTATGGAAGTTGTGTCTGTGCAGCTGGTAATTTTAAGTTCATAACCACCCCCCCCCCCATCTCAAATCTAGCCGCCCTCCTGCAGAGACTGGTTTCACCCCAGTTGTTCATGCTCCTTCTACCTTTCAGATCCTCCCCTTCCTTCCTTGGCAAGCCAGCGGCCAGGTCAGGTCCCTCCCTCTCAGTGGCTCCTCCTTCTATCACCTCTGCTTGCCTGGTGCCGTCTTTGCTGGTTGGGTCTCACACTAGCTCCTTTGCTGATGTCTGATTCCCACAGCCTCTTTCCCCAGGGGTGTTGGTACCTCTCGGTTTAGCTAGTTTGGGTATTTTTATACAGTCTTCTATCATCGTTCACTTGTTTTTTCTCTCTGCGTTGGCCAGTTCTGACGACTTTTGCTTCTCAATTTTGGGCTCTTGAAGAACAGCCGGAAGGCTCCGTGAGGACAGGGTCCACCTGGTGGGGTTGATGGCGTTCCTTGGCACGGTTGTGCTTTGAGAATGTTTGCAGTTGCCAGCACTTTGCCTTTGCCTTTTCTTCCTTGTGAGTAGTTGAACTGGAGCCCCGCAGGCTAGGGATTCAGGAGCTGTCTGGACCCAGGCTGAGCTAATAGTAGGCCCTTTTGGATCATTGGTCGCCGAGAAGCAACTTGATTATAGTGTCACGTTCTCCAGAGCTGGATCATCCAGGTCCCCAGTCTTATCACAGATGACATTAATTTCCAAGTGTCAGACCCCTTCCTGTAAGTCAAATTAGAATGAGTTCAGTGTTGTCTGGGGAAACACAGTTAACTGGTGATTATAGGCAGTAGCCTTTTTTGTTTTTTTAAGCCCTGGGGGGGGATATCTTTTCTTTATCATTTGGTGCGTTCTAAGCCTCCCTGCTCTTCAGCAGGTGGTTTGTTCCAGCAAATATGTTGCCCTCCCCAAAGCAAAAAGCAGATATCCAAAAGGTTCCTTAAATATCAGTAGTTGGGGATTATTGGTACTAGTCGTCCTCTGCCCTGTCTTTATAGCAGATAATCATGTTTTCCTGTGGTATTCTTGCTTTTGACTTGCTTCCTTCTGTGTCACTTTCTTGACTAAATTGATTTAAATGAAATTTAGTCACTCTGCAAGGGTGTATGCGTTTTCTTTCCTTTTGTTTACTGATGTTTCATTAAAACTGCTAAGGCTTCCAGTGCTCCCCCAAACCTTTCTTGCTCACACACCTGTCTCCTCTTCCCATTAGTGTGACAAAGAATATCCGTGTGTATGGTTCATATATTCCCGTTTTAGCAGAAAGAACCTGACTATGAGGATGGATAATGTTAAGTTTGAACCTGCAACGTCCATCAGTTAACTTAGACATAACAAAACCGCTAGTACGTAAAGTGCGTGTTTTTAAGGTGGTTTGGGTTCCTAGACTGTCAGTTGCTTGAGACTCTTGAGGTGTGGCCTGCAGTGCTTGAGTGTGATGCCCCACTTGTCTTTTTGTATTTTTTCTAGTGCTACTGTCTAAGAGCTGGAGCTACAGAGCTTGAAATTACCACCGAAAAATACTGAAATGGTGGGCCCTTCACTACTTCCTCATAAGGATACCAGAGGCAGCATGGCATGTTAAGCATGACAGTTGGCAGATCACTGTGTAAATTATTTTGCAGGAGTACAGACTGAGGCACTTGAGTTCATCTGAACTTTGGGTTGAGCCTCACTTTGTTCATTGTCGGTTCCCTCCTCAGTCTTCATCTTGCTTCTTCACCTCTGGTTCCACCCAGTTAACCGAATACGGTTGACCCGCCCAGGTGCATGAAACCCTCATTGTGCACTCTTTTCCTCTCCTGTCAACGTTCCTCTGAACTTGAATATTTGTAACCTGAACCGTTCGAATAGGACTGCTATGCCCGTGCTGCCCTTCAGACCCGTTCAATGTCCTGTCACCTTCACAGCCGGCTCTTGCTGGGGTCAGCCTGTGAACTCGCCTGTGTTGGGGCAGTTACCCCCATCTGGGACTTCCCAGCCTGAGGGGCATGCGGAACAGGTGTCCGTCCGGGGCAGAGTGGCCAGGCTTGGGAAATCATCTCAACAGAGAACACGTAAAAAGAACTTGGCCTGTGGTTGGTTGACTTTACACACCACTTCAAGACTGGAAAAGGTCCTTATACTAAAATCCTGGCTGGCTATAAACCAGCCTCATGGAAAACAAAGGAACAGTGGCTTACACTGCAGAACAGTTTTTGGTTAAAACAAAGGAACATTTGATGGCACGGGGTTTTTGGTAAAGAAGATGAAGTCCTGCAGTAAAGGATAGAGCAGTAGAAAGGAAAGTATTTTAACCTGGGGAGTAGATAGTAAAAATGCTGACTCCTGAGTGCCCTGAGTGACGTCACCTAACTTCCATGGCCCTGTTTCCTCACCTCTAAAAACATGGGGAGTTTCAGATTTGACCATTTTTAACTCTGTGTGATAGATTAGGCATGACCTCTCTTGAAAGAAGTTTTCCCTGCGAGATGTACGGCAGAATATATCTTCCGACGTAACCAAATACCATTAAAGGTCATAACTGCTGCTGTGCACATTTTTCTAGAAATTTCTGCTCCTTGAATGATGTGTATTGGTATTTTTTTGTTTGTTTTATTCTCTTTCAAATAGGGTGTTTACATTTGACTTATCCACATGTGTCCTGGAAACAAAAGTTTCTGCCCAGTACTTACGGGTTTATTTCGTGGCACGCTTTTAAGGAGTGAGGCCGCAGGTGGGCTCCTGGGTACTCGGGAGACTGACAGAGGGAACTCCGCTCTGAGCAGCTGTCCTCAGTGTCACCTTCAAAGCTGTGCAGACATAACTAGGCCCACTTGATGAATATTTAGAATCGTCATCAATCGCTCAGAGATTGCTAAAGTCCATTTTGGAAGATGAGACCATGCCATGGTGTTTTTTTATAGTAGCTGTTTTAATTTGTATATTGTGTCCAAAGTTATGTTTTTAAAAGTGTTAATGCTCTCTGTAAAGTGATTTGTTTTAAGCACATTAAAGGTTGTTTTGAGCACTGTTCTCTGGTCACATATGTTACATATCCTGCTTCAGCTTAGTTTTGTTTGAAATCTCTACGGCAACCTGACATAATATCTGTTGCTGAAAAGAAAGCTGAATGGTTCTCTCCAACTTGTTAGCTTATTTTGACACCTTCTGCCCTTAGTCATAACATTTTTCTCTCTGTAATCTGTCCCTTTACGTCCCCTCCAGCCCGCCTTGGTGTTGCAGAGACAGGGAGCCAGGCTTGCTGAGGTCCCACAGGTGTAGCTGGGGGAGTCATGTTTGAGAAATTAAACCTGAAATTTCAAAAATATTAGTTCATTTAAAAATAACCCGTTACATGGTAACAGAAATAACATTTTTGTGAAAAGTATCTTTTTAAGAAAATTCGACATTCTAGTCACTCGGCTGTGTAGCAGGAATTTTAACTTGAGTGTTGGAGGACACTGGAAGTGGTTTGTTGGTAGGTGTGTTTCCCGGGGAGGCGGCTGTGATTATCACCTCCTGAGATGAGAGTCCCCAACTCCCCTCCCCCAAAACACCAAAGCCACTGTCTTGCAGGCTGAATTCTGAACTCGAGCTACCACTGGGGGCCTCCCCTAACACTCCCGCTTTTTTTGCACACAACCCTAAACTGGACTCCAGTGAAACTCAGGACCCAGAGAACCCGTACTTTAAATTTTTTTTTTGAAATCCCTAAGTGACTATCATATAGGGGTGAATTCCCTGCTTTTGATCGCCATGTCTTGGCCCACTTTCCCAGCCACTCTGCATCGTCTTTGCTTAGCGCCCTGGTGTTCAGGAAGGACAGAGGCTCTGCAGAGGGGATAATCAGCTGTGAGTTGGAGGGCATGTGAGTTAGGAGCAGGTTCTGTGAGCTTCCCGTCCCTTCCCAGCGCTCGCTCCTCCATGTGACCGTGTGACTAGCTGGGCGCTTAGCAGACCCTGAGTGCCTCCCAAGCGAGACCCGCTGCCCTGAGCCGGCACCCCACCTTCAGCGCTGTTGACGGGTGGACCAGATGCTTCCCCACGGTGCTGCCCTGTGGTCTGTGCACCTGGCCCTCCCCACTAGATGCCGGTGGCTCCACAGCCCCTCCAGTTCTGACAACCAAAATGTCTGCAGACATTCCAAACGTCTCCTGCAGGGCAAAATGGCCTCCGGTGAGACCACTGCTCTAGAAAGACCCCTCCACAAAGTATGTACGTCTGCTTGCAAATCATGCCTACCACCCGTTCTCCTTTAACAGTGTTCAGACCAAAGGAGCATCAGCACCCCTTTATGCTCTTAAAAATTAGGGTCCCAAAGAGCTTTTATTTAGGTCAGTTGTAGCTGATAACTTTTCTTACTAGAAATTAAAACTGAAATTTTTTAAAATATTAATTCATTTAATAGTAACACTACCCAATACCTGTTAACGTAAGTAGCATGTTTTTATGAGAAATAACTAGTCACAAAAATTCACTGAGAAATATGGCATTGCACCATGTTTTTGCAAACTTCTTTAATGTCTGGTTTAATGGAAGCTAGCTGGCTCCTGCATTCAGTCTGTTGATGCCCTATGCCTTGTAGCCTGTGAAAAATTGACCTAATGATGGTTACAAAGGCAAATCATGGCTTTGTGTTCTCATAAAAGCACGGACCCCAGAAAGTGTCTACAGGACCCCCTAGGGGTCTCCAGACCTTGCTTTGAGGAATACCCTCCCCATGCTCTTCACTGTCCCGTCTTAGTCCCTTCGTCGTCTTAGCTCCAATGCAGGTTCATTCTGAAATTTAAGGGAAGCTTTTCTCACTATCTTGGCCCCTATTTTTTTCCATCTTTTAAATTTGAATAGCAGTTATTGGCTCCAGCAGTTACTTATCATTTACACTGCTTTGGACGACTTTTATTTACCTCGATTCGCCTCCCTGACTAGATTAAGTACTCGAGGACAGCAATTTAACTTGATTTTTCTTTGCCCTTGCCATGTATGTGAGGACCTGGAGGCCAGAAGTGTTTGTTGGTGGATTTTAAAAGTGCTCAGGAAGGACAGCTTTAAATCAGTTAGCTTGCTGGGTTTTCTGATATGGTAAATTAGAAGGGGAAAAAAATCTCATTTCTTTATCTTTTGATCCTCTAAGGAAACTTTGATGCAGAGTTTTCTTTCAGTATAATCTGTTCTAAATAAATAGCAGTGGACTAAAACAGAAGATTATGGTACTTGGGTCTTTTTCTAATGTCCTGTGAAAGTTTTAAGAAGAGGGTTTTTGGTTTTGGTTTTGCTTTGCAGCGGAGGTCAGTGGTAAGATGTACCACCATAGAATCTTATTTTAATTAAAGCAGTTCAAAATAGGATTTCCCTTTAAAAATAAGGTTTCCAATATGGTATTTTGTGCTTCTTAATTTTTGTTTTGCATTTATTTTGGGAATTTTTCTCAGTAGAACATACATATACAGTTGACCCTTGGACAGCATGGGGATTAGGGGTGTCAGTCCCTCCCACACAGCAAAAAATCTGTTGTATAACTATTGACTCCCCCAGAACTTAACTACTAATAGCCCTCTATTGACGGGTAGCCTTACCGATAACATTAACAGCCGATTAACGCATACTTGGTATGGTAGTTACTGTGTACTGTATTCTTACAATAAAGGAAGCCAGAGAAAAGAAAATGCTAAGAAAATCATAGCAGAAAATACATTTAAGTATAGTGTATATTGAAAAAAATTCATAGAAGTGGGCCCACGCAATTCAAACCTGTGTTAAGGGTGAACTGTATATTTTTTTAAAATATTTTATAAATTTTATATACATATTAGAAAGTTTTGTTTTGATCGTCTTGTTCTGTACAAGCATTGGGGGAGATAAAAAGAATATTGTCCTCACCTGTTAAGAAATTAAGTGTTGACCATTTCTGTTATTCACGAAGTGTCCCACCTGTTGCTCATGGGCATTCAGTAGACTTGGGAGTAACTTGGCCCCCCATCCATCACACCCTGCAGCTGCTGAAGACATGGGACCAGGTGGAGCATGTTTCTTGTAGAGACCCCAACCAGTGGAAATAGATGCTTTAAAGCACCTAAGCAGACACAGGATCACCATTAAATTACGGAGCCCCAGAAAGCGTGTTGGACCTGGGGTGTGTGTTGCAGATGGGAGTAGTCACCACTCCTGTCCCTCTTCAGGAAAAGCTCCATTACATGATACATAATTCTAGAAAGAGTTCAGTGAATTACATGAAATAATTTATCAAGTGTTCCTGTTCATGGAAGAAGCACAGAGTTCCCGTTAGAGCAGTTGCGGAGTAAGTGCAGGCCTCCAGCCCTGCATGTCAGGGTGGGGAGCTTTCCACCTGCATCTGCCGCGTGAGTCAGCCTGCCACCAACATGAATCACAGTGATATTTCCCCAAGTCACAGGGAAAATTCATGTGAAAGATTTCAACTATAAAAAGTCCCCAGCGTTTCCTTAAAACATCGGGTGCCCACCAAGGTCAGGGCTCGACGGTGTCTGGTTTGACACAACGTTGTAGGTAATGATCTTGCACCTTCCCGTCGGTGTGTCATGTTCAGCGAAGACTTCCCCGGGGCCCTGCTTCTGGTGAGGTTTGGGAAGGACCACTGCAGGAAAGCCCTGCTGTCCAGATCCAAATCCAAGCCATGCTGTCATCTTTGTTTTCTCCAGCTGGGGGAGTGAGAGGACAAGGCCAGAATCCAATGGGAGGGTGGGGGGGGGGCGGTAATTAGTTTGGACCCTGGATTTCCTTCATTTTAAATATTTGATTAAGATGAAATTTACCATGGCTCTAAAGGGGTGGTAGCTCTGAGCGCGTGCTGTTCTTGCCCGGTGGGAACACCAGAATGCCTGGAGGAGGCTAGCCATTAGCCACATGTGGCTCTTGAAATGGATGAAAATCAAATTAAATCTAGAAATTCAGCTCCTCAGTCATACGAGCCACGTTTCGAGTGCGTGGGAGCTGAACGTGGCTGGTAGCCACTGGACAGCAGCTAGAGAACACGTCCTTCACAGGAAGCTCAGATGGACAGAGTGGCCTAAGACCCTGGCAGGATCTTCCAAAATGACTCCAATTCGAGTGTAACTGATTTTAAGTCCGTCAGCTATCACTCTTAATACGAAATGCCAAATTTAGAAGGAAGGGGATGCAATGAGGGGAAAGGGGGCAGTGGAAGAGAAGGGAATTGAGGGGCGAGGAGGAGGCGGCCCTGCTCACCACAGGCCCGGGACTGCCCGAGTCGTAAAGAGCTGCAGCTGATACGCAGACGAGGCCACGCGGTCTCCCGAGGGACTGGGCCTGGGGACACCCAGGGACACAACATCCCTCCCATCTTCCTTTTTCGACGTTTTACCTTTATTTGTTTTGGCAGTCGAAACACACAGGGTTAAAAACTAAAATAGTACAAAAATCGCTACTCTCTCATTTCACCTAACGCACACTCTGGGAGCAGAGCTGGCTCCGTGGTCCAGAGCTTACGGGAAGAGGTATTGCATGGCCGAGGCCGGGCCCTGTCCGTCACGGGGGTGACCTCCCAGGTTCCTCTCCGTAGGCCACGCGCGTCCCTCCAGGTGACTCATTCACAGTCACCCCGCAGACTCACTCTGAGACCCTCGTGGGTGCTGGGGGGCGGCGCGGGACACGCGGCAGGGTCTGTTTGCTTTCAGCAAGCGCCGGGGCGCTGGTGGGTGTAGGGGGCCCTGGTGGCGTCTGGTTTCTCACCCTGCAGAGCGGCGGCCCTAGGGCTGCCCGCATCAGGAGCGCCCTCCGGTCACTGTGGTATCGAAGCTGCCCACACGCTTCTAGAGGCTGCCTCCGGTGGTCCGGGTGGTCTCGCCGAGGAGAGGGTCATAAAGGTGACATGCAGATGTGAAGCGGGAGCCCGTGGTGCCAAGATCTGGGGGAGGAGGGCATGCCAGCCAGAGGAGGTAGCCGGGGCAGAGGCCCGAAGGTGGCCGTGAGCTGGGGTGTCCGCTGGAAGGAAAGCCAGTCTGGCTGACGACAATCAGGGTGGCCGGAGCAGACGGGATAAAGTCAGAGACGGGCAGAGGCAAGGAAGGGCCAGGAGGGTCTTGTCAGCAGCCCTTGGCGGGATTTGGGGTTTTTACTCTTAGGGTGATGGGAAGCCACTGAGGTGGTTTGAGCAGGGAGGGGGGATGATCTGACAAGTATTTAAAAAGATCTCTGCCGCTGCTGTGTAGGGAGTAGAGGGGCAAGAAATGAAACCAGGGGACCCCGGGTTCCGCATACCCGGAGCTGAGGCCCCAGCAGAGCGGGCCATGGGCGCTGGACGCGGGTGGGCTCGTCGGCTGGCTGCTCGCTTTCCGGGCCTGAGCTGAGAGCTGGTTCTGGTGGCTTCCAGCCCGGAAAGGCCAGAGTGCGGACAGCTTTGCTCTGAGGGGCCAGCTCCGGCATGGCGGCCTTGGTGTTCCCTAGACAGCTTGGTTTCTTTGCAGACCACCTCTCTCGCCCTCATAAGCACTCGAGGCTGACTGTCACCAACCGCAGGGTTGTCCTGGAACCACCTGTTGAAGAGAGTCTTCTCCCGTTGAGTGGTCTTGGCTCGTAATTCTCCTCCATTGATCCCTGTGGCTGTCTTTACGCCAGTACCGTACTCTCCAGGTGAATGTTCTTTGAAAGCTCTTACAAGGCATGCAGGTACGGGCCCCTCAAGCTCTGTGTCTCGTGGTCTCTGGCACGTAGTGGTGGTAGTTCATCATACAATTGCAGAAGGGGACAATTTTAGAAGATGTCGTAGAACTGTTTGGATGTGGGACACAAGGGAGGTGGTGTCTGAAGTCCGGGGACCGAGCAAGGTCCCAAGTCTGGCTCCATGGCTCCCTGCACGATCCCAGGAGGTCGCCCTGCGCTCCGGGGAAGGGCCTTGCGGCGTCCCGGTGTAAGAGCTGCTCCAGGCGCTTGCCCTGCTTCGGGCTCAGGCCAGCGGCTGGCGCGAGTGGGTTGGGGGGTCCCAGGGACTGCCGGGGGACGCAGCGGGAGTTCTGTGTGGGCAGTGTCCCCTCTGGGCGCTGACCACTACAGGTCCAGTTGGCTGCTCGTCCTTGGCGCTGCGGAGAAAGATGTGTTCAGAGCGTCTCTGTTTCTTCAGGCCCCTGCCTTGCTCTGCTCTTCAGGCCGTCCTCACCTCCTCGGGCCTCGCTTCCCTTCAGAGTGCTTCTTGCAGGTGACCTCGTCTGTCTGCGCACACGGGGGAGGCCATCAGACTGACAGCCGTCCTGTCCTGTCCGTCCTCTGTTCTATTGTCACTGCACGTGGGGACCCAGATCCCGCTTCTCGCTCAGTTGTCCCTCAGCCGGGCCTCCCCTCGGTGGCTCTCCCATCAGCTCGCAGCGCGGTCAAGCCCCTCGCCTTCCAGACAGTCCGAGGTCCCTGCCGTGGCGGCTGCTGCTTGCCCTGACGCTCTTCCTCCCGGCCACCTTCCCAAGCCTCCCCTCCTTGGCCTCAGCCCAGCGGCCTCTCCCCGCTGCCCCCCTGCCCTCAGCAGCCTCCACCAGCCCCAAGATGCCAAGTCCGAGTCCACAGACTTCGGCTTTGAGTGCCACTTGATGGGTTGACCTCTTCCTTCTTGCAAGGCTTTCTTCCCTCAGCCTCGTCCTTCTCTCAGCCCCCCCGCCTCCTCTGCCTCTTGCACTCTGCGCTCCTCCACTGGGCGGTCTCACTCATTCGGTGACTTCAGTGACCGTGTAGACGGGTAACTTCCAAGTTCACGTCCGGCTTGCACAAGGTGTCCGAGGGCCAGCCACACAGCCGCGCTGCCAGCCTCTGGGCGGGCGGAGAAGGCAGCCGAGGGCGGCCAGGCGGTGGCCAGGACACCGAGGACAGCACTCCAGCCCTTGTCCACAGAAGGGAGCGAGGAGGGGCGTCACTCTGTCTTTTGCTCGGACCCAGGGTGCTCACGACCTGGCTTCTCAGCCACTTTTGCCTTCCCGTCACGGTGACTGGTGCCGCCAGCTACCCATCTGCAGGTTCCCCGTGCCCAGGCCGGCGCTCCACGTCACCCGTGCACCTGCTGGCCACTGGGTCCGGTGCAGCCACCACTGTGTGCGGTCTGGACCACTAGCCGAGTCTGCCGCCTCCCCTCCCGTCTGCAGTCCACACTGCGGCCCGAGGCGCCTTTCGAACAGGAAGATGGATTCGCACCCTCACCCTGCTCAGAGCCCCCTGCATGGCTTCCAGGGGGCTGTCAGGTGAAGGTCAGACTCTGACCTGGGCTGGTGGGCTCTGTAGGCACCTGCGGCCCCCAGGCTCCCCGGTGCCTGCCCGCATGTCTGCGGCGAGGGTGGTCGCACTGAGCCGCCACTCTCGGTGGCCCTGCCTCAGTGCAGTCCCCCCAGCACACACACATACGCCCTCAGAGGGGCCTCCCTGACCTGGCCGGTGCGGGGCAGTTCCCCGCTCTCGCAAAACAGGCCAGAGTGGCATCCAAGCCCTCCTGGAGCTGACATCCCATCGGGGGAAAGACAAGCTGGCCAGCTCGTAGCAGAGCCCGGCTGGGCGGGCACCAGCCCACGGAGCTGAGCGCGCTGCACGGAGGCCTCAGAGAGCCGCACCTGGGGTTGGCAACGGGGCAGCGGGGCCAAGGCACGGGCCGGCCGCATCAGGAGCTGGTGACCCGAGCATGGCGCTCTGTAGACCACTGTTAAGCCAATGGGCTCAGAGCCCTGGGAAGTGACTGCAGTGACTTAGCCTGGATGATGGGACCAGGTCTTCTTTCTAGAAGCTCACTCTGCCTGCCCCGAGGACAGTGCTCCAGGGGAGGGAGGCCAGCAGGGCCCACGCAGAAGGGCCGGTGGCTCCAAATCAGCAGGTCTTAGGGATAACTTTTTGCTCTGTCAGACATTCGAAGCCTCATCTCGGCGTGTGTGCTGCATGGGCTGTGGATATGCATGGAGTTAATTCTGTTTGGTGAGAGCCACATCACCCAGGGCTGGTGTTCCAAGCTTTGTTGCAGGAGCTGGCCGGTGCCCTGTTGTCCTCAGGGTCAGTGTGTGGGGCTGGTGGAAAGGTGGAAAGGACGTGTCAACTTTACTAGATACGTGTATATAAATTAACATTTTAAAACAAGTACTTGGCCTAGGAGGCGACGTTTGTGGCTGGGGAGTGAAAACTAGGGTTCTGGGGAATTCTGGGGAACAGGAGAGGTATGGGCAGTGTTTTTAAGGAAGAAAACCCAGCTTTCACGATCAGGTGGAAAGAATGACAGGTGTGAAGGACAACATCCGTAAAAGCCCTTTCGAGGAAGAAGCTGCTGACTGGGGGAGGGAGGGGAGCCCAGGCCCTCGCTCCCGGTTCAGGGTCCCGTCTGCATGCAGGCATCCTGCATCTTGGAAAACTCTTCCCGAGTATTCCTAAGCACCTTATTTCAAAATAAAGCTGCTCTGATTTCTTAGTAAAAATTCCACTCGAGGAGGAGAGCAAATGGTTGGGGGCTTAAGTTGGCATGTCTTCTCTCCTAGCTCAGTGTGATTGGAAGAGGCTTGGTGGGCTTGTGTTTCTAGGATGAGCTTGGTAGGCTTTTCAAAAGCACACATGTGCACATACGAACTCCATTCCTTTGGGCGGACTGGAGGTGTGGGAGGAGTGAACGTTTGCACAAAGAATCTCACCGGTGCTTAGTTGACACTCTCTGGGGGTCATGCCCACCTGAGCTCCCTGGGCACCCTCGCCCCTATGGGCCTGCCCAGGTGTCTGCTGCGTGTGCCCTCGATGCCCACCCACCTCTGCTTGGGTGTTTGCACAGCTCCTTCTCCCCTCAAGAGTCAGCCACGTGTCCTCGGACAACCCAGGTGATGCAGTGCAGTGCGGAGTTGAGCACTAAACCTGGAGCCTGGAGATGGACGCGGCGTGGGGGTGGCCTAGAAAGAAGAGCATTTCCTGAGGCTCGAGGGGCGAGCACTTTTCTGTCACTCCTGCTGATCACCGAGGGCTGAGTGATGTATAGGCAAAGAAGCCATGAGCTGTCTGCTCGTGAGATCCCTGCAGCTGTTGTGCAAATGACCACAAACTTACTATCTTACAGTCCCTGAGGTCAGAAGTCTGAAATGGGGCCGAAATCAGGATGTCCGCATGGCTAGTTCTTTCTGGAAGCCCTGGAGGAGAATTTGTTTCTGGGCCTCTTCCAGCTTCTAGAGGCCTCCTGTGCTTCTTGGCTCGTGGCCCCTTCCTCTGCCTTCCGAGCCAGCAGCCTGGCTTCTTGCAGTCTCTCTGAGGATCTCACCTCCGCTTTGTCATCTTCTTCTGTGTTGCCTCGTCTTTTCTTGTCGAGACCTTTGTGATTACACGGGGCCCACCCTGACAGTCGTCACCGTTCCAAAGTCCCTTTGGCCAAGTAAGGAAGCATATTCACAGGTTCCAGGGATTCGGACGTGAATGTCTTTGAAGGGTCATTGTCATCAGCCTGTATGTACATCAGCCTATGTGAGAAATGTTTAGAAGTAAAAAGTTGGAAGGAAGATGTGAGAAATGAGGTATATCTGTGAATCCCTGGAAATCCAGCATTACTGGAGGTGGGATGTCGCTCAGACTCCAGCCACTTTAAGGAATGGTGTTTACAGCGGAGTGGAGGGGACTGTCCCTGCGCAAGACTCGTATATACTTTCCAGATGCTAACTGTGCTGCAAAATACAACCGTTTGAGGTACGCATGTGTTTCTTTCTGCTTTTATTTTGGAAACAGATTTCCAGCAGGAAAAACAGCCTAGCTGCCACCCCGTCAACAGTGTCTAGCAAAATAAAAGTGCCAATCCCTCAGCCCATAGTGAAGAAAGAGAAGCGGCAAAATTCTTCCAGGTTTAACGCCAGCAATAACAGAGAACTTCAAAAACTACCGTCTTTAAAAGGTAATTTCTATTACTTGTCTTTTAAAAGAGTGTGCCCGTTTAGGGAGAAGGAGTCACGTTTGGCTAGTTTGCCAGCTTGTTCTGCCTCTGCTGTGTTTATGTTTCTGTTCGGGTCTCTTTATTGAGGTTTGTTTCGTGCTGGGTTTTTTTTTTTTTTTTTGGTTTTTTTTGTTGTTGTTGTTAAATGCCACTAACTGATTAGTCAACTGATATTTCCAATTCCAGAGCTGTTTGAGATAAAAACGTAATCGCGAATGTGTTGTAGGTATAACACACTAGAAAAGCCAGAAGAGAGACTTCCAGTCTCTTCGTGTGAATCCTATCCAGGCTAGCTGGTTGTTTCCTTCAAGTAATTCTCCTCTTGCCTTTGTCACCTGAGCTCTAGCGATTCAGAAAGGAGCCAGGTTTTCAAAGTACAGTAGAGCCTCTTTGCTTCCCTGGTATTGGATAAGTGAGAACTATAACCATAGTCCTTTGTGGACTTTCTCCTTATGACTCATTTGGGGCTTACACTGCCCAGGGGTTTCCTATTTGAGATTAGTCAGGGAAGGGTGCCCTTCACTTTGAATTTCCCCCAAAATGGCATGGTCGCCTCTTTCCATCTGAGGGTGTTCAATCCCTAAAAGTACTCCCCTAGGAGATGTTGAGGTTGAGGTACATAAAATCAAGGAACGTAGGGTAAGGACCCCAAAGTCAAACATGAGCCTCTGAAAACCTGTATGTTACTAAAATATAAGACTGGCGTAATAAATGAAACATCAGACGTCCTTCGTATCTCCAGTCCGTAACAGTGGGTCTTCTGCAAGATGTATGAACCCGGAGCAGGAGGTGCATCATCTTTACACGTGTGTTCCAGTGCCTTCCACGCTGCAGGGCACATAGCAAGGGCTCAGTGCAGACCTTCCAGGCAGGGGGAGGGATGAAGGGAAGGACAGAGGAAGGAGGGTTGGAGGGAAGGAGCAATTTAGGGATTCACAGATACACTTCCTGCCCCTCACTTCCTCGGAACCCAGGCTGTCCCTGCAGCTTACAGAGCATGAATCTGGCTTATCTTTGGTTTGGCTTCATCCTCGTAGATAATACACATGCTAACTCATCTTGGGGAGGGATGAATAGAGGGAGCACAGGAGATTTTCAAGACAGTGAGCCTATTCTCTACAATACCAGGATAGTGAATACATGGAATTTTGCATTTGTCAAAACCTGTAGAGTATACAACAGGAAGAACAAACCCTCTTGGAAACTATGGTATTTAGTTAATAATGATGTGTCAGGATTGGCTATCGGTTGTAACAAATGCACCCACACGAATGCAAAATGTTAGTAATGGGAAACAGGTGGCCGGTAACACGGAAACTCTGTACTTCACATTCAATTTTTCTGTAAGCCTTAAAGTCCAGTAATTAAAAAAAAAAAAAAAAATCGGGGCTACTATTGCTATCTTCTGAGACCCTCCACTGTTGGATCTTCAGATTTTTCTTCCAGCCCTTAAAACTCCTCCACACCAGTATTATTGTTGTATTCTGTCGGTGATTTGGGTTTATCCACTTATTTATCACTTTATTCTTCATCCCTGCCTGCATCTCCCGACTTTCCTCTTGGGATCACTTTCCTTCTGTTTGAATACGTCATGTAGAATTTTCTTTAATGAGAGTCTGGTGGTGGCAAATTCTTTGTTTATTTATCTAGAAAATATCTTTATTCCGCCCTCATTCTTGAAAGATGTTCCCTGAGGATTGAATTGCAGGTGGAATTATCTTCCTTCTGAACGGTGGAGATAAGCATTTCATCGCCTTTGACTTCCATTAGGATTGAGAAACCAAAGTCAATCTCTGAAGGGATTGTGATTCTGGCCACTTTTCTGATTTTTGTCTGTAACATTGATTTTCAGTCGTTCCACTGCTGGGTGTCCAAACATGGGTTTCTTTATTATTGGGCTTTTTTGGGATTTGTTGTGCATCCATAGATTATTATACTTCCTCAGGACTGGAAGGTTCCCAGCCATTATGTCTTCTACATTCGTCTCTCTTTTTTCTTTGGCTTTGAACAAACATGTATTGGACTTTTTCATTTACCGTCTTAAGCCTCACCTGTATTTTTCAAACTTTTTATGACTTCCCATGCAATATTCTCGATGAAAGGGTCTCACGTTATGTCTAATAGAGGACCAGTTTTATTTTCTTAATTTTCAACCGTTCATGGAAGGAATACCTTCATAAAACATAGTGAAAATAAATAACTGTACAAATGAAATATAAAATGCAGCCTTTTTGTGTTATTATAGCTAATAGACATAAAATTACCTTGCTGAATTGCTATCAGAATCTCTAAACACCATGCTTGACTTCTTTTATCTTGCTGAGAATCTTCAGGTCTGTCTCGTATGTGCTGAACTCTGTTTGTTGAGCTTTTAATCTCAGGTATCCTTTTTCATTTACAGAAGTTACATTTTTAATCTGCAAGATGACTTTTCCATATTTTCCTGTCCTCTGACAGATCACACCTGCCGTCTCTGTGGGTGCAGTAAACACAGCTGCTTTGCAGTCTGTGTCAGACGATGTTATCATCCTTGTCAGTCTGTTCGTGAAGACTTCTTTCCTTGAGTACCTGACTATTTTCTAGTGTATGCTGGTCATTGTACTCAACTATTTAAAAGAAGTTAAAACTCTGCTCGCTTCAGCAGCACATATACTAAAAGAAGTTAAAACCTAAAACAGAAGTATCTTCTCCTATGGGGATTGATTTTTGCTGCTTCTGCCAGATACCTGGGTCGCTAGCAGTCTGGGGGTGTTGTAAATCACAGCACAAGTTTATTACGACTTGTTAAATTAGGCCGGTTGTCCTATAAAATATCCCGCTTATTCCCTGTAGTTCCAGTAAATAGAAACTATTTTTTGGATGGGATACATCAGACGTGATGCTGTATGACCCAGGAGATATTAGTTAGTGCGGGACATCCATTCGGTCTGGGTACTGTCATAAGCAATGCCAGACTCTGCAGTGTGTTAGGGTGATGATGGATTGACCTCTCCATCGGACCGCAACACTTCCTCTGCAGGCGTGCTGTCCAAAAGTACCGGTGGCGATCTGCAAGGTACGTTGTGGCATCCTGCTGGTCTGTTCCCCCCAGCGCTGTGCTGTCTCGTGCGCACCACGCGACAACCCTTGCTTGAGTCAGCAGCCTCACTAGAGAGTTAACATTTAATCTGGCGTTCTTCCGACAGCAGAGCTGTTTCTTACCAACTGGAGATGTTTGGTTGTCTTGACCTGTAGCTCCTACTGAAAGTCAGGATAGGCTTAATGCTCTGCCTTTTAGTTACACTTTCCCTCAAATGGTGAAAACTAAAGATTTTTTTTTCTGGTTTTCTTTTTTTTTGAATATCATTATGGACTTAGGTATTCTGATTTGATTTCAGTGTGCTTCAGCCTACTAAAATCTTTATTCTTTCTGATGTACAGATACATAACTTTAACCACTGGATATTCTTTGGGCCAACTCCTGTGTATTTTTTGACATGGACACATTTGTTTTTGATTCCTTGATTTCTGACACAGTAAGATGTTCCCCCAGCCTCATTTTGTACCTTCTTTGCCCCAGACTTGGAACTGGCCACTTTCAAAACACCCTGATTCCTTTTAGTGGGGGTTGATTTTAGAGACCAAAATCTGGTCACTAGGGGTACTTGTTGCTATTGGACTGATGTTGCTTTTAGGTGCTGTCAATGGAGGAAGGTGGAATATGAGTATATATACGTATTAGTTATGCATTCATATTGACGTTTTCAGTTCAACCTTAACATGGTGTTTTCACGTGTTTCTTGAATCTTTAGTTTTCTCTTTTACACTGAAAATCTTGGTTTCGAACATCATTGACATAATTATTGCTACATCCTATTAAAATAATTCACAACAATAATACTGATATTATTACAAACAGTAGGAACTTTGAATTGGCTCGTTTCATTGCAGAAAAAGTGGTTGTGTTTTTATCAGCATCCCATCACATTTTTTAAATGTCCAGGAAGAATTGGCATCTTTAGAATATTTGCATCCTCTGGCCTAGGAGTGTGCTATGCGAAGGCCACTTTCATTTCCTTTGGGGTGTTTTTAAAGTATCCATGATGTGGGTTTTGCACAATTCTTAAGTTTTATGCCTAGATACTCTATTATTGTTGCTACTGTGTCTTCTAGTTAATTATTTATATGAAGGCTGTTGATTTCTGTGTCTTGCTTTCACATCCTGCTTTCTTACTGAATTATCTTATTGTTCCCAGTAGTTTTCAGTTGATTCTTTCGGATGTCCCAGGTATCTAATTAGATCTGCACATAAAGATAACCTCACGTCTTTGTTCTGAAAATCCTACTAGTGTTGTCCCCCTGAATTGACTGAGAATTCCAGTAAGATGTTATGGGTGGTGGTGCAAGTGGGCACGTGTATCTTGTTCCTGACCTGGATTTTTTAAACAACCGCATTATTCCATTCTGTGGTGATCCTCGGTTTTCAGCCGTTATAGATCATGCTGTAATGTAAATCTTTTGTCGTTGTTCGCATCTTTGAACCTTTGCTTAAGCTGGTCTCAGAGAAAGGAAGTACTGGACTAAAGCCTGCGTGTTTTCGAAATTCCTTTATAGAGACCACCCAGACGCTGTCCGGGGAGGTGGCACTAGACACGCTCTGCCCCGAGCGGATGAGAAGCCTGGCCCATTGCACCTTTTCCATACTGGGGCCATTTAAAATCTGAGTCATCTGTTAAGTGGAAAGTAGCATTTCCTATTTTTATTCATTTAACAGTGAGGCTGAATGTAGTCTTCGGGCCCTTTTCATTCAAAGATTTCCCTGAATTAGTCCCTTCATTTACCATTTTTGGTCTGGAAGGTAGAAGTGTTCAATGCTAAGTGAAGGGAGATGTTTTGGGTGACGTGCGGCATGCAGTTTGTCTCTTGGGGTTGTTCCTGTGGGAAAGAAGAGCCTGGGAGAAGTCAGGTCATAAAGGAGCAACTAGGACTTAACAGCAATTAACTGGGAGACCTTGGGACAGAAAGTTGGAGTTGCTAAGCACTTGGGCTTTTGTGAAAGAAGTTGTTACATTATTGTTGGGAGAATTTATGTGGCCCTGGTTTTGTGAAAATACAATACTTCAGCCTTTTTCAAAGCAATTCATTTTCTGATACCATTGAAAGTTTGGCCATACAAGTGGGTCATTTTTACTGCCTAAAAATGAACTGTGCATGTATTTAGAGGAGCTTTGCCTCTTGGCCGTTAGTTGCAGGATTAGAAGAGTGCAGCATGAGAAGTTGCCAGAACGCCTGCCCTAATTCTGGCGGGCCAAGAAACTGCTCTCCTCAGTCCTGTCTTCTGCCTCGGGCTTGGATTTCTGCGTCTGCTCCTGGCTGCCCAGGGTAACAGAGGAAATGGCCCCAGGCTTGGTGAGGCCGGTGCCAGTTCACAACGAGTACTTACTGACCGCCTGGGTTGTCCGGAGCATGGGGAGGTGGCCAGGACAGGGACAATGACCAGAGGTGGCCCCTGCGCTCCAGGAGCTAGCAGACCCCGATCCACCACGCTTTTCCAACTCAGGTTCCTCTTGGCTCCATTCTGTCAGCAGCTGGGCAACAGACGTGCCTCCAGGGCCCCCGGGGTGCATGACCGAGAGCCGGTGCCGTGTCAGCCCGGCCCTTCTGGGACACTGTCCTGTCTGCTCTCCTGGGGCCACAGACGTGGCTTTTACTACAAGGGACAGTCGGTCTCAGGCCTCTGCCAGCCGCCTCGGGGCAGAACCTGGGAGTCGGCTTCCAACTAGCTGTAGCCTCACATTTAATGTTTGGCTCAGGCCCTCCCAACACCTCCCCTTGATTTCTCACCGCACCTCACGTCCCGCTCGTGCCCGCGCACACGCAGCGGTCCCATCCTCTGTCCAGCCCCTCGCGGCCCTAGATGCCCAGCTTTCCTCTGCGCTCTGCCTCATCTTTTTTCCTAATTGTGGTAAAATATACATTGCAAAGTATTTATCATTCTCACCACGTATCAGTGTCCATTAAGTACGTTCACAGCACTGTGCACCCATCACCACTGTCTGTTCATCGTCCCCAACTAAACCCTGCCCCTGGTGCACAGTGCCTCCCCTCGCCCTCCCCCTGCCCCACAACTGCCATTCGCCTTTCTGTCTCTGGGATTTCACCTCCTCCAGGAAGCGGAATCATCCAGAATGTGTCCTGCTGGCTCTGGCTTCTCTCTCTTAGCATCGTGTCCTCAAGGATCATCTGTGTTGTAGCTGGTGACAGGATATCTTCCTTTTTAAGGCTGAATAATATTCCAGTGTGTGGCTAGACCACAGTGTGTGCGTCCATTCGTCCGTCGATGGACACTCAGGGTGCATAATGCACCCCACGCGTTACTCTTGAGGGAAGCGTCACCGAGGGCAGAGCTGTTTGCTTGTCTGTTTTGGTGCCCAGTCCAGCATCTGCCAAGGATGCAGGAGACACACTTCAGGCCCTCTGCCTGCTCCTTCCACACTCCTTCAGTTTCCAGAGAACTGCCCTGGCGTCCCCTCTCCTGAGGAGCCAGTCCAGGCTCACTGCTCTGTCCACCTCAGGTTCTTCTGTGTTAGCAGGAGGTTTGTTCTCAGTAGCTGACGTGAGAGCACCTGGATATGTCACGTGTACGAGATACACCTTGTGTGGGCGCCCTGCCTCCCCGCAACCAGGGGGTGCTGTGAGCACTTGCTCTGCTTTCCAGCCCAGCTGTGGGGAGAACGACAGCAAGCCCTTGGCGCTAAGTTTTCCTGGTCTACTCCACTTACCCCCGCTGGCCTTCCCTGGGGACCAGCCCGACCACGCTTTCTACTCGCTGGACCCGCTCAGATCAACGGGCAACAAGCGCCCGTCCCTTTGTCCTCGCTTTTGGCAAGCAGACGTTCCCTGGCAACCTTTGAACACAGCTGAATGCTAGGTATCTTTGATCTGCCTCAGGAAAAAGTCTATTTTAAACTCTAAGGGAAGCCAAACGTTTTAGGTTAGCTCTTTTACCCAACAAAACGTAGATCATCCATGCTCCTATAGTTTCCAGTTCAAAAAAAAAAAAAAAATAGTGCCGGCCAGCACAACGGCCATGCTTTGCTGTGCCAACACCGTGCTTCTCTAGGTTCAAAAAACAACTTTCTTTTCATGAAGGGAACTATAAAACTTCTTCACTAAAATATGAGCATATTTAATTTGCAGACAAAATTGCCTGGGAGAAGAAAAATAAAACCTTGAGCTAAATTTAGAAACGAAAACTGGAAAGTTTTATTCAGAAATGCTAAATCAGAAATAAAATCAGTGGGATGTATTTACAGGCAGTTTGCTTTTAAATAAAGACCAAAACAAAGTGACAGAGGGACCAGAGAATAAAGAGTAATTCCTTTTTAAGCCTTCGCTTTGGTGCAGCACGGACATGCTTGCATTTGCATCTTTGACGGGAGAGCGCACTGAGAATGGGGGGGAGGCGCCTGTTCGCCCGCCTTCTGGTCTGGAAGGCAGACCCCCTGAGCCCAGAAGGGTGCCCTTCCTCCCTCAGCATCAGCTCAGGCCCTTTGTGAGCTGGACTGGTGCGGCCGCAGTGGCAGGAAGGGAGGGAAAGGGGCGGGGTTGTCCCGGGAGAGCAGGAGCCCAATTATGAGGCCGTCCTGGAAGGCAGGTCGGCCCGTCCCAGGTGGTAATGGAGGGCGCCGCGGGACGCCAGACAGGGGTTGTGTCCAGGCAACTAGGTGGCCTGTCCCTCTTAGTTATGTGCCACAGGGACGAAGAGGTTTAAAGAGTATTAAGGGGGTTTTGGAGAACCAAGGTAGGTGTTACTGCTTGATCCGTCCATCATTCAGTATACTGGATGGTGCATCTGCTCTGTGCCAGGCACCGTCTGGGGCGCTGGCCTGGGGAGAGAGCCTGTGGCCCAAAGAGGGAGCAGGGAGGCTTCTGGAGTGGGGGTGGGCCATCTAAGCAGGGCTCCCCCTGCAGCCTGGGGGTCTTTCTGAAGCACTATTGCTAGAGGCCATGTTCTTGGAGTGCGGTGGCGTCCACAGTTCTCAGCATGACACCTGGAACGGCTCGAGCCACTCCCTCCCAAGCCCGCACTTCAGCCCAGCAGGGTAGTAGCCTCCATCCATGACATTGCTCCTCCTCAAAACCGAGGAGGTGGAAGATCACATACACCCCTCCTCCAGGTGAGAAGAACCAGCCCCAGGGTAATTCGAGGCAGCAGGAACCAGCAGCCCAGCGACAGGGTGTGGCTGTGGTAGGAGCCTCTTCTGGGAGCACCACTGAGGGCTTGTTCCGTCAGTGAAGACGATGCTCCGGGGACCAGTGGAACCCTCGTAGCTTAAGTGAGGGTCAGATTCACAGCAAAGGTGGCAGATATGGTGGTAAAAACTAACTAGTCCATGGCTGATTCTTTGAGGCAGGGAGTCCACATCCTCTAGTTTCTTGGTCCAGTTTGTCTTGCCTCATTTAGGCCAGTTTTTGTTGCTATGTTTTTACCTACATGAGCTCATGGATGCATCACAATGAACAAACCTTGGGGGTCATACTTCCCATCACAGCCGATTCTCGGCTCATCACCTGCACCGAGAGGCTGCCTTCGTTGAGGGTTCCTCCCCGTTAACTTCATCTATGTCTTTTTAAAAACTGTTACTTGTCATTTTTATCAAAGTATTATATGCTTATTTTAGCAGTACTGAAAAACATACAGAAGTTTCAGGAAGAAAAACCACCCATTGCCATAACGCTCAACAGTTGATATTTGGGGAGTATTTCTTTTTATGATCATACTATTTCTGAAAACTTAGACATTGCCCTTTCCAGTTATTTTCATTTCATATACTTGTAAAGATTTTTGATGGGTGTGTAATATTTCATTGTGTGGGATAATCCCTTTGACGTTTAGGTGGTTTCTAGTATTTCAGAATCATAAATAAAAATGTGATGCTCTAGAAAAGAACTTACTAGGAATTAACCAAGGAGGTAAAAGACTTACACACTGAAATCCGAAACACTACTTCAAGACACTGAAGACAGCGGCAGTCACGGGACCGACATCTGTGTTCACGGACGGGAAGACAGGACCTCCAGAATGTCCGTGCTGCCCAAAGAGATCCACACATTCAGGGCAGTCCTTATCAAAGTGCTGACAGTTTTTTTCCAGAAACGGAAAAATCCTTCCTAAAATTCACATGGAATCTTCACGGACCCCAGATGGCCTAAGCAGTCTTGGAAAAGGACACCACACTCGGAGGCCTTAAGTTTCCTGATTTTAAAACTTCCTGCAAAGCCGCAGTAATGAAAACTGTGTGGTACCAGCATAAAGATGGACATATACCAGTACAGAGTAGACTGGAGAGCCCGGAAATAAACCCATCACATGGTTTCCAACAAGGGTGCCACCCACTCGATGGGGGAAGGACAGCCTGTTGAACAAATGGCCCTAGAAGAATTGGATGTCCACACGCAGAAGAATGAAGTTGGACCCCTACGTCACACCATACACAGAGAGTAACTCAGGGCGCCTGGGTGGCTCAGTTGGTTGAGCATGGGACTCTTGGTTTCGGCTCAGGTCATGATCTCAGGGTTGTGAGATGGAGCCCCGCATCAGGCTCTGCACTCAGTGCAGTCTGCTTAAGATTCTCTCTCCTTCTCCCTCTGCCTCTCCCCCCACTCGCACTATTTCTCTCTCAAATACATAAAATCTTTCTTTTTAAAAGTAATTCAAAGTGGATCAAAGACCTAAATATAGGACCTAAGATTACAAGCCACTAGAGGAAGAGCTTCATGACACTGAATTTGCTACTGATTTCTTCGAAATGACACCAAAAGCACAGGCAACAAAAGTAAAAATAGTTAAGTTGGATGACATCAAAACTTAGAACTTGGGGGCACCTGGGTGGCTCAGTCGTTAAGCGTCTGCCTTTGGCTCAGGTCATGGTCCCAGGGTCCTGGGATCGAGCCCCGCATCGGGCTCCCTGCTCTGCAGGTAGCCCGCTTCTCCCTCTCCCACTCCCCCTGCTTGTGTTCCTCTCTCGCTGTCTCTCTCTGTCAAATAAATAAAATTTTTTTAAAAAACAAAAAAACAAAAACAACAACCAGTGTTGGCGAGGATGTGGAGAAGTTGGAGCCCTGTGCACTGTTGGTGGGAATGTGAAATGCTGCTTCTGCTGTGGGAAAAAGCACGGCAGCTCCTCTGAGAGTTAAACATAGGAATGCCGTATGTCCCAGCGATTCCGCTTCTGGGGGTACATCCCAAGGAGTTGGAAGGAGGGACTTAAAATAGACACAGCACACCCATGTTATCGCGGCTTTATTCACAGTAGCCCGGAGGCAGAGGCAGCCCGAACAGCCATCTGTGGATGAATGGGACAGCACGGGGTCTGTTCGCACCACGGAATATTCTTCAGTCTTACAAAGGAAGGAGATGTTGCCACCTGCTATGACAGGGGCGGACCTCGAGGACATTACACCGAGGGAAGTAAGCCAGTCCCAGGACAAAGCCTGCCTGATTCCACTTGGATAGGGTCCCTGGGGTGGTCAGGTCCACAGAGACAGAAGTAGAACGGGGGTCGGGGGGTGTCAGAGGATGGGGGGGCGCGGGGAGTGGGAGTTCTTGTTTAATGGGGACAGAGTGTCACTTTTGCAGGGTGAAGAGAGTTCTGTGGATGGATGGTGGCAGCAGCGGCACAATAATATAAATGTACTTAATACCACTGAGCTGTGTGCTTCAAAGTGGTTAAGACAGTGAATTTTATGTAATGTGTATTTTAGCACAATTTTTAACATATTAAAATGTGATGCTTACTCTACTACTATGTTTCTAGAATAGAAACATTTCTAGAATAGATTCCCAGGAGTAAAATTACTTAGAGAATCCTGATCCATATTGCCAGATGATTTTAATTCCGGAAGGATCCAAACAACTTACAGATTTGTTGGCAGGGTCACGGCATGCCTTTACCAGTGTTGAGTAACTGTCATTTGTTGAAATTATTGCTGATTTGATGGGCAGAGAAATACTTTTTTATGCAAGTGTTGATCACTTACAGGTCTTTTGTGAACTGAATCATTTCAACATCTAGGCCCCGTTTTTTATAATCAACTCTGGTGTATATTTAACTCCTTGTATTTACAGCCTCTATGTTTCCTCTGGTTTTTTGGAGGGAACATCCAGAAATTTGTAAATTTTTTAATGTGAGCAATATCCAATAAGGGTTTGTCCGTTGTTTTTAAATGCCCTATTCTCTCGATACTCAACTTCCCTTCTGAAAGCTGTAGGGATGTGGGGGGTAAGGGGGTGATTTTGGTTTGGTTTTTTACTTAACTCATCTCAGATTTTATTTTGGTGTGAAGACTTAAATTGGCTTATCCCCACATCACCAACCAGTTATCTAACTAATCTTCCCCTTTCCACTGATTCGAGAGTCATTCTTTGTCGTAATAATACACTTGGATGCATGTGCTTCCCGCTCTGGGGGCTGTAGCTTCGTCCCATGGACCCGACCTGCCTCTTAGGCTCTCATTACACCGGCATGAATTCACAAGCTTTCCGGTGGGTGGGACTAGCCTTCCTCACAAGTAATCTCATTCTCTTGCTTTTTATTTTTCCGGGGGAACTTTAGAACTGTTTTGTCAAGGAAAAATGTGTCAGGAAAATAAAGAGACCCAACCAAATTTTGACTGGAATTGCTTTACACCTGTAAATCAATTTGGGGGGGAAATGAACAGTATATTTATAGTATTTACCCTTCCAGTCCAGGAGCCCGCCTTCTGTGTATTTGCTCAAGTGTTTTTTTCCTCTCTCCATATTACTCATTTGTTTCTTTGCTTGTTTATGTTTAGGGTGTGTTTCATCAGTGACTTCCAGATCACAGTCCTTAGGTTCTTTAAAGAACTACTTTATATGTACAAGTCTTCAGAAGAGCATGGGGGGGAATCACTAATAAAGTTGAGATCCTTTGATCTGAGATCAATAGGAAAAATACATCAAGAAACCTCTTCGCTTGTTCATTGACTTCTAATCTGTATATTTTATGTAAAGATCCTAGAAGTCTTTCCCCCTCATCTCTTGATTTTAGCTCATCAGCACAGTCTTGGGACAGGCACGTTTCCCCTTCTCTTATCCTATGAAACATCAAATCATTTGAGGCCAGGTCTCTGTCTCTTTAAAGTACGGATCTGTGGGAAGCATCTGCTCCGGACCCCTTACTAAGCCCCCTGCGCACCTCGTTCCTCATTGCACACACGTCTGAGTTCATCTGACATCACTCCCTGGGTGAGAAGGTGGTGGTGATCCTAGGAGAGCCGTCCTTCCTGCGATCTGACAACCCAGCGGGTCAGCAGCCAGAATTTAAATTCACATTACCTGACTGGAAGCACGGGCAGTTTTTGTTCAGCCAGAGGAGGAGCCAGGCAGGTGCAAGCCAAGTATGCGCAGGTGGCTAAGGACGGGTCCCCATCGCTTGTTGTAAATAACTGCATGGCCAGCCCTGGAATCCAGCAGCATCCTTCAGCTCTGGGAAAGAGGGAGGCCCGGGTGGGATTTGGTTTGCCTTTACTTAATTTATTTTTGTGGTCGATATTGGTGCATATTGTAAAAACTGCCTTCTTGCTAGTGACGGGGCCTTGCTAAAACCCCTGGACAATTGTAGCGGTTCACTCATTCCTCGAATTACAGGGCGTGCCAGCCCACAGGTGCAACTGCTAACCCCTCTTGCATCTCAGGTGTTTCTTACTATTGAAAAGGTCTAGGAAGCAGAGGGCTTTGGCGTTCTGGTTCACACAGGGGAGTTGTAGGAGAACGCATGAAAAGAGATGTGGTTTGAACAAACTTGGTTGTGTGTGTGTCAAGAAGTGAGGAATCTGTTTTCCGTTGTACCTGCCAGTGACTTTCCCTGCAGTTTGTTTTTAGTTGGAGGTAGCAGTGATACTTCTTTTTGTTAGGGGATCATCTCTTTGATCCCCTCCTCAAACTCCAGAAAGGTCTGTCTCCTTGGCACAGCTTTTTACATTAACTCCTTTTTAAGATAAGAAACAAAGATCTAAAGAGCTTTTAAAATTAGCCTCATAACAAGGGAAATTTTAAACTAGCTTAGAGATTTTAAACTTAAATTTCTGTAAACTTCAAAGTATCTAACGTGTTGCCATCTTTAAGATAAAAAACGAACACTGCATTTCATTTTATCGCTTTCTTTTAACTGCCTTTAATCTGTAGCGCTTTCTAGCTATTTAGTTTAAGGAAGCTTTCATTTCCCGTGTAATTTTTTAACTGAATTTTCCAATAAAAACACTAGATCCCGAGGGAAAAAAAAAAAAACAAACCAGCGTTTGAGGATCAGCTCATAACTCGGCAATAGGAGAGGCTGAGCCCGAGTCCACACTAGCGGCTTGGGATTGCATAATGTTTGAATAGCCATTTGCCTAAACACCGCGAAACCCGGGTTGCCCACGTGCTAACTCCGGTTCAGATGTTGGAGCGCCTGGAACCCGGAGCTGCCGGCGGCCAGGCGGGAACGAGGCGCCTCTGACTTTGGGGGGCCAGCCCCGGGGCGCCGGCGGTGGAGTTCCTGCGGCTCGCACACACTTGCCTTCCGTGGCCGGCACTCGAGGCCGCTCCCAGTCCGGCGGAGGGTGGGGGGCCCGGCCCCGGCCCCCGCAGCCCCGGAGAGGGGCTCTCGGGCTGGAAGTTAGCGGGGAGCGGAGCCTGCGGGAGCCGGGAGCCGGCCGGCCGTGCACACTGACAGCCGAGCAGGGCGCTCTCTCCATTTGCAGTTTTTTTAGTGTCATTTTAAGTTGCAGCTTCGGGCCAATCAGCGAGCCCCATGCCTGCTGACATCACGGGGCAGCCAGTTCCCTCCAGCTGCAGAGAGCTTCAGTTTGTCTTTTTTTTTAAACTAAAATGGAGGCTGGTTTCTTGCCTTAAGGAGTACATTGCCTTTCCCGCTGGAGTCTAGATGTGGACATGTAATAAAGCGGGCAGCAGGATGGTGGTGGACGCGGCGAACTCCAACGGGCCTTTCCAGCCCGTGGCCCTTCTCCATATTCGAGGTGAGTTATTGTGTGTCGCCGAATCGGAACCTTCTGTGCTTAGTTAATAAATGGCTATTGTGCTTCAGATGAGAGGAGCAGGAAGTCCCTGCTGGCTGAACCATCGCGCCGCGCTGCACACCGAGCCCGCGGAGGTGGGCTGTGCCACCAGGGTCTGGCCTTTTACGAAGGCTCGCGGAATCGGAGTCTTGAGAGAGGCCTTGCACGCATAGTTCAAAGCTGGTTTTTCTGCTTTCTGCTCGCTCTCCCATCCCCCTTTCCGAGCCGTGCTGATGTCAAAGGATGTGAAGTCACTGCCCGGGGAAGGTATTGGGTGGAGGTGGGAAGGAGAGGCGGGCGGCAGCGCCGGGCCAAGTTGTCTGTCCGCAGAGTTTCTGTTACATCTGGGTCGCTCGACGCTGCAAACGTTTCATCGGGGGCACATCTCCGTCATGAGGATGAACCGTCAGGAAATCATGCAGAAATGCTCGGAAGAGAACTTCCTTTAAAGGGGTTGTTTTCATTCCTGCCGTGGAGCCTCCGAGAGACATATGCTCAGGCTTTGAGATACAGAAATCTATTGTGGGTCATAATGTCTGAGATGTTAGCGGGTTCATGGAGTAGTAGGAAATATTTGGCATTTAAATAGGCTCCGTATTGACGTTTGACTTTAAAATTTAAAACGGCAACAAGTTTCCAACGTGTACATGGGTCTCGCTTGCTTCTTGTAGTTTATACAAAATTTGGGTTCAGAATTGAGCTGAAAAACACAATTACCATAGTAATCAATAATTATTACATTAAAATATAAGTATCCGGGGAGTAGTATACTTGTTCTTAGTTGGCATTTTAAAGCACGTGTTATATAAAAATTTTTTTTTAATTGAGAGAGACAGAAAATGGACGTTAAGCTTTATCAGATCACTTTAAAATGTATAATGTCACAGCTACGCCCTGACAAAACAGTTGTCACTGTCAGAATCTCCTCTAAGGACCCGTGTTAAGGAAGGGTGGGGGCAATATTCCTAGGTGACTAATAGTCCTTATGACTAAAATGCCGGACAAGATTTTTCAGATCCTAGGGTGTATCCAGGGAAGATAAACCACACGAATACTCAATCTGTTGGAATAAAATGGGTGTTGCTTTTCTCTCCAAACCCTCTTTAATAAAGCTGGTGAAAATTAATACCCACAGTGACCAACCTTTAGGTTGGGCTACGCATTCATTGTTTTATGGTGTGTGCCCAGAAAGGAGCCCGTGTTGACCACAGACAGCATGTAGTTATTTTAATGGCAGGAACCAAACGGGTAAAAGCAAAATGTAACTGTGTTTAGGTTTAAGTTAGTTCTTAAATACTGACTAGTTAGCAATCAGATAATTTTATTACATATAAAATATATTTTTATAGTTTTAAGATACCTTACGAATAACGTAGGTTATTTTGGTTCGTGAGTTTCTCTGATTTTAGTAAACACTTAAGGCCCCCGTCATTTTTTGAACTAAGAGTTTATTCTGAAATGGAATTACTTGGTTTTGTGTCCTGTGATAGCACACTGATTTTTTTTTAATTTCATTCCAAGACTTTATTACAGCCAGGTTGGGTTTTTTACCTTTGGTTGAGTCACTGGTTGGTTGCTGTCGGACCGTGGAGGGAAGAAGTAGTGGGGTGCATTAACCCGAAAGAGACTTGAGTTTTTAAGAGGGGGTAACCTGTAGGGACCTGAAACTAACTTTTAATTCAAATGGGAATAATTTCTAATTTCAAAACTTGAAGAACACTGTGTTTACTCATAAGCAGTTTTTGGAGCAAGCATGTTAGTGTGCAGTTTAGCAAGATTGGTTTTACTTACATTGGTTTTTAGATTCTCGACCAACTGAACACCCAGTCAGCTGCTCTCCTGTGATGTCCGGTGCTGTGGGTCAGTGACCGTGACTGAGAGGCGCAGCCCCACCCCAGAGCCAGTGGTTTTGTGGAGAGACCCACAGGGGCCCTGCCCCCGTGCAGGGGGTACGCAGGTGCCGGGAGAGCAGGGGCGGATGTGATGATGCTGGGGAGAGGCGGCAGCCAGGAGGGGGCGACGCTGAGGGCTGCCTCCCTCTCAGGGTGCACCACGGTTCCCATTTAGGGAGGAGGGGGTCTTCCACACAGAAGGGAAAATGACCTTCCAAGGTCACACACACAGCCCGCACATGGTTGGGCCAGAATCCAAACCCAGGCATTTGTGTTGTTTTGTTTGGCATCTTTTTTTTTTCAAAAAAAAAAAAAAACTTAAAATAGAAATTTGGGCAGTTTGTAGAACGTTTTGCCACAGGATTATACTCGCGGTTTTTCCCAGTGCCTTATCAACATTTATCTGTTTTATTGGCCTCTTGTGTGTGTGACAGTTTGAGCCCAGGGTTCCATTTCTTTCTTTATTTTACGTCTATCTGTCAGTTCCCCTACCACGCTGTGCTAAGCAGGTCCCTAACTCACCACAGGAAGCAAGCCCCATGGCCCAGCTTTGGGAGTTTACAGCCCCCTGCGGGGTGGGTGGCACAAGTAAACAAATAAATCAATCCGATCACTAAACTGATTAGTAGTCCCAGTGGGTTGGACAGTTCTCTTCTATTAAATAATCTAGAGTTTGCAATTAATATGGTGAATTGGCATATCCTATAAAAGTTCAAGCGTGAGAGGGACACACTGTTGAAATCTACATAAACTTTTCTGTCTGTAGAAGGAGAGCGCGTCACCTGAACTTGACGGCTGTAAATTTAGCTCGATGACTTAAATCCTGGTCTCCCAGCGCTGTCCAAGAGAACTGCCTGTGTTGGTGATGACGTTCTCTGTGCTGACCACGGCGGTGGCCCCAGACACATCTGACCAGGGAGCACGTAAAATGTGGCCAGTGCACCTCAGAAACTGGATTTGGGATTTTATTTCATGAGAGTTACTCAAATTTAAGTAGACACTTGTGTCTGTGGCTTCTGTCGTGACAGCGCAGGTTTAGACTGGGGTCCATGCTTTTTCAGAAAAGGGCCAGCCTATCTCGGAGATGTCGCAGGTTCTGTTCCAGATCCCGCAGGAAAGCTCATGTCACCGCAAATCAAGTCTGACGAAGTTTTTGGTTTCCCAGCGCCTGTAGAAGTCACGTTTGCACTCTGCTCTAGTCCATTAAGTGACAGGAACAGTGCACATACCTTGATTTAAAAATACTTCATTGCTGAAAAATGCTGACCATTGCCTGAGCTCTCAGCAAGCTGTCATCACTGGTCACAGGTCACCGTAACAGATACAATAATAATGAGAAAGTTTGGAACACTGCAAGAATGATCACACTGGGACACAGAGACGCAAAGTGAGCAAACTGCTGTGGGAAAAATGGCACCCACAGACCTGCCTAACGCAAGGTTGCCGCAGACCTTCCATTTGTAAAAAACACAGTGTCCGTGAGGCGCAGTAAAATGAGGTATGCCCGTAAATAAATAGTTTTGGCCGGGAAAGCAGACATAGGCAGTAAGTAAATGAATAGACACACCTGTGTTCCAGTAAAGCTTTATTTACAAAAGCAGGTGACAAGCCAGATCTGGCCCGTGGGACCCAGTTTGCCAACCCCTGTTCTAGACCATTCCGTGAGTTTTTGAATGGCCTGTTGGTGTAGTACAACGTGTCACTTCCAGAATCAGGTTTAAGGCCAAAAAGATGTGAATGGCCAGAGAGGAGAGAGCTCTTGACCCTTTTCCAGCTGTGTAATTCCGGCCTCCAGAGAGTCAACTGCATCTTGGTCTAGTTGTTCATAAACTCACTCGGTTGATGAGTCTGTCTTTGAAGGACTGAGATCTAGCCGTGGCCCCTTGGGGAGCTCAAGAGCAAACTATTGCTTTTGTGGGAACCCATTTTTCCTGCGATGTTGAGGTCTAACTGCAGAAGTTTGTTTTCTCACGAGTAAAAGGGGCCAGAGGCAGTGTGGAGGCCAGACCGGACCCAGTGGCTCAGCCAGCGCAGCTCCTGACCCCTGTGCATGACGCAGGTGGCTGGCTAGAGGGCCCGCCCTCCTGCGTGATGTGATCGCAGTGAGGGTGGTGCCTAGTGGTATCCACATTCCCCCACATTTCAGTGGTGACCAAAAATAAAAGACCTCTCGAAAGCTCAGACCCGTGAACCTCTCTCTGCCTAGTGCCTCAGATCAGCTCAGGAGTTCTACTTCACAAACATCTGGATGTTGTGCACCTGTCCTTCTCTCTGAAGCATCTTTTTAGAAATACACCTTTAAGCTTACCTGGAGTGATCCTGTATGCAGCGTCGTTTCTTTTGTATTCCTGAGGGTGTATGGAAGGTAACCAAAGTAACGGATCTCCCTCGAGGTGGGGGGTGTTTCCGTCAAGTCCGCACTCTTTTTGTTCATCAGTCTTCCCTTGAACTTGGGTATAATGTCTTCCAAGGGTTTTCCGATCACGACTCCTGCCTGGCAGCAAAAGCTAAACTCCCAGAATTTTTTCACTAAAATATGAAGAATGAGAGAAAAATAAAGACACGAGGTTGACAACCGGAGAGCTTGCTGCACTGCCCCCGTCCGTTCTCAGCGCGACCTTCCCCTTCCCCACTGTCCTGTTTCACCACCTCATCTGCCAGGTGTTGATTATGGGCTTTCTTTTCTCGCCTCCTCCACAAATTGTAAGCATCCTGAGGAAGGTCACGGTCAGCTGGATATTTCCCATGACCTCTAGCATCATCCCTAGAGTGTAAGCACTCAGTCGGTGTTGGTGGATTGAACAGAAAAGGCTGTTTCTCTGAAGGACCATTCAGATACTGTTGATTTGGTGTATTTTCTAGCTAATTACTTGATCAATCAAACAGTACTTGTCAGGCTCCTGAGAAGCTGTCCAAGGGAACTGGTTAAAAAGATGGACACGGGTAACCACTCTGTGCTGGGCCTGGCTTCAGACTAAACCTCTTCCCTAGCAGATGGAAATAGGACCACCAAGCATGTGGAGATGTGGAGAGCTCTAAAACAGGGGGTGATTAGTTTCTCTCACTAACGTACTGAAAGGAAAGTCTTCTTTTCATCTTGGAAGGACACGAGTCCGTGAGGACAGAGAATTAGAGCAGGTGACGTCTGGTTTTGCATTTGGCCCTTGAATCGTTCATAAATCAAAAGCCCGTCTGTTAAAAAATAAAGAGACGTAACAAATACAGTAAATGAATCTATATCAGACCTTTGTTCTAAAAAACAAAACAAAAACCCTATGTAGAAGACATTTTGGGGGCAATTGGAGAAAGTTGAGTGCAGAATGATATGGGGTGCTGTGGAATCAACTGTTACTATTCTGGGTGCAGCAAAGGGGTGGGGGTGTCGTAGACACGGTCCTTCTTCTTAGGGACTGGAGATGGAGGATTTAGCAGCAGTATGAAGAGCTCTTCAGCTTTCTTGAAATAACACAGAGAAAAATTACCGTAAAGCAAATACACTAAAATATGAACAACTGTTGAATCTAGGGAAGTGGGTATCCAAGTGTTCATTCAGCTTCTACATACGTTTCAACTGTTTTGTAATGTTAGAAGTATCCTGAAAATGTTCTGCTTTAGAAAAAAATGTACAGAGGAAATTTAATTATTCAGAAATTGTTTCCCAAACAGTGAGCGGTGGTCTTTATGTTCAAGTTTTGGCTTTTCCTCTTTCTGCCTTTATTCCACTTGCCAAATCAGTGGCTGTTGCTGAAATAATGAGGTGAGGGTTCGGCCGTCCTGGGCGGGCAGCGTTGAGGGGCCAGTGGGCACAGCTGCTAAGCGCATGCCGCCCGGACAGCAGCATCATGTCACCAAACAGTATTTTGGGGGTGTACACCTTTTTGGACGTTTATTGGCATTTTTATTGGTCTTCTAAAGCATAGCAGCCTTTCAGGCACACCCGCAGGTTAAACCAGGGTTCCCTCTGAACGGGAGAGGCAGAGGTGCTCCGGGCTCCGCGTCCCCAACCCTGCACTGGCCGGTGGAGCCATCCTGGGCAAGCTGACCGGTTTTAGGAGGGTAAAAGGAACAAGTGCATCTGAAGTGCTTAAAATGGTGCCTGAAGCCTTGCGAGGCTCCCCACAACTTGACACCCCTTTGCTATGTGGACTTCAGAGCCCAGCATCTTAACCACACTTTTTTTTCCCTTCCGCTGTGTTACCCCGGTTGGTTCATCTTGAAGCATATCTGTTTCTCTCTCCCTTACTCACCAAGCCTCTTCTCCTCTCGCGGTTGGCTTGCCATTTCACCGCCCTGAAGAAACGAGCGTCATCGGTAATCGTGGCATGTGGACTGTGTCCTGCTTAGAGACGGTGTATAAAAGTACCCAGTAAGGCGATGGCAAGCACCACCTTGGTGGCCTCGCTAGTCCCTGTGCTCAGTCCTGCAGCTCTCTTGGGTCTGGTCTGCTGAGTCGGCTCCGTGAAACAGGAGATGAGTGTTTGCTTATGTTCCTCCCCTCCCTCTGTTAACGCTTTTGAAGAAGGTCTTTCGATAACGTTGAGGAAGAATGCTGTTTTCAGAGTCAGAGGTACATGATCTGTGATTAGTCCCAAACAGGATGACTTCCGTTGTCGTTCCCCTTTAGTTGTGTTTATTTTTTTTCCTAAAGATTTTATTTATCTGAGAGAGAGAAGGCGCGCAAGCAGGGGAGCAGCAGAGGGAGAGGGAGAAGCAGACTCCCCGCTGAGCACAGAGCCCGATGTGGGACTCAGGCTTACTGTTTTAAGTGTTAATGCTGTGGTGTTGACAATAGAGCTTGCCCTGTTGAACACCGGCTGATCTGTCCTTTGTCACTGATGCACATGCACTTCTGTACTCCCTTAGGATTTTTGTCTGCTGGTTGTGTCATTCACGAGCGATGCGTTCTGATTTCAGTCTTCTGACTTACAAAGTTATGAGAATAGTAATGTTTCACTGGAGGGAACAAGCCCAATCTCCCTCATCTCGGGTCCCTTATTCTTGGTAGGCCTCGAGGAGGAGGAGATGGGGAGGGTGTGCACATGCATGTGGGTTTGCGTTTGCAGACAGTTTGGGTACATACGCAACTAGGAATTGGTTTTTTTCACCTTCATGTGGTAGACCCATTTGATGACTGTGTTTTCAGAACTCTGAGGCTGTGAAGGTGTCCTCAGTCTCTGCACAGGACAGAGTTCACAAGTGTGGTCCTGGGGCCCCTGGGGTCCCAGAGATGCTTTCAAGGGATGTGCAAGGCCAAAACTGTCTTCACAAGAGTGCCAAGGCCTCGTACCTCTGTCACGGTGTGGCCATCTGCCCTAATGGTGCAAAGGCAGTGGTGGGTGACACCCTCCTTCCCCAGAGCAGGTGATGCTGTGTTCCACCACGTGCCCACCAGCCTGACCCGGGAATGTCCTTGGGGAAGCTGGAGGTGGTTTGCTTTATTCCATTTCAACCCTGGCCACCCACCTTTCGATGTTCTGTGTGACGAACGCGGAGCCCTCTGGCACGCTGGAGCGTGGGGGCTTGTCTCCAAAACCGAATGGTTGTGCGAGGTACAAGCTGAACTAGCCCCTTTTTTCAGGATCGACATTCTTATTTGAAAGAACAAAAGGCAGACACACTGTCTTGAAAAGTAATGACGTGAGTCAGCCAATTCAAAGGAAACAGGAGTGACACTCTTTGTTGCCCATGATAAAATTCAAGCTTGCAGGCAAAAATTTGAATTTCGGAAAACTTGTATCTGCCAGCGTGAGCTTGACGCTCCCCATGCTGATGACCCTGGTGATGTCAACAAATGGAGCTTCTCGGTGTTCTGTGGAAGGTCTGCACAACCCCACACACCAGCATGTTCCAAATGAGCAGGAAATGATGCTACCAACACGTGTGGGCAGAAGAGACATTCAACGTGTAGGACACACCATGGGGTCTGGGTGTAAAATATCCATCAGTATAGTTTCAGCTTCTGTGTTGCAACTGATTTTTGAGAAACTACCACTTGTTGAATGTTAGCGTAGAATCAAGGAACAATATCCACAATTTTTTGAAAAACTCATCAGAATGCCTCACTTCAAATAAACATGTCTGTGTGAGGCTGGGCTTTTTTTTTTTCCCCCCATATACTTCAACCAAAACAGCATATCAAACAAATGGAATTACAGAAGCAGAAATGCAACTCTTTCTGTCCTCTGTTAAGTTAGACATTAAAGAGATACGCAGAAATGTAGAACTGGGCTATGCTTTTTGCTAATTTGGGGGAGGGGTTATTTTCATGATATTTAGGTTCACACAAAATGAGCCTATTCTTATTGCTTTAAATGAGTTAGTAAATATTCTAAGCATTCTAAGGGCACCTGGGTGGCTCAGTCGGTTAAGTGTCAGACTCTTGATTTCAGTTCAGGTCATGATCTCAGGGTCTTGAGATCCAGCCCCGCAACAGGCCCCGTGGTGGACGTGGAAACTGCTTGAGATTCCCTCTCCCTCTCCCTCTGCCCCCTCCTGTCTCTTTCTCTCTCTCTTTCTTAAAAAAATATATTCATATATATTTTTATATTTTTTATATATATATTTATATTTTTTAAGCATCTTCTAATCTGGTCAATATCAGCGGCTGTAGCCCACGTAATCCAAGCTCTGTAGGGCTCTGTGGACTTTTTTAGAGTGTATGTGCGTCCTGACACCAAAAAAATTAGAAGCCACTGGCCTGGGAAGTCTCTCTACCTTGGGCTGGATGTGACCCTGGCCCTATTTTTACCAAGCCTCTGTATTTTTTTCTCTTTCCCGTCACCTCAAAAAAAAAAAAAAAAAAATCCAAATTAAAGTCAGTCAGCTGGTAGTGGGAGCGGGTCTCTCAGGCCACAGTGACAGGACGCTGCCTGTGCCCCGAGCCTGCACCGCGGGGGGTAAAGTCACCCGGGACACAGAGCCACCCTTTCTACCTTAGTCCGCTTCCTGGTGTCTTTTTTAAAATCTTAAAAAAAAAAAAAAAATCCATATGTGAATACAGCCACTTTGAAAATTTGTTTTACTTACAAATCTAAAATTCTCTCTGGCCTGACTCCCCCAAATCAGCCTCCTAGCTTTCCTACAATCTCAAAGTTAATTGTTTGGGTTCACTGTGTATCATCCCAGGTGTGCGTGCCTGTTCACATACATGATATATGTTCGTATTCACAGAAAGTATAAGGTATTTTTTGTTTACTTAAGAAAAAGGTTGACATGAGAGCGGTTTTAGAAATGTACACTTTTTACAGGTTTTGAGTATCTGATCTCTGTCTGCGGCGCTGTGATGCCCCGAGGTGACATCGTTACATTGTCCTGTATCGAACCACGTACACGGATGTGACATAAACTGAGTGTGGTCTTCCACGTCTTCCTGCTAATTGGGCTTAAACTCTTGGACCAGGTGGGCCCTGGGAGGAGCACCTGTGGAGCACCTCCCACATGCCTGGGACTGTCCCAGGGGCTGTCAGAGGCCCTTAACGCCCACAGGCTGGCAGGAGAGAAGCTCTGTGCTTGTTTTACGGGCGTCAGAAACCATCCCCCGAGCGCACCTGACCAGTGAGTGCAAGGCTGGAAGGAACCTCGAACTGTCCGCCTAGAACTTAGGCCACTCCTGCCACGCCAGGCTGCCAGAAATGTGGCTTTTTGCTTCTCCACACTTGAGACCTGGTCCCAGGGAGACATTTTACTTCAGAAAGCATCGGTGACCCTCCTGTGCTCACTCTTAAAATCTTTCAGTAGAGGTTGGAAACATGGAGGTCTTGTTAGTTTAGTGACCTGCCCCTTCCTACCAGAACCCAGAGCTCTCAGATCCACGGTCCGGGCCTGATGGTCATTTGCTGGGGTCCTTGACCAAGTCTCCATACCCTCCTGAGCCTGCAAATGCCTTGGTTTAAAGATGCAGTAGAGGGGCGCCTGGCCGGCTGTCAGGGGAAGCGTGCGACTCTTGATCTCGGGGTCCTGAGTTCGAGCCCCATGTTGGATGTAGAGATTGCTTAAAAATAGATGATAGATAGATAAGATATGCATTTGATTAAATTACCTATTTTCAAAGGAATTGAAAGAAAGGTGCTTAGATTCGTGTTCGTCTCGTATCCCTGAGGACAAAAGCATGTCATGAGAATAAGCAAGTGCCTCCTTTTACTTTATTCTTAGGAGAAATGCTTTGCCTTAGGAAACTTACATGGCTGTCCAGTGACTAAGGGTTTTTTAAAACTCTAATAATTCCAGACACTTTTCCTCTTTGCAGTAAAGTCAGTCACAAATGACATTACATTGAAAAGGTATTAATCTTAAAGGTTAACTGAAATTTGTACTTGAAGCCAGGTCACATTTAGGATGCCCTGAAATTCTTACCTCCTTGTCCCAGCCCCCTGCTTCCTCCCCTAAAGCACTCCTTTCTCCTGTGTGTCCTTTGTTTTCCAGATGAGGCCTTCACAAACTGACCTCCTAAGGCCTCACTTCCTTTGGGTGGACTTTTCTAATTCAAACAATACAGTATCCGTAGCTCCCGTAGCTCAGGCCCTGCACTTTCTACTTCTAAATGGTGTGCATCAGTTACATGCAAACATCTATCAAGATACTCGTCTTGAAAATTTTTTTGCATTTAATTTTGATGTGAGTTGTAATTCTCTGTATTCAGTTAACTGAACATAGATTGTCCTGCCTACATAGGTTGGAAAAATACCTTTTGATGGGTGCATGTGTTTGAATGCATGGGTGCACGCACTCGTGTTTATTTAAAGCCAAATATCAACCTGTAAAAACCAGTGCAGTTGACAGTCTTGTTCTTTAGTACGTGGGCTTGATCGTTTGCCTGTGTGAGCCTTTTCTCTATTTTAACAAAAGGAGAGCCTCCTTTTGAGTGAAACAGAAGCGAGACCTGGAGCCCCCCAGATAATTTTCCACACCAGACTTCACTTCTGAGTATTAAAAACAGTAATGACAAAGGGAAGTTTAAGAAGCATGTTCAGGCAAACGTTCTTTGGCAGAAAACGGGGACTTCTCAGCCAGTGGCCAGCCTTCACCCTGGCACCCAGAGACAGCGAGACGTGCCGCCCGTGTCACGATTCATGCCAGTTAGGAGCGTGCCGAGCCGAGGCACGGCGGTCCCAGAGCAGGTCCGGCGGCCGCCATCTGTGCGTGCTTTCTTGCCTGTCGTCCGGGGCACCGAGCATTACCGTCGTTCCAGGGTCTTCCAAAACGGTGGAGCCGTGAGAACAAATGGTTGGGGGAGACAGGTTTGCTAGGAGCAGCTCCGGACGGCGGGCTGCAGCGGAGTGGATATCAGAAGAGGACACACAGACTGTTATTGTCGGTCATTAGCGCCCAGGAAGCTTTAATCTTCAAAGCTCCCTGCATGTGTTCATTAACCTTCCTCTTTCCTATGCGGTGGCAGAGAGGTATCATTAGTCCCACCTTTAGAGCTGTGGAATCCCAAGTAGAAAGGCTGCCCGACTTGCCTGAGGTCCCACAAGGAGCTGGTGACAGACCAGATGAGCACTCGGGTCTTCTGACTCACCGTTCTGGGCTCTCACACCCCTCCGAATGCGCACCGGGGCTGCTCTGGCAGGTTCCTCTGCCGCCGAGAACCATCTGCACGGTACTTTCTGCTCTCGGGTTTGTATCGTGGTGGAGCGTGCAGGGCTGCGGAAACCAGCTTGGTTGATATTCTGGCGTCATCTAGAAAAGAGACGCAGACTCTGGGTCCTGAAAGTAAGGCCGTACCTGGGGAGTTTGTGGGCACGCATGAAATTTACCCCGGGGAGACTCCAGTGGTGCTCATGTCCCCTCGCCCACTCGCCCCTCAGCCGAGCCCGGAGCTCCTATTGCAGGACCTCGGACTGACTGGTTTCCACTTGACTTAAGGACCTGGTGCATCCTCAGAGACTCACGTGTTTTGTTTCATTTTCAACAAAGCTGACAGGGGTACTTTCAGTGCTGAACAGAAACTCACTACTCGTGAAGATTCCTCATGAGTAATTCTTAAAATTTAGTACGAAATTAGCTACATCGTTCTCCTGGTAGTAGTGTAGCATGGAGGTCTGGATGGGGAGAGGCATCTTTTGTCTGCAGCTTAGCTGAAAACTTAGTATAGGCATTTGTCCAAGGGGGAAACCGTCGTAAAGACAACTATTTATTGATGATGTATACAATTGAGGGGATGTTTACATTGTAGTAGAAAAACAGTCTATGAACTCGAGTTCCTCATTTTCATACTCTGCAAATGTTTCCTTCCTCATTCTTGGCTTTCAAGTAGTGTGTGTGTGTGCTCTTGTGGACTTAAGCATTGGTAGTGTGCAGCCCTACATCCTTTGTTGTGCCGAATGAGGTTAAAGGTAAGACGAAAAATGTTTAGTTAAATGAGTTCGTTTCAAAAGGGAGGAAACCTTGATGGACTGTCCCTAACACAGAAAGAACAAAATTTCGTTTTGACCTTCTGCCTCATGGCCACCTAAAGCTTTGTTTTGCTCCTTTGGCAAATATTTAGAAATCTCTCCCCAGGTGGTTGGCAGTGTGCTGGGTGCTGAAGGTGCGTGTCTGCACCTGCTTCAGCCTGGCACCCAGGAGGGTGAGCCGGCCCTGTGGGCAGGGCAGGGCCTCCCTGGAGAATCGACACTCGGTAAGCCCCGTGGTGGTCCCCGGACGCTGCTGGGGCCGGGGGATTAGTTCGCGCACTAGAGAGTGTGTTGGGATGGGGTGTGGCGACGTGGTGAGAGAAATCTGAGAAAGGGGCTTCTCTCACGTACCATCTCTCTATGGACTGGTTAGTGGAGGGCCTCAGAGTGACGGAGGGGAAAGGCAGGACACAGCGCAGTGGTGTGGCCCACCGCTCTTGTCAGCGCACGACGGAGGGAGGGCTCTGGGTACGTTCCTGTGGTTCCGCAGCGAAGCTCAAAGGGCAGGCAAACTAAAAGCGATACTTTGGTGAGGAAATCAGGGTTTTCACCATGAGTGCGTGTGTGTGTGTGTGTGTGTGTATTTGAACCATGCAAAGGTATTACCTATTACCTATTCAAAAAGTTAAGAAAAGGAGTAGCATTAAAAGTGGGGGCCGGATACTGATTACTGATCTTCACAGTCGGAAACTGAGGCTGCTGTTTTTCTGTGCTTTGGAAGTTACTGCTGTGCTTTTAGTCCGTTCACCGGAAAGCCAAGATCATGGATTTGTTGGGGCGCCTGGGTGGCTCAGTCGTTAAGCGTCTGCCTTCAGCTCAGGTCATGATCCCAGGGTCCTGGGGTCGAGCCCCACATCGGGCTCCCTCCTCCGCGGGAGGCCTGCCTCTCCCTCTCCCACTCCCTCTGCTTGTGTTCCCTCTCTCACTGTGTCTCTCTCTGTCAAATAAATAAAAAAATCTTAAAAAAAAAAAAAAAGATCATGGATTTGTGTTGAGACTTGACCAGAATTGAACTCTGTTGGTCCTTCTCCCTGCGTGCACACTCTCCGCCCTGGCCCAGCCTGTTTGAGCGTACCCCCTCATTCGTGAGGACGGCAGAGCACGAGGGTGCGGGTGGATGGGGCAGGTCAGTCACCCCTAGACTTCCCCGCCAGGGCCTCACTCACATCCTGTCTTGCTGGTTGGACTGACCGTTCATTATCACGTCTCATTAGGTGAGTGAACCAGTTTTGCTGTATTTCAGACCTTGTCAGCATGCGGTCAGCCCTGTTCCCTTCTTATGTGTGAAATGGCAAAGCTGTCAAAACCAGATCTGCTGAGAACCAGATGTGCCGTGTCCTCTTCAGCACACAGGGCTTTCAGAAGTTTCTAGGATGGGAGGGGAAGTTGAGGAAGGTAGGGCGCAGTGGCTTTGGTTTTCCCGGTGGTGGCGGGGGGCGGGGGGGTGCCTCTGCAAGAATCCAGGGGGAACCAGTGAGGAGCGAAGAGGAGCTGACCAGACATCGGTGGCGTGTGGAAGGGCCTGAAGGACGCAGGCCAGGGTGACAGTCACGACTCACTGCAGAGTCTTCGTGGCCCCTTATCACAGATGGACAGCAGCCCCTTATCGCAGATGCGCTTTGCAACTATTTTCTCCCCATCTGTAGGGCATCTTTTCACTTTCTTGATGATCTCATTTCTCGCTCAGGAGTTTCTAATTTGGGTGAAGTCCAGTTTATCTGATTTGTCTCTTGCTGCTTGTGGTTTTGGTGCTAAAATCTAAGAAACCACTGCCTAATCCAAAGATTTGCTCCTATGTTTTCTTCTAAGAGTTTTGTGATCTTAGTTGGTCTTCGATCCATTTTGAGTTATTTTTTGTATATGGTCTTAGGTAAGGGTCCAACCTCATCCTCTTGCAAGCGGACATCCAATTTTTCCCAGCACCGTTTGTTGAAAAGACTGTCCTTTCCCCCACTGAATGGGCTTGGCACGCTTGTTGAAAGTCAGTGGACCATAATGTGTGGGTTTATTTCTGGACTCTGTTCTGTTCCGTTGGCCTATATGTCTCTAGCTTTGATTGCTGTAGCTTTGTCAAAACTTTTTAAAATCAGGAAATGGGAGTCCTCCAGCTTTATTCTTTTTCAGAATTGTTTTGTAGTCAGGGTCCCCTGTGTTTCCACGTAAATTTTAGAACCAGTTTCTTCGCCCTCCTGGCCTCCCTGCAGCCCTATGTGGGCTAGAGTCGGTTAGATCAGGATAGTACCGTTCAGACTCTCCCCAGCAGCCCCTCTGACTCTGAGTGAGGCGAGCCCACTATTGTCCGAGTCTGGGGCCTTGGCCTGACTCATGACTCGATCCACCGAGAACCCCCAAGGTGTTGAGGTTTCTGAAGTCTCAGGTTTTGTCCTAAAAAGCTATTTGAATCTTGTATCCTATTCCATAATTATTATAGTTAGAGTAAAAGCGTTTAGCACGGATTAGCTGCGTTGTCAAACCGATGCTCCCGGAAGTGTCATGTTCATCCTGTGGCTTTACGCACCCTGCCCCCAGAATGCATACCCCAGTTTAAAAGGCCAAGCTGGGGAGAACCTGCCTGTCAGAGGTCCCTTATTTATTTGTCAAGGTTGTTGCTTCGGCTGCGTGCTGTGTAAGCTCTCCAGACCACAGGCTGGCATCCGTCCACACTGGGTGAAGTGGCATTCCCTGACTTACAGCATGTTGGTGTCTCTTGCAATACTGCGGTCCTCTTTGATTCTTGAGCTTAGATTTAGATCTTGTCATTCCTAACCATCAAAAAGATTTCATTCCTAGAGGAGGAAATCCACTTCGTGCCCTAGGCTCTCTTTGTGGGGGAGCTCCCTTTGGCCAGGGAGCATGCATACTTAGTTTACCTGCATTCAAATGGACCAAGGATGGTGGTCTAGGATCAGTCATTTCCAAAGGTCTGTGCCAAGGGCAAAAATCATGGGTTTTTGTAAAGCTAAATTTATTCAATTTGCAGGACTCTCCTTCATTCTCAGATTGTCCTTTGTGCTGTTAAAAGATCTTTTCTGGTTGAATTTTTTTTTAATGTTCTTATTTGTCAGGGAGGTAAGCCAATGTCCATCTTCAAGATTCTTTGTGAAATTTTACTGGTTTGTGAAATCCTAACTCCAGAACATCATTTTAAGCCACAAATCTCAGGTTTTTACCTTGTTTACGTTTGGAATTACCACCTAATATTAGGCAGTTTATGTAACTAAATGCTCATTGTTTTATTTCTTTAATATGAAATGTCCGGACTAGACACACCCGTAGACACGGAAAGCCGGTTGGAGGTTGCCGGGTACCGGGGGAGGGGAGTGAGGTGTGATTACGGGAAAGGGATGAGAGTGTGGAAACCACACACTTAGTTGGGGGCTGCACTGTGTGAGCCCCACATGCCTCGGAGTGTGGTTGTACACGTTAAAATGGCTAATTGGATGTCATGTGATTGCACCTCCATTTAAAAACTCCACTCAATGGTGTCATTATGTGGAAGGCCAGAGGGTGGGTGGGGGTGTGTCTTATCAGGTTACAGAGTCCAGGTGCGCGTGGGACACGCCCGCACACGCGTGATATGCCATGTTCTTGTGCTCCCAGGCGTCTTCATCAGAAGCTGACAAGGTAGACAGACTTCCTGCTTCGGGACAGCAGAAAGGTGTGTTCTGACACTGCCCTGAGACTCAGAGATACCCTTTATTCTCACCTCAGAAGCAATATGTCTTCCCCACCTTTTTACAACCTTTCACACCGGGAAGTTAAAATTTTGAAATCACCTTCAGGAGAAATCCCAATAAAGTTTCTCATGTTGCTCTTTTTAGTGGCCGTGTTATTCATGTTGACTGCGACGCCGGCCATCACGCTGGAGGGAGTCCGTTCTCTGTCCTATAAACCCTGCGAGGGGGAGCATGAGATCTGGCCTCCCCTCCTCCCACCCCTAAAAAGAAAGGACCAGAAGAGGAAAGGCCCTACATTATTTTTAAGTGAGCAAGAATTCTTATGAATTCTGAGTACAGTATTTCTTTCTTTTTTTTTTTTTTTTTTAGATTTTATTTATTTATTTGACAGAGAGAGACACAGCGAGAGAGGGAACACAAGCAGGGGGAATGGGAGAGGGAGAAGCAGGCTTCCCGCAGAGCAGGGAGCCCGATGTGGGGCTCGATCCCAGGACCCTGGGATCATGACCTGAGCCGAAGGCAGACGCTTAACGACTGAGCCACCCAGGCGCCCCCAGTATTTCTTTTTAAGACTTTCTCTTCTTGCCGCTTCCAGAAGGAAACCCACAGCCAGGAAATGCTGGGCCAGGGCCCTGCCTGCCTTTGGGGATCTGGGGCAACCTGCTCACTGCTATCCAGGTTTCTTAGTTTCCTGAAAGAAAGAAAGTTTCCTGAAAGAAAGTTTCACCTCTGTTAAAATACAGACTGTGCTTTACTTGTAACAGAACAGATGATCTCTTTTAATATTCCATAAAGTTGGAGCTTTTCAAGGAAGATGATTTTGCCACTAAACTTTGTGAATGTTTGTGCTTCGTTGATGTTTCGATGGGTTTCCGTGCATCGCCCCTGGTGGCCGAGGGCTGGGCAGGGCACTTGGGTCCTGCAGGGGGAGGAAGGGACCGCAGCTCTGCCTGGCGGTACCTCCCCCCACTCCCCCCCTCCCCCCCCCCCCCCGGCATCCTTGGAGGCGCTTTCCAATTGCATTTCTCTACGGGATGCTTGTTGTCCTTGTCATTTCCTTGTTTGCGGTGTTGACATGGTGCTCCTAGAAACCCAGTGCTGGCTTCGTGCCCATGGTGACAGAAGGGGAAAGTTCTCGGCAGCTGTTGGGGTTTAGCCCCCTGGCCAGCGCGGCGGCTCGCTGGGCGCTCCTGCCGGGACCCACGTGCTTCTGTCGGGGCGTCAGAAGCCATGAGTGCCGTGTGTGTCAGGAAAGCATCTGCCTTCCACCTGCCGTCAATGCAGAAGGTCTTGTTACTGGCTTTCTGGCCCAGAGAAAAACCGAGGTGTAATCCCTAAACGTGTCCGGTTGTCCTCCAACCCCTTCTTCAGGACTCAGTACGTGCCAGTCCACGGGAGAGGGGGTTTCCAAACCCATCCGTTGACATTTTGCCCCCCCATCCCATTTTATTTCCACGAAACCCCCCGTTATCACTGGCAGAACCGCGTGGGACGAGCCCCGCGCTGCTCTCTCGATGCGAGACCAGGGATGACACTAACGAGGGATGATCTACCCCAGAACTGTAAACAGAGCCTCAATTGTGGCTTTGAAAGTTCTGACCTGATTTGGTCCCGCGTGGCGGCCAACGACAGCCGAGGGCTGGCCCAGATCAGCATTAACCCAGAGCAGCAGAAAATCTGCCCGCGCTGGGGCTCCCGCGGGGATGCGTCCGAGAGGGACGCGGGCAGCGGGCTTTGTCTGTGCGCTGAGTGTGCGTCCTAGCCAATACCTAGCAAAGGTATGTAGCCGAAATAGGACATCATCGTGTTATTCTATTGAAAAGAAACACGGTTTCTACTAAGTTGGGTCAGAGTATTAGCGACCGTATCAGATGCTTGTGTTTACAGGTGTAGGTGGAAAATTCAAGTCCATAAAGCAGGGGCACAAAGATACAGAAGCCTGCCCTCAGGGGGTTTGCGGTGAAGGAAGGTGGGGAAGAGAGCATAAATCTCTGGGATGGAAAGTCACACGAAAGTGGCTCAAGCCACAGGTGCCGTGGGGCGAGGGGGAGGGCGAGAGCCACTGTGATGCGGGGGGGGGACCTGGCAGAGCAGACCGCACGGGGGTGAGAGCTGGCAGGGCTGCTGGTCATGGGGGCGGCAGTTGGGTGCATGGCCATTTTACTGCTGATGTGTTCATCCTGCACATGCTTCTGCGCACTTCCATGTCCGCACCTGCTGCACACCAGTGAAGTGTGTAAAGGCCAGCAGTCCGTGTGCAAGTAACAGTGCCGTGCACACACGCAGGGCACGCGCCTCAGCTCAGCTCTGGGCAAGAGAGGTGTGGTGTTTGTCCATTTTACCACAAATGAAATAGGGTTGTTCTTGTTGGTATCTGTGATCTCTTAATGTATAAGATATGCTTGCATATTTTTAGGGTGTTATTTATACTTTGGCTACTTCCAAAAAAGAATATGATATGGCCTAAAATATTAGAAAATATGCAACAATCTATTAAAGGAAAGAAAGGAACTAGAAGCCACTGCAGAGGGCCGGTTCCCCTTCTGGGTGGAGTTCTTGAACACGGTGTCAGAAAAATTGTATATGACCCATTAGCTGAGCCTCTTTTTAAGCTTCCTTCTGGTTCGTGATGCTGAAACCATTGCAGGCGCACCCAAGGAGATGCTTCTCTTCCTGTCCACTTGTACGCCAGGACGCGCCTCCAGATTGCAGTACATCAGCTGTTTACGCTGGTTCAAGTTGAGTTTAATCTGTCCAAAGGCAGTCTTATTTTCGCAGCAGTATTATGACGGGAATTTGAAGGCAAACCTCAAAAGAAGTAACTACTTGGGGGGTTCCTGGGGGCTCAGTCGGTTGAGCATCTGACTCTTGATTTTGGCTCAGGTCATGATCGCAGGGTCGTGGGTTTGAGCCCTGGGTTGGGCTCCACACTCAGCTCAGAGTCTGCTTAGGGATTCTCTCTCTCCCTCTCCCTCTTCCTCTCCCCACGTTCCCCCCGCCCCCATGCATGCAGTCATGCACACCCGGGCACATGCTTTCTCTCTCTCTCTTTAAATAAATCTTTAAAAATAAAATTAAAAAAAAAAAGAACTACTTGGTAGCTGGGGTGGATGGAGAGGCCCTCACACAGGGGTGCTAAGTAGTTTCTGGTCATAGAGCCAGAGACCGGCAGGGGGTCCGCAGCGGCCGGGAGGCATCCGACTGGTCCCTGTGCAGCAACAACAGGTAGAATGACCTTGTTGTCCCCCACTCAGGATAGTAGGTAGGAGCCCTCAAAGCCTGCACTTTGTCGAGCAGTAAGAGTGAACTTGGAAATCCATAAATAAAGACAAAATGGGGGAGTTCTGGTTTTGTTCTTTCCTTTATGCTGTGGGGCAGCCCCGATCCCTCCAAGGGTGGTAGGTCCTTCTTGCTGGTGGCACAAGAGATGATTTCAAGTGATGTGGCGTTGGACATCATTTCAATAATTATATGTTAACAGGTATAAAGATATATAATTAGCATGTCAAATCCGTGATTTCTTGGGTTATTATTGCTCAGGACAGAGCTTAGTCAAAATTACGTCTGTTCAAAGAGAAGCACCAAGTAATAGCACGACTCTACACAGATGTAGCGAAGTCAGGAAGGTGTCCGTGAGTGCGCAGAGCTGGGGAAACCCTGAGATGGGCCCCCTCCGAGTTCGTTCCAACAAGACTGTTCCACAGAGCCCCCCAGTCTCTTCTGTTTGGTTCCAAGCAAGTGACCACGGCGGAGCTGAACCGTGGAGCTGAAGGGTGGCCTCCATCCTGACTCGGGTCTCCCTCTGGTCTTCCCCTGCCTCCCAGTCTCTGCTGTCGCAGCCCCTGGTGCCCTCACTCACGGGTAATTGCTCTGCGTGTCTCAACTTTTGCTCAGTGGTACAGCTCCAGCAAGTTACGTAACCTGCTGAGTAACTATTTCTTCACTTGCAAAATGGGAATAATAAATCTCCCTCACGAAGCCTTGTGGGCATTCAGTGACAGGAGGGGTGAGAGTACTTGGCACCGAGTCTGGAGCAGTGACATGAGACATGTCCGGAGGATGGTGATTAGATCTGCCCGCTCTTCCCCATGTTTGCAAACCCAGATTCCAGTTGGTGAAAACTGAGTGATGGTAGCTTCAGTGTTCAGGAGAAAAGCTTTGACTTGGCCAAAGCATCGTCATGGGGTCAGGATATTTATTCGTGACCCAAGCTGCCTGGGAGTGAGGCCCTAGTGTCAGAAAAACCTGCAGCCTGAGTAGCCTCCGTGGCTGATGGGGGGCTAGCAGGCCCCACTAATACTGGCCGGAGTTGGGGTGTTCCTCAGCATGAGCGAGGAGGTGAGCTCCTGCTCTAGAACAGCTCTCAGCCCTCTGGTGGTACGGAGTCATAGCCAGCTTGTTCTGACGAGGGAGCGGGTGTTTGAAGAAGATGGGGTCACAGCAGGTCAGCTGGGAGATTTCTAGACTGTGTAAGGATGACAAAGTTACCTAAAAGATTAATTTAATTACACGGTTTGAACATTCTTCAGGAACTACGTCCTAGGTAGCCCACCGTTCTTAATTTTGCATCCATTCCTGACTCCGATCATCTGGCCCGAAAGAGCCCTCCCTTGCGTTCCATTCGGTTCCTTCTGGAGAGCACACAGTAGTGCGAGGAAGGACAAGGACCTGAGTTTGAGTTCCGTCTCTCTCAACTAATTGTCAAGTCCGTTAATCGTTCCAAGACGGAATTTTCTCGTGGGATTGTTCTAAGAATCAGGCAGCATAATGTTTGTAAATACGCTGTCTAAAACATCAAAGTACTGTAAACACGGTTTTGTTTTAAATTTCACTCTAATATGGCTGGAAGTGCTTTGGTTTTGACTTCCCGTCTTCGTGGCATCCCAAGTTTGAATATGGCCTCTTCCTCTGCTTGCCCAAATGTGGTCCGGTCAGGGCGGTTATAGCGTCCGGAAAGGGTCCCCGTGAGAGTCGGAGCAGTGGGCTGCGTGGGCACCTGGCCCCAGAGCCTGTCTGGGGAGCGAAAGCTCCTGCCTGGCCCGGGCCTGGTGTGCGCGCTCCAGCCGCGAGGCCCTGGTGAGGGCAGAAGCAGTGACAGCGATGCGGAGGCTCGTTTCAGGACGAAGTGGTCTTTACAGTCGAGACGAGAAACAGTCTTCCCCAAAAGAGGTGAAAGATCACGACAGTAAGTGGCCGCTGACACCCCACAGTCCACCCCTGAGTCTGAGCCCGTGTTTTCCTGTCCGGCTCAGGCGGCTGTTCCAGGAGAGAACGTTCTTCCCAGACTTGGCGTCTTGTAGGTGAAACCTCAGAGGCCCGTCGCCAGTCCTGGTGTGCAAGTCTCGTAAAAGCGTGAGGTCCCATAATGTGTGCTTAATGCTCGAGGACTGTCAGGGTGCTTGGGGGCGTTGGTGCAAGGAATGTATGCGTTAAGATGCCACTGTGTTCCTGTCGGGCATCTGGATGGGGTTAGAGCAGTCAATCTGTATCACGCTGGGAAAACCAGAAATTAGCCCTAATTGACGACGAGTAGCCTTTCCTCTCCCAAGACAGCTGCCAAAAAGCTCTGAGAAAAAGTCCTGAAATCTTGGAGGTTGACTTTCTTCACTTCAGCTCGCCTGCGAGCACATGACAGAGAAAGCCTCAGAGAACGGGTTGGTCTGGCAGGATCTTCTGTTGCGCTTTCCCTCCTTGCCAGATTCCTGGAGAAGCATTTTACTTTTAGACGTGCATTCAAAGCACATGCACAGTAAGGAAAAATGCAGCCCCTGTCTTTTGACTCCAGCCTGGCTGGTGGCCTCGGAAACCGTACCTTATACTGCGGAGAGCACAGCCCCCAGGCCCAGGCCTTCCAAGGAAGACTGTGTGGAGGATGCAGCAGACGACCTGTTCCATGGCCGAGGAGGCTCGGGGGCAGAGTCTGAGGTCTGGGCACGGGCCGAGCGCTTGTAGGTGAATTACACCAAGGAACTGAACCATCTGAACTGCACACAGACTCCCAGCTTGGGGCACATCTTGCAGTCTGCTGAGTATTCGAGAGAAGGAAAAATTGATGATTCGGATTTTGGTGGGCAATAATGTTACCAAGTCAGACTTGGCGTGAGGGCAAAATCCCCGACGTTTAGGTTTGTGTAAAGGGCTCCTTTGTATGCCCAACCTTCTCATCTGTGCTGCGGTCTAATGGGGCACTTGGCCCACGTCAAAGTTATGTATGCTCGGCCCCAGTGATTTTAATTCATGGATCTTTTTTTTTTTCTTTTTCATCAAGGAACTGTAAGTCCTTAGGATGTTTTTGTGAAGGTTTCTGAAGTCTCCTGAGGCACAGACACAATCCTTATCTGGAACAGGGGCCATGAGACCACGCTTGCCCGGGTACGGAGTAAGCAGCATGCGGGTGACCACCCCGGGAGGTTTGGGGGTGCTGCCAGCCAGCTGGCCAATGCCGGTGTGGAGGCCAGAGCGGCCCCCGCACTCGGGTGCTGGTGGTTTCCCGGACGCCGTCGAGGGGCTCTGAGAGCACAGCCCCTTGGCTCAGACGCCGGCCCCGTGCCTCTGACCCTGCGCGGATCGTCCTGCGTGGTGTTTGCGTGGTGTTTGCGTGGTGTTTGCGTGGTGCCACAGGCATGTGCCGCAGAAGGAAACCCAGCACAAGGCCGTACTCAGGAGCGGCGAGCGAGCAGAGTTCCTCAAAACGACCAGAAGTGAAAACAGGGTGGAAAGTAAGATAAAATACTGTGGGGAAATCAGATTTTCAGAATTGTTTGAAGGAAATTCTTCAATCCCGGAGCAAAAATAAGAAGCTGAGACTTCCAGTAAAAAGCAACTAAAATGCTCTGTGCCTGTGAGACCACCAAGCTGGACGGGGGTCAGCTGAACGGGACGGAGAGCTGAGGGCAGGGGTCCCCTGCCGTATGGCCGCCGCAGAGAGCCCAGGCCTGCAGGCAGGGACTTCCCTGCCCCCGCCTCCCTTCTCCCCGCTAGACCTCGGATCGCACACACCCTCGTAGCTAGTGTTTGTGACAGTGTTCCGTTGTTACTGCAAATGAGTCATTTTGTTATTTTGGAAATTTACGTCTCAAGTACCTGAAGACAGTTTTTTTTCCCCAAAATGCTATTTAAACTGAATAAATTTATTTAAATATATCTCCGTGCTAAACATCTGGCTGAGGTATGGCATACATTTTTCTAGGTTAGCAAAATTTAAAGATTATTTCCATAATTTTTTTGTATTGCCGTAATTTTAAAAGTTACATTTACCTTTATATATTGCATTATATATGTGTGTTATTATATATACCACGTATATTACACGGTTATGTATTCTCTATATGCGTTATATATATATATGTTACTGTATATAACAAATTAAACAAATGTGGCTCTTCTAACTTTGGCTTTAAATCCTGAAATGAGATGAATAAAATAAAATTGGGTATTAAAAAGAAGCAGAGGGTAAGGGATATGTTAGGCAGACACAAAAGAAAAGCAGAGAGCATGTCGTTAATAGCGGGTAAATCTCAATTCAAGGCGAAAAAGCATCACTGAGACAGAATTGCTTCGCTACACCACGCTGGAGTACAGGGCCCACGAATGGCAGAGCCACCATGGACCTATGTGGCCTAGATGGCGTAACCGCAAGAGCTGCAGGGACTAGAAGGCAGAATGGACAAGGCGAGGGGTGGTGGGAGACACGCCCAGACCCCGCGGCCCGTCGAGGGTCAGGCAGTGACTGCATGCAGCAGCGAGGGGCCAGGAGAGGCTTCAGGAGACAGGTGGACACAAAGTTGTAAGTTTAACATATCGTAGTTCACAGAGAAAAGCTCTGCGGTTTCCAAAAAGTTGAAATAAGTAGAAACCATTGACTGTCATCATAATGCAATAAAAAGAGGAATAAATACAGAGGTAGAAACGAGTCGTCCCAGGGAGGACCTCAGGGCAGAGGGGGCGTTGCTCCTGGCGGGGTCCCAGCTGGCGCCTCCGTGTGGGTCTTGGCACGGCTGGTTCCTCCTTAGCATTCACGTCTCAGCCCGCAGTTCCCTCCATGGACAGGCCTCCCTGGCCCCATCAAACCCACGCCTGGGGGTTCTTCTTTCCTAAGATTGTCTTGTTTGTTGGCTTTTGGAGTTGGGGATTTCCTTGCTGTCTCCCCCGCTCAAGGGGCAGCTCCGTTAGGGCAAGGAGCTTACCTGTCTCATGGAAAGCCTTATGCTCCGTGTCTGGAGCACAGCCCGCACTCAGACTTTGAACGGTGTCGTCCAATGAACAAAAGGCCCAGTGATCCTGCTATTCAACATAGTATTAGAAGTCCTAGCCACAGCAATCAGACAACAAAAAGAAATAAAAGGCATCCAAATCGGCAAAGAAGAAGTCAAACTCTCACTGTTTGCAGATGATATGATACTTTATGTGGAAAACCCAAAAGACTCCACCCCAAAACTGCTAGAACTCATACAGGAATTCAGTAAAGTGGCAGGATATAAAATCAATGCACAGAAATCAGTGGCATTCCTATACACCAACAACAAGACGGAAGAAAGAGAAATTAAGGAGTCAATCCCATTTACAATTGCTCCCAAAACCATAAGATACCTAGGAATAAATCTAACCAAAGAGGCAAAGGATCTGTACTCAGAAAACTATAAAATACTCATGAAAGAAATTGAGGAAGACACAAAGAAATGGAAAAACATTCCATGCTCATGGATTGGAAGAACAAATACTGTGAAGATGTCAATGCTACCTAGAGCGATCTGCACATTTAATGCAATCGCTATCAAAATACCATCAACTTTTTTCAAAGAAATGGAACAAATAATCCTAAAATTTGTATGGAACCAGAAAAGACCCCGAATGGCCAGAGGAATGTTGAAAAAGAAAAGCAAAGCTGGTGGCATCACAATTCCGGACTTCCAGCTCTACTACAAAGCTGTCATCATCAAGACAGTATGGTACTGGCACAAAAACAGACACACAGATCAATGGAACAGAAGAGAGAGCCCAGAAATGGACCCTCAACTCTATGGTCAACTAATCTTCAACAAAGCAGGAAAGAATGTCCAATGGAAAAAAGACAGTCTCTTCAACAAATGGTGTTGGGAAAATCGGACAGCCACATGCAGAAGAATGAAACTGGACCATTTCCTTACACCACACACAAAAATAGACTCAAAATGGTTGAAAGACCTAAATGTGAGACAGGAGTCCATCAACATCCTAAAGGAGAACACAGGCAGCAACCTCTTCGACCTCAGCCGCAGCAACTTCTTCCTAGAAACATCGCCAAAGGCAAGGGAAGCAAGGGCCAAAATGAACTATTGGGACTGCATCAAGATAAAAAGCTTTTGCACAGCAAAAGAAACAGTCAACAAAACCAAAAGACAACCGACAGAATGGGAGAAGATATTTGCAAATGACATATCAGATAAAGGGCTAGTATCCAAAATCTCTAAAGAACTTATGAAACTCAACACCCAAAGAACAAATGATCCAATCAAGAAATGGGCAGAAGACATGAACAGACATTTTTCCAAAAAAGACATCCAAATGGCCAACAGACACATGAAAAAGTGCTCAACATCGCTCAGCATCAGGGAAATCCAAATCAAAACCTCAATGAGATACCACCTCACACCAGTCAGAATGGCTAAAATTAACAAGTCAGGAAATGACAGATGTTGGCGGGGATGGGGAGAAAGGGGAACCCTCCTACACTGTTGGTGGGAATGCAAGCTGGTGCAGCCACTCTGGAAAACAGTATGGAGGTTCCTCAAAAAGTTGAAAATAGAGCTACCATACGATCCAGCAATTGCACTACTGGGTATTTACCCCAAAGATACAAATGTAGTGATCCGAAGGGGTACATGCACCCCAATGTTTATACCAGCAATGTCCACAATAGCCAAACTGTGGAAAGAGCCAAGATGTCCATCGACAGATGAATGGATAAAGAAGATGTGGTATATATATACAACCAAACATTATGCAGCCATCAAAAGGAATGAAATCTTGCCATTTGCAGCGACATGGATGGAACTGGAGGGTGTTATGCTGAGCGAAATAAGTCAATCAGAGAAGGACATGTATCATATGACCTCACTGATAGGAGGAATTCTTAATCTCAGGAAACAAACTGAGGGTTGCTGGAGTGGTGGGGGGTGGGAGGGATGGGGTGGCTGGGTGATAGACATTGGGGAGGGTGTGTGCTATGGTGAGCACTGTGAATTGTGCAAGACTATTGAATCACAGATCTGTACCTCTGAAACAAATAATACAATATATGTTAAAAAAGAAGAAGATAGCAGGAAGGGAAGAATGAAGGGGAGGAAATCAGAGGGGGAGATGAACCATGAGAGACGAAGGACTCTGAAAAACAAACTGAGGGTTCTAGAGGGGAGGGGGGTGGGAGGAGGGGTTAGCCCGGTGATGGGTATTAAAGAGGGCACGTTCTGCATGGAGCACTGGGTGTTATGCACAAACAATGAATCATGGAACACTACATCAAAAACTAATGATGTAATGTATGGTGATTAACATAACAATAAAATTTTTTTTAAAAAGGCCCAGTGATCACGGTGACCGTGCTGCAAGGACTGTTCTCGGCACCTTACCTCTGTTAGCTCAGCCGTAGTGCTCACCCTCAAGAGGGGACTGTTGTGGTCCCCGATGTGCCGTCGGCGAGCAGACGTGTCCAGAATTGGCAGAAGGCGAGCTGGGCTTGAGTGTGTGGGTCTGAGTGCTCATGTGTGGCAGCCCCTCGCCTCCGGTGGGTGCCGAGTCCGCGTGCAAACGTGCTCATTCCCTGGGATGAGGGGAGATTGTGGAAACACTGGAGAGCAGGGAAAGGACCAAAATGAATGAAAGAAGAGCTGTCTTCCCTAAAGACGAGAGCAGAAGTGAGCAATCCAAGACACTGGAGAGCAGGAGGCCACCAGGAGCGGCATTCGGGGAGGGAGGGCACGGGAGAGCTGGGGCTAGCCTGCTGAAGGAGAGACACCAGAGTCCACAGCAGGACCGGCTCCCAGCGAGGACACAGGCCCGTCGCTGTGCACTCGAGGGCAGCATCCAGTGAGACTCAACTTCCATTCTCAGTGGCTTGTTCATTGAAACTTTTTGAAATAAACCCAAATGTATAGCAAGTTGAAGGACGGTGTAAAGAATTTCCTTTATCAGGGCTCCTGGGTGGCTCCGTCGGCTGAGCGTCTGACCCTTGATCTCAGCTCAGATCTTGATCTCAGGGTCGTGAGGTCAAGCCCCACGTTGGGCTCCGTGCTGGGTGTGGAGCCTACTTGAATTAATTCATTAATTTCCTTTATCAGGTTTCACGGCGTTGCCTGCTTTCCCCAGTTCTGCTCTGTCAGGTCTCACACACGTGTATTTATGTTCAGGGCCCGGGGCTCCTTTCTGCCCCTTTCCCCCCAGAGGCTGGTCCCGCCTTCACGGAGGGAAGACAGACCCCAGATGCAGGGCCATCCCTTTGGGTTTCTGTCATCTTTTCTTCTTAGTCCTTCTATTTTTCCTGCTCACGGTCGCCCTTTAAACAGATTCTTTGTATATTTTTTTTCCTCAAGCTTTTCTTGCTGCTCCAGCAGGAGGTCGGCTCTTACCTACTCTGCCGTTCCCAGAAGCAAAGTCCCTGAGGGGACAGGAGCCAGCGTTTGACTGTCCAGAGGAGAGACCTGGCCGTGGGCAAAGGGGTCTATGGAGGACAGCGAGGTACCTTTCCATGGCACTCCTGTTCGGGACCCATCTGCACCCCTGCTTCGTGGTGCTTGTGGCCGTCCTTACCAAGGCCCCTGGGGCTTTGCCAGCGTGTGTCAGCTTGCTTCTCCGCCATCCCACGGCCACACTGCTGTCCTGCCGTCCCTCTCCTCCCGCGTGTCTGGCCAGCTCCCCTCCTCCAGCCCAGCAGCCCCGTTGCCTTGAGGGTGTAAGTCCTTCACAAAATTCACCATCTTTTTAGTGAGGTCTTAGAAGGGAGCAGAACTAGATCAGGGTGTTCGTCTTCCATCGGTAATCATAAATCAAAGCATTATTTGTAATATTTTTTTAAAAGAAAACCATGAGAAGACTGGCTCCATTTATGAAATTATAGCACATATGAGTGAAATTCCAATTAAAAAATGTTCTTGGTCTATTTGTTGATCTACAGGACGTTCTTGACATAGGGTTGAGCGCAGTAAAAAACCGAGGAGTGTATGAAGCGTGGTTCTCGATAGCGCGTGCGTACGACGCAGCCCATCTGCGCACACGGGGAGACCCCCTAGGGAGACGTGCATGAGGATGCCAACAGTGCTGAGCTCTGAATTTTCCTTTCTTATGTTTGGAGGGTTGTTTGGTTTGTTTTGTTTTTTTTTTTTAATTTTATGGTGAGCATCATTTTTCTGAAAACAAAACCCTGTATCATTTTTCTGAAAACAAAATCCTTTAAAAATATGTATTACATCAGATGTTAGCAACTGAATACTAAGTCCAGATTTCATTTAAAGACCAGGGGTCAACTGTGTGCAGAGAAAACGATGTCACGCATAGGGTCAAGCCCTTGGCTTTTTATATGTTCCTCCCCACGGTACTCACTTATAAGTTACTCTTCTGGGATTTAAAAAAAAAAAATCAGGCTGTTCTGTGTAGACCCCGTTTGTGTCTAGAGACCCTGTCGTATTTCCCCTTTTCCCGTCTCTAGGAACTGCTGCTGGCACTCTAGTCTTTGAGAGTCTCAGGGAACCAGAAAGAACCTGATTGTTCAGATGTAGAGACTGAGGCCCAGAAATATCAAGCAGGTGTCACAACCATCTCACAGCCATGCCTCCCACCACCCTTGTCTTGTTGCTACCTTCCACTTTATTTTCTTACCCATGTGAGCTTTCAGCACCCACCGCCCAAAAATCTAGTTCCATCATAATCCCTCTTAAATCTATCGTATTCCAAGGATATTTTTCCATTCAAATCTAATTATGCCACCAATTGATAGTACGAAGATGTCCCCCATGCTCACCCGAGCTTGGCTCCTCCATGACCTGGCGGGCACAAGGGTAGTAATTGGATTTGAGGTTCGCTCAGCCTCTTGCAGACAACATTTAAGTGGCTGCTCTCGAGCTGCACTGTTCTAAGAACCAGCACAGCAGAGCACCGTCGCTGGGCTCGGTTTTTGCCAGGACACCCACGTAATTGAATTACGCACAGCCAGACACCGTCAGATTCCGCCTTTTGTTGGGTACGGATGTAGCTGCTGAGTGCAGTGCGTTAGTGGCCTGCTTGGAAGTGCCTGCAGAGGATGAGAAACGTTGCTTCCGTAACAGGCATTTTTTAAGGAGAAGAGCATAAACGAGGTTGAGTGATAGTAGCTAACTGCATCTGATTAGCAAAAACAAAAACCAGTAACACTGATTGGGGCCATGCTGTTCAGGCATTGCTCTGAGCACATGACATGGGTTCGTCCACAGCATTTGGGTACAGTTGAGGAAACTGAGGCCCGAAGAGGTGGTGTATTCTGCCCTAAAGTCACTGAGGTGGTAACAGGTGGAGCTGGAACTCCAACCCGGGCATTCCCGCTTGCTTTCTGCCAAGCGAAGGACTCAAAAGTGAGAAGCAAGGGGCAGCTGTACCTGGTGACGACTCAAAGTGCCAGGAGCAGAAGTTGTTCTGATCTAACTGTAAAACAGGACCATAAAGAACACGTCTTCGGACGGACTTTGTACGGAAACGTCAACTAGGTGAGGACATTTCGCCAAATGGCTCCTGCCCAGATCACCAAGTCTGTCCGAGGCCCCGGCTCGCCTGGGGGTCACATCCCATCCAGGTCCCACCCATACTCTGGGTGTCCAGACAAGCATTTCCAAGGGTGGCGACACCCACGTGGTGGTCCCTTTGGAATAAAATCTTGGAGCCGCAAACAGAGTGGTTGAGAGTCACGGTCCCTGGGAGACGGGTGGGAAGTGCCTGCCAATCAGGGACCCTCTGGGGCCAACTCGGGGCGTCACCCCGGCGTCCTTCAGGGACCGCTGGTAGGCTGCAAAGGTTCTTCTTCCCAGGCCTGGGAACAGCCAAGCAGATTTTCCCCAGCAGGTTTTGCCCCGTGGATGGACGCATGTATACGTGATCTGAAGCATCATCTCAGCTTCCCATGCAGCGTGGGATCAGATATGTAGAAAAGGATCCGCTGAATGCCTTCAACACATACCAAACACTGGAGTGTTTCCCGTTTGAACTAGTAATAAAAACATCAAATATTTAGGTGGCATGTTCTTCTCCAAGGGAGAAATGAGCCTTTTGGTTGACTCTTTGGATAATGCACTCAGTGTATTTAGATTGTGTGTGACTTGGGGAACGTGCTGTAGTCGGGCCCTTTGATAAAGCAGCAGGCTGTGCGTGCAGCCCACGGCCAGGGTCTCAGCGCACACGGGTCTCCCCTGAAAAGGGAGAGTAGGGGCACCTGGCCGGCTCAGGAAAACGTGCAACTCTTGATCTCAGGGCCGTGAGCTCAAGCCCCACGTCGGGTGTAGAGATGACTAAAAAAAGAAACAAAAGGAGGAGAACAGCGAGGGCGTGAAGCACTCCAGGTGGGTTGCCTTGCTTCACGGTGGGCCTCTGTGGTTGGGGGGCCCCTGCAGGAGCATCTCCTGGAGAAATGGGAGAGCTGTGAGCCTGGCTTTTGGCCTCGGGCTGTGTGTGCTTTGTCCAAGGACCCACCTAGACTCTCTGGCCCAGCCGCGGCATCCCTTGTGCCGGGCAAGAGGGGGAGGGCTGTGTTGTGGAGCCGTGGGTCACCGCTAATTATCCCTGCCACCTCGCCATCAGGGGGCCCACATCTGAGGATGTGCGGGCGTGGGCGGGCATGTGGCGCTGCGCGTCCTCCAGGTCACCCTCCAGGGTCACGGATCTGGGGCCCGTCACGCCTGGCGGGCCCAGGTGCACAGGCCTGCCTTCCCACCCCAGCAGCCTTCCAGTTTTTCTGTCTTGTCTCCAAGCTCTGAATGAAAATCCGTCTCTTTAGAATTTGTGTATTACTTGAGACAGTAACGTGACAGGTGTAAGCAGTGTAGAAGGTTTCTGTTTACGCCTCAGAGTGCTCTCTGGCCCCCCACACCGGATATCCCATCCAGCCCGGCCCCTGGCTCCCCCTACACAGAAGTGTGCAAATCCTGGGTTAAGAACACCTGGGGTTTGATCCCGTCAGCATTGTTAGCTTATGTAGCCCATTCATGGGGCACCCGTTCCTGGGGGTATGGCAGAGGTGGGGGAGGCTGCGCCCTCTCTTTGCTTCTGTGTTCCTCCCCGAACAGCCACCTGATTACAGCGATGAGACCGAGGTCTCTGCCGGAGCCAGTCAGAAAGCCCCCAGGGAAGGCCTGTCTGGTCCCCAGGAGGGCGTCGGCCACTGCCCCGCCTGCCCCGCCGTCAGGGTGCCGCTGGCCCTTGGGGACAGAAGAGCTGTCATCCGCCTTTGCTGGCTGGTGGCCCTGACACTGTTGGCCTCTTGGCAGGTGTTAGTTGATGGTCCGGTGAGATGAAGACCGGAACCCAGAGCAGGAAAATACTAACGCTAATTAGTATGTACTCATCCTGGAGGGGTGGGGCGCTGGGCGTTGCCGAGAGAGGTCGGCAGCTCCAGGGAGGGGCACTGGAGGGGTCGGCACCTCTTTTTATCTGGGTCACCTCCCCGGAGGGCAGGCGTGCACACACACGCACGCACACACAGGGTCCCGGCTTCACGGTTTCCCAGGGCTCTGTGATGCCCAGGGCTCGTTCTCAGTGGGTCCTAGCACGCGCACCCACCAGACTCACTGAGTGTGTCCTTCGTTGACCGTTCCCGCTGCAGCTCTGGGCCAGACATCATGTGCAAAGAGCCCAGGAATCATCGTAAGAGTGCTCGTGTCCAGAAAGAGCCTCTCTCATCTATTTGAGATACAGAGAAAAGTAGAGGATATAAAATCAAAGCTGACAAAAATATGTACATGTCCTCAGTATATCCTTCCCACAGCTCACCCCTGTTCTGCCGGCAAGCGTATGACAAGTTCTGGGATCTTCTGTGTCCATGTCATGCAAGCAGTGACTTTTCCTGAAAGGCCGCCCGCCCTCACGCTTTCGATAAATGAGCTACTGTGTTGGTTGAGCTATTGGTCGCCAGATGCAATAATGTTATTCAAGATTTCATCAGAAATGCTGGTCTTAGTGGAAGATGAAATGATATAACCAGAGGTGTTGAACCTTTACTCATTTGTATTAACGGTAACTGTCTAACTTCATTCCCCACAAGGTACTTTAGAACTGAACTCTTAAGCAGGAGATACGGCCTTGTGTCCACAAGTCACAGTTTTGGATTTATATCTTTATCCCTAGGAGTTTGACATTGTCTTCATCCTTCCCTATAAAAACAAAACCAAAAATAAGGCTTCAGATTCAGCTGATATCTCTTGAATTCCTCATATGTATTACCAGGAGGTGGGGACCTGTTCCTGATGACACGTGCGTGTCGACAGGGGGTTTTATAGCTTCAGGAACCCGAGGCTGAGAATAATGTCATGACTTCACCACGTTCTTATTATGGTGAAGTCTAGACAAGAAGTCAGTTTATTTCTCTCGTGTGACTTCCTTCACTGAAAAATTCACTTGCCTTAATGAGGAGCTTTCCTGAGGAAACCAGTCTCCCCTGGCCTCTGTCTTATCTCAGCCCGACCCACTGCTTTGGGCTGTCCTCGCCCCAGCGCCTTCCCCACCCACTCACTTGGTGGAGGCTGCCAGTTCCCGGGGAGGCTGAGAGCATGAATGGATTACAGCCTGGCTCCAGCCACTGCTTTTTGAAATGAAAATATCTGCCTCATTAAGTCGTGCTGTAATTTCATGAGAAGGGATGACAGGCTGGGGGCCAGTGGGGGAACCCTTTTCTCTGTCGGGAAATGTAGAAAAACCAAAAGGGAGGGAGATGATCTCAAATGTCTGAGGAGGAGCACGTCAGGTTTGTGGGGAGACGCTGGGCTGTGGGATTGAGCCAAGACCTGCCATCCTGAGCAGACGTCCACCCCAGACGTGGCTCTGGGGTCCGCAGGTCTATTCCTCTGGGAAGGAGGAATATAAACTTGGTGACGGTGTGTAACAAAGCTGAAAGAGCTGCAGACTGGGATTTGAAAGGGAACATTCATGATGGATTTTGAGCCACAGATTGTCTCTAATAAAACATGTTTAAAGCAAAAGTGTAACTGTAGAAGCTGCTGGCCAGTCTTCCATTACCAAGTCTATATCCAAATTAGCTTGGCAGGCAGTGCTTTCATTCTGTCTGAGCCCTGGAATTTCACCCGGAGGGACTGGGAAAGGATGGTCTCGGTATACTCACAACGGGAAAGAATGCTCAGTGCCTCTCGGGGGATTCTCTTGGAACCTCACCAAACACAGGACAGGTGCACACGGCAGAGAGCACTCTGCATTCTCAAACACATGAGTGCTCTTAGCATAGAGACCTGGCTCTTCAAAGTCCTGTCTACTTCCCATGGTAGGTGGTGTGGACAGAACCTGGGCAGGTGCACCTGGGCTGTATTTGAATGAAGTGACACCCACTGAGAAGCCTGGCCATGGGCACAGTGCGTGTGGTGAAGCCAAGCCGCCATATCTCATCCAATCTAAGACACGACTGATTGACTGTAGGTCCAGCATGTTTTAAGGATTACCAAGAAAGAAAGGGAGAACCATCAAGTGAGAGACACGACGTGATTCAGGGACATTGATAAGAAAAATGTGTACATTAGAATGGATAGACGGTGGGGCGTCCGAGTGGCTCTGTCGTTAAGCGTCTGCCTTCGGCTCAGGTCGTGATCTCGGGGTCCTGGGATCGAGCCCCACATCGGGCTCCCTGCTCAGCGGGAAGCCTGCTTGTCCCTCTCCCACTCCCCCTGCTTGTGCTCTCTCTCTCTCTCTCTCTCTCTGTCAAATAAATAAATAAAATCTTTAAAAAAAAAAAAAAAAAGAATGGATAGACAGTGAGACCCATTTTGACATTGGGAAAGATTTATTATACTTTTGAAAATAATCAAGTTAGGTACAGATTGAGAGGATTGACTCAGTCTTGAAATTAGGCAGGTACAAAGGGTCAGGGTTTGAAGTCAAGTCTCCATGGAAGTGGACATCTCATCCAGTTGTGTTTGTCATGCTTTCAAGTTGTGAAAGTTTGGATTTTCTGGAGTAAGAGATAAACCGCTACCAGAAATGGTCCCTGCCAAGCCAGCACCCTGACGAATGGTTGCCTCCCGAGAGACAGATGGGGTCTAGACTGTACTCAGCCCTTCTCTCATGACGTGGGGCTTCCTGCTTCTGGCACCTTCATTCCAGTCCCGCTGTCACTTCTGAAGAGAATGTTCTCATTCCCAGATCAGGCGACGTTGCTCCTCTGTGACAGCCCTCTGTGATTCAGTCTGTGTGCTTGCAGCAGAGTACCTCTGTGAGTCCAGAGGGCTCATGCCTGCACAGGCAGGGTCTTTGAAGACCTGGTTGTTATCTGAAGAGTTTATGGAGACTTTGCATTCTATTCTGATACATAAATAGGTCGGGAATTATGGTACCTCTCGGTTACATTACCTGAGTGTGTTTCCCTGCTTTGTTCATTCCACAAATATTTGACGTGACGTATGTGCTGGTCCAGTTGTAGATCCTGAGGAGAACGAGGTGAACAAGACAGAGTCCCTCCTCTGTGAAAACTTAGGATTAAGGATCCAGTGTCATTAATTCGGGGTTTGTAAAATGTAAGCAGTGTTGTGCTCATTCAAGATTCTGTCTTTTTGAGGAAGATTGATTTTCCTGTTTAATTTGTCCTATAACTTCAAGTCCCTCTGATGTGAGAAGTGGGCACCCAGAGATACACTCTTCCCCACTGAGTGTGGCCTCAGTCCTTCCACAGCAGAACTGACTTGGCTCCTGCTCTGCTCCTAAGACCAAACTCAGGTAGTCCCTAGGAAGACCTTTCCTGAACCTGGTTCCCTGTCATCCATTGCCCCAGGTCCCCCAGCACCTCACATATCTCTGTCATGGGGCTTCTCACATGTTATAGTCGTTTTTCTTGTAGATCAGTATCATGTTTTAATTTACTTTTGTGTTGTCAGAGCCTGGCACACTGCCTGGCAGGTATGTGTTGGATGAATCTTTAAAATTAATTCCTTATGGTACAGGCTACCTAGTGAAGGTTGGGGCCTACTCTGAGACCTTACTTTCTACCTCCTGGTGGCTTCATCTCAGATGTTTTAGATCTGATAAACAAGTCATACTACCATTTTTCTGTTATACATTTGGGATCATAATTGCTTATCTTCAAGAGAGAAGGAAAGGAAGGAACTTTATATAAATAGGAAAAAATAGAGGTCACTTAGAACTGCATTTTGATTAGAAAAGTTTTTCAATTTAAAAAAAAAAAGCTATCCAAGCTTAAATTCTCGACCATAAATACTATGTACAATAGAGAATATGTTGGGATTTTGTGTGCGTCTATGTTATGTATTCTAGTCCCAGGTAGATCAAGGTTAATTTAGAGGTTGTCAGTGTTGGTTCATCTAAAGCCATTGTGGAAGAGACTTAGGTGTATGTGCACACCGGGAGGACTCATGCGGGATGGCTCTGCGGGACTCCCACCCTGGGGACAGTGGCTGCCTTTGGGAGGGGAGATGGAGGCAGGTTGGGTATGGAGGAAAGGGACTCATTTCTCTGTGTTCTTATGTGCCTTTGAGGGGTGTTGTGTTTTTGTGGCTTTGCTATCTGCACTTACTCTGCAGCCTTTTTAGTTTGAACTACAGCTCATACAGAGCACATGAAACAAAGTGTAATGAATAATTATAAAGCAAATACTCACATAACCACCACCCAGGCCAGGCGCCCCATAGCCCCCTGTGGGTCCTGAATAGGTTGAGGGATGCCTATTTCTGTACTTTATAAACACAAAATCATACTGAATAAATCCTTTTTATCTCAGCTTCTTCACTCAACAGTGTTTTTGTAAGATTCATTCATATTGTGTAGGGCTCATTCATCTCTATAGTTTCGGGATGTTCTAGAATATCCACTGCTGATGCACATTCAGGTTGTTTCCAGTTTGGGCTGTTAGTGCTGATGTGAGCATTCTCTTACCTATACTGTGCTGCATGTGCGTGAGATTCATAGATTATGCCCAGGAATGCAGTTCCTGGCTCACAGGGCAGGCGTCTGTTGGCTTTATGTATTCAAATAGCTCCCTACTCTGTGGCCTGCCTTTTCATTCTTGGTGGCGTCATGATGAAGAAAAATATTTGATCTTATATATTCAATTTATCAATCTTTTTTTTAATTTAAATTCAGAAAGGATGAATACTTACAAATTTATCCATCTTTTAATGATTATTATTTTTATGTGTTAAGAAGTTCTTCTCAGAACCAAATAAATAAAATCAGAAATGAAAAAGAAGTAACAACTGACACCTCAGAATAACAAAAGATAAGAGACTACTACAAAAAATTGTGTGCCAACAAATTAGCCAGCCTAGAAGAAATAAATTCCTAAAAACATGCGATCTTCCAAAGCTGAATATAGAAGAAATAGAAAATCTGAACAGACCAATTACTAGTAATAAAAGTGAATCACTAATCAAAAAAACTACCTCCCAAAAAAAAACCAAAAAAACAAAAAAACAAAAAAAAACCCTACCAAAAAATAAAAGTCCAGGACCACATGGGTTCACAAGTGAATTCTTCCAAATGTTTAAAGGGTTAAGGTCTGTTCTCCTCATATTATTCCAAAACACTGAAGAGGAAGGAAAGCTTCCAAATACATTCTACCAGGCCAGCAGTACCCTGATACCAAAACCAGACAAGGACACCACAAAATAAGAAAACTACAGGCCAATATTCCTGATGAACATAGATGCAAAAATATTTAGCAAAATATTAGCAAACCGCATACAACAACACATTAAAATGATCATTACCGTGATCAAGTGGGATTTATTCCAGGGATGCAGTCATGGCTCAACATTTCCAAATCAGTGTGATAAACCACATTAACGAAAAGAAGGATAAAAATCATGTGAGTATCTCAGTAGATGCAGAAAAGGCCTTTGACAAAATTCAGCATCTGTTCACGATAAGAACTCTCAACAAAGTGGGTTTAGAGGGAACATACCTCAACATAATAAAAGCCATATGTAAAAAACCCACAGGTAACATCACACTCAATGGTGAAAAACTGAGAGCTTTTCCTCTAGAAGACATGGCCGTCCACTCTTGCCACTTTTATTCAACATAGTACTGGAAGTCCTAGCTACAGTAGTCAGACAAGATGACTCCAGAATAAATGAAATGTCATTCGCAGATGACACGATACTACACATAGTGAAGACTTCACCAAAAAAACTATTAGAGGTGATCAGTGAATTCAGAATACAGAACTAATACCCAGAAATTGGTTGCATTTCTATACACTAATAGTTAAGTAACAGAAATTAAGAAAAATTTCATTCAACAATGCACCAAAAAGAATAAAATACCTAGGGGCGCCTGGGTGGCTCAGTCATTAAGCGTCTGCCTTCGGCTCAGGTCATGATCCCAGGGTCCTGGGATCGAGCCCCACATCAAGCTCCCTGCTCGGCAGGAAGCCTGCTTCTCCCTCTCCCACTCCCCTGCTTGTGTTCCCTCTTTCACTGTGTCTCTGTCAAATAAATAAATAAAATCTTAAAAAAAATAAAATAAAATACCTAGGAGTAAATTTAACCAAGGAAGACCTGTATTCTGAAAACTGTAAAACATGGGTGAAAGAAATGGAAAATGACCAAATAAATGGAAAGATATACCATGCTCATGGATTGGAAGTATTAATATTGTTAAAATGTCCATACTACCCAAAACAATCTACAGATTCAGTGCAGTATCTATCAAAATTCCAACAGCATTTTTCACAGAACTAGTACAAATAATACTAAAATTTGGCACCACAAAGACCCTGAATAGCTAAAGCAATCTTGAGAAATAAGAACAAAGCTGGAGGTATCACAATTCCAGATTTCAAGTTATAGTACAGAGGTGTAGTAATCAAAACAGTATAGACAATATAGACACGTAGATCAGTAGAGCAGAATGGAGAGCCCATAAATAAACCCATGCTTATATGGTCAACCTATGATGAGGCAGGAATATACAGTGGGGAAAAGACAGTCTCTTCAATAAATGGTGCTGGAAAAGTTGGACAGCTACGTGCAAAAACACAAAAATAAAACTCAGATGGATTAAAGACCTAAATGTGAGACCTGAAACCATGAAACTGCTAGAAGAGAACAGGCAGTAATTTTGTTATGGGCCATAGCAACTTTTTTCTAGATATGTCTCCTAAAGCAAGGGAAACAAAAGCAAAAATAAACTATTGGGACTTCATCAAAATAAAAAATTTTTGCACAGCAAAGGAGACAATCAACAAAACAAAACAACCTACTGAATGGAAGAAGGTTATTTGCAAATTATATGTCCTATAAGGGGTTCATATACAAAATATATAAAGAGCTTATACAACTCAACATCAAAAAAGCCACAAATAATCGGATTACAAAATGGGCAGAAGACCTGAATAGACGTTTTTTCAAAGACATACAGATGGCCAACAGACACATGAAAAGATGCTCAACATCAGTCATCATCAGGGAAATGCAAATCAAAACCACAATGAGATATCACCTTACACCTGTCAGAATGGCTAGAATCAAAAAGACAAGAAATAACAAGTGTTGGCAAATGTGGAGAAAAAGGAACCCTTGTGCACTGTTGGTGGGAATGTAAATTGGTATAGTCACCGTGAAAAACAGTATGGAGGTTCCTAAAAAAAAAAAAAAAATAGAAATACTGTCAGATCCAGTATCCCACCAGTGAGTATTTGCCCCAAAAAAATGAAAATAGTAATTCAAAAAGATATATGCATTCCTGTGTTTATTGCAGCATTATTTACAATAACCAAGATGTGGAAGCAACCTAAGTATCCATTGATAGATGAATGGATAAAGAAGAGGTGGTACATACACATGCAGTAGAATGTTACTCAGATATAAAAAAGGATGTGATCTTGCCATCTGCAACAACATAGATGGCACTAGAGAGTATAATGCTAAGTGAAATGAGTCAGTCAGAGAAAGACAAATACCATATGATTTCACTCATATGTGGAATCTCAAAAACATAACAAAAAGCAGACTGAGACCTGTAAATAGAGCAAACTGATGGTTTCCGGAGGGGAGAAGGGTGGGAAGATGGACAAAATGGGTGAAGGGGATGGGGGCACCTGGGCGGCTCAGTCACTTAGGTTTCAGCTCAGGTCATGATCTCAGGGTCGTGGGATTGAGCCCCACGTCGGGCTCCTCGCTCAGCACAGAGTCTGCTTTGGATTCTCTCACCCTCTCCCTCTGCCCCTCTCCCTGCTCACCCTTGCGCACGTGCACGCTCTCTCTCTCTAAAATAAAATAAATAAAATCTTTTTTAAAAAATGGGTGAAGGGGAATGGGAGATACAGGCTCCCAGCTATGGAATGAATATGCCATGGGAATCAAAGATTGAGCATAGGGAATATGGTGAATAGCGTTGAACAGTGTCATATGGTAGACAGATGGCGGCCACAGTTGTGGTGAGCACAGCATAATGTAGACTATCGAGTTGTTGAATCATTGTTGTACACCTGAAACTAATGTCACATTGTGTGTCAACTATACTCAAAAAAGTCCTTCTCCACTTCTTTCTTGACAAAAGATACTCTTCTGTATTATTTTCTTAAAGGATTAGAGTTTTGTCTTTCAAATTTAAGTCATAACCCACCAGGAGCTAATTTTTTATTTTTATATGTAATGGGATCCAATTTCTTCTTTCTTCCTCCCTCCCTCCCTTCCTTTCCACCCCTGGGTACCCAGTTGTCCCAGTGTCTTATATTTCAAAACACACTTTTCTTTGCTATTCTGGAATACAGTTCTTTCATAAATCGAGAATCCATATATGCACATGCCGGTTTCTGGCCTCTGTTCTCTGTGGCTTGGCTGTTTTCGTTAATAAAGCTTTAAGTAAGTCTACTTACTTATTTCTGGAACAGCAAGTTGCCCCCCCCCACCCCGTTGTTCTTCTCCAAGAGGGTGTTGGTTAGTGTTGAACCCTTACGTTTCCTGTGCATTTTAGAATCCACATACCCGGTTCCGTAAAAGTCTCTGATGGAATATGGATGGGGCAGCACCGGATCTATAGGTCCGTCTCTGCATCGGGTGAATGTTATCCAGGGTCCTAGCGCATCCGTCAGGCCCAGTGGGATCTGGCGGGAGCTTCCCTGTGAGCTGGGAGAGGCAAAGGGGGCTGCTCCCGCCACATCCTGGCACATTGCTCAGGCAAGAAAAAGAACGCCGTCAGTCTCAGCAGGTGAAAGGTTGGGTATTCACAGAAAAGATTTACAGATAGCCGTGTTAGAATTCATGAGAGTTGAGCAGGGTAGCTAGATGCAGAAGTAATCCCCAGAATCAGTTTGTGTGCGTCACAGCAGCAGTTAGAAAATTAAACCTTTTTAAGGATACCATTTACAGTGGCATCAGAACATAACAAATACCACTAAGAAACATGTAACACATTTTAAGAGAAAATTATAAAACTTTATTGAAAGACATTTAAGGGGGCGCCCGGGCGGCTCAGTTGGTAAAGCGTCCGACTCTTGGTTTCAGCTCAGGTCGTGATCCCTGCTCACCCTGGGATCCTGGGATCGAGCCCCACGTCGGGCTCCCTGCTCAGCGGGGAGCCTGCTTCTCCCTCTGCCCTTCCCTTTTCTCCCTCCCTCTCTCTCTCTCTCTCTCAAATAAATAAAATCTTAAAAAAAAAAAAAAGACATTTAAGGAAAACTTGAGTTTAAGGAGAAACATTCGGTGTCCATGGATTGGAAGACTCAATATTGCAGAGACTTCCATTCTTCCCAAATTGATAAACGGAATTTAAAGGGCCATGAGTAGTCAGGGCATGAACAGAACAAGGTGAAAGAACTTAGTCTAACAGATACGGAGTCTTGAGGCTCTAGGAGCTGAGGCTGGTGTTGGTGCTGGGGAGGGGCGTCCACACAACAGTAGAACAGTCCGTGCCTACAGACACTTGATCTAGGACAGGGGGACGCAGGCAGCAGTGGGTAAGAAGGGTCATTTCAGAAATGGCACATAAATTTCCTTCTTCAAAAACAAAATAGTATTGCTAGACTTTTGTTTTCTAGCGGGAGAAACTTGCCGTCTGCCTTGCTTCCTCATGTAAGAACTAGAGCTAAGTGGAACTCAGCACATATTAATAAAGAATCCCAGATTTACTCCATATTGTTAGTCATTGAATCCAACTTTATTCCCACACACCTGGGACTAAGAATAGATGTATTGGAAAGACAAGATAACACCATAGCTGGTGGTTTGGTGCTTTCCTTTTGGAGAGATTGCTTGTTTGTCTCCGTTTTATATGAGCTGTCTCCTGTCTGTGGGCTCACGACGTGCGGATGTTCACAGACCCCCATGGGACCCGTACGCCAGGCCTTTGAGAGCATGGCACGAGAGCTCACAGAGGTCCTGTGGCTACATGGTGGTCGCTGTCCTTGGAAATCAAGCCGCATCAGCTGCTTAGCCAATATTCTGTGAGTGACCACGAAGTGGCTCACAACTCATGAGTGTGTGCCTGTGGGGGGAGCATCTTTTGAGGTGGCATCCTCTAGGCTGATGGCTTGGGCGGTTCCGTCCTCTATTTCACTGGGGTCAGGGTTATTTGGGAAAAGCCATCACCTGGGTCCCACCAGCGCCGGTTCTGCTGTCTTTGTGCGGCTCTTGTGCTGAAAGCTGGTTCTCTAGTGTATCTTGCAGTGTTTCTTTTCACCGCCAAGATTTGTCAGGTGTAAGTGGGCTCGGTTGGCTTTTTTATTTGAATCCTTTTTCTACCCACAAACGGTTCACATGATTCCTCCTCCCGTGTAGCTACAATTTAGTAATTCAGCCTTACCAGATCATAGCCTACGATTCGGTGGTTAAAGTATGTCGTGCCGGGACCCTGCCCCTCCTGTGACTGAGGCACACACTGATGAAGCTAGCTGTGATGTGTTTAGCCACTTAGGGCTCCCTTGGGAAAGCCTGCCGTGGTCTCCAGGCTCGACCCCACGTGCTGGCGGCAGAGAAGGCTCAAGCACACACCACCAGTGTGTGTCCCCCTGTAGATTACGAAGAAGGAAGTTTAGGTACCTACAAGTTCTGCCGTGATGAGCCCATTCCCCGTAGCTACTCTGGCGCCGTGGACGTAGACATGCTGCCCTCCCTCACAGTGGGGACCAGGAGCATGCATGAGGCTAAGAACGGGGCGCTCTCACCCTGCGCTGATGGTAACCTTCATGGAGCGGCTCTGTCAGTTACAAATGACTGGCTTCCTCTTAGCAAGTACGTTTTTAAAAGAATGACACAATCTTCTCTCCGCCTTGTTTGTGCTGTTTTCCGTGGGCTAACGTCCTCCCCGCTCCTCTCTCCCTCCCGGTTTGGCATGAGTGTGTCCCTACATTTTGCTCCTGGGTATCCTTCAGGCTGTACCTTGAAACAATTGGGAAGTGTCCCAAGTTCACAATAACAGAGTCATGAGGACAGGGAAGGGGGGGGCCTGAAAGATTTATGGAGACCCAAGGTGTTTGTGATATTATATGTGCAGAATGGAATAGCTCTTAACTTACGAAATAATAATGAAGAGTGTTCTCTAGCCAAAACTGTGATCATCTTTTATTTCCCTCCTGATCTTAGCAGTTTCAACACAGTGTTGGGCTTGTCTCGGGCAGGTGTACCTCTTACCACCACCCCCCCCCCCCAGTTAAAGAGCCTGTCACTGGGGTTCCTGGCAACACCCACAGGCTGAGACTGAGTTTTGTCTCTTGGTGCTTCTTAGCTGTTAGTCCCTGTTGGGATCAGGACTTCATCGACACGTTCTGAAGCAAGTTTGTTCGTGTTATTAGTCTGTCTGCAATTTAAAAGGACAGGAAGCCACTGTCACTTGTGGGCAAAATCCAGAGCCCATTTTTGTTTTTTGTTCTGCTTCATGAAAGTAATTGTAAGGTTTGGGTCAAATGCAGGGTGGTGGCTCATTACTTAAGAGTCGGGCGGTCTTGAATACCCAAGCATAATGTACAGCACTGCCGGGCCTGGTTGGTTTTGTAACATTCGGTTCACGTTACATGGATAATCAGAGGAGTAGCGTCAAGTACAGGTCCAGCTCATGGACCTGTACTCAGTTCCACTCATACCTCTTTCTTCTTTCAAAATTAGCAATGCTAAGTTAAAAGGTTTTTAAAACTTAAACCGTGAAGTTGTAAAAATAGCCAAATGAGGTTCTAAAAAATAGAGTTCATGAGATTATAATCACAGGCTTCTTTGTAAACTATAAATGAAAATAGTATGGTAACACCTTAGCTGCTTGGTACCCTGGAAGATTGACATAATTTCCAGAAAGTTGAAATTTTATTGCCTTTTAGAAGAATTTTAGATAGAAAGCTTTAAAACTATTTTAGTCTGCTCTTCTTTTTTTAAGATTTTATTTATTTGAGAGAGAGAGAGAGAGAGAGCACAAGAAGGGGGAAAAGCAGAGGGAGAGGGAGAAGCAGGCTCCCCGCTGAGCAGGGAGCCCGATGCGGGGCTTGATCCCAGGACTTGAGATCATGACCTGAGCTGAAGGCAGACACTTCACTGACTGAGCCACCGAGGCGCCCTCTGCTCTTCTTAGTCGGAATAGATTTTAGTGTTTTTGGTGACAAGTTTGTCTTTATTCTGAATGTCAGTTTTTATACCGTGTTAAAGGAGTGAATGATGCTTTTGGATGCTTTTGATGTATGTAAGACTTGGCAGCACCCCAAGTGACCCTAGCATGCCCTTGCTTTAGAGTATATCACAGCGTCATATCTGTGCTCTGCCATTTAATGGCGTGGTGGCCTTGGGCACGCCGTTGGAGCTCTGGGCGTCTGTCTGGGTCCTCATCAGGTGTCTCTTGGGGTAAACACAGGCTTCTTTGCTTTCTAGTGTCAAGAACACGAGAATGCCAGATAGGGTCCAAACATACAAGCCGTGACGACAAACTGAACACATTAAGATGATTCTAGCAAACGGGAGGGTGAACAAAAAGGTAGTGTGGAGAGGATGGAAGTCAAGCGAAGAGGTAATTCGGAAAAGGAAACCTTTTCATTGGAAAAGGTTGGACCCAAACACTGTCGTGATGGTCACTCGTTTAAAATGATTCAGCAGTCCCTGAGCACTCAGAATGGTTATGAATCAGGTTTGGGTTCCCGTGGTCTCCTGAGAATCCCTTAGGCGGTATATCCTAATCCCCTTGTCCTGCCCTCTGCTGCTTCTGTGGGAACCGCAGTTTCCCACCAAATGCGTCCGTTCAGATGGCAATGCTTGTGTGCCTGCTGTTTGCATTGGGGGTACGGAGAACCAGGGAACATAGTCACCTGGCCTGCGCCCTCCAGGAGCATGTGTGGGGAAGCAGGATAGCTGACTGTCGAAAACAATAGCAGGTGCTCCGCGACGGGCTCAGAGCACGCACGGCACTTCAGCCAGCCAGGAAGTAAGGAAAGGCCTTGTAGAAGGACTCTGGACAGGAAGTGGGCAGTTAGGGGCAGGAAACGGAAGGAGGAGCAGGGAGGGGACCCTTGGTGTGAAGGGGGTGACGACATGAGCGGATGAAGGCAGGAAAGCCCAAGGCCCAGGGGCACGCACTGGGGTGCAGGTGGGTGGGGGGCAGTGGGTCTCAGCTTTGGGCTCAGGACCCCTTCACACTCCTAAAAATTATGTAGGATCCTGAGGAGCTTTTGTGTATGTGGGCTTAGCTACCAATATTGACCGTATTCCAAATTAAAGCAGAAAAATAAAGTGTATATTTATTCATCCATTTAAAACTAATAAACCTATGTGCTCGCTTTGGCAGCACATATGCTAAAATTAATAAGCCAATTACATGTTAACAGAGATAACGGTTTTTATGAAAAGAGCCATATTTTATGAAACAAAGACAAATTTAGTGAGAGAGCGGCATTGTTTTATACTTGTGCAAATCTCTCTCAGGTCTGTATTCTCCTGTCTGCTTCTGCATTCACTCTGTTGCCATATGTTTCGGTTGAAGTGTACAAAGACACATGTTTGGGGAAAGGAGGAGTATCTTAATAGCCTTTTCAGATGGCTATGGACATTTTCTCGATATTACACCAAAACTTAAACGGGCAGCTTCTTGAAGTAATCTGCAGTGTAGAGTCTCAAATCGTGTAATGAGCTATCCATACATTTTATTCCATTAAAAATCCAGTAGACTGACTTTCACTCTGAGTGGTTCGCTTGCCCTTGAATGATACTGTAACACGATTTATTGATCACTTTGAAAATACTGGTTCACTGAGTTGTGCAGATCTTCTGAGACATTTTGCAAATGTTGGACACATTTCATTATATATATATGTATATCGATAAATCCCACTCCCTTGTGTCACCACCGAGCTCCTTTTCACCCCAGGGAAGCTGTCAGACTCACGCTGGCAGGTAGTTTTCCAGACTTCCCAGAATACTGGAAGATCGTGCAGAGCTCCTTCACTGTCCAGCCCCAAGGTGACCCTCCAGACTTGTTTCTTATCTCTCTTGTATCATGGTAAAGATTATGGGGGGGGGGGAAACGTGTAAATATGGATAAAGCTTTTAGTATGGTCCCTGGCCCAGACAAGCACTCACTAAGTAAAGTGAGTGTTGGTACTTACTATTTGCACTGTTTTTATACTGCTGTCCTCATGAAGATCACCAGGTGTCCTATGTGGTATGTGTTGACCGTGGCCCAGAATGAGGAATGAAATGTGTTTTGTGGAGCGCCAGGGTGGTGACTCTGTGTGTTTGCAGCCGCTCATCTGACAAGCCTCAGACTGATGCCACTAGCTCTGTGTTTGCCAGCCAGCCAGGGGACACCCATGTGCCCTTCCCTGTCACTCTCCTCACCTTGCCCGTACCTACGTCCGCAGGTGTCGCTGGTGGGAGGGTCTGCCCCCCGCCCCAGACTGGGGCCTGTGGTTTGGCTCATTCTGTTGCCCAGCACAGCGCTAGCGTGTGATAACTGGCACACAGATGATATTTGTTGAGTGAACGAATGCATTTAGAGGGTTTATTTTGAACCGGACTCTCGATGTGGTTTCAGAGAGCAAATAGTATAGAAATTTTATCCTAAGAAGCATATGAGCTGAGCAGTGACTAGCTGCTAGTTGTTTTTCTGTTTGGGGAATGTTTGACCTCTCTTCATCCCTACCCTGTCTCTCATCTTGAATCTCTATTAATTCAAAATAAAAATAGTAGAAGGCTTAAAAGTGCTTCACAGTCATTTTGGGTTAAGCATCTTTGCGATCAATATCCTTTGCTTTCTGCTTTTCAGATGTTCCTCCTGCTGATCAAGAGAAGCTTTTTATCCAGAAGTTACGTCAGTGTTGTGTCCTCTTTGACTTTGTTTCCGATCCACTAAGTGACCTAAAGTGGAAGGAAGTAAAACGAGCTGCTTTAAGTGAAATGGTAGAATATATCACCCATAATCGGAATGTGATCACAGAGCCTATTTACCCAGAAGTAGTCCATATGGTAAGTGATTACGGTTTGACCGGTGTGTCCCAGCCCTGACTTATAAACAGGGCTCTGATATCCTTAGCGTAAGCTGAGCCAATGGAGCCTAACCCAACGCTTCCCTCAAAAAACCCTCCTGTTGCAAAGTGTGTGCTTGAAGAATGAAAATCTTTGTAATGTGTCCAGTGTTACAGCGGTAACAGTGAGGGAAATTGGTACCTTCCGGGTCCAGTCACAGTGTTGTGTGTGTGTGAACTCATTTAACTCCCACGAGTACCCTGTGGCCAGATATGTTAGAGTTCTCATTGTATTTATATTTATAGTAGTGCCGATTATAATTTAAAAGTAAACATGTCCATACATTGCAGGAAAATTCTAATGATGGGGCAGAGTTAAAATAGTGGTGGGACCAAGCTGGCGTCGGGACAGGCCGCCCTGATTGGCCGGCGGCCTCCGCTATTAATGCCAGTGTCGGGACGGGCCGCCCTGATTGGCCGGCATCCTCCGCTGTCAGTGCCAGTGTGGGGACGGGCCGCCCTGATTGGCCGGCAGCCTCCGCTGTCGATGCCAGTGTCGGGACGGGCCGCCCTGATTGGCCGGCATCCTCCGCTGTCGATGCCAGTGTCGGGACGGGCCGCCCTGATTGGCCGGCATCCTCCGCTGTCGATGCCAGTGTGGGGACGGGCCGCCCTGATTGGCCGGCATCCTCCGCTGTCGATGCCAGTGTGGGGACGGGCCGCCCTGATTGGCCGGCATCCTCCGCTGTCGATGCCAGTGTCGGGACGGGCCGCCCTGATTGGCCGGCATCCTCCGCTGTCAGTGCCAGTGTCGGGACGGGCCGCCCTGATTGGCCGGCATCCTCCGCTGTCAGTGCCAGTGTCGGGACGGGCCGCCCTGATTCGCCGGCAGCCTCCGCTGTCAGTGCCAGTGTCGGGACGGGCCGCCCTGATTGGCTGGCAGCCTCCGCTGTCGATGCCAGTGTCGGGACGGGCCGCCCTGATTGGCCGGCATCCTCCGCTGTCAGTGCCAGTGTCGGGAGGGGCCGCCCTGATTGGCTGATGGCCTCTGTCATCCTGCGGTCAGTTCATTGTTGGTTTCGTTCAGCCCCCAAATCTCAGTCCTCTGCCGTCTCCTACTTTGCAGCCTGTTCCAGGCCCTCTGCAGGATCCCATTTCGAACTCATACTGTTTCACCCTGAACTCGTTTTCTCTTGATTTTTTTTTGGAATTTTTGGTGTTTTATCCACCTTTGAAATTAGTACTCCCTGGTTATAAGGGAGTCCTTGTTGCTTAAAGTAAAATTTTATATCCTGATTTTCGTTGAACTTCTTAAGTTACTGATTTTTCCCCCAAAGCTATATATTTCAGAATTGACTAATCTCATGACCTAAAATATGTTTATTTCTCACTTTCATATGTTGCTTTGGGAAAAGAATTTGAAAGTAATGATCCTTTTTGTAGTTTTCACAATCTGTTCTGTCAGAAGTTGAGATCAACTTGATTATTTTAACTTGTTGTTAACTCAGAGTTGAGAATTTACCAGCGTGTGGCCAGCCCGAGGCTGCAAGGGCCACGTGGGTCCCCTCCCCAGACTCTGCGTGATGAGTGTCTTCTTTTCCTGTTCAGACTAAGAAAAATGGGAAAGTCTCTTTTTTTCACTCAATTTCAAATCTCATTTACTTTGGAAGGTTTCCCAAATGCCAGACTCTCAAAGAACAATCTAATATTTCTCCTAACACCTTCATAATTTTGTTGTTCACAATACATTTTATAATCCTCCTGGAACTTTGTTTTTTTATGGTACAGAGGAGGGATATAACTTTATTTTCTTGTAAGGTGATTAAAAAATCACTCGTCTCTACATCATGTATTCCCTTATCCCCGTTAATTTTTTAAAAAGATTTTATTTAGGGCACCTGGGTGGCTCAGATGGTTAAGCGTCTGCTTTCGGCTCAGGTCATGATCCCAGGGTCCTGGGATCGAGTCCTGCATCGGGCTCCCTGCTCAGCAGGGAGCCTGCTTCTCCCTCTGCCTCTGCCTCTCTCTCTCTCTCTCTCTCTCTCCCTGTCTCTCATGAATAAATAAATAAAATCTTTAAAAAAAAAATAAAAATAAAAAGATTTTATTTACTTATTTGAGAGAGAGAGAGAGAGCACGAGGAGTGGGGGGCAGAGGGAGAGAGAGGAGAGGGAGAAGCAGGCTCCCCCGCCGAGCAGGGAGCCTGACGCGGGGCTCGATCCCAGGACCCTGGGATCATGGCCTGAGCCAAAGGCAGCCACTTAACTGACTGAGCCACCCAGAAGCCCCTTCCCCACTCATTTTAAATGCTTCTTTATTACATATTAAATTTATCTTTAAATCAATTTATTAATATATTTTAATTTATAAGCACATCAATTTGTTATATATTAAGTCACATGATTGGAAGGTTTTTCCATTTTTAAGGAGGGAAGAGGGAAGAGTCTGCAGAGCATGAGGCTACGGTTGGCCTGGTTTGGGTCAGATGCCATCCCTGAACCGGGGCCCCACCCTCCTGCTCAGATCACAGTCGCTTGAATTCACATAGCAGGTGCATGTTACCAGAACTACCCAGGATACTTAAAGCCCTGGAACTTTTTTTTAGATTAAATAATCATTAACTTTTCTCCCTGTTACGGTCGTGTCCTTACTGGGTTCTCTTCCTGCTGTCTTCGCTTTGTCCCCACCCCCAAAAATTCAAGTTGGTCTCTGGAGTATTAGACAGTGGGCTCTCTAAAACACTTACAGACCCTTACTGAGCATCCACTGCGGGCCAGGAACTTTTTTAGGGGAGGAAATAGAGTAGTGGACAGTATTCCTGCCCTCCCAGAGCTTTCCTTTTCATGGGGACAGGCATAAAGAAGAAAGTATGGTGGGGATGCTAGTTAGCAGTGGTTTCTGGCCCTGTTAGAGGTAGAGAGTGGGTGCAGAACTTGAGCGGCCCAGAGAAGGCCTCCACCCCAAGCAGTGCCTGGACCCAGTGTGGCAGGTGGAAGAAATGGGGACCCCTTTGTGGTTCCATCCAGATGCCCCGTGCTTTGCTGACTTCTGAGGCAGCGTTTAGCCAGCTTCCGTGAGCATTGCCTGGCGCGTGTGTGTGTGTGTGTGTGTGTGTGTGGTGTCAGGGTATTTTTTTTTTTTTAAGGTTTTATTTATTTGACAGAGAGAAAGACAGCCAGAGAGGGAACACAAGCAGGGGGGGAGTGGGAGAGGGAGAAGCAGGCTTCCCGCGGAGCGGGGAGCCCGACACGGGGCTCGATCCCAGGACCCTGGGATCGTGACCTGAGCCGAAGGCAGACGCTTAACGACTGAGCCACCCAGGCGCCCCAATTTTTAAAGACATTCATTTCCACTTACTTTGAAGAATCCGAAGCCCTCTAGATGTTGTTATGCTACTTCTTTTAAATATGTTGCCTGTTAGACTGGACTGCTTTATGGTTTTTCTTAACAAATGTTTAAAGAGATAATTCATATACCATGCAGTTCACCCATTTAAAATATATAATTCCATGGTATTTAGTATATTCACAGTATTGTGCAGTTGTCATCACATCTTATTTTTTTTTTTAGAACACTTTCATCCCCCTAAAAACAAGCCCCATACCCGTTAATGGTCATTGCCATTGCTCTCTAACCTGTCACCCCAGCTTCTGGCAATCACTCACTTACTGCCTTCCGGTCTCTATAGATGTTCCTAACCCGGACATGTCGCATAACTGGAATGATAGGATGTGTGATCTTCTTTCACTTAGCATAATGCTTTCAAGGTTCATCCATATCGTAGCCTGTGTCACTGGTTCATTTTATTGCTACATAATATTTCCTTATATGGATACGTACCACGTGTTTATTTATCCATTCATCGTCGATGGGCATCTGGGTCACTTCAGCTACGTGGCAGTTAGGAGTAATGCCGCTGTGAGCATTCGTGTCCAAGCTGCCATGGGCACGTATGTAGTCCTTTCTCTTGAGTATTTACCTCGGAGTGGGGCTGCCACGTCCCATATTAACCGTGTGTGTCTAATGTTTTGAAGAACGGCCAGACTGTTTTCCGTAGGGGCTACACCCTTAGGCGTCCCCACCAGCAGGGCATGAGGGTCCAGTTTGTCCACCTTGTCAACACTTGCTATTGTCTGTCTTCTGGATGCAGCCACCCTGGGGGGGGGGGGTGAAGTGGGATCTCGCTCTACCTTTGGTTTGCATTTCCCCGGGGACCGATGATGGTGAGCATCTTGTTCACGTGTGCATAGCCTTTAGTCCTAGAGTGTAAGAGAACGTTACAGAGCAGCCAGCCCGTTTATTTTCAGATTAAAAAACAACTTCTAAGAGACAAGGACGAAAAGGATCGCTAGCCACGGGGGAGCCCCAGGCCTGGAGAGTCGCAGGCCTAAATCACATCAACTCCATTATCTCTTCATTTCAGTCATATTTTAAATATGATCAGCCATCTGTTTGTTTGTTTCAATTAGATTCTCTAGTTAATCTGCTTTTCAGGCCTTGGCATTTTTCTTAGAGTCAGCACACCGATAGCAAAACCACTGTTTCCACAGACACCATGTTGACGTGTCGTCACCCTCAGCCAGCCTGGTTATTCAAACGAACGTCAGTGAGCATCTTCTCGAAAAATAAAATGAGAAGCCCACTTAAAGGGAAACAGCTGGCGGTGTTTGTTGTCAGTGACAAAGTTTGAGTTTTGGGGCGGAAATTTGAATTTTGGAAAGTTCATGTCCATGAGCTTCCAGGGGCCGCGGGCTCTCCTGCTGAGGTCAGTGGTGATAGGAACCAGCAGGCGAAATGAGTCCCCACTGGAAGGTCTGCCTGATCCAGGGAACCAGTGTTTTCCACATGTGCAATAAATGATGTTCCATAATCATTCATGGGCCAGAGACCCATTCAAAGTGCAAGACACAGCATTGGATCTTGGTGCAGAGACCCCTCCTTGATAAGGAGGACCACCGTTTGCAGTACCACAGAAGGCCACAGTTATCCAAAAGGGCTGTTGATTACTCCTCCCTTCTCCCAACTGCAAACTGTAAGAGACATTTTCTTCCTGTACTTCAGCCAAACCAACATTCAGAATGTAGAAGCAGACATGAGAATCCAGTTGTTTTCTATTAAGCCAGACAGTAAAGAGATTAGCAAAAATGGAAAAAACGCCACTCTTCTCCCTAAATTGTTGTTCGTTTTGGGAAATGCAGTTGACCTCTGAACGACACAGGTTTGAACTGGGAAGGTCCAGCTATACATGGATTTTTTTTTTTTAAAGATTATTTATTTATTTGACAGAGAGATAGCACAAGTAGGCAGAGCGGCAGGCAGAGGGAGAGGGAGAAGCAGGCTCCCCACTGAGCAGGGAGCCCGACGCGGGGCTCGAGCCCAGGACCCTGGGATCATGACCTGAGCCGAAGGCAGATGCTCAACAGAATGAACCACCCAGTGGTTATATTATAGTAGTATATATATAATTATAGGAATATATTAATGACTGTATTTTCATTCTGTAAATAGTAAAACCACTTGGACACATAGCTCATGGGGACAGGGATTTTGTTTTATGCACTGCTGTGTTTCCAGTACCCAAAACAGAGCCTGGCACATGCATATACATATATAAAATCTGGGGCACCTGTGTGGCTCAGTCGGTTGAGCGGCTGCCTAGGGTTCAGGTCTTGATTCCTGGGACCGAGCCCCGCGTCGGCCTCCCTGCTCAGCGGGGAGCCTGCTTCTCCCCCTCCCTCTGCTCCTCCCTCTACTTGTGTGCACTCTCTCTCAAATAGTCTTTTTTAAAAATTTAAAAAATTAGGGGCGCCTGGGTGGCTGTCGTTAAGCATCTGCCCTTGGCTCAGGTCATGATCCCAGGATCCTGGGATCAAGTTCCGCATCCGGCTCCCTGCTCCGCGGGGAAGCCTGCTTCTCCCTCTCCCGCTCCCCCTGCTTGTGTTCCCTCGCTCTCCCCTGCTGTGTTCCCTCTCTCGCTGTGTCTCTCTCTGTCAGATAAATAAATAAAATCTTTAAAAAAAAAAAAAAAGTTACGTGCAGTGGGTTGACACCTCTAACCCATGTGTTGTTCAGGAGAGTCACCTGTATTCTATGAGATATGAGATTTTATGAAATAACTAACATTAAGTGTTATGAAAAACCATTTTATATTTATATGTAATATATAGTATATATTTATGTCAATATAAATGTGTATTTATATTGAGACAGTGGGCTTGTTATTTTTTAATAGATTCCTGGGGGGTGGTTCTGGTTTAATTTCTAATACAGTCGACATCAACAGAAATGACTCCTAAACGAAAGCTCTTTGGGGTCCTCAGTAATTTTTAGGAGTTTAAAGGGGTCCCGAGACCAAAGAGTTTGAGAACCACTCTTCCAGAAGGGCACTGCTCAGGGGCCGCAGCATGAGCACCACTGGGTGCCTGAAATGCCACTTCTCAGCCCTGTTCCCACGTGTTCCCCAGGTCATTCTTCAGCATACCAGAAGTTTCAGAATAACTTCCGAATAGCCTTCCTGCACTGCCCACTGAGCCCCAGTGACAACTCTAACCTCCCCTAGGCTGTAAATCCCAGAAGAGAAAGACTGGTGTTGCTTTCCCATTTCTTTTTCTGAGTTTGGCTGGTGCTTTTTGTAAGCTCAGTAGATGCTCATTCAGCGTGGAGCTTTCTGCAAAGACGAAAACATTAAAACTAGGCTTAGTGGTAATGGCGCCTGCAGATCAGAGAAGGTTAGATTGGAGGCAGGATGAGCTGGGAGGCTCCAGGCACTTTGCACAAATGGAGCGCTCTAGACTGGCCCACATGTGCGGTTCCGGGCGAGGACCGTGAACGAGACACACCGTCTTCCCTGACACCATCACCCTTACTCACCCAGGAGACTACGTATATTCCAGAGGAGTAGAGTGCAAGTTGTTAATAGCAGCTGCTTTTGGATGCTGTGGTGACGCAGATTTTTCCATTTTACCATATTTTTGTAATTTTTACAACTTTTAATGATGACGTACCACGTTGTCATCATCAAAAATCAATAAAATGTTTTTTTCAAACACCACCACTACCAAGCCTTGTATATGTAGTGAACAGTAATGCTGTTCTTACCAGGACGCATGCTGGGTTTCCAGGGAACACGAGTCCAGCCCATCATTTTCATCTGTACTGCTTGTAAATGACCGGATAGTGCCTTAGAAGTTTGTACTTTTATGCTTAGGGTTCAAGTCAGCATTTTCTATTAAGGGCAAAGCAGTGTCTCTTGGGTCCTTGGGAGAGGTGTCCTGCCCACAGCCCCAGGGTAATTGTCTTGTGCTCACTTCAGGGTTGACGTTGGATGCGCTCCTTCGTCTATTTTTACATCTGGTATTTACAGTGTGTTCTGGAAAGCACTGCTTGCTGTAAGGGTGAAGATATTTTGGAAATGGGAGAGGAAAGCATGTAGTGAATAAAGGAGATAGTATATTAACCAGTAAAGCTTCAAATAGTGTACAGATTTCTCTCAAGTGAGGATTTAAATCGTGCATTCCCCTCTTGGGCTTCGTTGTTTTTGTTTAGCCAAAGTCACCGACACATGGCTTAGAGACGCACATCAGCAAAGAGCTGGAGGAAGATGAAAACATACGGTGCTTTTTGAAACCCAGAGAATTATTTTTCTACTTTAAATATCATCAGTAAGCCATTTCTTGGAGTTTTGTTCTTATTATCTTGGGAGAATTTCCCTTTATTTTGTTTGATGCTTTTAAATTATAGAAGAAGGCATGTTGTTTTCTAATAAGTGAAATAAATATAAAAGCATAGGAAGTAAAAGTTAATTTTTCTCCTTCCTCCACCCCTCCCCAATTCTGCCTATGCCCATCCCCACTTGCAGCCAAATGCTTTATATGTGTTATTTTTTCAAAAGGCTTCTAAGAGCTTTGGGGGGGGGGGTGACGAATATGTTCATTATCTTGCTTGTGTGATGATTTCACAGATGTATGCATATCATACACATATCAGATTGTACACTTTAAACACCGACACTAAACACAGTAATGGTGTGTCAGTTACACCTCAGCAAAGCCAGGGTTTTTTAAGCTCCCAAGTGGAAGGTTGTCTTTTGATCTAGGGGCACAGTGGAGAAATTACTGAGACGCTAAGGGCATTGTGAACCAAGGTTTGGGAACTTATGGCCAAGAAGTACCCTTTCATAGCATGTTTTAAAATTAAATCTTAATTTACATACAGCAGAGTTCACTCTTTTTAGTGAACATTTCTCTGAGGTTTGATAAATACATAGAATCATGGAATCACCACCACAATCAAAATAGAGAACAGTTTCATTATGCTCCAAAAAAACTACTTTTGCTACCCCCGTAGTCAAGGCTTCTTCTCCTACCCCGTTGTCCCCGGCCACCACTGACCTGTCCGCAGCTCTGCCATGTGGTCTTTTCCAGAGAGTCATGTCGATGGGCTCCCACGGTATGTAGCCTTTGGAGTCCAGCTTCCTTTGTTCTTCATGGTGGGTTTGAGATCCGCCCCCGCGGTCTGTCCCTGTGAACCACCCACTAGTGCCTGACGACGCTGACATATCCCAGTTCCCCCGTTCCCCACTGGAGGGGTATTTGGGTGGGTTCCCATCTGGGCCAATAAAACTGCTGTAAATCTTCATGTGCAGGTTTTGGACATAGGTTTTCATTTACCTTGGGAAAACAGGCAGGACTCCTGGGTCACGTCATATGTTTAACTTTCTAAACCGCTTTCCGAAGCAGCTGTGCCATTTTTGCACCCCCACCAGTAGGGTATGATGCACCCTTGCCAGCATTTGGGGTTGTCAGCCCTTTTATCTCGATTTGGCTTTTTTTCTTTTAAAGATTTTATTTTGGGGGCGCCTGGGTGGCGCAGTCGGTTGAGCGCCCAACTCTTGGTTTCGGTTCAGGTCATGAGATCAAGCCCGGCTTTAGACTCTGTGCTCAGCACTGAGTCTGGTTAAGACTCTCTTTCCCTCTCCCTCTGCCCCTCCCCCTTCTCTATCTCTCTCTCTCTCTCAAATAAATAAATCTTTAAAAAAAAAAAAAAAGATTTTATTTTTAACTACTCTCTATACCCAGCATGGGGCTCGAAACCACAACCCTGGGATCAAGAGTCTCATGCTCCACTGACTGAGCCAGCCAGGTGCCTCTCTCTTTTTGACTTTAATTTGCATTTCCCTAATGACTAATGATGCTGAGCACTTTTTCCTTTGCTTGTCATTTGTAGGTCTTACGTGGTGACGTGTCTATTCAAATCATTTGCCCGTGTTTTCATTGGGTGTTTTGTTTTCTTATTACTGAGCTTGAGACTTCTTTACATGTTCTAGATACAAACCTTTGCCAGTTATGTGATTTGCAAATGTTTTCTCTCAGTCTGTGGCTTGTCTTTTTATTTTGAGAGTGTCTTTTACAGAGTTTTAGTGCAGGTGAAGTCTATCTTAATGATTTGTTTTTATGGACCATGCTTTTTTTGGTGTCATATTGAGAAGTCTTTGCCTAACCCGAGCTCACAAAGATTTTTCTCCTAAGAGTTTTATGGTTTTATAGTTTTACATTTCACATTTAGGTCTGTGATTCATTTTGGCTGAGGTTCATTTTCTGGCATATGGGTGTCCAAGTATTCCATTTGTTGAAAAGACTGATCATTCTTTGAAGTGCTTTTGCACCTTTGTCAAAAGTTATTTGACCATATTTGTGAGTCTGTTTCTAGACTCCATTCTGTTCCGTCAGTTAGGGATCTGCTCGCCAATACCATATGGTCTTCATTCCCATCACTTGATAGCAAATTCTGAGGTCAAGTAGTGTGAATGCTTTGATCTTGTTTTTCTTTCTCAAAGTTGTTTGACTCTCTATTTACTGTACCTTTCCATATAAATTTTAGAATCGGTTTGTTATCTACAAAATATCCTTCGGATTGGAATTGCATTACTGTGTAGACTTGGGGAGAGCTGATACCTTAACTGTGTTGAACCTTTTAGTCCATGAACGTAGTATGTCTTGAACATACATTAACAGGTATGTATTGTGGCTTTCAGTATTCGGATCCTACATGTATTTTTTCAGGCTCATAAATATTTCAGCTTTTGGTGCTGTTGTAGTTAGGGCTGTTCATTTTCTCTTTTCTAATTGCTTATTGTCTCATTTTTCTTGTGGTTCTGTCAAGTTTTACGTCATGTTATTCAGTGCATAAATAGTAGCGTTTATTAGTTGACTCCTTTGTCATTATAGAGTGGCCCTCTTTATCCCTGGTAGTCTTTGCTCCAAAAACTACTTTGTCTGATGTTCATATGGACACTTCCAGCTCTCTCTTGACTAGTGTGAGCCTGGTATGTCTTTTTCCTTCCTTTTACTTTTGACCAATCTGTATCCTTATATTTAAAGGGGGCTTGTTGCAGACAGCATGGAGTGTTACTTTTCTATCCAGTCAGAAGGTCTCTGCTTTTTGATTGATGAGGGTTTGCAAACCACTTACTTTCAATGTGAGTATTGGTGTTGTTTCGTTTAAGCCGGCTGTCCTTCTGTGTGCGTGCATTCCCCAGGACGACCCCTGGACTCTACCATGAAAGCAGGCTTGAACCAACGTCATAAATGAGGAAAGGCCCAGATTTTCTCCTAAGATTGCCACTAGGATTTTTATTATTCCCCTAAATTTTATATTACATTCATTGAGTTCATCAAACATCTGGTTAGAATTATGTTTAAGATTGCATTCAGTGTGCAGATTGCTTTGTGGCAAAGTTACCTTTGTAATAAGCTGTCACCCCACCCTGGGGCCCGAAGTTTCCTCTGTTCATTCAGATACTCTAACATGCCCTTTATTAGGGTTTTTATGCTCTTCCACTGGGGCCTTGTAACTGGGCATCGAGTTCCCAGGCCCTCGGTCCCTTCTGGAACTGTGTTCTTGGGCTCCTCCCACTAATTCTGTTCCCTAATTACGTTGCTGTTGATAGAGAGGGTGTTGCTGTTGTTAGTTTTGTATTTTTGGTTTTTGTATCCTAGCCCAGCTGCGATGGTCTGTTCTGCTGCCTCTGTTGTTTTTTCCAGATACGCTGTAACATTTACAAATACAGTCTTCTATTAAAAAATAGCAATAATGTCGAAGGGCTCCCTCCCCACTTCCCCCCAGCCCACCCGCCCCCAGAACGTATTTCATGACTCTCAGAACCTAGTGTTTCTGTTTGTGGGAGGATGAGCATCTGGAGGAACTGAGATTTGGCCTTTAGCAGACTCACCTCTATAAATCCTGTTTGCGTGCATAAAACAGAATACATAAAGTAGTGGAATAACCTTTGTGTTTAGAAGGAAGAACTGAATAATCAACCTTCCTTGACCCGTTGTCTCTGAAATTAGATTATCGGTGTTCTTTGGAGCATCTCTTCATTATCTTAAACCTCTGTATATTCTACCATACTGCAGTTATGACTTGGCACGAATGTTTTATTACTTCACCCACTGGTCGTGAATATCACAGATACAGAAAGGCTTCATGATATTGCTGAATCGCAGGAATTTCCCACAAGGTTGCCTCTCAAGCCAGCGTGGTTTGCATCTAATTCAGTAAATTTAGCACTCTGGAGAAGAGCATCTGCAGGGCTGATTTTAAGTACTGAAAGTAGGAGTGTCGAGAAAGCTGTGAAAGCAGGTGCTTCCTAATATTACAGAGTCCGTCCACACCCCACCCGGCTGCCGCGCGCATGACCTACGTGCACACCCGCGTGCACAGGAACCGCACGTGTACGCCCCTGTCCCACTTCACGCGGGCCCAGTGCAGAGAGAAGATTCACCCTCTTCCTACACGTGAGAAAACCAAAGCGTGGGCAGATTTTTCAGGGCACAGTTCCTGCTTCTGGGTAGAAGAGGGCCGGGGGAGGCTGTCCCCACCAGGCCCTGGTGCCCTCTCTGTGTGGCCTGATCCTGGCTGGGTCCACACCTCTGGGTGCACTCTCACTCAGTTGAGCTGAGAGGTTAAAATGAATCCATCTGGTCCACATCCGACCTACAGTACAAACGAGATTCCCTTCCATTTCTGTGTCATGAGGATGACGAAGACCAGCCTTCTCTGGTGCTCAGACTAAACTCCACGTGTCTAGACAGCTCAGTCCTCCCTCCTAACACCCGGATGTCGGCACCACAGTGCTCAGCTCGCTTGACCGTGAAGCTTTTGTGCTCAGGATTATTGAAACCCAAGAATAATTTGAGGTGGCAAACCGTTTGCGTTCTGCTCTTTTCTTCCAAATGTTAGTTTTATACATTTAGCCTTTTCTAGAGCTGAGCATCAAATGAATGCAACGTGATGTGGTAGGAAAGGTAGGTAGAAGTTACAGTGTGAGATTTTTTTTTTTTTTATCTTGTGAAAGAAATAACTTCCTATCCATTAGAGTTGGCCAATAGTAAAACTTCCTGGATCTGGGCTGGTCGTCCTTCGAGGATGCTGAAGCCGTAAAAGCAAGGTGGTCTACCACCCCTGCAGACTCCCACCTCCGCATCTGGGATTTGGGCCGTAGGTGACCAGACACCCCACACTGGGCTTCAACTTGAAACTTCAACTTCACTACTGGTAGACTCTAACCAGTTTACTAAGAATCGTAACTAAGCAGGTGTGTGTCAGAGTTCTACCAGAGAAACAACCAGTAAGGGAGAGAGAGAAGCAGAGACAGAGCCCGAGATCGATTTTCAGGAACTCCGTGGGGCAGGAGCTAAGGCCGCCCCCACAGGGGGATTTTTTTCTTCCTCAGGAAAAACCAGTTCTGCTCTTCCGACTTTGCCACTGAGTGGCTGAGGCCCACCCGCGTCCTCAGGGGTCGTCTCCTGTGCGTAAAGTCAGCTGACGGCCAATGTCAACCGCCTACAGATGCCTCTAAGAGTGCGGCTCCCATCAGTGTCTGAAACCGGAGTGCTCTCAGACGAGCCACGATCGGCCCAGTCTTGCTTTCCTGCCCCTGGTTAGTCTCTCCGGGGACAGCTGCCCCACCGGTGTAACGCCTGGCCAGTGAGGGACCTGGGGAGGGGGGGGCCTGGCCCTGAGCAGAGCAGGGGGGCAGCTGCCACCCGCGTGCTTGCTCCCTTCCTGCGTGGGACCCAGATGTCATGGGCTGCTCACACGAGTCTCAAGAGGCAGGCCCAGCGTGTGTCCACAGAAGCCTCTGCCACCGAAGGACGCCATGTGGGCTCTGCCCTCCCACGCTGGGCCTGCGGCTCTCCTCTGCCTCACTCTCTTCAGGGCACCTGCAGTCCCTGGGTGACTGTCTTGGAGCCCCCAGCGGTTTGGGGCTCAGCCTCAGACTCCATCTGACCCCGCTCTCCGCACTTTCCCAGCCTGGGAAGGAAGGGGTGAAGGCTCGCAGTGACAGGGCTGGTCTGTTGCCCCTCGGCAAGCCCCGGGGAGGGGGGAGGGCACCTGAGTGTGGCCTTTTCTTGGTGTGAGAGATCTTGCTGTCTGCTTGCTCTCTTCTGTGGGCTTGGGGATCGGGGTGCCAGGAGAGTCCCTCCCCTGGGGGCCGGTGACAGAACGGGCCCCGTGCACCTGGCAGCACCTGTCACAGCCTCTGTCCCTTAGTCACCTGTTACTTGGGAGGCCTCCTCCAGGACCCTGTTCACAGGTTCCAAACCTTTTTTACTATAGACTTAGGTTTTAGGAGTATTATCTTATTTTTACTAAAGGATTTTTTTCTTTCTGGATTTCCAACCATTTTTTTGTTCCTTCCATTCCTGTACCATCTCAGCGCCGTTGCTATGATTCCTTGCACCCGCTCCTCCTCTCAGACAACAAATGTTTGAGGCTCAGGGCTTTTATAGCTGACGGCTTGAAGTGGGGGCATGTTCCTTCACGGAACACAATGGTAGGGCTCAGAGTTCAGTGTCAGTAAAGACGAGAAGAAACACAGTAGGTGACCTTGAGTTTTAGCTCTGTCTCTATGAGACTGGACACCTGAGCATCAGGTTTGCCCTTGACTGTCCACAGATACCTCCTGCCCGTTGTCATGGAGCTGAGTCCTACCTTGTGCGGCAGGAGTTTGGATTGTGTGCTGTGGGGGGTGGAGGGCCAGAGGCCTTGCTCGGGTCATGTGAGCGCCCGTCACCAGAGCCCAGTCCTATAACCCACATATGGCAGGCTCACAGCTTCTGTAAGGTAACTAATCATATTTATAAAAGAAGAGTAAGTTATAAGTTGATATAGAAAACATTTATATCACAAATTTATCAGTGTATGTTGTGCTTGTACCATATGGGCATTAACATGTACTTGTGCTCCAGAGAACTCTAGATTTTATGTAGAAACATCTATAAAACACTTGACTTTTATGAAGTTGGAAATAAACAGAGCCTGGGGTGGAAGTCCATGGTGAAGGACAATATAAAGAAAAACAGGTAGCAAATTTGTCATTCACATTCCAGAGAAATCTCTTCCTAAGTCCTTTCTTCCTGAGTCCAGACAGACCAAGACTCGTCCAGCCCCGGGCACACAGCCAGCTGCCCTCTGATGGTTCTCTCGGTGCCGATCGCAGGCTCCTCTGGGGCAGGAGGTCAGGTCTTCGGTCTCTGCTGTTGCCTGCATAATCTCATCCTTTTCTTCCCAGCACTACACCTGCCTCCTTGCTTGGTACTTACTGTGCATGGTGGAGACCGTGGGCTCACTGTTGCCCACCAGCACTGGTTAATGCTGGTTGTCCGTGAGTCTGGCAGCTCAGAGTCGAGCAGGAGTCTCGGTGGCCATCTGTCCACAGGCCAGGTTTCCTTCTGCACTTTTGACCCAAGATCTCATAGGGGATCCGCACTGCTTCTGAAAAAGAATAAGGACGAGCCCCATAACCACTGGAAGCAGCTATCATTAGAATTAAAATGTTTTCTGTAACTATCTTTTTAATGTTTTCTGTAAATGTTTTTTTAAATGTTTTCTGTAAATACCTTGAATGTCCTGGTTATAACTCGAGAATATGTGGATTTTAGTTTGCAGTTAACATGTTTCGAACATTACCACCTTCCTCCAATCCTACGGGAGCAGAATTTGACCCCGAGGAAGACGAGCCCACGTTAGAAGCAGCCTGGCCTCATCTACAGGTACTGAACTCTGGGAGTGCCCCAGAAACGGGCGCAAGTTAAGTGTGTGTGTTCACGGGGTTTGTCTCTAAAGCATGTGTGCTGGCCCATAGGGCCTCACTCCGGCTGATGGCAAATGGACCTCTGACCTTGCAAACCTGTGCATACAAGGAAGGTATTTTAGCAGAAGTGAGAACATTGAATGTTTTTTTTTTTTGTCTGTTTGGACCCTTGACACAAACTACAAAGATACAGAATTGCCAATATGTTTGTAATGGAAGTAACCTCTTCGGTGATAGCCATTAGATCGAGGCCTTTTGCAGAGAGATGCTCCCCCTGTTTTCAGGACGTAGATTTAACGCACCCCAAAGCTCACCTCCTGACTCACACATTTGTAAGGCAAAAAGTTGATCGTAGATCAAGCTGGACGCCTGAGAAGACACTGAGCCCTGTGTGAGCAGAGTGTGAGCAAGCCACGCGCCTCACCGGGGCCTGGGTCGTCTGCAGGAGGGGAGATGGAGAGGTGGAAGCTGGGAACGAGCGATATGGGGAACAGATCACAAAAGGGGGCTGTCTCGGGGGCAGGACATCACCCCAAGGCATGTGGGATTGCTGTGTAACCATGACAGCCTGCAACCCACTCGTGAAAGGGAGGAGCGTCCCAGCCCCGGGTGACTGCATCCGTGACCCGCTCACCGAGCCGTCCCAGCTTCCTGTCCCCCGGCTCTGCCAGGACACGTGCTCGTGGCAGGCTGCAGGTCCCGCCCTGCTGGGGTCTCCCAGCAGTGTCATCTAAGCGTAGTGACACCCGCCGTGGGTATCGTTTTGTTTAAATGCCATTTAAGGGTATAGTCTGCGGTTCTGAGCTAAATAAAACAATTGCCAGCATCAGTTATAATTAAATGAAGCCATGGTATTTGGCATTAATTCGTAGATACGTGGCTTTTTTTTTTTTTAAAGGCTTAATATTTTCGGACAGAGATTCAACTTGTGTATCTTTAATCGCCATCTAATAAAATACCATGTTATTTGACTCGTTGTTGTTTTTTTCCTCCTAGCTTGTTTATGAATTTTTCTTAAGATTTTTAGAGTCTCCAGATTTCCAACCTAATATAGCGAAGAAATATATTGATCAGAAGTTTGTATTGCAGGTAAGGTACAAATTAGCTGAAGCTACAAAAGCCGTAATCTACAGAGCGGGAATACTGGTTCACTAAGTGTCTTTTTCTTCTTGAAGCTTTTAGAGCTCTTTGACAGTGAAGATCCTCGAGAGAGAGATTTTCTTAAAACTACCCTTCACAGAATCTATGGAAAATTCTTAGGCTTAAGAGCTTACATCAGAAAACAGATAAATAATATATTTTATAGGTAAGTCAGTGTGTGGGTGATGTGTCTCTTTTTGCATGATGATGTTCGTGTTCACACTCAGTGCTCCCCCCCTCCCATCGTTCCCTTTGGCAGGTGACTGGGGAGTGGGCCTGCCTGCCCGTGGCGTGCTGGGCCGCAGTGGCCGCCTTCTTCCTTCCCCCGTCCCTCCCTCTCTTCCCGCTCCCCTCCCTCACCCACCCTCAGCATCTCACCACACGGCCTTCCTCGGTTTGCATTTTCACCCAACTGTCCGGTACCCTGGGTGTCGGTCCGCCCAGAACCTGTCCAAAGCCAGCTGTCAGTCCTCCCACCTGCGCATTCCTTCATCCTCCCCGATGCATCCCAGAGAGCAGGCAGGAGTGAGGAGTAAAGCAGGGATCCTTAGCAGCTCTCACAAGCTGGAGAACTACACTGGAGCTCTGGAACCCCTGTCCACCCCGGGGCAGAGGACGGCCTGCCGGAAGCAGCAGGTGCAGGTGGGCACGGCCATCCCTAGGCCTGCGGGACCATGGAGACTGGTCGGTCTGGGGAGCTGGGTGCAGAAGTTGCCCTGTCTGGGTTTACGTGGAGGAGGGCACAGCCCCATGGCTCATGAAAGAATGTTCTGTGACATTCCAAGTGCAGTATTCACCTTAACCCCGCCCTCCTCCACTCCCTTCCTCCCGGTCCTGGCCACCGCCTCTCATTGACCCTTAGAGTCTGAACACCTCGCGACCCGCCCGCTGCCATCCGCACGGTTCTGCCGCCGCCTGAGTCACACAGGTGACTGGCCATGCTTGGGTGGATGAGCCTGAGTCCTGGGTGTGGCCGTGTGCCAGTCTAGGCCGGCCTTCGTCATTCGTGTCTCTGCTTACCTCCAGCTCCTTCTGCACTAGCGCCTCCTGGAACATTCTTTCCACCTGCCCTTCTCCGCAACCTCGCAGGCTTCCAGACGCATCCCCCCGCCAGAAGGCCCCCCTGGCTTGGCAGACGGGTCTACCTGCGGGGCAGGCCTAGTGCCGGGGGCTTTATCACGCACCTCCAGCATCAGCTTCGCGCCTGCCCTGTGGTGGCACCAAGTGAACGTTGATGCATGAAAGAGTTAATGTGTCTTAGTCGTCCCTGGAAAGCTTCCTGTGAGCAGTTTATTCTAAGAATTTGGGCTTCCCGGTCAGCTTGCCTGGAAGGCCCCTGACTTCAGGCCGGCTCAAGGCAGTGACAGATCCTAGCGGTGACAGCCGCGTGTGCAGGTCCCCCTGTGAGATAAAGGCGGGTTTCACACCGTCCAGCTGTAGTCCCAGAGTGAGGGTGACATGCAGGCCGTCGCCAGGAGCACCACAGAGGCTAGGTGGGTCCCTTCTTACCAGACCCAGCAAGGGAGAGGGGGCAGAGACAGATGGAGATCCCACCACGGAGACGAGCAGCCTCTGGGGCTTCTGGAACCCGTCCTGCTGACTGTGATCAGAGAAGGACGTCAGGTTTCCTAGATGTCATGTTCCTAGTTTTGCTTCTTGGCCTCATGCTTCCTTCTGAACAGGATCATTATGTGGCTGAGGCACTTTTCTGTCAAAACATTTTATACGTTATTTAAACAGCAAAGAACAGGTACGATTTAAATTCTGATTTTTTAGCCCTAAAATTAAAGCTCTACCTAAAATGAGGTGGGTTTTTTTTTTTCGTTAAAATGTAGGTTTTGTTCAGATAGCAGAATCACAAATCATGCAGAACCTCAGTATAATAACTAAAATATTTAAATTTTTAGAAAGTTACTGCACATGATTTAGTTTGTTCTCACTGAGTGCTCAGTGCTGGAGTGTGGCGCAGTTGTGTTTTAGCGATCTTTCTGTAACTGTCATTCTTGATTGATGTGATCAAAAGCAAGCGTGTTATGTGGAGTCCGTCGTTGGTTTGGTCTCCGCCTTCCACACCACTGATTTCATGCAGAAAGGAAGTAAGGAGAAAGACCTTGAGAGAAGTTCGCAGCACAACCCCATCTTGTAAGAAAAGATCTCTGCAACCTGTTTGGTTCATCTCACTGAAAATGTTAACATCAAGTCCCTGTTCGTGTAGTTTCTCCTTCTAATGAGCGTGTTCGAGATGTGAGCGACACAGGGATCTGCGGGCGACCTGGAACCTGGACGTGGGCGGGGCAGCCCAGGGCTCCAGTTCTGGAGCGGCTGGACTCACCCCCAGTCGATTATTTCTCACACATCTGTAATCGGAACTGGACTCCGCAGGCAGTTCTGCCGCTGCCCGCGGTCTGCAGGTGCCAGCCTGTGCAGGGTGGCTCAGGGCAGGACCTCAGCCAGCCTCCAGGAGGAAAGAAGCGGGAGCCGCCGGGCCTCAGCGAGGCTGGCCCGTAACTGGAGCAGACTCTCCTCTACCTTTTGTGCTGAGAAAAGTGACTCACAGGACGACAGATCCACGGGGAGGGAGACAGACTCCGCCTCATCTGTGAGGCTCAGGGCACAGCCTACAGGGAGGAGAGGTATTGATGGTTTCCGTTTTGGAGACTGCCTCCAATAAGCAGGTTCTGGCTCAGTTTTTAGAGAGTCCTGATTCCTTTTTTGCTGGAAGAGTGAGAAACACTAGCCTACTCCACGTGCGTCTTTATGGTTTTCTTCCCTTTCTGCACCTTCCTCTCCTGCCTCTCTCGGGGAAAGTAAGAAGGAGAACTATACCTGTTTTCTCTTTTTTATATCTACTTCAGATCAGGTCAAAATAATTGGAAACAAAGAATTTATCATGCTGTTTCAAAGAGGCACATGCACCCCAATGTTTATAGCAACAATGTCCGCAATAACCAAACTATGGAAAGAGCCCAGATGTCCATCAGCAGATGAATGGATAAAGAAGATGTGTGGTGTGTGTGTGTGTGTGTGTGTGTGTGTGTGTTTACAATGGAATACTACTCAGCCATCAAAAAATGAAATCTTGCTGGTTGCAATGACATAGATGGAACTGGAGGGTATTATGCTAAGCAAAATAAGTCAGAGAAAGACAAATACCATATGATTTCACTCATGGAATTGAGTGAATTTAAGAAACAAAACAGATGAACAAAGGAAAAATAAAATAAGATGAAAACAGAGAGAGAGACAAACCATAAGAGACTCTTACCGAGGGTTGCTGGAGGGGAGGTGGGGTGGGGGATGGGGTAACTGGGGGATGGGCATTAAGGAGGGCACGTGATATGATGAGCGCTGGGTGTTACATGCCGCTGATGAATCACTGGATTCTACCCCTGACGCCGATGCGACACTGTATGTTAACTAACTTGAATTTAAATTAAAAAAAAAAAAAAACTAGCCCTGACAAAAAGAAAAAAGGAGATGAAGAATTTTTCAAGAAGAATATAGTGATGCTGATTTAGGAAAACAAAACGGCTTACAGCTGAAGGCCTCCTTGTTCAAATGCGACGGCTGGAACGTCTGGGTCCCGAGCGAGGCGGAGGGCAGAGCCGAGCCCCGAGGTCTCCGGGCACCTTGTGCAGCCCTCCTGCTTCCCCAGCTCTCCGGGTCGTCGAGGGGAGCGGTGACTCAGGGGGCGTGGCTGCACTTTATACAAAGCTCTAACTTTGTACATTGAAACTGAGAAAGCAAGGGATGCACGAGAGAGCCCTCGGGTTGAGTTCCGTAAATTCAAGCGCTTCGAGGGCAGATGCACCACGGAGGACAGGACTCCTGGGGGCCGGCTCCCAGTCTCCGGGCGGGTGCAGTGCAGAGGGCGGCGGGGAGTCGAGGGCTGCGTCCCCTGCAGTGTGACCATACCGCCCACTTCTCACCCCCCAGGTGCCCCGTGCCGTCTGGGTAACTCCCCACCTCCCCTTCGTGCTGTGGCCACACTCATTTCCGTGGCACTGTGGTTCTCTGCTCAGTGGCTGCAGCCGACCCGTGTGGGGCGCTCGGGGTTCCCCCGCGTGTCTGCCTTGCCCACCTCCTGCCCGCGGCCCACTCCCCGCTCCATTTCACAGACCTTCACTCTAGCCCTGCCTTCTCCCTCCCGCTCCATGCCCCAAACGTCTGTCAGACCCTCCTTCACGGCCTGGTTCAAGCGCCAGACCATCCGAGAATTCTGCCCATTCGACAATGTGGCAATCTTAAGGCCCACCCTTCAGGAGTATTGCACGTCCTGTGGGTATTTGACCTGTTCTTTACCTTGAGGTCCCATGTCCGTTTGTTGCAAACAAGGACAACGAAATTTCAGAGTCAGATTTTTTTAATCATCACAAACTCTTGTTTTTGGCTTAGAGCTGTCTCTAAACTGTTCCTTGTTGATGGAGAGGCAGAAACCTTTTTCAGACCCCACTCACGTCAGGCAGGCGTCCGTGCCTTGGCTGAGGCAGACTCCAGGCGAGCGAGGTGTGGGCAGGAGTGGGCTCCTGGCTTCTGAGGAAGTCCTCGGGGGGTGGGGAGACGTTGCCCTGCTTGGTGTCCCTGTTCTCTCTCAGCGTCCCCAGCCTGTCAACACATGTGTTCCAAGCATGGGACAGATGCCAGGCCCAGTCCTAGCACTGGGGACACAGTGACAGAAAGTCCTTGCCCTGACCTCAGGCCGACCTCAGGTGTGGCTGGATGCTGCAGGGGCCCCCAGGAGCCCACCAGGCGGGCACAGCGCAAAGGCTTCTCAGAGGACACAAATCAGCTGCTCACATTGGGGTTCCGGGAGGTGGTGCTTGAATTCCGCGTGGGGGCCGTGGAGGGTGTCTGTGAGGAAGCAGGCAGGACGGCCCGAGTGGGCAGGAAAGGACTTCTGCCCTGGCACAGACCCTGCCAACGTCGGAGGCTTTAAAACTAAGTAAGGCGTCGAGTTAGGTTGACGTGGAGCAAAAAATGAGGCCTGAGGGATGGGTCGCGGGAGGTATGTGTGGTAAGACAGACGGCAGATTCCTCATTGTTGCATCTGGGCGGTTGAAGTAGGGGGGCTCACAGTGCAGACCCTACAGCCTTTCTCTGTGCTTGAAAACATCCAAGATAAAATGTTGGGACATTTGAGCAGGCCCGTGCGCTCTGCCCTCCGGGTCTTTGCACGCCACCCCCCCCCCCAAAGCGCATTTGTTTCCTTATTCAGAGGATTTTAGTCCTTTCAGCTGTTAACTTCAGCGTCTAAATGGTACGTTGCTTCTTCTAGGTTTATTTATGAAACAGAGCATCACAACGGCATAGCAGAATTACTGGAAATCCTGGGGAGGTGAGTCGTCTCTGTTCCTGGCAGCCAGTGGAATTGATTCCAGAATGATCCAGTTCACTGAGTCCAGCAGCCCTCCCCAGAGCGAGGCGATGAAACCATTCCCAAAGGAACTGAGCTCTCCCTTGATGGAAGGGGTTGGTGAGGTCTGGGGTAGAAGCCACTGATGAGAAACCCGCCTGCGTGCCTGGCTCGGCGCGCAGAGGCCGTTTCACCCAGCTCATCGAAGACTGTTACCTTAAGAAGGTTTATGCGTGACACCTAGAAGAATGAATCATTTATTGTACACTGGGGGTATTGTGTAAATGCTAATATTTCAAATTGCTTTGATTTTATAAATTTTTCATATGTGTCCTTGAAAGTAATTAACATTTCAAAAATTTTACCATCTTAAGGCAAGTGGAGTTCTTGCTTGCTGTCATTTTTTTTTTTAAATCAGTGACCTGTAGATTTTATATCAGACCTCCAACCCACTGTTTCCCAAACGGAGTTCCTCGGGGTTCCCCAGCTGAATAAGCTTGGAAGTGCTCTCCCCCAGCACCTTCCTTGGAGATTCAGCTGCATTGGCAGCTAAAGGTTCCAAGGGGCCCTGCAGGGAGGGAAGCTCTGTCTACCCCCAAAGCTTTGGGAACACAGGAAGCCTCTCTCCGGGAACACTGGTGTCATCTGGTCGATGAGAAAATTTCTTGCTATTTTAGATATAATCTGAAAAAACCACTAGTCCTTGTGGAAAAGTCTACTTTGACCTGTTTCAGCACAGTCAGCCGATTTCTCTCGCTCAGTAGAGTGTGGTGAGCAGTCGAGGGGCCCTTACTAGTTGTATGACCTTCCTTAACTAGTCCTGACCGCTGTTTTCTTAGTAAGGTGTGGGAACTCCACTCACCTCCTACATGTTGTGAGGACGGCGTGAGGTGTCCACACAGCCCGGCATGTCACAGAGAGGACTCTGTGCTCCCCACTGCTGGGATCGATAATGTTATCCTTCCAGAAGAGGTGTTTGACCTTGAAGATCTGCCCCGATGCGAATGAGCAGGTCGTCCCTAATGCCCACTTCAGACGGGCCCTGCCTGCGGCACACACGTGCCCAGGACCCCTGGATGGTGCGGAACAGTGTAGAAGTCACTGTCACTGCTCCGTACTTCCACCACGTGTCTGTGCTTGCCAAAAATAAAACCAAACAAATAGTGAATAAGGAAGCCCCCTCACCCAACTGAAAACCAGTGGATAAACTACTTGATGTTAGACAAAGAGCTTCAGTTTGGAGGCAGGAGTAGAAGGGAGCTGCCTCCTGGCTGATTGTCAGCCAGCTCCCGTTCTGCACTTGGACTCCCTCCCACCAGCATTAGAATAACGAACCCAGCTTGCTCCAGAGAAGTGCGAATTCCTAAAAATGGGTGAAGGGCAATGGAAGGTGCCAGGGGTGGGCAGACCCGGGGTGGACAAACCTAGACTGGGGGTCCCACCGGAGCTGCCCGGCCTCTGCGGCCTGTCTAAAGAAGGAGGCTTTGCCCCAGGGACTTGTGTTGTTCTGGGTATTGCCCTGCAAACCCAGAATTTTAGAATTCTCTCATATGTAACAAAGATAAAAATGACTATGCTTCTTGGAAGGTATTTAGTTTTTTAATTTCTGCTAATATCCTCTTTTGTGCAACATACATTTTGCTTACCAATTTTTTTTATGCTGAAAATGAGAAGAAAACGACAAGATGTTTTTTTTAATCTGGAAATTGTAAATATTCCAACTTTGAATAAATTCTGTTTTCACAGTATAATTAATGGATTTGCCTTACCACTAAAAGAAGAGCACAAGATTTTCTTACTGAAGGTGTTGCTACCTTTGCACAAAGTGAAATCTCTGAGTGTCTACCATCCACAGGTAAGGGGTGCCCAGCAGTGACACGTGGGTGGGAATGCACACTGGCACGGGGCCTCCGCACGAACGTCGCTGAGCCCGAGACGCAGAAACCCAGCCCATTACCTGGGAGTGCGCTCTTGTTATGTCGCACCGCCAGTGTTGGTTGTGGTGATAACTGAAAGGACACACGGGTCAAGAGATTCCCTTTTAAGAAAATCAGAAACATCTCAGGAATGGAGAATTTCAGAATTCATTCTAAGCACAGAGAAGGGGGTGGATGACAGGCGTCAAGGGAAATTCTCAGAGGAAGGCACCGTCCTGCAGGTCCTCCTATCAGGAGTGGTGGTGCGGGATCAATTCCAGGAGGTGTATTTACGTGATTCTAAGCACTTTGGCTTCCTGGGAAGTATTTTACTTCGAGGTTGTTTTTTTCTTTTTTCTTCCTCCTGCTGTTGCTTTACCTCCAGCCAGATTGTTATCCTGTTAATCGTTCTACAGAAGAGATTAATAGTTCAGTGTTTTAAGGTGGAACCAGATTTTAATTTGGTTTTTTCGAGCTGTTAGATTCCTTGTTGATTACGGTCTCCAAAAAGAGCATGAGAAAAACCCCGTCAAACCCGGGCTGACTTGTCAATGTTAGTCCGAAAGACTGTTTCCTAATTTTTTTTTTTGGCTTTCTGCCGCACCCTGTCCCTGAGAGTCCCCGCCCCCCCCCGGAGCCAGTGGGCCCGTGCAGGGGAGCCCCTGCCCGCCCCGGGGGCCCACACCGAGGGGGTGGGGGCAGCGTTGCTGTGTTGAAGCGAGACACTAATACCCCCCCTCCTGTACTTTGCAGCTGGCGTATTGTGTGGTCCAGTTTTTAGAAAAGGACAGCACCCTCACTGAGCCAGTAAGTATGCTCTCTGGCCGGGGCCTTGGTCCGGGTGCCGGCGCGCCCGTGATGCGGCGTGGGGGCGTCCCCAAATGTCAGTGTCGCCATGGCTCTGCTGGCCAGGTAGCTGCTCGGACCACTTTTTCCCCGGAAGTCCACTGCTGAACACGCTGATTTCCCTGCCGTGTTGTGTGTTTTCAGAGTGTGGTGACTTTATTACGAGTTCCTTTCCTGCGGTGAGGATGATTCCATGCGCTCAGATTGCCGTCTAGTCTGAGCTGGACCTCAGTCCTCTGAACACGAGGCGCTGACGTGGGCGAGGCCGCTGGATTGCGCGCCCTTGAGCACTTCCCCATCTTGGTTTAAGGACGCGCAACTGCCTTCCGTCCTACCGGTTGTAGTGAGTTCTCGAAATGCTTGCGCCGGAGAGGTTCTGTGAGCTGCGACGTTCCTTCCAGGTTCGAGGGTAGCTGCTCCGTGATCGGCGCATCACCAGCGCCGCGTGGCTGCCCTTGAGCGTGTAGATTTCCAGATTTCTTGGCCGGTTATCTTGACTAAAAATGAAGGACTGTCATAGCCTGGATGACCCAAGTTGAGCCTGTCAGGGGCGGTTTAAGCATTTGAATGCACTTTTTTTAATAGCTTTATTGAGATATAATTCACGTACCATACACTTCACCCATTTAAAATGTACAATTCAGTGGCTTTTTGGTATATTACGTCATTGAGTTTTTTAATTGTGCTAAAGTACATGCAGCATAGAATTTGCCGTTTTCACTGTACAAGCGAGTGGCGTTAATTACATCCCAGTGCAGCTGGTTGCCACTGTTCCCAGAACTTTGTTATCACCCCAGGCACAAGCTCTGCCCCCCGAAACACCGACTCCCGCTTCCCCTCCCGCCCCCCCACCGGTTCCCAGTGACCCATCACCTGCTTTCTCTCTCCACGAGTTGGCCTCATCCGAGCACCTCATGTGGGTGGCATCATGCCGGTTGTCGTCAGGGTTCCGACACGCCGTGCCCGTGTCAGAACTCCATCCCTGGGTGTGGCTGGATAGACCCCCTTGTGTTTTGTTCGTCCACTCCTCTGTCGGTGGACGCTGGGGTCGCTGTGAACATGGGTGTGCAGGGCTCTGCGCAAGTCCCCGCTCTCGGTCCCATTGGTTGTTCAGCTTGGGGTGAAAATGCTGGGTCAGCTGGTGATCCTGTGTTTAGCTTTGTGAGGAACTGCCCCACTGTCCTCCGCTCTCTCCGCATCCTCGCCGACACTTGGTGTTGTCCCTTTTTGATCCTAGCCATCTAGTGAGTGTGCGGTGGCGTCTCTCGGTGGCTTTTTGGTTTGCATTTCCCTCACGGCTGAAGATGTTGGGCATCTCTTCATATACCTGTTGGGCACCTGTCTGTGGACAAACATCTTCAGATCCACTGCCCATTTTTTATCAAGTGGGTTGTTTTTTACTGTTCAGTAACAAAGTAAGAAGTACTGAGTGCCAGTTGCAGTGTTTGAGTATTCTTTTCGCAGTTACTGTTGGAATAGAAAAGGCAAATGTCGTCGTTCCGGCATCTTCTCTGTCCCCGTGGCCTCCCCCACAGCGGTCCCGTGAGGTCATGCGTGTTACAGTGGAAATACGTGGGAAATCCTTAGTGCTCTGTTTCCTGGCTACACCGGCTCCTGATCTCTGCCTTCTTCTGAGCTTCTGGCCCGTGCGTGGACACCCAGAGTCACCCACCAACTCAGGAAAAGCCCTCGACCGCGTCCCCGGGGTCCCTGCACGCCTCTGCCTCAGCTCCGTCTGAGATTCTGGAAGCCCCCAAGGAAAGGCACCAAACTTACCAGACTTCAGTATCAAACCCTGAGTGTTGACTCCCGATCAGGGTAGGGTTCTTTTTATCCCCCTTGACTAAACCGAAGACATGTCTCTGGAGGGAAGGACACGTGAGGTGGCCCCAGTGGTCAGGCCTTTTCTCCAGTGATGCCACGTCCTCAGTCCCTCCGTCTGTGTTGAGGGGCGGCTCCCCACTAACGGGTGGCGACCGTTACCAAAGACATAGTATGGGAACAAGTTCTGACACACACCTTGCTTTTTCTACCTCAAAAATAAGAAGGGAAAGAGAAACATGGAAGGAGAGAAAAAGCATGCACTTTTCTTTTATGACTTTTCTCTGTATTTCTCACACTCTCCAGGGGCTAAAGAATCCACGAATCGTTGCCCTGCGTTCACCGTGGGCCAGGCCCCCGCCGTAGTGCCCTGGTCCCCGGCCAGGTCTGGCACAGCCCGAGTCCTAATCCTGCCCCAGCGCACCTCTGTTCTCTCCTTCCCCTGAGACTGACGTGAACGCTGACGGTGGTTTGCGGGAGCGGGAGCCCTTGGCTGCGGTCATATGACGGAAGGAGAGGGGCGGCCACTGGCTTCCGCTGGGTCCCTCCATCGTAGATCAGAAGCTCAGAGTTGGCACAGAGAAGCTTCAGGCCCCCGCACACCCAGGCCCCAGGATTGCCACCCAGATCCGCTTCATTCCCTAATCTCCCGCAGCACAGACAACATACTAGTGCTCTCTGGACCACAGAGAGCAGATTTTGTTTTCTGCACTTCAAAAACGTGCAGACCCTCACCTCGGTGAACTCCTTTCTTTGAAATTCCGGTACTATTTCAGCACTGAAAGCTTGTCGACAACAAGGTGAATGGGGTAAAGGCTTGTGGAGGAATGCGTCCGCTCGGCAGTACTAAGAAGGACACAGCACCCGCAAGGGTCTCAGGGTCCCGGACCCAAGGCTCTCCTGAGGTCAGTGTGGCCAAGGTCGGGAGTGTTTAAAGTATGATCCGTTTAAAAGACCTGCGTCACTCCTGTTCAAGGTCTGCAATTAATATTTTTACTTGTAAACTGTGTACAGTGCTCAGAAACTTTCTTGAACACGTACACTATTGTACGAAGAATAGGAGCTCATCAGATTGCAGATGGGAAGTAAAATCGTGTTGTCGCCCACCTGTTTCTTTAGGATAATCGACTTTTACTACAGGGCCCGGTGGGAACCCTCTTTTTTCCCTGGTGTGTCGGGGAGGGGCCTGCCTGTGCTCCCCAGCCCTGTCCAGAGAGCGGCAGCCCATCGAGTCTCCGAAGGAGAGCTCAGCGTGTGACCCGTGCCCAGCAGCACACAGACACTTCTGCCTAGATTAGCTTTACCAGGCAGCCCCCTCATTTGCAAAAAGCTGCCGCACTCTGAACCCATGGTATTGACCAGAGCTCGCTCCAGATAGTGTGATAACTTGGTCCAGCGTGGGGCTCCGATTCCAGAAATAAAACCTCTTCCAGAGACATTGAATAGCTAAACCAGTTGTGTTTTGTATCTCACATGCTGATGTATTTTTCCTAATAAAGTACCCTTGACAAAATGGCAAGGAAGAGTGGGTTTGTGAAGTGATTGGCATCTGCTGTGTTCTTAACAGTGGTCCCCACACTGGGGAGTAGTAGGTGCTCACTAAATGTCTGTTCAGTGGTTTTGATCGAAAAGTAGGACAAAAATCATTAAATGCTAGATTTTTTAAGGAAATCCTTTTAGAGACAATCGTGTTATAAAGTTTTACGTCAGACTCCCAAACTAGGAGCACTGTCTTTTTTATAAATGTTGGAGTTTTATAAAGCATAATATCATGAAAGATCATCCCGGAGCCTGAAGGCTGAAAGCATTGAGCAGAGTTGTTTGTTCGGAATGGATGTTGTTCAAAGGCCCGCGGTGTTTGTAACCACGGTCGGGGTGTCACCTGGCCTGCCGGGCAGTCGGGCGCCGTCTGCAGGGCTGTGGAGGGCTGGCCCGTGGAGGCCCCCCGCCAGCCCAGAAGAGCTGGCACTTGCCGTGATGGCTAGGGGCTGGGACAGTGGTTCCCGAGACGGCCATGATGGGCCTCGGCCCTGCGTGTGCAAGCGTGCACGTGGGCTTGCGTGCAGATGTTGTGGGCCCTTGTACTCTTTTAGAATAAAGACAGCTAAACTCTAGAAATGTTACTACCCCTCACTGAGCTGAATCTGATACTCTGCGGGGACTATCTTTACTGGTGTGGTTGTGGTAGGAAATTTGGAAACTATAGGGGTGAGATAAAGAAAGGTTGCCCCGCAGAAACTCTTTCTACCTGTCTGACTTGGGCAAGGAAGGTAACGTCCAGTCCCCAGGAATGAGGAAGGCGCTGCCGACCAGCCGAACATGCCTCGCGGGGGCGGGCAGCCCAGATGCTCTCTGGCAGGGTCCCACGGGCCAGCACCCCTCAGAGGCAAGGTCCTCGCAGCCTCCGAGGCAGTTACCAGCCCAGGGTCACAGGTCATGTGCACAGAGGGCAGCAGGGCCCGACCCCAGGTCCCTCTGCAGCCCCGCTCGGCGTGAGCTAACAACAATATCAGCTTATTTCATGTCTCCCTCTTCTGATTTATTTTAGCACAATCGAAAACACCATGTGTACGCACACAGTATGCACGTTTGTGTAGAAATATGTATGAACGGTTAGTTTGAGATAGAAACGGATTGCGCACATGTGTGACTGGCAGCCTCAGAGCGGACCACTCCTGCACAGAAACAAACATACGAATTCATACGCCTCATGTTTCTCCATTGTTCTTTTTCTCTCTCAACCCTCCTAACTGCTTATTTTTTATATTCTTTTTTTTCTAAAGGGACTGACTGCAGTGGTGGTTAATCAGAGGGAGTGGGTCACGTTAAAGTGGTGATTCTTAAGTATATAAAATTAGATCAGTTTCTGTGATTCTAAAAAGCCCCCGTGCTGATTTACGGTGTGGCTCTTCCTTCTACAAGGAAGGAAGCACCCCTGATTCTGTTGCTTTGCTTGGGGGACACGTCAACGAAACACAGACGGGCATCACGCTTTGTGTTTTTTCTCTGGCAGGTGGTGATGGCGCTTCTCAAATACTGGCCAAAGACTCACAGTCCAAAAGAAGTCATGTTCTTAAATGAATTAGAAGAGATCTTAGATGTGATCGAACCGTCGGAATTTGTGAAGATCATGGAGCCGCTCTTCCGGCAGCTGGCCAAATGTGTGTCCAGCCCACACTTCCAGGTACGAGGGCGGAGAGAGAACGGCCTCGTTTGGCGTCCACGTCGGAGGTGACCAGCTCCAGTGCGTCGCTGTCACGCTGTGCTTGTCGTGTGGTTTGAAGGGAGATGGTCAGTTTAGTCGTACTTCAAAATAAGATGCTAAGACGCTAATTCTATAAAACAGTTGAGTATCTTGAGCGCATCAGTGAGCACCTGTTTCTCACTAAGAGTAATTAGAAACAGCTCCCCCGTAAAGCCTTCTTTGTCTTTTTGTTCGGTGTGCCCCAAATGCATAAAACCTCGCTTTCCGCAACTGAGTGACGGACACTTGTAGACAAACTGTTCAGCCCTGAAACTCCCCATCCACAAGCACTTGTTTCTGATACATACACATTCCGACTTTTGTCCCCCCGACCCAAGTCCTGTGTGAGGGGGGCCTCAGTCACATGCCACTCTCCTCTCCTGGGCTTCTCATTCAGCCTCGTTCAGGGGTCGCCCCAGGACCTTGGTTCAGCCCATCTGCCTCCCTTGGATGTGCTGGCGTGTACCGTGAGCTCACCCCGAGCAAGGTGACCCCTCTCCTGGCCCCCTGCTGTGCTGCTGTCTGCCACGTGGCCTTTCACTTCTGGGGAATTAATTCTCCTATCATTTGTCTCCCCCGCTAGAACGTAAGCTCCGCGAGGGCAGGAGTTCTGCCTCGCCTCGTCCACTCTGACACCTCGGCACCTCCTGGACCCGTGACGGAGGGGGTGGGCGGAGGGAGCACGTTTGGCCTGTGTCCTCTGCATGGAGCCCAGGGCGCAGCCTAAATATTTCTTGAATGAGTGGAGAAATGAGTGTATTCTTGATGGGCAAGAAACCATCTGCCCTTTTGTCGAGGGTTCTTCAGGATGACGGTTTTGAGTGTCCTGGATCTGTGGAGATGATTGGCTGACCCAGTATAATTCACCTCCACAGGCAGTCGTGGGGAGGGTCCTGCTGCGTGAGTATTTGTTGTCTCGGTCACAACACTGTGCCCTCTCTCTTCCAGGTGGCGGAGCGAGCGCTGTATTACTGGAACAATGAGTACATCATGAGCCTGATCAGTGACAATGCAGCAAAGATCCTACCCATCATGTTTCCTTCCTTGTACCGCAACTCCAAGACCCACTGGAACAAGTAAGAAAGGGGGTGCCTGGGGGGCTCAGTCGGTTAAGTGCCTGCCTTCGGCTCAGGTCATGGTCCCGGGGTCCTGGGTCGAGCCCCGCATGGGGCTCCCTGCTCAGCGGGAAGCCCGCTTCTCCCTCTCCCTCTGCTGCTCCCCCTGCTTGTGCTCTCTCTGTCAAATAAATAAAATTTTTTAAAAATTAAAAAAAAAAAAAAGAAAGAAAGATCTGGCTCTCCACTGGGGCATTTGAAATTTCCTGTATCTCAGTGAAACTTCAATTAGGACTGAAATCCAAGTCCAAAATATCAGTTTAAAAAGGAAACGTTGATTTCTTTGTGGGCTTACAATTAGGATGAAGTGTGGGTTGTATCTGTGGCCTTTCATCTGCCCCCTCACCCCCACTTCAGGCCAGTGTGGAGGCGCGTTGGTCGGCGCCCACTGTGCCCGGCTGCATGAGCAGCAGCGTCTTCCAGGCCTCATCTCAGATCCCCTCCAGACGGGCTGAAGGTCACTCGCTGCAAAGCTCGCGGAGCTCAGTCCCTGCAGGAGCATGGTGCCCACCCCGTTCTCGGGGGCCCTGCGCCCTCGACCAAGACAGTTAACATTAACATACACAAGCACTTTGCAGCGACCTTCACCTGGTTGAGAAGGTGAATGCAGGTGCAGTCAAGGTACAGGAAGTCCCTGGCCCCTGACAGGCATCTGGCAAGCGTTCGCCCTCGGCGCGCGGCTGGGGGGGTCACTGGGGCGCTCCTGGCACCGCCCAGCGGACCTCATCAGTGTATCGGCTGTCAGCAGCCTTTTCTTGGCCACATTCATTTTTTATTATGCGCAGCAGGTGGTAACAAAGGCCTCGGAGCTCAGCCACCGTCCCGTGTGTCATTTAGTACGAGGCAAGAACAGCCGTGACCGCTCCCCGTTGCAGAGAGAAGTGTTACTCCAGTGTTTCCCAATACGAGTTGGGTTCTGTCATGAAGTGAGTTAAGAAGTCGCTGTGAATCTACATCAGCAAAAACAGCAGTAGTCCTGGCAGCCATGAGAGCAGTTTTGGGGCGAGAGCGGAGTTTTTCTGCGGCTGCCCGGGCTCTGCGGTGCGATCCTGCCGCCCGTCTCGCCGGGGGTCCCGTGTGGCTGTCGCCTGACGGCAGGTGGGACTGACGTCCTCTTCAGGCTCCACTGGGCCGTGGAGCAGCTGTGCCTCCCCCCTCCCGTGGATGTCAGAGCCGGGAAGTGGAGTTTCATTAAGCCATTCCATGGTGATTTTATTTTCTGCCTTCCAAGGCTCCGTTTTGGCATTATTAAAAACTTTCCTGCCCTTATATAAGAAGATGAAAAGGAAACTGACGTTTATAGGAAGTAAAATGTTTCCATTATTGTCCCCTACACATTGCTGTTTGTCTGAATTCTATTTCTTCAAGTGTCGATGTTTTTTATTCCATTTCCACGGAAGGTGGCTTTTGGCTGCTGTCAGCAGGGACAGAAAGCAAGGGGCCTCAGAGCCGGGGTGCTCAGCGAGGGCCAGTCGGGTGCACTCCGCAGGCTGCATGGACGCAGATGCATCCAGAGTACCGGGCTTTGGTTGGAAAGCCCAGGGGCGTGAGACGTAGGGCCGCCACAGTAGCTGGAGGGCTAGGGGGCAGGGGCTGTGGCTGAGGAGGGCAGGGGGGTGGACAGAAAGATGGAGGGTTCAGAACCTGAACACCAAGGTCTACTTACAGGACAATACACGGCTTGATCTACAACGCGCTGAAGCTCTTCATGGAGATGAACCAGAAACTGTTTGATGACTGCACCCAGCAGTTTAAAGCAGAGAAACTGAAGTAAGTTGCTCCTCTCAAAAGCTACTCTTCCAAGGATTTTGTCATCCTCAGTCCTGAATAAACCTCTTGCATGGGTGTGTCCTAAAACATTCTTCACTTTAAAGCAAAATCAGTTCTGTCATACTCGGAAAGCAAATGAAAATGTTTGTGACGTTAACTTGTTTTCAGAGAACATCGCTGTTCTCTCTATTATGCTGCTAGTTTAATCACTTCTGCAAAACGGTGTGCAGCCAAGAATTTCACTTTCCCAAGGAACACCGAGAGGTTGAAGGTATAGGAACTTCTCAGGTTTATAAGGCAGGAATTTGAATTCTGTCCCATGAGGTTTACGTGAAGGGGCAAGCATCTTCATCTCAACGTAGCTTTAGCCCATTTAATGCGGGCCTTCCCAGGAGCCTAGCCAGTGTCCTTCACAAAATCAGGGCCCTGCTCTCACGCTCGGAGGAGGATGTCAGCGTCGAGTCTGGGCTCTGGGCAGATTTTCTTGTCACTTGAAGCTGGCTAAGAGAGAGAAACTTTGAATGAGTGTAACTTGAATTATGGGATATACGTAACCAGCTGTCCTGTGCATACTTTAAACAGCACGTACGCATTGACCCGTACGTCAGGCCCCGTTGCAGTTTCTGACAGCACAGCAGTGAATATAACAAAAATCCCTGCCCTCACGGGTGGTGTGGGAAGGAAAGACAGGGACATACATGTGAGGGGGAGACACTGTGTACGAGGTGTGGTCCGCAGGGCGGGGAAGGGGCCCAGGGTCACGTGCGCGTGGAGCCTCCCGGGCTCCCGATCTCTGGCCCGTGCTCCCTCAGAGCTGAGCACAGGGTTCACCCGTGCCTTCCGCCTTTCACATGGCGAATATCTTAGCTTTCTGAAAAGGATCTTAAAGATCAGGCAACACATTCTCCGGATTTAAAAAAAAAAGTTGGGTCCCGGTGAGGGGATTTACAGAAGGTCGCCTGACTCACTGGCAGGGGGATCTGATGAGAACCAGGTCTGAAGACTTCCTTTTTAAAGCCGTCCTTGTTGGGATGTCGGCCCTTAACCTCAGTTCCCGTATGCCGTGGAATGGTCTCACTTTTCACGGCTCCATAAGCTTGTCTTCAGAGTTATCCAGGTTCTCTGAAGAAGCAGCTAAAGCAGGAAGGATGCAGACCTGAGATACTCGTATAAGTGCTCCTAGGAACCTACAGTCTTCGGCATGTTCTTATTGTAGCATATTTGTTAAATCTTTTCCTTTAAGTCTGGCTTGTTTTTCATATTTCGTTTTCCGTGTCACATCCCGTTGTGCTCTCCACTCTGAAGCTTGCAGAGTAAGACCAGAAGTGACAGAGGAGAGTAGGTGACTGTTGCTGGTCATGTCAGTTTTGCCTCTCGCCTTCCCTTGCGTGTGATCCATGTCTCTAATACCAATGACATTTTACTATTTTTCAGAGAGAAGCTAAAAATGAAAGAACGAGAAGAAGCGTGGGTTAAAATAGAAAATCTAGCCAAAGCAAACCCCCAGGTACTAAAAAGAGTAACATGAAAACGTCTAGGGTGTTACTTGAATGTTTTTATGAGCTAGAAATGTGGCTTCCTCACGGGATGGGCGGGGGGCACTCTCACTAACCTTGTACATGGAAATGTCTGCAATAAAAGTACATCTCGACTTTTGTACAACTGATTTTTGCCCCACAAAGTTTTTACCACAGAATTTACCTTTTTTTTTTCCCTCCGCTTTTTCAATAAGATCTAAATCTTAACAATAGACTGTGGTAAAAAGAAAACCAGGGTACAGCCTCTATTTGGGGGCCAAGATTGCAGTTTGCTTTCTCCCCGCAAATGTCACAGACGCTGTCGCTCAAACGATACGTCCCTTTCTTTTTAATTATCAAAATCATTCGAAAAGAAAAACAGTGAGATTTGAAATAGATGAAGTTCGAAGTTGGGTGTCCTTTTTCCTAAAACCAGGGTCCTGTAGGCTGAGCCTTTAATTGTTAAACATTGCCTGACTCTGTCATGTTGACCACTGACCCTTTCTGCCGCCCTAGCTAGAAGGCTCCAGTGCGCTCTGGCACGCGGGCGCACGCGCCGTGTCTCCCGGAGCCACCTGCAGGTGAAGCGGCGTCCTGCACAGCGCCCACCGTGGGGCCGGCTCCCGGGGCGACCGGCGTCCGGGGGTTCTGAGCTGGGTGGTCTTTGGTGTTCTGTCCGCTGGTCCACACGGACCGGAGTGCTGTCCTGGCAGGTGCTCCTCCTGGTTCGGGGCCTGAGAATCCGTGGGGCGCATCTTCACCACAGGCGCCATCCCAGGCTGTCCTCAGCCTCCCAGGAAAGACAACACGGTACTTTATGAGAACCACACAGCTACCCTTAAAATCCTAAAGGGTTCGTTCAGGTGAACTGGATTATAAGCAGTCTGTTTTCTTGGGTGAGAGGTATGCATAAATCGTTCACTAAGTTCATTATGCCGGTATTTCAGTCTGACATTTCCTAAAAAGTGACGCTTGAACACAAGGTTTAGACGTATGTGTTTGATCTGTGTAACGTATTGATTGTATTCACCTGGATAAAACCACATTCAGGAAACTTAAACCTTCAGAAAATGGAATGACTCTCTTAAGTGAGGTCTCGGTCCCCGCATGGAACAACCCGGCAGCGTCCCCCTTACAGCGTCTGTTCTGTGCTCTTCACAGAAACGCCGTTGTAAGGTGACTGTGACCCCGTGAGGTAGACCTTGACCCCGTGCAGGTAGACAGCTCCCGGGACCTGCTGTAAGGAACAGAATGTGAGGTGAAAATCCTGACATTTGTTTTTAAGACACAGGAACAGCAGAAATCTGGGGCAGGTGGGGGCAGAGGGGCCCCGCCTGACGGCCGAGGGCAAGGGGCCAGCAGAGACCCTGCCCCACACGCACGCAAAGTCACGGGAAATACACACAACTCAGAGAGCCTGCTTGTCTCTGTTTTGCCAAGAATATAGAAACAGTCTCGTGAAAACCCGCACAAAGCTTTCCTGTCACAAACGGGAAGGAGCTGGTTGGTTGTGTAACAAGCGTGGCCTGGTTTCACTGCTTTGCGGTAACAGGTGTCCCTTCTGAAATAGACGCTGTTCTCATTTCCCTTTTTCTGAGCTTCTCCTGAGTTTTCCTACACGACGTTTTTACTCCTCTGGGCTGCTCTCTGCGGTGCCCCAGGTGGGCGACAGCAAACGCACCCGGGCTCTGCCTGAGCTCACTGGGCGCTGGGCTGACCGTCTCCCTGTGAACCGTGTGTGAGTCAACCCCCCTGAGTCCCATCTGCATGCGCAGTCCCCGGTGCAGTGTCTCCCAAAGGAAAATACTTCATGGGCTAATAATGTCTCAGGGCTGAAAAGCAAGGCCTCGGGACTTGGTTTTCACCTGAGAGAGAGGGAATCTTTTCTAAGTTCCAGTCACTGCTTGCCATTTATAACGACGACGCCAGAAAGTAAATAACTGTGTGGACAGTACGTGTCTCTGCCATGAAAACAGTGGGGTCTTTGGAGCGTGGCTCTCCGTCTCAGACCTGCCCCCTGGCCTGTATCTGGAAGTCTCCCCGAGGCCCCTGCTCAGCCCGGACGTGCGCCGTCCATTGCGCTGGGCTTGGGGAGTCGGCGGCGCCTCCAGAATTTTCAGTCGTGTTTGTCCTAACAGTTGTGGTGGCTCCGTTGGAGTTTTTGAAGGTCACGCAGGGTTTAATTTGTTTAAGTCGTGGAATAGTGAGGATTTCTAACATAAATGTGTTTTCCTAGTCCACCAAAGAGGCCAGGGGACATTTTGCTGCTTACTTCTCCCTGACCTTGGTCGGAATTGTGTGAAATGGAGACAGGCCCCTCCGTGAACCCTGGGCTCGGGGGAGGCCCGGGGCGCGGGGCCTGGCTGGCCGCTTTCCTTTGGGAGGTGGGCTTCTCTGGGCGACCTGTGTGCTCCTTTACCCTGCTGTGGACTCCAGCCTCGACAGAGGCTTTTATTCCTAGTGAGAAGCCGCTCCTTCCGGCGCCTGCTGTGCGGTACGCACTTCGCTGGACCGTTTTGTAGCATCCTTGTTCATTCTTCCCTTTGCCCTGAGCCCCGGGGAGAACTGTGAGCCCCACGCTGCGCTCGGCACAGGCCTGATGAGTCGTGCGGTTACTTGTGCTTCTGAGAGCCCTGGGGGCGCGGGGCGGAGCAGGCAGCCGCTTCACTTGGCAGATGGGCACCAGCTGGGTGTCCTGAATCGTGGAACTTTCCCGAGATACAAAGATGAGAACAGGATACAGCTCCGAGGAGCTTAGGGATCCATGAGCGGAGCCAGACGGAGGCAAAGAGAATTCATTTCAGATGATGAGATTGTAGCACACCCGGGATGCAGAAAGCCACGCTGCGGGATGGCCGCAGTCGAGGTGTCTCCCGCAAGAGGGCTGAGCCCCTTGGAGGGGAAGTCTCAGCTACCCGGTCTGAATCCGGGGAAGGTCCTCGAGGCAGAGAGAGCAGAGGAAGGAAACCGAGTTGTAGAGCACAGGTGGACTGTTAGCCATGGAGGAGGGGCTGGGTGTGGTCCGTACTTGGGACGCAGCTGGAGAGCAAGGAGTGTGGATTTTCATCCCCCAGAACGGGTGCAGGTGTTAGTGTCCTAAAGGGCAAAGTGGCCCAGTCAGACTTGCATTCCGGAAAGTTCTTTCTGGCAGCGATTCGTCTGGTGTCCTGGAAGGGGCTCTCAGAGTGTGTGGCGGTCGTGGCGTTGGTCGGAGTGGCGGGCAGAGGGCCCTGGGGCACCTGGGCGCGCAGCGGCGTGGGAAGGAGGGAGCCGGCCGGGCCGAGGCTCCACGGCCACGGCTTGCAGCTCGCAACCGAGCTGTTGGACCGAACCAGGTCACAGAGTTTGCTAGAGGGCCGAGACGCCGAGGGTGTGGACAAAGGGGTGGGATTGATAACAGGGTTTCAGCGAGTTAGAGCGAGGGGCGAAGGAGTGAGGTCGGCAGGTGTGCGCAGCCTGGGAGGCGAGGGGAGGCTGTGAGCGTGAAGCAGTCCAGGTGAGCACGTGGACTCAGGTGCCAAGGCTGCCAGGCGGGGTGCCGCCCCACCGTCCCTCGGGCCCCAGGGACCAGGGAGGCCTTGGAGGGGATGCTGGAGCCTACATCACACTCCCACCTGGTGCCACTGGGCCTAGAAGGGCCTAGAAGAGTAGAAGTGTTCTGGTTTCTGAGGCGCTGCAGGTATAGGCTGGTTTAATTGCCACCCGACGGGCTTCATTCAGGAGAGGGCCCTGGGGAGGGCGCCAGTGGGAAGACGTGCCCCTGGCCAGGATGAGCCCCTTGCAGCCCAGAACCTGAGCGCCAACAGAGAGTGATTCCGCACTTTGCATTGCAGTATGCAGTGTATAGTCAAGCGAGCACCATGACCATTCCAGTTGCAATGGAGACAGATGGGCCTTTATTTGAAGATGTGCAGATGCTGAGAAAGGCCGTGAACGAAGAGGCTCGCCAGGTAAAAGTGCACAGAGCTAAGCCGGGCCGCGCCCCTGGTAGATTTGCCTAAGAAATGCATAGAATTTTAGGAGATGTGATCTACATCAGTGTCTTCTGTGCAAGCTCAAGCTAAAAACTAAGTTTGGGTAAGCTCGTGGGAGGTACTTTGTCCATGCATCTCAGTGAGCAAACTACTAGAAATCATTTTAAATCTGAGATTTAAGTGTTTTCTTCATTTATATTAACAGTAACAATCTTAGCTCCTGACTGTCCCTTGAATGTTATTAACCTGAACAAAAAAACCAAACGCTTCGCAGAGTGGAAAGTGGCGTCTCCCACTCGTGCTCTGGCGCGGAGAGTCCCCTGTCCGCCGCCCACGGCAGTCCCTGGGGCCCGGTCTTCCTCCCCGACAGCAGAACCACACTGGCTTGCAGGAAGGGTCCGGAGCTGGGGACCCCCGAAGGCTGGGGCCTTTGTCGGGTTAACACCTGTGCTCAGGTGTTTGTCCCCACGGTGGTGGAGATACATATTCAGATCCCCGCTGATTCAGAGACAGACTCTCATTACTAAATTGGGAATATATACAATTAGGCTTTAAAGAGGGAGATGTCCTGCCTGTGCGTTGAGGAGCCTTTCGCGGGCCGTGTTTCTCCAAGCATGCCTGCCTCTCCTCAGTCCACGGAAACTGGCGCAGTCTTGACCGGATTGTGGGGGGGGGCGGGCAGGGGCCTTTCTGACTTGACACCTTAAGTGGCCTGCTTGAGAACTCCTAACGACACCCAGCGCTGAGATGCTGAAGTGCGAAAGGTCAGGGGCTAGACCCTGCTGTGCGCTGGATGCGGGCGGTTTACCGATGCTCATGTCATTTGGAACTCGCTTAAGCAGAGGTTTTAATTCAAGTGAATTTCATTCCCCACCTGATCAGACAGGCTCGGGGCCTCCACCACCCAGACTGCACTGGCCCGACTTGCGGCCACAAGCCCGACGGGGCTGCTGAGCACTCAGTGCGGCCATCTCTGCTGAGCTGTGCTGTGCTGACCTTGTCTACAGCACGGGAATCCCCAGGCTCGGCAGGAAGACGCGAATGCAAAACCATCTCATTCGTAACTTTTTACTATTGATTGTATGCTGAAATGATAGCATTTTGGATGTATTGGGTTAAATTTAAAAATGCTGTTAAAATTAATTTCACTTAGTGCTTTTTACTCTTAATGTGGCTACTAGGGCATTTGGAGTCCCATGCTTGGAACACGTTATTTTTCAATTGGACGGCACTAGTCCAGACTCCTTTTTCACAGAGCTGCCCGAAGAGGGCGGCTGCATTGGCCACGTTCGTGCCCCTTCTTGCCCGGCCAGCTCCCAGCCTTAGCATCAGATCAAAACTTGAAAATACCAAAAATACAGCGAAGAGACTCCATATGCTCCTAGTGAATGTCAGTAACTTATTTTTACTTAGTTCACTTGGATTCCATAATTGTTAGCAGTGAACAGATTTAATAAAACACCCAAAAATCCTTCTATTTTTCCCTGTCCTGGCTGGGGGGGGCGTTAATTTCCCTACTTCATTTTTTTTAACTGAGACAGGAATTTGAGGTCATTTTTTAAACTGCCATATTGATTTTACGGCTTCAAGCGCACTAAAGACGTGAGAGCTCACCCAGGCCTTGCAGACACAGAGGATATCAATCAGCGCCCCTCATACCAGAAAGCCTGCCCGGGAACCTGTGACCACATCAGTTTTTAAGTCACGTAGACCCTTCAGCGATGGATAGGAAACTGATGGTTTACAAGCCAGTTCGTACGGGTTAAATATTTGGGGTTTGGAGGTTTTGGGGGGGTTTGGGTCCATCCTTGGGTCCAGTGCAGGTCATAATGAACGCTAGGAAAAGAATAACCTATGTCCAAGATGTAATGAACACATAAATTATGGTCCTATTTATGATTTAGGGTGACTCTACGAGGACTCAAGTATTTGATCAAGAAGGCAAACCAAAATAGCATTCTCATCTTGAGTGGAAAATTGCCTCTGAAAGTCGGCCCGAGTATTTATGTGATAGCCGGTCCCTAGAAAATGCCCCCCTGGTTTATCTATCCCCTGCCTTAGCGCAGGCCATATGTCCTTTGCTATAACGTGAAGCAGTCAGTCTCTACTCATCCACTCACTTGGTTCTGAGTAACAGGAGGCAGACGGGGCATTTCCTGCAGAACTCCTATAGCCTGTTTGTTTGCATGACTCTTGCAAAAAGAGTAGCTTAACTTTTCTGCATAATTATTCCCCCGCTCTTACCTCTTAGATCTCTGTGATCATGCTCCTGGGTCGAAGACTTGGTGTTAAAATACCAATTCTCCCCAAGTTAATGCAATCTCAGAATCCCAGCATACTTTTTTTTTTAATGACATATGGATTCTAAAATTCACATGGCAGCACAGAGGACCCAGAATAGCCAAACAACTTCGAAAAAGAATAAAACTAGAAGACTAATACTACCCAATTTTAGGACTTGTTATAGATTTCTATGGATCACTTGTACACCACCACCCCCATTTCAACCCAACTAGGTAAAGATATTTATAGTGCAGTCTTTTTGGTATAATATTTGATATAATAGACTCTCCTGAATTTGAAAAATGTTGGAGTCCTATATTCCTGAAATTCTCAAAAACACTGTTGTTAAAGCAAAGAGAAAAACACCTAGACGCAAGAGAACTTTATGTGCACAATTTGGAGACCAAATTACATAAGAAGTTACAGCTAAAAATTAAAGTCTGAATGTTTTCGGTGCCCTTTTAATTTTATCTTTGGCTAATTTTATTTTTCCGAAATAATTCCACATTTCTTTAAAATGACTCGAACGTTGGCCAGGACGGGACGCGTGTGAGAGGTAACTGGCAACGTTGTGCACCGGAGGAGGGAAGGAAGTGGGATGCAGTTGGAATTCTGTGGAGAAATTATGTATTGACCTGTCAGCACCATAATTTGCATTTTTTTTGAGGGGGGGAGAAACGTGTCCAACCCTACATAGAACATCCAAAGAAAAGTAAATTTCATGTGAATGACATTTATACCAGAGACGTTTAAAATGTTTACGATTCTCATTTTTAACAGTCGGTCGGGAGAAAAGCAGTGTCAACCATGCAGATAAGGAAGGTGTAGAGAGACGGAGAGGTGTGAAGTGAAGGTACTCCTTACTCCATACGTAGAGTGTGTTTAAGGCTCATATGCTTAGGACAAGACTTGACAAATTAATGCTGTGTACATGAAGTATTTTCCCTTTCCTCCCTGCCATTCCAGCTGGTGATGGTAAAGACAAATCTGGTCCCTCTAGACATTTTGGTTAGCTGTGTCCTCAACTGCTTAGTGAAAACGTGCACGATTATGTTCGCCCAAGCCCTCGTGTTCTGCTCCCACTTACTGTGTAAACTTAAGCCTCTTAGATCTGCCGACACGCGGCAGACAGAGGCCATGCCTCATGCTCCCCCTGCTCGCGCGTCCACCGTTGCCCGCACGCCCCCTCCACCCAGGCTGTCCATTCGGGGTGACCGTTTGCACGCCCTCCCATCTTTCCCTACCTGCTCTGTTTCTGATCTTTCTCCTCTTGTGGTTCGTGAAACCCACGCCCTGCTTTACACACCAATCTAAGATGCCTACGCAGGAGGGCCCAGACATGTCCAGCACACTCTCTGTCCTTCCAGATGCTCCCGGGGTCATGTGTGTTCTCTCCCTGGTTCCAGGTCCACGGTTTCGACTGTGGCCTTTTTCTGCTAAAATGCTTCTTCTCTTTGGAATGCCTGTTTCAGCAAGGATGAAATATTCCGAGTCTGTGAAAGTCTTGGTTTTGTTTGGCTTCGCTTTGCTTTGTTTTCAGGGTAGAATTTGCCCCCTTGAGTTCCTTGTGGGCCGAAAGCAAACACGCCTCGGCACTGTGCCCTTCACAGTCCCCCCGACGGGGGTGGTTCTCCCAAAGCCGCCTTACACTAATTTTCAGGGGGGAAAAGCCAAACTCCCGCCTTTCCCATAAATGAATGTTAAGATTCACATCACATTTCTAGAAATATTCCTAAAACGTCACACAAGGCTCTTTCTTTCTAGACCTTGATGTTACTGCCGTTTCCACAGATAAATTTGCCAAGAACCCTAAGAAATATTAGCTCTGCAAAAATGTGAACTTTTCATGTCTGACTTCTGCGGGTTCTGGAATCATTTTTAAAAGCCAGGAAATGTATACTTTATGCTGAGGTTAGATATCCAGAAACTATGAGAGTGGCTGTGGTTTGGTCCTTTTTGTTGTCAGATGATTGACTTAAAACGAATTTTCTCTGATAAGACATTTGTTCACCACCACAAAAGTCATTATGTTCTCTTTAAAGTCTGTCTTCTTTTTAATGGAGACGCCACGCAGAAAGTTTTGGTTCCGGCTGAAGTTTAGAACGAGTTGGCAGTCTCCTGGTGTATATGTTGTGTTTAGATGATCTCGGTGGCTCGTTCTGTTTCAGAAATCCTGGCATTAATGCAGTGACCCTACCTCAAAACTGAGTGACTCATTTAACTGTTATTTATGGAAATGGGTGCCTTTGGTGTAAACTCCCCATATGAGCACCCCCGCACCCTGCTTTCTTTCAGACACAATTCTCTAAATCCTCATGCAAAACTAGGGTTCATTTTTTGAAAAATTTTTAAGTAAAACCACACTGGTCCTAAACTTCAGGAAGAGAATGGTGTGGAAAAAGGAGTTTTTTGTTTCTTATTCTTAATATTAGGAAATTTTATGTAAATAATTAAGTACAGGTTTTCTAAGTTCTAGCGGGTTTGTTCCCCCAAAGTGACCCATTTAATGTCTCTTACCTTAAAGACCTTTTTTTTCAAATTCGGTAGAAGTTTTAGACCTTTCCTTGACTTTAAATCCAGTTTTAATGTGGTTTTCATTCATTCTTTTTATATCCCTCCAGAGGAAATTTCCACTTTCTGAAAGGCTTCTGTAATGGCCATAGCCATAAAGATGCCTTTGGTAACATCTTACGCAGTGGGGTTCTGCTATTGATGACATTTCCTAAAACGGGCGACGTCGCAAAAATAGAGGTACCGAGTACTCGGTACAGAACTGCACTCTCCAGGAGCCCAGACTGCAGTGTGGCGCACACAGCCCTTCACGCGAGCCGTTAGATCATTGCCAACGGCCGAGACCATTCGGGGGCACTTGCCTGTGCGCGCGCCGCCGACTTCCTCGGGCAGCCTTAGAATGTGGGTGCTGGGCCCCCCGCTCACGGCTGCCCTTGGACTTAGCATGCAGACGGGAGCTCACTCCTCCGGTGGCTTCGTTTGTAGCCAATGCCGCTGCCTTTTTAATTCCAGGCACAGAAAGATCTGAAGAAGGACCGGCCTGTCGTGCGCCGCAAGTCCGAGCTGCCTCAGGACCTCCACACCAAGAACGCCTTGGAGGCTCACTGCCGAGCTGATGAGCTGGTCTCCCAGGACGGGCGCTAGCCCCCCCCACCCCCCGGAGGACCGCGTCGGGCTGGGGATGCTGTTCTTTCCTGGATTCTGTAGAAAATACATCCTTTTTGTGCCATACAAATCAGTTACACTCAGAGTCAGAGCTTTCTTCGACCCCGTCCCGTAGGCAATAATGCACGTCTGCCTCAGTGCGAGATTAGGAGTTCAAACAATGGTGGCCTCTCAGATGGGTCGGCAGCGCCCAGGGCCACTGGCCGCGTCCCCAGCCAGTGGGCTCAGCCCCGGCGCAGCCCCCGTGAGACTACTTCCCAAAATCAGAGCTAAGGAGAGCACCCTGGTCATCACCTTCATGTTCTACCCAACCGGAATTCATGATCATTTAAAAATAAGTGGTTCTATGATAATATCAATGTTCTTCAAATCAAAGGAACACTTTAAAAAAAAGTTTATTACATATTTTTGAAGACTTTACAAACCTTTTCCATTGTTTCTCCGTGATTGTTACGCCAGTAGCTTCCCTCTCTCTCTCTCTCTCTCTCTCTCTTTCTCTCCTCCTCTCTTTCTCTTTTTCCTTTCTTTTTATCTCATTGAGATGGTTCTTTGCTGTCCTCGTTCTAACATAACTTACTGGGAAAAGTGACATGACAATCCTCAGCCGCTGTGTTTTCTGATGGTGTCTCTTTCCTTTGATTAGTGACATCGATGCTGTCACTTCTTTTGTGTATAGCTAAAGCCATATTTCCGAGCCTGGGGTCCAGCACCAGGGACCCTGGGAGTTAGGCTCGTAGGAGAAACTTATTTTAAAGAGAGCTTTCTCTGTCTACCTTGACCGCAATTGGAATTTTCAAATGATGTGTCCCACTTTTTGTTTGTTTGCAGACTTTTATTTTCTCTAAACATTGTTGCCCTTTCACAAGGCTCTTGAATTGATAAAGTTATCATCTCTGAGAATCCATTTTCTACATTTTATAGAAGGTTAGAACGAGATCATCTTGAGTCAGGCCACATCTTGGCCGGACGCGAGCTGCAGCTGCCTCTGGGCATAAAGTAACAAAAATGCCACGGTGCGTGCGGGCGCCACCCTGACGTCCCCTCGCTGCCGGGACGCGGTCCCCAGACCTCAGCGGGCGGCGGCGGCGTGAGGGCTTACCGGGAACCGTGTCCAGGTGAACAGAGCACACATTACAAACACCTCATGAGGAAAATACAGCGTCTAAGTTCCCCTCGGTCTTCAAATGCTGCTATTAGATTTCACGGACTTCCTTGCATGTGTCGAGCTTTTTGTTAGGAATGGAATAGCACGAGGAGAAAAACCTTTACACTCAGTGCTTGGTCTGCTCCGTATTTCTCTCAGGGTGGCCCGTGTTTTGACTTCTTTACCCCGCTTGAGAGCCGTTTGAGATGCGTCCTGCTCTTCTAAACAAGTGACTCCAGTTTCTTTTGTCTCTGGCATAAGATTATATTAAGTTCATGTTAAACGTCTTGATGCATAAAAAGATAAAAGGTGGCTTCTTTTAGGATCTGTATTTTAATCGAGGTCTTGGGTGTCCACGGAAACACTGTGGGAAGCAGACCCGGTTCCCTGCGCAGCTGTGGTAACTGCTGTCCCCGGTGTCACTTAGCCCACCCACGATGTTGATTTCCTTGTGTCCCTGGAGGAAGATCATGGGGGGAGGGGGGGTTCTGGGTTAGGAGCCAAGTACTAACTGAAAAGCTTGCCCCAGCTGAAAGTGGGAAAGGCCACTTTGCGAGAAGAAACACTTCCTGAGAAACTTGACAAGTTATCTATCCATTTTACCATTATGAAATTTATAATTTAAAAAAAAGTTTAGATGCCTTCTCCTTTTGAGGGAAAAAGGGTGCTTTTTATTGTATAAAGCAGCGTCTTATGTATTTTGATATACCATTGTTTGAACTTCCGTCTTTAGCTGATAGATTCTCAAATATCCTTGATTTTGGATGTTCAGTATGTGTGTGAGAGAGGGTTCTGGGAAGACTCTCTTCTGCCCTAGGTAAAAAGCAAAATATCCATGATTTGGGTGATTGTATAAAGCTCAACCTGTAAGAACACCTTCTTGTCTAGGTTTTATTTCCGCTCTTTATTGAAGACAAACATTCACCAAAAAGGGGGGGGGGGGAAGTTTTGAGAGAGACTAATTTTCTTTGACAAGACTATTATTTAATATTTTGGCCTATTAAAGTTTTCCTAGTTAGTACTCAGATTCCCTGTGCTAATTGTTCAACTTATATATTATTATATAGATACACTGTTTATTCTGTACCAAACTGATTTCAAAAGTACTACATTGAAAATAAACCGGTGACTGTTTCTCTTCATAAAGTTCTGCGTTCCCATCTTCACTCTTTCCAAAATGTATCTGTGCATCAGAAATGTCACTATTCCGAGTGTCTTTTTAGTGTGGCTTTAGTATGGCTTCCTTTTAATATTGTACATACATTGTATCTTTGTTTTATGGTAATAAGTAATAAAAATGTAGACTTCATATTTTGTACAAAATGTCCTATGTACAGAATAAAAAAAGTTCATAGAAACAGCAAAAATAGGTAAGTGGCACAATTATTTTTCTTTAGAAGATATCTGTAACTTTACGCTTTAGTGAAATGTTAAGTACCTACATATTTTTTAACATTTTGTAATTCTCAAAACTTTTTGTTCTGACATTGTTTATGAAGAGAAAACTTCATACACGTGCCATTTAATATGCTCTTTTATCCAATTTTAAAAAAAAAACTCTAAAAATGGTGTATTATATGGACTAAATAAAGAACATGTGAATTTTACTGCTCATCATGAAACTAAATTTAGCCATGGTGTCGGGCCAGCCGGGCCTGGTGGTTAGCAGGCTTCCCTTCGGGCGAGGCAGCCACGCCAGGGACGCGGCCGGGAGATGGGGAGCGGAGGCCCCCGCCCAGCTTCCCCAGCTCGTTCCGTGAGCTCGTGGTTCGCCTCCCTCAGGGAGAAAAGTAGAGGTGCCTTTCTCCACCCCCTCTCGTCTTTGAGGAGGCAAATGTGAGTCAGAGCACAATTATAGAAATGGAATTATTTGAGCCCGAATCGTGATGCTTGAAATGATTCTTGAAAAGAAATGAATGTCTTGCCAACAGAGTAGAATCAGTGGGAATCTGAATCCGGGGTCTCAGCTGACCCCGCCCCCCTTCTTCATGGGGAGCCTCAGCCTCACTGATGCCGTGAGTGAAAAGTCAACAGAGTAGGCCGAGAATCAAGGTATGTCCTCCTCCAGTCATTGCCACAAACCACCCATCTCCTTGGCCGCGCTGGATCGACATTCCAGCAGGCGGGGGTCACCTGTGCACCTCCGCTCCCCTCTGTCCGATGGTCTCGTGACGCCCTCCTGGACAAGAGTGCAGGAGACGTCGCTCCGGAGCTGGGGCTTGTGGGGGGGCCGCGCCCGTGGGGACTCCGTGGGGACTCCGTGGGGAAGTTTGGAGAGCCGCACGTACCCCCTTCACGCAGGGGCAGGTGCGCTGGTCAGAGGACACCCTAAATGTGGGGCAGCTAGGAACTGGCCGGGTCCTCGGGCCAGCCGTCCCTTGCCTCCCGTCTTGGAATCGGGGAAGCCACCGTGTCCGCTCGCATCCGTGGCTCGGGAACCCCCGAGAGAACCCGGGATGGACGCAGGCCACGAGCCCAGAGCCCAGCCTCGCGCTGCGCCTAGTCGGGCTGGCAGGTGGAGCCGCCGTGTGTCTCCTTCCCTGAGAACCAGCGCCTCAGGCCGGGGGCCGCGGGGGGCTCACGACCCGCCTAAGCGTCTGCCACTGTTACCCCCAGTGACGGGGGAGGACGGGGGCACGCAGAGGTCGAGTCACTTGCCCAAGGTCACATAAGTACTGAGTGGAGCCAGGTTTCAGCCCACGCAGTGTGGCCCCGGAGTCCCTCCCCTCACCACGACGTCGCACCGGAGGAACACCTGGGTCCTGCGGGGCCGGGGGCGCAGGGGTGGGGGCTGGCCGCACACACGGGAGCGCTTCTGACCGTGCACCTCACTTCTAGAGCTGGAGGAACCCGGCCACCATCCAGTCCCGCAGCCTTCACACGCGCTTCAGAAGCCACCGTTCTTCCATAAGGTTTGTAAGAGTTCAACTACTCAAACTCAGGCACGTTCTACCAACTTCCAGCCCCCTGGAGACCACCAGCTCCTTAGCTTCTGCCCCCCGTAACTTCATCCTGTTACTGTGTGAACCCGTAAATGTATCAGAACCTCAGCTCCTCTTTGTTTAATATACGGGGTTTTACGTAAGATTTCATTTCAGGGGTGTGAGGGAAGTAGATTCCACGATCCAAAAATTTGAAATCCACTAAGATTAACTTTTTTAGGGAAGGAAATGGGAGGAGTAGAGGCAGAACGGTGCCCCCAGACGGCCCAGGGCTGAGCCTTTCCCCGCTCTGGCCTGCAAGCTCGTGTCTCTGCTCTTCACAAAAGCATTACGTAAATTCCACACCACTTTGCGGTAGTGGAGGAAAGAATCTCTAAATTCATCTTTTTTTTTTTTTTAAGATTTTTATTTGAGAGCGAGCTCACGAGCAGGGGGCAGGGGCAGAGGGAAAAAGAGAGAAAGAGAAGCAGACTCCCGGCTGAGCAGGGAACCTGACCTGGGGCTCGATCTCAGGACCCCAAGGTCATGACCTGAGCCAAAGGCAGACACTTAACCACCTGAGCCACCCGGGCCCCCCCTCTAATTCATCTTTCTTCTGATCACACCCGGTTCAGGGGAAATGTGGCCTGGTTTACTCCTGCGGGGCATTTAGAAACAGCTCAGTAAATTTAAGCTGGAGCTGAACTCAGCTCTGTGGTTCATTTTATAGGATGATGCGTAACTGATGACTAGTCAATCGCAGGAGTTTTCTGACCCATCTTTTTTTTTCCAGTTTTATTGAGATGCAGCTGGCACGCAGCTCTGTGTCAGGCCCAGGGGCACCGCGTAATGACTCACGTACGGTCTTGTGAAATGAGCACAGTAAGTTTAGTTAACCTCCACCTCCTCGCTTAGTGACCCCAAAGAAAGCCTCCTAGGTTCCTGTAGTAAGATCAGCCGGTGGGAGACACTTGGGTGACCACTCCGATGCGGTGGGGGAGTGGGCCTCTCAGCCGCGGGAAGCCCACGGAGCCTCAAGCGACCCCCGGCATCGGGCACGTTCAGGAAGCCGCTTCTGTGCAGCGTCTAATAGAGGCGCTCGGTCTCTGCCTGTCTCTCTGCCACACGCGCGCACACCCCCCGGCCTGCTCACGCCGGCACCGTGCAGAGTCGGGGTTTGGATTCCGGGGGGCGCTGGGGGGACCGCACTACAGCGTAACACTGAGGGGCCGGCCTAAGGTTCCCCGTCCGCCTCACTCCGGTGCGGTCAGCCCGTCAGCGCCCCGTTACCGGCTCCAAACTGCATCGTGTGGATTTCAGGGCACCTCGCGGCCGGCCCCGCCCCTTTCCTCCGAGCCCCACGTGCCGCTGCCAACACGAGGCAGGGGAGCGGGGCGTCGAGGAACCTGTTCCCCACACGCTTCAGGAGAGTGTGTTTAGACCTTCCTGGGAACGGGCTCCTGGATCACGAAGTTAGCCCAGAGTGAGCGTGCTGCCGGGGCTCGGAGACCAGGGCAGGGTCACCTCCTGAGCAAGGATGGGTCCTGAGGCTGGGGCCTCTCGCAAGCCAGGATGTTACGCGCCGCTGAGCCCACAAAATCCAGGCTGACCCCCGAGGCCACACCGACCGGCTGCGCTTGAGCTGAAAAGTAAATAATGTCTCCAGTAAGTCCTACCGTTCGATGGATTGTTTTCTTTTGTTCGATGTCAAAATCCAGATGAGTCTGTGGTGAAAGGTTTTGCTAGGAGAGCCAGAGGTTGCTTCTTCCAGAACTGTGTCCTCACGAGTTTCAAAAAGACCAGAATAAAAAGCCTGTCACGTGGAGTGACACGTGAGTGAGCGGGGTCCGGGTCAACCAGGACGAAAGGCAGAGGCTGCGGGGGGCCTGGTGGCGCGGAGAGTGACGGCCGAAGGGCTGCTTTCCCACAGGGCACATCCCCGCGACCACCACGGGTGCAGTAACTCTCCGGAAGGACCCAGAAGGAAGCAAAACTGCTGTACTCTTGGTCACCCCTTATGACTGCCAAGGACACAGGTTCAAGTCAGCAAGAGGAAAAGCCGCGTCGGGCAGGGCCGGCAGGAGAGGCTAGGCTCGGAGGCCGCTCGTCCTCTCCCCGAGGTCACTCGTCCTCTCCCCGAGGCCACTCCTCCTGCTAGCAGCTCCGCGTGCCTGGGCCCGGCTGTCCGGGGCTTCGGGGGGGCCAGTCACACTTACATGGGACTCCAAACGCTCGGCTGCCACCTTGCAGCCCACAACCACACCCCAGATCCCGACAGGGCCCCAGGGAGACAAAGATCCTCGTCTGGCAGGACCTTCCCAGGGCTTCGGGGCGGCCTACCAGGAGCCCTTCGCCGCACGGTGGTCCTCGCACACAGGCAGCTAGAAGTGGGGACAGGGCACAGCCAGGAGCCGGCGGCCCCCCCAGGCCTCGGACTCCGCTCTCCCCATGGCGCAGCCACGGGCGGACAGCCAGAGGACGGGCCAGTTAACCCGTGGGGAGACAGGGCTACCAACCCCCCGGTAGAAAAAGAACAGACCCTGACATATAAGGGCCGCTCTCAGCAGCTCTGGGGGAAAACCACTCCGCACCTTGAAGTGGCTCAGAGGTGACTCGTATCCAACATCAAAGTTAAATAAATACGGGAAACACCTCGGTTTCAGGCACGTTTGTTGCTCCTCTGGCACCGAGTACCTAGCAACGTCAGAGCCCAGGCAAGGTCTGCATTCATTCATTCATTCATTCACACCATAATGAACACCATCGGCCCCCTGCCCAGACTAAAATGCACTCAGTTAACAGTCACTGACATTCTCTCTCCTAGCGTTTTCTCCAGCCTGGAGATCAGCACGACTTCAGGTCCCAGCAAGCACGTCACCGGTGAGGGGCCCCAGGAGAGGCTCAGGCAGCGTAGAGCAGAGCCCGGACAGAACCCGCATCTCCCAGCTCCTGGGGCCGACATGGCACCGAGGTGAGACCCGGTCTCCAGCTAAGTGACCCTGGGACCGGTTTCAGATCTCTGTGGACCAGGCTCGGGTCCCCAGCACCAGTGTGCACGCCAGTGCTGAGCACGACAAAGTGCCTCCACGTTCTCACCGAGGTCTGAGAAATGGCCAATGGAGGCCGGCCCTTCAGAAAATGGATGGCATCAGAGCATTATCCTTCATCGGACGTGCTTTTCCTCCCCTTTGGGCACTAAACTATATCCTCATGAAGTGGCGAACGTATATAGGAGGTTTTTTTGTAATTCCGTGCTTGAAAACAATTGGCAATACTGTGTCCCCCTCCCCCGAGAAAGTGTTAAGAATATGACAGTAGTGATCTGCCTCCTGACCTATGAAATCCAGAATTCTAGAAATCCTGGTCTACTTCGAAGGCCTTGTTTTACAGAAAATGAAGTAGACTCAGAGAAAGAAAGCCCCTAACTAGTGAGTGCTACAACCCAGCAGGTTGGACATGGGGGTTTTGAGGGGTTTTTTTAAGATTTTATTTATTTGAGAGAGTGAGAGCACGAACAGGGGGAGGGGCAGAGGCAGAGGGAGAGAGAATCTCAAGCAGACTCCCTGCTGAGCACGGAGCTGGATGTGGGGCTCGATCTCACGACCCTGAGATCATGACCTGAGCCGAAATCAAGAGTGATGCTCAACTGACTGAGCCGCCCAGGCGCCCCGGGTTTAATAGGACCTCAGAGCTGTGTATTTATGGGCAGTCCTTTATGCTGCCTGCCACTGCATTCTTTCTAGGTTGTGGATTTTTTTTAATGTCTCTAGGAATTGCATATTCAAGAGATTTATTTGAGGTAGATAGCGAGCCTCTTATGGGAACATTTTTACTTTACTAAGTAAAAATTCAGATACTTCCTGGATAGAAAAATTTTCCCATTATCAAAACCTGCGTTTCTCAGAACACTTGGAAAAAGCCTTTGGAATCATCTTCAGTCTGCTGTGCAGGATGGACCAGAAATGCTCTGTCGTCTATAGCCACACATTTCCTATCTTTAAAAAAAAAAAAAAAAAAGTGCCCATATTTTCCACCAGTTGACCTTATAAAACTTGAGTACAAAAAAAATCAAAATCAAATCCAGCCTCCCAGAGTGAAGATTGGACCTAAATGAGGACAGAAGAATTCCAATCAGCAGATGTCTGGGCCTGTGGACACTGGGGCGTCAGGGTGCCGTGGCACCCAGAGTCAGAGCCGGCAGGACCGGCCCCCCCGCCAGCCCCGCCCTGCAGCTGTCTTCATCTGGTGGTGGCACAGCCCCACACCTGCGGCCACGCCAGAAACCCAGCCTGGAGTCTTCCCTCCGCCAGGACACATCTCTCTACCTGCCCCGCCCCAGCTTGGCTCCCACCCTTCCCTTGCCGGCATGAGAGCCCTCTTTCTGGACACCTCAAAACAGCAATCACGTCACCCTCTTGTTTAAAACCCTTGAGTGGCTTCACATGGCACTCAAATGAAGCCTGAACTCCTTCCCGCGGGCTCCAGGATCTCTCTGATCTGAGCCGCCTCTGGCCCACGTCTCACGTGTTCCATCACTGGCCTTTCCCCTCTTTCCCACCTCAGGGCCTTTGCACAGGCCATCATTGCCCACCCCACCCCCAGAGAATCATGGCTGACTTCTTTCTATCCTGCATGTGTAAACATCAGTGTTTTCTCTTGAGAGACGCCCTCTCTGACCACCCTGTCAAAATTGGGAACTCCCCCATTTCCTTCAGAGCCCTGATACAATCTGTAATTATATTTGTTCCTTAGTTAAGTGCCTCTGCCAGTAGACCAGGACCTCGGGGGCTTTTTCATTGTGTCCCCAGTGCTCAGCTCTATCCCCACATAACAAGGTCCTTTACTCACTGGGTTAAGTGGGTGAGGGGGCACGGGGCTGGGACACACACCAGGGACTGACTGTGTGCGTGCAGCAGGAAGAGCCGTGGGGGAAAGGATACTTGCTCCTTGCAACATTTGCATGCTCAATATGATGGTGCCGATGAGCAACACAGACATCCTTGCTTCTGCGTCACCAGGGCAGCCCAACAAATTAGACTCAGCCGGGAGTATCACGACAGGGAGTGGACAGGGCTAGAGGACCTTCCCATGGGCTCCCCCCCATGAAAGTGAGGGATGTTCAAGCAAAGGGACGCATACAAAGATCCGTGGGTGGGGGAGGCATGAAGTTTTGCTGGAGCTAGGCTGTCACCAGAGTGGCCAGGGACAGTGGCCATGAAATGAGGCTGCAGCTTTCTGCAGGGCTGGGTCACTGAAGCTCACCATTTCTTTTAAGGAATTTGGACTTCAGCCTATAGGCAGTGAGAAGGTATGAAAGAATTCTGCGCAGGGGGGTCGATAAGGTTAGAGGTGGCACGTGACACTTAAGTCCCTCAAGTGGAATGTGGGCTGGGGGTGGGGGTCTCAGGCAGGAGAACGAGGAGTGGCTCAGAGGCACAGAACCCCCTATGGGTGTAAAGTCCCCACTGCTGCTTGGACTGGGGTGTCTGGACATGGCACTGAGCATTCCCAAGACCAAGTGAGGCAAAAAAAGAAGCAAAGTAGATCTAAATAAAATAACAAGGTGGATAGTGCAGATGGACATTAAACTCTAGTCTTTATTAACTTTTTTAAAAGATTTTATTTATTGAGGGGCATCTGCGTGGCTCAGTCGGTTAAGCATCTGCCTCCAGCTCAGATCATGATCCCAGGGTGCTGGGATTGAGCCCCGCGTCAGGCTCCCTGCTCGGCGGGGAGCCTGCTTCTCCCTCTCCCTCTGCCCCTCTCCCTGCTTGTGCGCTCTATCAGATAAATATTTTTTTAAAAAAGTTTAGGCGCCCCTAAACTTTAGTCCTTAAACCAGAGAACACTCCTTTTCAAGTTCACCTGCAACATTTATGAAACTGATCACATACCAAGCCACAAAAATCTGAAATTCCAAACAGAATAATACAACACTCTGATTACCATGTGACAAAACTGGAAATTAAGAACAAAATTTCCTCAAAAGTCTTTACACCTAGAAATTTTTAAGTGACTAAATAACTCTAAGATCAAGAGGGAAATATAAATTTGATACAGCATTTCTTTTTTTTTTTAAGATTTTATTTATTTATTTGACAGACAGCGAGAGAGGGAACACAAGCAGGGGAGTGGGAGAGGGAGAAGCAGGCTTCCCGCCAAGCAGAGAGCCCGACATGGGGCTCGATCCCAGGACCCCAGGATCATGACCTGAGCCAAAGGCAGATGCCCAATGACTGAGCCACCCAGGCACCCCAAGATACAGCATTTCTAAAAATAATAGTAACAAAGCCATGGCATATCAGAATCTATGGGATGCAGCCAACATTGTACTCAGAAGTAAATTCATAGCATTCAAAATCCATATAAAAAATTTTAAATAACTTAAATGTCCAACATAAAAAGCTGCAAAAAGGGGAACCTGGGTGGCTCAGTTGGTCAAGGGTTTGACTCTTGATATCAGGTCAGATCATGACCTCAGGGTCATGAGATCAAGCCCCATGTCGGGCTCTGCATTCATCGGGAAGTCTGCTTCTCTCCTTCTCCCTCTGCCCCTCCCCCTGTGCTCTCTCTCTCTCTAAAATAAATAAATCTTTTTTTAAAAGATTTTATTTATTTATTTGACAGAGACAGAGACAGCGAGAGAGGGAACACAAGCAGGGAGAGTGGGAGAGGGAGAAGCAGGCTTCCCGCTGAGCAGGGAGCCCAATGCGGGGCTTGATCCTAGGACCCTGGGATCACGACCTGAGCCAAAGGCAGAGACACTTAATGACTGAGCCACCCAGGTGCCCCTAAAATAAATAAATCTTTTTTAAAAATTTAAAGCGGGGCGCCTGGGTGGTTCAGTCGGTTAAAGCGTCTGCCTTCAGCTCAGGTCATGATCCCAGGGTACTGGGATCGAGCCTCGCATTGGGCTCCCTACTCAACAGGGAGCCTGCTTCTCCCTCTCCCTCTGCCGCTCCCCCTGCTTGTGCTCTCTCTCACTTTCTCTCTCAAATAAAATCTTTAAAAAAAATTTTTTTAAACCTGCAAAAGAACAAGGTAATATTTTTAAAAGCAGAAACTAAAAGGGTGTCCAACATCATTAGTTATTAGGGAAACGTAAGTTAAAATCATTATAACCTACTGCCACACAGCAACGTGAATGACTATAATTAAAAACCTGACAACATCAAATGTTAAGAGGGTAGTGCAACAGGAGCTCTCCTTCATTGCTGGTGGGAATGCAGAGTGGTGTGGCCACTTTGGAAATCAATCTGCTAGTTTCTTTCAGAATTAAACATACACCTTCCAGGGCGCCTGGGTGGCTCAGTTGGTTAAGCGACTGCCTTCGGCTCAGGTCATGATCCTGGAGTCCCTGGATTGAGTCCTGCATCGGGCTCCCTGCTCGGCAGGGAGTCTGCTTCTCCCTCTGACCCTCCTCCCTCTCATGCTCTCTTGTCTCTCATTCTCTCTCTCTCAGATAAATAAATAAAATCTTTAAAAAAAAAAAAAAAAACATACACCTTCCACTCACCATATGACCCAGTTATTCCGCTTCTAAGCCTTCCTAAATGCCACAAAAAAAGCGTTTACCAATAGAGTTGAAAATGTATTTCTTTAAGTCTTAGAATGTTTATTAGCAGCTTTGCTTTTTTTCTTTTAAGTAGGCTCCATGCCCAGCATGGAGCCCAAAGTGGGGCTTGAACTCACAACCCTGAGATCAAGACCTGAGCTGAGACCAAGAGTCGGACGCTCAACCAACTGAGCCACCCAGGCGCCCCGCACATTTAGTTTTAATTGCCAAAAATTGAAACACAAAGTACCCATCAACTGTGAATGGATAAATAAGTTGGTTATATCCATACAATGGAATACTCCTCAGCAATTAAAAAAATTGAATGAACCACTGATACATTCAGTGTGGATGATTCTCAAAAACTTTATTCTAAGTGAAAAAATTTAGATACAAAAGGCTACATGATGTTTGATTCCTTTTCTTTTTTTTTTTTTTTTTAAAGATTTTATTTATTTGACAGAGAGAGACACAGTGAGAGAGGGAACATAAGCAGGGGGAGTGGGAGAGAGAGAAGCAGGCTTCCCGCCAAGCAGGGAGCCCGATGCGGGGCTCGATCCCAGGACCCTGAGATCATGACCTGAGCTGAAGGCAGACGCTTAACGACTGAGCCACCCAGGCGCCCCTTGATTCCTTTTCGTATGATCTTTAGGGCCAGGGGAGCTCTAGAAATCTGTTGAGTGGCGGCCAGGAGCTGGGGCGGAGTAGGAGCCACCACAGGAGGGCAGAGGCAGCTTTTTTGGGGTGATGGGGAAACTCAGTATCTGAATTGTAGTGGTGACTACGCAGCTGTCTATGTTTGTCACAACTCACAGAACAGTATACTTTAAAGGTGCAGATCTTGCCATATTTAAACTATGTCCCAATAAACCTGCCTTAAGCCTGCTTCTCCCTCTCCACTCCCCCTGCTTGTGTTCCTTCTCTAGCTGTGTCTCTCTCTGTCGAATAAGTAAAAAAAAATTGAAATAATAAAAACTAATATTGTGTCCAGTGACCTAACGGCACACCAAAGGTTGGTCTGAAAAGAAAGTAGAGTCAACAACCAAAATATTCTGATCATTCCAAAAGCAATAATTCATTCAGAAAAAGAAATTAATTTTGAGGGGCACCTGGGTGGCTCAGTCAGTTAAGCATCTGCCTTCGGCTCAGGTCATGATCCCAGTGTCCTGGGATCAAGCCCCACATCAGGCTCCCTGCTCAGCGGGGAGTCTGCTTTTCCCTCTGCCCCTCCCCCTGCTTGTGTTCCCTCTCTCTATCTCAAATAAATAAAATCTTTTAAAAGAAATTAATTTTGAAAAGAATTTTTAAAAAACAAAAAGTAGGAATTAAGAAAGAAAAAAAAGGTAGAAATTTAGTGAAATAAGTTTGAAACCAGAAAAAAGTAAAACTGATAAATTACTTTTAAAAAAAGAAATCAACAAATAAATGAATCACTAGCCAGTTTTTTTTTTAATGGTATGGGTCAACCCCTAAATATACAAAATAAATAATGACCAAAAAAACCCATTAATACAGAGGACAATTTTAAAAATCATGAGACTACTTTGCACAATAGTTGTAAATAAATTTGAAACCCATTTGAAATGGATAATTTTCGACCCCAGACAAGATAGAAAGTCTAAACCAGCAGTTACTGAAAAAAAGTTTTTGAACAACCTCCCCTTAATAAAAGAACTGTGCTGTATTAATCAAGGTTTTCCAGAGATACAGAGCCAACAGGATGGATGGAGGGATGGATGGATGGATGGATGGACGGACAGATTTTAAGGAATTGGCTCATGTGATTATGGAGGCTGGCAAATCCAAAATCTGCAGGGTAAGTTGGCATGCTAGAGATCCAGGCAAGAGCCAGTGCTGCTGGGGCGCCTGGGTGGCTCAGTCGGTTAAGCGTCTGCCTTCGGCTCAGGTCATTATCCTGGGGTCCTGGGATCAAGGCCCACGTCTGGCTCCCTGCTCAGCGGAGAGCCTGCTTCTCCCTCTCCCTCTGCCTGCCACTCTGCCTACTTGTGCTCTCTCTCTATCTCTCTGTCAAATAAATAAATAAAATCTTTAAAAAAAAAAAAAAAAAAAAGAGCCAGTGCTGCAATTTAAGTCTGAAGGCCATCTGCTGGCAGAATTCCCTCTTTTCTGGGGGAGGTCAGACTTTTGGTCTGTTTAGGCCTTCAACTGATTGGATGAGGCCCACCCACATCGTGGAGGACAATCTGCTTTACTCAAAGTCCACCAATTTAAATGTTAATCTCGTCTAAAAACACCCTTACTGAAACATCCAGAATAAGTTTTGACCATATATCTGGGCACCATGGCCCAGCCAAGTTAACATAGAAAATTAACCATCACAAGTCCACCCCATGTCCACACAGCACCCACATGCTTCTCCTTAATCCATACTTAATCTCCAAACAAGAACAAAAACAAGATCGTAATTCCACACATGATTCAACTATCCTGCAAACGCCCTGCCAGAACTAGGATGTGCTCAAAGAAGGAATTTGTTAAAGAAGAATGTTAAATGTGCACAGGAGCCAATTTGTAGGGGCTCTCGATGTTCAGATCGAGAATAATTTGAACATGAAATGTTCTCACATAACAATTATCCAAGCTATATGTTTGGATGAAACAAGGAAGTTCCAAAACATTGTGCACAGAATCAGATTATGTGCATACACATATATACACATATATAATATCTTAAAATGTAATATATACCAAATATCCTAGACTATATATATATAATGTTAGTATGTAAAGAAACCAGATGAGTATTCCAAGGACTTCTGTCTTTCTGGAGTCTTCTGGAATATTTGCACTGATTTTACAAACATACATTACCTTTTTAAAAAATCGTGTCTAATGCCTCAGTGCAGCATCCACAAACAGCCAGGTCCGATTACCATTAGGCTGTGATGCTGACTTGTAATCGCCCTTCTCACCACCGGGGGACAGGAGGCCGGCCACCAGCGATCTCACCACCACCCCCCCAGCATATGGAATGCCTGCTTTGAGCCTCCACCTGCTCAGCTATTTTCACATAATCCCTTGTCTGATTGTTCTGTAAACTGAAGCTCTGTGCTCCTTGACATGCACTCCCAGCATCACATATTCTAAAGGACTTTTAATGAAATTAAACTCTGTGGGATGAGAACAACAAACACTAACTAGTTGGTTACATTCCTCCAGCCTGCCAGTCATGGGCTCTTCAAAGCTGGGAGAGGGGAAACATGGAAACAGCACTTCGGGAGCACTGACAAACATGCTGGGCTGTCCCTCTGCACACAGGCTGGTGTTGTTAATCAATCCCCATTTTTCAGATGAGAACACTGAGGTTCTGAGAGATTACGTGATTCTCCCAAACTCACTAGTCAAAGGTAGAGTCAGAATCCAAATGCAGGCCAGTGGGATCCTAAGATCTTGCTTTGCCCTCTATAAAGCCCTCACTGGTCCCCAGATTTACGGATGAAGCAACTAAAACCCAGTGTGTGTTGGTGGCAGTTAGAACTTAGGTGTCCTGGAATGCAGAGCATGCCCTTCCTAATGCTCCCTCTGCCTTCAAGTCTGGTGTGTACCCAGTCATGACCAGTGCAGAGACATGAAGGTCTGACATCTCTCTCTGACTTGCCATATTGTTCAAAAAAGAACAACAGTTAAAGAAAGTTCGCTTCCAAAGCTCTGCGCCCTCGCCCCACAACACCAGCCAGCCACCCAGTTCAACTCCCATGAAACAAACCATGTCACCAACTTGTGTATCTTTCCAGAAATTATTTTATATGTATAGAAGTCAATGCATATTTTTTTCAGAGTTACAGCATCCTGTGGGATCCCCTAAGACCCAAAGACAGTGTCACCTAGCATTAATACTACTGGTATCCCTGAATTAGGCAGAACCCGAGGCCTAGGGAGCTGGGTGAACTGCCCAAGGTCACACAGCAGTACAATTGAGGGTCTGAATCCAGGGATGGCTCTCTGACCTGGGCAGGCCTCTGGGTCCTGCTCTGCCCTTGAAACCCTGCTCTTCCGTGTCCCCTTTGCTCTCTCTGCCTCACTCTCTCCCGTCTCCCTTCCTTCACGTTATCTTTCTCTCTCCCCGCTACAATCACGGATAAATTCTCACCTACCTGGGGTGCTGACTTTGAGTCAGAGGTGGAGTACAACTTAAAGATGGAGTACAACTCCCACACCTTACAAATGGACAAACTGAGGCCCAGAAAGTTTCCCCAAAGGGTTCAGATTTCTACTCCAGCTTTTGCTGTTTCCTTTCCTGCCTGCCCAACTCCCTCCTGCCCCCACATGCCTCACATGAACAGCCATCGGCTCTGGCTGCAGTCGGAGGGATCTTCCAAAAACACTCACCTTGATGAGGGGGCAGAAGGCTAGCTGAGGACAGGCAGAAGCTGATACCCCAAAACCCCCCACCCCCACCCCGGGATCTCTGTGACATTCCTCAGGCTCTCCTGGCTGCCCTAAAGGAAAAAAAAACAAATAGTTAACTTACAGAGATCTCAATGCTGCAAGACAGGAGTCTCCCTCAGTTTACAAAAGCCTTAGCAATTTACAAGAACAAAGCATTTTTTTCAATTGTCTAGCTTCCAGAGGGAATGTAGATACAATTAAATGTCCTTATAATCTACAGCCCATTGACAGATACTTGAAGCGGGCCAAGTGTAATGTTCCTCCAGGAAGCTCCAACTATCTTACTGTTAATACCTTACTAGAAGGAAAGGCAACCTTAACTTGACAATGGCAAGGGCTCCAGTATCCTCTGCGAGTCTTTAACATACAAAAATCCTTTTGAAGCCTCCCTTTTCCATACCTCCCCCAAGCCCCAAGTATATAATCAGCCACTCCTCAAGACCCCGGGGCAGCAGCTTTCTGCCCACGGGCCCTGCCCCCATGCTTTAATAAACCACCATTTTGCACCAAAGTCATCTCAAGAATTCTTTCTTGGTTGTTGGCTCCGGACTCCAACCCCACCGAACCTCACCTATATTCTAAAACCCCATCAACCTGATCAGTCCGCACTCTGCCTAACAAGGCTCCAAGGATCAAGACGCTGGTTTTGCTACCTTCTCGACTCTCCTCCAACGACAAGCCGAATCTTACCCATGATGAGCCTTCTGACCCTATTCCCTGCTCTCACCCTGACTTGATTATTAGCTATTTACCCCTCGGTCTCAGATCTTTCTGGTGCCCAATCAGGCGCTCGCAGCATCTCCCTCATCTCCAACTCCACCGCCTCCCCGAACAGACCATGAGCTCCATGATAACAGCGGGCCCGCCTCATCCCCACCGTGTCTCCCGCGGCTGGTGCTGGGCCCCACGCCTGCCCGACCGGTTCACCGGCTCAGTGTTTGACGGAAAAATGAGAGGACAAACGCTCCGGCCGAGGCAAGAACGTGACCCGAGCGGCGAGGAGTGCCGTCAAAATTGTGTGCGGGTGACAGCAGGCATTCCTGTGGGGCTAGACTGGGGTGTTTGCAGAGGGTTATTGGGAGAAATGAGGGTAGGATGTTCTCCCCCGTCCCGTAAGCACCTTCCAGCATCGGTGGCAGACGCAGCCAGTGCTGCGAGGGGCCTTCCTCTGCGGGTTCTCGGCACCGGGCTCTGATGAAAGGCACCCCACCCCCACCCAACAGGCGCACCAACACAGCCTACCCCGCGTGTAATCTGAAGGGGGTCACAGCGCCCAGAGGCCCCAGCCAAGGACCATGGCTCAAGTGTCCCTAGTCCAGCTGGAACGATAAAAATCACGAGTGCTCGGAGCACAAGCCAGGCCACGACGGATGTGGGGAGGAGCACGGGCGACACAGGGGGCCGCGGAGACAAGGTGTCGGAGGCAGGGACGGGAGAACGGTGGGCGGCCCCTGGCCCCCGGCTCCACGTTAAGACATCTGTCCCATTCTCCAGACACGGGACAAAGCGCGGAGCGAGCAAGGTTCCAGGGCGGTAAGTGGTCTAATGTCAAGGCCTGCTCGGAAAAGTGACGCAAGCGGCACGCGAGGGCCACCCCGAAACGCTCCAGCCCCGCTGCGGCCCGCGGAACTGTGGGCGTGGCAGGCCGCCGCCGGACGCCAGATCTCGCGGGCGAGCGAGATTCACGCGGGTGACATCTGGGCGGGGAGCGGCGGGCGAGGCTTCCCCGCCTCCGAGCAAAGTCCCGCCCCCTGGCTGGGAGGGGCCTATCCCAAGGCCTCCCCGTTCCGGCCGCAGGGGTTGGTCCCTAAGATCACGTGACAGGCCGGGCTCCTGGGGCACGTGATCGCCCCGCCTCTCGGACACATGACTGCGGGGGCGGCGTTCTTGGTTTGTCTGTGGCGGGAGCGGTCTGGGGACCTAGACCTGGCGCCGGCATCGGGGACGGCGGAGCTAGGGGCCTTCCCGCCGGAGCCGGCCGCTGCACCGGGCCTAGATCGGCCGGCCGGTCACTTGCTAACTGAAGAGCCCGCCTACTGGGCCTGCGTGAGGCAGCGTGGACGGGCGCCGCCGAGTGAGGCAGGGCGGTGGCCTGAGCCCGGAGCCGCCGGTGTCGGAAGGCTGCCCGCGCGTCCGGGTGTGCAGCGGAGCAGAGCCGCTGCCTGTGGCCCGCTTCGGCCTAGGGCTGCGTGGCGGACCGCTTGGCTTTCCTTCTCGCACTGTTAAGACACATCTGAGTGAGTTTGAAGATGGGACGGGCTTTATTCCACAATTCCTGACCCGGGCAGCGTCCCATCCAGCGAGTAGGAGGAGCTCTGAGGGGGCGGCTTCTGTCGACCGAAGTGGGCCAAAGAAGGAAGTTCCTAGCGAGGAGCGGGTTGTTTCAGGCAAGGGCACCTTCCTCTGGGGAGAGACCGGGATCTGTGCGGCAGGTTACTTCACTGACGCTGACCAGGTAGTTCCAGATTGGTTAAACCAGGTCGCGTTCCTGGAGCCCGATGCGGGGCTCGATCCCAGGACCCCGGGATCATGACCTGAGCCGAAGGCAGACGCTTAACGACTGAGCCACCCAGGCGCCCCTTAACGTTAGCACGTCTTTACAGCAGCAGTGAGTGGTCAGTAGTGCTCTTGAGGCGCATAGACGGGGAGAGACTTTACTGAGGCGTCGCAGCCTGGAAGTGGAGGAGCCAGGGTTGAACCCAGGCATCAGCCTAACCAGCCTGCAGACCGTCAACCAGGTAGCTTTCGCGCCCAGAGGAGCGAGGGTGGGTGAGCCAAGAGGAGCACCCCCCTCCATGCCATTCGGAGTCACCCAAAGCCTGTGACACTCCCTTTTCCCCACTGCTTTTTGCTCAAGGTACTGGTGACCCCGGAGGCTGGAGCCCGCTGCTTCCCAGTCTCCCTTCCTTATTGGGGCAGAACTGTCTGGTGTCTTGAGCCCATTATACGAGGGACAGGAGGGTCTCTGGCAGAGCCGGGAAAAGAGGAGAAGCAGTGGGAGTGAGGAGCCTAGAAGCCCGAACTCGAAGGGGGGGGGGGAAATACGCAAGACCCCAAGAGAATCACCTGCAGCTTTATTCATTCAATTCAGCAAGTACCTATCAAAACACCTGCTGCTCCCAGGCACTTCTCTAGGTGCTAGGGATCTAGGGCCCTGGGTGGCTGAGTCATTAAGTGTCTGCCTTCGGTTCAGGTCATGATCCCAGGGTCCTGGGATCGAGCCCCGCATCGGGCTCCCTGCTCGGCGGGAAGCCTGCTTCTCCCTCCCCCACTCCCCCTGCTTGTGTTCCCTCTCTCACTGTGTCTGTCTCTGTCAAATAAATAAATAAAATCTTAAAAAAAAAGGGGGGGATAGAAATCCTTGCCCTTCCAGAACTTACCTTTTAGTGCCGGAAAGAGACCAATAAACAAGATAACATTCATACTGTATTAGAAGTGATGAGATCTACTGGGGAAAAAAACAAAACCGAGGAAACCTCTAGGAGGTGAGAACAGATTTATGTAAGGGGCAGGGAAGGCCTTACTGAGAAGGGGACTTTGAAAAAAGTCAGGGAAGAGCATCCTGGCAGAGGGCACAGCACGTGCAAGGGACCTGGGGTGGGTGGGATCCTCAGTGGAGTGAGTGTGGGTTTGAGGATAGGTGATAGTCACAGAGATAACAGATGGCCATGAAAAGGACTTGGAATTGTAACCTAGCGAGATAAGGCTATTGTGGGGTTTTAAGACAGCCCCCACCCGCCACAGGAGCTGCTTTGCTGTTCCTACCAAGCTGGATACTAGCGCGCCCCCCGCCCCCCGCCGCACCCCACCCAGAGGTCAGAAGGCAGTATGCGCTCGGTTCCCAACCACACGGGCATCTCTGTCTGCCCAGGACAGGGCAGCAGCCCTCTTCCCCTTGATTCTCCCATGCCTGATCCCCACTCTAGGCTGTGGAGTCTTCATGGGAAAAGCCTGGCGGAGTGGTCCCATCTTCCTCTGTATGGTTTATGGCCCAGGTCTCTGAGCTCTGAGGCTGCCACGTAGGGTGGCCAGTGGGGGTGAAATCTCTGTGGTGTGCCCTAACAGTGCCCAGACCTGTGCTCTCAGAGGCTCCCTGGTGACGGTTCAGGCCAGAGGTTGCAGGAGGCCTATGCTGCACCTCCAGAAGGGACTCGGGCCTTGTCCTGGGGGCCCCACCTGTCACTCATGTCCCCAGCCCTGAAATGGGACTGTATTTCCATCATCAACCCCGGTATCTGGAAAATCTGGCACTCCAGGTCTCAAAAGGCTTGTGGTCTGGGAGCATGATTAGGGTGCTGGAGCCACAGGCCTGGAGATGCGATTTTCACAGCATAGGGAGGGGCCTGCGGCTGGACAGACTGAGCACGGCCACCTCACCGCCTTTCCCCCAGTCCCAAAGTCACCCGCCAGCCCCATCAGGACATCTGGTCCTCAAGAAGCGGGGCTCACTGGCAGGGCGGTCATCACAACATCCCTTGCCTCACTTTCTCTGTTTTTGTTTTTTAAGATTTTATTTATTTGACAGAGAGAGGGAACACAAGCAGGGGGAGTGGGAGAGGGAGAAGCAGGCTTCAGATCATGACCTGAGCCGAAGGCAGACGCTTAACGACTGAGCCATCCAGGCGCTCTGTCACTTTCTCTGTTTTAATAGACTTTTTTTTTTTTTTTTTGAAACAATGTTAGATTTACAGAAAAATTGAGAGTATGGAGTGCTCATATGCCCCCTCTCACACAGACACACACACACACACAGTTTGCCTTACTAGTAACACATTAGTCTGGTACATTTGCTACAACTGGGGAAACAATATTGATACATTCTTTATTTTATTTTTTTAAGTTTTAAATTTTTTTAAAGATTTTTTTATTTATTCATTAGAGAGAGGGAGAGAGAGCACAAGCAGGGCAGGGACAGTGAGAGAGGGAGAAGCAGGCTCCCTGCCGAGCAAAGAGCCCAACGTGGGGCTCAATCCCAGGACCCTGGGATCACAACCTGAGCTGGAGGCAGCACTTAACCAACTGACCACCCAGGTGCCCCTTGATACATTTCTTTTTTTTTTTTAGGATTTTATTTATTTATTTGACAGAGATCGGGAGAGCAGGAACACAAGCAGGGGAAGTGGGAGAGGGAGAAGCAGGCCTCTCGATGAGCAGGGAGCCCAATGCGGGGCTCGATCCCAGGACCCTGGGAACATGATCTGAGCTGAAGGCAGAGGCTCAACGACTGAGCCACCCAGGTGCCCTGATACATTTTTTTAAAGATTTATTTATTTAGAGAACCCCAAGCAGACTCCCCACTGAGCACAGAGCCCGACACAGGGCTCGATCTCACAACCCTGAGAGCATGACCTGAGCTGAAATCAAGAGTCAGAATCAACTGACTGAGCCACCCAGACGCCCCTTGATGCATTATTATTGACTAGAGTCCATAGTTCAGATTTTCTTACTTTTTCCTTAATTTTCCTGGGCCAGGATCCCATCACGTGTAGTTGTCCACCTCACTTTTTTCGGAAGGCACCATATTGAGAGAGGAGGTTAAAGCAGCACATAACTGCTTACGTTTTCCTTAGCTTTAAGTCTGAGTAAATGCTGGGGATGGGGCTGCCGCTTGGGGCTGCGTTTTGGCGTTCTGCTTGACAGGTGACAGCTGAGTGGGGCGCAGGGTCCTTGCATGAGGCAGGACACTGAGGGGGGAGCTTCACCCTCCAGAGTGTCCCTTGTCAGAACCGCCCCTCGGGTTGGGGGTGGCAGGGAGTTACGGTTTAATGGGTAGCGAATTTCTCTTTGGGATGATGAAGACATCCTGGACATGGGTGGTGATGGTGGCTGCAGATTTACAAATGTCCTTAATGCCCCTAATTGCACACTTCAACATGGCTAAAATGGTGAGTTTTATGTATTTTTCACCACACGTTTTTTTTTTAAAGCAAAGAAATTAAGATGCAATTTTTTAAAGATTTTTTATTTATTTATTTGACAGAGAGAGCACAAGTAGGCAGAGCTGCAGACAGAGGGAGAGGAAGAAGCAGGCTCCCCGCTGAGCAGAGGGCCCGATGCGGGACTCAATCCCAGGAGCCTGGGACCATGACCGGAGCCAATGGCAGATGCTTAACCAACTGAGCCACCCAGGCGCCCCTTAAGATGCAATTTAAACAAGATTTCTGGTGCTCCCTTTGGCAGCACATATACTAAACAAGACTTCTGCTCTTTGCTCTTCAACAAAGGAGACCCGTCGTATTTCAAAACAAAATGGAACTGCCCCTTGGAGCTCTTACGTTCTCCTAGTAAGTTTCCTCCACAGACCTGGGATCAGCACCGTCACCATTACTATTACTAATAATAATACCATTAGTAGGGCTGCCTGTGATTGATCACTCACTGTGCTGGTAGCTTTACCACTTGATCTCATTTACTCCTCACACAGCCCCAGGGGCTGGTATGCTCATTAGCCTCATTTAAAGAAGGGGAACTTAGCACAGAGAGGTTAAGGGACTCACCCAAGGTCACACAGCTGGTGGTGGCAGTGCCAGGATCCTATCAGAGCCAGGCCTTGCTCACCCCTCACTGCAGGGCCAGCAAAGCAGCCCGAACTCCTCCAAAACCATCTTCATAACAGAGATGTGTCCTTTGACAAGCCAGGAGCTGAGGCTGCCATATGGATGCAGAAAACTCCTTCTGGTCAAAATGAGGACAAACAAGAGGAGGGGCTAGTTGCCTTCTTAAGAAAAAAACAAAAACAACAAACCCCCCTGCAGTAATGGCCATGTTTATTAAACACACGGCTCTGTGTTCTAGGATAGTGTTCTCCAAGTATCACCATAGATCTCTAGCCCCCCAGGAGCTGAGCTTTGATGTTCCCCCCTAAAAGAGCCCCAAAGCCAAGTAACTTGGGAAATATTGCACCTTCCCCTTCCTCCAAAGATTCGAAGGACTTTTTAGAGGCTCTGAAAAGTCCTGTCATGAAGAAACTGGTTAAGCTTTGTCTAACCCAGTGATTCCTGAACTTATTTGACCCCAGCCACCCATTTTTAATACAAGACCCATTGACAGGGGCACCTGGTGGCTCAGTCGCTAGAGCATGTGACTCTTGATCCTACGGTCGTGAGTTCAAGCCCCACGTTGGGCATGGGGCCTACTTTAAAAAGCAAACAAAAACAAAACAAAACAAAAAACCACTGACAGCCCCAGGCTGTGCACAGCTGTCCGTACCAGGCTGGAGAGCATGCTTCGAAGCACGGGGTCTGGCTTTTTCTTGTCTTCACTGTAGGTGAGGAATGGAAGTGCGGGAGGTTCGATGTTACCTGCGGGGTCCTCTACTCGCTCAACTTAGAAAATAAATACGAGGGGCGCCTGACTGGCTCAGTCAGTAAAGCACGCGACTCTTGATCTCAGTTTCATGAGTTCAAGCCTCACATTGAGTGTAGGGTTTACTTAAAAATTAAATCTTAAAAAATAAACACTAGAGTGTTCAATATAGAGAAATACCAACTGATATCAAACTTAAAAAGGGGGGGTGACTCGGTTAAGCATCTGCCTTCGGCTCGGGTCATGATCCCGGGGTCCTGGGATCGAGCCCCATGTCGGGCTCCCTGCTCAGCGGGGAGCCTGCTTCTCCCTCTCTTGCTCCCCCTGCTTGTGAGCTGTCTCTCTCTCTCTGTCAAATAAATAAAATCTTTAAAAAAAAAAAAAAAAACTTTAAAAAGGCTGGCAGTGCCAGGAGATCGTGATAAAGAAAATTATAACATTTTCTCATAAACCATTTTATTTTATGTCCTATCCCTTTGAGGCTGAAGAAGGGTTTTGTCTTGTCAATAAAAATGTAGACGTGTTCCCCTACCCCCATGGTGAAAGTGACCATTGCACTGAAGTCAAACAAAGTCTTAACCTAACAGGATGCTGTGTCCTGTGCTTTGCACCTCACCCAACCCAGGGCATTCTGCTGGAAATTTTGGGTTGTCTCTGTAAAATGTTTACATTCTAAGAGGTTCTTTTTCTTCCAAGTAAACACTTGTATGCGTAACCTGAGCAGGTTTTTGGATGGACGCGTGGTTGCTTTAGGCCAGCAATAGGCTTCCCTCAGCAAGAAGGAAGGAAATTCAGCCTCTGCCCATCCTGCAGTCCTGGAATGAAAGATCTTATGGAACTTTTTAAAAAGATTTTATTTATTTGAGAGAGAGATAGGGAGAGAGAGCAGAGAGCCTAATGCGGGGCTCAATCCCAGGACTGTGGGATCATGACTGAAGCCGAAGGCAGACAATCAACTGAGCTACCCAGACGCCCCAGGTCTTATGGAATTAAATGAAATTGAATAAATATCCACCAGAGCCTATTCAGTTTCTGGCCCAGCACTGCCCTGCCTGGCAGGGAGGGAAAGTTGGCTAGGGCAGCAGGTAGCTGCAGAACCCTGGGCGGGGGGCGGGGGGTTGGAGAGGACCAGGACCCGGAGCCCTCGCCTTTGGGGAGCATCACGGGCTGGGACCTGCAATTACACCGACTAGCCACTAGGGGTCAGGCCGCCTCTGGCTTGTACTCCGTCCCAGCAGCCTGACAGCATCCCCTGTTTCTCAGGGATCTCTGAGCACCCTCTGAGATCACGGTTTGCACCATGCTGCACAGGGGACTGGAAAAATGATAGAACAGGACCCAGCCCACGCCCTCCTGGTGGGTAAAAGTCTCTAGGCACGGGCAGTATCTGAGTTTGAATCCCCGCTCCACCTCTTGTTACCGATGAGACCTGAAGCAATTACTTCTGCTCTGAACTTGCTCCCTCCCCATCCTCAACCTGCAGTGGTAATAACCTGCCTCGCTAGTGCTGTGAACGTAGCCGTTCGGACAGGCCAGCTCCTCTCAGTGGTGCCACCGCCCAGTCATCCCAGGCCTGAGTCTCCGGCCACGGACTCGGGGGTGCGGGCAAGCCCACTGACTCCATTTTCTGTAACAGCCAAGACCTCATTCCCCGATTCCATGGGCACCAGTTTCGGAGTTCTGCCCCCTTCCTAAGTCAGGACTCCTGCAGGGATAGGGCCCTGTGGGGGAGCCTGCTGCCCCGGGTTATCTGTCCACACTGATCATGGCAGCCCCCCTGGTCCCAGCCCTCCAGCCCCCCTGTGGGCCCCTTTGCCCAGCCTGCCTGGGGTCCTGTCACCTGGGTGCCACACGTCTCTTGCTTTGCTCTCTGGGGACTGGAGGCCGCAGGCCCAGAACCCCCTCACCTGCCTCTCCTCGCCCCAGGCCAGGGGAATCTCCCTGTGGTCCAAGATGCTCTGTCGACCCTGCTTCTCCAGGACACCTTGCCCACAAGGGAGACATCACTTCAGCCATCCCTCCTCCCTTCCCCTTTGTTCTCCTAAGGGCTTGGGCTTTTGGAAAAAAACAAAGTCCAAAAGACCCATAGGCACCTTCCGCTTCAGTCCTGGAGAAACGGGCCCCGCGACCGGCTGCTCCTTGAATGCAGAGAAGGAAAAGCAAGATGGGGTGGGGAAGCAGATTTCAATATAGGCAGTCCCTGCTCTGCACGGTTCCAATATGCACAAATTTCCGTTACCACGGTATAGTAAAATAACAGCAGTCCCCCAGCCGCACAGTTCAAGTACCCGTCACCCTGTGTATTAACTGAGTAATTGCACTGGGTACGGACCGTGGTGAGCTCTCCAGCCTGCAAATCACTGCCTACATCACAGTCGTGTGTCATCATCAGTGACCATCTGGCGCTTCTTTCAAAGTCCGTGGGTCACCGGTCACCGCGCACGTTACTCCGTTCCCGCGCAGCCGGCGGTCGGGAGCTGCGCCGCCTTCCGTGATGAATACACTTGCTATTTTGCAAAAGTGCATCCGTGAAGCCGGGACTCGGCCAGCAAAGGTGAGAGCGGCGAGGAGCAGGAAGTGTTAACCTTGGAGGTCACACCTGGATGCGCCAGCAGTGGGGTCCCAGAGGAAAGCGCTGCAGAGGGGCTGGGACGCCAGCAGCCGGAGGAGCCTGGTGAGGCTGAGTCTAGAAGGACCATGTCCCGAGGCTGAAATCTACCACCTTAACCACTTCCAAGTGGCTGGTTCTGTGGCATCGTGTACATTCACACTGTCGAACAAACAGGGACTGCTCCACAAACTTGTGCATCCACGTTGTGCAGACTCACGCTCATCTCCTCTGGGTCGTTCCAATTTTAGCATCTGTGCTGCTTTCGAACAAAGAAATAAGCACTATCACTCTCAGTGTTTCTGATATTTTAAGATAGAGTGTTCTACATAAATATTCATTTTACTATTTTTTAAAAAGATTTTATTTATTTATTTGAGAGAGAGCATGAGCCAGGGAAGGGGCAGAGGGAGAGGGAGAAGCAGACTCCCCACTGAGCGGGGAGCCCAACGCGGGACTCAATCCCAGGATACTGGGATCATGACCTGAGCTGAAGGCAGCCGCTTAACCAACTGAGCCACCCAGGTGCCCTAGTTGTACTGTTTTTATTTGCCTATGTATTTATAACCAATAAGAAAGTTTTTAACATTTGGGAGATCATAGGACAATCACACTTGTCTGACGGATTTTTTTTTCTCTCCATGTGTCCATTTAAAAACTATTTTTATTGAGATAAAATTCACATAACATAAAATTCACCACTTTAACCATTTTAAAATGTATGATTCAGTGGTTTCTAGTGTATTCACAATGTCCTGCAACTATCAAGATTGCTTTGCATGGGGGCGCCTGGGTGGCTCAGTTGGTTGAGCGCCCCACTCTTGGTTTCAGCTCAGGTCATGATCTTGAAGTCGTGGGATTGAGTCCCGTGTTGGTCCCCTGCTTCAGATTCTTTCTCCCTCTCCTCCCCCTTTACCCTTTCCCCTCTGCCCCTCCCAACTCGAGCGCACTCTATCTAAAATAATAAATAAATATGATCTTTAAAAAAAATATTGTTTTGCATAATTTCAACTTGCAGAATTATTTTTACTGTCCCGTGCCTCTCTGCCAGCTCCTGGTGGCTGCTGGCAACCTTTTGCATCCTTGCTAAAGGGTGCACCCAGTCTCCGCCTCCATCCTCACCTGGCGCTCTCCCTGTGTGGGTCTATGTGTCTGGGTCCACATTTCCGTCTTTTGTGAAGACACCAGTCATTGGATTTAGGGCCCACTCTCATCCAGAATGAATGACCTAATCTCAACTTGATGACATCTCCAAAGACCCAATGTCCAAGGAAGGTCCCATTCACAAGTACCAGGGGGTAGGACTTGAACATGCCTTTTGGAGGACAGACCTCCCAAATCCCCAGATATCCCAGCAAGGACTCTTCATGAGGATTCACTGAAAACTTTGTATTTGTGTCCCCTCTTCTCAAAGTCTTGAGGAAATGAAGGAATGCATTATGGCTGCCATTTTGATCATGAACAGAGATAAACTGCAAAGGCCTGAATTAGACCAGGGATTGACATGTGGGTGTGACACACTGGGCAGTTAGTGCACATTTATAATATTACAGAAATAAGCTGTGACTGTTTCTTTACAATTAGGCTTTGATGCGTTTGTAACTTACTTGCTGAGTAATAACTTTTTTTTTTTTTTTAGTTCTATTCTTTTAGAATCACCTTGTAATTCACCTGGAGAAAACAAAAGGGCTCTGTTTATTTACTCACACCCATACCAAGCAAGATGCAGTTCCAAGCACAGACACACTAAGATTTGCCATTACCAAGAGAAAGTCCTTGATCTCATGGGGTCACGTTCTAGTTGGGGGCACAGACCACGAGTGAGAAGCACAGATTATGTATTGTGCAGAGAAACATGCTCTGAAGACAATAAAGTGATAAATAAAGGGGAGAATGGTGGGGAAGGTGGTCGAGGTCCCCTCTAGAGGGTCACACTTGAGCAGAGGGCTGATGAAGAGAAGGAGTGAACCCTTAAGGACTCTGGAGGGAGAGCATTCTAGAACAAGGGAAAGACCCTCAGGCTGAGGCATCTTGCTGTCACTAGGGACAATAGGTCAGCATGCCAAGGTGGACAGAGGTAGGTAATGGGTTTGGAGGCAAGCCAAGGACCAGATCACTCAGGGTCCAAGTGGGCAAGCCAAGGACCATTCTCCGTCTAAGAGGGATGTGAAGCCACAGAGAACTGATCACTCTGTCCTATGTTTATAGAGACTGTTCCCCTTGGGCCGGCAGGCAGCTCTCAGGCAGCCCAGGTGAGGGCCAGTAGATTGTCAGATAGGATTTTTAAAAAGCAAAAACCAACTATGCGCTGCCTATAAGAAATCCACTTTAAATACAAAGGCCCCAATAAGTTAAAAATAAAGGGTGGGAAACAATAGACTGCTCCAACACTGATCCAAGGAAAGCCAGAGTGGCTATGCCAAAATCAAATTAAATTATAGGGCAAATAACACCACTAGGAATAGAGGGACATTTCAACATGATAAAGGGGTCAATTCATGAAAAGGACACAATAATGCTGTATGTTTATGCATGTCATCACAGACCTTCAAATTCATGAAGCAAAAATGGACAGAAGCATAAGGAGCAAGACAAATGCACAATTGTAATCCAACATTTCAACACCTCTCTCAAGAATGCATAGAACAGGGGTGCCTGGGTGGCTCAGTCGGTTAAGGTTAAGCGTCTGCCTTCAGCTCAAGTCATGATCTCAGGGTCCTGGCTCAGCGGGGAGCCTGCTTCTCCCTCTCCCTCCCCCTCTCCCTCTGCCTCCCTTTCCCTCTGCCTGCCATTCCTCCTGCTTGTACTCTCTTTCTCCTCTGTCAAATGAATAAATAAAATCTTTTTTTTTTTTAAGATTTTATTTATTTATTTGAGAGAGAGAGAGCACATGAGAGGGGGAGGGCCAGAGGGAGAAGCAGACTCCCCACTGAGCAGGGAGCCCGATGCGGGACTCGATCCTGGGACTCCGGGATCATGACCTGAGCCGAAGGCAGTCGCTTAACCAACTGAGCCACCCAGGCACCCTGAATAAATAAAATCTTAAAAAAAAAAATGCGTAGAACAAGTAGATAGAAAATCAGTAAGGATATAGAAGACCTGAACAACACTTTTAACCGACTTGGCCTAACTGGCGTTTCCTGGAACACTCCACCCAACAGCAGCAGAATGTAGCCCCTAAGGTTGGGAGATATCAGTGTGTATAGATGTGTGTTGAATATCATGGGGCCAGGGGAGGTCACCTGGGCAGTGTGGTTAGAACACAAAAGCGGTCTGAAGACTGTGCATTGGGCCAAACTTTAGGGGTAGGAAAGAGGAGGGGGGTCCAGCAAAGGAGGTGGAGGGGGGGTGGCTTGAGGAGGGCCAGGTGAGGGAAACATTGAAAGGGGATAGGGCCCTGCCCTGTCAAGCCACCCAGCAATCCAGCAAGATGAGAACTGAGGTCTGATCACTGGATCTGGCCATGTGGAGGCCACGGTGACCTGGACATGAGCGCTTGCCCAGGGATGTGGGGGAGTGCTTGATCATTATGTTCAAGATAGGGTGAGTGGCTGTCCCTACCCACACTCATTTTCAAGACATTTTGCTGAAAAAGGCTGCAAAGAGATGGAGAGGAGCAGGCAGGCAATATGGCAGGGTTTTCTTTCCTTTTAAAGAAGGGATGCATTCGAGCAGGTTGGGCACCGCAGGGAAGGATCCAGGAGGGAGAGGAAAACATTTGGGAGCCAGGGGAGAATTCAGAGGTGATGTCCATGAGAAAGGATGGGGCCCAGTGCACGCAGGGAGCCGTGGCCTTGGTGGGGGACACAGGTTGTTCTTAGGTGAGAGAAGGGGCGGGGTACCTCCAGAGAGGAGCACCCAGGGCAGCGTCAGCGGTCTCCGAGGGCCTGTGGGCAGGAGTGACCCGTAATTGTCTGTCCTTGGACACAAATTTCTCTAACCTCCCCAGTGGGTGGGGGGATGCAGGCCGGGCCACAGGCTGGCATTCCCCTCTGGTCACTCCCATTACTCGCTCTGGGGCCGTGGGCAAGGGATCTGGGTGACCTTGGGAACGTGAGCTTGGTGGTGCCCCCGGGGCGGGTGCGCCACGGGCTGGGGAGGGGCCCGGGGCTCGCGCGTGTCCTCCTCCGTGTCACTAGGGGGCGCCAAGAGACCGTTCTGCTCAGTCGGGGCGCTGCCCCTACGCCCCCCCCGACCACGCCCAGCGCGACTCGCAGCCTCCAGGAACCCGACCTGGCTCCAGCCTCACCCTGAGGCCCCTGGACCGAAGCGGGACGGAAAGGGGGTGGGTCCCGAGACGAGCTCATCGGAAAGCACCCCCTCCCCCGTGAGCGAAGGGCAGGTGCAGTCCGCGCTGGCAGCCGAACGGCGGGGCCCGCCTGGCTTGAAGCAGCTGGAAGGTCAAAATCCAAAATGTGCCCTGTGGACCGGCGGCGGCTGCTGCGACCGCCAGCACACGGTTCCCTGACGTTCGTCCCACAGCCTAAGTTAACCAAGCACCAGCGTTGGGCCGGGCCCCGCTGCATTCCTCAAGGAAGGAGCCCTTGGAATGAAAGATTGAATGAATGAATGAATGGGCAAGTCCAGTATGGTATATGGAGGGAGAGGAGGGGCGATCCCAGGCGCAAAGCCTGAAGGTGCAGGGCCAGCCAGGCTTCTGTCCAGGGGCTCGGTGCCACCCCAGGGTCGGGAGACTGAGAGGCAGGGTGGGGATGGTACTGAGCCCCCAGCTCGGGCTTGAAGAGCCATCCAGTGCAGTATCTTAAAGAGAGGGGTGGGGGGCGCCTGGGTGGCTCAGTTGGTTAAGCGACTGCCTTCGGCTCAGGTCATGATCCTGGAGTCCCGGGATCGAGTCCCACATCGAGTCCCACATCGAGTCCCACATCGGGCTCCGGCTCAGCAGGGAGCCTGCTTCTCCCTCAGACCCTCTCCCCTCTCATGCTGTTTCTCTCTCGCTCGCTCTCTAATAAATAAATAAATAAAATCTTTAAAAAAAAAAAAAAAAAAAGGAGGGGTGGGGAATGGACCTGATCTCCTCTGTGTAGACAGTTCACCCATATCTGATAAAAATACAAGCCGCCTAGCAGCTACTATCATCCCCCATCAGCTTGGAACGAGTTCTCTTTCCAACACGCACCTCCCCCCGCCATCCCGTGCTGTCCCCTGCCAATTGAAGCCCCTTCTACTGTGGACAGGGGAAAGCTGAGATGCCTAACGGAGCAAGCGGTGGGAGAGGCCTGGTTTGGGTGAAGGCCCCCCCCACCCCCCGACCCTGCTCCCCCCAGGGGCAGCTTGGAGGACGATGGGGGGGCGGGCAGAGTCCTGCGCCAGGAGGCCAAAGGGGCATCTCACAAGAGATCTCCCCTTGCAGCCCCCAGGGAAGTCTAGCCAGCCAGGGAATAAGAAATTTAGAGTGCTTAGCACCTGGGTACAGCGAGCAATCAACATTGACCATTCTTATGTGTTGAACAAGCAAACATCTTTATAAGAGAGAAATGCAAGCACTTTGAGTCAATGTATGAATCCTTGTAGATCGTTCAAATTTTTCCGATTTCCATCCTCTTAGAAATAACACTTCTAATTTTGAGCCTATCACACAGAGCTGCAAAACCAAAGCCTGCCACTCTGCTGCCGTGGCTCAGGGCCAGGTTGCAGAGTCTCTTGGATGCCCAAGTGGCTGCACCTCCTGGGGTCTCCTGAACAGTGCTGACTCATGGTGCAGACTGCAAGCAGCCTCTCTCCATCTGCCAGGTCGCTGCTGGGTTTCTGGGCCTCAGATGGTATGTGGTCAATTCAGAGTTCACTAACCTGCACCTAAAAGATTTCCCTCTTCATCCCTGTTCCTACGCCAAAGGACATGATGGAGGTGGGGGGTGCTCAGCAGAGTGCTTAGCTCTGAGTGAGCATTCAGTGTTAGCTGCTGGTGGTGTTATTCATTACCATTGTGATCACAACACAAACTCATTGCAGTTGCTTTATTTTTTTTTTCCTGGAAGGTTATTTAGATCTGTTTGGGCATATCACACAAGGGTGAACTGATGGAGGGCGGGAGGATGGGGTATTAATCTGTCCCCTCTTCCATGAGCTCCTTAAAAACAAGAATCATCTGATTAGTTTCCGTGTTCCAGCAGCCCCTGGGGCTTGGCACTGGGTAATTGAGCAAGGATAAGCATATTGTATGTTTCCCAGTTTTCCAAAGATGATTTGGGAGAATCAAATCATCCCATCACCATCCTACCAATCAGGACTCAGCTCTGTGACTGTGCACTTTGATATAAAAATAACGCCTTTGGCTTCCATTCCTCCACCCAATTTAAGAAGCAAGTTATGAGTTTGAATTTTCAAAGGCCAATTAATGCTCCTTAAAAGAAACTGTCACCTCTAAATCAAGAATGTGGACAGCCTGGACTCCCACCTTTATGTCATCTCAGGGTAAGGGAAGAGATCCAGGTGGATGGGAGCTGGGAGGAGCTTTAGTCGGCAGGCATCTCAGCCCCTGCCTCGTGCAGCCCCAGATGCTGAGGCCCATGGAATGACAGTGCCAGCCCCCACTACTAGCAGAGCATCACTGTTTTAGATAGATGCTCTCACCTAGGTCTCCCACTAGGTCATCATAGCATCCCAGGGGGAATTACTTCGTCATTAGCAGCCTGCACCCACAACAACTTGGCTTTATCCCACTGTTCAGTTGGGTGTCATCTCCTGGCTTTACCTGACACGGCCTCGGCAGTCAGAGCTCCAGCTGCAACCTTCAGGCCCCTCTGTCTTTGTAAAGGCTAGTTCCTCTGCTGGGACTGTCCCCTTCCCAACCTCCCCTCTTTCCAAACGAGCAATGTGGCACGCCCCTCATGTCCTGCCCCTCTGAAAAACGTTCTCTTCACGTGTATATCTAATAACACATATGTCATGACTATTTTATTTTATTTTATTTATTTAATTGACAGAGAGAGAGAGACAGCGTGAGAGGGAACACAAGCAGGGGGAGTGGGAGAGGGAGAGGGAGAAGCAGGCTTCCGGCCGAGCAGGGAGCCCGATGCGGGGCTCGATCCCAGAACCCCGGGATCATGACCTGAGCTGAAGGCAGTCGCTTAACCAACTGAGCCACCCAGGCGCCCCACGACTATATTTTAGCACTCAACACATTGTAGTCATTCATTCGTTCAACGCAATAATACAGGTTAAATGCTTAGAGCAATGTCGGTCACACGCTAACTGCTCCAAAAAAAGAAAAAAGTTAGCTCTCATCACTAACACCATTCATTCATTCAGTATTCATGGAGTGTCTCAGGCTCTGTGCTGTTCGGCCACAGCAGCGAACAAGACAGCTGTAGTCCCCAACCACCCTACACAGCCCACGCGCCAAGTCAAGTTCCCACCTTTAGGATTTGTGCTGCGGGGAAACGCGGGGGCCCGCCCAGAGCTGGGACTACAGGTCCCAGAAGGCAGCGCGGCGGCGTCCCCGGGGGCCCGCATGCGCGCATGCGCAACGTCGTGACGCCGCGGCGGCGAGCGGGCGCTAGTGGCTGAGGCGGTGGGCCGCGGGAGGGGCGGGCTGGCGGGCGGCGGCCTTTAGGGCGGAGCCGGCGCCCGCTCCCTTCAGTCGGCCGCGGTTAGCGGACGGTCAGTTTCGGGCGCCCGTTTCTCTCGTTCTTCCGCTCGGCGCTCGCTCTCGTGCGGAGCCGCGGCCGCCTGCCCAGCGCTCCCTGCGGGTCCCCAGCGCAGCGCCATGTCGGAGCCGGGCGGCGGTGGCGGCGAGGACGGCTCGGCCGGCCTGGAGGTGTCGGCCGTACAGAACGTGGCCGACGTGTCGGTTCTGCAGAAGCACCTGCGCAAGCTGGTGCCGCTGCTGCTGGAGGATGGCGGCGAGGCGCCGGCTGCGCTGGAGGCGGCGCTGGAGGAGAAGAGCGCCCTGGAGCAGATGCGCAAGTTCCTGTCGGACCCCCAGGTCCACACGGTCCTGGTGGAGCGCTCCACGCTCAAAGGTGCGGGGCCGGGGGCCGGGCGTCGGGGCTCCGGGCGGCCGGGGTCGGAGGGCTGGGGGCCGGGGGGCCGGGACGCCGGGCGCTAGGGCCGGAGCGGCCTCCGGGCTGCAGATGCCCTGCGGGATGGGTCCCCGCGGCCGCCCGGCGAGGCCGGCGCCACACCCCCTGCCAGGCCGGAGCCCCGGGGGTGCCCCCTTCCGGGTCGCGGGGAACGAAGAGCGGGTGTCCCTGTCTTGCCGTCACCCAAAACAATGGGATCGCTTTGTCTGCTCGGGCCTCAAGATGGCCGAGTTGGGTGGAGACAGCGTCTCCCGGGCTGAGCGCGGGCGGAGGCCGCATCCCGGCCTCCAATGTCACATGAGCTTTTCGGTTTCGATTTGTGGCCAGGCCAGGCGGTCCTCGGGAGGGATGTGTCAGGGGCAGACCCGCGGAGCCGTGCGCGGCCTGGGTGTAGGGCTCAGAGCTGGGGGGAGCCCTGGCCGACGGGCGTCCTGGCCCTGCCCGGGCAGACCCAGGTGCTGAGGCCCAGAGAATGACAGGGGCCGGCCCGGGCCGCGAGCAGAGCATCCCTGTTCTGGGTGGATGTGCGCTCCCGGTCTGCCTCCTGGTCCTCACAGCGTCTTTGCGGTCTGGGTGTATTGCCCTATTTCACACGCGAGCAGACAGGCTGAGGTGAGATGACTCGCCCAAAGTCACCAGCTAATCCTGCTTCCTGGACTAGACTCAGCATCTCAGTGTCCGGTACACTGCTGGGTTTCACTAATCATACCCTTATATTTGTGTAATACTTAGATGATCCTAATGGTGACCCTGTGATATTTGAGTCTAGTTTACAGATTCTTTTTTTAAGATTTTATTTATTTGTCAGGGAGAGAGAGCGAGCGCACAAGCAGGGGGAGCCGCAGGCAGAGGGAGAAGCAGGCTCCCCGCTGAGCAGGGAGCCCGATGCGGGACTCGATCCCAGGATCTCGGGATCGTGACCTGAGCCGAAGGCAGACGCTTAACGGACGGAGCCACCCAGACCTCCCTAGTTGACAGAATTTTTTTAAAAAGAGAGAGAGACTTGGGTTAGGCACCTACTTGGGGAGAGGGAGCAAAAGGTTTGCATATTGCAGCAGTCTCCTCAAATAGTGACCTTCCCAAAGCAAGGCTAGACTCACCTTGAGAGTTGAGCTTGTCTTCAGGGAGTTTCCGGACTCTGTAGGACCACTTGGTAGTGGACGGTGAGCATATCTGACAGCACAGAATGGGTGTGGCACCGTCCATCTGGGAACCCCGGGGTGATGTCCACGTACATTTTAACCTTAGAACTAGGGGATTGGCCATTGTCTGAAAATGTTTGCCATCGAGCTTCTTATAATCACAAAAAAGCTGTACGGTTCTGTCAGTAACGGGATTTATACTGCCTATCTCACACACACACACACACACACACACACACACACACCCCACTTTCTTACAAAAAAGCTGTACGGTTCTGTCAGTAACGGGATTTATACTGCCTATCTCTCTCTCTCTCTCTCACACACACACACACACACACACACACACCCCACTTTCTTTCTGATAGTTTGTTTCTTTCAAAGGCCATTTCAGGAGATGCTTCATTGTAGCCTCTGTTTCTGTGAGAGGGTGAGAAGGTCAGAGTGTGAAAGAATATTTTTCTTAGACTCACATGGAATGTTCAAAGCAAATGAGCCATTCAGACATATTTAGGCTATTAATGTTGCTTAGGGTTTTCTGTTATGTTTGGGGTTATGTTTTCCAGCATGGAAACCACTAGTGTTAAAAAAATTTTTTTAACCCACCTACTCTTTCAGAAAGAGTATGTATTTAGTCATGATAGAAAATTTAAAGTATACAGGTAAAGGAAAAATCATCTGGAATCCTTTGACCTAGGTGTAGCCAGTGTCAGCATTTTGGAATCTTTCTGGTTATTTTTCAGTGAGTATGCATTATTTTATTAAAATGTATCTTAATTTGTATTACTGTATTTTGAGTAGTTTGAACTTGGTTAATTCTTGATCATATTTTCATTGCACAGTTTATGTATTAAAATCGGTGATTTCTACCTTGAATCTCAGTTTCTTTTTATGGAAAAAAATTGTAAGTTTTGTTTTTGCTTCTACACTGCTCATCAGTAATTGACTTTTCTCAAACATTAGAACTGAACTTTGCTAAAATTACTAGGGGGAAGCCCTATTTCTGTAGTATGCTTTTTAGTGCAAATCATCTTGATGGTACATTTTCTTATTTCCGCAAAGCAAATGTCCAAGCATCCAGGTCTTGACTCCATAATGACTTGCACTTTTGAACGTTGACTAAGGAATGAGAGTGTCTAAAATTGAAATCCTACCTCATTCTGTATTTATAAAAATAAAAAAGTATTTCTAGCAATTCAGCCTGTCTGTAATTTATTTTTCACTTAAAAAATTTAAAGAAAGACTGTATGGTTCCATCAGTCTTATTAGCATCCTGACTAAACTAGGATAATTTAGACCTAAGTCCAGACCCAGGTCAGTTGATAGGAGGGCTTTCTTCCCGGTAATTTTTGAGTTAACATTGGCTTTTGCACATTTAATCAAATGTGAGCATCCAATAGCTACTTACAGTAAGAAGGTAGGCTTGCTCTATAATGTGGAAAACAAATCTAAATTGTTTAAACTGAGTAAAGACTGTCAACAAGAAAGAAGTCATAATTTAGTGAACAAAGGAAATTGCTTTTATTTTATCCTCCCCCACTTTCTATGGAAAGAATTTTCCAAACACTTGTAATTGAATATAGAAGCATTTTTACATGAAGATATGTATGTGTGTGTGTGTTACATATGTGTATATATATATATACACACAAAGAATTTATTTATTTGACAGAGAGAGATTGAAAGCAGGAACACAAGCAGTGGGAGTGGGAGAGGGAGAAGCAGGCTTCCTGCCGAGCAGGGAGCCCAATGTGGGGCTTGATCCGAAGACCCTGGGATCATGACCTGAGCTGAAGGCAGACACATAACGACTGAGCCACCCAGGTACCCCTGAAGATATATATATTTTTAACCACCCCAGCTAACTGTAAACTTTCTGTTTAAGTACAGTATTCCTTAAAGTGTAGAATAAAGATTGCGAATTTAGTGGTTTATTTTGATACTAAAGGATTGGAGAGTTGGTGGGCAGGGGGATGTTAGCTCCTGTGAATTGAAAAAGAGAAATCTCTTTCCTGTAATTCCTGGCCTGTAGAAAATTGTTTTCTTCATAGTGTCTTTCTAAAATTATAACCAGGGGCGCCTGGGTGGCTCAGTTGTTAAGTGTCTGCCTTCGGCTCAGGTCATGATCCCAGGGTCCTGGGATCAAGCCCCGCGTCGGGCTCCCTGCTCCGCAGGAAGCCTGCTTCTCCCTCTCCCACTCCCCCTACTCGTGTTCCCTCTCTCGCTGTGTCTCTCTCTGTCAGATAAATAAATAAACTCTTTAAAAAATAAAATAAAATTACAGCCAGATAGGTGCTCATTGCTTAATAGGCATTTTACAATTTTAATGACGTTCTGTAGCAGTTTTTACCTGAGGTGCATTTTTGGTTGGGTGGTAAAGGTAGGAGCGGGTAAGAGATGCTCCGGCTTGGTGGCGCCTGGGTGGCTCAGTCGTTAAGCGTCTGCCTTCGGCTCAGGTCATGATCCCAGGGTCCTGGGATTGAGCCCCGCATCGGGCTCCCTGCTCCGCGGGAAGCCTGCTTCTCCCTCTCCCACTCCCCCTGCTTGTGTTCCCTCTCTCACTGTGTCTCTCTCTGTCAAATAAATAAACAAAATCTTTAAAAAAAAAAAAAAAAAAAAGGAGAGATGCTCCGGCTTGCAGCTGGTGAAACTGGAGGATCCAGGAGGGCTCTAGCTTGTTAGTGACCAGGCTGGGATCAGGTGCTGTGGGTTTTTGTTTTTGTTTACATTTGGGTGTCTTAGCCTTAGTACTTTGTCTTTAAGACTGAAAATAATGGCTGCCTTTAGTCAATACTTATTCTAAGCTTGGGATTCTAGTTTTTTCTAAAATATATAATTTAGGGGGTTTTACCTCCCCTTCATTAGTGCAGAGATGGCTAGGGACTAGAATGTGAAAGAAAGCTAGAACTTTTTACAGTCCTCAACTTCTTAGAGATACAGCAGTGTGGAAGGTTTAATGGGGAATGTTTTTTGTGGATTTTAAAAATGATTTTTCTGAGGACTTAATTTCCCTAAAGGATGAAGAAATGATGACTAAAAAGTACGCATTTCTGGCCTTTGCTTTTTCCCCAAAATGGTTAGTAAAATGGTTAATAAATTCACAGGAAGACTTTTCTGTGACAGCACACTGCCTGGAAGCCCTCGGCCAGGAGTCCGTCAGCCGGGGTTCCTACTGTCCTGTGCTGTCACACCGTAGGCGGGGCCCGGCACCCTTCGTAGGACAGACCGGTCTGCAGCTCGCTGGGTTTGACTCTGCAGTTTAGCATGACAAATGACATTTACGGGCAGCAAAGGGAAAACCGTCATCACTGTTTTTTTTTTTTTTTTTAAAGATTTTATTTATTTATTTGACAGAGAGAGACATAGTGAGAGAGGGAACACAAGCAGGGGGAGTGAGAGAGGGAGAAGCAGGCTCCCCGCAGAGCAGGGAGCCCGATGTGGGACTCGATCCCAGGACCCTGGGATCATGACCCGAGCCGAAGGCAGTCGCTTAACCAACTGAGCCACCCAGGCGCCCCGTCATCACTGTTTTTAAAAAGTAAAGATGGAGGGAAATTGTTTGCCAGCGTTGTAGCGTATTATGTGGGCTTTAACCCTCCTTCCCGTTGCTAACGGTATTATGAATGGAAGTCTTCAGGTTGAAGAGAAAACTCAGGCTTTCTCACCATGCCCTGAGCCTCGTGCCAGAGCAGGGAACGGTTGTGGCAAAGAAGTCACAGCCCCTCAGAAGGAGGACAAAGGGGTGATGGGCATCGAGGTGACGGGAAAAAGCATCAGATGCAAACATGTGAGAGAAAAGGGGGAGAACGTCTATGATAGTGATCAACCAAAATAATGTGGTGTTCGTATGCTTTGGATTTTAAGAGGAAAAGAAGATCAAAGATAAGGAGAACCAGGAACGTGTAACAAGGAATTTGGTAGTTTGTGTGGGCCAAAGAGAGTAGCTGGCTGCCTTTAAAGGCTGGATGGAGAAGACACTTGCCCCGAGGCTGGGAGAGAGTGGGGGGCGGGGAATGAGGGAAAGATCAAGGACGCGGGGAGCTGGGCGGCCTCCTTTACCAGTTTGCTGGCCTCCTCTTACCTTTCGTGTTCACCACACTTTGTGAAAGCCCGCCTGGTCTCCCTGGGGGAGGAAGTCCGAGTCTTAAGGTAATTGAATGCACATCTTTTTTGTTTCACTAAGTGAGATGTAATGCTCACCTAGTTCACAGTATAATGATGCAAATCACTCTTAGTTTGAAATACATTCAGCTGGTCTTTAAATAGAAATTTAGGGGCACCTGGGTGGCTCAGTCATTAAGCGTCTGCCTTCGGCTCAGGTCATGATCCCAGAGTCCTGGGATCGAGCCCCGCATCGGGCTCCCTGCTCTGTGGGAAGCCTGCTTCTCCCTCTCCCACTCCCCCTGCTTGCGTTCCCTCTCTCGCTGTGTCTCTCTCTGTCAAATAAATAAATAAAATCTTTAAAAAAAAAAAAAAAAGAAATTTACACAGATTCGTGCTAAGTGACATTTTAAACATCTCTAGAAATTCAGTCAACTCTCAGAAGTTAACCAAAGAAATGTCCCCAGGTCACTAAATGTGTATCAGTGTGGCTCGCAGCAGAGGACCTGGCGAGGTGGCTCCCCACTTTCTGTACCGGCACTTTGATTCCCGGAATGTATTAACAGGCAGTACATTAGGGGGCCGTTATGTATTAATCAGTAACCCAGTAACAGCAGCAGTAGGAAAGGGATTCAAACTTGACTGAAAGCCGTATTGCCTGATAAAATATGCAGATTGTGTTAGCTATAAGCTTCTAAATATAGCAGGATTAATAGCTTCTTTGTAATTAAGAATTAACTATCAAGTGTCTTGCCTCCTCTGAACAGTTAAAAAAAATGTTTCTGCAGAAGTAAAATGTTACACTATTATTATTTGGAAGATGTAATAATTTATAGGGAGGCAAAAAGGTTAAATTATTTGATGGCAGTTTATAAAACAATGACGGGTTCTTTCTACTAGGAATCAGACATACTCAGACTTCATTTGATCTCTTTTTATGGAGAATAAGCATTAAAAAACTAATGGGAAATGTATTCTGTGACTTCCATAAATACTATCATCAAAAGATCAATTAGGGTTTTAACGAAGCGGTAGAGGATACCTACTGGATACTCTTGTCTGAGGATTGTGTCTGGGTGTGCCTTCCCGAGTTCAGGCCGCGTTCTGCTGCATTGCAGTATTCCCGGTGGGGAGCTGGGAGCTGGGCGTTCCCAGCAGGGCTGAGACCGAGCAGAGCCGTGACTCATCTCATGGCCTGGCGCCCGGTTCCTTTAACCCTGTTTGCATTAAGAAGTGCAGGCAGCGTGGCTGGATGCTGCATCGAGTGGGCATGTTTTCTGTGTGATTTTATTTATATAGATGGTGAATTTTGTCTCGGAGGAAGAAATGATTCAAAGTTAACATACCATGCTTTTAGTTTCATCAGTAATTTCCTTTAATGATTATAAAGTGTTACTTTTCCAAGTACTGTTTGGATGCTATCTTGATGACGTATATTTTATATAATTCATAGAACAGAATTTGGAAAGTTGAGGGAGAAAATATTTCATAATCCTACCAACCTGACAACTGTTTTAGTTTGGGAGTATTTCTTTATGTTCTGTTCATATGCATGCATTTTAGAGATTGCAGTCATATGTGTGGTTGGTTTCAGGCATTGTGATCTGTCTTGTGGTTTATCCACATTTTGGTAGTTAGAAAACCCAATTGATTTGTTTAGTTGTTTTTTGTTTGTTTGTTTTAAGTTAGTTATTTTAAAAAAACATCTAGGGGGGCGCCTGGGTGGCTCAGTCGTTAGGCGTCTGCCTTCGGCTCAGGTCATGATCCCAGGGTCCTGGGATCGAGTCCCACATCGGGCTCCCTCCTCGGGGGGAAGCCTGCTTCTCCCTCTCCCACTCCCACTGCTTGTGTTCCTGCTCTTGCTGTCTCTGTCTCTGTCAAATGAATAAATAAAATCTTAAAAGTAAATAAATTAAATAAATAAATAAATAAATAAACAAACATCTAGGAAGTACCTGGCATAGTAGAATACTTGGCCACCTCCTCTCACTTCCTAAAATTAACTAAAAACACTATTTTGGAAGAGTTATTGTCTTGACAGATATACTAATATTTTTTATCTTTTAGTGTAAACTTTGTATTTGTCTCATCTTAAATAGCTTTTGCTCAGACTGTATGCCCAGATTTTCATAGTTGTTGGTGCTTAAAGAAACTTTATAGACCACCTAATTTAATATCCTACCCCTTCTTCTGCTGCCCCTTGTATTTACTTTTTATTTTTTTTAATTTTAATGCTAGTATAGTTAACATACAGTGTTATACTAGTTTCAGGTATACAATATAGTGAGTCAGCACTTCTGTACATTACTCTGTTTATCATGAATGTACTCCTAATCTCTTTCACCTCTTCCACCAATCCCCCCACTCTGCTGCCCATTTTCCATTCATGAATTTGAAATCGAGAGGAAGAAAAATGACTTTCCCAAGATTACTTCACCAAATCTGCTGCCGTCGCTCCTACATCATGATTTAAAAGTGAAGGCGAACCACACATACCATGTTAATCCTTGGGTAGAAATTTTTGCCCAAGGTGACAGAATGATATCATTCTATCCAAATGATAGAATATATTCTATCCAAATGATAGAATATATCATTGCAAAGATAATTCAGCTGGAGCATTTGTGCATCTAGTGGATCAGTACTGGATCTAGAGGTTTGGATTATTTCCCATTCTTACAAATTTTAAGTTTTTCAATTGTGGTTTTTTAATGATTTAGAAATTTTGTTCAGGAGCCTCTGGGTGGCTCAGTCAGTTAAGCATCTGACTCTTGATCTCAGCTCTGGTCTTGATCTCAGGGTCATGAATTCAAGCCCTGCATTGGGTTCCAATGCTTAGCCTGGAGCCTACTTAAAAAAAAAGAAGAAGAAATTTTGTTCACATGCATCTTGAGCTATCTTATTGAATTCCAGTCAGCTTTTTTAAATGACTACTGTGCATGGTGTTTGCTCTGTGGAATCCAGCATGGTCCCTGCCTTGCAGGAGCTCACCTTTGGGGAGGAAGATGCATTCATAAATCGACCCCAGAGCAGGCCCTGAAAAGTGGTATGAGAGCAGAGGGGAAGGCTAGGTGAATGCCTCTCGGTGACCCTGTGGGTGTTTGTTGATAACGATTTTCTTGATGGTTGTTTGCACTTGGCAGGGGCGCTTGATGAGGGCTGGGGCGGGCCATGTGCTGGGGAGGACCCTGGGTTTGGAATCACAGACTTCTGAATTCTCACTTGTCTCTTTCCAGACACATGTTTGGGGCAATTTACTTAGATTTCTTACTTGGGAAACACGGGTAAAAATAGTCATGCCAACCCCCACAGTGTTGTTGTGAGCGTTAGGTGTGTGATAGACCTAAAGTACTTAGTAAAATGCCTGTCCATAGTGAGCGTTGAGTAAACACCTGAGCAGAATACCCAGAGTGGGAAGTGGCAAGTGCCTTCTGTGTTGGGAGTACGAGGGATGAGCCTGCCCAGAGGGGGTGGTGAGCACTGGTGTAGGGAACCCCTCCTCGCAGGGCCAGACCCTGCTCTAGTGCTTCCAGCACCCCCGGCAGGCCAGTGCCTCCCGACTTACAGAAAAAGAAATAGAGGTGCAGAGACGTTAACTACCTTGCCCAGGATCACACAGCAAAGTGCCTGGGCCAGGAGTCAGAAAAAAAAATGGGTAGGAAGGGAAAAATAGGTAGAGCCAAGTCATGTGTGGGTTTAAATGTCAGGTTGGGGGTAGGGTGAGCAGCTGATATTGACATGAATTTGATATCATATTTATTACAATTTGTAGAGGATGTTGGTGATGAAGGAGAAGAGGAAAAAGAATTCATTTCCTATAATATCAACATAGACATTCATTACGGAGTTAAGTCCAATAGGTGAGTAGTGTGAATATAATGTTACCTCAGATTATAAGCTTGTGAGAATTGAATGTAGATCTTAATTGACTCAGACAGACATTAAGAAAACTCAAGATTTCTGCTGTTTAAATTCATGTATTGAATTTAAATTAAATTAATTCATGTATTAAATTCGTGTATTGAATCACCTTTGATTTCGTGTATTGAAATTCAGAGGATTTCCAAGTCAATATAAATTCTAAAATATTATTTATTTTAATTGCTATGTCATGGCATCCATTTTAGGTTTGAGCCAAAATGTACTTAACATGTATAATAATCATTCTCAGATTATATCAGAATTTTCTTTATTGTAAATAACTAGTAAAAACCTAGTAAAGATTCTTAGGTAGAGATCTCATTCTTTTTAGTATAAATCCCTAAAGAAAGTATTACTGGTTCAGATGCAATGTGTCATTAAAGTCTTTAATGCATGTTACCAGATTTTTCCCACCTTCTAGAAAAGTGGTGTCAATTTACACTGCAGTAGACATATCCAAATTTAAATATGTAAATGTTTAATTTATACTGCATTGGCTTTTTAAAACTTTTTATTTTAAATAATTTCAAGCCTACAAAAGAGTTGCATGAATTCTATACAGTTGATAATCAGATAGCTGTTGTTAACATAGCCACATTTGCATTATCGCTTATTTTCTTGAACCATTTGAGAGTTAGTTATAGGCCACACCTGCCCCTTTACCCCTAAATACTTCAGTGTATTTCCTAAGAACAAGGACACTTCTATTCATAGCCTTGATACAGTTTTTAAATCCAGGAAATACTGGTACAACTCTACTCTTTATGTACCGTGTGCACACTCACATTGTCTCAATAATGTCCCTTAGAGTAATTCTCCCTTGATCCAGAATCTAATTCTATGTCTTTCATGACATTGACATGTTTGAGAAGTACACACCAGTGGTGATTAGATTGTGCATTTTTGGCAGGGATGCTATTACGACTTTTCCTTCTCAGTGTGTCACATCAGGAGGCTTCAGTGACTTTTTAGAATAACAAAGTATTATGTGTAAAGTACTGGCCTGGGGATGGAAAATTAAAATACTAATTTTTTTGAACTATTAATTCAACCATCTTTGAGCACCTGTTATGTGTAAGATTTGGCAGTAGGTATGCAGAGAAATAAAACCTGGTTCCCAAGAAGCTTGTGGTCTTTGGGGAGAAAGCTCTGCAGATGCACAACTAACTTACTACTTAGCAAAATCTTAGAGGCGCAGAACAGCATGAAGCATGGAGATTGGAGAGGGTGATTCTGGTTAGGGAAGGCCCCATGGAAGAGATGACAGAGTTGGGTTTTGAAGGTTGCTTGGAATTTCAGCAGATGTAGATTTCTTAAACAAAGACACAATAGCACATCACGTTTAGAGAATGGGACATCATTTTAAGTTGTGTCTTGGGTGGGGAAGAGGGTACATAGCAGGAGATAAAACTGGAAGAGTTGATTTGGGCCAGGCTGGGGGGGGGGCTGGAATATCCTCTTGCCACTTTAACCTGGGGGTGACTGTTGTTTATTAAAGCCGGTATGTGACTTAGTGCCATTAAGGAATGGTACAAACTAGCATAAGATCAGATTTAAGTACATCATGGCTTGTAACTTGCAGTTACTAGGGAGGTTTGTTTGAGGCCAAGATTATGAACTCAACCCATATATTAGACAAATTAACTTTGCCTGGTTTCATGGTCACATGCCAAACCTTAACCTTGATTCAGTTGTTCTCACCTGAGTAAAGAAAGGTAAGCCGTGTGTTTCCCTATTAGAAAAGCAATTCTTTAACGTGTTCTTAATATGACTTTTAAATTAATTCATTCAAATGAATTTTTAATTTGTGTGCAACACACAGAGGGCAACAGTTACTAAAACTGACTAGGAATGAGGCTCTTTGTTCTAATTTGTTCTTCTGCTTTCTTTTAGCTTGGCATTCATTAAACGCGCTCCAGTAATCGATGCGGACAAACCAGTGTCTTCTCAGCTCCGAGTCCTCACGCTCAGTGAAGACTCACCATATGAAACCTTGCATTCTTTCATTAGCAATGCGGTGGCTCCTTTTTTTAAGTCCTATATCAGAGAGTCTGGCAAGGCAGACAGGTAAAAACCATTTTTCCTTTGTTGGTTTGAATGTCCTATTTCACTTAGTGTTCACAAGACACCATGAAAGATGATGTGAAATTTGGGAATTCGGAGGGCAAAGCTAGTAAACCATATAAATCTGTTGCATCAATAAGATGTATATTATTATTGTCTGACAGATGTAAAATAATAGGATCTTTTGGAGACCAACGGCACACTAAAGTTTGAAGTGTTTGTTAACCTTTTTAGGGATGGTGATAAAATGGCTCCTTCAGTTGAAAAAAAGATTGCAGAACTTGAAATGGGGCTCCTTCACTTGCAGCAGAATATTGAAATTCCAGAGATCAGCCTGCCAATTCATCCCATTATTACAAATGTTGCAAAACAGTGTTATGAACGTGGAGAAAAGCCAAAAGTTACAGACTTTGGAGATAAAGTTGAAGACCCAACTTTTCTCAATCAGTTACAATCAGGAGTTAACCGCTGGATCCGAGAAATTCAAAAAGTAAGAGCATGGTATTGAATATGTTGTATAAAGTACTTTGCTCTTCAATGTCTCTGAGAAACTGGTCTGAGTTTTTGTCAATGAGGTGATGTGTCCGATGATGTTAGCAGTGCTCTCCGTGGGTCCTGGGACAGCGTGCGGTTGTTTAAATATTAACCCTGAGAGAGTGTTGATCCCAGCTGCCTTATACCTTTGCTTTCATTTATTAAACCAATTATAGTTGACAGGGAAGGAAATCTACTTGAAATATAAAAATTACGTTGTAATGCATGTGTTTAGTTAATGATACTTTTCTATCTTTATTTAAATAGTGAATACTCTTGAATATTATCTGTCCTTAAAGGTGACCAAACTTGATCGAGACCCTGCCTCAGGAACAGCCTTGCAGGAAATTAGTTTTTGGTTAAACTTGGAACGTGCACTATACCGTATACAGGAGAAGCGAGAGAGCCCGGAAGTTCTCCTCACTCTGGATATCTTGAAGCACGGCAAGCGTTTCCATGCCACTGTCAGTTTTGACACTGACACAGGTAAGCACTGGAGCTGATAATGCGATCAGTAAGTTATGGGTCTGACTTTTGTGAGATCTTATGATTTCAGTGGAAGTCAGTAGATGGACCATCACATGATTTTCCCACACACATTGCTTCTCCTTCTGGAGTTTTGAGAACATAAGCCAGTTTCTAGGCCTGAGTAGAGAGTCCTGGGAGTTTCCCTCCTGTTTCTCAGTTATTTGGTTCCTTGAGTAGACAGTACTTTTTTAGTATAAAGTCAAGTGTGCTTTTGACAATCCAAGCAGGAAGACAGTTGACATTAAGCAGAAGTTATTTGCCCACAGGACTGTGGAAGGAGAGCTGGACAGTGCTTTCTCTTCCTCTTTTACCTGTCCCCTTTTCCCCATTCTCTGCCTTTCTCCCTGTTCTGAAAGTGGTCAAGATAAATTTAGTTTTCTGTATGCACAGCAGTGTGAGTGATGTATTAGCACATGCTGGGCACTCCAGGGTTTGGATGACCAGGCATGGTTGGGCACTTCTCTACAGCTCTGCCCCCAGAGAATATTAGAGCAAGGAATCGGGCTGTAGTACTGGTCATGCTCTTTTCCTACCCCTCCAAAAAAGGCATGCTACCCACATTTTAAATGTTAACGGAAGTTCCAGGTAGAAATCTTCTAGTTACGTGGATCACATTGCACATGTTACCTGGGCATTCACTAATGCCGAAAGGCATGCCTTGAAATTTTCTTTTTAAATACCTCTGAGACTTTTATTTCTTTCCTAATACTTTTTGTTTTTTCTTTCTTCTTTTTTTTTTTTTAATCTTCTGCTAGAGGAGTCAGAAAGTAGACTAGACCCAGGTGCTTCTGGGATTCTGTGTCCATAACACACTCAGCTCATACGAGCCACGGGTGTACCATTTATATTTTAGTGTTCCTAAAGGTGATAACATTGTAGTTTTTCTAAACTTAATGTTACTCGTAGAACATTTAGATGGTATAGAAAGCAATGAAATTCATGGGTCCGTCACCCACAGTCTTTAGAGTATGCGTGAGTTGACTGATATTCTTAAAAAAGCAATGAGACTGTCATTAATTAACAGGGATCATCCTGTTAATAACATGTTCCTTTTTTTCAAATATCATAAATAGTTTCTGTGTCACTGACTCTTCTGCGACAACAGAATGTCCCGTTGTGAAGCTGTACTGTGGGTTACTTACCAGGTGTTAGGCTGTAAGCAGTATCCTCTTAGTTGTATTCCTTTTTCCTAATGAAGGTATGGTTGACTTATAACATTATACCTGTATTACTTTATATGAAAACCATTAACCGTTTCTCTGTTAATCTAGGTCTAAAACAGGCTTTGGAAACTGTGAATGACTACAATCCTCTGATGAAAGATTTTCCTCTGAATGATTTGCTGTCTGCCACTGAGCTGGACAAAATAAGGCAGGCACTTGTTGCAATTTTCACCCATTTGAGAAAGATCCGAAACACAAAATATCCCATTCAGAGGGCACTGCGTTTGGTGGAGGCAATTTCAAGAGACTTGAGTTCTCAGTTACTCAAAGTATTGGGCACCAGAAAATTGATGCATGTTGCTTATGAAGAATTTGAAAAAGTAAGTTTTAATATATCAGAAAACCAACCTCAGGGCACGGAGATGAAAACATGCTGTAATAATAAGCTTCCTTTCATAAATTATATCCTAGGTTATGGTCGCATGCTTTGAAGTCTTTCAGACTTGGGATGATGAATATGAGAAGCTTCAGGTGTTATTGAGAGACATTGTCAAAAGAAAAAGGGAAGAAAATCTGAAAATGGTGTGGCGAATCAATCCTGCTCACAGGAAACTCCAGGCCCGCCTTGACCAAATGAGAAAATTTCGACGCCAGCACGAACAGCTGAGAGCGGTCATTGTCAGGGTCCTGAGGCCACAGGTATGCATCACATTTTTAAAATAACGTACATGGGTTGTTTTTATACCCTGCTCTCTTTTTCTTAGAATGCACATGAACTACTTACTTCTGTTCTGCACTGAATGACTCTTGAGTTCCATTTGCATCCTTTCACTGTCCTCTCTATGATATAGATTCTGTATTTTCTTTTTTTTTTTTTTAATATTTATTTATTTGACAGAGACACAGTGAGAGAGGAAACACAAGCAGGGGGAGTGGGAGAGGGAGAGGGAGAAGCAGGTTTCCCATGGAGCAGGGAGCGCGATGCGGGGCTTGATCCCAGGACTCTGGGATCATGACCTGAGCCAAAGGCAGACGCTTAATGACTGAGCCACCCAGGCGCCCCCTGATTCTGTATTTTCAATCCAAATCTCCATCCATTCATCCCTCCCCCAAAAATGCATGGACCCTAGAGCCAGACTTCCTGGGATTGATTGATTGATTGATTGATTGATTTTAAAATATTTTATTTATTTATTTGACAGAGAGAGAAACAGTGAGAGAGGGAACGCAAGCAGGGGGAGCAGGAGAGGGAGAAACAGGCTTCCCGCTGAGCAGGGAGCCCGATATGGGGCTCGATCCCAGGGTCCTGGAATCATGACCTGTGCTGAAGGCAGACACTTAACGACTGAGCCACCAGGTGCCCCTCCTGGGTTTTATTTATTTATTTATCTATTTAATTTTTTTTTAAAGATTTTATTTATTTGAAAGAGAGTACAAGCAGGGGGGAGCAGCAGAGGGAGAGGGAGAAGCAGACTTACCACCGAGCAGGGAGTCTGATGTGGGGCTCGATCCCAGGACCCTGGGATCATGACCTGAGCCGAAGGCAGCTGCTTAACCAACTGAGCCACCCAGGCGCCCCCAGACTTCCTGGGTTTTAAATCCTAATTTCATTGTTTAACGAGCTGTGTGACTTGGACATGTTTTTAACCTTTTCCCCAGATTCCTCATTCATAATTGCATATGTCTGAGATTTATTAAAAGAATTAAATGACTCCTTTTCTTTGTACATGCTTTTTTTCTTCTTAATTTACCTTTTTTCTTCACCAGTGATTTTCTTCCTTTAAAAAATCCAGTCCAGGGGCGCCTGGGTGGCTCAGTAGGTTAAGTGTCTGCCTTTGGCACAGGTTGTGATCCCAGGGTCCTGGGATCGAGTCCCACATCGGGCTCCCTACTCAGCGGAGAGCCTGCTTCTTCCTCTCCCTCTGCTGCTCCCCCTGCTTGTGCTCTCTCTCTCACTCTCTGTCTCTCTCTGTGTCAAATAAATAAAATCTTTAAAAAAAAAAAGAAATCCAGTCCAGGGGCACCTGGGTTGCTCAGTTGGTTAAATGTCTGCCTTCGGCTCAGGTCATGATCCCAGGGTCCTGGGATCGAGCCCCGCATCGGGCTTCCTGCTCCGCGGGAAGTCTGCTTCTCCCTCTCCCCCTCCCCCTGCTGTGTTCCCTCTCTCGCTGTGTCTCTCTCTGTCAAATAAATAAATAAAATCTTAAAAAAAAAAAAAAAATCCAGTCCAGAAATAATAAGTGGACTGATATACAGTTGACCCTTGAACAACATGGGGGTTAGGGGTGCCGGCTCCCTGTGTAGTCAGAAATCTGTATGTAACTTTTGACTCTCTAAAAACTTAACTACTAGGGCACCTGGCTCAGTCAGTGGAGCATGCGACTCTTGATCTCGGGGTTGTGAGTCCAAGCCCCACCTTAGGTATAGAGATTACTTAAAAATAAAATCTTAAAAAAAAACAAAAACAAAAAAAAACCTCCCTCTGCCCCTCGCCCTGCTGTCATGCTCTCTCACTCTCTCTCTCAAATAAATAAAATCTTTAAAAAAAACCCAAAACAATAGCCTACTATTCAGCAGAAGCCTTACTGATAACATAAAGAGTTGATTAACATATTTTGTATGTTATATATGTTAGACACTGTATTCTTACAGTGCAGTAAGCTAGAGGAAAAAAATGTTACCAAGAAGGTCATAATGAAAAGAAAATACATTTACTATACGGGATCAAAAAAAACCTGTGTATAAGTGAATGCGTAGTTCAAACCTGTATTATTCAAGGGTCAACTGTATATGAATGGGGGATCTATAAATGAATGGATCTCTGACAAAGCCAATATATAGCAAGTGTTAAATATAGACTCTAGGTGGGGACATACGGGTGTTCAGGCTGTAATTCTTTCTGCACTCCTATAGTTTAAAAATTTTTGTAGTAAAATGTTGGGGGGTGTCCAGTCTAGAAATCATGCCATGCAGGAAGCTTCATTCACTGCATGGGAGTGCCCACTATTTGTAGTAAATTGATAATAATGAATTCTCAGCATCTTTTTGTGCCGTGCGCACGGATCGATGTGTGCAGGCATGCGTGTGTGTGTGCTGGCTTTAAATGTTAGCCCTTTATCTGTGGGAGATCTGGTTCTAGTGCTGATTCCTTCCGGCCTCGGGTTTCTTAACCCTTTTTTCCCACGTACCTCTTCTCCTTTACCGTATTTTTAAAAGATTATTGTATAGTTTATTTGTAAATCACGCAGTACATATCCTTTATATCAGTAAACTTTATGATAAACTTACATGTGCATGCGTACATTCTCAATGTTTTTACTGGAGTGTTTATTCCCATTGAATATAACTATTGAGATGGTTGGATTCAGACTGTCATTCACAGTTTGTTTCCTGCTTGTCTCACTTGTTGCTCCTCTAGTTCTCTGCTGCCTCCTCTCGTCTTACCTTCGTCGTGTCACTTTAATTCCTCAGTAGACTTGTAGCTGTATTTCTCTGAATTTTCTTCCCTAGCGATACTCTAGGGATTACAGTATGCATCTTTAATTTATCATGGTGTACTCGATACTAACATCCAGTGAACTGTAGGGCCCTCCTGCCACCGTAGCTCTGTTACCTCTTTGTCACGTGTATGACATCGTTACATGCTACAAACCCAACAGTATAGCGTTGTGAGTTTTGTTTTAAACAGTCACATTCGTTTTAGAAAAATTAGGAGAAGAAAGAAAAATAGTATATATAATCTTTTACGTTTGTCCACATATTAACATTGCCCGGTTCTCTTCATCCCTTCCTGTGGATCTGACCTACTGTCTGGTGTCTCTTCCCTGTAGTTTAAAGGAATTTCTATAGTATTTCTTGTTCCATAGACCTGCCAGCAACACATGCCCCCATTTTGTGTTTATCAGGAAAAATATTTCACTTTCATATTGGAATGATCGTTTCACTGGATATATTCATATTGGAATGATAGTTTCACTGGATATAAAATTCTCAGTTGACAGTAAGTTGCAAATCTGCGCAGACTTTTCATTCCTGTAGGGCTCCCCGGGGTCTCCTGTGTGTGTGTGTGTGTATAATTTATTACCTCAGCCCTTCTCGGGCTCTCCCATTTTCAGAATCTCCCCTTTAAACTTATTGCTGTTCTGCTCCCACCAGCAAAGCCGCAGGTTTTCACTGCCTGAGCTGGGGGATGGGAGCACCTCCAGGCAAGAAGGCCAACAACTAACTGTTTACTTAACTGATTTGGTAGCACCTTTTTTTTTTTTTTTTAAGAGAGGAAGAGGAGGCTAGGTGGGGGGACAGAGGAAGAGGGAGAGAGAGGATCTTAAGCAGGCTCCATGGCCAGCATGGAGGCCAACACAGGGCTTGATCTCACAACCCTGAGATCATGACCTGAGCTGAAATCAAGACACTTAACTGACTGAGCCACCCAGGCGTCCCTGTTTTGTTTTTTTTTATTTTTTATTTATTTTTATTTTATTTTATTTACTTGAGGAGAGAGAATGAGCAGGGGGGAGGGGTAGAGGGAGAGGGAGAAGCAGGCTCCCCGCCGAGCAGGGAGCCTGACGCGGGACTAGATCCCAGGACCCTGGGATCATGACCTGAGCCGAAGGCAGCCACTCAACCAACTGAGCCATCCAGGCACCCTGTTTTGTTTTTTTTTAGAGAGATGGTTTGGTAGCACTTTGTCATGAGAAAAGATATCTGAGGTTGTTGGCTGCCTTTGGTTGTTTTCCATTGTCCTGAAAAAGCTATTTTTAATAATTTTGTTCAATTTTTGCCTTCATACTACCAGCATCAGGAGTACTCAGAATGTTTTTAAGTGCATAAAAGAAACAATTTTTACAAAGAAACATTTATCTAAATTGTGATCTAGTAATCTATGTGCTTCTCCATGAACACATAAAATAGCAAAATCTAGTGATGGGCCATATTAATACCATAATTTTGAAGTAATAATGAGCATAAGCAAGATCTTAAGATATGTTCAAATGGGGGGCACCTGGGTGGCTAGGTTGCCTAAGCGTCTGGCTCTTGATATCAGTTCAGGTCATGATCTCAAGATCCTGGGATTGAGCCCTACCTCGGGCTCCCCACGCAGTGGGAGTCTGCTTATCTCTCTCTCTCTCTCTCCCTCCCCCAACTTATGCTAACTTTCTCTCTCAAATCTTTTTTTAAAAAAAAGGTATGTACAAATGTGATGAGGAAGTATTTTTTTGGTGACAAAGCTGTGGAACCTCAAACAACTATTGGTGACTGTTGCGTGCATTTATAGTTGTAGGAAATGCTAAATTTTAGTTAGGAGTTAGTGAAAATAATGATGATGATCTCCCCCAAACAAGTTCCCAGACCATCTGAATTTCATCCAAAACATCTGTGGACCCAGATGAAGCCCTCTCCCCCCCCCCCCCCAGCTTTATAATTCTGCGGGAGTATGGGCAGGAGATGTGTGTGGAAGTCTGACAGTTCCTGAGGTAAAGCTCATGCTCTGCTCTGCTCTCTGGGAGCTTCAGGGAACTGAACAGGGGAATTCTTCTAGCCTTTCTCTGTCCCTCTTCTGTGGTATTTACCCATGGATTATAATCAAAGTTTTATAAGTCAAAAAGGAAGGCTATTTACATTGGATGCTGAGTTTATATGTAGCGCTCCTGTGAATTACTGAGCTTTCCAATGCAGTTTTAATTGTAGACAAAACTTTGAAGAGGCAAGTACCCAAAACCCAGGTTTTAACATGTTATTTTAGCTTAAGAACTAAAACTACATTGTCAGAAGATCTTTACATGCAGAGTTAGAATATACTGTCGTATTTCTCACGGCTTTGTTGCGTTGTGGTTATAAAATGTTTGGCTAAGAGTTAAAAGCCTACAGCTCGGACTGGCTGTGTTGTGCGGTGAGTGCTCCTGGTGTCCGACGGAACAACAGTCTTGTGCGATCAACGTTTTGGTCACTAATCCTCCTCTTTCAGGTCACAGCAGTCGCCCAGCAGAATCAAGGAGAGGTCCCCGAGCCTCAGGACATGAAAGTAGCGGAGGTCCTCTTCGATGCCGCGGATGCGAATGCCATCGAGGAGGTCAACCTTGCGTACGAGAACGTCAAGGAAGTGGATGGGCTGGATGTCTCCAAGGAAGGCACAGAAGCCTGGGAGGCCGCCATGAAGAGATATGATGAGCGAATCGACAGGGTGGAGACCCGGATCACCGCTCGCCTTAGGGATCAGCTTGGCACGGCCAAGAACGCTAACGAGATGTTCAGGATTTTCTCCAGGTTCAACGCGCTGTTCGTCAGGCCTCACATCCGTGGGGCCATCCGCGAGTACCAGACCCAGCTAATCCAGCGCGTGAAGGATGACATCGAGTCTCTGCACGACAAGTTCAAGGTCCAGTACCCACAGAGCCAGGCGTGTAAGATGAGCCACGTGCGCGACCTGCCCCCGGTGTCAGGCTCCATCATCTGGGCGAAGCAGATCGACCGCCAGCTGAGCGCGTACATGAAACGTGTGGAGGACGTGCTGGGCAAGGGCTGGGAGAACCACGTAGAGGGCCAGAAGCTGAAGCAGGACGGGGACAGCTTCCGCATGAAGCTTAACACTCAGGAGATCTTCGACGACTGGGCCCGGAAGGTGCAGCAGCGCAACCTCGGCGTCTCGGGGCGCATCTTCACCATCGAGAGCACTCGCGTCCGGGGCCGAACCGGAAACGTCCTGAAGCTGAAAGTTAACTTCCTTCCAGAGATCATCACACTTTCCAAAGAAGTTCGAAACCTCAAGTGGCTTGGTTTCCGAGTCCCACTGGCGATCGTGAACAAGGCTCACCAAGCAAACCAGCTGTACCCGTTTGCCATCTCGCTGATCGAGAGCGTGCGCACCTACGAACGGACCTGTGAGAAGGTGGAGGAGCGGAACACCATTTCCCTCTTGGTGGCCGGCTTGAAAAAGGAAGTGCAGGCTCTGATCGCAGAGGGCATTGCACTGGTATGGGAATCCTACAAACTGGACCCGTATGTGCAGCGCTTGGCAGAGACCGTCTTCAACTTCCAAGAAAAGGTGTGTTGTAATTTACTACCCCCACCCCCATCCCCTCAGGGTTGCGGGAATGAACTAAACGCAGCAATAGCTCACTCAGTTAACACAGTAGTTCTCCCATAGGAGTTCCTGACGGGTAGAGCATTGGGCCGTGTGAGCTGAAGGGGAGAAGCCCTTTTACTTACTGGGCTGTTGGATGGTGGTGGGGCTCCGGGAAGACCGTTAAGTAACAGCCTGAGTTTAATGGAGAGGTGAAGGACATAGGAGTCTGACCGAGTGAAATGAGAGCTTTATTACTGATAGAGCTGCACAGACAACAGGGCTCTAGATCTGCAGCCGTGGCCCTTGCTGTAGGCCCTCCCCCAGACCCTGGCGCAGCTGGACAGTGGTAAGCCTCCTGGCCCCGAGCCTGCTGCTGGGAGCAGGTCCGAGTGAGGGTGTGCGTCTGGTGCTCAGGGACAGAGAAGGCACTGAGCGGGGTACATCCATTTCCTGCTCCCGGACTTCTCAATCAGAGGTTTCCCTTCCCTCTGTGAGAACACAGGAGTGGGGCTAAGTGTTCACTGGCTACTCATGGAAGGACTCCTTTACCTTAAACATATGTTAATCGAGAAAAATATACATAAAAATAAAGGATACCATGAGTGGTGTTTTAAATATTAAATACGCTTTCCTTTAGGTGGATGACCTGCTAATCATTGAAGAAAAAATAGACCTGGAGGTCCGTTCCCTGGAGACTTGCATGTATGACCACAAGACCTTCTCCGAGATCTTGAACAGAGTCCAGAAGGCCGTGGATGACTTGAATCTGCACTCCTACTCCAACTTGCCCATCTGGGTCAACAAGCTTGACATGGAGGTGAGGGATGGGTGGTTACGGTGCTTTTCAGTTTTCTACTGTTGACCCTATTTTATAAGCTTATTAGTTTGTCACTAGAAAGCATTTTCCCACAGAAGTTATCAGCAATAGTCCAGTCTCCTCTCGAGAAATCCCACTGAGCTAACGGTGGGGCTGAGCTGTGTGGTACTAGCAACGCTCCTGTCCGTTCCGAGTTGCAGGTGGTGCGGTGGGGGGATTCTCTTTATTTTCGGAATATCCAACAACCTCCTGCCTGCCCTCGCTGCTCACCCAGTAACGTAGGAGGTTCTCCCTGGCATCCTTCTCTGACACGCTGCCCCCTCTCCACCACCCAGTTGAAAAAGAAGTGCTCAGGGGCACCTGCCTGGCTCAGTCAGTAGAGCACGGGACTCTTGACCTCCGGGTTGTGAGTTCATGCCCCATGTTGGGCCAAGAGCTTCCTTAAAAATAATAATAATAATAATTAAAAAAAAGAAATGCCTAGCAACCAAATACGTCTTGCTCCTGGTGTAGAGGATCGGGGCTCACCCCTGTAGAGGTGTGCAGGGAGGGGAAGTATGTGTGTGCACCTGTGCTTGTGTTTAAAACAAACATACCACCCACGTGGCTTTCTCGGTGGTGGATGTCGGCATCTGTGGAGAGCCCCAGGAAGTAGGATATTTCATGGCAGAGTGGCTCAGTGGGGAGCTCTGAAGCACCTTAGTTACCCATTTAGGGAGAAAGGAAGAGAAAGCCTGTGACCCGCAAAGGTGCAGTGTATCCACACATGGGACGCTACCAGGGCAAGTTCACAAACCCCACTCTTCCGAATCTACTGGAAGTCTCGGGGTTTGCCACAGCTGCCTTTACAGCATTCCCAGGATGGACAGACTGCATGAAGACATACAGGTGTCCTATTCATGGGACATTCACTTGTCTCATTCCGTATCAGAGAGAAGACTTTCTTCTTGTTAAAATGGGCACCTGTGTGTGCTGACAGGTGTTAACTAGTCTTACCTGGTGATTGTTCTGTAGTACCAACAAATACAGAATCACTGTGTCGTATACCTCAGGCTAATATGTTGTATGTCACTTATATCTCAGTTTTACCAAAAAGATGATGGTTTATTCCCCAAGTTGTAGATTGTTAGTTTTATCTCTGAGGCTGCCAGGAAAATGTTTTTGTTTTGTAAATTTTCTAGTATGTTGGCCAAACAGCGAGACCGTGACTGTATCTGGGTCCGTCTCCTGTCCCTTACAAGTCGGAGGGTTGGTGATTAGGTTAGCCCCCAGATGGAGGTCAGGTTCTCTGAGGCCGGGAGAGGGACGGAGTGAGGTAGGGAACCAGGGTAAGATGAAGGGTGTGGTAGCAACTGTCATCCTTGACCTGAAGCATTGACTTCCTATCTGACGCGCTTGTTAAGCTAACTTTTGGAAGGAGCACTGTTCTTTGATCCTACTTCTCTGTAGATTGAAAGAATATTGGGCGTTCGCCTACAAGCTGGCCTGAGAGCTTGGACCCAGGTGCTTCTTGGACAAGCAGAAGATAAAGCAGAAGTTGACATGGATACAGACGCACCTCAAGTTAGTCACAAGCCTGGTGGAGAGCCAAAGATTAAAGTGAGTATTTCCTGTGGCATCCAGTTTGCTAGTAAATCAAACAAAGGATTCTTCCCCTTGAAAAGTACCAGTGAGAAAGCCGCTTAACAGTGAAGAAACCTGACAGACAGCACCTCACCCAGGTGACCAAAGTCAGCATCCACCAATGCTGTCTTGTGCGCATTGTTTTACCCTGGCAATGTGTGCGATGTGGTGACAGGGCCGCTTTCCCCCTGGTCTTTGTCCCCACATCTCCCAGACTCATTCTGACCATGAGAAAAGATCAGACATTCCCCACGGAACACCCGACCGGTACTCTTCCAGCGTGTCAAAGTCATGAAAGACAAGGAAAAACTGAGAAAATGTCCAGGTTGGAAGGGATTAGGAGATGTGACGACTGTGTGTGCTGTGGGGGCCTGGGAAATCCGACTGAAGTCAGTATTTTAGTTAGTAGTGTTGCATCAATGTTGATTTCTTCATTTTGGTAATTGCACCATGTTAGATGGTAACATTAGAGGGAGCTGGTGAAGGGTATGTGAAAACTCTTCATACTTCCTTTGCAACTCTCCTGTAAGTCTAAAATAATTTCAAAAACAGGACTTTTTTTAAAAGTGGGAAATTTTAGAAAAAATCTACACTGGAAAAAAATACTCTGCCTTCTAAGCATACGTGCAAGAAATCATTTCAAGAACTGAATGTAATCTGTACAAGGAAAAGTTTGACACTAAAATGTCACTGTCTTCACAAAATCTCAGAGTCTCATGGAAGAACGACTAGCACAGTGGTCACCACACTGGACAGCAGTCTTTCTAAGCCACCAATTTCCCATTTGAGTGAAGGAGTGGCCAGCTGGAGCCCAGCAAGCCTTCTAGAAAATTGTGTTAGTTCAGGCTGTGCAAATAGGTCGTGTCTGCTGGTGTGGGCGTTGGTCACAAAGGTGTCTGCCACATAGTAGTTCAGTAAGCCATGCATTTGCGTTACATAGTTCGTGTTAAATTTACCAACAAAAATGTCTTACAAAACAGAAGCCTAAAAGAACGAAAAGTAAAAACTTTTATGTGGGAGAAACAATTGGCTGTTTTTTGTCTCCCCAAGTGTTACCTTCTCATTTTTTTTCTTTCAATGCTTGAAAAATGTTTTCACTTTTGAATATTACATATATTTATCCCTAGAGCATACTTTTTAAAATACAGAGATGCAGAAAAGCAAATGAGTATGTCTAAGCTAAAGCAGTTATCTGGTGGAGATGGAGTCAGAATTCTTGCTTAGCTTCAAGCAGAACCTCGCCTTGACTTGTAAACCTGCCTCCGTGTGGCATGTCTGATGGCTAACGCCAGCCTCGGTCCCTGCATCAGTGGCACAGGGTTCTCGGGTCCCGAGGTCATTGTGTCCAGAGATCACCATGCACGTTAAATCAGATGGTGCTCTGTTGAGCACCTGTTGTGTGTTCACCGAGGCACGGGGGACCCAGCAGGAACCTAAGCAGTGCCTGCCCTCTGACTTCTTACAATCCTTCAGAGAGGGCAGGCCGAACGCATGAAATAAAGAAGAGCACGTTCTCTAATAAAGTAACAGACTCATGGTTCAGACTCAAGTAGGTTAATGAAATTTAGAGGAAGAAAGTGTTATGCATCAAAACCATTTTTTTTTTTACTTTGGAAAAAGCTTTCATATAAAGAACATTTCTCTGAAATGATTTTAATGCTTCATACTACCAGAAAAAAAAAAAAAGGTATAATTTGTATACTTTTTACCCACTTCCAAGTTTCAGCATTCGTAGCACCTGATTTTATTCGAGATGATTACTGAGCAGTACACGTCACACGTATGTTCGGTACCATTTCATTGTAAATGGCTCCTGTAGGCATTCACCAACTTATTAGTACGTTAGGATCACACTTAGGTGTGAGGTTTTTAACCAAGAAATGATCACGCTTCTCATGAATACTGATTCTGACATCATAAATGCATAAAAAGCCATTTTATTGAAACTGATTGCTGAGTAAGAAATGAAATCTTTCTTTTACAGAATATTGTTCATGAGCTAAGAATAACCAATCAGGTCATCTATTTGAATCCGCCCATCGAAGAGTGCAGGTACAAGCTCTATCAGGAAATGTTTGCCTGGAAGATGGTTGTGCTGTCTCTTCCTAGGATCCAGAGTCAGAGGTACCAGGTGAGCCTTCCAGGCATTTGCACCGTGGGCCCTCGGACCAGGCCTCCTGGGGCTCTGTGGCACCACCTCTCCATCACGCTTCTTTATTTTTTTTTTTTTTTTTAAGATTTTTTTATTTATTTATCTGAGAGAGAGAATGGGAGACAGAGAGCATGAGAGGGGGAGGATCAGAGGGCGAAGCAGACTCCCCACTGAGCAGGGAGTCTGATGCGGGACTCGATCCCAGGACTCCAGGATCATGACCTGAGCCGAAGGCAGTCGCTCAACCAACTGAGCCACCCAGGCGCCCCTCCATCATGCTTCTTTAAATGCTGCTCTTGTATGTCTTCTCAGACTGCAGACTTGCAGCTCAGCATTCTTTTTTTAATTTTATTTATTTGTCAGAAAGAGAGGGAGAGATCACAAGCAGGGGGAAGTGGCAGGCAGAGGGAGAGGCAGACTCCTCGCTGAGCAGGGAGCCCGATGCGGGACTCGATCCCAGGACCCTGGGATCATGACCTGAGCTGAAGGCAGGCGCTTAACCGACTGAGCCACCCAGGAGCCCCATGGCCCAGCATTCTAAGGGAAAGCTAGAAGAAGCCTAGTGTGACCTGACGGTTTTCCTATGGCTATCTTTCCAAATAGTTGCCTCTGCAGTTCTGATCTCAATAGTCTCTTAGAAATTCCCTCCATGAACTTCGCTGGGAATTTTAATTCCTGTTCCTCCCTGCCCCCACTTTATTATATTAGTTTACAAACATACATGAAACTGGAGGGAATCCCATGAGCTCACACCAGCCTGCCTTGTTTATTATCATGTAGCCAATTTAAATTTCTATTTCTCAGAACCGAGCTGTGAATACTGGTTCCTTCCACTCTGGGCAGAGTCTATGCAGACTACAGGGTATTTCTTGTCACGTTCTGTTTTTAACCAGCCACGTTTCTGTTTGCATTGCTGTCCTGTTTGTCTCCATATCTGACGGAACTGAAATCAGCCCCTCTTATGCTGGGTCCCATGCCCTTGCTCTGAGGCTCCTGTCAGCGAATAAACCTGACCCCTGTCACCCTCTAGCCATCTTACTTCTTGGCTCCCTTTGGTAAAAACGTGGAGGATGTCTGCACACCTGCTCCAGGGCCCCTCAGGCGTCGGGGTCACCGGCCTTTCCCTGTCGCTGTGGCAGGCTTCTCAGCCCTTGAGAAGTGGCAGTGGCAGGATGGGACGGGTGCACACCCCCTCCTGCTGGTTACACTTGTTCCACTTGGCTGTCCTGGTTTTCCTCCCACCTCACTGGCCAGTCTCCTCTGCTGGCTCCTCTTTGGCTCTCCTTCTTCCAGCCTCTACCTGTCTCCATGTGCTCTGCCCCAGAGCTCCGTCCCACCCAGTCCGTTCACTAAGTGCCGGCCGTACGTGACAACTCTGTGCTCGTATCTCAGCACAGCCTTTATCTTGACCTCCAGACCCATCTCTCCTGCTGGCTCCTGGGCATCTCCACCAGACTGATTTGCCCATCACACTGAATGCGCCTCCGACCCCCTCCCTCAGACTTGCTCCCATCCCCAATCTTTCCTTTCCCCACCTTCAACCTGCTCAGGACTAAGTTGAGCTGTCACCCTGGCCTCCCACTGTCTCTGTCTTCAAAATTAACCTTGATCTTTTTTGCCCACATCCACTGATACCACCGGTCCAAGGTACCATCATCCCTCACTGGATTCTTTTTTTTTTTTTTTTTTTTTTTTATTTATTTGAGAGAGAGAATGAGAGACAGAGAGCATGAGAGGGAGGAGGATCAGAGGGAGAAGCAGACTCCCTGCTGAGCAGGGAGCCCGATGCGGGACTCGATCCCGGGACTCCAGGATCATGACCTGAGCCGAAGGCAGTCGCTTAACCAACTGAGCCACCCAGGCGCCCCCTCACTGGATTCTTAAGTTCCTCCTGACAGGTCTTTGTGTCTGCTTTTGCCCCCTTAAAATCTTTTATTTTTTTTTAAAGATTTCATTTATTCATTTGAGAGAGAAAGAGCACAAACAGGGGGAGAGGCAGAGGGAGAGGGAGAAGCAGGCTCCCCACTGAGCCAGCCAGGAGCCTGATGCGGGGCTTGATCCCAGGACCTGGAGATCATGACCCGAGCTGAAGGCAAATACCCAACCATCTGAGCCACCCAGGCGCCCTTTAAAATCTATTTTCAACACAGCAGCAGAGTAAGATTTAGATTTCATGTGGGTCCTGACACTGCTCTTCCCGGAGCCCACTGATGGCTTCCCGTGCCACTCCCCATGAAAGCCTACGTCCCAAGGCAGAGTGCTGGGCCCCACATAATATGCTGTTCGTGGCCTCTCTGACTTGAGTGCCTGCATCCCACTCACTCTGCTCTGGCCATCCTGGCCTCTCGCTCTCCTCAGACATGGCAGGCAGGCTCTTGCCCCTGGGCCTTTGCACTTGCTGACCTCTCTGCTTGGAACCTGTGGTAGCAACATACTGACATGGCTCACTCCCTCCCTCTCCTGATCCTGCTCAGTGGGGCCTTCCCTGACCTCCCCCACCCCCTAGCCTTCCGCTTTCCTGTTTTGTCTCCATAGTACTTCTCATCCACTGACATTCTGTATAGTTTGCTTTTCCCTGTCTCTCCTCCCACAGGATGTGAGTCCATGTGAGCGGAGATTTTTGTCTGGCTGTTTCTTGTGCCTACAACAGTGCCTCGGACATAGCTGGCAGTCAGATCATTGAAACAATGACTGGTCACCACTTCTATCTTCCAGGCTGGTGTAATTATGTCGTCACGGTAGTCTTAGTGCTTTAGACGCCGCCTTCGGTGTTCCATTCCCATGGGAGAGGCTCAGGTCTCCAGGGGCTCTGCTCCAAGGGCTCGGGGGCTCTGTAACTGTTTTACATAGTGATGCTGCATTTTCTAGCTTGTGGGTGATCTGATGTTCCCTTTATTGGTTGAAGAGTGAAGTATGAGTAGGCCTCTGATTTTTTTGTGGCTGGGGTAAGTGGATGTTATTCCTTAAATGCCATTTTTATAGCGAGTTTTTCCTTCAGTTCGTATGAATTCAGTGAAAGGTGGCTCTGAGATGAACTTTTTTTTTTTTTTAAGATTTTATTTATTCATTTGAGAGAGCGAGTACAAGCAGGGGGAGAGGCAGAGGGAGAGGGAGAAGCAAACGCCCTGCTGAGCTGGGAGCCTGACATGGGGCTCGAGCCCAGGACCTGGAGATCATGCCCTGAGCCGAAGGCAGACGCTTAACCATCTGAGCCACCCAGGCACCCCAAGAGGTGAACGTTTTTATACACACTATTTGTGTTCCTTTCGGCTCTGCTTCCTTAGGTGGGTGTACATTACGAACTGACTGAGGAAGAGAAATTCTACCGGAATGCTTTAACTCGGATGCCTGATGGCCCTGTTGCCCTGGAAGAGTCCTACTCTGCGGTCATGGGCATCGTGACTGAGGTCGAGCAGTATGTCAAGGTGAGAAGCTCCCTGTCTCATTCAGATACACTATAGAGTCTATTTTAGACGTAGTGAGTATGTGGTCTGATGAACATAGGTGCTAGAATCTATGTAATACATATATAATATGATACGCTAGATAACAATTTTTTTTTTTTAAGATTTTATTTATTTATTTGACAAAGAGAGACACAAGCAGGGGGAGTGGGAGAGGGAGAAGCAGGCTTCCCTCAGAGCGGGCAGCCCGATGCGAGGCTCGATCCCAGGACCTTGGGATCATGACCTGAGCCAAAGGCAGACGCTTAACAACTGAGCCACCCAGGCACCCAACACTTGTTAATTTTAAAACGAACAGTGAACAGTAGAAAAAAATCTTATGGGATATTAACTCATTTCAGAGAGCAGTAAATTTTATTCTTTTTTAATATGAAAATTCTGAGAATTTGAAGTGAATTTTTCTAACAATGTTGAAAGAAAGTGAGTCTTTTTAATGAAATATGAACCTAATATGTATGAATGTTCTGCAGAGTGAAAGGTCCAGCTGTGCTACTTGACCGTGCTCTTCATTTGCAGGTCTGGCTTCAGTATCAGTGCCTATGGGACATGCAAGCTGAGAACATCTACAACAGACTGGGGGAAGATCTCAACAAATGGCAGGCTCTCCTGGTTCAAATAAGGAAGGCCAGAGGCACTTTTGACAACGCAGAAACCAAGAAAGAGTTTGGGCCGGTGGTTATAGATTACGGCAAGGTGAGCTCGCCTGTGTTGTGTTGTCAGAGGGGTGGGGTGGGGGTGGCGGGCTCTCCGGGCAGCATCCGTGTGGGATGAGGATGCAGCTGGAGCGCGAAGGAACTGATGACTGTTGTCGTGGGCACATTCACTTGCAGGTTCAGTCTAAGGTGAACTTGAAGTACGACTCTTGGCATAAGGAGGTTCTCAGCAAGTTTGGGCAGATGCTCGGCTCAAACATGACGGAATTCCATTCCCAGATCTCCAAGGTGAGGGGGCAGGATCCTGGCGGCCTAACGAGTCTGGTAGGTAGCGAGGTAAGCCTTGGCTCCGTGCTAACTTTCTGTGCTCTCTGAACAGTCCCGCCAGGAGTTGGAGCAGCACTCGGTGGACACGGCCAGCACCTCCGATGCGGTGACCTTCATCACCTATGTGCAGTCTTTGAAACGAAAGATAAAACAGTTTGAAAAACAAGTTGAGGTGAGCTCCGTGAATAGTTGAGATTCTCACCGTCAGCTCTCTAGGCACTTGGAGTTAGGTGCGTACAGCCCACACGCCGTCTCGCTCGTACCCACCTGCTGAGCTGGTTCCAGCACAGACCCGGCGTCCTGGGGGTCTGCCCTTTAAACAGCTCTGCAGGTGATTCCTAAGTGCATCGAGGTTTGAGAACAACTGTGTCTTGCCTTCTGAATCTTGTACGTTAGCTGTTGTTGGGTGAGTCACTCGTGCACTTGTTTTTGTGACTTGGAAGGGGCTGGAGCGCAGCAGCAGCACGCTCTCCATCCTCCCCAGGCCGCTCGGGCGCAGCCGGGTTTGGGGACGCGCCAGCTGCCGCCGGCTCAGGGCCTGCTGCCTCCCGGGCGCCACGTTCTCCAGGTGGAAGGCTTCTGGAGAAGAGCAAACGTACTGATGTTGTGTGTTCTAGAGCCGCGGAGGGTCTTCCTTTGACGTGGGAATCTGACGATAGTTTCTAATGTGAAAGAAAACGAGCCTGTATTTTTTACTCTCAAAGCTCTACCGCAATGGTCAGCGCCTGCTGGAAAAGCAGAGGTTCCAGTTCCCGCCCTCCTGGCTCTACATCGACAACATAGAGGGCGAGTGGGGGGCCTTCAACGACATCATGCGGCGGAAGGACTCTGCCATCCAGCAGCAGGTGGCAAACCTGCAGATGAAGATCGTGCAGGAGGACCGGGCGGTGGAGAGCCGCACCACGGACCTGCTGGCAGACTGGGAGAAAACCAAGCCCGTCACGGTGAGCCGCGCCCCCAGCCTCTCCGGAACCCACAGCGCCATTTGGTGTCCTTTCTCCCACACTGAAGGCTTTGGTCTGGCTTAGCGCTCCAATAATGAGGGCTTTCCTTTTTGTAATTAAAACAACACTTGCATGTCGTATATTTGAAAAGTAAAAGCCAACTTAGAGCTCTTTTTACCCAGAACCGCTCATGACGATCATTTAAGTCAGGTGGTTTTAAAAATTAAAGCTTTTCTGTTCTTAAGTTATCCTCTTACTTAGGCATACTCAAAAATTAGAATTTAATTTCTCACAGACCCAGGCCGAGCCTCACATTGCCACTGCCTCGCTCTGGGCTGTGGGAGGCAGGCCCCGCCGTCCCCGTCGTGGTAGATAGTGGTACTTACTTCTGTACCCAGCACCTGCCACCGTCGTCCTCTTGGTTCATTCAAGTACTTGTTGAGCACCGACTGTGTTCTGGGCAGTGAACAGGAGGGACACTCCAGTGGGAGAGGCAGGTGAAAAACGAGCGAGGAAAACCTGTATTTGAGTCAGATGGGGATCGGTGCCGTGGGGAAGGGCGAGGGCCAGGTGGACAAGGGGTGTCGGTGGGTGCTGCCTTGCACGGAGGGTGGCGTCTGAGTGGCAAGTCACACAGATGGCGGGAAAGGGGGTTCAGGCAGAGGCGACAGTGCGTGCAGGGCTCAAGCACATACGGAACTGCGTACCTGGTTTCCTGGGGCGGAATTCAGTCTGATTTGTTTAGACATATAAACTAAGTGTAGACAGGAAAGAAGAGGGGGAGATGGTTAGGATACTCGGAATGTTGATCTGGTTTTCCGGTTTGGGGTGTCAGTGTCCATAGCAGGCCTGGTGGCAGATCTAGCTTCCCACCTACTCTGTAGAGCTGGGTCCTACCTCAGCCCTATCTGTGCTGGTGGTCCTAAAGTTCCTACTTTGTGTTTAATTCTGGTTCGAGGGCCCCTATTTTAAGAAGATCTTTGCTTTCACAAATGCCAATACCGTAGCTTTTGCAGACTGCTAGCTGTAGCAGGGGAGTGAGTATTCCTCAATAGGCAAGATTCTGTTCACCAAAATTTGAATATTTTTTATTACCATTTTTTGCTAGTAACGTGTCAGTTTAAACTTTCGATGATATTTTATATAGTCATTCTCAGATTATTAAAGAGTCAGCAAATCGTAGTTTAATGCTCAACTAGAAGCCATTTCACTGAGGACTGCTTGATTTCTCATCCTTCTCTTGGTCACTGATGTAATAGCTGTGTGCCTCAGGAAGGGCATGGCTGGCAGCCCCCGAGAGCCATGTCCCCTCGGATCAGGAGTGGCCTGCTCCAGGCCCCCGTCTGTCCTGACTCTTCCCTTCCAGTCTCCCAAGGCACTTAGTGAGACAGTGGCTAAATGGAAAGATGTTCCACCTTTCTTGTTTCTTTTTTAAAATATTTATTTAAGTAATCTCTACACTCATCTTCGGGCTCGAATTCACCCTGAGATCAAGAGTTGCATGTTCTTCTGACTGAGCCAGCCAGGTGCCCCGGTGCTCCACTTTTCTTATTCATGTTTTGTTTATGTCAAATATAGAAGTAAAAGTTACATTCAGTAATGTACACGAATCATGAGTGTACATCTTGCTGAAGATGTACATATTTGGAGACATGTTTAAGGAATCACAAATTTCCAGACTTCCCGCAGGCTCTCCCCACCATTTCAGGGCCCAAGCATTCATCTGTCCTGAGACCTAGCTCTGCAATTCTGCACTTTGATTGCTTGCAGGGCAATCTTCGCCCGGAGGAGGCGCTTCAGGCTCTCACCATATATGAAGGAAAATTTGGCAGGCTGAAGGATGACCGAGAGAAGTGTGCAAAGGCCAAGGAGGCACTGGAATTGACAGACACAGGACTTCTCAGCGGCAGTGAAGAGCGCGTCCAGGTACGGACTGCAGGAGATAGGGGTGTGGCTTCTCATCCTGGCTCTGCCCTTGACCAGGGCCATCTCAGGGGCCTTGCTAGACCTGCAGTGGTTTCTGCATCTAGAGGCTCACTGCTCCACTGTCGTAATCACAGGTGGCCTTAGAAGAACTACAGGATCTTAAAGGCGTTTGGTCAGAACTTTCCAAGGTCTGGGAGCAGATTGATCAGATGAAGGAGCAGCCGTGGGTTTCCGTCCAGCCTCGAAAGGTATACCTAGTTAAAGCAAATGTTATGTATACCATCATATGTTGAGAGTTGTAGACTTCACTTAGAAGCTCTGCAATCTACCGTGAGCTCACAGAATGTCACAGGATGGTCATTTACAGTATTCATTTGGACTGATGTAAAATGTGCTTTAAAACCATTTTTAAAAAAAGATTTACTTATTTATTTGAGAGAGAAAGATGGAGCAGGGGGAAGGGCAGAGGGAAAGGGAGAAGGAGAGAAGCAGACTCCCTGGTCAGCACGGAGCCTGACTCGGGGCTCGATCTGACGACTCTGAGACACTGACCTGAGCCGAATCAAGAGTTGGACGCTTAACCGACTACTGCACCCCTTAAAAGCACTTTTTAAGATATTTCACCATTTAAAGGAGGTACTGGCAAACTAAATATCACCTTGTGTTTCTCTCAACAGCTTCGACAAAATTTAGATGGCCTCCTAAACCAGCTGAAAAACTTCCCTGCCCGATTACGGCAGTACGCATCCTATGAGTTTGTCCAGAGGCTTCTGAAAGGTTACCTGAAGGTAGTGAGTCGGTGCTGGGGTCCTGGGTGTCTGTTAGGAACACAGCTGCACAGGTAATTTTGCTTACTCTCTCCACAGATAAACATGCTGGTGATTGAACTGAAATCCGAGGCACTTAAAGATCGCCACTGGAAGCAGTTGATGAAAAGGCTTCATGTTAATTGGGTTGTTTCTGAGCTAACCCTTGGTCAAATCTGGGATGTTGACTTGCAGAAAAATGAAGCTATTGTCAAGGATGTGCTGCTTGTGGCACAAGGGGAGATGGCTTTGGAAGAATTTTTGAAGCAGGTGAGTAATAGACCAGTAGCCCTTTTTATGTCACATTTCCAGCTGTGATGTAGGTTTGAGCTGTGTGAGAACAGCTGCATCTGGTCCGTTTGTCCCCATGACACTTGCTCGCTTGTACAGCTGGTGAATGCCCACATATTGATAACATCCCTCCTTTTGGTTTTATTTCAGATAAGAGAGGTATGGAATACTTACGAGTTAGACTTGGTTAACTATCAGAACAAGTGTCGCTTGATCCGAGGCTGGGATGACCTCTTCAACAAGGTCAAAGAGCACATCAACAGCGTCTCGGCCATGAAGCTGTCTCCGTATTACAAGGTACCATTGTTGGGGAAGCCTTCCCTCTCTTATCGAGCGTTCTGCACTTTCTCTGTAATATCTTTTGACTGGCAGTTACCAGAAGCCTGTTTTTTAAAGTGTGAGTCAAATAAGTTGACATAATTTGTACTTTTTTAGTAAGCTTTGGCATATCTATGAGTGAAAACTTTAGCAGCTGGGCTCTGCTTTCCATCTATCCACTAGGTTTTCGAAGAAGATGCCCTGAGCTGGGAAGACAAGCTGAATCGGATCATGGCTCTCTTTGACGTGTGGATCGATGTGCAGAGGCGGTGGGTCTACCTGGAAGGCATCTTCACAGGCAGTGCGGATATCAAGCACCTGCTGCCAGTGGAAACCCAGCGGTTCCAGAGGTACGACCTCTAGCCAGGGGGCAGGAGAGCCGAGTCATAGATATGCTGGTAACCACTCTTCACATAAACGCTAACAATGGTTTCGATTTGATTTGTAGTATCAGCACGGAGTTTTTGGCTCTGATGAAAAAAGTATCCAAGTCTCCCCTGGTTATGGATGTTCTGAACATCCAAGGGGTACAGAGGTCTCTGGAGAGATTGGCAGACCTGCTAGGAAAGATCCAGAAAGCATTGGGAGAATACCTAGAAAGAGAGCGATCATCTTTCCCCAGGTAATATCCTTGCTTTGACTTGCACGGAAGTGAAGTTCAATTTCAAGAGCCCTCTGCTCTCCCTTCTGGGTCTGCATGTTGGTCACTTCGACATCAAGAGTTTTGTTACCAAGAATCCATTTAATGAGTATTATTCCCTTTTCGTGCGTTTATTCCTAATTATAATGAATAAGCCTTTATTTTCTTCCTCGCATTTGTTTATGAAGCTTCACTGAAACTAATATCCACCCTTCCAGGCAGCTCACACCTCTTAAAAATTTAGCTCTGATTATTTTCCAAGTGGCATTTCTTCCTTTCTGAATAGTTAGCTTACTGTAAATTGAACAGGCTTTTAAAAAATAAGTCCATGAAAAAAAAAAAAAGTCCATGAAGTAAGGTGAATGACATAAAACCCATGGAATTCCTTTTCAGTAACTTGTTAGATAAATATGTATCTTCTGCTGAGGGCTGGAAGAAATTTGGATGTGATCTCTGTTCAGACTAGAGATAGTCCACCACCATCCAAATTCGGCTTCCCTTCCCACAATTTGAAGTTATGTGTTAAATGACTATTTACATATGTATAACATTTTAGCAACTTGAATGCTATTTTAATTTTAGGTTCTATTTTGTGGGTGATGAAGATTTGCTTGAAATTATTGGAAACAGTAAGAATGTAGCTAAGTTACAGAAACATTTCAAGAAAATGTTTGCTGGAGTTTCGAGCATCATCCTGAACGAGGATAACTCTGTTGTCTTGGGCATTTCATCCCGTGAAGGAGAGGAGGTAGTTGAATGTATGATTGTAACTAACAGTGCTTCTCTCTTGTCTTTGCACATCTTCATTCTTAAATTGTATTTATTTCAGGTTATGTTTAAAACTCCCGTGTCAATTACCGAACATCCCAAAATCAACGAGTGGCTCACGCTGGTAGAAAAGGAGATGAGAGTCACACTGGCTAAACTTCTTGCTGAGTCTGTTACAGAAGTTGAGATTTTTGGTAAAGCAACTTCAATTGACCCAAATACGTACATCACTTGGATTGATAAGTACCAGGTAATGTGTGGCAGAAGTGGGCCAGCGTGAAGGCGGGTGCACCAGCTGGTGTCCGAAACGATCCTTTGGCTCTTGTGTCTTGTGTCGTTCAGGCCCAGCTTGTGGTTCTCTCAGCCCAGATCGCCTGGTCTGAAAATGTGGAGACCGCTCTGAGCAGCATCGGGGGAAGCGGTGACGCGGCGCCCTTGCACTCCGTGCTGAGCAACGTGGAGGTCACCCTCAACGTGCTGGCCGACTCCGTCCTCATGGAGCAGCCACCGCTGCGCAGACGGAAGCTGGAGCACTTGGTTAGTCCCGTGCCTGACTCATTCCTCGGCGGTCAGGCTCTTGTGCCGTCAGCCCAAGCAGTTAAAGGAAATCGTGCTTGGAATATACTCTGGTGTTAGGGAGGGAAGGAGGTGGCGAATTGATGTAGTCTGGCAGGGGGGCGGGGTGGACGGTATTTGCTCTCTGTTCCTGTTGACAGGTGACCCTGCCGGAGCAGGGAGCTTCATGTACGCATCCTAGTAAACAGGAAGTGATAAGCTTAGATCAGGGTTTTCCGCTCTGGCTCCTCATCCCTTCCCAAAGCAGTGCCCAGGGCGTGGTGCCGGGAGACCTGGGTGAGCCAGGGCGTGTGCTGCGCCCGGCCCACAGGGCCCAGGCTGTGAGGACGGAGACGCGTGTCCTGCTAGTTGCAGAGTTTTCACTTAAAGTAGTTTTGTTTGTCGGTTGTTTGGTCTTGCTGCAGCTCTTGATTCTGTGTAATTTCATTATGTGAATAACAGTTCTGTTGTTTTAAAAATGAATTGGCATTTTGGAATATTTACTAAAAGCCACTATAACTGGATCTTGCATCTCAAAAGTCTACTAAATGATCCCATCCCCAGGAAAGGCACCGTACTTCTTCAGTTTATGATAAACTCTTAAACTAACTCTTTGTTCAGATTACAGAGCTGGTTCACCAGAGGGATGTGACGCGGTCCTTGATCAAAAGCAAGATTGACAACGCCAAATCTTTCGAATGGCTGAGCCAGATGCGCTTTTACTTTGACCCTAAGCAAACTGACGTGCTACAGCAGCTGTCGATCCAAATGGCAAACGCCAAATTTAACTACGGCTTTGAGTACCTGGGCGTCCAGGACAAGCTGGTGCAGACCCCCCTCACCGACCGCTGCTATTTGACCATGACTCAAGCCTTAGAGGCCAGGCTGGGGGGGTCGCCGTTTGGTAAGTTACTGCACAGACCTGGACAGATGGAGACCAAGAGTAAGCATAATTTGTAAAGATTAGACAAGTGATTTTAAACATATTTCTTAATTACATAGCCGGTACATTCTAGAATCTTAGATATGTTTGCAGTTTTACATCTTCTTTGATTTTGTAAATGAATTGTGTAAAGCTAAAGATCCTTCCCCGTGGACTCAAGTACTCAGTCATGTTTCTTCAAATGACAGGGCCGGCCGGGACTGGGAAGACAGAGTCGGTCAAAGCTCTTGGCCATCAACTTGGACGCTTTGTTTTAGTTTTCAACTGCGATGAAACCTTTGATTTCCAGGTGAGAAGCTTTCTGAATCCACCTAAAACCTAATGGCCTGAGAGGCCAGTTGGGGAGTGCCACGCCTGGACCGCTCTCCAGGCTGTTGGCCTCACAGCTCGGCGTGGCCCATCTGCCCTGCTGAGGACCGGGATGGTGTGACTCTGAGGGAGGGGCCAGTGTATGTGCTCTGGCATTGACTTGGGCTGCATGTTCCTGGAAGAAGTGGTTAGTGCCTGTGTCTGGGAATAAACAACCGTAACCAACAAGATTTTCTTAATCAACAAAAGGTGATAGAATAGAAAGAACAGCTTTCTCGTTAGGATTTTATTGGCACAGGAGAGGGAGAGGTGCGCATCGCTGCAAGCGTGCGCTGACAAGCAGTGTCATCGGTGATGGGCCTGCTCTGTGCGGGCCCTGGGCCCCGCGCCGCCCGGGTCGGCCCCGTGTCCGCTCCACAGCCAGCTGAGGGCAGCAGACGGAGGGCCCGGGCCAGCATCGAGGCCACAGAGCCCGCCCTGAGCCCCTTTCTTTGCTCTGGTTTCAGGCGATGGGGCGGATCTTCGTGGGGCTCTGCCAGGTGGGCGCGTGGGGCTGCTTCGACGAGTTCAACCGCCTGGAGGAGCGGATGCTGTCGGCCGTGTCGCAGCAGGTGCAGTGCATTCAGGAGGCGCTGCGCGAGCACTCCAACCCCAGCTGCGACAAGAGTGAGGCTTCCTTCTTCTCTGCGAGTTACTCAGCGACTGGGGAGGGAAAGCCCGCGGGGGCTGGGTTCCGTTTTGCCACCTTAAATTAGAACTGAACTTGGGCCCCGGGACTCGCTGCCGCAGAGGTGGTGAGAGCCGGGACGTGAGAGCCGGGCAGTCGGCGCTGCTCAGGCCAGAGCAGTGCACACCCTGGCTGTCCCTCCCGGGTGGACGAGAGTCTGCTCCCTCCCACAGCCTCTGCCTGCAGTAAGTGTCGGGCCCGTGTGGGCCCCCCGCTCCCGTCCTCCCTCCTGCGTGCCCACAGACCAGCCTTCTTCCAGGCGGCTTTGGGGACGCGCCCTCTGTCACTGTAGGAGGACCTGTTCTGAGAGGCTCCGAGGGCGCCTTCCCCTGCTTCGTTCCGTACAAAGCCAGGCGCACCCGGGGGGCAGGGCGGGTGCTGGAGGGAGTAAGGCACCGGCGGCCGACCGCTCACGGGCGCAGTTAACTCTCGGTGGTGCTTTCGTTCTGCAGCACTAGGAACTTGTCTTACCGAAGGACTGGCAGAGCTCTCGGTGAAACAAAAGGGGTGTCAGAGAAAGCAGCACTGTGTGCTCGGGGTTCTGTACCGAGTAAAGGGGTCAAGTGTGGGTGGTGGTGGTTGATCCCAGGAAAAGGCAGTCGTCAGGGTCTGAGCCACTCAGTTGTGTCACGTGGATTGATTTTTATTTCTGCAACTACTGTTGGCCTGCATTTCTATCCTTACGTTGACCTTGTGACACACAGTAATGCACAAGCAGAGTATGCACTTCCTGCGCCTCGTGACTTTGTTCCGTGTTCAGGTGGCTTTCATGTAGGTGAGGTGTGCACAGCTAGGTCTGCCAGGCAGGGTGGCATGCCAGTAGGAGGGCCAGAGAGCGGCTCCCCTGCAGCCCTGGGCTTTGGGCTTTAGAGGCCGGTGGGGAAACGGGTGCTTTGTCTGTGATTTTAGAGAGATTTTACCCTGGTTTTGAACATTTCGAATCTTAACACCATTCTCTGATTTTCAGCTTCCGCCCCCATTACTTGTGAGCTGCTCAACAAGCAAGTGAAGGTGAGCCCAGACATGGCCATCTTCATCACCATGAACCCTGGCTATGCAGGCAGGTCCAACCTTCCCGACAACCTCAAGAAGCTCTTCCGGAGCTTGGCCATGACCAAGCCTGACCGGCAGCTCATCGCCCAGGTCATGCTGTACTCGCAGGGCTTCCGCACTGCTGAGGTCCTCGCCAACAAAATCGTCCCATTCTTCAAGTGAGTGCCCCAGAGTTACCCCTGACCGTGTGCCTAGCGTGTGTGGGATGTGCCACCGAAGGTTCATCTCTAATCATGGCACAGCTTTCCAAGCGTTTGTGTCTGATTTCTTGACTCTCTGGCTGCCTGGAGCGTGCTGTTGTAAGGCAAACCCTTTCTCTTTCAGACTATGTGATGAGCAGCTCTCTTCTCAAAGCCATTATGACTTTGGTCTCCGAGCTTTGAAGAGTGTGCTGGTAAGTGCAGGAAATGTGAAGAGAGAGAGAATTCAGAAGATAAAGAGGGAGAAAGAAGAACGAGGGGAAGCAGTTGATGAAGGAGAAATTGCAGAAAATTTACCTGAACAAGAGGTTTGTACACATGTTCTTTTAATCACTCACACCTTAAACACTAATTTTTTTTTAAAGATTTATTTATTTGAGAAAGAGTGCACGTGAGCAGGGGGAGGGGCAGAGGAGAGACAGGGGCAGAGAAGCAGACTCCACACTGAGCGTGGAGCCTGACATGGGCTTGGTCCCAGGGTCCAGATCATGATCTGAGCCAAAACCAAGAGTCAGAGGCTTAACTGACTGAGTCACCCAGAGACCCCTAAACACTAATATTTAAATTGGCATTTTTAACATCTAAGCCATGGCTTGAAAGTCCCCGTTGCAATTCACACGTCCTGGGATGGATGGGTCGAAGATGCTATATTTGCACAGTGAACTGAGTCGCTAACAGCCGCGTCTTCCTTACGTACCTTCTGGGGGTACGGCAGTGGCCGTGCGAGCTGGGCTCCCTCCACCAACCCCCAGCCCTGCTCAGAGCTCGTCTCTCCTCACTGTTAGATTCTGATCCAGAGCGTCTGTGAGACTATGGTGCCCAAGCTGGTGGCAGAAGACATCCCTCTGCTCTTCAGCCTCCTGTCAGACGTGTTCCCCGGGGTCCAGTACCACCGGGGCGAAATGACCGCGCTTCGAGAAGAGCTGAAGAAGGTGTGCCAGGAGATGTACCTGACGTACGGAGACGGAGAAGAAGTCGGCGGGATGTGGGTTGAGAAGGTAACCGGGCTCGGCCCTGCTGGCTGCTCTGGGCGGTCACGGCAGCCGGGGGCCCCGGGAAGGTGCCACGTTGGAGAGAACTCGCACCATGAGGGCCGGGGAGGCACAGCGTCAGCTGTATGGAGATTTGACCCAAGGCTTTCCTTCTTAACTTAAAGACATAACATTTTACCTGAAAATTTCCCGTTTCTGGTGTAGTTCGTTCTCTGAGAATGCTGACTGACACATGATTGTTATGGGAAGTATTTACACCAGTACAATTTCTAGTACAAGTCCTTCCAGCTCATAGGTTAACAACGTAAATCTGCCAATCAGTGCGTGGTTTACATTCTGTGTTGGCTTCTTTTCTTTCCTTTCTCTGGGTGACTAAGAAGCGTACTGCCACACGGCTGCATGCTGAGCCTGAGCAGTACCGGACCCGGTCGCACAAATGGCTCATCCATGAGTCTCCACCTCTTTAAAGGGGATCTTATGTGCCTCTTTTGAGGCAGCTTGGTAGGCATCCCCTGTTCCACTGGCTTCCAGCCAAAGAACTCCCCACGGTTTAGTTAAAACTCTTCTTGAAATATTTTTTGTAGATGTGGCCCATGTAACTTTAAAAGTTCCAGGTAGTACTTGCCTTTAGGAATTCAGAGCATCTCTCTTGTATCTGCTGCCATGAGGACGGGCTCGAGAACCTTCTTGTTCTTTCTCTGGACTGGTTATGATGTCTCTTTGGCCCGGCAGGTCCTCCAGCTCTATCAGATCACCCAGATCAACCATGGCCTGATGATGGTGGGGCCCTCGGGAAGCGGGAAGAGCATGGCTTGGCGCGTGCTCCTAAAGGCTTTGGAGAGGCTCGAGGGTGTAGAGGGCGTGGCCCACATCATTGACCCCAAGGCCATCAGCAAAGACCACCTTTATGGAACCCTGGACCCCAACACCAGGGAATGGACGGATGGGCTGTTCACACACGTCCTCAGAAAGTGAGTTCACCTTGATTCCAGCAAGTGGGACCTGGGTGCTCTGTCCTTATATTAACGGTGTGTGTTACTTTTTTAGCCAAAACTAAATGACGTAAATGTCCCTGCAGAAACTGTGTAGGGTGAGCATTTCTAATCTCAGAATCTCAAGTTGGTCAGTAGCTGTTTCAAAACCTTTCCAAACCAGGATCATAGACAACGTGAGGGGTGAGCTGCAGAAGCGCCAGTGGATTGTGTTCGACGGTGACGTGGACCCCGAGTGGGTGGAGAACTTGAACTCGGTGCTGGACGACAACAAGCTTCTGACTCTGCCAAATGGCGAGCGCCTCAGCCTTCCGCCCAATGTAAGTGGCCTTCTTTGGGGTGTCAAACCAGATATCCTGTGCGCTAGCAGAGTGCCGCTCTGGAGATGAGGCTCCAGGTTCTGGAGTAGCAGTCAGCTGTGTAAATAGTTTTCAGAGTTGACGGAATCTCCTTGTACTAGATTTTTCTATTGCTGTGGCAAGTGAGAAATATTTCCATAGGACTAACAACTTTCTGCTGTTTGCTGAATGTTAAGCATACTCCAAAATTCCTAATTAACACTTTTAACTGAACATTATGGGGTTGTTGTTAGGATTTCTGAAGTTATCATATATCTGGGAAGTGGCAAAATTAGTAATTTAGATATGGAAGCTTTCAAGACTGTGTCCCTTAGAAATGAGCATTTGGTGCAGGTCCTGGACACACCACCAGATAGATAAGGAAACATGGGTGGGCCTGGCAAGGATTTGCATTCTACTGAAGGTCCAGCAGGAAAAAACCAGACCAAACCCCTGCTGTCCTGGGGCGCACAGTCTGATACGGATGACAGAAAAACAAGGGAAACAGTGTTAAGTGGTAAGGAAAAGATGAGCTGGAAGTGAGTGGTGGGTGTTGGCGAGATCTGGAGGACGCATCGTGGGCGACGTGGAGGCATCACCGAGAAGTGTTTGTAGAGATCGAGGCAGGTGAGGGAGCCAGTCTGTGGGCCTCCAGGCGTTCCAGTTCCAGGTGAAGGGGCAGAGAAGGGGGCGCTTGGTCAGAGGTGCGAGGAGCAAGGGGGGAAAAGGTGGGTGAGACCAGGGAGGAAGGGGGCCAGTCCGGTTGGGCTGGGGTCACTGTGAGGACTGGCACTCGCCCACTGGGTGAGTCGGGAGCCATGGGAGGGTCTGGATCAGATCCCTCTGGCTGTTGGGTGCAGAGTAATCGCAGAGGGCAGAGTGGGAGCTGAGCGGTAGCCCAGGCATGGCCGGGGCTGTGCGCCAGAGGAGTTGGCAACACGGGGGCTGCTGAGTTTCGGTGTAATTTAAAGTTCGTGCTGGTGGGAGTCACCGAGGGGCCAGAGGTGGGCGTGAGATAAAGGACGAATCATTTTGCGTGAGCAGCTGGTGAATGTGAACCTTTGGGCCAGGAGTGGTGGCTGTCATCACGTCAGAAACCAAGCCAGGGGTGCCTAGTGCCGCTCAGGAAATGTGCACTTGGACTTGTGTCTTGTTTGACTTGTCGGGTCTTTCTGTTATGGCTTGTTATCCAGTAGATCCTAACCATTGTTGGAAAGAGATTGCTCTCCTGGGAGGCAGGCTAGCCCTGAGGTTAAGGCTCAGGAATCAGACCATCTGGTTTGAATCTCAGCCCCATTTACCAGCAGCGGGACCCAAGTGAGGTACCCAGCCCCGTCTGTGAAAGAGTCACGTACCTGCCTCAAGGGATCCGTGTGAGGGTTCGTGGGTTCAGGCGGGGAGTATGGCAGCCACACCTGGCTTGGGGTAAGGCTGGCTGGCGCACGTCTGCTGCCGATGCCCCCTCCGAGGCAGCTGTTTCTTTTCTCCACCAAGAGCTTATCTCGAGGGCTCACCTGCTCTTCTCCCAGCACATGCGTTTCCTACCCAGATTCTTCTTCTTTTTTTTCTTTTTTTTAAGCTTTGTTTATTGTAGGGGCACCTGGGTGGCTCAGTGGTTAGGCGTCTGCCTTCAGCTCAGGTCATGATCCCAGGGTCCTAGGATGGAGCCCCTCATCGGGCTCCCTGCTCCACGGGGAGTCTGCTTCTCCCTCTCCTCTGCGTGCTTGTGTTCCCTCTCTCGCTGTGTCTCTCTGTCAAATAAATAAATAAAATCTTTAAAAAAAAAAAAGGATTGATTTATTTTAGAGAGCGTACATGAACTCACATGTGCAAGCGGAGGGCAGAGCAGAGGGAGAGTCGATCTGAAGCAGACTCCCGACTGAGCCTGGAGCCAGAGGTGGGGCTTGATCTCACGACCCTGAGATCATGACCTGAGCCGAGACCAAGAGTCGGACGCTCAACTGACCGAGCCCCCCAGGCGCCCCTCCTACCCACATTCTTGTGGAAGAGCAGCTGGTGGATGTTGTAGTGAAGACAGTCATAGATGTTTTCACTTTTAAACTAAGTGCAGAAAATTCTAATTGACCTTTCATTGTATATGTAGGTAAAATTATTTTAACATCTGAGTTTCTACCAAACCCGCGCCATTAAATATGCTGTGTATTTTCTTTCAAGGTGCGAATAATGTTCGAAGTGCAGGACCTGAAATACGCCACGCTCGCCACGGTGTCGCGCTGCGGCATGGTCTGGTTTAGTGAGGACGTGCTCAGCACGGACATGATCTTCAACAACTTCCTGGCCAGGCTGCGCAGCATCCCCCTGGACGAAGGGGAGGACGAGGCCCAGCGCCGGCGCAAGGGCAAAGAGGACGAGGGGGAGGAGGCCGCTTCCCCAATGCTGCAGGTACAAGGGCCGTCAGCGCTCTGCCCAGTACGGCCACAGATCTGCCTCCGGGAGGGCTGGGACTTCACATGCAGTGAGATCGGGCATCCCGCCCCCGAGGGTCTGGAAGCCAAGGGAGCCGTGGTACTCTTTCCCGGGTGGTCAGTGTTGAAGCAGGGCACTCGAGGGAGGTTTGCATAATCAGTGCTGTCTTAAACCAGCTCCTAAGGAAGCAGTCTCAGCTGCCTAAGTGAAGACGTGTGGGAAAATTTAAAGAATTCTTTCAGTTATCCGACTTTTCTCTGCGAATTGATGAAACACTGCCTTTTTCCATTTCAGTGGTGAAAGCCAGTGTTCCCAGAAAATGTGATTTTTGAGAACTACCAAGATAAAGGAATAAGGATTGGTCATTGAAGCTTATCCAAAAAACATTTTTTTTGCGGGTCACATGATCCTCTCCTGGGCTTAAGTGAGAATACATGAAAGTCTCTGGGCTTTCTGAAATAATAGTTAAGTTATCATTTACTGCCTCTTGCAGATCCAAAGGGATGCAGCCACAATCATGCAGCCATATTTCACCTCCAACGGCCTGGTCACCAAGGCCCTGGAGCATGCCTTCAAGCTGGAGCACATCATGGACCTGACCCGCCTCCGCTGCCTGGGCTCGCTCTTCTCCATGCTGCACCAGGCCTGCCGGAACGTGGCCCAGTACAACGCCAACCACCCCGACTTCCCCATGCAGATCGAGCAGCTGGAGCGCTACATTCAGGTCAGGGGCTGCACGCGTCACAGGAGAGCAGGGCTCCACCAGGGCCGTGCATGCATGACCTCTGTCGTGAGCCTCCCGAAACTGTATGCCCGGTTGGGTGTGTTCTATTGGAAGGGAACCACTCTTTTCAAGGTTAACATTGCTATAAATGTCTTTATTGTTGAAATTTTGTTTACTCATTCAATAGCGGTATCTGGTTTATGCCATACTCTGGTCCTTGTCTGGAGACAGTCGGCTGAAAATGAGAGCAGAGCTGGGTGAATACATCCGAAGAATCACAACAGTGCCGCTGCCCGCTGCACCCAACATACCCATCATCGATTACGAAGTAAGTGCAGGGAGGGCGTGGCCTTCTTCCCCTTGATCTCGCCACGTTGGTTTAACTCCTGGAGCCACCTCACCGTGAGCTTGGCTTACTCTTTCCGGTTCATAAAAGGATTCTGACCTTTGTTTTATGTGGTATAAAAGGAAAGCAGATGTGAACGTGCAAGTTGTGATTTGTGTGAAAGCAAGCAAGTCTCTAAGTGAGGAGGTGTGGGGGTCCCCGAGTGAGCTGCGCCCTTTCTCTGGGTGTAGGTGTCCATCAGCGGAGAGTGGTCGCCGTGGCAGGCCAAGGTGCCTCAGATTGAAGTGGAGACACACAAGGTGGCGGCCCCCGATGTCGTCGTGCCGACTCTGGACACTGTCCGCCACGAAGCCCTCTTGTACACCTGGCTGGCTGAGCACAAGCCACTGGTCTTGTGCGGCCCCCCGGGGTCTGGCAAGACTATGACACTCTTCAGCGCCCTCCGGGCCTTGCCTGACATGGAGGTAAAGAGGCTGGGATGTGGGCAGCAGGCCTTTCGGTGCTCGAATACAGGATGGGCCTTACAGTCCTTCGTTTGTTTCTCCCTGTCTAAAGGTTGTGGGACTTAACTTCTCGAGTGCTACTACCCCAGAGCTCCTGCTGAAGACTTTTGACCACTACTGTGAGTACAGACGCACACCTAACGGGGTTGTTTTGGCTCCTGTTCAACTTGGAAAGTGGCTGGTACTATTCTGTGATGAGATCAACTTGCCGGACATGGATAAATATGGGACACAGAGGGTGATATCCTTCATCAGACAGGTTTGTATATATCCACAAGTCCCCACTGCCCTTGTTCACATTTGCTCCTGATGTGCTAACGCTCCCACTTTCCCTCAGATGGTGGAGCACGGAGGCTTTTACCGAACCTCAGATCAAACATGGGTGAAGCTGGAGAGAATCCAGTTTGTCGGGGCTTGTAATCCACCCACTGATCCTGGAAGAAAGCCCCTCTCTCACAGGTAATAGCTTTGTAGACTGCGCTGGCCTCACACGCACCTGTTCCAGGATTGTTTTAGATGTAGCACAACGAAAATCTTATCGTAATTATAAAAAGGTAACATAATACTGCTTATCATAGGGTGGCCCCTGGGCTCCTTTCGCTGTGCTGCAATCCTAGGAAAACACACTTGAAAATAAAAGCACTGACTCTTGAGTAGTAATGAGCTAACCACCGCCTAGGACCAAGATGGGGTAGAATAAGCCTGAATCATTTTCCCATTTCCCATCTTTGCTTGGCCCTTTTTCAAGCTTTTTGCATCTGCTGTTACATGTCAGAGCCGGGCCTGAGCGGGGTGTGTGTGATCTCTGTGTTGACTGTGACACAGAGACTGGGAAGCAGCCCCGGGGGTGGGCCCAGGACGGGGCCGCTGACCACTCGCGCACCACTCCTTCCCTGGAGTGGCTGAGCTGCCTGTCCTCACACAGATTCTTGCGTCACGTGCCTGTTGTGTATGTGGATTACCCGGGACCCGCCTCCCTGACGCAGATCTACGGCACCTTCAACCGGGCCATGCTGAGGCTCATCCCGTCCCTGCGCACGTACGCGGAGCCGCTCACGGCCGCGATGGTGGAGTTCTATACCATGTCTCAGGTACTCAGGGCTTCTCTGCTCCTCTAGTAACTGAAGAACACTATTAAAAGATTGAGCTTTAGTGAAAAAGATGTGGTTCTCGTGGTTGTGACTTGCCTGTCTTGGGGAAGCCTTCCCGAGGGCACGTGAGAGAGTGGGGACAGCGTCATGCTCCTAGTGCTTTATGAGCACTTGCCTGTCCCATGTTGCAAATGTTTTTCCTAGTATTTAGTTGGCTTTTAATTTTGTAGAACTGCAACTTTTTCTGCAGAATTTTTGATGTCGAGTGTCTTTTTTACTTCTGCTTTTGAAATCATGCTTTCCCCGAACTTAGGAATTACCTTTTTTAAAGTATTTTTGGAAGAATTTTTTGTGCTTTCTTTTAAAGATAAATAATTTTAATATAAAAATGAGCAACTTGGATCGAACTTTGTTCTGGATAGTTGTGCAGTTGTTCCAACATTACTAATTCATCCTTAAATATTCCAGGGCCTAGGTAGTTCATTTTCAATATAAAAATGTTATACAGCATTTGACCTTTTACTGACTTTTCATGTTTTAAGATATTTACACGTACCTCCACTTTTCTGAACCCGCAGGAGAGATTCACTCAGGACACACAACCCCACTATATCTACTCACCCCGTGAGATGACGAGGTGGGTGCGAGGGATCTTCGAGGCCCTGAGACCTCTGGAGACTCTGCCCGTGGAAGGCCTCATTCGGATTTGGGCACATGAAGCCCTCCGTCTCTTCCAAGACAGGTAAGCCGAGGCTGTGGTTAGCTCCATGCTCCCCCACTCAGACGCTTACCACCCTCCGAGTTAGGGTGTAGGCAAGGCTGGCCTGCCCAGATTTGAGCCAGGCTCTGCTGGTGGTGGAAGGGAGTGGAGGCGGCGAGAGCGGACTTGTGTCTGGGCACCGAGCACAGCCACCCCCAAGCGTTGATGGGTCTCAGGGTGCAGGGAGCTATAATATAATTTTCATAGATTTCCCAAAATACCAGAGGCAAAATTCTGTTTTCATTAAAATGTAGCAACGACAGTGTTGCTTGAAAATTCTGACTGGGCTGCAGTAACCGTGTGCCCTGCCTTCACTAGACCTGCACCTGGTGGCCTGCTCACTGTATCACAGAGTCAGCTTCTCAGAAGGTGCCTGTGCCCGCCCTCCCCCCCCCGATAATCCACAAGGACAGGTCCGGTCTCACCTGCTTGCTTCATGGTTTTCTTTATAAGCCCTGTGTCTCCAATGCTGTGCTTGTCACAGTTCCCATTCTTTTGTTCTCTTACTGCCCCCGTGATATTGGGAACTTTATACTAAGCAAGCTGAGAAACTAGAGTCATGTTGTCGTTTTATCTTACTTTTTTAAGATTTTATTTATTTATTTAAGAGGGAGAGAGCACGAGCTGGTGGGAGAGGCAGAGGGAGAAGCAGACTGCCCGCTGAGCAGGGAGCCCGATGCGGGGCTTGATCTCAGGACTCTGGGATCATGACCTGAGCCGAAGGCAGACGCTTAACGACTGAGCCACCCAGGCGCCCCTCCTGTTCTATTTTAAAAATCAATGTGATCAGTCATTCTTAGAGGAGGAATTTTTTTTACTTCTATTTGTTTCTGCTTTTGTTTTTTAAGTAATCTGTATACCCAACATGGGGCTTGCACTTAAGACCCCGAGATCAAGAGTCGCACACTCTACCAACTGAGCCAGCCAGGCACCCCTAGAGGAATTTTTTTAAATGTAGTGGTTCCATAGTTTTGAGGGGTTTTATATTTAATGTCAAAATTTTGGATTGTTTAAACTGTCTGGAGTTCAGATTCTTAAGTTTCTCCATTTGTAGAAAATGAAAATTTCTGGGGGCGCCTGGATGGCTCAGTTGTTGAGCATCTGCCTTCGGCTCAGGTCATGATCCTAGGATCCTGGGATCAAGCCCCGCATTGGGCTCCCTCCTCCGCAGGAAGCCTGCGTCTCCCTCTCCCACTCCCCCTGCTTGTGTTCCCTCTCTCGCTGTGTCTCTCTGTCAAATAAATAAATTAGAAAAAAAAGAAAATGAAAATTTCTGGTAAAGGCTAATTCTAGCCCTTGGAGTTGCCCACAGCACCAACAAAACCTGGTGTTTTCACACCACGGCCTCTGGACTGATAGGCATGCCACTCTTCTTCCAACAGACTCGTGGAGGACGAGGAGAGGCGCTGGACGGACGAGAACATCGACATGGTTGCTCTGAAGCACTTCCCCAACATAGACAAAGAGAAGGCAATGAGCCGGCCCATCTTGTACAGCAACTGGTTGTCAAAGGTAACAGATACATCATTTCAGAAATACTTCCTTTTGTCCTTTTAGTTAGAATTCTCTTCTAATCAAAAATAGCTTTTTCCTGAAGCACCCTGTAAGTGAAGCATTGGGTATAGGCACGACGCACTATGTATTTGCTGATAACGTGGGGCAGGCAGTCCCAGGGGTGCGGCTGGGGCTGGTTGCCTACTCTGTGTTTCCTACTCCTGTGAAGTGGCCGCTACAAGAGCCGTGCCCCTCCAGCCACCAGGGGTCACAGCTTCCACGCGTTTGCAGTGAAAGGAGGCTTTCCCTTTGCTTTCACTTTCCTCACACTATAAAAATGAGCTAATTGTGAATAATTTGCATGAAAACATTTCATATACTTTGTACTAAACAAAGTTGACTTTCCCAGAATAGCTATGAGCTGTCCTTTTTCCAAAAGAGTAGGATGTTTTAGTAAGTTGTACTTTCAGTATGCATTTCATTCAGTAGGCAGTGCAGACAGAGGGATGAGTAAAGTCTTCCTGTAGGGAGCTCACAGTCCAACAGGGGAGACAGACAGGTGGAAACGGCTCCGTCTGGGGAGAGATCTCTGTGGAGCGGACCCTGGCGTTGGGTCTTAAAGAAAGAGGGCTGCACGGAAGCAAGAAATAGCAAGATAGGTTTGTTTGGTGCTGCTAGAATTTTCTGGACTCTAGATCCTAATCCTGCACATTTATAGGCACCATCTTCTTCCAGTGGTTTATCTGTCACTGTTTCTATGGTGTCTTTTGAAGAACCAATGTTGTTAAAGTTCTGTCATTTAACCCATAATCCATTTATAATTGTGTGTGTATGTAGAGTGAGCTACAGGTCCATTTCCAGTTTTTCCTGAGGGGTGTCCATTGTCCCAACATAGGACCCAGCACTGTTGGTTGGATAATCCCTTAATTGGCAGCGTCTCTCTGTCGTCAGGGGCTCCCCGCATGCAAGGGTCTGTTTCAGAGGCTCTGTCCTGTTCTGTTGATTATTTGTCCCTTCCTGTGCTCAGATTGCAGGGCCCTGATAGCGATGATAAAGTCTGATGGGTAGGCCTTCACACCTGCTGCTTCTTTAGGGACTTTTTGACCATCCTTGGCCCTTTCCTCTTCCAAATGAAGTTAGAATTGGCTTGTCCAATTATGCTAAAACCACCACTACTGTCCACCCTTGAGATTGAGGCCAGGATTACATTGGCTTTCTCTGTCAGTTTGGATGGAACTGACATTTTTACAGTAGTTTGCTTTCCTCTGCATGGTCATGGTCTTTGTCTTCATTTTTTTAGGTCTTTCTGTAAGGTCTTTTTAGTGAAGTTCAGTTTTCTCTACAAAAATTTTCTATGGTTTTAGATCCAGTCCTTGTTAACTTACATTTTTGTTGCTATGTTGTAAATGATACCTTCTTTTGTTGCTTTTTTTTTTTAATTTTATTTTTTAAACAATCTATACACAATTTTAAACAACATGGGGCTTGAACTCACAACCCTAAGATCAAGAGTCTCATGCTCTACCGGCTGAGCCAGCCAGGCGCCCCTGAGTATATGGAAATATAACTGGCGTAATAACAAAGATGATTTCTTAGTAATTTGGGTCTTACCTTTTTTTCTACAGGATTACATCCCTGTAGACCAGGAAGAATTGAGAGATTACGTCAAAGCTCGGCTGAAAGTCTTCTATGAGGAAGAACTTGATGTCCCTCTGGTCCTATTTAATGAAGTGTTAGACCACGTGCTCAGGATCGATCGGTGGGCTTTTTGTTGTGTCAGCCTCACCACTGGCCTAAGCTACTGTTAATGTAGTGGTGGGGGATCCTGCCAGGCCTCCCCACCTTCCCCCACCTCGCCTCCACCCCTGCTTCTCCACAAACGACCACTCCCCCCCCACGCCCTTCTCAGTCCAGCTTCTCTGTCCCATACTTGCCTGCTGCTCAGCACTTACTCGGGTCCTGCTAGCTGTCTCTTCCTACCACGATTGAAAGCTCCATTAGAGTTGGGTCTGTCTGCCTCCTGCCATCTGAGCTTCTGGAGGACAGGACCACATCCTACTGATCTTTGCATCCCCGCTATTGGCATATAGCAATTGCTCAACAACAGTTTAGCCTACAGATTGAAGTTAAAACACATTAAAAATGTTGCAGATTAACTCCTGAGAAAGTTTAGGACCTGAGTGTTGAAAGAGGAACAGATTATAAAAGCCTTGAATCGTATCTTTTTCTGATAATGTTTCAGAATATTCCGCCAGCCTCAGGGCCACTTGCTTCTGATTGGCGTCAGCGGAGCGGGAAAAACCACCCTGTCCCGTTTTGTGGCCTGGATGAATGGTTTGAGCGTGTACCAGATTAAGGTGGGTCTGGTCGACACTTCTTAATCCCAGCGGTGGATTCCTGACGCGTGCTCGCGGCTCCTTGATGAGAACGGACCTAACCTGCCGAGTACTTCTGTAGGTGCACAGGAAGTACACAGGGGAGGACTTTGATGAAGATCTTCGGACCGTGTTGAGACGTTCTGGCTGTAAGAATGAAAAGATTGCATTTATCATGGACGAGTCCAACGTATTAGACTCTGGATTCCTGGAGCGAATGAATACGCTTCTGGCCAACGGGGAGGTAAGCGCCGCATGGCACACTCTTGCGTACACGTGGCGGCGGGTTACCAGAACCAGCCAGCAGCCGTGCTCTCTCATTTGCTAGGTTCCTGGCCTCTTCGAAGGGGACGAGTACGCCACCCTGATGACCCAGTGTAAAGAGGGGGCCCAGAAGGAGGGCCTGATGCTGGACTCGCACGAGGAGCTGTACAAGTGGTTCACCAGCCAGGTCATCCGCAACCTCCACGTTGTCTTCACCATGAACCCGTCGTCGGAGGGGCTCAAGGACCGCGCGGCCACTTCGCCGGCGCTTTTCAACAGGTGCGCCCCGGGTCCCGGGAGCCGGCTTCTCCCCAGGGGGCAGGCCCTGCTCTTGGGAGCTGTGTGAGCCGCGGGCGTCTTTTTCAGGTGCGTGTTGAACTGGTTTGGGGACTGGTCCACGGAAGCACTGTATCAGGTGGGCAAAGAGTTCACAAGTAAAATGGACCTGGAGAAGCCCAATTACATCGTGCCCGATTACATGCCAGTCGTGTATGACAAACTGCCACAGCCGCCGTCACACCGCGAAGCTATCGTAAACAGCTGTGTGTTCGTTCATCAGACTCTTCACCAGGTGGGTTCGGTGTCCAGGTCATGGAAAAGTAAACCGATGAAGAGGAGAGCGGAGGGTACGTGGTAGTAGACACAACGCCATGGCCCGTTTTCACCTCTGTCGGTGACACGTCCTCCTCGTCATTACCAGGCTGTCCCTTCTGGGGTCACTGACCCCCACTGCTCTCTGGTGTCTGCTTCTGTAAAGCTCCTCTCACCTCGCTGCCAGTGTGTGTGTGGGCCCTGGTTCTCCGTTCTGCGCCAGGGGTCAGCATGCTTCTCCTGTAAAAGGCCGGATAGTTAATGTCTTGGGCTTTGTGGACCAGGAGGGTCTCTGCACTACTCGGCCCTGCCTTGGTACACGGCCTCCGCAGCCCGCATGTGAACAGGTGGGTAGGGCCGGGCGCCGCTAGCGCTTCGTTTGCAGAAACATCAGCGGTGGCCGGGGTTTGCTGGCCCTTGCTTTAGACTCCTTGTCATGGAAGAGTCCGGTCGGCTCCTATCTGAAAGGCTTCGTGAAAATCACTCTGGGCCTGCGGGTGTCCCATTGACCACTGCCCTGCCGCCCCTGCAGGCTGCCCCTGTTTCCTCCGGAATGTGGCCTGGCGCTGGCTTCCCTTGCTGGTCTCGTGTCCCGTTGCCCGGCTTTAGTCGGAGGGGCCAGAGCAGCCGGTCACACGGAGCTGTGCCCTCTTACCCTCTTCCTGCTGCCGTCTCTTACTTTGCTGTCCATGGAAAATAAGCAGAAGGCAGAGGAGGCAGGGCACACAGTACTCCCAGTTGTAGAGCCGATTCACACGGAGTACACGTGTGAGGTCGCCGAGGTCACCTCTGTGTTGTAGAGATGTTTAAGGAGAGAGCTTAGGGGTCTCAGGGGCTCCCTGGGATTTTACAGGAGGCTGAGCTGAGACCCCAGCTCAAGTGTGACTCCTGGGGGCTGAGTCCATGCCACCATGTCACCTGGCAAAGCAGTAGCTTTTTGAGGTGAAGTCACAGAGAATGTCTGAAGAGTGAAAAGATTGAACTGTTTTCTAAAAGGCTAATGCTCGGCTAGCAAAGCGCGGGGGCAGAACGATGGCCATCACGCCTCGCCACTACCTGGACTTCATTAACCATTACGCCAACCTGTTCCACGAGAAGCGGAGCGAGCTGGAGGAACAGCAGATGCATTTGAATGTCGGGCTCAGAAAGATCAAAGAAACGGTTGACCAGGTATATCCCAGGGCTTTGCTTCACTTACAGGCAGGGGCCTGACGTGAGGACCCTTTCCAGGTGATTTTTGCGTGATTCCGTTTTCCTAACGTGGCGTCTGTCTCTCAGGTGGAGGAGCTGCGGCGTGACTTGAGGATCAAGAGCCAAGAGCTGGAGGTGAAGAACGCGGCCGCCAACGACAAGCTGAAGAAGATGGTAAAAGACCAGCAGGAGGCGGAGAAGAAGAAGGTGTGTGTCTCAGGAGCCCTGGCCTGCTGGGCCTGTGCTGGCAGTCTCTGGGAGCGTAGGAAGTCTAGTCTGGGTGGGCTTCAGGGTTTGACGGGTTGGGATGGGGGTGTCTGGGTGGGGTAAGGAGTGTTCAGGAGTCACTCAGCAAAGTAACCAGTACTCATAGCCGAGCCCTTCTTCCTTTCTAGGTGATGAGCCAAGAAATTCAGGAACAGCTGCATAAGCAGCAGGAAGTGATCGCAGACAAACAAATGAGTGTCAAAGAAGATTTGGACAAGGTGGAGCCTGCTGTCATCGAGGCCCAGAACGGTACGTCAGTGCTGTCTGATCTGGTTTTCTAGAAAGGGTGCCCTCCATCCACGGTGCTGTGGAAGGCGGGGACTGAGCCTGCTCAATATCTCAAGCCTTTCCTAAACAGTGAAGACTGTCTTCATCTCATAAAGCAAAGTTCTTATAACGCTACACTGTTTTCACCAGAGTAGAACCCTTCTCATGAGAGACAATTGATAAAATAAGGTTTATGTGAATACATGGGTTTTTTAAAAAATCTGGTGATAATTACATGAATATGCTCTTAGGAATCCCTGACTTGAACGTCAGCAGAAATGCCATAAAGCGTGCAGTGTTGCCATCTCGTGGTTGTCCGAGCGTGCTCCGGCCGGGCCAGCGACTGCTGACTTAGATGCTGTAGCAGGCGCTCCCCACCCTGCCCCTGCCCCGGGCCCGCCCCTCCCCTGTGCTCCCTCCCGGCCCCACGGTGTTTGTTCCACACGCGAAGTCTTCCTATTACACCATAGGAGGAATTGACAGACACCGTCCCAACTATAGATTTTCCTTGAGAGTCAGATTAAATGAGAACTTCATATAGTTCTCACTGCCAGGTAACCACTGAGAAAGTGTTTCCATAAAAGTTCAGGCCGGATAACTGTGCTTCAGCTTGTAGAAGGCATCAGCCATCCCTTTAGAACTATATTCACCCAGCCAGGCAGACAGTTTCTAAATTCTGGCAGATTGAAAACATCTTTGCTTAAATTGTGGAAGACACGTACGTAATTACAACACCTGAATTGTTCTTTCTGGAGGTGAAGGAACTAATGGGGGCCTGTGAGATCGCGGAAGGCAGCGTCCTGCTGTTTGCGGAACGTTCCGTGTGGGCTTGTTAGTACAGTGAGGTCTTCGTATTTATTTAAAAGGTCGGTTACTCCTACTATTCTAGTTTAAGTTTAAAGACAAAGTCTCGTTTGCTGGGACCTTCCGAGCAGTGACCCCTCCCCTCGTCTGAGCCACGGCTCTGGCGTGCGGCGGCCCCTCACCGTGCTTCCTCTGTCCCCATCCCACCCCCACCTCTTCTTCCGCCACTGCGCTCAGCCGTGAAGTCGATAAAGAAGCAGCACCTGGTGGAGGTGCGGTCCATGGCCAACCCTCCCGCGGCCGTGAAGCTGGCGCTCGAGTCCATCTGCCTCCTGCTGGGGGAGAGCACCACGGACTGGAAGCAGATCCGCTCCATCATCATGAGGGAGAACTTCATCCCCACCATTGTCAACTTCTCTGCAGAGGAGATCAGGTAAGCGTGGCCAGGAAGCAGAAGACAGTGCCCAGGCGTTGGGAGGTGGCCCTGCCATGGCGTGGTCGTGTCACGGTGCCGGGCGTACGCCAGAAGGCGGCGTCTGTTACGTTAGCGGCACACATACCTTTGGGCCGCTTCCCTCAAAGGAGTAGTCCGATTTCTTCCTCCCGTTCCTGGCACTAGCTTTCCGATTCCTTAGCCCCTGTGAGCCAAGTCCTGCGCCATCACCATGAATAGTCCACTCCCCCCCAGAGCTGGTGCGGGACACTGCCTCCCTTCGGGGGAGGGTCGGGGCAGGGGGGGCAGAGGCCTTCCCTGCAGCAGTACCACTGTCACCCGGAACACGGGCGGGTCTGGTCACGGGGGCAGCAGATGGGAACCGGCCTTTACGTTTCAGTTTCCTAAAAACTCTAATTCACCCTACACGGGCTTAGAACTACGTTTCCTCTTTTGCAGCGACGCCATCAGGGAGAAGATGAAGAAAAACTATATGTCCAACCCAAGCTACAACTACGAGATCGTGAACCGGGCGTCCCTGGCCTGCGGGCCTATGGTGAAGTGGGCGATCGCACAGGTAGCCAATGCGGCCCGGGGCTCGTGTGTGAAAAGCCACGTCCCGTCCGGTCGCTGGTGAAGAATAACTACCGTTTGTTCTCCTCAGCTTAACTACGCCGACATGTTAAAGCGAGTGGAGCCCCTGCGCAATGAGCTGCAGAAGCTGGAGGACGACGCCAAGGACAACCAGCAGAAGGCCAACGAGGTGGAGCAGATGATCCGGGACCTGGAAGCCAGCATTGCCCGCTACAAGGAGGAGTACGCCGTCCTCATCTCAGAGGCCCAGGCCATCAAAGCAGATCTGGCCGCTGTGGAAGCGAAAGTAAGATTGTCGCCAGGCTGTGCCTTTCTGCCAACTCCCTTAGCTCTGTCTTCCCGTGTGCACGCCCCACGTTCATCTCGGCCAGCTAGCTCTGTGGTGTCCGAGAGGCCCTGCCGGCTTCCCCCAATAGTTACTGAGTGGCGTTAATTAAGACAGGTGGAGGGCGCCTGGGTGGCTCAGTTGGTTAAGCGACTGCCTTCGGTTCAGGTCATGATCCTGGAGTCCCTGGATCGAGTCCCGCATCGGGCTCCCTGCTCGGCAGGGAGTCTGCTTCTCCCTCTGACCCTCCCCCCTCTCATGTGCTTGCTCTCTCTCATTCTCTCTCTCTCAAATAAATAAATTAAAAAAAAAAAAAAAAAAATCTTTAAAAAAAAAAAAAAAGACAGGTGGATACCAGGGGGTGATCTGAAGCTAGTGAGCCCCCTCCCCAACCTGTGTCGTCGCCCACCTCAATTTCAGTGGGGTCACCAAAGGCCTGTCTGTCTGTCTGACATCCACTGCTGTGTGCATCGCCATGCCCATACTCCTCCTGAATTTCCAGAATATTCTCCTCTCCCACCAGCAGTGTTTCTTTGCTCTGGCCAGCCCTCTACCTCGAACACTCTTCCTGCCCAGTTTCCACTTCCATGTACATCTCAAGACTGACCTCTGTTTGTCTACACTCCCTCGTGCCCTGCTGAGGTTCTGAGACCTGTGTTGTTCTCTGTCATGGAGGAGCTGGGTCACCTCTCCTCCGAGACTGAACAACTGGAGCATTATTTCTGTCTCTAGCCCACCCAGAGCCTTGTGTGGGGACAGATTTTCACTTGTCAGTATAAATCCTATTTGATTTTCCCTTTAGGTAAACCGGAGCACTGCTCTTCTGAAGAGTTTGTCTGCTGAACGTGAACGATGGGAAAAAACAAGTGAGACTTTCAAAAACCAGATGTCCACCATCGCTGGGGACTGCCTCTTGTCGGCAGCGTTCATTGCCTACGCGGGTTATTTTGACCAGCAAATGCGCCAGAACTTGTTCACCACCTGGTCCCACCACTTACAGCAAGCCAACATCCAGGTAATGGGCCAGAGCGAGTTCCACAGGCGATAAACGCATGAGCCAAACTGGTGCCCAGTCACCTGTTCAGTCCTGGCTTATAAACCAGGCACCTGTCATTTTGAAGAGGAGGGTAACTGCGCTCCCCTTTCAGTTCCGCACAGACATCGCGCGGACGGAGTACCTCTCCAACGCCGACGAGCGTCTTCGCTGGCAGGCCAGCTCCTTACCTGCGGACGACCTGTGCACGGAGAATGCCATCATGCTGAAGCGGTTCAACAGGTACATACTAAGCGCAGAGAGAGCAGCTTGAAAGTTTGTATGTGCAGTGGGCCCATTTTTGTTTTTTGAAAACACATCTTTGAGGAGCTGAATAGAAACATGGCAGTGAGCAAGCAGTGCAGGTAGGCTGGGCGCCCATCTCTGATGGTGGGGTACACGCGGTCCTCAGCCTCACTTCCTGACCATCTGAATTGTTGTGCTGTGAGCCTTTCTTGTGTAACCTTTCAGGGTGGATTGGCAGGGCCGTGTATTGGGGTGAACAATAGAACAGATCCTCTCAAAATGTTATAATGACTGAAAATACTTAGCTAAAAAGAGTTAAAGGGGAAACTGGTACCTGGTTTGTGGCTTAAGAAGCCAGAGTAAGGAGTGAAGAATGACCGTAGGGAGGGCAGGCTCGACCCTGGCTCAGGGGGGTCCTCGGGGCCCACCCCACGTACAGGGCCCCTGGCCCTCTCTGCGGCAGCGCTCAAACCCAGACACCTTGGGTGTTTCTGAATTTATCTCAGTATCTGGAAATCCTTGAGCCCTTGAAGTGTCACTGTCCCACGGACAGAAGAGGACGAAGACTTTTGTAGGTGTCATTTGATTTTGTGAGCAACCCCTCAGGCCCCACCAGTGGCTCCATGTCTTGCTAGATGGTACTGCTGAGAATACTGACCCACCTGTATGGTCTGTGCTGGGCTGGGTTCCTCTAAATGAGAAGTACGCACACTCCTAGGTGCTGATCCGGCAGGAGCGTGGCGCACGTGACGAATGACAAATGTAAGGACAGAGCGTGACTGACAGACTGACAGCACCTCGGGTGCTCTGCGTCCCCGTGGTGGGGGGCTGGGGCCTTTGCCAGCCAGGCCACCCATGCAGTGTGCGTGCGGAGGGCGGCTCCAGCAGGCCGCGAACGAGCAGGGCAGGCCCACCTGCAGGCAGGAGTGCTCCCCACAGACACACGGACCCACGCCCACATGTGTGTCTGTGAACGCCTGGACCTTCTCCGAGTAGACACACCAGAAACTGGTGACCAAAAATAGGGGAAGGGGGCGGTTCTTCCCACCACATGCCCTTTCATAGCTTCTGAATTTTGTGCAAACACATGTATGTGCAGTACATGTTTTTAAAACAGGTTTTTAATTGGCCACGTGATTCTGGACCCATTGCTGTAGCGTCTTAGCGCCCCATCTTCCTCATTCGTAAAACAGACATGCTAACAGTACCTTCTCCCGGGCTCCTTGTGAGGACTAAGTTGTGTCTGCCATTTGTCAGGGTCCCTGGTGGTTTAAACCCTCCCTGCCTGCTCCGGGGAGTCTGTGACTTTGTTAGCTCCTTCAGAAGCACTTCAGAAAGACGGCTTTAGCATCAGGCCTTTGTCCCATTTGTCTTCGTGGGAGACTCTGGAGACTGTGCTGAAATGGTGGGGACAGCCTTCCCATTGTCTTTGTCGGGGCTCCTTGAACCTCCTCTAATGTCTCCTCACCCTCAGGTACCCGCTGATCATCGACCCCTCTGGCCAGGCCACAGAATTCATCATGAACGAGTACAAGGACCGCAAGATCACGCGCACCAGCTTCCTGGATGACGCCTTCCGGAAGAACCTGGAGAGCGCGCTGAGGTTTGGGAACCCCCTTCTGGTGCAGGTACGTGCAGCAGACAGTTACGCGATGTAAAACTGAGGTCTGTGGTCCAAACAGGGGTAGTGTTTGAACTTCATACTCGTTTGATGTCAAAGGATAAAGATTTGCGATTGTTCTATGAAAAGTAAGTCCAACAAAACAAAACAGTGTTTGGTCTCGATCATCACGATCCACTGGAACTTTCTGCACTGATTTGTGCTGCCCAGTGTGGTGGATGGGTGTGTGGCCAGGGTGACTGAGGAACTGGATGTTTTAACGAAGTGGCCACAGGTGGCTCATGGCTACTGTCATACGGGACAGTGTAGGTCTCCGTGGCTAGGGGGTTTCTGAGGTGTATTTATCTGGAGCAGGAGGTCAACGTCAATGCACCATTATTCGGGTGAAAATAAATCCTGTGGAACCCTGGCCGTTAACGTTGCCGTGTATGTCCATAGGATGTGGAAAGCTACGATCCGGTGTTGAATCCGGTACTGAACCGCGAAGTTCGGCGAACAGGGGGGAGAGTGCTGATCACCCTCGGCGACCAGGACATAGACTTATCACCGTCGTTTGTCATCTTCCTGTCCACCCGAGATCCAACTGTAAGGAACGAGGCACCTCAGATAGGCAGCTGTGGCGGCCCTCGGTGTCACAGCTCAGGGGACAAAGCAGACGGTTCTGTTACTCCTTTTGGCAGGTGGAGTTCCCACCAGACTTGTGTTCCCGGGTCACGTTTGTCAACTTCACGGTCACCCGTAGCAGTTTACAGAGCCAGTGTCTGAACGAAGTCCTGAAAGCAGAAAGGCCGGACGTGGATGAAAAGCGCTCCGACCTTCTTAAACTTCAAGGTGTGTTTCTGGGTCTGCTTCGGGAGTCTGGGAGCAGGTTGGGGGTGAACTTGGAAGGGCCTGGAACACGTCAGGTTTATTCAGACACTCGGGAGAGCGTTCCTTCTGGAAGAGCATAGGTGCTGGCGCCCTCAGGGTGTTCCGATCGTTTCAGGGGAGTTCCAGCTGCGGCTGCGTCAGCTGGAGAAGTCCCTGCTGCAAGCTCTGAACGAGGTGAAGGGGCGCATCCTGGACGACGACACCATCATTACGACTCTGGAGAACCTCAAGAGAGAGGCCGCCGAGGTGACGAGGAAGGTGGAGGAGACAGACATCGTCATGCAGGAGGTGGAGACCGTGTCCCAGCAGTACCTGCCGCTGTCCACCGCGTGCAGCAGCATCTACTTCACCATGGAGTCCCTGAAGCAGGTGACCGTGGGAGCCCCCGCGGGGGACGGTGCGCCGCGCCCTGCGCCCTCCCGCCTAACTGCTTCCCCCACTCGCTTCCAGATCCACTTCCTGTACCAGTACTCCCTCCAGTTCTTCCTGGACATTTATCACAACGTCCTGTATGAGAACCCGAACCTCAAGGGCATCACTGACCACACGCAGCGCCTCTCCATCATAACGAAGGATCTCTTCCAGGTAGGGCGCCCAGCGCTTGGCTGTCTCCGGGGAGGGAAGATGGGAGGTCATTGTCGGGGGACAGCAGCGTTGCCCACTCTCGTCTCCAGGTGGCATTTAACCGGGTAGCCAGGGGCATGCTCCACCAGGACCACATCACCTTCGCCATGCTGCTGGCCAGAATCAAACTGAAGGGCACCATCGGGTAAGGTCGGCCGCCCTGCCGTGCTTGCCCCCACAGAGCATCCTCATTTTGTGGGTCACCTGCTAGCACGGAACGGGGGCTTAAGGAAAGGGAATAAAATCTTTCCTATTACTGCTCTTCTGGTGGCAGCAGAAGTGAATCAGAGACCCCTGCTAACCTGTTACCCCCTTCCCAGGGAGCCCACCTACGATGCCGAATTCCAGCACTTCCTGAGAGGGAAGGAGATCGTCCTGAGTGCTGGCTCGACGCCCAAGATCCAGGGCCTGACCGTGGAGCAGGCCGAGGCGGTCGTGAGGTTGAGCTGTCTCCCTGCGTTCAAAGACCTGATTGCAAAGGTTCAGGCCGACGAGGTGAGCATTCTGAACGCTTCCCGGCCTCTTCCCAGGAACTTGGCCGTGAGGGACTGTGTGTGTCGCACTCACGGCAGCCATCTGATCCATTCATCTCAGTTTCTCTGCCTACAAAAACGGGCTTTGCTCACGGCGACACTTTGTCTCGTCCCCACAGCAATTTGGCATCTGGTTGGACAGCAGCTCCCCGGAGCAGACGGTCCCGTACCTCTGGAGTGAGGAGGCCCCCTCCAGTAAGCCTGCGCGCCAGGGCCTCCCTGTGTTCTTGTTCTGGACCCGAACGCGAAATTGGGTTTTGCTGCTTGAGTGAAGGGACGCTTCCAAAAAAGTCACCAGTTCCTGAAATGAGCGTCTCCGCGTTAAACTTGAGGTCCTCGTTCCTGTTCCAGTCAGGCTGGAAGACCAAAAGAGGCCTAGATAGGCAGGCCCTTGTGCAGCGTCCAGGGAGAGGTGGGCTCGCTGCTGCAGCCCAGCAGGGGTGAGGCTGGCGATTGCTAGCTTCTTCCCTAGACACTGCTGAGAACCTTCAGGTGCCTGCGGCGGGTGGGTGTCCATGGAGTCGTTTAAAACCGGTAACCGCCACAGTGTCCACGAAGAGGCCCACGCGGTCAGCACTGTCACAAGGGTGTCTGGAGGGTTCACTGAAGACAGGAGGCGGTCGCAGTTCTCCTTGGGGCGGAGGGGGCCAGAGGCGGCAGCACGATTTCTGAGGTGTCATTTGAGCTGATTCTTGCACACTGAGCATTTGTCAAGCAGGGGCTTGTAGGGAGACCCGCCCCAGTGGGGGCGGCTCGGAGTCTGTGCTGTGCCCGCCCCCCAACCCTTCACATGCCTTCTTTCAGCACCCATCGGGCAGGCCATCCACCGCCTGCTCTTGATTCAGGCTTTCCGCCCCGACCGCCTGCTAGCCATGGCCCACATGTTTGTTTCCACAAACCTCGGCGAGTCCTTCATGTCCATCATGGAGCAGCCGCTCGACCTGACCCACATTGTGGACACTGAGGTATGGCTCCAGCCCCTTGCAGGCTCGGGTACGCCTCACCTACTCCGGCGCCCAGCCACTGTCCCCTCGTGAGGCCACGTGCCCGCCGCGGACTCCCAACCTGGTCAGTCCCACAGCGCCCACACCTCAGGGCCAGGGCGAGCCTTCACAAGGCCTGCCGCGGGGCTCTCCCCTCGACAGATGCACACCGTCTGATGGGATGCCCTCTTAGTTCTGACCTCTGCATCTGTAGGTCAAGCCTAATACTCCTGTCCTAATGTGCTCTGTGCCTGGGTATGATGCCAGCGGGCACGTCGAAGACCTTGCAGCTGAACAGAACACACAGATCACTTCGATTGCAATCGGTAAGGGTGATTGATCAATTTTACGGGCTGACGCCCCTTGGAATTCATGGTGGACCCTGAGGTCCAGGCCTGCCCTTCTGACACTGAGTTTTCTGACACCAGGCTCCGCAGAAGGTTTCAACCAAGCAGATAAAGCAATAAATACAGCCGTGAAGTCGGGCAGGTAGGCCGGTTTTGTTTCAGAACGCCTTAGTTCCCAAGAATTCCGACCGGAAACGAACTGTGGCTGTGGCTCTCGCTTTGCCCATGCAGGTGGGTGATGCTGAAGAACGTCCACCTGGCCCCCGGCTGGCTGATGCAGCTGGAGAAGAAGCTGCACTCCCTGCAGCCGCACGCCTGCTTCCGGCTCTTTCTGACCATGGAGATTAACCCCAAGGTGCGTGCCTGGTGGCCGTGCTGCTGGGAGTGCTCGTGTGGCCTCTCTGTCCTAAAATCCTGTGCGCGCGCGCGCGTGTGTAGTTGAGCTGAAGCACACAGCAAACCAGAGCAGTGACAGGAGCCCTGTCCTCCTCAGGTGCCCGTGAATCTGCTCCGAGCGGGCCGCATCTTCGTGTTTGAGCCGCCCCCGGGGGTGAAGGCCAACATGCTGAGGACATTCAGCAGCATCCCTGTGTCGCGGATTTGCAAGGTACACGTCGCTTTCTCCTGGCACCCTTGATCTGGACGAGTCCGAGACACCCAGTGCCATCCCTGAATTCAGAAGCAGGTCTCCACGCTTCCCAGAAACACCAGAATGGCTAATTGCACTGGAAATTTTACTTAACTGTAGCCAAATTTCCCTTCCTGAGAATAGGTTGAAAGACATATGCACACAGTGTTTGGTTGCAGGGGTGTGACGGGCGGGCTCCCAGGTGAGCAGACGCCTCCCACGTCTTTCTCTAGCCAGAGCCCGGATTTGTATCTGGGGAGATGTCTGGCAGTCCTGTGCTCCCAAGCATGGTCCCCCAAGGCTCACGGGCAGGAAGAGGGGGATCCTGAAGTACAATTTTATTTTGTGCCATTATCCACCTTTGCTGACAAGTTCAGAAAATCTGTTTTCTGTATCATTTTTGTGGCTGAATAATTGATCTCCACAGTGTCATTGGAATATACCTTTATTAATAGGAAAATTGGCACTTAATTTCTGGCAGTAGCACTGGTTTAAATGTGCCACATCGGAAGTCCTGATGTTCGTGGTTCAGGGTGGAAAGCTTGTTTTGTTTGTTTTGTTTTTTAAAGATTTTATTTATTGAGAGAGAGCACATGTGTGCACGAGCAGGGGTGGGGAGCAGAGGGAGAAGCAGGCTCCCTTGACAGAGGAGTCACGCTATTGTCTTAGCTAGAAAGGGTGCTGCTTCCTGGGGACTCCATCCTTGATAACCTTCCTCATCCAGTCTCCCAACGAGCGCGCTCGCTTGTACTTCCTGCTGGCCTGGTTCCACGCGATCATCCAAGAACGCTTACGATACGCTCCCCTGGGCTGGTCGAAGAAGTATGAATTTGGGGAATCTGACCTGCGCTCGGCCTGTGACACGGTGGACACGTGGCTGGATGACACGGCGAAGGCAAGTGCGGGCGGCCGTGTCAGAGATGGGCGGGGAGCGCTCAGAGCGTGCGTGGGCGTGGCAGACAGCGGGGAGTCCTGTTTGATGTGGGTGTGAGGAAGAAGACGGAGAGCCAGGCTGTGCTAGTGCCCCCCCGACCGGCCCCCACAAAACCCAGCCTTCCTCACACAGGGGAGGCAGAACATCTCGCCAGATAAGATCCCATGGTCCGCACTGAAGACCTTGATGGCCCAGTCCATCTATGGCGGACGAGTGGACAATGAGTTCGATCAGCGTCTGCTCAACACTTTCCTGGAGCGTCTGTTCACAACAAAGAGTTTTGATAGTGAATTTAAGCTGGCCTGCAAAGTCGATGGGCACAAAGACATTCAGATGCCGGATGGCATCAGGTACGAACGAGCCTGCCTCCCATGACCTAGACCTTTGCCACACCAGGTGCTTAACCGCATCGGGCACAATGGCATTTCCAAATGTGCTGGTTTTCCAGGAGAGAGGAGTTTGTCCAGTGGGTGGAGCTGCTCCCCGACACCCAGACGCCCTCCTGGCTGGGCCTGCCCAACAACGCCGAAAGAGTCCTGCTCACCACCCAGGGTGGGTACTCCGTGCACCGGGCCCCCGGGAGCCCCTCCCCGCCCCCCCTGCTGGCTCTTCCACTGCTGACTCTGCCTCTCCTCGGGGTGGGGTGGAGTCAGGAAAAGAAAACAGTTGGTTCCAGTTGGCGTCTCTTCCACAGTTTATGCTCAGGTCATTGAGGTCTGAAAATTACATGTCCGTTTTCAGCATACGTTCAGGTATCGTTTCTTTTTTCTTAAAGAATTGAAAGGTGTCTGGTATTACGTGAGGTTTTAAAACCGTTAGTTTTTATTAGAATATTTCTTAGAATTTTTTTTTTCCTTATGCTTTTTTTTTCAAGACTATTCAAGAAGGCAGGGGTTTTCAGAGTGTGGTCCGCAGCCCAGCGGCATTAGCCGCCTTGGAACTTCCTATAAACGCAGATTCTGCCTCAGACTCCTGAGTCCGAAGCCGGGGCCCGGCTGTCTGCCCAGCAGGCTCTCGGGTGGTGGCTGTGTCCGCGAGCCTGCACACCACTGGTCTGACCCAGGCTTCTCTTTGTGGGAGCCAGATTCGCCCAAACTCACGCAGCTGCTGGATCGGACAGTTCCTTCAGTCCTCCCTTCAGCTCTGCACGAGAAGCCCTGGTTACAGCGCTTGCTCTCTGAGGACAACCTGGACCGCATGCCAGACCGCCCCCCTCTGTGAGGTGGCCGTCATCCCCTAGGCCACCAAGACGAGAGGCTGGGCTGCCGGCCGTTGTGTTTGAGGTCTAGGTGCAGGGCAGGCTCCGGTGGGTCCGGGGCTGGGCGGGAGCACGCTCTTGTACAAAAACCTGTACTGAGATCCTATAGCGTCTTAACAGCGGTGGCACCCGCTGTGACCCCAAGTTGGCCCCCATGACAGGGGAATGGTGTGTAGGATTTGTCCCTCGCTCTGTTCTAATAGCAGCTAGCTGCCTGGATTGGGCCGCTCAATACTGATGAGCCCCCAGACGTCACACCCCCTCCCGCCTTAGAGCATCCCTGAAGGCCTGGGCTGATGGCTGTCCCCCTCGGGAGGCCCTGACATTTGAGCCCACACGGGCCCGTCCTCTCCCGTCCAGCCTCCAGTGCTGCTTGGGGACTTCCAGCACTCCCGGACCGGGTGAGGGACAGGATGAGGTCGGGCTTGCACAAGGCAGGGGTCGGTGTTTGAGGCAGAGCGGTGGGCGTGGGCAGCCCAGGACGCGGGGGGTTAACAGCGCAGTGGCCTCCCTGGCAGGAGCCTGGCCTGCCCCAGAGCCCAGCCCGATACGACCGCACAGGCACGTGAATGCGGAGTCTTCGAGCAGCCTCCCTCTTGTCTGCGCTCAGGCTGCTGGCTCAGGCCCAGTCGCCTCCGTCGGGTCGTAGTCTTCCTGTGTATTTGCCGCCTCACTTTCTGGCCTGGTGTTTTTTGTGCTTCAGAAACACATCCCCCCGTGGAACCATGCAGGTGACACATTACGTGGCCTGTACACTCACGTTCTCTTTCCTCTGCCCTCCTGCCCTTCCCCCTCCCCGCGCCTCTGGTGGGCTTGCGGTCCAGGCGTGGACATGATCAGCAAGATGCTGAAGATGCAGATGCTGGAGGACGAGGACGACCTGGCCTACGCCGAGACCGAGAAGAAGGCGAGGACCGACTCCACGTCCGACGGGCGCCCCGCCTGGATGCGGACCCTGCACACCACCGCTTCCAACTGGCTGCACCTCATCCCGCAGACGCTGAGCCACCTCAAGCGGACGGTGGAGAACATCAAGGTGGCCGGGAGCGGGCAGGGCGGCCCCCGGGTGTCCACGGTCCTGGTGGGCTCAGGGTAATCTCAGCCGGCGGGCATCTGCGCCCAGGTTCCGGCACGAGGGCGGGCCTCTCGCGGGGGGTCCGTCTGCATGAGTGAGGTGAGGGAGTCCCCGAGGAAGCGGCGGCAGCTGTTCCTGCTCTTCGGGCAGGGTTCCCAGAGCGAGCGCGGGGGAAGCCGTGAGCCTCGGGCCGGGGCTGTGAGGTCCCGCTGGAGGAGGGGCTCTTCCTAAAGCCTCCTCTTCACTCGGGCCTTCTCGTCTCTTGGACAATCGTAGGATCCTCTGTTCAGGTTCTTTGAGAGAGAAGTGAAGATGGGAGCTAAGTTACTTCAGGACGTTCGCCAGGATCTGGCGGATGTCGTCCAAGTGTGTGAAGGGAAGAAGAAACAGACCAACTATCTGCGTACCCTTATAAACGAGCTGGTGAAAGGTACTGGCCCTCCCGTGTCACCCCCTCACTGCGCGGGGGGCATGTGGCCGCCGCTCTGCAGGGTCAGTGCATCCCTTCTGCGCCCGCGTCCCTCTGAGAGCAGCCGTGAGCCCTTCCCTGGGGGTTGGGCTCAGAAGGGCCCAAGAGGTTTTATTTGCCAATTCTCTGAACATTCATTAAATCTTTACAGTTTTTAGGGGGGCGGGCAGCACATTTAAAAGTGGGGCGCTTGAGTCTAAAGGAACAGAGAGCCCCCAGGGGTCTCCGATCCACCCCGAGAGCTGAATTGGGGTGAGGCACAGCTGTTGTGTGCGGGGAGTTAGCCGCTGAGGCGTTCCTTGGGGGGGATTGGGGTCCTCCAGACACCCCCCCCCCCCCCGTTACGCTGGACGGAGCAGATGCAGAGCTGGCGGCGGCCCATCCGGGACCTGCGAGGTGTGGTCAGGGAGGGAGGCGGGCGGAGCAGAGAAGCCGCGAGCACTGGCCCGTGTGTGCCTGGGAGTGGTCCGACCTGACGCTGCCTGGGGTCACCTTGCTTGCAGGCATCTTGCCTCGGAGCTGGTCCCACTACACCGTGCCCGCGGGCATGACCGTCATCCAGTGGGTGTCCGACTTCAGCGAGAGGGTCAAGCAGCTACAGAACATCTCCCAGGCGGCTGCGTCCGGCGGTGCTAAGGAGCTGAAGGTGGTGAAGGCCGCTCCTCGGGCGCCTGGGGGGGGGGGTCGCAGCTGTCCGGGCGGGGGAGGGGCGGCACCCGGGAGCCCAGGGGACTAGCCCAGACCCCAGCGTGACCCGAGGAGGGGTGGTGCTCGCTCCTCACCGGGGGCCGCTGCTTCCCACAGAACATCCACGTGTGTCTGGGCGGCCTGTTTGTCCCCGAGGCGTACATCACCGCCACCAGGCAGTACGTGGCCCAGGCCAACAGCTGGTCCCTGGAGGAGCTCTGCCTGGAAGTCAACGTCACCACCTCCCAGAGCGCCACTCTCGATGCCTGCAGCTTTGGGGTCACGGGTGAGTTGAGGTCCTCAGCCTCGCTGTCTGGGCTGCTCCCCGAGGCTCCCGGTGCCTGCACCCGGGCCTCCTCACGGGTGGCCCTGGTGGCCCTTCCGGCGTCGCTCCCGGTCAGGTGACGGTGGCAGCACGCCAGAGCCGTGCACCGCGGCACGGAGTCACGTGGCCGGTACCGCTGGTGACGGGTCCTGACTGCCTCCCGCAGGCCTGAAGCTCCAGGGGGCCACGTGCAGTAACAACAAGCTGTCGCTGTCCCACGCCATCTCCACGGTCCTTCCTCTGACGCAGCTGCGCTGGGTCAAGCAGACCAACGCCGAGAGAAAGGCTAACGTGGTAAGTGGCCCCTTCCGCCGTCTGGGGCCGGTGGGTGCCGTGGGCCTGAGCCAGCGGCAAGCGCCTGTCCTCTCCTCCAGGTGACCTTGCCCGTCTACCTGAACTTCACCCGGGCAGACCTCATCTTCACGGTCGACTTCGAGATCGCCACCAAGGAGGACCCGCGCAGCTTCTACGAGCGCGGCGTCGCCGTCCTCTGCACGGAGTGAGGCTCGACTGCCCTGACCCCCGTCTCTAGTCGTAACTCCGTTTAACGTCTCTTCATCGTTCAACTGGTGGGAAGAAGCGCACTTGTCACAGGAGGGTCGTGGGTGTGCGGTCGGAGGAAGCGGAAGGCAGGCTGCCGGCCGCGACGGAAGCTGGAAGGACTCCGTGAGGTGCCTCAGGGGCGGCCCTAGCGCGGCGTGTTCGGGGAATAAAACACTAAGCACGACCCGGCCTCCTGCCTCTTCTGTGTCCGCTCCCCTCCCGGCGCCGAAACTCTGGGCCCGGGGGCCCTTCCCCCACGGAAACGAGCCCCGGGCCCTGACCGGGCGGCGCGTGCGCCCTTGCGCAGAGGGCCTGGCCCCGGCGGCCACCCGTCCCGTGTCCCCCACATCCCAGGGCGGCAGCTGCTGACCGCCGGCTGCTCACACGCGACATGACGCGTGTGGCCTCCCTGGGGAAACAGGTGTCTGGTCTCTGCCTTGTGGCGGCAGCCCCTACGGTTGCTCAGCCACTGACCCGGCCTTAGCACAGACCCAGAGGTGAAAACCCGTTCTGCTGCTGCTGCGCCCCACCCCCCCAGCCAGTGATGATCCAGGGCTGGGGGGGCTTAAGCTCCCACCCCTGCTCCCCACCCCAACCACCAGGCTCCAAACGTCCCCAGGGCCTGGGAGCCAGAGTCCGCCTCCTCCCCACCCAGTTCTGGAATGTTCTATCAGGAATCTAAATGTTTTTCTCAGAACCAGTAAGGATTCTTAGCTTTCCTGCAACGAGATTCCTAAATGGGGCTGTAGGCTCGGAGAGCTGGGACCAGGCCTGGGAAGTAGGAGGAGGAGAACCCGCAGCAAGGCCACCGTGGGCATCTGTCCGCCTACGTCCCGTGCCCAAGCACGGGTGAGGGTCCTGAGCACAGGAGGAAGGGCGCCATGGGTGGGGGGGGGGGAGAGTGCAGAGCAGGTTCCTGAACGGGGGGGAGTGAGCAGAAGCCGCCGTAGCTACTGGACACCCAACACCTTGCCGGGGGGTGTTGGGTGGTCTGGGAGGGAAGCTCCCCCATCAAGGGCTTCCACGTCCGCCCCACAGGGGCACCCGAGTCACCTACTTGCCGCCTCCTAAAGCCCCACGTGAATCAGTGCCCGGCTCCAGGGAGCCTCGCCCCCAACGAAGCTCAGCCCGTGGGCCTGAGGGACCCCCACCTCTGGGGCCACCCATTCACCCTCCTGTTGGGGGGGCAGGCCGGACAGTGGCCGTAGTCCTCCTCATCCTCAGTGGGCAGAGCCCGCAGACGGGCCAGGAGGCCCCCGGGGCGTGAAGAGAACACCTGCGCCCAGGCCCGCTCCCGCCCCCCAGCCCTCCGCCCCCCACCCCCACCCCCGCGCCCCGCCCACCGGGAGGAAGGAGCAGCTCTTGTCCTCTGGCAGGCTTCCCCTTTATTGGCACTTGGGAACAGCGCGGTCGTGGGGCGAGTGGGCAGTGGTCACCTAGCGCTGGCACCAGACTCATGCTCAGTTCACGCCTGCTAGGGAGCAAAAGGCCCAGTGAGCAAACCCCCAGCAACTGGGAAAGGGTAAGAGCACCACCACCACCACCCCGTTATTTTTAACTGTCAGCACATCAAGACCATGATCCTGTCAACAGCCAAACCAACTGCTCAGAAAATCCTCACCTTGTACGGACAGTGACAGAGGAATGGAAATAGGGACGTCGTGCAGGGTGGCTTCTCAAGGTGCAGGGGCGGGGGACAGAGCAATTCACGCGAGAATCGGACACGCCCCTCCTGCTCCCCCCTCCACCCCTCTACCCCCACTCCCACCCCCAGAGCAAACATTCAGGTGGGGTGGACAACAATGGGCACCAGGACTCAAGGTTTAAAAAAAAAAAACAAAACACTAGTTCTACGGAAACATAAATACTTAGTAAAAAAACTCTCGGATTCAGGGGAGGTGGGCTCCATGAGAGCCACACAGGACCTTTCCTCAGTTGGAAACCCATTTTTAAGCAAAGCTGGTGGGCCCCCAGGTGTTCACTGTTTAAGACCCGAAAAGGGCAAGTGTTTCATGGAACCAAGTCCATCAGCGTCAGCTTGGCCAAGGGGCTCCTCTCGGGGCGTTAGCGCCCCTCCTGAGCTAACTGCTCACCTTGGTCTAGGCCACATACTGCTTCTTTCTCTTGTTTTTCTCAGGCTCTGCAAGTAAAAGTTCCAGTTTCCTCTTGGAGAGGGTGAGCTTGGGCCCCTTGTCCTTCTCGCTCCCGAGTCTGGGTGGCGGCTGCGCCGCTCTGGCTCGGCCCTGCGCGTGTCTGCCAGGCTCTGGGGGCCCCGCGGCCGGGGCGACGGGGCCAGCTGCCCTGGGCCACCGGTCCTCCGTCATCCTCCAGTCCTCCGGCGACCCAGAGCGCCGGGCTGCCCGCCCTCGGGCCTCAGCGGGCTGCATATCCACGTCGTTGGCCTCCGGGGATGTGGGGCCCCAGCTGGCAGCTTTCAGGAGCAGGTCTGGGGCTTCTGACGAGAGAGGGTCTTCCAAGCTAACTTCTCCCGGACTCCCGCACCTGAGTGCGGGGGAAGGCACGGTACCCTTCACGCCACCCGGAGAACAGTCGCTGAAGCTGGAGGCCGGACGACCGGGGGGATCTTCTGAATCGCCATCGAAAGGATCTAAAAACTGAGCGCAAAACTGTCTCTGAGCCAGTTAGCAATTTCTACCGGGATAAAGTACAACACGCTCCTCACATGCGCAAATTACTTCTTCCATCACTGATGTTGGCAAACTCCGCGGATCTGCCGTGCATGTGCCTTAGACAGGCGGCGCCTGGGGGGCACAGTCGGTTGAGCGCCCCACTCTTGGTTTCGGTTCCAGTTGTGATCTCAGCGCCGTGGGATCGAGCCCCGCGACGGGCTCCGCACTCAGAGCAGAGTCAGCTTGTCTCCCTCTCCCTTCCCTAACCTCCCTAACCCTAACCCCCCCAATAAATAAATCTTGAATGCATTAGACAAATACCCCTCACATCCAAAAAGCCCGAGAGTCCGCCATCACTGGGGGCCCAATCTGGGTCCCATCACTTAAAGCCCTCGTCCCAGAGCTGGGCACCGGCCCGCCAGCTGGGTCCACACCGCCCAGCCCGCCACTGGGGAGTCTGAACTCACTTCCTCCCAACATCCGGCTCCTGGCTCGCCCCACGCCTCCCTGACCGGGTGCGCACAAACGTGCCCCTCACTGCGCCCCACACACAGCTGCCCCAGTGGCCCGCAGAGGCTGAACTGAGCCTTTAGGTGCGGGGTTCACAGTTTTCAAAGGTGCCCGTGGGCTGTGCCCCTTGTCTGAGCACCAGGCGCGGGTGGTACAGCCCATCCTCCACGGCAGCCTCTTACCTCTGTGACCGCTGGCCGAGGGGCCCGTGGAGCTTTCTGGACCTCAAGTCCTACGGCTCCTCGCCCCTGACCTTGTACCCGAATTTCCTAGCTCTCACTCCAGCTTTTCCCCTTCCTGCGTCGGTGCTCTTGACCGAGCGGCTCTGGCAGCAAAGGTCTCCAGGGACGTCTGAGTCCCCGCAACCGACCGCTGTCCCTTCCTGTGCTAACCGTGGGGAGCTGCACCCCGCCAACTTCCAGTCCCAGGTTCAGACCTCCTCCCGATACGCTAAGGGCCCCGAGAAGACCGGGAACCTGTCGGGTCGGCCTCCAGGGATGTGGGGCCCCAGCGGGCGGGGATGACCGGGCTTCACACCTCATAGAGCCACAGGCCGAAAGGGCCCAGGGCTGAGCCAGTGCAGGGACCCCAGCGTCACCTCACGTGGGCGCTCATTTCCTCCGTGGGCAGGCGACACGGTTACGTATGCCCCCCCCCAAAAAAAGGTAAAAATGAAAAATAGTTTCACACCGTAATCTGAAGGCAACTCTAATATTTCAGATTCAGAAACTGGCAGAATTGTTGGAATTCACGGAGCCAGCACCATGTGACCCGACTGCACAGTGGTCAGCAGCCCCGCGAGGCCTCGAGGCCCAGACTAGGGGTGCGTGTCGGGGAGGGCAAGGGGCTCACCCTGCAAATAAGCCAACAGTGTCCGTCCTTGTAGACCGAGAGAGGCCCGGCAGGACAGGCATCCACCGGCCACAACGGCTGGGGTTAGAACCTCACCCAGAGTCTCAAAACTCCGCGAGACCAGGTGTTAACTACACCCGGGCTTCTTGATTTTTTAATTTGGATTGCGGTTAATGTTGAGGGGCCGCTGGCCAGCTCACGGGGGAGCCTACGGCTCTTGATCTTGGGGTCGGCAGTTCAAGCCCCACACTGGGTGTAGAGATGACTTAAAATCTTTTGGGGCGCCTGGGTGGCTCAGTCGTTAAGCGTCTGCCTTCGGCTCAGGTCATGATCCCAGGGTCCTGGGGTCGAGCCCCGCATCGGGCTCCTTGCTCGGCGGGAGGCCTGCTTCTCCCTCTCCCACTCCCCCTGCTTGTGTTCCCTCTCTTGCTGTCTCTCTCTGCCAAATAAATTAATTAATTAAATATTTTTAAAAATAAATAATAAAATCTTTTGGGGCACCTGGGAGGCTCAGTTAGTTGAGCATCTGACTCTTGATTTCAGCTCAGATCATGATCTCAGGGTCATGAGATCGAGCCTCGTGCCAACTCTGTGCTCAGCGGGGAGTCTGCTTGAGACTCTCTCCCTGCCCCCCGACCCACTTGCGTGCACACACACACTCTCTCTCTAAAAATGAATAAGTCTTTTTAAAAAATAAAATGGATTCTTTAAAAAATAATAAATTAATTTTGAGTTTAAATAATTGCAAACTTATGGTCTTGTCAATTTTCCAGGCAAACTACTTTGAGTCTTTTTCTTATTTAAAAAATCTGAGGGGCGCCTGGGTGGCTCATTTGGTTAAGCGACTGCCTTTGGCTCAGGTCATGATCCTGGAGTCCCTGGATCGAGTCCCGCATCGGGCTCCCTGCTCAGCGGGGAGTCTGCTTCTTCCGCTCCCACTCCCCCAGCACGTGTTCTCTCTCTCTCCCAAATAAAATCTTTAAAAAAATGGTTTTTGAAAAAGGAAAAATCAACTTAAATATCAAAGTGAAGCCTCTTCTAAAATACAGTAACTCCAGTCTTTCCCTGCAGAAAAGAGCATAGACAGCAGGCCCCAAACCACTCTCCTTGGAAAGGCCGACTTGCAAGATTGGCCCCTGGCTGGTTCTGGGGACTTGGATTAGGGGACGAATCCACCACCCCTAAATGAGGAGAGTGGTGGCTGGCTCATTTTGTCACGTACCTCTCTCCAGATACCTTCAATTAAGTCCATGTGGTTCTTTTTGTGATTGGCCTGGGGAAGTTAAAAAAAAAAAAAAAAAAAGGCTGAATAATCCTTTCTAGAAAGGCAGGCAGGCAGATAGCCGCTCAGTGTCCAAGGGCCAGGGACCGAGGGAACCCACTCTAGCAGTTCCCGCCACACCGGACCCTCAGAGGCTGGCAGCCCTTGGGAGTGGGCAAGAAACACCTCCTCGATTTGAGGGACTAAAATGCAAACCTGGCCACCATGAATAGGAAAAGTAGAACCAGGAATGTGGCAAGGAGGCAGATTCAGCAGCTGGATGTGATCCCCTTCACATGGGGGATGGAGAACGCTGCACTCGTTCTAAACCCAAAGCCAGAAGATCACGGGAGATCCTAGATCATCCATCCTAACCCCTTCCTTTACAGAGGCTGAGGCCAGACAACGGCCAGGCCTTGCTAGGGGGCCCTCCAAGAACCCGGAGCTGGTATCAGATGTTCTAGAAACCCTCCCCACTAATCCCAGGCTGCTGGGGGAAAGCAGCTCTTTTTTCTTGATCAAAAGACAGGAATTTGAACATGTCTACTTGACGGGAAGAAAGCCCCATTAAGATTTTGCCAAGAACCACTGAGACTACTATTTCCGAGGAGGGGTGCGGGCCAAGAGCCAGGATGCCTGGTCTGGGACTCGCAGGGTCCCCCCGCCCTGCCCGCCCCGGCCCGGCGCCACCAGGAGGGCAAGGGGCGGCCCGGGGGGAGCACCTTGAAGCGATGGAGCGTGGTTCTCTGCCTCTTCCCGAAGCCGGCCCAGGCGCTGGCGGAGCTGAACGCTGCTCTGATGCAGGTGGGCCGGCCGCGTCTCAGGCCCGCCATGGCTGGGGGGCCGCTTAGGATGCACTCTTCACTTCACTGGAAAACATCAAGTTCACGGGGACAAAGCGCAGGTGGCTGGGCTGGGGGAGGGGCAGCCCCCCAGGGCGGGTGGCGGCGGGAGGGCGTCTCCGGGAGCTGGCCGGCCCTCGGGATGCGTTTGTCCAAGTCAGAGCTACGTGCCGCAGGGGTGAATTGTCCTGCGGGGTCTACCTCGCCTAGACCAATCTAGGGGGTTCTCAAAAAATGTTTTCGTTAACCCCCGGCAGCGTGGGAGTCCAGCCCACAAGCATTACGTCAGCGTGGGAAAAGCCCCGTGCACCCAGAAGCTCCGTCTTACACGAGCTCAGTGGAAAGGTCACACGTTCATTGAGCCTGAAAGTTCCAGACTGGAACCCACCCACCCAGCTCAAAAGTCCTCCCCCTTAATTCTAACAGATGAAACATGTGAGCCCAGGATGGGGACTGACTCACTCCCTCAAGGGGACAGAAACACAGGAAGCTTCCCCGCCCCCCCAAGTGTGAGGTTTAAAAAAAAAAAAGCAACATGCAGGGGCGCCTGGGTGGCTCAGTCGTTAAGCGTCTGCCCTCGGCTCAGGTCATGACCCCAGGGTCCTGGGATCGAGCCCCGCATCGGGCTCCCTGCTTGGCGGGAAGCCTGCTTCTCCCTCTCCCACTCCCCCTGCTTGTGTTCCCTCTCTAGCTGTGTCTCTGTCAAATAAATAAACAAAATAATTTAAAATATGCACCCCCTCCCCCAAAAAATATGCACCCAAAGGAGAGAGAGAGAGACCATCCACTCTTTAAAAAAACAAAACAAAAACACCCAGAGCATGAGGCCGTGAACCTACCTCCGTGGACTTTCATGTCACTTGTTTTCCTCAAGAATCCTCGTGGGAAGGAACGCGCCAGGCCCTGAGGGGAAGCGCCAGTCACAAACGTTGCCCACCTCCCCGCTGCTGTCAACCCCGCTTTCCCAAACTGGGCTCCGTGGAACACCGGTTCCGGGCAAAGGGCAGAGAAATACGAAAGGGTATAAACCAGACCCCAAAGCACAATACACATTAGCATTTTAAAGGCTAGAAAGGTTCCCAGCAAAAACCAAAACATTTTTTTTTCAGTATTGACTTCATTCAGATTTCATTAGTTTTCACCAAGTGTCCTTTTTCTGCCCCAGGATCTCATCCAAGACCCCACCTTCCGTGTAGCTGCCAAGTCTGCTCAGGCTCCTCCGGGCTGTGACAGTTTCCCAGGCTTTCCTGGCTTTCGCTGACCTTGACAGTCCCGAGGACCATCGGGATTGGTCTGATGATTTTCTTATGAACACACTAGGGCGATGGATTTGGGGAGCACGCCCACACAGGGGATGTGCCCTTCTCATCACAAGGGGATCGCCGTGAAGGTTGACAGGTGACCTTTTCCCCGCCCGGCCCACCCGCTCCTCCTCGGAAGTCGTCTTGCGGTGCCGTCCACACTCAAGGAGGGAGGATTACGCTGACCGCCCGGACAGGGAGCGTGTTTGGAAATCCCTCGGCCTGGGAGACTTTTCTCCCTATTTACTGATTTAGCCAATCATTCACTTGTATCAGGGTGGACTCACATTTATTTTATACTTGAGTTATAATAAATACATGATTTGTAGCAGGGAGGCTCCTGGCTGGCTCGGCCAGTAGGGCATAAGACTCTTGATCTCGGGGTTGTGTGTTCAAGCCCCGCGCTGGGTGTAGAGAGTAGTTTAAAAAATAAAATATTAATAAATAAATACTACATTATTTTGTTCCACTTTCAGCTGGAACTTGTTCGGCCGGCTCCTATGCTCCGTGACATGTCCAAACCAACTTAATTTTGATCTCCAAAGGAATACATCCTGTGAGTTTCTTAGTACTCTCTCTAGGCCAAGTTCAGATAAAAGTCCCCCAAAAGTGAAATTATAACAAGGAGAGGAATCTGACCCCTATATTCGCCTCACTTTCCCTGCCAGACGTATGAGCCAGGATCAGGGCCAACCCCACATTTTCTAGAGCAGGTGGTTGGCACAGGTTAAAGGTTTCTTTTCTTTTTTTATTATTTATTTTATTTTATTTATTTATTTGTCAGAGAGAGAGGGAGTGCATGAGCAGCGGGAGCGACAGAGGGAGAGGGAGAAGCAGGCTCCCCGCGAGCAGGGAGCCCGATGCGGGGCTCAATCCCAGGACCCTGGGATCATGACCTGAGCCGAAGGCAGATGCTTAACCATCTGAGCCACCCAGGAGCCCCTTAAATACTTTTTTTTTAAAAGGATTTATTTATTCATTTGGGGGGGAGCGAGAGGGAGAGAAGTAGACTCCCCACAGAGCATGGGATCCCGCGACCCTGAGATCATGACCTGAGCCAAAATCAAGAGTCAGACATTTGACTAACTGAGCCACCCAGGTGCCCCTCTTATATACTTTTTAATAAAAAGGTATTTTATGCATGTGGTTAAAAAACAACTATTAGGGGCACCTGGGTGGCTCAGTCATCAAGCGTCTGCGTTTGGCTCAGGTCATGATCTGGGGGTCCTGGGATCGAGCCCCACATCGGGCTCCCTGCTCCGCGGGAAGCCTGCTTCTCCCTCTCCCACTCCCCCTGCTTGTGGTCCTGCTCTCGCTGTGTCTGTCAAATAAATAAATAAATAAATAAATAAATAAATAAATAAATAGATAAAAATTAAAAAAAAACCAACTATTAAACAAAATACAATAAACACGAGGTTCCCAGACCCCACCATGGGCCACTCTGTGAGGCCCCAGGACCTGCTGGGCGGATCCACACACAGGCTTCTTCCTACTCCCTGTCCACAAACATTTACACCTGGAGAGGCAGGGATCTATCTCGTGAACTATTTGCACCCAAGACGTAAGGCATGGAACCTCCCCCCTCCCCGCCGGCCCAGGCTGCACCTGCTTGCCCCCCTCCCCAGCTCCAGGACAGAAGCGCAGGATTCCAGGGGAGGGTGCTGGGCTTGGTCCGAAAAGGCCTACTTGCCACGAAGCTGGGAGAATGTTAGCCCATCCCCTTACGCTGCATGTTTGAAATTTTCCTAATGAAGAGCTTAGAAGTCGCCACTCTGCCCTGAGAGCCACCGGATCTCTCCTTCAAGCGGGTCCTGTCTGTTAAGCTCTAACCCTGAGTGCACAGCCCACCCAGCATCTGCCCAGCTGCACACTCACACCCACATGTACACACGCACGTGCCCTGTACCCACATCACCTGGCCCCAAGACCGCCCCCCTCCCCCAGCCTCGGGTGACTCTGGTTTCCAGCTCCCAGCTCCACACCTCTGCATCCCGCTGCCTGGCCTCCCCTGGGGTCTCTAACAGGTTCTTCCAACTTGACTTGTCCAAGGTCAGACGGCTGATCTTCCCCAGACCTGCCCACTACAGCCCTCCAGGGCCGGCGCAGGGCCATTCCACGAATCTTGTTGCTCAAGCTAAAAAAAATCTTCACATCACCCCAATTCCCCTTCTTCCAAACTCCACGTCCAGTTGATCAGCCACGTTGACTCTACCTTCCAGGGGAGCCCAGAATCCCACCGCTTCTCCCCACTTCCTCTACCCAGAGCAATGCGGGTAGAGCTTAGCTAGAACCATGCTTTACCCCATCAGCACCCTGCCTCCCTGTCCCCATCCCTCCTCTGCCCACCCACCCCTCCAGAGCTGGGGGTCCCACCTCAAGGGCTGAGCCTCCCTTGCGCACCACGGCCGGTCTGTTCCTCACTTCAAACCTGTCTTTACACTAAGGCCACCCTCCCACCTCATACGGCCGTTTCTCACGCAGGTGCACAGTACCCTGCCCACTGCATTTTTCTCCCTGGTCCTCAGCATGCTCCAGTGATCTCTGGGTCCTAACTGCCCTATCTCTGGGATCCGCAGCCCCTTTCAAGGGACTCACTCCATCGCCTGGGCTTTTGGCTTTTCTGTCCACAGCTGTCCCCAAAGCCTGGCCCAGCACTGAGCACGAAGCCGATGCTCAATAGCTCTTTCCAGGATGCATGCGTGCATTCCACAGACCCCCTCACCCACTACATCCCAAGCCAAATGCATCCCCCACCCTGAGACGTGCCCCTGCGTTTGCAGCCTCCACCTCAGCTCCACCGTGCGCTAAGACCTTCCTCCCTATCCCAAGCCGGAAACCAGATTCCAGGTACCGACTGCCAGACGGGCGAAGAGCCAATGTGGTAATTTGACATTTGTTACAAGTTGAACATCTGACCAATTTCCCTAACAAAGCTTTAACATTTTCCCTTTGTACATAGATTGTTTGGGTGCTTTAAGAAAACACTGGATAATAAATAGCAACACTTTTTTTTTTTTTTTTTTTTTTAGATCATAAAGTGAAATGCCTGCCAACAGGGGAGGAAGAGGAAAAAGATGATGGGCCAATTCCTTCCCCAAACGGTCCACAGCCCCAGAGACCGGGGTGACTTCCTCTCTTCTCCAGGCCCAAGACTCCTTAACCTTAGTTTCCAGCTCCCTGGGACCTGCCCCAGCCCTGGAACCATGCCCAGGAAGAGTGGCCCTGTGGGGGGGGGGGGGGACAAGCCAGCTCCCCAGCTGAATGGAGCTGCATCTGAAGGTGCCTACCTGGAATCCAGGAGCATCCAGGAGTGGGGGGCTGCAAATGGAAAGTGGAGGTGAAGTCCAGAAAGCCAGCTTCCAAGAGGGGAGCCTTGCCGAGAGACGCTGTTCTGCAGGAAGGAAGAACAGAGCACAAGCAAAAAGATCTTTTGACAAAGAGGATCTTATCAAGTCCACTCTCAAGATCTAGACAAAAGGGAGAAAAATATGGTGAGCTGTCTTCTCCTCTTCCCCCCACGGATGTCAGAATTCAGAACGGATTTGCTCTAAGTTAACTGATCTCCGTACTTAAGTCAATTTTGCATTTCTGCTTTAAAGGAAAAACATGTTTAAAAAGTTCTCTCTTGGGGCGCCTGGGTGGTTCAGTCAGTTAAGTGTATGCCTTTGGCTCAGGTCATGATCCTGGGGTCCTGGGAATTGAGCTCAGCGGGGAGTCTGCTTCTCCTTCTCCCTCTGCCCCTCCCCCCTGTCCTGTACGCTCTAACAAAATCCTTAAAAAAATGTTCTCAAAAAAAAAAGTTCTCTCTTAGGGGCGCCCGGGGGGCTCAGTCAGTTAGGCGGCTGCCTTCAGCTCAGGTCATGATCCTAGGGTCCCGGGATTGAGCCCCGCATCAGTCTCCCTGCTCCTGGGGAGTCTGCTTCTCCCTCTCCTGCTCCCCCTGCTTGTGCGCGCGCTCTCTCTGTCAAATAAATAAATAATAATTAAAAAAAAAATTCTCTCTTAATATTCATCAATCTCAACTGTTCTAGTTCAAGAACAGGCACACTTTCCTTGCAATAAAATTTGTTCTGAAAGAGTTCTCAAACTCCTCATTCCCAAAAGTGGTTTCTAAGAGGATTGGCTTTATTTGAGTGGAGATAGACGGTGGCAACGTGGTCTGTCATCTCACGGGATGCTCTACCTTGAAAGAAACTAAGATCTGGTCCAGACTTCAAATATCTGAGCTCCTTTCCTGGCCCAGGAGCCTGGGAGAGCAGGAAGCCGTTGAGGGTCACTCTTCCAATGATAAACACCCCTGTACCAATATGAACACACTTATGTCCTTTAGACACACTCCTTTTAGGGACAGCTTCATCAACTCATACCCGAGTCCCTGGGCCAGGGTCGGTGCCCAGGAAATATTCATTCAAGCGTAATAGTCTAAAGTGAAGTCAGAGACTGAAAATTATCCCCCCTTTTTTTTTCTACCCGTAGGTAGAACAAGAATGGACGGCTCCAAATAAATAGGTTCCACCCTTTATATGATAAGGTTCTTGGTGGAGGGGGTATTAGGGGCTGTACTTTGGTGCACAAATCACAGAAGTGTTTTTCTTTTTCTCCCCCAGTGTTAACTTTTTAAAATAGATTTTATTTATTTTAGAGAGAGAGAGAGAGCGCGTGAGCAGGGGGAGCAGAGGAGGAGAGGGAGGGAGGGAGGGGAACAGAATCTCGAGCAGGCTCCCCGCTGAGCGTGAAGCCCAACGGGAGAACTGGTTCCTCCCAGGACCCCGCCATCATGACCTGAGCCGAAATCAAGAGTCAGACACTTAAACGACTGAGCCACCCAGGTGCCCCCACAAGTATTAATTTTTAAGATGGACACCTTCATACTATAGTTGATATTATTTTGACCACATTTTTGGTGCAATTATTCTGAGATATAATAAAAAGGAAAGACAGTGGATTTTTTCATTTTGCAATCTCTTGTTCCTTATGCCGCCTGAAAAAAAGCTCATAACTTATAACTCCAGGGACACCTGGCTGGCTCAGTCAGTAAAGAATGTGACTCTTGATGTCAGGGTCCTGAGTTTGAACCCCACGTTGGGCAAAGAGAGGACTTAAAAAAAAAAAAAAAAACTCTCATTCAAGACAATGTTGCCCAAGCTTTAAAAGGAAAACAATTCAGATGAAGCGGATGAAGCCAATTCTCATTTTACCTTGTATTTGTGAGTCAACCTTTCCAAAGCACCTGGGTTTGTGTCAGAATCCATCAGACCACGAAGTTCTACAACCAAAATAAGAACAGCCATTCAGACAGAAGGAATCCACGGAAAAGCCAGAGCACAGGACCATTGGGATTTTATTTATTTTAAATCAGTTTGCTCTAGAGGAAACGACAGGTTAAAATAATATTTTGGAGAAATACTGTGTAGCTTTGCAGACACAAACCCCAGGGTCATTCCCAGGTGTCCTAGAATTCTCCCCTGGGTTTGAAGGGGGCGGGAAACGTGTCCACACTTCTCAAGCACAAGCGGTTTCCTGTCTGAGGGCACAGCAGGTCCAGGACCACCCTCCCACCCTGACCCTGACCCTGGGCAGAGCTGGCCCAGCCCCACCTCCCCACCACCCCACCTCATTGGAAGGCTGGGGACACCCCTTCTTAAGCCTTCACACTTTATGCCGGGGCGGGGGGGAAACAGAGGAATCCCCACCTCAGCCCTGCCCTCACACCAGGGTCTCACCACCCTGCAGGTCCGACTCCTGGAAGATGGGATGTTCCTTCATAAGGGGAAAGAAAAGGGGGGTCTCCAAGCCAAGGACTCCAAACCTAGGGGGTGGGCCCCCCCGGGGAGGCTGGCCTCCCTTCCACGCGGCAAGGACCCCACGCAGGACCCAGACCCAGTTGCCTCGGCCCCTTCCTGCCGGCAGAAGCCCACCCGCGTCCTACCCCGGGCGTCGCGGCGTCGCGGGCCCCCGCCGGGCGGGCAGCTGCGGGGAGAGGCGCCGCGGGTGGTAAGCAGCGCGGCGGGGCGGGCGCACCTGGCCGATGCACCTGTGCCCACCTGCCCGGGACCGGGGCTGGGGCTGGGCCGGAAAAGCAGCCCCCGACGTCACAAGGAACTGGCTCCCGAGGGCGACTCCGGGTGGGGCGCGCTTCACTCAAGTCGGGGCACCCGGAACGGGCTCAGGCGGGCGGGCGCGCAGGGCCCCGGGCCGCCCTGCAGACTCACCTTCGGAACAGCATGTCCATTTTGTTCCCAGAGTGACCGTCGCCGAGCCCCGAAGGGGGTCTGCGGGCCGGACCTGTGTGACGTCACAGCCATCTCCGCGGCGACCCGGCGAGCGGCGCCCCCCGCCCGGCCCAGGCCCCTGGACGCCCGCGCCCCTGCGCCCCTGCGCCCCGCGCCTCGGATCCGCCCTCCCGCGCTCCGCTCGCGGCCAGGGAAGCCTAAGGACATGATTTTGTCACAAAACCTTGCGTGACTCCCCTGTGGCCCGGGATGACGTCCAGACCTTTTAACGCGCCCTCCCGGCGCCCCGCTCCAGCAGTACCTGAGAACTGCTCCCGCGCCCCCGCTACAGCCACTCCCACCCCTCCTTCCAGATTCGGGAGGGCACCAGGCCCCCCCCCCCCACCACCCACAGCTCGGGCTTCTCTGGGGAAATGCTCTCTTCACCCCGCCACACCTCTGGCTTTCTTCACATTTGGAGCTGAGTTTGGCTCCTCCTCCAGGAAGCCTTCCCGGACCTCGGGTCTTGGTTAGGAACCGCTCCTCTGTTCCCACAGCAGGCCAGATCAGCGTGCAGAAGTTGTCTATGGATTTCTACCTGCTCACAAGACTGGTGGATGAGCCTAGGCGTTCCAAACCCAAGGCCCCTTCCCCCCAACCTTCCCCCACGGTGCCCAGCATAGTAACTGCTCAAAAATATATTTTGAGGGGCGCCTGGGTGGCTCAGTCTGTTAAGCGTCTGCCTTCGGCCTGAGTCATGATCCCAGGGTCCTGGATCTAATCCCACATCAGGCTCCCTGCTCAGTGGGGAATCTGCTTCTCCCTCTAACCCTCCCCCCTGCTCACTCTCTCTCTCTCAAATAAATAAATAAAATCTTTAAATATATATATAATAATGAATCACAGGTACTGGTGAATTGAATATGCCACAAATCATGTTAGCTGTGAACTCACTAGGGTTTTTTTTAGTGATTTCTGAAGTCAGGAAGTGTGGATCTTCCAACTCTGTCCTTTTTCACGATCGTTTGGCCCTTCTGGGTCCCTTGCATTTCCATGCGAATTTTAGGACCTGCTTGTCAATGTCTGCAAAAATGTCAGCTGGGATTTGATACGGATTGTGTTGAATGTGTAGGTCAATTTGAGTAGTATTGCCGTCTTTTTTTTTTTTAAGATTTTATTTATTTATTTGACAGAGCAAGACACAGCGAGAGAGGGAACACAAGCACGGGGAGAGGCAGAGGGAGAAGCAGGCTTCCCGCCGAGCAGGGAGCCCAGTGCGGGGCTCGATCCCAGGATCCTGGATCATGACCCGAGCTGAAGGCAGACGCTTAACGACTGAGCCACCCAGGTGCCCCGAGCAGTATTGCTGTCTTAACAATATTATGTCAGATGCTCGACATCACTAATCATCAGAGAAATGCAAATCAGAACCAGTGACCTATCACCTTACACGTGTCAGAATGGCTGTATCCAAAAAGACAAGAAAGAAGTTTTGGCAAGGAGGTGGAGAAAAAGGAATCCTCATGCACTGTTGGTGGGAATATAGATCAGAGCAGCCACTGTGGAAAACAGTATGGAGGTTCCTCAAAAAATTAAAAATAGAAATACCATATGCTCTAGTAATCCCACTACTGGGTATTTGCACAAAGAAAACAAAAACACTAATTTGAAAAGATACATGCACTCCTATGTTTATTGCAACATTATTTACAATAGCCAATTATGGAAGCAACCCAAGTGTCCATCAATAGATAAAGAATGGGGCACCTGGGTGGCTCAGTCGTTAAGGGTTGGCCTTTGGCTCAGGTCATGATCCCTGGGTCCTGGATCAAGTCCCACATCGGGCTCCCTGCTCAGTGGGGAATCTGCTTCTCTTTCTACCCTCTCCCAGTGCCTGCTCTCTCTCTCAAATAAATAAAATCTTTAAAAAAATAGATAAAGAAGATGTATGTGTATATATATATATATATATACATACACAATGGAGTATTACTTGGCCATAAAAATGAATGAGATCTGGCCATTTATGACAATATGGATGGACATAGACAGTAGTATGCTAAGTAAAATAAGTCAGACAGAAAAAGACAACTACTATATGACTTCACTTATATGTGGAATCTAAAAAAACAAAACAAATGAAAACAAAAGTCAGAAATAGATCCATAAATATAGAAAACAAACTGGTATTTGCCAGAGAGGAGAAGAGGTGGGGGATGGGCAAAACAGGTGAATGGGAGTGGGAGATACAGACTCCCAGTTATGGAATGAATAAGTCAAGGGGACGAAAGGTACAGCATAAGGAATACGGTCAGTGGTACCCTAATAGCGTTGCACGGTGGCAGATGGGAGCTACGCTTGTGGTGAGCACAGGGTAATATATAGACCATGTGGTACACCTAAAACTAATGTAACATTGTGCGTCAACTATACTTCATTAAAACACACATACACACACAATACTGAGTCTTCCAATCCATGAACGTAGGATGTCTTTTCATTTATTAGGTCTTTTTAAATTTCTTTCAACAATGTTTTAGTTTTCAGCGTGCAAGTCTTGTGTTTCTTAAATTTATTGCTAAGTGTTTTATTCTTTTTTCTTTTTTTTTTAAAGATTTTATTTATTTATTTGACAGAGACACAGTGAGAGAGGGAACATAAGCAGGGGGAGTGGGAGAGGGAGAAGCAGGCTCTCCGCTGAGCAGGGAGCCCGATGTGGGGCTCGATCCCAGGACCCTGGGATCATGACCTGAGCCGAAGGCAGACGCTTAACGACTGAGCCACCCGTAAGTAGGGCTGTTTCTTAATTTTATTTTTGGATTGTTCATTGTTAGTGTATAGAAATACAATAGATTTTTGGGGTGCCTGGGTGGCTCAGTCAGTTAAGCATCTACCTTTAGCTCAGGTGATGATCCCAGCGTCCTGGGATCGAGCCCCATGTCCAGACTCACTGCTCAGTAGGGGAGTCTGCTTCTCCCTCTCCATCTCCCTCTGCCCCTCCCCCTGCTCATGCTCTCTCTGTCTCTCTCTCAAATAAATAAATAAATAAAATCTTAAAAAAAGAAATACAGGGTCACCTGGGTGGCTCAGTCAGTTAAGCACCTGCCTTCGGCTGAGGTTATAGTCCCAAGTTCCTGGGATTGAGCCCCACGTTAGTCTCCCTGCTCAGCAAGGAGCCTGTTTCTCCCTCTCCCTGGCTCTCTCTCTCTCTCTCGATAATTCTCTCTCTCAAATAAATAAATCAAATCTCTTTAAAAATACAATAGAGTTTTGTATATTGATGTTCTATCCTAAAACCTTGCTGAACTGGTTGTTCTAATAAGGGTGTGTGTGTGTCTAGTCTCCTTAGTGTTTTCTATATACAAGATTATGTCATCTGCAAATAGAGATAATTTGTACTCCTTCCGGTCCAATCAGGATGCCTTTTATTTATTTATCTTGACTGACTGCCTTGGCTCAAATCTCCTCCAGTATGGTGTTGAATAGAAGTGGTGGGAGTGAGCATCCTGTCTTATTTTTAATTTTGCATTTAATTGTAGTGCCAAGTACCTTGATTATGTTTGAATTACAAAGGTATGTTAAAGAAAAGATTAGAGACACCTGAGTGGCTCAGTTAAGCATCCAACTCTCGATTTCAGCTCAGGTCATGATCTCAGAGTCATGAGACTGAGAGCCCTGTGTCATGTTCTGCACTCGTCAGGGAGTCTGCCTGAGAGTCTCTCTCTCTCTCCCTCTGCCCCTCCCCCCACTCTCTCTCTCTCTGTCCTCTAAAATAAATAAGTAAATCTTATTTTTAATTTTATTTTTTTTAAAAATATTTTCTTTATTTGAGGGAAAGAGAGAGCAAGAGAGTACGAGCAGGGGGAGGGGCAGAGGGAGATGGAGAGGGACAAGCAGACTCCTTGCTGAGCACAGAGCCCAGCTCATACTCGGGGCTTGATCCCAGGACCCTGAGATCATGACCTGAGCTGAAGTCAGATGCTTAACCGACTTACCCACCCAGATGCCCCATAAATAAATAAATCTTTTTTTTTAAAGATTATTTATTTATTTATTTGAAAGAGAGAGACACAGCGAGAGAGGGAACACAAGCAGGGGGAGCGGGAGAGGGAGAAGCAGGCTCCCTGCTGAGCAGGGAGCCCGATGCGGGGCTCGATCCCAGGACTCTGGGATCACGACCTGAGCCAAAGGCAGACACTTAACCAACTGAGCCACCCAGGTGCCCCTAAATAAATAAATCTTAAAAAAAAAAAGATTCTTGGGCGCCTGGGTGGCTCAGTTGGTTAAGCGTCTGCCTTTGGCTCAGGTCGTGATCCCAGAGTCCTGGGATCGAGCCCCGCATCGGGCTCCCTGCTCAGCAGGGAGCCTGCTTCTCCCTCTCCCTCTGCCTGCCGCTCCCCCTGCTTTTGATCTCTCTGTCTCTCTCTGTCCAAATAAGTAAATAAAATCTTAAAAAAAAAAAATTCTCTCTCTCCCTGTGCCCTCCCTCCTTGCTTGTGCACGCTTTCTCTCTAAAAAAAAAAAAAGAAAGAAAGAAAGAAAGAAAAAGAAAATACGAAATACAGATTAAATGGGGAGAGGTTCATGGAGTGTGGATGGGCCCAACCAGCCATGACCAGTTGGCTGGACAATGAGAGGCACATGATGTTCCATATTCTTCTATCTACTTTGTACCTTTGAAAGTCACATCATAGAAAATGAAAAAAAGTAAAATAAGGAATCTGTAGAGCCAGAAAGAAAGAACTAAGGAAATAAAGACAATAGTAAGGGAAATAGAAGGTCCATTGAGGACTTGGAGCCCCAGGCAGGATTGCGGGAGCACTGCGGCTGCGACCATCCAGGTGGAAACACTCTCCCCAGCTGGGCCACACCCATGCCCAGTCGCTCCGCCCCATGGTGCCCACAGGCCTTTGGGCTAAGACTGGTTGTATCTGTTAAGTCTCTTTTAACCTAGAGCTGTTTTGTTTTAATGGCACTGATTTGGGGAAGAGGCCAGGCCAAATATCCTGCAGAATCTTCTGGATTTGTTTGGCTGCTTCCTCAAAGTGTTGTTTAGCTTGTCCCTCTACCCCCCTCCCCTGTATTTCCTATTAAGCAGATTTACCAGGACAGTATCCTGTTTTTGGATATTTAGGCTATGTTCAAATTTTCCATAACTACAGTCTTGCAAAGAACATTCTTGTACGTTTCTCCATTTTTTTTCTTTTGAGAAAGAGCAAGAGAGAGCGCGTGCATGCATGCAAGCTGGTGGGAGGTGGAGGGGGAGAGAATCTAGAATCTTTTTTTTTTAAGACTTTATTTATTTATTTGACAGAGAGAGAGATACTGAGAACAGGAACACAAGCAGGGGGAGAGGGAGAGGGAGAAGCAGGCTTCCCGTTGACCAGGGAGCCCGACTCCGGGCTCGATCCCAGGACCCTGGGATCATGACCTGAGCTGAAGGCAGACGCCTAACGACTGAGCCCCCCAGGCGCCCCATGTAGGTTTCTCATTGTGCAGGTGGGTAAGACTTTCTCCAGCACCAACCAAGAAGGGGAAGTTCTTCATCAGATACACCAAATTGCTCCCTGGAGTGACTGTATTGGTTCACACTCCCACCAGGGGTACATGAGCGTCAAGTACCCATTTGTCAGACTCCAGCCAAAATGTGGTCATGTCAGACTTAAATTTCTGCCATTCTGATGGATATAAAATGTCCCTCCTTGTGCTTGGTTCCCCTTTTGTGATCACCAGGCATCTTCTGACACTTCTGCTGAACTTTCAGGCTAAGGGAGGACATGGAGCCAGAAGAATCCAGAGGATGCAGGGAACTTGCAAAACAACATAATTTTCTATATCCACAACGAATGGAATTCATATACTGAGTGTTTTATTGGTTTCATCCATTCAACTATTTTTATTTTTTATTTTATTATTTTTTAAAGATTTTATTTATTTATTTGACAGAGAGAGAGAGAACACAAGCAGGGGGAGCGGCAGGCAGAGGGAAAGGGAGAAGCAGGCTTCCTGCTGAGCAGGGAGTCTGATGCGGGGCTCGATCCCAGACCCTGGGATTACAACCTGAGCCGAAGGCAGACGCTTAACCGACTGAGCCACCCAGGCGTCCCTCAACTATTTTTAAAAGCAGACAGCTGAGATGCATGCACGGTTTGCTGCCCCTCATGACCCCCTGGAGCCATACCACAAGCCCCTGGGTCGACCCCTGGATAGATTCTAAGTGCCTCACAGCCCACCGCCCCATTGCTGCAGGAAGCAGCAAGAGGGGTCATCATCCCAGATGGTTACTATTCCAGGGGGAGGAATGAGTAAGGGACGAGTGGGGCTAGGTAGAGAGAGATAGGGGGCTATGTGATCAGGCTCACAGAAATCCCAAAAATGTGGAGGTGTGGGGAAACCGGAGACAAGGGGACAAATCGGACCACCCTGCCCTAGGCATGTGGGGTGGGTGTCTTTATGATAATCACCTGTGACCAACAAAGAATAACCAGACCCTAAGAAGGAATTAAGCCATTGAAGGTCTTATCAATAGAGATGTTAAAAGGATTTAAGTTCCCTGGTTAGCTTTCTGTAAAAGACCAACCCTAAAGGCCCTCCTTGCTGGCAGCCCTGTCAGGACCCTTCTCACTCCTGAGAGCTTTTTCTGTATCCTTGCTTAATAAACTTCTATTGCTTTGCACACACACACACACACACGCAGGCAGCTGAGGCATTCGGCCGGCTCAGTCAGTGGAGCCCGCGACTCGACGTTGGGGTTGGAAGTTCGAGCCCCATGTTGTGGGTAGAGATTACTTTAAAAAAGTAAAAGAGGGGCACCTGGGTGGCTCAGTCAGTCAAGGGCCTGACTCTTGATCTCAGCTGAGGTCTTGATCTCAGGGCTATGAGTTCAAGCCCCACGTTGGACTACTTAAAAAAAAAAAAAAAAGAAAAGAAAAAGAAAATCTTAAAAAAAAAAAAAAAGTGGGTAGGTGATTTATCCTTTTTTTTAATTCTGATTTTGTTATTTTTTAAATCTCGAATTTAAAAAAAAGGAAGAGGGCGCCTGGGTGGCTCAGTTGGTTAAGCGACTGCCTTCAGCTCAGGTCATGATCCTGGAGTCCCTGGATCGAGTCCCGCATCGGGCTCCCTGCTCGGCAGGGAGTCTGCTTCTCCCTCTGACCCTCCCCACTCTCATGCTCTCTCTCTCTCATTCTCTCTCTCTCAAATAAATAAATAAAAAAAATCTTTAAAAAAATAAAATAAAATAAAAAATAAAAATAAAAAAAGGAAGAGTGTTGCTTTGGGGACTACATGTGAAGCTCTGGAACGTCACTGGTCAAGTGTAGAGGCCTTAAAGAACTTTCCTAAGAAGCTAATGCATGTTCCAAGCAGACAGATGCACTTGGCAGACCATATGCTCAGCTCGTTGGCTCTGCAACAGCATCCTGGAATCTTCGTTCAGAGTCTGATGGGCTATTAATACACTGTGACTCACTTAGAGCTCTGCTTCCTAGAACGTTCTTCCCAGGGAGGTGAAGCGATGTTCCTTCCTATAGAAGAATCATCTGAAATCATACTTTCAAAGGTTTCAGTAGATCTTGAAGGCTTAGCAAAGAGAATAAAAGCTTCCTAAATTATAGAAAATTATGTAAACAAATGGCCATCTACCCAGAAAGGGGGAGAGGACAGCTGTATTTATGTGATTTATTCAGTCACAAGTGTGTCCGGTGCGCTGGGCTGGTGGCAGCCACGCTGGGCACGTGCCTCCCTTCGTGGGCAGAGCGGCCATGGACTAATCGTTGAGGGGCAAGGGTGCAAGGAGCCTGTGGCCGGGGCTTTTCTGAAGCATGCGACCCGTCCTTGGGGCTGGGCAATGGGATTTGACCTGGTGCAGAAGGGCATGAAGACCATTTTGGGCAGGTTATTGCTTAATATGGACAGGGTTTCTCTTTGGGATATGAAAACGTTTTCGCAATAGATGGTGGTGATGGTTGCACAACACTTTGAATGTAGTTAGTGGCACTGAACTGCACACTTAAAATGCTCAATTGTATGTTACGTACATTTTACCACAATTGAAAAACAAGACAAGGGACGCCTGGGGGGCTCAGTCGGTTGGGTGTCTGTCTGCCTTCAGCTCAGGTCATGATCTCAGGGTCCTGGGATCGAGCCCCGCGTCGGGCTCTCTGCTTAGCGGGGAGTCTGCTTCTCCCTCTGCCGCTCCCCCTACTTGTGCTCTCTCTCTGACAAATAAATAAAATCTTTAAATAAATAAATATTAAAAATAACAACTTTATTGGGGCGCCTGGGTGGCTCAGTTGTTAAGCGTCTGACTTGGTTTTGGCTCAGGTCCTGATCTCAGGGTCTTGGGATCAAGCCCCAAACGGGGCTCGGTGCACAGTGGGGGAGTCTGCTTCTCTGCCTCTCTCCCTCTGCCCCTCCCCGCCCTCCCCGTGCACTCGCACTCTCTCTCTGTCAAATAAATAAATAAAATCTTAAAAACAAAATAACAGCTTTATTGAGATACGATTCATATACTATACAAATCATCCATTTAAAGTGTACAGATAAATGATTTTTTAAGTTGTTCTTGTTTTTTTAATTTATTTTTTTTAAAGACTTTTTATTTGAGAGAGAGCAGTTGTGCAACCATCACCACAATCAATTCTAGAATACTCTGATCACCTCAAAAAGAAACACTGTACTCATTAGCAGTCACTGCTCACCCCCCTCCCTGCAGCCCCTGGGAACCATGCCTCTTCCTTCTGTCTCCATGGATTTGCCTGCTCTGGAAACTTCATATAAATGGGGTCATATTGGGGCGCCTGGGTGGCTCAGTCGTTAAGCATCTGCCTTCGGCTCAGGTCATGATCCCAGGGTCCTGGGATCAAGCCCCACATCGGGCTCCCGGCTCAGTGGGAAGCCTGCTTCTCCCTCTCCTACTCCCCCTGCTTGTGTTCCCTCTCTCACTGTGTCTCTGTCAAATAAATAAATAAAATCTTTTATTTATTTATTTTTTAAATGTTTTATTTATTTATTCATGAAAGTCAGAGAGAGAGAGAGAGAGGCAGAGGCAGAGGAAGAAGCAGGCTCCCCGCCTAGCAGGGAGCCCGATGCGGGACTCGATCCCAGAACCCTGGGATCATGACCTGAGCTGAAGGCAGACGCTTAACCATCTGAGCCACCCAGGCGCCCCTAAATAAAATCTTTTAAATAAATAAATGGGATCATACAGTACACCTGTGGCCTTTTGTGACTGGGTTCTTTCACTTAGCATGTTGTCCAGTTTCGTTCCCAGTGTGGCATGGATCGGTACTTCTTACGTACCTTTTTATGACAAGAATACAGTATTTGGAATAATACTCCACTGTATGGATCACTACGTTCGGTTTATCTGTACCTCTGTTGATGGACATGTGGTTTGTTCCCACCTTTTGGCTTTTGTGACAAACACTATGGAAGTGTGTGTGTGCGTCTTTGTGGACGTGTTCTTGTCTCCTGGGTAGACGCCGAGCAGTGGAGCTGCCGGACCCGACAGTAGGTCTCTGTTTAATTTTCTGAGCAACTGCCAGACTGTTTTCCAGAACGGCTCGGCTCCACATTCCCAGCAGCCGTGTAGGAAGTCCCAATTCCTGCACATCCTCACCAACACTTCTTAGTCTCTCTCCCTCTACTTCTTTTTTTTTTTTTTTTTTTTTTTTTAAAGATTTTGTTTATTTATTTATTTGACAGAGAGAGAGAAACAGCATGAGAGGGGATAGGGTCAGAGGGAGAAGCAGGCTCCCCGCTGAGCCGGGAGCCCGATGCGGGACCCGATCCCAGGACTCTGGGATCATGACCTGAGCCGAAGGCAGTCGCTCAACCAACTGAGCCACCCAGGCGCCCCTCTCTCCCTCTACTTCTGCATGTGTTTAGGGTGTCCCAAAATAAAAGTTAGAAAAAATAGAAGAAATTAGAAACGGAGAGTGTTTGTAAACCGAAGTGCTTTGGCCAATCTATTAACAAAGACTTGATAGGCTGCCACATGCCAGACGCTGTCCTGCGTATTTGGGAGAAACGTCTGTAACCCAAACTCACGCCCGGGCGGGTCAGCGCTTCCTGAGCCGCCACCTGGGGAGGCAGAGCCGAGCCTGGAGCTTCCATCGCGCTCGGTCCCCAGCCTGGGCGCTGCAGGGGGACGCCCCGGGGGGAGCTGGCGCACTCTCACCTCCGACGGGCCTCCCTCGGCGCCGGAGGCCCCGTGTGCCGCCCTCTGCAGCTGGGACAGGGTGCGCTAGCACGGAAGGGGCCACCTGGCTCGAAGACGAGCCAACACCAACGTGGTGGACGTGCTTACCAGTTCCTGGTGGGAAAGACACGCCTCAGGAAGTGGGCACGGACCCCGCTCCTTTGCGGGGGCTGCCCGCCGGCTACCGCCTTCCCACCAGCTGCGCTGCCAGCCAGAGTCTCCGTCCGGTCCCAGGCCTCGGCCGGGGCTGATGGCCAGCGTCCAGGGCACACCGTTAGCCAGGGTCACCCTCCAGCTCTCTCGGCACTCAGCCTGTGCGCCGGTCCCTTCCCCAGGCCGAGGGTCCAGGCTCTCAAGCCTGGCGAGGCACACGGTCCCTTGTCCCCTCTCCTCTTTGTTGCCATCAGGTCAGCTGTCAGCAGTCAGCCCCTTCTAGAAGCTTCCGCAGGCCCCGCCCCGCCAGCAGAGCCCCTCCTTGCTGTCGTGCCTTCTGCAATGATGCTGGTCCATCCGTGGGGCCCACGCAGCTGCACCGGGCTAGTTCTCGGTGGCTGTCCCCGGCACACTTGGTTGACTGTATGCGAGGCGCTACTAAAAATTGAGAAGGCTAAAGATGAGGAGAGCAGAGGCGGTGGAGGAGGACTTCCTGGACGACAGGCGGCTCGGGCTGGGCCTCCATTACCCCCCAGGACCATGTGGTAGAAGCGAGCCCGGGGGAGGGCAGCTCACAGGACTGGCAGGAAAGGTCCTAGAGGCGGAGGGTCCGGGCGAGGAAAAGCTGCGTCTCCGAGCGCTTGTTCACCGCCAGGCGCCTGTGAAGGCCACCACCTAGAAAGCGCCAGGACGCTTCTCTCAGGCGTCATGGTTTCTAACTGACAAACGAGGTCCGAGGCGTGAGAAGTCCAGAGACTTGCTTGAGGTCACTTTTGAACGCCATTAGACTGCCTTCCATAATTTTTTTAAGCTTATTTTTTTTTTAGCAATCTCTACACCCAATGTGGGGCTTGAACTCAAGACCCCGAGATCAAGAGTCACTTGCTCTTCCAACTGAGCCAGCCAAGCGCCCCCCATACTTGTTTTCATTTGCTATTTAAGTAAAACATACCATTAAAATCCACCCATTTTGGGGGGGCCTGGGTGGCTCAGTCATTAAGCATCTGCCTTCGGCTCAGGTCATGATCCCGGGGTTCTGGGATCGAGTCCCGCATCGGGCTCCTTGCTCAGCGGGCAGCCTGCTTCTCCCTCTGCCTCCGCTCCTCCCCCATTGTGTGCACTAATAAATAAAATCTTAATTTTTTTTTTTTTAAAGATTTTTATTTATTTATTAGAGAGTGAGCGAGAGAGAAACAGCATGAGAAGGGGGAGGGTCAGAGGGAGAAGCAGGCTCCCCGCCGAGCCGGGAGCCCGATGTGGGGCTCGATCCCAGGACTCCGGGATCATGACCTGAGCCGAAGGCAGTCGCTCAACCGACTGAGCCACCCAGGCGCCCCAAAATCTTAATTTTTTAAAGAAACTTTTTCTTTAAAGATTTTTTTTGTAAAAGAGTCAGGCTCCCTGCTTATTGGGGAGCCTGCTTCTCCCTCTCCCTCCTGCTTGTGCTCTCTCTCAAAAAAATATAAAAGATTTGAGAGAGCGAGCAAGCTGGGGTGGCAGGCAGAAGCAGAGGGAAAGGGGGAAAATCTCAAGCAGACTCCCCCTTGAGCCCGATTTGGCACTTGATGTCACGACCCCGAGATCATGACCTAAGCCGAAATCAAGATGCATACACTCAACCGACTGAGCCACCCAGGCACCCCTGAAGCTTTAAATATTTAACAATTGTTTGATGTTGACTTAAGTTCAGTTGGTTTTTGCATACTGATTTTAGGACTTTGCTAAATTCATGTCTTGTTCTCATTCCATTTTTGTTGCTTCCTTGCTGGTTGCCTACAACTCTGTAACCCGGGACCAGCCTTCACCTCTTCCAGTCTGTCCCTCCTCAGCGGGACGGGACTAGTTATGGAAGCTGTGAAGCAACACTGGATTTTGAGGCCACCATGTTGTGTCAGCTGGCTCCTCACCCTCTGTGCTGAGCACCCATCTTCTTCGTGGTCCGGGTTCCAAACAGGGTCACTGGGTGGTGCTTCCAGATACACAGTACACCTTTGCCTCAAGCAACTCAGCTGGGAGATCACTTACAGAGGTCCTCTGTGGATTCCGTGTCTAATGCCATCTTCAGCATTCTTACTGGACTCAGGAAACACGTTAGAAAACTTCCCTTTTGCCCTTCTTGGCATTCCTTTTAGTGTGAAAACCTCACACTTCCTCCCAGCTGGTAACATCTTTCACTAAGCAGCAAAACACCAGAAAGCCTGGGTTTTGGAGGTAAATCTGGAATCAAGTATGGACGCCTCAACCTAAGCAATCCCTGCTTGTCTGAGGCCAGAAACTTCTCAGATTAAATGTGATTACCATTCAGGAGGCAGTCAGCAGCTGCAAGGGCGCCAGGGGACCAACCTTCCCCAGGACATGCAACTCATTCACTCCCGGCCCTTCCCCTAGGTTGGCCTTGGTCATTGTACGTGACCTTAGCCTCCAAACCCTGTATGGACCTGCTACCACCCGTTTTCTACAAACACTGAATTTTAGGGCCGGCCATTGCTGCCGCCAGCTCCCACAGGGGAAGCCTACCCGCTCAGCCGGTTCCCGTTTAAGACCGGAGCTCACCTTCTCCCTACTGTGGCTCACAGGGTCTGCAACCACCCCTCTGTGCATCTTGCCCGAGGCTCAGTAAAGAACCAGAGAATAAAAGGATTTCAGGTGGGATGACAGTAAGTAGATTTGGTAAAGAACTCAGATATTCCTAAGGCTGAGGTATTAAGGAACTATATTTAGGACATAAAGCAGGTTTTACAAATACTACAAAATAGCAGTTTGGACATGAAAATCCTAAGGAGAGAGGACTTGTCCGTGAGGAAACGGCACACAGCATACAGAGAACGCATGCTCATGATGTTCCCATTTTCTCCCATGTGCTCTAGAACATGCTCCCCGCCCCCCCCACGGCTGCCACCTCAGTGTGCATGGCCAAGGTCATGAAGACCTCAGGCCGCCAAAGGTAACCACCTCCCTCTTTCCTTAAATCTCCTCATAGGCAACACGTGCGTATACCTCAAGTTCTTACATTCGGGGCTGCCCTGTCACCTGAACTCCCACATTCCCCCCAAAGAAAACATTTTCACAGAACTTTTTTTTTTAATTTGTTTGTATTTGTTACAACCTTTTAAAGCAGAATGTGACTTGAGCACTACATTTCCACTCACAGAACTTGCTGAGTTACTTCTTGAACAGCTTTACCACATGTCTAAATAGGCTTAGAATTTCGCTACTCTAAACAATGCTCTTCTTTGGAAAACAAGCCCTATACATGGTTACTCCCATCCAGTTGGTTCAGTTTAACTACTAGTTTCTAGAGGCCTGGTACATGCAGTTGATAACTACAGGGGATAGAAGATTTAAAAAGTAGATCCTAGACGGTGAGAGTCGTTTTAACCAACAGTTCTCTTTTAAACTTCAAGGTATAGCTCAGAACACTTCAGTGACAAAAAAAATTTGATCTAAGGAATCCGCTTGATAGCTAAACACTTTAGAGCACACGGTTCACGTTAGGTTACATACACCTTAAAACAAATGTTACCTTGTCCGGTTACGAGCCAGCATGGAACCGGGGAAGAAAAACTAGCTGGGCTTTAGGTCCTACACGTCACAGTAGCACACTCCGAAAAGAAAGAAATCTTATCTTCCCCTTAAGTAGTTACTGTCATGCCATACAGATTCTTAAAATGTTAACAAAAATAAAGAAAAACATCCTTGAAAATATATTATCAGAGGGAATGAAGATAAAGTATCGAATACATGTACAAGTAATGCTCGGCGGCGCTTAGTCGACTTCCTCCATGCGGGATGTGTCATCGTCACCCTCGAGGGGCGGCATCTCTTCGCTCACTGCGGCGCTGCTATCGTCAGCCGTGGGGTCGTCTTCATCAATACCTATTTGGAAAGAAAACCCTCGCACTAAATTTCTCGAAGCCAGCTAATAATTAGCCCAATATGGCTGGTCTCTCCCACTTGTAGGCAGATCGGCAGGCAGAGGGAGAAGCAGGCTCCTCATGAGCAGACAGCCCGATGTGGGGCTCGATCCCAGGACCCTGGGATCATGACCTGAGCCGAAGGCAGACGCTTAACCGGCTGAGCCACCCGGGCGCCCCATCTACCCACTTTAAAGGCTAAACAATTACCTGGTGGTGAATATAGCGCTTTCACTTTTTTTTAGCCTTTCTGATCAAAAGGCCTGTTGAGCTTAAAAAAAGGGCCTTTAAGAGGTTACCCAAACTGGATGTGACACCCCCAGTGTCGCTCAGGTGGCTGAAGGTCACACCTGTTCCACACATTTGGGCTTTCACCACCCCACGGTGTCATAGGAAGCTTACCGAGACCAAGCTTGATCATCCTGTAGATCCGGTTAGCATGTGTCTGGGGATCTTCCAGACTGAAGCCAGAGGACAGGAGGGCAGTTTCGTAAAGCAGGATGACCAGGTCCTTCACAGACTTGTCGTTCTTGTCGGCCTCCGCCTTCTGCCGTAAGGTCTCAATGATGGAGTGGTCGGGGTTGACCTCCAGGTGCTTCTTCGCCGCCATGTAGCCCATGGTGGAGTTGTCCCTCAAGGCCTGGGCCTTCATGATCCGCTCCATGTTCGCCGTCCAGCCGTATGTGCTTGTGACAATGCAGCACGGGGAGGTCACCAGTCGGTTTGACACGACCACCTGGAATCAAAGCACGACGTGAGCGATGCACCTAAGAAAAAGTGTTATTCTAACTTTTCACTACTATCAGCTTTATTGTAAAATGAAACCTAAGGACTCCCGAGTACTGTCTATTCGTTAATCCAATACTACCTGCAAATTAAGTATTCAGAACTTTTTTCTGCGCATCCTAACGCTCTCCAGGGTCTTCAAGAATGTTAGAGTTTCCTCTCACTATATAGGAAATCCTAGTTTTCTATTCGTAAGTTCAGAAAACACAAGGGGAGAAAGAGCCTATGAAGGACAAGCTTGGAAAACACCTACAGGCCCTCTAGAAAGCAGCCCACCACCAGGAGAGCGAGGCAGACAGAAGCACTGTTCTCACGCACCTTTTCTACTTTTTTCTCCAAGATGTCCTTCATGATCTTGCACAGGTTTTCAAACTTTGTTTTTTTCTCTTCCTGTTTCTTTTTCTCTTCTTCATCTTCTGGAAGTTCCAAGCCCTCTTTGGTAACAGACACTAACGTCTTCCCCTCAAATTCCTTCAGCTGTTGCACACAGTACTCATCGATGGGCTCGATCATATAGATCACTTCCAAGCCATGCTTCCGAAGACGCTCCACGAAGGCCGAGTTCGCTACCTGATCCTTGGTCTCACCTGAGGCGTTGGTAGAAAGTTACAGACCTTTAACAGGAAGGGACTTCATTTCCTTTTGCCTTTTGCTCAGTCCAGTCAGACCTAACCACAGACGTGGCCCAGCCCACGTGGTCTTGCCTAGGTTAGTCCCCACGAGCTGATGTGTGAAGCCCCGTGTAGAACACACAGGCTCCAGGAGCTTGTGAGAACAAGGTGACTGTACACCTGTTGTCTTACCTGTGATGTAATAGATGTGTTTCTGGTTTTCCTTCATTCTGGTGCAATAGTCCTTGAGGGAAACCATCTCATCGCCAGAAGCAGACGTATAGTATCGTAACAGCTCTGAGAGCTTCTTTCGATTCTGAGAGTCTTCATGTATTCCCAGCTGAAAGAGAACATGAGCTCTGAACTTTCTCTGAATTAAAAAAAATCATTTAAAATTTGACAAGCCACAATAACTACCACCACTAAAATCAAATGTGTTTACACCAACCTTGATGTTTTTCGAAAACTGTTCATAAAACTTCTTATAGTTCTCTTTGTCTTCAGCCAGTTCAGTGAAGAGTTCCAAGCACTTTTTGACCAAGTTCTTTCTGATAACTTTTAAAATTTTGCTTTGCTGCAGCATCTCACGGGAAATATTTAGAGGAAGATCCTCAGAGTCCACCACACCTCTAATGAAATCTGAAAAAATAAACAAATGCACTCAAAATCATCCTAAAGATGCAGTCCACAAATACGTAAACCCAAAAAACCAAAAATGAGCTCCTGCCCCACAGACTCGAATCTATGGTGTGGAGATAACTACTGGCCGGGATCGAGCCTCACACCCGACCACACTTACTCAGATACTCAGGGATTAGCTCCTCGCAGTTATCCATGATGAAAACTCTGCGAACATACAACTTAATGTTGTTCTTTTTCTTTCTGTTCTCGAATAGGTCAAAGGGAGCACGTCTTGGCACAAAGAGAAGAGCTCTGAACTCCAACTGTCCTTCCACTGAAAAATGCTGTAAGAAAGCACATGTCAAGTCTTAATCAAGGGACAATGCAAGCAACTGTCACTAAAGGCTACCTCACCTGACCCCGCAAATACTTGCAGTCACAGAACTGAAAGCGCTTTTGGGGGGAGAGGACAAGGGCTGGGATGACAGAGCCTTTGGCAGCAACCTGCACCTCAACCACCTCAGACAACCTCCGGAGATATAACTGCTCGGGAAGCACTGGGCACTCACCTTCACTGCCAAGTGATCTTCCCAGTCATTGGTCAAGCTCTTGTAAAATTCTCCATATTCTTCATTGGTGATATCGTCAGGGTTTCTGGTCCAAATAGGCTTTGTCTTGTTCAATTCTTCCTGATCAATGTACTTCTCCTTGATCTTCTTTTTCTTCTTCTTGTCACCGTCCTTCTTCTCCTCCTCCTCCTCATCAGAACCAACATCTTCTATTTCAGGTTTGTCATCAGACTCCTTCTCTTCCTTTTCTTTTTCCTCCTCTTTCTCTTCCTTTTCTTCAGCCTCGTCGTCGCTGACCTCTTTATCGCGTTCCTTCTCCACCTTCAAAAAAAAAGCAAAATCACATCACCTCTGCATTCCTGAACTGAAGAACACTCTGAATGGAACGTGCACACTTAAACCAAAGCATAACATACTCAAAGAAAAACGTTTAGCAGGCAAAAAACTTCTAGTCAATATTTAACTTATCTACCTAAACAACTCTGGATACCTTCACAATAAAACAGAACTTCAAACTAGTCAAGTTTGGGTCTTTCCCTCATTAATAGATCCCAGCACTAAAAATTTCAGCTCACTAGTTTTAGTATCTACACCCAACGCAGACACTCACAAAGAGAGTAATGGGATAGCCAATAAACTGGGAGTGCTTCTTCACAATCTCTTTTATCCTCCTTTCCTCCAAGTACTCCGTCTGGTCTTCTTTCAGATGCAGGATAACCTTTGTTCCCCGACCCATAGGTTCACCTGTAGAGAGAGAAACACACTCAATTTCGATCTGAATGGGCAAGTTAAGGTGTTGAGGGGAAAAAGACTATCACAATTCAGCTCTCCACACCACACCCAACCAAGTTTCTCAGCAAGTTTACCAAGTGGAGTTTACAGTTACCACGTGGGGTCCAGTTACCACAAAAGGAGAATCTGGGCAGTTACCTGCCTAGCTGGAGCTCAGGAACTAGAAGGCCCCGCTCTTCTATCACGTGCTTACTAAGCTCGCTGCAGAATGGATCAGGGCAAGCAAATTTTTGCCAATTCCACAGCATCTTCAGGGGTCCCGGCCTGCAGTACCGGGCACCCCCCACACAACCGAGTGACCTAGGGAAGCGGCCCACCAGGTGCCTACCTGTATCAGTCCTAACTGTGAACGATCCTCCTGCAGAAGACTCCCAGGCATACTGCTCGTCATCGTTATGCTTGGTGATCACCGTCACTTTCTCGGCAACCAAGTAGGCAGAATAGAACCCGACACCAAACTGGCCAATCATAGAGATATCTGCACCGGCCTGCAAAGCTTCCATGAATGCTTTGGTCCCAGACTTGGCGATAGTGCCCAGGTTATTGATCAAATCGGCCTTGGTCATGCCAATGCCGGTATCCACGATGGTGAGGGTTCGGTCTTGCTTGTTCGGAATGAGGTTGATGTGCAGCTCCTTCCCAGAGTCTAGCTTACTGGGATCGGTCAAGCTCTCGTATCTGATTTTGTCCAAAGCCTATTACCAAAACAGAGCGTAAGGGCAGAGCTCCCGGGGAGGGGGCTTCCCCGCACAACCCCGGTCTGCAGCCGCGCACTTACGTCCGACGAGTTGGAAATCAGCTCCCTGAGAAAGATCTCCTTATTCGAGTAGAAGGTGTTGATGATCAGGGACATCAACTGGGCGATCTCCGCCTGGAAGGCGAACGTCTCCACCTCCTCCTCCTCCATCGGCTGGTCCTGGGTCTGGGTTTCCTCAGGCATCTGCAAGGCCCGCGAGGCCGGTTACGTGCCGCCCCCGCGCCCGGTCCTCCCGGAGGCCCGCGCCCGCCGGGCCCCGAGCCGGGGGCCGCCGACAAAGGATGACCTCATTTCCAGCTGCGACAACGAGGGCCGTGCGCATGTCGCCGCAACCGGGCGCCACAGGCCCGGGGAGACCCCCGCCCGGAGCCGGAGCCGCCCCCCCGTCCCCCGGAGCCGCGGCCGGGTGGCCAGGGGTCCCCGCGGGCCCGGGCGCACCCTCCCCTTCCCCCGGGCGGGGGTCGGGGCCGCACCAGGCCCGAAGCCTCCGCCGCCGAGAGCATGGCCGCGCCGCCCCGTGGGCCCGGGACCTCCAGGGGGGCCCGCCACGCGCTCGCCACCCTCGGCCCCCGCCGCCCCCGGCCCCCGCCGCCCCCCACAGACCCCCCCAACCGCCCCCTCACCTTGGCTAAAGGACCGCACAGGCTCCGCGACGACGCAGCACCAGGACGCAGAAGCAACTGGCGCGCCGCCCCCGCGCTTCCCTTATATAGACGCGGGCCCGCCCGGCGCGCGGCGCCTTTTCCAGAAGCCTCCCGAACCTTCCGGAAGAATCCTCCCCAACCGCCGCCGCGGCCGCGCGCCTGCGCCTGCGCCCTGGCCGCGGCCCCGCCCCTCTCCCGGGCGCGCGCGGGCCCGCCCCGAGTGCCCCACCCCCAACGGCCGCCGCGCGCGTCCCCGCGCCGGTCTCAGTGCGCCGGCGCAGCCCGGAACTCTCGCGAAGGTCCCGCGTCTTCCGGGGCCACCGCCCCCCGCGCGGCTACGCCGGCGCCCCTGCCCCCACCTTGGGCCTGTACCGCTAGCTGGGCGCGCGCGGGCGCAGTGGCGCCACCCCGCCCGGGCCTGGGCGCGTGCGCTCGTTGCTTCAGCAAGTCCGCCAAAGTAACTTAATTCTTACAGTGTCCCCGGGCGGTATAGGCTTCGGGACCCTTGGCACCAGGGCCTGCCGCAGCGGCGTCGGGGTCTGTACCAGTTACCGGGGCCCCGGGCCAGGTCTAGGGCTTTGAGGCCGGGTACAGGGGCTGGAGGAGAAGAGAGGGATCGGTCCCCGCATCTGTACGCCTGGGGCAGTGATCAGAGGCTCCCGACTACGATTGGGGGTTCACCTGTGCAGCGCCACATCTCTTCGGCCAGGGCAGCGATTGTGGCTTCAGGGCCCTGGAACTGGGGCAACAGGTGCCTGCCAGGGCCTCGGGGTGCGGAGGCCCTGGCTCACAGCCTGGTTACAGGGTCCAGAGGCGCCAGCCCCTGACGGGCTGTCAGGGGTGACCAGTGCATGCACATGGGGGAGGTAAACCCGACCCCTGGTTTTTGTCTTGACCAGAGGGACCCCCTAACCACGTGGGATGTTGGTGATGGGGTTTTGGAATATAGGTGAGGTTTGGTCGGGTGAGGTCTGGAGCCCACGCCCAAGAAAGAATTCTCGAGACATCTTTGGTGCAAAATGGTGGTTTATTAAAGCACGGGGGACAGGACCTGTGGGCCGCTGATTATATACTATGGGGTTGGGGGAGGTAAGGAAAAGGGAGGTTTTCAAAAGAACTTTTGTATGCTAAAGAAGACCTACAAGATAACTAGAGCCCTTGCCACTGTCAAGTTAAGGTTGATTTTCCTTCTAGTAAGGCATTAACATGAAGATAGTTGGAGCTTCCTGGAGGGACATTACACTCTGCCCGCTTTAAGTATCTGTCAGTGGGCTGCAGGTTATAAGGACATTTAATTGTATCTACATTTCCTTCTGGAAGCTAGGTTGCTAGAAATGCTTTGTTCTTGTAGATTGCTAAGACATTTGTAAACTGAGGGAGACTCCTGTCTTGCAGGATTGTGATCTCTGTAAATTAACTCTTTGTTTTTCCTCTCCTTAGCTTTAGGGCAGCCAGGAGAGCCTGAGGAATGTCACATAGATCCCATGGGGGGGTACTTGTGGGGTGTCAGCTTCTGCTTTGTCCTCAGCTTGCCTTCTGTTCCCTTATTATTGGGATAAGGGGAGCCCCAGGGGCCTGGCCACACTCTAGGGGTCCGGTACTGAGGGTGGAATGAGGAGCGCCAGCAGGTGACTGAGGGTCATCCCTGCCTGCCCCCATTGCCAGGTAATCTCCACACATGCAGGCCCTGCTCGGATTTGGGGGCTGGTCCTTTTCTTAGGCCGCACTGTGCACAAGGGGAAGTGTTGAAATGGACACTTACAGAGGCCTGAGTTCTCCAAACCCGCGCTCCATCCTTGGGGGATTTCTACCTGCTGCGCATGTGTGTCTGTGCGTGTGTTTTAGGAGAATTTAGTGATTATTTATATGTAACACCCAGTGCTCATCACAAGTGCCCTCCTTAATACCCATCACTTCTACTTGCCTTGGGTTTGCCTTAAACTGTGTCCTTCACACTAGCCTAGAATCCCCGGATCACTGAACTAATGCGTGCTCACCCAGTACACCCACTATGACTTTGTAAAGCCCATCTTCTTTACTGCCTATTTTACGTAATTTGAGGTCGTCATGTGACGTATCTAGTTCACCCTTTGGGGGATTAAGTCGCTCCAAAAGCCAATTTCTAAATGGGAATTCCAAAAGTATTTTGAACAATGAGCCTCTCAGATGAGAGTCCTGAGAATCTCGGAGGGGAGGGGCCCGTGGCCAGCGCCCAGGTCAGCCACCAGGTAGTTCCGCGTCTGAGGACCCTCGCCTGGAGCACCGCGTGTCAACGTAAACCTAGCCCTGCCCTGGGCTCCTTTGTCGCTAGCTCCTCCCACCATTGGTCCTCCTCCACTCCTTCCAACACTCCAGCCTCCCCCGCCCCCCAACGGGGAACAATCTGGAAGCTCCTTACGTTGTAAACAAACCTGTCTGAACCCTCCCTCCACCCTCGTCTCCGGGGAAACCCTGCTTTTCCAGGAACGGGGTTTTCGTACTGAGGCTTGGGACCCATTAGGACTGTGTGAAATCAACGCAAGGCTTCTTAACTAGTATTAAATAGGAAAAATCGAGTGGAAACTTCCAGCCACGTGGGGGAGGCGGGCGCTGTGCGTTGGCTGGGGCACCTTGTAACATAATTTCTGCCCCCAGCTGTACGTGGGCGCTCTCGCCGGGGGTTTTCCCGGCAGCCGGGGCTGGGGGCGGGGCTGGGGAGGGGGCGGGGGGAAGGAGGAGGAGGAGGCAGCGTGCTGGCTCCAGATCCCCCAGTCGGCTGTGGGGAGCTCCTCCACCTGCTCGCCAGGGCGGCCCTCCTGCTCTCCTGACCCGGAGGCCTGGCCCACCTCTTCCTTCTACCCCACTTCTGTCAGGGCCACTCAAAGCCCCAGCTGTGAACGTCTCGGTTTCCGGAGCCTTCACCTGCCTCTGCTCCGCAGAACTTGCCCCAAGGCCTCTCCTGGAATCACGGCTTCCCAGCTGGTTCAGACGAATGAACGTGAACAACCCTCCCTCCCACCACAGCCTCCTGGCCTTCCAGCTCTCTCCTACCTGCCTTAGTTACTAAGCACAAGAACTCTCTCGTCCTGCTCCCCCTTGACCTCTGGACAACGTTCCACGCTGACCAGCATTGCTTCCGTTCCATCACCAGCATGCCGTGGTTCTCCAGCCTGCTGGCGACTCCTTCTGTGTCTCTGCAGACTTGCCCCCCCCTCGGGCCTTTCTCTGGAGCTCCTGGAACCGTACCTTTGTGTGGATGATGCACAGAAAAGCCTGGGCCAGGACTCTCCTAGTGCCACACCTGGACACTGAGCTCACTGCCCCACCTACCTGGTCTTCTCCCAGGACTCACTACCCAGGTGACTATACCACCACTGTCTAGAACCCCCGAGCATCCCCACAGGGAATCTGGCATGACCTTGCCATTTCTGCCTCCTAAATGCCTCTTGAATCCATCGGCTTCTCTCCACCTTCGAGCTCCACTTCCTGCCCCAAGTCCCTCACCCCTGTTGCCACCCCCAGCGGCTCACCTAGCCCTCCATAGCTCCCTGATTGCACCTGTCTTCACCTGTGGCTAGGGTGGGCTTTGTGAACACAGATCTGATCCTGGCTGTGCCCTCTTTCACACTCCCCAAACCCTCTCGGACACCCCAGCATTCATAGAAGAAAGATGGCTGCCTTAACCAGGCTCATGGGCCCTGCAGGACACCCCACCTTCCTATTTGTCTCTGCTCCCACCGTGCTCCCTGTCACCTTTGTAAACCTCACTCTGTGAACGGCCCCCACACCGTTTGGCCTGGACACCATTCCCTCTCTTTTTCTTGTAATTAATGTCCCTGTGGACCTTCAGCTCCCGCATTTCCCTAGGGTCCCTTCCCACCTCGACTTCTCTTCCTCCCAGGCCCAATCCCATATAAATAGGTTCTCAGAATGTGGGACCCCCCAACATGGCACATGCTCACCCACTCCAGCGAGCCCTCCAACCCCTGCTCTTCTGTGCCCCCCTCACCTCCTTTCCCACCCAAGCTCCTCCTGCTCCCTCCGCTGTGTTTCTGTTACATATCCAAGTCCTGCAGATTAGCTCCCTGATATTTGTTGAGCTGGTCCAAAAGTGATCACCTTCAGTGTCCCTCCATTAAGCTGGAACACAAGGCACAGATTCTGGTGCCCTGGGTTCAAATCTCAGATCTGCTCCTGCCTACCCATGTGGCCTGGGCGAGTCACTTACTCTGCGCCTGCGTCTGTACCAGGGGCATGAAGTCTGCTTTTCTTGTAGGGTTACAAGGCTGAAATGAGCAAAGTCTGTTTTTGGAAATGACCCAGGACAGGGCCTGACACGCAGTGTCATGTGAATGAAAGTAAACAAATAAGTCTTCAATTTCCTTTTTGATTTCTTCTTTGACCCATGGATGATTTGTAAATGTGTTAGCTTCCAAATATTTGGAGGTTTTCCAGAAATCTTTTAGTTACTGATTTTATTTTATTTGAGAGAGAGAGCATAAGCAGAGCGGGGAGAGGGGCAGAGGGAAGAGGGACAAGCAGACTCCCTGCTGAGCACAGAGCCTAATGCGGGGCTCAATCCCAGGACCCCAAGATCATGACTTGAGCCAAAGTCAGATGCTGAACTGACTGAGCCACCCAGGCGCCCCTTGCTACTGATTTCTAATATTTCTTTTTCTTTTTTCAAAAGATTTTATTTATTTATTAGAGAGCGAGCGAGAGAGAAACAGCATGAGAGGGGAGAGGGTCAGAGGGAGAAGCAGGCTCCCCACTGAGCCGGGAGCCCAATGCGGGACTCGATCCCAGGACTCCGGGATCATGACCTGAGCCGAAGGCAGTCGCTTAACCAACTGAACCACCCAGGCGCCCCTGATTTCTAATATTTCATCCCATTGTGGTCGAAGAACATATTCTGCATGATTTGAATCCTTTCAGATTTATCGAGACTTCTTTTATGGCCCAGATTATGGTGTATACTGGTAAATATTCTGTATACAAAATCATTATGCTGAAGGAAAGATGCCATTGATATAATTTTAGAAAATGCAAGCTAAACTTTAGTGATGGAAAATGGATCTGTGGAGGCCTGGGCGGGGTGGGGCGGGCAGGTGCTGGGGAGGGGGACAGAGGGGCGACGCGGAAGCTCTGGGTGATGCATCTGCTCAGTGTCTTGTTTGCAGTCACGGTGTCACAGGTGTACGTGTATGTCAAAACATATCAAATTGTGCAGACTGTCGCATGTCAGTTATACCTCATAATACCTGTTTTTTAAGAATTGATGTTTAGCAAAGAGCTAGGAGAAATGTTCAGAATTGAGTTATAATGATATAGGAAAATTCAGTGGTTCCTATTTTGGAAAGAGACACAGTTGACCTGGAAAAGGATGGTCTGGACTGTGAGCCCCGTCCCTTCCACTTAGTGGCTGTGTGACTTTGAGCAGGCTGCTCAACCTCTCTGTACAGTGATGATCACAGTAAGGATGTGGGCGGATGCTGTGAGCGAATCCCAGGGAAGACCAGAGCACCTGGCACGTGGATGGATGGATGCTGTTCTCTTAATGGAGAGCGGGGAGAAGGGTGACCCACGCTGGCGGTCGCCAGGTCACTATAATGCTGTCCTGCACTTGTACCCGTCTGCGGGGTTTGGGCTCATTTCAGGAGCAGGAAGGGGAGGGAGAGCACGGTCCCAAAGGAAGTGAAGGGATAGACTCCAGGAGTGAGGGGAGGTCGAGTGACTTGGCCACTTAGAGTTGGCCCTGAAGTGGATTCCCACACAGCAAGCCAGTTTCCCACCGACCAACTATAAAACTGAGGACACTTTGGTACCAAAACTGTTCTTCTCCTGGCCAGTTTTAACCCATCCTTTGAGGCCCAGCAGGGCAGCCATCCCTGGAAGGCCCCATGGGGTTGGTGACTCTCCTGTTAACTTGCACACGTTGTCACCAGAAGGAGGCGCCACAAACACTCCCGTGCCCTCCTGTCCCATCGCTGTCAGCGGAGTGTGGCCATTTTGACAGGGAAACGGTGTCCAGTTGTTCCCTGAACCCGTGTCCAGGCCCTGGGATGCAGTGGGTGCAAACTTAGGTCACCGCATGCATGGTGGAGATGTGAAGCCAACACCGGACGAATACACGAATCTGTAAACTGATGGGTGCTGGGAGGGTCCTGAGAATGGACGGAGTGGTGTTAGCAGCTGGTGGGGGGAGGCGGGGAAGGGCATCTGCAAACGTGAAATCTAGAAGGAATAGGAGGAGTCCTAGGGAACGGGGAGAAGGCGAGGCCGGAAAGGAAATGGAGGCCAGAGAAGCCTTCCTGTGGGATGGGTGGGATGGGGGACACAGCCTGCAGGGGGCAGGGGGGCCACTGGAGCCAAAGCAACAGGTAGGTGCCAGATCCTGCAGTGCCCTGCGCCAGGGGACTCGAAATGTGGCCCGAGTAGCACAGGAGGCATGGGAGACTGTCCCCGGGCCCCACTGTTCAGACATTGTTCCACCCTGACTGTCCTGTGCATGGAGGTCAGGCCCAGGGAGAGCTGAGTAGGCCTGCACCCGCAGAGCTGGTGGGTGGAGAAGGGGCAGGCTTGCGGGAGACCAAGGAGGGCGAGCTAACAGTCCAGGTGAGGTGAAGGAGCCCGCAGGGTCCTGCATGGGGGATCCTGCGTGGGGGGGGTGCTGCAGTCACCTTGGGGAATGTGGGGCCCAGGCCAGAGCAGCAGGTGACCTGCTCAGTGTCGCCATGTGGGGCATCCAAGTGGATGGGCACCCAGCAACAGGACCCCGTGTTGTGAGCAAGGACGTGGTGGGAGGGGTGGGTGGGAAGGAATGGAGCCCGATCGGCTTGGCAGGCACAGGGCTGCCCCAGGATGCAGTCCCAGGCTAGTGAAGAGCTGGGAACCTGGAGAGACAGGAGGCTGTGCCTAGGCGGGGGTGCAGTGTGACCCCCTCCCTGTCCCCCTTGGGCTCCCAATCTCCCTCTCGCCAAAGCCGGCTGCCTCTCCTGGCCTGCTCTGAGTCGGGTGTGGACAGGTGTAGACTGAGCCCCCCAGGCAAGGCACAGAGCAGGACAGTCTCAGCTCGTTCAGGGGCTTACGTTCTAGTGGGGGAGGGACAGACTATAAACATGCAAATGACACGTGGGACAGTCCAGACCAGTTCTTCAGGCCCCAAAGAACAGCAGCCCTGGGCGTGGGCTCCAACTTCTTCCTGGAAGCACCGTCACTTTCCCTTGATTCACCTTCAAACCTTGTGAGTCATCTTTGACTCATCCCTCGGCCCCCACATTCTGAATGCTGCCAACACTGGTGGATTTTTCCTTTTAAATGCCCCTTCTCTCCATCCTCTGGGTCCCACCCTGCCCCAGCCCCTCAGCCCCCGTGCCCTGGCCACCTTCAGCTGGTTCTTGCTGGATTTACCTGTTCTACATTCATTTCTGTTCTCATCTGCCCCCCTCCCAGGGCCCCCCCGGGCACCAAGCCGGCAGTACCTGTGCAGGCATGCAAGACCTGGGGCCCGGCTGCCCAGCTCATGCCACCTCCAGGCCCCCTGTCCGCTGCCCGAGACCCACATCCTCCCCATCTCTGCACCTGCCCCTGGTGCTCTCAGGGCCTGGAACGCTGGCTGCGGAACCCCGCCCCAGACTGTCTGGAGGGGGAGGCACCACTGTCAGCCCTGACCAGGTGGCCTGGAGTTGAAGAGCATAGCAGAGAAGCAGATGCAGAGGGAGGGAGAACAGGAAAGGGTGACAGTGGGGGGGGGGGCAAGAATACGCGGCTGCATTATGTTCTGGTTCTGTTCCAGCCTCCCTCCTCCATTCCCTCAGCCTCCCCAGGCAGTGGGAATGATGCCCTTCGATGAAATGATCACCCTCAGATGAAACATCTTCACAGCATGCTTTCATTCCTTCACTGAACAAAGATGATTGCAGCAACGCAAGGGCTTTATGGTCTGGCCCTGGTCTTCCTTCCCAGACCCTTCTCTGTCCACTCTCAGTTGTTCCCCAAACGTGCCTGGAACCTTAGAGCACTTCCTCCTGCAAGACCCTTCTCCAGGGGACAGGTGTCTGCCAGGCTCAGCTGAGAAATCCCCTCCCTCAGGCCACATTCATTCTACAAGCCTCCTTCCTTTCCCATGGTGCTGAGTTAAAATTAGACTTTGTTTTTCCCACCTCCTCACTCTCCCCTGCCTCCCCGCCCCCCCCACTTGGCTCAAGACAGGGCAGCTGGCCATCTAGGTATGGACTGGCTATGAGCACGTGTGTGAAGGCACGAGGTTAGAGCCCTTGGGTCCAAAGGCAGTGACTGACTTCTGGCGCCATCTACTGGCCAGTTGATGGGTTGTTTGGGGTCTCTAATAGGAAATGGCTTTGATGTTCAGGGATTTCATGTTTATTTCTCTTGAACGGGAGAATTAGGAAAGAGAGAATTATGTGAGATACAGTCTAGATCACCATCATTAACGTCTCACCCTGAAAAGTTCATGGCAAAGCTTCCAGCCTTTCGGTGAGTAGAGAGGAAATGGTCGGGAAGAAAACGGGAGGCAATTTTTTTGAAATTAAAAAAAAATTGTGTGTATTTCACTGCTAAACCTCACACATGAAGAAAGGCAGGAAGGTTAAAAAAGCTGAAATTGGAATCATGTGAGTGCTAATGTGGAGCGTTAGTGTGCCCAGCCTTCCCTGCTCCTCTTCTCGACCTCCCTCTGATCTCTCTTGGGCCATCAGGGTGGTGCAGCGGGCCCTGCCCTCCCTGCTCCATTCTTCGTTCCAGCTGTCACAGGGGCTGTCACAAGGACAAAGCCCTTTAGTCTGATCCCCACCCGGATGCAGCCTCTTGTTCAGCCAGTGGAAGAACAGGCCCAGCTGACCCAGAGGGGCTATTGATCCTGATACCCCCAGGAAGGGTGGGGTTGGGTCCCAAACTGAAATTGGAGGGGGTGGGGAATGAGCAGGTGTGATGTCCTGGCTGACAGTTCCTTTCTGTCTGCACTGAGGCAGGGGGCATCTGCCGGTCAGTTAGGATTCTGCCCATGCGGCCAGTTGACCAGGCGGTGAGCATCTTGGTCTGGCCACCTTGCCATGAAAGGGGTTGTCATTTTTGGGTCCTGAGCTGGCCTCACCAGGCTCTCCAAAAGCTGGTCCTGCTGCTTCTCCCCTCACCTCCAAACCCCGCAATGAAGTGTCCCCCCTGCTCCCCAGCATTCTGTTCCTTCACATCTTGGCCCATGCCCTTCCCTTTCACCTGCCTGGAAAAGCCCACTCCTCGTTTAAGAGCCCCCAGGGAGAGGACGTGTCTTCTTCTTTGTCCCTCTTTTGTTCCACCTCTGCTGATTTGGGGTCAAGGGTCTTCCTCTTGAAGCCTGTTTCCTCATCGGGAAAAATGGGGGTAGGGATGGGACAGCTGGACCAGGTTCCACTTGTCTTAGTAAGCTTCACTGGAGGACCGATCAGCTAGGGTCCAAGTGCATTATGAAATGGAACTGAGCACCCAGCGAGTTACTGGAACTTGCACACACTGCAGACCCTCGTACCTTCTCTGAAGCTAGGGCAGACAAGCGTGTCAATGTCTTCCTGAGTTGTGTCCCAATGAATATGTCGTGGCAAATCATAATGCAGAGTTCAGAGTCCGAGCCGCTAAGGGCTGTATAACAAGAACAGTTTGTAAGCGACTTCACGGTTCCTCTCATCAGCCCCGTAGCAGCAGATGACATGCTGCCTGTACATGCAGAGCCCTTCCAGCAACTTTGCATTTCACTTAGAAATACAGCACAGGGGCACCTGGCCAGTCGGTGGAGCATATGATTCTTGATCTCGGGGTCCTGAGTTTGAGCCCCCACGCAAGGCACAAATTGGAACAACTAGCGAGTTAAACACAACAACATGCCTAATGAGGGTGGTGGTGGTCCTCTTCCACCTCCTCCTTAATATAAGCTCTATGCCCAACATGGGGCTCGAACTCACAACCCTGAGATCGAGAGTCGCATGCTCTATCAGCTGAGCCAGCCGGGCGCCTGTGGGCTATTCTTATGGGTGAGAAGCCAGGTACCACGTTTACTTCTGTGCCCACCACCCAGCCGCGGATTCTCCCGCCTGTGCCTCACTGGTGTTCCTGTCATTAGTGGGATCTCTTCTAATTTTTATCTTTAAAAATCTACAAATGAAATCATTATTTAAAAACTCCCCCTTTAAAAGAGAATTGTTGGCGAGCCTCCCAACTCTTGTCCTTTTTGAGGAAGGACGGCAGCAGTGAGGGGAGCCAGGCTCCCACTGAGTTCCCTGAGGATTCAGATCTATAATGTGTATCAACTACAAAGAGTGCTAATAATGTTAGCAGCCGCGTATTGGCCACCCTGCTTAAGACACACAACATTACCGGTAACGCTGAGCTGTTTTACCACATCTGTACCCGTGTCCTTTTTTTTTCATACGTGTGTCCTTAGGTGATGGATGTGTTTGAACTTAAACAAATGGTTATCACATGTATTCTGTAACCTCTTTTCTTCTCAACACTATGTTTGTGGAAATGTATTCGTCCTGACTTGTACAACAGTTTACTCCTTTTTCCTGCTGCATAATATTTACTACACAGCTATACTGCGATTTGTGCGTCTGTTCTGTGGGTAAACATCTGGGTTGTCTCCAGACCTTGCTACTATAACGGTGCTGCTATGGACATTCTAGTCATGTTTCCTGGTTACAATGGGTACTAAACTCATCCATTTTAGCAGATACAGCCAAATTGCCTTCAAAATGTTCTCAATTGACAGTCCTGGCAGGAAATGAATCTCTCTTTTTTAAAAGATTTTATTTGTCAGAGAGAGAGAGCGCGCACATGCAGGGGGAGCGGCAGGCAGAGGGAGAAGCGGGCTCTCTGCTCATGCTGGACTCGATCCCAGGACCCCAGGATCATGACCTGAGCCAAACGCAGATGCTTAACCGACTGAGGCACCCAGGACTCTCAATCCACACTGTCACTAGCCCCTGGTATGCCGTATTAGCATTTTTGCCGACCTGGTGGGTGTAAGATGGTTTTGTCATTTAATGTGCCAATCTGGTGGGTGTAAGATGGTTTTGTCATTTAATGTGCATTTCCTTGATCGATCTGACTCCTGAGAGAACTTGCTGGGAGCCTGGCTCCCTTCACTGCTGCCGTCCTTCCTCAAAAAGGACAAGAGTTGGGAGGCTCACCAACAATTCTTTTAAAGGGGGGATTTATTATTATTATTATTATTTTAAATGAGCATGTGTTTAAGATTTTAAGTCAATGTTAATTAGTTGAATTTAAATTTTTTAATGTAAATTCAATTAATTAACATATAATGTATTATTAGTTTCAGAGGTAGAGGTCAGTGATTCATCAGTCTTGTATAATATCCAGTGCTCATTACATCACATGCCCTCCTTAATGCCCATCACCCAGTTACCCCATCCCCCACTCCCCTCCCCTCCAGCAACCCTGTTTGTTTCCTGATTAAGAGCCTCTTATGGTTTGTCTCCCTCTCTGATTTTGTCTTGTTTTATTTTTTCCTCTCTTCCCCTATGATCCTCTGTTTTTCTTTTTTTTTTAATTTTTTTAAAAATTTTTTATTTATTCATTTGAGACACAGAGATAGAGAGAGAACATGAGCAGGGAGAGAGGTAGAGGGAGAGGGAGAAGCAGGCTCCCCGCTGAGCCAGGAGCCCGATATGGGGCTTGATCCCAAGGACCCTGGGATCATGATCTGAGCCGAAGGCAGACGCTTAACCATCTGAGCCACCCAGGCGCCCCTGTTTTATTTCTTAAATTCCACATATGAGTGAGATCATATGATAATTGTCTTTCCCTGATTGACTCATTTCACTTAGCATAATACCCTCTAGTTCCATCCACATCGTTGCAAATGGCAAGATTTCATTTTTTTGGATGGCTGAGTAGTATTCCGAAAGGGGCGATTTTTAAATAATTATTTCATTAATAGACGTTTAAAGATAAAAATTAGAAGAGATTATCTTTTCATGTCTTTACAGGCACAGGTCTGAATCCCTGCTCCATTATCAGGCTATGGGGCCTTGGGGAGATAACTTCTGTGGGCCTTAGTTTCCTGACCTGTGAAGTCCGTTTCTAGAGACGCTGACACTGCTGGGCCCTCACCCACAAATCACAAAAACTCTCCAGTTGGTATTGTAGTACTTCCCTCTCTTGTTCGAATTCCCGAGGGCACTGAACAGGCTGGGGGCTGTGACCACACGGGCGACGAAGGTAAGGCCAGCTACTGCCTGTCCGTCTGCGTCCTGCCACCCAACACTCGGTTCCCTGCGCCCTCCTGCTGCTTGCTTGTCTTGCTCCTCCGTTCTGTGTGAGACATGCATGTATCATCTTTACCGCCATCTGCGGAGGGGCTACGTACGGGAGGAGCAGAGGTGACGACAAATGTCCCACCCCATGTCTAACCGGAGGCCAGAGGGACATCCCTAGGCACCAAATGTGACAGTCCCTCTATGGCTCGGCTCCTTCCGTGGTTCATTTTGACCTTAGGATCAAGTCCAAAGTCTTCAGTACAGCCTTCCTGGGGCTCACCCCCTGACACCACCACTCTCCCGAGACACCCATGCACGCCTCCTCCCCCGTGTTCTTTCTCCGTGAGTAGGTGCTGAAGGTGTGGCTCGGAGCCACCTCCTCGGGGAGCCACGGGCCTGGTACTGTCTTCCTCCTCTTTCCTCCCATGGTGCTTTTTCATGCAGGTGCGGTAGCCCCGTATCATGGTTATTTGTCATGTGCACTGCGGGCAGGGACCTGGGACCCTCCTGGGCATTGCTAGGGCCTGCAGCAGGCCCCCAGGAGGTGCACTTCTGAAAGAATAGGCAGACAAGGGGATGAATGAGAAAGATGAAGACATTGTTTTGCCATTCTGTGGCCCCGCCAGGTGGGTTGGATGGCTGGTTAACTTAGGTAGAAATGTTCAGAATAGCCATGTCAAGCCGTGGTCCATGTGCCATGAGCAATATAAACGACATGAATGGTTGCTGTTCTCGTAGGACTCTCTCCGTCTGTCTTATCTCCAGCGGAAGCCTGAGGACACAGTGGCGCGGAGCACAGGGACCCCGAGGAGCTGAGAGCAGGGAGACGAGCGCTGGATCAGGACATACGCGTCCGACACCCAGGGGACCGTCAGGGCTTTCTTTGGGTGCCGGTGAACGAGAGCCCTGGTGCAACACAAACATAGCCGTGGAGTCATCTGTTGGTGATGGTGAGGCAGATCTCCGTGAGGCTGGTGCCAGGGCTTCCCTAGGTGTTAGTAAGAAACGTGTTCAACCAAACCAGCTGGGAGCCTGCCTTGGGTTCGTGGCCACCAAGTCACCCGGGGGCAAGCTGGCAACAGAGCAAACCACAGTGGCTGGAGGGAGGGACGCTGCCTGTATTAGGCAGAAATACATCTAACTCACGTGCCAGGCCCTGTTAGGAGTGCAGGATGAGCGCAGACCTGACCCAGCAGGGCACACCCTGGCTTCCTTCGACTTTCTCGGGAATGGTCCAGCGGATTAAAATACATAGCATGTTCTCTTCCTACTTGGGTATTCGAACACAGGTCTGAAGGGTGACTTCGAGGATGCTGTTGGGCTCATCAGCATTGCCTGAGTTACCAAGGAAGCTGGCACTTCCGCCGTGGGTCGGGCACTCTCTCTTGGTCTGGGCTAGAAGGCCCGCAGCTGGAACCGGAACTTGTTGCGTATTTTCCCAGGCCCCATCACAGCTCCATGCTGATGATGGAGGCAAGCTGCCCTGAAGGGTGTAAAGTTCTGGTTGGGTTCAGAAGTTCATGGCTCTGGGCAATCCCCCTTGAAAGTCCCTTAGGAAGGCACCTCACTGGGCCAGACAGGCTGCCTCTCTGTGGCCCCATGCCAGATTTTCCTTCAGCCTGGAATGGGCGTTAGTGCCTCTCTGAGCAGGGAGGGAGGTGGGGTTAACTTGATTTTAGGGGCCGAAGGCTCTTTGCTCTTGGAATCCCATGAGGCCATGGCTGATGGTGCCCAGGACGTATGCACACGTGGTGGGTGCGATTCCTGCACTAAACAGCTGTGTGTGTGTGTAGACCTCAGTGAGCCAAGTGCTTCCATGACTTCATCCCCTGCAGATCACAGACTTCTATACTCTGTATTCAGGGGCCCTGGGATCAAAAACCATGTTCACATTCAGGCTGTCACACACTTGCCTTGTGAGAGTTTCTCCTATCAGTCAGACGGGACTGATTATACCTACTTCCTCCGAGTATTTGGGGGGTTAAATTAGATGAAGGAGGGGAGATGCCTTGTACATAGTACGTGCTCAAGAAATGGCAGTGGATTTTTTTTTTTTTTAAAGATTTTATTTATGTATTTGACAGAGACAGAGAGCGAGCACAAGCAGGGGGAGCGGCAGGCAGAGGGAGAGGGAGAAGCAGGCTCCCCGCTGAGCAGGGGCTCAATCCCAGGACCCTGGAATCATCACCTGAGCCAAAGGCAGATGCTTCACCGACTGAGCCATTGGATTTTGAGTTGTTAATGGGCCACCCTTGGCTTGGTCTCAGAAGCAGCACCATTACAAAGAGCCCCTTAGGAGGGGCTGATGCTTCATTATGAAGGAAATTGTCCCATGAACAAGCCAATATAACAAGGTGGGGTTTTCCCAAAAGGAATGAAAAGCCCCCTGGATTAGGAAATGGAGCTGAGCTTGGGACCAGGAGGAAGGGGGGGCCTCTGCCCTGGGGAGAGGAGGCGAGGCAGGAATCCTGGGCAGTGGCTGGCTCTTGGACACGCCCTGGGAAAGGATGAAGCGCACAGGGCCACAGAGCAGTTTGCTGGAGCCCCACGGAAACTGAGTGGGGTGTGAGCATGGCCTGGGTGGACTTTGCCACAGCTTGAGGAATCGCTGCTCACGGGGAGCTGTGAGGACAGAGTCTGCAGGACGCTGTGTCGCTTCTGCAACAGCTTCGGGGAGTGGGGCCCTCCTGCCCTGCACAGGCTGTCCGAGTCTCAGCAGGGGTGGCCGGGAGGACCGGGTCACCGGTCAGCATGGTGGATGGCCACTGTCTGCTCAGCTCAGCACGCATTCCTTCTCCTTTGCTCACGGGGCCGTGCTCCTGACCCACCGAGCCTGGGACTCTGGCGGAGTGGCCCAGCTTAGTACCGCAGGGTGGGCGCCCGGCCGTGGTGACTGGTTTGGGACAGGATCAGACTGCAGTCTCACCAATCACAGCCCTTCCCCGGGTGTTTTCTCACTGGAATTGGTGGGAAGAGCTTATTTCTCCTTCTCAGAGACAGTGAGAAGCTTTCAAGATGCAGGCAGGGAAGCCACGCTCCAGCCCCTGTCTCCCATAGCTCGGCGCTGGGAGGCCACAAGCCCATTGCGTTTACGCTACTGGGAGCTAGGTTCCTGTTTTTGGCAACCAAAGGAACTTTGAAAGACGCACCAGCGTTCCCAGGAGTTGGGTGTTGGGTGGGCATGGGGGGAGGATCTCGAAAAAATAATGAATTTGCTTTCTTAGGAAGTGCTCAGAGTGCCTTACAAATTGAAGAGATGGAACCTTATTTGTTAGTGAGGCAGGACTCCTGGGGTGAATGAGAAAGGAATCTGATTAATGACTTGTAGATGCTATTTACATTCAGCAGCAGACACTCTTGGTTGTCTGTTCAGTCATTTCCAACAGCCTCTCCCCTTGGGGAAGCTGAGCTTCCCCAACTCTCAGCGGTCAGGGGGCCACGTGATCTGGTCCTGGGCAACAGGACAGAAGTCTCTGCTGGTGGGGGTTTCATGGTTTGGTATTTTTTCTTCTATTATAACTTGCCTCAAATAATTTTTAGAACTTAGTGGATGTATAAAAATAATGAAAAAGTTAAATAGATTTTTTTTTTTTTAAGATTTTATTTATTTATGTATTAGAGAGCGAGAGAGAGAGAGAGAAACAGCATGAGAGGGGAGAAGGTCAGAGGGAGAAGCAGGCTCGTCGCTGAGCTGGGAGCCCGATGTGGGACTCGATCCCAGGACTCCAGGATCATGACCTGAGCCGAAGGCAGTCACTCAACCAACTGAGCCACCCAGGCGCCCTAGATTTTTTTTTTAAGATTTTATTTATTTATTTATTTGAGAGAGAGCACATGAGAAGGGTTAGGGTCAGAGGGAGAAGCAGACTCCCCGCCGAGCAGGGAGCCCGATGCAGGACTCGATCCAGGGACTCCAGGATCATGACCTGAGCCGAAGGCAGTCGCTTAACCAACTGAGCCACCCAGGCGCCCTAGATTTTTTTATTATAAACATTTCTAGTTTCTTTTTATTCTGGATAAAATAAACATAAGTAGGGGTGCCTGGGTGGCTCAGTTGGTTAAGCGTCTGCCTTTGGCTCAGGTCATAATTCCAGGGTCCTGGGATGGAGCCCCGCATCGGGCACCCTGCTCAGTGGGGAGCCTGCTTCTCCCTCTCCCTCTGCCTGCTGCCCCCCAGCTTGTGCTCGCTTGTCTGTCATATAAATAAATAAAATCTAAAACAAAACAAAACAAAACGTAAGTATCAAACGTTCCAAGATAACTTACAGGGTAAATGAAAGAATACAGAATATGGGGGCGCCTGGGTGGCTCAGTTGGTTAAGCATCCAACTCTTGATTTCGGCTCAGGTCATGATCTCAGGGTTGTGAGACTGAGCCCCTGATACTCCTTCTAGGAGGCAAGAGATTTCATTCACCCTTCATTTGACACACACTGATCTAGGTCTGGGGACTCAAAGATCTACAAGATGCACTTCCTGCCCTGGGAACTCAGTGCTGGGGAGACAGACACAAGAATAGATCATTGTATACTCTGATGTAAGCGCCATGACAAAAATAGGCTCAGGGTGTTATGGGAGCGCAGTGAGGGCCAGAAGGCTTCCTGATGGCCGTGACACTGGAGCTGAGTGGTCAGGGAGATCTGGTCAGGGCAGAGGAAGGGCACGCCAGAGGAGGGGACTGCACGTGCAGAGGTATAAAGGTGAGAGGCAGTGGGGTGGGAGCACACTCTGCGGGAAGGCAGGGCCCATCTGGAAGGCCTGGGACTGCGTGTGGGGAGCGTGGTCTCTATCCTACAGGAGACAGTGGGGAGCAGGGAAGGCCACATGGAAATCTGTGTTCTAGGTAGATCATGGAGGCTGGTGGAACTGGGATTTGGGGATCACAAACCTGGGCACAGGGAGACAATGAGAAAGCTACTGCAAGGGTCCGGGGGCGGGGAGGGGCACTCCTGTGAACCAGGAGCCCCTAGAAGGCATTTACTTCCCATCTGTGCTCTGGCGTGAGCAGATCTGGCTTTTCCAGTTCCTTGTTCAGAAACAGACCTCCTGATCGATGGTTCCTGACCTCTGAAAGCATCGGTCCACACAGCCATTTGATTGCTCCTGGAAGTTTTTTTTGCTATTTTCATAGAATGGATATCAAAATTCATTTTGATCAAAGTACTTCATTAGCTTTTGACTTTCAGTGAGCAGAAAAGAGTCACCATTTAATCAAGAACCTTTTGTTCTGTCAGCTAATATCAAGTAAGGAGCTTCTAAAGAGAAATCCTGATTATACAATCATGAATAATCATGATGGAGATAAAAAGAGGGAAGGAACAGAGGAGTCCAGTGTGCTAGCATGAGCTCTCTGTTGAGCTAATTTTTTGAGAGGATGGACAAAATGTAGAGGAAGGAAAGCATCATCATAGATGAATCCTGGAACATGACACAATCCTGAAAAATACCGTCAGGGAGACCATGCTGTGGTTTGCCGGAAATCCTAAGGAAAACAAAACCGGCCTTTACGGTATCTCTCAGAGCAAGAAGAACGAGGGGGTGGACCAAGGCAGTGAGCACAGCCCTGAGAAGTCCCCTACACTCCCTGTCATAGACGGAAGAGTGGCCACCACGCACCGTCACGTCAGCAGCACACAGGCTCCTGGTAAGCTCGGCCCTGTAAGGGCCTGGGGACGGGAAGCTGGACATGCCAGTGATGCGGGTGGGGGGCAGGGGGCCACCGGCCCGGGCACATGCTCATACTTCCACGTGGCAGGACTGCAGCTTCGACAACTAGAGGGAATTCTTAACCTTTTGGAGGTATTCATGTCCCGTGGCTGCCGAGACAAATGATCACAACCGGGGGGGGGGGGGGGGCGGGCTTAAAACAAGACATTTCTTCTCTCACAGTCCTGGAGGCCAGAGTCAGTCGTCAAGGTGCGGCAGGACCGTGATCCCTGCACAGACTCTACGGGAGGATCCTTCCGGGCTCTTGCAGATTCTGCTGGCTCCAGGCCTTCCTTGGCTTGTGGTCACCTGCTCCCACTCCAGCCCCTGCCTTCGTCCTCACGGGGCCACCTCCGCTGTGTGTGTCTCTTTAAGGACACTTGTCATTGGATTGAGGGCCCACCTGGCTAATCCAGGATTATCTCATCTCAAGATCCTTCATTACATCTGCAAAGACCCTTTTCCCAAATCAGGTGACACTCATAGGTTTCAGGGATTCGGATGTGGGCATACCTCTTTTGGGGCCAGGATTCAACCCACAACGGGATCATAAACCGCTTGCAGAATCTGAGGAGAGCCAAGGACTGTGAATCCCGTCACTGCTGGAAGCCAAGGCTGAGACAAGGGTTCCCGTACACGTAATTTATGGAGGGGGCGCTCCAAGGAGACGGGGAGTGAGGAAAGCAAGCTAGGGCAGGAGGCAAAAGCTGAGCAAGAAGTGGCCTCAGCTGAGGACTAGCTTCTGCCTGATCTCCTGAGCTGCCCTGGACCCTGAATTGCACTAGAGCTGTTCCTACCTGGAGGCAAGGGGTGGCCTCTGTACCCCAAGTCAGTCAATTTCCCCTGGTGGGGGGCAGGTATAGTCTCTCTGGCCGGGAGCTCCCTGTAGGCCAAGGAGGATTCATCAAAGAAGTGGGTAGGAACACTCACAGCAGCGCCTGGGGGTGGGTTAAAGGGATCTGGCCAAGGACCCACAACATCTGCTGCAGACTCTCTAGAAAAATCACACACACACCCCATTCAATCTCAGGGACTCCAGACACCCTCTAAAGCCATGGACTCCAGGTTAAGGACCTGTGCCCACTGCCGACCTAACACTTCTGGCCTCTCATCCCACCTTGCCGCCTTTCCTCCTCTCCCAGAGGAAATGATGGGTGATGTCTGGGAGGCGGATGGAGCACACTCAAACCAATCCTCTTCTGACTGCCCTCCTGCAGAGCAGGCATCCCGCCCTAAGGAGGGGCCCACCTCAGGGTGAGTGAGATGAATTCAAAGGAAAGTCCCTTTGGCCACAGATGCACAGCCCTTTCTAATCAGCTTTTCAGTAATAAAGCTATTAGCTTAATCTCCACCTGTCCAACTCCTACCTCTCTCAGGTAGTTCTGAGTCCAGGCAGGGAAACGAGAGGATATTTATAAACCTCCTAAGACCCCAAGTCATGTCATCAAAGACAGTGGCCCTCAAAGTATGATCTGTGGGCTGGCGGCCAATTTTCAAACTGCTACCCGACGGCTCGCCCCAGGACGTGATCAGCGCTCTGCCTCTGCACTGGGAGAGCTTGCGACCAGAACAGTCAGCTGACCTTGACGGCGTGTGCTGTCCTGCAGAAGACCTCCCATTCCCGTGCAAACTCGCCTCCTTGCAGACCGGCACTTTGAGCAGCAATGACAGAGGCCATTGTCGACAAACCTGGGATGCTGAGCCCAGAGAGGCTGATGAGACAGGTGGGCCTGACCTGAAGGGCTCTCATCTGAAATATGGAAGACAGGATAATGGGCATAAGTAAAAAAGAGACAACATCTGACTCCAAATAATGCAATGGTAACAAAATGATTAATGGGTGACTGTTCAGAGTCTTCACCACAGCTGCTGTGTTGCTGGCTGGGCTCTTGGAGGCCTCACCAGGGCAACGGGCAGGTGCCACGGCCGTACGGGGAAGGACCCAGAAGTACTTGTGGGGAAGAAGAGTGGAGACAAGGGGAGGCGGTCGAAGGGGAAGTCCTGTGGGCCAGATGTGGGCGTGGGAGGGGGGGCTGGTGTGGTTTGGAGAGTAGCTACCATCATGGGGGGGGGTGAAACTAAGTGGAGTTGGAACTGCCATGGAGGGTCCCTCACCAGCCTGGGCCCCTTGGCAGGTCCTAGCAATGTGCTCATGTTTTTGTAAATTCTGAAAAATTCAGCTATTTCACCGCAAATGGCTAAGACCACGGTCTCTTTCTGCTCCATTTCCACTTCTCCTGTCGGATGGCTACAGTTAGTTTAGGTGTAGTGGGCTGTTGTGAACGTGGCTCAGTGGCTTCTCTGGGTAGCCAAGGGTGTGGGGCCAGAGGTTTCAGGGATGTGAATGGGCCCCAGGGCACCTGGCAAGAGAAGTGTGTGAGAAGTTGGGGAGAAGCAAGGTTTGAAACCCACGAAGCCAGAAGGTAGCTGGTGGAAAATGCTCCCGGTTACCAGAGGTGTGAGATGTAAGTGGATTCAATTCTTATCAATGCCTAATCAGGACAGAAGATCCCTTCTGTTAGGAATATACTCCGTAATGCAGTGACCGCAACTATAAACACACCACACATTTTTTATTCTGCTGGGAATTACAGGAAATAGATTTGATCAGAATTCTCGTGTCCTATGCAAGAACCAGTAGCAATACTGCAAGAAGCCAAGTACATCCGTGTGCAAAGTCCTGTGTCTTCTACATCCTACGTCTACTGGAATGCAAATATGTGTATCTGATGCACCTTATCCTGATGCGGCCCGGCACGCGACACTGCCCCAGCAGTAGCAAAACCACCTCAGAAACAAGTGCTCTGTGACAGAGCCCCCACACGGTGTCATTAGTAAGTCAACATATTATAAGAACGATTTGATTACAACAACGTGATTCGCTACAGCACAGTGGCCGAGACACATTTGAATTTGGATGTCTTAATTTCAGATACATTTTCTATATTCTTTCTGAATTACTGATCACCTCTCCCAGCCAATGACTGGCAAGCCATGGTAGCTAAGGGCCCTGTCTTTTCTGGGTCGTCCCTAATCAATGACTGAGCCAGACAGCAGTACAAGGGTCTAGCCATTTCCCCCTGACCCAGGACCTCTCCATCAAGGAATCTGCTCTAGAGCTCCCTCCTGGGCTGGCTGAGACTCTGCCAGGCCTGCACTGCTGTCTGATGGTACCCTCTTTCCTTCACAGGTGTTATTCTTCAATAAACCTTTTGTACTCCGAACTCCTCAGCATCTGCTTCCCGGAGAACCCAACCTGTGGCACTATTACAGACCAAAATACAATCTCATTTTTCAGCTCTGTGACACGTATTAGTAAGAACTTAGGAAAGATTAACTTGGAATATGTATTAGTCAGATATTGACACAATAATGCCGGGTAACAAACAACCACAGATGCTCAGAAGTATACAATAAGCATTTATTTCTTGTGCATGCAAAGGAGAGTTAGCTGGGGCTGTTCTGCTTCAGGCTGCAGGCCTCTGGAGCAGCTCTGTTGCATGTGTTGCATTCTGGGACCTGGGCTGAAGTTATCAGAGGGAAGCTCTTATCCTGGCAGATTACTGGAGTGTAAGAGTGCAAGCCCACATGCCTATGCACAAGCGCATTTCAAGCCTCTGCTCATAACATGTTCACTAGCACTGACTAAAGCAAGTCGCATGGCCAAATATGACATGAAGGGGTAAAGAATGACTTGAGGCCCTGAGGCCACGGCAAAGGGATTGGGTGTATACTGCTATTACGGGGACTGATAATTCACCTATTGCCAGTAACTGTTCGTCAAGTTGGTGTAAGACTCGACATAACCATACTTAGGCAGCTCATACTTCCCAGTTACGCATCCGTTCTGGAATACTGTTAATGTTTATTTACAGGGCTTTCTCTGGGGTTAAGGCACATATAGATGTAGAGATAACTGGATAATTATAAGATTTCTGGGGACTCGTGAAGATAATTCAGATTAAAAGGTTTTCTGGATATGCAAAGGCAAAAATCTAATGCTCCTCTATTATAATGTCATATAAATACTGAATATGCTTCCTAGTTCAGTGGAATCTGATTAACACTTTAGGTGGAACATATACTGTGAATCTGTATTGCTGTTAAATACCTGTTTCAGGATATATACATTTAAACCACTTTATTGAGGTATGTTTGACATACAGAATGCTGTGCTTATTTAAGTTTTTGGGGGGAGGAGGGGCAGAGGCAGAGAGAGAAAGAGGATCCCAAGCAGGTTCCCACCGTGGAACCCCACATGGGGCTCAATCCCACAATCATGAGATCATGACCTGAGCCGAAATCAATAGTCAGACGCTTAACTGAGCCACCCAGGCAGAAATTGTTCTAAAAAACATATGATGAAAAATAGCAGTCCCTGCCCCACCACCCCATTTCCTCTACCCTGCTACACACCGGAAACCACTCACTCTTCCAGCAGTTTCCAAGTCATAGGCCTACACAGCTATTTTTTAAATGACCAATAGATACTACTGACTCCTGTTACGGCAGATGAAGATTTAGCTCTTTCACCACCAACAACCCCGGAGTCTGCTTCCCCATCCTCTCATAGCTTATGATAAACTTTGGCTAAATCAATAATCAGTGTTTACATTACCAAGCACATGTAACAATTGCTCAATGATGAGCCAGGAAGTTTGCCATTACATGCCCCCCACTCTTTCTAGTAACTTCCAGTTATTCTGTTATTCTTGGTATTCTGCTTTGTGTTTATGTTTGCATTGTTTTTGTTTCATAAAAAATTTCCCTAAAGTCTCCAACAGATCCTTCAATTACCTATCAATGTAATATTTTCAGAACACTTAAATGCAGCGGCTTGCCTACTAATTTCCTGGAACCCTCCTTCCCACAGCCTTGCATCCTTCCGCTCCAACTTAGGCCTGTTGCACATCCTGGTGATTCCTTTCACTGCTTTCCTCAATTAGAATCCTTATTTCCTAGATCCCATGTCTTCCTCTTTCTTGGTTTAGCTCTGGTTTTGCAGAAGCACCTTCTCTGGGGTACATGGCAGATGTTGGCAAGGATGCTGTAGATGTGTCCACTCGTGCAGCTGTTCTGGAGAGCCATCTGGCAGTTCAATCAAATGAAGAATACACATAAACGCTCTGACCTAGCAGTCTTGCTCCAGAGCACATATCAAAGGCAAATGCTACATGAGTCCATAAGAGGACACGTATGGGGATGGTCCCCGTAATGCTGTTTATGTGTTTGTGTGTATAGACTTCTGATTTCTGTAGGTAACTGTTTACCTTATCACTTCACTGAGTTCTCCTAATAGCAGTTTTTTAGTTGATTCTCTTGGGTTTTCTAAGTACTTGATCATACCATCAATAAATAGCAGAAGTTCTACTTCCTCTTCTCTACTTTTTATAGACCTAATTTATTCCTCTTGTCTGATTGCTTTGGTTAATACCTTCAGTACAATGTTAATTGGTGGTAGAGACAGAAATTCTTGTCCTGACTTTAGAAGGGCTATGGGCCATTACATTTCATTTAATTTTTATTACACATTGGATTTCTTTTTTACTTTTTTTTTAAATGTAATTTCTATACCCAACATGGGGCTTGAACTCATCACACCAAGACCAAGAGTCGCACGCTCTACTGACTGAGCCAGCCAGGTGCCCCTCATTATTACTGTATTTTTAACTTTCTTTTTAAATTGTGGAATGACTCATACACACATATAAACATACAAAAATGTGTGTGTAAAATACATATGTATTATCAAGAAGACTAAGAATAAAACCAATACCGGTGTCCTATTCACTCAGGTTAAGAAACAACATTATTAGGTCTTGGAAGTTCCCTGGGAGCCTCCCCCTGAGGTAGCTGCCATCTTGTCTTTTGGGTTATCATTTTGTAGTAGATGGGGGTGGGGTGGGGATAATGGGCTATAACAAAGATATTCAAGGATACTGCATTAGAAGGGCGCCTGGGTAGCTCAGTCAGTTAAGCAGCTGACTCGATTTTGGCTCAGGTCATGATCTCAGGGTCCTGGGATCGTGTTGGGTTGGGTTCCGTGCTCAGAAAGGAGTCTGCTTGAGGATTCTCTCCCTCTCCCTCTGCCCCACCCCCCAGCTCACTCTCTGTCAAATAAATAAATCTTAAAAAAAAAAAAAAGATACTGCATTAGAAAATGAAGAAGTGTTTCTTTTTCACATCTAGACCCATGTGAACAGTCCAGGCCTGTGAGCGGCTCCTGCTCTAAATGGTCATTCAGGGAAACAGATTCCTCATATCTTTGTTTTCTGTCGCTAGGATGTTTTACTGTCTGTGTGGCTGAAGCTGTGTCATCGGCACTTCTGGGTGCCAGCCAGCTATAAAAGGGAAAGAAATAATGGGAAAGGCACCCTAAAGTCTTAGACCCAGACCCCGAAGCAGCACATCACTTCTACTTAGGCTCCAATAGCAAGACTTTTGTCACACGGCCATCCACATGCTGCTCAATTACAACTCTGTTACCAGGGGAGATGGGCAGAATGGGTTTTGGGAGACAAAATCCATCACTCATTCCCTTGACTTCCTTTGTGGTTTTACCACCTTCATGTGTACCCCAACGGTATCTTTCAGTAAATAGAACAAAAACTAAACGGCACGCATGTATCTACCTATGTAAGGAAAAGGCAACAGTACCACTATCGGACTGAAGGCTTCCAGGAAAATAGAACTAAATAGAGGTCCTCCATCACAGGCTGGCTTCCGCTTCCCTAACTGCTTACAGGACCCCTTCCGGGTAAGAGCAGGGGACAACTATGCAGGAGGGCTCACACAGCAAGCCCAAGAGTGCTCTCCTTAGAAAGGTCTACTTGCTTCCAAGGTTGGACCTTGGCTGGTATCTGGGGACTTGGATTTCAGGGGGGTTCCCACCATTCCCTTAATGATAAGAGTGACCCTTTGTGTGTAAACTGCAGCAAACATTATAGTTTATGCTGAACATTTGCTTTCCTTCTGGGACTGGGTCAGTCTGGTATGTGCCTATATGGCTGGCCTCCAATGAAAACCCTGGGTGCTACATCTGTAATGGATTAGCACAAATTCGGTGCTGGAGGAATTAAGCATGCCCTGTGTGACTGCACTTGGAGGACTCCTGGGTCACACCTGATTTCCCCTAGACTTTGCCCATAGCCTTTCTCCTTTGTTGACTGTGTGTCCATTCACTATAATCAAGCAAAACCTTGAGTACGACTACGTGCTGAATTCTGAACCTGGGGGTGGTCTGGGAGAACCTTCACAGTAAGGTTATGAAACGTGGGAAACACAGGGGTCACCACAGATGGAGCATTTGGCTGGACTAAAGTGTGGGTCAGGTTCAGTGTGTCTCTCAGAACAGTGCCAAGATGAGTGGGATTTGCTGTACTTTCTGCTGCTTAGTTCATCCTGCCCTACCTCCTGCTCTCAGGAGGGGGTCAGAGCAGAGTATTTCTATGGTATAAAATGAAGGTTCTCAGTTAATGCTGGTAGCAGGGAATTCATTAGTACAAGGTCTAGGCAAACCAAGTAAAGATGAGATTCTGGGCCAGGACAACCAAGGCACTCTGACCCTAGAAAAAATGGTATGGCAATGGCAGTGGGCATTGGCACCTGCTGCAGTCTGAACTGGGTGCCCTTTACATCTGATGCACAGCTATTATCACCATCTTCCTGGTGGTTCCCTATACCTTTCCCTCTTATTCCTATACTGCTTGCCTCTCTTGATTTGGTGGAGCAAATCCTCTCATGGCTTCCTGAGAGAGGGTCCACGGACGATAAATTGAGACCTTACATGTCCAAAAATGTCTTTATTCTAACCCCATACTTGATTGATAGGTTTAGTTACAGGCTGGAAGAAACTTTTCCTCAGAATTTTGGAAGTATTTCTCCACTGTTCTCTTTCGTTCAGTGAATTTTTATTTTTATTGTTCCAGATTGAGTTCTGGCTTTCGGTGTAGTTGCTGAGAAGTCTAAAGGCAATCTGATTTCTAATCCTTTGTACGTGACATTTTCTCCGCCAGCTTGCGGGATATTCTCTTTATTCCAAGCGTTCAAAAAGTTCACAGTGTTGTGCCTTGTATGGATTTATTTTCATCCATTCTGCTGGGTACTTCGTGGGCTCCTTTGTTCTGTAGACTCATGTCCTTCAGTTCTGGACATTTTTCTTGAACATTCTGTAGAGGATTTCCTCGTCCAGTGTTTGGATGCTGGACTTCTCTCTCAGGGTGGCACTCTTTCTTATCTCCAGTTCTCCTAAGATTCATCTTGTTGCTCTTCCTGGGAGATTTGCTCAATTTTCTTTTCCAACCCTTCTAGTGTTTTTATTTCTGCTACCCACATTTTTAATATCCAAGAGATTTTTTTCTTATAAAAATGTCATCCTGTTTGTTTCATAGACGCAATATGAACTTACCTGAGAATATCAGCATGTTTTAAAATTTTCATCTCCCTGCATAGCCTGTTTTCTCCAACATTGTTTTTCCCCCCTGTTCATTTGTTTTCATCTCTAAAACTCATGTTTAGAGGCTTTTCTCAGATGTATGGATAATCCCTGGTTGCCTGCTTATGATCAAGAGCCAGGGACGGGGGCGCCTGGGTGGCTCAGTCGGTTAACAGCATCTGCCTTCAGCTCAGGTCATGATCCTGGGGTCCTGGGATGGAGCCCCACGTCGGGCTCCCTGCTCAGCAGGGGAGTCTGCTTCTCCCTCTCCCTCTGCCCCTGCTCGTGTGTGCTCTCTCTCGCTCTCTCAAATAAATAAAATCTTGGGAAAAAAAAAAGAAAAAAAGAGCCAGGGACTAAAAAAAACACTTTGGAAGATCTGAGCACATGGTTTTAAGATTTTTAGACTTTGGGGTTCACTTCAGAGCAATCTGTATGGGACATTTGTTAGGGGAACTCTAATGCCTCTATCTTGGGAATTGGCAGACTCTCCAGAAAAGAATCTTTAAAATTTCTGCATGGAGAGTAAAGATTTGGTTGTGTCAGCTTAGTGGGAAGAAAAGGATGAGGATCGGGGCGCCTGGGTGGCTCTGTCGTTAGGCGTCTGCCTTCGGCTCAGGTCATGATCCCAGGGTCCTGGGATTGCGCCCCACACTGGGCTCCCTGTTTGGCGGGGAGCCTGCTTCTCCCTCTCCCACTCCCCCTGCTTGTGTTCCCTCTCTCGCTGTGTCTCTGTCAAATAAATAAATAAAATCTTTAAAAAAAAAATAAATAAAATCTTAAAAAAAAAAAAAAGATGAGGATCCCAGCATTCAATAATCACATGCTCTCTTAATCCCTATCTTCAAAATACTACTTGTGACCTTAATTTGGCTTAGTATCCCCTATACAGAAAGTCTTTTGTTTTGTCTTTTCCACTTAGATTTCTGCTAGGGAGGAATCTAGATTGGTGAGGATATATGTAGGATAAACCCCAAGAAGTGGGATTGCTGGATCGAAGAGTGCATACATTTTTAATTTAATTTAATTTAATTTAATTTAATTTAATTTGAGTTCCATGCCCAGTGTGGAGCCCAACTTGGGGCTTGAACTCATGACCCTGAGATCAAGATGTGAGCTGAAGTCAAGAGTCAGACGCTTAACCAACTGAACCACCCAGGTGGTTACATTTTCAATTTGTATTGGTTATTGCATACATTTTCAATTTGTATTGGTTATTGCCCATTTATGCTCTATTGAGCTTGTATCATACATACCACCACCAGCAATATATGTTTCTTCATACCTTGTAAATAGTCATCAAACTTTTTGACTTTGAAAAAAGGTGGAAAATATTTTACCTATGTTATTTTAATTTACATTTTTTTTAAAGATTTTATTTATTTGTCAGAGAGAGAGAGAGCACAAGCCGGGGGAGCGGCAGGCAGAGGGAGAAGCAGGCTCCCTGCTGAGCAAGGAGCCTGATGCGGGGCTTGATCCCCGGACCCCGAGATCATGACCTGAGCCAAAGGCAGATGCTTAACCAACTAAGCCACCCAGGCGTCCCAAATTTACATTTTCCTTAAGTTTGAGATTGAGTATCTTTTCATGGTTGAGACATGTTTCCATTTTATTTTCTCTTAAGTGTTTGCTCACATAACCTTTGCCCATTGCATTGTTAACTGATTTATAGGAGCGCGTCACTTTTTCCAGTTTCTGGTTTGTTGAATTTGCTTATGGTGGTTTATTAGAAAGGAACACTGTTGTTTTTTTCACAAAGCACTTTCATTTTCTATGCAAAGGCGATTCAGAGAATTTACATAAAGGTGTGAGATGGTCAGCTAAGCAGGGAGCCCAGTGTGGTTTGGACAATGCTGCCACGGGAGCAGGGCCAGGGCCCCCATCCCACAGGCTGCCTGCGGGGCCTTCTGCTTTTCCTGATAGGACATGGTCAAAGGGACAGCAGAGAGAGCAAAGCAGACAACCCTAGCCTCCACTGTGCCTGCCCTTCCCTAATTACCCAGTGAGTGAGGTTTTTGGGCCTTGCTCCATCATGTCTGAGTTTGGGGGTGTTAGAAACAGGGAGAAGTAGAATAAAATTGCCTTCTGGAAACATACATTTCCTTGTTTCTTTTCTTTTCTTTTTTTTTAAGATTTTATTTATTTATTTGACAGAGAGAGATAGCAAGGGAGGGAACACAAGCAGGGGGAGTGGCAGAGGGAGAAGCAGGCTTCCCGCTGAGCAGGGAGCCTGATGTGGGGCTCGATCCCAGGACCCTGGGATCATGACCTGAGCTGAAGGCAGACGCTTAACGACTGAGCCACCCGGTGTCCCTATTTTCTGTTATTTTTTTTAAAAGATTTATTTATTTTGAGAGAGAGAAAGAGAAAGCAGGAGGTGCAGAGGGAGAGGAAGAGAGAATCTTAAGCAGGCTCCACACTCAGCATGGAGCCCCATGCTGGGCTAGATCTCAGGACCCTGAGATCATGACCTGAGCCAAAATCAAGAGTCGGATGCTTAACCGACTGAGCCACCAGGTGCCCCTTGTTATTGTTTTGTCTTAAGAGGGAAAGGTCCCTGCAAGGCCCTTTGTGGGGGGACCAAAATGCCATCACAGTAGTAAAGACTAGAGCATCTACAAGTATTGAGAGGGGAAAATATTCTTCAGTGTGGTCAAATTTCTTCTATGGTTTCTGCATCTTTTGTCTTGTTGAGAAAGACCCACATTCCGAGATTATTAAAAATTCCTCTTGGGCATCTGCCTTTGGCTTGGGTCATGATCCCAGGGTCCTGGGATCAAGTCCCCACATCGGGCTCTCTCTGCTCAGTGGGGAGTCTGCTTCTCCCTCTGCTACCCCCCCTGCTTGTGCTCTCTCACTCTGATAAATAAATAAAATCTTAAAAAAAAAAAAAGCCAAAAGCACTTGACAAGGATGATAGGACACAAACACCATTAAAAAAAAAAAAAAGGTCGGGATGCCTGGGTGGCTCAGTCAGTTAAGTTTCTACCTTCAGCTCAGGTCATGATCCCAGGGTCCTGGGATCGAGTCCCACATTGAGCTCCTTGCTCGGCAGGGAGTCTGCTTCTCCCTCTGCCTGCTGCTCCCCCTGCTTGTGCTTGCACTCTCTCTGACAAATAAATAAATAAAATCTTTAAAAAAAAAAAAATAAAAAAAAATAAAAAAAAAAAGGTCTCCCCTTACCGCCCATATTATTTTTCTTTTTTGTATTTTAATTTTTTCTTCATTTGGATTTTGCCCCCAGATGGCTACCCAGTTGTCCTAACCTTATTTATTGAACATTCATCTTTTACTTAGACATTTTAAATAACGTTTTAAAAATTACACACAAAATACCCAAAAATGTATTTGGGTTTATTTCTGGAATTCTTGTTCTTTTGACCTGCCTATTCGTGTGCCTATGCTCCACTATTACAATTATTATAGTTTGTCTTATCTTTTAATATTTGATAGAGCTGATTCCCCATTTATTCTTTTTAGAATTTCCAGGGCTCTTTTTGTTTTTACTTTTTCCACTTGAACTTTGAAATCATCTTGTCCAGTTTCTAAACATGGTTTGGAATTTAATGGAATCACATTAAATTTATGGGTTAAAATACATTTATGATGTTGAGTTTTTCTATTCAAGAACATGGTGTGCCTTGCCACTTGTTCAGTTGTCCTTCTGAGTCCTTGTGTAGCATTGTGAAGTTTTTACCCTAAAGATCTTACTGTTCTGGGGTGTGTGGCTGGCTCAGTCAGTAGACGATGTGACTCTCAATCTCAGGGTTATGAGTTTGAGCCCCAAGACGGGTGGGTGTAGAGATTACTTAAAAAAAAATTTTTTTTTTTTTAAAGAGGGGCACCTTAGATACATTCTAAGACCCCCAGTGGATGTTTGAAACCGTGGAGAGTACTGAACCCTGTATGTATGTTTTTTCCTGTACATATGTATGTGTGATAAGGCTTAATTATTACCACTCAGGCACAGTAAGAGATTAAAAACAATAACAAGACAGAGCAATTATAATGAAATACTGTAAGAAAGTATATGTGAGTGTGTTCTCTCTCTCAAAAGATCTTCTTGTATCGTACTCAACCGAACTTCCTCTTTTTGGGTGAGATGTGAGATGATAAAATTCCCATGTGATGAGATGAAGTGAGGTGAATTAAGGCAGGCATCGTGATGTAGCACGAGGCTAGTACTGACCTGACAACAGTCAGAAGGAGGATCATCTGCTTCTGGACCACAGTTAACCACACGTAACTGAAACAGTGGAAAGCAGAACCATGGATAAGAGGTACTACTGTATGTATATGTTTTAACTTTTCAGAAATGAAATCATATTATACTTACTCATCTGCAACTTGTTTTTTTACTGAATATATTTTGGACAGCTTTCCATGTCAGTCCAAATGGGCTTATGCATTTATTTTTTTAACAACTGCAATGTATGGAATTTCCATAATTTATCTAACTCTTTATTGATGGATATTTAGGTAATTTCCAATTTTTCACGATTATGAACAATGCTTCAGTGAAAATCCTTGTATACATAAACTTTATATATTTGTGAGGATAAATTGCTAAGAATTGGAGTTGTTGACTCAAATCATGTTAACTACAATAAATATTTTGACAGTCATTCACAAATTGCCCTCCAAATAGTAGCAATTTTCATTCCTACCAATGCCTCTTTTTTTAAAAACTTTTTATTATGTTATGTTAATCACCATAATTACATCATTAGTTTTTGATGTAGTGTTCCATGATTGTTTGCATATAACCCCCAGTGCTCCATGCAGTACGTGCCCTCTTTAATACCCATCACCAGGCTAACCCATCCCCCCACCCCCCTCCCCTCTAGAACCCTCAGATTGTTTCTCAGAGTACACAGTCTCTCATGGTTCGTCTCCCCCTCCGATTTCCCCCCCTTCATCTTTCCCTTCCTACTATCTTCTTTTTTTAAAATATATAATGTATTATTTGTTTCAGAGGTACAGGTCTGTGATTCAACAGTCTTACACAATTCACAGAGCTCACCATAGCACACACCCTCCCCAGTGTCTATCACCCAGCCACCCCATCCCTCCCACCCCCCACTCCAGCAACCCTCGGTTTGTTTCCTGAGATTAAGAATTCCTCATATCAGTGAGATCATATGATACATGTCTTTCTCTGATTGACTTATTTTGCTCAGCATAATACCCTCCACAATGCGTCTTAATACTTGTACAAACATGAAACTCTGTGGCAATACTATTATCAGAATTATATATTGGTAATTGATATTTTCCAATGTGAGTAAAAAATTGTTTTAGTTTGCATATCTTTCATTAGAACAGTTGAGCATCTTGGAATGGGGAAGTTCTTCTAGGCATGACAGGAAACTCAGAAGTCATAAACAGGGCATCTGGGTGGCTCAGTTGTATGCATCTACCTTCGGCTCAGGTCATGATCTTGGAGTCCCGGGACTGAGCCGTGCATTGGGCTCCCTGCTCAGTGGAGTCTGCTTCTCCCTCTGACCCTCACCCTGCTTGTGCTCTCTCTCTCTGTCTCTCTCTCTCAAATAAATAAAATCTTAAAAAAAAAAAGAAGTCATAAACAAAGTCTGATAAATGCAACTTTTGTAAATTGCTTGCTTATGTCCTTTGGCTATTTTTTCCTACTGGGTAATGTTTCCTTTCTAATGACTAAAAGAAGCATTTTTAAGTTTAGGGATTCTATGCACTTGCCATATGTGTCACAAATATTTTTTCCAAGTTTGTTGTCTTTTTGAATGGCGTTTTGTATGCAAGATACAGAATAAAAATATCTGGCTTATTTGTTTAGTGCTATGTTTAGAAAAGTCTTCCCTATTTCAAAATCACGAATATATTTATTCAAGTAGTTTTTTTAATTCTTATGGTTAATTTTTCTATTTAAATCTTTGATCCATCTGGAGTTTATTTTGGAATGAGAAGTAGGAACCCGTATTTGTTTTATTATAAATGGATAGTTGGTTGTTCCAATACCTTTTATTAAATTAATCCTGCCATCTTTACCATATGTCCATTTTTACTGTGGTCTAATTCTTTATTATAGTGCATTGATGTTTTAATTAAGGAGGCTTTATAATACATATTAATATTTGGGAGGCAAACATTACTTTTCTTTTTTTCAGAATTTCCCATGATTCTCAAATATTTTATTCTGCCAAATGAAATTTAGAATAATTTTGACAAGTTCTAAAGAAAATTCTGTTTAGATTTGGATTGCATTCAATTTATACATTAATTCAGAAAGACCTGGCATTTTCCCACAACCTCTACGGTCAACTCATCTTCGACAAAGGAGGAAGGAATATCCAACGGAAAAAAGAGTCTCTTCAACAAATGGTGTCGGGAAAACTGGACAGCAACATGCAGAAGAATGAAACTGGACCACTTTCTTACACCACACACAAAAATAAATTCAAAATGGGTTAAGACCTAAGTGTGAATCCATTAAAATCCTAGAGGAGAACACAGGCAGCAACCTCTGTGACCTTGGCCACAGCAACATCTTACTAGGTAAGGGAAACAAAAGCAAAAATGAACTATTGGGTCCTCATCAAGATAAAAAGCTTCTGCACAGCTACTCCGGGATCGTGACCTGAGCTTCTGCACAGTATTCCATCAACAAAATGAAAAGGCGGCCTAAAGAATGGGAGAAGATATTTGCAAATGACATATCTGATAAAGGGTTAGAATCCAAAATCTATAAAGAACTTATCAAACTCATCACCCAAAAACCAAATAATCCAGTCAAGAAACTGGTAGAAGACATTTTTCCAAAGAAGACATACAGATGGCTAATAGACACATGAAAGATGCTCAACGTCACTCATCATCAGAGAAATACAAATCAAACCCACAATGAAATACCATCTCACACCTGTCAGAATGGCTAAAATTAACAACACAAGAAACAACGGGTGTCGGCGAGTATCTGGAGAAAGGGGAACCCTCTTACACTGTTGGTGGGAATGCAAGCTGGTGCAGCCACTCTGGAAAATAGTATGGAGGTTCCTCAAAAAGTTAAAAATAGAACTACCCTATGATCCAGCAACTGCACTACTAGGTATTTACCCAAAGGATACAAAAATACTGATTTGAAGGGATACATGCACCCTGATGTTTATAGCAGCAATGTCCACAATAGCTAAAATATGGAAAGATGAATGGATAAAGAAGATGAGGTGTGTATACACACACACACACACAAGATTATAAAATGTGGTGTGTGTGTGTGTATATATATATACACAAGATTATTCAGTCATAATAAAGAATGAAATCTTGCCATTTGCAATAACATGGATGGAGCTAGAGTGTTACGCTAAGCAAAATAAGTCAGTCAGAGAAAGACAAATACCATATGATTCCACTCATATGTGGAATTTAAGAAACAAACCAGATGAACATAAAGGAAGAGAAAAAGAAAAAGAGGGAGGCAAACCATAAGAGACTTTTTTTTTTTTAAGATTTTATTTATTTGACAGAGAGACAGCGAGAGAGGGAACACAAGCAGGGGGAGTGGGAGAGGGAGAAGCAGGCTTCCCACGGAGCGGGGAGCCTGATGCAGGGCTTGATCCCAGGACCCTGTGATCATGACCTGAGCCGAAGGCAGACACTTAACGGCTGAGCCACCCAGGTGCCCCTCTTTTTTTTTTTTTTTTTAAGATTTTATTTATTTAATTGTCAGAGAGAGAGCGCAAGCAGGGGGAGCAGCAGGCAGAGGGAGAGGGAGAAGCAGGCTCCCCACCAAGCAGGGAGCCCGATGCAGGGCTCGATCCCAGGACCCTGGGACCATGACCTGAGCCGAAGGCAGAGGCTTAACTGACTGAGCCACCCAGGTGCCCCATAAGAGACTCTTTTTTTTTTTAAAGATTTTATTTATTTATTTGACAGAGAGAGACACAGCGAGAGAGGGAACACAAGCAGGGGGAGTGGGAGAGGGAGAAGCAGGCTTCCCGCTGAGCAGGGAGCCCGATGCGGGGCTCGATCCCAGGGCCCTGGGATCATGACCTGAGCCGAAGGCAGACGCTTAACGACTGAGCCACCCAGGCGCCCCCATAAGAGACTCTTAATGACAGAGAACAAACAGGGTTGCTGGGGTAGGTGGGCGGGGGATGGGCTAGATGGGGGATGGGTATTAAGGAGGGCACTTGTTGTGATGAGTACTGGGTGTTGTATGTAATTGATAAATCACTGAATTTTATTCCTGAAACCAGTATTACACTATATGTTAACTAACTAGAATTTATATAAAAACTTGAAAAAAAGACTGGCATTTTCACAGTGTTGTGTCTTCTTACCCCAAAACAAGGTATTTCATTTAATTATTTTAGTTTCTTTACAGAGTTTTATAGTATTCTTCAAGTAGTTTTTGAAAACTTTCTAAGTGTATTCAGAGACATTGTGCAGCTCAACCCCAGGAGGCACCACCCACACTGTGGTCAATGAGATTAAAGGCCCCCACTTCCCTGTGTGATAGGTACAAACAACTATGAGTTTATTCCTCTTTTTAATTTTGCTATTGTGAGTGATAGGAGTGATATTTCCTTTTGTTTTATTTAAATTACTATTTTCACATGAGAAAGTTTGAATACTGATTTTATGACCTGCTGCCCTATTACACTGTCTTAAGACTTTTTCAGTTGATCCCCTTAGGTTTCCCCACATATAGTCCTATACAAATTATGATAACTTCATTTTGAACTTTTTCGTACTGTACTACGTAGCACTTCTAGCACAATATTAAATAATGGAATCTTGAGTAGAATTCATGACACATCTTTTGACCTTAAGTCCAATGCTCTTTTTTGGGTACATATTCAATCCACAAAACAGTCCTGAGCACCAGTCACCTTTTATAATCTTTTCTTATCCCAACAGGCAGATCGAGAACTGCAATAAATATCCAGTTAATTCTTACACGAAATTCTCCCCAGCAAATTCAATATTCTATCTTACTAAAAATTGAAATGCGACCCTAAAGAAAGAGTATTCTCCAAGGATATGTTTTGGGGTTTTTTGGGGGGGGGGGAGGAAAGTGGACCGAGCTGGGGCTAAGGCAGTGACTGAAAAATGGGCATGCCAAATAGGTAATTACTTGAAAGTCAAATGCATAAAATAAACAAGGGGCTGAACCACCCTCTACCACACCCACCAAAAAAAGGCTAGAAGCAGAACTATTTGAAAACACAGTGATATGACCCTAAAGCAAAGCTTAACCTCAGGTTAAGGTAGGAGAAAAGCAAGCATGAACAAACATGTTTTCAAGTATGTGAACTGCAATTACATGTAGCTAGCAATCTAGTGAGAGGAGACAGCAATGTAATAAACGTCATAATAAAGTTAAGTATTAACATGAAGTAGTAAAAGTTAGAGAATGTTTCTTAAAGGAGGTGGGACATTCATTTGGCAGATATAGAGTACCTACTGATTGCCAGCCCCCAACCTAGAAGCAAAAGGATGAACAAGAAGAGAGGATCCCTGTCCTCAGAGAGCTTGTAGTCTACTGGTAGAGGTCGATGTAACTCAAGTAAATACATAAATATATGTGAAGATACTTTGTGTATGTTATTAGAAGTCGTGACAAGGCCCACAGAGGAAATATAGATGCTGAGAGGGTAATAAGGTGACATAACCTAGATGTGGGGTGTCAGGCAGAGCCTCTGTGAGAAAGCAGCCTTTCAGCTGGAATCTGAGGGAAGACTAGGCAGAGGTGATGTGGAAGGTAAGGTTTGAGGGATGAGGCAGCAGTCCAGCCCGTCCGATGAACACAGGTGAGAGGGAATCTAGCTTGTGCAAAGGCACAAAAGCCCAGGTGGGACAGGTCTGAGGAGCTCCAGGTGGTATAGCTCAGTAAGGGAGCACGCAGAAATAGAAACACCGGGAAGAGAAAGGAAAAAACCCCACAAAGGTATCAGCAAGAAGGAAAAGGAGAAAACCAGAAATTCAATTCAGTATGTGTTGAACATTTACTACGTGCTGCATGATCTACTAGGGGATTCTTTCAATTCCAAAGAGTAAAAAGACTGGCTCCTCCTCTCAGTAAACTTGGTCTAGCTGGGTTCCTAACAGAAACATTCTCCTTTTAAGATAATCTTTCAGAGAATACTCTCTACCCCATCCTAGGCTAGATCTTTTTAATATCATAAATTGTGTTTTTACTTTTTCAAACAGCAACTCTTAAAATGGAATTTGAAGTTAACAAAAACGCATGTTCCTTCCTGTCACAGGCTCCCAACTGCTACTTCACCGAAACCTGTGGCTAGAAATCACTCAGTTTTACTGGTCACTTCTCAACAGTCCCAAATGTCCACGAAAGCCCTCCAGGGAGTGCCTGAGAAGTGTGTCTGATCATGTATAAGCAGCAGCATGTTAATTTTTTCTTTACACGGAGCATACCAGCTCTTTTTGTTCAATCCCCTTTACTCTCTTTCCTGTTTAAGGTTCTCAGATAGAAGAAACCAGAAACTATAATTGAGATTATTAAGCTTGAATGCCCTTGCTCTAATCTCTGAAGAGATAAAATCCACAATGTTTATTGGGCTGCCTGGAAAGGCTGTTACTGAGCCTCTGACTGGAGGAGCTTAACAGTGAAAAACAAAGCTCTGCAAGTTCTAGCTACAAGAAGTAATGTCCTAATTTGGGTTCAGTTCTAAGAATACTCTAAGTAATAATTCAACTGGTTCTGTGCCCGTGAGCGACAGAATATCACAGCCTTGTGACAAATGAGTCCTTCGTTTTCTTTCTATATTTCTTCTTTCGTTACTGTGGTATGGAACCCACGTTTCTGTCTTATCCCTAGAGTCGAAGACAAAACAGGACACATGCAGCTGTATTTATATGAGGGGATGGGAGACAGCTGTGGATCTTTTAAGGCTGGGACTGGAGATGGGCCACAGGTAGAGGTGTTTTGTTTTTAATTAGAGAAAGAGAGCCATTCTGTTGACAACTGCCAGCACCACTGCCAAACATTCAGGCAGAACTGACCCCTCACCCCCGGTCCCTCTTTGCTGTTACTGCTCTTGCTCCACGGAAGGAGGCGGTGGTAGCTTGAGAGCCTGCTCAGGGGACAGGGTAAGACACTGCTGGAGTGTATCATCCTAGACGAGGTAAGAGGAACTTAATACAAGAACACGGTGGAGAAATTAGTTGTGAAATGAAGAGACACCTCTTCCTTTGATCCTAGAAGAAGAAGATTCAGATAGAGATACAGTTATAGGGGCGCCTGGGTGGCTGTCGATTAAGCCTCTGCCTTCAGCTCAGGTCATGATCCCAGGGTCCTGGGATTGAGCCCCGAGTCTGGCTCCCTACTCAGCGGGGGAGTCTGCTTCTCCCTCTCCCTCTGCCCACTGTTCGTGCTCTCTCTCGCTCACTCTCTCTTTCAAATAAATAAAATCTTTAAAAATGCAGGTATAACTTAGAAATAGAGGGAGGTTCATGCCCTATGGCAGAGACTCCAAACTTTGTAGAATCTCAGACCCATAACAGTTCTGTTTATTAGATGTCCAATCTAATAAGTACTTATTCCTAATAATTTAGTAGCTATTTGAAAAATAAATTGGACACTGTGCAGTTTGCTCTGGATTTCATTTAACAGCACATACAATTCACCCATTTAAAGTGTATAAATCAGTGGTTTTTAGTATACTCAGAATTGTGCAACTATCACCTCAATCAATATTAGAATATTTTCATCACCCCAAAAAGAAACCCCATACCCATTAAGTCACTCCTTCTCCCTCACCTTCCCTCCTCTAGGCAACCATTAACCCATTTTGTCTCAATAGATCTGCCTGCTCTTGACATTTCATATAAATGGAATCACGCGATGCACGTCTGCCTTCTCTCACTTGGCGTAGGTTTTCAAGGTTTATCCACGTTACAGCACACGTCGGTATTTTATTCCTCCTTACGGCTGAATAATAATCAATTGTGTGGATAGACCACATTTTGTTTATCCAGTCATCAGTTAATGGACATTTGGTTTGTTTCTATTTTTTGGCTATGATGACTAATGCTTCAGTGAATACTCATGTGCAAGTTTTTGTGTGGATGTGTTTTCATTTCTCTTGGGTATATGCCTGAAGAGTGGAATTGCTGGGTCATATGGTAACTTCAAACTTTTGAGGAATGTCAGATTAATTTCCAAGGTGCCTACACTGTTTTTACATTCCTACCAGAGTACAGGAGGGTTTGAATTTCTCCACATACTCACCACTTTTATGTGTCTTTTTGATCATAACCATCCTAGTGAGTGCAAAGTGGGATCTGACTGTGGTTTTTATTTGTAATTCTCTGATGACAGTGATGTTGAGCATCTTTTCCTGTGCTTATTGGCCATTTGCAGAACTTTGGGGACATGTCTATTCAGATCCTTCATCCATTTTAAAATTAGGTTATTTGCTTTTTGAATTGTAGGGGTTCTATGTATTCTACATACTTATCAGATATATACTTTATCAGATATGATTTGCAAGTATTTTCTCCCATTCTGTGGGTTGTTTTTTCTAGTTTTGAGTTAAACAAAAAATTTCGAATTAAAAAAAAATACGTTTGCTTCACTTGAATTGCAATTCTTCCCCTTTTAGTAATGTGTAGTTTAAAAATGAGTGATTATTTTACTCCAAGAGGTTTCTCTTTGGAGACCTGAATTTAAATTTTATTTCTGCTAATACCTAGCTCTAAGGTAGTAACTTGGACAAGTCATTTCATGACTCTCTTAGTTTTCATGCTTACAAGAAGGGAATAATGGCACCTACTTTATAAGGTTATGCATGAAAATGAGAGCCTATATAAGTACTGAGCATAATGCCCACATAGTAGGCTCCCACAAAATGTGCTGATTGACAGACTTTAAAAGATCTTTAAAAAGCACTTAAAGAAAAAAGAAGTTACATTTCTAGATATGTGTGAAATACTAAGCATTGTATTCACTTTATAATGGTTATTAAGGAAAGAATAAGATACTTTGTACAAGATCAATTTGTATCTAAAAACATGTCATAGGGACACCTGGGTGGCTCAGTAGGTTAAGCGGCTGCCTTTGGCTCAGGTCATGATCTCAGGGTCCTGGGATCAAGTCCCGTATCGGGCTCCTTGTTCAGCGGGGAGCCTGCTTCTCCCTCTGCCTGCTGTTCCCCCTGCTTGTGCTCTCTCTCTCTCTGACAAATAAATAAATAAATAAATAAATAAATACATGTCATAATTTAGTAATCCTGATTGTGTGTCAGTTTTACCATTCTGCAAATCTGAGACAGAAAGTAGGCGTGCTATATTAAGGACGCTATGTTATGTGATGCTTTCCAAATTTGTTTTCAAGTCCCATAATGGTCTTATAAGGAAGTACCAAGTCAATTATGTAATAATAGAATACGCTCAACCAACAAGAAAAATTGGAGAGATTGGTCAGTAAAGGTTTTTAAATGTGGTTCCTAAAGACACCTGTGTATGCCTATTTTTTTTTAAGATTTTATTTATTTGTCAAAGAGAGAGAGAGAAAGAAAGAGAGCGCATAAGCAGGGGAAGTGGCAGGCAGAGGGAGAAGCAGGCTCCCTGCTGAGCAAGGAGCCCATTGCAGGACTTGCTCCTAGGACCCTGGGATCAAGACCTGAGCCGAAGGCAGACACTTAACCGACTAAGCTACCCAGGTGTCCCTGTGTATACCTATTTCTTTCTATTTTTTAATTTTATTTATTTTTTAAGGTGGGGGAAGGGCAGGAGAGAAAGAGAGAGAATCTTAAGCAGGCTCCAAGCCCACTGCAGAACCAGACAGGGCTCAACTTCACAACCCTGAGATCATGACCTGAGCCAAAATCAAGAGTCAGACACTTAACCGACTGAGCCACTCAGGGGCCCCACCTGTTTCTTTTAATAAAGTCACTGTGGGGGCATGCCTGCGTGCACATGTGCATCTTCTCTCTCTCTCAAATAAATAAACCAATCTTTTTTTTCCTAAAGATTTTATTTATTTGAGAAAGAGAGAGAGGGAACACAAACAGGGAGTGGGGGGCACAGGGAGAAGGAGACTCCCCTGCTCAGCAGGGAGCCTGACTCAGGGCTGGATCCCAGAACTCCGAGATCATGACCTAAGCTGAAGTCAGACGCTCAACAGACTGAGCCACCCAGGTGCCCCGGTCTTGCTATTTTTTCAACATGCTAGGTACACTCCTGCTTTGGGAGTTCTGCATGGCTTTCCTCAGATCTTCCCATGGCCCGCTCCCTCACCTTTTTCAAGTCTTTGCTGAAATGTCACTCTCTCGATGAGCCTTATCTTGACCACCTTATCATAAACTGCAAACTACCCATAGCACTCCCAATCCCCCTTACTCACTCTACTACTTTTTCCTAGCACAATCACTAGACAATTTACTAACTTGTGTTTATTGTTTATCTGGTCCTCTTCTTGCAAGAATATAAACTCTGAGTGAGGAATTTTTGTTTACTGATGCATCCCAAAGGCTAGGACAGAGTGGCAAATGTGGGCATCAAATAAATATTTGAGGATACAAACAAATTTAACAAGGTCCCTCGTATCCTAGAATGTGCTCACAATCTGGTTGAAAGTCAGCATATATACACTAAAAGATCAATATAAGATAATTAGCATGTGCTGACAAATACCAAAAGAAGATACTGTTTTAGGATATTACACATGACAAATGAAAGCTCAGAGAAGTGCCACAGAAGCTTAGAGAGCTAATTTAAAAAAAATTTTTGTGCGTGTGGGGATGCCTGGATGGCTCAGCTGGTTGGGTGTATGACTCTTGAAAATCTGATGAAAGCTACACACTCCAGTGATACAATGAACATGTACACAGAAGTTTAATACTACTAGGAGTTCAAACACTCCCTGGAGCCAGCCATGAATGCTGAATAGAGAATCCTTGGTTTCAAGTATGGTTTTTAGGCTTGGAAAGGCTTGATGAAGATGAGACTTAGCTAGTTCTTAAAGAACAGAGTATGAAGAGGAAAGGAAACGAAGGGCTTTCTAAGGAGATAAGGGTGCCGGCAGAACAGTTTGACTGTAATGGGGGATTTACGTAGTAGGTAAGAATAGGCTGTGAATTGCTTGGTGTAACTTAAACAGTATGGTTATTGCAAGTCTTTGGATAAGAGAATGTAATGTCTAAGGCATTGTTGTTGTTTTTAAGATTTTATTTATTTATTTGACAGAGTGACAGAGAGAAAGAGAGAGAGCCAGCGAGAGCACAAGCAGGGGGAGCAGCTGGCCGAGGGAGAGGGGGAAGCAGGCTCCCCAAGACAGGGCTGGATCCCAGGACCCTGGGATCATGACCTGAGCTGAAGGAAGATGCTTAACCGACTGAGCCACCCAGGCGCCCCTCTAAGGCATTGTTTTAAGAAAATAAAATTTGGTAGTTGTTTACAGGAGGAAAGTTGAGAGAAAAACTAAAATCAAGGAAATCATCCACGAAGCCGCCATTATATAATGATTCAAGTCCGAAAAAATGGAAAAGAAACGGGAACTAAGCAGGTTTGGAGATGGATGGCTGTGGGACGGCAGTCCACTCAGAAATGCCTGGCGTGACAGTGACAATTAGAAATGAACTGCATTTAGGTCAGTCCCTGTTATATAAATTTGGGGTATTTATTGAATCCTTGAGTGTGTGTGTGGGGGGAACTACGAGAGAAAAACATACTAAGAATAGAGATTATTCAAAGGCTCTGAATGGGATAAAGGGGACAGCCTATTATTATTGTGATAATAAAATATGTTGAATTTATATAGAATAAAACCTTAATAGAAAGCCTGAGGCATACAGGTATTATTGTTAATTGAGGTTAATTGTGGTTAATTGAAGGCTAATAAAATTTTTTGTCTTCATTTTTGCTTGCTGAGCTTTTTTTTTTCCTTTTCTCCAGAAAGTATTATGCTTTATTCCCCCTTGATAACCAGGGAACACAGCTGGATTATTTTTAGAGGATTCAGGATGTCACTAATCCCTCAAGGTGATCATTATAAATACATATTTTCATTGTAAAATAACACAGAGAAAATTGGGATACCTGTGGCGACCACAGTACACATCCTGGCATTTTAAAGACTTTGATATCTATTTGATTTTTAGAGAAAGGAGATAACATCAAAACAATTACAACCAAAAATTTCAGCTATTTAGGTGTCTAATAAGTAGGATCTTGCTGTTTTTTGTTTTTGTTTTTTTTGCCACCGTGAACAAAGTATACAAGTTGTTGGTGTCAGATGCATTATTACATCATGGGCAGTACCTACGTGCTTTGTAATAATAAGATGTTCGTGACTCAGCCTCCTCTACTGTAGAACTTAACTCCATCTACTAATTTTGCGACCTCCAGCTGTGATTTGAATTTAAGGAAATCGTTAATTCTTGGTGTAACAAATGTTGGCTCCCCCCCTCCCCCCGGAATTCTCCAGAAAGTTTCTGTCGCTTTAGAAACGTTCTTATTCTAGTCAAAAACCCAGGTATAAAATAGTGCCCGTCCTTCCGTATCTAGATCTAGCAGTGTGCGCACACAGCTCTGCCTAGTAATCTCGCAGACCCTACTCAGCCTTTTTCTTTTTAATCAATGGCCTCTACTCGTCAAGCTATTGAGCAAGACCAGTGACTCCTGCTTCGATTGGGTCTCTGGTACCGAAAGCCGCTGCCTGACCCGACGCTTCTTTGCTCTAAACACTTGAAGACAAACTTAAGAAACAGAAGTGCCAACACAACCTGCTTTGCTCCACATTGGCCAATGCTCTCCACCGACAGGCATCCAGAGAGCCGACTTCCAAAGACACGCGCTGTGTCCACACCTGCAGCGTGCTCTCCCCCGGCCCCGCCCGAAGAAACGCCGCGAAGCGGGAAACTGAGGCCCCTCGGTACCTTCTCGGAAACCGGCTCCGGGAGGCGCTGAGGGGCTCCCCGACGGTCGTGCAGGTGGCCCAGGGCAGGCCTGCGGGAGGGGCTCCCCCCCAGCCTCGGGGCGCCCCCGCATCCTCCCGAAGGCAGAACGCCGGAGCTCCGGTGCTCGGCTCTCGGCACCCCACGTGCAGACCCTGCATGGGGGGGCGGCCCTCTCCCTCCGCTCCTCGGGGTCCCGGGGCCCCTCAGGGCGGGGCCGAGAGAGTTGAGGAGGCCGCTCGAGTGCACCTCTGCGCTCCCGACCACAGACCTGCCGTGGCTTCGGCTTACCGGCTCGGCCCCGGGGGTGGCGGGGAGGCGGAGGCGGCACAGCTAGTCCGACCCCCGGCCGGTGCCTTCCTCACCTGTACGGCCACGGGGCGGCCCCGAAGCCGCGCCAGGGGGAGGAGCATGCGGACGCCCAGCCGCGCGGAGAGCGCCAGGTGAGCACGCCTGCGCAGTCGGGCCGTAAACAAGCCCGCCCCTGCCCCTCGGCCGGCCTCCGCGGGGACGACTCGCGAGTGGGAGGGGCCAGGAGGAAGAGGCGGGGGAGGGGGGGGAGAGAACAAGAGCCCGGGACGGCGCCTGCGCGGTGGGCGTGATCCGGGCACTTAGGGCAGGATGAACGCTGCTTTCCAAGATGGCGACGGAGGGAGGAGGGAAGGAGATGAACGAGATTAAGACCCAATTCACCACTCGGGAAGGTCTGTACAAGCTGCTGCCGCACTCGGAGTACAGCCGGCCCAACCGGGTGCCCTTCAACTCGCAGGGATCCAACCCCGTCCGCGTCTCCTTCGTAAACCTCAACGACCAGTCTGGCAACGGCGACCGCCTCTGCTTCAATGTGGGCCGGGAGCTCTACTTCTATATCTACAAGGGGGTCCGCAAGGTACCGACCCGGGCGTCACTGGGGCCCGCCAGCGGCGTGGGCAGAGGCCGGGAGCAGGGCGGTGACAGTGGGGGCCAGGGTGACCGATAGGAGTGGCGGTCGCTCTTACTTTTGAGTGGGCCGGTAACTCCACTGGGGTGCTCCTGAGGAAGGGGGATTCACGAGTAAGGAGGGTGGTGTTTCGAAGGGGTGGAGGCTGTGGAAAGGGACCGTGGGGTGCGGGGTTCCGCCGGGGAGGCCCCAGAACGGGCCGGCTGCCTTCTCTCTGGCAGGGTCCGTCAGGCTCTGACACGGCCAGGGAGCGGGCCTGCGAGTCCCCGGAAGAGGTGGGGTGGCCGTCTTGTCTGCTGAGACTGCCTCGCCTCCCGGGAGAGTTGGGAGTCTCGCTCCGGGTTAGGGAACAGGGGCGCGGGCGGCTTGGGAAGGTCTGTAAGGCGGAGTCCGGGCTGGAGGCGGAGGACTTGAGACTAGGTCAGAAAGGACCTGCTCGGAACCAAGGGCTACTCCACCGCGCTGACACTTCCTAGGAGCCTCTCTTTCTGGTGTTCACACTTTTCCCAGAAACCTCAGGAGGAAGGCTGTCACTTTCTCCGCCAGGGAACGTTCTCCTGAGAGATTGTTAAAGAGGGTCATCTTGGCCCTTATAGTATGGGAAAGACTGAGTACTATAGTTGGGAGGTCGAAATGATGTTTTCAGTGAACTAAGCTGGCTGGTTCATAGGGGTTCTGTGTGAGCGTGCCCAGATCATTCTTGTCCAACAAGTCAGACTGTGTCCCAAACAGGGAGGCATAAGCCTTAAAAGCTACTTTACAAGAATCATTTTTTTTTTGCTGGCGGGCGACTTAACATTAATTCTGTGAAGCATATAATCATCCTTTAAAAATATCTCTTCAAAAGAAGCAACTTATTAGAGCTTTTCCTTTATTGGCTATGTAACTATGTTCTCATTGAGAACTGCTTATTTTTGAGAAATGTGGTCTCTGACTTGACTTTTGGAAGAGTGAGGAAATTGATGCGTCCCACAGCACCTAGGCGTGGAAAAAGGTGGTAACATTAATTTATAAATGTTTGGTTAGTGTGAAAGCAAATTGTACATACTGAAGAGTGAACATTCTCTAGGATGTAATACATCCAGAAGCAGTAAGTTTTTCGTTGGTTTCAAGAACTAGGGACATGACAGTAGTATCCAGAAGTAGCAAGCTGTCTCATTTGTTCAAGGTGCATCTTTTTGGTTACTGTTTGTGATAAGCGCTCTATTGTGTTTGAGGTATGCTGTTATTACTGAAAGTAAATCACTTGATTTCGTTTTTTCTCTTTTGTAATTGGGAAAGTGTGAGGTAGTTAGTAGTCTAGGAACTGAAGTTTTAGTCCTGCTCCCAACTTTTTTGCTGACTTGTTGGGTGACCTTGGATGAGTTCTTTAACTCCTGTTTGCTTCTCTTTAAGAAGAGAACATTGCAGTACTCAAGTTGTAATTTATAATATACTATGATGAACTTTAAAGCTTGAAACACTCGGTAGGTGTAAAATATGGTTAAAATAAGCATTAAGAGTGTCAAACAGGAAGCTGCTATTTTGCCACTGTTCCTAGGACTGAAAGGATCAACTTTTTCTCTGGAAATAAGTTTAGAATTTTAAGTTACTAAAATTTATATAAAATTTTAAACGTGCCTAACAGCTGAATTTATCAGCAATTACTAGTGCCAACGTTACCTTTAAAAAAAAAAGTTTTCTTTGAATATGTATTATTTCTGAAGCATTCTCTAGTGGCAACCCGTATCTGGATCTTGCGGCCTTGGTTTGCATCATCAAAACAGGTCTCTTGCCTGGAAGTATTATAGTTGTGTTCTCTTAGTTGGGATGCTATTTGATGAAGGTGAAAAGTAGGAGAGCTTTTCAAGACCACACTCCAAAATTATTTTAAACAAGAAAAATCTTAAACATGTAGATTTGTCTTTAGCTACATAATTTATTTGAGTATTGTAACTTATTTTGTAAAATTTCATTTGCATGCGGTAACATCTTACAGCATTGTATGGTGGACATTTTAGTTCTCTTCTAGCCATTGCAATTTTTTTAAAAAATTGTTTTCCGTGAATGAGTTTGCATGTATTTATTGTTATTTCTGAATATAAGTGATTGTTTTTGAGACTGTCTTTTCTGATTTTAAAATGGAGCAGATAATTTTCCTTACTCAGAAAACCAAAATTTACTTTTTGGCATTAGGAGTTATAACTCTGTTCTTGACAGTTGGTCATTTTGACTGTTGTTACTCATTTTTTTCATTGGGGCATACAAAGTTTTACAACAGTCATTTGGATCATTCAGAAGGTCTAATTTGGATGCATACATTCGACTTAAATCTGCCTGTAAAATAAGTAGAAAATAGGTCTTTGAGAAACTTAAATCATGAACTATGTGCTGCCATTCCTGAGAGGAAGTATGGAGTCATGGGGGAATGAGTGGTTGAGGAGGTAGTCTCAAATGTGGGGCAAGGAGTGGCCCTTTAAAAAGATGTGCAGGTCAGTGTCTAGAGCTAGAGGGGACCTTTGAGTTTTGCAGTCTCACCCTCGTGGAGAAAACCAAGGCTAGAGAAGGAGTGCAAACCTGTGTTACAGTTTTTTTTTTTTCTTCTTCTCATGGTCAGGAAAATGAAGCAAGCTGAATCTAAAGAACTGTCATAGTGAGAAGGGACCGATCAAGCTTTTTGATCGCACGGATGCCATATCCTCCAACCATTTCAAGATCTGCCCCAGCATTTTGCCATATATTTTCTCATCGAATCTTGATAGCAATCCTGTGAGGTACAAGAAAGCATCTTCTTTTCACAGTTGAAGTTCGGAATGGAGTTTCTTGTGTAAGGAAATGTAGTTTTATGAATTTATTTTGCTTAACTGAAGGTAATATGAGCATTGATTTAACACTGACACTAATCATTTCAGCCAAGATTTTAGTGACTGCAATGGTGATAATTATACCAGGTGGGGTATCTACAGTAGAGTATGACCCTATCCTTCTCTCCAAAGAAATATCAATTCCTAGCCTTTAAGCCTTTTTTTTTTTTCTTTTGAAGATTTTATTTGTTTGAGAGAGAAAGAGCAAGAGAGCACAAGCAGGGGGGTGCGGCAGAGGGAGAGGGAGAGGGAGAAACAGACTCCCCACTGAGCAGGGAGCCAGACGTGGGGCTCCATGCCAGGACCCCAGGATCATGGCCTGAGCCAAAGGCAAACACTTAACCGACTGAGCCACCCAGGCACCCCTAGCCTTTAAACCTTTTTATAGAATACTTGGCATTCCTTTTTTTATTTTTTTATTTTATTTTTTTAAAGATTGACACAGAGAGAGAGAGAGAGAGAGAGAGAGAGACAGCGAGAGAGGGAACACAAGCAGGGGGAGTGGGAAAGGGAGAAGCAGGCTTCCTGCCGAGCAGGGAGCCCGATGCGGGGCTTGATCCCAGGACCCCGGGATCATGACCTGAGCTGAAGGCAGACGCTTAACGACTGAGCCACCCAGGCACCCCGGCTTTCCTTTTTTTTTAAAAAAGAGGTTGTTTTAGGATAAAGATGCCAAAGGTAGCTGGGTTTATTGGACCAACCCTTTCATTTTATGAGATCTGTTTTTACATAAATGTGAATGGCCACCGTTCAGACCCCAGCTTAAACATCACTTCTGTAGTATGTCCGGCTCTGAAGCCCCAGGCTGTATCCGCTTTCCTCACTACATGTTCTCAGAGCATCCTCAACTTTGCCTTTCTAGCACTTTTCTCAATTTGTAATTCTCTGGGTGATAATCTGTCTTTTTTATGAACAAAGCTCCTTTAGAAGAGAGACCATGTGTTTTCTGCTTTCACTATTTTCCTAGTGCCCAGCACAGTGTCCAGCATAAGGTAGGCCCTTAGTACTTATTTGTTGAGTGAATGACTGGATAAAGTATCAGTGTCCATCTATGCCATACTTTTAATTAATTAATTAATTAATTAATTAAAGTAGGCTCCACGCTGGCATGGAGCCCAACACAGGGCTTGAACTCACGACCCTGAGATCAAGACCTGAGCTGAGATCAAGAGTGGATGCTTAACTGACTGAGCTACTCAGGCGCCTCATATGTCATACTTCTAAAAAGATCTTCACGAGCTAAAGAACCTATTTAATTTTGGGCTTCCAAGTAATGGGTATTTTTAGTGGCTCACATCTTTGTAAAGACATTTTAAAATTATTGTTAGTAGGTAACAAATTTAGCTTTCTTACAACTGGGAAATTGTATAGCAAGAGACCATGAAGTAATAGAAAGTAACCAAGTGACACATTACTTTTGATCTGTTTCTATCAAACCATGTTACCTACCAAATCTATGTACTAACAGATAACTTTTAAAAACTATACTTAGAACTACTTAACATTAAAGAGACGTTTTTCCCCCTCCCATCTTAAGATTCTGGGACACAAATGTGTTGCCCAGAGATGTTATTGAAGCAATTCCTACCATAGAGGGGAGAGGAGTAGAATTAGATGGCTTCCAAGGCCTTTTCACAGCTCTTAAGGTTGTAGGAGTCTGTGCTCAATAGTTTTTTATGAAAATAAATCCATCTTTCTACTGGGAAGACGTCTTCATGTCTTGGATTCATTGCCTACTCATTGAATGGGAATTGAGGAGTGGGGTGTATTGTGAAAGCAAGTGGAACATGTGATTCTAGGTCTTTATGCTAGAAAAGGCTTTGTACTCATTGTGTTGACATGAAGCTGGGGCCAGAAGAAGAGTCATATAATAACAGCTCAAATATTTTCAGAGCCGGAATTAACCAGGAGTGCAATGGGTTGACTTGGGAGAGAATGAGCATTCTGTGTGGGAGATAATCTGTCTCTCTCAAAGACTGCAGGACCACCTGTCAGTGACTGAGGAATTCATGCTTTGTGTGGGAGGGTGACCTAGAAGCCTTTCAAAGGTTTTTCCCACAGGCTGGTTTTAGATTCTGGCCTGCTCCAGAGAAGGTCACGTTCACACCCTTCACTACATTTGTAATTCTCACATCTCTCTGCTACCCATTTCTAGTTTAGAAAGGGGCATGGAAGGGGGCGCCTGGGTGGCTCAGTCGTTAAGCGTCTGCCTTCGGCTCAGGTCATGATCCCAGGGTCCTGGGATCAAGCCCCGCATCGGGCTCCCTGGTCAGCGGGAAGCCTACTTCTCCCTCTCCCACTCTCTCTGCTTGTGTTCTCCCTCTGTCAAATAAATAAATAAAATCTTAAAAAAAAAAAAAAAAAGAAAGAGGCATGGAAGATTAGAACTTTTTATATCAAATTTACCTTGAGAAATTTTATACTTAATTTAGTAGGGCATACGTGGAGTTGAATGGAAACCTGTAGTTTTTTTCCCATTAAGGGCTACTTAATGTCTTCTGAAATATTGATAATTGCTTAGTTATTTGACTATCACATTTTATATAGCATTTTCATTTATCACTTAGAGCAGGCCAGAGAAACTTTCATATGATACCTTGGTTCTCTTGACCTTGAAGAGGAGGACTGATGAGATTTTGAAGGGCAGAGTGGGTGGATATGAGCAATGGTAAGAAGCTCTCGGAGTATGTCTGTGAAATCCATGAGATAGTCAGGAATGTCATTGTTTTAGCAAATATTTGCAGGGCATGCTTATCAGATAGGAGGTACTGTTCTAGATGCTGGGTAGAGACAAAGTCTCTGCCCTCAAGAAACTTGTCACCTGTGTTTATTATAGTTGAGTTAACTTAGTGACTTCATTTATTTAAGTACTTATTGTGCTTTGGTAGAAAACTTGAGCAAGAATCAAAACATTGTGGATTTTAGTTTGACTAGTTTGGCTATCTGCCTAAAGAACCTTGTTTTAAAAATAAATGTGAAGATTTTTGTAGTCTGATGTTTCATGTCTTAGAGAACAATTTTATTTATATTTCAGTGAGGTTAGTTTGTGCAGAAATATGAAATGTCCTGTTTGGTTATTTAGGAGTAAACATCAAAAACAAATAACTTTAATTGGTAGACATTCTTCATCTTCATTTTCAGGAGTGATAAGTTACCTTATTCTCTGAACATTTGGCATCTATTATTTATAACAGTACAAGGTATGTCTTGTTTTAAAAAAAATAATCTGGGGTGCCTGGGTGGCTCAGTTGGTTAAGCGTCTGCCTCCGGCTCAGGTCCTGATCTCAGGGTCCCGGGATCGAGCCCCAAGTCAGGCTCCTTGGTCAATGGGGAGTCTACTTCTCCTGCCCCACCCCCAGCTCGTGCTCGCTTGCACTCTCTCTCTCTCAAGAAAATAAAATGTAAAAAAATAATCCTCATTCATTAAATGTTTATTGCAGAGCTATTATTTACAAGGTACTGCTGTCTGTTGTGGATGATGTGAGGGTGAAGTAAGATACTTCTGCCTGTAAGGGGCTTGTATTTTTGTACTGATAATTGTAATATAAAGTAAAGGCCTGTGCTCTGCACATGGTGTAAGCAATGCAAGTATCGAGTGGAGTTAAGGAGTAAAGGTGAAGTGGAGAAGTATTTCTCTGCCTAGAAGGAGAAGAATATTGGGTTGGATTTCACACAGATGATTTGCCCTGAAATGTTGTGTACATATCACATTTTTTTAAATTTTAAAACTTATATCTTTATATTTCTAATTTCAGAAATGCTTTATCTTTGTTTCTGATTGAGGTTGAGTTGGCAATTGCTCTTACCTTGTAGCATTTTTCTCAACTTCACAACTTCTCTGCCAGTTGGCAAATTGTAAATTGAGTCATGTTTTGCATTCTCAATTCTATTTTGTAATATGGATTTTCTTTTAAGTAGGGTATATTGTACTAAAAACATGCCAAACCAATCTTTGCTAAACTTTTATCTTATTTTGTAGCAGTAGAAAAATGTAGACTTTATAAAAAAGAAGCAAGACTCGGGGCGCCTGGGTGGCTCATTCATTAAGCGTCTGCCTTCGGCTCAGGTCATGATCCCAGGGTCATAGGATCGAGCCCCGCGTCGGGCTCCCTGCTCCATGGGAGGCCTGCTTCTCCCTCTGCCGCTCCCCCCGCTTGTGTTCCCTCTCTTGCTGTGTCTCTCTCTGTCAAATAAATAAATAAAATCTTTAAAAAAAAAAAAAAAAAAAAGAACAAGCAAGACTGACTGATGAGGAAGGAATTTATAAGGTTTTTATGTTTTAAAAGCAAGAATGGGAATACTTGAGCATATTCTCAAGTAACCACATTGTGGATGATCTCTGTGGCCTGGGTCCGTCTTCCCTTGCTTGGCTACACCCGCCTCACTGCTGTACTGCACCTTTTCCTCCTGGCACAGCAGAGCTGGTACACGGGCTCATCTCTTCACTTACTTTGATCTTCATCTCAGAGACTCTGTCTTGTCTTAATGTCTCATTTCGTAAATACTTGAGTGGTTTTGTGTAAAAAGCAGTAGACTAGACTATGGGAAATCAAAGAATTATGAGATGTGATCCCTGACCTTGAGAGGATTATCATCCAACAAAGGAAAATAAGTTATTCACACACTTACTCATTCTATCAAGATTTATGGAGTGGTTGGTTTGTGTTGTTGAGACAGAATCTCTGCCATCAAGGAGTTCACAGTCCAGTGGAACAATAAATGACATCCTCATTCAGCTAACATTCGTGGGATGTGTAGACCCAAAGACAAGTAAGACATAGTCCCTGGCCTAAAGCGCCTAAATTTAATGGTGAGATGGACAAGTAAGTAGTGGTGGATGTGCAGATGCTGTCTGTTATTTCAGACAATACTCACTTATTAGTGCTGCTTAATCTGAATAGGGTTTAGGGGATGTATTAGGCTAGATGGGGAAAAACTCTTAACTGAATTTCAACGTGTCCTTCCAATTACGGATCTAGGCAACAAATCACAGTAGTAACAGACTTGTGACTATCACCAGTGAAAACCACAGGTGTTTGCATATCACATTATGGTTGTTGCAGATTTATCAGATGTCACACTCATCACTACTTTGAAATTAACAGTAGTTAGTGGATCTGCACTACAGCTCGTTATTCAGTGGGAAATGAAACTTTTAAAGATCCTAAATTTGTTTAATAACTATTTTAATAATTGATCTCCTTTGTAATCTTTTGTATTTAAAAACATCATTGTGAGAAGGAAGCCATGGCACAGGAAGTTTAAGCACCCTGATTTTGATAAGTCTTGGCTTACCTTTCCTCCTATGTTGTGTGTGATTGAATATAAGAGTGATAGGTCTCTCCTGTCCTGTTAGGTGACACTTCTAGCTCCATGAAGAAGACCTCTTGTGGCTGCTTTTTACTCAGCAGCTGATTATCTAGAATTCTAAGTTGGATATGTCTTGTGTTGCTTTTCTTTTTCTTCTGGATCATTCCTTTGCTATTGCTGCCCTAACTAGAGGGAGGAATACAAGAAGTACTTACAAGATTGACTCTTGTAAGAGTGTTTCACTCGTTCAGATCATAGATGATTATAATACAGTGTTACAGTGTGATGTTTGTCTCAGTTGCAGTGGGAGCTTAGAGAGGTTTTAACAAGGTGACATTTGAACTGAATTCTGATGGGTGGTTGGGCTGAAGGGGGAAGGGATTCTAAACCAAGACAACTAGAGGCCCAAGGCCTGAAGGTGTGGCATGGCTCCTCTAAGAGTCACTGTGAGGGTTGAAGCTTTAGCAAGGCTTGATTGGAGGGCAAGATTATCTTTCACAGTGAGCCTGTAAATGTTGGCTATAGGGGCTCCCGGGTGGCTCAGTCAGTTAGGCGTCTGCCTTTGGCTTAGGTCGTGATCCCAGGGTCCTGGGATTGAGCCCCGTGTCAGGCTCCCTGCTCAGTGGGGAGTCTGCTTCTCCCTCTCCTTCTGCCCCTCCCCCTGCTTGTGCTCGCTCTCTCAAATAAATAAATAAAATCTTAAAAAAAAAAAAAAGTTGGCTATGTCCTAGCTTCCAGGACTCTTAGTGTGGTTTTTAAAATGGTTTTTTAATGTATTTTCTTTCTTTTGGTACTACTTCTGAGGTAATGTATTACGTTAGTATATTGTCATCCTGCAGGACTCCTCCTAGTGTATTGTCCTTTTCAGGTCATCAGATTGTATCAGCACCATCCCTGTTGAACCCTCATCGCTTCCCTTCATTTCTCAATGATTTGGCTCCTGCTACATTGCCACTCTGTCCAGGATACTCCTGTTTTAAATGCTGTGATAAGTCCTTATAACCCCTTTGCACTCACTCTCCGTCCTAACCCTGGCTCAGTCAACTCCTACAGCAAAAGGGAAGAAAAAGCCCTTTGGGGCCCTCACCCACTTGGTACCCGTCCTTTGCCTCTGGCAGCTACTGCCCCAATTTCTCAGCTGCTTCTTAGAGCAAAGCTCCTCCAAGTTGTCTGGACCCTCAAAGTGTGGCACACAGACCAGTGTCATCAGTGTCGCCCCTGGGAACTTGTGGGAAGTACAGAATTAGGCCTCATTCCAGGCTTTGTGAATCAAAATCTGCTTTCTAAAATTCATTTTTTTAAAGGTTTTATTTATTTGACAGAGAGAGCACAGCAGAGGGAGAGAGAGGGAGAAGCAGGCTCCCCGCCGAGCAAGGAGCCCGATGCGGGACCTGATCCCAGGACCCCGGGGTCATGACCCGGGCCAAAGGCAGCCGCTCAACCGACTGAGCCACTCAGGCGCCCCCAAAATCTGCTTTCTGTGAGGGTCTCCAGGTAGTTCGGGTGCTCACTGAAGTTGGAGAGGCATTGGTCCCTCCTGGCTTTCTTTAGTTCTTTCACTGCCTCTTCAGACTTATTCCAGCAAAATTATTGTACCTTCCTGCCATCTATTTTAAGCGTATAATTCAGTGACTTTTAGCAAACTTACCAAGTTGCACAACTGTTACCATAATCCAGTTTTAGATCATGAGGGATTGTTTTTTGGTTTTTTTTTAAAGATTTTTTTTTTTTTTTTTTTGACAGAGAAAGAGACAGCGAGAGCAGGAACAGAAGCAGGGGGAGTGGGAGAGGGAGAAGCAGGCTTCCCGCCGAGCAGGGAGCCCGATGCGGGACTCGATCCCAGGACCCTGGGATCATGACCCGAGCCGAAGGCAGACGCTTAACGACTGAGCCACCCAGACGCCCCGTGAGGGATTGTTGTTAAATTTAATTTTGTATAAGTCTCATTTATGCTAGATGAATAATTCTGGAGATCTGCTGTACACCATAGTGACTGTAGTTAACACGGTCCTGTGCACTTCATAATGTTAGGAGGATGGATCTCATGTTAAGTGTTCTCACCACAAAAACAACAACAAAAATGAAGAGATATAAGGAGACTTTGGGAGGTGTTGGGTGTCTGTTACCTTGGTTATGGTGATGGTATCACAGGTGTTTGCATACATCCAAACTCATCAAATGTATACATTTAATATGTGCAATTCCTTGTAGATCAGTTATTCCTCAGTAAATCTATTAGGAAATACATTTAATGTTGTGTTTTGATTATATAAAACATGTGGCTCCAATATCAGAATCATAAAACAAGGTTCTGTTCAGAGAGGTTTAGCTTCCATTTCTGTCCTCCCTGCAAAGTTCCCTTCCTCTCCTTATAATCATTTTATTTGTTTTTGACTCGTCCTCTGTTGCCATAAGAATAAGATGACATTTGAGCAGAGAAGAAGTTGAGTGAGCATACTGTGTATGATATTTTGTATCTTGTTTTTTTCTGTTTAATGATACATATTGGAGATCTTGCCATATTAGTAAATAGAGAGCTTCTTCACTCTTTCTTATAATTGCTTTATACTCCATGCTGTGGATATAGATCACATTTATTTAAATAGATGATTCTTGATTGTTGATCTCTTTTTATTACAAATAATGCTGCAGTAAATAACTTCGCATGTATATTATTTTGCATGGAGGCAGGTATATTTATAGGATGTATTTCCGGGAGAGGTTACTGCTGGGTCAAATATGTGTGTGTATGTATGTGTATATATATATATATATATTTTTTTTTAATTTAAAGATTTTATTTATTTATTTGAGAGTGCGCTCACACTCGCAAGCAGGGGGGCGGCAGACAGAGGGAAAAGCAGGCTCCCTGCTGAGCAAGGAGCCCAATGCAGGACTTGATTCCAGGACCCTGGGATCATGACCTGAGCCGAAGGCAGACGCTTAACCGACTGAGCCACCCAGACGTCCCTGCATATATATTTTTGATAGATATCATCAAATCGCCCTCCATGGGGAGGGGTTGTACTATTCTGTACTCACACATGAGAGTACCTGTTTCACCACAGCCTCGCTAACAGGGCATGTTGTCAAACTTGCATTTGATCTGGTAGGTGAGAAATTAGTGTTATTTTTGTTTGTTTTTCCCTTGTGATGAGAATGGTTGAGCATCTTTCTATATATAAGAATGGAATGTATTTCCATTTTTCTATGAACTGTTTCATATCCCTTGCCCATTTTTTGTGTTGGATTGTTAGATATCTTTGATTTTTTTAAAAAGGAGCTCTCTGGATATTGGAGAGATTAGCTCTTTGTGATACGAATAAGGGATTTTTTTCTTTCATTTTTCATCTGTCTTGTAACTTTGCGTAGGGTTGTGTGTGTGTGAGTGTGTGTGTGTGTGTGTATTTCTTTTTGCCTTGGATAATTTTCATATTTTTTGTAGTTAAATTTATAAATTTGTAAATTTTTATGGATAAATTAGAGCCGTGATTTTATTATTTAGGTGTTAACTAGTTGTCATTCTCCAAGATTTAAAGAAGAGGGAAAAGATTTACATTTAAATATTTGAGAGTTAGGCTTAACAAAGACTTTTCTAGAAGCAAGAGGTGAACATTGAAGTGTGCTGTCAAAGGAGCTGGTGGATGGTGATTCATTAGTAGATTTTACGATTTAGTATACTTCCAAATATATTATAATGTTAGGGATGTTTCAGTTTGTAAGTAACAGGAAACCCAACTCAAACTAGTTAAAACTTTAAAGGGGATGCATTGGCTTATGTCGTTGAATATTCCAGAGGTAAGGTGGGCTTCAGGCATGGTTTGATTGGGGTGCCAGCTCAGTGCTCAGTTTTGCTGACATTTGCTTGGTCCTGCTTTCCACTGAATGTCAGCCTGGCCTAAGTGGCAAAATGGTGGAGGAGGTCTAGGTTTCACATTTCTGTAACACATGGTCCAGAGTAAGAGCCAGTATCCAGGGTGAGAGTAAAGAGCGCTTCTAGACGTTTTCTCAGAAGAATAAGAAAGATTGTTTCGTTGAAGCCCCGAGCAGACCTCTTTCTTTGACCTGTTGCCCCAGATTGGATTACCAGCCCATTCCTGTGGCCTTTAGCAAGAAGAAATAGGTACTGACTGAGCTTTCGCAAGGACATTGGATTATATAATACCCTGATTGCCCTGGAGCCCACTCTGGAGCTGCAGTGTGAGTAGATAGCAGACAGGAGAATAGATCTAGAGATGCAAACTACACTGAGGATCTTATGCTGGCTGAGGTATTAGAAACCAGATGTAACAGTTTTTTTCCTTGAGCTCATGGTAAGGTACATCAGTAAAACAGGGAAGATACACTGTAGTTGGAGGACCACTTGGGCTGGGCTGTGCTCCTGCATGGTTTAGAGACCTCTCTTTCCTTTGATCTTGCTGTTTGACTACTATGAATGTCCTCCCACTTTTTCACACAATTTGGAATTTTTTGTTTGGATCTCTCTGTCTCCCCCACTAGACTGAAATCTTGAGGGCAGAAACCATCTTATTCATCCATATCCATCACAGTGCCTGTACATAATAGGCACATTGTGTCGATTTTAAATGAATGAGTTGGTTGAGATTATAGTCCTCTAAGGATTTACTTGAGTAAATTAGATGATCTTTCAAAATCCCTGTCACAAGGCAAATATGGTCGCTGTTAGTTACCAAAGCTCACAGAAGCAGGGTTGCCAACCCCTTTTGCTTTTGTTGAGAGACACTTAGAAATTAGTCTCAGCCTCGAATCTTATGCTGTTCTTCTGGGCTAACCCAGGAGGAGGCTGTGGCTAGTGTCTTGATCATCTTGGTTTGGAAGCTACATCTTCCTTGTCCTGTGTCCTGGACAAAATTGCTCATACTGTCCCTTCCAGTTCCTTTAACTTCTTCCTGCTTAATTATAGGAACTGCACAATGCCCGACATTGCACTTTTCTTTCCTCTGGATTTTGGAATAGGAGTGCATGTAACTAGCAAGACTGAGGGCAATATTAACTCAGCTAATTAAAAAATGGTGGGTATTATGCTCAGGGCTTTCTTTGACAGGGAAGCAGTTTGCATTTCCCCTATTGCTCAGAAAGTGGGGTGCAGGTAGAGCTGGAAAGGCAGAGTCCCAATTGCTGTACTCCAAGTGGAGCACTGATTAAGTGTAGGTCCATTGGCCACTCATCTCTGGGGTTCCTTTGGAGCTTCTGCCCATTTAGACTCATCTGCTTTTCCCTCTTCCTTATAGCCTTATACTGACTTACGGTCACCTCTGCTCATTGAAGACTTCGGTACCCGCTTCACAGCCTTCCTTTCCATTCCAGTTCTGCTGTCATCTTGGGTGGTTTTGTGTCCAGCACAGGACCCTGGAGGCACCTGGGTTCCTTGGTATCTTGGCTTCCATGTCCCCTCCCAGCGACCTCCTCTAGTCCACCCCTGGCACTGACTCCCATAGTGACGCTCTGGGTCTTAGCAGCAGCTGAATCTGCTTCAGCCCCAAAATGACTAATTCAGATAGAAATGTTTGTCCTTCTGCTCCAATGTGACCTTGGCTCCCACCCTTCTAATTTCTCCAGGATACTGGTTACTCAACATCCTGCTGCCAAATCTACAGATACCATGCGGCCTGTAGCTTCCTTGCCCTCTCTTCAGCGGCATTGAAATAGCTGATCATTGTCTCTTCTTTGAAACACTCCTGGCCGTGACACTTTTTCTGCCTTTCTGGCCCACCCCTCTCCAGCCATTCAGTATTTTCTCGTCTTTGCCAGTTCCTTCTACCCCACGTCATCTGGAACTGGACTGTTCCCTTTTCCTTTCTCACTCCTATTGTAAGTCTTTCTGTTTTCTAAAATTGTTTGTTTATGCCTTTCTCCCCCCCCCCCCCCAAAGGAAAAAGTATTTATTGCAGTAAACTAATCCAGTGGGTATTCCCTTGAAAGCATGAATCCGGTTGTGAGGGCTGTTGAAACATACAGTGCATGTGCTCCGGAAAGCTCCGTCTCTGTCACCGTCAGCCCCAGATCTTCCTCTTGCCAGTGACTTTTGCCAGCGCCTTTTGCTGTCTGGACCATCTGTCTGTGGTGGTGGATACGGGCATCACCGGGCTGGAACTGGGCTCCCCTCCTCTGCAGAGCTGTGGCCTGCTCGGGGCACCTGGGCAGCTGCTGGGCTCAGTCACCAGCTGGGCTTCACCTTCTCATTCTTACTTTAAATGTTTCTTGAACAGACTTGCAAGAGTTCCTCAGTTAAAATGTTGTTTCAAAGAATCAGCTACTATTGGTTTTCTGTTTAGTATCTGTTGTAATCTTTATTTCCTTTCTCCTTTTTTTTTTTTTTTTTAGGTTTACTCTTTTCCTAGCTTTCTGAATTTACAACATAGGTTTTCAGCCCTTCTTTTGTTTTAAAATGATGTGTTCAAAGCTGTAGAATTTCTTCTAAGGATTACTTTAGCAGTCTTCTATGTGTTAGATACGTGGTAATATTAAGATCTAAATATATTTTGTTATTTCCATTTTTATTCCCTCTTTACACTTGAATTTCTAAGCAGGTGTTTTTTTAGTTTCTGTTCATGGTGTTTAATTTTGCAGCTTATTTTCATTGTATGGTCAGAGAATATGTTTTTTGATATTAGCTATTTGAAATGTGATGAGACCTTTCTTTCTGATCCAGTTAACATGTTCCATGTGTTTTTAAAAGAATATATTCTCGGGGCGTCTGGGCAGCTCAGTCGGTTAAGCATCCGACTCTTGGTTTCAGTTCAGGTCGTGGTCTCGGGGTCTCAGGGTCGTGGGATCAAGCTGCATCGGGCTCCATGCTCAATGGGGAGTCTGCTAGAAGATTCTCTCCCTCTGCCCCCCCACCCCGAATCCTGCACATGTGTACGCATGTGCTCTTGTTCTCTCTCTCTAGAAAAAATCTTTTTTAAAAATGTGTGGTTTTTTTTTAAATGTATATGAGGCTCAAGATGATATATCTGTGTGCGTGAGTGTTCAAGTTTTTAATGCTGTTCACATTGTCCATCTCTTTACAGTATTTTTGACTGCCTTATTTATCAATTTCTGATAGGTGTGATAAGTATCTCACTGTCATTCTGAACTTGGCAATTTCTCTATCATTTTTTGCCTTATATTAAATTCAGAATTGTGATTCTTTGTAGATTGTTCTTTGTGTTGGTATATGAACTCTTGATCATGTCTAATTTCCTCAAAATTCTGTTTTGAGGGTTGGAAATGAGTTTATTTTTGTTAGTATTTGTATGGAATGTCTTCCTATTCCTTATTTTCAACTAATTTATGTAGTTTTTGTTTTCAGTGTGTCTTTTTGGTCCCTTTAAATGATTTCTGTTTCATTGTTGTCCACGACACTTTCTTCTTTGCCTCCCTCTCTCGCCTACCTACTTTCCTTCTGTCAGGAAACTCGGTTGATTTTTTTTTTTAAGTTTATTTTTTTTAGTAATCTCTACATCCAACTTGGGGCTCAAACTCATGACCCCAGAGGTCAAGAGTCCCATTCTCTTCCGGCTGAGCCAGTGGGGGTGCCCCGGGAATCCCAGTTGATTTTATCTCCGAAGTAGATCTTCCCTGCCCTCACGGTCTCCCCTGGCAGCAGGCAGGTCTCCGGCTGGCCCTCTGCTGGGCCTGTGCTCCCCTCTAACTTATCCTCTATACAGTAGCCAGCCTCGTCTTTAAAAAGTGAATCTAATGGCCACTCCAGCCTCAGATCTTTCAGTGGTTTGAGTTGCTTTCAACATGGAGAACAAAATGTCTGACGTGGCCTACCACCAGGCCCTGCATGAGCTGGTCCCTGCTTACCTTCCGTCCCCTCTTCCCTTCACTGTATCTTCTGCCTCACTGCCTTCCTTTGCACTCCTCTGATCAGACTTTCGTACCCTTCCTGCTGCAGTCTCACGTGCTGCTTCCCTTGCGTGGAAGGTCCTTCCACTCCCTGCCCTTCACCCATTTAATCCCTACTCCTGCAAAGCTTCGCTTCTCTGTCAGTTTTTGTCCAAGCCTCTTACCCTGGCCCCTGGACTAGGTCAGGTTTCCTCTTATCCTCTACCAGCTCATCTCTCTAGTACATGTCACAGTAAAAATAAAGTAATTTGAATTGGAAATTTACTGTCCCTCCTCGCCCCACCACCTAAACTAGATTGCCACGTCAGGAGGGCTGATTTTATCCAGTTCATTCCTGAGCTCCCTGTGTCTGGCTCCTGTTTTTGGTGCGTTTACAAGCACTCTGTGAATATGTGAATGAATGGATAACATGTAAATGGCTTGTCGTTTGTTTATTGACAGTGAGAAGATTAGTATGGTAAGCATGTCATCTTGTACGTGGTTGGTATTTGGTTAAATGTTTTTAACATTTAATGAATCAATTACTGATCTTTCTCATCTATGTTTTGTGAGAGAATGCATTTAAAGAATAACAAGCTGTTGTGTGTACCCACCCCATCTCTCCTTGACTTACTCCTCTATCCCTCTTCTCCCACGCTGTCTCCCACATGTACCTTACCTTAGCGCTGGCAGCCAGTGGAGGCATGGAAGAAAATAGACATCTGTTCAGTTTTAAAAGTTTTCTTAGGGGCACCTGGGTGGCGCAGTCGGTTAAGTGGCCGGCTCTTGATTTTGGCTCAAGCTGTGAGATTGAGCCCCGAGTCAAGCTCCAAGTCGTCGTCGTCGTCATCATCATCATCCTTCGGGCTCCGTGCTCAGTGGGGGTCTGCTCCAGAATTCTCTCTCTGCCTTTCCCTGGCTCGTGTGTGCACACACACTCTCTCTCTGAAATGGATACATCTTAAAAAAAAAAAAAAAAGTTTTCTTAGAGGGGCACCCGGGCTGGCTTGGTCAGTAGAGCATGTGATTCTTGATCTTGGGGTCGTGAGTTCAAACCCCATGTTGGCTGTAGAGATTACTTAAAATAAATAAAATTTTTAAAAATACATTAAAAAAAATAAAACTTTTCTTTCATTACTAATAAGTTTGCCATGTAATTTGTCTCATTGGTGTTATTGAATGGGAAAGTTTTTTCCCTCTACAGTTCAAAGTAGGGTATGTTTATGGTAGAATATTTGGAAAATTCATATCTGGCAGCTGTTAATATTTTGTTTTCTGCCAGTCCTTTTTTGGTGCTCTGTTACATATTTTAAGCTTAATTTAGGTCCCTGCAGTGTAGATGCTCATTAAATATTTAGAGAATGAACCCAGGTATGGGTTCTTTTTCAACTTTAAAATCTTCTGCAGCTTCCTAATTTGGAATGCAGATAAACATTGCTTTTTGTTGATGGTGTTTATAACCTATTTTACAGTATTTGAGCTTTGTATGAAAGTGTGACTTTTTTTTTTTTTTTTAATCTATGAGATCATTGTAGAAAGTTGCTTGGGCTAAATTGGAGTCACCAGTGACTTTTTTTTTTTTTTTTTTTTTCTCAGTGTACTTCCAAACCTTCAGTAAAGGCTTTTGGCTCTGCCTTAAAATATATCCAGAATCGATCACTTCCCACCTCCACCGTTACCTCCCCAGTGTAAGGAAGCATCACTCCTCATTGGATTATTACTAGGGTGATTTCCAAATGGGCTCCCTGCTTCTACCCTTGCCTCTTACAGTCTGTCTCTCCTGATGGCAGCCAGAATGATGTTTAAAACAATATAGGTCAGATCATATTTTTCCAGTGCTGAAAAGTTTCTAATGCTTTTTCATGTCACTTAGAACAAGATCTAAATTCATTATTAAGTATGGTCCTTCCCTTTCCCAACCCCCCAGTGTGATTTGCTACCACACTCTCCCTTACTCCCTCCATTCTGTTCCTTGAAGAGGAGTCCAGTGACCCTCACGACCCTCACTCGTACTTTCCTTTGACTAGAATCCTTTCCCTGGCCAGCCACGGGGCTGACACCCTCACTTCTTCACATCTCTGCCCAAATACGATCCTGTCAAAGAAGCTTTCTGTTACCCTACCCAGAAATGCACTAGTGTCACCCTTCTGTTCTCAGTCTCCGACTCCCTTTCCTGACTGATGGTTCTTCCCTGTCCTTATCACTCTCTGATACTCATTTGATTACTTGTTTACTGATTGTATACCTTCTAAAACCAAAAGAGGAGGGATTAGTGTCATCATTGCTGAAACCCCAGTGCCTAAAACAGTGCTTGGCGCATGTAGTAGAACTCAGTACATTTTGAGTGGATAGTGAAAGAAATTTGTTATCTCAAGTAACTCAGTTTGAAAATCTTTATTTAGGATGTAGGTGTTAGGACTTCTCATAGGCATATTTATTTATTATTATTATTATTTATTATTATTATTATCTTTAAATAGGCTCCATGCCCATTTTCGGGCTTGAACTCACGACCGAGACCAAGAGTCACGTGTTCTATCTACTGAGTCAGCCAGGTGCCCCAGGCATATTTTATTTTTAAAATAGGTAATATATTCACATGGTTCAAAATTCAAAGGGCCTACAGTGAAAAGTTTCTCATAGCCTGTCCCCTAGCCACCCCCTTCCCCTCCTCAGAAGTAACCAGTGTGAAGTTCTTGTGTATATTTCCAGAGCTGACCTATGGTTCTATATAAAGAATCAGAGATATATTCCTCTCTCCTTTAAAAAAAAACGCAAATTTTAGCATCTGCACAATTTTTGCACCTTGTTTTGTTTTGTTTTGAAGATTATTCTTTGTCAGTGTATAAAGAGCTTCTTTATTTTGTTAATAGCTGCACAATGACCCATTGTAAGAATGTACAATACTTCCCGCTTTGATGGACACTGAAGTTGTTTCCAGTCTTTAGCTATTACAGCCTATACTGCAATAAATGACCTTATACGTATATCATTTTGCCATGTTGCTAGTATATCTGAAGAGTGAATTCCTGAATGGAATTGCTGGGTCAAAGGACATGTGCATTTGTAATTTTGATAGACATAGTCACATTGCTTTCCACACGTTGTACCAATTAATACTTACGGTACGACATGCTATTGTTTGATTTTTGCCAGTTGGACAGATGAGAAAGTATAATACTATAGTTTTGTGTTTCTTGTACTGTGAATTAAGTATCATTTCATATATTTGAGACATTTGTATTTTTTTCTGCATATCTAACTTGTATCTTTTTTAATTGAAGTATAGTTTACATATAATGCTACAGTAGTTTCAGGTATATGCATTTTCTTTTCTGTGAGTTATCCATGACCTGTATCCATTTTTTTTTTTTTTTTTTGGTATCCATTTTTCAACTAGGATTTTGGTCCTTTTATGTAAACTAGCCCTTAATCTGTGATTGGAGTGGCAGCATTTGGTTCTGTTTGTCGGTTGTGTTCTTATTTTGCTCATGGTGGTGTTTCTTAGGTAGAATTATTTTTGTTTCCATAGACAAACGTATTAGTCTGTTCTCTTATGGCTGTGGGTTTGAGTCACGGTTAACCCTCCTAATTTTATTTTTAAAGATCCTCATAGTTTCCTTTTGTACTTCTGAGGTTTCGTTGTTGACATTTGATGTCTCTTTGATATTGCTGAAATTTATTCTGGTATAAGATGTGGGATGGGGTTTCAACCACCTTTTTTTTTTCTTGTTTTTCTTTCCTGGAACAATCTTAGGATTTCCTGATCTCTTCTGTTCTTTATGGAAAATAATCTGTGATATAGACCAGTGGGCCATGATGTCCTGTGTATTTTTTTGTGTATTTTTTCATTGTAAGTCATGGTTATCTGTATCTTACCACTGTTGACCTAAAAATAGTGACTGAGATATAGTCTATTCAGGCATTGTTTTGAAACAAATTTTGTAGAAGTTTCAGCTCGTAAATAAAAATTGACTAGGTAGTAATAATAGATGCAGTGATAGCTAATTAACATGCACTATACTTAGGGAGCTCGTTTAGTAACTTATGAAATACGAGATTTTCCTTTCTCATTTGAGTGAATCATGTTTGGGATCTCTTAGCTCCCTTGATTAATGCCTGGTAACACCAAATTAATAAATAGTAGGCTCCAATGGGGCTTGATTCTCACATCTATTTCTCATACCTAGTAGACCCCTTTTGTGGGCCACCTTCTTGTGGAATGAGAGTTCTGAAGGTCTTGGCTATTGTGAGAAAGGGTGCTTTGGGATCACCTCCACCACAGTCGATGATGGGCCTTCACTGCTTTTGCTCTTTTTTTTCACTGCTTTTGCTACCGCTTAGCCTGGCCTTACCTGCTGTCCTGTCCCTGCTTGCAGGTGCTATTTTCACATGTGGTTAACTTTTCCAAGATTTGTAATGGCTCAGTTTACTCAAACCATTGAATCCAAGCTGAGCCTAGTAAGAAAGTTAGCCTATGAATGACTTCTTCAAAATCTGTCAGGTCTTGGAGTGCCTGGGTGGTACCATCTGTTAAGCGTCCAACTCTTGGTTTTGGCTCGGGTCATGACCTCAGGATGAGATCGAGCGCTATGGTCACACTCAGTGCAGAGTCTGCTTGAGATTCTCTCTCCCTATCCCCCTCCCTCTTGCGCGTTCTCTCTCTCTCTCAAATAAATAAATCTTTAAAAAAAAAAAAAATCTGTCGGTTCTTGTGATGAGTTTCTCCCACACATATTCATTGGCCAAGCTGACACCTTGATGTCCCTGCACACGTCTTGTGTCTGTTTCTCTGTCTTGGTTCTCTTTCAAGCACCATTTCCTCCCTTTTTGCTTGACTACACCATTGCCTAGGTATTTGACTTCTTACATTTACAGAAACTGTCAGGCTCCTCTTCCTTCTCTCTACACTTTAAGCAGCATCGGTACCTCTTCTGAGCTTGTGGGGATGCAGATTGCCGGGGGAGGGGGGGCGGGCTTGACCAGCTGACTCAGAAACGCTGGGGACAGAGCCCTGGAATCTCTTCAGCCAGTAACTCTGATGTGCTGAAGTTTGAGAGCCACTCCTTCATGGGATCTGATTCAAGGCTCTATGTACAGTGAACACTCAGTAAAAGCTTACTGGCTATTTAATATGGAGATTACATTAATAGCCATTGATTACTTTGTATATCATTACAGCTGCCATTTATTGAACACCTGCTCTGTGCCGGCACTTAACGCAGTGCTTTCACATTTGTTGTTTCACCCTTAGACACTTTGTAAAATAGGTGGTGGTGTTTCCCTCTTTAGACGAGAGGGGAGGTCCTGAGGGGTGAGGGAGCTCGCCAAGGCTGCACAGCTGGTCAGCGGCACGGGGGAGCCGTTGGGCTCCGAAGCACACACCCCGCCTTTCATGGAAATCCTTTCCCCAAAGAGTGCATGTGACTGTGTGGTGGTTATCTGGTCACAGAACAGATGAGTGTAATACCCATATTTCTGGACTTCCCTCATTGTATTCTTTTTTTTTTTTTTTTTAAGATTTTATTTTTAAGCAATCTCTATCCCCAACGTGGGGCTCAAACTCACGACCCCGACCCCGAGATCAAGAGTCTCACGCTCTCCTGACTGAGCCAGCCAGGTGCCGCCCTCCCCATTGTATTCTTAATCTACTGAACAACAGCATAGCACCTTTTTAAAAAAATAGAAATAGACTATTTTATTTCCTATTTCCAATATTTATTTACCTATGGTCTGTCAGAGAAGCAGGAGGTTAAGAGAGGCTTTGACATCGTAGTCCATCCTCCACATGTTCACATAGCTAGCACATTTAAAAAAAATTTTTTTAAAGATTTTATTTATTTATTTGACAGAGACATAGCGAGAGAGGGAACACAAGCAGGGGGAGTGGGAGAGGGAGAAGTAGGCTTCCTGCCGAGCAGGGAGCATGATGTGGGGCTCGATCCCAGGACTCTGGGATCATGACCTGAGCCGAAGACAGACGCTTAATGGCTGAGCCGCCCAGGTGCCCACATTTTTTTTTTTTTTTTTAAGATTTGTTTATTTGACAGAGAGCACAAGCAGGGGGAGCGGCAGGGAGAGGGAGAAGCGATGTAGGACTCGATCCCAGGACCCTGGGATCAAGACCTGAGCTGAAGGCAGATGCTTAACTGACTGAGCCACCCAGGCGCCCTGCTAGCCCTCACATTATAAGTGCCACTAGGTCATTTTGTCTCAGAAATTAACTTGCACTTTCATTGAGGTATAAGTTGGTATACTACACAGTTCTCACCTCTGAACTTATTTTTACAACTTAAAAAAAATTATGCTACGTTGAATTTGGTAAAATCTTAACTGGTTGGAAAAAGTAACTTTGCTGGCTTTGCTTTAGTCCAGGTGTGTTATGAAGGTGAAGTGAAGTATTAGCACTGCTATGACCCAGGGGACAGTTGTCATCTCTGGTGATGGAAGAGAGCTTGTCATTTAGGTTCTATGTGCTCTTTCTTATCTCTTTGACCTTCCCCCCACCACACTAAAACACCCACATTTCTGGACTGGAAACTCAGTAGAAAAATACCTTTATCTTTAAAATGCCTCTGAGGAATCCCATGCTTGTTTCTATGCTAACTCACTGTACCCTAGTTTGAAAGCATTTAGCAAGTGTAAATTGATGTCGTTTACTCAGTAATGATAATAGCTGCTAGTAGAGTGCACTTACTTAAGCATGTTGTGGTGGCGCTACTCTAACCACTACCTACTGTCACTCCTAGTCCTCAAACACTGTTGCATGGTAGATACTATATTTTCCTTATTCGCCCATTTTGTGGAAAGGCAAATAACTTGTTTAAGCTCACAGGGCAGGGAATGGCGGAACCTGAGTCAGACCCAGGGATCCTGGCTCCATAGTCTGTGTTCTGAACGCTCCTCAAAGTGTAAAGTAGGTTTTCAACCAGACTTTCTCTGAAGTGTTTTACTTTACACTTTTGATGTACTATACTATTCAGTTTTTTTGTTTTTCCGGGTTAAGACCTGTGTGGAGGATGGGACGGGCATGTGAGTTCACACAGAGAAATAATTCAGGTCCTTTAAAAATGTTAAATAATTGAGTTGTTTGCCAGGGTCTCAGGCAGAAGTGTGTCCTGCAATGCAGGCAGGTGGCCTTCTGGCCCGGCACACTGCTGGGCTTGAATACGAGCCTCCGGACGCCTTGCGCTGGCTGGCTTTCTGTGCTTTGCCATGCTCTTCCTCCTTTGGGTCCTTGAGTGTACCATGGTTTCTTGCTGCCCGACCTTCATGTAGGTGGCTTGAGGTCCAAGGACTTTGTGAGAACAGTACAAGTACTTGGGCTTGCTGTAGGGAGTAAGACATTTGGAGGTGTTATGTTGTTGTGTGTCTTTTCAAATTTAAAGACAAATTTAGTCAAAGTACTCTGCACGGAGGAGAGTCAGAGATCTTTCCATACCACCCTAGAGACTGTCTTTGAGTTTGTAGCCACAGGTTATGGGGCCAGCTGGTATTTGGAGCCTCAGCCTCATGACCTTATGCAACATCAAGTTGAGCTACTGGCTGGCATTTCTTAGCTTGCAGCATCTATGCAGCCTAGCTTAAAACTACTGCCTGTTCCTGTCATCCTTTTTGTATTTGCATGCATCCCTGCTAGCCAGAACTTTATTAGTGGGCATTTGGCTCTGCTGCAGAGGGAAGACTTTCCAGAAAGGAGTCCGGAGGTTTGGAAAGAGCTGTGGGAGTGGGCTTTAGACTTAGTTGCTCAGGACACAGCCAGCTCAAAAACTCTGAATTATCAAGAAGCAAGCTACTCCCTTCTCAGTCAAGAGAAGGCTGGTATCCGTTCGAACTTACCTGTGAACTTTGTCATTGGGTTTATGCTAAGCTTAATGAGTTTTGCAGAGTCCTTGCATTTCTCTATGTTATAAATACTAGAATTTCAAGTTCTGACAGCTACTTACTCTTTGATGTAGAAGCAGGAATGCCACAGGTGAAAGCAGGGGAGACAGAAGTGAGGGCTTTGGGTTAGGTTACTGTCTGCTTGCCCCAAGTTTCCTGGGTCTAGCCCATGTACCGGGAATAGGACCAGAGCTCCAAGTTTAGCTGCTATGTGAATTGATCGTATGATATTAGGCAGTTTACATCTTTGGTCTAAAGTTGTAGCATCTTGAGAGCAAATGTGGCTTTTTAAAAAACTCCATTTTTAGTTCTGTTTGTCTTCTGATTCCATGAAGGTGAGACTTAGGTTACCTACCTGTATGAGAGGATTATAGGTAGGGATCTGTTACAAAATTACTCACATTGGGGGGGCGCCTGGGTGGCGCAGTCGTTAAGCGTCTGCCTTCGGCTCAGGTCATGGTCCCAGGGTCCTGGGATCGAGTCCCACATCGGGCTCCCTGCTCGGCGGGAAGCCTGCTTCTCCCTCTCCCACTCCCCCTGCTTGTGTTCCTGCTCTCGCTATCTCTCTCTCTGTCAAATAAATAAATAAAATCTTTAAAACAAAACAAAACAAAACAAAATTACTCACATTGGGAAATGTTGCTTCTTCGATCCATTTCTTTGTGAATAGGGTTATATTTAACTTCTTAAGCTACTGGTTGCACATTTTTAATTATGTATTTGATTACATGAGATAATGAATGATAAGTGGAGTGAAGCAAAAGTGCAGTTGTTGCCAAGTGTTAACTTTGAGGTATGGTTGGTTTCAGCCCTGGGTGTGGAGCTTCTTAATCAGTTCCAAGCTTGTTGGCCTGCTAACCTACATTTAAAATACAGCACTGTCTCCATTGAGACTATGAATACAATACTGTCCCTATTGAGCCTAACAGTTTTATTTCAAGCCTTAGAGATTTTAACTTTTAAGTGCTAAAATATTTTACAGTGCTAAATATTAAATATTTTCCTTTTAAATGCTAAAAATATTTTAAAATGCTAAATATTCTGAATTCAGAAAAATGAATTCCGCTGGGTTACTCTTTTAGCTGTTTCTTCTGGATTGAGGATAATTTAGGATTGAGTTTTCCTGGAATCTCTAGAAGAGCATGGGATTAATGATGAATTCTCAAGTTCAATTCTTGTGAGAAAAAGATGGGGACTCAATTTGGAATCTACATTAGAGGAAAAATTAGGAGATAAACTTGGAACAGATTGGATCTCCCAAAGAGGACTCTGGGACAAATTATCTTTATTTGCCACTGTAGCAAATTAGGAACACACAGTGAGCCCTTCTAACACTGTAGTGTTATTTGAAGAGTGGAACAATAGAACCAGCCATGGCCTGCTTATTTGTCCTCTGAGTGGTTGGCTCCTTTAGAGAATTTTCCTGTCCTTTCTCATCTCATTGAGTGACATCAGTGGTGCCACAGAAACATTAATAACAGACTCCAGCAGTCCTAATTGGTGTGAAACTTATGATTTGGCTAGTTCAAAATATATCATCACCTGCTGGTGATACATCATCCTCTTCATGCATTTACTTGATGTAACAGTAAGATTTATGGTGAATTTTACTGTTTACAAGGCACATATTTTTCTGTGACCTTGTGCTATGACATGCTTTTAAGCTACTTAGAATAATTTCAGAAGAGTTTTAGTGGTTTTTTGGCCTGTGTTTTTTTTTCTTTTTAAAAAATCACACAAATAATATATTATTATTGATGAAAAGTTAGAAATTAAGATAGTCAAAAAAATTATCACCTAAATACTACCCCCAACTCTTTAATAACCACATTTAGTAGTTTGATGACTATCTTTTCAAATTGTTTCCTTTGCAAATATATACATATATATAAATATATATTCCAAAAGGAATCGTACTTTTTACTTACGGAAAATTTCCAGCTTATAGAACAGTTGAGAGAATGGTGTTGGGGAGTTCCATACACCTGTCCCCCAGCCTCTCCACCTGTCGGCATGTTACCAGTCTCACTTAATCAATTCTGTCACCCTTATTGCATTATTTTAAGGCAAATCCCAAACATCGTATCGTTTGTATTTTTTCTATGATACATGGACTCTTCTGAGAAATAAAACCACATTTTCACACGTAAAAAACTTAACATTTGAATGTAGTCTGTTCTTTGACAGATTCATAACTATTCTTTATAGTTAGTTTCTTGATTCATAGGATCTTTTTATTATTTATTTTTAAATTTTTAATTTGAAATCATTATAGATTTACAGGAGGTTTCAAAAAAATACGCACGGAGGTCTCATGTACCCTTTACCCAGTTTTCCCCGATGGTAATGTTTTGTGTAACAGAGTGCAGTGTCAGGGCCAGGACATTGACACTGGTGCAACCCACAGAGCTCATTCGGATTTACCAGTTTCAGATGTACTAGTGTGTGTGTGTGGGGGGGGTTCTATACGGTTTTGTCTGTACGATCTACTGTGTGTAGATTCATGTGATCACGACCACAAATAAATGTTTTATAGTTGGCTTACTCACATACATTTCCAAACAAGGACCACACATTGCTTTTAGTGTACATGCCTCTTAAGTCTCTCTTTTGTAAAAATTATTTTGCTGTAATTTCACACTTACAGAAAAGTGACAAGTACAGTACAAAGAACTCCTTTATACCTGTCACCCGGACTAATTGTTCACATTTGCCTATTTGTTTTATCATTTGTGTGCTCCCTTCCCTCTCCCCCATGTATAATATATATATCATTTGAGACTGGTTTGTAGATATCATGCCCATTTATCCATATAAACTTCAGTTGCTGTTTCCTGAGAACAAGAATTTTTACTTACACAACCACAATGCATTTATCAGAATCAGAAATATAACATTGATGCATTCCTCTTATCTAATCAACGGTACATTAAAATTTCACCAGTTACCCTAGTGCTGTCCTTTAAAAGCCATTTTCCACTGGTTGAGGTCCTGTCCAAGTTCACACATGGCAGGCTCTTCAGTCTTGTTTGGTGTGGACCTGTTCCTTAGCCTTTTCTTTGTTTTCATGATCTAGACATATTTAAGACTTCAGACCATTTATTTTGTAGAATACCTCTCAACTTGGATTTGTCTGATTTTTTTTCATGACTAGAATCATGGTCTGCGTTGTGGGGGAATACCACAGAACTGATGTGTCCATCCCAGGGCAACATGTCAAGAGGCACATGATGCTGATTTGCCCCAGTATTAGTGGGCAAATTTATGTTAACCTTGATTAAAGTTGTATTTACTAAATTAATCTGTTGTAACGTTCCATTTTTCTCTTCATAATTGAGATGTAATTTGTGAGGGAACACTTTGAGCCTATGTAAGTATCCTGTTGCTTAAGAAACCTTCCCATCCACTAGTTTTAGCATTCATTGATGACTTTGGCTAAATCAGTTATTATTGTATTACTATGATGGTTGTAAATGGTGATTTTTAAACTCCATTACTCTTTCTTCCTACACATATTAGGTGTTACTGTACTGTAAGGAAAAGCTTTCTTTTTTCCATTTCTTGATATCAGTATGAGCTCAGATTCTTTATTCCATGAAAATTCTGTAGTATCATTTTGATGTTTATTCTTTTTTTTTTTTCCCCAAGTAATCTCACAGCGTGGGGCTCGAACTTATAGCCCCGAGGTCAAGAGTCCCGTGCTCTACCGACTCAGCCAGCCAGGCGCCCCTCATTTTAATGTTTATACTGTCCCACCTTTGCCTAATGGTAGCCCTTCTGCTTTGCCCCTTGAGTCTTTGATAGCTTTCTTGCTCAGAGGTACAAAAAGATGTTCCAAATGTATCTTGTTCATTTTTTGCCCCATACCTGGTATCAGGTTCCAGGAGCCTTGGTGACTAAGTGGCAAATATCATTTGAGGCATAGTCTAGGCATTAGGAGTTCCTATTGCTATTTGGTCATTGCTTCTATACCTTTTTGTTGGACATAGCTAGAAAATGCCCTTTTTTTTTTTTTTAAAGAAATAAAACACATGAGTTCATTATTGGTCTTTCCTAATCAAATTGAAGATGAACGATTTTATATTTATCCTTATGTGCAGAGTCTCAGCTTCTTATGACATTCCTAATTAGCTTTTTTGCTTTCTTCTACAAGATATATTCAAAACAATACACTAATATTACTAACAATCTGGTTATGGTATGAATATCATTTTAAGATTTCTTTGCAATTCTTTCTGTCTTCAGAATCCTGTTTTTTATTGTTTCATTTTTCCACTAAATATAGCATGTAACATCCTACTTTGCTAGTAAGCTACATGATGGCTACATGATATATTTACCTATTTCCTTTTTGGAGCACACAAGATGTTGATATTATAAACAAAGTTCAGTTGGCTGCCTTTGTACATGTGCTTGCTCATTAAAATTTCTTTTTAAGAATAGCATACAGACAGAAATGTGTTTAAGTGTAAAGCTCTTTTAATTGTTCACAAAGTAGAATCAACCCCAGATTAAGGAAAACATTCCTGGCACTCAGAACTTCCCCTGTGGCTCTTTCCCCACCCTCTTCAAGGGTAACCACGGTCCTTACTTCTAACATCACAGATTAGTTTTCTTTATTTTTGAACTTGATATAAATAGAATTATTTAGCATATGCTTTTTTTATATTTGGCTTCTTTCAAAATTATTTTTTGAGGTTTGTCCATATTTGTCTTGGTGCAAATATTCCATGAGCGGTGTTCCACGTAGAGCCCACTAAATTATTTAGCTAGCCTCCTGTTCCTGGACATTTGTGTTGGGCCAGTTTGGGGCTATTACAGATTACACACTTGAAAAATAAATTCTAAGGATGCATTCCTAGGAACTGAATTTGTGTTTAAAGGAAGGAAGGCTTTGGCTACGTGTTGTCAGATTGCCCTACATAAAGGCCGAGCGGGCTTATACTCCTGCACGGGTGAGCTGAGGTCAGCCTCCCCACACTCCTGTGTGCCAGGTTTACTGGTCCACATTGTCAGACTGGCTGCTACTGCATTGCTAGGCCTATAGCACCTCATGGTACATTTCAGGTGCCTAGAAAGGCTTTTCTTTTAATCTGGTGGGGGAAAGAAAATCAGAAATGTCTGAGTGGCTCTTACTGGGGTGGCCTATTAAACAGTTATTCCCTTAAAATTTTGGAGTAGTTGGGGGAGATTAGACGTACAGGGACAAGTGACTAACAGCACGAGTGCCAAGTGAATCGTTCGAGCGATGCTGTAACAGTGCAGATGAAGAAGAGGTCGGAGCCTGTCCTCGTGTGGTATTTAGAACCGGTCAGCTCTCGGTTGCTCTCATCGAGCTGAAGCTACTTTCTGTAGCTGAGCTCTGGCTGGGCTGGAGATGAACTCTTTGAATTATAGAGGCCAAATAGGATATTTTGGCCACATGTTTTAGTGGCTCATCTCCCTTCCTTGTGTAAGATAAGTTTAATGTTCTCTCATTCTTTCTTGCTTCCTGTTTGAAAACAGCAATGTGCTGGCTCCAGAGTGCTGTCATTTGATGTGTAATTACTGCTACACATCAGTGCCATTTAAAAACATTTCTTATGTTACAGGGATGCCTGGGTGGCTCAGTCAGTTAAGCATCCAACTTTTGGTTTCCGCTCCTGACCTTGCAGTCGTGAGATCAAGCCCCGCATTGGGCTCCCCACTCAGTGCGGAGTCTGCTCCAGATTCTTTCTCCCTCTGCCCCTCCCTGCTTCCACGCGCACGCACACACACTCTCTCAAATAAAATAAAGAAAATGTTTAAAAATAAATTAATAAAAAATTTCGTATGTTACGGATTCAGTAGTTCACTGTTCCAGCCAAAGTTGGGTGATTGGAAAGATAGCAGCTCGATGTGGTTTAAAGCACAGTTCTAAGCCCAGTGAAACCTTGGGCAGGTTGCCACTGCTCCCTGGGCCTCAGGGACATGGGGAAATGATTGCTGGGAAGTGGCAGGGACTCTGCACAATAGGGGATTTAAGGTATTTCTCGCTGAGAACGGGAGCTACTCTGCAGATTGCTTAGGTTACAAAGCAACCTGAACTGGAAAATTTAAAAATCATCTCAGTGCTGTGCCAACATCATGAGCTCATGGATCGGCTCAGCATCAGGAAGGCAGTAGTACAGTAGTTACGCAGCCTGGAGGAACTTCTCACTGCCTTGGAATGGTCCACAGTTCGCCAGTGTCACAACATGTTAGGTCCTAGAATTCCTCCCCAAGCCCCTTTAAGGGGGAACTTAAAAAAATTATTTTCTAAGAATTCACAATGAGTATCTTCTGCAGAAATAAAACATCTTGCCTTTTCTTCCATGTGAGGTGTTGGTATTCCCTTAGGAATAGGAGTGCATATTTTAATGTGATGAGATCTGGTGTTAGAATGTGTGCAAACTGAATTTATCTAATGTTTATTCATAGTTTCTCCTTAATGAAGAACTCAGTGCTCCGTTAGCCTGCAGGACACACCACCACAGCTCTCTGCAGTATTTCACGGGGCGGGGAGAGGCCTCCCCTGAACTGGGGCTTCCCCTCAACATGAAGAGCTGGTGAAGAGGTGGCAGTTAGCGGCTAATTAAGTTTGGTTTTTAAAAACTATCAGAGGGGGGCGCCTGGGTGGCTCAGTTGGTTAAGCGACTGCCTTCGGCTCAGGTCATGATCCTGGAGTCCCTGGATCGAGTCCCGCATCGGGCTCCCTGCTCAGCAAGGAGCCTGCTTCTCCCTCTGACCCTCCCCCCTCTCATGTGCTCTCTCTCTCATTCTCTCTGTCTCAAATAAATAAATAAAATCTAAAAAAAAAAATAAAAATAAAAAAATAAAAACTATCAGAGGGAAGAGCAGTCAGTTTTCCATAGCGAACAGTTTCTAAGTGACAGGCTGCCTTGGGCAAAAAATGACTCTGATGGCGGCAGAAGCTTGTTGTTTGAGCAGGTCCTTGACTGAGTGCTGGGCCGGTGGGCTCAGTCCTGCTTACCCCCCGCCGCCCACCCATCAGGGCTCCAGAGAGGGCGTTTGGTCTGCTCCTGTGGAGAATAGTAAGCAGGTCCACAGATTGTTGCTGCAAAAGTTCACTGAACATCTTTTTTTTTTTTTTTTTTTTAAGATTTTATTTATTTATTTGACAGAGACACAGTGAGAGAGGGAACACAAGCAGGGGGAGTGGGAGAGGGAGAAGCAGGCTTCCCACCAAGCAGGGAGCCCGATGCGGGGCTCGATCCCAGGACCCTGGGATCATGACCTGAGCTGAAGGCAGACGCTTAACGACTGAGCCACCCAGACGCCCCTCACTGAACATCTGTGCCTTCTGTGAATGGCCACCTCTTCCCGTTCTGGAGCGACATACACGTGGGCCCCTCGCCTTTTACACCTCATTTGCCTCTCTTCTGATGATGTCTGGCTTCATGGCCTGGCTGCTGCCGAGCACACACACACGACAGGAGCTCTGAGCTGGGGGTGGTGCGTACTCATTCCAGGGCCAGAGCCTCACAGACGCATGCTAGCGAATGACATACCCATGATTTGTGTTTAGTCATGAGAGGGGGTCTGATGGGCGTGTGCTGTGTGTCTGAGGAGGAAGGAGGGATCTTGTTCTGGAAAATTACATTGAAAGGAAAACATGCTTAAAACTTGGCTTCTGCTGTTGTCCTTCTCCGGAAAATTTAGGGCAGGAAATTTAGGGCAGAAAGAATGATCTCTGTTTTCCTTATTTATATTTCTTTGAAGGTACTAATGAGTGATGAGGATTGTCAAAGCCTGTCTGTGATAAGCAGCAAATCCTTATGTCTGCAGAAGGAGAAATAGAGTTTCAAAGAGGAGAACTGACTTTTCTCAAGTGCCTTTGAAGTGCCAGGCATTAATCTTGGGACTCTAACCTGTTACTCCATTTTAATCAAACAGGCCTGCGAGGTAAATGCATTGAGAAGGTAGGTCTGGAATCTGGGCCACACGGATCAGGGCTGGCATATTTGATTCCCACCTCAGCAAGCGCAGGCGCCTGGAGTCACACAGTGATGGGATTTCAGTGCTAGGCGCTCCCTCGCAGGTCACCCTGTCGGTAGCATGGCACATGGGCAGGAGCTCAGGGGCTGGCGTCGAGACCGCTGGGCTCACCACTTGCTTCCTTTCGACAGCTGATTCCGTTTATCTATTTATGAAATTCGAGTAGCAGTCGTCCTCAGGGCACGGGTTTACAACAAGGGCCAGAAGAACCAATGCGCACAGGTGCTTTGTAAACTGTAAAGTGACTTACCAGTATTGGCTGACAGATTGTTTTCTTTCACAGATGGGCACCCAAGAAAGCGTTAGTTGTTAATCAGGGTTTTGGTCAGCAGAAGGATCGCATATTTGCTTTCATGTTTGCTGGCTGTGGGACTTTTTCCTTCCATTTTCGAAGTTGTTTCATTTCTGCAATAAATATTAATGATACCATTTATATGCCAGGCCTTCTGTTAGGTGTTGGAGATAGAGTGGTGAATAAGGCAAAAGAATTTCTGTCCTTTTTGAAACACTGAAACTGTTGATTGTACAATTGTACGATTGACACTTTTTTCCCCCTACTGGGATAAGAGATTTCAAACCTGATGGATTCCTATTACCCCTGATACATATTTTTAAATCAGTGTCAGACTGTTTAAATACCATTCGTGCCAATTATGCAGATATTTTGGGTGTGGCTGAAGAAACTATGAGAAAGATGGATTGTATGGGTGTTTCGCACGGTCAGCCTGTTTTGTTTCTGCTTCAGGGCAGGTAGGTTGGCACCTGTGTCGTGTCTCACAGCTGATTGTACCTGAATGCTAAACTGCTCCCCTGCACGTGCGGTGTGAGCATGAAGACGTTTGGAAATCGCTGTTTGGTATTTTTGTCCCTAGAGCCGGCTATTTTCCACTATGGTGAAGAACATTTTGGTTGAATAGTACATTGAACTTTGTTCACAAAGTGAACATATCTCAGCTCTGAATGGCCAGTCTCATTTTCATTCATGCCTGGGACTCGGAAGGCTTCAGCTTTTCCCCAGGATGACCAGCTAGTTGTGGTCCAGCCCCAGACTGTGGACTCATCCCTTGCACGCGCTGGAGACCCAAACCCTGACTAGGTGGAAAGTCTCCTCCCAGAAAAACTGGAACGGTCTTTGTAATGTGGTTTATTTTGCATCCCAAGTCTTAAGGTCGGACTCCAGATGTTCCCCTTCTTTCCAAGTAGGTGATTCTTTGTGGCCCTGGAAGTAATCGCTTGCTCATTTTTGGCTCTTATTTTGGTTGTCTGAGATGTGGTCAAGAGGAATGCTAATGGAAAGCATGATAGCCATTCTCTTCTGATTTTCAGATCGCATAACGGAGACCTTTGATTTCGCTGGGGCTGCTCCAGCTATTTTTGATTAATTCATTCAGGCCTTCAGTGACTCAGCAGCCTCCTGACTTTTTTGTTGTTTTTAAAATGAGCTGGACTTTCATGATATATGGAATACAGTTAACATTAGTGATAGGCACTTGGTGACGGTCAGGTGAAAGCCTGCTTCCCAGAGGTGAGAGCAGGAAGTCATGACATTTGTGCTGCTGGGAGCAGAATTTGTATGGAGACTGCGCATAGGGAAGGTATTCTAAGTGAAAGAAGGAGTGTAAGGAAAAGGTAAGAAGGTATAAAGAGCACAGGCAGTGTGTGAACAAGTGTCTTTGGAGGAAACGTGTGAAGGGGAGGGGATGATGAGGTCCATATTGGGAAGACCTGTGAGCGCAAGCCGAGGAATTCAGCCAGTGTTAGGGCAGAGCCATGGAGGTTTTAAGTGGGAGAGTGACCTAAAGCTTCATGAAGATGAATGTGGCATCATGTGTGGGATTAGTTGGATGTGGGTAGAAATGGGTGGAAGGACTCTTTTCTGGCAAGTTCTGTGGGACTGGTTATTGAAGTGATTTTTGGATGGGGAGGGAGAATATAAAATGTAGGGAAAATAAAGTCCACCTTTATTACCAACACTGCCCCCCCCCATCATCATCTGACATCCTTTTTTCAAAAGAGGTCTTTCTGAGATATTTTCCATACCACACCAAATGCTTCTGGGCACTCAGGAGTATCAGGTAGCAGGTTCTATGAAGGGGGCTCGGCACAGGCCCACAGGTCTCCTCTGAGTTCCGCTAAGGGCAGTGTGAGCAGGCCCATTGAACCTGTGCGGGCTTTCCTTTCGCTGGGCATTCCCCAGCAGGCCAGGCGCGGGTCTGGGGTGAAGATGTGAGCTGGAATAAGAGGGCTGCTTTTGCAGATCTTTGTAGTGCTGGAAAGGGAAACATCACATTATTGTTTGTACTTACTGATCAAGGATTTTGATAATCAGCTTGTGTCTGTGGCAGGAACTTTAAACCATCATTTAAAATTTTTCTATTGAGAACGAGACACTGACAGATTATTTGTAATCAGTAACTCCTTATGCAGAAACAAATGAGCATAAGATACAGTTTAATCTTACCTGAAAAAATTGGAATAGTTGCAGTTTCATTTGTTCAACAGACAGCACTGTGACAGACTGGGCACTCTACTGGGGCTGAGTAACCAAATGTGATCTAATTCTTAACATTGGTAAGATTTTTTAAAAAATATGTTCTCCTGTAAATTCATGCTTAAGAATTCAGGTAACTGGCAATCATTAGGATGCAGACGCATTAAAAAAATCTCAAGTGTCTGTAACCCGTTTATGTGGAATTTACCAGAAAGCTGAAACATAAAAGCTGATTTTGTGGAATAATACAGGGGTAACTATTTAATAAGGAAGTTGTGCTCCTTAAAGGAGTTTTTATTATAATTGTAATTTTATGGTAATTGATAACAGACATAAAACAATACTGTAATCATGTAAGTGATTAAATACTTAATTTTGTGGAACAAATTAAAGACTTCTAGAATTGAGATAAAGGAGCCAACCCAAAGTTTGTTGGGAAAAAGCTTGTTGGAGGTGGGGCTTGAACCGCTGGGTAAAATTCCCCCATCCCAACCAGGAGAGCGACCTCCTGGAGCCAGGAGCCAGGCTGTGTGCCTGCAGCACACTCAGGACTATGGCGGGGAGGGCGAGCAGAGGCTGGAGGGCAGGGGCTGTAGAGTGCTGGAGCCGGGCCCGGGAGGCCTGAATCCCTTCCCGGTTCCGGTTCCTCCTCGGAGGATGGCGGGTGGGTGGGATCAGTGCCCCCTGTGGGGGGCTGTGAGGTGAGAGTTGTGAATGTGAAGCTCCTGGTGCCCAGCAAGTGTTCCACAGGTGGACTTCATGCTCCCGTGTGGTGGAAGTCAGGGAAGCATTTGCCCAGAGAGGTAGGGTGTGACAGGGACAGATTCACAATGGTAACTGCTCTTCCAGTGCGCCTGCACACCCTGTGCTTTGTACATCCATTCTTAGTGGGCCTCACCACTGCCTGGCGGTGGGGCTGGGCACTTTGTTCTCTGAGAGGAAAGGAGCACCTTGCCCGGGCCACCCATCTACCCAGAGGGAAGGCAGGGTTTGAATCTGGGCCTGCCTGGCTCCAGAGTCTGGGTTCTTTCTCCTCCTACCAGACTGCTTCTCCCTGGGAAGCCCTCTGATGACCCCGTGCAGGAGAGGCATGGCTGGCTCAGGTGGTTATTACTGCTACTCAAAGGTGTGTGAGTTCAGTGTCCCATGTTGGCACCCCTCCACCCCCGAAGAAGAGAGGAAGAGGAGGAAGAAGAAATAGGGCAGCGACACATCAATTGGAAAAGAGATTGAACTTGGTGATTGGGTGCAGAAGAAAGGACAAGATGGGACAGAGATGACGGCACCGTTCAGATTGAAGGCAGCCACTGGTGACCTGACTTTCTCGCCCTGGTCTTGGGCTCCAGAGCTCAGGCACCAGCAGTGGAGTCCATGGGTTTCTCAGAAGTCAGCTTTCTTTTTTTTTTTTTAAAGAATTTATTTATTTATTTGAGAGAGAGAATGAGATAGAGAGCATGAGAGGGAGGAGGGTCAGAGGGAGAAGCAGACTCCCCACTGAGCAGGGAGCCCGATGCGGGACTCGATCCCAGGACTCCAGGATCATGACCTGAGCCGAAGGCAGTTGCTTAACCAACTGAGCCACCCAGGCGCCCCTCAGAAGTCAACTTTCTTATGGGCACACACCTAGTGGTCACTTAGGGCTTCACAGTAATTGCTGCTTGCTACGTGTAGGGGCCATGTTGCTTGGAGGGACTTGAGCTGCTCTAGGAGGATTGGTGCCCTTGGGGGTTGGGGACAGGGAGTGACCTTAGATAAGAGATACTCTGTTTCTTAGGCCTCCGTTTACTTTGGTGCCTCCTAGGACAGTGCTTCTCACTAGTGTTGAAGGACCAGTTGTTAAAATTTCCAGTCTATCTGGACTGATACTTTTCTGAAATTGAAAAAAAAAAAAGAATTACTGGGAAACAAAACTGAAAAAGACATGCAGAATACAAATTCTAATTTTTATTATTAGAGTCAACAGATACAAAGTTATCCTTTCCGATTGCCAAAGAAGTTTCTGAATGCTTATTCTCCATCTTTGTACTTAATCTTGCTGCCGACCAGCAGGCTGGCATGGCCTGGTACAGTTTGAGAGCCCTGGTCTGGGAAGAAAGTTATTAAGCAGATTAGTAAACAGGATATTTTAGGAGTATTTACATGATTTAAGAGTAAAAGTAATCTTTCAGTTGGCATTTAAAATACGTGTGATCTATTTACAGATGACATCTTTTCAGTAAAGTTCCTTATTAGGAGGCCAGGATGTACAATAAATATACCAAGAACTGAGCTAATGTAGTTACTGTAAGCAATCTGTAAGTTTAACTCTACACTAGTAGCAATATTCGGAAAAACGGGTGCTTTTACTTCCTCTGTTGTTTCTGAGAACCACTGGATGTCCTTTTGCTCATTTAATTTATATTAGTATGTTTTCTCTGTAATTTTTGGCTTGCCTTTGAATTGATTTTTATAGTTTTGTGCATAATTTTAGATATGTTTCTTAAGGAGGAAGTACCCTAAGCAAACTTAAAAAAAATTCTCCAAGAGTTATATATGCTGATGCAGAGATCGTGTAATAATTCAATTGTTCATATTTCAGATTTGGTTTTTGTCTCTAGCTGCCAGTGTCTTTTACTTTCTATTTTGAGCTCTTTTGACATTTGCTGATACTGTCTTTGCTCTGAAATGATTTGCTGAGGTCCCTTAGACTGGCTTCCTTTCCCTGCCTATAGAGCCCAGCCCGGGAGCAGCTTCTGTCAGTCGGCCTGTCCTTGTCCTGTTGCTGTCGGCAGGCAGAGGCGGCTTTCTCTGGCCCCTGTAGCGCCCTCATACACCTGCTGGGCCTAGCCTTCAGCCGGCCTCAGCACTTACTCCCTTCTCCACTGGCCCATTTTCCCCTGCTGCAAAGTCAGGACTTCCCTGTGTTTTGTATCGTACTTTATATTACACTTTTCAAGCTTCTTTCATGTACATATTCTCTTATTTCATCCTCCAGACAATCCCATGAGGTTGGTAGGACAGAGATTCTCATCTCCATTTTAACTGAGGTGAGGCTGGGAGAGTGTCTGCATGGCATGTATCCTCGTTCCTCTGCCCTGGGCTCTCAGAGTGCATGTTCCACTCGGGTCCAGACTTCCAAATGTTCGGGTTTGGAGTTTGCTCAAACAAAGATGCCTGTAATTTTGAGGTCCTCTTTTTCTACTCTACTTTGTTATTTGGAAAGCGAAACATTAGAATCCTCAGCACAATGTCACAGGCCTCTTTGAAAGAAAGAAATCTTCAGAACCTAACTCAGGGGTTGGTCAGCTCTTGTGGCCCCAGTGGTCGTGTCCGAGGACGCGCGCAGGAACCTGGGTGTCTGCACCTGTGACTTTCCACTAAGGCTGGAGGGTGGCGTCCTTAATTTCCACATCAGCCCGGCGCGTTAGATCGCATAGAACATTTCTCATGAAGAAAAAGGTTCCGCTTTAGGGATTTATGAGGAGGCATACTGAAAAATCACTTTTTGGCCCAAGTCGGAAGTCATTTGCTTCTGACTTTGGGGTATGTGGGTGTGTGTTCTCCCCATCCTGGGTTCTACATCCAGCCACTTACTTAGGTAGGTATGGTGACCTTGGCTGAGTTATTTAACTTCCCTAAACTTGTTTTCTCATCTGTAAAATGGGGGAATGTTCTCTACTTTGAAGGATCATTGTAAGGTTTAAAGATGATGCATGTCGTGCACTCTGAGTGTGGGCTCAGTAAGTGAAAGGTACCTGAATGCTGGTGCAGAAGAGGGACTGGGGCCCAGTAAGAAGGCACCTGCTTATAATTGGCTGCAGCAGTGGTTCTCAAATCTGAGTGGGCATCGAATCACCTGGAAGGCTTGCTAGGCCCACCCCTGTAGTTTCGGATTCTTTTGGTCTGGGGTGGGGCTTGAGAATTTGCATTTCTGAGTTTCCAAGGTGATGCTGCTGCCGCCACCGCTGGTCTGGGGACCACACTTTGAGAACCCCTGGGCTACAGGTAACTCACCAATGAGCATTTAGATGCTATAGATCTATTTGCAAGCTGAGTTTTTATGTGGTTAGAGGTACTCTGTTAGAAATTGCTTGGAATGAATGCATTTTGCAAATACTGAATTTAGTACTTCAAGGATTTTTGCTCCTGAAGTCCAGGAGTTTTTGTTAAAGATATTTGAAGAATAAGTTGTGGAAGTAATAGTTATGAACATATTATGAATAGTCTAACAATATCAAATTGGCTAATGTATATGAAAGTGCTGTTACAAGATATACCTTTGTTTTTAAGATTGAACTTCATAATGGAGTATAAAATAGTGTAACTATTAGATTTCTCATCTCAATGTGCTGTTTACCGTATGTATTTTTCTCTTTCTTCTCCAGGCTGCTGACTTGAGTAAACCAATAGATAAAAGGATATACAAAGGAACACAGCCTACTTGTCATGACTTCAACCACCTAACAGCCACAGCAGAAAGTGTCTCTCTCCTAGTGGGCTTTTCCGCAGGCCAAGTCCAGCTTATAGATCCAATCAAAAAAGAAACTAGCAAACTATTTAATGAGGAAGTAAGTAGCACCCTGTCTTAGCTGTTAAGAATCCCTTTAAGAATTTACGTTCTTACCAAGGGCTGTGGGCCTTATTTTACACGTCGAGCTAAGCCCATTTTTCATTCTCTCAACTGTCCTATCTAGTATTACCCGGTTAAATGTGGTGTGAATTAACTTGTTGACTTATACCTGTTCTTCCTTGGGGTAACTGTTCTGTGCTTTTTTTATGGCGCATGCTCAGGCGTCTATAGCAGGTGCTTTAAGACTCTCTTATGATGGAGACAGGGAGGAAACTGTCACCTGATATTTATAATTTAAATAAGAAGATACAGAATTTTAGACCTGGTTCACATCACCAGAAAATTTCATGCAGATCAAAGAACTTGATAATAATTCCTTAGGCCACTTAAATGGTAGCTCAGGCTTTTATGTCTGTATTTGACAGGTATTTGGCTCAGGGGTAGTTTTCTTTCTCTTGGAAATATTTGCTATAAAATCACCTTTGACATATTTGAAATCCTGGCACTTAAAATTGGATCACATGACATAGTTTTTGCTAGTGATAAGCATGTGCTGGGTTTCTAGCATCTCCAGTTTTGTTCTGAAAGGAGCCTGAGTATGTGAGCTGTGTGTTCAGGAACATGTCAGAACTGTTAAATGTGACCCGTAGAAGTCGCCACAGAGGTAGTGTGGTAAAGCTGTCACGGGGGCTTTTCGGCCCCCAGAGTTGCCATGGCAGATTCGCTGTACTCTCCTCTGTTTCAGGGCGGCTTTCCCAGCAAACAGAAAAGATGCGGTGGGCTTGCTGACTTAGAAGCCCTGGGTCCCAGTGTCAGCTGGTGACCCTGGCCCCAACGTGACAAGGGTCAGGTCATGTGGGATCCCTCTCTCAGGAAGGGCAGGTGGTGGTGTGCTGTTGTCTGGTTTTGATGTCATGAACTTGGAACAGAAGTGCATTATAGGTTCTGGTTCATAAGAAATAATTTTGTTTGGGCAAGAATATTCAAGTTCACAAATTGCAGTTAAAATTCGGATTCTTTAACAGTGTCGTGGCCCGTGCTGCCTACACAACCGGTCCCCATCCACGGTGCGTCTGTCTGGCATTGCCAGTGGATTTGGTGAGATCTCTTGAACCACGCCATCTCCTCTTCTACTTGCATCTGGCTTGACCGGAAACAGAACTTGCCATGTGGATTGGCAAAACTCTAGAAGAAAAGTATTTATCCTAGTTTCTGTTAAAAATAAGTCTGAAGCAGAAAACTGTTTTATTTACCTAAGTCTTTTGCTAATAACATCTGGGGAAGGGATTACACAGTAGCTGAATGAATTTTTTTTTTTCTCCTGGTGGCGGTTGTGGGGGAGTAACCGTTCTTCTCTGCACTGTCACCGGAAACTGAATTTGGAGTCCTTGTGGGGTTTTGTTTGTACGCAGGTAGGGGGCGTGTTATTGAGGGGGAAGGGCTGCTGGTAAACGAGATCGGGAGGCTGCTCCGGCTGAGGATGGCACAGAATGCCGCTCAGAGAACAAGAGGGGCTTGTGTGTCATCACGGGGGAGGCAGGAGTCTCGGGGCCCCGAGAGCACTTGGACGCATCAGCCAGATCCATGCCTTGCCCCGGACAGCAACGGGGATTGCAGGCTAGGAGGCAGCTCGTCACTCAGTGATTTCAGCACGACTGTCTCCTACTGTGAAATGGCTGTTCACCCTGTAGGACTGTGCAGGGTTAAATGCCAGCTGAGGCTGAAATCGATTGCCATGGCTGTGTGGCTACCATGTTCATCAGGTTTTGGTCAGGATGTCTAAGAGCAAGGGTCATCAGAGGTCTGTTTCTGTGAGCGTGCCTGAATGGTGATTGAAGCCGTCATCACGCCATGCTTTGCCTTGGTATGAGAGTTAGAGGTTTCAGACTGTTTTATATTTGTCCCCTGCATGGTTGGGCAGGCTGCTTTTTTCATCTTACAGAGAGGAAATAGTCAAAGAGAAGGTAAGTGAGTTGTCCAGGCAGGTAGTAAGCTGACGACAGAGCTGGAAATTACTTCCACAAGGGCTCCCTGGTCACAGACTATAAGCCCCACCATGTGTGGTCACCAGATGGCTGGGCCCTTGTGTACACCCTCAGGAGCTCACAGTTCAGTAAGGTGGACGGATGGGGCACTGGGGCGTGTTATCAGAGTGTTAGGAACAAAGTTCCAGGGGATATGTGTTCACCGTATTCTTCAGCATGTATCAAATATCATAAAGCAGAAGTTAAGTTCGGTGGAGGAAGTCTGAGATTTCCAGAAGGTGACACTTTAATCTGGGTCTCGAAAGATGCACAGGAGGTTGGGGAAGTGTGAGAGAGGCTCTCAGAGCTGGAGAAAACTGCTTGGTGTGCGGAGGAGTGTTGGGTGGCCATGCGTGACCAAGTCAGCGTGCAGGCCTCAGACACGCAGGGGTTGGAGCCAACGGATACATTGGAACCAGACTGTAGATGCCTTGACATACTAAGAAATTTGGATCTGATGCTGGAGGCTGTAAGGGTAGTTTGGGGCTTTTAATCAAGGGAGTGAGTGTGTCAAGCGTGTCCTTTAGAATGCTTGTCAGCACTTGTGGAAGGTGGATTGGAATGAAGAGAGAGTGGCAAGGGTGGCAAGACCAGTGAGGAGGCTGGTACCTGTTCACGTGAGAGCTGACGGCTGGGACGAGAGCAGTGGCCGTGTCTCATCCAGGCGACAGACCTTGGTTTGCCCACTGTGTGCCCACTCGGGCCTGCTCTGTAGTCACCCCGAGAGAGAGGGAGAGACGTGTCAACAGTGGCACCCCTCACACACGCTTAGGGCAGATGCTGACGTGTGGCGTATGAGGAGGCAGAGGCCTGGGGAGGCAGGGAGAGGAACAGGGGTGCGGAGGACTTCTCTTGAAGGAGGTGCCGTGCTCTAGGCAGGGCCTCCCATGCGGAGGCGGCCGGCCAGGTCCAGCCCAAGGTGGAGCGTTTCCCAGAAGGGAGAGCAGGCGAAGGCCTGGAGTGGGAAAGCAGCCGGGGCCAGGAGAGTGGAGAGGCGGCCGTGTCCCCAGGGAGGGTGGTGTGAAGGAGGCCGTGAGACCGGAGCGCTGTGCCATCAGGTTGGTGTCTGAAAATCCCCATGGCTGCCGCTTGCAGTTTGGTGGGTTTCTGGCTGTCCTTCCCGCAGTGGGGAGGACTGGGGAAGGAGCAGGCTTGGAGTGGAGGGGAAGATCCAAGTTCCGTTCTGTACTTGACAAGCTCCAGAGGCCGGTAGATGTTAGATACGTGGACCTGGAGTCCAAAACCAGGGGTAAAAATCAGGGAGTTTGGCGTGTCCCTGAGATGAGACGAAGGATCTGTGCTGCTGACTGTCCTCTGAGGCTCTGGCCGGCCCGTCACGTGGCCTCCAAAGGGGCACTCACAGCAGTCCGTTTATTCCCTGTAACTTAGAGACTCAGCGCCGTGGCGCAGAACGCAGAGCCTTGAGCCTGACCGCCTCCCTGCCTTTCCCCTCCCCCGCCCCCCCCAAAGTGGGTGAGAACAGCACCCACCGGAAAGAGGTGAGGAGAGTTGTTGAGCACAGGGCTGGGAGAGTGAGCCCTTGGGGGATGCTCAGCAGAGTTTGCAGGTTGAGGAGAAGCCCCCGGAGCACCTCCCACCTGGGGGTGCAAGGAAGGGCTTCTTGGAAGGGGAGATCCCAGCAGTTTTGAAGGAGAAGCCAGTAAGTTTCCAGGACAGCCCGGGCAGAGAATGAACGTGTGTAGAGCAGAGGACGGAGAACAGCTTATCACATAGGTCCCATGTGTGTCTCACTCACCGGGCGCTTCTCTCAGCTGCCCGTTGCACGTGTGTGTATGCGTGCACACGCGCCGTGCTGATTCTTCCCCCTTTGCCTCCCTTCTCCACGTTCCTGGCCCATGGAAATACAGCAGATGTTTGCATGGGCAGATGGATGGATGGAATGGAATTTTAGAGTCTAGAAATCCACCTGACATTAAAGATAGATGAAAATTTCTATCTGGGAGTCAAGTATATCTTAAAAGGTGATTTTTTTCCTCCATTAACTAAAAAATTAAAAAAAATTTTTTTCTTAATGATTATTGATAGAAGTACAAAGAAGATGGGAAAACACCGTCTATAAGTCCCAGTGCTCACTGTTAACTTTATTGTTTTTGTAGTTTTTACTTTTTCAATGAGGTAAGACTAGTAGATTCACACCTTCCTTCAGAGGTCCCCTGACCTCCTCCTCCCAGTCTGGCCACTGGAGTTAGAGGCGAGCCCCGCTCCCGTCACGCCCCCCTGGCCGGGTGTCCCTGTCACACTACAGAGCCTGGCGGTTGTACCCACTCAGTCCAGAAGGAAGTGCCTGGTCCTTTCCAGCCTCCCTGGGGGAGTGACGCCTGCAGGTCCCCCAAGTCTCTGCTCTCTGCAGTCTCTCTCACTGGGCCCTCAGTGTCTCTGTAGCATTCTGTATGTAGTGCTCATGGAGTGTACCTTCACTCTGCAAGCTCCCTGGAAAGGAGAAGCCCCCAGCCGGTCAGCATTCAGCCTCGTGTGAAGGACCCCGAAGGGCTGAGGAGCTCACTCTTTACTACTAGTGGTTATGGTGTACTGGGGAGGGGCAATTATAAAGGGACAATTTCCAGATGATGATGAACTCAGACTTGTTTGTCTTAGTAGAAATTGTCATTATTTCAGGGTTGTATCCATAGAATAGTAACTTCAGAGGATTTTCAAGTATGTTTTGATTGTTGGGTAAGATGTAAAATCCAAGAAGTACTTGTCATCGTGGCTTCTTTCATTACTGACATGTAATGAGACCCTCTGTCCTTGACTTTGTTCCCCATCATGGGCTACAAGGCCAGGGCCATCACACTGGGTGGGTCCGCGTCTCCTGTTATCCAACTGAAGGGCCCACGGGAGGCAAGGCCGCCCTTTGCCTGCCCGAGCTGCGTCTTCTCTCTCCTTCCTGGCACCCAGTGCCCCCAGGGGCGGGGAGGGCCAGGCCCAGCTTTGTAGTCTTCTGTCCAGTTCTGGGACAAAACAGTGGTTATGGGCATTTTGTTAGTTTTGTTTTGTTGTTCCTTTTTTTAATCAAAGGAAGGAAAGGAGCACGTAATGCTCTACTCAAAGTTTTAGCACTGATAAAATGACATTTGATCCTTCTTTCTGTGGCTTTGAAATACTCTTTCCTCTCGCTTCCTGAGGGAAGCAGCTCTCCTTACATGTGTTTACATAAGCGAAGCCCTTAGTCGCCAGTTTTGCTCGTGGCTACATTATAGCCCCCCCCACCACCCCCACAGCTGCTGTGGTTTTTGAATGGTTTGCTTCAGTATTTTTGTTCTCTTCCTATTTTGTTAAATCCAAACCAAATGATAACCAGAGCTGTTTAAATTCAGTGAATCTCTACTGGCTAGCCCTAGAGTTGTGCCTCCTGCCCAGGCTTAGCGTCGGAGGCAGGCTCATGTCCTGTCCTGAGAACCCATGTGAGTGGCCCTGGCCTTGGATGGTGTCTGTCGGCGCAGGAGGGAGCAGCCCCGCCTTGCCCAGTCCGTTCGCCTGCTCTGGCTCCCTTCTTCTCTGGGATGCCCAGTGCTGGCTCTGCTCCCGCCTCAGCACCTCGCCGCCACAGTTCCTTCCATGAGGATGCTCTTCCCCACGTGCTCTTGGCCTACCCGCTGAGGCTGTCAGCCTGCTCAGCTAGCCCTTGCCGCCCGCACAGTCTCGCTAGGCTCTCCCGCCTGAGATCGGAAGGCGCTCCAGCCTCCTCCCTGTCAGCACTGTGCCTTCTCCCCTGGTTTGTTTTTTTCCACAGCTCTCGTCACCCTCAGATCTTGCAGATCTCACTGTCTTCTCCTCCCACTTGGACGTGAATGCCTGTCTGTTTTAATCAGTGCTGTATCAGCGCCTGGCATTAATGCATTCGAGAAAGAATGGAGGAATGATGAACGAGCGAGCGGGTGGGTGAGCGGGTGAGTGAGTGGGGCTGTAGGCCAGTTTCCTGGCGTCTCCGAGCCTCTGTTTCCTGGTGGTAATACGGTGATTATATCTACTTTCCTAGGGGGAAGCGGGTGTCTTACAGTGCTGATGAGAATACAGTGTTCTGTCCTCCGTGGGAGGTAATTTGGCAATATCTATAAAAATTAAAATGTAGATACCTTTTGCCCCAGCTGTGTTACTGGGAATTCATCCTGCGGTGGACTCATACACGGGGAAACGGCCGTGTGCACCACGGAGATGTCCAGCGGTGGGGACTTTTAAAACAAATGACCGTGTTTCCATCCATGTGAGTGAATGCTCTGCAGCTTTAGGAAAGAACAGGGAAGAGGTCTCGGTACCCGTGCAGACAGCCGTACGGATGCGTGGCTGAGCGAGAAAGCAGCAGGGCACATGGTGCCCCGTGTGCTCTGTGGTGTGAAGGAAGGGGGTGGATGGATTTGTCTCCACGTTTGCCTTGTCCGTGAACGGAGACGCTCTGGAGAGAAATAGGAACCTTCATGCCGGTGACTCTGGGGACAGGTGATCTGGAACGGAGGAAAGGGATGTGAGGGAGCTCTCTACTGCGCGCTTTTATGTGAATGACGAATAGATTGCCTACTCAGACAAACCAAAGCTGGCCTTGCGGGGTCCTTTTGAGGTTAAAGAGCACGTGTGCAGAGCCCCTTGCAGTGCCCAGCATGCAGAGTGGAGCCTCCGATGGGAGGTCAGCACGCTGTCCCATTGTACGTGCCGCATGCCCCAGCCCTGGGGAGCCCCGGGTAGCGCCACTCGAGGTGGATGCTGGCCACGCCGGAGCGCACGACCTGCCAGGGAGAGCCCCCTCCGCGTCCAGGCCTGTCCCGGCTTGCTGGCTCGGGTTTGCGGCTGCCCGCTCTGCTGTCCCCGATTCCCAGGTACCCGGCCGGGGGCTCAGAAGGGGAGGCTCAGGTGTTTGTCCATAAGTTACATCCACGTATCTGCTTATAGTTGTCTCCATGCACCTGTTTAATAGGGAATGAAGTCTCTAAGTGTGTTTTGTTATCCCGGTGACATTTATGGTCACAGCAGTGCTGTCATTCTTTGTCTTCACGCCTCACAGTTGCGGAACAATACTGTTTACTTGACAGTATTACAATTTCGGAGTCTAATGGAATTATTTTTGTGTATCTCTTTAAGCCAAAAATAAAATTTTCTCCTAAGCATAGTGCTGGAAGTTTTGATGTCCATCCTTAAAAATTTCCACACAGGAGAGCGTGGCAGGGGGGTTCTCTTGGCGGGACTGCGGTCTGTGTGGTTGCGGTGACGTGTGAGGGGCAGGAACCGAGAGCCACGGTGCTGGCTGCCGGTGCGGGTGAGCCGTGGGGGCCCAGGGCCGGCTGGGCAGCCTGGGCCCGGCGGGGACAGCACGGTCTGACGCATGGAGGCAGGCGCCCCTGGGATGAAGGCCTCACGGAACCCTGCCAGAGCGGGCGCTGGGCTTTTAGGAGGGGAAGGAGGCGGGATGGAAACGTCTGTGTCCCCAAGGCCAGCTCGCGGGTGTCTGTTGACTTCAGGGCTGGCGCTGCCGTGGGCTGTGTCACCTGAGCAGCCTCTACCCGCCCAGGCCCTGCTCTTCTGCAGCTTGCTCAGGCTGTCCGTCTCTTCTCTGAAAAAAACCGAGTGATTTCATGTTCTGTGCTTTTCTGTGAAGACGCAGCACACTCAGCACAGGTGCGCAAAGCTGACGGCAGGGCAGGGAGGTTCGTGTTGGTGCCCCGGGGCCCCCGAGGCTCGGGCCAGGAGTCCCAACCAGGGAGGGGAAGTGGTAGCGTGGAACTCACCCTGAGGCACCCGGTTCCTGGGCAGACGGCGGTGGAGAGGGTTTGGCAGGAGTCTCTAAAAACTTGGGAGTCTTGGGAACTTCTGGTTGGCTTCCAGTGATATGCTTTGGGACCAGGCACCCCGGCGCAGGGCACCTGGGGGGAGCCGCCGTGCCGCTGAGCCCACGGCGAGCTCTGCACACGGGGATGCGCACGTGTTGTGCCTTTGGGTGGTTTTCACTTCGGCCTCTTGCTCTTTTGGTTTTAAAGGCCAGATTCCTGATCTGTGCCTGTGAAGGGAACAGCTGGTCAGTGGACCAGAAGTTAGCATGGCGTGGAGTGGCAGTGATTAGGCACATCCTCCCGAATTAATCGTCTGTTTATTTTTTTAAGTACCATCTTGTTCCAAAGAAGATTTGGAGGAGTTGCATTTAAAGATGCCCACAGGACAGCGAGTCTGAGTGAGGAAGTTTCAGTGAAGCCAGAGCTGAGGTAGAGCCCGGCAAGGGTGCTGCTGTCAGGGGCTGCACGCTGACTGCCCCCCACCCTGGAGCAGCCTGGGCAGAGGGGCAGGTGTAGATAGACGGCACATGACTTACGTGACGATAAAATGCAGAGAAACCGGGGGGCATAGCTCTCCCGGCCGTGAGGACCGCGAGCCGTTCCTGGGGGTCTTTGTAGGGAGGATGCTGTGTGTAGGGGCCAGGAATCACAGACTCAGATGCTCCTTGCGTAAGAGATGAAAGTTGCCCGAGGGGCTGGCCCTCTCACCGGTGTGTCCCAGCGCCTGGTACGGTGTCTGGCACGTAGTAGGCTCTCAACAGTGTGTGTTGAATGACTGACTCTCTCAGCGAAAGCCAGTGGCCTAACACCCAGTGCAGTTCTAGAAAGTAGTTCTCCAAGGGGCCCGAGTGCTCTTCGCTGGCTTGGCTGACCGCGGGGTAGGGCGTGCGGTGCCTGGATGGACTCTTCCGTTCTCACCGAGAAGCAGAGGGTTTCTTGCTGGAAAAGTAGACCTTTAAAGCTTCTCCATTGTGATAACTTGCTCTCCTTTGTCTTCACAGAGACTAATAGACAAGTCACGCGTAACCTGCGTCAGATGGGTTCCCGGCTCGGAAAGCCTTTTCCTAGTAGCCCACGCGAGTGGGAGCATGTACTTGTATAACGTGGAGCACACTTGCGGCACCACTGCCCCCCACTACCAGCTTCTGAAGCAGGGCGAGAGCTTTGCCGTACACACTTGCAAGAGCAAATCCACGAGGAACCCTCTCCTTAAGTGGACAGTGGGCGAGGGGGCCCTCAACGAGTTTGCTTTCTCCCCAGATGGCAAGTTCTTGGCCTGCGTGAGCCAGGACGGGTTTCTGCGGGTGTTCAACTTCGACTCGGTGGAGTTGCACGGCACGATGAAGAGCTACTTCGGAGGCTTGCTGTGCGTGTGCTGGAGCCCCGACGGCAAGTACATCGTGACGGGCGGCGAGGACGATCTGGTGACCGTCTGGGCTTTCGGAGACTGCCGAGTGATTGCTCGGGGCCACGGGCACAAATCCTGGGTCAGTGTTGTGGCGTTTGACCCCTATACCACTAGCGTGGAAGAGAGCGACCCCATGGAGTTCAGCGGCAGTGACGAGGACTTCCAGGACCTCCTTCATTTTGGCCGAGACCGGGCCAACAGTACCCAGTCCCGGCTGTCCAAACGGAACTCTGCCGAGAGCCGCCCCGTCAGTGTGACGTACCGGTTCGGCTCGGTGGGCCAGGACACACAGCTCTGCCTCTGGGACCTTACGGAAGACATCCTTTTCCCTCACCAGCCCCTCTCGAGAGCAAGGACACACACCAATGTCATGAACGCCACGAGCCCTCCTGCCGGCAGCACAGGGAACAGTGTCACGACGCCCGGCAGCTCCGCGCCCCCGCCCCTGCCCCGCTCCAACAGCCTCCCCCACTCCGCCGTCTCCAGCGCTGGCAGCAAGAGCAGCGTGGCCGACGGCGCCCTCGCTTCTGGGGTCAGCAAATTCGCGACGCTCTCCCTGCACGACCGGAAGGACAGGCACCACGAGAAAGACCACAAGCGAAACCACAGCATGGGACACATTTCTAGCAAGAGCAGCGACAAACTGAACCTGGTTACTAAAACCAAAACGGACCCAGCTAAAACCCTGGGGACGCCCCTGTGTCCTCGGATGGAAGACGTTCCCTTGTTAGAGCCGCTCATCTGTAAAAAGATAGCACATGAAAGACTGACTGTGTTAATTTTTCTCGAAGACTGTGTAGTCACTGCTTGTCAGGAGGGATTTGTTTGCACATGGGGAAGGCCTGGTAAAGTGGTAAGTTTTAACCCTTAATGCTGCACCAGATCTAGAACTTGAATAGGTAGTGATTTTTTTTCTTGCGGGAGGGTGGGGTGTACAATGAATGTGAATGGCACTTCTTACTCTTAATGTAAATCTAAATGCATCAGAGCCATAATTTTGGATACTGCATGCCATGTAATTCTGAATCATTTGATAATTCAACTTAGAACGTTTAAAAAAAAAATATAATCAAACTAATTGCCAGCCAAGTCAGTCACCCTCCTGGGAGTATATAGAGTCCCAAGGTTAGCGCTCCTGTATTAGACTATTTCGACTTTAGGAAAATCATGACAGTGTGGGGAAACAATGACTTTAAAATGCTAAAATTAAAATTTCTGCTTTAACTGGAATATTTTTGCTTAACTACTCAATTAGAATGTTGTACACCTGATCAGAGTGTGTGTTCAGTATGGACGGCCATTAATTGTCATTTCTAGTCCAGTTTTTATCTTAATCATAAAATGTTTAGGAATCTATGAAATTTAACTTTAGGAACAAAGCATTCAGCAGGGTTGATTGATATTATTTTTACATTGTTCTGGCAATCCACAGAAAGAGAAGAGCCTTAATTTTTAAAACCCATTTTAGTCATTTTATGACAATTAAAATTGTTTAATAAACATCTTTTTTCAAAGAAGCAGTTTGTAGCACTTTGATTGAGATTCGGTGCACTGAATAAAATACCACCTTGCTCCGAGCCCAGCCAGCCCCCGGGAGCCGCGGGCCGAGGACGCCAGCCCAGGTGTCAGAAGTGCCTCTTGCCACATAAGCCAAGACCTTTTATGTTGGATGTGCTTTGCTTATGTTTTTTTCCAACAAGGGAAAGGTTTTGGTTCCTTTTGCGGTTTTCTGTGGGTTTTTTGTTTTTGTTGATGTTTTTGGTCAAACAAGCATGACTGTAGGCCTGGGACAGAGTCTTCGGCCTTGTTTTGTAAAGACTGACAGACACCCCCCACCCCCAGGTTCAGAGTGCTCCCGAGGTTGCCCTGGTTGGGTTTTGTTTTCCCGCCCAGAGGGGAGGCACAGGTGCAGGTCGCCCCCTCTTACTACTGGGTGGCCGTCGTGATCCCGCCCGCTCGGGCTCCGTCCTCACCGGCCTCCGGCTGGACTGCCTCACCGCTGGCCCTGGTGAGCGGCCGAGTGAGCCCCCTCTGGCTGGACGCCCAGCTGCGTCCGCGGGGGCCGGCGCGGTTCTCATGCCTGTGGTCCTTATCGGCTATGTGACGAGTTTCAAATTCCAGTTTCACGTGGGAGGAGATGGTTCTCTGACCTACATATTTTATGTCAAGATGATGGTTATCTTATTTGTTAACTTATTTTGGTCATTTTGGTTTGTTTTCTGTTTTGCACACCTTTGTCATTAAACGTAGAGATGCTGATCGTTTACACTCGTTTGAGTAGTGGATGCGAATCAGCAAAGTGGACACGAGACTCGTTTCTCTGCAGCGTGCAGCTCTGTGTGCTCAAACACAGCCCGCAGCCCTCCCGGAAGGCCGGACCCCGCTGCCCCGGGCCTGCTGCCCCCGCCCTCCCCCCAGCTCACTCTACCCACGCTGCTCCTTCCATGGGAGGGCTTTCTATTACTGATAGCAGTGTTCCACCACGTGAGGAGTGTGCTGGCCTTCCAGGTGCATCCCCCCCCACCCCGCCCCGTTTATGCATGACGTCATGGTATGTGTTAATGTCCTGTTTACTCTTAAGATGTGGTCCTTTGTTCCTAAATGTTAAGTGACCTAAGGCAGCAAAGACAGCCATCCTTGTGGACTGTTTCAACTTTGGAGGCTAAATTGGGACATCAGATGGAGAGAATCAGAACCAACACTCCAGGTGCAATTTTCTGTACCTACATAGTTTTAGAAATTTCAGTTCAAATGCTTCTGAGGCATTGAGTATGCAGTTTCAAAATTCAGGACTTAGAATTTGGCCTAGGCAGTGGCCGATCCCAGGTAAGTAGCCTTCATGGGAAGCTTCTGGTGACCTTCTGGTTCTGAGTGCATTGCTCGCTGCATTGCCCGCAGGGAAGCTGCGATGTGCGCGCTTTCTGACCCCGGGCACCCTCTGGCGCCCTCCGCTGCACACGCTGCGGTAAAGGAGGGGTGGCTCGGGGGCACTGGGATGGGAGGAGTCGGGGGCGGGAGAGGCAAGAGGAGGAGATTATTGTTCCCCTAAAATCAAGCTCTGAAATGTGCTGACAGAAGCCCGTGGTGTCTCCTCCCCCACCCCAGTTTTAAAAACCATGGTCATGTCCCAGTTCGGGATTTGGGGCTTGGTCACAATCTTGTTCTTCCCGTTTCTGCTGGTGAGCATATCCTTAACATCTGCCCGTCCCCGCTCTGGGGCCCGTTGCTGGGTGGCAGGTGCCGGGGAGGGGCTGCACAGTGGCCCTTCTGATGCCCGCTCCTTTGTTCACCAGCCAGCAGAGCACCTGTCCCGCAGTCGGGGGACAGAATGCAAGGTGTTCTCCGGGACCAGGACTAGAGCTGCCCACCGCTTGAGGGCACTGGAGGGGCGGGCGGGCCCTCTCTCGGGCTGGCTTCTGACAGGGGCTCCTGCAGCCCTGGGGCGCTGGGAGGGGGGGCCCCGCGGGGTCCTGGTCTCGGGTGTGGAAGGCCCAGGGCCAGACAGCTTCCACGGCAGCCCTGAGGGCACATCTGGGGAGCGCTCTTCTAGTGTCCTCACCAGGCTTTGAGCTTCCTCATTGAAACTGTTCCGAGTGTTCTCGCTTCAGCATTATCCTGAGCAAGAATATCTTTTCTAAACCAACCTCTGGAAGAAAACCTCTGGAAGGAGGCTGCTCCTGCGTGGACGGAAGCGCGGACGGAAGCTCAGGTGGCACTGGAACCCAGCTCCCTCCTGGCCTGTGTGCGGGGACCTGGGCCCTCGGAGGGCTCAGCCACGCCACGGCGGTCCTCCCCGCCGCCCTGCCCTGCTGTGACTTCGGGCCACCCCAGCCCTTCTCTGAGATTCTCCTCTTCCTCAGGGGCAGGGGGATTAAAATCCCTGAGAGGTCTGGAGAAGGAAGCCTTTGGAAAACCCTGCCTTCTTTTAAAAGCAAATGTGTAAGAGGGAGTAGGCACACACTTCAAAAATAATCCGTAACTTTGGGTTCTGAATTCGCTTAAAACAGTGGTAAAGAATCTTAGTTTTGTCTCTTGTGCTGATCGAACCTCCTAGCGCATTTTGGAAGTGTTCTGTGAGCCACTGCCTTGGGACTGAGGATAAATACCTAGGATAGGACAGGGGAGGAGTGGAAAACAGAAGTAAGCTGTCCCCACGATTACTGCCCCAGTCACTCAGAAGCCACAAGGAACAAAACGTCCTGGAACTGTACCAGTCTTTATGGGCACGTGCACACGTCCCGGTGGGACTCAGGTGTCCTGCTTCAGTGTTTGGCCTAACACCCAAGTCCTAGCTGGCAAGTTCCCCCGTTCCACCCCAGTCACCCCACTTCCTGAGGTGCGTCTGGAATTTCTAAGACGCTGTCAAGTGTTGAGTTGGCGTGGAAGTTGGTGAAGCTGCTTAATCAGACGTCTTCACCTGCGTACAGGGCCCTCCTCACCTCCGGCCTCGGCAGGGAGGTGTTTGGGTTTTTTGTTGGGGAAGCTCAAGTGTGAGGGGAAAGGCCACTGGGTCAGGGAGGGCTGGAGGAGGAATCCTTTGGGAAACCCAGATGCCGCGTGCGTGTACCTGACTGTCCGAGGAAGACCTACAAGCAGAGTCCGACTGGCTTTTCCGGGAGAGACGCACGGAGCACAGCATCCCTTCTGTGCCCGAGGGCTCAGCCGATGTCAACTGGCCGGTGGCCCCTGACTGACTTCCCAGCGCTGCTGGGGGTGTCCACTATTGGGTTTTCCTTCCACGAGGGGACCCCTGCACGTGTGTTGTGGGCCTGATAAGTAACCGGGCGGTGTCAGCCATCCTGGGAACCCAGCAGGGCCCAGCGGCCAGGCCTTCCTTGTCCAGCACGCCTGTCACCTGTTCGGGTCACCGAGGGGCTCGGCTCCGTGACCCCAGGGATGGCCCGCGAGAGCAGACAGCAGTCCAGAGAGCGGAGTCCGGGGCTCACATTGAAAAGCACTTGTGTTCAGAGCCCAAGTTCAAAGCTGTGTGAAAACGCCCCTCCCCCGTGGAGGGGACAGTCCCCCTGGTATTAACTCTGATTCGTTGCTGCACCTGTTACCTGACTTCGTGTTGTGCTCACACTGCTGCCTCTCAGTTTCAAAGTGTAAAAGGCAAAATTTCCTGCATTTTTTTATTTCTGTAAACCTAAGTTTATTAAAGACTGCTATGTTAGGTGACCTTGTATAAAATTGTATGATTCTTTACCTTTAACGAAAGTCAAAAGTAAAATATGTGTTTCCTTTTTTATATTTTCGTCCAGTTTCTTGATGAATAAATTTGATAGAGCCTTCCTAACATGAAATGTTGATAAATTAAGTTCTTAACAACTGTTACAATAATTAGTGAAGCTTTAATATCAGTATTGTTAATTTATCACTTTTTAAGAAAATCATGTTTTGGTTTCACTGTTGGTTTTTGGCTGTTGTCACTGTCGCAGCTCGAGACTCGCACACTCGCGGTGTGGGGGGGGCCGTGTGTACGCGGACGTGAAATAAACACGAGCAAATGAACTGTGCGTGTAGACAGTTTGCGGTAGTCGATTTCCCAGCTGGGCTTCACAAACGTCCCAGCCGAAAAAGAAAACTTCTGAATGCTGTAAAATTACGTCCTCTTCAGCCACCCAGCCAGCCGCTGGGGGCGCGGGGACCCAGCGGGGAAGCCGGCGGGCCTCTGGAGCCCAGCTCTCTTCCTGGGGGTTTCCTGGCCTTCCTCCCCCTGGCCTTGCGCGGCGTGCTGGGCCGTGCTGGAAGCTTCGTCACCGCCTGGAGGTCCAGCGCTCCTGTCCGCTGCAGAAAGGGCAGTGAGGGAAGGCCCGCTGAGGGTGGGAAGAGTTGGACATTCATCCTGTCCTGCTGTTGAGCGTCCCCTCACTCCCCGCAGCACCCTGACGTCTGCGACCCTGAATGCCTCAAGGCCAGGACCCCAGCCTAGACCTGCAAGTTCCCCGGCGGCTGAGAGGCAGGACCGAGCCCTGGTCAGGCCCTGGTGCTCCTACTTGACGGGAGAGCTTCGGGCCTGGAGCGAGGGGCTGGCGGGGCCCCAGGAAGCTCGTCCAGGGCTGGACCCCAGCACCTCCCTGACCGGGCCGGCCTCCCGAGCCCCCGGGACGAGGTGTGTGCACTTGGCCTCTGACGCTAAGCTGCCGAAGCAGAAGAGACCGTCTCTGGCTCCGGCCTCACAGGGGCCTCCCCGGACCCGCCGCCGCAGGAGCAGGGGTGTTTTCCTGAGCATGGACTAGATTGTGAGCCCGCAACACGACCAGGTGGACAGCAAGTTTAAAAAGACACACACCACATTGTAATCTTTTAGAAATAGCTTGTGCCTTGAAAATATACTCTAGGTCCGTCTCCGTGTGTGGCTGCCTTTGAAAGAAACACTTGCGTGTGGACCAGCGGCCCTGAAAGGGACGGAGCCTCTGGAGGCGCTCAGTCCCGTCCCCTCCTCCAGTGTTGGTGGCCTCCAAACCAGCCTCTCGCGTTGGGTGGGACCTTCTGGAAGCAACTCCAGCCAGAGAGGCTTTAGGGAGACACGAGAGGGTCCCGGGGGGGAGAGGCTGTGCTTTGCCTCCAGGCCCCGTTCTCAGGGCTGCCCGTCCGAGCGGGGGCCGAGAAAGCCTTCTCCGCGGATGCCCGACCACAGCATCATTTTCTCGGGGGGACTTCTGTCGCTGGAGGCCAGGCTGAGGGGCCTCTCTGGGGAAATGTGTCACCTTCGGTGTAACCTGTCCGGCAGGTGGAGGCTGCCACGGCGACACGGTCCGCTGTCCTGCAGGAGCCGAGGCCCCAGGCCCAAAGTGAGCAGTGGGTCTGGGGCGCGTGGGGAGCCGAGGCCCTGCCCTGCCCACCTCGCACGCCTGGCTCGGGTGCTCTGGGCCCCCAGGCCCCCCGGCCCCCCAGGCGTCTGTGTTGCTGGAGGCAGCTGTCTGGGTCACGCGAGCCACGCGAGCCACGGTGAGGCCCTGGCGGCGGGGGGGCGGGGGCGGGAAAGCGCTTCCACGGCTGGAAGCTCCCGGAGGGGGGTAGCCTGGTGACATCTCACCGTCTCCGGGCCATCTCTAAAGGGACATCACTTTACAAGTGATATTTGCCTCTTAGTCTCTGCGTGACCAAGAGCTGGAGTATTTCAGCACTTACTTTTCAAAATGAAATCTCTAGCAGGAAGAAAACGGCCACTCTGGTGAGAACAGAACAGCTTATTAAATATTAGATTCCGGAATCGTCCCTCGTCCGGGAATAGCTCCCCACCCCCACCCGGGGGCCTAATAGGCTATTAGGCGGATGCCCAGAGTCTCAGCTGGGTTGGTGTTCGCGCAGCTCTTCATCACCAGCTGTCCGGTGTCTGGCGGGCCACCAGCAGTCCCCACGCCGCTGAGGACAAGCGGCCTCCGCGAGGTCGGCGGCATGCAGGCCGGGCGGGCCCGACTCTCCATCCGCCCGGGCCTGTTCTTTGCTCCTTCCTGCCCCTGAAGAGTCACCACGGAGGCCGCACACGCAGGCCAGACTCCGGAGCAGGCCGGGCCGTCGGCGGGCCTTCCTCGCAAGCGCGGTCTCAGTCTCCGATGGGGGCCTGCGTGTGCTCCCGTCTTTCTCTGTGCCCCGGTAACCTTTAAACGAAAGCACAGCTTATAGACCTAAGGTGACCTTGAGTTTTTGAACGGCCGCATTTCCCGCGATGCCTCCACGGTCCCATCACAGCAAAGCCCATTTCATCTCCAGGAAGGGAACAGGTGGGGTCGACGTCCCGCTCACCGTGCCCGGCCAGACGGGGCCCTCCTCCCCGCCGCTGACCCGCAAAGGCCTCACGGGCGGCTGGTGTCCGACGCTCCCTCGCGCCCTCCTAGGAATGTCCCAGACCCTCACCTGCGCCCCAGAGGCACCTGCACCCTGGGGTGCGTGCCCCCACGGGGCCCCCTCTGCTTGGTGCCTGGGTGCTGGAGGCCCGCCGTTGGGTGTGCTCCCGCCATTCTGTCCCTTGTCCCTTTGCTCTCCACCGAGCCCTCGGGCTTCCCCCCACGCCAGGCTGGCACCCCAGGCCCCTTCCCAGCTCGGTGCCCGAGGGGCGGCGCCCCGGGTGTGGATCCCAGGTGCGCACTGCTGCACAGCGTCCGGAAGAAATTGTTCACCACGGGTGACATCAGAAGGGCTAACCCCGTTATTCAGACGCTGCGGTTCCCTGGGCATCTGGCAGTTGAGGGTTTATGTGAGTGTGGACGGCAGAAGCTGAGAGGGAGGGTGGGTTTGAGGTGGCTGCTTGCTTAGGTGACCTTCGTGATCTCTTTTGAACCTGGGCCTCCCGCGGACAGTAGGACAGCAGGGGGGTTGTTCTTGGGGGGGGCCGGAGGCTTCAGCCAATGGAAGCTGGAGGAGAGCGGGCCTCCCCCCAGAGCCCCCGAGGATGGGGTGGCATTTCAGGGTGCCCCCGCTGACCCTTCTGAGCCTCAGCACCCACCCTCTGCCGGCCGCCAGAGAGGGGCCAGGGCAGAATTGGAGAGGCTCTAAGGCAGGGAAGGCCTGGGTGGCCGCGGAGCGCTGGAACGGGGGCCCCCCCAAATGCAGATGCACTACACAGCATTCCCAAGGCTTCATACGAAAAAATGACATAAAATACATCATCAGTAATTTGTATACTCATTACCTGTTGAAATGATAATATGGAGTATATTGGGTTAAGTATATTAGAACTAATTTCACCTTTTTTTTTTTTTTAAAGATTTTACCCATTTATTAGGGAGAGAGAAAGCACAAGCAGGGGGAGTGGCAGGCAGAGGGAGAAGCAGGCTCCTCGCTGAGCAGGGAGCCCGATGTGGGGCTCGATCCCAGGACCCTGGGACCATGACCTGAGCCGAAGGCAGACGCTTAACCGACTGAGCCACCCAGGCGTCAGTCACCTTTTTTCTTAATTGTTCAATGTGCTCCTAGAATTTTAAATTTCACGTGTGACTTGCCTTGTCCTCGTGTTGGACAAGGCTGGTCTGGGGCGGGGGTGGGGGGGCCTTTCTCAGTGTGTCCTGAGTCTTTAAATAACCTTGGGCGCCTCCGGTCACCGTCCTCTGGACGCAGGGCTGGGGCTCTGTCCCCGGGCTGGATCACTGCGTGCTCCCCCTTTAGCGGGAGGAGCAGAGTCCTCCTGTCATTTGGGGGAGAAGAGGGACCTCTTGGTGTTGTAGACTTGGCACTGTTCCTGGACATCCCGTAGCTCCTGGAAACCACTTGATTGCGGAGGCAGAACATTCTTGTGATAAAGGCTTCTTCACTCTGGACTGTCGCCACGGAAGCGGGGTCCAACCTGGGCGGCCTCCCTGCAGCTCGGTGGAGGCGGTGAGGAGGGACGGGTCCCCTCCGTCGGTGGGCTGCCGCTTCCCCGCAGGGAGGCAGGGGGCCCGGGGTCGGTCGGCAGCCCCTCCGGCCGTCTAGCTGCCTGGAGGCCGTGCAGCCCCCCATGGGTGCGCGTGGGAAGCTCGGGGGGCGCTCCGCCGTGGACGCCGGCCCGGCTTGTGCCGCCGGATCCCAGGGGAAGGGTTCCCGTAGATTCCGAGCAGGGCTCCGTGTGCCGCTCCCTTCGTCTCGGCTGCCTGCTCGTGTCTAGATGAACAGGCGTCAGTCGTGAGAAAGGAGGTAGGAGGCGTCGCGGTGGGACAGCGCGTCTCCCAGTCCCTGCCCCCGGGGCGCGCGGGGCTGAAGCGCAGTGTCGCGCGGTCACCGTCTGCATCGGCCCAGGCCCGGGGTGTGCAAACAGCGGCGTCCGCTCCGAGTTCAAGGCCTGTCCCGTGGCAACAACGAACCAACTGAAGCGGTTTTTAGGACAGCTTAAGTTTGTGTTCACGGACCTGAAAATCTAGCTTCAGTGTCACACTCTTGTAGCCTTAAAATTCTTAATAAATGACGCCGAACTGTGATGAGACTGCGTCCCGGTGAGCGCGGAGAAATGCAGACGCTCTTTCCTACGTCCGGGGCTAGCGGCAGGGGGGTCCCAGCTCAGGCCTCCCGCTCTCAGTGGGGCCGCCCCCATGGCACACACGCCACCTCCTGCGCCCTGTCCCCAGATCCGACAGCCCAGGGCCCGGATCCTGGTCTTCCCGCTGAGCCCCATGCTCGATGCCGAAGCCTGAGGGGCGCCACCATCACACCCCAACCAGGGAAAGCGAGAGCACCCTGTCCCCCCAGGAGGAAGACACCCTTAGGAAGCACTAGCCCCCGTCTGTGGTGGCCGACCCGCTGAGGGGACGGGGCGTGAGGTCAGAGGGCAGCGCTGCGGGAGCCGGGGGCCCCGTCCCCTGGAGGCATCGCCCTGCTCCTGAGCGGCGGCGGCCTTTGGAGAAGGTGGCGACGGGGCTCACGATGTCCCAAGGAGCCCAGGCCCCGGTCAGGAAGCTCCCCAGGCCAGCCCTGCCCACCGTCGGCGCTTCCGAGCGTCCTGATCAGCTAGGAATGTCACACGGCGGCGTGGCTAAGAATTAAGTAGATGAAAAATGGAGGCTTTGTTCCAACACTGGCGAACGATCCGACAGAAATCTGTGGTCACGTGACCTCTGGCAAAGGAGGCGTGTGGCTTTCTTGGCTGCCCCGTGTTTTGCTGGATTAATGTAAACTGCTTTGTTTGCAGGGTTTATTGTCATCCCAAAACCAGGCCAGCTCTCCGGGCGGAACTGTAGTGTAGCGGCCCGCCCCTGCTCGAGAACCTTCGCCCCGACGACCCGGCCCCGAGGCAGCGACGGACGAGACAGGAGCGCGGACCCTCGCGGGGCAGCCGTCACCCGGAGTCGCGTGCGAGGACCCACGGGGCCCGCTCGGGAGGGCGCGCTCTGCCATTCACCCAAAGAACCTGTTCCCGTTTTTAAATCGTTCTTCTGGGGCTGCAGTAAAAAATAAGAAAGCGGATTTTCTTGCTTTTTACTCAGAAGTTCCGTGTAATTAAAATCTCATATATATCTATATAATCTATACATATATATATAGTGTAAAATAAACTATTTCTTGGACAAGAAGTCCCCTTACACGCAACTGTTACAAACAGTACTTCACTCTGTTTTTGCACTGATGTTTTTATACGTAGGTGGTCAGAGACGACCTGGAACGCACTCATGAAGAAAGTTGCTTTCTGGCCTAAATCTGTCATTCAGGAAGACGGATGCTGCAATCATAGATTTTTACAAATTGCACTTAAAATAGTTTAATGCTATTAGGGAATTACTTTAAATATGGGTCTCACAGACTCGCGCCCTCCAGGGTGTTGAAGATGCTCTTTTTAATCTTACATTTATTTTAATACTGTTGTTTCCAAAGCAGTCAGCGCTGTATTATATGTGTCAATGATGTGATTGTGCTACGGGGACATGGTTACTTCACCAGTAATTTACATCTTTTATGAGTGACATTTCTAATCATGAAAAAAATATTAATATTAAAACTATCTTGAATATACCATTGGTTTAGCTTCTGTTAAGTTGACTCAATTTTTAATGTGACTTTTTGTTCAATTAAAGTTTGGTATGAAATGATGCGTCCTTTTTCCACCCTGTTCCTGGAAGCCCGAACAGGCCGGCGGCCAGGGGCTCATCTGGAGAGTTCTGTGGCTCTCGGCCCCTCCTTCCGGCTCCCGGCGTGAAGTCGCTGTCGTCGCGGCGTCTGCGGAGGCCGGGGTGCTCTGCGGGCCGCGGGGATCCTGGGGATGGGTGTCGGGCCGAGACCAGCTCCGAGCAGCTCCGAGCAGAAGGCTGTCACTTGGACTGTCGCCCGCAGCGGCCCCCGAGGCATTTTTAGCCGGAGTGACTAAACCCCGGGGCGTCCGAGGCACAGCTCCCCCAGCGAGCAGGCCCCACGGCTGAGGCAGGAAGCCGAGCGCACGCGTCCGAGAGCCGCGCGGGGCCCCTGGGTCCCCGGGACAGGCGCCTGGGGAGGTGAGCGCCGGGACGCAGACGCCGTTGTCCCCAGCCAGAGTCAGAATTTATCAATCGTATCCATTCACAACGACCTGCGTATTAAAACCGCACATTCCGGATGGCCTCTCGGTCACGGCCCCAAAGCGCGGGCTTCTAGGCGTGCGGGTGACACGCAAACCCCGCCCGCGCAGGCCCGGGGACACAGGCGGCCCACACACTGCGGCAGGTCAGCGCAGGGCCTCTGAAAACGGAGTCGGGCGCTCGTCTGGTGACCCTCCGGGGCGGGACCGGTGGAAACCTGGTTGGCACGAGGCCCGCGGTCACGTGGGGTCACAGTCGCGCTCGGGCTGGTCGGACCCCCCCCCCCCCCGGCTCCACACGGCCCAGGGGGGGCGGCCCCGGCTCGGCCCCGGCTCGGCCGCGAAGCTGTCGGGGGCCCGCTTCGCTGTCCACGCATCCGCCCTGGGAACAAACCCACGGCTCTGGCAGCAAGTAGGCCAAGGCGGCTTCCGAAATCAGGCCGCCTGTAACCGCCCCGCGCCCCCCGGCCGTGCAGCCCCCGCAGCCCCGCAGCCCCGCAGCCGGCAGCCAGGCCCCCCGCCGAGCCACGTGCCCTTCCGCCTGCCTCGAGCTCCCGCCCGCGTTTGGGGCTGGCGGAGGCGCTGCGCGGGGACGGGCCTGCGGGACGCCGGGCGGAGGCGGGGGGCCAGGGCGAGTCCGCGAGCGCGCAGGGACCGCGGCAGGCCCGGGCGGGGGACGCAGTGCCCAGGTCACTTGGGTGGCGTCCCCGCCGCCGCTTCTGCTCCACAAGCAGGTTCACACGCTCAGGTGCTGTCAGAAGCGGGACCCTCGGGCCAGCGCACCAGGCCACCCTCTGCCCCCGGAGCAGCTTGCGCACCCTCTCGGCCGAGAGCAGGGGGCCCGCTGGGTGAGGAGCGGAGACTGGGGCACCAGGCAGGTGCTCAGGAAACGCTGTGCAGTGAGCCGACCTGACAGGGTCGGGGAGCAGGACTTGGACCCCACTTCCCTTCTGGAGCTTTGTCACTGGGGAACGGCCTTGCCTGCAGAGGCTCAACCAGCCTTCAAGTCTCCTGGACCACCTTTCCAGTCTGCAGCGAGCGGACACCCACCAGGGCCCGGGCAGCAGGCGGAGGCGGCCTCCCAGCTCAGGGCCCAGAGGCCGGACACAGCCGGAGCCATTCCAGCTGCCCGGGGACTGGCTCCCGTGCTGAGAGCGGGTGGGGGGCCGCAGGGAGGGCGAGCGTGGCCGGAGTACCCCCTGCTCCTCCTGGAGGCTGGTGCGCAGGGCTGGACCAGCTGTGCCCGCCGTGGGGCCTCGTGGGGCCGGGCTCCGGGCTCCGGGCTGACGGCTTCACGGCACTTGTATTCCAGAGACCAACGGGAAGCCAACAGCTTCATCGGGTGGACGGGTCACACCACCCCCCAAGGGCCTGGCCTGCCCCAGAGAGGCCCTCCACGGGGAGGGACAAGTCTGCAGGAGAACTTTAAAGATTTTCCCCTCAAATGTTATACACTTAAAGGGGTAACAGTTTTCCTAAATACACAAATGCTGGTCAGTCCTTAAATGTGTCCTTAGGGCCCGTCCTCGAGGACAGGAGCATGCCCCCCTGGTTCTCCGGCAGCCTCCCCTGCCTGGGGTCAGAGTGTGGGCGCACTGGTCGTGCAGGGCCCTCTTCGATCCCAGAAGCCCGCTCCTGTCGCCTCTGGCCGCCGGTCTCCCTGGTCTTCCCGCTGCTGAGCCCCAGCACCACCTGGCTCTGGCCTCCTCCCTGCCTCAGCTCCCAGGGGACCCGGAACTCCCAGATCCTCCGCGGAGGCAGAGTGGCGCCCTGCTTGTCCCTCAGTGCCCCCCGCCACAACAGGGTGTTAAATGGGTTCAAAGGAAGCTCTTTCCAGCCCCTCCTCATGTGCACCCAGCTCTGAACATTCCCGAAGCGTTGTTTCTGGTCTTGAATCTGCCCCTCTTGGGCTCCTCGGCCCCCACGCAGCCCACGCCCATGCTGTCTCGCACTCACCCGCACCCCGCCCCTGTAAATGCTGGCTCCCGCCTGCCCCTCCTGAGGCTGCTATATCCACCCCACAGCTGGGCCGGCCTGGGGCTCCTGGTTCTGCTTCACCGCCCGGCAGGTGGCTCAGAGGTGGTGGCCACTGGAGAGCATGTGGAAGAATGTCACAGATTTGTCTTAAAAGAGGGAACAAGATTTCCCCGATGCCGAGTGATGTTGGGAAACAAGAAGGGGCGCCTGGGTGGCTCAGTTGTTAAGCGTCTGCCTTCGGCTCAGGTCATGATCTCAGGGTCCTGGGATCGAGCCCCGCATCGGGCTCCCTGCTCAGGGGGAGCCTGCTTCTCCCTCTCCCACTCCCCCTGCTTGTGCTCGCTTTCTCTCTCTCTCTCTGTCAAATAAATAAAATCTTAAAAAAAAAGAGGGAACAAGAAGACAAAAACTAACCTGGGAAATTTGCTTTTTTTTTTTTCTTTTTTAAGATTTTATTTTTACTTATTTGTCAGAGAGAGAGACAGAACACAAGCAGGGAGAGAGGCAGGCAGAGGGAGAAGTAGGCTCCCCGCCGAGCAAGGAGCCCAATGTGGGACTCGATCCCAGGACCCTGGGAAAATGACCTGAGCCGAAGGCAGCGGCTTAACCGACTGAGCCACCCAGGCGCCCCGTAATTTGCTTTTTCTTAACGTTGTAAGTTTGTGAAGGCGAGGAAAAGAAGGGGTCATTACGCTACATCCCAAGACAAAAACGGGCTCAGGAGGGTCTGGCGTCTGCCCAGCGGGCGGGCCAGCAGCAAAGCAAAGCGCCGTCAGGATCCGCATCTCTACTCACAGGCGAAGCTGGGCCTCCGGAGCTAAGGCGAGGTGGCCGGCGGCCGCGGGGAAGCCCGGCGCTCCGACGTGCCTCATGCTTGGCAGCCTCGTCCGGCTGCAGCTCTCCGGGGTACCGAGGCCACGGAGCACCCTGGCCGAGCCTCTGTTTAGTCCTTACTGGCTTTTCGTGTGCCACAAAATTAAGCTGTCCCAAAGCCTTCCCAACAAAATAAATTCCCCAAATATGCTCACAAGACCTAAAATAAAGAAATGCACGTCAGGACACATGTTTAACTCAGAAAATACTAAAATATTGTACTGACAGCTTCTTCTTTAATAAAACTCCGACAGATCTGTAAGCTGTGACGCGCCACACAGTATGGGTGACATACCTAAGAAGGCGCGACGCGCAAAGCTCGCGGTGAAACCAAGCCTAAATAATACAGTATATAAATTCTGATTTCTGTTTTGATTCATATAAAAAAATTACAAAATATTCTCTGCCCCAAATTCCTAGGTTACAAAAATGAAACAAAAGCCCAGAATGAGATGGTTTTACAAACGTATTTGACTGGAACATACGGGACCTCTGCTCTCAGGATGCCAGGCGCCGCAGGCTAGGGGCTCCAGGCCAAGTGGGTGCTGGCTGGCCTGCGGGGCAGTGGTCTCGGGGGTGCCAGGCCTCTCCCTGGAGCCCTCCATCCGAGGCTTGGCGGCGATCCGCGGGGCCGGGCCCTGCCGCACCTGGTCTCATGCCCCCGGCAGGCGAGCCGGCACGGGCTGCTCAGTAGCCTCCGCCCTTCCTGTCGATCGTGGGCAGGCGACACTGCTTCAGGCTGGGCTTACTGTCCTTCTGCGCATCCGTCTGTTAAAGGGAACAGCAGACGCTCAGCGGGGCCGGGCCGGGCCGAGAGCCACGGGCTACGGGGAGCTAGCGCGACGGGCTACCTTCTGGTTGGCGCCAACACACTTGAGGGGCCTCAGCAGCGGCACTTTCCTGTTGGCCCCCGGGCCAAACGCGGAGTGCAGCGCGGGGCTGGAGTACGAGGACAGTTTGGTCCCTCCCGAAAGCTTCAGTCTGGGCAGTTCCATTAGGTAGGCCGGTCCTGGTCTCTTGGGATGCTCCTCCTCTGGCTTTAGGGACTGTTTCTTGAAACAAAACACAGGTCAGTTGAACGTACAATGGTGTCCCCTTCACAGAAATTAGGAAAAACACAAGAGGCTCTTTTGCACGACTTTCGCCTAATGGAACTTGACCAAGAGGTGTGACCGTATGGTGACCAGACGGTATCCCTGCCACCCAGGTGACGTGCTGCTCATTGGAGCGTCCCCCCTGGGGGAGGCAGAGCCGCCACACTGGAGTCTGGGGCCTGGTTCTCCCCTGCAAGGCAGCCGACTGTAGCCGGGCCTGACGCCCGGGAGGCCACTGACACGGTCACGGCAGCGTTCCACGGGCCATGGCGGCGCTGGTGGCCCTGCTCGAAGTCCAGAGGTCGGCCAGATCCGCCCGCACTGTTGCTTTAGTGTGGCGGGTGAGCTAAGAATTTTTTTTACCTTTTTTTTTTTAAAGATTCTGTTTATTTATTTGAGGGGAAGGAGAGAATCTCCAGCAGGCTCCCTGCCAAGCCCGGAGCCCGATGCGGGGCTTGATCCCACGACCCCAAGATCACGATCTGAGCCGAAGCCAAGAGCTAGAAACTCAACTGAGCCACCCGGGCACCCCTGCATTTTTTAACAGTTGAATCACAGTGTCCAAAGTTTTACTGGGACAGAGCCCCACTGTTCGTTTACGGTTCGTCCACGGCACCAGAGAAGAGGGCAGCTGTGATGGGACCTCATGGCCCACAAAGCTGGGAAGGCCTCCCAGGTGGCCCCTCCAGACACGGGGGGACTGTGGTGGGTGCCGGCAGGGGTGACGCAGTCAAATGTCTCACTGGAGGGAAAGGCTGAGCAGGGACAGCAGTTGGGAGGCAAAATGAGGGAAGCTCAGGTGGCTGGGGAGGAGGGTGTCACCGTTTGGGGCCTGAACAGCTGAAAGGGAGCTGCCTCTACCCTTAAAGGGAAGGCATGGGGAGAAAAGCAGGTTTGGGGGGAGAGACCCGGAGAATGGGTCTGAACCACTCGGCCTATTGGCCAAATGGAACGATCAGGCAGGCGGCTGAACACAGCAGTCTGGAAGTCCGGAGAGCAGCCTGGCTGCAGATACGTCGGTGACCTCAGCTCCTAGCACGAAGTGACACGCAGCAGATGCTGGGATGAGTGACGGAAGGGCACAGTCACCACACGGTGCAGTGCCAGCCCCCACGTGGAGCTGGGGGGGGCTGAGCAGCGGGGACCACTTGGGGCGCTCAAGGATGAAAAGACTGCAGAGGGAAGCTGTTGTTTCTAAAGCAAACAGTATGTGCCCAGGCGAGTCCTCAACTGGGGCCTGCTGCGCGTGTGGGGACCTGTCACTGGCTCGCTGGGTCACCCAGGTTGGTTTAGCTTCTCTGTGCCCCCTGCTAGGGTCAGTTGGAGGGCACAGGGAGGTGACAGCTGCCAAGCGCTTTGGCAGGGAACTGGCCCCTGCGTGTGGGAGAATCCCGCCTGGCCTGGCCTGCACACACGGGACGCTGCTGTCCCCGCTAAGCTAGGGGGGGCAGAAGGGCAGGAACGATCGAGCCAGGCTCCCCGCGTCCTGGCACACAGAGACCTCAGGGGCACAGGGTCAGGCCTTGCTGACCGGTGGGGCCGCCTGGCCTGCCACGGGGGGGCGTCCTCCGCAGAGACATGGGCCACCTGAGGGCATCCAGTCCCAGCTACAAAGGCCATTTCCAGCTCCCTCACTTCACTCAGTACCTTTCTGTCCTCCTTTGAAGTGTGCCAACTGTTACTGAGAAGTTCCGATGCCACAGGGCGCTCTGGAAAGAAGGCTTTCCTGCGGCTGGCCAGAGCGTGCTTCTCAGCCGCCCTGCAGGGGAGGAGGAGAGAGGGCGTGGTCCCCTGAGAGGGTGCACAGCACGACTGCATGTCCCTCTCCTCGTTCCCAGGCTGGCCTATCCTGTGCGCTCACTGCCTCTTCCTTCCCACGTGAACTGTGGGCATGGGCCTGCCACGGGCCTGCAGCCCCCACGCTCACCACCACGCTCACCCTGGCAGGAGTGCCCCGAGGTGCGGGGTGAGACACCCTCAGGCAGCTCCTCCCATGCCAGGTACCAAGGCGCCCCCAACCCCACAGCGAGCTCCCCCTGCCGTCACTGCTGCGCGCCAGGCCCCTCCTGGAGTCTTAACCACCGGAGCCTCGGCATCAGCCTCAAAACAGCCACTGAGCCCTCCTCGTGCCCTGCCGAGGGCCACGGACCGCCTCCTCCTGGGAGGCCACACCAGGAAAGAGTGAGGGGGACATCTCGGGGGCACCCAAGTTCAGGACAGAGCTGTTCCCGGACCCACCCGCCCCCACTCATACCCCCCAGGCCTCAGCGGCACCAGCTGCCGCCCCCCCGGAGCTGCACGGGAGCCCACCTCTGTTCTTGGAAGTACGGATGCTGCAGGGCCTGGTGGGCAGTGATTCTCTCATCAGGATCATAGGCCACCATTGCATGCAGGAGGGAGAGGCATTGCGAGGACAGACTGGCTGTCAATTGAGGTATTCCTGATCCCTTTTTAAAAGGAAAATCAAAACTCATAGCTCTCGACCTGTATTAAAAGCCCAATGATAATAAACGATCATGCCATTATTTAGAGCACTTGGCCAGCCATCATCATGATTCTACAGGGCCCTGCACCGATGACAGTTTATGCTCTAAGAAGGGGTGCGACTACGCAGTCGTCCAAACCCAGAGAATGTACGGCAGCAGAGGGACCCCTCACGTGAGCTGCGGACTCGGGGTGACGATGATGTGTCAGCGTGGGCTCATGGGGGAACCGACACGCCACCCCGGTGCGGAGGGTCACGGCGGGGGGGCTGTGCAGGCCCCCAGGTGGTCTGTGGGGAATCTCTGTACCTTCCACTAAGTTTTGCTCTGAACCTGAAATTGCTCTAAAAAGTAAGTGGGGCGGGGGTGTGTGTGAAATCTGTCGTGCTATCAGTGTAAGAAAACGACTTTTCCCCGAGAGGACTAACAGCACGTTCTTACCTGAGAAGAAAGAGATAAAACTTAAAAGGAGGAAAAGGAAGAATCCATAACAGTTGTCTCTCCTTACCTTCCCTGGGCCCAGGAGCTGCCCACCCGCTGCCCCACGGGGCTCTCCCTCAGAAGCCCCAGCTCCCCAGATCCAGCTGGCTCTCCGACCAAAACCAAACCCTAACCAGTCGTGGTCTGGGTGTCAGCGTCGCTCGCAACGGCCACACGAACGCCTCACCACGCGCAGCCTGTATGTGGGAACCTTCTCCGCCCTAAGGTCTCTCAGTCTGGGGTAAATATTCGCAGGACAAAACCTGACTGCCAGGCCCTCAGCAAGACCATCTGAACTCTCCTGCGCTGCTGGAGGGAGCGCGCCCCTGGCAGGACCCCTGGGGGACCACAGCCCCGAGCAGCTGCCGCATTGCCTCCCTTCAGCGGCAGCGGGGACCCAAGCAGACGGAGGGCCGACAAGGGTAGGAGAGGCGCAGCCTGGGCCCCTCGGCTGGCTGCCACCACCAGCCTTGGCAGGGGGCAAGTCCACACGGGACTCTTGGGCACACGCCGCACTTACTGTTTGAACTTGGTGAGGGTCTTCTCAGCAGGGGTGCCGATGACGTCGTGGATTTTTGAGATCTGGTCCAGCTCGTTGGCTCCGGGGAAGAGGGGCTGCAGACTGGAAGAGCAGGACGGCGCCGTGGTTAGAGCAGGCCACAGCTTCTTCCTCCCAATGTCCCCTTCTGCTGGGCGGCTAGCTCACACGGAACCCTGAGGACACAATCCCCCGGGTGTGGTCCTCCTTGCAGCTACGGGCTTTCCATTCCCCTTCGGCTCAGGCCTGTTTCTCCTTTCCCAACAGGGGGGTGTCATCCTAAGAGATGGCCACATTCCTCTCTGTACACCCTGAGATCTCCGCGGCAAGACATGTCACCTCCGTAAGTCTCCTGTCACGGGAGGTTTTCCAACAAAAATTCAGGGTGGGTTGGGTCTGGTTTTGGTGACAAATGAAGTCCAAGAAACAAAGTTTTGGTTTTTGGAGCTTTTACATATTTTGGAATCATGGATGAAAGATTTTAGGCTTACATAAATAAATTCAATTCACATGACAAGCCGCAAAGAAGAGTTTAGAACAGCAGCTCCGCATAGGAAAGCAGCCATGGCTACGGGATAAAGGAGGAAAGCCCGGGCAGGCAGGGAGCAGCTCTGACACTTGGGGGGGGGGGGCGGGGGGAGGGCCAGGGTTGCTGGGGTGTGTGTGGCGGGTCCCCCGCAGGCTGCCCCGCACGCTGGTGAGACACCACCAGCCATCACGTCCTCCACACCGAAGTCCTTTACCACCCGTAGGGATTTTAGCGCAGCAGAAAGGACTGTCTGTCGGTACTTGAAGCTCAGTGAAAGTGCCACTCAGCTTTCCAAAAATAACAAGCCGATTACCAATAGGTGTGTCCTGAAGGACATGCATGTCCGTATTTATGAAGTGGGCAGCTGAGCTGGTGAAAGCAGACGACCCAGGTCCCCGCCTATGATGCATATCACCCAGATGTTAAATTCACCTGCTCGTCCTTAATTGTCCACTCCAAGCAAGCGAATGCCGGCCCACCCACTCTGTGTGAAGCTACAAAGGCTGGGGGGTGTGGAGGCCGGGGAGGAGGTTAGAACTTGGGGCTTTCTAGAATCCAGCTGTGCCACAAGGTGACCCATCCTCACACTTGTGACCAGAGCATCCTACTTGATGGACTGTCTCTCTTAGGGTAGGTCCCAGGAGCAGGGGCGCTGCTCACATATCCCCATGGCAGGCCCCACAAGGTGGCAATAAGCACGTTTCTACTCTGTCCCTGAACTCACGAATCAATCATTTCACTGATGAAGCCAAATGGGGAGGCCTGCCGGCCTACGGCCAAGTTATGGCAGTAGGAAAGAAGTAACTGATACTATTCTGCACTTTGTGACAAGCAAACAAGGAAAAGTACTTGACAAAAAGGACAATGAAAGCCTGGTACGTTTTCTGTCAAGTTAAACAGTCATACGGGCAGGACGACTGTAAAGTCCGTCTGGTAACGGAAGGGCCTGGCACGAAGCCACGCGGCAGGTAGGCCGAGCCTCGCCATGCGGCCTGCGTCAGGACATGCGCACGGGGTTTTCCGACAACCCCCCGGGTGTGGTCCTCCTTGCAGCTACGGGCCTTCCATTCCCAGGCGGGCCCCAGCTCTACCTGGCGATCTCGTAGAACACACAGCCCGCGCTCCACAGGTCCATTTTGTAGGTGTAGAAGCCGTCGGTGAGGAGACACTCTGGGGCGCGGTACCAGCGGGTAGAAATGTACTCTGTGTAGGGCTGCCTGGAATAGACACTCCGGCAGGATCCAAAGTCCCCTAACTTCAGGACATCCTGCTGCAGGGACAAATGACATCTCATCAAGCAGCTGTTATAATACAGACCACTTCAAATAGTTATGCACCAACGGGAAAATGACTAGCATCGAAACTAGCTTATAAAATACAAATTACTTCATAAGCACCCGCAAGTGCCTCCAACCGATAACAAAGTGGTGTTTCTATTCAGTGGGATACGTTTACAAATATTCTGGCTATGTTTTACAAGTATTTCCAAATGTCTACAGGTTTTGGAAAATTTTAAGTCACAGCATGAGTCTACAAATGCATTAAACAAACACCACAGTGGTTCGTTTGTCTCTAACTTCCCAGCAGTCCAGCTCTGCTGGCAACTTTGTTCTCCACTGGGGGGTGGGGGCGCCGGCTCTCTGGAGCCATGGGTTCTTTGGAGCAGATCAGACAGACCGGGGAGACACGCTTTGGGATACCTCTTCGATTTTGTTTACCCCTCACATTCAGGTAATAACGTACAGGCTGTCAATAAATTGGAGCCTCTGGGACCTACACCTACAGCAAACGTTCAACACAGCATGTTTCCCAGCCAGGTTATCGAGAAACTTCATTCCAACGGCCTTTCACCTGATCCCATTACCCAGTGCATCATGTCGGACCTCCCACAAAATTGGAAGGTGTGTTAAAAGGCAAGAAAAACAGTCCGAGAGACAAAGCAAGCAGCAGAACCAGTTTCAGATGCGGCACAGATTTAAGAATTTTGGAATTACCAGTCAGGGAATTTAAAATCACTGTGAGTGATCTGTTAAGGGCTCTAGTGAAAAAAGTAGATGATGGGAAAGTTCAGGGAAAGTTCAGATGGGAAATGCAAGCAGAGAGATGGAAACTCTAAGAAAGAATCCAAAGGAAGCACTAGAAATAAAAACCACTGCAACAGAAATAAAAATGACTTTGATAAGCTCATCCACAGGCTAAACAGTCAAAGAAAGAATCAGTGAGCTGGAAGATGCTCCAACAGAAACTTCCAAACTGAAATGCAGAGAGAACAAATAATGGCAAAAACAGAGAAGAACAGCCAAGAACTGTGGGACAACTTCAAAAGGTGTGGTACTCACACTACAATGTGGACAAACGTCAGAATGATGACGCTGAGGGAAAAATCCAGACCAAGAAAGAGCACATACTATAGATGCCATTTAGAGAACATTCCAGAAAGTGCAAACTAATATATAATGACAGGAAGTCAGTCTTTGTCTGGGGACAGCGGACAGGAGGGACGACCAAGGAGCACGAGGAACCTTCCCGGGGCCAGAGCTCTGCTTGCTTGGCTGTGACGACGGCTTCGTGTGTGTACACATATTCCCACACTTACCGGGCTGCAGGCTTCGAGTACGTATAGTTGACGTGGCTACGGACTGGGACAGACCTGAGCGCAAATCCTGACTCTTCGACTTTCACATGCACAGTGTTTGGAGGGATAATATGAATGGAGTTTATTTACCTATTATTTTTTTTTAAGTAGTGTCTACACCCAACGTGGGGCTTGAGTTCATGACCCTGAAGTCACACGCTCCACTGACTGAGGCAGCCCGGCGCCCCTGGGGTTGGTCTTTGCCTATAGTAAGAGAAGAGTTGCCCAAGGTAATTGCCTTCCAGATGTACAGTTGTGTTGATGGCACTTATTAAATAAACCACTTTTTCCAACTGGGAGAAAACAACAACAGCATAACAAACATGGTGCCCAACTATCTGGGATTGAAAGCCTATCTAGTAAAAAGGTTTCCCATTCTACGTTTCTTTGATACCATTTTTTTTTATATAGAAGTTCTTACCTTTATTAATATATTTTCTGGCTTTACATCTCTGTGAAATATTCCATTTCTGCATTCAATATAAAAGGAAGGATAGAATTAATTTGTGCCTCATTCAAATTCTTTTACATTGAATTTTTAATGAATGTGAACACGTTTTACCAATTGGAGAGATGCCAAGTCTCCAAGAGCGTACCTGTGCATGTGATCAAGGGATTTACATAACTGGTACATGTAGTGCATAATCTTTTTTTCCGACAATGGGTGTCTTCTCCCTGTGCGATCAAGGAAATTGCCAAATATGCTTACCAATGATACATATCCCATTTTTTGAAAACATAAATAGAATCCAACAATTTTATTTAATGATGTGTGAAAATCTAAAAAACAACCTTTAGTAATTTCAGGAAATTTGGATTGTACATACTAAATACATCATTTAAAATTCTACATACTGGCATGATTTCATGTAAAATCCCCCATGCACGCATTCTGATCACTACAGTAGTACTAAGTAATAAGCACCAGAGTAGTTTGGTCTGATAAACCCCACTCGAGCCCCCCCACACACACACACCAGCGCAGGCCTTCCGGAACACGCCCTTTCGAACTGTTGATTATAAAGTGTCAGGAGTCACTTGAAAATCCAGGGTTTTCCTCAGCTTCCAGTCTGGTTTTTTTTTTTTTAGATTTTATTTATTTGAGACAGAGAGAGAGCGAGCATGCTTGAGCGCAAGTGGGGAGGAGGGACAGGTTCAAGCAGACTTCACCTCACACGACCCTGAGATCATGACCTGAGCCGAAACCAAGAGTCCATGCTCCACCGACTGAGTCACCCAGGTGCCCCTGGAGATTTCCATTTTAAAGGGGGAGGGATCACAGTTCCACCGAAGTGTGTTTGTAATGGAAGAAGACCCAGGATTGCTTTGCATTTCACAGCCCACTCTCCTCCGAGGGGAAGCAGCCATCGTTTGGCTTCCGTCCGCTCGCTCACACCGGCTCACCAGGCCTGGCCGCCTGTGGGGTCTTACGTCCTACAACTCTTAACACCACACTCCAGCATCACGGTTATCCTTGTTTCAGAAGATGTCACATTTTACTTGATTTTAACTTCCAAAGGTGTGCGTTTTTATTAAGTTCTAAATCTGAAAAACAACCATTCTCTCCTAACAATCCAGAAAACCACTTTCCCCGCTGTAAGCGCATATCCTATTTGACATTTTTGCTCCTAAGTTTGCAATTTCTGTTGACAAATAAATTTATTCTTTTTCTCTCACTAGACAAGAATGTTTTGTTTTGTTTTTTTAAAGATCTTATTTATTTATCTGACAGAGGGAGAGACAGCGAGAGAGGGAACACAAGCAGGGGGAGCGGGAGAGGAAGAAGCAGGCTTCCCGCGGAGCAGGGAGCCCGATGCGGGGCTCGATCCCAGGACCCCTGGGATCATGACCTGAGCGGAAGACAGACGCTTAACGACTAAGCCACCCAGGCGCCCCAAGAATGTTTTCTGTTAATAGAAAGTAATTTAAATTATAAAATGTCTAAGTACAATTAGCTTTTTCATAATACTGTAATCTTTTTATTGTTTCAAATAATTTATCACCCACTTTCTAGAATTTAAAAGAATTAAATGAAGACTTAGTCATCTTTCCCTAACTTGAGTAATTCTGTAACTTTATATTGAATTCCTATCTGTATAAAGATGAAAAGAAAGCAAAATTTCTCCATCACATGTGCCGTTGGATGAAGCTTCCTGAAATCTGGTTCTTGTCCTGTGATGGGGTCTCACTGCCCACTGAATTAGCCCGGCACTCGGGAACCCCTTCCTCCCAACCAGGGGCTCTCAGGCTCCAGGGACAGGTGAATCCCCTGGGGGCTCGTGAAGACACAGGATGCCCCCCTCCCCCCTGCCCCTAGGCATTTGGGGTCCAGCAGGTCTGCTTTAGGAATAAGTTCCCAGGTGCAGCTGCCAGGCCTAGACCTTCACTCTGAGAACCACGCCCACCACATCCCTGTTTACTGAATGCTCCAGCCACATTCACCTGTGGTGATCATCTGCACATGCCTCCAAAGCTCTCCTGTTTCATGGCTGTGCTCAGGCCGTTCTGTTCTAGGAGCACCCGTCCCAGCCACCCAGACCTCACAGCATAAACTGGTCAGGACAGTCATCTGAACTTGCACTCAGGAAGGTGGACTCTTTTAGGGAAAGTCTAACCCACCTAATCATCATCATCACCTAGGGATGCTTTAAAATGGCAATTCCCATGGAGCGCCTGGGTGGCTCAGTCGGGTAAGCCTCTGATTCTTGATTTAGGCTCAGGTCATGATCTCAGGATTGTCTACTTGTCCCTCTCCCTCTGCTCGTGCGTGTGTGCTCTCGCCCTCTCTCTCTCTCAAATAAAATCTTTTAAAAAAATAAAAATAAAAAAATAAAATGGCAATTCCCAGTTCCAAACCCAGACCTAATGAGTCACAAAACCAAATATATGGGCCAGGAATCTGCATTTCTCGGCTGCCCTCAGTCCCCAGTGAATGAGCCTCTTTGGGTGCTGACCCTTCCTTTCCTCTTTGTTCCCCCCACACACACCCATTCATAGCCCTGCAGGTAAGGACGTGGCTTCCCCCACCCCCGTGCCCCTCTGTGAGAATCTCTGCCTTCATGAGGGGGCTCCTGAGGGAGCGAGGTGCAGTGTGAACTGTGTGGGACCTTGGTCTGAATAATCGCGGAGTCCACACCCTTGACCAAGACGGGGTTGCCTACCCATTCTCTACAACGGTTTTTCAAAAACAAGATCCTAACTTTCCAGGCCCGAGACTCTATCTGGTTCCTAACAGATTCTTGTTCTCAAACATCTTGAAACAAATAGGAGAATTAATAAACCACTCCTAAGCTCCTGTGTGAGTCTTCCTAAACACCAACAGACCGTGAACAGCGCCTCCCGACCAAGTTAATTTTTGCAAGCGAATTTTTTAACCAAATATCCTCGTTTAGAAGATTCTACACAATGTCATATACAATACCCATAATGTAAAAAATATTTCCAGGAACACAATGATAAACTGCGGCATTTGTTGCTGGGACTAACTGAAGGAATGTGGCCACCAGGGTAGTGTGCACTGTAACAGAGTATCTCACACACACCCCTTCCCACAAGAGACCCCATCTGCAGGCCTGTGCCATGCTGTCCTGCTCAGGCTTGGAGGGGCATGCTGGGGTCCAGCATGGCACAGGCAAATGAATGGTCTACCACACACACCGCAGCCCAGAGGCCGTGCCCACGGCACCAGGCATGCACACACTTGCCACAGCACCTTCCAAAGGAGAAGTCCGCATTATGGCACACCGATCTGAGGTTAGAGACCCCGCCCTGCGGGGGGGGGGGTGGGGAAGGCAGGATGTCAGCCTCAGCTGGAGCCTGAGCCATCCCCCCCGCACCCCTCCCTTTCAACCATGGCAAAGCTCAAGGACAGGTCCTCCAGCTCCACTCTATGAAACCAGTTCATCCTCAGCAAGTGCTGGGACTTCTGTGAAATTCCACTTCCTCACCTCTACCACGGAGGCGAGCACACGGGACGGGAAGCCCAGATGGTCCTGCAGAGCACGCGCACTAAGCAAGGTGAACATAATACTAACAAGGAGGAGGACAGCAATCTGCGTGTACTGAAGACTGTGCAAGGGGCCACTGGTCGGAACATGGCGCACATTACTTTACTGGCCCCCCACAACCCCCCGAAGAGTTAGACGCTAGGATCATTCCCATTTCACAGACAAGGACCAAGGCTCACAGGCCTGACCCAGAACTGCCGTCCTCGAACACGCAGGACAAGGGCGCTCTGTGCTGCGGCCACACAGCCAAACTGTAGCCACACTTCCAGAAGCAACAGCGTCAAAACTAACAGGATGGCGGCGTGGGCTTGGAAGAAAATTCCAGCAACAAAAAGGCTGCATCGTTCACACCCTGTCTGAATGGCACAGAGACCTACCGCGTAAGGAAAACAAAGACATCGATCGCTGTTTCGAAATGTTTCAAATAAACCACCCAGGGCCGCTAGTGGTGTGGCTGGTGCCCAGGCGTGACAGCTTCTCACTCCCTCCGTGAAGGTTCTTCCCAAGTGAGTGGCGGGCAAAACACCCTCGCCACCTCTTTGTTGGTCTCCCCACCCCCATTCTTGCCCTCACGGCTCACAGCGCAGACCCATCCCAACCCCGATCTCGCAGGCTAAGTGTGAAAGCCCAGAGCAATGCTCTTCGGGTTGCTTGTAGCTGGGAGCTCCAGATGTGATTGGGTTCTGCCTAAGTCAGACCACTCGGGGAGGAGGATTCAGGCCCGCATTACGGGGGCAGACGAGAGAAGGGAGAGCATCCAGTGTGAGCGCAGATGGTGGTGAAGGCGGCTTCCTGACTGCAGAGGCAGGAGCCTCCCTGACAGCTCCATCCTGCAGAACCGTTTTCGGAAGCTGCTTCCTGGATGCCACATCCAGAGCGTCTCTCCAGCGTCTCCCAGCGACTCTGTGGAGCCGTCCATATCCATTCACCCCTTGGGGTTAAACTGGCGAGAACAGATGCTGTTGTCTGCAGTTGGAAGAGATGACCAATACGTCCACCTATGGCCCATTCACTCTTTAAACATTCTTTAAACAGAAACATCCTTCTAAAAAGCATAGTCCATGAACTGATACTGGTCCAGGGGCTGTTTGTTACTGGTTTAAGAGATGACAAAACTAAGAGCAACCGGGAGCTTTTATGGCAATTCAACATTGCTGGGACATCCAAGCACATCATCGTTTTTCCAGTATCTAATTTTTATGTATTTTACAAAAGTTTTGGTCCACAACAGATTAGGGGAAAAATGAACAAAAAACTGTCTTCCACTATAGTTTTAGAAACACTGGTCTACACCAATCGAAAGATGCTTCTCCCCTGCTTTAAAATCCACTAGTGCTTCCTGTTGAACTTAGAATAACCTGAATTCTTGGCATAACCTGGCCCTACCCGCCCCACTGGCCCCTACCTACCTCATTGCCTGTAACTCTCTTCCTTGTGCTCCAGCCACACTGGCCTCTTAACCTCATGGTGGCCTCAGGACCTTTGCACTAGCTGTCTCTGTCTGAAATACTCCATCCCCATCACTCTGACATATGACCTGTTTTATTCACTCGTAACACTTATCCCTGTCTCGAACTCTTTCTTGATTTCTTTACTTGTTCAGTGTCTCTCTCTTCCTCAGAGTGTGAGCCCACGTGGGTGAGACCATGTCTGTCCCCACTGTGCCCACCTCCAGAGCAGAGCTTGGCAGGTAGCAGTGAACGAGACATCCTCTCCCGCATTTGCCTACATCTGCCACTCCTCCTGGTGAAGCTCACAATCATCTCTGCCTCATCTGACACCTACTGGACAAAGAGAAAATTGCCCCAAGCAATTCATTTCCTCTAATGATTGTGACTTTCATATAGTTTCTCTCTTCAACAGACTCTACACTCTTTATCAAAAAACGCATCTTCGGGGGCACCTGGGTGGCTCAGTCGGTTAAGCGTCTGCCTTTGGCTCAGGTCATGATCCCAGGGTCCTGGGATCGAGCCCCGCATCGGGCTCCTTGCTCAGCGGGGAGTCTGCTTCTCCCTCTCCCTCTGTCCCTCCCCCCTGCTCATGCTTGCTCTCTCTCAAGTAGGTAAATAAAATCTTAAAAAAAAAAAAATACATCTTCTATTCTGTTTCTCTACCTTCACCAGATCTTGCACATCAATGTGCATAAAGTAGACAGCTCAATAAACTGTGTGGTCATCCTCTCATGCTATTAATTGGCTCGATATCTGACAGGGCTCGTCAATATTCTAATCATCTGAGAGTAGTCATTTGAGTGAAATGAACTGTCATTCTAGTAGGAGAAGCTTTAGTGATTGATTCAGTTTTCAGTAAGTCAGTGTCATCATCAACACAAACAGATAATTAGCAGGTGCCTATTCACTGGAGGCAGTGAGCAGGGGGCCAGCAGTGGGGACCCAGGGTAACGGTAGAGCGGGATGGTTAATGTTCCAGTCAGACTGCAGACTGGCTCAACTATTTATTAATAACTTTAATAAATTAAAGTTATAACCTTGGGTTCTCACTTAATCCTTGAAGCCTCGATTTCCTCATCTGTAAAACGGAGATGACAAGGAGGAGGAGGAGGAGGAGGATGCCCGGCACCGCGGGTTGTCAAGAGGCTGTACGTGTGATGGTTAAGAACACACGCTCTGGAAGAGGCTGTCCAAGTCCAAACCCCATGTCCACCATTTACTAGGTACACAACCTTGGACAAGTTACTCACCTCTCTCTGCCTCCATTTCTCCATCTTTAAAATGGGGATAGTCACAGTGTCTGCCCGAATGGCTGTTGTGAAGGTAAAATGAGTTAATTCCTACAAAGGGCTAAGAAGAGCACCTGACAGGTGGTCAGCATTCATGAACTGTTGGCTGTTACAGTGATCACTGTATTTCATCAATTCTCAGGCAGATTTTTTTCCTCACATTTTAACATCTCTGAAATCATGATGCAATATTGCAATATTTAGTATCTTCCAGTGAATGCCTGCCATTTTCCCCATCTTTTAACATCTTAAAACTAGGGTACCCCTGACAGCATCTTAGACTCTGTGCACTGAGCACAGCACTGGCCTATGGAAGACACTCAGCATTTATGTGATGAGCGAATGTCTGTTGACCTACAATATAACATTCTTTTTTTTTTTTAAAGTAGGCAGCACACCCAGTGTGGAGCCCAACAGGGGCTCAAAGTCACAACCCTGAGCAGAGATCAAGAGTCAGATGCTCAACCAACTGAGCCATCCGGGCTCCCCGTAACATTCCATTTTCTACAATTTTTCTCTGTAGACAAATTCTGAAAGAAATGGATTCGATTTCTCCAAATATACAATTCCCCTACTACTGGAAATTAAAGATATTTCTTTTTTTTTAAATTTATTTGAGAGAGTGAGAGAGAGAGAGCGCACAAGAGGGGGTAGGGTCAGAGGGAGAAGCAGGCTCCCTGCTGAGCAGGGAGCCCGATGAGGGACTTGATCCCGGGACTCTGGGATCATGACCTGAGCCGAAGGCAGTCACTTAACCAACTGAGCCACCCAGGCGCCCAAAGATATTTATTTCTAAACAAAGATTTCTCAAACGTCTAAACACATAGAAACTTGCTAGAAACGATCTCCTCCTCTTAAGTTTTGAAATTTCACACTCTCGGAAGCAACAACATAATTCTAATATAAGACACATCTCACACCAAGAGCCCCACTATTAAAGAAAGTGATTATGTAGGTTCATGAAAAAGCAAAATGTTGGCTCATTGGTAAAAAAAAAAAAAAATGATCAATGAAGTAATAAGATTTGATGGTTGTTTCTCTTGATTGTATTTGGGACCCTGTCCTGACACTCTGATGGACAGACGTACAGACAGGATCAAAGGGAACAATTTGTGTCAGACAGAATGTATGAGAACATGTAATCACGGAAGAACACCTCATTTATCCAGACTGTTTGGAACAGATGCTTAAAAAGTGAAATTTCCAGATCAATAAGGTTTTCTCCTTGAATGTGAAACTCTTCTTTATTGCCATCACTATGAGTGGGAATCTCTTCAAAACATTTTCTTTCTTCAGTTTCCTACTTTTTCCGGCACGTTACTGACATGGCGTGCTGCCCACCATTCACCACGCGGTTGCGCGTTCTCTAGCCCCCCCGGGGGCCGCCTGCCCAGCCTGCTCTCATCTGCGGTGGCGTTGCTGGTGTCGTCATGTTTTATATTTTCAGTTTCCTCGCCCACCGTGGGACTGTCACCTGTCACTTTCTGTTACTGCTGATGGGCCAAGTTCTAGAAGCTCCTTCTAACCAATAGCTCTATTCTTAATAGGTTTTAAACCAAGAAACCTGATTACTAACTTTGTTAGAATTGGACTTAAAACACAAACAGATCCCTGAGTGATGGGCTTACATATGAATAAAATGCACAAGGTCTGTAACATAAATACCATTTATTCCCAGATATAAGGCAATCTCCTATTTTCTAAAAAAGATCCTGAAGTTTTTAGATCCCAAAGTTTTTCATCAACGTCTACAGATGTGGAAAACTTGCCTATCTACGCTACTTATTTTATTAGTAATTTACTGAAGCACACATTTCAAATCACATGTAAAAAATACTACTTTGATAACAAAGCTTTTTTCCACTTTCCCACGTCATAACAATTTTATGTGAGCTCTTCACGTGCATCTGCAGCATCAGTGTGTTCTTCCTCACAAGAATAGCTTCTTGGTCTTAAAAATTCTACATAGCACACCATCTTCGGTTTGGCCTGAATTGTTCCAGATAATACAGCAGTTTTTAAATCATCTATGCTTCTGTCACTAAAATTCTATTCCAAGCCATAGCTAGTCAGTCACTCAGAGACCACGGAGCAGCTGATCTGTTTTCATCTGTCCAATAAGCACAATGTGATCTGTAAAATACCACACGTCCGGTGCCATTTCCCAGTAACATCTATGAGGCTCATTCGTCCTGACGTCTAACACAACTGTGCAGTCAGACCCCCAGGGATATTTGCTAAATGTGGGCCAACCATCTGCCTCCTTTTCTCTAGTTTCTTCAGGTGGCCTCTCAGCCTCCAGAACCAGCCCCGACAGAGGCCGGCTCAGGCGCGTGTGCTTTATTGTTCAGCAGAAAGTAAGTGAGCACCCTGTAACCCCGGAGAGACTTTGTGAGGATCCACATAGAAGGAGGTCGTTTCTCTTCAGAGGGATTATGCCTGGGGGCAAGCCTTGCCTTCTTTTGAGGCCAGAACAGAATGTTAACAGCAGGCGGACCCGGAGAGCGCCCCCTGCAGGGACCCGCGGAGAGGAAGGCCTGAGCCGGCTCTGTGGTTGGGGGCCACCCTCACCCGCCTCACCAGCCAGCCTGAAGGCAGACGGCTTTACTTTCCTCACTGGCAGCCCTCCCCCGTTTGGAGTAGACGAGAATGCCAGAAAAATATCTCCCAAGCGTGAAGTAGCTCAGTACCGTATATTTATATGTAACTACTGCACTCTGGTGGCTAATGATTTTGAGAACGAAAACAAAGTATGTGTGAACTACAAGGTTTAAGAGAAGATCTTAGATTAGCTCGCAAATTATTCTACGTACCTCGTATTAGCTCATAAATATTCATGTCCATAAGTTCACATATTAGTGCAAGAGAACCAGATTTTCTGTCACTGAAGAAGAAAGCAGGTTTGTCAAAATGTTTTTTTCTTGTCGTAATCAGAAAATATAATCAAATATTTAATTCATCTGTAAACATTTCTGGTGGACATAAAGCACTCCCGCGTCAAAGGCTGAAGTGTCCTGACTGAAACAGAAGTTGTGATTTTCAATCAGCACTTCAGGTAAAATTCACTTAAAATAATAGTAAAACCTTAACTTGAAGCAAAAATTCTAAACACTTCCCCTCTTTTTAATGAGACGTGTCTTGAAAATATAAAATTAACTACGAGCAGGAAGGAGAAATGAGGTTGAGGAGTTGGCTAAGCAACACAGGGGGAAAAGAATTTAATTCATGCTCCGTGACTGCAAATTATAAGGGGGGAACAAAATCCACAAAGCGGTCAGGGGAAAAGGGAGAAAGACGGGTCACACCACGCCCATGTGGTGCCCAGGCCTCGCCCGGGGTGGGGACAGAGGCCGCTGGCCGAGCTGGCACGCCCCGGGCGGGGGGAGAACGGGTCGCGCAGGCAGTCTCCGGCCCCGGCCACACTGACCGCTCAGGGCACCGCAGGCCGGGAGGCCACACAGCTGGGACAAGACATTCCACCCCGAGTTTAAGACGGCTCCGTCCTCTGATTAAACCCTGCCGCACTTGAACCGTCAGAGGCCTGGCTGGGTTTAAAGCAGCCTGGAGAGCCTGAGAGAGGCTTCACCCGGCGTGCACCTTCTCGGGCCCACAGAAAGGCCGGTCCCAGGACGCTGGGTCCGAGTTCCTGGCTCAGAGATCAGAACTGCCGGCACCTGGGGACGAGCTGTGCTCTGCCTTCTTGATCGGCAGGTAAGCCTTAGGTAGGCTATTCTAGAATTAGAAGAGAAATGAAAAGTCCCCTGGATTACATCAACCACAGGAAGGCAGCAGGTCTCCCGGCCCGAGACGGTGCAGGCACACCAGCTGGCGGGGATACGGCAGGGGCAGCCCCGGCCAGGTGACACCAGTCCTCTCCCAGGAGGCCGCCACCCCCACTGGAGGCCTCGCCCGCCCAGGCCACTGTCTCCAGGGAGGCCTCCCGAGCTACGGGAGGCGCCGTTTGAATTCTGTAGGCTCTTGTGATACGGGGGCGCCTAAATGAAGGCACTTCCACAGCAGGAATCAGTTACGCATTTGTCCAAGTAAATACATGTGTGACTTAAGATAAAATGAAAATTACTACTCCCTGAGCCACAAAGCAAATATTTTAAACGTCTAATCACGGTTTTCTTTCTTAAAAAGAGATTTAATCGTTCTTATCAAATTGAGATAATTTGTAAAGCCCCAAATATACTTACAAAACCACTTCATGCAACGTAAGAATGTGAGGGTGTGGATTCAGGCGCCTCAGTGCTTGTATCTCCCGCAGATTGTTCACTTGCTCAATACTATTGTGTAGGTAAAAATAAATAACTAGTTTATAATTTAGGTCAACTTTCAATTAGGGTTATTCAATCATTATTTATTACCCACGATCACAACCGAAAAACTCACAAATATTTCAAGCAAGTTAATCAGCTTATGTTTCTCCCGTCAGCAGCTGAAGTTCAACCCGTCTCGTTCTACATTATTATCTGATAAAAACCAAGCTTCTTATAGGTTTGGACATATATTCAAATTTTCCCCATCTAAGCTCCTGAAAGAATACCTTGGTAGTTTCTTTTATAATTAATAAACATAGAAACAGATATTAAAATTTCCTATTAATCAGTTTCTGGGAACTAACAGGCTGAGCAACATGAATACCATCGGAAGTACCCATTTCAGATTTCCACGAACAGACCAGCCTTCCTCCTTGTCTGTAACGAACGCTGTGCATGTTTTCAATTTCATTCAGCTGGTGACTGGGGTTCTCCTGGCAGCTGCGTCTACTGCTCTTCTTTATGGAGACTGCTCTGCCCGGCACCGTGCTCACATCCAAAGTCACGCCAATATGAGTGTAACAGAAGTGGACGGGCTGAGGCTGGCCGTCACCCCTCTCCGCAGACCCCTTACAAGAGACACGCCTCCCCATGGACGGGCCCCTGGTCACACCCAATCAAATGACTCGATCCCCCAGAGACTTCCATCTGCTAGACAAGGAAAGAGACTGTGGGAAGAGTCTTCTTTCTTTGAACCGCAAAACTCTGTTCTACCAACTTTTAACACACAGTGTAAAGCTCAGCATCTGTCTGGGTCTTCAGAGAGCAGTTATGTCCAACAGTCCACTATCACTATCTTACGGCAACGGGAGTATTTTAAGTCTCTCACGCTAGCCGGCAAACAGGAGCCCGGTATACAGAAGCCTGGACAATCCGAGGGTGAGGATATTTCCGACTAAAAGTTTTAGACTCCTTTTCCATTTACTTTCCCCGACGGCCTCCCTCAAGCCCAGGATGATGTGCAGAATGTTAACCACTTGTGCACCGTGGTCACCAACCAACCAGAAAAGACACAGCCCGTAACACTGGAGCAAGGTCCTACGGAGGGGCCCCTGCTGACCCAGGCATGAACCTTGTAGTTCCGGAGAGAGGAGAGGTCTGAGGAGTGCTGGACAAAGGGCCAGGTGGAGGGTGGTGGAGGGTGGAGGTGGGAGCGGGCAGCACTCAAGAGGCTCAGGATAGCCATTTACCACCCAGAATATGAGTCTTTCGCTATTCTAATAACCGTCATGGACGGCCATTCTGGTGTGTGCGGAGACCAGATCATGACACTCTCCATGCATTATGTCAGCGTCGTACTTACCCCACCACCTGCGCCTCACCAGCACCCTGGCCCGCAGAACCAGCCCCTTCCAAATGCCTTTAGAACAATGCTTCCCAAATACATCCCATAGAACATTCTTTCTCTAGAAAATGCTTCATGAAGGAATTTCATGTTCAGAAAATTTTGACAGAGGCCCACTCTAGCTCCTTTTGGAGAGCCATAATTTACCACTGATATTAAAAGCTTTCAAAAACCCTGCAAAATAAAGAAAACAGGTTACCTTTATTTAAACCAATACTTCCCAAACTTTTTTTGCCCTAGGATCCCTTCTTACATACTATCTAGTCACCGTCCCTTAGAACGAGGGTTCCAGAGAACATACCACTCCAGACCATCCTTTGAGTGGCACGATAGAAATACCTTTTTTTCATTAGGACAGGGAAGTTGAATAAAGATACCAATCAGGCAAAAGGAAAAAAAAAAAAAAGATCAAGTGGAACATTCTTTTGGGGGCACTTAGGCAATTGATTATAGAGCATCTTTCAATCCCTGTCCCTGGGGTCTGCATTGGAAGAGACCACCAAAGGCTCTTCCTCAAGGTCCCACACCTTGAGGGGAGTCCCGACTCAGGCCTAGGTTGCTGAAGACCTCACCTCTACCTGGTGCCTGTCATGCATCTACTGGTGGCTCTCATCTGGGAGGGACCTTGCCCCTCAGGGGATATCTGACGATGTCTGGAGACATTTTTACTCTCACAGGTTCTGTAGCGTACTCTACCCTGGCATTCAATGGTGGCAGCCAGGGAAGACACTCAATAGCCTACAACGCACAGGACAGGCCCCACGACAAATAATCTGGCCCAAATGTCAATCGTGCCAAGGCTGAGAAGCCCTGCTTTAGATGGAAAGAGCAAGAAACCAATGGAGCTAGCAACAGTTCTGATTTTTCAACACTCTGTATGAAAAAAAGTAGTTTTTAGAACTGGATAGTCAAGGGGCGCCTGGGTGGCTCAGTCAGTTAATTATCTGCCTCCGGCTCAGGTCATGCTCTCGGGGGCCTGGGATCGAGCCCCGTGTCAGGCTCCCTGCTCAGTGGGGGCCTGCTTCTCCCTCTGCCTCTGCCATTCCCCTCCTGTGATCTCTGGCTCTATCTCCCTGTCAAATAAATAAAATCTTAAAAAAAAAAAAAAGAACTGGATAGTCAAACAGCCTAGTCACTGAGACAAACCACCATCCACTCTTATCATCATTAATACGAAAACTGGTTATCATACCCTGAAACATATTCTGCTTATTGTGACATAATTCTTTCATGCCTCCACAGACATTTCACTCATAAATAATGAACTAATACATTTAGAAAGGCACTTTCATCTGAGCATCACTAGCCTTTGTTCAAATAACAATATTTTTATTTTAACAAAATACAAATCAACTCTGTTCTCTCTTTTTTTTAAAAGATTTTATTTCTTTATTTGACAGACAGAGAGCACAAGCAGGGGGAGAGGCAGAGGGAGAAGCAGACTCCCTGCTGAGCAAGGAGCCCAATGCGGGGCTCGATCCCAGGACCCTGGAATAATGACTTGAGCCGAAGGCAGCTGCTTAACCGACTGAGCCACCCAGGTGCCCCACAACTCTGTTCTCTCTTTTAAAAATCATGAAAAAAATATAAAAAACTGGAATTAACTGTTTTTCTCTGCCTTGGAGTTGCTTTGAATCTTGGGTCAGGGGATATTCAGGGTTTTGTTTGTTTTCACTGTCCTACTGGAGACAGAAACAATCATGGAATTGAAGGCAGAGGAGGACGGGCAGCCTCTGCTCCAAAAAGAACCAATGATACCACCATAAACGGATTTTTTTTCTACAGCTGAAAAAAAATATAGTTACCAGGTCGAAGTATAAAAAATAAAAAATATTCATTTATTTTTTTTTTTTAAGATTTTATTTATTTGAGACAGAGAGAATGAGAGAGAGGGAGAAAGCACATGAGAGGGGGCAGGGTCAGAGGGAGAAGCAGGCTCCCCGCCGAGCAGGGAGCCCGATGCGGGACTCGATCCAGGGACTCCAGGATCATCACCTGAGCCGAAGGCAGTCGCTTAACCAACTGAGGCACCCAGGCACCCAAAAATATTTAATTTTTTAAATAATTATGCAATTTCAACATTTCATTGTATTGGAAGTGGTTTGTTTTTTTAAGATTTATTTTAGAGAGGAAGAGAGAGAGAATCCATGAGGGTTGGAGAAGCAGAGGGAGAGGGTAGGGGTAGCAGACTCTGCACTGAGCGCAGAGCCTGACGCCACGGGGCTTGATCACCGGACCCAGAACGCGACCTGAGCCAAAACCAAGAATGGGACGCTTAGCTGACTGAGCCACCCAGGTGCTCCGGAAAGGTTTTACGGAAAAGTTCATCTAACCAATTCAATCTGTAGGAAGAAAGTCCTTAAGCTGAAGGGGAAGAAGCGGTTATTTTAATATTAGACAAAGTAGATTTCAAAATAAAGATTATTACTAGCTATGACGACTTCATGATGATGGGGCAGTATATCAAAAAGACAGGACAATGTGCTAAATAAGAGAGCTTCAGTACACAAGAGGTAAAGACTGACAACAGAAAGAAGAGCTGGAAGCTTCAGTACCCCTCTACATAACTGATAGGACAGTCACTGAGAAAATCGGTAAAGATGCACAAGATCCTAACAGCACTGTTAACCACCGTGACCTAACTAACCTTATATCCCACCCATATTTAACACCTAAGAGGTACAATATGCTCTTCACTCAGATGAATATGCTGGACCCAAAGATAAATCTCAACAAATTTCCAAATACAAAGACTTACAGAACACATTCTCTGACCACAAGGGACATAAATTCAAAATCAACAATAGTAAGCTAGCTAGAAAAGCCCCAAATATCTGCAAATTAAACAACACACTTGTAAATAAGCCACTGGTAAAGAAGAAATCACGAGGAGAATTAGAAAACATTTTATACCAAGCAATAAGAAAACACAACATATCAAGATGTATAGAATGCAGAAAAACAGGTCTTAGATGTGTATTTGTGGCTTTAAATGCTTATGTTAGGAAGAAATGGTTAAAAATCAATTATCTATGTTTTCACCTTAAGAAAGTAGACTAAAGGGCGCCTGGGTGGCTCAGTCGTTAAGCGTCTGCCTTCGGCTCAGGTCATGATCCCAGGGTCCTGGGATCGAGCCCCACATCGGGCTCCCTGCTCAGCGGGAAGCCTGCTTCTCCCTCTCCCACTCCCCCTGCTTGTGTTCCTGCTCTCGCTATTCTGTCTGTCAAATAAATAAATAAAACCTTTAAAAAAAAAAAAAAAAGAAAGTAGACTAAGAAGAGTAAATTAAACCAAAGTAGAAGAAAAGCAACAATAAAGAGCAGAAATCGATGGCACAGAAAACAGACAAACAGGGACGCCTGGGTGGCTCAGTTGGTTGAGCAACTGACTCTTGGTTTTGGCTCAGGTCGTGATCTCGGGATCATGAGAGCAAGCCCTGCTTTGGACTCTGAACTTAGTGAGAAGTCCGCTTTGGACTCTCTCTCCCCCTCTACTCACTCCTCCACCACTCTAAAATAAATAAATAAATCTTTAAAAAAAAGAAAGAAAATAGACAAATAATAGAGAAAATGAACAAACCCAAAGTTGGTTCTTTGAAAAGATTAATAAAACTGATAAACCCTTATCAAGACCAATGGGAGGAAAAAAATGATATAAAACACTAACACCACCAAACGATATCAGGAATGACAGAGGGGACATCACTAGAGTTAGATATCAAAAAGATAAAGAGAGAGGGGCTCCGGGGTGGCTCAACCAGTTAAGCGTCTGCCTTCAGCTTGGGTCATGATCCCAGAGTTCCGGGATCAAGCCCTACAGCAGGCTCCCTGCTCAGCCAGGAGCCTGCTTCTCCCTCTCCCTCCTCCTACTCCCTCTCTCTCTCAAATAAATAAATAAAATCTTTTTTGAAAAAAGATAAGAGAGTATTATGAACTATATGCCAATAAATATGACAATTAAATAGACAGATTCGGGGCGCCTCGGTGGCTCAGTCGTTAAGCGTCTGCCTTCGGCTCAGGTCATGATCCCGGAGTCCTGGGATCGAGCCCCGCATCGGGCTCCCTGCTCAGTGGGAAGCCTGCTTCTCCCTCTCCCACCCTTGCTGCTTCTGTTCCTTCTCTCTCTGCGTCTCTCTCTGTCAAATAAATAAATAAAATCTTTAAAAATAAATAAATAGACAGATTCCTTGAAAAACATAATTACCAAATCCGACACAAAACTGAAAATCAAAGTAGCCCTGTGTTTACCAAAGAAACGGAATTTGTTATCAAAAGCCTCCTCACAGCTGATGGAAGTGTTCTAAAATGGGATTATGGTGATAGTTACACAACTGTGTAACTTTCCTTACAGTGGGTGGATTTTAGGATATGTAAATCATATCTCAATGAAGCTCTGAAAACCTTATAAGGTTCTACTTGAGTCTGTAACATTCCATGGGTCGGATACACCATGGTGCCATCGCAGTGGGGGGTGAAGCTTCCCCACGAAGGAAACTTAGGCCCAGGTGATTTCACAGGTGAATTATTTCCAACATTTAAGAAAGAAATACTCTCACATGTTTCACAAAAGAAGGTCCATGAGTGGCTGATAAGCACATGAGTGAGCATCCATCACCACTAGCCATCAGGGCCACGGGAACTAAACCAAAGTGAGATGCCACTCACCAGGGTGGCCAACATTTAAGGCTGACACCACGAAATGCTGGGGAGGATGCAGAGCTACTGCAACTCTCATTCTTTGCTGGTGGGGATGGATGGAAACAGGTATAATCACTTTGGAAAAAGGCTTGGCAGTTTCTTACACACTGAAACACCTATCCTTTGATCCAGCGATTCTATTCTAGGTAACTGTGTAAGAAAAATGAAAACCTAGATCCCAACAAGGCTTGTACATATGTTTTTTTTTAAAGATAGATTTATTTATTTATTTATTTATTTATTTACTTGTCAGAGAGAGAGAGCACATGAGCACAAGCAGGAGGAAGGCAGGCAGAGGGAGAAGCAGACCTCCCCCTGAGCAGGAAGCCTGATGCGGACCTCAATCCCAGGACCCTGGGATCATGACCTGAGCCAAAGGCAGACACTTAACCGACTGAGCCACCCAGGCACCCCTTGTGCATGAGTTTTAAGAGCAGGTTTATTCATAGCAGCCTCAAACCAAAACCAGTAAAAGTCCATCACCAGGAGAATGGATAAATAGATCCTGTGTTACTAGGTAGTAAAAAGGTATAAACTACCAGAGCAACGGGGTGGATGAACCTCAAAGACTTCATGCTGAGCTAACAGAGCTGGTCAGGAGAGCACATTCAGAGCTTTCACTTCCGGTGATTCTATTTAGTACAAATTTCTAGAAGAGGATAAAGGGAAAAACCCAGAATAGTGACTGCCTGGATGGGGGTGGAGAACTGCCATGAAGGAGCTTTATAGGTGACAGAAATGTTCTAGCTCTCAATTACATGAGAATATCCGTTTGCCAAAATTATAAAGAAATGTGCATTTTAACATATGCAAATTTTGCCTTAAAAAAAAAAAGACCTGTATCCTAACAAGCAAGTGGGGAAGGAGGCCTGCTGGAGACGCACAGGAAATAAACATCACAGGCGTGTCGATTCCGGCTGCCAGACACCTGGGGTTCATTATACTGTTCTGTTTACTTTGTATATGTTTGAAATTTTCCATAATTGTATTCTTTTTAAGTAAAAGAGCTTTTAAAGTGACTCATGAATTTCTTGCCTTTGTTTTTATTTATAACCTTACAAAGCAGACTTTATTTTTGTCAAAGTAATTGGAGGACCATGCAGTGATGTGACGTGAGAAAAACTGCGTGCCAAGTCAAGACCGGACCTTCTGCAGCGGTCCAGAGCGCTGCAAAGAACACGGGCCCTGGACCTACACAGACTTGGGTCCCACACTGGGCTCTACTGCTTCCCAGCTCAGTGACACCAGACAGATGAGGGAGCTTGGCTCTCCAACCAGGCTTCCCTGAGGCATCGACAGCATCTTTCTCCTAGGACTGCAGTGAGGATTCAATGCTATATGTACATAATTCACCCGGTACTGGGCACGGCGCCAGACGCTTGATGAACAACTGCTGTCATCTTTATCATGATTTGTGCTCTCGCCGCCCCCCTTCACTTTTCTGAAGTCTTCAAACCCCACTCACCTGCACTGTTACATGGCAGATTGATGCAGGACTGTGGATCACAGCACAAGCACTGTGCTGAGTGCCCACCTGCCTTAACCCTCACAAGGATCCTATGAGGTAGATCCTAGGTAGACATCTACATGGTATATACAAAGCAACTGAGACAGAGAGATTGAGGACTTGTCCAAGGTCACAAAACTTCAGAGCCTGAGCTCGTCCCTGTGCCGACTAGGAGTAGCCCATATGTATGAGTGTTATTGCTTCAGGACACTAGAGAGATCCTACAAATATCAAGACTATGGATTTTTTTTTAAAGAAACCCATTCCGTCTCTTTACAGTATTTCTATAGGAAGAATACAGAATACAATCATAGCAAAAAAAAGGGGGGGGCCTCAAATTAACTATTGCGCTTGTGGGAGTCCAGGCGGAAACCAGGCATCCAAAGGACTGGGTCACTCTGCAGGCCTCCTGCAAGTAACTCACTTACCCCAAACGAGCCTCTGAGCCACTCTGGAGAACAAGCCTCAGAAGCTGAAAGTACCCTGCTGACCCAGTACTAACGAATGGGCTTCTCTGGCCTCACCTGGACGTCCCATTAGCAATTATTATTGCAAACGCTGTCCATTTCTATTTCCGTAAGAGTGAAATGAAAGGAATAGAAGTAAAGCCTGGAGGAGGTGGGAGTCAGAAGCTCCAAATACCAACCTCATTCTGCCCGTGTGACTCAGTGTGATTTTCCTGTTACTGCTTCTCGTTTCTCATCCACCCACACAACTGTGCAAGGTGACTCTGAAGATTTACTTAGATGAGGATAAATCAGCAGAAATGGATTTTTAAAGAACCTAAAATTATTCTTCAAGTGAATAAGATTAAATTGTTTAATAATGCTGATAGATACTCCAGGACTCCAAAAGCTAGAGATATTATTTTCATGGTTAAAAAAACAAAAGAACAACATTAAACTTGTGGATCAAGCATCAGCGCCACTGGGGCATCCCACAAATTATTCTCAATCTCTGTCCTAGAAATGACCCCCAAAGCAGTCGTCTTTCTTCTCGAACTTTCTTCTAGAAACTGTAAGGTCATTTCTTCCTGTAAGTCAGAAATAACAGCAATACCTTTAGCAATGGAGGGAGCTTAGGAGCAATAGGAGTCATTCCAGATCACCAATGGTTAATTTTATTTATTTTGATTTGTTTTTTACTTTGAAATCATTTTAGACTAACAGAAGAGTTAACAAGATGGTACAGGAAGTTCCCGTAACCCAGCTTCCCCTAATGTTAACACTTTATGCAAGATTTATCAAAACTAAAAAATTAACATTGGTACAGTTCTATTAACTATCAAGTTTTGGATTTCCCCAGTTTTCCTGTGAATGTCTTTTTCTCTTCCAGGACCCAGGATACCTCATTACAATTAAGTTGTCATGTTCCCATACTCACCTCCAGTCTGTGATACCGCCTTTGTTTTTTACTACCTTGACAGTTTTAAGGGGTACCCCCAGGTATTCTGTAGATGCCCCTTAATTTGGGCTGGTCTGACGTATTCTCATAATTAAACTGAGATTATGGATCTTCGGGAAAGAACACCACAGAGGTGATATGCTTGCTCTTTCAAACCCATTATGTCAGAAAGTACATAACATCAATATGTCTTATTACTGATGGTGTTAATCATTTAGTTAAGGTGGTATCTTCCAGGTTTTTCACTGTAAAGTTACTATCTTTCCCTTCCTACTTTCTATCCCTTAGAAGCAAGTGTAGCCCACACTCAAAGGCCAGGGAATTAAGCCCCACCTCCTGAAGGAAGGAATACCAAATCATTTGTGGACATATGTTAAAACCACCACAGTAATTAATAAATAGTTAGGGGGGAAATCACTGGAGGCTCTGCAGTAATCCTGTTCTCTTTAAACTTTCACCTACTAATTTTATTTTATTTAAGATTTTATTTATTTATTTGTCAGAGAGAGAATGAGCATAAGCAAGGGAAGCGGCAGGCAGAGGGAGAAGCACGCTCCTCACTGAGCAGGGAGCCCGATGCGGGGCTCCATCCCAGGACTCTGGGATCATGACACTCACTGAGCCACCCTGGTGTCCCATCACTTTATCTTCCCTGCAGAAATTATTACTGCTGTTCTAGTGATGATTTTCTATTTCCCTCATTCCTTCTATATTTATTAACTGGAATTCTTCTGTAAGGAAGAATTGTCCCCTCATCCCAATTTATTTATTTACTCATTTATTTATCAGTAGGGACTCATGGTTATTTGAAAAGACAGTTGGGAGGGTAGAGAGAGAAAAAGAGAGAGATGTGTGTACACACGGATTAGTATACATATTAGCTCTGTCTGCTGAGTCTAGAGGGATTGACATTCCAGGAGCAGTGAGCACACCTGGTGCCAAGATCTTGTTTTCTAAATACCCTTCTCCAATAAAAGGAACCAGGACTCCTTAGAGAAATGGATGATTCTAGGGGCAGGAAAAATACAAGATGAGCCTAGAGAATCTTGTAGTGCCAAAAATTAAAGTGTTAAAAAAGGAAAGGAAAAGAAAAAGCATGGAGCTTATCAAAAGAACACAGGAGCCAACCCGAGAGAGCTCCCAAAGCCACAGCTGGAATAATCTAAGCTGGAACAATTATGAAATAAACAATGCTAGTATTGGGTTATAATCTCCTATAGTTTTGAACATACGTATCAAGAGCAAATTAGAACTCACGTGAACAGACCCAAAACCCAATTCCTCTGAGGTTTGGATTACACGGCTGGCAGATACCTGTCAAAACCAGCTTGAGACTCTATCACTGATTCCATACATCAAACAGCAACAAAATTCCACTAGCCCAGAGTAAGTGCACTTCCTTTTAAGTAAAGCCAATACATGAAATTGTGAGTTATACAACAGAAACTAAAGCCTGTTCATAATCTCCTAAACATACACAAACTTTATAGAGAAGTAACACTGGGAAGCCTGGCTGCTCTGCCCGTGGAGCATGGGACTCTTGATCTGGGGGTCACGAATTCAAGCCCCACGATGGGTATACAGATTACTAAATAAACAAGCAAACAAAACAAAACAAAAATAAAAAGTAACTCTGATTCAGTTGTATTTTATTAAAAACCTTTACTTATTACGGGTTTTTAAAAGAAAAATATGTGTTCTAATCACTTTTCTTTTTTTTTTTTTTTTAAAGATTTTATTTATTTATTTGAGAGAGAGAGAATGAGAGAGAGAGCATGAGATGGCGGAGGGTCAGAGGGAGAAGCAGACTCCCCGCCAAGCAGGGAGCCCGATGCAGGACTCGATCCCGGGACTCCAGGATCATGACCTGAGCCGAAGGCAGTCGCTTAACCAACTGAGCCACCCAGGTGCCCAATCAATCACTTTTCAAGTGAGGACAGAGCACTGTTTCTGAAACACCACAAACAGCCACACCCACAGGAACGAAGGCTACCATCCACTGAACGGTTGCCATGTGCCGCACCTCCCTCCCAACTTTCTGTTCATTCCCTCACTTAGTCCTCAAGCACCTCACCACAAGGAGACCAAGGCTCAGTGGACAGGGCACTGTTGGCAAGTCCGGAACCCGGCAGATGGTGAATCCGGAATGCGCTTCACCACTAGGAAACCACGTCCCTTAGGTGACCACATTCTCCCGACGGGCCGAGGTCACAAGAAGGTACTTCTCCAGATAAAACTGAGCGTTCCCTGCCCCTCAAAGGATGGGTTCTTTGATGGAAACCTTTCTATAATGTATTACAGATACCTCTACCTTCCTGAAGGCACACTCACGCCCAAGTGTGATTTCTCCTGACGGCCGGCTCAACAGAGTGAGCGTGACTGCACGTTCCTCTGACATCCAAACAAGCCCAGAAATGCCTCAAGTCTGCAGGCTATCTGTCCTGTCCACTGTTTATATCTCCCTCTTCACAAAAACAGCAGCTAGCGAGCCCTGTTGTCTGTAAGTACATCCACCCGACCCTGACAGTGGAACCTGACGGGGACTCCAGTCCTCTCCTAGGGTGCAAATGCGTCCCACCCCGCTGCCTGAAGTCCTTTCTCTGCTACTCTGGGTTTGTGGGGCATCTCTCAGAGGTGGCTGTTTCAGGAAGTCTGCTCTTTAGGTATGGGGTAATCGGTACACCGCACATCAAATTCTCCATCGCAAGGTATAAAGGTAGAGGAACCCAGAGGATGCAGAATACACAGAGGGAGAAGCGAGCAACAGAGGAAAAGCCGCAGACCCAGTGACTTGGCATTGGCACGTAAACAACCGCATGCGCTGCGCAGCGAAGGAGGAGGATTCTGGCCTGGTGAAACCTGGATGATTCAAATACAGCTCTGCCCACCTGGTGACCTACAGCGACGACTGTCAGGCTACTTCAGATCTCTAAGCACCTCTCCTCGTGTGCAAACCAGTGATGGTTACAGACACCCCGTGGGGAGGTCATGAAGATGACATTACTGTTCTCCATACTCTCTGACATGACTAACGGCCCTGCACTCCTTTCTGATCTGAGAAACACTTTTTTGTACTAAGAGTCTGAAATCAAGGTTTATACCCCAAAACACTTCAGAAGGCTGTGTCGATGTGGGGGAATGACTGTGTTTTTTTTACAACTAGCTTTTACTCTTTAGAGACTTCAATTCCTTTGCTGTTAAACAAAGGCTGAGCTTCACGCCTCTCTTCTGAAAGATTCCCAGGTGCCGTGAGGCCAGCATCTGCTTCGTCATTCTGACAGCTTCCGAGTCACGGCTGGTGTCTGACTCCTTAGTGCCCTATGTTAAGAAGCTGCAAAGTTGAGGGATTAAGAGACCGCTCAGAGGGCCAAAGCCACAGCAGTGCTCCAAGAACCTAGAACAAGAGAGCTCCCCTCCCCACAAGCGGCAACTGATCCCTTTCAGGGAATAAATTCTTCCAACCCTAACTGGAAGTTGTTTTCCAATATATTAACTGATTCACAATTAATTAAATCATAAGCATCTCTAATATATTGAGACTAAGGTTTCAGTTATAAAAGTCCAACATACAACTTTGAGGAACATATAGGCTGTTTAAAGTGAGGCATACTTTTACAATTTAAATGTTTTGTGACCATTAATCACTGATATCACAGTAAGCCTGGACCTGAATAAAATCATAAACATAATAGTTTTCACACACATATAAAATCATAAACACAAATATTATCATAAAGTTAGCCCCAAGCCCCTGCCCAGAGAAAGCGGACTGCATGTCGCCTGTTAGCACATGAATACACTTTCCCCACGATGCCGAGTGGCCCTCCTCGCTCTAAAGCTGCAGCTGGTTTAGTGGCGAAGCCCGTCTCTGCCCGCCTACCTTTCAAAGTGCTGCTTCATCTGCTTGCACGCGTAGTAGCTTCCGTCCCTCAGGCTCTGCATCTTCATAACTTCAGAAAACGTTCCCTCTCCTATTTTGACAATTGCTTTATAGTCTACGAATGAAAACAATTACACAGATAAAATTTATGTGTGTGTATACTCTGTACTCACTTCCAGACAGCAAGCTTTTTTACCTAGATGATAGATAACACGCCGCCGACACGCGGGGGACTGTTACTCCATGGTTTCTAAGGTTCGGGGCTCCCCTCAGCTCAAGGGAAGCCGCCAGCAGAGGGGAAGCAGAGAAGGGAGTCAAGAGGGACAAACTTCCAGTTACAAGATAAGTAACTCCCGGGGATGGGACACGCCACAAGCTGACTGACCACAGCTAACACCGCCGTATGACATAAGGAAAGTCGTTCAGAGAATAGTCCTAAGAGTCCTTGTCGCAAGGAGAAAATTTTGTTTCCTTTTTTCTTTTTTATCGTATCTTCAGGAGAAGATGGGTGTTAGCTGAACCTATCGTGGTCATCGTTTCACAATATATGTAAACCAAACCATCATGCTGTACGCCTTAAAATTACACAGTGGTGGGGCGCCTGGGTGGCTCAGTCGGTTAAGCGTCTGCCTTTGGCTCAGGTCATGATCCCAGGGTCCTGGGATCGAGCCCCGCATCGGGCTCCCTGCTCAGCGGGAAGCCTGCTTCTCCCTCTCCCACTCCCCCGCTTGTGTTCCCTCTCTCGCTGTCTGTCAAATAAATAAATAAAATCTTTAAAAAAAAATTAAAAAAGAATTACTTTAAAAAAAATTACACAGTGATGTGTGCCGATTATTTCTCAATACAACTGGAAAAAAAAGTAAACAGGATTTTCTCACACTGAAAAAAAAAAAAGGGCACCTGGGTGGCTCAGTCGTTAAGCGTCTGCCTTCAGCTCAGGTCATGATCCTGGGGTCCTGGGAACAAGCCCCACACTGGGCTCCCTGCTCCGCAGGAAGCCTGCTTCTCCCTCTCCCACTCCCCCTGCTTGTGTTCCTGCTCTCGCTGTCTCTGTCTCTGTCAAAATGAATAAATAAAATCTTAAAAAAAAAAAAAGGCAGCTAGGCTGTGTGTTGGCACCGGGCACTGAGCACCGTTTCCTCCCAGGCTGTGCTCCCCCTCGTCCGCCAGGGAAGCTCCCGGCCCAGTCCCGCCAGCGGGGAGAGGCTGAGCTCCCCTGCAAGCGCTGGAAAGCAGACGACCCGAGGCGTCCCAGGTGGAGGCCGGCGGGGACTCTGGCAGGAGCACCCAAGCCAGGGCTCTGGCTCTGGGCAGGCGCGATCTTGCACCAGCAGCCTCGGAGCGAGCGTCCTCCTGAACATCAGCCTCCGGGTCCCGTGGGAGGCCCAGCTGATCTGTGGCAGCTTCCTGTCATTCCTGCATTTCCTGGAAGCTGCCAGCAGCTTCCCTGGCTTTGCCGCCGCCGCCACCGTCACTCGGGCACTGTAATGGTCTCACAGCCTCCGAGTCACTGGGTTAAATCCCATCCTGCTTGAAATACCTAGAGCAGTGCCTGTTTTCCAGACCAAACCCTGACAGATGCAGGAATGAGTATCTCGAGGTAACGTGCTGGGAACAAAAAACCTAAAAAGTGCAGTCAGGCGGCAGACCGCAGGCTGGGGCGCTGCAGGGCCTGGGGTGTCACGGCGAGGTCCCGAGTCCCGCCTGCGGTGACTGCTGCCTCTCACCGAGCAGCGTCTCCTGGGCCTGCCGGCTTCTGGAAGGTGGCGGGAAGGGGCAGGGTGGTGGGGCGTGTTGACTCCTCACTGCCTCGGCAAAAGAGCTCAAGACAACAACGAGCTCAGGAGACAAATGCTACTTTTCAAGCAGAAATGGAAGGAATGAGAAAAACCGAGAAAGGAAAAGTCTTACTGGGTTGAAAAAGTTTCTTCAGTCCAAATAACAGGAGAGTAAGACCGCAAAATGATGTTGACAGAAGCAGTCTGGAGACTTCCCCGTGGCACACATGGGCCGGCCGGGCACCAAGATCACAGAAAGGCAGCCGCGCCCCACCCCAGCCAGGCACCGGTTTCGGAGAGCTTCGGGGAGCGTCCCGGAGATCGGGACGAGATGCAGAAAGCAAGGCCACAAAGAAATAGGGCAGCCTTTCGAACTATGTCTACGAAAGAACCTTGAGTGTGGAGCTGCCCAGAAGCAAACAGATCAGAAACCCATTAAGCAGACCTGGACCACAAAAAGCCCGTCACCTCGGGGTCCCAAACCTACATAAGCACAGAGCAGGCTTTTAAAACAGCACAACTCCAAAGGAGGCCATCCCCTTCAACGCCTCTCTTAGGACACATTTGTAATGCCTGTGTGAGTTCTGATTTGAACAAACCAACAATAAAAGACACTATCTTTTTTTAGAAGTGATAATGTTTTTTAGAAATATGTATAAAAATGAAAAGAGTCCTTATCTGTTAGCAAGAAATACTGAAGTATTGCCCCGTGAAATGATAAGACGTGTGGGATTTGCTTTAAAATACTCCAGTACCGTCCCATTTGCCACTGCTGAACGCGTACACTGGGACAGTCATTTGGAGGGCAATCTGACAGTACCCGTTACATCTGTAAGACATTCATACCCTCTGACACAGCAATTCTGAGAACTTATCCTGTAAAAAACACTTGCTCAGGTAGGTATGATATGAGGATGTTAGTTCAACGTTATTTAATAGGGAAAAACTGATGCTCTCCCATGTGGAACTAGATAAATTACGTACGGTTTATCCATATAATGGAATACATTGAATATATTTAAAAGAATGACACAGATTAGGGGCGCCTGGGTGGCTCAGTCCGTTTAATGTCAGACTCTTGGTTTCGGCTTGGGTCGTGATCTCAGGGTCGTGGGATCGAGCCCCACGTCAAGCTCCGTGCTGGGCATGGAGCCTAGTTGAGAATTTCTTTCCCTCTGCCCTCCCCCTGCCCTCTCCCTCTCTCTCTCTCTCAAAAAAAAAAAAACAAACGACACAGGTTATTCCCTTAAAGACAATACATTAAGTGGCTCTCTCTGAGGGGTAAGATTAAAAATGTCTCATCACCTAAGTTATTTTCCATAATGAGAGCACCGTTTTATTAAAAAGCAACAATAAAATCTATAGACTCCAGAAAAAGAAGTGGCAGGGGTGAGAATGGCAAAATGTCATCCCTGCTGAAACTAGGTGATGGTGCACGTGAGGGCTCACTGTATTGTCTTCCCTCTTCTGGCATGCTTGGATTTGGCCACAATAGAAAGTCAGAATAACAAAGCAAAAGCACAGGAAAGGGCAGTCACTGCAGCGGCCACAGCTCGCACGAAGACAGCTGCCAGAAAAAAGGAAAAACCAAACCTCCCTCATACGCCTCCCCCCCCACATGCTCACGCCCCTCTGCCTAGCCAGGAGAGACGAGAGCCCCCGGAAACCTTAGCAGATAAAGATGATGGAAAAGCTACCAGGAATGACTCCCAGTGGGGAACATCCACATAGAACTTGACATGAACGTGAAAAACACCTCTCTTGTGTAAAGCGCCTGACACTTGGGGGGTCTAATGTATCCATTACAGCACCTAGTAAGCATTATCCTAATATACCTGATACATAAATATCATAAGTCATAAAACTGAAACAATGATAGACTTTTGAGAATTTGTATTTATAAGATTGCACAGAAAAATCATCTTTTGGGGGGCCTGGCTGGCTCAGTCGGTGGAGCATGCAACTCTTGATTTCAGCTCAGGTCTTGATATCAGGGTCATGAGTTCAAGCCCCACGTTGGGCTCCATGCTCGGCATGGAGTCCACTTAAAAAAAAAATCATCTTTTAAATCAATATTCAGTGACTTTAGTTACAAAAATTCAATCTATGCTAATTTTTCAAAACCAACTTATATTTGTCTGAGTTTACTTACTTATAAGTTCCAAATTAGCCTACTACTGTTTCATGAGCACTGGCAGAAGACACAGTGTCTTGGGTCAGAGACAAAGGACCTTATGACTCATGGTGCAGCAAGCATCAGCCTACTCACATTCGTTCCCCTGCCCCGAAGTCTCATGGTAGTGACATGATGGGCCCAGATGACACGTGCACATGCAATGGACTGCTTTACAGAAGAGGAACCCAGGGCCGGTGGCCCAGCACTTTTTGGACAAGCAGCACAGAAGATAGGTAAGTTCTGCCATCTGGCGCACTCAGCGAGAACTTGCAGGGAAGCTCAGGGCACAGAGCAAACTGCTCCCCGCAACAGTTCATTACAGCGTTAATATACACGTCAACCAGTTTTACTGTTACAGAGTATTTGGTACGGTATTATTCTTATCTATAAATATTCATATATGTGTAATATTGACTTTAATGCTACTTTTCAATCTTACTCAAAATAACAATCAATTTCAGTGTACATTTTCAAATATCTTAGCTTCGGGCCATGCAAAATGCGAAAATCCTATTTGTAATCACATATTTGTAGAAATTGGAAAAAATGTTTCTCCCCAAGAACAGCATCTCACCATATTATTACCATTCAAAAGGCCACATACCACCACCATACTGTAGTAATTGCCACAGGAGGAAGTAAGAACCTACAAGTGCTGTGCATACGGGAGACGTTCAACAACTCCTGAAGGGGATGACTGAAGAAATAATTGTTAAAGCTGCTCTCAAAACTTTATTTTCCAAAGATGATTTCTAGGAAGGGGGATAAAAAGCACTGAGAGTATGCGGTGAGTTGAATGGTGGACCCCAAAAAGATATGCCCTCATCCTAACCCCTGGAACCTGCGACTGTTACCTTATTTGGAACGTCTTGCAGGTATAATTAAGTGAAGGATCTTGAAATGAGAACATCCTGGCTTATCCAGGTGGGCCCTAAATCCAATGGCAGGTGTCCTTATAAGAGACACACAGAGAGAGCAGCATGGTGGTTGCCGGGAGCTGGAGGAAGGGAGGAAGGGAGAAATGGGGAATTGAGATTCAGCCGGTACGGAGTTTTAGTCACGCCAGGTAAAAAAGTTCTAGAGGTTTGTCGTACGACAACGCGCACAGGTAGCAATACCATACACTGAAACGTTTATGAAAAGGGTAAAACTTACGTCATTGTTTTTCACCACAATAAAAAAAAGAGAGAGAGACACACAGACATAGAAGAGGAGGCCATGTGAAGACAGAGGCAGAGCACCAGAAGCCTCCGGAAGCCTCTGGAAGCTGGAAGGGGAGAGGAAGGACCTGAGGGAGCACAGTCCTGCTGACACCTTGATTTCAGACTTCTGGCCTCCAGAACTGGGAGAGAATAAATTTCTATTGTATTAAGCCCCCAAACGTGGTAATTTGTTGCAGCAGCCCCAAGATACAAACAGAACGTAACAAGTATTTTTTTAATCTAAGGAAAACATTTTTTTCATTAAAGGAAAAATATTTTCTTTTTTTTTTTTTTAAGATTTTATTTATTTATTTGACAGAGAGAGAGAGACAGTGAGAGAGGGAACACAAGCAGGGGGAGTGGGAGAGGGAGAAGCAGGCTTCCTGCAGAGCAGGGAGCCCGATGCGGGGCTCGATCCCAGGACCCTGGGATCATGACCTGAGTCGAAGGCAGACGCTTAACGACTGAGCCACCCAGGCGCCCCAAAGGAAAAATATTTTCTAAGTATAACAATGGAAGCAAAGACTGATCTATTTGACTACATAAAAACATAAAACTCTAGCACCTGAAGAAACACTATAAAAAATGGCTAAGTAAACTATGAAAATGCCATACGAAGGAATGTTATACAGCCCATACAAGGAATATGGTAGCTCTGTAGCTTCTGACAGGGAAGAACCTTTTCAGATATATTATTAAACAAAAAAGACAAATTAAGGAAGAGCATGTCAACTATGTTAACATTTGTAAAAGGAAGGAAGGGAGGAAGGAAGGAAGGAAGGAAGGAAGGAAGGAAGGAAGGAAGGAAGAAAGGAAGGAAAGTATACACATGGTATCCGGCAGAATGGCCCCCAACTGTGTCCATGTCCCTGGAATCTGTGAACGTTAGGCTACACCACAAGAGGGAATTAAGACTGCAGAAGGAATTGTTAAGGTTGCTAATGAGCTGACCTTAAAATAAGAAAATGAGCCTAAACTTACCGGGCAGGCCCAGCGTGGTGACAAGGTCCTTACTAGCAGCAGGAGACGGCAGAGTGGACAGAGTCAGACTAGAAGATGTGGAAGGGGCTATAGGTTTAGGAATGCATGTGGCTTCTAGAAGCTGGAAAGGGCCCGGAAATAGATTCTCCTCCAGAGCCTCCACAAGGCATGCGGCCCTGCCAGCAACTTGATTTTAGCCCAGTGAGACTCATTTCAGACTTCTGACCTCCAGAACTCTAAGATAATAAATTTGTGTTGTTTTAAGCCACTGATTTTGTGACAATTTATTATAGCAGCAATAAAAAAAAGCTAGAACAGACACATTTATGCTCATCTAGACACAGAAGGAACTAGAAGGAACATAAGAAAGTGCCAACAGTGGTCACCTCAGGGGAAGAAATCTAAATGGCTGGGGACAGGAGCAGAAAGGAGACCCACTTTTCACCATATAACCATCTATGCTTTTTTTAGGTTATACTTGGTATTTGTATTGTTTTTCAAAAAAAAATAATTAATTGAAAACAATTTAAGGGATAATGAGATATTTTTCTCATGGTTCCTTCAAGGAAAATGGATTATGAAATTAAAAACTAAGCATTTTTGTTTAATATCATCTTAAAGCAAATGGCAATCTATGGAATAAAAATAATTTACAAGAAAATTTATAATAACAAAACATAAGATACCACTTCACACCCACTAGAATGGCTAGAGTCTAAAAGTAAGCTAATGGGGCGCCTGGATGGCTCAGTTGTTAAGCATCTGCCTTTGGCTCAGGTCATGACCCCAGAGTCCTGGGATCAAGCCCCGCATCGGGCTCCCTCCTCCTCGGAGAGCCTGCGTCTCCCTCTCCCACTCCCCCTGCTTGTGTTCCCTCTCTCGCTCTCTGTCAAATAAATAAATAAAATCTTAAAAAAAAAAAAGTAAGCTAACAAGGGTTGGCATAGGATGTGGAGAAGGGACAACCTGGGCCCACTGCTGGTGGGAATGGAAAATGGTGCAGCCGCCATGGAAAACAGTTTAGCAATTCTTCAAGATGTTAAACAGAGTTACTCTATGACCCAGCAATTCTACTTCCAGGTATATACTCAAAAGAAATGGACATTTATGTCCAAACAATAACCTGTACACAAATGCTCACAGAAGCATTATTCATAATAGCCAAAGATAGAAGCAAACCAAATGTCCATCAGCGAATGAACCGATAAACAAAATATGGTCTATCCACACAGTGAAGTATTATTCAGCCAGAGAAAGAATAGCATCCTGACACAAGAGACATCATGGAGGAACCCTGAAAACATTATAAGAGAAGCCAGACACAAAAAGTCATTTATATGAAATGGTCAGAATAGGCAACTCCATACACACAGGGAGTAGATTAGTGGTTGCCTGGGTTGGGAGGGTGGGGAGGAATGGGGAGGAATGGGGAGGAACGGGGAATGACTGCTAATGGGTACCCATGCTTTCTGGGGATGATGGAAACGTTTTAATAGATTCTCATGATGGTTGTTGCACAACTCAGTAAAAAATACCTAAAATCACTGAATTGTACACTTCAAATGGGTGAACTTTATAGTATGTAAATCATATCTCAATAAAGATATTAAAACAGACAAATCTGTGGCATTAGAAGTCAGAACAGCAATTACCCTTAAGAGGTGGTGGTGTTGGAATGGACCCACGGGGACTCCCAGGATACTGGTAATGCTGTTTCTGATCTTGGAGCAGGTCACATGGGCATGTTTACTTTATATATAAATGGACCCACAGTTCAAACCTGTGTTGTTCAAAGGTCAGCTTGGTCCTGGCATTATATTACACCAAGACAGAAACAAACAACCACCACAAAAATAAAGAAAGCTTCGGGCAATTGGGTATTATTATTTTAGTATTAAGACTATTCCATTAGTACATAAGGAAATCTGCATATGATAAGCCAGTCTGCAGCAAAGACCAGGACAGAAGCCAAGTCTCACGATTGGCCTGCATTACAAGAAAGAAAAGTAGGAGCGCCTGGGTGGCTCAGTCAGTTAAGCATTTGACTCTTGATCTCATCTCAGGTCTTGATCTTCAGACTAGCACTTTTCAAATTGAGTTCCACAAAACACTAGTGCATCCCAAATTCTAATGGGTATTCCACAAAAGAAGATTCCATGAGCAATTATACTTAGGAGATGTGGGGTTAAATAAGGAGAACTGTGTTTGACTACAGAATTCCTCAGTGCCTTTCCTTGACTATGTGATGAGTCTCCAGGGTAAGGAAGGGCAGTTGGGAGGGTTGTGGGTTGCATAACCAGGCCTGTCTCCAAAGAATACCAGTTAACATCTCCCAGGGCTGCTCAAGATCCCCAAACTGAAGATCTGTAAACGAAGTTTTTAAAATTCCTCTTGTGTAAGTCTTCCCTGAACAAAAAATTAACCTATCTAGCTCCCAGCAAGGCAGGATTTACAGTTCTTCCCACTTGCTTTCTAAGAGAAGTTGGCTGAAGAAAGACAGAGGACAGGGGTACCTGGCTGGCTTAGTTGGTAGAGCATGCTCACCAGTCAGAAGGGCTAAAATTAACAACACAAGAAACAAGAAGTGTTGGCGAGGATGCACAGAAAGGGCCAGAAGCCTCCTTAAATTACCTTGTAAAAGTTTTATAGTCCTTCAATAAGCTGTCTTTTAGGATATGCTTTCCCCAATTACATGCCAAGAAATGATGCATAAGGTGAATTCAGCCTTACCCACCACCAGGTCCCCGGAAACATAAAAAACAAACAAAACCAAGTTAGGCGATCATAGCTACCACTGTTGTGCAGTTACCATACGTCAAGCACCATTTTTAAAAATAAACTTTTAACTTTAGAACAGTTTTAAATTTACAGAAAAATGAACAGATAATATAGAAATTCCCACATACCTCATATCCAGTTTCACCTGCTATTAACATCTTACATTTGTCATAATTAATGAACCCATATTGATACATTATTTTTTAAAAGATTTTATTATTTTTTTAAAGATTTATTTATTTATTTATTTGACAGAGACACAGAGAGAGAGAGAACACAAGCAGGGAGAGTGGGAGAGGGAGAAGCAGGCCTCCTGCAGAACAGGGGAGCCCGATACCGGGCTTGATCCCAGGACCCTGGGATCACGATCTGAGCTGAAGGCAGACGCTTAACGACTGAGCCACCCAGGTGCCCCAAAGATTTTATTTTTTAAGCAATCTACACCCAATGTGGGACTCGAACTTACAACCACATGATCAAGAGTCACACGCTTGGGGCACCTGGGTGGCTCAGTCGTTAAGCGTCTACCTTTGGCTCAGGTCATGATCCCGGGGTCCTGGGATCGAGCCCTGCATCAGGCTCCCTGCTCGGTGGAGAGCCTGCTTCTCCCTCCCCCACTCCCCCTGCTTGTGTTCCCTCTCTCACTGTCTCTCTCTCTCTGTCAAATAAATAAAAAAATCTTTAAAAAAAAAAAAAAAGAGTCACACGCTTTACTGACTGAGCCAGCCAGGTGCCCTTGATTCATTATTAACTAAAGTTCATGCTTTATTCAGATTTCCCTAGTTTTTACCCAATATCCTCTTCTGTCCCAGGACCCCAAATAGGACACCACTTTACATCTAGGCATCATACATCCTTAGGCACCTCGTGGCTGTGACAGTTCCTCAGACTTTCCTTGTTTTGTGACATGGACAGTTTTGAAGAGTACCGGTCAGATATTTTCTAAGACTGGGATCTGTCTGCGCCTTCATCATTAGACTCAGGTTATGGGTCTGGGGAAGAAGACCACAGCACTATGGTGCCATACTGGCACATCGTATCTAGGGCCCACACTATCAGCATGGCTTGTCACCGTTGACGTTGACCTCAATCATCAGGCTGAGGTCTTGTTTGTCCGGTTTCTCCCCTGTAAAGTGACTCTTTTTCCCTACCCACTTCTATACTGTACTCTTTGGGAAAAGTCACTATGCATATTCTACACTTAGAGTGGGAAATAATGTTCCTCTCTGTGAGGGTAGAGCATCCATATAAATTATTTGGAATTCTTCTATATGGGAAGTTTGTTCTAATTAATCATTTATATTAGTATGAACCCATGGATATTTATTTTATACTTTGGGATTATCCAATACTATTTTATTTTGTTGCTTAAATTGTTGAGCTTTGGCCACTGTGAGCTCACTCGGTTGGTTCCTGTGTCCCTCTGACATGCCCCATCGATAAAGAGTTTGTTTGGTTTTGAGTATTTTCTTACTTCCTGGTACTACAAAATCCTGTGTATTTCCTGTCTCAGTCCTAGGGTCAGCCATTTCTCCAAGAAGCCTTGATGCTTTTTACAGGAGAATGGTATTTATTAAACACCAAGCTCTGAGCACTAGGTGTCAGGCACCATTTAATACTTAATCATCTCAACAATCCCAAGCAATAGGGTACCCCATTAGCCATATCTTACAAATGAGGTTAAGTAGCCTGCTCAAGGTCACATCAATAAACAGTAGGGCAGGGCTTTGAAAGCAGGGAATCTGATTCCAGAAGCCATTTCCTGACCACACTGCCACTGCTGTCCCCCAAGAGGATGCAGATGAAGTCACACGGATGCACTTATAAGAGCACTGACCTCGGCAACAGATCCTTTTCAAAATAACTGGCTCAGCTAATAAGGTCCATGAGAAAGACAGAATTTGGGAACCCCACTGCCAACGATACAGGGACACGTTCTTTGGTGTAAGGAACAGTGAAAACACAAACTCCAGTTGTTAGTGGCTTAACCAGCACAATCAACCACCAGAGTACTGCTTGGTCTCTCCTTATTTGGTAACTTTCAAACTTCTAATACAGTCAGTCCATCAGGCAATCTGGTCACTCAGTATTCCCTGATGTCGCCTACACTGAGCTGTAATTTCATGCCTTTTACAACATTAGAGAGTTGTTTAACCAAGTGGGAACAACCAGCTCTTAAAACTTGTTAAAGCACATCCACTAGAAGGCTAAAATTAAAACGCTGAAAATGCCAAGTGTCAGTGAAGATGTGGACTCAACAGATCTCTCGTACATGGATAATGGGGATGTAAAATGGTATAGCCATTTTAGAAAACAGTTTGGAGGTTTCTTATAAAGGTAAGTATGCACTTACCATACAATCCAGCAATTCCACTCCTAGGAATCTACCCTAGAGAAATGAAAACAAAGATCCACACAAAGACTTGTACATAAGAGCGTGCCTAGCAGCTTTATTAATAAACAACAGCCAAAAAATGGAAACAACTCACATGTCCACTAACTGATGAATGGATAAACAAACTTATATTCATGCAGTGGAATACCACTCAGCAATAAAAATGACCAAACTACTGACATAGGCCACTGTATGCATGAACCTCAAAAACATCATGCTAGATGAAAGAAGCCAGATTCAAAAGACCATGCACATTTACAGATACATTTATGACACTTCATTTATATGAAATTCTAGAAAAGGCAACATTTTAGCAATAGAAAGCATACCAATGATCCATGGAGCCAGGAGTAGGGGGAGGAGATTGACTGCAAAGGGGCACAAGGGAACTTCTGGCAGGTGATAGAAACATTCTACATCTTGACTGTGGAGCTGAGACACTACTGTCTACATTTGCCAAAAATCATCAAACTGTATACTTAAAATAGGTAAATTTTATTCTGCGCAAATTATACCTCAACAAAGTTGTTAAAATCAGGAGATTTCACATTTTAAAATTCAAGTCAGATCCTTACTCCACAATTCACTTAAATATTGGTTAATATTGGTCAAAGGTTGAACGTAAAAGTAAACTAAAAGAAAATGTACTTGTGTATTTACCGGCCCATAGGACAGGGATGGCCTTTACACACAGAAGTTCAATGCAGTCACAAAGAAGGAAGATCTAGAGGTGAGCCTAGCCACACGTTTTAACATGTTTACATAGAAAGCTTAACAAAATGTAAAGGCAAACTACGATCTGAGAAAATATTTACAACAAATACGAGGATAGCTAACACATTTAATTATGAAGACCACTTACAAATAAATAAGTAAAATACTAGTGTCTCTCAAAGAAAATGGACAAAAGGGCATATGATGATTCACTTAAGAGATAAAAATAGCCAGTAGGGAAAACTACTGGCACTTAAAGAAATACAAGAGCTGTCTTTTTTTGTTTAATCCATCTATCGAATTGGCAAAGGTCTGCAACAAGTGTATTCCACCAAGGAACAAGCTTGTGGTGTGGCACTGGCCATGTGACATGGCACAACTAATGGGGAAATGGAATGTGCACAAGCAAGACCACTGAGAACGTCCACTACCTTCCCTGGTGATGACAGGCTTCCTGGGGCAAGAGGATATGGTAGATTCTCACTTTCTGATTAATCATTCTGTATTGTGTGAATATTCTCCAGTAAACATGAATTACTTGTTTAAGTAGGAAAAAGGTATTAGAAAGAAAAGAGCCCATATCCTTTAGCTCAGCAATTACACTTCCAGGTTTCTATCCCAATGATACCAACAGAGACACAAACAAAATTTATAGACAGTGATGTTCATCACGGTACCGTAACAGCAAGAATGCTAAAAACTTAAATATCTAATATCAAGGAATGATCTAATGATAATTTCAGCCACAAGCTGAAATATTATGTAGCCATTAAAAATTATTCTTTCAAATAATATTTAATGATACAGGAAAACATTCAGCCATAATTTAATGTTAAGTGAAAAAAGGGTGGTAACAATCACACAAATACACATACATGTAAGAAAGAGAATGGGTATAAATATGTAAAATATTTTTTTATTTTTTTAAAGATTTATTTACTTATTTTAGAGAGAGACAGTGAGAGAGAGCACAAGCAGGAGGTGCAGAGGGAGAGGGAGAGAGAAATAAGCAGACTCCATGTTGAGTGCAGAGCCTGACATGGGGCTCAATCCTAGGACCCTGAAATCATGACCTGAGCCAAAACCAAGAGTCAGACAGTTAAATGACTGTGCTACCCAGGTCCCCCATAAAATTCTTTTAAAATATTTATTTATTTGAGAGAGAGAGAGATAAAGAGCACACAGGGTGGGGGAGGGGCAGAGGGAGAGAGAGAATCTCAAGCAGGTTCCCCACTACAGAGCCTGATGCAAGGCTCAATCTCACGACCCTGAGATCATGACCAGAGCAGAAATCAAGAGTCGGACATTTAATGGACTGAGCCACCCAGGAGCTCCAAAATACATAAAATATCTTAAAGTACCTATGTCTGGGTGGGATCAGCAATGACTTTAATTCTCTTCATTATTCTTTTCTATATTTTTCAGTGTTCACAATGAATATACATTACTTTAAATGTGTGTGTGTATGGGCATTTTCAAGAGCTTTAAGAAATCAGTGAACTCGTTGGCTAACCACCAACAGAAACATGAGCTCAAAATGAACTGTCTTGATATTATAATAGCAGTTTAAAGGGAGACAGACATGGAAGTTCATGGGAGGGATGAAAGGCAGTTACTGAAAGTTGGGTTGTGGACTGAGGAATTCAATTTGAGAAGAGAAGAGAAATTTTACACAACAAATCCCAACCTGTGTTTCATCACAGACAAGCAGACTTACTTAAAAAACAACCAACACCACAGAGCACCTGGGTGGCTCAGTCGTTGAGCATCTGCCTTCAGCTCGGGTCATGATCCCAGCGTCCTGGGATTGAGCCTCGCATCAGGCTCTCTGCTCCATGCGAAGCCTGCTTCTCCCTCTCCCACTCCCCCTGCTTGTGTTCCTGCTCTCGCTATCTCTCCCTCTCTGTCAAATAAATAAATAAAATCTTTAAAAAAAAAAAAAAAAACAACCAACACCAAACCAGTAAACTGTACATTTTAAAGTGGTTTAGGTACAAATTCCCAGTGTGTGCCAACATCCCTGGCTGGCTCCAGACCATCACAAAAAGCAAGTGATAAACACAACCCGTGGTTCTGGAAATGGCTGTGGTGGATAAAGGATCGCTTATTTCCCCCCATGATTCTTTCAATAGACAGAAGGGCTGGGTATAAAACAAGAATGAAAGTCAGGGGAGAGAAAAAGAGAAACACCCTTATGAAAAAACACCTAGGAAAAGTATCTTCCTATTCTCTCCAACAGGATATGACATATTTTCACAGGCCTTTAAAGTTAGATGAGGAATATTAAGAAGTACACAAAGCACAACACAAAGCTATGAAGGGTATGGAGCTGTGCTGGTGAAAAACAAAAAAAATCCTGCCCCACAGTCACCCAAAAAATCCAAAAAAAACCGCACCCAGATTCAAGGACAAACAGGAGTTAAATACTATAGCTGCAGGCAAGGGTAGAAAGAGGAAGGTAAATAAGACTCTGTGCATTAATTAAGATTCTATTCATTTTTATTAAACCAAGTCTTATTTAAGTGGAATTTAAGCCTTATTTAATGCATGAAAATGGAGGTCAAATTCACTTTTTGTGAAAAGGTACACTTGTAATGCCCAAATCCAAACATTTGTATTTAAGCATTGCTTCTAAAGATCTTAATCAGAAGCATCAGCCCTTGGCTCAGGTCATGGATTGAGCCCCAGCTCAGCAGGGAGCCTGCTTCTCCTTCTGCCCCTCCCCCTGCTTGTGCTTTCTCTCTCTTTCTCTCCCTCCCCCCTTCTCTCTCTCAAATAAATAAATAAAATACTAAAAAAAATCTTAAGGCAGGTGGTAGGCATCAGCTTTGGGGCTTCACCAGTGGAGGGATGAAAAGAATTGGGGAAGATTAATTACGGAGTACCCTCTCAACTAGAGTTGAGAGGATTCAGGTTCTAATTTCCACTCTTTTTGAGAGATTAAGTAATTCAAACCAAATTACTAAAACAAGGTCGGGGGGCACCTGGGTGGCTCAGTTGGTTAAGCATCTGCCTTCGGTTCAGGTCATGATCCCAGGGTCCTCGGATTGAGCCCCGCATTGGGCTCCATGCTCAGCAGGGAGCCTGTTTCTCCCTCTCCCTCCCGCTCCCCTGCTTGTGCTCTGTCAAATAAATAAATTCTTTAAAAAAATAAATAAATAAAATAAAATAAATAAAACAAGGTCTGGAACCTTCAATGAAGATGGCTGTACCCAATGAAGATGGCTGTACCCAATTAATTACTTGGTGTGGTGAGGAAAATTGTGACCTGAATTACCAAACATCATGAAAACACAAAAGGACATAAAAGTATTCATAACTAATAAAAATTTTTCATTTAAATTGCACCCTTTGGGGTGCCTGGGTGGCTCAGTCGTTAAGCGTCTGACTTCAGCTCAGGTCATGATCCCAGGGTCCTGGGATCGAGCCTCGCATCGGGATCCCTGCTCCACGGGAAGCCTGCTTCTCCCTCTCCCACTCCCCCTGCTTATGTTCCCTCTCTCGCTATGTCTCTCTCTGTCAAATAAATAAATAAAATATTTAAAAATAAATAAATCGCACCCTTTAATGAAGTAAATCCACTGCTAGGAATGTAAGCCACTGATAAACGTGAAGAATTAAAAAAAAAAAACTACGTTCAAACATCTTCATTGAAGAATCATCCTAGCAAGTTACAGCGCAACATATTTAATACAATCCCATATAGTTTGGGGTATCTGTTTAAGGGACAAATACATATTCATGCATACACACACACACACATCTACGTATATATGTGTACACACACAGAATGTGCACAGAAAATTTATGGCAGTACATCTAAGAAAATGTATCTTTTTTTAAGATTTTATTTATTTGAGAGAGAGAGAGCACAAGTGGGGAGTAGGGGGAGAAGCAGAGCGAGAGGGAGAGAGAGAATCTCGAGCAGACTCCCCACTGAGTGCAGCGCCTGATTTGGGCCTCAATCCCACAACCCTGAGATCATGACCCCAGCCGAAACCAAGAGTCAGACGCTTAACTGACTGAGCCACCCAGGTGCCCACATCAAGAAAATGTTAACCGGGATTGACTCTGTCAAGTAGGGGAGGGTCCTGAGACTAACTTAAAACCTTTCACTGTTTCAATTTATCACAAAGCCAGTATTACTTTTACTTAATTTTGTTTTAAAGAGAAAAAGTTGCTAGTTGATACATCTATTTATAAAAACAGAAGGTGAGATGCATACTAGGAAGAGAGAATCAAACAAGATTATTTGAGGTGCACTGCAACTTTGATTCTATAAAAATACATTTATGAGAGACAAAACCTTAAACCTCTGCAACGACAACAGATAATCTAAAAAATTCTCTGTGATATAATAGGAAACTGTGATGCCTTCAGAACGTGTAGGATTTTTTCTTTTTATAGGTATGTTTTGAGTAATCCATTAAAAAGTTCAGACAGTAGGGGCACCTGGGTGGCTCAGTCGTTAAGCGTCTGCCTTCGGCTCAGGTCATGATCCCAGGGTCCTGGGATCGAGCCCCGCATCGGGCTCCCTGCTTGGCGGGAAGCCTGCTTCTCCCTCTGCCACTCCCCCTGCTTGTGTTCCCTCTCTCGCTGTGTCTCTCTCTTCAAATAAATAAATAAAATCTTTAAAAAAAAAAAAAAAAAAGTTCAGACAGTAAAAAAGTTGGCACTCCCACTCGGTTAGATAAGGGTAGATTTTTTCAAAACAAGGATCTGACTGTCATTCTTTCCCCTTTTACAACCCTGCCTTCCATCTACTGGGATAGCAAATAATAATTCATTTATAATTTGCCACTTAACCAGACGCTAGGCTATGAGCTTCACATAGTTGATCTCATTTAATCTTTGAAACAATCCTATAAAATAGGTATTATTATGCCTGTTCCTTTTTTTGGGGGGGGAAGGGGCAGAGGGAGAGAGAGAGAATCTTAAGCAGGCTCCACTACACACAGTGCGGAGTCTGATATGGAGCTCGATCTCACAACCCTGAGATCATGACCTGAGCCAAAATCAAGAGTTGGATGCTTAAACGACTGAGCCACCCAGGTGACCTATTATGCCTGTTTAAAACTGAGTGTGGGAGGGGCGCCTGGGTGGCTCAGTCGTTGAGCGTCTGCCTTCGTCTCGGGTCATGATCCCAGGGTCCTGGGATCGAGCCCCACATCGGGCTCCCTGCTCCGCGGGAAGCCTGCTTCTCCCTCTCCCACTCCCCCTGCTTGTGTTCCTGCTCTCGCTCTCTCTCTCTCTGTCAAATAAATAAATAACATCTTTAAAAAATAAAAAATAAATAAATAAATAAAACTGAGTGTGGGAGCGCCTGGGTGGTTCAGTCGTTAAGCGTCTGCCTTTAGCTCAGGTCATGGTCCCAGGGTCCTGGGATCGAGTCCCACGTCGGGCTCCCTGCTTCTCCCTCTCCCACTCCCCCTGCTTGTGTTCCCTCTCTCGCTGTGTCTCTCTCTGTCAAATAAATAAAAATAACATCTTTAAAAAGAAAAAAGAGTGTGGAAGATTTTATTTTTGAAAGAGGGCAGCCTCTAGATATCCCATCCCACATACTCATCTTAGTATGTGTCTTTGCCACTCCTCCATCAAGAGGTGGGATCTATGTTCTCTATCCTCAAATCTGGGGGATGTGGAGGAGACACTGTGACATTTCTGACGCTAGATCAGAGAAGGGTGGCCTCGCACCCTTGGGATGCTGATCCTCAGAACCCGACTGCCACCCTGTGAGGAAGGCCAAGCCATGTGGAAACAGTAGTGTTCTGGCTGACGGCCCAGGCTACAGTCCCAGTGGACAGCCGGCATAAATTGCCAGATATGTGAGCGAGAAACTTTTGCGAGGACTCCAGCCCAGCCAGAATCTGACTGTGAGTGCATGACAGACTCTGAGTGAGGCCTGCCTAGTTGAGTCCAGGCCACCCACAGAACCATGAGAGAGATTAAGATGTTGTTAGTTTAAGCCACTAAGATGGGGTAATTTGTTGGGAAGCAATAAATAACCAGAATAATGAAGAAAACCAGTTTAAGAAAGGTCAGCAACCTGCAGGAGACTGCCGTGTCTGCCTGGCTCTGCAGCCCATGCTCTTAACAACTTCACGGTGCTTCTCCCTCCTCCCTACAACTGCCTATGATGCAAAACAAAAAGGAGAAGTTGATCCAATGATCAATACATCCCTAAACACTTGGGCAAAGTCTAGAAAACAAAGTAGAAAATACACCTAGAAAACCGTAAGATAGAGACCAACATGATAACCTAGAATTCCTGGCCCTACTCTTTGACCCCATGCTAGGAGTCCATTTTCCCCATTACTCACTTTTTCTGTTCATTCTACTTCCACAACTCTGTCTCTTTGACTTCCTGTTCTGGAATATTTTCTCCACTGTTAAATATTTGCTAAACATTTAACTGATCAGGAGTTACACCTGGGTGACGATAGGTTCCCCAATTCTCAGATTGGATTTTAAGGTAGAAGGCATAATAAAGATGTAACACTAAACCAACTAATTGAAAACTACCAAAAGGGCCATCTAAAATAACATCAAATAATACCTACTATATATAAAAAGAAAACAATACCCAAAGATTTAAAGTATACAAATAAAATGTATCTATATAAAATATTTATATAAAATATTTGTTTATAATATGTATTATATTTTGTTACAGTATACAACATAAAATGCTAACATTAGTGTTTAAAAGGGAGGATAGGGGCACCTGGCTGGCTCAGTCGATAGAGCATGTGACTCTTGATCTTGGGGTTGTGAGTTCGAGCCCCTCATTGGGTGTGATTACTTAAAAACAAAATATTTTAAAAATAAACAAATAGGGACACCTGGGAGGCTTAGTCAGTTAAACGTCTGCCTTTGGCTCAAGTCATGATCCCAGGGTCCTGGGATCGAGCCCCACATCGGGCTCCTTGCTTGGCGGGAAGCCTGCTTCTCCCTCCCTCACTCCCCCTGCTTGTGTTCCCTCTCTTGCTGTGTCTCTCTCTGTCAAATAAATAAATAAAATATTTTTAAAAAAATAAAAAGGGGGAATACACATTTATATATGCTTATATATAAATATATAGATACACATTTATATATAGACATATATAGACATAAAAGAAACTAAGAGTGGTTGCCTCTAGAGCAGGAAGGGTCTAAGAGGCAAAGGTGAATAAATGGAATGATCAAATGATCAAACCTAACTTCAACAAAACTGAGACATGCTGACATCAGGCTGACATCAGGCTGACATCAGACTCTAGATGGGACACACTGACAGGCATACAACATCACCTCTGACATATTCTTGACCAAAACATTTACTCTAAAGCTAATCATAAGGAAACAATCAGACAAATCCAAATTGAAGGATATTTTGCAAAATACATGGCCTGAATTCTTTAAAAAAGTCAAGAAAGACACATAAGGCAGGACACTGTGCCAGATTAAAGGAGAACAAAGAGATATGACAAGAAAATGCAATTTGTGATTTTTGATTGGATCCTGGAAAAAATAAAAACACCTATAATGGATGTTATTGGGATAACTGGGAAAATCTGAAACATAGGCTGCATTTTGGATAACAGTACTATCCCAAGACATTATTTGTACTGTGATTATGTAGGACAATGTCCTTGTTCTTAGCAGATACTTGCTGAAAGTGGTGAAAGGTACTGATGTCCACTACTAACTCTCAAAAGATTTGGCAAAAATAAATACTGTACATAATTTAGAGAGGGCAAGTGAGCAAGCACACAAACAAAAGGCAAAATGGTGCACATATGTGAAAGGTTTATAAATATTCAATGAATTCTTCTTGCAATTTTCATGTAGATTCAAAAATTTTCAAAATAGGTGCATTTGAGTGGCTCAGTTGTTAAGTGTTAAGCATCTGCCTTCGGCTCAGGTCATGATCCCAGGGTCCTGGGATCGAGCCCTGCATCGGGCTCCCTGCTCCATGCGAAGCCTGCTTCTCCCTCTCCCACTCCCCCTGCGTGTGTTCCTGCTCTCGCTGTCTCTCTCTCTGTCAAATAAATAAGATCTTTAAAAATTTTTTTTTTCAAAATAAAGAGCTAGGAAGGAAAAAAGGAACACAGTAAAAAAATATGTGTCTGTAAGTCCACACTATAAATAAAAGTGTAAAGCCTTTTGTAGGCCTTGTATTCTAACTACAGTTTTGGGTGCATTAATGAAAAAGATGAACATGTAAACAATATCTACCAAAAGAAAATAAGAATGTCTCGTAAAGGGCGAATGAGATGAATTAATTATTTTAAATATCTTTGTTCCACAATTTATGCCATAATCAATCACCAGCTGACACTCAGGGTACAAAGCAAATTTTACATTGTAACCATATCTAATATAATTCAATCTTTTTACAGGAAAAAAAAAAAAAGCCCATTCTAGTTGGTTGCATTTGAATTGCCCATAATCCACAAATCCAAGCAGAGGTAAATTTTTTACCCGTCACATTTTCTAGGACGACAACCTCCTTTCCCAACTTCCCAATTAACACTCACTTCACCAAATAGTTGTTTCAAAATCCCTATGAAAATAGTTCCCACAAAAACACAGCTGCTTGATCCAAAAAATACAATAGCCCAGCTTTCCTCTCAATTGTTCCCTAAACCGATGTCACGAAAAGGCAGGAAGCCACACAGTAGCCGCTCGCTACCTTACGCCGAATGTTCCAGAATCTCAGTTTCAATCCAGCATTTTAAAACGACAACAAAACCCTCAAAACTTGTAACATAACCTTGCACTAAAATATGCCGGGGGGGAGGGGTGAGGAGAGGGACTCCGGAGGACGCTGTGAGACCCAGCGCCCCCAGAACCGCCCCGAACGCCGGGGGCGCCAGCTCCTGACCGCCCAGGGAGGCTCAGGGTCCCCACACGCGGCGCCCCCCCGCCCCCGACCGGCCGAGGGGCCGCATAGGCGCGACGGGGCCCGGCCCCTCCAGTCTCTCCCGGCCCCGCTCACTCTTCATCCTGGATACGGAAGCCGACGACAAGCCCTTGCCGACACTGGACGGAGAAGAAAGGGGCAGAAAGGACGGCCCCCTGGCTTCCACTCCTCTGAGGCAGGGTCCCGAACTAGGACCTCCGCGCTGGCCCCCCGACAGAAAGCGTTAGGACCCGGCCGCCATGTTGTATCTCTGTCACCTTAGCAACCGTCAGGTCCTGGACGCCTCCAGGCTGCCGCCCGCGCGTGCGCAAAACGCCATGTCCGCATCCGTCGGCCCTACGTGTACGCGTGCGCAGTGCGGCCCGCCTCCTTAGTCTGGTTGCTAAGCAACCTCCCCAGCAGCTTTTCGTGAGCAATTCCCGGCCTTTGAAAAGTGTGGGCAACCTTCCGGGATCGCTATCCCCATCCTGCCTGAGAATTTATCCAGAAGGACAGTCGAGCTTTAACTGGGCTGGGGACGCACTAGATAACTGTCAGTTGATACCTGTTCTTTGCGGTCTCACCCTGCAGTTGAGCGTCTACTAACTAGTCCGGTACCCAGAGGTTGATTTATAAGTTTTTGTTTTTAATTCAACAAGCATTTATTGAGCGTAGGGCACTGTTGCAGGTTTTGGGACTATAAGGGAGAGCAGTGCAGTCAAGGTCCCTTACTTCCTGAGACTTCTATTCCCGTGTAAAGTTGAAGGAATGAATATGTGAATAAACTATGTGCAAATCGGGTGACTAAGCGAACAGTGGCCAGCCCTCAAGGAGCTGACAATGCACTAAAAGTAACAAGTATGTATCAGTGTAGCATTTTATGAAGTTCATTGTCTTGTATTTGCTTTTTTCATCCCCACAACTACTCCATAAGATCAACTATTCCTATTTTTTCCAAGTAATTTTTGAAATTAAAGAAATGCGTCCGTTGTAAAAAAAAAAAAATCAAAATACAGAAATATATCAAATAAAATTTGAAATAATCCTTTCGAAGCACTTCTATCGTTCTCACCCTCTCCTGCCCAGAATTAACCACTGGCAACAGTTGAGTGGCATCTTTTCAGAATTTCTGTGCATGAGTTTGCAGACTTTCCTCATAATTGAAAATCATAGATATTCTTCTATAATTTGGTTTTTTAAAAGATTTTATTTATTTATTTGACAGAGAGAGAGAGCACAAGCACAGGGAGCAGGCAGAGGGAGAGGGAGAAGCAGGCTGCCCTCCGAGCAGGGAACCTGACACAGGGCTTTGATCCAAAGGGCTTTGAGCCAAAGGCACTCAACTGACTGAACCACCCAGGTGCCCCTATAATTTGCTTTTTTTTTTACTTAACAAATCATAGTCATCTTTTAATATTAGCACATGGTGAGTTACCCTATGTTTTCTAACTGCTGCATAATATTCCACAGTTTGGGTATACTCTCGTTTTTTTAACCATTTCCCTATTAATGTTTCCTATTTTTACCATTACAAACAATACTTCAGAAAATATCCTTGTGCATATCTTTGAGCACACATGTGACTGTTTCTGTTGGAACTGATAGATTATAAGACATCTACAATTTAGGAGCGCCTGGGTGGCTCAGTTGGTTGAGTGTCTGCCTTAGGCTCAGGTCATGATCCCAGAGTCCTGGGATCGGGCTCCCTGCTCAGTGGGAAGCCTGCTTCTCCCTCTCTCTCTACGACTCCACCTGCTTGTGTGCTCTCTCTCTGTCAAATAAATAAAATCTTTAAAAAAAAAAAAGACATCTACAATTTAAATGTTGACTTACATGAAATCATTCTCTAAAAACTGTGCCAACACACAGAGAGATCTATATATGAATTCCCTTCCCCCACACTTACATGGACACAGGATATCTACTAAGATTCAGGAAAAGATCAAAACATGACAACGTGCAATTTTTAATTTCTTTATGCTTCTCAATCCCTCTCTCTTGTCCTTCCTTGAGGACATATTCTTCTCCTCTGGAAAGCTAGAAGCTTTCTCCTCTATAAGCCACTGCAAGGGAGATCTGAACACTTCCAATGCTGGCCTCAGCCTTTCTTACCTGTCCCCTACCGTCTGGATTTCATCTTGGCAGGGGACAAAAATACCTGCCTAGGTGCTCTCTACCCTCAACACTTCCTTCCTCCCTGTCCCCACAAGACACCTCAGTTTCCTCCACACCCCTCCACCTTTTTCTACTCACCTCACCTCTCGCTGGTCCCAGCCTCCTCCTTCCAGCCCCAGGGTGACCAAGTCTCCACAGCTGCCTGTCATTTACAGGATAAATCTCCATTTCTCACCCCATATACAATCTCCCTCTACCTGAAATCTTCTGGCCCAACCCTTTGCCCATCCCATCTTCCTTTGAAGTCTTTGTGCCCAAAATCATTTTGGTTTAGAAAGTTATTTTTTCTTCCTCAAATAATGTTTTTAATATATTTAACATATATTTAATTATTTTAATTACTATAAATTATAATTTTTAAAAAATTTTTTATTTATTTATTTGACAGAGAGACACAGTGAGAGAGTGAACACAAGCAGGGGGAGTAGGAGAGGGAGAAGCAGGCTTCCCAAGGAGCAGGGAGCCTGACCCAGGACCTGGGATCATGACCTGAGCCGAAGGCAGACATTTAACGACTGAGCCACCCAGGCGCCCCTATAAATTATAATTTTTATAAACATATTACTTATTTAAATTATTGTATAAAATAGATATTTTAATATGTTTTTACTATTAAGTTTAATATATAATGATATATAAAATATAGTATGATGTATTATGTTATATTATATTGTATTATATTGTTATATATTTGGTGGCTATTCTGTGTCATGGTTGCACCATCCCCTATTTAATTGGTCCCCTACTGATGGACATCTGGGTTGTTTCTAATAGTCTGGTCTTTCAAACAATGCTGCAATGATCAATGCTGTACATACATTATTTCCTGTATGTCCAAGTGTATCTAGAGGAGAAATTCCTAAAGTGGAGTTTTCAAGTCAAAGGTATCTACTTTGAAATTTTTACTTCTTTTTAAAAAACTGAGTCAAACTCATATAACATAGAATTAACTGTTTTAAAGAGTGACATTTAGTACATTCACAGTGTTGTGCAACCATGACCTCTATCTAGTTCCAAAAGATCACTGTTAGCCCAGAAGGAAGCCCTATACCCATTAAGCAGTCTCAAAAACATGATGCTAAATGAAAGAAGCCAGACACTAAAAGCCACATGTGTATCGTATGATTCCATTTATTGGAAATGTCCAGAATGGGCAAATCCGTAGAGACAGAAAGTGGATTAGCGGTTGCCAGGGGCTGGGGGTGGGGAGAAGGAGGAGTGACGGCTCATGAGGACAGCGTTTCTTGTTGTGGTGATGACAATGTTCTGGAATTAGATTACAGTGGTGGTTATACAATTTTGTAAGTCTATCAATAATTACTGAATTGTACATATTAAATGGTTAAGAATAATATGTGAATTTTATCTCAAAATAAATTTTTAAAAACCCCACATTGCTGGTATTATTATTGTTGATGGTGCTATCTTTGTCGGCTCTGAAAAGCCACATCTAACCCCTGCAGACCACTGGAATTTGATCTCTTCTTATCTCCTTGTGGTCTTTTCTCTTATTTTGGGACTTTGTCACATTTATCTTTCTCTCGCTGTCTCTTTCATATGTTTCTTCTACCCACTTCGGTTCTAAGCTCCTTGGGCTGCCCACCTGCCTTTTATCTCCCCAGCAGGCAGAGGGTGTTACTGGATAGTCACTGAGTACCTGTTAAATAGATGAACATGTGAAATGCCTTTGGCGGGTGAGCCCCAGAACCACTGTTCCTGACTGCCATGGGCTGAGGAATTTTCTGCTCATTTTCATTGTGGACAAGTTCACCGTGGTTCTGGGGAATGAAATTGTAAAGACCAGGTTGGTCACCATCCTGCAGAGGAGCAAGGCGCCCACCGTGGGTTGACGCGGCTTCAGCATGCTTATCCAGGCAAGCAGGGACTGCTGGGCGTCAGCCCTCATCAGGTGGTCCAGCTGGTCCCCCAGGTGGGCAGCATGCACCTCTTACCTGAAGGCCCTGGGAGAGAGGGAGGAAAAGGGCCTCCAGAATGGAAGATCAAAGGATACCAATGGGGGACCTTAACAGGAAGTTTACAAAAGGGGAATTGTGAAAGATTTTGTCTAGAGCAGTGGTTCTTAAGATTTAGCAGCACCAAAATCACCTGCCTTCAGGTGATTGTGATTTGTTGACCCTAGATTGCCAAGCCCGACCCCCAGAGTTTCTGCGTCTGTAATTCTGGGGTGGGGCTCGATAATTTGCCTCTCTAACAGGATCTGAAGTGAGCTGCTTCTGTACCAGTGACCCTATTTTGAGAACCACTGGCCTAGAGAATTCCTTATTCTTTATTTAATTCTAAACAGACTAGGAAATGCTACTTCAAAAAGAAAAGGGACTCTCTCTCTCTGCCCCTCCTCCCTGCTTGCTTGCACTTGCTCTCTTTCTCTCTCAAATAAATCTTGCTTGTGAAATGGAACCACCCGCACCGTAGAGCTTCTCTCTTGAAACTGCTCGAACACTACCTCGCTACAGCCACTCAAGCTTTTTGATTCATTCTAAAACTGGTCCTCAGACAGTTCATCCCATATCCTAGCATTAACTTTTCCCTATTTTCCAATGTCAAGAGATTCAGCCATGAAGTCATGTTCAGCAGACATGTTTCCTGCTGCTGAGCATCTTAATAAGTGTTCCAACAGGAAATAGGCAGAAGTTAGAAAAATTAGAGATGACAGAAATTTCAAATGTGTTAACACTGGTAAGGTGGGCACATGCAAATCAACCTAAAGATATTAGAAATTAGATTCATTTTAGAAAATAATAAACATCTCAAAGGAAACTAAGCTAACAGGGCTATGAGATAAAGAGGAGCAAGAAGAACATTAGCCATTCAAATTAACATGAAGCATGGTAGGTAACCAAGCACTATAAATGAGATGACAGTGTAATGTGTAACGTGGAGGCAGAAATAGTCAACTTCAAACTCAGAGAGTCTATGCACATCTCTGAGAAAAAGGCATTCAGAAGAGCAGATATAAAGTTTAAGAAAAGGTTTCCTAACTCCCTTTGGGAATACAAAGAATTAAAATTCACCTGTTAAAGTGATAGAGAAGAGAGAAGAACACCGGGTGACCCCAGCCAAATCACAGGACCACTGTTTTCTCACTTCTGTAAAATGGGTTTAAGAATACCCACTCCAAAGGGTGTTAGTGCCCAATAAATCAGATGTCTGTGATGCACTATACAATACCGCTTGATTTTTGCCCAGATGCTTGATAAATGTTCTTGACTGATCAAGAGGCATCATCAACTGTCACCTGCTGTTAATCACCTGCCAGGTGATTCGGGCCCACTCACTCAGGCAACAAGCCTTGAGTTCTGACAAGGGCGAGCCTGATTTTCAATGATGATTGAGCATCCAGGACAAACTTTAACCCTTGATAGGGAAGAATTAAACAGGCAGGCAGACTGACAGTTTGTAGAGGCCAAGTGGCCTGTTGTGGGAGACCCAGAGAGGCCTTTGCCAAGATCTCCCACTTGCTAGTGGCCATTCTGGGGCTTGGACCCAAATCTGCAACTTCCAACTCCCTGTGCTTCTGAGGCTCTCTCACATCTAAAAGAGAGCTTTGTAAAAGCTTTGCGATTAATGTACATGCTTTAATGAAGGACACTTTTTATTTTTTAATTCATTTTTTTTAAGATTTTATTTTTGAGTAATCTCCACACCCAACATGGGGTTTGAACTCACAACCCTGAGATCAAGAGTCACACGCTCCACCGACCAAGCCATCGGGGTCTTTTTAAAAAGACTTTTATTGTGGACAAGTTCACCGTGGTTCTGGGGAATGAAATTGTAAAGACCAGGTTGTAAAGACTGGAACCAACCAATTTGTTGTAGCAAATCAGAAGCAACATCTGAAAAATCTTTCTGTTTGTCTATTTTTCTTTTGTGTTGTCTAACAGCTTTGGCATAGTACATATTGTACAATGAAGCATTTTATTTCTGCGCCATCCCCTCCCGTTTCTTTCCTTTTTTTTCCCCCAGAATCAATTGGCAAGAATTCAGCTTCAACATTCAAAGTGCTTTGCTCTCTCCTTGTCTCCTTGTCTCCTTTGCACTCCAGGGCGCCAAGTCAAAACACAAAACGTAAAAAGAAGGTTGGAAGATAGTTCAAGGAAATAGTTCAGGAAATAGACAATAGACATAGGCCTGGACCGAAGAAAAGAGAATAAAAGGAGAGATTCAACCCCGGAGTTTGGACCTAGGAAGAATGGTGTTCCAGAAAAAGATGAGAGGAGATTATCAAAATCTCCCTCAGAAACATTCTTCCTCTGAAATGTTACCAGAATGGAAGGGCATGTTTCGGAATCGAAAAGTCCAACAGACTGAATTTAACACACAATGGGTTTAACATTAATTCAACAAATTTGTATTGCAGACCTACTCTGTGCCAGGCACTGTTCCAAGACCTTGGGATCCGTGGCCGCAACCAAAACGGTGAGAGAACAAATTTCTCTTAGATTCCCCCCGTTTGTGGTTTAAGGCAGCCCCAGGAAAAGAATACAGTATATCTTGATTTTCACACTGACGTTTCCAATTTATAAACAGAATGAGCAATTTTACGAGTTTAAAGCAAACGGACCGTTTTAAAAAGCCCCCTCTCAGACATTTAAAAACCTGAACAATAACTCTGTACCATTTAATGCTGATCATGTATGAGTTTGCGTTTTCCTAACTCAGAAAATGAAAATCAGGACTCGTCTGTCTTGCAAGAACCGTAAGATGGAGCGAGAACGGGCAGGAGTCCGGAGGCGTTAGTACCGCCCGGTGCGGGGGGCGCCCCGGCGCCAGGTGCGCCGCCGACGCGTCGGTCTCGGGTGCCCCCTACCGTCTGCGTTCGGTCACTGCGTCCCCCCCACCGCGGGCCCGCCTCTGGGCAGCCTCGGCCTGGCGCGCACTGCCCACCTACCGGGTGATTCGGGCCCGCCCACTCGGGACCCGAGCCTCGAATTCGGCCTGGGTTGTGTCAGGGCTAGACCTCTAACGGATGATCTGAGCTTCATTCAACAAACCTGGATCGACCATCTACTATGTGCCGGTCACTTCTAGGAGCTGCGGGTGCAAAATACAGGTCGCCGCCCTCCTGCAGTTAGGAAATAAGCAAGCTCTGGACGAAATACAAAGCAGGAAAAGCAAGGATTCTGAGTGCGGGCGCGGGGCGGTCAAGGGAAGCCTCGCCGAGTATGTGACATTTAGGCAGAGACATAAGGACATGAGGGAGGGCGCCTTGGCAGTGTCCGGGGGAAGAGGATCCAGGAAGGGGGAGCAGAAGTGCAGCAGCCCCAAGGGAGGAGCAGGGCCTGGTGAGCCCGAGGGTGATGGGGCGGGGAGCAGCGGGGAAAGGAGCAGGTGTGGGGGGGGTCTTTCAAATGGGTATTACTTTGGGCGTAGGGCTGCCAGATAGGTACAGGATGCCCAGTTAAAGCTGAATTTCAGATAAACGACTAATATTGGGTTTGTTCCAAATATCGCATGGGACATAATACTAAATTATTTGCTAAATCTGGCAACCTTATCAGGGCTGGGCCAGAAGGGGAGGGTTTGAACAGAGAAATGACTTGATCTGACTTGTTTTAAAATGTGATTTTGCAATTAGCTCATTCATCCATCTGACTCCTATTTATTATTACGTTTTATTTTAAGTACAATCTACCCCCCATCCTGGGGCTCAAACTCATGACCTCAAGATCAAGAGTCACATGCTGTACTGACTGAGCCAGCCATGCGCCTTTGACTCCTATTTCCTAAATGCTTACTATTCCAGATGGTGCACTAGGCTCTGGACATTCAGCTATAAGCAAAATGGACAGGATGCCTGCCATCCCAGGCAGTCCCCTTTGCCCAGAGGGCTCCACCTGTTTTGGCCTACACTTTTCCATTCTTGTCCTTCGAAACACAGTCAAGTGTCCCAGTCTTCAAAAACCTGCCCCACCTTTCAACCCAGCACGGTTTACCAAAGTGTCTCCACTCACACTAACACCTGTGTTTGCTAAACTGTGGGCTCCGTGAGGACGGGATCGGGTCTGTTTTACTCACAGCTGATTCCCTGGGATCAGGGCACTGCCAGGCTTAATGAGTGTGTGTTGACTAAATCTGGTTCAACAGCCTGCCTGGTGGCGGAGTGAGCTACCTAAACTCCTTCCAATAATATCTGTTCTGTTAAGATTCAGCTAGACTGGGCTTTTGCTGTTTGCAACAAGGGACCCTGATGATACATTCACTGTTTTGCTTTGAGTGATCAGACCAGAGGGATGGACAGTGTGAAAGCTGGGGCTCCCTTCTTTTACTCCTGGGGCATTTGCCACCACAGCACAGGACATCAGAGCCTCAGAGACCAAGAGGCCCTGGGACATACAGATGGGGCAAAAGAGTTTTGTCTTCCCAGCATATATTTTACTCCTTTTTTTTTTTTTTTTTTTTTTTTTACAAACAGACACTATCCCTTTGGAGTGGGTACTGCTCACCCAGCAGCTGTTTTATGATTTATTCAAGGGCTAGTTAACAAGAGAGGACAAAATGAAGACATTTTCCAGACCAAAAAAAAAGGGGGGGGGGTGAGGGTGCAATGGCTTACCCACTACAGGAAACACGGAGGAGCTATTTAAAATGACATTTGTAATTGCTTAGGGATATGATAATGATGGAGTATTAAGTACAAAAAGAAAGATAAAAAATTATATTCCTTTTAACGAGGTTGAATTGAATGCCAAATATACATTTTTAAATACACCTATGCAGTGAGAAAAGATTGTCAGGAAAGATACCAAGACCCCAGCGGCCGTTGTTTTTGGGCAGTGGGGGAATTCGGTGGTTCTTTTGTTCTTTATCTGGTTTTCTGCATTTTCTAAGCTTTATTTAGCCACACCAAAAGCTCCTGATACACAAAGTTTCCACGCTGGAAGGATTCTCGGAGATAAATAAAAATAGAATTGAGTCGCAACGTTTGAAAATGCTGTTCCCGAGCCAAGCCTCCCAGGTATCATTTGCTTTCCCCCGTTGAGAACCTCCGATTCGTTATGAGGAGCCACCTTCTTCTCCTTGAAGAGTCTCGGTGTTTTCTTCTGGCCAATGGGGATGGCAGCGGGGATGACGACGGCCCCAGCAGGAATGGAACCGGAGAGCCCACTACCGGCCCCGCGCAGGCGTAGAGACCTTGTAGGTCTGACGGCGCCGCCCCACCACCAAGTGGCCGGTTAGCTCAGTTGGTTAGAGCGTGGTGCTAATAACGCCAAGGTCGCGGGTTCGATCCCCGTACGGGCCATGGAAATGACTTTTTTCCGTGCTCCCATTTTTCAATTCATTTTAACTTTTTTTTTTTTTTTAAATATGCTTTTCGAGGGCTGTGAGCCGCAGACGGGAGAGAGCCGCAGAAGGGAGAGAGCCGGGGAATCGTTCCGGACTCGGCCCCGAAGTTGGCGCGGGCAGCAGTGGGGAGAAAGGGCAGGATCCCGCGCGTGTTCATCCCTCCAACTCAGCGCACGCTGTGCACACCTGCAGCTGCCACTGGGTTCTTTTTTTTTTTTTTTTTTTAGGATGCTCTCGGATGCCACCGCCAGTTGCTTCCGAATACAGAGCTTCTGTGGGCCCTCGGTGCAGTCTCCAGCGTTCATGGAGATCTTAGACTTGGAAATCCAGGCCTGGAATTAATTCATTCCACAATTGCTTAGGGCGCGCCTTCTTACTGCATGCCCTTCTGATTTGGGGTGGGAAGCAGAAGAGTAAAAGAGAAACACAAATCCCGACCCCCGTGGAGACAATGACCCACCAACGACTGCCATGTTTTTAGTGAGGTCTTCTGCTTGTGGAAGCATCTGGAAACCTTCTCTTGCTACTTTCTTGCTTTTCAGAGAGGTCTTAGGCTTCACATTTTTTCCTCTTGGTTCTGCAGCTTGCAGCCGGAAGGCAGCTGATGAATTTCTCACTGGCGGTTCAAGTCTCCGGGTGTAGTCAGGCATGTTTAGTTTACCACAAAAGCCAGTTATTTTAGGGTTAATGCCATTTTATATCAGGGTCTAGCAGGAGCTCTAGCCATGTTTGAAAAATATCCAGGGAGAACATCTACTAAATCATTCATTCTTTTCTCAAATATGTGTTAAGCTCTGATGGAATTCAGTAATAGCTCAAGGCCACAGACCAGAGGCGCAAAGCCCTTGGCAAGGGCTCAGCGTGTTTTAAAAGTGCTCATTAAATGCCAGTGATGGGACCCTTGTTCTTAGGAACAGTTAGTTAGAAGGAGAACCTGGGGCTGCTGACGACCAGTACAGACACTTTGGAGGTCTCGTTGTGGACGTATGTGCCAGGCACCATGTTTGGCTGCGCAGAGGAGGAGCCAGCTGCTAGTGGGTCCAGAATAAAAGTTGTTTTGAGCAGAAGCCATTTGAATTCCTGAAAAGTCTTATCTGCCTAAAAGTAGAGCCTTCCCAAAGAATTCAAAAGAATTCAATTGTCATAGGGGCACCTGGGTGGCTCAGTCGGTTAAGCGTCTGCCTTCGGCTCAGGTCATGATCTCAGGGTCCTGGGATGGAGCCCCGCGTCGGGCTCCCTGCTCCACGGGGAGTCTGCTTCTCCCTCTCCCTCTGCCTACTTGTGCTCTCTCTCTGTCAAATAAAAAATCTTAAAAAAAAAAAAAAAAGAATTCAATTGTCATAAATCCCCTTCCCTGGGAGCAATCAGGAAAGATGGGCTCTTGTCACTGGAGAGACGTTGCCATCACATCTACAAGGCACAGACAAAATGTCACAAAACTTGTATCTCCCATCTACTACATGTCACAAAACTTGTATCTCCCATCTACTCTGGTAAGGGTCCGTTTATCTTTCCTAAAAGGCATCTGTTTTCCCATAAGCGCCTTTCTCCCCTTCCCTTCCCCTATTAAGATAGTATATAGGCCCCTCATTCTACCTGCCTCTTTGAGTCACATTTTTCTGTGAATTCCCTAGGTACATGAATAAAAATGCATCATTAAATTTTGTCTTTTCTCTTGTTAATCTGTCTTTTGTCACTTTAATTCACAGGCCCCCTGAAGACTGAACCTAAGAGCATAGAGGAAAAGTCCCCCTCCCTCCCTGGACAGGCTCAAAAACATGATGCAATGGGGCACTCTGCTCTAGACGAGGAGGGCAGTTCCTGGCTTAGGGGTCAGAGTTAAAAAAAAAAAAAAGGAAAGAAGGGATTGAGGAACTGAAACAGATTCCATAAATCTAATCTCCCTTCAGGCCAGTCCTTAGTGAGGCCACTAATGAATTAAGTTAGAACACTGCAGGGAGCTTAGTCAATGCAACACGAGTGTTGACTATGATAATGACGATGGCCATGTGGAGAGAAAAATGATCAGAAGGTCTACCAGAAGCTTCTCGGACATCAGCCTGGCTCCCCAGTCTCCCCCTTTTGTGGGCATCAGGACACTCCTCATATTCTAGTGTAAATGCCAGTTTCCTCCTCTTCCTGCCTACACTGTATACGGAGGGCAGGACAGCCCTGAAGGCAGGGAAGGTGACTCACCCAGCAGGTGCTTAGTAACTTTGTCAACCCATGGCCCTACTGCCCTCCCTGGGGAGGGGAGCGGGGAAAGGAGCCCACACCAGCAGCGGCAAGACTCTGGGAAGGACACACAGAGCCAGGAGAGTAAGAGGAGGGGAGAGTGGGAAAGGTTGGGCTGAAGAGGAAGTGAGAGAGCTGGGATGGATGGGACTGAAATGTGTGTGTGGGGGGGGACCTTCCTTTCCCTCCCTCCTTCCTTCCTTCCCTCCATCCTTCGTATTTATCCATGCATCATTCATTCCCTAATCTTGTGCTCTGGGCCGAGCCCTGTGCTGAGCACTGAGTAAAATATCATCTTGGCCCTTAAGGTGCATCCAGTCTGGATGAGAGGGTAGACCTGGGAACAATTTGGGGTTGGGTGCACTAGTTAAAAATGCACACTTTGCGGGGGCACCTGGGTGACTCAGTCCCTCCGGGCATCAGACTTGATTTCCGCTCAGGTCGTGATCTGGGTGGTGGGATAGAGCCCACTTGGGATTCTCTCTCTCCCTCTCCCTCTGCCCCTACACCCCTTAAAAAATGCACACTTTGGGGGCACCTGCCCAGTTGGTGGAGCGCGTGACTCTTGATCTCAGAGTCCTGAGTTCAAGTTCCACGTTGGGCAGGGAGCCTACTTAAAAAAAATAAATAAAACTCATTATATACATATAATAGATATATATTTATTATATATATTATATATATAAATTATATATATAATATATATATATATTTAATAAAAAAGCACACTTAGGGTCCCCTGCCAGATCTGTTTATCAGAAGGCCTTAAGGTGGGACCAGACAGGATCTTCCGGTGGCTCTAATGCACATGACCTTGAGAACTTTTGGATTGTGTGATGCTAGGCTAAGGGGCTCTGGAACTCCGGAGACCTTCGTCTGGGAGACCCTGGAGAGCTCCTGGAAGAGTGATATTTGGAAGTTAAATACATCTGTGACGAGTGAGAGGAAACTAAAGCTCCTTCCGTCTTCGGCGAAAAGGCGACGGGGCAGGGCCAACGCAGACCCCGCCCACGACCTGCTCGCCCAGGTGCGGTCGCCTTCCGAGGTGTCTTGGCCTGCGGGGCACTCGTAGCCCCCACCCCACCCCCTTCCCAGGTGACGCACATTTGAGCCGCCGTGTCCCGGTGGCGCGGGTTCGAGTCCCCGTGTCGGCTGCCATGGCGGACGCGGAGCCGGAGGCTGAGGACGGCAGCGAGGACGGCGGTGGCGGCGCCCGGGCCCCCCCCGGCCAGAGCGGCACCGCCGCGCGCGTGGCCCCGCTGGGCCCCGAGCAGCTGCGGCAGGTCCTGGAGCAGGTGACGAAGGCGCAGCCGCCCGCCGAGCCGCCGCCGCCGCCCTTCGTGCTGCAGGACGCGGCGCGGCGACTGCGGGACGCGGCGCAGCAGGCCGCCTTGCAGCGGGGCCCCGACGCCGAGGCCCCGCGCCCGCCGCGCCTGCTGCCGCCCCAGGTGAGGCGCCGGGAGGGACGTGGGGAAACTGAGGCCCGGAGGGGGCCGAGGCCTCGCGGCGGGCGGACCGGGGCCCGCGTCCCCGCGCGCCGTCTTCGGCCTCGGAGCTCCGGGCGGGAGAGGCAGCGGCCGCCCCCGCCTGTCACCGCTCCCGCGTTTGCAGCTCCTCCGCGCGCCTCGTGGGCCCCCTGCCGGGGACCCCGCCCGCTGTCGCCGCGCTGCTCGGGGCGCCTCGCTCAGGCCTTTGTCGTTCGTCCCGCGTTTGCGGAGCCTCGCTGTGTCCCAAGCTCCGCCCTGGGCGCCGCGGGTGCGGCCTGGAACAGTCGGTGGAGGACCTGCGGGAGGTTCTGGGAGTGACAAGGCGCTGCTGTAGGACGAGTGGTCCTGCGGCCTGACAGCGGAGCGGAGACCCGAGTGCGGGAGACGGAGCCCGCCCGCAGAGCCTTCCCGTGGGGGCTGCAGCGCGTGCCCCGCAGGGACTCGGGACAGAGTTGCGCACACGCTCCTCGTTCCGCGCAGCACTTACCAGCCTGGGCGGTGGTGCCTGGATTCGGGGCCCCGGGCCCAGCGCCGAGCCTGGCATACACTCACTGAAGGAAATACCTGAAAGCACTCAGCCTACTACAGAACACCATTTCTGGGCTACCATCTCGCGGGTCCCGCAGCTCGTGGCTACTAGGGAAGTTGGAACTAGAGCAGGGTCTTCCGAGCCCGAGGGCCCCGTGTAGCTCCTGAAGCCCGAGGTCCTCCACGTCATCTGTAAAGCCACATCCCCTTGCAGAGCTGGGGTTGCAAATGACACTGACACTTCTCACCCCGAAGTTGCCAGAGAGATGCTTCTTCTCGGAATAAATAGATGGAGACTAGAATCAACCCTGTTGGTTGTTGTCGTTGTTATTAGCAGTCTTCGTTTTTTGTTTTTCTCAGGAAGCGATTTTGGCTGCTTAGAGTTGTACCCAGTTGGTGATCAAGACTGGAGAGGTGTCTTGCTAATGTTGGGGAAGACAGTTATGATTCTGCCCAGACTGTTTCCCAGAGGTGTGACCCTGAGTAACCCAACCTCTTTGGGCTTTGGTTCCTCAGTTCGCAAGAGGGATGGCTCGTTGGGTGAGCCTTCTAGCTCATACTCTGCGGAGAAGCAGATGTCGCCTGCATCTGTGGTGCAAGCAGGTCTGGAGGAGGAGGGTGGTGGCCACTGTCTGCAGAGCCTCCGTCCCATGGCTGGCACCGTGCCAGTCGCTTCTCAGCAGGCTCATGGAAGTGTTTGTGTCAGCATTCTCCAGATGAGGAACAAGCTCGGGGAGGTTGGGTGACTTTGCTCACGGCTCCCCAGGTGTGGCTGCACCCCAGCACCTGTTGAATGTGACCCCAGCTTTTTGGGTTTGGTACGGCACCTTAAAGAGTCCAGAAATGACATTTTCCATAAAATGCGAGCACACTTAATCAGAATGCAGCAGCATGATTGTATCCTGTAGCTAATCTGACTGGGAAGGTATAAATTCTCCCTGGCTTCGCAATAGTGTAATTTTGCGGTCTATTCACCTGGTGCCCTTTGAGCCCCAGCTGTGCCAGGGAGGCCACAAAAGCAAACCAGATACGTACCTTGCACCCAAGGAGGTTATGGCCTAACCAATGAGGTACATGACTCAGGTAACTTCTAATTCTAAGCAAGGTCAGAAAACTAGAGATGAAGAACTGGGTCTAAAGAGACAAAGGAGAAGTTATTTCTGGCTGAAGGGATCAGAAATTACCTTGTCAAAGGATGAGTCCCAGTTGAAAATACGGAAGGGGACAGGCAGTGGTGGGGGTAGGGTGGAATGTGCATTTAGAGAACCCAGGCCTTGTGGTTCTGTGTGTGGGGGGAGGGGGGTGGATCAGAAGGCCCAGACCAAGTGAATGCGCTCCCGGGGGTCAGATTTTGGCTCACGTCCCTCCCCATCCTCCCTGTTCCTGTACCGTAGAAACATTCCCAGTTCCTTCCAACACGCCTCGCCCTTTTTCATGCGCCTCTGCATTCACACATTTTTCCTTACACCTAGTCTACCTTTCCACCTGGCCAAAATTCTCTTCAGCCTTCTTAGGTCCCCTCCCCTGGGAAGTCCCTCCCCCACCCCACCCACAGGGCCGCCTCTCTCACTGCACCTGTCTGCGCCGTGGTGTCCTTGTGTCCTTAGGGAGCCTAGTCGGCCTTCCGAATCGTCAGTGGAGCTTTTGAAAGTACAGACTTCGGGGCAGGAGATCCTGACTCAGCAGGTCAGCAGGTGACTGAGGCATGGCGGGGGAAGCCGCCCACCTCCTCAAGGGTGAGGCGAGGACTTGGCTTATGTTTTCTGTGTGTTTTTTTTTTTTTTTAAAGATTTTATTTATTTGACAGAGAGAAAGACAGCCAGAGAGGGAACACAAGCAGGGGGAGTGGGAGAGGGAGAAGCAGACTCCCCGCTGAGCGGGGAGCCCGATGCAGGGCTCGATCCCAGGACCCTGGGACCATGACCTGAGCCGAAGGCAGACACTTAACGACTGAGCCACCCAGGCGCCCCTTCTGTGTGTTTTTTAATTGAAGTATAGTTGACAGTTTCAGGTGTACAACAGCATTCCACAAGTTTGTACGTTATTCAGGCCTCCCCGCAGGTGACGTCACGGTCACCGTACGACGTCAGCGTATTACAGTGTTATTGACCATATTCCCTGTGTTGTACTTTTCACCTCCATGACTTATTGTATAACTGCAAGTGTGTATCTCTGAATCGCCTCTCCCGGTGTCACCCACCTCCTCACCCACATTGGCTTATGTGTAAGTTTTGGCACACAGAGATACTTAGTAAGAGTTTGCTGAGTAAAATAAATATATAACAAAATATCAAGTATAACACCCACAAAGGAAACTGGTCTGGAGCAGATTTAAAAATTGAGGTACCCTTAAAACAGTAGGATTTGGGGGGGTGTGTATTGGCATTATCTGGTGACATCCCAAGAGGTTAGACATTCTAAATGGTCATAATGTGAAACAGGTGTGATTATTAAAAGATCATTGTCATTCCATTCACAAGTACCCCAGGATGGGTCCTCGTGGGCCCCTGGCTCCAGCTCTGTACGTGGCCTCATAAACTAGTACACTGAATCACCTCTGCTGTTTGTGGTAGATGTATCACATGGAGACAGACAGACGGACTCCAGCTTGATTTCAGTGAGAGGTGGTGCTCTGCCCTGCGTGACGTTTTTATCGACCCTCCACACGGTATAGGGTTGAGTCCAAACAGAGCCTGTTGGTGGCCCCAAATCAGCGGTTCTCAACCCGGGGGCCATTTTCCCCTAGGGAGGCGTTTGGCCGTGTCTGGAGACATTTTTGTCCCAAGTTGGGGGCTGCCCCTGGCATCTAGTGGGTAGGGGCAGGGCTGCTGTCCGCATCCTCCAGTGCACAGGACGGCCCCTGCTGCACAGAATTAGTGGTCCGAAATGTCCGTGGTGCCGAGGCTGGGGAAGCCTGTCCTGAATGATGAGGTTGGACAAAGACGCTGACTGTTTCTGCACTGTGAGGCCCCGAGTCATGTCCGTTTCGCTGCCTCTCCCCTGAACCCATGACCGTCACATCGCTAACACAAGTACCATTGGCCCTGGCGCATGGTCACTGCTCGATAATGATTTGTGGAACAGTGTTGGCGGCAGCCCTCCCCTTTGGTGGGCGCTTTGCTGTCACAGACTGTGCTGTCGTGCACCTCCTGGGCCTACATCTTGGTACCTGTGTTTCTTGTGGAATCCAAGAAGCGGAGTTGCTGTGTCAGAAAGCATGTGCATTATAAGATTTATTTATTTTAGAGAGAGAGAGAGCACACAAGTGGGAGGAGGGGCAGAGGGAGAGGGAGAGAGACTGAAGCAGACTGCCCACTGAGCGTGGAGCCCAATGAGCTCGATCCCACGACGCTGAGATCACGACCGGAGCTGAAATGAAGTGTCAGACGCTCAACCGACTGAGCCACCCTGGCTCCCCTAAGATTTTGTTAGATGTTAAAAAGTTGTTGAAGGTAAGCACCCCACTCCTAGGTATGTGTCCTGGGGAAACTCACACATATGCACACACGTCCATGCAGGTTCTGAGCACACCACAGGAGCACAGGGTTGGAGATACTTGTCCATCAACAGGAGAGTGTTTTCTTACTGCAGAGTAAATGAGAGCTATACACCTTGATATGGATGGGGAGTAAAAAGCTGAAAAAGCCCCACCAAGTTGCAGGAGATGATATGCACTTACATGAAGTTGAAAAACATGACAAAACTGAACTGCCTATTTTTAGGGATATCTACATATGTAATATAAAAAATGCATAAGAGGGGTGCCTGGGTGGCTCGGTTGAATCTGTCTCTTGGTTTCAGCTCAGGTCATGATCTCGGGGTTGTGGGATCGAGCCCCGTGTCGGGCTCCATGCTCAGCGGGGAATCTGCTTGAGATTCTCCCTCTCCTCTCCCTCTGCCCCTCCCCACTGGGTATGCTCGCTCTCTCCCTCTCGCTCTCTCAAATAAATAAATCTTTAAAAAAATGCATGAGAACGATCAATAAACTTTCAGTCTAGGGTGAAGAAGGAAGAGAGCACGCAGATTGGGAGGATAGCAGAGAGCTTATGAGGGTAATGTTGCGTGCCTTGAGGCAGGTGGTAGGAACCTGTGTTACGTTGTTCTTTATGGCTTTTTTTGTTTCTAGAATTTCATTAACTTTTCAAGAAAATGAGCCTATTTATTGAGTTGAGTCCAATTTAGAGTACTAGGAATTCCAAGTAAATACAAATGTGGTAAAACTGTAAAGAAGGATACTTCTTATTGGGTCATGAAGTCAATTTAGTGGATTAAGATTAGTATTTTTTCAAAAATGATATGGAATAGATACTATCAGAAGGCATTTATGTAGAAATGGTAAGTGATTTCGTGAACTTTAATTTATGTGTGCAAATGTTTCTGTGTGCACATATGGATGTGATGTAAAGGTCTGGTCGGAAAGCTTGAGAAACACCTTTGTAAACAGTACGGATCCATTAAATAGACTTTTATAGGTAAAATGTATTTTATAACTTAGAAACAATTTCAATAATACATTTAAGATGAGAGCAGAATTGTAGAAATGCTGATGAGCCTGACGCTTTTCTCTTTCTGTATTTAAGCAACTGGAAGCCATCTGTGTCAGGATGACATCTGGAGAAATGAAGGGTCAGCAAAGGCCAGAGCCCGCACTGGCCACCATCCAGCCCAAGCCAGCCAGGCTGAGCCAGCTGCCCGCGAGGCCTTCCAGGGTGCTGGGGTTCCGGGTGCAGCCCATCCTGAGCACCGGGCCCCAGCCGCGCTTCCTGAGCAGCTCGTCCCCCGTTCAGGTGTTTGTGCAGAGGCCCCTGCCCGCCCTCCAGCCCCTGGCTCCAAATGGACAGGGTGCCCCGCTGACCCCCTTGTCAGCTTCTGACCCACCAGCAGCAACATCTGTGTCATCCAGTTCAGCAAATTTATTTATTTCCAGCTTGCACACAAAACACACTGAGAAACTAAAAAAGTCCTTAAAAGTGAAAACACGTTCTGGACGGATATCTCGACCTCCCAAGTATAAAGCTAAAGATTATAAATTCATAAAAACGGAGGATTTGGCTGACGGTCACTTGTCAGATTCTGACGATTACTCAGAACTGAGTGTGGAAGAAGATGAAGAACAGAGGGAAAAGCAGGTGCTCTTTGACTTGTCCAGCTGCTCCCTGAGGCCCAAGAGTTTTAAGTGTCAGACGTGTGAAAAATCCTACATTGGAAAGGGGGGCCTGGCCCGGCATCTTAAACTGAATCCAGGCCACGGCCAGCTGGAGCCTGAAGAGTTGCTGTGTGAGAAAGCCAACGGGAGCGCGACTCGAGGCTGCGCGGAGGGCAGGACTGCTGGCCTGACGTCGCCGGGGCCGTCCACACCAGCCCTTCTAAGTGGGGCCGGGGCCCAGTCTCCACGGGCTGGCCTGCAGGTAATGTTTCTGTCTGCTGACTGTGGCCTTCGTCCTGCCCATCCTGAAGTGAACCTCTGTGGTGTCTGATAGGGGTTCGGGGGAAGGCTCGAGTAGAGCCAAGATGACCAGAGCAGGGCATCTGACACTCCTCCACTGTTGTCCCCACTGCCGCCAACAAGCAAGGACAGGTGTGTCCTGTGTGTGGTGTGTCGTAGGGTTCGCTGAGCGTGTTGGGTGGGAACAGAGGTGCTAATTCTTTAGATTTGGTGGGTAAAACTAATCGCAGAGCACTCTTGGCTGATGCTGACATAACAGTGGGCCTTGGGAAGGGTCTGAGTTGGGGGCAACGGCCCACAAGGGCGCTTCCTGGAGGGTCAGCAGTAACACGCTGCTTTCGCGTTTTGTCCCTTCAGAAACTCACAATCAGACGAGGCAGACAGAAGCTACACTGAGTTGCATCACCACATCAGAATTTACTGACAGCAATTTCACATTCCTAAATGTGTGGTGTGCATTTGTGTGCCGTGTTCAAGAGGTCAGTTATTTATGAAATGCAGACGAGACGGATCCCTTTAACAAACGGCAGGCCTCCGTGGTCACCCTCACCCGCGTTCCTTTTCCTTCGACTTGTGTTGGCTGTTATTTCTGTCTGTGCTTGCGGCTAGGTGATTATATTTGTAGTTTCTGAAATGTTAGAGAAACCAGCGTTGGATCGATGTGGCTAGTCAGTGGGAGCTTGTGATTTCAGTGACCTGGAGGATGCTGGAAATGAGTGCCTGTCCGCTCTGGCCGCCTCATTCCCTGCTGTGGGGCAGGGGTTCCTGAAGGAGGGGAGAGGCTGGTGGCCACTCTGGCTTACAGATCAGCTCCTTGGGGCCTGAGCAGGTACTGTGTGGGCCCAGGACATCCTTCCTGAGGTCTAGTGGTAGAACCAGGGGACAGCCCTGTGTTAGGATTCAAAAGTACTACCTCCCCCTGTCGCATTAGCTTCAATCACAGCACTGTTTATTCATGCCCCCTTTGGGCAGGAGTGTTTTCAATCTTCTAGGACTCTGCCAGGTGGGAATTAGACTTAGGTCTTTTGACTTCAAAGCCCACCCTCGAGGCTGCCTCGTTGGGGGAGGTCTGCACCTCTCGTGGCTGGTAAAACCCCAACTTTTGAGAAACCTCTCTACTTCACTTGAGGTAGGACCAGGGTGACATGTAGTTTATCATCCAAAGCAGGACATTCAGAGAGTGAAAGGGGCACTATTTTTTTTTTTTTATTTTTTAGATTTTATTTATTTATTTTGAGAGAGAAAGACTGAGAGAGAGAGAGCATGAGAGGGGGGAGGGTCGGGAGGGTCAGAGGGAGAAGCAGACTCCCTGCCGAGCAGGGAGCCTGATGCGGGACTCGATCCAGGGACTCCAGGATCATGACCTGAGCCGAAGGCAGTCGCTTAACCAACTGAGCCACCCAGGCGCCCCGAAAGGGGCACTATTAATAATCCCAAGGGACAACAGCTGTGCCCAGGACTGTCTCAGGATGACCAGGCTAGCCGGCACTTCCGACTTCCTCCATAATGAAATCCTAGGGGCGCCTGGGTGTCTCAGTCAGTTAAGCGTCTGACTCTGGTTTCGACTCAGGTCATGATCTCAGGGTCGTAGGATCAAGCCCCGCATCAGGCTCTGTGCTCAGCGGGGAGTCTGTTTGTCCCTCTCTCTGCTCCTCCCCCTGCTTGTGTGCTCTATCTGTAGAATAAATAAATAAAATTTTTTAAAAAAGTAATGAAATCCTACACCACAGCAGAAGCAATTTGTAGATACTTGACTTCCTGAATACTGGGCCTTGGCCTTGGGCGTGGTGGCTGTCCAGATTGCCTGTGAGGGGTGCCTCCAGCTGCTGGGGTGGGGAGGGACGTGCAGGCGTGTGTCGCTCCTGTCCTTTCCCAGGCACAGACTCATGGCACCTAAAGCCACAGACAGACCTGGCATTCCTTCTGGAGCTCCACTCTAATGAAGATTTAGAGGGGAAATTCCGTAAGAGTTCAGAGGACACGCTTGGGGCTAGCTGCCACGTGAAGTGTGTTCCTTGTATTCATTTAACGTTCCATCAGTCCTGGGAGATGGAGGTGGATTACTCCTGTTTTCAGAGGGGGAGTGGGTGCGGAATGAGGAAATAGCTGGACAGTGTCAGACCCAGGACTCTTCAAAAGCTGTGCAAATCCACGAAGACGGAGAGTAGATTCACAGCTCCTGGGGCCTGGGGGCAGGGAAGAATGAATGATGCCAATGGGTACAGGGGTCCTTCGGGGGTGGGGGGGGACAAACATGTTTTGGGATCAGTGGTGATGGTTACACGACCTTCTCGGTGTACGAAAATCTACTGAACTGTATATTTTCAAAGTATGAAGTTTATAGTGTTTGAAATATATCCAATAAGAAATGATTTTTTTAAAGTCATGGGTAATTTCAGTTTAATTTGTAAGATGACAGTGATGTCAGAGAAGTTCCTTGTTTCATTTTGGGCAACACCCAGGGTCATGGTTTGTCCGCCGGGCCTTACCGGCTCACTAATGCTCACTGGATGTCTTAAAGGGGAACTTTGTTGGGAAAGTTTAAGTTGATTACAGTTAATGCATCTTGATAGTGCAAAGAAGAAATAATTTAGCAAGTTCCTTGCTTTTGACTTGACATTTTTTTTGCCCTAAGGTCATCACTATGGCGTATAAAACTTTTGTTTGTTTTGTTTTGTTTTGGGTGTGCAACGCTATCTAGAATAGCCAGTCTCTAGAAGTTGAAGAGGCCTTGGTATCTGAACTAGAAAACGGAAGTTATTCAGCGCTTTTGGGATCAGAGGAACACCCAGGCCCTAGAAGGAGTGACTCGTCCACAGCCCCGGCGGAGGCCAGCACAGCCGTCCTGGGGCGGAGCGGAGCGGCCCCCCCGCCTGGGGGTGCCCGTGCGGCGGGCGCGCAGAGCCCGTCGAGGGCTAGAGCCAGGCTCAAGGAGGTGCGTGGCTCTGAGACCCTGTTCTTGAAACCTGTGTCTTTGGCGTGGTGTGTGACAATTCACTATTAGGTTTCTGAATTAAAAGTCAAATACCCAGATCAACTAAGCAGTTCACCTGAAATGTAATTGGATGAAGTGTGTAATGAATTCAGGGATAGTATTATCTGAAGTAATTCCAAGCTTTCCTTGTCTGAAATGACAAGAGGGCTTGATGTGGGGCTCGATCCTGGGACCCTGGGATCATGACCTGAGCCGAAGGCAGACGCTTAACCGACTGAGCCACCCAGGCGCCCCTTCTGTGAAAAGTTTTAAGGCATAGAAACATGTTTCAGGTTTTGAACCCTGGAATCTCCATCCCAGTCCCTTGAGAGTAGACTTAGTGAATTTAATGGGGTTGATTTAGAAAAGTGGAACCCTAAATTCATCCGGATTGCCTTTGGCTAGGATGATGGTAATGGCCAGGTGATGAAGGAAAAGAAGTGACACACAGCTGATCTTCAAGTTAAAAAAAATTTGTTGATAAATGAATTTAAATGTGTAAATTAATTGAATTTAAATTAAAAAAAGAAAAGAAAAGAAGTGAAGGGTAGCAGAGAGAGTTAGAGGTAGCGAGTTAATGAGACAGTGGGCGTCAGGGTGCCCATCAGGGAACCGGGGCCTCCAGACTCACCCACAAGGGGAAACGAGAGGTTTTCAGAGAGGAAGCGGGTTTCCTAGAAAACTTCGTGAGCTTGCATGCTCTCGCGGGAAATTTAAACCCTGGCGAATTTGCTTTTCTCTCGTTGGGCTGGTTAATTAATCCTGGATGACTAACTTTTTGGAGTAGGGGGTAAGGTAGTCCTTGACTCGATTCATCCATTAACATTCAAAATGCCACCATCTACTGAGCGCAGCCACCCTAACCCAGCCTCCGCGCTGAGTTCCAGGTTTCCTTCCTTCATTATCTCTGCTTAGTAGATGAGGAACCCGACAGGTTCGCGAGCTCCCGAGCCCCTGACGCTTCCTGTCTCTGAGACTGCTCCCTTCCCTCCCACGCCATTGCCTCCCTGGGTGCCCTCCTCCGTCCTCCTGGTGTCCCAGCCATCTGCCCTCTGCTGACACCCGCGTACTGCCGGTTCGCCCCAGTCACATCTCCTGAGCCCCCGAGCTCTGATTCCAGACGTCCGCACCCGGGCGTCCTATAAACCGTCCCACCGTCCACTTCCCACCCCTAATTTGCCCAGGGTCTGCCTGGGCTCGAGCTGGGAACCCACAGTCATTCCTGACTCCTCTGCCCTTTCCCTGACTCCTCCCCTTATCCCGAGGACCTTGCCGTCCCCGCATCTCTCTCCCCCACGCCCCCACTGAGCCACCCCTGCATTCACCTGGGTCCTCCTCTTCCCCGGCCTGTCCTTTGGCAGTGGTCTCTAGACTGCAGGCTGCCCGGGACTTGCTTGCTTTTTTGTGTCCCCGGAGAGTAGGGAACACATTTCCTGACCCAGGGCCTGGAACCCACTAAGTGCTCAATGCTGTCACAGGGGAGTCAGACTTTGAATCCAGAGTTGATCATAGACTTCGTCAATGGATAGACAAGTGAGATATTTAATACACAGAATGTTTACAGTTGGGAGTTGCTGCATCACTGAGATTTGGGGGAACTTTTATGTGCTTTGTTACACCAACTTGTTGGCTCCTGGGAGATTCTTTCGGGGCTTTCAAAGCTGTCAAATGCTTCCTTCCGGTAGTTTCTGCACCAGTGTGACCGAGACGCCCTAGTGGAGTTGGCGCTCCCTCAGCTGGCCCAGGTCGTGACCGTGTACGAGTTTCTTCTGATGAAGGTAAGTCGTCTTAGCGATTCTAAATGATGGAGGCGTGATTTGAAGTTACTTAGAAAGACCTCCTTCACATTTATGTTAGAAAAGCCAGGCCATCTGGAATCATTTCCCTCCCCCAGGACAGAGCCGAAGCGAGCCTGCCCACCCCCAACCCCCCGGACACCTGGCCTCGGGGCCTGGGCCTCCCCTGCCTGTTGTAACGTGGTGCGCGAGGCAAGAAAGTGGTGGCGGCCAACGATGGTCAGCCCAGGGCCCTTGTCGCCTTTCCCCCTGCCCTCGCCGGCCTGGTGACGAGGCTCTCCACCCTGGTGAGCCTGCCCTAACTAGGCAGGAGGCGCCCCCAGAGCTGCCCAGAGGAGTGAGGCACTCGTCCCGCCTGCAGGCCCGTCCCCAGGGCCTCTCTGGTCCCTTCCTGCCCACCCCCCCGGCACGCCTCCTTGGGAGCTCTGGCCCACAGCCCCCTGGTGCCTTCCCCCGGGAGGCCGTGCGCTCTCTGGCCCGTCCTGGTGTCCCCACCGAGCACAGTGCTGGGCACCCACGGGCTCTGACCGGGGAGTGACCAGGGAGTGGAGGAAATGATGGGCCGCTGACAGCTTGAGGAGCTTGTAAGCTTCCCTCCTCGAAGCTTCTTTCTGTAGTTGCCATTTCATTGCCTCTGGCTTAAACCTCTCTTGTCATCTTTATCTTCATGAAGGTTGAAACAGGTCATCTAGCAAAACCTTTGTTCCCAGCTGTGTATAAGGAATTTGAAGAGTTGCATAAAATGGTTAAGAAAATGTGTCAAGATTACCTCAGTGGTTCTGGTCTGTGTTCCCGGGAGCCTCTGGAAATAAGCAACAATAAGGTAACAGTCTCACATAGGAAAAAGTTTTGCTTTTACATTTGCCAAAAGAGGGATATCCATTTAAAGAGAAGAATGTTTTTATTTTTAGTTATTTTTTAAAGTAATCTCCATCTAGAACCGTGGGGCTTGAACTCACGCCGCCGAGATCAGGAGTCGCACGCTCCACCTACTGAGCCGGCCAGGCACCCCAGAGGAGCATGTTTTTAGTAGTGACATCTCATAGTCAACTTCTTTTCAGCTCTCTTTTTCCCATCACGTGACATTTTTTTAAAAGCAAAGTGGCGCTTGTTTGGGGAACCTCAGGAATGCACAGAGGCTGACGGCAACTGAAAGCACCATTGTCTTCTCTCTCACTGCTGACGTCAGGGAACAGCCCAGTTGGTAGGGTGTATGTGTGAGGGTGACCGGGGTCACAGACACGGACTGTGGGGGTTCTGACAGAATCCTCATTTCCCTGTCATCGTCATCATCCAGTTGCCTCTGGCTATATTGGGTTTTGGATAAAAGTAAGTTTTGAACTGATGTGGTCTTACTTGTTTTAGATAAAACCTTTGCTGGGTGCAGTGTGTCCTGTGTGGTCTCCTCATTCAGGGGTCCCCGCCGGGCAGGTCCCCTCGCCCCCAGCCCTCAGCCCCACCTTGAAATGGAGCGCCGAGTGATGCCATGGCTTTAATATGCCCGTTTACTCGTGCAACTGTAGCTGGCTCTGGGGTCCCAAACACACCAGGCTCGGCCACTCACTGCTGAGAAAATCCACAGGCAGAGAGGTGAGTGGTAGGGACACAAGAAAGGAGTTTATTTCAGCGAGGCCGACACCGGGAGGACCACGGACTGGCGTCTCAAAGACCGTCTCCCAAGTGCTGAAGATCCTTCCAGGTTTATGTAAGGAGAATGTAGGGTGAAGGTGGGTGGGTACGTGCAGGGGCAGCGAAGGTCCAGTCTCGTTGTCCTGGGCTCAGTCCTGAGGGGTCTTGCTGGCTTGGGGCAGTCCTTGTTGCTTGGGGGGGTGGTTTCGGTTCCCCTCACAGGAGGCTTTACCCTCAGGGTTTTCTGCCTGAGCCAAGAGCTGGAAAGAAGAACCCAACTAGCAAGTTTGGGGTCAGAGTGGGGCAGCCACAGTCCTGGTTCACAACCATAAGGAATACTTGGGCCATGTTGCCTTTAACTGCTGTTTGAGGGTCCACTAACCTGGGGATGGGTCTGCCCGCCTGCCCCTAGCATTAGCGTCAACAGAGGGTACCTTACTTCCGTAGCAAGCAGTCTCGAACCACACTGTAACAGTCCATGGGTTTTGGGGTTTTGGCTTTTGGGGGGTTTTTTGGTCATCAGTTTTATATAAATTCAATATTTAATATTACCTAATAAACTTTTGTATTTTATCTTCTTGAATTACATATTATAGAAATATAATGGGTTTTTTCTTTTTTTTTTTTTTTTTTAAGATTTTATTTATTTATTTGAGAAAGAGGGAAAGGGAGAAGCAGGCTCCCTGCTGAGCAGAGAGCCCGACGTGGGGCTTGATCCCAGGACCCTGAGATCATGACTTGAGCTGAAGGCAGACGCTTAACCTACTGAGCCACCCAGGCGCCCGTAATGGGTTTTTTCTAAGCTTCATACAGATGCCTTGGTGGGCAGGAATCACTTACATGAGTTTTTTTTGTTTTTTGTTTTTAAATATTTATTTGTTTTAGAGAGAGAGTGCATGGGGAGGGGGGTGGGGCAGGGGGAGAGGAGAGAGAGAATCCCAAGCAGACTCCGTGCAGCCCGACTTGGGGCTCGATACTATGACCCAGAGATCACGACCTGAGCCAAAATCAAGAGTCACACACTCAACCGACTGAGCCCCCCAGATGCCCCAACTTACATGTTTTTTAGACTGTGAGCTCAACACGTGCGGGTGTCATCCTGTCACAGGCGGACTGGACACGCAGTGCTGTGCACGCCCGTCGGGACCCATCTTCGCAGGCAGCTGAGGCTGAGCCACAGTCTCCTGGGAGCACAGACAGTGGCCCAGCTTGCAGGGGACACAGGCAGGTTGGGAGGCGCCGAACCTGAGGGGCTGTCTCCTACCCGGACCTTGATCTGCTGCCCCTCCTTCCCTGCCCCTTTCCCTCCTGCTCCGCGGTGTTCCCTTCCTGGGTCCATGCGTGACAGGTGTCACTTGTCACCTTTATCTGGTCTTCACAAATCCACCCCCGCCCCCGCCCGGGCAGCTGCAGTCCCCCTCGCAGGATCAGGAAGGTCCCCTCGGCCAGGAGCAGAGAAGCCGGGGCCCGGCTCGGCTCTCAGGCCCCCACATCCTCACCCTTTGCACTGCTTGGAAGAGGAGACCTTGTTCTGGAATGGGCAGGAAGGTACCAGTGAGCATTCAGAACGGGAGGAGTCACGGGCGAGAACTCACTCCGGTGTCTGACTGATGCTGAAGAGAGCGTATTTAAAAAACTTTTTGGTGTGTGCTTCTGTGTTGTGCTAACGCAGAACCGTCCAGGTTCTGGTAAGGACTCGTTTTCTTCTGAGCGGTTCCGTCGAACTTCGCGCATCTTCGTGTCTGTCGGTGTTCAGGGGACCCTCGCCGCGCGGCGGGGCTTCCCAGGCTCACTGGGTCCTGTAACCTGTGCTGATGTGCTGCCCCCCTGTGCGCCCTTCCTCCCCAGCTCGCCGAGTCTTTGGGGATCACAGAATTCCTGAGGAAACCAGACGCGCACGCACAGTGCGTGCCAGCCGAGCGCAGCAGCGGGCAGCCGGGCCGGGCCGGGCCGGAGGAAGCCAGCCAGCAGAAGCGGGGAAACGAGGTGGGCACGCGCTGAAGGGGGGGCCGGGGGACCCGCCGAGCCCCCGGGCTTTGACTTCAGCCCACAACGCTGTTCTCCGGAAAGGAGAAGCGCGAGCCCGCTGCTTCCTCCTAGTCTTAGCTGATGGGGTCTCCTCTTCGCAGACTGCAGAGGAGGGCCTGGCCGGGGTGAAGAGGAGCAGAAGAGACGCTCCGCCCCGGGACACCCCCGAGCCTGCTGCCCACCGCGGAGGCCCACAGAAGGCCGCCCCCTGCGCCCCAGCCGCCGGTGAGGGTAAACGCGCTTCGCGGTGCGCGCCCCGCGGGCAGAGGCCTGCTTTCCACTGGCGGCTGCCGCTGGGGCCAGAGCTAAGAGAACCTGGTTTCTCGAGAGTTTTATCCCAACCTGCCCATGTTCTCTTGTTCCCTCTGGTTCCCCGTGAGTCTTGAGGTCTGGGAGGCTTTCTCGAATCCCTTACCGAAATGAAGAGCCACCGCGTGCTGGTGAGTGGATCGCTTTCAGGAGGGTCCCGAGGACACGCCACGCCTATGGCTTGGCTTTCCTGAGACTTGGCTCCAAGGGCAGTTGGGATTTAACATTGGAAACAGGACCCACTCTGGTTTTTATTCTGCTCTAGCCAACCTATCAACTAGACACTGAGCATATGGCGTACGAGAGTAATGACACCACTTTCCCAAACCGCTTGATCCTAAGGTCTCCAGTTGAAGGAGGCATTCTCCGTTTTAGAACATAGAATTCTGCGGAAGGGGACGGCAGACTGGTCCAGTGGGAGCAGGGAGAACCCTGGCCCCTGTTCGGTACCCAGCCGCCCTCACCTAATGAATCCATGTCGCCTCTTGCAGCTTCCTCCATACTTGGACGCTGCCAATCCCCAGGAGCAAGGAGAGTTCAGGTTTCCATTTGTTTTGCCAGAAAGTTCATTTGGACTGGCTTGTTTGGGATAGAGAGTGCAGCGGAAAGGCCGTACCACCGTACACGTACGCTTACCTGTTTTTCTGAACTGTTTAGGTTGTGCCCGTCACGTAGGTGGGAACACCTCTCACCACTCTGAAGAAAGCCACACGATGCCGGTTTCTGAGAGCGACAGCAGCGTGTTGCGTGCAGGCCAACAGCTTAGAGCACTTGCTGACTTGGAGGCCGAGAGCGGGTGTGTAGCTCCTGCTTTCTCGTATCAGCACGTCAGTGGGCTGAGTCTCTGTCCTCAGTCAGGAGAGCCCGGGGCGCGGACGCAGGGACAGGTGGCAGCATTCCCTGAGGAGAATGTTCTGGAACACTCTGTAGCCTGGAACTCGGGGGACAGCCGGAGGAGCCGGGCTCTCTGCAGCACCTTGACGTCCACTGGAGGAGAGGACTCCCTGCCGCCCTCTGGGTCTGGAAACCTCGAGATGCGGGACCCCCAGCAGAAAGGCCCGCAGACCAGCCCCAGCCACACCCCGCTTACAGAGGATGCAGGCCCTGGGCTGCTGAGCGTTCTGTCCGAGGACACGGTGCCGGCCGACTGTGCCCACAGGACCGTGCGGGAGCTGGGGCCTCGGCCGGGCCAGGCGGGGGCGCTGTTCACTGATGGGGCTCAGGGAAGCTGTGCGGGGGACTCGGACCCCTTCCCCTGCGGGCCCGAGGCCCATGCTGACCAGCGAGGACTGGCCGGGATTGTTGCTGTTGGCGAAGCTGTGGCTTTTGAAATTACCAACGGGTGCGGCGAGTTGTTGTCTCAGGGCCAAGAACCGCTGTCTATTCAGACCTCCGATGGGCTGATCTTGCCCCATCCGGGTTCCCTAGTGTCTGGGGAGGGGGACCTCGTCCTGGTGGCTGGTGAGGAGGGGCCCACCGTGCACACAGGACCCCGGGAAGGGGCTCCCCCGGAAAGTACAGAGGCAGAGGCCGCACAGTGAAGTCGGACCGCGGTCCCGGACGTGCGGGTATTTTAGCCAGAGAAGGTCTATTTGAAGTAATGTATATTTTTTTATTGTGAATACTGACACAAACGAACGTCTTATTTATAAAGGATAACGTCTTTCTACTTGGCTGTCTCCCTTCTTCTTCCGTGTCTTGCTTGCTTTCGTACCGACGGCCGGGCCACCACCCGGCACTGGATTCGTCCACGGAGCTAGTCCCTAGAGGCCCCTGACGACTGCCACGGTTAAAGCCACCACACTCTTCCTTGTCGGCCCTGCTCCCCCAAAACTGTGTCCCCTTACCTCCTGGGTGACCTGCTGCTTTTCCACCATACCTGGGTTTAGGAAGTAAATAACCAAGTGGGCTGCTCTGGGCAGCACTGGAAGGTAGGAAAGGAAGTCGTATCTGCTCGCATGTCATGTCATGGGTGCGGGCAGTGGGACCACGAGGTCCGCAGCGGGGTGCCGCTGAGCTCAGGGCCCCGGTCCTCCCGTGCCTCCCCTGCAAAGCTGCCTGTCGACGTCTCTGTTGAACGTTCTCCTTGGCTTTGTTACGGGGAGGGACAGGGAAGGCCCTTGGTCCTCCTCTCCCCCCCACTTGCAGAGGCTGTGAGGAGAGACCCCGAGCAGGCAGTGCTGGGGATCGCGGCGGCACCCCACCCTCGCGCCGTGCTCCTTCCAGGGCCTGCTGTGGAGGAGCGGGCTGTAGTTTCAGGGCCATTTTCCTGTCCTCTCCCTTGATCTCAAAGCCGGATCCACAGAACGGAAGGACAGCGTTCTAGGATGCAGCGGCCAGCGGGGAGCCAGCCAGTTGCCCACGAGAGTCGGGCTCACAGGTGAGACGGCGGAACCTGCTGTGGATTTGGGGACACTTCTCAGGAGCCTAGAGTGAGTCCCGTCCTGGGGTCGTGGAGTGAGGACGGAGCCTCCTGCCTGAGGATCCTTCATGACCCTTGTCAGGCAACTCACGCAACAAACCGAGTCACGTCTGGACCCCTGGTCCGTGGTCTGGACCCAGGTCCTGTTAAATACGAACTTATTTTCTATTTAGAGGACATTCCTGAACACCCCGACACAGCTTGGTTTCACCGTGGTGGGTGTGCTACTCTAAACGGAGGGTGCATTTAGTGGAGTAGAAGACCCCCTCGTTCCACGGAGCAGGACGTTCTGGCGGCGCACTCGTGAGTTTGACCTGTGCTCGTGGAGGGACGGCAGCCGCCAGGACTGACGGACAGGCCTCTGCTCTGGGCGCCTGTGCTGTGCCGGCCAGGGCAGCGTTCAGGGGTCCCCTGATCCCCAGGTTTATAGCACGGCTTCTACCCCGTGGTGCTGCACTAGCACACACACCTTACTACGTAGAAAGCACAGGAAAATTTCCTTTTCTCATGACGGATTTTCCTTTGTATACATAGTCCTTATAATTCGAGAGACTCAGATTAGGGGCAGGAGTGAAGAGGCGTCAGAGCACCCATCTGGGGACACATACCACCCAAGGGACTCCCACGGGGTGGCTGCTGCGGACCCCAGTGAGGACGTATGTTTTCAGCGTTTGTTACCTTACCTGGCATCAAGCCCAACTACTGTCATTACTAAATGCAACGAAAGAAAGTCCTTTATTTTCTATGTTCTCTGGAAAGCACTAGGGCCTGCAGCCGCGGCCCCCACCCCCCAGCCCTGTCAGGCTCATCCACGTTGGCCTCCCCAGTGGTCACGGGAGTGGGGAGAGCTGAACTGGAAGAGAGGCCGAGAGGGAGCCAGTCTTTAATGTCCTCTGAGGCCTACAGTTTTTAAAGAATAACGTCTATTTTCATCGAGGGAATAATAAGCACATAATAAGTTTGAAATGGCAAAAGCTACGGGAAGGCCTGTGCCCAGCACGGGCAGCCCGACCTCAGCCCTCGGCCCCTCGGCCAAGGTGAGCACTTTCTCCTTTTTGGTGATTTACCTCCATGTGTTCAAGTTATGTCTCTCTCACAGCGTTCTTGATTTATTCGTGCTCGATGGCATCGTGAGACATGGGACACGGCTCGCACACCTCCCTGCGGGTGTCCTTCTATCACGGGATGGTATTAAGTCAGGATTTAATGCTCACGGTGAAGTGTAAATACTGCTCGTGTGTTGTGACGACACGACTTCCCGGAAGCTTTGGTTTTTCCTAGAGAGAACCGCCCTGGGCTTTTTCATTCGCTTAGTGGCTTGCTTTCTTTTCTGCCATTTGTTTTTTGATTTTAACAAGATTGTATGGGCATATAGTTTAAAGTGTCAGTTCTCTGAGACTTATTTTTTAAAAGAGAAAGCAGCCCCTCCCCTTCCTCTTCTCTCTGTTGATCTGATGCTCGTACCTGTGGCGCCATGAGGGCCACCGTCGTGTGAGCTACGGCCTCCATCACACCACGTAATTATTACACTGTCTTCCTCCATCCTCCTCCCGCGGTCACCAGCTCCAGGTCTTGTAGCTGTCTCTTTGGCGTTCTCAGTCTACGTCACTACGCAACAGGCTAATACTGTCACTTCTTGATGTTCTAGGTTTAGGCACTACCGCCCGGCTCCAGGGGCTGAGCGCACCCACGCTACCCCCAGTGCCACCGCCCGCGTGCACTTGCCAACCTTCCCCTTGGTAGGATGTCAGCTGGCTGCTTCAACAGAGGTAGCGGGGATAAGCGACTGGAACACGCTGGCGTTTTATTTCTCTCTCGTCTTAGTCCCTTTGGGCTGCTCTAACCAAATACCACAGACTGGGAATCTCGTAGACAGCAGGAGCTTATTGCTCACAGCTCTGGAGGCTGCAGGCTGGAGATCATGGTGCCAGCATGGTTCGGTGAGAGCTCTGTGTGTCCCAGCTGGACACCCCTCGCTCTGTCCTCACATGGCGGACGGGGCTGTGGAGCTCTCTGGAGCCTTTTTCATAAGAGCATGGATCCCACGCATGGGGCTGCACCCTCATGGCCTGAGCACCTTCCAAAGGCCTCACCCTGTTACTTACCATCTCCTCCAGGGGTTAGGATTTCAACATATGAATCTGGCGGGGACATTTTGAGATGACGGCACCTCCCAAGTGAAAACGTGAGCCGGAAGGCAGTCGGGAACTTGAGTGGCCTTCCTCCAGAGGTGGCCCAGACCCAGGTTGCTTCCTCGCCCCTTGGGGGGGAGGGGCTTTCCCCAGAGGCCTGAGGGGGCTCATCACCCTCATATGTCAGCTCCGTCCCCCAAAACGTGAGGGGCAGGAGGGGCACACACAACTTTTGAGAACCAAAAGTTGGCGCGCACATCTCAGTCACGTGGCCACGGTTGGCCGCAAAGAAGGTTCTGAAACCTATTAAACTGGTAGCCATGTGCCAGCTAAAACCCAAATGAAGCAAAGATATACTGAAGGACCACCAGTGGTCTCTGCCAAACCCCGTCTCCCAGAATGGTTAAAATTGTTGTGGGTCGGTCTGGAGAGGCAGGAGTAACAGCTCTGGAACCTCCGGGGCTTCAAACAACCAAGGTGTATGTCTCCTCATGCGACATGTCCCTCACAGGCTGGTGGGACGGCTCTTTGCCTCATCACAACCAGGTCGGGGACCCAGCGGGGTGGCCACATCTCAAACCCTGCAGTGGCCAAGTCAGACGGAGGGAACTGAAGGGAGGTCTGTCCTTCCGTGACCAGAATCTGCCACGTGGTCTCCCCCAACGGCAAGAGAACCAGAAGAGCAGGCTTTCATGGGCCACAAGGGCAGGACTCCAGGATTATCTGGTGGATGGCACGGATGGCTGACCAACTATCGGGTCACGTTTTTATGACATGCAAGTGTTATTCAGAGCTGAGCTGTGTGGTATGTTGTGACTACTTTGATGCTTTTGTATAAGCTTTTCTGTTTCCTGGAGGGTGTTTTTCTTTTCTTAGTTTTAATGAAATGTACTTATCGTGAATTCACCCTGAAGCCCTTTCCCAATCCTGTTCTATTTTTGCGGACTTGCCCTTTGCATACTCCTTGGCTGTCTATTTTGGCAAGATACCTGGAGGCAGAGAACCGTGTGAACAGTCTCCTAGGTTTAGAAGTCTGTCGGCTCTCTGGAGACTTCACTGTTGTGTAGTGAGCGCAGAATTCAGCAAATTCAACCACCAGAGGGGTCATCCTTTGATTTGATGCCTCTTCCATTTCGTGAGAGATCTCTGCACCAATGCCACCAGGTAATTTGTCACTTAGCTCTTTTGTGTCTGTCTGTCCTTCGCAATGTCAACCCTTCCCATTAGGTCCCCTGGGCCCTTGGGTGTCTGGGGATGAGGCATCAAGAACCCATGGAACGTCCTAGAAAGGCCTGCTCACGGTATTAAGTCCTTCACTGCCCTTTTTTTTTTTTTTAAATACACCCAACGTGGGGCCTGAACTCACAACCCTGAGATCAAGAGTCGCATGCTCCACAGACTGAGCCAGCTGGGTGCCCTGAAGAGCATTTATTTTTTAAGTACGTCCGAAACATAAAACTGCCCATGGACCTCGGGGCCCCGTCCCGCCCATCTGCCCCTGGGGCTCATGACAACAGCCTGCTGGGCAGGGCGGCCTGGAGCAGAACACCCTGTCTGCCCCATGCTAACTGCGTGGCTTCCTGGCTGCGCGATGTCTGAGGGGCAGCTTTTATGGTGGAGAGACATCAGTGAGTCCACAGGGACAGAGGAAGGAGATACTAAGAAATGTTGCCTTTCAGTGCTTTTGAGGTGTCAGTTTGCACAGCGAGGTAGGCTCGCTTTCTCCCAAACGAAATCCCTGTCGTGTACGGTGTTTATTGGAATATTTTCCTTCTTTCCCTGTTTCTGGGACGCTGCAGCGTCAGTCAGCGGAGGCTACATCCCGTGTCCGTATCACATCCATGCCATAGCACGACGTTCCTTACATTTGTCTCTGGGAAGCAGATGGTAGGATCGAGCCCCCAGGATTTGGTTGCAAATGTTGTCGGACTCTAGGACTTGTGCCTGAAGAATCACGTGGCTTTCATGGGCCTGGCACATCCTCAGTCTGCAAATACAGGCAACGTTTGTAGGGAGTTTTCATGAAGCCGCTCTCTATTACTCAGTTAGCTCTATGGTATTCTAAACATTAGTTGTAATTACAAAACTAACGTGCAGAAAAATTTAAATACTAGGTATAAAGTAAAAATACCGAACCAGGGCTTTCCTACATGAATGTCATATAAATACAGCTGATTTACAAAAACGAGATCACTCAGTCATTCTGGTGAGGAACTCCTTTATTTCATGTAGAAGTCCCCTTGGGTGACAGGTTCACAATAGGTGCAGATGATGCCGTGTGGCGGATGGCTCCCAGCAGCATGGCGTCTGGGGAGGCACAGGGAGCCGCTGAACTGATCCAGTCTGGAAGATCACTAAGGTCGGAGGGTGGCCACACCACAGCTCCAGGTCTTACGTGAAAGACTGTCCACCATGGGGGCCACAGAAGCAGCCAGTGGTCGGGAGCCTGGGGGCTCAGACTCTGAGGCTGTGCTGGGAGGTCACAGGGCCCGGTGCCCTGTTTCGAGCAGCATGCTTTCCAGAAGCAGCTTGCTGTTGGTCTCCACGAAGGGCTGGTGCAGCCACATTGACAAGTAGCTCAGGGTGAGGTCGTGGTCTGTGGTGTGCGCTAGCTCTTCAATGACCGTGCGTTTCAGAAGAAGCTCCTTCTGGTACATGTCCGACAGCTGGCGGGAAACCTCATCTGAAACAAACGTCTCCCCTTAATAGCACAAGTTCACAGAACTGCTCCTGCCTGGGTGTGAGGCGCCACTTTGAAAAGCTCTTCGTTGAAAACTAGACTCAGGGGGCGCCTGGGTGGCTCAGTCGGTTAAGCGTCTGCCTTCGGCTCAGGTCATGATCCCGGGGTCCTGGGATTGAGCCCCACGTTAGGCTCTTTGCTCAGCGGGAGCCTGCTTCTCCCTCTCCCTGCCGCTCCCCCTGCTTGTACTCTCTGTCTCTTGTCAAATAAATAAATAAAATGTGTAAAAAAAAAAAAAAACTAGACTCAGCAATAGCGCGGAGATAAAGAAGGACCAGGTGGGTCTGTGTCACTCTGGCTCATGCAGACCAGTAGGATTAGTCAGCATGGTAAGTGTCATGAAATTAATAAGTAGCCTTTTCTGCTCAACTCTTCGGTCCTGTGATGACTATAAACAGCAGATTCACCTCAAACTGACAATATTCCAATAACACATCAAATGGTTTTACCCTTTTCTTCCTTATTTAAAAGGGAGGTCTCAAATCGGCATCAAATGGCTAGGCCCTTCTTTTGAACTAACAAAGCTAAAGGTAACTCTGAGGGGCGCCTGGGTGGCTCAGTCGGTTAAGCATCCAACTCCTGATTTCAGCTCAGGCCACGATCTCAGGGTCGTGGGATCGAGCCCCATGTCAGGCTCTGGACTCAGCAGGGAGTTTGTTTCTCTCTCTCTCCCTCTGCCCCTTCCCCTGCTCTCACGTGCACGCTTGCTTTCTCTCTAAAATAAAGAAGTCTTAAAAAAAAAAAAAAAAAAGGTAACTCTGATCTTGTAGAACTTAAGTAATGGATTCCATGTTCCCAATAGTCTTCTTCTAGTGGGTGGCTAAACTGACTTCAACTTATCTTTTTTTTCCAGTACTGGGCTTGAACTCACAACCCTGAGGTCGAGACCTGAGCTGAAATCAAGAGTCAGATGCCTAACTGACTGAGCCATCCAGGTGCCCCAAAACCTATCTTTCTGAAAAAGGAAAAAAAATTCTGCCTCTGCATAGGAGGTGGAATTCATTCTACCCATTTTTTTAAGGTTATCTATTTTTTTTTATTAAGTAATCTCTGTGCCCAACGTGGGGCTTGAACTCACAACCCCAAGATTGAAAGTCGCAGGCTCTGTGGACTGAGCCAGCTGGGTGCCCCGACCACTTGCTTTTAAAGGGTTAATAAGGGCACCTTGCTTCATGTGTCTCTAATTACATTTAATATTCTTTGCTAATTATTAGAGCCAAGAAGAAAGGCCCATTTTAAGATGCCCAATCTCCTTCCCTTCCAACACATCACAGGCCTCAGCATGTATCCTCAAGATCTCCACATCAGTCAATAATTAGGGCTTGCACTGGGCGCCTGGGTGGCTCAGTTGGTTAAGCGACTGCCTTCGGCTCAGGTCATGATCCTGGAGTCCCGGGATAGAGTCCCGCATCGGGCTCCCTGCTCGGCAGGGAGTCTGCTTCTCCCTCTGACCCTCCCCCCTCTCATGTGCTCTCTCTCACTCTCTCAAATAAATAAATAAAATCTTTAAAAAAAAAAAAATTAGGGCTTGCACTTTCACACATTCCAAATGAAAATTTCAGGAGGTTCCCCGCCATAGTCTTTTCCCTTGCAATCAATGTGGTGCTTCTGACATTGAATCAATATTAATTGTAAAGTCCCTGCATGGCATTTCCATATGCATGTGTAGGAAAGCAAGGTCAATTTTATCCCAGAGCATTCTCTCCTCACCTACCCAAAAGACTGCACAAGTGGAAATGCAAGGTTAATTAAACCAGGTACACCACAAATGATGATGCATTGCCTTTTCCTTCTGTTTCAAACTCTATCATTTCAATCTAAGGCAATTTAAATGATTTTGTACTAACTAAGGGGACTTCCCTTCCCTCAACTCATTCTTGAATTGAATTTCAAACTCTGTCAGGTTCTTCAAGTATGCAAATACTCTCGTAATTTCTACTCCTGAGAATCAATGCAAAGAGAACTACTTACAGAAATGGGCTGTGGGCCACGTGTGAAACAGGGGTGGCCGATGCCTCCCGTCCCCACAATGGTAGTTCTCCAGCTCACAAACCCCCTTGGTGGTCGAGGACAGCTTTTCCATTTTCATCTGTATTTTGGCCTGAAAAGGTATTAATTGGGAATAGGAGAACCTTATTTGAAATCGATTCCAGGGGCACCTGGGTGGCTCAGTCGTTAAGCGTCTGCCTTCGGCTCAGGTCATGATCCCAGGGTCCTGGGATCGAGCCCTGCGTCAGGCTCCCTGCTCGGCGGGGGGCCTGCTTCTCCCTCTCCTGCTCCCCCTGCTTGTGTTCCCTCTCTCGCTGTCTCTCTCTCTGTCAAATAAATAAAAATCTTTAAAAAAAAAAAAAAAGAAATTGACTCCAGTCTCAGATTCAATAACTGTAAGCTTTCAAAGCTAAGAGGTACAAATCTGTTGAGACCTAAAGTCAAATAACACTGTTCACTCCACGTGCAGCACATTTCCAGGCAGATGGAGCCAGACAGTGGCTACGATCTCATTCATTTGGATTACTTCAGAAATAACCCCTGGATTTCCAGGGCTGGAAAGACAGAGCTTTCTGAGTCCCACTTCCCTAAGATTTCCGAAGGCACTAATTTTTTTAGTCCCAAACACCTGGAGGAGGGGCGCCTGGGTGGCTCAGTCGTTAAGCGTCTGCCTTCAGCTCAGGTCATGATCCCAGGGTCCTGGGATCGAGCCCTGCATCGGGCTCCCTGCTCGGCGGGAAGCCTGCTTCTCCCTCTCCCACTCCCCCTGCTTCTCCCTCTCCCACTCCCTCTCTCACTGTGTCTCTCTCTATCAAATAAATAAAATCTTTAAAAACAAAACAAAACAAAACAAAACACCTGGAGGAATCACAAGGCAGGCTCTGCTCTTATGGAATGAGAGGAGGAAGGGTATTACATGAGTTCATTTCTGACTTTTACTAACTGCCTCTGGGTTTACTGAAACCTCGAGGCTCGGTTTCCTTGCCTGTGAAACGGTAGTGGTGAAAGGCAGCCCCTCACACTTCACACAGGAAGTGGGGAGAACGGATGCCTCCGGTAGGGTGGGCTCTGCGGGGGAGCCTGGCCACTGCAGGGGACACACGGACACTGTCCCCGCTGCACAGATGGCCTGCACAGACCGCTCTGACAAAGCGCTAACATGGCGGCCAGAAGGACTAAGTACTTCTGAAGTACCTGGTTGGGGCTATAGAAGGGTTTGTTACATAAAGGGGCCGAGTAACTAAGATTCCAGATTTCAGCAGCACAGACCCACTAAGACCACATTTCTAACCCCTACGTATGTGCACAGGGGTGAATACACAGAGATCTATAAATTGTCAAAATCTGAATTCCTCACACTTGGTCCTTCAGCCACTCTCTAATTATGCCGGATGTGGTGTGCACTAAGTTTAGCTAATGTCGATGTTTAAGGGACTACATTCCTTTCCCCAATCTTTGTAGGTTCGATCTTTCACTTGGCCCCACACCAAGAGGTAGGACTCAGCACTTCTGTATTACAGCTGTGGGACAACTCTCAGGGCTGCTGAGCTAGGGAAGGTCAGAGCCAGCACCCCACACCAGGCTTCCTGACCCCACATCTCTTGGCATGCCATCCTGTCCTCTGCATCCTGCCACCTAATGCAAAGAAAAGCTTATAAATGATCAGGACAGCAAGGAAAATCCTGAAGGCCCGACAGGACTGCAGTGCCAAGCGCAGCTCGGTCATCGACAGAGACACAGATTACGCACGGTGGGCAGCCCTAAGCCCGCAGGGCACGAACGGAGGCGCACACTCCCAGCCCAACCTCCTCCCACAGACCAAACTGCAAAATGGTCGTCCACGTTAGGGAAAGGGCTGCCTCAAAGCCCCCTGCCAAGGTCAAATTCATTAAAGACACTTAAAGCCAAGTCTGGGAAACCATTCTCTCCAAAAGCTGGGGAACAGGACAAATATTACTAAAAGCCTTATCACATCAACTTTTGGTTTTGAACATAGAATGAGAACTTGTTTCCAAACCACTTCAAAATAGAATAAATTCCCTGGAGCAGAGGATTTCAGTGCCTGATGGCTGGCATCCAGATCTTGCTTTCTAAAACCATCCTCCAATAAGAGGAACCAGGGCTCCTTGGAGAAATGGCTGATCCTAGAACCGAGGCAGGAAATACACAAGATGGGCCTAGAACATCTTGTAATGCTAGAAAGTAAGGAAGCGTTCCAAAAAACCCAAACCAAAAATTCACAATGATGGAAGCCTGTCAAAGGGACATAGGAGCCAACGGAACTCGTAATGGCCGAAGCAGGAACAATTTGAACAAAACAAAGCAGTACTGTATTACAACCCAAAGTGGAAAACAAATAGCCACGAGTCCACACTGCTAGAAATACGTGGTCCAGTAATTCACAGGTGGGGGAAGACAGACATAATTTATGTACATGCTACACCCTCAAAGAGGTGGGACAGAACTTCCCACTCCTTCAGCGTGGGCTGTGTGGACAGTGGGAAGGGAGCTCCTTTTACAGAGAAACCTGACAACGCCTCAGCCAGGCGGTCAAGGTCAACACCCAGAGCGATAGGGCGTGGTCACAGTCCACGCCCTTGCCGGGATGTGATGAGACCTCATCTCTGCAGTCTCCCCCGAAGAACCCACAACCCCGGCCAAATCATGAGAAAGTCATCAGACAGACCCCAAGTGAGGGACAGCTGCAAAATGCCTGACCCATCCTCCTCAAAACTGTCACTGTTATAAAAACCAAGGGAAGTCTGTGAGACTGGCGGCCACGAGGGGCCCGAGGAGACATGATGACTACATTCACTGCGGCGTCCGGCATGGAGAGAGGGCAGTGGGAAAAAAGTAAGGAAATGTGAATAGACCACAGCCTTCATTCAGTAACAGCGTATTGGTGCTGGCTCACGAATTATGACAAAGTGGCGTACATGTTTGTGATACGCAGGACAGTAATGTCTGACGTGGGGTGCGGGCTGGGGATAGTTTACTCCAACTCTCCATACTACCTGCTCAACCGTCCTGTAAAACGGAGACTGTCCCAAAAAATCAAGTGTTCACAAAAAATACAGAGAATTAATCCACTGGAGCAGCACACTGTGGCTTGGGGACCATAGAGACCAGGGCACCTGCCTCTTCCCAAAGCCACCGGGCCACGGCATTGGTAACCCTGCGCCACACGGTGCGGCCTGTCTTCCAACTCGGGTCGCTCGCCTCGGGCCCGTGTGCCTCTCCCTCCCATCCATACGTGCCTTTGAAAGACAGAAAACTTCCCTTCTTGGGAAAAAGGGAGTCAGCCCCAGGCTCAAAGACTTTGGCTGGGAAGCAATATTCAGCTAACGTGTGTATAATGTGATTTTAATTGTATTACAGAAAAACGTTAAGTAAATAAACAGGATAGGATTAATACAAATTGTGAGGTAGGCCTAAGAATGGATGAAATGTAAGTACACTGATGTACCTCTACCCAGGAGTTAATTCCTCCGTGATCTTTGTGATGAACCCACCGAGTAATCATCCAGCCCTTTGGGGGCACATTTCCCACCACGGGACACACCAGCTCCGTGGGAGCCCCTTCCAGCTCTGGACGGGACTTGCAACATTGTTCTCTGGTGGGAGCCAAAGCTTCTGCCAGTCCCGGGGTCTCCCTTGTCCCCTCAGAGGCCTCAAAAAACCAGTGGACCATTTCCTGTTCTCGGGACAGCCTTTTGGCTGTGATGGTGGCTGTTTTGTCTGCTGGTTCCCCCTTTCCTGGGCTAAAACTCCAGTTCCCCCGATTACTTCTCTTTGACAAGGCCCGTCCCCGTCCAAACACGCATCCACGCTGGCTCTGTCCGCGTTGATGGGTGGGCCCATCATTTTGTTGGCTGTCATGGACACAGCCCAGGCTTTATCTGAAGATCTTGGGAGCTCGGCTGACCATGAGCAGGTGGTCACCTACAACCCAGCGGCTACCTTCCCCTGGCCTGCCTCACCCTGGGCCTGTGCTGCAGGTCAGGGACCAAGGGCAGGCACCCCACCTTTCCTCTGCTGCTGCCCAGTTCATCGAGCCTGCCGGCTGGGTTTTCTGCATCTTGACTCTCCCTGCAAACATCTTCCCACGCTGCCCCTCCTCAGTGCAGGTCCGTGGGGCTGAGGAAGGGGTCCAGCGTACCAGCCTGCCACTCAAGAATGGGGAGAACCTAGGACAGACAAACAAAGCCAATCACTCCTGGCGTGCCTGAAATGAAAGGCACACCCCTTCTTCCCCATCGGCCTCTCCTCTGAAACTTTTTCCTGATGGGCCTACGTCCACAGTTACAAATGAGAACGTGTGATCTAACAAGAGCCAAGTGACATTTAAAAACAAAATCCTTTCAGAGTTTTTTTTACATTTTATAAAAGTCACATTAGTATGTGTTGAAAATGTTTCTCATTCTAACACAGCTTTGAGATTCTGTGACAGGCTTTATCCTGGAAGGGAACAAGAGATGAAGAGGCTCTGGTGGGAGGTGGTGGCTCATCAAAACGACACGCAGCGAGGCAGTCAGGGCTGGAGCGCAGCTGACTGAGCAGCACGTGTAGCTTCTTGGCTGTTTAAATTATTGTAATACTGGAATTCAGCCACCCGGTGTCTTTTCTTTTAGGAACAATACATGCACCTGCTTTTTTACTCAAACAAAAACATATATTTTTAAAAGATTTATTTATTTATTTGAGAGAGAGAGGGAGAGAGGGGGAGAGAGGGGGAGAGAGGGGGAGAGAGGGGGAGAGAGGGGGAGAGAGGGGGAGAGAGGGGGAGAGAGGGGGAGAGAGGGGGAGAGGCAGAAGGAGAGAGAGAATCTCAAGCAGACTCTGTACTGAGTGTGGAGGAGGACACGGGGCTCAATCCCATGACCCTGAGATCACAACCTGAGCCGAAACCAAGAGTTGGACGCTTAACCGACTGAGCCACCCAGGCTCCCCAAACAAAAATATTTGCCATAATAGAATGGGTTAATTTGGGAAAAAGAAAACAAAACAAGTGGGCAGTCTTCCATAACTGAGAACTTTGCCAATTTCAATCGCTTATCTGGCCTGTGCCCAGTCCCTGCTGGTCAGGAGCTCCGTGTGCAGCCCTCACCTGCCAGAGACACGGCCGCGAACGTGGAAACAAACGAAGAAAGCAGATCTCACATAGCCCACACGCCCAGAGCCAGCAAGACCCCGTGTGACCCGCCCATGACGACCATGATCGACCTTTTACCGCCCATCTGCACGTACCCACCGACCTTTGTCCCACATTCTCCTTACATAAACCTGCAAGTCTTTCCAGCACTTGGGAGGCGGTCTTTGAGACGCTAGTCCGTGGTCCTCCCGGTGTCGGCCTCACTGAAATAAACTCCTTTCTTGTGTCCCCCCCACTCGTCTCTCTGCCTGTGGATTTTCTCAGCGGTGAGTGGCCGAGCCTGGTGTGTTTGGGACCCTGGAGCCAGGTGCTCGTGCACCCCTGTGCACCGGCTACACCACCATTCACTTCTGTACCACGTGTGGTGTGCTACGTGGTGGAGCCGAGTGGTGATGAGACACGGTAGGGCCACAAAGCCCACAATATTTACCATGTGGAGCCCTCCGAAGGGGGTCAGATGGACCCAGACATCACATGGGGCAGAAAGAACAAAGGTCTAGGACAGCATCCCGGGGAGCATCGAGATTTAGGGGGCAAGTGGAGGAGGCCTAGGAGGGAAAGGCAAGTGTCCGGGGGAGAGCGTCTCCCACAGCGTGGACACCTGCCAGGCACCGAGAAAGTCCCAAGGACACCCCCAGGATTCGGTGACTGCGAGCACAGGTGGCCGGGGTCTCTGGATCTCACCAAAGCATCAAAGGTGTTCTGCAGCTCCTCACACAGCATCTCTAGCTCCTTGCTGTATTCCGGAAGCGTCTTGTCCGCATCTTCCCCGGAAGCCGGGCTGCTCTGTAACTCGGCCGCATCTTCACTCCTGGACAAAATGGAGAAGAGTGCGAACCACGTACACTCCGAAAGGTGCCTCGTCTCGTGAGGGCAGACCCTAGAAAGCGCCATCTCCACGCAACAGTGTCAGGCATTTGGCCCAGCTGTTATTTCACGGGGCTGTAACGTATGCTACTTATTATTCACCAGCACGATGAACAGTCCACCAGCTCTGCACGGGGGGAGTCGGCTGAAGGCAGCCCCGTGGCGTCCTTAGCCTAGGGCTCTGTGCTGGGGGTACAAAGATGAACGAGACATGACCATTTCCCCAGAGTTCACCGTCTGGGAATGGTTCGAAGCCTGTGGGGCATGAAATTAATCTAGTGTGGTCACAACACTTCAGGGAAAAATTAAACATAAAAACAGAAGAGACAGTATCAGAGAGCTCCTTCTGCAGGCAGGCCAAGAACTGTCTCTTGCTGAGCGGGCCCTGGGAGGAAGAGGCAGCAGAGGGCCAGCGGCGGGACACGTGTGCCAGGAACGGGCCTGAGCCAGGGGACAGCAGTGGAGACGCTCGACTCTGGCTTGCGGACAATGACAGAGAAACACAGAATTATGACTTTGAGAAATAAGAAACTATACATGCAGGAAAGTGCAGAGAATAATGAAGCAAACCTTCCAATCAGAATTGGCAACCGCTAACAGGTTTTCTGAGGACTCCTTTGTCTTTTTTAAAGAAATTGCTAAGGGCGGTGGGGTGCACCTGGGTGGCTCAGTCGATAAGCATCTGCCTTCCGCTCAGGTCATGATCCCAGGATCCTGGGATCGAGTCCCGCATTGGGACTCCCACCCAACACGCATCGGGCTCCCTGCTCACCGGGGAGTCTGCTTTTCTCTCCCCTTCCGTCCCTCTCCCAGCTGTGCGCGCACGCGCATGCGCTCTCTCTTTCTCACATCAATCAATCAATCAATCATCTTAAAAAAAAGAAATTGCTAAGGGGGAGCGCCTGGGTGGCTCAGTTGGTTGAGCGTCTGCCTTCGGCTCAGGTCATAATCCTGGGGTCCTGGGATTGAGTCCCACGTCAGGCTCCCTGCTCAGTGGGGAGTCTGCTTCTCCCTCTGCCTCTGCCCCCTCCCCAGCTTGTGCTCTCTCTCTCCTTCTCTCTCAAATAAATAAATAAATAAATAAATAAATAAATCATCTTTAAAAAAAAGAAATTGCTAAGGAAAAATACCCTCCTCTGTCTCCTCTACTCTCCATCCTCCACCGGACTTCCAACACCTGGTCAGCACAGGAGGGGAGGGGGTTTCTGCACACCAGGCAATTCTCACAGCCTGCGGCCCTTCCCACAGTTAACTCTACCTGTTGGAGAGACCACCTGTCGGAGGTAGGCACACTACCTACTGGAGACAGACCGATCCCACAGGTCAACGCTCGGCCCCACAAGACCGGCCCCGCTCAACTCCGGACACTAACCGCAAGCCCAGGGTGTCAGCTGTGCTTCTGACCGACGGGCTGTGCATAAGACACTCCCACGAGCCACCCCCCTGGACTTGAAGGATTTGCTGGAGCAGCATACAGAACTCCGGAAAATGGTTTACTTACTAGCTTGCCGGTTTATTACAAAGGATATTAAAGGATATGAGAGAACAGCCAAATGAAGAGGTACATAGAGCAAGGTCTGGAAGGGTCTTGAGCACAGGGCCTTGGGTCCCTGTGGAGTTTGGGGGCCACCCTTCCAGCATGGAGAGCTATTACTGTTCACCAAACCAGAATCTCCCTAAACCCCAACCTTTTGGGTTTCTGTGGAGGCTTCATTATGTAGGCACGATTGATTAAATCATTGGCCACTGGTGTATCATTCAACCTCCAGCCCCTCTCCCCCTGCCTGAGAGGTGGGGTGAGGGGGTAGAGCTGAAAGTTCATGCTCTCTAATGCCCTGCTTGGTTCCCATGGGGCTTTCCAGAAGTCACCTCCTTAGCATGAACTCAGGGGTGGCTGGAAGGGACATGTTATGAATAACAGGACACTCCTTTCACCTGGATCATTCTGGGGGACAAAAGACCAAATATTAGAACAGAGGATGCTCCTATTGCTCTTATCCATTGGGAAGTCGGAGGGGTTTTAGGAGCTGTAGGCCAGGAACAGGGAGGGAAACCAAAGAGATAGTTCTTACTATCAATCACAACATCACAGAAACAAAGCACAACGTTGTGAAATCAAAGGCCTGCTGATCTCCCACCCAACACGCATCCATCCTAAAGGTGCGAGCTTCACGGCTGGGCCCGTGTCCTTCCAATCCATTTTCATAATTTCATGTACAGACATAACAATGAACGACAGGTAGCATAATTTTGTATTTAAAATGGACATACATATACAGTTTCTACTTGCATACATCATTTTACCACTTGCTCTTCTTAATATAACGTAATTCACGCATGTTGATAAAGACTACCATTCCCACCCTAAACGACTCCCAGGAGACTCGTGCCCGATCACTAAGGGTGCGGGGCTCAGAGCTCGAGGAGCTCTATACACATACTTACCATAACCTGGTTTTCAGGTTGGCAATATTATTTGCAGTAGCAAAACCTGTGTCGTTGAGGGCTTCCCATTTCAAGATTAAATTATGCCAATCAGCTGCATTGTCCTTAATTTTTCTTGCGCTGACAGATAAGACAGGTTTTCTGGGCGTTGTGCTTCCAAGAGGGTTTGCTGACAGGGAGTAAAAAAAACACAATGATTACAAATTTGTGAAAATAAATAAAAGGAACCTCATTTAAAATGGAGTTAGGAAGCCGTGAAAGGGCAGCTCTCACACACACACATGACTTGCACAACCAGCAGGAAGGAGGAAGATAAGCATTATTACAAGGGAGGACATTTTTCACATAGGAATTTCATTTACTGCTTTTAAGAAAAAGAAGATCCCTCCCTGTTCCAGCAACAATGCATCAACCACCACTTACAGCCGATGAGAAATCACTAACCTCAAACTCTTGTTCTTCTCCACAGAACATGTGTTCAACACCTCCCCACTTCCCCCTAAAACCTAATTAAAGCTGACCTTCCCTTTGTCTCTTCCGACTTGCCTACGATTCATCATAGCGAATTGTCCGGAATTGCAATTCCTTTGCGATTCCTGAATAAACTCATTTTTTACTTAGAGATGTTCTTTGCTCTGTTTATTTTATTTTTTTTAAAGATTTTACTTATTTATTTGAGAGATAGCGAGCAAGCAAGAGACCACAAGCAGGGGGAGTGGCAGAGGGAGAGGAAGAAGCAGGCTTCCTGCCAAGCAAGGAGCCTGATCCAGGGCTCAATCCCAGGACCCTGAAATCATGACCTGAGCCAAAGGCAGATGTTTAACCAACTGAGCCACCCAGGTGTCCCCTTAAGTTTCTTAAGACTTGTTTTGTGGCCTTGTTTTGTGATCTATCATGGAATATGTTTCATATGCCCTTGAAAAGAAGGTGTAACTGCTGTTTCTGGATAGAGTTTTCTGTATGTCTGTTAGGTCCAATTAATCCATAGTATTGTTCAAGGCCATCTGTTTCTTTCTTTCCTTTTTTTTTTTTAAGGTTTTATTTATTTATTTGACAGAGAGAGAGAGAGCACAAGCAGGGGGAGCAGCAGAGGCAGAGGGAGAAGCAGGCTCCCTGCTGAGTAAGGAGCCCGATGCGAGACTCGATCCCAGGACCCTGGGATCATGACCTGAGCCGAAGGCAGATGCTTAACCGACTGAGCCACCTGGGTGCCCCTCTTTGCTCTGTTTAAAGTTTACATTACTTGGAGGTCAGAGTGGGATCCGAAGGAGAGGACCCCAGGGGATGACGACCCTCAGGCCTGAGCAAGGCGTCTGTGTGGAGCCTTCGTGCTCACCCCTTTGGAGGGTCTCTCAGATTTCGAGCCCTCCCTTTGGTGGAGCACCCGACTTTATTCAGGATCTGTTTAAAGTACTTGCTTATTTTCCGAACCTCAGATTTTGAGTAATGGGATTTTGACTCTCTACACTCTCTCAGGAGGGTCCTCCTTCTGGACCCCATCTGGTTTTATGTTTAAAAGCTATGGTCCTGGGGCACCTGGGTGGCTCAGTCGGTTAAGTGTCTGCCTTTGGCTCAGGTCATGATCCCAGGGTCTTGGGATCAAGTCTCGCATAGGGCTCCCTGCTCAGTGGGGAGTCTGCTTCTCCCTCTGCACCTCCCCCTTCTCGTGCTCTCCCTCTCTCTCTCCCTCTCTCAAATAAATAAATAAAATCTTTAAAAGAAATAAATAAAAGATATTTTTAAAAAGCTATGGTCCCTCTCATGTGCATTATTATTTACTTACTCATTTGTATTCAAGTATATTAACATACAGTGTTATATTAGTTTCAGGTGTACAATATAGTGATTCAACACTTCCATACATGACCCAGTGCTCATCACAAATGCGCTCCTTAATCCCCATCACCTGTTCCCCCATCTCCCCACCACGTCCCCCCTGTAACCATCAATGTGTTCTCTGTAGTTAAGAGTTTTTTTGTTCCTTTTTTCTTTGTTTGTTTTGTTTCTTAAATTCCACATATGCATGAAATCATATGGTATTTATTTTTCTCTGACTGACTTATGAAGAACTTATACAACCCAACACCAAAAAAACAATAATCCAATTAAGAATGGACAGAGGACCTGAATAGGCATTTTTCCAAAGAAGACATACAGATGGCCAATAGACACATGAAGAGATGCTCAACATAACTGATCATCAGGGAAATGCAAATCAAAACTGATGTGGGAAACAAAGGCAAAAGAAAAATTATTAAATTTCCTTACTACTTATAGCCCACTGACAAGTCCTTAAAACAGGCAGAGAGACCTTCCTCCAGGAACTCAGCTACCTCAATGCTAATACCTCGCTAAGGGCAAAAGGCAACCTTAGCCTGACCCCTCCTCCCCCCAGGATCCTGTAAGTCTACTTTAAATAAAAATTCCTGTAGAAATTTTCTTTATCTCTAAACCCAAGATACATGTTGGCAATCACCCCCCCCAAGCATACGGCCTATGGTTATACATCTGAAGGGTCTCATGACTAAGGTTTTGTTTTTTGTGTTTCTTTTAAGATTTTATTTATTTATTTGACAGAGAGAGAAACAGTGAGAGAGAGAACACAATCAGGGGGAGTGGGAGAGAGAGAAGCAGGCTTCCCACTGAGCAGGGAGCCCGTGGGGCTCAATCCCAGGACCCTGGGATCATGACCTGAGCCGAAGGCAGACGCTTAACGACTGAGCCACCCAGGCGCCCCCCTCCTTTTTTTTTACCCCCTCCCAACTTGAAAGTATATAACAGGCCACTCCTCACGACCCCAGTGCCTCTCTTTCTGCCCACGGGTCCTGTCCCCAGGCTTTAATAAAACCACCTTTTTGCACCAAAGGTGTCTCAAGAATTCTTTCTTGGCCATTGGCTTCGAACCCTAATGACTTTCCTACATCAAAAACCACAATGAGATATCACCTCACATCTATCAGAATGGCTAGTATGGAAAATACAAGAGGGGCTCAGTCAGGTAAGCGTCTGCCTTTGGCTCAGGTCATGATCCTGGGGTCCTGGGATTGGCATCGGGCTCCCTGCTCAGCGGGGAGCCTGCTTCTCCCTCTCCCTCTGCCCCTCCCCCTGCTTGTGCTTGCTCTCTTTCTCTCTCTCAAATAAACAAATAAAAATTAAAAAAAGAGAAATAACAGGTGTTGACAAGGATGTGGAGAAAACGAATCCTCGTGAACTGTTGGTGGGAATGCATTTTGACTAAATGGACCAACTTAACCAAAGATGAGTTAAAATTTCAATGCCCATTATGGGGAACTCTTGACCTCCCCCCCAAAAAAAACTTTTCTCAGAACCTAATTAGAAAGCTCTGACTCTAAAATTAAACAGACTCCATTGAATGCCCAATTTAATGGGTACCTGGAGGCTTCTAAACAGATTCAGGACTCTCAAGTAGCCTCTTTATAAAACACTGATTTCAAATTAACAGAGCAGCAAACAATCAAAGGAAGACACAAATCTTCTGAGGCCTCTTGCTCCCCTCCTGTCCTCTTGGTCTCAGGGTGCCCAACAGCCATCTTACGCAAAGCACACAGCCACCATCCCCTTGCCCTCCCGCACAACCCCCACCTCCTTTATACCCTGAACTTCCTCATTCAATCCTCTCTGGCTGTCCTTCCCTTCCTCTCCCAAACCCATTAAAACCTGCCCCATTAAAGTCAGACCCTCCGAGGATCCAAATGCCAAACCCCTAATTTGTCATGTGCCCTGGACTAAGGGTGAATTAGGACCTATAGTCAAAGACTCTCCCAAAGTGAGATTTGGGACTCTCAGATTTGCTGAGGATCCTTAGATCCTCATAGATTTGCTGAGTAATTTAAGATGGTGATTCAAACTTATCAACTGGGTTTCTCAGATTCACATCCGCTATTACATATGCTTGCTGTCCAGGGCCAGTCCGAGCACTGGATGAACTCTGCCGCTCGGATAATCCTGGTGAGAGAGGACATCAAGGGCCTCCATTCTGACCTCAGTCAGTACTTCCTACATGACTAAGTTCTTCTTTTCAGCTTATCTCTTAACACAAGAAAGAGCCAACTGGCAAAGCCTCCCGTGAGGGGAACCGAAACCATCCCCCCAAGCAACAAGGACTGCCCCAAGCCAGCAAGACCCCTCAGGACTGAGCCCAGGACAATGAGACTGGACCTTCGCTGCCCCTGCACGCACCCACCCACCTTCAGTCTACATTCTCCTTACATAAACCTGGAAGGATCTTCAGCACTTGGGAGATGGTCTTTGAGACACTAGTCCGTGGTCCTCCCGGTGTCAGCCTCGCTGAAATAAACTCCTTTCTTGTGTCCTCACCACTCACCTCTCTGCCTGTGGATTTTCTCTGTGACGAATGATCAAGCCTGGTGTGTTTGGGACCCCGGAACCAGGTGCTTGTGCACCCTTGTGCGCCGGCTACATGGAGGGATCTCTAGAACCACAGATGGGGTACTATCCCCTGTCTTGCTATATGATCAAGCTCCTGCAGGCACTAAATGACTTTACCAGACAATTCCCACAACCTGCTGAACACACTATGAATCAGGCTTGTACCCAGAAACCCAAAAACCCATGCATGATTATTATAGTTGGCTCCAAGTTACTGTGGGGATTTTTTTGTTTTTGTTTTTATTTTTTTAGAGAGAGAGAATCTTAAGCAGGCTCCACCTTAGCATGAACCCAATGCAGGGCTTGATCTCATGACCCTGAGATCATGACTAGAGTCAAAATCAAGAGTTGGATGCTTAACCAACTGAGCCACCCAGGTGCCTCTCCAAATTGTTTTTAAAGAAAATTCTGGTCTTCCTTTAAACACTGAATCTACTTGGATAGCCTTGAACTCTGTGTTTATTACTGGGCGGATCTTCCAGCTCATTATTGGGTGGATCTTCTAGTTAAAAGGACCAGATGAGGGACACCTGGGTGGCTCAGTTGGTTAAGCGTCGGCCTTCCGCTCAGGTCATGATCTCAGGGTCCTGGGATGGAGCCCTGCATCGGGCTCCCTGCTCAGCAAGGGGTCTGCTTCTCCCTCTTTCTCTACCCCTCCTCCCGCTGGTGCACTCTCTCTCTCTCTCTCTCTCTCTCTCTCGTGCTTACTCACCCTCTCTCTCTCAAATAAATAAATCAAATCTTAAAAAAAAAAAAAGGAAAGCTTAATAAATCCCCCTGCCCTTGGCCATCCCAATGATCAACTTCCCTTTTATATATGAAAAGGAAGGGAATTCCCTGGAGTTACTCACCCCAAACACGGGGATCACCATCAACCCTATAGGGCATTACAGCCAACAACAGGCCATGTGGCACCAGCCACCTTGCCTCAGAGCCATTCTTGCCACCACCCTTCTGGCTAAGGGCAGCGAGGAGATAGTCCTGGGACCCCTGTAGCCATCCCCGTGCCCCATGCAGTAGAAGCCCTCCTGAACACCCACCACCCTCCAGCCAGTCGTCTCTCTCCTACGAAATCCTCTTTCTAACAACCCCTCCCAGAACTCCTTGTCGCGGCAGTCACCTCCCTGCTCATGCCTGACTCTGACAGATCACCTCCTGACTCCCTCCCACGATGACTTACATCCTTTGGATGGTGCTGACTTCTCATGGTTCCCTGATGGTTTTTATGTGAGAGGTAGAAATGGCGAATGTTGTGCTGGATACGCACTTGCAACTCCCTCCGAAGTAACTGAGTGATACCTGTTCCTTTGGCTACTTCACCCCAACAGGCTGAGCCGTACGCCCTCACGTGGCGGGCACGTCCGCCAAGCGCATGACTGCCAACATTTACACTGACAGCCGATATGCCTTAGGAGTGGCTCACAATTCTGTAATGTTATGGCAACAATGTGGCTTCCGAATTTTAGCAGGGAGAAAATTTTAAATGGGTCTTATGTCCAAAATTTATTAGGTGCTATACTCCTATCAGCTGCTCTGGCTATTATTATTATTATTTTTATTAGAGAGAGAGAGCATGAAGGGGCCCGCGTTGGGCTCCATGTTGGGTGTGGAGCCTGCTTGAGATTCTCTCCTCCCTCCCCGCGGCTTGTATGCACACGCGCACGCATTCCCTCTCTCTAAAAGAAGAAGAAGAAGAAGAAAGAGAGGGCGAAGTAAGAGTCTCTGGCAGGACTGGACTCCTGCAGGGTTTGATCTCATGACCTGGAGAGCATGACCTGAGCTGAAACCAAGAGTTGGATGCCCAACTGACTGAGCCATCCACACGACCCTCACCCTCTCTTGGAAAGACAGTGCCCCAATTGCAATTCCCAATCCCCCACAAAAGGAGGAAAGCTTTCTGACTATTGGACCTGTCACCAGAAGCTCTGATCTGTTCACAATGTCGGAGACCCCTTGGTCTTACCTTTAACCAATTTCTTTGTAGTCCCAAATGCCACTGTAGATGACACCTGCAAGCCTATAGGTGTTACCTATCCAGTTAGGCTATTATGACTGGCATTCCCATACTTGTTTCAGCCTTTCCCTAGTTGTAACCATACTAGCTTAGTTAAATCCCTCCATCTTTGCCATTGTACAATCCCACATTCTTTTCCTTATGTAAGTGTGATCTGTCTCTCTGCACCCAAGGCAAATACAAACAAGTTTATGCCTCTTTGCAAAGTTTCTAGAAAAGACCCTTTAATGAAGGAATGGCCTCTCACAGGATGTCATCCCAACTCCTCCAATCCCTGGCTTGAAAAGGCCAATCAGGAAATTCCAGCTAATAAATCTATCAATAACCAGACCTTAGCTGGAGTCCCCCGTGCACCACCTGGTTTCATTTTTGTTTACAGGGGACAGCATTTCCCATGGGCATAGGAATGCTTAGACAGTTGGCAGCTTGGAAGGCAATGTTTATTGTTTATTGTTAACTTTCATCACAAACCAGAGGCCTCCGCCAGCCTGCCCCATTAGGCCTCCACGGCTCTCTTAACCAGGAACTTCAGGGGGCATACATGACTCCTGGTTTACCTCTGTAGGGAGGCTTTTCCCCTCGGGTCGGAGTAAGTGCCAGTGAACACATGATCAGAAATCTCTCCCTAACATTAGGAGAGGTAGGTGACTCCACAGCCAAAGCAAGACAGCCCAACGACCACGTGACTTGTTGGCTAAAGCAGTTTTGGACAGGGGCGCCTGGGTGCCGCAGTCAGTTAAGTACCTGCCTTCTGCTCAGCTCATGATCTCAGGGTCCTGGGATCGAGCCCCGTGTCCTGTCAGGCTCCCTGCTCAGCGGGGATCCTGCTTCTCTCTCTGCCCCTCTCTCCTGCTCTGCTCTCTCTCTCTCTCAAATAAATAAATAAAATCTAAAGAAATAAATAAATAAAGGAGTTTTGGACAATCTACTTGCTGGACAAGGAGGCATTTGTGCGGTAGCAAATACCACCTGTTGCACCTGGATAAATACCTCTGGAGAAACAGAAACCCACTTACACAAGATCAGGGAACAAGAGCACTAACGACAACGAATTTCACCTAATGACCCCTAGTCTTTTGATCTATTTAGCTGGTTACCTTCAGGTTTGAGCTCCTGGTTTAGAACTGTCATACTGGATTTGTCATATTATTTTTAATTCTGCCTTTTTTTTAAAAAAAGATTTTATTTATTTATTTGAGAGAGAGAGAGAGGAGAGAGCACAAGCAGGGAGAGCAGCAGAGGGAGGGGGAGCAGCAGAGGGAGAGGGCGAAGCAGGCTCCCCGCGGAGCAGGGAGCCCGATGCGTTACTCGATCCCAGGACCCTGAGATCATGACCTGAGCCGAAGGCAGACGCTTAACGACTGAGCCACCCAGGCGCCCCAAGATAGAGATTTTAGATGCTAAGTGCTGAGGTCTCCCTCCTACCCTTTCTTGTCATTCACACGTGGCCTCAGTGGTTTCCAGTCATTACACACTTTCCCTGTGACACGGGACAGGACAACCAGGAAAGTGGACAAAGCCACTAAATGCAGAAGACCTGACTCTTGATAAAGTGATGTTTTTGAGCAAAGACCTTGATCACAAGGGGGAAATGTGAAAATAAAAGAAACCTCATTTAAGCATGGAGTCAGGCAGCCCTGGAGAGGGGGTTGCTCACACGCACACCACTTGTTGTAGCCGGCACGACCAGCAGCAGTAAAGAAGGTCAGAATGATCTCAACAAGGGAGGACATACTTCACATGGGAATTTTCTCTCCTGCTTTTAAGAAAAGGAAGGAAGAGCCCCAGCAATAATGCACTAACCACCTCCTATAGCCAATGGAGAAACCACTGTGCAAAAACCACTACAACCTTGAACTCTTGTTCTTCTCCGATACACTTTTGTTTACAACTCTCCCCACTTTCCTCCTAAAACCTAAGGAAAGCTGACCTTCCCTTTGTCTCTTCCAACTTGCCAGAATTCACCATAGCTTGCCTGTCCCAAATTTGCTCTGTTTAAAGTTAACAAATTTATGGTCTTAGTTGGAGAGCAAATATATATATATATATATATATATATATATAAAATTATACATATATATATACATATATTTCTTCTATCAGAAACAGTCAGATGGAAGAGATGCATAGAGCAAGGTATGTGGAAAGGGGTATGGAGTCTCCATGCTCTCTGAGCACACCACTCTCCTCAAATCTCCATGTGTTCACCAAACTGGAGCTCCCCAAATCCCATCCTTCTGGGCTTTTATGGAGACTTCATTACACAGGCTTGGTTGATTAAATCACTGGGCACTGCCCATTGATTCAACCTCCAGCCCCTCTTCCCTGGGGGCATGGGGGAGGTAGGTGGGACTGAAAGTTCCAACCCTTTAATCACATGATTGGTGTGTGTGCAGTGGGAACCAGCCCCCATCCAAAGGTTACCTAGGGGCTTCCCAAAAGTTACTTCATCAACCTAACAAAAGACACCTTGCTCACTCTCACACTTCGGAAATACCAAGGGTTTTACCTCTCTGCCAAGAACAGGACAAAGACCTAATATTTACTTCTTATTATAAACCACAATCACAGCCTGTTACGTAAGTCCTGTTTACCACTTCTCCAGCTTCTCCCAGCTTGCTCTCTATGCCTTAGGGCTAGCTCTGCACAAGTTCTGACTTTGATCTAGAATATTTCTCCCGTCCATGTATGTCCCCGCTCACTTGGCTAACTCCTAGTATCCTTTAAGGCTCTGCTTATTTAAATATCCCTTCACTCTTTACTTACACAACTCACCAACAATATGCCAGGCATGGGGGATCAAGTGACTGAATGAGACATACCAGGACCATTTTCATGGAATTTACTTTCCAAAGAGGAAGTGGATAATAGACAACCAGATGACCATGATCAATTTAGATCGTGGTAAGTGCCACGTGGAAAAGAAAATGGGGTCTTGTGTTAGAGTGAACCCCAGAAGAGATGTCATTTAGGCCAGAACCTGAATGATGAGAGGTCAGTAGCATGGGGCCTAATGCGAGAATGAGCTTGGTGAGTCTGAAAAACTCAGCGAGACCAGTATGTCTATGATGAGGGACAGAAGCCCGGAAGACTGACCTTTAGCCTCCACAGTTCCAACAAGGATCAAGTACGTGCTGGTTGCTACATCCTTAAAGGGTCTCATGACTGCCTGTAAATCTCCGATAGTTAATACTGAACTGAACGATAAGCACCAGAGGACTCTTGCGAAAGTAGTTTTCTGAGTAGAAGTTCAGAGAAACATTGACGATATAATACTCCCTGCACGTCTCCTCCCTCTTGACCAGTAAGCTTCATACAGCAAAGACCACCAGCTTCATACAGCAGAAATGCAGCCCCTTCTGCCCACGGGTCCTGTCCCCACGCTACTCAAGCGAGCTGACCCACATACAGCGCCCGGGACACTACCTGGCACACAGTGAGCACTCGCTGAACGACAGCTTTTATTACAGGCGAAAAGCTCTGTGCGGGTATCCTGAGGGAAATTCAGGGAAAGGTTCTGGGAGGAGCTGGGCATGCAAGGCGTGGCACCCCATGTACGCCGCTAATTGTCATTATTTACAATGACAATTACAACTTGGGGGTCCGGATCTGCTGACACTCCTCTCCCTACAAGTAGTTCTGCGCGGGAAAAAAACCGAGGCTCGGCCAAACTGACGGGATCCCGGGCCGACCGCCGAGCAGGCGCGAGGCCCGCGGGCTGGGCTGGGCCAAGGCAGGGACCCCCATTCAGGCCGGGACGTTCCGGGCCTCCGGCCTCCCGCCCAACCCGCAGGCCGAGCCGGGACTCTCCCAGCCTCCCCGCCCCGGGGCCCCGAGCCGCCGCACGCACCTGCCATGCGTCCGCCGATATCCCGGGAAGGAGCCCGAGGCCCCGCCCACGCCCGCCGGAAGCGCGCTGGCGTCTCTTCCGCGCCGCTCGGCTGGCCGGCCGCCACTTGTGGCTCCGCCGCTCTAGCCCCCGGCCGTCGCTCAGCGGTGTCGGCCCGGTTGCCCGGGGAACGGGCTCCCGGCAGCCCCCGCGGCCCGGAGTCCGTCCCCGCCTCCTCCGGCCGGGCCGGGCCGACGAGTCCGGAGGGGCCGCCGCGGGAGGTGAGTCCGGCGACGCCGCCGTCGGCCCCGCTGCCCCCGCCGTCCGGCCCGCGCCCCTTTCCCGGCCTCCCTGCCGCCGCTCACATCTCCCCCGGGCCGCCCTTCCCTGACCTCGGCGCCTCAGGCTCGCACCGCCCGTCTCGCCCCCGTTCCCAGCCCCCGCGTCGCCCGCGCCGGGTGGCCGAGCCCGAATGCCGGAGCCCGGAGGTGCCTGGCAGAAGCCCGCGGGCGGCCGGGGGCGGCGGTGGTCGCCCACGCGTCCTCGGCCCCGCTGGCCCGCGACGCCATCCCCGGCCCTCGCTCCTCCCACTGCGCGCGCTCCCTCCCCTCCGCCGCGCCCTCGGCCCTCATCCCTCGGCCGTCATCCCTCATCCCTCTGCTCTCATCCCTCGGCCCTCGGCCCCCTGCCTGCCGGCCCGCGGCTCCAAGCGCCGGCGTCTCATGATTGACTTTGCGTTGCGTCCCCCGACCCTGCCAGTCCGGTCCCTTCCTCCGCGCACCCGCTGCTGGCACAGACCTTGGCACGTACCCAGTAGGTGCTCAGGAGGTGTCCGTTAAATGGATAAGTGAAGGACTCCTCCCTCAGTGCTGCGTTAGGGCCTGGGACGCAGAATAGGTACCAGCGGAGTACCCTGGAGTCAGACCCGGATTCGGGTCACAGCACTTGCCCCTTCCTAGCTGTGTGCTCGCGGCGAGTGGTAGCACCTCGCTGCGCTGCGGTTTCATCATCGGTACAAGGAGATGATAATGGTTTCTGCCTCTGTGTTGGTGGGAGGATCAAATGGGTCAGTGCGGTAAAGTGCTGAGCACGGCGCCTGGCACCTGATGGGTTTCAGTGAGGAGTAGCCCCTACTGCAGTCACCCACATGCCCTACTTCCACTTCTCTTCCCCGCTCTTTGTTCTTCCGCACTGTCTCGCTGAGACTCAGGAATCTTACTCTGTTCTGTTCCTTCTTTTCCATCTGTTGGCAGAATGTGGGGTCCCAGCCTGGGCGCACACTTGCTTTATCTGCTGGAGTGAGGAGTTGCACTTGGGGTTGACTCCCTTCTTGTAAACCCAGCATGGGCAGACTCTGGGAGTAAAGCCATGAATCTTGTAGTCGCCATTGTCTCCTGGTCTTCTGAGCTTCAAGGCTTTTTGTACTCTCTCACGCTGGCAAAGTGCACCTTGATAAGCCTCTGACCTTAAGGGTTTTTTGATACATCCCGTGTTCGTTCATTCACCAGGTATTATTTGGAGTCTCTTGTATGTCAGCCACATACCGGGTTCTAGGGATGCTGTGGTCCCAGTCCCTGCCCTCAGGGAGCTTTCTAATCGGAGAACCAGCCTGTGCAGGTATAGGGGATGTTCTACCTGAGTTTTCAGGACTGGCGTTGAGACTGTGGTGGGGAAGATGGGATAAGGATAGTCCTGAAGGGGTGACTAGCAGGTAGCTTTCTTAGGTTTAAGTTATTTTGTAGACACATTGTCTTTTTCAATAGAAGATTGACTTCTACTGGATTTGTTTTCCAGTTTTCTCCTAGAAAGGTAACACTTAGAAGTTTGAGGAAGGCTATTTTATATATATATATATATATGGCTTCTGTATAGTTTGGACAAAATGGCTACTGGAACTTGGGGAAAAAAGGAAGGAAACAGCATCAGGAAGAGCAGTTGATTGAACTTGGAAAGATCAGGTAACAGTTATACATATAATGAATACAAGCTTTGGTGTCAAGCATGGAGAGGTTTCTAGATACAGCAAAGCACAAGGAGCTTGGTAGAATAAGGAGGGAGTAGTCTGCAAACTGCTGAGGTAGAAGTGAGCAATTGTTCAAAGTGTGTGTTCAGTTTAAATGAATATATTGTTTGGGTCTGGGCTTAAGAGACCAGTGAATTTTTGCATGATGGTGGATGTAACTGAGGTAGAGTGGTCTTATATTTGGGGTTGTCATCCTTGGGGAATCCTGGCATAGTGTTTTGAGAGCTTAATTTAACAATAGTTGTTGAGTGCTGATTGTATCATACACTGTTGGTCTTTGGAAGCACCACAAGAAATACAGACTGGAAGGATATGCGTGAAGACTACGAAGAGTCCATTAGAGAAGCTAAAAAACAAATGATAGGCTGCCGTGTGATAATGAGGTGCTGAATGTTCTCTGAAAGCAGAGAAAGACCAACTAAGTGTCAGAGGGAGTCTGCCAAGGTTTCCTAGGGGAGAACTAGTTCTTACAGTGTGTGTGTGGGGGGGGGGGCGGGAAGGGAGGAGGGGGTCTTTGCAAAGACATACAGGTCATAGCATGTTCAGGGACTGTGGCAGGAAGCCCATTTCGGCAGGAGTGTGGAAGGAAGAGTGGCCTGGCATCAAGCTAGATACAGACCAGTTGTTTTTCTAAAGATTTGTTTATTTATTTGAGAGAGAGGGAGAGGGAGAGTGCAGGGGAGGGGCAAAGGAGAGAGAGTCTCAAGTAGACTCCACGCTGAGCCCAGAGCCCGACACGGGGCTCAATCTCACCACCCCAAGATCATGACCCGAGCCGCAATCAAGGGTCGGATGATTAACTGACTGCCACCCAGGTGCCCCCAGACCATTTTTTAAAAAATGTTCTCCTTCCATGCTTTCATCTGGCTAGCCAGCCAACAGGTATGGCAGCAGGGAATTGACAGAATTTCATCTGGAAGATAAATGACTTCTTCAGTCTCATTTTGCTCAGCTGCAAGATTTTAACACTTAAAAGAATGATAGATGTGTGACACCTGGGTAGCTCAGTAAGTTAAGCGCCTGCCTTCGGCTCGGGTCATGATCCCAGGGTCCTGGGAGCCCCGCATTGGGCTCCTTGCTCGGCGAGAGGCCTGCTTCTCCCTCTGCTTGCTGCTCCCCTTCCTTGTGCTCTCTCTCTTTCTCTCTCTCTGTCAAATAAATAAATAACATCTTTAAAAAAAAAAAAAGAATGATAGATGTTGTAGCCAGACTTTAAAAATAGATTGTATAACCGGGATACTAATTGTCTTCCTAGAGATTTTGGAGACAATCCTTAAACCATTTGAGTTGAAGAGTGCTCTGGCAACTCATGGTTCCTGTAGTACTAAGTGAATGACTTAGACTATGTATTGATGTCCTTGTTCCAATTTTGAAAAACTGCCCACCAAGATGGCATTAGGATGCTGTCAGTCAGCATGAAGATCAGCTGACCCCCTTGCAGGTATAGGGGGTTGATGGTAGAAACCACTGGGGGAGAAGCATCCTGACTAGAAGAAGAATATTGCAGAGTGGTGTTTTGTCTTTTTAATGGAAATATTTGTGACCAAGGAAGCATTATTGATTTTAAAGACTGGATTGAGAATATTCTCTGCAGTAAGACCTGAAGTTAACATTTCATTATTCTTTCAACAAATCTTTATTGAATATCTGCTCTGTGCCAAAGATATTGTTAGGGTACTAGGGTTTACATTTGTTGCATATATTTTTATGAGTGATGATCAAACTGCTTAGCAAATAAAAGGACTAAAGTTTGTGATGAGAATATGAAGGATGTACGCAAGGTGACATGACAGAGAGGAGGGGCCGAGGGACTGCAAGCTGTCGGCTCAGGGAGGCCCTTTGTGAGGCCAGGTTTGTGAGTGAGATGAAAGATCACTGGAGTAGAGGGACTAGAGGCCTGAGTAGGGAAAGAGTGGGTTGGTGCAGCAGGAGCTTGGTGGACAGGTGGGGAGGGACAGGGATGTAAGAGGGGGAGCCAGGAAGGCTGGCCACACAGAGCCTTATGTAGGCCACTGAAAGGAATTGGGTTTTTCTGGGAGCAGTGGGGAACCCCTGAAGAATTTTGAATAGGATGGGTAGTATGAGACCCACCCATTTCTCTTTCAAAGAACTCTTATTTAAAAAAAAAAAAAAAAGACTTCATTTTTTTCAGAGCAGTTTGAGGTTCACAGCCAAGTTGAAGAGAAAGTACAGATTTCTCATATACCCCTGCCCCTACATATGCAGGGCCTCCCCCAGTGTCAACATTAAAACATTTGTTACAATTGATGAACCTACACTGACACATCGTAATCAACCAGAGTCCATCATTTACTTTAGGGCTCACTTTTGGTCGTGCACATCCTGTGGGTTTGGACAAATGTATAAAGACATGTGTCTGTCATTATGGTATCAGTATTTTAACTGCCCTGAAAGTCTGTGCTTTTGTTTATTCAGTTTATTCATCCCTTCCCCTCCCCCCACAACTCCTGACAGCCATTGATCTACTGTCTCCATAGTTTTGCCTTTTCCAGAATGTTACATAGTTGGAATAATACAGGTTGTAGCCTTTTCAGATTGGCTTCTTTCACTTAGTAATATGCATTTAAGGTTTCTCTCTCTCTTTTCATGGCTTAATAGCCCATGTCTTTTTAATGCTGAATAATATTCCATCGACTGAATGTACCACAGTTTATTTATACATTCACCTACTAAAGGACATCTTAGTTGCTTACAAGTTCTGACAGTTGTGAATAAAACTGGTATAAATATCTGGGTGAAGGTTTGTATGTGAACATAAGTTTGCATCTTCTTTGGAAAAATACCAAGGAATGTAATTGCTGGATGATATAATAAGATTATGTTTAGTTTAGTTCGTTTGTTTTTTTTAAGTAGGTTCTGTGCCCAGTATGGGACTCGAACTCGTGACCCCAAGATCAAGAGTTGCATGCTCTACAGACTGTGTCAGCTAGGCGCCCCAGATTGTTTAGTTTTGTAAAACAAAACAAAACGAAACAAAAAAAACCCAAATTGTCTTCCAAAGTAACTGTACCATTTCACATTCCCACCAGCAATGAATGAGAGTCCCTCTTGCACCACATCCTCACTAGCATTTGGTGTGGTCAGTGTTTGGGATTTTGGCCATTCTAATAGGCACGTATCTCATTTTAATTTTCATTTCCCTGATGACATATGAACACCTTTTCATATGTTTATTTGCCATCTGTATATCTTCTCTGGTGAGGTGTTTATTAGGTCTTTGGCCCATTTTTTAATTGCGTTGTTTCTTATTGTTGAGTTTTAAGAGTTCTTTGTATATTTTGGGTAACAGCCCTTTGTCAGATGTGTCTTTTGCAAATATTTTCTCTCAGTCTGGCTTGTCTTCTCATTCCCCCTGAGATTGTCTTTTGCAGAGCTTTTTACTTTTAATGAAGTCTAGCTTATCAATTATTTCTTTCATGGATCATGCCTTTGGTGTTGTATCTAAAATGTCATCACCATACTCAAAGTCATCCATGTTTTCTCTTGTGTACTTTTTAAAAGATTTTATTTATTTATTTGAGAGAGAGCAAGAGAGAGAGCGAGCGAGCAAGAGATCACAAGCAGGGGGAGCAGCAGAGGGAAAGGCTGAGCAGGGAGCCTGACATGGGGCTCAATCCCAGGACCCTAGGATCACGACCAAAGGCAGACACTTAACCGACTGAGCCACCCAGCACCCCTCTCCTGTATTTTCTTGTAGGAGTTTCATAGTTTTATGTTTTACATTTAAGCCTGTGATCCGTTTTGAGTTAATTTTTGTGAAGGAGTGTAAGGTCTGTGTCCAGATTCTTTTTTTTTTTTGCATGTGGATGTCCAGTTGTTCCAGCACCATTTGTTGAAAAGACTGTCTCTGCTCCATTTATTGCCTTTGCTCCTTTGTCGAGGATCAGTTAACTATATTTGTGCAAGGCTATTTCTGGGCTCTCTCTTTTGTTCTGTTGGTGTATTTGTTCTTTTGCCAATACCACACTGTCTTGATTACTGTAGCTTTATAGTATGTTTGGCAGTCGGGTAGTATCAGTCCTCTAACTTTGTTCTTCTCCTTCAATATTGTGTTGGCTATTCTGGTTCTTTGCCTCTCTATATACACTTGAAAATAGTTTTATTGATATCCACAAAATAATTTGCCTGGGATTTTGATTGGGATTGCATCGAATCTGTAGGGCAAGTTGGAAAGAATTGACATCTGGACAATATTGAATCTTTCTGTCCATGAACATGGGATATCTTTCCATTTATTTAGTTCTGTGATTTTGTTCATGGGAGTTTTGTAGTTTTCCTCATATTGATCTTATACATATTATGTTAGATTTATATGTAAGTATTTCAATTTGGGGAGTGCTAATGTAAATGGAATTGTGTTTTTAATTTCAAATTCCACTTGTTCATAGCTGATATACAGGAAAGCAGTTGGCTTTTGTATGTTAAGTTGTATTGTAACCTTGCCATAATTGCTTATTAGTGTCAGGAGTTTTTTGTTGATTCTTTAAGACTTTCTACGTAGATGATCATGTCATCTGCAAACAAAGACAGTTTTGTTTCTTTCTCCCTAAACTGTATACTTTTTATTTCTTTTTCTTGTCTTATTGCATTAGCTAGAACTTCCAGTGTGATGTTGAAAAGGAGGGGTGACATGAGGAGGTCCTTCTCTTGTACCTGATCTTCGTGGGGAAGATTTGAATGTCTCACCATTAAGTATGATGTTAGCTGTTGTTTTTTGTAGATATTCCTTGTCAGCTTGAGGAAATTACCCTTTATTCCTAGTTTATGGAAATTTTAGGATGAATGGATGAATGAATGGAAGTTTTTAGGAAATTACCCTTTATTCCTAGTTTATGGAAGTTTTTAGGATGTTGAACAGCTGTTTCTTCTTCTTTTTATAGTAGTTTGAGATATAGTTCACATACCATATAATTTACTCATTTAAAGTGTACAATTCAGTGGTTTTTAGTATATCACAGAGAGATGTAACCATCACTACAATCAATTTTAGAACTTTGTCAATCTCAAAAGAAACCCCATACCATTTAGCAGTCATCCCCACCCCCACTCCCATCTTCTACCCCTAGGCAGTCACTGATTTACTTTCTATTTGTATAGGTTTGCTTATTCTGGGCATTTCATATAAATGGAATCAATATGTGATTTTGTGTGTCTGTCTTATTTCACTTAGCATCATGTTTTCAAGGTTCATCATGTTGTAGCATGTGTCAGAACTTCATTCCTTTTTATTGATTAATATTCCATTGTATGGATATATTGTCATTTTGTTTTGATGGACAATTGGTGTTGTTTTTAATTTTTACCTTTAATATTATTACCTTCATAATATTTTTGTGTAGACATACGTCTACCTGTGTTATTATGTATGTATTGCTGGGTTATGTGGTAACTCTGTGTTTAATTGTTAGACTTTTTCATAGTGGCTGTATCATCATTTTATTTTCTACCAGGAGTGTATGAGGATTTCAGTTTCTTTACATTCTTGCTAATACCTATATGTCTTTTATTATTATTATTATTATTATTATAGCCGTTTTAGTATTTAAAGTGATAACTCATTGTGGTTTTGTTTTGCATTTCCCTGATGATTAATGACAGTGAGCATCTTTACTGTGCTTATTGGCCATTTTTATGTCTTCTCTGGAGAAATGTCTATTCCAATCCTTTGCCCATTTAAGAATTGTTTTTTATTATATAATAAATAATAAATTTATTTATTATTATTTACTTATTATATTTATTGTATATACTAATGTATTGGTATATTTTATTATAAATTTTATTTATAACAATAAAATTGTTATTTTAATTTTTATTATATATAATAATACAATATTGTATTTTATTATTATGTATTAAATTATTATCTATTATTTATTATGTTTATTTAAGAGTTCTTTATATATTCTGGGTACAAATGTTTTATCAGATATGTGATTAACAAATACTTTTCCCAATTCTGTGAGTTGTCTTTTCAGTGTCTTGGTGGTGTTTTTTGGAGCACAGAATTAATTTTGATGAAGTCACCGAGTTCATTCTGACTGCTATGTATGAGCACAGGTTCTAGAGGTACGGTGTGGAAGCAGGAGAGCAGTCATTAGATGATGTGAAATGTGTGATGGCTTCATCTTGGGCATGGCCACAGAGATGGTGAGAAGGGGCCAGGTGTGAGGTAGGTTAGGAGATAAAGCGAATTGAATGAGGTGAGGGGTTGTTGTAGAGGTGAAGGAGAGGGAGAAGGAGAAGTCAGGGATGAAGGCTAGGACTTTAGCTCGAAAATTTGATTCAAAATTTGATTATACTGCCCATTATCTGCCACAGAATTATGATAATTTTTAATCCCTGCTGGGACCTGGTAAGTGAGGGAGGGATCCTTATACATTTTTGAAGTTGATAGTATTATCATTGATTGTGCCAAAGAGATGATTGCAGGGACTCTGACCTTGTATATTATCCATTAATACCTACTAAGCCACCACAAATAAACATGTAATCCAAGTTAGAATAGTGTGCCTGCTCTGCAAATGAGTTTCAGGGTAAATCCTCTGGCCCTCTTCTAACCAGACTGCAATCTCAAATCCCCTCTTGCATGGAGATTATGGGGCTGTCAGTGAATAATATCAAATCAAGTGAATTAATTTTTAAAATATAAATGTCATAATTTGACAAAGCTACTTTGCGGAAAATGCCTTTTAAAGGAGGAAAATAGTACCAGCTGACATTTGTGAAGTGCTTAGTATTTCCACTTGCTTCCTAGGAGATCTTGTCCGCTAACGCAGAAAGTTAAACATTTTGGTTCGGAAAATTTTGGTTTATGTATACAGTGTGTCCTCTGCAGTTTTTTTATAGAGTCTTTAAAAATCATGTTCTAGGGGAATATTTAATGACTTGGCAAATGCTTGTGATCTGTCAAGTGTGCGTCTGCACACGTGTCTGTGGCTGTCTGTACATACAGCATATCTCTGTACAAGGGGATTACGAGTAGTATTTATTTAGTTCTTTGTAATTTTCCATATTCCAATTTTTTGACAGTAGACATTTTTTTGACAGTAAACATTTATGACTGTTACAAAACATTTCATTTTAAAAACATTATGTAAATTATGACGTATCAATGTGTTTGCATGCACAGACTCATTGAAGAAACAAAGCCTTTCCTGTTCCTATGCTGCCCTTGTACTTGAAGCTGGAGAGAAGATTGTTGAAATGGGAATAGTTTTCCTCATCTGTAAAATGGAGATAACAGTCGTCCTGACCTCCTAGGATTTTTTGTGAGGATTTCACGAGTTAGTGTGCTCAGGATAGTTTCTGTGATGTGACGTCATGAGCTATTACCATTACTGCTGCTGCTGTCGCTGTTCCGGTGTTAGTGTCCCGTGTCCTTAAGTGACCTACCTCCTTTCCCACCATGTCTGTTAGCAACTGTTCTCCCTTGAGTTTGCCTAAGAGCCATTTCATTTTCATTTGATTTCTGCATCATGCGAGCCTTGCCCACCTTTCTGGAGTACTTGCATAAACCAGAGATTGGTGTTGCTCTTAAAAACTTGTAAGTTTATGGGCTGTGCTGCCGTATGCACAGAACCAGCATTCACCAGCCAGATACCTGTTGCACTAAGCATTGATTGATTGATTTTGAAGATTTTATTTATTTATTTGACAGAGAGAGACACTGCAAGAAAGGGAACATAAGCAGGGGGAGTGGGAGAGGGAGAAGCAGGCTTCCCGCGGAGCAGGGAGCCCAATGCGGGGCTCAATCCCAGGACCCTGACCCTGACCCTGACCATGACCTGAGCCGAAGGCAGACGCTTAACGACTGAGCCACCCAGGCGCCCCTGCACTAGGCATTTAAAGCTATGGGAGCTTGGGCAAATTTCTGAACCTCCCAGAGCTTCAGCCTCTGCTACAAGAGTTTTCTTAACCATCACAGAGTGATAGGATTCTTATTATTACCTTTAGGATAAATTACCTTGCTTACTTCACTATATTGACTATTGTGATTATCAGACAAAACAGGAGTCTGAAAATGCTTAGAACACTGGATATGCCATATAGATCCAGGAGATTATTATTCTAGCATTGAATTGGGACCTTATTGGAGAAAAGATGATATTTTGCTAGTCTTCCATTCTTGTCACTCGTTCCTTCCTTGAAAATTTTCCTTTTATATAACTCATTCAGCTATTCAATAAATACTTACTGAGTGCCTCTGTTATGCCTGATCTTTTTCTAGGTGCTGGGGGCTACAGGGGTGAGTGAAGGAGATGTGGGTCCTGTTCCTGTGGGCCTTACAGACCAGTGATGGTAGAGGGAGTCAGGCAGAGATGGCCAGTCAACAGCAAAGAAAAAGGATATGTGAGAAAGTAAAGCAGGGAGAGGGGAATAGAGAGTACTCAGTGGTGGTGGTAGGAAGCCCACTTTAGGGGGTGGGCAGGTGGGACCTTGTGGAGAAGGGGACATTTTAGCAGAGACCTACATGCCGAGAAGAAGCAAAATCTAAGTGACATCTAGAGAAAGAGCATTCCAGGTAGAAGGAACAGCCAATGCAAGGGCCCCTGGGTGAGAATGAATTGGGTGGGAGTTTCATTAGAAGAGAACTTAGAAGTTGGTCGGTCAACTCTATAGAAATAGAAAACCCACAGTTCCAACAGACCATAAATCCGGCATCTCAACAAGTTTTTACTAGAGGGGCTTAAAAGTCTCCATGGAACTGAAGGAGTGAAATACCCCGCCAGCTCTAATCAGGAACAGGGTGCCCACCTGTAGCTGCTGCTTGTCTGTCGGAACAGTGACTGTGGGATTGGAAAGGCCCAGGACTTGGAGGGAGAAGACCTAGATTCAAGTCTTGTGACCCTTGGGTCCTTAGTACCTTCCTCTCAAAGTTGGGGATGACACCACTGATCTTACAGGTAGGGTAAGGATTAAACGAGTGACTGAGCACATCATAAATGACAACGTGCTGTGTGAGGACTGAGTATCTTTGTTGAGGGAAACTTTGATATCAGAGTGCCAAGAGGTATTGGTCTCACTGTGGCACAGTTGTGTCACTGAGGCCCTGGGCTGTACACATCCAGCTGGGGGACATGTTTCTCTGCTGTCTCAACACAGTGAATGTATTTCTCCATCAGGATTGGTTCACTGTTCTCCTGGTACAGTGTCTTTCCTGTTTCTCTTCTGCATGTTCCATCCTTCCTGGTGGGCTTCATAGTTCAGGATGTTTCCAGTGAAGCCTTTTCCACATTGCTATCTCCCTCTTCTCGTCAAGGCCCACAGATTAGCACTAATCACATGTGGTTTTGTGTATCTTCACTGTTTCTTTTGCCTGCCTGGCTAGATCATAAACTACTTGAGAATAAGAACTGTTTTTAATTTTCTTTCCATTCCTCCATAGTATTTAGCACAATGTAAATTATAGGAGCCGGTATGTATTGAGGTGCCTGTTGAATTAAAATGCTCAAAAGTGATCTTAATGAAACCGGTTTACTTTCTCCATTCAGTTAAGGTCCACCTATAATTTTTACCCACTTGCAAGTTCCTTGATCCCGCTGTTAAACATGACTTCTCTTTGGCATGACTAGACGTCGAAAGAATTATAATGCCTTGTTCTTTAGCCCCCAGGTTTCCCCAGATGCCAAGTAAACATTCCTTTTCCTGCCTGAAGATCATCTGTGAAAACCTTGGCCATGGCATCAGTATCAGAACCTATTACGTTCAGAGAGTTCTGCCCCTTGTACTATCTCCTCAATGCCATTCCCACAAAGGTCCAGAAGGGTTTCCGCTCTATTGTGGTCTACCTCACAGCTCTCGATACCAATGGGGACTACATTGCAGTGGGCAGCAGCATCGGCATGCTCTACCTGTACTGCAGACACTTCAACCAGATGAAAAAGTACAACTTTGAGGTGAGTCTTGCTTTTCTTTATTCCTTAGCATGCAGGCATCATGGCTAACATTTAACATGCTTGTGTGTTCTAGCATGGGATAATTTACTTCTGATTTGGCCTTAGTATCTCACCCCAACAATACTTAAAACCATCTTTAATTGAAGTGGAATGTAACTAAAAACATTTTTTTTTAACTTTTTTTCCCTGCCTCCAAAAATCTACCATCACTTTATTTATTTTTTTGTTTATATTTACTTTTTTTTTTAAGATTTTATTTATTTATTTGACACAGAGAGACACAGAGAGAGAGGCAACACAAGCAGGGGGAGTGGGAGAGGGAGAAACAGGCTTCCTGCTGAGCAGGGAGCCCGATGTGGGACTTGATCCCAGGACCCGGGAATCATGACCTGAGCTGAAGGCAGACGCTTAACGACTGAGCCACCCAGGCGCCCCTACCATCACTTTGGAGAACATTTTAGTGGTTAACATGTAATAGAAAACTTTGGAAGTAGGTATTTTCTTCTATATATTTTGTTTCTCAAAGTACCTTGACCGACTTAGTTAAATAATCTCTAGTTTTTCTGCTGAAATTATTATAAAAGAAGGATTAGTATCGATATTGGTTAACTACTAGAACAGGTGCATCTTAAATTAGATCACTTCTGTAGAACACTGCCATTGGGATCCCAAGTAACCTCTGTTCTCTGTTGGTTGACTTCAGGCATGGCATGTCTGTATTGTAGATACTGGTAGGCACCAAATATTGTTGGACCATCATCGAGTTCACCCACTTAGTCAATATCTGTGGTTTATTGAGTACGTGGCTTTTGTGAGAAACTCAAAGGTGGCAGAACTGTGGCTCCCTCCCTCATGGCCTTGTGGGGCTCTACTCTGTCTGCGGTTAGTAGGCTTTTACAGACTAAGACAAGGCTTTTGTGTTTAAGTCAAATGCTTACAAACATCTGTATTTTAATAAATATTCAACTTATTAAAGTTTTAATTTAAAAAGTTAGTTTTTCTTGGTGCACCTGGGTGGCTCAGTCAGTTAAGTGTCTGACTCCTGACTTCGGCTCAGGTCATGATCCCAGGGTCGTGAGATCGAGCCCCCACATAGGGCTCCATGCAGGGCATGGAGACTGCTTAAGATTCTCTCTCTCTCTCCTCTGCCCCTTTGTCCTACTCACGCGGATGCACATGCATGCTCTCTCTGTTAAAAAGAGTTTTTCTTAAGCTTTTATACTCAATTTAAAATAACAAAAATGGCTAGCATGCATATAGCACTTACTGTATGCCAGGGATTATTCTAAACCTTTACATATATTAACTCATTTCATCCTTGCAAAAACTCTATGAGCCAGATACTAGTTTATCATCCTCATTTTACCAGGGAGACAACTGAAGCATAGAGAATTAAGTAACTTACCCAAGTCAGGCATTCAGTAAGTGGTTAGCACCATTGTCTGAACTTGGGCAGTTTGGCTCTAGAGTTTATGTTAATATTCTTGTATAAAAACTATGGCCATTTCTTTTCTTTGGTTAATAGCTCATGGATTTGACTAATTAAATTCTCCAAACATTTAAGACCATTTCATAGTTAATCTTTGAAAATACAGTTATGAATTAATATATCTGAAATTTCTCAAATACTTCAAACAGTTAACAAGGAAGACTTATGAATCTGTCAGCAAACCCATAACAGGATAAACCAAAGAAAGCCCTACCCAGATACATCATAATTAAATTGTTAAAAACAAAGGAAAATATTAAAAGTAGCCACAGAAAAATGACACATTACTTGTAGGGAACAATGATTTGAATGACTGCAGATTTTTCCTCAGAAAGCATGGAGGCTAGAAGACAGTGGTATAACATTTTTAAAGCACTGAAAGAAAAGACTTGTCAATTTAGAATTCTTTACCTAGTGAAAATATCTATCAGGAAAGAAGGTGAGATAAAAATATTCTCAGCTAAGGGGATTTGTTACCAGGAGGCCTGCTCCAAAATAATTGTGTCAGGAAGTTCTGTAGACAAAAGGGAAATGATACCAGAAGGAGACTTGGAACATTAGTAATGAAGGAAGAGTAATAGTAAATATCTGGATAAATAGAATAGGCTATTTCCTCTTGAGTTCTTTAAAATAATTTGACAGCAAAAATTATAACATTGTCTGTAATATAAGAGGGGAGAGTAAGGGAACTATATAGTGATAAGTTTTCTACATTCTACCTGAAGAGGTAAAATGTTGAGTCTAAATAGATTTTGAAAAGTTAAATACATAAAATTGTAATACCTAGAGCAACCACTAAGAAACCCTGTGCAACATGGTATAGTAAAAATTACTATAAACAAAATGGAATTTTTAAAAAATGTTCAAACAACTCACAGGAAAACAAAAAGGGGAAACAGAAGAAGGAAAAACAAAAGGAACAAATGGAAAATGATAGACCTAATTAAAACACAGCAATAATTATATTAAATGGAAATGATCTGTAAATATCAGTTAAAAGAAATTACTGGAATGGAGAAAAAAGTCATGAACAAACTATATTTTTTCCATAAGAAACTCAATTCAAACTTAACAATATAGGTAGGTAAAAATTAAAAGGATGGAAAAAGAGATATCATGTAAATTCTAATTAAAAGAAAGTCGGGGTGGCTATATTAATGTCATAGTATTTTGAGCAAAGAAATAACCAGGGATAAAGAGAGCCATTACGTAATGGTAAAAGGGCCAGTTTGCCAAGAAGACAACAGCAGTCTTAAATGTGTATGTACCTTAACAACAGAGCTCCACAATATACAAAACAAAAACTGTCATAACTGAAAGGAGAAATAGAGAAATCCATGATTCTAGTTGGAGACTTCCACTCCTCTTTCAGCGGTAGAAGGATTTGACAGAAAATCAACAAGGATTTAGAAGAGCTGAGTGGTGTCATCAGCCGACACCGTCTGATTGACATTTACAGAATGTTCCACTCAACAGCAGCTGAGGATGCGTTCTTTATAAGTGAACATGGAACATTCACTGAGACCATATTCTGGGTCATAAAACACATCTCAGCAAATTCAAATTAGAGCAGACTTTTCAAGTTTTCTCTGTTTTACTTTGTTTTCTCACTTTTTAATTGAAGTACAATTTATATAAAGTATACAAGTCTCAAATATACAACTTGATGAATTAGTGTATGGATATACCTGTGTAATCACCTAGATCGAGATATAGAATGTTTTCAACAGTCCAGTAGACTCCGTTGTATTGGCTCCCAATCAGTACTGCTCTCCCAGGTAGCTACTCTTCTGACCTCTAACACTATAGAGTAGTTTTGCTAGCCCCTTAGGGTTTTTTTTTCCCCCAAGATTTTATTTATTTATTAGGGAGAGAGCACAAGCAGGGGAAGGGGCAGAGGGAGAGGGAGAAGCAGACTCCCCCCCTGAGTGTGGAGCCCGATGTGGGGCTTGATCCCAAGACTCCAAATCATGACCTGAGCCGAAGATAGACATTTAACCAACGGAGCCACCCAGACACCCCAGCCCCTTAGGTTTTAATTCACTATTAGGTAATCTTTGGCATTAAGGTTTAGTGTTGGGGTGTTTGTGTGTGTGTGTGTTCCAGAAAGTATATTTGGATGGAACTGGAATATAGAGCAGGACATGGAGCAGTGTGACTTAAGGCCAGAAAGGTGGACAGGGTCTCCCACCTGATGCTGTAGGCTGGAACCTGCTCCTGGGCAGGGTCAGCTCCGGGACCCTCATGGGCTGTGTGGGGAAGGTGCTAGGTTGCATTACAACCCAGTTCTCTTTTATAAAATACGTGTGTCTCATTTTTTTTTTTTTTTTTAAAGATTTTATTTATTTGAGAGAGAGAATGAGACAGAGAGCATGAGCGGGAGGAGGGTCAGAGGGAGAAGCAGACTCCCTGCCAAGCAGGGAGCCCGATGCGGGACTCGATCCCGGGACTCCAGGATCATGACCTGAGCCGAAGGCAGTCGCTTAACCAACTGAGCCACCCAGGCGCCCCCGTGTGTCTCATTAATCACCAGTTTATTGTCCTTTTTTTTAAAATATAACTATTTTTTTTAATTTCAGCCTCCACACTCAAAAAAACTTAAGGAAACAAGAGTTTAGTGTTCCCCAGAATGAAACTACAATTATACCTAATTGCCTATTTTATAGTTTTACCTGGAATTAGCTTTCTCTTTATCATATGATGAGCCCTATGAGCTTTGAAGGAAAGTGATATGCTAGGACAACCTTCACAGGGATGACCAGAATTTGAGAGAATCTAGTACAAATTCTTGGAACCAGCACACGAAGAGGGGACTCCAGGAAAAATCCCATATATATATTTTAGCTGGTTTTCTCCTACTGAGGGATCAGAAAAAAATGTACTTTACTGGGACCAAAATCCATATTTGAGCAGCCCTGAGTATCAAAAGTGTTTTTCAAGCATCCATTTGGTATAGAATACAAACCTATAATTGTGGAAAATCACAAAGGAAGTACAAAATAAAAATTCTGTTTTGGAAAGAACACAGAATTTGGAGTTAGATTATTAGGGTGTGAAAAGAAAGCTAAATATCTGTATATAAAACATACAGGGAAAGATCTGGGGGAGTACCGCTGAGTATCCATTGATGTGATACTCTCACTCTGTGTGGGGACTGAGAATGGGATAAGCTAAGGGAGGAAGTGTGAAGAAGTATCTTTTTGTTTTCTTTAAATACTGTAGCATTTTTTTGTTAAGAAGAATGTTTTCCTATATTACTTGTGTAAACACAACAACACAAAGATCTGTTCTGAGCTTTGGCTGTCAGTCAATAGCTACATGATCCTAGAGATGGATTAACTAAGTTGTTCTTGTCATTTTTGTCTTCAGAGCTGGTTGGGTCTTAAAATAATTTGGTACAGTTGCCATGTTTTTCAGATAAAGAAGTGGTAAGATTCCTGCTCCAGGCCACAAGGCTGCTTGCCTAACCATTAGGCTCACTTCCTGTGAGAAGGCAGGGCTTCCACAAAAGTCTGGATTTAGAAGACAATAGAAACCAGAATCAGGATCTCTGGAATTTCCAAGTGAAAACTGAGAGATGCATCAACTAGTTTTATTTAGGGGAATATCTAAGATTTTATGGGAAGGTAAATAAAAATAAAAGTTAGCTTACCCTATAATAAACCCAGGTATGGCATGGATGAAAGATCATGTTTTTAAATGAAGTTATGTTTCTAAAGAAGAAAGCAGATCTTATATATGCTAAATACAGTCTGTCATGTGTTTTCAAGAATAATGCTTTTGGAAACCTTTTTTCCTACACAAGTTAGTGGGAGAGGGCAGATGGAGACATCAAAAGTTCTAGCTCGTGCCAGAAGCACTAAGGAAATGTGAGGAGCTAGTAGCAAGTATAAAAATGTTATAAACTTGTTAAATATATGATGTGACATACATAAGAATAGACCAGAAAGATAACTTGACCTGAGCTTCTCATTTTCTGCTTTGAAAGTAATTACATGATCTTTCTTCTTAGCATTCAACGAGTTGTGGAAATTTCATGGATTTGCCCTCAGAACCTTTGCACTAACTACAGCAATGCTAGTTCTTATTTCTGCAACTTATCCACACTTGCTGTCTCTGTGAATTCATTCAGTTTTTCTCCAGTGCTTACTATGTACTAGGCACATTTTAGGTCCTGTAGAGGCAGTGCAGAAAATGGCAGGCAAGGTCCCTGCCTTCAGGGAGCTTAGAGTCTGATGGGGAGCCGGAACGCTGAGGAGGAGACCTCAACACACAGACTAACAAGAAGGGAGAAGCCTGAGGGGAAAACAAACCAGAGAGGGGGTGAGGAGTGCCAGCAGGAGTGGTTGCAGTTTTAAATAGGAAGTTCAGGGAAGGGCTCACTGAGCAGGTGACAGCTGAACGGAGACTCGAAGACAGTGAGCAGCACACCATGCTGATAACATCTGGGGTAGAGTACTCCAGGTGGAAAGAGGGAGCGGCCTGAACACGGGAACATGTCTGCAGTGTTTTCTAGTTGGAAAACTCATGCTTCAGAATGGTTTGAAAGTTTCATTGACTTTTACCTGGTATATATATATATATATTTAAAGATTTTATTTATTTATTTGACAGAGAGATACAGCGAGCGAGAGAGAGCACAAGCAGGGGGAGTGGGAGAGGGAGAAGCAGACTCCCCGCTGAGCAGGGAGCCCGACCTGGGGCTTGATCCCAGGACCCCGGGATCATGACCTGAGCTGAAGGCAGACACTTAACGACTGAGCCACCCAGGCGCCCCTACCTGGTATATTTTTTAAAGTGATGCAGAAATGAGAGTTTTTGTCTCACCGCATCAGCCAAAAGTGCATTTGCCTCATGGCTTCCCTTGTCATTCCCTATGGAAGTAACGCTTAGGATCCCATGATCTAAATTCTGGCATGTCCGTAGCATTACAGTATAGGGTTTCACTGGTGTACATCTCAGCACAGATTGCTTCAGTTGATTGGCTAATGGTAATTTAAAATTGTATTTGCAATTTAATAAGTCAAGAAGAGTGAAGATACTAGTGGAAAAAGAACAAGATGGGAGAAGTTGCTCTACCATGTTAGCAAGACTTATAAACCTTCAGTAATTAAGCCGAATGTGGTTATTAGCACAAGAATAGTTATGGAAGTCAGTGGAACAGAATAGAGAAGCCAGAAAATCCACATATACATAACTCATAAACACTTGAGTTTTTGCAAAGGTGATATTACAGAATTTTTTAGTAAATGGTGTGGGACATTTAGATACGAGTATTTGGGGAAAAGTGAAACTTGATCCTTACCTCACTTCATATACTTCTTTTGTCTTAGCACTTTAACTGTGTTGTACCTTCGTCTCAACTGCTGAGACTTCTACTGGCTAATTGTTTCCTTTATAGGTAATCTGCCCCTATCTCTCTCTAAGATCTTCTCTAGTGGTAGAGTCCCAGGCCCTAGGGACTTCCTTCAAGTCCAGTGGATGTTCCCTAGTCCAGTTTGTCCAATGGAGTAAAGGAAATTATTCCAGAAAAGCAGGGTTTTTAACTTTTAGATCATTAAACAGTTACATAATTATTTAAACTGTGGTTCTTTGTTAGTAAAAGAGGGATAAAAATGAAACAGTTCTTAGGAATTTAATGAATTCATATCTTACCTGAGTCTTTTTAAATATTTCTAAGTATTTCATATCTATTAGCTATTTGATATGCTAGCAGTTTCGAGTAAAGGTTAAGCTGTGGCATATCAAAAGAAGCTCATAAAGAAAGCCTTGTCAGACTTCACAGCTCCCAAGAGCTTACTCACAAAGAACACTTCCCCTCCATGCAGTTTTGTCTTGTGTATAACGGGAAAACTGCCTGCCAAGGAGTCTAAAGAGGAAACTGGTGGTCCTCTGACAAGTGACTTGGGCTTGGGGTGTTCCTGTCGGCTTGGCCGCAGCTTGCTTAAACTGCACTGCAGCTGGAGATTAGCCTTTGCAACCGCCCTTCCTTCCCTCTCTCCATCTCGGGTTGTGGACCTGCCTTGTGAGCTGACAGTTCTTCTGCTTCTTCCAGCTGTCTCCCCCTTTCCCTCACAGGTGTTTCCCCAAACAAAGGCCTCACATGCCTACTTCCACCATCGCATCCTGCTCTTTGGTGGTAACAAACTAGTGCAACAGTGTAGTCCAGTCTCGGGACTCCTGTAGCCTGCTTCTGTTGGTCACTATGAGAGGAGAGTTGAATTCTCTGATAGAAATTTTGCATTTGTCTTTCTCATCAGTTCTGGCCATTTCTGCTTCACATATTTTTTTTTAATTGTGGTAAATTATACAGAATGTAAAATTTCCATTTTTCCATTTTTAAATGTATAGTTCAGTGGTATTAAATACATTCAAGTTATTGTGTTGTCTCATGAATTTTTATTATTATTATTATTATTATTACTATTTTTAGAGAGAAGAAGAGGGAGTGAGAGAATCCCAAGCAGGCTCCACACCTAGCACGGAGCCTGACGCGGGGCTCAATCTCACGATTCTGAGATCATGACCTGAGCCAAAATCAAGAGTCAGATGCTTAACTGACTGAGCCGCCAGGTGCCCCCCGCCCCTTATTTTTTAAGAGAGAGAGAGAGAGTGTTTCATGCATTTTTAAAGCTCTATTATTAGGTATCTATACATTTAGGATTGTTCTGTCTTATTAAATAGATCCTTTTATCACTACAAAATGTCTCTTTTTATCTTTGGTAATATTCCTCCTCTACTTTGTCTGGTGTTCATATAGCCTCTCCTATTTTCTCACAATCAGAGTTTGCATGATATATCTTTTTCCATTCTTACCTTTAGTTTATCTGTGCCTTTATATCCAAAGTGCATTTCTTGAAAATAGCATAAGATCAGGTCTTACTTTTTTATTCAGTATGACAATCTACCTTTTTTTTTTTTAAAGTCAGCTCTACACCCAATGTGGGGCTTGAACTCATGACCCCAAGATCAAGAGTTGCATGCTCCACCAACTGAGCCAGCCAGGCACCCTGACAATCTCTACCTTCTATTATACCAAATTTAGGCCATTTATATTGAGTGTAATTATTAATATGGTTGGGCTTAAGTCACAGTTCCTCAACCTGACACTATTGACATTTTGGTCAGGTGGTGCTGTCCTGTGTATTGTAGGATGTGGAGCAGCACCCCTGCTTTCTCCCTACTAGATGGCAATAGTATCAGCCAAGTTGCAACAACCTCCAGACATTATCAAATGTCCCATGGCAGGGTGGGGGACAAAATTGTCCCCAATTAAGAACCATTAGTTAAGTCTACCATCTTGGTAATTGTTTTCTGCTTATGCCACCTATTCTTTATATCTTGTTGTTTTTTCTTTTCCTACCATCTTTTGGACTAATTATTTTTTCGTAGTTCTATTTTATGTCCCCTATGGCTTATTAGGCCCTACCTGTTTTATTTATTTATTTATTTATTTATTTATTTTTTAAAAAGATTATTTATTTATTTATTTGACAGAGAGAGAGACAGCGAGAGAAGGAACACAAGCAGGGGGAGTGGGAGAGGGAGAAGCAGGCTTCCTGCTGAGCAGGGAGCCGGATGCAGGGCTCGATCCCAGGACCCTGGGATCATGACCTGAGCCAAAGGCAGACGCTTAATGACTGAGCCACCCTGGCGCCCCCATCTGTTTTATTTTTCAGTAGTTTTTCTAGGATTTACATTTGTCCATCTACACTCAAATAATATTATATAACTTCCCAAAGATAGAAGAACTATGCAACAATTTATTTTCCTTTCAGATTTTTTGTTGCTGGCACAGAAATACAACTGATTTATGTACATTTCACTTATATCCTGTTTTATAGATTTCTTGGGGTTTTCTACATAGGTAATCACTTCTGCCTGTGAAGAAAGTGTTTTACTTCATTGTTTCTGATGTGCATGCCTTTCAGTTTTTTACTTGATTTACTGTCCTGGTTATAGGACCTCCAGAATAATGTCCACAGTGAGAACAGATGTCTTTGCCGTGTGTACACTCGTTAGGTATAGATTCCTCAGAGATGCTTTTTATTCCTACTTTTTTCTTTTCTTTTTTTTTTAAGATTTTTTTATTTATTGGGGCACCTGGGTGGTTCAGTCATTAAGCGTCTGCCTTCGGCTCAGGTCATGATCCCAGGGTCCTGGGATCGAGCCCTGCATCAGGCTCCCTGCTCCAAGGGAAGCCTGCTTCTCCCTCTCCCACTCCCCCTGCTTGTGTTCCCTCTCTCGCTGTGTCTCTCTCTGTCAAATAAATAAATAAAAATATTATTTATTTTTTGACAGAGAGAGAGCACAAGCAGGGGGAGCAACAGAGGGAGAGGGAGAAGCAGACTCCCCGCTGAGCAAGGAACCCGATGCAGGGCTCGATCCCAGGACCCTGGGATCATGACCTGAGCCGAAGGCAGTCACCCAACCAACTGAGCCACCCAGGCGCCCCTCTACTTATTGCTCTTCATAGTTTTCTGAGAGTTTTTATCATGAATGAGCATTGAAGCTTGTCAAGTACTTTTTTTTTTTTTGAAGATTTTATTTATTTGACAGAGAGAGACATAGCGAGAGAGGGAACACAAGCAGGGGGAGCGGGAGAGGGAGAAGCAGGCTCCCCGCTGAGGAGGGAGCCAGATGCGGGGCTCGATCCCAGGACGTTGGGACCATGACCTGAGCCGAAGGCAGACGCTTAATGACTGAGCCACCCAGGCACCCCGCTTGTCAAATACTTTTTCTGAATCTGTTGAGATAACATGATTTTCTTCTTTATTCTGTTAATATGGCATATTATATGTATTGAGTTTGATTATTAATTCAGCTGTGCATTACTTCTGTAAACCGCACTCTGTTGTGATGTAGTATCCTTTTTAAAAATCTTGCTGTATTCATCTCAGTAATATTTTATTATGGTCATTTGGTATCTGTATTCATGAGGGATATTGGTCTATAGTTTTCTTATGATGTCTGCGCTTTCTCATCATACATATAAGTGTCTTGTACTCTTGATTTTTTTTGTTTGTCTAAATGTCTCTATGTCTCTAAGTTGTTTAGACAGGCATATATTCAAAGCTAACAGTTTTCCTGTCTTAGCATTTTGAAGATGATCTTCCATTGTCTCCTGGACTCCATTGTTTCTGTTGAGAAGTTTTGTTCTCTTTTGTTTTGTTAAAGATTTTATCTTTAAGCAATCTCTCTACCCAATGTAGGGCTCGAACTCAAAACCCTGAGATCAAGAGTTGCATGCTGAGCCAGCCAGGTGCCCTGAGAAGTTTGTTTTTTAATATTCATATGTGGTCATTTGCCTTTTTGTCTGATATTAATACCATCTCATGGTCTTTGAGGTTTTACTGTTTCACTACACAGTGTGTTTAGTGTATTTCTTTCCATTAATCTTTTTTAAGGCTTGTGCTCCTGAGGATTGAATTTTCATCAATTCTAGGCAACTTCTAGCCGTTATCTCTGAAGATGTTGCCTCCTATTTATTCCCTTTTCTTCAGGCGTCCCAATTAGATGTAGTTTGGACCTTTGTATCTGTCCTCCAGGACTCTGCTCTTTCATATTTTTTATCTTTTCCTCTTTCTTGCACAGATCTATTATCTAGTTCAATAATTTTCTTTCAGCTGTGACTAATCTGCTATTTAATCACCACTAAGGTTTTAAATTCTTTTGATTCTTTTTCATTTCTGATAGTAGCTTACTATTACGTTTTAATTTCCTTTTGTATTTCTTTAAAATTTTAAGCATATTTCTTTTATGTTCTGGGTCTCTTCAGTCTAAATGTAATACTTGGGCGGGGGCAAAGGGTTGTCCAATTCTGTTATTGCTTTTTTTAGTTGATTCTTCTTCATGGGGCCTTTTTCCCTATGGTAGTTTCTAATTAGGAGCTCTGCGGCTGGTCCCAATATGTGTGAATGCTGAGGGACCTGGGTCAAGACTGTGTCCCACAGATGGGGTTTATACTCACTCTGCCAGGCCCCTTGGACTGCTGCTAACATCGAAGCACTTCACATCGACTGCTGGCATGGAGCCCCTTTGGAGTGGAAAAGGAAAATAAATTCAAACTCTGATGCTAAACAGGACAGGCTTGGGATGGCAGATTCTTGAGGAACATTTTTCTTTTTTAGTCACTCCAGTCAGTGTCTGAGAGAAGACAGAGTTGCCAGCAAATTGATTTTTCCCTAGTTTACACTTTCACTGAGGGTTAGATTTTCAGGGGTTCTTCAGGGGCTTTTGCAGGGGATATCAGTTCCAGCCCCCCACTCATCTGGCCTGAAGCCTCATCCTCATTAGCCCTGCTCAGCTCAGGAAACCGAGGCTCTTGGTGTTGACCATATAGTCCTAGGGTGGCCCATAGCTTCAGGGTTTGACAATATTTTGACAATATTCTTTTTGTGTTTGGCCCCCGTAGATTTTTACTTTCTAGAGATCAGCTATGCATTTTTTTTAAAGGTTTTATTTATTTATTTGAGAGAGAAAGAGCATGAGAGAGGGGAGGGTCAGAAGGAGAAGCAGACTCCCCACTGAGCAGGGAGCCCGATGCGGGACTCGATCCTGGGATTCCAGGCTCATGACCTGAGCCGAAGGTGGTCGCTTAACCAACTGAGCCACTCAGGCACCATAAAGGATGTTTTATGGGGGCTTCTGGGTGGCTCACTTGGTTAAGTATCTGACTCTTGGTTTTGGCTCAGGTCATGATCTTGGGGTTGCGGGATCGAGCCCCATGGGCTCCACGCTCAGCATGGAGTCTGCTTGGGATTCTCTCTCTCCCTCTCCCCCTTCCTCCCACTCATGTGCATGTGAGCACACACACATTTTCTCTCTCTCTCTCAAATAAATGAATAAAATCTTTTTTTTTTTTTTTAAGTTATTTTATACATCTTACTCAGCATTTCTAGGTGTTTGGAGGGGACTGTTTTCCAGAATAGCTAGACTTATACTGTAGGCAGTTGAAGCCTCATGTTTTGCGTCTATCAGAAGCTAAGTATTGATAATCTGATTCTTGGGATGTTTTGGTTCTTAAGAACCATACATTTATTAACGATTATATTATATAACATTAACTCAAAACGTTGGTTTATTAAAAAGCATGTGTACAAGCACCACACATAGGTATTCAGGCTTTCTGCCCATCTGAGTAATGATTTTTATTTTGAAGCCATTCGTTCAGAAAAATTACACAGCTATTTTGAATTTGTCTTACAACATGGCAAGATCTCCAGTAAGGGATTTTGATTCCTGATGTGGTAGCAGTTTTTATAATTACAAATTCCCAGGGTGCTGTTCTCTTCAACATCCTGCTGCCATATCAAGACTACCTGTGTCTAAAACATGTTCTGTCACCGTCTTCCCTCAGAGTGGCCCCAGTGGATTCTGCTCAAGGAACCATCACTCGTGTTTCCCACACTGCAGATGATAAAGTCCTTTTATTCCCCTTCCTCTCCACAAGCCTCCAAACGTTCCATCTGCGGGCCTGTGGATTCACCCTCAGAGAGCGCGGAGAGCAGCAAGGCAGGGCAGAGCCCCTGGAGAGAGTCATACTTGAATGTGAATCCTCTCGACTCCTCTAGCTGTGTGTCCTTAGACAAACCACTCACCTTTGGAAAATGAGGAAACCCCAGCACGTCCCCTCACGGTTGTTTGAGGAATCAAGGAGATAATGCATGTAAAGTGCTTAACAAGGTGTCTGGCGCAGGGGAACACTCAGTAAAGGGGAGTTGCTGTGCTCTTTTCCTCGTTGCTGTCATCATGCCAACCAGGTCTTGACAGAGTCTTCTTTCTTCATTGGCTTTGTGCTCATTCATTTTGCCACTTCTCCAGACTAGGCACATAGTACCTCTGGCCTGAACTACCGCGGAAGGCTCCCGGCTGGTCACACTTCCTCCTCCTTCTGTGCTGTGCCTGATTGGGGTTATCAGAAACACCTCTGATGGATACACTGGCAAAGTCAGGAATCTTCCAGGGCTCCCCTTTGCCTTCCTGTAGCTTAAGATCCAAATCCCTTACCTCCATCACAATCTCTGATCAGATATATTTATAGCCCATGAGAATACCCTGGAAGCTGTGAAGTACCAGATGAAAGTGAGTACAGTCATCACCACCCCCACTGACTGTAGGCGGCTTTTCATGTGCGTGGCTCACTGCCACAGCTCAGCTTTAGGAGGGCGGGACTGCGACCTACTTTAGGTTATATTACCATAGCAGCTGACTCAGTATCCTGAATGTGGAGGGTATGCTTCCACACTTGACAGATTGATTACCATCTAAATTACTGCATCAAAATGTAGGGATCAAAGTAGTTTATTGGAGATCTTGCCATATGTCTTAGCAAGGTCAAATGGTTGTGTTAATTTTTCTGAATGAATGGTTTCACTCAATGGGCGGGAAGCCTGAATATCTGTGTGCAATGCTTGTATGTGTGCTTTTCTTTTTTTTTTTTTTAAGATTTTATTTATTTGAGAGAGAAATAGAGAGAGAGAATGAGCAGGGGGCAGGGAGAGGGAGAAGCAGTCTCCTCACCAAGCAGGGAGCCCGACGGGCTGATCCCAGAGATCATGACCTGAGCCAAAGGCAGACGCCCAACCAACTAAGCCACCCAGGTTCCCCTGTACATGTGCTTTTTAATAAACCAGTGTATGAAGCTTGAGTTAGTGTTATTTAATTTGATTACTGATCTAAGAACAAATCCGTTTACAAAGCACTTTCAGATGCATCGTCTCCTTGATCCTCGTGGCAAGCCTGCATGGCAGACAGACCATGGACTACAGTGGTTGAGTGGCTTGTCCAAGTTGAAAGAGAAGGAAGCAGAGCTTGGGTCTGGGATAGCTCTTCTTACTCCAGTCTCCTGTCTCCAAGCTTCTTATCACGCTCTCGTTAAGAGCTCAGAATATTGATACTTGATTGATGAGCATTTCCTTCATTAGAAATGTGTTTTTTATTTTGTCATTTCAAGATGAAGGACCTAGAAGAAAAAAGGAGGGTTCTAACAGATGTAATTGTTTTTCTGAGTTGCATACATTTTCAATCAGGGCTTTGTAGAGGCTGCAGCCTGATGCGGCTTCTGCCTCCAGGGGTAATGTTTACATTCCAGAAGCTAGCCTTGTCTTGAACGTTTGCTCTTTTAGGGGAAAACTGAACCCATCACGGTGGTAAAGCTGCTGAGCTGCTTCGATGACCTTGTGGCTGTGGGCACCGCCTCCGGGAGGGTTGCTGTCTTTCAGCTTGTATCCTCGCTGCCAGGGAGAAATAAACAAGTAAGTACTAGTCACTTTGGCATTTCTTAACTTCTTGGCAAATTCCTCGTGGATCTTCAAATGAGAAATCCTCATCAGCCTGGAAAATACATGCTTAGAAAAACTTCACCCTGTGCTCTTAATCGGATAACATTTTGGTTCTTGGTAGGACACTTGGCAGAAAGCACGTTTGGGTAATTTAGATTGTGCCTAATATTTTCTGGCTGCCCTCTGTCAGTTTTAAAGAGAAATAGCCAGAGGGAACCTTGAACAGGGTTTTGTGTAGAAAACAAGGTTGGGAAAACCAGCTCCTCCACGATTAGGAGGGCCTATGTACCCCCGTGCCCACAGAGCCCCGTCTCACAGTGTCTGTTCCTTTCTTTCCTTGCGCTCATGTTTACCGGTTATTCCCAGCTTCGGAGATTTGATGTCACCGGTATTCACAAAAATAGCATAACAGCTCTGGCTTGGAGCCCCAATGGAATGAAATTGTTCTCTGGAGATGACAAAGGGAAAATTGTCTATTCTTCTCTGGATCTAGACCAGGTAAGATTATTTCCAGAAATATTTTTGGCCTTATATTTGGAGAAATTATATCCATAATTACATTTTAGTCGGTCAGTTTGTATTCTCAATCATTGTCCCTTTATAATCTCATTATTGTTGGTAACGTTATCCCTCAAGGACTTCTCTAACGTCTTCTGAGCTTCTACTTCTGTGACTAAAGGGTTGGCCTTTGTTTGCACTGGCCCCTTCCTTCACAGTGTTCATTGTCCTGTTGTCTCCCACTGCTCCTTCGAACAGAAGCCATTGTCACTCCTCGCTCCTTAAAGGGTTTGTAGGAACCATGCAAAGCCTTTCATAATCATAACTGTTAACAGAGGTCAGTGCTTTCAGGGGGCAGAGAGCTCGCCCCAGTTAAACCTTGCCTCTCGCGTGGGAGGGAGTGGGCTGAGGAAGAGGAGGTTTGGTGGCAGCCCGGTGCCCAGCCGCCACCTTTGTGTTTGTTGCTTTGTTTACTCCTCACAACAGCGCCCTGAGTTACGTGTGCTCTTCCTCCGTCAGTAGATGAAAAACCCAAGGCTCAGTGACCCCGTCACTAGCCTGGGGTCACAGCGAACACCTGGCAGAACCCAGCTTCAAACAGGCTCTGCTCCAAAGCCCGCACCTTTTCCATCGCACGTGTGGCTCTGTGCAGTCCTGTGCTTTGCTGGGTCACAAGTCTGCCCAGCTAGACTGAACATCTTGGTGGCACGAGCCTTTCATTTTCTTATGTGTAGCCTTCATTCCTCGTGTGTAGTAGGAATTCAGCAATTACTAGCCAAGTGGCTTTTAGTCCCTCTGATCCACGACTGACCTATTACAAGTTCTCTCCAGCGGTAGTCCTCAAAGTTTTTGGTCTCAGGACCTCTCTGCACTCTTAAAAGGAGGATCCCAAAGAGCTTCTGTTTGTATGGGTTATAGCTACTAAGTGTACCATGGTAGAAATTAAAACTGAGAAATTTTAAAATATTTATTTTATTTTGAAATAAACCTATTACTAGAAATAACATTTTTATGAAAATAACTATTTTCGAAACAAGTGAAAAGAAAGACACTGCTTTACATTTTTGCAAATCTCTTTAATGGCTGGCTTGTTGGAGGACAGCTGCATTCTGCATAAACTGTTACAAATACATTGTTTTGGGAGGGGGGAAGATGGCGGAGGAGTAGGGGACCCTATTTCAACTGGTCCCCGGAATTGAGCTGGATATCTACCAGACCACTCCGAGCACCCACGAAACCAGCCTGAGATGTAAGAAGATCTGGATCTCTACAAACAGAATATCGCAGGCAGTTGGTTTCAGGTACGAAGCGGGGAGCTGTGATTCCGCGGGCAGATATTGGAGGATAAATGTCAGCGGGAGGGTGCCTGGCCGTGGGGATCCTACACTGCCGGTGAGCGACAGCCTCGCGCGCTGCGGACGGGCACAGACTCGCAGACCGGTAGCGGCGGGGAAAGGACTCTAGGGCAGCCCCCCGGGGCGGAAACCCAGAGCAGGTCCCCTGGGCGAACCGGGAGTGGCTGGCGGTTTTAGAAGCACAAAGGGCAGAGACAGAAGCACAAAGGGCAGAGACGTGCCCCGACCTGGAGGCAGGACTGGGAGTGCTGCGGAGGGGCGCACAACCCAGGACACTGCAGTTTATAGCAGCACGGACAGAAACAGAGACAGTGTGGCCTGGAGAGCTCACTGAAGAACAGACTGCGATCTCTCTGCTCTGAGGCAGAGGGTTGAAAATGGTCTCTTCTGCTCTGACTCGCAGAAGAGATGCGGAAAGCCGCCAGGGAAAGCCGCCAGAGAACAAAAGCCCCAAAAACTGATTCCCCTCTGAGCCCATCCCCCACCACAGGGGGGCAGGGCATCTCCGCCCAAACAGGGTTGCCTGAGTAACAGCGTGGCAGGCCCCTCCCACAGAAGACAGGCTGGGAAAACAAGAGGCCAGCAACCCTAAGGTCCCAAGAAAACAGGTGCATCTTGCTTGGGTTCTGGTCAATAATTTGGACTCTATACATTCCCTCAAACATCCATCAACAGAATGACTAGGAGGAGGAGCCCCCAAAATAGAAAAGACTCAGAGATTATGACTTATGCTGCAGATTTACAAGTGGATGCAGATATAACCAAGATGTCGGAGATGGAATTCAGGCTAGGAATTGTGAAGACAATGGCTAGAATGGAGAAATCAATTAATGGCAACATAGAGTCTCAAAGGGCAGAAATGAAAGGTGAATTGGCAGAACTTAAAGATGCTATCAGTGAGATCCAATCCAATCTAGATAATCTAACAGCTAGGGTAACTGAGGCAGAAGAGCGAATAAGCGACTTGGAAGACAATATAATAGATAAAAAGGGAAAAGAGGAGGCCAGGGAAAAACAACTCAGAATCCATGAAAATAGAATCAGAGAAATAAGTGACACCATGAAGCATTCCAATGTTAGAATAATTGGAATCCCGGAGGGAGTGGAGAGAGAGAGAGGACTAGAAGATGTATTTGAGCAAATCGTAGCTGAGAACTTCCCTAATCTGGGGAATGAAACAAACATTCGCGTCCTAGAGGCAGAGACGACCCCTCCCAAGATCAAGGAAAACAGGCCAACACCCCGGCATGTAATAGTAAAACTTGCAAATCTTAGAACCAAGGAAACCATCTTAAGGGCAGTTGGGGGAAGAGATTCCTTACGTACAGAGGGAGGAACATCAGAATAATGTCAGACCTATCCACAGAGACCTGGCAAGCCAGAAAGGCCTGGCAAGACATATTCAGGGTACTAAATGAGAAGAACATGCAGCCAAGAATACTTTATCCAGCAAGGCTTTTATTTAGAATGGATGGGGAGGGACGCCTGGGTGGCTCAGTCGGTTAAGCATCTGCCTTCGGCTCAGGTCATGATCTCAGGGTCTTGGGATCGAGTCCCGCATCGGGCTCCCTGCTCACCAGGGAGTCTGTTTCTCCCTCTGTCTCTTCCCCCTGCTCATGCTCTCTCTCTCAAATAAATAAATAAAATCTTTAAAAAAAAAAAAAAATAGAATGGATGGGGAGATGCAGAGCTTCCACGACTGGCAGAAGCTGAAAGAATATGTGACCATTAAGCCGGCCCTGCAAGAGATATTAAGGGGGGTTCTATAAAAGGAGAAAGACCCCAAGAGTGATATACAACAGAAATTTACAGGGACAATCTATAAAAACAACATCTTCACAGGGAACATGACAATTAATTCATATCTTTCAGTAATCACTCTCAACGTGAATGGCCTAAACGCTCCCATAAAACGGCACAGGGTTGCAGATTGGATAAAAAGATAGGACCCATCCATATCTTTTTACAAGCTGTCTACAAGAGACTCATTTTGAACCTAAAGATACATCCAGACTGAAAGTGAAGGGATGGAGATCCATCTTCCATGCCAGCGGACCTCAAAAGAAAGCTGGGGTAGCAATTCTTATCAGACAAATTAGATTTTAAACTAAAGTCTGTAATTAGAGACACAGAAGGACACTATATCATTCTTAAAGGGTCTATCCAAAAAGAAGATCTAACAATTGTAAATATCTATGCCCCCAACATGGGAGCAGCCATCTACACAAGCCAACTGCTAACCAAAATAAAGAGTCATATTGATAACAATACGTTAATTGTAGCAGACCTCAATACTCCACTCTCAGCAATGGACAGATCATCTAAGCAGAAAATCAACAAGGAAACAAGAGCTTTGATACATTGGACCAGATGGTCCTCATAGATATTTATAGAACATTCCACCCTAAAACAACAGAATACTCATTCTTCTCAAGCGCACATGGAACTTTCTCCAGAGTAGACCACATACTGGGTCACAAATCAGGTCTCAACCGATACCAAAAGATTGAGATTATTCCCTGCATATTCTCAGACCACAATGCTCTAAAACTGGAACTCAATCACAAGAAAAAATTTGGCAGAAATTCAAACACTTGGAAGCTAAAGACCACTCTGCTCAAAAGTCAACCAGGGTCAACCAGGAAATCAAAGAAGAACTTAAACAATTGGGCGCCTGGGTGGCTCAGTTGGTTGAGCAACTGCCTTCGGCTCAGGTCATGATCCTGGAGTCCCTGGATCGAGTCCCGCATCGGGCTCCCTGCTCGGCAGGGAGTCTGCTTCTCCCTCTGACCCTCCCCCCTCTCATGTGCTTGCTCTCTCATTCTCTCTCTCTCAAATAAATAAATAAAAAAATCTTTAAAAAAAAAAAAAAAAAGAACTTAAACAATTCATGGAAATCAATGAGAACGAAAACACATCGGTCCAAAACCTATGGGATACTGCAAAGGCAGTCCTAAGGGGGAAATACATAGCCATCCAAGCCTCACTCAAAAGAAAAGAAAAATCCCGAATTCACCAACTAACTCTACACCTTAAAGAACTAGAGAAAAAGCAACAAATGATGCCTAAGCCATGCATTAGAAGAGAAATAATTAAAATTAGAGCAGAAATCAATGAATTAGAAACCAGAAACACAGTAGAGCAGATCAACGAAACTAGAAGTTGGTTCTTTGAAAGAATTAATAAGATCGATAAACCACTGGCCAGACTTATCCAAAAGAAAAGAGAAAGGACCCAAATTAATAAAATTATGAATGAAAGGGGAGAGATCACGACTAACACCAAGGAAATAGAAACAATTATTAGAAATTATTATCAACAACTATATGCCAATAAACTGAGCAATCTGGATGAAATGGAGGCCTTCCTGGAAACCTATAAGCTGCCAAGACTGAAACAGGAAGAAATTGACAACCTGAATAGGCCAATAACCAGTAACGACATTGAAGTAGTGATCAAAAACCTCTCAAAAAACAGGAGTCCAGGGCCTGATGGATTCCCTGGGGAATTCTACCAAACATTCAAAGAAGAAACAATACCTATTCTACTGAAGCTGTTTCAAAAAATAGAAGGAAAACTTCCAAACTCATTCTATGAGGCCAGCATTACCTTAATCCCCAAACCAGGCAAAGACCCCATCAGAAAGGAGAATTTCAGACCAATATCCCTGATGAATATGGATTCCAAAATCCTAAAATCCTAGCTAATAGGATCCAACAATACATTAAAAGGATCATCCACCATGACCAAGTGGGATTTATCCCGGGGATGCAAGGGTGGTTCAACGTTCGCAAATCAATCAGTGTGATAGAACACATTAATAAGAGGAGGGAGAAGAACCATATGGTCCTCTCAATTGATGCAGAAAAAACATTTGACAAAATACAACATCCTTTCCTGATTAAAACTCTTCAGAGTATAGGGATAGAGGGAACATTCCTCAAGTTCATAAAATCCATCTATGAAAAACCCACAGCGAATATCATCCTCAATGGGGAAAAGCTGAGAGCCTTTCCCTTAAGATCAGGAACACGTCAAGGATGCCCACTCTCACCACTATTGTTCAACATAGTACTAGAAGTCCTAGCAACAGCAATCAGACAACAAAAAGAAATAAAAGGTATTCAGATTGGCAAAGAAGAGGTCAGACTCTCTCTTTTCACAGACGACATGATACTTTATGTGGAAAACCCAAAACACTCCACCCCCAAATTACTAGAACTCATACAGCAATTCAGTAATGTGGCAGGATACAAAATCAATGCACAGAAATCAGTTGCTTTCTTATACACTAACAACACAACTGTAGAAAGAGAAATTAGAGAAACGATTCCATTTACAATAGCACCAAAAACCATAAGATACCTCGGAATAAACCTAACCAAAGAGGTAAAGGATCTATACTCTAGGAACTACAAAACACTCATGAAAGAAATTGAAGAAGACACAAAAAGATGGAAAAATATTCCATGCTCATGGATCGGAAGAATAAACATTGTTAAAATGTCTATGCTACCCAGAGCAATTTATACCTTTAATGCCATCCCGATCAAAATTCCAATAACATTTTTCAAAGTGCTGGAACAAACAATCCTAAAATTTGTATGGAATCAGAAAAGACCCCGAATCGCCAAGGAAATGTTGAAAAAGAAAAACAAAGCTGGGGGCATCACGTTGCCCGATTTCAAGCTATATTACAAAGCTGTGATCACCAAGACAGCATGGTACTGGCACAAAAACAGACATATAGACCAATGGAACAGAATAGAGAACCCAGATATGGACCCTTAATTCTATGGTCAAATAATCTTTGACAAAGCAGGAAAAAACATGCAATGGAAAAAAGACAGTCTCTTCAATAAATGGTGCTGGGAAAATTGGACAGCCACATGAAGAAGAATGAAACTCGACCATTCTCTAACACCATTCACAAAGATAAACTCAAAGTGGATGAAAGACCTCAATGTGAGACAGGAATCCATCAAAATCCTAGAGGAGAACATAGGCAGTAACCTCTTTGACATCACCCACAGCAACTTCTTTCAAGATACATCTCCAAAAGCTAGTGAAACAAAAGCAAAAATGAACTTCTGGGACTTCATCAAGATAAAAAGCTTCTGCACAGCAAAGGAAACAGTCAACAAAACAAAGAGGCAACTCACAGAATGGGAGAAGATATTTGCAGATGACACTACAGATAAAGGGCTGGTATCCAAGATCTAGAAAGAACTTCTCAAACTCAACACCCAAAAAACAAATGATCAAGTCAAAAAGTGGGCAGAAGATATGAAAAGACACTTCTCTGAAGAAGACATACAAATGGCTAACAGACACATGAAAAAATGTTCATCATCATTAGCCATCAGGGAAATCCAAATCAAAACCACATTGAGATACCACCTTACACCAGTTAGAATGGCAAAAATGGACAGGGAAAGAAACAACAAATGTTGGAGAGGTTGTGGAGAAAGGGGAACACTCTTACACTGTTGGTGGGAATGCAAGTTGGTACAGCCACTTTGGAAAACAGTGTTGGAGGTTCCTCAAAAATTTAAAAATAGAGCTACCCTATGACCCAGCAATTGCACTACTGGGTATTTACCCCAAAGACACAGATGTAGTGAAAAGAAGGGCCATATGCACCCCAATGTTCATAGCAGCAGTGTCCGCAATAGCCAGACTGTGGAAAGAGCCAAGATGCCCTTCAGCAGATGAATGGATAAAGAAGATGTGGTCCATATATACAATGGAATATTACTCAGCCATCAGAAAGGATGAATACCCAACTTTTACATCAACATGGATGGGACTGGAGGAGATTATGCTAAGTGAAGTCAGTCAAGCAGAGAAAGTCAATTATCATATGGTTTCACTTATTTGTGGAACATAAGGAATAGCATGGAGGACATTAGGAGAAGGAAGGGAAAAATTAGGGGGGGGGAATTGGAGGGAGAGATGAACCATGAGAGACTATGGACTCTGAGAAACAAACAGGGTTTTAGAGGGAAGGGGGAGGGGGGATTGGTTAGCCCGGTGATGGGTATTAAGGAGGGCACGTACTGCATGGAGCACTGGGTGTTATACGAAAACAATGGATCATGGATCACCACATCAAAAACCAGTGATGTGTATTGTATGGTGACTAACATAACATAATAAAATTTAAAAAAAAATACATTGTTTTGGTTGGAGTATATAAAGAAAAATCTGGCCTCCACAGACCTGTAGTTGGAAACGGGACAAGCATTGTAATAGCCTCTTTAGAGAATTGTGGATATTCTTCATTAATCTTATCCCCCAACTGACGGATGGTGGTTTCTTTAAAGGTCAGTTGTAACTGGGAAGCTAAAACCATATGGATGGATTTCTGTACTCTTAACAGTAAAATCCAGTGGTCTGTCTTGCACTTTGAATGGCTCTTTGATACACGCGTGATTTTGTAATATCATGTGTTGGTCACTTGGAAAATACTGATCTACTGAGTGATGCAGATCTTTTCAAATGTTGACACAATTATATAATATCAAAGAACACATCTTTGTTAATATCACCATCATTCCGGTGAGAAAAGTCTTTAGCTACTGGGAATTGCTCAAGGTCACAAGGGTCGATACAAGTTTTCAGTTCTAATCCTCATTTGAAAACTGGAAATTTAATATCAGCAACAAACACGATTCCTTGTTTTTACCGAAGTGACAGGTCACTTTGTTACATCTGAGAAAATGTCTGCCAAATACCCATATTTGAATAATTAGAGTATGTCAAATAAAAATGGTATTCTGTGAAAAAAAAAAAAAAAGCAGCTGATTGAGCTCCCAGCTCTCACAAACCAGTGCTTTTCCTTGAGAGAACCAGAGTACCTCGGTGGGCAGCAGCAGGACCCGGTGTGCATGCCCTGTTTTGTCACACAAAATTCAAAACTGTGTCTACCCAAGAGCCAAGATTTAATGGAATTATAATTGTTTTGCATCAAAGACAGTCTTCAGTGGAACGCACATTTTTTCCATGAGTGGTGGCGGAGGGCACGGTGATGATTGGTGGCGTTCAGGGCCCTGCTCTGCCCACCATGGCTTTTGTGTCAGGGCAAATGTCAGCTCAGTGAAAAAGGCAGATGCAACCGAGTATCGTGATGGCAATAGCTTGGGCCTTGCAGGCCCTGTGGAAAGGACTGCCGACCACACTTTGAGAACCTCTGTTGTGTAGGAAAGTGTTGAGGTTATTAGGAGTCCCTGTGGTGTTCCTTCCTTCTGCTCAGGCCCGCGGGCAGCACCAGGACAGCACTGCTCCCAAGCCTGCATTTCAGGAAACGGAGAGAAAGCCATGTGCAGAAAACAGTGTCCTTGGCACCCCGGGAACTTATTTCCCAGCTTTATTGAGGTTCTGATAGGTTTTTAAAAAAAAAAATGCAAGTACAAAGAGATTTGCAAAAAAAAGATATGGGAGGCTGAGTGTTTTTGCAAAATTCATACAATAAATTTAGTTCATTAGAAGCTAAGTCAAAAACTGAAAAGCTACAGTTTACGTAACTATAAATGTGGGAGGAAAACCTGCTTTAAAAGTGCTTCATGTTTGGGGGTAATGAGAATTTCTCTATCTTCACTGTGTTGGTGGTTGTATAACTGCATGCATTGTCAAAATCCATAGAATCATGTATCTAAAAAAGGCAAATTTTACTGTATGTAAATTTTACCAGTAAATCTGATTGCTGCTCTCCCCCTACCCCCAAAAGGTCTGTGGTAGTGCATTTCTTAAACAATTGAAGAAACTGGTTTGGGAGAAGAGTACTTGTAGAAGCAGATTTTTGACACCAAGAAATAGAGTTTGTGGTAGCAGTAAAATGCCTCCTAGAGTTTACCTTTGGTCTTCAATATATTTAATATTATTTCAGTTCTGTTTTTTCTGACCCTTTCAGTTGGCAAGGCTATAATGTCCCCAAAATTGCTTTGAATTCTTTGTGGGGGAAGAGTGTAATGTGACCTTAGGTGATAGTTGCCACAATAATTTTATAGGAAGTCCCGTTGTGTTCTACTAGAATAAATTATACTCCCAGTGTAACATATTTCCACTTAGATCTTTATGGACTCTTTGAACTATCTACTGAGAACATTTTAAAAGAAATTATACAGAATTTTTATTTTTTTATTTTTATTTTTTTAAAGATTTTATTTATTTATTTGAGAGAGAGAATGAGAAAGAGCACGAGAGGTGGGGAGGGTCAGAGGGAGAAGCAAACTCCCCGCTGAGCAGGGAGCCCGATGCGGGACTCGATCCCAGGACTCCAGAATCATGACCTGAGCCAAAGGCAGTCGCTCAACCAACTGAGCCACCCAGTTGCCCTATACAGAATTTTTAAATGTTTCTTACCAAACTTGATATAGCCTGAGATAGGTGTTAATGTTGTTTTCTCATTAGTAAGAACTTTTCCAAATAATTTCGTCACAGTGGGTTGACATTGAATCTGATGAGAATTAACAACATACGTTTTTACGGTGTATTTTGACCCAAATACAAATAACAAAAGGATGCTTCCCAGTCATAGAGGAAGTTGGGTTACTTTAACTCCACACTGAGTTCGGTTTAACTGGACTCTCTCACAGGGTGTGTGTAACTCCCACTTGGTGTTGGAAGAGCCATCTTCAATCGTGCAACTGGATTATAGCCAGAAAGTACTGCTCGTGTCTACATTACAAAGAAGCCTGCTTTTTTACACGGAAGAAAAGTCTGTCAAGCAGATTGGAACACAACCAAGGAAAAGGTAAGCATCACAAGTGCACCAGTGTGGTGGTTACAGAGGGGCTTTAAGTTTTCCTAGGTTTCCTGTTTGCCATGTGCAAGCCCACCGTGGCTCTAAGCCTGGGGTTCCCGGTGGGTCCCTAACCTGCTTGGGACACCTCATCCCAGCATCAGACAGAAAGAGTGTGTCCCTCTTGATCTGCTGCAAGAACCTGCAGGTGTGGCCTCCCTGCCTTGAGTGCCAGGACCTAGGGGAATCTCCGATGTGGTCTGCCTTGGGTCCACCCTGTGTGGGCGCCCCTCCACCACAGCCCTGGTGAAGGGCCAGAGCCCCTCTGCACTGTGTGGGCTGTGCCAGGCTTGGGGATAACTGGCAGACAAAGTAGCTGTGAGCCCACCATCATGGCAATTTAATAAACTCAGCAGAAAAGTTGCTAATAGTTATGTTACCTGCTATGGAGTAATGTGTGCGGGGTGCTGTGAAGCTTCTACCCAGCCTGGGGCTGAGGGCAGACTCCCTGAAGGAGTGGGCGAGGGAGGAGTGGAACTGGCCAGGAGGACTGGGGAAGGTCTGGAGGGGGTGGCTTCTAGGCTGAGAGATTGTCTCCCTCCCCTCCCCCCCCATTTACCTACCACCTGGAAGGACAGCAAGAGAAGGGGTCAAGTCCAGTTGCCTACCAGCCATGTGGGAAGAGGCAGCAGGAACGCATGGTGACCTCCCTGCCAGAAACACACTTGTGGAGCCCTGGGGCCTGGTTTACGTGGGTGTGGGGTCAGTGAGGAGGGGCTAGGTAAAGTGGTGGGGGCACCGCCTCATCCTGAGAGGGGCAGAGAGCCAAGTGGGGGCAGGAAGAGGATGGGCGCCAGCAGCTTATGAATTGGGCAGCAGGATTTGGAGAAGTTCCTGGTAAAAGGGCACCATTGCCTACAGAGAATCAGAGGGGCTGGGTGGCAGGTGGGTGGGGAGTGTGGTGAGCAGGCTGACAGTGAGACATGGATTGGCTGCGCCCATGAGGGGAGGGCCCACGGAGGCTGGCGGTGACAGCCGGGCGGGTGACGGATGGCCCGGAGAAGGGGAGCTCAGATGGGCGGAGGGTGGCAGCCCTTAGCTACCAAAAGACCTGGTCATGCCTCCCTTTGGCTTCTGTTTTCTGTTCTGAATACCCCCTCAATTCCATCAACAATTTAGCCTTTGTATAGCAGTAGTCTCCCTATTGGCCCCCAGAAAACACAGTAGAATTTGTAGCCCTGGCTTAGGGGTTTTGCACATCTTCATCTTGCTTTTCCCTCTGCCAGCGTCCCCTCTTCTGCCTGATGTTTTGTCCTGACTTGTCATCAGTGTCTTTGGAAGGATAGTGGAGGGTAAAGAGAGAGATACGAAAACCAGTTACTTTTCACGTGGATCAGCCAATAGTCCTTCTCTTAAAACCTGGTCTTCCAGCCTCCGTCATGGAAACCTAAGCAAGTTTCCATGAGCCCCTCCAGGTGCACATGTGTGGTTGGTCTTTTGGCCTGTGCCGGACACTGTTCCAGGGTGCGGATGCAAACAAACGTGTCCCCTTTCTCCCCGGGAAGTCTATTTCACTGAGCCCTAGAGGAGTGGGGATAACACAGAATAAATGGAAAAGTTGTTCACCCCTTGGTCTTAAAGGCTTGTTTTTCTGTGGTGTGCTGTGAGTCTGTGGTTCAGAAAGGGCGTCTGGCGAGTCTGCCCCCTGCAAGCAGGGTGTCATTCCGCAGGTGTTTGGTGTGCCTGAGGGGCAGCCGTGCGCGGTGGACAGCGGTGAGCAAGGGACAGGTCTCTGCCCTCAAGCAGGATCCCTGTGTAGCCTGCAGTGCGAGCTGTGGAGCAGGCAGTCGGGGAAGCCTTCGGGTGGGGGTGGCATGCTCTCTTAGAATGGTCTGGAAAGACTTCTGTGGAGAAGTGATATTTGAGCAGAAGCCTCAAGCATGGGAAGAGCTGATGGAGGAGCATTCTGGTCTCAGGAAACAGCAAATGCCAAGGCCACCGATTGGGCAGGGCTTGCAATGTTCAGGGAGCCAGAGGGGGCTGGGGTGACCAGGGAGCAGTGGGCTGGGTGCACTGGTAGAAAATGAGATTGGAAAGGAGGGCCCGAGCCAGCTTAGGGGTTGGTGGCTGGGGGCACCACGTGCTATTGGCCAAGTTATTCTAGGCATAACCAAAAGCTATTGAAGTGCTTTAGGCAGGAGAATGGCAACATGAGCGACGTTTCAGAGCTCACCCCTGGTTCTGTGTGGAGACTCAATTGGAGATGGGCAGGAGGGGGCAGTGAGGAGGGTACTTCAGGAGTCCCGGGACCAGGCATGGAGGCTGGCTCCTGGTGGTGGCCATCAGGAGACGGGGAGATGGAGGGAGCTGTAATTTGGAGATAGCACGGGGCTGGATAATGGATTAGATATAGGGTAAGGGGAAGGAAAGAATAGAAGATTCTGTGCTGGTGGCTGTAGCAGCTCGGTAGCTGCAGTGGGCACACTGGGGCAAGCCTGGGTTTGAGGTCTAGACAGCCATTCTGTGGGGGGCAGCCATTCTGTGGGGGGCATATTGAGCTGGAGGTGCCTGTTAGGTAGCAGTCAAGTGGGAGTCATAGTGAGGAGTGACGTCTACAGGCCTGCAAATCATTAGATGCAAGCGACATTGAGACCCTGACATTGGGTGAGTTCACCTAGGAACAGTGTTTATTCACCTAACATTGAAAAATCCTCACCGAGTCTCTGCTGTGTGCCAGGCAGCCTTCTCCGTCTGAGGAGACAGCTGTGAACTGGGAAAACCTCTAATCTCGGGGAGCTCACATTCCTGAAGGGGGAGACCAACATTAAATATATTCTAGAATGTTCGCTAGTAATAAACCAGGATATGGACTAGAGAGGAGGGAGCAGGGGACACAGGTGTGTGCTCTAGATGGGCAGGCAGGGATGGCCCTTCCGCAGGAGGGACTGGAGCAGGTTCCTGAAGGCAGGGCAGAAGGAGCCACCAGAGGACCTTGGAAAGAAGCTCTTGAGGCAGAAGCAGTGCATGTGCCAAGCGTTTGAGGGTTTGGAGAGCAGCAAGGCCATGCGTGTGTGGAGCAGAAGAGGGGCCAGGTAGGACCCCATCCTGTAGGCTTTGTGGGCCTTACTCAGGGGCTGCTTTATTCTAGCACGCCAGCAGTCATGAGAGGCTTTGACCAGGGCAAGTCACCCTTGCTGCTCTTTGGAGGGGGCAGGAGTGACAGCTGAGGGGGGCCAGCCAGGGGCTTAGGCCAGGCCAGGGTAGTAGGAATGCTCGGAGGGCAGAGCTGACAGGTGTGCTGACACGTTGGCTCTGGGGGGTGAGAGAGGGAGATTAGTCAGCTGAGCACTCAGGGGAGTGGCGGCACACTGGCCTAGAGAAGCCTGGGGGAGAGGATAGAAGAGTCTGTTGTGGACAGGTAGCATGGTCTTCCTCCCAGGGGAGAGCCAAAGGGGCAGGTGCAGCAGCTGTGCGTCTTGGGAAGCGGGTGGGGCCCGTGCGTGCATTTGGGAGCCTGTAGCATGTAGACGGTCTTCAAAGCTCCGGGACGGACAAGGTCGCTGCGGGCGTGAGCATAGCTGGAGAAGTGGGGGCGTCTCTGTTCTGGGCACTGGCAGAGACTGGGATGTGAGGAAGGTTCAGAGGAGTGAGAAGTTGGAGGCCACATGAAGGAAGTGTCACAAGGCTACGTCAGAGCTGCTGACGGCCCCAAGAGATGGCATGAGACAGATGTTTGGATTTGGTGACCTGGTGGCTACACACAGCCTTGCTCAAGGAGAGGGGCCGAGGGTGAAAGGGCTGGAGGGAACAGGATCGCAGTGCTCAGAGACAGCTTTTTAGGGGGCTGGTTTTTGTGGAAGGGAACACAGAGGAGGGGGCGCCTTGGGAGGGAGTGTGGCTGGGTGGCTGGCGCTGGCCGGCACAGAGCACAAGATGGCGGTGCCCGTCGTGGCCTCTTGAGCCCACTGGTGGGTGACAGCGTGGCCTGAATAGGGCTGGGGTGTTCTCAGCGGGGAGCAGAGCACTTGCAGGCAGGGGAACCTCGGTGGTGGGGGATGGGGTCGTCCTTTTCTGATGGAGTTTGTGAACCTCCTCAGACGGGACCAGCTAAAATACATTGTTACTCCCAGAAGACCTCAGAGCCCGCTGGCTGTTCCCCCGAAGTGTTGTATCTTTGCTCTCCTCGGGGTCTGTGTTGCACTATTTCAGGTGGGAACCTCTCCCTACCTGTTAGGTGTCCCCTGTGGCCCTGTCGTCAGGGCCCCTGAGCCTGGCCGCCCGTGTTGGGGGTGGACCGTGGAGTCTGCCCCCCAGCAGAGCCAGCATCGGGTTCTGGAACAGGGTCACTGCCATTGTCCCTGCGTGGTGGTCTGTGGGCAGTTGGCTGCTGAGCCTTTTGTCACCCATCTTAGACTTTCATTCTCTTGCCTCGGGCTCTCTGTCCACGCTCAGCATTTCAGGTCTGTGGCACCAGAGATTATACAGCACATTAGAAAACATTCCTTCCAGAGCGCCCGGCTGGCTCAGTCAGTAGAGCATGAGACTCTTGATCTCGGGGCTGTGAGTTTGAGCCCCACGCTGGGGGTAGAGATTACCTAAAAATAAAATCTTTTAAAAAACCCCAAACAGGGGCACCTGGGTGGATCAGTCGTTAAGCGTCTGCCTTCGGCTCGGGTCATGATCTCAGGGTCCTGGGATCGAGCCCCGCATCGGGCTCCCTGCTCTGCGGGAAGTCTGCTTCTCCCTCTCCCACTCCCCCTGCTTGTGTTCCCTCTCTCGCTGTGTCTCCCTCTGTCAAATAAATAAATCTTTAAAAAAAAACAAAAAACAAAAAACCCAAACAAACACTCCTTTCATATTAATGTGGCTCATAAAGGGAATTAAAGTATGTTTTAAAGTCATCAGTTTTTTAAAATCATCAAACATTTTTCTGGAAGTCACCTCCACCAAAATTAAGAAAGTAGGTTAATTTGGGGCACCTGGGTGGCTCAGTCATTGGGCGTCTGCCTTCGGCTCAGGTCATGATCCCGGGGTCCTGGGATCAAGCCCCGCATTGGGCTTGCTGCTCGACGGGGAGTTTGCTTCTCCCTCTACCCCTCCCCGCTCTTCCCTCTCTCTCAGATAAATAAATAAAATCTTAAAAAAAAAAGTAGGTTAATTTAGTTATGATTTTAGAACCCTATGGTACCTAGACCTTAAAAGTTGGAGTCTGAGGGTCCACTTGAGAACGGACAGCAGCAGGTGCTACACAGTCATACGGCAGGTGGGTGGCGCCAAGCCCGGGGTGTAGGACAGTTTACACCTCGCTCTAACTAGTTGTTATCCCCAGCTTATCTGCCCTCCCCCCACTGACCACACACCACACGTTCAGCAGTTCCTTAGAGCCAGCCGCCCACCAGGACCCTCTCGGCATGTTCCTTCCCCCACAGTGCCCGTCCCTTCCTCAGCCAGGTAATAGTCCTGGGTCTAGCCCTCTCCTGCCTCAGTCGGGACACACCCCGTCCAGACTCCTTGGGCGGCCCTTTGAGCCTCAGATGCTCTTGCAGTGGTTCATACACATGCGCACATCTGCCCCCGTCTGTTCTCAGTCCCGGCCAGGATCTCGTCTCGTTCATCCCTCACGTTGCCCATGGCCCCGGGTCTCACACAGTGTTTGTTCCAGTGAATGCTTTAGTTACCCAAGGTGAACAAATCAAAGTGGAAGTGACAAGAGATTTTTAAGAGGACCTATAAATAAATGGAAAACATTTAACAATTGGGTCACCAAACAGACATGGATTTGACAGGAAGGTCAAGAGGAAGAGGTTATGGACTGCCCTGCTAGAATTCCTTTGGGTCTATTTAGAGAATCTTCCCAGAACAAATCCACCAAAGGCAGTAATCAAACATGATGCTGATTATAGAGTTGTCCGTGAATGATCTACAGCGTTAGAACAGTCTTGGTTAATCTAACGATCTTCGTTTCAAAGCTGAATTTGATATTCGATATCCTCCTTGGGCCCTATCCGGAGGGATTTAGTTACTGTGCAGCCAGAGGAACCTAGAGAGATACTGACATGCAGAGAAACGTCCAGATAACTCTATCTACGTGACTGTGTGGGATGGGCCCTGGAGACAGCCCCTCAGGAGGGCCGGTGCGCTGCTGCGTGCAGGGAGGGTGAGGAGAGAGGCACGGGGTCCGTGGGGAGCACGCAGTGCTGGCGTGAATAGAGCTAGAGGCCGATCCCAGCTGCGAGCACCTGTAGCCCTGTGCGTGGCCTTACCATCACCAGCAGTGCTTTTGTGCCTTCGTAGACTGGCTCACTTAATCTTCTCTTTAACCTTTGAGATGGGAATGATTACTCCTGATTTACAGATTAGGAAACCAAGCTCCAGAAAGGTTGCATAGCACAAAGCAAATGTCAGGGCTGGAAATTGAGCCCTGCTGTCAGTCGAGAGTCAGTACTCTTTCCACTGCTTCAAATCAGAGAAGTATTTTGGGGAGAGGGTGGACTGAAACTCTTGAACTTTGAGCTCTGGTAGGAGCCTGAGATTGGGCAAAGGTGTGGGACCATGAGAACTCAGAGGGTCGCCCAGCTGGCTCAGTTGGGGGGAGCATGCGACTCTTGATCTTGGGGTCATGGGTTTGAGCCCCACATTGGGTGTAGGGATTGCTTAAAAATAAAGCCTTTGGGGGGAAAAAAAGAATTCAGATTGCTGGTGGGAGCATAGGTTGGTATAATCACATTGTGAAAAAAGTTTGAAGTTGTCTTTTAAACCTGAATGTGGTCAACTCAGCAACCCAACAGTTACCCAACAGAGCAACAATTCCATCTCCGGGAGATCCTGGGCAGACTCTTACACCTGTGTGCTAGGAGGTCTGCATGAAAATGCTCGTAGCACTGTTGTTTAAAATAACAAAGTAGAAATAATTCAAATACACATCAACAAGGGAGTGAGTAAAAATATTGTGGCAAACTATGTAGCAGTGAAAATGAACGAGCTATAGCTTTTTTATCAGTAAAGATAAATATTAGAAATACAATGTTAAAAGCAATTTGTAAAAGTATACAAGTAGAATCATACTTTTTTTATACAAATGAAAGATAATACTAAAAAATATGTAGTGTTTAGGAATACATAGGTATGTGGTTAAATTATCAATAATAGTAGAAGCAAGGCAATAACAAACAAAATTCAGTCTGTGGTCACACCTGGGGAACGGAGGGGCAGGAACATTAGGAGCACGGGAGAGCATCACCCGTATCCCTGATGATTTATTTCTGAAGTTGAGGGGGTTCCTGGGTGTGCATTTCATTTATTAGACTTCATAACTTTTATATGCCTATAAATGTGTGTGTGTGTATAGTATAAAATAATATGTATTATTTATATAATAAAACATACATTCTTTTGTGTTAGGTATTTCATAATTTTAAAAATAGAAAACTGCCATGCCTGGGGACCAGAGGGAAGCTGGTCCCTGTGATGGGTTCAGACTCAATGGCAGGTATGACGCTCATTCACTGGGATGCTGGAGTGAGTACAGCAATCAGGCGTTAGAAGGAACAGAAGTTCCAAGCAGGGAGAGGATGGTCAGACCTGGATTTGTGAGCTTCTGCCTCATTTTCTCTTCTCTGAGACAGGAGCTGGACTCTTTACGTCATGGGGCTGCTGTGAGGATTGAGCCTGAGGGTGGGGACAGAGCCCTGGGCACAGCACCAAAACGGTTGCCATGAGACAGGCTGCACGCTCAGCGGGTGCACACTTGCGAGGGGGCTACGGGGAGCAGAAGACACAGAGATGACAGCGTCGTTCTAGTAACAACAGAACAAACCATAGCAGAGGGTTTGAAAAAACATCAATCTTGTTCGGGCTTATCCAAAAAATTCTTGTTAGAGTTGATATCAAGGGTTGACAACTGTCACTTTAAATCAGTTCATCTCACTTCTTTCTTTCTTTCTTTCTTTCTTTCTTTCTTTCTTTCTTTCTTTCTTTCTTTCTTTTCTTTTCTTTTCTTTTTCTTTCTTTCTTTTCCTTCCTTCCTTCCTTCCTTTCCTTTCCTTTCCTTTCCCTTCCTTTCCTTTCCTTTCCTTTCCCTTCCTTTCCTTTCCTTTCCTTTCCCTTCCTTTCCTTCTCTTTGCCTTCTTCTTTTTCTTTCTTTTCTTTCTTTTTTGTAATTTCAGCACTGGGAAATTTGGAGCTTGTTTTATACCAGGACTTTGTAAGCAGAGTGATCTGACCTTGTATGCATCACGGCCTGGGCTCCGACTGTGGAAGGCAGACATCCATGGGACTGTTCAAGCCACGTTTATCCTAAAAGATGTCTTTGCTGGAGGGGTCAAGCCCTTTGAACTGTACCCGCGTCTGGAATCCTCCAGCAGGGGAGGCTGCAGCTTACCTGAGAAACACCTGGGGCTTGTTTCCTGTTTCTTTCAAGAAGGCTGGGTGTTGAGTTGGAATGAATACAGTATTTACCTTCTAGACACTGTCAACCAGGTAAGTGACATGATCGCACCACATCTTGGGTGTCTTTACAGTGTTTATCTACAGATTGTCTCTCAGAACAATAGAAGGAACAGCATTGATTCTAATGCTTTACTTTTTCCTTTGGGCCAGTCAAGGAAATCAAGTAAGGGTCTGATTATTTTATAGATTTGGTTTTGGTAAAACCTTCTAGCTGTTCTGCCTCTAAGCAGGAGTCTCGTCTGCCTGGCATGGCTTCCCTCATCTGGAACTTGAGGGCAGGGTGACCTGGGCTAGGGCCACCAAGCTGCCTTTTAGCCCTGAGTTGGTTTCTCTTCTTAAGGAACACTTTGAAAAAGGCATTTTTGTATTCTTCTCCACTTATAGACAACTTAAGTTTTTTTCTTTCTCTGGGTACTCTTTGAACTGGATGTGCTCTTAGTAGTCAGTGGGGTTGAGAGGTTTGGTGACTGTGTATCGGTTCCTTTCTTCTGAGCCCTTACCCCAGTGCTTTCTGTGACAGGTGTAATTAACTTCATGAGACAAGGGGCTGTCCATGTGCAGACGTGGCTGCCATCAGAGTCTGTGTGGCAACAAGATGGGCAGCTTTCAGATTAGTGGCATGTTTCTAGATGTTCATCAGGATTATTTAAAAATTAACAGAGGGGCGCCTGGGTGGCTCAGTTGGTTAAGCGTCTCCCTTCAGCTCAGGTCATGATCCCAGGGTCCTGGGATCGAGCCTCACATCTGGCTCCCTGCTCTGTGGGGAGCCTGCTTCTCCCTCTCCCTCTGCCTGCTGCTCTGTCTACTTGTGCTATCTTGTTGTCAAATAAATAAATCTTAAAAAAAATTAAAATTAAAATTAACGAAGAATTCAGGCCCTTTTTCTCTCTATAGTGAACTGCCTCTTGTTTGTATTATTAGCCGAAAAGAGAATGTTTTAAAATCATTCAGACTCTGGATGTCCTGTTTTCAGATGGTGTTAGGGGCCTCCTCCCTCTCTCCATTCATTCGGAGCCATGAATGGCAGTGTCCACTTGTCTCTCGCGCGGGAGTGCACACAGTAGGGGTCGAGACCGGTCAGCACATCACTCTAGACCAGGAGCAGCATTCCCTGTGGGCATTCGTACAAAGTGCTGTGAGCTGTGACGAGTCCCAGGCAGTGCCACCAAGGCTGAGCTCCCAGGGACTCTTTCCCGAGGAGGCAGTGTCTGAATCAGGTTGGAACTCTCCCAGTAGACAAGAGTCAGGAAAGGAGTTTGAGCAGAGCCGTGGCGTCCTGGAGGAACAAGGCCCGCTCCGCTCAGGGCACCTGAAGCACAGACCAGGGCAGCTGTGCGAGGCTGACGCAGGTCCTGCCGAGGAGCATGCGCTCCATGTGCTGGGGGGAGGGGGCCAGGCAGGACATGGCTCCCAGTGCTCAGAGGTGCGGTGAGCTCTTCCCTCAGGCTCATGAATTCACTGGCAAGGTTTATGACTCCAGGTCATGTACCTGTCGGATACTCCCTACCTTTGCGTTCCGTTTACTCTTAAGAAGTTTCAGAAAGTGGGCCTAACAAAGCACAGGTGTCATTTGACTCATTTGGATTCCTGCACATGTCTGTATGCTTTCAACTATTACTATTGCCTGGTTGTGTGATTTTCTTTTCTTTTTTCTTTTCTTTTTTGGACAGTCCACAATTGCTGGTTTGGAAGGATCAGGTGATATCGTGTCTGTTTCCTGCACAGAAAATGAAATATTTTTCTTAAAGGGAGATAGGAACATTATAAGAATTTCAAGCAGACCTGAAGGACTGGCATCAATAGGTTTGTATTTGTTATAAAATGTACCCGTGTATATGTAATTGTAGTTTATAACTTATAAACCTTACCGTTACTTTGTTAGTTAAATGACTGTAGCTTTATTTAAACAAGGAAGTATTTGGAGGGTTTCCTATGATTTTTTTTTTTTTAAGATATTTTGTTTTGTTTTGTTTTAGAGAGAGAATGTGTGCGAACAGGGGGAGGGGCAGAGGGAGAGAATCTCAAGCCGACTCCACGCTGAGTGCGGAGCCCAACTCAGGGCTTGGTCTCACAACCCTGAGATCATGACCTGAGCTGAAACCAAGAGTCGGACGCTTGACCCACTGAGCCGCCCAGGCGCCCCACTATGAGTCATAAAAGATGGTTTACAGTGCTTTTCTTGAAGCTTACCTACTTTAAGGCTCATATCAGACAACCTCACGTTTGGTAAAGTGGTTCCATAGGTCTGGAAGCTGGGGAGGCCAGACGAGTAGTGAGGAGAACTCAGCACCCCATGACTGGTCGCTGGTACCTGACTCCACGTGTGGGATTAATAGTTCCAAAGATAGAGACTTGCCAAGATTTTAGAACATGGAAATCTGTTATCTGGAATATATCTTTTACCCTCCACACAGTTACTCCTTACAGCACTGATCATTCTCTGTGCTTTTGACTTTTCTTTGTAATTCATACAAGCCCAGATTCTAATGAGCAAAGAATCTTAATACGTGTTCTCATGCACACATCCACGGTACTTTGTACACTTGGGGCTCGTCAGTGAACTTGTTCCTGCTGGTGACAACAGCCATGTGGGGAGGACGAGGAGAGGCCTGTCTGTCACTCCCTTTGTTCTCACTATGTTCCAGAGACTGCTGAGCACTTAACAGTCATGACCTCATAAAATCCTGAACACATGTTCTATAGACGAGGAGACTGGGGTTTGGAAGTTGCAGTGAGGTACCAAAGACACCGCCGCTGGGGGGATGTGAGCAGCACACCAGGGACATCCGTGTGGCCCCAGAGCCCCCGCGTGGGTGGCTTCTGGAGTTCATGGAGCAGTCTCGCAGGCGTCTTGGTTGATGCTCATGACAAGCCTGTGGGAAATGTGAGGCAGGTAGTCCTGCCACTGCCTTTCCCCAGCCAGGCCGCCCTCCTCCCGGGGCTGGGGGCGGCCTCGTCCCTTCCTTGCTCGCAGGCCACCGCGTCTGAGGTGGTGTGCAGGGCGCCCCCTGCCACGGCTGCCAGCTCCCTCCGGGCTCCTGCCCCCACCCGCTGTCCCCAGCGCCCAGGCGGGTCTGAGTGCTAGGCGTGTGGTGCTCCCCGACGTGGCCTGCTTCTGTCCGGATGCTGCCCTCTGTTCTCTCCCCGCTCGTTTTTTAAGACCCACTTCAGGTCTTACTGTATCTTTTGATACTTTTCCTGAGTGCTTTAGTTAAGTCAGCCTCTCCCTGTCTTCACTGGAGTTCCCAGGGGCCTCTCCTTCTACCACTCTTGTGACTGGGGAGCCGTTTACTTAACTTACCATGTCCTTACCTCGCAAAATAAACTTTTTGTTGCAAGGATCTTGTGGCTCAGCTTTGTGACCCGACATAGCACGTGGTACATAGAAGCCCTGAGTGAGTGAGTGTTAATCCATGGTGTCCCCATTCCACAGATTAGAAAACCAAGGACTGGGGGGTAAATGACAAGCCCCAAATCCACCAGCCCCGTCTTCTGATTTCTGCTTCAGCCAACGTTTCTCCTGCTGCTTCTGCTTGGCTACATTGGTCAGAAGTGCAGACCTTTTGCTGTAGCCATGGCCCTGGGGGCATCTTTGCTATGACTTCTCTCACCAGCACTAGCTGGTGTCTGAGTCACTGCAGGAGAGGGAGTAGAGGTCCTGGACCCAAGTGGGTGGGCCAGTTGCAAACCCGAGGCCTTTTAGAGTGGGGAGCAAGGCGAGGAAGAGGAGCTCCAAGCGGCAGGCTCCTGGGCCCCCAAGCGTTACTAAGCATTTTGTCTTTCTGTAATGTTAGAATATGAAGTGTAGTTAGAAGGAAAGTATCCCAAACAGTCTCTCATGAGCCAGATATTTAGGACTTGAAAAGATGAAAATGTCATAAGGGCTATCTTGGCCCCAATTTTACGGTCTCTTAAGAGATGGCGGGGTGGGGGTGAATTACTTCTTAAGTCAGAGAGTAAGTCAGGATTGCTGCCATTCCAGATTATAATTTCTGTGGAAAGTGAATAAGCTCTCAGTCTTGAGTTTATGAGGGGCACCTACATGGTGTGGTCAGGGGCGGGGCGGCTTATAGGAGGGAAGTAAGCTCCAGACCTAGCTGTTCGGTGGGGCCTCTCTGCGGTGATGAAAACGCTCAGTTTCTGCACTGTCCACCAGTGGCTGAGTGCTTGGAATGTGGGGGGTGCAACAGTATTAAATTGTGTTTGATTTTGAATTTAGCTGCACATGACAGTGGCGCTGTATGGGACAGGACAGCTCTAGACCAAGACCTGACGCCAACTGTGTGATCTTGGACGAGTTGCTTCCCTGGCCAGGCTTCACACCGAGCACAGTCCTGCCTGTCCGTCCCCAGTTGTGCGCACTGCAGCCCCTAGTCTGCCCCTGACCACCCTCACAAGGGACAGCAATTCCCATCTGTCTGCTTGATGGTCCCGGAATAGTGTCGGGCATATAGTGGATACTCGGTATCCGAGAGATGGCTGAGTGGATCGAAGTGGTCCCTAGTCCTGTTCTACGTAAAGGGTACTATGGATGGAACTGTTATGGCCATGGTGACCTTGTGGTGTTGTGTTGAGAAGGACGAGTCCATGAAAGTGAGAAACTTGCTGGCTCTTGTTCATGGGCACAGAGCAGGGTGACTTGACCCTCCACGGCCAGATCCTCACGCCACTCTCTGCTCGAAATGGACGCTGACTTCATTAACGCACTTCTCTGTCCCGGCTTTGTTCTCATGGAAAATTCCCTTTCTCCCCTTAAATTTCAAGAAATATAGGTACACGTACATTTTTCAAGTGCCTTTTGAGTTCTTTTGTATTTAAGGCATGATCTAAGTAGGGGATATCACTAATCCCTTTTCTTAGGTCATTTGTCTTCTTTAGGAATTATTTGTGAACTGATGTGAGAAATGCTGTGTACTTAGTAGTGTCCCCGTCCTGTTGAGCTATTTACAGAAAATAGCCATGACAAACCATTTTCCTGATTTTGGTGTGTGAGCTTCCTGGAGCACAGAACCGTTTGTTGGACTGTTTTGTGTGATTCTTACAGTTTCGCCAGTCTTCTGAGTTTAGCAGGCAGGTATTTAGGGTTAGCAGACCTGAGTAGGAGCGTGTCGACCTTCTTGGATAACCAGCAGTAACACCCCACCCTTCTTTCTCAGGGCGAGATGGTCTGGAGACGCCAGGATGTGCAGAGCAGGCCCCCGGGCAGCGTGCGGAGAAGCCGTCGGGGGCCCCAGTTTCTGAGACGAGGATCAGGGGCTCTTCCGTGGCCAGCTCCGTGGCCAGTGAGCCAAGGAGCAGGAGCAGCTCGCTCAACTCCACCGACAGTGGCTCCGGGCTCCAGGCAGCTCCAGAGCTGGGGAGGGGCAGCCAGCCCGCCTCACAGAGATTCAGCGTGATTAGCTCAGAAGACTTTGACCAGGAGCTTGTCGTGAAGCCTCTGAAAGTGAAAAAGAAGAGGAAGAAGAAGACAGGTACCATCCATGGCAAAGCACACACTGACTCCTGCTTACTCGGGGGCATTCTTAGACACTTTTTGGGAGTGCTGCTTTCACTGAATGAGCACTTGCCCATTCAATGAGAAGCAGAGAAGGCCTTCAGAAAGCAAGTGTGTTCTTTCCTCAAAGGAGTTTTACTGTGAAATATTTCATATGTTAAAAAAGTACCATGCACATGGAGAGCACCTTCATGAGGTGTAAATAATATAACAGACGCCTGTGTACTTACCACCCTGCTTGATGGGTCTGGGTTTATACTTCTCAGTATTTATTTATTTATTTATTTATTTATTTTAAAAGATTTTATTTATTTATTTGACAGAGAGAGAGAGACAGTGAGAGAGGGAACACAAGCAGGGGGAGTGGGAGAGGGAGAAGCAGACTCCCCGCTGAGCAGGGAGCCCGATGTGGGGCTCGATCCCAGGACCCTGGGACCATGACCTGAGCCGAAGGCAGATGCTTAACGACTGAGCCACCTAGGCGCCCCTATACTTCTCAGTATTTAAATAAAAATTTTGATATATCCATGTATAGCATGTATTAGACCAGAGAAGCTATGAGCCTGGATGGAAAGTCATGGAAACAGAAGATCTATGCTGGTGTCTAGATGGGTCATTTTACATTTAGTGTTGGATAGGTTACCGGACATGGGATTTAACATAGAAATGGTTTAACTTTTTACTCCTTGGTTCCTGTTAGGCCTCTCGAGCTACACATACTTACCAGATTGCTAAGCATTTTAATAATTTTAAACAACTGGTCTGTGGTCCATCCTTCCCTTTGTTTTCCTCCGTTAACATTTCTTGAGTGGGGCCTAGAGCCCATCAGTGTGTCTGATGTTTGCATCCATTTAAAACATCTCTGCATGGGGATAATTCGTGCTTGAGAGATGTATTCTTCACCACTTAAATATCCTTCATTTAAAATGTATTTTTTTTCTTGAGCCAAAATTGTGTTTGTTAGTCTCTTACTCTTTATGTGGAATCATACCCCATTTTAAACATTCTTATTTTAAATTAGAAGGTGGAAGCAGGAACACGTGCCACAGCTCCCTTGAATCGACTCCCTGCTATGAATTTCCGGGTGACAGTCCCCAGTCCTTGAGCACAGACCTGCTGTCCATGACCTCAAGTTTGGGCAGCATCGTGGATCGGTCGAGCACAGAGTCTCCTGACCAGGAGAGTAACCTTAGTGGTGAGGTGAATGGTGTCCTGCAGGAAAATAATGACCCCGAGGCATTCAGTGTCCTGGAGGTGCCGGAGCCTGCCCCTGACGTACTGAATGAAGGGAATGGCGACAGAGCTGGACTCCCACGATGTAACCGTGCAGACGACACAGAGCCACACAGTGCAGTGTGGACTTCACTCTTGGAGCTGAGGGAAGCTGTGGAAGGTAGTGACGTTACAGAGCTCAGAGAGGAACCTTGTCCCGCAGACGATGAACTGAATAGCAGACAGTCACCCTGTCGAGAACAGGACAGCTCTGCTGAGGCCCGGGAAGCGGAGGACATGCCTGATGACCCCCAAAGCACTTTTTCTGAAGTCCCCTTCCTGGACTCCCTCCCGGTGCCTTCCAGCCTCAGCTGGGCCCCCCCTGCCGAGCAGCAGCTGCCAGGGACCAGAGCTGACGAAGGCTGTGCTGAGGAGCCCAGCAAGGAGCAGGGCTTCCTCACGCACATGGGGGGTCCCGGCCACCTTGGCTCACATCCCTGGCACACTGTCACTGACGGTGACACAGGCCTGAAGGAAATGGTTGCCTTGGAATGTGACACGGGGAGTGTGGGAGGACAGCTGACACCCCCGGTCTCCGCCTTGGCAGCTCACACTCGTGAGCCTCGGCTCGAGCAGCCTTTACGGGACCAGGTGTTGACGTCCAGTGACGAGGAGGACATCTACGCCCACGGGTTGCCTTCCTCTTCCTCGGAGACCAGTATGACAGAGCTCGGTGGTAGTCGCTCCCTGCAGGACCTGAGCCAGCCTGGCGCAGATGACACTGGGCTGCTAAAGTCAGATCAGGTGTGTGGGTTTGGGGTGGGCCGGTTTCCTGAGGGTCCACCCAACCCATGTAGTTAAGGATGGTTATTCTTGGTCATTTTACATAAAAAAGAGATTTTTTCAGAGTACTTAGTTTTCTTAGCAAGTGATTATAATTCAGTGTATTTGATTTCAAAACTAACCAGGTATTATCACTTCTTTTCCTACTAAGTCGTTGTGAGGTGTGGATTATGAGTGTGAACTTATGTGTACTTTCCCCAAATGTACCGCTGGATTCTCTCAGTGCTAATCACGTGTATTGTTTGGGTAGCTCTTGCCACGTGCCGGGCAACATGCTAAGTACTTTGTAAGTTCAACTCATTTACTTCTCTGAGAACTAAACAAACCATGAAATAGGTACTGTGTGGTCCCCGTTTTACAGTGGAGGCAATCGAGACTTAGTTACATGGCTTGCACAGGTCACATAGCAAGTGAGGGGCAAGGCTGGCCCCGGGACACCCCCCCTCAGCCTCTGTGCTGTCCTGCCTTGGCAGTGAAATGTACTGCTTACTTGTTTGGCGACAAATGCCAAAAGGTTAGACCTTACACTCAGTTTTGCCTGTGCCCATCCTTTCTTGAGTGCCTTCGGCTGCCAGGCTCTGTGTTCGGTGTTGGCTGCTGCAGGGTGTGGATAGCCAGTCCGGATCTCAGAATCTCAGGGAGGAGCCAGACGTGCATGTCGATCATCTCAGTTGAGCAAGACTTTCGCCGATGGTGGCGAGCAAAGTGCAGGGCTCTGGGAAGTGTGAGAGGGCGCCTGCCCAGGGATGTACTGGGCAGGCCGACTATGTCTCATGGGGGCGGGCTATTGGGATTCTAGGCCAGAACTTTAGAAAAGCCCTCCCCTAGGTGAGGGGGAACCTGACACTTGGAGGACTTCTCCCTCCCTTCATGGTTCCCCCCCTCCTCCCCTTCCAGTAGCTAGAAAGCCAAGAGATTTTTGTGGCATTGGGGAGGGGGGGCTCATCATGGGGTGCAGGGCTGAATTGAGAAGGGGCGGGTGCCATTCTCTCTGAAGCGAACTTCCATATTTGGGTGATTGTGCAAGCACATTGATTTTCTTCTGTAGTTTCAGAAAACTGTTAAAACTGCAAAGACTTCGTTTAGCTTTGATTTTTTTTAAAGAATCGTAGCAAGAAAACATCAGTCTATAAAATTCAGCCAGACTGAGTGTCTTGGCCAGATTTCCATCAGCCACATGATGTGTCCTGTGTCCAGTGATTGGGACCATGCTTAAAACCCGAGGGTGAAGACACAGAGATGGTGGTAGTGCTTCTCATCCTCGTGCATCTGCGAGGATCCGATGCACAAAACACAGATCTGCACGTTGTGTGAAGTGCAATACACCTGTGCGTAAAGCTAGGTCATTTTTTTTTTAAAGATTTTATTTATTTATTTGACAGAGAGATAGCGAGAGAGGGAACACGAGCAGGGGGAGTGGGAGAGAGAGAAGCAGGCTTCCCGCAGAGCAGGGAGCCCAATGCAGGGCTCGATCCCAGGACCCTGGGATCATGACCCGAGCCAAAGGCAGACGCTTAACAACTGAGCCACCCAGGTGCCCCAAGCTAGGTCATTTTAATGTAAACATTGCATTAGGAAGGGTGTTCTGACATGACAGAGCGTTACCCAGGCGTGCTCTGGGGTCCTAACGAGGGACGACAGCTCCCATTTCAGAACGCTTCTCTCAGAGTATGGTCCAAAGATAGCAGTCCCTGCATGGCTTCTCAGAGATCCTCAGCTCTGTGACTTGAATGATACCCTGCACGCTTGTCTTGTTGACGACAGCACGACGGTGCAGCTGCGTGCTGTGCTACAGAACTCACCAGGCTCTGTCCTTGTTAGTTTGCAGAAAGCTGGATGGGATACGCTGGTCCCGGCTACGGCATACTCAGCTTGGCGGTCTCCGAGAAGTACCTCTGGTGCCTGGACTACAAAGGCGGCCTGTTCTGCAGCGCACTGCCGGGCGCTGGGCTCCGCTGGCAGAAGTTTGAGGACGCCGTCCAGCAGGTGGCGGTCTCACCCTCAGGTTGGCCTCCCCGGCTCCCTGTCCCGCCGGTGTAGCTGGCCCGGCACACAGCGGCCCTGCCGCGGGGCCACCCACGCAGCACGCTGGCCCGTGCCTGCACGTCTGGGGGTTTTCTCCGAAGAACAGGGGTTGCTTCATTTGACTTCAATTAATAAACATCCAATAAATGGATGTTTAGTTTGAATTTTTTTTTAATTAATTGTAATGGGAATACATGAACGTGTTTTTATAAGCTATGCAAACTATTTGCTTGAATTTTGAAGGATTTTTTTGAGAGAGATTAACATATTAGCCCCTTAGAAAAATGTGTTCCTATTTCTTTTTTTTTATGGGAGGGGAGGAGCAGAGGGAGAAAGAGAGAGGGAAGCTTAAGCAGGCTCCACACCCAGCACGGAGCCCAACACGGGGCTCAGTCTCACGACCCTGAGACCTTGACCTGAGCCGAAATCGAGTTGGACGCTTAACTGACTGAGCCACCCAGGCGCCCCTGTGTTCCTGTTTCTTAGTGTTGCTTTAAAGCAACTGAACTAATGAAGATGGACCTATGGATATGTGGGATATGTTCAGATTATTTGGGTTCCTTTCTAGAAATTATTCTTTAATGAGCGATGTGTATGCTTTGGCTGAATCATCTACTCCCTGAGCGTAAAGAAAAATGCATTCATTCTTGCAAGCCATGGTCAGGCTAACCATTTTTAGTGAACTGGAGCAGACATCTCCTGAGTGAGGTTCTACTAGGCTTTCAGCCTGTATCTCCCTTCCCTGTCCAGAATCATTTGCTCATCTGTTTTGTCATAACGTTGGCCACTTCACCTGTTGGGGGGTAGACAGGTAGAATAGAAGTATTTATTCGTGTTTGCCTCATAGTAACTTCTTATTGTTAGGACATTGGAGTAGAAGTCAGACAAAACATGCTCTGTGACCTTAGACTCGTCCCCCGTAATTTTACTGTGTTTCAGATGGATTTCCTTGAACTCTTCCTGGTCTTTGTCACAATTTAAAATACCAGTTTGCTCAAGGTTGTTTTATCTCTTCGCTTGTTTGAAAAATATTTTTCCTTAGATAGTGGCTGAGATCATAGTCTACTTCATTAGCTGGCGTTATATAATTGTGCGTTTTAATTCTTTCTGTCATTTACTTCTGGTTTTATCTCCCCAGCCATTTAGAAACTTTGGTTCTGTCCTGATTCTATTGATTACTTTGTGCTTCCAGAACGTTCCGGCCCTTGTTGATCTAGTAAGAATTCTGTCCCCACCACATGAGTGTAGTTGACCGAGTTGTCCTGCAGTGCCCATGTCTTGTGGGGGGGGGGGGGGGCGGGCCAGAGCCCACAGTGTTCACGGTGTGCTTCGGGCTTAGCCGTCTGTCTCGCTTTTCTCCTCTTACCTCAGCTCTCCCTGTCAGACCCTCTAGTCCAGCCTGGCTGTGCTCTTGGTGATTCTCTGGTGGTTTCTTACACGTGGCCGCCTGTCCTGTGTCACACGCTCCATCTACATCTTCCTCCTTCCCTCCCCTTCTTCATCTTTGTTTATCAGAATCCCTTTCTGAGTAAAAAAAAGGACAGCCCAGCTCAAACGCCTCCTTTCCATGCATCTTATCCCTCAGTTGGTCCAGAAGTGACCCCATCTGAATCCCTCTAGGACTTTCCAGCCTGTGGTGGGGCACGAGTTGTGCCTCCTGACGTAACCGCGTCAGCTCCGCCACTGTCCGCGTCGGGAGTGCCTGAGGTCTGTCCAGCCCAGTGTGCCGTGTCACTGGTCTGTTCTCGCCTCCAGTTTCCCTAGCAGCCCTGTAAGGTACAGAGAAGGAAGTCAGGCATGGAGACCGTGGGTGACTTGACACCCGAAGCCACACAGCTGGTGGGTGGTGGCCAAGGACCCAAACCTCGGTGCTGCGGGCTCTTTCCCCCGTTGAGGTAGAAGCAAAAGGGGGAGAGAGGTTTTAGAAATCTCTCTCTCCCACAGCGACCAGAATGAAGCCTTTTTGTGTAAGTCATTCTCCATACTTACTGGATGGTGATTAGAATTTTTATTTCTACAGGAGCCCTTCTCTGGAAGATTGAACAGAAATCGAACCGAGCTTTCGCTTGTGGAAAAGTGACCATCAAGGGGAAGCGGCACTGGTACGAAGCCCTGCCCCAGGCCGTGTTTGTGGCCCTGAGCGATGACACAGCCTGGGTCATCAGGACAAACGGAGATCTGTACCTGCAGACAGGTAACGGGAGGCGTGCTCCGGCCCCCGTCGGGGGAGGGGATGCTTCTTACTGCCCCGCGCCTGTTAGGGACGCGCTTAGAGCCATCACAGTGCCTAAGGGGCTAAAAATCTATTTAAATTAAAAAACGCCTGGAAAAAGAGAATTTGCTATAGGAATATATTAGCAGTTTCCTGCTGCTGACTCACATTCAACCCCAGACAAATTTAGGGCAAGACTTCATAGGGTTAGTTCGTGAGGTACAGAAACAGACTCTCGTTGTCCTGAGGTTAACCGTTGCCTGTCATTTATGCTGCAGTGTCAGATCTTAAGGGGAAAGAATAACAGGGAAATGACATCAGAATCATTTTTTCCTTTAAGTCATGCTGGATTTTTTTCAGCCAGGTCGAAGCCCTGCTTCTGTGTACTTACTTACGTGTGGGCCAGGAAGAAACAAGGAGAAATCATTTGATCTAAGTAGCAGTTCAGCTGGTCCTAGTAAACTGCCCTGAGGGGAACCTTCAGCTGCTGGAGGAGACTCAGTGGGCCTTGTTCATTAAAAATAAACTGTAATGAGAGGGAGTGTTTATGTACTGTCAGCAAAATGTCACTTTTCCATATGAGTTTCCAAAGGCAATGTGATTTATCAGCATCTGGAAAGGATATGGGGCGGGTGCTCTTTTTTGGTTGTCAGGAGGCCATATTGGATTTACGTAAAGATCCATCTTCTAACCGTTTAATATTGCTGATTTGGGGAGACTGTTTTAATCTCTGTTACGAACTGTCAGCCAGGGATGATTCTCTGAGATTGAAAGTCTTTGCCCATCTGGCTCTTCCTCACGTGTGGGAGGGCCAGCGTCTCCTAGAAGCCGCTGCTTGAGCCCTGGTGGTCAGCCTCGCCAGCTCCTGGGCCACGTGCCAGCCCTGGTCTCTCCTTTCAGGTGGGAATAGCTCTCGAGAGGCAGGTGCATATCCAGTTTCCACGAGCAATTTGAGTTTTGTTCCTGGTGAGGAACGGAGCGCTTCAGGCCTGGAGTTGAGGAGCAGGTGCCCTGTTAACTAGTAGTACCCGACCTGCCGTGTTAGTCTCCAGGGCTGGCCTGACGACGTGGGGTGTGAGAAGCCCCGCAGGTGACTCCCCCTGGTTGCGCGTGAGGGAAACACCGAGGATGTGGTACCACCGGGCTCCTGTGAGCAGTCAGGGAGCACATTTGAGCACTGAGGGCTGATTGCGGGCTGACGCCACAGCGTATGGGGTTTGAGTTAACAGCTGTTCTGCCAGCTTGCCCAGGACGCTATCAGGCTGCAGACAAGCTGCAAGGAGGTGGGGGAAAGAGCCCTGGACGGGGCATCAGGGACTCTGAGCTCTGGCCCTGCCATAGCCTGGCCGTGTGATGGACCTCGCCTTTCATCTAGGGAACCCCCCCCAAACAGGTAGGAGCTGGAGAGGGCAGCTGCTATGTCAGAGCTGCTCTGCAGAGGATGGCTGCAGGCCTCAGAGCTGAGGGGGCTCTGAGGCTCTGAGGGGCACAGCCGTAAAGCATGTGCTGCTCTTGGCAGGGGCCCTCTTGGCTCACGGTCTGGCTGCTCTCCTGCCCTGGGCTTTCTTGTTCTTCCAGAACATCTTAAGCTACTTTGGGACACCAGCAGATTCTGAATTGTTAGTTCCTTCAGTTTTCAAAGAGCATTTGAAAACACTTCAGATATGTGTGATATTTAAGCACAACTTAACCATTTTTTTGTTGACTAGACCTTAAAAAGACAAAATACTTATTACAAAAGAATATGGCAAAATACCAAAAAAAAAAGAGAGAGAAAGAAGCAAACAGCAGAATACGAATGAGGTGTGAAGTCCTGATTGTGTGTCTTTGGGGCTTCCTGTCTGTCTCCCTGGCAGGTCTCAGTGTGGATCGCCCCTGTGCCAGAGCCGTAAAGGTCGACTGTCCATACCCACTGTCCCAGGTCGCAGCCCGAAACAGCGTGGTGTGGGCGCTGACAGAGCAGAGAGCCCTCCTGTACCGGGAGGGCGTGAGCAGCTTCTGCCCTGAAGGGGAGCAGTGGAAATGTGACATCGTCAGGTATCAGGAGGAGGAGCAGAGACGTCTTCATCATCTTGCTTGTCCCACCCTTGGTTCTTTGTCAGCTTGACTCCCCTTAACGCACCCATGGGAGCCTTTCCTGGGCAAAGCTGCTTCTCTGAGGCTCGCCATGGTAGTAGTGTTCTCTGGAATCGTCGGAGCCGATGGCAGCAGCCTGACCGTGGAGACGCCCTGTGCCTGCTCTGACTGGCAGACTGGGCATTGGGTCAGAGCTTAGCTTTTTGAAATGCTGCCGCCCTCTTGTGTGACCTCAAGCATCACATGATCATGGGTCTCTCACGACAGTTTCTATTCAGCGCTACCCAGTGCTGTCGGGGGGTTTCTGTGTAGCATCTCAGTGGTTTAGGGCCAAATATTTTTCCTTTATTATCATGCTAGTCAATGATGATTGATCTCTGAATGGTAATTTATTTGGTTACTTATACCACTCAAAATTTTAATTATAGAATTACCATCAAATCATTTTGCCAATTAGAAAAATTAGACGAGGATCTTCTTGGTTTGAACCTAGCAACCCGGTCAACGTGAGCGAGTAGCTCCTGTGCGCCCCAGCGGCGCTGGGCTGGGTGTGCGAAGGTGGCCGCCCCCAGCCCTGCCCGCCCCCAGAGCAGGAGCCGTTAGCGTAGCCGGTCCTACACCGGAGGGCGCAGCCCGGCTGAGCCCCGAAGCTGGCGAGCGCTTTACCAGAGGGGCCGGGCGGGGCCGGGCGCTGCCCGCGGAGAGGCGACGTCCGCCTAGCTGCTGCCCCGCACAGCCGGGCACCCGGGGGTTACCTCCGCTGGCTCGAGTGTGCAGGAGGGAGCAGTGAGGCGCAGGAGGGAGCAGTGAGGCGCAGGAGGGAGCAGTGAGGCGGAGGCGCCCACAGGCCCTCGCGCTTTTCTCGTAGGCTCTTTTCTCCCAGGGGCCCTCCCCACCATGCCGGGTTTTCAGTGTGTCTTTCAGAAGTTGCCACACGTTGAAGCAACGTCTACTGCACAGTGACGGAACTCGACCCTCGAGCTTCCTTCCTTGGAACTTGTGGGTGGGGTCTAAACCCACTGGGAGCCCACGTCCCTGGTCAGGCTGGGCGCTGACTCCTCTGTTCTCGTCCCTGTTTCCAGTGAAAGGCAAGCTCTGGAAGCCGTCTGTATAGCTCTCGGGGACCAGCAGACTCTGTGGGCCCTGGACATCCGAGGGAACCTGTGGTTCAGAACTGGTGTCACTTCCAAGAAGCCCCAGGGCGATGACGACCATTGGTGGCAAGTAGGTGCTCAGCTCAGGGCTGCTGGCCCAGGCGTCTCCCCTGTTCAGAGCCCTTCTCCTTAAAGAGATTGGGGAGGTTGGATTAAATTAAGAACATTCACTTGTACTCTTCGAGGAGTTAAACTTTTCACTGCATTTGAGCGCATTAGAAATACCCAGGGCTTTTCATCGTAGGAAGTAACTTGTATGACTCTCTCTGCTTAGATGTGCAGGCTCTGTTTATTATTTCTTTTTTTGTTTTGGTGCTGCTTAGAAATTTATCCTTACTTGCTAACTAAGCCCGGTGATACCCTTTTGAAGACCTAGGTAATAATGATGTTTAATTCTGAACACATGGGCTAAGAAGAGCTAGACAGCGGGTTTGGAAACCCAGCCTACAATTAAAATTCATCTCTCCCCGCTTGTTCCAAAGGCCTCTAAGCAAGTGGCATTTCAACAAAGAAAGGAGGATGTTCCCACACGCTCCCAGAAAAGGAAACACTCTGCGTAATAGGAGGGTGTAAGCAAGCTCACTTTTCGTGACTTGGTCCCAGCCGGGGTGGCCTAGAATATGTTTTTCAAGGAGTTGTTCCTGCCCCTTTTTGGTACCGTTCAGTGTAGCTATCACTCTCCCAGCCTCCCACGGCGGCCGGCGAGGCGGTTCTGACCCTCAGCAGCTGGAAACTAGGCAGCATCTCTTCAGTGTTTGTCCCCAGTGGCTCAGGTCATATTGTTGCCTCAGACTTGCCGTGCTGAGGGCAGGTCGTTCACTAGCTGCCCTTGGGTCTGTCAGATGAGAATGTGGAAAAAGAAGTTGTGTTTGCTCTTTGATGAGTAAGTATATGTGTACCTAGGTCTCTAATATGTCTGATACTCTTTGAAAAGTTGTACAAGTGATTTTAAAACATTCTCCATGCTGGTAAGCATATTACATGGTTTTACACGCATGAATACACACACACTCTCACATGTATATATGTACCACATTCCATTTTTAAGTAGCCTAAAGAAAATTAGATACCATTTTATCATCATATTCAGAACATTATCTTTAGAGAAATTTAATTTGACAGAATCATCTTTGAGGTATTTGGAAGCAAAATTATTTTAATTACTGTAAGACATTTCTCTGTATGGCCAGAGCCAGCTTTATGTCTGGCTGCTAAACCTTTCTTTTTTTTAATTTGCATCCTGCTTCTCTGCAAGTGTTTGGTGCTGAGACAGTCTGTCACAGACTTTGTGTGGCCTTGGCATGTGCAATCTCCTGGGGAGGCCCAGAGCTCCGGGCCCGGCGTTCTGTGGGCTGTGACGAGACCACGCAGCCAGGCTGGTGGATAGCGGGGAAGGGGGCCACGGGGTCCGGACGTGGTAAAGCAATAATTCACTTCAACTTCAGTTAGGGCAGTGGTTTGCAGTTAGTGCAAGTCCTTTCATGGTTGAAAAAGGGCAGATTTGTACACTTAATCAAGCACTGATTTTTACAATAATTTTCTTTTTGTTTGTTTTTGTTTATTAGAATTAAGTTCCCTATAATAAATGGTGTCCCTTTCACTCACCATTTCATTGTGCGTGACCTGGGAATGTGGCCTGCACAAGGTTGTCCTAGAAGTCGGGGAGCGACATTCTCTGTAATCGAACCCAACAGGGCAGAAGTATATGTGAAAGTCACGTGGAGTCCGATTTTGACCATCTTAGAAAGAACTTTCTAACAACCAGAGCTGCCCAACAAGAGAGAGGTTCTTCTCCCAGAGTTACCCTGAAGAAATGTCTTTCAGGAGTGTTAGAGAAGCGGTTTGCCCACCTGAGCCAGGCTGTGCCCTTCGTATGCAAGACGGTCCCGGTTTGCGCTGTTGAACTGGCATAATTTCGACGGTCCTGGTTTAGATCATAAAGTACTTCCATCACCCTACTTATAATACCTTTTTTAACCCATATTATGATTCTAAGGATTGCACACTGTCGTCCACTGGAAATACCTAAATTTAAAAGCAAAATGACCTTTTCTCACTTATTAGAATGAAAGCCTTCGGGCTCTGAGGGGGGGATCATAGGTAATCACAAAAATAATCCTGCCGTTGTTATATAAAAATGTATAAAGCAGAAGGTGAACATTTTCTTCCATCCCTCTCAATCCGGCCCTTGGAAGTAATTACAGTTAGTGGTTTGGCAGGGTCCTGGCGGACTTGCTCTGGTCCTCACACGAGTGCTCGTGTGCTACACGTATGCTGGGTATTTGCCGGTTATGGGCTAAACCTCAGCTCTCGGGCCGCGCATACAGAAGGCACTCATAGCTGCACTAAGGGTGTCTTTCTGTCCCCACCTCCAGGTGAGCATCACAGACTACGTGGTGTTCGACCAGTGCAGCTTATTCCAGACCATAATCCATGCCACACACTCGGTGGCCACGGCGGCCCAAGTGCCGGTGGAAAGGGTGGCAGATAAACTGCGCATGGCGTTTTGGTCTCAGCAGCTGCAGTGCCAGCCGAGCCTCCTAGGGGTCAACAACAGTGGCGTCTGGCTCTCCTCGGGCAAGAATGAATTCCATGTTGCTAAAGGAAATCTCATCGGTGGGTGAATCACTTTTATTTTCACATTGACACGATTGGCAGCTTTACTTTAAAGCCAGCACTGAAAGAAAAGCTTTAAGATTTCAACTGCAGGAGATAATTTGGTGCCAGTGTGTGAAGTGTTTGTAACGGAGGCATTCATTATGCTTTGTATTGGTTTCCTTTTTTTTAATCTGTCATTCCTACAACTTGGGTACCAGCATTTGGATGGTGTGTGATCGGTTTCTAGTGGGAATCTGTGATGATATAGGACGGGCAGATGGAGCTCATTTTTATGTTCATAATTTCACATTTAAATGAAAAGATCCACCCAAAGGTAAAAAGCTTAGTAAGAGGGAATAGTCCATTTCCTGGAGGAAAAGTTCCTGCTCTGTGGAGAACACAAGCCGCTGGTGAGATCTGTGACTGGTGGTATAAATCCACGTGTGCCCATGAGGGCTTCGTTTCTGTGGGTGAAGCCCTGCTTTGTGAATTTTCTCCAACTCTCCTCCCTCTGCACGACACCCACCCCCCAACCCTGGGCAAGACTGTGGCTCTGCTTGTCAGCGTAGAAGGAAAAACAAGGGACTGGCCTCACAGCACTGGCTGGCGTGGACCTCCTAATTTAAGGGCATTCTGGAATTAGCTGTAAGAGGTTTTGACGTAGTCTAGAACTAAAGCTCTGGAGTGTGTGTGTTATCTTCTTTCTTTAACACACTTCCTATTGGTTCCTTCTAGGCACTTACTGGAATAATGTTGTTCCCCGGGGGACAGCTTCTGCAACAAAGTGGGCCTTTGTGCTGGCTTCCACTGCTCCCACAAAGGAAGGTTGGTTGAGAAATATAAGCGCATGGGTTGGCAGTTGAAAAGTGAAAACCATGCTCTGACCATGACCTAGTTGGGATGGGGCGTGGCTGCGTGGGCCTCAGAGACAGGGCCTCAGAGACGATGCAGTGGCTTCCCAGGCAAGCAGCCCTTGTTGGCTGAGCCAAGGCCCCCGGAGCTGGATAGGCCTGAGCAGGAGAGAAGGCTCTGGTGTGGGGACATTGAATGAGTCTAAAGGCAGGGCGTCATTCCAAAGGAGAGGAATACCCAGTGTCCCACTGGGGCCGCAGCCGGAGACTTCCAGTGATGTGTCACGGGGCTATAACACTGCAGTCGGTAGGCGCCAGCCTTCATGGGGCACCTTCTCATTTCCCCTTGTGAAGTCTTCTCTCACCTCCTAGCACCCGCTTTCAATCTGGTTTACAGCTTCTGGCTAGTCTAAGTCCCACGGTTGTGCCCTGTTAGGACAGGCCTTCCCTACAGAGCACAACTCCCGTTGACTCCGGTCAGAGCTCCCCTGCCCTCCCGGAGCATGGGGTTTGGAGCCAGGAGAGGCAGTGCCGCTCGCAGTGAGCCACGAGACCCCTCTGGGAAGTGGCTGAAGGCTCCTCCTAGGATTGTCCTGAGGGTCGGATGAGAAGACGCCATGAAGCCTGTGGTTCAGAGGAAGCAGCTGGTTAGTTCGAGCGATTAGTCCCACCAGAATTTGGCTAACTTGTCATTACGGGAAAATGTTTACTCGCCTGATCATTCTGACCATAATTCTGAAATCTGTAAGCTCTGAAAACCGTAGGTTATATCCTGAGATTAGCACAAAATCATTTGGCAGCAAAACCTGGCCCGAACCGATGTGAGGCTACTTATTTATCCATCGATTATGAGTATGCACACATTTTGTGGCAAGAATGTTACTGCATTTCATTGCTGCCTGGCTCCCTGAGGCTGTTACTTAAATATGTGGCATACCCATTACCTCAGGTTTTCAAAATCCTAAAAGTTGTGAATTCTAAAACCTATCTGGCCACAAGTTTTAGATAATATATATAGTGATGGAACCTTGAACTTTCCCAGGGGTTACCTGCATTTTAAACTCCATCTGTTAAGTCTAAAAGACTGTATAAATATGGTGGAGAGGAAGCGAGGGTGGATTTTGAGGAGAGAATGGGGAGAGGAGGCGTTCCAGCTTTCCAAGTCTCCCCAGGAGCCTCCCCCGCCGATCTGCCCACCCACATACCGCCCCCCCAGACCAGAACAGGGGAACTGTGGATCCATCCTTCTGAGGAATTGCTGACCTCACTCTCTCCAGCGCACCAGTCAGTCTCCCCAGTCAGAGACTCCCCAGCCCTTATGAAACGTCCAAGGTCAGAGCCGCTGAGCCAACATTGTAGCCTTCACCAGGTCTCAGAAGCCCTGCTTTCTTTCCTCCCTTTAGAACGTCTCAGGCTTAGGTCTTAACTGGCTGGCCACGGGGGGCGCCTCTGACTTCTGACTTGCAGTCCGTCGAGCACTCCTGCACAGCAGTGGCCCTGGGAGGCGGGAGTGGCGGCGTGTGCTGCCAGGCGTCAGCTGCCCACGGGCCAGGGCTGCCTCGTGCATCTCGTCAGTGACAGACACGAACCTTTTCCGCAGGAAGCTCCTTGTGGTTGTGCCAGAGCAGCAAGGATCTGTGCAGCGTCAGCGCCCAGAATGCTCAGTCCCGCCCCTCCACGGTGCAGCTGCCTCCCGACGCGGAGATGAGGGCGTACGCCGCCTGCCAGGACGCTCTGTGGGCCCTGGACAGCCTCGGCCAGGTGTTCATCAGGACGCTCTCCAAGAGCTGCCCCACAGGCATGCACTGGACGCGGCTGGACCTTTCCCAGCTAGGTATGGCCCCCGTGCTCACCTCGCATGAATTCTTACAGGACCTTGTGTAGGTTGCTGGATTGCAGGGGATTAAGCGGCCACTCTTGTAGATTGAATGGACCTCTTCATTTTGTAAGGAGCTTTACTTCCCCACCGTGTATAGCTTGGAGGGCTTGCAGAACCCAGGAGGAGTGTAGACGCAGAGGAAGTTGCCCCTAGAACTGCCTGATGCAGCTGCCTCTGCCAGTCCGACTCAGTATGGTGCATTGCTTTGTGCCCTTTGAGTCTGGAAGAAGAGGGGTGTCCTGCGTCAGCCTCAGCACCCATTCGCCTGTCCCTCTGCAGCTACAACAGTGCCCAGCGAGCGAGTGTCCATTCTTACTCGAGCAGTCTGAGATGATGTGCGTCTCCTGATGGCAGCTCTTCTCAGAGTCTCCCCTCAAAGGTTACTGAGCCGGCCAAGGAGCATGCTGCCGATTATCAATAATTCATTTGTATTCCAAAAAACAAGATATTAGAGGGAGCCCACAGCATTAGGTTATTCTCCAGGCAAGTTCTTGATCGACCGGCAGCTTATGGGGGGCTAGTCTGACAGCAGAGACTTGTCTGAAGGCGGAGGCTGCTCCAGGTGTCTCCAGAAGGTCCACATAAGCCTTAGGAACACTCCCCTGCCATACGGTTTCCCATTTTGGTAAACGGACAAACAGTGTTTTTTGTTTGTAGGTGGAAAAGTTGAATTGTACAAGCATTTAATATTTCAAAATTCAACCACACGTACTCAGAGAAAAAGGGGAGAGGCGCCTGGCTGGCTCAGTAGAGCATATGACTCTTAATCTCTGACTCATAAATTTGAGCCCCACATTGGGCTTAGAGTTTACTTTAAATATATACGTACATAGGGGCGCCCTAAGTGTCTGCCTTCAGCGCAGGTCCTGGGATCAGCCCTGCTTTGGGCTCCCTGCTCAGTGGGAGTCTGCTTTTCCCTCTCCCTCTGCCCCTCCCCCCGTTTGTGCTCTCTCTCTCTCTCTCTCTCTCTCTCTCGCACACATGCTCTCTCTCTTTCAAATAAATTTGAAATAAATAGGAAGTACACAAGCTCCTATTTAAAAAAATAATAATATATATATATGCGTGCCTCCCCAGCAGCCCCTGGCTGCATCTCTGGCTGCCAGGGGCCTCTCACCATCCCATGAAGCAGGCCAGGCCTCAGCTGCTCTTCAGCTCATGTGGCTCCTGTAAGGTGCTGTATAGAAAGATCATTGTTCTTTTGGCTAGCAAGCCGCCAGATATAATCCAGCTTAAATAAGGGGGAGGTTGGCTCTCAACTGAAGAAGCAAACTGTTCCAAAGCTGGGAATAGTCCAGGGTCATGCTCAGTTCAGCAGCACATATACTAAAAATAGGAATTTTCCAGGGTCATTTTGATGACTTAAGCTTTTGGCCTCGTATGCTGTCTTTTGAACCTAATCCCAGCACCGGGGCCGTCCCCTTCCAGGTTTTGAGAGTATTTACCGGCCACCATTACTGACAGTGACCGCACGGACAAAGCTGTGGCTGCTCATGGCCCTGAGTGCTGGTGATGGGGGACCCTCCTGCCTGCCCTGGGAAGCCTTGCCACCATCCAGAGATCTGGCCAGAGCCTTTCTCTAGCAGCCCCAACCAGACCAGTTTGGGAGATGCTGCCAGTTCCTTCTGGAGGTCAGAAGGCCAGGGCACAGTTTGTGCCCTCCCACGACTGAATCTCGAGGCCTGTGGGAGGCCTTGCTCTTCTGCACAGTCTGGGTGAGAGGCAGAGCTGGTTCCCTGCCGCAGCCCCTCCATGTCCCTCAGAGGACACCATGCGCTGTGGTGGGCACCGAGTGGATGGCATGCTGCCAGGCTGCATGGAGTCGGAAGCAGCTGTGCCCAGGCCTACAGGCACTGGGCCCACAGTTCACGTCTCCCTTCCAGACTAGTCCAGTCCTCCCAGCACTGGCTAGCTGGCTAGACTCCTGCAGATCTCTGAGGTGCCCATTTGGGCTTCAGTGGGGTGGCCATTCTTTCCAGGGGAGAAACTCCACTTTGGTGGGACGAAGGCTCAGTTTAAGAGACCTGATCCTGGGCAGGCTCCAGGATCCTGGGCGAGCTGCTGGGTTCCCTTATTTAAACCTCAACTTCTCACCTTCCTAATGGGAACAGCAGTCTCCACCGCAGAGAGATGATGCAAGGAAGCATCCGGGGTCAACGTGAGCTTCTTGGGCAGGCGTCCTAGGTGGGGTCCCTGTCGAGCGAACACTAGCTGCATCGCGCCCCAGGCTGGTGGGGGCTATCTAACCATGTGCCTGGTGGGGTGATTGTTGGAAGCACTGCCTTTCTTAGTCTGAGCTCTAGGTTTTGTTTATTTATCTGGGTTGCTAGCAGACACTGAAATGATGGAGAAAGAATCCTTTTCCCATTTTCTAAATGTAGAAGAACACAGCACGTCCTGAGTTGGTAGGGTTCGTGTTGGGCAGAGGAGGTGGACAGGGTGAGGTAGGAAAGGTGCTGGCCTCCCACTGTGCCGGGAGGGGGGGAGGGTAACAGGCAGGCAAGGACCACCAGGTGTTGTGTTGCTGGGCTCTCTCCAGGGTGGTCTTTGTAGCCTGTGGGGCAAACAGGTGAATCAAGTGGCTTTTTATTTTTTTTAATTTTTTTTTAAGGATTTTATTTATTTATTTGACAGAGAGAGACACAGCGAGAGAGGGAACACAAGCAGGGGGAGCGGGAGAGGGAGAAGCAGGCTTCCCGCAGAGCAGGGAGCCCGATGTGGGGCTCGATCCCAGGACCCTGGGATCACGACCTGAGCCGAAGGCAGACGCTTAACGACTGAGCCACCCAGGCGCCCCTCAAGTGGCTTTTTAAACTATTATCTAGGGGCACCTGGGTGGCTCAGTCGTTAAGCATCTGCCTTCGGCTCAGGTGATGATCCCAGGGTCCTGGGATCGAGCCCCGCATCGGGATCCCTGCTCGGCGGGAGGCCTGCTTCTCCCTCTCCCGCTCCCCCTGCTTGTGTTCCCTCTCTCGCTGTGTCTCTCTCTGTCAAATAAATAAATAAAATCTTAAAATAAGTAAATAAGTAAATTCTTATTATCTAAATGAGGGGATGAAGATTTTAAGTTCAGCTGTGTGCTCCCCGCCCAGGGCCCCACGTGGGAGCGGCCATGGCAGGTTGTTATAAGGCAGCAGGCATCGAATAGTAGTGAATAGAAAGTGTAGTGATCGAGGTAGCGTTCATGCTGCCTTGAATTACTTATTTGGGATTAATGGGATGCTTCATTGGCCATGGTGGGTGCTCACAGCAATGAAAGGAAGCACAGCCTTTTAGGACTATGACTCTGCATGTGAGGATTTTGTTCAACATGAAACTTCTCTTTCCCAAATGTACTCTTTTTCCTGATTTCGCTCTTCTTCTCCCATTGAATTCTTCTGGAAAGGGCAGAATCCCCTGTGGCTGTTTGGGGCTAGTGCCTTAGCGCTGTCTCTTCCATCTACCCCGTGGGGTCTCCGAGGCTCTTCTCCCTGCTCCCCTCCCCCCACGCAGTAGTGTGCCCACCTTTCCCACGGTGCCAGAGCTATCTTCCTGAGAAGAACCCTCAGCATGAGAGAGCACCACAGTGCGCCGGCTTCAGGGTGGCCCGCAAGGCCATCGCAGCCTGGCCCGGCCTTCCTTGCACTTGTCTTGCCACGGCCTAGAATGTCCTCCCTGCTTTGTCCTTCCCCCGGCTCTTCTTCCTTCAGGCCTCCGCCAAGACTGTCCCCCGCCCCACCCCCGGCTTCCTTCAGTCCGCATTCCCTCGGGATGCTTGCCTCTCCCCCCCCACCCCCCACCCCATGCCCTGAGTACCCTGCTCCTGCTCTGTCACAGCGGCCCTTTCAGGCTGACCCCATGTGGTGTTTGCACACAGAGGGGTCCACTTGCTTGGCCGCATCATGCCCAGTGGGAAAGTAGACCGTCAGGGAAACTGGTTGTTACTGGTAACTCCCATTTCTAAGTAATTCTGGGATACGAGGTTTTTTTAGTTTTTGTTTGTTTTAGGGATTTTATTTATTTGTCAGAGAGAGAGAGAGAGAGAGAGCACAGCGGGGGCGGGGGGGCAGGCAGAGGGAGAAGCAGGCTCCCCACTGAGCAAGGAGCCCAATGCGGGACTCGATCCCAGGACCCTAGGATCATGACCTGAGCCGAAGGCAGACAGTTGACTGACTGAGCCATCCAGGCACCCCAGGATACGAGTTTTGATCCTGTCTTTGGCCTTGATCCTGATAATCAGTAATAAAACTGCCTAACAGGCAGGTATGAGAACAATCATTGGTTAATCCACCTCTGAGTTGCCACCATCTTGTTCAGGGATGTGATTTATCTGTGCTGTTCTCTGCAGTCCTGGCCTCTTCTTAACAGGTATCCTGACATCACAGACATGAAACATGAAAGCCTGTCTTCCCGGTGCTGATGGTGGGGTGCGGCCCACCTCATGCCGGCCATGCCAGGTTCTTGTAAAGTCTGGAATGTCACCAGCTTTTACATTGCAAGCAGAAATATCAGTTTTGGGGTGCCTGGGTGGCTCTCCCTTCAGCTCAGGTCATGATCCCAGGGTCTTGGATCCCAGAGCCAGGGGAAGGACAGAGCCCGGAGGACATCCCAGGCTTCCTGTTAAGCAGGGAGCCCGCTTCTCCCTCTCCCTCTGCCCCTCCCCACCGCTCATTCTCACTCTCTCTCTCTCAAATAAACAAAATCTTAAAAAAAAAAAAAAGAAAAATTTCAGTTTCATGGATGACTTTTGCAAAGTATCAAGTCATGAATGTGATTTCTACCTTTCATTTCTTTCTTAAGACCTAACATCACTCTTTTCTGCCCCTAATCAAATTACCATGTCAGTTGCTGCTTTGAGATTAAATTAGGAGAATTCTAAAATGTCTGTCTACTGGGGCTCCTGGGTGGCTCAGTCGTTAGGCGTCTGCCTTCAGCTCAGGTCATGATCTCAGGGTCCTGGGATGGAGCCCCACATCAGGCTCCTTGCTCAGCGGGAAGCCTGCTTCTCCCTCTCCCACTCCCCCTGCTTGTGTTCCCTCTCTCGCTGTGTCTCCCTCTGTCAAATAAATAAATAAAATCTTTTCAAAAAAAAAAAAATAGGGGCGCCTGGGTGGCTCAGATGGTTAAGCATCTGCCTTCAGCTCAGGTCATGATCCCAGGGTCCTGGGATCAAGTCCCGCATCGGGCTCCCTGCCCCTTGGGGAGCCTGCTTCTCCCTCTGCCTCCCTCTCTCTCTCTCTCTCTCTCTGTCTCTCATGAATGAATAAATAAAATCTTTAAAAAAATAAACAAAACAAAAAACAAAAACAATAAATAAATAAATAAATAAAATGTCTGTCTACTGAACCCAGCTTTAGAGACTGAATATGGAGTTTTGTGATCTATTATAGTCCTAGTTTTTAGAAGAAAATTTGCATCATTTAACAGATATTTAAGATGCTGATAACATTTCATTTCCCAGTATACATAAATATGCATTCTGTCAGACATTGGAATGTTTAGCAAACTAATGCAATTTGTAATTTAATTTATCTGGTCGCAGCATTTTAAGATTTTCTTTTTTTTTTTTTTAATTTATTTGAGAGAGAGAGAGCACAAGAGGGGGGAGGGTCAGAGGAAGAAGCAGACTCCCTGCTAAGCAGGGAGCCCGATACGGGACTCGATCCCGGGACTCCAGGATCATGACCTGAGCCGAAGGCAGTTGCTTAACCAACTGAGCCACCCACGCGCCCCCTCTGGTCGCAGCATTTAATGAGGAAATATTTAGTGTCAGTTTTTGCCTTTAGGTAACAAATAGGATTATATTAGGCAGTAATTTATGCAGAAAAGTGTTTTATAAATAGTAAAACACCAAATAAATGTTACTTTTTGTCCTAAAATATATGCTGAAAAATAATCCTAAAGGGAAAATGTCTCCTTTGTTGAATAAAGTAATTAATAAATAGAAAAAACAACAGGGAAAGGCAAGAAAATTGTAGTGTGTCTGTGTTCATCAGGCTGGTCACGTAGTAATGGGCCCAAAATGTCAGCGACTTCATATAATGTTGCTTCCCTGCTGCCACAAAGTTGGCTCTCAGCCTTTGGCTCCTAGTCCCTTAGGATTGTGTCCCTTGGGTGGCAGTTTGCTGGCCCTGCTGCTGAGCCCTGTGGCTTCCCTGGGTTGGTCACCATAGCAGGGACAGCTGAAAGGCCCCTTGCCAGCTCTCTTATGCTTCAGTGCAAAAGTCGCTTCTGCCTGTCACAGCCCATTGTCCAGACTAGCGACGGGCCCCGCCTAACTCGCAGGGACCGAAGGGCAGTGTGGAGTGTTTGGGGAGGGCAGGAGTCTCTCCCCCTGTCCTGACCATCTCTGCAGAGCAGTCTCATGTACTGTCTGGATTCAGGCAGCCTGAGGGGCCCTCTGTGAGGTGGGAAGCTGCAGCCTTCAGTTAAACGTTTTCTTCTTTGACCTGTCTCTTCACTTCCGAATGTGTATTCTAGTTGCCTTTACTTTTGTCCCGAAAGAATATTCCTGGAATATGAACTGTGTGTTCTGGTGGCAGCGGCGTTAGTCGCTGCTGTTGGAGATGCTGGCCCGGTGTACCTTGGTCACCATGCAACTGTTCTCACCATCCACTATTGCCTGGAGTTCCTAGTAGGGCAGATTGAAGACTCCAGCATAAAATTAATTGTCATTTAACATTTTAAAATTAGCATTTGTTTCTCAGCTATTTCTGTAATTTACTGCTGAAGGTAGTGTATTTGGAATGGTACCAGTCTTTCACCATGTAATGTTAGAGCTCTAGGAAGTCCATTCGAACTCCCTGGTAAGATATTCCATAAAAGAGTAAGGAAGGAAAAACTACAGTTAACTTCAGTGTATGCGCAGAGGAATACCGAGAATTGTTTGTGTAGTGGTCGGTGAATGCTTTCCAGCTGGTGTCCTAACTGAAGGGACCGGACAGGATTTCCACATAGCAGGTCCGTGCCTGGGCCTCAGCACAGATCCGTGGGCTGCCATCCACTCGCAGTGACAACTGTGAGCTGGCTGACAGGAGCACGGCCACAGGGCGTAGCTGCACCACTTCCTCCCCCTGCTTTAAAGTCAGAATGACCCACTGCAATTACAAACTCAGCGAAAAACACTGTCAAGAAAATGAAAAGGCAAGCCACGGACTGGGAGAAAAGAGGCACAAAGTGTATGTCTGACAAAAAGACTCGTATCCAGAATATGCAAAGAAAGCCTCTAACTCAGTCATCAAAAGACAGACCATTCAGTTTGAAAAATGCGCAAAAGACTTGAATAGGCATTTCACAGAAGAAGATATACCCAGTAAGCAAGTTATGCCCTATAAGCACATTAAAAGATTCTCAGCATCATTAGTTAACAGGGAAATGCAAGTTAAAGCCATGACGAGATACCTCTTCACACCTCCTAGAATGGCCGATGTGAAAAAGGGGGCAAGACCAGGTGCTGGTAAGGGTGTGGGCCGCGGCATGCACAGCTGGTGGGTGTGCAGGACGGCAAGTATACGCCCACCCTGCGGCCCTGCACTTCATTCCTAGGTACCATTCGAGAAAAACAACACATGCTCACAAAAAAGTCTTCTATAGGAGTGACTGTAGCAGCTTTACTCCTAATAGCAGGAAGTGGACACGGCCCAGATGTCCATTGCCAGGGGGCTGGGTGAACTGCGGTATTGGCGTGCAGTGGAGTAATGCTCACAGCATAAAGAAGTGACACTGGGGACGAAACCTGCACACGTTCCACGGAGCGACAGAGACACAGCCCAGAGAGAGCCTGCCTGTGATTGTTTATGTGGACCTCTAGACCAGACTAAACTGACCCATGCTGACAGAAATCAGAAAAGTGGGTGCCTCGGAACCAAGGGGATTGACACAAAGGGGCCCAGGGGAACTTCCCGGGGTGATGAAAATGTTCTATAACTTGACAGGACGTTGGTTCCCTGGGTCATTCATCTGTCAAAACTGACTGAACGGAACATCCAATCTGTGCATTCACTGGCGTCCCAGAGGGCACATGGCTGGTGTAGAGGAGTCAGGATGGCCTGGGTTCAGACCTTTGCCTCCTGGCTTAGCATCATCCTCGCCCTGGGACCTGGGGCAAGTCTTCGTGTCTGAGTCCCGATGACCTCGAATGTGACCTGAGCTAGTAAGTCACCTCGCGTCACTGGTGCAGGGCTTGAAGTGAGGCTGTCAGACTCAGCTGCTCCCTGTCCCACAGCAGCTGCTCTGCCAGGTAGACGATTAATCAAGTGTAATTTCTCCTTAAAGCCTCCTCCCATTTCCTGTTCTCTTAAAATTGGTTTAATCAACCAGGAGAAGTGTGAACAGAAACATGAAGATTCTAGGAGATGTAGCTACTTCATACGCATTCTCAGGATCAGGATTCCCGACAAAGAGGAGTTCCTCTCCCCAGAGGCAGAATTTGCTGGTGGTATGCGCTTACGTGGTGAAGCTAACGATGAGGCCCACACAGATATTAACCCCGCGTTTCTTGGCTCGGGGCCCCGTGCTGACAGCATCCTGACTGCTTCGCCTGTGGGGCAGGCGAGCCTCCGCGTGGCGCCTGGCAGGTGGCGGGGCAGCCCGAGGCCTCGCCAACCCCCCTGATGTGCTGCCCTCAGACAACAGGGGCGACCGCAAGTGCAGCCTCACCCTCTTCCTTTGAAGGATAAAACCAAAGTCCATAGATTAAACGAAGGATTCGTCATTTTACAAAAGTAATTAGTGTGTGGACTTTTCCTTTATTTGTCTACAGGAGCTGTAAAACTGACAAGCTTGGCATGTGGAAATCAGCACATCTGGGCCTGTGATTCCAGGGGTGGAGTTTACTTCCGAGTGGGAACCCAGCCTCTCAATCCCAGTCTGATGCTTCCAGCCTGGATAATGATTGAGCCACCTGTCCAGGTAAGCAAAACTGAACTGATAGCAAGCTGCTCCTCCATGAGACAAGCTGTCAGTACGCGGTTCCTGGAGACGGGGCCGCACCCGCTTGTGTAGGCCTCCCAGCAAGTGGGGGCAGGGGCGTGTGTCCAGGGAACAGGGTACGCCCCCAGCGTGTGCTCACTCATTGGCATCCCAGTCGTGGAATTTCAACTGAACACATCGTTAAAGATGATCTCAGCACTTAAGGTTTTTTTTCCTCTCAAAATTTTTAACTTTTTACAAAACGAACATTGTTTTTTAAAAAAATAAAATCAGGGTCACCTGGCTGGCTTAGTCGGTGGAGCATACAACTCTTAATCTCGGGGTCGTGAGTTCAAGCCCCGTGCTGGGCATAGAGCTTACTTAAAAATAAATAAATAAATAAAATTAAAATCAAACAGTACCCAAAAGTATAGCAAAGAAATTAAAAGTCACTTAAAATCTTGTCATGTAGACAATCTTATCAGCATTTTGTGAATGCCTTTCCTGGTTGGTTGAAATTCTGTTTCCCATCCCCTATGCCCTGTCCCCTCCCCCACCCCTGCCTTATTTCAGTTTACCATGTATTCTAAATGTTTTTCTTCTTCTCTTGACCGTTCCACCATTCATATCAGAAGCAGAAGCCTGATTTTAGGGCACTATTTAATTACCCTTAAAGATCTAATCGGCCTGGTTGCTATACTAGGTACATTTCTGTTAAAATTTATAATTAGGACGCTGTGATTTCATGAGAGTTATCTGCTCCAACTCCTGCTAGCCCCTACTTTGTGACTTTGTTGGAAAAAACAAAGTTGCCGGGGCGCCTGGGTGCCTCAGTTGCTTAAGCGTCTGCCTTCAGTTCAGCTCATGATCTCAGGGTCCTGGGATTGAGCCCCAGGTAGGGCTCCCTGCTCAGCGGGGAGTCTGCTTCTCCCTCTGCCTCTGGCCCTCCCCCTGCTAATGCTCAGGCTCACTCTCTCTCTCAAATAAATAAAATCTGGGGCTCCTGGGTGGCTCAGTCGTTAAGCAGCTGCCTTCAGCTCAGGTCATGATCCTAGGATCCTGGGATCGAGACCCACATCGGGCTCCCTACTCCACGGGAAGCCTGCTTCTCCCTCTCCCACTCCCCCTGCTTGTGTTCCCTCTCTCGCTGTGTCTCTCTCTGTCAAATAAAATCTTTAAAAAAATAAATAAATAAAATCCTAAAAAAAAAAACAACGAAGTTGCCATCTGCAGAGGCGGCAGCAGGGCAAACAAACAAATGCTTGAATGGAGACAGGCAGGAAATCAAGCATTTGAGTAAATGCCTGTGTTCATGATCATCGACATTTTGGACATCGTGAACCCCCAGGGATGGGGTGACAGAAATCGAGCAAGGCGCAGGGCCAGTTCTCCCATCAGACATGGGCCGTGTGCTGGGAGGCCCTACAGTGGAACCCGGGGTCAGGTCAGAGTTCTTGCAGGCCGCCAGTTAGCGGTCATGACCCCAGAGAGGCTCTGTGTCCTCACTGGTAGGTCTTCCTCGCTCATGGGACTGAGGGAAGAGTGAGTAGAATAATGTCAGGGACAGCATCTCGTGGATCAGAAAGCACGGTGCAAACTCAAGGTCACACATACTGAACTAGGGTGCACTCTCCCTTCTCTGCGTACAGCGGTGCACTAAGAACAGCACGGCGGGAGCAGGCCACCCGGCAGAGGGGAGCCTGTGGTCACTGGCATTGCTGCGCACTGCTGGGTCATGGTGATGAGAGACAGGCCAGCGGGTGGCTCGTGTCATTATCATTCTGAAATTCTTTTTATGCAAGGCACCTTCTTGTTACCTGAGCCCTTTGATACGTCATTGCTAACACATTCCTTTTTTTTTTCTAAGAGCTTTATATTAATTCTTTTAAGAGTTATAATTCAGGGCGCCTGGGTGGCTCAGTCGTTAAGCATCTGCCTTCGGCTCAGGTCATGATCCCAGGGTCCTGGGATCGAGCCCCGCGTCGGGCTCCCTGCTCAGCGGGAAGCCTGCTTCTCCCTCCCCCACTCCCCCTGCTTGTGTTCCCTCTCTCGCTCTGTCTCTCTGTCAAATAAATAAATAAAATCTTTAAAAAAAAAAAAGTTATCATTCAGGGGTGCCTGGGTGGCTCAGTCGGTGAAGTGTCTGACTCTTGAGCTCAGAGTCGTGAGTTCAAGTCCCGTGTTGGGCTCCACACTAGGCATAGAGCCTACTTAAAAAAAGAAAAAATTGTGGGATGCCTGCGGAGCTCAGCGGGTGAAGCGTCTGCCTTCATCTCAGGTCATGATCCCAGGGTCCTGGGATCGAGTCCCGCATCGGGCTCCTTGCTCAGCGGGGAGCCTGGAAAACAAAAAACAAACAAAAAAAGAGTTCTAATTCACCTTTTTCATAGTGTATAGTTCAGGGGTTTTTAGTATAGTCACAAAGTTGAGCAACAATCACTACTGTCCAGTTCCAGAACTTTCTCATCACCCCAAAAAGAAAACCCATACTCATTAGTAGTTACTCCCTTTTCTCCTGGAACCTCCCAGTTCCCTCAGCCATTCATCTCCTTTCTCTGTTTATGCCTTTGCCTGTTCCTGGATTTGCCTGTTTTATATAAATGGAATAGTACAGTATGTGGCTATTTTTGTCTGCCGTCTTTCACTTAGCATCACCGTTATAAGTACCATAGCATGTTGTAGCATATCAGTACTTTGTTCCTTTTTATGACTGAATAATGTTCCGTCGTGTTGATGGACATTTTGCTTATCCATTCATCAGGTGATGGACATTCGGGTTGTACCCATGTGTGGACTGCTGTGAACATTTGTGGATGAGTATTTGTGTGGAGTTATGTTTTCAGTTCTACTGGGTATATACCTTTAAAGGGAATTGCAGGGTCAGATGGTGAATGTATGTTTTAAATGTTTAAGGACCTGAGGCAGCTGGCTGGCTCAGCTGATGGGGCACATGACTCTGGATCTTGGGGTTGTGGGTTTGAGCCCCACATTGGGTGTAGAGATTACTTAAAAATAAAATCAAACGAACAAACAAATGGTTTTCCACAGTGGCTGCATCATTTTACATCTCACCAGTAATGTATGAGGGTTCTAGTTTCTCCACATCCTCACCAAAAATTTTTCTTGCCCGATGTTTTTATTCTAGCCATCCTGATAGGTGTAAAAATGGTATCTCATGGTTTTGACTTGCATTTCCCTAATGACTAATGATGTTGAAGATCTTTTCATGTGCTTATTGGTTATTTGTGTATCTTTTTTGGAGAACTATGTACCATTTTTCAACTGGGCTGTTTGTCTTTTAATTTTTTTTAAAAGATTTTATTTATTTATTTGACAGAGACACAGCGAGAGAGGGAACACAAGCAGGGGGAGCAGAAGAGAGAGAAGCAGGCTTCCCGCTGAACAGGGAGCCCGATGCGGGACTTGATCCCAGCACCCTGGGATCATGACCTGAGCTGAAGGCAGACACTTAACAACTCAGCCACCCAAGCGCCCCTTGTCTTTTAATTATTGAGTTATAAGAGTTCTTTAGGTATTCTAGATACTAGACTCTTATCAGATATACGCTTTACATATGCCTTTGATGACGTATGCACACCTGTTGCCTAATCCAAGGTCATGAAGATTTGCAGCTGTGTTTTTTTTAGAAGTCTTACAGTTCTAGCCCTTATATTTATTTTTTTTAAGATTTTATTTATTTGAGAGAGAGAGCACACGAGCAGGGGGGAGGAAGAGAGGTAGAGGGAGAAGCAGACTCCCTGCTGAGCAGGGAGCCCAATATAGGACTCAATCCCAGAACCCTGGGATCATGGCCTGAGCTGAAGGCAGGCGCTTAATTGACTGAGCCACCCAGGTGCCCCCAGCCCTTATATTTAAATGTTTGATTTATTTTCAGTTAATTTTTGTATATGGTGTAAGGTAGGTGTCCAAATTCATTCTTTTACACACGGATATCCAATTATACATACCAGCACCATTTATTAAAAAGACTATTTTTTTCCTATTACATTGTCTTGGAGGGCTGTCAGAATCAATGCATCATAAATTAAGGATTTTTTACTTTAGTTCTATTTCCGTGATCTGTATGTCTATCATTATGCCAGTACCCCATTGTCCTGATTATTCAGCTTTGTTATAAATTTCAAAATCAGGAAGTGATTTTCCTTTTTTAAGATTGTTTTGGCTACTCTGGGTCCTTTGCATATCCATATGAATTTTAGGATCAGTTTGTCAATTTCTGCAAAAAAATGCCCACTGGGATTTTTATAGGAATTGTGTGAATCTGTAGATCACTTGAGAGAAGTCTTGCCATCTTCATAGAAGTAAATCTTCCAATCCATGAACATGAGCTATCTTTGCACTTATTTAGATCTTCTTTAATTTCTTTCGGCATTTGTGTGGTTTTCAGAGTATGTGTTTTGTTTTTTTTTTTTAACTACTTTTGTTAAATGTACTTCTAAGTCATTTATTCTTTTTGATGCTATTGTGAACGGAATTGTCTTCTCAATTCCATTTCAGTTTGTTCATTGCTAGGATAAGTTTCTGTATATTGATCTGGAAAACTTGCTAAACTTATTTATTTCTTCTAATAACTTTTTTGTGGATTCCTTAGGATTTCTTGTATACAAAATCATGTTATCTACAAATAGAGATAATTTTACTTCTTCCTTTCCTATCTGGATGCCTTTTACTTCTCTTTCTCATTTAATTACCCTGGCTGGAGCCTCCTGTACGATGTTAAGAAGTGGCAAGAACAGACATGCTCATTTTGTTCCTGATCTTAGGGGGAAAACATTCATTCTTTCACCATTAAATAATGATATTAGCTGTGCATTTTTTTTTAAAGATTTTATTTATTTATTTGAGAGAGAGAGAATAAGAGAGAGCACATGAGAGGGGAGATGGTCAGAGGGAGAAGCAGGCTCCCTGCCGAGCAGGGAGCCCGATGCGGGACTCGATCCCAGGACTCCAGGATCATGACCTGAGCCGAAGGCAGTCGCTTAACCAACTGAGCCACCCAGGCGCCCAGCTGTGCATTTTTTATAGATGCCCTTTTCAGACTGAAGAAGCTCCTTTCTATTCCTAGTTTGTTGAATGTTTTTTTTTTCCATGAAAGATGTTGGATTATGTCAAGTGCTTTTTCTACGTCTACTGAGATGATCCTGTGGGCTTTTTTCCTTTATTAATATGAAGTATTGTATTGATTGACTTCTGTATGCTGAACCACCTTTTGTTTCTGGGATAAATCCTACTTGGTTGTGCTATATAATCTTTTATATATATGGTCCTAGATTTGGCCTGCCAGTATTTTGTCATGGATTTCTGTGTCCATGAGAGAGATTGGTCTTTGGTTTTCTTTTCTTGTCATGTGTTTGTCTGGTTTTGCTCTCAGGATAATGCTGGCCTCGTAGGATGAGTCGAGAAGTGTTTCTTCCTCCTGTTTTTTGGAAGAGTTTCTGAAGGATTGGTGTTAATTATTCTTTAAGCATTTACAATTCCTCAGTGTAAGCCTGGGCTTTTCTTTGTGAGATGTGTTTTGATTACTGATTCAGTCTCTTCACTTATTATAGGTCCACTTAGAATTTTGTTTCTTCTTGATTCAATTTCAGTAGTTTGTCTTTCTAGCAATTTGTTCATTTCATCGATATTACCTAATTTATTGGCATCCAGTTCATAGTATTCCCTTATAATCCTTTTTATTTCTATGAGGTTGATAGTTATGTTCCCTCTTTTGTTTATGATTTTAGTAGTTTGAGCTTTCCCTCTTTTTTCCTTAGTCAGTAGAGCTAAAAGTTGTCAATTTTGTTGATGTTTTCAAAAAATGTCTTTTGGTTTTGTTGATTTTTCTCTATTGTTTTTCTATTCCTGAGTGCATCCATTTTCACTGTAATGCTTGTTCTTCCACAACTTGTTGTGCACAGTGTTCTGCTTGCTAGTAACATTGCTCTGAGAGTTCCCAGCAGTATTTGTCACATTATCACGTGCTGTAGAAGACCTAGCGTGGCTGGACAGGTGTGCAGAGTCCCAGCACAGGGCCATGCAGCATCAGTGGAGGGCTGCTGAGAGTGCGAGTGAGGTCTGCAGGGCGTGTGGTGTCAGAGGGCTGGAGTGGGCTGGTGCCTGGCCTCAGCCTTTGCCCATCAAGCTGAAGGCCCGGATGTGGGCGACCCGGGGGGGCGGGGGGGGAGGTGCCAGACAGCAAGCTGCTACCAGTGTGGGCTCCAGCTAGCCTTGCCTCGCTTGGGCCCCTGTCTGCGGCCATGGGCCACTCGGGCAGCTGGCTGAGTTATGGCTCAGCCATAGGGTTACATCAGAGACTCTGTGAACCTGCAAATTACTCTGGCTTTCTCTGTTTAGCTTCTAGAATAGCCTCCAGGAAGCGGAGCTCAAATTGGGAAGAGAGCTTTACTTGGAGTGCTCTATTGACTGTAGCGATTAACAGCTTTGCCCAGGAAAATGGCCAAATAGAGCAAGTTCACATGAAAGGGCCTCAGCTGTGCTCTGAATAAAGTAATGATTGCTAAATGGGCTGTTAAACACTAACTATTCCAAGGAGTTCCACTGAACGGAGCCACGTTTTCAGACTCAGTTAGCTTTTAGTGCACTGGAGAAGACATTCACTTTCTGTGGAATTTGAAGATAGAAAATGCTTTTCAAATTGGTTCCTGTGGGAAAAAAGTCAGACTTTACATTTGCCCAGGCTTTTATACCAGCCTGAGCTGCCGTAGTCCTGAATTTACCACAGGACGTAGGAGTCAGGAGTGGCTCTCCCCACTTGCCACAGGAAGCATGTGACTTGGGACAGGCACGTGACTGGGCAGAACCGCAGCCCTAGTGAGTGAGCAAGCCGAGACCGGGCCCCAGGCCCGCCGCGCTCTGATAGTCGGCGGGGCCTGCCTCTCCTGGGCAGCTGGGACCCACCACTCAGTTGCAGAGGGCCTGACAAGATGAGTGTGGCAGTGGGGAGATGATGCTTCACTGGAAGGGTTTAGAAAATCAGGACTGTGTGGTTGGATCCGAGCATTAGAGTTTAAACGGGGTTTCCATGTTGCGATCATGACTGACCTCTTCCCACTGTGTTTTTTATTCATTCTTCAACTCGGGCTTCCTGGCCAGCATGTAGGATGTGTTCGCAGTGGACACAGAGGGAGGCGGGTCATAGATGCTACCGGGCACAACGGAGCGAAGCACCAGAGATCCTTCACGGTTAGCAGCGCCGACTCCGTTTCTGTTTCCTGTTCTCATGCCTGGTGAAAACCTCCCCCCTGTAGTAGTTTTGGGGTGAAGTTTTCACAAAATACTCAAAACAAATGACTCAGTTTTCAGACTTAATAACATATGGAAGGGTTTGGAGAAGATATTTATAGTTGTGTTTAGGATTTTTTTTGGCATTTTTGCTTTAGTGAGAGAATGTTCTGTCCATGTTAGAGGTAGTGCGAGAGCAAGCTCAGTCGATGAGGTGACCTCTCACCTGACTGTGGGCACCGAGGGCCCCAGGAAAAGAAGAGAAGCGTCTGGTTGCGCCCGCCCCAGTTTGGCCCCACTTCTCCTTTCAGACGGGGCTTCTTTACCTGCCCGCTCACTCCCGTCCACCTCCTGTCCCCTCTCTGTGTCCTGAACAGACTGCCCTTTCCTGACCCCTGGTGCTGTGCCTCCCATGGAGTGAGGCTGCGGCCCACCCTTCTGTGTGGACTGCTCATGGGTTCCCCAGGGCTCATTTACTCTGCCTGGATGAGAGCTGTGTCTGGCAAATGGCCAAACTAGTATTTAAAAAATTATTTACATTCAGGTGCGTTAGGTATTTTTAGCTGTATGAACAACAAAACAATAAAATAAGTATATAAGCATAGTAATAGATAATACTTGTAAGAATGCCATGCCCCCAGACCTGCCAGTAGGGATCTGTAACTTTACGCATCGAGATCTTTGGAAAAGTTCACACTTAACAGCAGGAGAGCTTTCGTTAGAGAAGGGTTAGCATTAGAGGAGACCCCGCCTGAACTGAGCCTTCTGTCGATTCATCAAGATGAAAGTCATTTCAGGACAGCAGAGCAGAGAGCAGTCTGAGATTTCACTCTCCTTACCCCTCACTGAAGGCACAGCTGAGCAGCCCTGATGACGCTCTCCCTCGTTGCACCCTCTCGTGGCACCCACCGTCCTAGCACAGGTCACTCTCAGCAGGGGACAGACAGTGGAAGGAGGGGCACCCACAGCCCAAAGCCAAGCTCTGTGGGTACAGCTGAGCACCTACTTCTAAGAATTTTGGGGTGTTCTGATTGATGACTAGTGTTCTCTCCTGAAATAAAAGTGCTAATAGGCCTTGGGGATAATGAAACCAGATCCCTGTCGCCTCACTTGGGAGGCCATGGCTAGATCCCTCTCTCGTGCAAATGCACAGCACTGTGCAGCAAGTCAGCCTCGTTCCTCATTGGACTTTGCCAACATAGCTCCTCCCCCTGGGGCAGTGGGGGTATCGTCCTCTGGGACAGGGACACACACAGAGCTTTACATGCCAGAGCAGCAGACAGAATCCCATTTGAGAGTCCCTGTTTTTAATAAGAGACCGAAAAAGTCATTGCTAGTTACATGTTTAGTGTCTAGGAGGTCTCTGCTCTGTAGGAGGGATGTTACTAGGATTTGCTATGAAGGAGCTGAGTTAAACTGTGATGTGTTTATTCAGGGAAATCCACCATAACTCTGCCACATTACTCCACAGGAGAGTTTTTATTCCCATGGAGAAATGCTCACAGCACATTGTGGAGTAAAAATGTCAGTTACAAAACATGTTCAATGATACTATTTTCGTTTAAAAAAAAATGATGTATATGCTGAAAACTCTGTAAAGATACACAGCGAATGATAAGGGTTACGTCCGGGAGGTGCTATTGTGGCTGACTTTTTTTCTTCCTTTTGTTTACCTTTGTTTTCTGAAAATCTGGCAATGGACTTATACTACTTATAGAATAAGTAGTTCATAACTGTGAATAATCTAAATAAGACTCAATCTTAGGAAATAATCAAATATGTTCCCAAAGCTATTTGTTGTCACAGTAGCAGTGTGAACTGACTCTTCTGCTGGTGCAGCGAGGCTGTGTGTGGTGAGTGAAGCAGGTGCAGCACCCGCCTTGTGGAGAGTCCACTTAGCAAATTATGACAGTGGCAGTTGTTATAAATAATTAAGGATGTACTTTGAAAAGCCGTTTAAAATCATGTCCTGGTGAGGGGCGCCTGGGTGGCACAGTGGGCTAAGCGTCTGACTCTTGGTTTCGGCTCAGGTCATGCTCTCAGGGTCGTGGGATCGAGCCCCGCATCGGGCTCCCTGCTCAGCAGCGAGTCTGCTTGGGATTCTCTCTCCCTCTCCGTCTGCCCCTCCTGCTCATGCTTTCTCTCTCCCTCTCTCTCTCAAATAGTAAATAAATAAATCTTTACCAAAAAAAAGATCATGTCCTGGTGAGTGTTGATAAGGACAGTTGTTCCCAGTGGAGGGGTGGCCCTAGTGGCTTTGGAGCTGGCCTTTGACTGCTTAACAGAGGCGGCAGCAGGCCCACGACAGCTATAGGTTGTATGGCTCCTGTGTGGCTCCAGTTACAGGAGATTCTGGAACAGGTCAAACTGAACGGATCTTGATGGCAGAAATCAGACCCATGGTTGCCTGGGGGACATGGGGGCGGGGGGGGGGAGATGACTGGCAGGGGCTTGAGGCTACTTCCCCGGGGATGACAATTGTCAACACTCATGGAATGGCGTGCCTATGGTCCATACACTTACTGTATGTAAACAGTTCTCAAGAGAGAACTGTGAACTAATCCTGACTATAGTTGATGATTTGCATGTTGAAGGATTTAGGAGAGACTCTGCTGATGTCTGCAGCTCTCTTTGAGACACTTCCAGAAGCAAGATGGACTGCTGGGTGGATAGACAGACGGGTGGATACATGAATAGGCATGCACAGTAAAGTGTTATTGGTAGTGAGTGTATGGGTGTTTCCGGTAGAATTCTTTCATGTTTTTTGTATGTTTCAAAATTGTCGTAATAAAGCTTGGGCGGGGGCAGGCAGGTATTCGATAATGTGTATAAAGTAACCGGCACAAAGAAAACGCATAGTAAATGTTAATTCACCTCCTTTACTTTCCAGCAGAGTCAGGAGAGTAAAAAAACCTAAAATACTCCCTCAAAAATACTTTTTGTCTGTGTGGGGGAAACACTTACCTCCAAGAGTGGGGACTCGGGAAACCCGATGGGTTTGGGCACAATAATGAGTAATGTTGCCTCCCTCTGAAATCCCCATTTTGTTCCAGCCTCTCTCAGTGTCCTTCCACATACGTGCTCACACTCTCTGAGTTACCTGCTGCCTGGCACGTGCTCTGACGTCTGTGAATACTGGATAAGCTCTAGAATGTTGTCTTTCAAATGCTCTTCTTCTAGTGAGACTGATAGCTGACATTTCTAAGTAGCTCTCTCTTAAGTTAAAATACGTGATACATAGATAAGATACCTTGCACTCCATGTACACAGTGGACACAGTCCATATACAGTAGGGATCATCACTTGGACATGAAATCTGAAGCTTTAGACCAGTCAAATAAACTTCTGCTTCCAGCCAATACAGAGTAACAGGAGCCAGATTTACCCTCCTGCCTGAAGTAACTAAAATGCCAGACAAATTGTGTGAAACAGTGGTTTTCAAGACTTTGGATGTCAGACAATGAAGGACAGTGACCCCTGAGAAATAGGAAACAAATGAGAACCCCATGGTTGCCAAGCTGTTGCACAGGGAGGGAGACCCCAGGTAGGGGCTGGCAGAGCCCAGCCTGCTCCTTGAGTTGAGGGCATGGCTCTGGCATGTGGGAGGCCCAGGAGGCAGGACCTTGAGGCAGGGACTGCAGAGCTGCAGAGCCCCACAGGGCTTCAGCTGAGGAACCAACCAGGGCCAGAGAACCACCTGGAAGCATTAGAGGGAGCATGCCCGGGAGCTCAGGCAGAGCCAGGAGTAGTTCCTGACCCCACCATCCAGAGTAGGAAGCCTCCTAAGGCCTATCCATCCGTAATTGGGTCATACAAGAGCGTTTGGCCTCATGATGGGGCACAATCAGCCCTATACTGAACGCAACTTTAATACTGGTGACCAGAGCTTAAAAGCAAGACCTGGAAGGATCAGACTGTTTCCAAGTAACTTAGTGGCATCCCAGAACAAAGCTCTAGAATATTTATAAATTAGAAAGTATCCAGCACCAACAAGGTAAAATTCACATTGTCTTACATCTGATCAGGACTCACGAGGCAAACAGAAACAGGAAAATATCACCTACAATGAAGGGAGGTAAATCCATCAACAGAAGCTGACCCAGAAATGATCCAGATGATGAAATTCATAGGGCATTAAAACAGTTGTTATAACTTTACCCTTTACGTTCTAGATACTGGGGGAAAGATTGCACACATTAAGTAGAAAATGGGGATCTATAAAAAAGACCTAGGTCACACTTCCAGGGATAAAAATTACAATGTCTGAAATGGAAAATACTCTGAATGAGATTGGTGAGTGTGTAGACATTGCAGGAGAAAAGATCAGGGTACTCAAAGATGCAGCAGTGAAGCCATCCAAACTAGAACAGAGAGAAGAAAGACTGGAAGAAACTCAGAGCATCAGTGAGTATGGGACAGCCTCACAGGGCCTAGTTCAAATGCAGTTGCTTCCTGAGGAGAAAGAGGAGTGGGGGTGACTTGAAGAAATATGGCCAAAAGGTTTCCAAATTTGATGAAATAATTATGTTGAGTGAAGAAGCCGGACAGAAAGGCATACGTATTATATGATTAAGTTATATAAAGTGTAGAGAATGCTGACTGATCTGTGGTTACAGAGAGCAGTGGTAGCTTGGGGATCGGTGGGTGGTTGGGAGGGTTTACAGACGAGCAACATGGGGATGGTTTCTTGAGTGCATATGTATGTCAAAACTTACCAAGTTGTACACATTAAATGTGTACATTTTGTGTATGTTAGTTATACCTCTGTGAGCTGTTGAAAACCTGTACCAAGCAGTGAAGAAATGTCAGGGAGGAGGATAGCCCGCAGTACGTTGTGTTGGGGGTTGCAGAGGGAACAGAAAGGCATGAAGCTGTCTCCAATCATTGACCCAAAGAAGAGGGTGTGGTAGGGTTATGATCTCAACCATGAAAGACACACCGATCGCCCCGGCTGGCCAACCCTGGCTTCTGTGGGCCGTGTGGTCTTTGAACTGGGTCCTGCAGATGCGGGCATTTCCAGTGACCAGCGAGTCCTGGGTTTGGCCTGGTGTTTCTGAGTAGGGAAAAGTGCTGCCCCTGGGGCTTTGGACAGGACATTTGGTGGCTGGGGTCCTGAGCACTGGGAGACCTTAGTTTCTTGTGCCTCTCAGCACTAAATACTAGTAGCACCCAAATGAGAACTGGGACCGTAGAGTTTAGAGAACATATTGTGTAAAGAGAAGACTGGAGATGTCCTCTGGCCCAGATCCGGGCAGGAGCTGAATGAGGAAGTTTTGCAGCGAGCCCTGGAAACTTCTCTCAGGGACTGGTCCAGTGCCCCCTGCATGTGCCTGCTGGCCCTCTCGTGGCCCCACTCAGGTCCTGCTGAGCCAGCAGTGCTGCGGGAGGCATCCCTCCCAGCTGGTCTGCACACAAGTGCCGTGGACAGACGTGGCAGGAAGCAGGCATGTGGCCTTCTCCTCGGCTGCCTGCAGGGGCCTCCGCTCTTGGGGATAGGGTGCGGTGCTCTGGGAAGCAGCTGTGGCCCCACCAACCAGGACTGTCCTCACCAGAGGAAGAGCCTATTACTTGACATCAAAAGAACCTGAACTAATACTCCTATTTTTCCATGAGACCAAGTGACCTTGAGCAAGTTGCCCAAACTGCCCAGCCCTTCATTTCCTAACCAGTAGAGTGAAGAATCAGATCCACGTGAGGCCAACGTGAGGCATGTTTTCAGAGGTCCTGGCGTGGGTCCCTGTCCTGGAGATAAACTCAACAGGTCTGGAGTGGGGCTCCGACGCCTCGGTTGGTTGGTTTTAATCCAAGTCACACACATAAGTACAGAGGTTAACGTCAGCTAGAAGAAGCTACAAGAAACCCTCCCCACCTGTTTTCCCCTCTCTGGGGAGCTACTTCCCTTTAGCTTCATATCCCTGAATGATGGCTTAGGGAGCAATTTCTCAATCCTTCTAGCTCTAAGTGTTTTCTGTTGACTCCCTGCTGGGAGAGAAGGATGCAGAGCAATTCATCATCCTGCACCCATGCCTGCCTGCCAGAGCGCCCCTTACTCTCGTCCACGGTGCGAGGGTAGGGAACATGCTCCTCACAGCTGAGCCGGGGGTAACAACCTACACTACATTTTCCTGTCTGTACCACTCTCCTTTCCCTCGATTGGATAATTGTCTTGTTCTTCCATCTAGTTTTCTGTGTGGTTTTACATATTCAACCCCATGCCAGTTGTCTCCATTTCCTCTCCATACACTTGGGCACATCTGGTTCCATCCAGTTCATCCTCTTGGAGGGATCTCTCCTGGAGGCTTTGGCTGGCCCTCGTCTGGCCTGGTCACCCAGTCTACCTCGGATTGCCCTTTGCCCCCCCCACCCCATGTTGAGTCCCCTCTGTCCTGGATCCTATGTCTTCCTCTTCGTTTTGGTGAGCTCTGTCCTCCAGTTGGTTCCTGAGAACAGCTCATGATAAGTAACTTGAAAGTCTTTTGCCTACATTCGCCCTTGGCCTTGGCTGGGTAGAGCAGTCTGGGTTGGGAATTGTCTTACTTTAGAATTTCGAAGGGTTTTCTCTATCATCTCCTGGTGTCCAGCATTGCTGTTGAGAAGTCTGAGGCATTCTGATCCTTGATCCTTGATATCCAACCTGCTTTTCTCTCTGGAAGTTTGTAAGATCTGTTCCCAGTGTTCCCAGAACAGACAGTGACGCGCCTCAGGGAGGACCTATTTTAGCCTCTGTGCTGATAGGCCTTACAGCCTGGAGTTGGTATCCTCCTACCCTGTTGGCGATCTGCTTCCTGCCTCTACCCTCCTTTCTCCACTTGCTCTCTCGGGGATTCCTGCTTCTGTACTGGGGACTTCCTAAACCGGCCTCCGCTGTTCTTCCCTTTCTTGTTTTCTCTTCTTATGCTTTTGTCCTACTTTCTAAAAGACACTCTCAGCTTCGTCCCGCAGTCCCTCTGTTGGATCATTTTGTGGGCCTGTTTTTAGTTCCTGGAAGTCCCTGTTGCTGTTTCCCACTATCAAACTTCCTTTTGTCCCCCCGAGGATGTTTCTGAAGTTTCTTCTCCTGTGTGGTCTCCATGCCCTGTAGTTGCCTGTTCTCTGCATCTGTCTTGTCTTCTGTGTGGCAGAGGCTGGCCTTGGATGTTGGCAGTCTTGGTTCTGAGAGTGGCGCACACTGCTGGGAGGAGCTTTGCGCGGGGCTCCCTGTGTGGTGGCTCGCTGGGCTGTTTTGCTGGACTCCCTCGGCCTTCCGGCCCCACTAGGGCCTTTCCTACTCCCCCACGCCTTCCCACTTCCCCAGTCAGGTGGCTGCCTAGCCCTCTCGTTCTCCCAGTGCAGAGGAGGTTTGAGCCTGTTTGAGCTCTTGTTCTCACTGTGTGTTGCAAAGGGAGTGAGATGGTTGTGTGCGTTCGTTCTGCTTTCCCGGCCCAGGAGGCCATGGGATTTAAAGCTTCACAGTTGGGGCACCTGGGTGGCTCAGTCGTTAAGCGTCTGCCTTCGGCTCAGGTCATGATCCCAGGATCCTGGGATCTAGCCCCGCCTCGGGCTCCCTGCTCAGCGGGAGGCCTGCTTCTCCCTCTCCCACTCCCCCTGCTTGTGTTCCCTCTCTCGCTGTGTCTCTCTCTGTCAAATAAATAAATAAAATCTTTAAAAAAATAAAAAATAAAAAAAATAAAGCTCCACAGCTGATTCTGACACCCTCGTGCTGAGAATCTGGGTGGAGGCACCCAGTTCAACTCCACACTCCATGGTCCAGCCCTCGGGGGATGCCCACGTCCCCCGTCCACGCTCCTTCGGCCCTCAGAAATCTGAGTGGTGGTTAGGGGTGGGTGGGGTTCCCTTTACACGTCCAGGGTTTGGTGAACTCAGCGGGGCAGCCTAGAAGTGAAGATGGGAAACCTCCAAAAATGGTGTCTGATGCTGTTGGACATAAAAACCCCAATTTGAGGAAAACTAAATTTTTTGCCACTTCCTTTATTTTTTTTTCCCCATGCTGCCCATTTTCCTTTAGCTCATTTGAGCAAGAGTTGTGTTTGAGCACTCCTCCTCAAACCCTGTTGCTAAGAAATAGTACCCTTCGGGATAGCTGAGTCTCCGCCTTTCCCCTCGTTCTGGAAGGCTGCAATTCCCCATAAAGGAGCGCCAGGTACCGTGGGCTGCCTGGGCCCGCAGCCGTGCCCTCGTCCATCTCCAGCATGGCGTGTGACCTGTCCCGTGTCCCAGCCTGATGTGCGTGTGCCCCAGACAACTGTGAGCACCAGGAGGGGCCTGCATGCCAGACAGAGGGGCAGAGCCACGGGGTCCCGTCCTGTAGGCATAACTCCCTCAGGGCCAGTCCCGGGGCCTGCCAGTGCAGCAGCCAGCAGAAGGGACCGCAGTGGCGGGCCTGCGTCTGAGCGGCTGCCGTGAGGTCAGCTGTCAGAGACACCTAGGGGCCAGTGCAGCTGGATAGTTTCTGCGGGCTTCCGGGGTCACTGCAGCCTAGGCGTCGGGCTGGTGTCAGTGGCAGGGTCCCCAGCGGTGGACAGAAGGAGTGGCCACCATCGGCTTCGCCAGCCCCCACTCGGGAGGGAAAGAACGTGACAGCTGCCCAGGGAAGCGGCCTCTGAGCGCTCTGTTTAGCACATCTGTCTGCTGTCAGCAGATGCTGCAACTCGCTGGATTCCAGGTCCTGCTTCAGACCAGATGCGGAGGGGTAGGAAATCGCTGGAGCCAGTGCGGGAGTGACGGGGGAGAGGGCGTCGGGCTTTGCCGTCGACTGGCCGGAGGAGAGAAGCAGGGGCAGAATCCCAGGACCGGCCTCTGGTAGCCTCACTCGGCTGGGCCAGCAGTTGTCAAACATTTCTAGCAATGGAGCTCATTCTTCAGATAAAATCTTACACTTCAGCCTGGTGTGTTCAACAAGTCACAGCAGAGCCGCCCCCATGAGACTGCCCAGGATGCCGTTTGCAGCAGCCCCAAGGCGGCTCGCCGAGCCAGGGCGCCTCAGGCCTCCAGCCGAAGACCTCTTGGTCTCTGGGCAGCGAGGACGGAGGATGCGGCACGGCAGGCGGAACCGGCTGCGTCCCGGCGTGAGAGCACGAAAACCCCGAGTCAGGAGCCTGGCAGGCCATCTGACTCACCCTCAGAACAAGGACACGGAGCCCGAGGGGGAGGGGATCCGCCCTGGGTCACACGCCCAGTGGGAAGAAAAGACAGCAGGGTCTACGCCTCGGACCCTCGGACCCCACTCGCTCGGAGAGTCTGCTGGTGCTTTAAATACAGGCGTGTTCGTACTGGTGTCTGGTTTTCAAGCTTTCAGTCGGATAGAGCCACCAGCCTCTGGAGTGAGTCGCTGGGCGAGAGCGTAGATGCCTTCTGGTTTGCCCACTTTCCCCTGCTGGCGGCTTCCGCTGGCGGAGGTGTGCGCAGCAGGCTGCGGGACTCTCGGCTACAGTCTTAACGGGGTCGCCAGAGACATTTCTCCTGGGACCGTAGTCTTGCCGCAAGGAATCCAGTGGCTGGAGCCCCAGTTCTTGGGGGGTCTACCACATGAGACCGTTGGAGTCAGAGCTAACAAATCCCGTATATAACTCAAAAACAAGCTTGTCTTCATTCCAGGAAACACAGAACCCGTCCCATTTCTAGCTCACGTTATCTAAGCTGAGAAGCACGTCTTTGCACTTGACAACTAAGATGAAGCCCTTGACCCGAGGACAGGCCCCGGCGGCCCCAGGCGGGCAGGCAGAGGGCTGCATCACAGAAAACTTCACTCCTTCACTCCAACTGTATGTCTGGTCAGGATCTCATAGTAAGTTCTGCCTGTAGAATTTCCTGATTGATGGGAAAGAGTAATGGTTTATGCTGTAATACTGGCAGCTTGGAATAAATAAAATACAGTCTTATGGCTGATAATTAGTAATAAGTGTTTATCATTTGTGAACGCAGGATAGCAGCCTGGTTTTCCCCCGTGAGGTCTTGATCAAGGGAACCTCCGCCGTGAGCAGCCTCTTTGACTTGTCAATATCAGAGGCTGTTGATGGCTGCCATTAAATCACCGGATACTTCCAGAAAGTGGATGTGCTCTCTCCTCATGCCTGCCCTGTATCTCATCTCTGAAAGACACAAAAATAAGCAGGAGCGGGGCACACACTCACAGTCTTTGGAAGGACACCAAAGCTACACATTAATTCTTCAGCATTTCCAAATGATTTTTAAATCTTAAATTCCTCATTTGCTCCATTTTACATTTGTAACCTTCATTCCTTTTTTTTTCATTTTTATGAAGTTTTGAATGTGAGTAAGGCAAAATTTGAGGCTGCTTACTTTTTTTTTGAAACTTTTATTGAGATAATTACAGATTCACATGCATTTGTAAGAAATAATAGAGATGTGAGTACCATTTCCTCAGCCTCCCCAGTGATAACATTTTGCAAAATAGTAGTACATCATGAAAATCAAGGCTTGTCAGGTTTTCCTTTTTTTAAAAAAAAATCTGTGGTAAAGTCCATGTAACATGAAAGTTACCATCAGTGGCTTTGAGCGCATTCATAATGTCGTGCAACCTTCATCACCGTCTGGTTCCAGAACATGTTCATCAGGTTTCAAGGAAACACTGTGCGCGTAGCAGCCACTCCCCAGCCCCCCTTCCCCTGGCCCCTGGCAGCCACGAATCCGCTTTTTCTCTGTATGGATCTTCCTCTTCTGGACATGTCGTGTAAAGGGACTGATATGATAGGTGGCCTTTTGCAATGGGCCTCTTGCACGGAGCATCGTGTTTTCAAGGTGTGTTCGTGTTGTTTCCCTATCAGTACTTCCGCTGAATGATATCCCACCCTGCGGACAGACCACGTGTCGTCCATCCACTCAACAGCTGATGGACGTTTGGGCTGCTTCCACTTTCTGGCTGTTGTGAAGACTGTTGCTATGAACATTCGTGTAGGTGTTGTTTGAACATCTGATCCAGTTCTTTGGGATGTATCTAGGAGTGGGATTTCTGGGTCATATGGTCATTCTGTGTCTAACCTTTTGAGGTTAAACTGCCTGTTTTCACGATGGCTGCAGCACTTCACATTCCTTCCAACAGGTAGGAAGGGTCCCATTTCTCCACATCCTCTCCGCTTGTTATTTCCCATTTTCCTTTTTCTAGTCATCCTAGTGGGTATGGAATGGTATTGCATGGTTTTGATTCGCATTTCCCTAATGATTAATGACGTCGATCATCTTTTCATGTTCTCGTTGGCCATTTGTATGTCTTTTTTTTTTTTTTAAAGATTTTATTTATTTATCTGAGAGAGAGAATGGGAGACAGAGAGCATGAGAGGGGGAGGGTCAGAGGGAGAAGCAGACTCCCCGCTGAGCAGGGAGCCCAATGCGGGAGTCGATCCCGGACCTCCAGAATCATGACCTGAGCCGAAGGCAGTTGCTTAACCAGCTGAGCCACCCAGGCACCCCCATTTGTATGTCTTCTTTAGAGAAATGACTGTTCAAGTCCTTTGCATATTTTTTAATTAGGTTGTTTGTGTTTTTGTTATTGGTTGTAAGAGTTCTTTATTTATTTTGGACACTAGACTCTTACCAGATATTGGCTTGCAAATATTTTCTCCCATTGTGTGGGCTGTCTTTTCACTTTCTTTATGGTGTCCTTTGATGCACAAAAGTTTTTAATTTTGGTGAAGTCCAGTTTATCTTTCCTTTTTTTGTTGCTCGTGCCTTTGGTATCATATCTAAGAAACCATTGCCAGATTTAGTGCTCTCATTTATTTTTTATTCATTTCCAGATAATTTTGTATGTGGTGTGAGGTAAGGATCCAACCTCATTCTTTCACATGTGTGCAACCCAATTGTGCCTGCACCATTTGTTGAAAAGACTGTTCTTTTCTCACTGAATGATCTTGGCAATCTTATCGATTTTGGCACTCCCTTGACTCTGTGGATTTCTTTTCTGAACTCTCACTCTTGTTCCATTGATTTATATGTCTGTCCTTAGGCCAGTACCACACTGTTTGAGCACTGTAGCTTCATAATAGTTTTGAAATCAGAAGTGTGAGTCTTCCAAATTTTTCTTTTTCAAGATTGACTGCTCAGGGTGCCTTGCAATTCCATATGAATTTTAGGATTCACCTTTCCATTTCTGCTGACCTAACAGCTGGAATTTTGATAGAGATTGCATTAAAATCTGTAGACTGCTTCGGATAGTATTGTCTTGCCTACTTCTTGACAGAAGTGCAGAGCATTGTTTCTCAAAAGGTAACCAACCCATAGAGGGGTGCCTGGGTGGCTCAGTTGGTTGACCATCTGACTCTTGATTTCGGTTCAGGTCATGATCTCAGGGTCGTGAGATGGACCCCCACATTGGGCTCCATGCTCAGCACAGTCTGCTTATCCCTCTCCCTCTGCTCCTCTGCTCACGCTCGCTCAAATAAATAAAATCTTTTTTAAAAGGAGGGGGGTAACTCACAGATCACCTGAACAGAATTGCCTGAGATGCTTGTTTAAAAGGTCATTTCTGGGCCCTAGCCCCAAAGGCTGATGCAGAAAGGCTGACCCAAGCCCAGGAATGTGCCATTTGTTTGTTTGTTCATTCATTCATTCATTCATTCATTCATTTATTAATAAGGTTTTTACTTAAGTTCCAGTTAGTTAACATACAGTGTAATATTAGCTTCAGGTGTACAATATAGTGATTCAACAATTCCCTACATGACCGGGTGCTCATCACAAGTGTGCTCCTTAATCCCCATCCCCGGTTCCCCCCTTCTACCCACTCCCTCCTCCCTCCCCCGACCATCCCTTTGTTCTATTGTAGTTAAGAGTCTGTTTCTGGGTTTGTCTCTCTCTCTCTCTTTTTTTTCCCTTGTGCTCATTTGTTTTGTTTCTTAAATTCCACACATGAGTGAAATCATATGGTATTTGTCTTTCTCTGACTGACTTATTTCACTTAGCATAATGCCCTGTAGCTCCTTCCACAAATGACAAGATTTAATTCTTTTTTTATGGCTGAATAATGAGGAATGTGCCATTTTAATAAGTTCCCCACACAAATCCGGGGACTGTAAGTTTTAAGAACCACTGGACCTGCTCTCACTCACCTTCCCTCTGGAGGGACTTGGATTCAGCAAAAACAAGCTTCCTAGTTTGAAAATGGCCTGTGTATGATGCGTCGTCTTCACAGCCTGCTCCCTGTTCACCCCCATCTCCCATCTCGGCATTTGGCCCTGCTTTTCCACTGGGAGTAAGCTTGTCGGGACTTCTCCAGTCGCCATTTGGGAAACCATGTGTCTTGGACCGTGTTTGGGAGCTCTCAGAGTGGTGGCAGAGGGCGAGTGACATTTATGGACTCTTTGCTGCCTTGTCACCCCAGGCGGGCACCTGTCTTTTCCATATGGCCTCCAGCTTAACCCTTTCTTACGCAGGCCAGGGTGCCGTGCCATCCACTGATCCCTCAAGTCGGCCGAGAAGCCTTTGTATGTTGTGTCTTGTTTTTTACCTTCTGCCCTCGGGTACCTCTTCCAACCTCTCCCTCTCTGATCACCTTCAGCCTCAGAGCCCTGGGCCCCAGCGGACCTTCCTGCAATTTACGAGGAGGCGGGCCTTGCACGGTGCTGCCCCTGCCCTTCCCACTCCTACCACCTGGCCCCAGGTCCCTTGCTCGCTCCTCCCCTGTGCCCTCACTACGCCTGACATGCTCTTCCTGCCCTCCTGGCCTCGGTCTGACGCACATACGTTCTCAGAGCACCTCACTCTCTAGCCTTCCCTGTTGCAGTCTTCTGTTTCTTTGTGGGACTGTTTGGTTAGTAAGTATTTCTCACCAGACTTTAATATCAGGAGTCAAGAAAATTGATCCCTAGCACCGTGCCTGGCACATGGCAGGTGCTCGGGTAAAGCTCTGTTGGATGGGTTGGTGGGCTGGTGGTTGATAGGTGCATGGTGGAGGCACGAGGGGTAGGCAGGTATGTGATGATAGGTGGATGTTAGGTAGATGGATGGGTAGGTGGCTGAGTGCCCGGCTGAGAGGCTGGCAAGAGCCAATCAGTGAGTTTCCAGAACCTCCTTTGTCTCCGCTTCAACAAACATTCCTTAGGGCCTACTATTTGGTTGTTATTCGGGAAACAAAGGTCACTAAGACACAGTATGTTGTCAGGGCCATGGCCCCAGTGTCCCAGAGACTGGTGGGAGCGCGTGGGGCTGGTGGGGCGGGGTGCTTGAGGGCTCTTCAGCACTGTCTCCTCCCTTCCTGAGACAAGGCCTCTCTCTTAAGAAGCCCTCCACTCCTCCAGGTGGGATTGGGCGCAGGCCCTGAGCCCTCCCCTCCTGGAGGCTTCACCGCCCTTTCCCCTGCCTCCCCACCCTTTCCCCTGCCTCCCCCACCCACTTTGTTCTCCGATCACTCTTAACCCTTTGCAATCTGATCCCAAGGCCCCAGGCCACTCCCTGTCCGCCCAGGTCTCCAGGAACTGCTAGTGACCTCATTTTGTATTCCTCCCACCCTCTGAATCACACTCGATACCAGTGTCCAGCCCTTCCTGCTTGCTACTTCTTTGTTATTATCTCATCGGTTATAGATGTTTTCATGACTGTGCCCCAGAATGACTGCATCACAAATGCCAAGGCCTGGGCCCTCCTGAGAGCACCTAATGCAAGGCCCAGGTCTGTCTTCCAGAGCCCCCTGGGTGACCGGGGGGAGAGCCACTGTTGGGATCACAGCTGTGGTGGCCTGGGGGGAAGGCTTCGTGTATTGTGAACTGAGCCAAAAGCAGAACACAAAATGACATAAGCCAGATTTTTTTTTTAAATAAAGAGCTTTACATAGGAAAAAAACTAAAAATAAATCAAAGTATTAACAATAAGTGTCCTCAAAATCACTTTTTACAATTTATTTTGTTTTTCATGTTTCTCTAACGAGCCTGTGGAAACGTAGGGCCCAGTGGTTGGGAGTTTGTTTTGTTCCCCAGCAGGCTGCTGGGACCCTGAGTCATGCCCACCCTGTCCGGAAGCCTCTGGTGTGCTCGGTTTGACGTGCTCAGGCTCACTTAGCCCCAGACTCTGTGGTGCCGACGGGCAGACGCTGTGAGTCCCTCTCACAGGCGCGCAGCCGGTAAACCTGAGGGCCCCACGCTCAGTCAGAAGCTCTCGGGTCCCCTCACAGGATGGCCCAAGGAGGACGCACTCCTGTGCTTCCCTCGGTGCTCTTCAAAGAAATAGCCTTAGGGATGGGTGGCGTAGGTGAAGGGGATTAAGAGGCACAAACTTCCATTTATGAAATAAGTCACGGAGATGAAAAGTACAGCACAGGGAATATAGTCAACCATATTGCCGTCACGTTGTCTGGTGACAGGTGGCGACCCCACTTACCGCGGGAGCCCTGGGGGATGTATGGAGCTGTTGAGTCACTGTGTTGTTCGCCTGAAACTAATACAGCACTGTGTGGTAATTCTACTTCAATTTAAAAAATTAAAACAGTAGTCCACGAACAAAAGAACAAATCCAAAGGTGACAATTACCAAAAAAAAAATCTGAGTTCATAAAATAAATCTGGCAAAGGTCCAGGGAAGCGGCTAATGAGTTGGGTGACAAGCACCGTTGTCGTGGGTGAGCCACAGGCTAGTGCTCATGGTACGTGAGCACTGGGGGTCCCTGCTCCCCGGACCCCACACTGTCTCCCTCGGGAATGATCCTGACACCTGTTGGCTCCAGAGAAAGAGGAAGGCATTCGCTTTTAGCTCCAGTGATTTCTGACCCCAGGACGCGTCCAGCCCCGCCCTGGCCGGCCCTCAGGTGCTCGCTCGTGACCGGGAGGCGTACCCGAGCCCTGTAGGCAGACCTGCTGTCTCCACTGCCCACCCTCCCAGCAGCCAACTTTGCAACCATTTGTTTTCTTCTTTTGGAAAGGACATCAGTTTATTGCACTAGAGGCCTCTCCCTGTCTTCATGCTCTGACTCAGCAGCCGCTGTGCTCACGTTTATGTTTATCAACCCGAGTGTGCCGGGGGCTCCCCGCGACTGCTCTGAAGGATCCAGATAAGCAGCAGCCCTGCCCCGGCATGACGTGGCCGGCACCTTGCAGGCCTGCCCTGAGGCTGTCCACCACCACCCCTGGGCCAGGCCATCTCTCGTCTCGCCTGGATTCTGGAATGGGCCTCCCCGAGGTCTGTCCTCCCAACAGCCAGGCTCACGTCATGTTACTCCTGTTTTCAGAACCATCTAGTGGCTTCTCACCTCGCTCAGCATGAAGTCCACTTCCTCCCTCAGCCCGTGGCCTTCACGCCGTCTGACCTCTCACCACTCTGTCTCAGGTCACTGGGCTCCAGCCACCCGGCCTCCTTCCCGCTCCCAAAACTGCACCTGTCTGTGGGCTCTGCACTCGCTGGGCCTGCCGAGCATGCCTTCCCGGGGTGGCCAGGTCAGGGAACCCCCCCGGCCCCCCCTCCTGCCCCAAGGCTCTCCTAGCACCCCTCCCTTACTGCATTGGTGTGTTCTGCCTCGCTCAGCCAGCCGAGTAGAATAGAAGCTCCTGGGGGCAGGTGTGTGGTTGGTTTGCATTTGAGGTTTCCCCAGTGCCTAGCACTGGTGCACTGAAGGTGCTCATTGTCCAGCAAGTGATTGTGTGATCCCCAATGGAGGTGTTCAGGAGGCAGCTGGTCCGAGAGCTCAGGCAGCATGAGCACCTCTGTGGAGGTGGCTTGGTGTTCCGCGGGACCCAGTCTGGGGAATGCTGCGAGATGCTCTGCTTCATAAGGACGTCCTGCTCTTCCTCTTCTAATGCACAGTTACTGGCATTCCTGGGTGCTTTTATTCAGACCACCTGTGCTCCTCTGTCCTTGGAGACCTGGTCTATGTCCCGCCCTCTCCCCATGGCCTCCCCTGGGCTGTCCTGTGGGCAGGCCTCCCGCTGCTGGGGAGGGCTGTTACCTGTTTCAGAGGCAGCCTCCGTGCTGCCTGCTCCGTCGGAGTGAGGTTCACGTCCCGTGTTGGGGTGTGGAGAGCAGGGAGGGCAGTAACTGGGTGCACACTCGGGCTCATGTTCAGCTTCCAGAGCTGGGTGCAGTTACACGGCTGTGCTCAGAATGTGAAAACCCACCGAGCTATACGCTTAGGATTTGTGTGCTTTTTTGGATGCATGTGATCCTTTGGTAAAAAGTTGCCCTTTTATTGGATGAGAGCAAGCAAAGAGCTCGGCTTGCCCGACGCTTCAGCGAGAAGCAGGGAGCAGCGTGTGCATCCTGCCAGCGCTCCTCAGGAGCCCCAGAAGGGAAGAGACATGGCCTCCGACCTCAGGCAGGTGTACCTCACCGGGCCAGGCCAGAGCTTTGTGGGCAGGCACTTCAGTGGGGTGGTGTGAGGCTCAGGGCTTGCCAGGTGAAGGAGGGCATGCAGGGGGAGAGCGTGCGGGAAGGGAATGGTGGCGAGACAGAGGAGGTGAGGTACGGACTCGGCCGAGCCTGGGCCGCGAGAGGAAGTCCCACTGCGTCCTGTGGGCCCAGGGCCCTGGGAAGGCTGCGACAAGGTAGCTGCAGGACGAAGAGCTGTTGGCAGCCAGGATGGGGAGTAGGGGGAGTGGAGTAGGGGGAGCCTGAGGACGGGGGGAGAGAAGTTGCCTAGCCTGGCCTTCAGGCAGCCTGTCTTCATCCTCACCCTCCCTCCGCCTGCCTCTTTCTCGGGGGTTTCTCCACCCGCCCTCTCTTGCTGTCTCCCCGTCATGTCACCCCCCTTCTTTCTTCCCTGTCCCTGGCCCGTCACCACCTTCTGTGTCTTCCCACTGTTCTGCTTGTCCACAGCACACTGCCCCAAAAGCTAATGGCTTCAAACAGTAGCTTATTATCGTTACCCCTCGGATGCCCCTCGGATGCAGGCAGCGTGTGCGTGGACAGCCCCTCTGTGCGCCTGGGGCCTGGGTCCGAGCGGGCCCACGCGTGCCTCCCTCCACCTCCACGTGGCCTCTGCACGGCCGACATCTCTCACTGCTGGGCTCTGATGGGAACCCGGAGACCAGGTTCGGCCCTACCATCGAGTTGCTTCTGCCATGTTTTGTTGGTCAAAAAAGTCACAGACCAGATTCCAGGGGAGGGGACAGACTCGTGTCTCCGTGGGGCCACAATGGGGATGTTGGTGGGGCTGCCTCTCCAGATGCCACAAAGACACAGTCCTGTTCCCTCTGCTTGGCCCCTGCCTCTCCCTCCCCGCCCTGGAGCCCCTTCATCCTCCACGGAATGGGGTGGGGGGCGGGGGGGCCCTAGAGCAATACATCCCAAAGGGAACCCCAGGTCGTGGGATGGAATAGGTGTAATATGTAAAAAAGCATGTTCCGTGGCCAAACGGGTGGATTAAACAAAGCTGACTAAACAGGTGTCCATACTGCCCAGAGGGGAGGGGGTAAGCAGAAATGCCCAGATGCACTGGATTCTGGTACATCTCGCACCCCTCGGAGCAGGGCAGGCGCTCTGTGGCTTTATGTGTGGTCCCTGGGGATCCAGCCACCCCCGCTCACAGCCCTGCGGGCCCCCACCTGGCTGCCCAGCGGACAGGGGAAACTCAGCTGGGGATCTGCGGCTTGGTGCTGGGAAGTGACTCGGGGTTTTATAGGCTACTCTGATTTTATGTTGGTGACTGTTGTCTGGGGGTGGGCCAAGCCTCGGCGACATCTTACCAGCCTGGCCTTCCGCAGGGACTGGTTTGGTAGCATGGTCACTAAGCTTGTAGAATAAGTTGCACAGCCCCTCCCCCACACACTGGCTCCCCACTGAGCCTAGTCCCACAGCTGCCATGCGTCCCCCAGACCGCCTCCTCTCTGGCCATCCACTGTCCCAGGGCTGCCTCCCCCGTCACAGTGCTCCGTTCAGTTCCTGACAGCACCTGTCCTCATCTGAAGTAGCCTTCAAAGGCCTTATGGTTCTTGCCCGGCCAGTCCCGTCCCCTGCACAGTCAGCCTAGTGTGCCCTGCTCCCCGGGACTCCCCGGGCCCGGTGTCTGCAGGCCTGATGAGCTGAGCCAGGGTTCCCTCATGTGCGGCCGAGGAGGGAGCCGTTTGCTGGTTGGACTCTTAGGACGGACGCCTGTTTTCTCTTGAAACGCTGCGGGCGGACAGGTGGCCCTTGCTGCAGGGCTGGGAGCGTGTGGCTGCTCGTGTGCATGTGAGCTCCATGTAAGGGAGAAGTTTGGAGCGGCCAGAGTCGGGCCCAGGGCGGGAGGGGAGACGGGAAGCTCCAGGTCTCTGGAGGCAAGCCGGCAGCAGCTTCAGGTCTCCCCAGCTCCGGAAGCACTGGACGTTATTTTGAGGGCGGGGCTCCCAGTGGTGGGTGAGGACGCAGCGCTAGTAACCACACTCGAGACGGTGGCTGCCCTCCTCCCTCTTCGCTGTCCTCCATGTCCCCTGGCCTCGCGGCAGCCGAGAACCACTGTTTGACTCAGGAGCTGAGCCGCTGGGCACCTGGTGCCCCCCCGCCCGAGGCTGGCTCATCCCTCCGTGAATCGAGCAGATGGGAAGCCCCTGCCCAAAGCTGCTAGTGATGAGAAGGACGGCAGGGCGGTGAGAGGGGTGGAGGCTGAGCCCCCGATCCCTTGACGGGGCGGAGGGAGCAAAGTGAGCCCCTCTGCCCACATGCCCTGAGAGGGTCTGGTGGCTGGCTGGCAGGTGTGTGATGGCCGCGTGACAGCAGGGAGCCCCCGTGCGGATGCGTCTTGGGCACGAGGCATGTAGAGTGACCGCGCTCACCACAGCCGGGAGCACAGAGCTGCACGTCAGCGCCGAGCGTCCACTGGGCGACTGCTTTGGGTCCCATTGAGGCAGCCCAGGAAGGCAGGGCCTGAGACCGGGGCTGTAACAGGGACCACCAAGAGGCCCGGGGAAAACGGGCAGCGTCGGTCAGTAGGGGGAGGACAGCCAGACCTCAGGCTTGGTGCTCACCAGCACTGCCGGTGACCAGAGGCTGGGACCGAACAGATGGCTCTGTCCTCACGGGCAGAGAAGCGTCCGGCTAAGGGGTGGGCAGCCCTGGACGAACCAGAGCAGGTCAGTAGGTGGCAAACAGGACACTGAAGGGGCTTCCTCTTGTCCTGTGAAAAGGGGACAAGGGACCAGGAGATGTGGAACATGGACGCAGGCTGACCGGGGAGTAGGGCAGGGCAGCCGGCATTGTGCCCACTTGGGGAAGGGAAGCCAACCCAGCAGGGGACGTCACTCCCCAAGGGAACATACTGGAGGGCAGCTTGAGCCAAGAGGCGTCGTCCTGTTGGGTGTCAGGACCCGGAGGGTTGGCTGGGGCCAGGCCAGGTGGGTGGCTCCAGATGGGCCGTTCACAAGCACGGGGGGCTTACAGAAGAGACAGCAGGAGTTAAATGATGCCCTTGTTCTCAGCTGACATTGGTCATGAGGTCACTGAGGGCCAGGCCTGTGCCTGGTGGGCAGGGTCACTGGCCTTCTGGCCCGCCAGTCCCTACTTCCTGCTGCACACACAGAGGCTCTGTCACGGTCAGCCTTGCCCTTGTCCTGTCCTGTCTGAATGAAGAGCAGAGTAGAAGCGAGGGCTCAAGTGCGTGGGGAGGCCCACCGCCCCAACACCACCTTGTCCCTCCCCAGGCCACCCGCCCCCTTGATGGAGCTCCTGGGGGCCGTCACATGCCTCCTCCCCCTGCACCTCTGTCACAGTCCCCCGACAGCAGTAGTGTATCTCGGTGGATTTTATTTCTATAGTTTTTTAAAACATTAACTTACTTTAGAGAGAGAGAAAGGGAGCATGCAGGGGGTGGGGGGAACAGAGGGAGAGGGAGAGAGAGTCCTAAGCAGACTCTGCGCTGAGCACGGAGCTCGACGTGGGGCTTGATCTCACGACACCGAGATCACGACCTGAGCCGGAATCAAGAGTCAGATGCTTAAGCAACTGCACCACCCAGGCGTCCCATTTCTATGATTTTTAATTTTTTTAAAGATTTCATTTATCGGGGCACCTGGGTGGCTCGGTCGTTAAGCGTCTGCGTTCGGCTCAGGTCCTGATCCCAGGACACTGAAGGGACCAGGAGATGTGGAACATCAGGCTCCCTGCTCCGCGGGAAGCCTGTTTCTCCGTCTCCCACTCCCCCTGCTTGTGTTCCTGCTCTCGCTATCTCTGTCAAATAAATAAAATCTTTAAAAAAAAAAAAAAAAGATTAAAGATTTTATTTATCTATTTGAGAGAGACACTGAGAGAGCAGATGACACGGGGGAGGATCGGAGGGAGAAGCAGACTCCCCGCTGAGCAGGGAGCCCGATGCGGGGCTCGATCCCGGGACCCTGGGATCATTACCTGAGCCGAAGGCAGACGCTTAACCGACTGAGCCACCCAGGCACCCTCTATGATTTTTTAAATTAAACTTTTTATCTTGAAAAAACTTCAGGCCAACAGAAACCCTGCAGGTATATTTCAGTAAAGCCCCATAGACCTTTCGTCCACACCCACCACTGGTAACGCTGTGCCATGTTTGCTCTCTCTGAGCATGGAGCCGTGAGCATGTGGCTGTGTGCTTGCTCCCGTGGGGACCTCAGAGGCCCGGGTCCTGCAGCACGTGTTTCCCCAGAGCCGGCCTTCCCTTTCCCGGCCTCACCTGTCGTCAGGCAGAGACATGGACAGTGGCCACACCGTGCTCTTCTGTTGCTGCCCTTTGCTGCCACCTGCCTGTCCCAGTGCGGGACCCCGTGTGCACCTCCTGCGTCCTCCTGCCCTCTGGCCCCCGGGACATGCCGCTGCGGACCAGCTGGGCGTGCTTGTGTGGTGGGCAGCCCCCCGTCTGGGTCTGCCTGCCGTGGCAGGGATGGCGTCCCGCCCTGTGAGGTCCGCTCTGCCTCCCCCTGCGCTGCCTGTCCTGTGCCAGGCTCCAGGCCTTCTGTCCTTGCTCTCTCCAAAAATAACGTGCCCACCACCTCCTTCCCTGAGGAAAGTCTCTTCCGGCTTGCAGCCCGCGGGGGTCACGTTGGTCAGCGTCCACTCCAGCCCCAACGACCAGATGCTGTGGGCGCTCGACAGCAGGTGGAACGTGCACGTCCGGGCTGGCATCACCGAAGAGATGCCGGTGGGGATCGCCTGGGAGCACGTGCCAGGTAGGACGCCAGCGCGTCGTGGCTGCCCCCGGACACAGGCACCCGCTCTGTCCAGCAGCCTGTGTGCACAGGGCAGGCCCGGCCTTTGCCCTCGGGGCTTTGTGTCCTTTCTGCTGTCCTGCTGAGGCAGGCGAGAGCAAGGGGCTAACTGAATACCCTGTCTGAGGGACCGCTTTGCCCAACTGCTGCCAGCCCCATTCCCTCAGAGTGCCTGTGGGAGGATTGCTTCCAGACTGCCTGGACCCTGGGCCACCACGGGGCCACCCTTGGTCGACAAGACCCAGTGATGGGAGGGAGCAGACTCGGGGAGGGTGGTCTGTCCCATCCCCGCCGGGGGCTCAGGACAGACGGACACCGTGTTGGCGTTGCAGGCTTGCAGGCCTGCCAGCTCGCACTGAGCACCAGGACCGTGTGGGCCCGCTGCCCCAATGGTGATCTTGCCCGACGGTACGGCGTCACCGACAAGAACCCCGCGGGAGACTACTGGAAGAAAATTCCCGGCAATGTGACGTGTTTCACAGGCAAGTTCTGGGCTCCACAGGGCTCAGGGCTGCGCGGCTCTCCTCGGGTTCGGGGCTCGCTCTCCCGAGAGCCGAGGGTCACACCTGAGGGAGGGCACCCAGCACCCTGCTGGCCAGAGTGGCCCGGGAGGACAGGGCGCGGGGCCACCCACTTTAGAGCTGAGGAGATTGAGGCCCAGATTGGGGGTGGCATGTCCGGGGCCCACAGCTAGAAAGTGTCACGTCGGGATGTGGAGCCGGCCCGACTCCCCCCGCGCCTGCCGCCCAGGCTGGGTGACTCACGAGCGTGCGGCTGCCTCTCGTCCCTGCAGTGACCTCGTCAGATGAGCTGTGGGCAGTGGGCCCCCCCGGCTACCTCCTCCAGCGGCTGACGAGGACGTTCAGCCACTCGCATGGTGCCCTGAGCAGCCACGCCACCACCCCCCACCCCGAGGACCTGGAGGACGAGTGGGAGGTCATCTGAAGGAGCCTCGGGCAGGGCCGCTCAGGAGGGCGGAGGCCGAGACGGGTGGCGGACACGGTGGTTTCGGAGTCGCTCGCTCTCGGCCGCGCCTCATCAGCTCTTGTCCAGACATGTCGGGCCGGCTTGGACAGCCCGCACTTGCTTTCATCCATGTTTGTTTCCGTCTTGTTCCAGAACCCACAGCCTCGGCCGAGCGACCTGGAGCCGTCGCCGGAGCCGCGGTGCCTCTGAGCTCTTGCCAGGGCCGCCTCCCCCCCGGCCTCTCCAGGCCCGCAGAGGGACGAGCGGGGAGCCGCAGGTCAGCGCGCTCCCACCCATGAGGGGGTCCGCGCCGGCTTCGCGGTCACCACAGGGACCCAAGTTCTAGCACATTCCATGCTGGCCACCCCGGCGGGGACACCAAGGCTGCGTCTGCGAGGTGGGGTGCTGGTCTGTGCCAGGATGCAGCGCGCGCACACACACACACACACACCCGGGCGCGCACACACCACCCACGCCCTCCGGGCCCACTCAGGGCACGGCACGCTCGCCTCCTGGAGGACACACGTTACCCAAAACAATAAAGGCATAGAAAAGGTGCACGTGTTTCCAAGGCAGCTGTGGCCCCGGGAGGTGTGGCCGGACGTGGGGGAGCTCGGCCACGGGAGCTCACTGAGCACGGTCTTTGGGGTGATGTCTAGTGCTGCTGGTGGACCTCATAACGGCCAGAAGCGTCCTCGCAGGATGAGTCTACTAATTATTGCCTTTTTTGTTTGTTGTATTACAAACCTGCATAAGATACCTCATTTGAAATCAACTCTTATAAATTTAGAGGAGAAATGTATTTTCTGAAACCAGTGGAAGGCCTTTGGTTCCTTCGCGTGGTTTGCCCGGAGCCTGCACTGTCCTCAGCTGCAGCCTTGCTGCGCGTGGGCTCCCCCCGCGGGGCCGTCGTGGGACCTGCCGGCTGGGTCCTCGCGGCCGCGGGCCCTGTGGGCGGGCCCGGGGTGGGCGCCCCCGCGAGGTTCAGCCTGTGCCCGCTGTGGCCACGCCAGACGTCAGTCCTGGGGGTCCTCGCTGGGCCTCTGGGCCGTAGGCTCGGCAGCCCCGAGCCCAGCGCCCCTCCGTCCCGGAGGCAGCTCCCAAACGGGACCCCAGCCTCGCTGCTCTCGTTAGGCTGCCTTTGGCCCGGGGCCCCATTACTCGCTGTTTTCCACTAAGTAAATGTGTCCGGGAGCCCCCGGGCCACAGGCGAAGAGCGATAAAATGTGTTCTCTGATGGGACCCAGCCAGCCACGAAGATGGAGGCGTTCCAGGTCTAAATGAGGACAAGAAGCTGAAATCCCAGATCCTTCTTCACACTCCACTTGTGTAGAATCCTTGTTTTAGAAGTTTGGTGGCGGCAGAGGCCGGCCAAGGCCGGCTGCGGCCCCTCCTCTGTATGTCGTGCCTTGCCCGGCCCCCCTCACACGGCACAGCTCGCCTCAACCCACGGGACTTTAGTGCAATTAAACCCAAGTCTAGTTTGATACTTTTAAACTACTTTTAGCTTCAGTGCTTTGTACGGTTTTTCTTTCTGGTTTTAATTTTTAGTTGTGCTTTGAGACAGTGCAATAAACTAGACTTTTTCCAAACCTGGTCGAGTCTGGTGTTTGGGCTGTGAGAAGGGGCCCCCGGCGGGCACTCACGAGGGTGGCGTGCCCACCTGTGCTGGAAGAATCTGCCGCTGGCTGGCCAGCCCAGCCCCGTTGACAGGACAGTGTGGTGCACGTGATGTTTAAATGTGCACCAGCGTCCCCAGGGCGGCTGTCCCGAGGGAACGGTCCCTCCAGAGGTGGACATGCCCCCGGTAGCCGCTGGGAAGGACACCGTCAGCTGAGGCAGAGCGCAGGGCTGCAGTGGGCAGGCTTCGGATGGGTTCAAGCCCCTGGGTCGAAGGCTCCATCCAAGAAACAGAACTGAAGGTCAGCAGCACCCTACTGGAAGCCAACATGCGGGAAGGGATCCCATTCATAGCCGCAGGACACATCGTGTGCCACGGGAGACCTGAACGAGGAATGTCCGACTCCTGTCAGGGAACGTCACACTCCGTAGAAGACATCGAAGAAAGCTTGAATCAAGAAGACATGTCCGATGTCCTTGATGAAAGATGGACACTGTGTAGACATCCATCCTTTGCAAAGGGTTTAACTCAGTTTGCCAGAACCCTCACTGGGGGGCGCCTGGGTGGCTCAGTCGGTGAAGCGTCTGCCTTCGGCTCAGGTCATGGTCCTGGGGTCCTGGGATCGAGTCCCACATCGGGCTCCCTGCTCGGCGGGGAGTCTCTCCCTCCCCCTACTCTTGTACTCTCGCTTGCTCATTCTCTCTCTCTCTCTTTCCCTCCCTCCCTCTCAAATAAATCTTAGAAAAGAACCCTCACTGGGATGGTTTGTCAGGGGAGGCAGGGAAGAAGTCCCAGAATGACGTTTGTGCCCCCGACTGCCAGACGTGTGCCTGAGGCTCCTGCACAGCTCCGTGTACCCGTAGGGCCCCTGCGGGGGCTCGGTGACACAGAGAGGTTCGGTAACTTGCTGGAGGTCACACAGGGGCCACTGGGATTGGAGCCCAGCTCTGGGGAACTCCAGACCAGCGCCGTGTGATGCCACCTCACTGTCCAGGGAAGAAACAGGTGGGAATTACCAAGAGTGCTGACAGCAGCGGGCGAGTTAAGTATGGCGTGGGAGGGAGGGCCAGGGACGGCAGGTGGCCCGACCGGACCCGCAGGGAGCTGGCACGATGGCACATCGTAGGGGAGGGGACAGGCGGCTGAGGTCCCGACTGATGTGCCCCACCCCTTCATTATGTGGACCAAATATCAAATGGGTTAAAATCTTTAAACCAGGGGCGCCTGGGTGGCTCAGCTAAGCGTCCGACTCTTGATCTCAGCTCAGATCTTGATCTCAGGGTCATGAGTTCAAGCCCCATGTTGGGTTCCATGCTGGGCGTGGAGCCTACTTAAAAAAAAATCTTGGGGCGCCTGGGTGGCTCAGTTGTTAAGCGACTGCCTTCAGCTCAGGTCATGATCCTGGAGTCCCGGGATCGGGTCCCGCATCAGGCTCCCTGCTCAGTGGGGAGCCTGCTTTTCCCTCTGACCCTCCCCGCTCTCATGCTCTCTCTCTCTCAAATAAATAAATAAAAATCTTTAAAAAAAAAATCTTAAAACTAGGGGGAATAGTATCTGATTTCTGGATGGCAAGGGCTTTCTAGACTCAAAAGCGATGGAAAAAGCCACACAGGAAATTAAGTATATAGATTTGGTTTCCTCAAAATATTAAAATGCTATAAATTTAAAACCCCAATTAAAGGGGGGAATTGCGGCATCACGGATGGTGAATATATACCTTAAAAACATGTACACACCAGTCGGAGGAACACCCAAGGCCCTCGTCCGGACACCGATGAAAGGGTGTCACTTGGCAAACGCCTGGCGCCCAGGTGGGGCGTGGACAGAGCAAGGAGAGCGGCCTTAAAACCTGCAGACCCACCAAGTCCACTCTGGGACCTGTCCCGACGAACAAATCCTAAGTTGCGGGGAGACGTATGGGGCAGGCCTGTCTGTGACCCCAGCCTCTAGGAGCCGCCTGACGGGGTCGGGCACCACTGTCACAGAGCGGGGGCCTGGGGGAAACGGGCCACGACCCGACTGCATCCACGCGCACCGTCGGCTGTGCGTAAGGACGTGGTTTGGCGGAAGACCGTACAGAGGGCGAGAGAGAGGGAGACAGGGAGACAGGTGGGAGGGAGAGAGGGGGACGGGAACCATCTAAGGCACGTGCGCTCGTACCCGTCTAACTTCCGGTGGGTTTGCATGAGGGCACCGGGGGGCCGAAGGAACGAGTTCCCTACACAGCTGGTCACGGTGGTTGCCTGTGGTCTAGACCTTTTTGTACCTTTTGAATTTCGAGCCATGTAAATGTATTATTTATTTCAAAATAAATAAAATTGACATTTTAAACACAGTGCTAACGTTGACTCCTTATGCCATCAACAGCGGTGAGTCAAGTATCACAAAGTAAACACCAAAGACTTCTGAGAAACCTATTTACAAAGCATTTTACAGTATAGGAAAATGCTTATAGTAAGTTTAAAAATACTCAAGTATTTAAGTGATCTCATGTCACGTATGTAAAGAATATGCATGGAAGAATGTTACATTTATAGATGTGCATGGAAAAAACTGGAAGAAAATACACCCAGATGCTAGCTGTGGTTGTCTGGTTGGTGGGGTGGCGGCAGGTAGTTGGCCCCTTTATTTGGCAGCCACATGGGCACCCCTTTATTTGGAGGGGTGGGGGGGACAGGATGACGTTTCCACGCGGAAGCCCAGCTACGCCCTGCCCTGGTTTTCCCTGCAGTTCCGGTGTTCCACCTGGAGCGTGAATTCTAGAAGCAGAAATTCTTTTTACAAATCACTGAAGACCGAAATCTCTATCTTGACTGGGGTGGTGGTTACATGTGTGTAGACATTTGTCAGAACTCCTCAGACGACACGTATAAAGTCTGTGCATCTCAGGGCGCCTGGCTGGCTCAGTGAGGAGAGCGTGTGATTCTTGATCTTGGGGTCATGAGTTCAAGCCCCACACTGGGTGTAAAGCCTATTTTTAAAAATTAAAAAAAAGGCCTCTTTCCATCTTTAAAAATATATAAAGTCTGTGCATCTATCATAGGTCAGTCATGCCTCCGTTTTAAATGCAGCCGGACTGAACCACAGGGGAGCCCGCCCCCTGAACAGGCACAGCCTTCCCCCGACCGCCCCGGCCGCCCTCCTTGCCGGCTCCCAGGAAGCATCCTTGTTCTGAACAGGACTGGCAGTAATTCAGGAAACTGCTCTCAGTCCAGGAGCTTGAGGCTGGTGAAGCAATCGGGAGGAAGGGAAATCAGAGTAATTTGCATCGAGGTGGCATCCGGCTGAAGTCCGTGCGGGGCCCTTAGCCCCTGCCCTCACGGCCACCTCCCCCAGGCCGTCCCGACGGCACGGGCAGTCCTGTGGTGTCCCTTCTGGGTTCCCGGCCCGAGATCACGGCCCCCTCTGTGGAGGAGCGGCCCAGCCTCCCCTGTCCTCCCCAGCAGGCATGTGGGGTGATGAGATTCTGGCCGCTGAGCTCTAACAGGCTGGGATTCACCGGGCTGCTGGGTGGGCTGCAGTCAGGTTTTCCTTAGAAAGACTGGAATGAGTGAACCGAACACCTGAACCAACGTGCTTCGCTCCAGAGAAAAGGGGGCCTCGTTCCAGGCAGAGAGCAGTTGCCTCTGAGAAGCCAGCGAGGCCACCTGCCAACGACCAAGAGCTGAGTCCTGGCTGCCCTTTCTGGGGCTGCAGGGCCCCAGGGCCTGATAACCCAAACGCTAGGTACTTCCTGCCCAGCCTCCTGCCCTTCCTCTGGCCAGCAGTGGCCACCAGATAACCCCGAGGCTCCACTTATCACCCTGCACCATTTCCCTAGGTCCTCTGCACTCAGAGGCCTGCAGTGCCCTGAGCCAGGCGTCCCCCGTGAGTCTCAGTGGCAGCTGTGCCAGGAATCGGGCCCCACTCCGCTGCCATCGGGCAGAGAGGCCGGCCTGACCTTGCTTTCCTCAGCCCTCGGAGCAGCTCCAAGCAGTGTGAACTCCATTACCCTCCCGGCCCCCGGCCCACCCACCCACCCACAGCAAGGAGGACATCAGGGGCCAGTGCCCCGGGATACCTTCCTCCTGCGCTCTCAGCCCTCCAAGGCCTAGGGGCCCCAAAGTCAGCCAGCAAATGATGGAGCAGTCCCCGCAGCTTCTGCTTCCTAGTCACCCTCCCACCAAACCACCCCGCTTGGGCCCCAGAACTTCCCTGAACGTGCTCAGGCTGGGCCCCCAGGCTGCGGTGCTCAGAATGATCCAGCTCAGGTCCTGCCTCCTGCTTGCCTGACAATGGGTTCTGTGGGGTGCCCCTTCCATGGCCTCCCAGGGAGCCCCAAGGCAGGGCAGCTGCACCTCTGCATCACCCCAGTCCCAGCCCAGGGGCCTCAAAGGGGTTAGCTGTAGGTGTAGAGTGGAAGGGAAGAGGGGCCCAGGGGGGTTGATCCACCGAGGACAGAGCTGGGCCTGGGGAGACATGACGGGACGACTGTAGGCCCAGGCTCCCTGTTGGGCTTTCTAGGCAGAGGCTGCTGGTGGCTCCAGGCACCAAGGGTTCCCCAACGCCTCCACAGGCCCACGACCCCCAAGCCACCTGCTACTCTGAGCTACTCTGTCTCCACCTTCATCCACCCCCAAAGGCAACCAGCCCTGCCCCCGACAATGGCATCGCTGACATGAAGACCTGGGACTGTCTAAAGGAACCAGACGCTCCTGATCCCCAAGTTTTGAGCTGGGAGAGAGGTTAGCATCCATTGCCCCCAAGTGTCCACGTTCAGAGAAGCTACTTAACTGGCCCACAGGACACATAGCAGAAGGGAGGAGCCCTCACTCCCACCTGCAGTCTAGGATCAGCCCCCGGCCGTGCACCCCTCCATTCTCCCCTCCTCCCACCATCGGGCAGACCTTTAGCCTTCTGCTTCTGGCAGCACATCGTGGCCCTCCAGCCCCGGCCGGCGCAGGTTGAATTTCATAGCCCAGTGGAATTCCCTGGGCAGGGCCGCCTGGCCATCCTCCCTGGCCTCAAGGCTCCTCAGGGCACGGACCCAGCTGTTCAGCCAGTCCCTTCGCCCTGAAGGGCAGTGGTACATCTGTTAACAGGTCATCTTCAGAACCTTCCGGCAGAAGCCAGCTCCACGGGCTGGGCCAGGAGCCCGTGCCCACCAGGTGCTCCAGCCTCCCCGTCGTACCCACAGGCTCCACCTGACAACCGCTGGGGGCTGGGCCGGGGGTACACGGGAGCCCACACCAGGGCTGGACGGTGGTCAGGACACCTAATCCCACCTGACAGGGTGGAGCAAGGGGCCGGGGGTTTCACAGCAGAGACGAGAAGCAGGAGCCCCAGGACTAGGTGCCTGCTACTCGTCAGGAAAGAGCAAAAGGAGGGACAGGGACAAGCCAAGCCCAAGCTGGGCTACACCGGTATTGGCGGGGGGGTCACAAGGACACCCGCGGAGGGGCAGGGGGCACCAGCACAGCAGGCCTTCCCGCCCTCCTCGGCCCCCACGGCGGTCTGCGACGGCCCCACGTGCCTACCGCACGGAGGAAGTCCTCCTAGGGTTTCACAGGACCTGCTCTCTCGGCCTCTGCACACGCTGTGCCCGCGCTTAGGCCCGTCAGTCCACACCCCCTGCCCCTGCCCAATTCCTGTGCTCAGCTCAGCGGTCACTCCCTCTGGGACACTTAGTCCTGGAGGCTCTAGATCAAGATGGGAGGCTGGCCCTCACCGACCTCGGTGGCTGGGAAGCTAGTGGAGCGTAGGGCCTGACTCTACAGGGTCGCACGACCCCTAAACCTTGCACAAAGGGGAGGGAAGTGGGAGCGGAGCTCAGCCAGACCCAGGAAACCTGCAGCTGGGGCCACCTCCCCAGCCTGGCCCAGCCCGCAACGCGCGCAACATACGGAGCGGACTCTCCTGTACAGAGATCAATATATGTAAAGTGCCGGGTACAACGCTCTGAAAAATAGATTTTCCAAAAATCCTGCGCCCAGGGGGACGGCCCCCCCCCCCCCAGGGGCTAGCCCTTGCCCGTGAGGTCCAGCGGCTGCAGGAAGGGCGGCAGCGGCAGCTCGTCCAGGGCCTCGGGGAAGCGTCCGGGCGAGATGGCGGTGACCAGCACCTGCATGGCGCGCACGAAGAGCGACGGCGGCGCCAGGCCCGCCAGCCACTGGAACTTGTCCTCGCCCAGCAGCCGCTGCCAGCGCGCCCGGTCGCCCAGCAGCTCTCGGCGGGCGGGACCGGCGGCGCCGGCGGGCGCGTACAGCGCCAGCAGGTCGAGCAGCAGCAGGCGGCGCGGGCGCGGCTCCCCGGGCGCGGCGGGCGTCCCGGCGGCGGCGCTGGCGGCCCCGGCGTCGCGGCCCAGCTGGCGCAGCAGCAGCTCCAGCGGCGTCAGGCCGCCGCCGTCGCGCAGGCCGGGCGACGCGCCGTGGCCGAGCAGCAGGAAGAGGCACTCGGGGCGCGCCAGCTCGCAGGCCACGTGCAGCGCCGTGCCGCCGCCCTCCACGCGGGTGCAGCCGCGCCGGTCGAGCACGCGCGCGCGCTCCTCGGCCGGGAAGTCGCGCACGGTGCGCAGGATGCGGCGCAGGATGCCCACGCGGTTGTAGCGCACGGCCAGCGCCACGTGCGGCCCGGGCGCGGCGCAGCAGCGGAAGCCGGCGCTGGGCGGCGCGAGCGCGCGGCGCGGGAACGTGGCCAGCAGGTAGTGCGCGTACGCCTGGTGGTCGTGCACGAGCGCGTAGAGCAGCGCCTCGGAGGGCGAGTAGGCGGCGGCGCGGCCGCGCTCGTCCCAGTGGAAGGCCTCGCTGGCGCGCATGTCCTCGAGCAGCCACACGGGCAGCAGGTCGCGAACGGCCTGGTAGAAGGCGAACGACGACTTGCGACACTGCTTCTGCGCCTGGGAGCGCGCCGCGCCCGCGCCCTCGGGCCCGCCGTCCGCGCCGCCCCCGGGCCGCCTTGCATCCCAAGGCATGCTGGTGGCGGCGGGGCACCTCCGGGCCTCACGGCATGGGCCTCGCGGCTGGCCACCTGCGGGGAGGAGATCGCGGTGAGGCTCGGGCGAGGCTCCCACAGCCCACCCGCCAGGGAGCTCCAGCTGCTCTCCACAGCTCCCTTCTCTCCTAGGCCCTGAACCACCTCCCACATCCTTGATCGAGCTGCACCTGATCTCCCAACCTTTTTGTGTCTTGTTCTCTGGCACCTGTGCTAGAGATGCCCTTCCCTGCCCCCTACCTCCACAGCCCCACCCACACTCAAGGCCACCCTGAAAGACGACCTCCCCCCTTCCTCCAGCCCAGGGACCCGGTGACCTGGCCGACTAGGTACTTCCAACCCCAAACAGAAAAGACGGGGGGGGGGGGGGGGGGGGCAGTGGTAAAATGTTGTAATCCACATCTTCAGCAGGGCCAAGCCCCTCCTAACCATGACCCTATTCCTCTGACCCCTGACCACAGATAGGGGCCCCTAGAGCCTCCCCCCCATCCATGCCAGGCAGGGTCAGAGTTCCAGACCTACCTGGTTCCTGGACTGCGATCACAGGCGATCACAGGCGATCACAGGACGTGAGTGTTACCAGTTTCCTTCTCTGAGCCTCAACTTCCTCATCTGTAAGAAAGGGGATGGGAGGAATGCACGCTGAGCCCCAGCAGGGTGAGATGGGGGGATGATGTTTGCTGGATATCAGCAACCCTGGCTTCCAGCAACCTAGAAACGTGAGCTCAACTCTTCACAGCAAATCCCCTCCAGGCCTGCTACTTCTCTTGATCTTCCCAACTACTAGATGAAGCAGGTCCTGTCATCCCATTTTCCAGCAAGGGGCAAGCTTGTCCAAGGTCAGTCAGCAGGTCATGGTACAGCCAGGCCTACAACCCAGATTTCGTCCCTCCCGTTTTGGGCTCATTCCAGAAGTGGGGGGATCCCCAACCCACAGGGAGCCCAGCTTGACCTTGCCCTCTGAGCCCCCAGCCCCAACCTGAGCCCTGGCCTCTGACCCCTGACCCTGGTTCAAGCTCCCCACTGCTTTCCCTCAAGGGTAAGCCCTTGGTCACAGGGGGCTGGGTCAGCGGACAGGCCGCGTCCACACACACTGGGTAACTAAGTTACAGAGACGGGCACGGTGGGGGTGGGCTGCAGCCACAGCGCTCTTCCGGGGGGCACCATGACCGGAAAAACCCCCAAGCCTGGGACTCTGCGCCCCAGGTGTATGTACCCCGTGTCGATACCCGTGGGGCGCCAGGCGGGTTACGTAAAGTTGGGCCGCCCCACGTCACTGGGCAGCGAGTCACGGCCGCGGCTCCGTGAATGGGGGGTTGGGCCACCGAGGGCTGGGTCGTGTGCCCGGGGCCAGCTCCTCCCCGTCCCCTCCCGGCGGCCGCGGGTCGCGGGGGGCTAGGCCAGGGTGTTTGCCGACCGGTGGCCAGTGCAGTGAGGGCTGCACCTGCGTGTGCATGTGTCCAGGGGACACGAGGGGGCGGTGGCCAGGGGAGACCGCCCGGGGCGGGGGCTGCGCGCCGAGCGGGCCGGGGGAAGGGGGGACTCACCGTGGGGAGCGGCGGGGCCGGGGACCTGACGTCCCAGTCCCCGCTGAGGGCCGGAGCGCGCACTGTTCCCCCGCGGGTAGGCGCGCAGGCGAAGGTCCCAAGACGGGCGGGAGGAAGGGAGCCGCCGCCGCCCGCGCCCGCCGCAGCCGCGGTCTGAGCCGCCGCGGCCCGATAGCTGGGCGGCGGCGCCGGCGACGGGCGGGCTGGCGGGCAGCGGGCGGCGGGCGGCGCAGTGCGGCCCCGGCCCGGCAGGACCGCGGGACCGTCCGCCGCCGCCATTGGCCCGCACTGCTGGACCCCGTCGCCGCTCATTGGTCGCTACGCTGCACCATTGTTACGTCACCAGCCGGTGGGCGGGGCGCCCGGCAGGACCCGCGGAAAAGTTGGGAGAAACTTGAGGGCGCGCGGGGGGCGGGCGGACGCGGGCGGACACGGGGCGGGGCTCCTGGAAACCCGAGCCTCTGGCGAGGAAACGCTCCCGGCGGCCGGGGCCCGGGAGGACGACTGGGGCCCGCTCTCGATGCGAGTCTGGGCGCGCGCGTAGGCGCCCCGGCTCCACGGACAGTGCCGTCCTCGTCACCCCGGGAGTGGTATTCCACCTCCCCTTTGCACTGACCCTCTATGACCTTGAGGGAGACCTCCGGGACTGTTTTCCCGGCTCTACATGGAGGGGTCAAGAGGCAGAGCTGTGACCCCTAAGGGCCCCAGAACTGCCTTCTGCCCGGCCGGGGTCGGGGCATCGGGAGCCCCGGCTCTGGGCTGACGTTCCCAGGGAACCGGTGAATGGATGCCGACAGCTATTCATGAGCGCGCTCTGTGTGCCAGTCCCCGTGCCAAACATAACTGATTTCTCTTCATTTTCACAACTGGCTGTGGTGGGAGTTATGACCCCCAATTCACAGGCCAGGAGATTGAGGCTCACGGGGAGGTGGCCTCCAAGTGAGGAGCAGCCAGCAGGGAAACCAGGTGCTTCCCCTACTTTTCTTCAGACATTTGTGGGGGATTGGACCCCGCTACCCCAGCCTCTTCACAAAGGGTCCAAGGTTTGGGGTGCCACACAGGCAGGCGCCCAAGGTCACGCTGATACCTCACCACATACCGCACCGGAAGCCCTGCCCCACCTAGGCGGGCTGTGGTCTCATAGGCCTGCACTGAAGCTCTCAGGGGGTCCGTGGCCACCACCAGGTTTAAAGAAACTAGGTCATTGGCCCCAGGGATCTGGGATCCACCTGCCTCACCTCAGCTCTCCCCTGCTGACCTCTCTGGGCCCCAGTTTCCCTGCATTTTGTCCTAGCTTTCCCATTCTGGCATCTCTGAGTATGACTGGGGGCGGGAACTGAATGGAGATCCTGGGGTTGACGATTGGCCTTTTGGAGCCCCCAGACCCTGGGAGACATCCTAGGGATGTGGTGCCTCAGGTAACCTACCTGGGGCTCAAGGCTCGAGCCTCCTTGCTTCCTTGTCCTCATTCTTCCAGGGCTAGAGTTCCATCTCCATGACTACCGATGGACTGAGGATGTGAGGGCAGCGTGTGTGGGTGCCAGGGTGTGCAGCTGGCCTCAGGGCAGGTCTCTCTCCACCTCTCCATGCTCCTCGCCTCACCCTTCAACTTGCCCTCCTCACTGGGATTCCTAAAGGCATCTTTCTAAAAGTCCCTCTGATCTCATTTCTCTACCACGTAGAAGCTTCCTGTGCCCATGCATTAACCAGAAAGACCAGGTGGGGCCTGGGAGCCACAGCTGGAGCAAAGGTCTGGGAGCGGCAGAGGGAGGCTGCAAAGGTCCACCGGGAGGGGCCGGGCTTTGGGTGCTGGGGCAAGGAGCTCGGGTTTGTCCTGAGGATCTGGAAGTGAAGGCGGAAGGGGTTTGGAAGTCAGTTGGTTAGTGAAATATTTCAGGCATACAAAAATAATCATAATGAATGCCTGGGAGCCATGGTCCAGTTTAAGAGGTAACAGATGGATAAGCCTGAAGGCCTGCGTGACCGTCCTACCCCCAGCCCAGCCCTGGGTCTCTCCCACGGTGGTGGCTAACGTAAGGCTGGCTGCCACGGCACCGGTCAGCCCTCTCTACCAGCGGCTTGCTCTCTTCTCCCAACGTTCCTTTTAGACTCATCCTCAGGGGGAGGGGGACATGCCGCTCTGGGTGGCTCTGGGTCGCTGAGGCATTTTCTGCTGGTGGGAGCTGTCCCCTGTGCCTGGGCACATGTGTGGTCTCCCAGCAGTGCTAGCTGTGAACGTCCTGCCTGTGCCTACCTGGGGGCCATGCTGGGGCCCAGACCCAGGGAGGAAGTGCCAAGGTAGGGTGTGACCCTCCACAGACCCTTCTTATGCCAGACTGCTTCAGGAACAGCGTGAACAGGGTGCAAAGGGGCAGCTTCCCTCAGGAAGGGAAGGATGGCCTCAAAGGGGGTGAAGGGTGGCAGGGGCAGAAGGGAGTGGGTGGACGATGGAGAGACTGAGGAGACCTGGGGTGTGGGGACTGCCTTCTTGGTATGGGGTTTGACTTTTGACCCTTTTGTGTTCCCTCTGGAACCCAACCCCCAACCTACTCTGCTCTCCCGGGAGAGCTTGTCCCATAGGGCATCTGGGTGTGCCCAGGCAGGGAAGCAGAGTCAGTGAGGGCCTTGGAGCCCAGTTCAGGGTGTGTGCTACAGGTAGAGGGCGGAGGGCAGGGAGCTTCCTGGGGGAGGAGGCTGGTGCCAAACATGCTGGGTTCTAATCAGCTACTCACCAGCTGTGGGGACTTAGGCTGAGTAATTCCACCTCTTATCTGTGAAATGAATCAGGTGGATTTTCAGATCTCAAAAGGAAGGGCAGGATTGGGCAAGGCCAGTATGTGAAATGGCCAGGACCAGGAAAGAGGATGGGGACCTCCTACCCCCTGCCCCCACCTCACCTGGGTCCTGGACTTCACCTGGCTGTGCTGGGCCACAGCCCACCTGGCCTCCAAGGGCCCGTTCCATGGGTGCTCTCTCCTGCCCCTCCAGCTTCTCCCCTTGGATGGCTGGGCTTGTCCCCACTTGTACTTGAGGGTTCAAGCTCTCCCACAGAACTCTCCATGCCATCCAACCGGTCTTTCAAGGCTTGCTTGAGATGCCAATATGGACCAAAGATAGGATAAAACCAAGGGAAGACAAGTGATATCCTGGGAACCAAAGAGTCCAACATGCGTAGTGAAAGACTGACACTCAGAAGGTGTAAACATCTCCGGCAATCCAGTGAGAAAGACTAACCCAGGAGGAAAATGGGCGAGGGACATGAATAGGCAATTCACAAAGCGGCCAATAAACACATGAAGGTCTTTAGCTTTGTAAGAAATCAGCAAACATATAGCAGGGTGAAGAATCAGGCCCTCGCTCTCAGGCAGAGGAGGGGAAGGCACCTCCGAGGGCCCCCCAGCAGGGGAGATGCACTTGGGTCCAGCAATGGGAGGGGTAGGCATCTCATCCCAGATAAGTACTGGCCCACATGCCAACAAGTTCCACGTGGTTTCTGTTCACTTGCTTACTCCTTTCAAGTTTTATTAAAGAATTTAGACTGAATGTCATATCTTATGTCTAACTACTTCAGAGTTAAACCTTTGAGAAGAATTCAGGTGACTACAGGCAAGAAGGAAGTAGTGTGCCTGCTGCGTTTTTAACAGTGACAACCTGGAAACCACCTAGGTGACCATCCAAAGATGAATGGCTAAAATAATCAGGATTCACCCTTCCCAGCTCTAGTTTTTGCCACACAGCAGCCACTCCCTGTGCCCCTGCTGGGTTTGAGGAGGCTGTGGGAGCCTGAGCCTAGGGACCAACTCCCTCATGCCCGAGACTGCGCTCTCCCGTCCCCCGCAGCCCCCCCTCCCGTGAGACAGTTCCCATGCACCCCTGGGCCCCTGTAGGATCTCTGGTCCGGCCGTGCTGCATCTCGGGCTTTCTCATTAAATGAGCTGGTGAATTCTCGTTTGGCCGGAGGCCAGTCGGAGGCAGGGCCCATCCCTTGAGAAGGTCCCGACTCTTGAGAGTCTTTACCTGGGACAGTGCCTGTGGTCCCGGCATAACTGTAATGACTGATGCACATACCAGTGTTATGGGGCCACCGGCAAGAACACAGAGCCTGAGCTCCTCGTCTGTCAAGTGGAGAGAGGAATGCCCTCAGCCACAGACAGCCGTCCTGAGGGAACCCGAGCTCTCACAGGGCACAGCTCTGCGTGGCACAGAGCTAGCCCCAACACCTGAGCTGCCAGGATTCGTTTTTAAATATCCCAACATAAAACTGTGGAAAGAAAGAGCATACATATTGTTTGAAAAATGCTGGAAGCCACACACTGATCTCTCACCAGCAGTGCCTCCTGGGGAGAGAATCAGCAAAAAGGAGAAAGGGACCCTTTTCGTTTTTATTCTCTGTACCTTCTTTGTGGTTTGAATCTTTCGCAAGGGGTACATACTCAGATATTACTTGTGTATTTAAGGTACGCTTTTTTTTTTTTTTTTTTTAACTAATCTCTGCCCCCAACATGGGGCTTGAACTCATGACCCTGAGGTCAAGAGTTACATGCTTGACTGACTAAGCCAGCCAGGCGCCCCAAGGTAAGTTTTTAAAGAGGCAGTTTCCATTGGCCGAATGCTGTCTCATGGCCGTTATGTCACTGCTTGCCCAGTAAGGTAGATTGGATTGTCAGCCCACTTCACAGGTAGGGAAAATGAGGCTCAAGGGATAGGGCTTTGCTCACAGAGGTGGAACCAATAAGCTTCATCTCGTCCCAAGAAGGGAAGGCTTTGGTTTCGTGAGTTCCAAGCCCCCCTGGGGTTTCAGACTCCTTTGTGAGAGCTGATGAAAGCTGAGGCCCCTCCTCCTGGAAGTCTCTCCCACTCACAGAAGGGAGGCCTCCCACGCAGGCTGGGGTAGTGGGTCAGGGCCCCTCCCTCCCTGGCCAGGGGAGTCGGGCAGTCAGCCAGCACTTCTAAGCAGCTTCACTCATTACCCAAAAACGGGCGCTTGGAGCGTGTTCTGAGCACCAGAGGTGAGTGGGCAAGAGAGGCTTCCAGGAGGAGGAGGTTACCTGAGATGAGGAGGAGTCACATGCAGCCCGTGTCATCATCATGTCCTGTGGGCTCCGTGTCCAAACACTCTGACCCCACCAGTCTGCACTGCTCCACCCCACCTCCCAGGTCCAGGCTGCCCCCCACTCTCGTGGCTCCATTCTCAGCCCCAGCCTCCTCCAGCCTGAGAGGGATCCTGTCAAAGCCATGTCAGCTGGGGCCCTCTTCGGCTCAGAGCCTCTTGGCTTAAAGATGCTGCCCATCTCCGACTAAAACCCCTGTTCTGCCTCAAGGCCGGACCCCCTCACATTCCACTGGGAACCTTGGCCGTCCTTGCTCAGGTCCCTGGGGCCTAGCTCATGCGGTTCCCACGGGCCTGGACAGCTGGTACCCAGAGGTCTGCACATCCTCATTTCAGGTGTCGCCTGACTGAAGGAGCTCCCCCAGCCTCTCTGGGTCCCCACCACACTGTCCTGCACTCCTGCGGGTTCTTCTCTGTCAGACCACAGGGAGGGGCCGTAGGCGCCCCATAAATGCTGATGACTAAGTGGAGAAGGAGTTGGGTGGGTGGGTGGGTGGGGTCAGGGCGCCCCAGTGTGGGGGAAGCAGGCAGGGCTGGGAGCCTAGCAGGCCTGGTTGGCTGTGGGTAGTGTGGGCAGGTCCTGATGCCTGAGGCGCCCTGGAGGGCTGGGAGCAGGAAGTACATGATTCATCCAGGCTGCACCAGAGTCCCTGCCGCTAGGAAACCCTAAGCACAGCCCGAGCTTGCAGCAGAGGCCCAGCCCAAGTGCAGACTGAAGGACACAGAGCTGGCTCCTCAGGTGGAGGCTAGGTCCAGCCCTGGGGACGGAGGTGACAGGAGGGGGAGTTGGCAAGCAAAGAAAGCAGTGGGGAAGGCTGAAGGTTGAGCTTGCTTCCTCCCCCAGCCCCCCACCCCCCACACGAAGGGCACAGTACAGCCGCGTGTCTGTGTGACCTTGAGAGTGTCGGTGCCCCCTAAGGGTCAAGAGGTATCTGGCTAAGCCCTCCGGACTGGGGCACCGACTGGCTGGACGCTGCACACCGGGGGCCATGGGGACAAGCACAGCCCCCCATTGTCTGAGCCTTCCGCCTTATTTTCCACTAACCCGTCATGGGTAAAGAGTTCTGGCTTGCAGTGAAGTGAGGCAGAAGGGGACACTGAGGCCGTAGGGCAGGGCCTGGCCCAGGTCACCCAGCTCACTTAGTAACACTGGCCCCTGTGTGCCAGCTGAGCGTGGGAACACTCCCCCTTCCCAAGGCCCCCAAGCCGTGGGAGCCTGGATCCCTGCGTCCGAAGAAACCCTTTCTCTGTAGTGACTCGAGGGGAAACAAGTTCAGGGAGGTGGCGCCACCCGGCAGGGGGCCAAAGCAGGTGCATGGAGGGACCGGGACGTTGACTCGATTTGTGGCAGCCATCGGGTGCAAGGCTTGGGAAGTTGGTTCCCCGCGGCCTTGGGCAGGGGGCCAGGCACTGGCCGGAGCCAGTGTGGGCTCGGCCTCAGTTTCCCCGAACGCGCAGGGGACAAGAGCAAGCCGGGGTGCGGTCCCGTCCTACCAGCGCCCCCAGCGCCCAGCGCGGGCCGACACCGTCCCCTGGCGGCCGCGCGCGTCTTCGCAGCCTGCAGCCGGTCCCGGGCCCAGCGAGGGTGCGGCGCCAGGTCGCCCGGGGGCAAGGACATCTGAGCGCCCTTACCCGGCGGCGGGGTCCGCGGGCTTGGGTCTCCACCCCCGACACCTCACCCCGCTCGCCACTCGCTACGTGGCCTCCGCAAGCCTCTGGGTCTCAGTCTTCGCTATGAAATAGCCACGATCATGCCCACTCTACGCCTGCGGCTCTCTGCTGCCCTTGGAGCACCGGGCTCGCCCGCTCCGCCCCCTCCGCCCCCTCCGCCCCCCCCGCCCCCTCCGCCCCCCGGTATCGGCCCCTCCCCCTCCTCGTGGGCGGGGCTCGGGCCGGCCGCTGCCCTGACTCGCCAATCGGAAGTCCCGGGGCGTAGGGGGCGGAGCGGATTGTCCCGCGAGGAGGGGCGAGAAGCCGGGTGCGGGGGAAGGAGGGGAACGGGTTTCCTCTCCCCGCCCCTCCCCCGCCCGGGAGCCCTCGGACCCCGCGGGCCGCCGCGTGGGGAGGGCGGCTCTCCGGAGCGGAAGAGGCCGAGGGGCGCTTCAGTTTCCGGGTCTGGGAAGTGAGGCCGAGCGCTGCCCCCAGCCCCCACCGGGAGTCAGCCTCAAGGCCGCCAGCCCGGCCTCTGCACCCCCATGGCCTGCAGGCCGCAGTGGCCCCGGGCCCAGCCTCAGCTGCCCCCCAGGGAACATACCTTCGCACTAGCTGTGCCCGCCACCTGGAATGTAGCCCAGCCAGCCAGCGGCCTGAATGCGCCCCCCAGGGGCTTCCCTGACCCACAACACTGGCCCCTTTCCTCGCCCTCCCCAGGTGCACTTTTATGAGCCTCTCGAGTGCCAAGCAGGCCCAGGGTTCAACATGCCCGGCCCATGTCATAGACAGATGCAGACACCGAGACGAGAGCGCTCTGAGGAGCTCGCGGGCCACAGGGCGCACAGCTGGGAAGTGGCCGGGGGGATCCCCGCCATCCCTTGTGACCTGCTGGGCCACCTCTTGTGTTACTGTGTCCCAAGGCTGTCCTTTGCTCCCACTGCGGGGACCCCCTCCCCCAGGACACGCCTTGGGGAGCCCACTGAAGCCTTTCCTTACTCTGCCTCCCCTTGCCCAATGGAGAGCTGCGGTACTTGAGGGTGGGGAGGGCCTTGCCAAGTGTTACTAAAGTCCTAGGCTTTTCTTGACGCCCACTGTGGAGGGAACACAGGACAGGACTGGCGAGGAGACAGGTCAGTAAGGCCTGGGAGGGGGGTGCTTGGGAGAACTGCCCACCTTCAAGAGTGATGGACAGTGAGTGAGGAGGAGAGCGAACCCCGAGGACAAGTGAGCCTTCTACGGGTGTATCAGCTACCTACCGCGGTGTAACAAACAGCCCACAACAGTGGCTTGAAACAGCAATGAGTCCTTATTTCTCACAATTCTCTGGACCTGCTGGTTGGTTCTTTTGCTTTATGTGACCTCAGCTGAGCTCATGTATGCAGCTACAATTAGCCGGAGGCTCAGCTGGCGCGAAACATCCACAGTGGTTTCACCTGCGGCTGCAGCTGATGTGTGCTGTCAGCCGGGAGTTCAGCTCGCTCCCAGCACGGGCTGTCACCCCAGATCCTTTGGCCCTCCGTGGCCTCTCCAGGTGCTAACCTGGCCTTTCCCACAGCATGTCAGCCAGCTTCCACTGAGAACAAGCCCCAGTGCAAGAGCTTATCAAACCTCTACTTCCATCTCAGTTGCTCACATTTTGCTGGCCCGAACAAGGGACATGGCCAAGCCCAGAGTCAGTGTGGAATGAGACTTTGCAAGTGCCATCACTATCAGGAAGCGTGGTCCATCGGGCACCCCTGAAGTCGCAGCTTACCGCAGTGGGAAAGCAAAGAAGTCAGAGGAGACGGTGAACCTCCAGGGGCTGGAATAACCAAGGAGGGCTCCTGGAGGAAAAAGGGCTTGACCAAAGAGGGGCAGGAGCTCCGTTCTCCTCCCTGCTCCTGTCCTGCAGCCCACGGAGCCTGGAGGATAACCGACCACTATGTAAAGACACTAACTGGGAATTTTCTGATTGGAGATTGTGCTCTGTGGACAGTGAAAGCAGAGCGATGTGATAGTGGGATGGGACATGGTGGACGGGGCAGCTGCTTTAGATGAGGTGGCCAGGGAGGACTTCTCAAAGAAGGTGACATTTAGGCAGAGCTCTGGTGGACAGGCGTCAGACCTGAGGAATGTGGAGGGAAGTGAATTCCAGACAGAGGGCCCAGTTATAGCAAAGGCCCTGATTTGGGAGTAAGCTTGGCACACTTGAGGGCCGGAGGGAAGACCCAGTGGGCAGGACAGGAGTGGGCAAGGGGGCAGGGCGCGCAGGGCCAGATCATGTCAGGCCTTGTAGGCCTCGATAATGCAGCTGGACTTTTCTCCCAAATGCGATGCAGCGCCCCCCAAGGAACAATATGACTGAACCCAACATACATCTACTGAGCACCTATTGTACGCCAGACACTGCTCTCGGCACTTGGGACTCACCAGTGATCAAAACAGAGAAACAGCCCTGCCCCTGTGGGGTATGATTTGATATAAGAATTAAAAAAAAAAAACCAGGGGCGCCTGGGTGGCTCAGTCCGTTAAATGTCCGACTCTTGGTCTCAGCTCAGGTCTTAATCTCAGGGTTGTGAGTTCAAACCCCGCACTGGGCTCCACACTTGTGGGGAGCCTACTTAAAAAACAAACAATTAAACAAAACAAAAAAACTGTTAAAAGGAGACAAAAGTGGGGTGCCTGAGTGGGAGAAGAAAAAGCTGAGGAAGTAGAACGGTCAGGCCTAGGAAGTGGGGGGGTAAGGGAAAATAAGGTAAATTCAAGGAGGAGCTTGGGAGATAATCTTCATGGCTTTGGCGTTAGGCAAAGAGGTCTTAGATATTTTATTTTTTTTCCTATAAAAGAAAAAATTGATAAAATGGACTTTATAAAAATTAAAAACATTTGCACTTCAAAAGATACCAGTGATACCACAAACTGAGCTAGAATAGTTGCAAATCACATATCTATCCAGAGTATATGAAGAATTCTTGGAACTTAATAAGACACATGACCCATTTTTTTTTTTTTTTTTAGATTTTATTTTTAAGTAATCTCTACACCCACCGTAGGGCTTGAACTTACAACCTCAAGATCAAGAGTCCCACGCTCCACCGACTGAGCCAGTCAGGTGCCCCATGACCCAATTTTTAAAAGGGTAAAAGATTTGAAAAGACACTTCCCTGAGGAAGATACATAGCGGATCAACAAATACATGAGAAGATGTTCCAGTCATTGGGAATGCAAGTTAAAGGGGCGCCTGGGGGGCTCAGTCGGTTAGGCGTCTGCCTTTGGCTCAGGTCATGATCTCGGGGTCCTAGGATTGAGCCCCGCATCGGGCTCCCTGCTCAGCGGGGAGCCTGCTTCTCCCTCTCCCACTCCCCCTGCTTGTGTTCTCTCGCGCGCTCTGTCAAATAAATAAAATCTTTTTTTTTTAAAAAATGGAAGCACATGTTCACACGGAATGGATCAAGAAAGTGTGGTGTATCCACACCATGGAAAATTATCCAGCAACAGAAAGGAATGAACACCTGATACATGCCACGGGGATAAACCTCAAACACATGATGATAAGGACAAGAAGCCGAACACACCTGTAGTCCACACGAATGTATTGTACACTGAAAATTGTGTTAAGAGGGTGTTGTTATCACAATAAAAGAAAGTTTTTTTAAAAAGTAAGAAACCAAACACAAAAGACTACATATTGTAAGGTTCCGTGACCTTGAAGTGTAGGGAAGAGGCAAATCCAGAGACTCAGAGATCAGGTGAGTGATTGCCTGGGGCTGGGGGTGGGAGCAGGGACTGGCTGCAGAGGCACAAGGAACTTCGCATGGGAGGTGGAATGGTCTAACCCGGACTGTGCTGAAGCCTCCATACCTTTACTGAAAAGCACTGACCTATGCCCTTACAACTGGGGGCGTGTCCTGGTTATAAATTATACATCAATAGGGGCGCCTGGGTGGCTCTGTTGGTTAAGTGTCCAACTCTTGATCTCAGCTCAGGTCTTGATCTCAGGATGGTGACTTCAAGCCTCAGGTTGGGCTCCACCCTGGGTGTGGAGCCTACTAAAAATAATAATAATTATTATATATATATATCAGTATAGTTCTTAAGAAGAGAAAGGATGGAGGCCTAGGCCTAGGGGGTGGCCTGCGGCTCAGCTGAGAGCCCCCTGGTGCTGGGGGCAGCCTGAGCCTTCCAGGTTTTTGCCCCAAACCCTTGGGGCCTGTGTAGTTTGCAGGGTGCCACCTGAGTCCCTTAGGTCAGGAGCCCCTGCTGGGTGGGAGGGGTGCCCTCTGAGTTGTTTACAGCAAACTCTCCTCGAGGGAATGAGGCCTGTGGTGAATGATAAATGCTCCGAACCACAATAGGTTCACCCCCGAAGTCTGCATTCTCCCAAACTGGGGAAATCCGTTTCCTTCCAATAACAAGCCCAGGGCCCAGGGGAGGCCTCGCCCAGATGCACAGGTGAAGCACACAATTAGTCCCGGACAATTAGAGACGCTCCTCTGTGGGGGTGGGGCCCAGCCCCCTGGCAGACACTTCAGGGAGGGAAGATCCCCTGGGAGAAGTAGACAGCGTGTGTGCCTGGGAACAGCACCCCCAGCGCCCGCCCCGCGCGGGGACAGGGTCACACTGACCTGAGCCTGCAGCCAAAGGGCCGGGATACCCCCAGGCCCCTGTGCGCACTCACTACTGAGGAGTCTGTGCTGAGACCTGGACCCCAAAGAGGACACCCTAGCACTTGAGGCCAGGTCAGAAACAGCACAGGAGCTGAAGTCCTCACTGTGGGGGCTCCCTGAGTGAGAAAAGGGGCGCTGGCAGGAGGGCGCTGCCCAGGAGAAGAGCAGTGTCTGGGGAGAGCCTGGGACAGCCCCCCCTCCAAAAAACACCCCCCTATTCCTATCCCCACACCAACCAACTCCCCAGACGCCAAGACTCAGGTGCCTTGCTAGAAGGGGCACCTGGGAGGCCCAGCCCAGAGGCAGGACTGCTCCCCAAACCACCTACTACCCTTGGTTATGGTCAAGCTTGGGATTCAGAGGTCAGTCAGCTCAGACCTTGACCCTCACCCTCCAGCCGGCCTGGGGCCCTCCAGGTTCCCCCCTCCCGGCAGCCCCCCCCCCACCAGGGGACGCGGTTAAACAGCAGGTGCGCAGGACAAGCCCCAGGAGAGGGGCGTCAGCCCGCCCACCGACCCCTGGGGGAACCACAGGCCCCACCGCTGATTGGACCAGGCATGGACACCTGACCAGGGTGAGCCCGTCCATAGACTGACCAGTGACCAATCAGGAACGGCCTGGTGAGAGCGGAGCCAATCCGATGCCTCCCTGGGACCCGAGTCTGAATAAATGCGGAGGGACTTGAGGGGTAGCTGCGGCTTCTGGCGTTGCTGGGTCCCGCTCAGGCCCGGGGAGGGCGATGAGGGCAGGCAGGGGCGGGGCCGGCGGGGCCTCGGAGAGGGAGAGGCCGGGAGCGAGGCCTGGGGCAGGCATCCGCTTGGCCCACTTGAGACGTTCCCAGACCCAAGCCGTACCCAGGCCCATGCGGCCCTCCACCGTCAACCTTGGACGGTGTCCTTGAATCAGCCGGATCCCTTCAGCTGCCCACGGGCCGTGCGCTTGTTTACTCCAGGGGATGTGGTGACGTGAAGTCGCCACCGCCGAGGTAGTGGTCCTCATCTGCACACCATGTTCATGGCGGCGTCGTGCACGGTGGGCAGAAGGTGGGAAAACCCGGTGTCCGTCAACAGGTGAATGGATTGGGGCGCCTGGTGGCTCAGTCGGTTAAGTGTCCGACTCTTGATTTCACCTCAGGTCGTGATCTCAGGGTGATGAGCTCGAGCCCCGATTTCAAGCAGCTGGAGCCTGCTTAAAATTAAGATTCTCGGGCACCTGGGTGATTCACTCGTTAGGTGTCTGCCTTCGGCTCAGGTCCTGATCCCAGGGTCCTGGGATCGAGCCTGCATCGGGCTCCCTGCTCATCGGGAATCTGCTTCTCCCTCTCCTTCTGCCTCCCTCCACTCATGCTCTCTCTCTCTCTGTCTCAAATAAATAAAAAAATCTTAAAAAAATAAATAAATAAGATTCTCTATCTCCCTTTACCTCCGCCCCTCCTTGGCTTCTCTCTCTCTCTCAAATAAATCTTAAAAATAACCAGATGTGGGGGCGCCTGGGTGGCTCAGTCGGTTAAGCGTCTGCCTTCGGATCCTGTGCTCAGCGGGGAGTCTGCTTTTCCCTCTCATCCCTGCTCGCGCTCTCTCTTGCTATCTCTGTCTCTCTCTCAAATAAATAAAATATTAAAAAATAAAATCTGTAAAAAACCAGATGAGGGGCACCTGGGTGGCTCAGTCGTTAAGCATCTGCCTTCGGCTCAGATCATGATCCCAGGGTCCTGGGATCGAGCCCCGCATGGGGCTCCCTGCTCAGCGGGGAGTCTGCTTCTCTCTCTCCCCCTGCCTGCCTCTTCCCCTGCTCGTGCTCTCTGGCTTTCTCTGTCAAGTAGATAAATAAAATCTTTAAAAATAATGATAAATTAAAAATTTAAAAACCCAGATGAATGGATAAACAAAATGTAGTCTATCCACACAATGGACTACCACTCAGTCTTAAAAAGTTAAGGAAATGTTGGGGTGCCTGGGTGGCTCAGTCGTTAAGCGTCTGCCTTCGGCTCAGGTCATGATCCCAGGGTCCTGGGATCGAGCCCCACATCGGGCTCCCTCTCCCTCTGTGCTTGTTCTCTCTCTTTCACTCTCTCTTGCACACACACACACACACACACGCACGCTCTCCCTCTCAAATAAATAAAAATCTTAAAAAGCCTGCTTCTCCCTCTCCCACTCCCCCTGCTTGTGTTCCCTCTCTCGCTTTGTCTGTGTCAAATAAATAAAATCTTAAAAAAAAAAAAGTAAGGAAACGCTGACATAGGCTACAACATGGATGAACCTGGAGGGCATGATGCTGCCCAGTCAGAAGGACGAATCCTGCATGATTCCACTCATATGAGATACATGGAGTCGTCAAATTCACAGAGACAGAAAGTAGAATGGGGGGAGCCAGGGGCTGAGGGGACGGAGCAGGGGAGTTCTTATTTAATGCGGCCCTCGGTCCTAAGCAGCGGGCTGAGGGGCCTGGAAGTCAGGGCACCAGGAGGTGCGGAGGGGACCTGCCCCTGGAGAGAAGTTTCACAGCAGGCAGCACTCCTTCCCCGAGGCTCCTCTTCCTGGAAGCAGGGGCTGGAGGATTGGCACCGCCCAGGCTGGCCTCAGTAACCACTTTTCCAGGCTCCTGAGTCTGCCCGAGGCGGTTCCTGACTGACATGATGCCCCTGCCCCCCGCGGAGCCCGTCAGCAGATCCACTTGAAGGTTCTGGGGGGGCTGCTCTGTGCCACGGAAGGAAACAGCATACTGAGCACTGTCCCTACCCCAAACCCCATCCCCATATTGGCTTCACTGGGGAGTGAAAGCAGAGAGGAAATGGAGGCTCAGAGAGGTTGAGTGACACGCCCAGGGCCACAGAGCATTGGGGCCACAACTGGAAACCGGTCACTCTGACCCCAGAACTCACGCTCTCCTACAACTTTCTCAACAAGGAGTGTGTGGTGGGGGAGAGTCGCCACAGGACAGACATGGGTCAGCTTCCAGAGCACCAGGTTGACTCAGACATGTGGGGTGGGAGGCGGGGAAGCAAGTGAATGCGTCAAATCTTACTTCTGCATTACTCAACATCATTACTTCATTCCCCTATTAAAGGGGCAGAGCACCACCCCCACAGGGATTCTTCAGTAAACCGAGGGATTTTGTGCTGGCAGCAGGTCCCGTCTTCTGGGTTCATTGGCCCCCACAATTTAGGAAAAAATGGGTGGTAAAGTTCGAGAAGGTTATGTTCCATCAGCCCCTTTGGGGAGAAAGGACCAACCTACCTTGTGACAAGCTTCATGATGACTCACCAAATGAAAGGCCAAGTCCCCTGGAACAGGAACAGGTCAGCGAGGGGGTCATTCGTGGCTGCCTCTCAAGCCCCCCAGATTGGCCATATGAATGCCAGCCTCCTGTGCCAGGGTCCTGCTCATCTGTTATCTCTGAGCCCCAGCAGTGTGGGAGGGAGGCAGGCAGGGCCGGAAGGCAGAACTGAAGCCCAGAGAGGCCAGGGGCCTGGACAGCACAGAGGAAAGGTAGAAGAGTGGGGTGGGGAGAAAGGGCACCTGCAGGGACCCCCGGGAGACTGTTTTTGCTGCCTCTACTCTTGCTAGGACCTACACCCCTACCTCACACCCGCACCCCCCAGAACAGATAATGTATGTCTTCCTTATAAAGGTCAAGGACTTAGCGACTTCTTTGGAGTTTTCCAGCACAACAGATAACATCTAAGGAGTGACCTGGTGGGTCATCCTTTCCAAGACCACTGACTCACCAAGCCCCCTGGCTCCAGGGCATAAGCAACTTTGGGAGGACACCTAAACACTTGTCTTTGTTCCTGGATGCCTTTGAAGACGCATGCACGGGACCACAATCAATAAAAACCCCAGACCCCAAACAAAGACCAGACTCTCTCTCCTTGCACATCCCCCAGACACTCTGTCTATACCCGCACTCTATGCCTTCAATAAACTCTGCTCTCGCCTCCTGCTGGCTCGCATTTGATTTCCCTCCTGTGAGAAGCCAAGAACCCTCTTGGCTGCCCTGTGGGACCCCCTCCAGCCCCCCCCCGCCAGATCCTCGGGCCCGGCCGGTCTGCACCAAGGAGGCCTGGTGAGGGGACTGTGGCCCCAGGCCTTTGTGCTCCTCTGGACTTGACCATGATCCCAGCTGTCCGGCCATCACCAGGCAGTGTCCTGGAGAGAGGACACCTGCTGCTTCTCTCACTTGCCCCAAGGTACCGCTACTCCCTGAGGCCCTAGAGCCTGGGGTGCCCTGGGGATGACAGAGGCTCCACCCTGGCCCCAGGAAGTACCAGTTGTTTGTGCCTCCCAGGCTAAGTCCCCTCAGCCTTCCATCGATCTGTCATCCTGACGCCCAGGGACCCAGCCACCTCAGGGTAAGGGGGACAGGAGGGGGCTTCTGAGAGCATAGCCCTGGCAGAGGCTCTGTGTGCTCGGGGGCTCCAGGACCCACGAGGGGAGACTGAGTAGGGGGGACTCCCTTCCTTGCTTCTCTAAGGAGGGATGTTGTTGTTGAGCTTCTCAGTAAGATTTCCTGTGAAGGGCGCCTGGGTGGCTCAGTCGTTAAGCGTCTGCCTTCGGCTCAGGTCATGATCCCAGGGTCCTGGGATCGAGCCCCGCATCAGGCTCCCTGCTGAGCAGGAAGCCTGCTTCTCCCTCTCCCACTCCCCCTGCTTGTGTTCCCTCTTTCGCTGTGTTTCTCTCTGTCAAATAAATAAAATCTTTAAAAAAAAAAAAAAAAGATTTCCTGTGAAAAGGTGTTAAGTCACTAAAAATCATTTGAGGCCCCTCCCCCCATGAGGGGGCCAGTCATGAACCCCAGGGTTGCTCTGCACCAAGACTTCATTGTTCCTTTTTGGGCCTCCTTACAGAAGGCCCCCAACGCAGTGAGAAGAGCACTGGACTAGTCAAACAGACCCAGAAGAAAACCCAAAACGACAATGGCTTAGACAGGACGAAAGTTTAGTTTTCTTTCACACTCAAGATGTTTATAGGTGGGGACGCCTGGGTGGCTCAGTCGGTTAAGCGTCTGCCTTTGGCTCAGGTCATGATCCCAGGGTCCTGGGATCGAGTCCCACATCGGGCTTCCTGATCAGTGCTTCTCCCTCTCCCTCTGCTCTCTCTCTCTCTCTTTCTCTCTCTCTCTCTCGCGTGCGCACACTCACACGCATGCGCGCTCTCCCTCTCAAATAAATAAATAAAAATCTTTAAAAAAAAAAGATATTTATAGGTGGTCAGGGCTTATATGTCAAGCAGTATCACAGTGCCAGGAACCTGGGCTCCTTTTATATTGTGGCTCTGCCATGCATAGTTTTCATTTCCAAGATCACTTCATGGTCCAAAATTGCTGCTGAAGCTCTGGCCATTAGATCTGTATTACAGGCAGCAGCAGAAGAAAGGGGAGTAGGGTGTGTCTTGCCCTTAGAATCCTTCCTAATATCAAACACTATAATTACATCCAGGCCAAAATTTAGTCACATGGACACACCTAAGTATAATGGAGACTGGGAACTATCTTAATTCTTTTTTTATTTTTTATTTTTATTTTTTTTCAAAGATTTTATTTATTCATTCGAGACACAGAGATACAGAGAGAGAGCGAGCGAGCATGAGCAGGAGGAGAGGCAGAGGGAGAAGCAGGCTCCCCGCTGAGCCAGGAGCCGGACGTGGGGCTCGATCCCAGGACCCTGGGATCATGACCTGAGCCGAAGGCAGATGCTTAACCATCTGAGCCACCCAGGAGCCCCTTAATTCTTTTTTTAATAAAGATTTATCTATCTATCTATCTATCTATCTATCTATATCTATCTATCTATCTATCTATCTGAGAGAGAACAGGGGGTGGGGGGCAGAGGGAGAGGGACAAGCAGACTCCTGGCGGAGAGCAGAGCCCGACTGGGACTCGAGCTCATGACCCTGAGATCATGACCTGAGCTGAAATCAAGTCGGAGGCTTAACCAACCGAGCCACCCAGGCGCCCCACAAGTATCTTCTTTTTTTTTTTAATTTAAATTCAATTTAGTTAACATACACTATATTATTAGTTCCAGGGGTAGAATCCAGTGATTCATCAGTTGCATATAACACCCAATGCTCATTACATCACGCAGTTACCCCATCTTTCCACACCCCTCCCCTCCAGCAACCCTCAGTTTGTTCCTATAGTTAAGAGTCTCTTACGGTTTGCCTCCCTCTCTGTTTTCATCTTATTTTATTTTCCCTTCCCTTCCCCTATGTTCATCTGTTTGGCTTCTTAAATTCCACATATGAGTGAAATCATATGGTATTTGACCTTCTTTGACTGACTGAGAAGTATCTTAATTCTAAGCAGCAAATGCCCAGGTAAATTATCAGGGGTTCTATTCCCTTCAACCACTGGAGGCAGTGGGGCTGGGGACAGGAGCGTGGAGGACAGTGAGCAGTCTCTGCTACCGCCGAGGAGCTGTGTGCCCTTGGGCAAGTCCCATAGCTTCTCTGAGCTCCTGCCTGGGGCTGTAGGATGGTGTCTCCAATGGGGGTATAGGGAGGCCGTCTCCGGGGCCTCTCCATGCCCTGACATTGGGTGACCCTGCAGCAGTGAACTGGGGGAAGCTAGAACCAAGGATAGCAGAGGATCTGGTTTCGAAGTTGCTTGTTCCAAGACTTACAGATTTGCAAGAGCATTAAACCTGATTATTGATTTTCAACCTGCAAACTGATGAACACAGCCTGGAAGTCTGTTAGGGGGATGAGCTGGATGTGCCTGGAATCTAACCAGCAAGGAAGGGCTGTGGTCCTGGAAAAAGGGTGGATGTGCCAGCGCAGGGGGTGGTGGGGGAGAGGAGGGGAGGAGGACAAGGTGACAGGGGCTGGGAGGGGGTGGCCCAGGTCCTCCTGAGACCGGCGGCAGCTGAGGGGACTGACACAAAGGTCACAAAGTTGGCAGGGCTAGAGGACCCAAGCTGGGGATGGATGCCATGGGGGAGGGACAGTGGGCAGGGGGTGAGGTGACCACCAGGAGCCGAGATGGCTCTCCGGGGACAAGGGAGGATAGCATGTTGCTTTTCCTCATAACGCCTTCTATGGCTTTCTTTTTCCTGCTGTGATCCAGGCCTGGGGCTGGGGTCAGGGAATGTGTGGTGTCTGAAACCAAAGGGCATACTCAGGCAGGTGGCACTCGGAGGGGCCCCATGCTGCTCCCTTCCTGTCCCCTTGGCCCCCCCTCCGCAAGGTGACCCTGGCAGGCAGGTGGCGGGGAAGTGTGTACCCGTGACAGCGGATTTCGTCGTCATTTTCCAGGCCTGAGGAAGCACCAGGAGCGCCTGCATTTACTGTGGGACGGAGTCAGGGGCCCAGGGAGGCAAGAAGGACCTTCTCCCGATTTCGAAATGGGGGCTTAGGATGTTTCATACAAAAGACATGTGACCCTAGTGGTTAAGAACAGGATTCTGGGCCAGACCACCTTTGTTCAAATCTGGAGTCTTACACCCACCGGCTGAGTGGCCCCCAGCAAGTCACAGAGCCCCTCTGTGCCTCCTACTCCTTATCTGCAAAACCAGGAGCTGTGAGGTTAAGTGAGATCCTTTACTATTTTTTTTTTCCTTTTCTTTTCCCCAGAGAGAGAGGGAAAGAGAGAGAGAGAGAGAGAGAGAGAGAGAGAAGGCACATGGGGGGCAGGGCAGAGGGAGAGAGGGAATCCCAAGCAGGCTCCACACCCAGCTTGGCGCCCAACTCAAGCTCGATCCCATGACCCCGAGACCTGAGATCATGAGATCATGATCAGGCTTAACTGACTGAGCCAACCAGGAGCCCTGAGTGAGATCCTTTCTAGCAGCGCTCGGAACAGCTGACGTAAGTACTTAGTGAAAGCTATCAGTACGATTGGCATTGAGTATGGTCAGGGGCAATGACAGGAAACATGAGGGATTATTGCCCTCTGGCCCCCCGAGCCGGCCCTGACGAAGCGGAGGACACGGGCCACAGGGCAGCCTCGTGGGTAGGCTGAGTACCTGCCTGGCTTCTCCTGGGGAGGTGGAGGCAGGGAGGGTGTGGAGGTGAGGCTGGCGTAAACAGCTTGCCTGCCCTCGGGCACCCCCCCCCCAACCCTTCCTCATGCCAAGCTCAAGGGCGGTCCCCACACAGGTGCTCTGAGGGGGACAGGGCTGGTGGAAGGCTTCTGGGGTCCTCTGATCCCGTAAGCCTCAACTGCTGTGGAGAGGTGACCTCCAAGGGGACTGGGGTAAACAAGGGAACACCTCAGGGTGCAGGTTGGGGCACGAGCATCAGGGAAGCCCAACACAGTCCTCCCCTCGGGGATGCAAGGCCGGGGACCTCTGTCCAATCCTGCCCCCAGCCAGGCCCCTGGACCAAGACCCTCGGGGGCCTCCATGGTCTCAGCGGGCCCAGGCCCGGGCCCAGGCCCAGCCCACTCTTTTGGTATCTGAACCCCTCTCTCGTGGGTTCTTGATGTGGACAACTTCCTTCCTCAGGCAGGAGAGGAAGCAGGTGCTCACCCTCCTCCCACAGCAAGACCTGGTGCTTCTCTGTTCCTCTACCCGTCAGCCTGGCTGTGAGGGCCACAGCATCTCCACCTGCATCTTGTCAGGGCCCCAGGAGGTCCAGAGGGAGGCCCAGTGCTCGGGACCCACTGACCCAGCTTCAAATCAATTCTGCCATTTCAAGGCTGTGTGTCTTTAGGCAAGTCACTTGACCTCTCTGAGTTCACTTCATTGGTAAAATGGAGATAACATGGGATTCTCGTGAGGCTGTGAATTGCATCTGTTGACTGATGTGTTTCTGTCCATTCAGACTTTCCTGCTTTCCACGAGCACTTGCTGGGAAGCCCTTAGTGCCCTTGGTGTTCCCTCCCCAGAGGGGAGCAGAGGGGCCTGCCCTCGGGGGTGCCTGCTTCTGTGAGAGGGATGGCAGGTGAGCAGGAGGTCTGGCTGATGTGAATACCAGGAGCTGGGATAACATGGGACAGGGAAGTTCATTCTGAGGAGGTACAGGCAGGAATCTGCAGGGCGGACAGGTGGGGCTGGGAAGGCAGGGGCAGAGAGTAAGCAAAGGCACGAGGTGTGAATATTTAGGAGCGGCAGGCAACAGAATGACCGAGCCGTGTGCAGGACCTGGCCGTGGGGGGACAGGAGGGGTCTGGGCAGGGAGGGAGGTGCCATCTGCAGAGATGGGCTGTGGGGAGGGACTGGCAGGGAGGTCAGATGGGGTTGAGGGTGACCTTGGGCCCCCAGGATACATATGGAGAAACAGGCCATGGGCAGAACCCGAACCTGAGGCCAGCTATGGCCTTCCAGGGGCCTGTGCTGCTTGCCCAGCCTTCCACCACCGGGGGTGGGAGGGCAACATCCTAAAACCCGGCCCCACAATGGACCTAGATTTTGTGGAAGGTTCCAGATGTTTAAATGCCAGCCTCCAGCCCCACCCCTTTGAAGTTCTTGGCTCCAGCCAAATTCTCTGTTCCACCTTCCCAAGGCCACCTGGCTAATGCAGGGAAGGAGGGCCTGGGCAGGCCACACACCAGGCTGGCTCTTCCCTGCTGTTAGCTGGTCCTCAACACACAGCTTGAGGGCGCCTGGGTGGCTCAGTTGGTTGAGCGACTGCCTTCGGCTCAGGTCATGATCCTGGAGTCCCTGGATCGAGTCCCGCATCGGGCTCCCTGCTCGGCAGGGAGCCTGCTTCTCTCTCTGACCCTCCCCCCTCTCATGTGCTCTCTCTCTCTCTCTCATTCTCTCTGTCTCAAATAAATAAATAAAATCTTTAAAAAAAAAAAAACAAAAAACAAAAACACACAGCTTGAGGTGGAGATGTCCCCATTCCCCAGACTGGAGACTGAGCCCTGGGGACTTGTGAAATGCTGGGGCTTTGCTCGGTCCCCCAGAGTCTTACGTAGCATAGACCACCAGGCCCCAGAGTGGGTCTATGCCAGGTGGCCAGCGGGCTGGGCCCACCCCTTGGGGCTTAGATTCCCTCCTCTGGGCCTGGACCCAGCCCCAATGTGGGGCTCACTGAGGCTCTGTGGGGTCCAGGATCCAAAGAGGATATCACTTCACGCTCTAGTCAAGGACGCTCCTCCCAGCGCCTACAGAGACACAGAGGGTGCAGCATCTACCCTGGCCCGGGATGGGCCCTGGGCATTGCCATGCGTCCATGACCATGGCTGTCCTGAGGCCCGGCATGTGCCAGTTCCCCAGCTGGGGTGTACAGGGTTCCTGGCCTGGCTTCCCACATAGCCCAGAGGCGTGGGGGTGGGGAGGTCTCCTTCCATGGCCTCAGCAGCCCCTGAGCCTCAGAGGGCTGGAGCAGTGAGCAAACGAGAACTGTAGACACAGGGCAGCCCCAGAGGCCCTGCCCCCCTCTGCCTGGGTCAGACAATTCACTGGGCCTCCGGTCCCGTAGCCCTAAGGACACTGCCCTCCTGTTCTGAGAAGGCTGGGTGAGGGGGTGGGTGAGCTCTGTGGCACCCCATTTCCTCATCCATAGATGGCGGCATTGCTCCCCCCTGGTGACCTCACAGCGCAGTGGAAGGAGTCTCCAGGATGGGGTTCAGCCCCCACAGATGGCAGGACTCACTCACCCAGGGTTGGACACTGGGAGGTGCCGGGGAAGGAGCCCCAAGATTCCTTGGGAAGACTGTCCATTCTGCCTGGCCTTGCCTCTGGGGCCGCAGTCCGGCGAGGCGACTTGAAAAGCGCCCAGGGGCTTGAAGGACAGTGGAAGAGCTCACACGCCTCCCAAGAGCCCAAGCTCCAGGCAGACTCCAGTCCAGGGCTCCCCGTTCTGGGGTTCTGGAGTCTGGGATCCCAGGAACCGGGCTGTGAAGTCCCGGGTTTTGGCAACCCTCCTGCAACCTGGGGAGGAGGTAAAAGCAGTGGCTGGAGGGACAGGCTCCGGAGGGCAGTAGACCCAAGTGCCCAGAGGCCCCACATGGCCTGGTAGCTGGCAGGCGGGAACCAGAAGCCCCTCACTTTATTGTGGTGGAGACAGGCCCAGGCCTTTGGAGATGGCCAGGGATGTGTCCCAGAGCTCCTCTGGGCCATGGAGGCTGGCGAGGGGTACACCACCACCCCCACCACCGAGTGACCCAAGACGACCCCCTCCCCTCTTCCATCTGTGCCAAGCCTGGCTCCTAGTGAGAGGCCACTGGCCTGGGGGGTCCGGCCTCTCCAGGATGGGAGGCTGCAGGCCCTTCCTGGGAAGCCTGAGGCTGTACTGCTCCATCCCCCAGAGCTGGCTGCTTCCCACCCCCACCCGGCTCCTCCTCCGGAGCCAACAGGCTGGCGCTTCTGCCAAGACGGCCCACCGCCTGCCAGGCCAGGCAGGGAAGCGCGCACGCCTGACCCACCCCCAGCCTCCAAGATTCCTCTTGGTTCTGGGCCTGTCTTACTGGGAGAAACTGAGGCCCAAAGGCATTCAGTGCCACCCCCCCACCCCCCTCCCCCACCCCCACCCCACCCCCGGCCTCTGAGGGCCCGCAGGACTTTCCAGACACACTCGGGAGGATGCTGTACTTCAACGAGGTCTCCCGGCCACCTTCTCTTCAACCATTAGCGTGAAGGGAGGCAGCTGGGGTAGTTGGCAGGGGTCCCGGCTGGGAGAGAAACACCAGGGCCCTTCTTGGTGTGCCCTCCTAATGCCCCCGCAGCCCCCCTCTCAGCGCCCCCATCCATACCATGATTCTCCCAGCAGGCTTGGACGAGCGCTGGGGCCCAGAGGGGAGCAGGGCTGCCCAGGAAGCCCTCTCCACTGTGCGCTCCCAGGCTGCACTAAGGGGGTCTCGACGGGACTAAGGGCTGGGGGTGGCTGGCCAAGCCCATCTCTGCCCGAGGGTAGGCCCTGCCTCTCTGGCTTTGTCCCGGGTTGTGCAGGTGGGCAGTGTCTATGTTCAGAACGGAGGAGGCCAAAACTGAGGGGGCTGGAGCATCACATTCCACCTGCTATGCATCTGTCCACAGGTTGTGTGTGAGTGGTCCCCGTGCGGTGGCTAAGCGTACGCCTGCGTGGTGGTCAAGTGTGTTGGGTGACACTTGCTAGGGGCATATTTGTGTGTATGTGGAGATGTTCCCCTAGGCGATCAATCTCTCTGTATTAGGATACCTAGGGAAGACTTCCTGCTCTGAACACCCCCCTGCTCCTTTCATCAGGCTGTCTGAAATTCCTCTGAGCATCTTCTGGGGAAAGCAACACATTCCCTAAGAAAGAGGGGCCACGTCCAAGCCTGGAGAACAGGTCCCCGGACAGAGCCCCTCGTCCACCGCTTAACCCCTCTGAGTAGTAGCTTCCCGGCCTGGAAGGCAAGTGAGCGACCTGCCCCCACGTCACAGAGACGCACTGATGCACGGAAAGTGCTCGGCCGGCTGCCCCAGGTCACTGGGTTATTGACAGGATTTGGGAAGGCCCCTGTCCCTTGCCCGGCTCCGCTCCTTCCTCGGGAGGCTTGCCCCGCCACAGGGGGCGGTGGAGCTCCCCAGGTCTCTGTTTCACTAGCAGAGAAAGAAGAGAAGGGTTTCTTCAGCCAGATCTGTCTTCTTCAAAGGTTTCCTTGTATTATTGACTCCTTTGGCTCCCTGTCCCCTACTTTCCTTCTACCCCTTTTAATCCTTTTAAGGGGCTCGGGAGGCCTGGACCTTGTCCACCTCCCGTATGCTGTGTCTCAAGTGCAGAACAACAGAGATCCCCACTGGACGGTGGATGGAGGAACCCCGAGCCCAGCACCCAGCCTGCAGGGCTCCCTGATTCTCACATGGCTTACATGATCATGCTCACTCTAGAGGCCAGCAAGCTGAGACTCGCCATGTGAAAACCTTGCGCAGGACCCAGGACCCCAAGGACCCAGGACCCAGGACCCAGGCTGCATTTGACTTTCACATGCCCACGGCACTTTACCTTCCCAGGCTCCTGCCGCCATTAAAAATATGAAAGTTTTATTATTTTATTAAATTTTTTAGAGAGGTAGAGCAGGGGGAGGGGCAGAGAGAGAGGGAGAGAGAACCTCAAGCAGACTCCATGCCCAGCACAGACCCTGATGTGGGGCTCGACCTCACCACCCTGAGATCGTGACCTGAGCCGAAATCAAGAGTCAGGTGCTTAACCGACTGAGCCACCCGGGCGCCCCTGAAAGTTTTATTTTGTGACTGCATTGGTAGAGAGAGGAATAAAACATTTTCTTCACCCTGAAAGTTTTTTTTTTCCTTCCTGATTTTAAACAAAATGGAAGCATTTCATGGGCTTAGAGGCAGTGTCTCCGGTGTCTGAGGAGGGAGAATGTCCTGGCAGCCTCCTCCCATTGGAAGCTGATGGGCTGGGCCTTGAACCCAGGTCCTCTGCACCTCTCCCGCCTCTCCCTACACTACCCGCCATTCTAGGGAAGGGCCAGGTGAATTTTTGCTGGTTTTTGACATTTCTTTTTTTTTTTTTACTTTTAATTTTTTTACAGATCTTATTTATTTGAGAGAGAGAGCACGAGCAGGGGACGGGCAGGGGGAGAAGCAGGGAGAGGGAGAAGCAGGCTCCTCACTGAACAGGGAGCCTGATGCGGGGCTTGATCCCAGGACCCTGAGGTCATGACCTGAGCCGAAGGCAGACGCTTAAACAACTGAGCCACCCACCCAGGCGCCCCAGTTTTTGGCATTTCTTAATAGCCGTCCTATGGCTTTGAGCATCTTGTTTCTGAGTGTTTATAAGAACAACGATAGTAAATAATAGTAAGGATGATGGCAGTCCTTCACAAAGCCTTTCATCTGTCTTCTCTGATCCTGCCAATCATCCAGGGAGGGCAAGGACAGCCATTGCTGCCGCCCTTTTGCAACGGAGACAAGTAGGACAAGAGGGCTAATAAGCAGTCTGACTGGTAGGCGCAGAGCCCCAGGCTCTGCACTTCTCCTCCAGCTGCAGTGTGGGGGAGCAGGGGGCGAGCAAGCGCCTGGCTGGTTAAGGAACCTGAAAGTGGGAAGCACTAGTTGAGGTGGGAAGGCTGGAGTTCAAGGGGCAGGAGGGGCTGGGTGAGGGGAGGGGCAGGGGAGCATAAAGGGGAGGAGCCCAAGGTGACACCCTCTGGCTGCCCAGGGAGGGCAGGAAGAGCCCACTTTGGCCTGGCCTTCCAGAAGGTACTGAATTGGGAGGGGAGGGAGAGGGAGGGGGAGAGCTCCTAGGAAGGAGAAAAGGGACCCAGGAGATATCTAGGGGGCACAACCACTGAGACTTGGTGACTGATGTGATCCAGCGGCAAAAGGGGGCGGGGGGAGTTGACAGAGACATTTTCTACATTTTAGCCTTTAAAGGGCCCATAGCACCTGTAGGTAATTAAATAATGACAGTGCAGCAGAAGCTTTCTTAACTCAGTGGCACTTAATCCGCTCACAGCACTCGAGCCACTCCATACACTCTGCGAAGCCCATGGGCAAAAGCTGACAGGTGCTCCTGACCCTTTCCAAAACCCAGACAGACCCATCCATGCCAATGAAGTGGGTACACGTTCAAGGAGCTCCTGGAACCTTTAAACCCATCCTCCCACCCCACCCCAAGTTAGGAACCCCCGAGAGGGGCTGCTCCAAGCCTGCCCCAAGCTTCTGCCCTACCCAGAGTCACATGCGCCTTGTTCTCTGACCTCTTTATACCCGTCAAACATGTAATGGGAGTCCTTTAACTGAATAGTACACAAACTGCCAAAATATTAGTGCAAAAAGATGGTCACTGTGTCTATGAACACTAAGGTGATGTTTCAGAAAGGTTTCTTAAAAGTTAATTTGAAAAATTGCCATTGAGTTTGGTATAGACGAGACAGTTGTATGGACTGGGAGAAAAATGTAACATTTCAGAGGCTCCTAAAGCACAGATCTGCTCTCAAGCTCACCCACCTGGCTGCTAGCGGCCTCAGGTCCTGGCCACCTGGGCCTCACCATAGGGCTGCTCAGGGCATGGCAGTGGGCTCCCCCCAGACCAAGAGAGCAAGAGAGAGAGAGAACCCCCCAGGCTCAAGTCTTTTTATAACCTAATCTTACAAGTGATAACCCCATCACTTCCTGTTTTCTCTTCACTAGACCCAGACATCACTCCCCACCCACCCTCAAGCGGCAAGGATCACAGCAGGATGTGAATAGGGAAGCTGGGATGGCTGGGATGGTGGAGGGCCTTCTTGGAGGCTGCCTACCACCGTCTCCCAGGGACGCCAGGTTGAGCCGCGTAAGGAAGGCGTCCTCTCCTTAGAATCAAACACACTCAGAGCCGAACGCTGACTCTGTGCCAGGCACTGTTCCGAGAACTTTATACCGACTCCTCAATACCACCCTAGGAGGTGGGCACTATTATTATCCACATTTTATGGGGCACATAGAGGGAAAGTAGTTTGTTCTCAAATCCCACAGCCGGTAAGAGCTGGAGTTGGCGGGGATTCAGATCCACGTGGTCTGAGCCCAAGGAGGAAGCTGGGTTGGGCATCTGGACTGGGCATGGTGTGTCAGACGAGCCTTGCAAGAGATGGGCAATAAGCCCCCCAACCCAGCCAGATATCTGGGTCTGAAGTTCGGGAAGCAGAGGGGTCAGAACTGGGCACTCTGGGTGCCCTCAGCCGGGCGTGCGGAGGGGACTGATGACTCTTGGAGAGGAGAGCTCACCTCCAGGAAGAGTGGGTGCAGACGGGACAGAGGATCTCTGTGGCCAAGGGTGGGCCAAGGAAGGCTGAGGGCGCGGCCACCGTGGCCTCCGCCTCGCTGGAGCGGTGAGAAAGCAGGGGGGCAGAAGGCAGAGTGAGGACGAGGGAGGCCCCCCAGGAGAGGCTGCGGGGGGGGACATCTCTGGGGAGGAGCCTGGCTGCGGAAAAGCAGAGGGGACAGGACAGTTGTTGACCGGGTGTGGGGACAAAGGCTGAGGAGGGGTTAAGCTCCTGCTTAGGATGGCTGGGTGGGCGTGGGGGTGGGGGTGGGGGTGGGGCCCCGGGCCCGCTGTGGCCACGCCCCGCCCTCTCCGCAGGCCCGGCGCCGCCCCAGACCCCGCCCAGGCTGCCGCCCCGGATGTGGCCTCCCAGGTCCCCAGCCCCGCGGCAGCGAGTCAGGAGCGTGGCCAGCTCGCCACACCCAGTGGCTGTGCCCCCTCATCAGCCGGTCCGACCCGTTTGCCCGGCGCCCTGCCGACGGTCCCCAGCCCTTAGCCCCTACGGGCCGCCTCTCTGGGAGCGACCCACCCCTCAGAGCCGACTGCCACTCCGCGAGGCGCCTCCTCCTGCAGGGAGCCCACCGCGCCCCCTAACCATTCCCGGGCCTTTTGAGGGCGCAGATGAGGGATCTGTGTAGGCAGAGCTGCAAGAATCCAGCCCCCCTCCCCCCATCAAAACGCAGATATTTGCTTTCTCCCCAGAACCAGCTTCCCAGCACTCACCCGGTGCCACAGACCCCGCAAGGCCTGCCTCCTGCGTGGTGGCCTCCTGGCGCCTCCCGACCAGCCGCGAAATCTCTCCAGCAAACATTGGACAACCTCCTCGCTGCTCTTCCCCGACTCCGTCCGACCATCCCGCGACCCAGATGCTCAGCTAAGCCTCCGCTGACCCTTGGGCAGATGGAATCGTTTGCTGGGTCCTCGCCATCTGGCCGGGCCTTGCTCACTGCCCACCCCCCGCCCCACCCCTGCATCCTGGCCCACCTCCATGCCTTGCCCGAATCTTTCCCCTGCCTACCAAGCGACCCTCCCTGTTCCAAACGTCCAGATCTTTCCCATCTTTCGAGGCTCGGCTTAAAGCCCGCTCGCTGAGCTTGAAAAGGCAACTTAACCTCTCTGGGCCTCAGTTTCCCTGGTTGTAACAGGAAGCGTCTCTGTGCCTCTCATGGGCGGGAGCTGGGGGAGGGCAGAGGCGCGGCGGGTAGGGGGGCCCCCTGAGCCTCGAGGCCCTCCTGGCCCGCCCGCCCGGCCAGGGCCCCGGGTGCTCGCTTAGCCTTGTCGGTTGCTGACGGCGCCACGGGCGGCCCATTCGGCCTTCCCACCCCCCCACCCCAGAGCGCCCCATGGGCCCCTGAAACTCGGCCCGGGTGGCCCCGCGGGAGGACGCCTGTGCGGAGTTGAGGGGAGGGGGCGGGAAGAAATCCGAAGACTCAGGGCGCCCTCCCAGCCGCGGGGGGGTCCCCATCCCGCAGCAGGCGCACTGCGAGGTGGGCGCACCACGTTTCCGGGGCGGGAGGGAGAGGCCCCCCCGGGAGGTCCCGGCCCCGCCCCCCCGCCGTGAGCCTCGACTCCCACGTGGGTGAAATGGGCCGACCGCAGCGCCCCCAAGTCGTGTCCCCGCCGCCGGCCTGGCGAGGGCGTTCTGTGGTCCGATCCCAACAGCTATGCGGTCACAGGGAAAAACTCAGACAATATAACACAACGAAACGAAACGAAACAAAACCCAAAAGATTGCTGTGGCCTGGACTCTACCCCTGGAGCCACTTGGGGTACGCGGGGCCCGGGCAGCAGGTGTCATCATTCCTCGAGGGCAGGGGTCTCCTCGAGGGCAGGGGCGCTCAGGGCCGCTCGGCGGCCTCCAGGGTCTCAGAGCCCAGACCCGGGGTCCTCGGTCAGCCCCCGCCCCAGCAAGGGGTTTTCCTGGGTAGGGACGCACCGCCATCGCTGCACCTGCCCCAGCCTGGCCTGGGGGGACAGTAGCGCGTGCCCTGCACAGCGAGGGACCGGGCAGCCAGTTTCCACCCTCTCCCCCCCACCCCCATGGCTTGTGGGTGAGGTTGTAGTGAACGGACCTGCAGTTTGCAGACTTGGGGCTCCTCGCCTCCGGGGACCTGCGGGTGTGCGGCGCCCCCAGCCCACCGAGCGTGCGCCCCTCCTCCTGCCACCCCAGGAGATTAAGTGGGAACTTTGAACTCTGTCCTGGAACCCTGATGGGAAAGATTAATCCAACTGCTTTCCAAACCCTGGCCTTGCCTTGCAAACCCCTCCCGCAGCCAGGCTGCCCGCCCCTCTCTCTGTCTGGCCTCCATCTCTTCCTTCCAACTGCCCCCTGGCCTCGTGGGGAGGAGGACTGTTGACCCATTCTGCAGGCGGCACACGGGGTCGGGCAGTGCCATGACCAGGAACCTGACTTGCCGTGCTGTTTCCTGTGCATATGGTCCCACTCATCCCACCCTGCCCCCAACACACACACCCTTGGGAGTCCCAGGTCTTGAGTCCCACCTTATCCCGGAAGCCTCCTCTCCACTCAGTGACTCACCACCTAGCCTGGAGTGGGTCCTTTGTTCAGCGCCCTGAGCGCATGATGGGGAGGGCACACGTGTGACTGCTTCTTTCTCCAGCTGCCTGGGCTGGACCACTGAGGGGCCTAGAGCAAGGCCAGCCGGCACCCTGGATTTCTTCACCTGGGCTCAGTGACCTGTGGGGGCCCTCCAGGGCTGGACCTCCTGAGCCTGAGGGCTGTTCCCACTCCACTGGGCTCACCCTGAAGTGTCCTCTGTCCACTTCCACCCCTCCTTCTTCAAATAAGAGCACCCTGGTTTTCCAGGGGGAGCCCCACCCAGCCACCCTGCAGGCATGCTATGGCGAGTGGCGCATTACCCTCCCAGCTCTGAGCCTGGCAATCAGCATATTCCCTACTGGTTTGGGGAAAGCACCCAGCCCAGCAGTGGGGGAGGGGGTGCTGGTGACCTGGCATTGCTAGGGGCTCCTCTGTCCAGGATCTCATCCAAGGGGGTGGAAAAGGGAGGGCAGGCGGCAGAGCATGGTCCTGGTGTCACAGAGCCCCTGGACGGGTCTGAGGCTGGGTCCATACTAGACTTCTCCCATCGGCTTTTTTGGCTTCTGGCTGTTCAGGGTCTTCAAGTCCTCACCTGACTCAGTTTATCTGTTTACCCTAAACCTGTTCCATTTTCCAGATTCCTTCATTCATTCAGCCCCTCCTCTCTGAGATAGCCTCAGGAGGTGTCCTGAGTTGACAGAGACAGGGCCCTGCCCCCCTGGGGATTACAGGCTGGGACACACCTAAGAGATGGTCTGTGTCGCAGAGCTAAGGGGAGGGGCACATCACCAGGCGGACCTGAGATTCCCTGAGGAGGAGCCTCTGAGAGAGCTGCACAGTGACAGTGTCTGTGAAGGGGCTGGTGGTGGAGGGAAGGAAAGTTCTCCGAGCAGTTAGCCAGGAGACTGGGAGGACTCTGGCTTCCTTGAAAGAAAAACGAGGTGGGGGCAGGGAGCGGAGACTGGGGCCCACGGAGTATCTGTGGGCCCCGCAGGCGTTTGGATTTTAGCCCAGCAGCACTGAGTAGCCATGAATGGGTTTTACGCTGGGGTGTAGTGTGGCCCTTAGGATTTTAGTGGATCCCTCTGGCCTCGGTGCCCCTCCAGGGCTCGGCCAGCTTGGGCAGAAAAGAACTCCTTGCTGCATCATGCAACACTGCAAGCTGCCGTCTCACCCTGCTGTGGCTTTGGGGAGGTGAGGGGAGCCTGGTGAGGGGGACGGGTGCCACACCCATTTTGCAGATGTTTGTAGACCGAGGTAAGATCCTGGCTGTGATGGGCTGAATGGGACAGAGAACACCAGTTCTGTGTGTACCACTTAGAGTGGGAGAGGGGTCCCAGGCTGCAGATGAGTAGGAATCACCAGGGAGATATGCCCGGAGGCAGGGCTGTGGCTGGAGGGGTTTCAGAGAGAGAGAGAGAGAGAGAGGGGGAATGGCATCTGCCAAGGCACAGTCAGGAGAGAGCACAGTGTGCCAGGGATACCCCTGACTCAGAACTTGAGTATAAAGAACTTGAAGACTGCCTAGGCATCTGTCATTGTCCCTCTCTGGGGCTGCTAAGGTGCAGGTGAGGAGCAGAGAGAGGCCCCTGGGTTTGGGCGTACATGGTGGTTGCGGAGGGGGGTGGTGGAGGCGGGGCAGAGAAGGCCACATCAAAGCTCAGGCTGTTGGGCGGGGGTGGGAGTGGGGGGTTTAGCTGGGGGACAGAGCAGAGAGGTTGAAAATGGAGAATAAACCCAGTGCTTATCTCTGCTTCCTCTGGAAACTTCATTACAACGATGGCAAAGAATAAAAAAAAAAAAAAAAAAAGGCATAAACAAGAGAAGAGATAACGACGGATTAGTGGTCCAAAACATTTTTGGAGACGGAAACTGATGGGACTCAGCAGAGGAGAGGAAGGAGCACTGATGGGCCTCCCTGGGTGCCTGAGGAAAGCACCCATGTGCTAGCAGAAACTGATGGGGCTGGGGCTGGACACTGTGGGAGGCCAGGTGGGGTCAGAAAACAGCCCAGTGATTTCCTGCCCCCTGATGTTCGTACACACACACACACACACCTGTGAATCCCTTCCCCCTGAGTGTAGGCAGGACCTGTGACTTGCCTCCAACTGATAGAACACGCACAGGTGTTGGGATGTCACACTTCCATCTAGACAGGAGTGAGAGATCCTCCTGTTGGCAAGGAGCCAGGGCCCTCAGTCACACAGCCACAAGGACATAAATCCTGCCCCAGCAACCAAATGAGGTTGGAAGCAGATTTTTTCCCCCAGCTGACCCTCCAGATGACTGTGGGATTGACCCCCTGATTGAGCCATATGAGGCTCCGAATAGGGGACCAGCTCAGTGGGACTTCTAACCCCCGGGAACGGTGAAATAATATATGTGTGCTATTTTCAGCTGCCTCATTTGTGGTGATTTGTTATACAGCATAGAAAACTCATACACTCACAAGTCTTCCAGCTGCTCAGCGGGGCAGGTCCATCCACTTACTGTTTCCACGCATCCTCCTGCAGGAGACGCATAATCTCTGCAGAGAGATTCCAGAATCAGGGCAATAGGCATGGCAGAGGTAGGGATGAGTGTGGGGCTGGAAAAGGTGCTTGAGTGACCCAACTCTTCCCTGCCCTCCTTCTAGAATGCCAAAAACCACGCATGCATCCCCGGGCAGAGGATTGGAGGGGTCGTCTGTGGAGACCCAATAGCACCACGCCTGGAAGAGTCCCGATGACCCACTGCCCCTGGCCGTAAAGGCCAGGTAACTTCCTCTGGTGAATGAAAATAGAGTGGAAGTGACATGTGGTGCTACCTTTGCTCTTTCCCCTCTGCCTCAGAAGAGAACGTCCTGGATGGAGGCAGCTCCTCTAGCCCAGGTCCCAGAATGCCAGCGACGCAGAGCAGAGCTGGAGAGGCCTGCAGACGCCATATGACATGAGGGAAAATAAACCTTGGCTGTTGTGGCCCTGAGATTTGGGGGGCGTTTGTTACTGCAACATAATTTAGCCAAGCTGCCTGGATGCCTGATAACCCAACAGGGAATTCTTCCACACCAAGAAATTCCAATTGGCTTGTCCGTGCCCCACTCTAGTGTTCATGGCAGCCAAGGCTCCCCAGGCATTAGAGAAAAACCTCCAGTGGGAAGGACAGAGACCAAAACAAAGAGAGAGAGAAGTGGGATGAAAAGAGATGATTCTGGGAGCAGAAGCAAATGTCAAGTAAACTCCAATTCCTCAGAGAAGACATTAAACCAGAATGATATTTGTTTTAATGGAGCAAAGAGCTTGTGGAGTTTAAAAGATGATAGTTAAAAATAAAGGGTGGGAAAAAGGGAAATCCCCTGGAGAGTAGACTTAAATGATAGATAGAAGATAAGGAAAGAAAAACCAAGCAAGGTAGGGGATGAGCTCAGGAGTGCTACAGCGCAAGTCCAGGGGTCCTGGAAGGAGAGGCATGAAGGGCCTTGTGCAACTTGAAATTCTATACCTGACTAAGCCATCGCCAAACATGAGGTTGGATGAAAACCTTTTCAGGTCTGCAGAGATTATACTAATCAATCTTCCATGCACTTTTCTCAGGAAGCTGCTGGAGGATGTCCCCCAGCACAGTGAGGGAGGAAACTGAGAAAGAGAAAGACATGGGATCCAGGAGACAGGATCCAAGGGAAGAGAGAAGCAAAGGGGAAACCTGGATCAACAGTAGCTGTGCTGCAGGCCCGGGGAGCAGCCAGCTTGGATTGCCGCAGGAGGGGCTCCTGGGAAGGAATTCGGGGGGCAGTGGTGAGGACAGATTCTGGGATGAGTGGTGGATAGTACTGGGAGATTGCTGGAGCACTGGGAGATCTTAGAGACGGCTGCGTAAGGAATGGCCACAAATTTATCTTGTGGCTTGTATGGGTCAGGAGTCTGGGCATGACTTATCTGGGTCCTCTGCTTATGATCCCACAAGGCTATGCTCAAGGCACCTGCTGGGCCTGCAGTCTTATCCGAGGCTCAACTGGGGAAGGTTCTACGTCCAAGCTCACTGAAGTTGTTGCTGAAATTCAGTTCCCTGCTGCCTGGGACCGAGGGCTTCAGTTTCTTGCTGACTGTTGACCAGTGGTTGCCCCCAGGTCCTGGAGGCCATGTGTCCTCCTTGTCACACGGGCCTCTCCGCAGAGGCCACCCACAACATGGCTACAAAGGGTTTGAGCACACAGTGGTGGGGATCTTTGGGAGCCGTTTTTGAAGCAACTAAACAAAGCTAATTATTCACTTGATGAAAAACCAGAAAAAAACAGAAAGGAAACATAACCATAGTGCATTACTTGGCTCAGTAGCAAGCAATGTTTATATAATCATTACATGAAACAACTGAATATTGGTTTAGCCGAAAATCCTTACATATTGGTAATGAGAGGGGTCACAGGGAGAGCATGAGGCGTGGGTGTCTTGCAGGGAAGGGTATGAGAAAGCTGAACCCTTATCTTCTGTGAAAGGAAGTTAGTAGATAATGGCTCAAACTGGGAAATCAAGTAACAGCCACACAAGCATGTTATTTATAAACATGGGGATAAAATCCAGAAAAAGCCAGAAGAGTTGAATGTGGTTGTTCAGGGGGAAGGATTGGAGGTGGGGGGCAGTTGGGGAGGGGTTGCTGATCCTCATTGTGGGCTTGTTTGTCCTTTCAAGTTCTGTGCATATCATGTGCATATACTTCGAACTACTGCGTTACTTGGATAAAAATACACATTAATTAATTAATAGAGAAAGAGATAAGGGTGGAGGGAAAAAATCCTTGAGAGTGAGCAGTAGAGTCCCCAGGGATCCTGTGCACTCAGGAGCCTCTCCCTACCCTGGGGGAAGGGGCCAGAGGGATCCAGAGGGGGACACTCACTGATGGGCTCAGGAGGGAATATGGTAACCAGAGCTTCCACAGGGAGAATACGGATCCACCTGGGGACAGGGAAGCCTGGAGCTGGAGGGGCTGGGAGGATTGGGGAAGACCATGGTGGTGGGGGTGGGTTGGGGGAGGAACCACAGGCCCGTGAGAGATGCCCCCCACCCCAGGGAACGCCCCTCTCCATAGACATTGCTTAGGAAGATTCTGAAGGCTTCAACGAGGCTTGATTTTGTTTTTAATTGGGAAGATTTTGTTTGTTGTTGTTGTTTTAAAGATTTTATTTATTTATTTATTTATTTTATTTTATTTTAGAGAGAGGGGTTGAGAGAGGGCGTGGGCATAAGCAGGGGGGGAGGGGCAGAGGGAGAGGGAGAAAGGGAATCTCAAGCAGACTCCTCCGGGCTGAGCAGGGAGCCCCATGCGGGGCTCGATCCCGCGACCCCGAGATCATGATTGGGGCCGAAACCAAGAGTCAGACACCTCACTGACTGAGCCACCCAGGTGCCCCTAATTTGGGAGATTTTGTATAATTTGTTTTCATGTAAGTAATAAATGTTTCTGGTAGAAACATCAGGAAGGCACCAGATGTCTTGGAAAAGCACCACCCAACAATGGCAAGCACTGCTAGGCTGTCAGGTTTCCCCGGCATCCTGTCCTGTCCTTCCAGTTCCTGTTGATGTAACCCCCGCGCCCTCCCCCGCCCACTCGGTCTCTCTCACACAGAGAGAGGGGCTCTCGCTCCACATCCATGGTCTGCATCCTGCTGTATTCACTTAGGCATCAGTCGGGGCATTCTTTTTTTTTTTTTTTAATTTTTTAAGATATTTATTTATTTGACAGAGAGAGACAGCGAGAGAGGGAACACAAGCAGGGGGAGTGGGAGAGGGAGAAGCAGGCTTCCCGCGGAGCAGGGAGCCCGATGCGGGACTCGATCCCAGGACCCTGGGATCATGACCTGAGCCGAAGGCAGACGCTTAACGACTGAGCCACCCAGGTGTCCCACTCTGGGCGCTCTTTCCACCATCAAGACACCCAGAGAGAGCGGTCTGACCCCCCCAGGCCCCGGTGCCCGGGCAGTCCCGTGTGCGCACCAGGCCCCGGTGGTGGGTGTTGAGGTCGGGCGTCTGGTTTTGCTCTTCTTAGCTCAGCTGCAGATGGACGCCTCTGCACGCCCTGCCAGGCTTTCTTTTGTCCTGCCCTGGGAGCCTGGGTCCAGCTCGGAACACTGGTCGCAGGCTGGAGTCCCAGGCCCATCAGCCGCGTTGTGGCCTGAAAGCTCGAGGAGGGTCCAGGGGATGGAGGTGAGCGCCAGGAATGGCGGGGAGGGGTGGGGGTAAAAAGGATTTCTGGGGGTGCTTCAGTGCTTGGCAACCACTAAGGGCACAGGGCTGAGACACTCCGTCCGGGGCACAGAGGCGGGAGGCTGACTCTGGCTTTACCGTTTCCTCCCTGTGCGTGCGGGAGAGCTGCCTGCGGCACCTTGTGCAACCTCTCTGGGCCTGTTTCCTCGTCCGTAACACTGGGCTCACAACACACCTATCCCAGGCAAGGGGGTAGGAGACAGCTGGGAAAGGCAGAGACAGCCGGCGGGGGCCCTCCCGGAGGAGGGGTAACCGCACTGGGCCATGGAGGGAGGCCGGCAGCAATTGGACCGGAAGGGGATGTGTGGCAGGATTTGGGTCTGAACTGCCTAGCCCGTGGCTCCAGCCCCTCCCGTGGCAGGGCCTGGCCTCCAGGCCTGTTTCCTCACTCAAATCATAGGCATGGCAACCCCCACTTTGGAGGGACCTGGTGGTAAACTGGTAACTTGGCTCATTCCCGCCTTGCATGCCTGGGAGCTTCTTCAGCCCTGGGATGGCCCAAGCCACGAGCCCCATCGCCTCTTCCCGGGATGGTTCCGCCAAGTCTCATCTGCTGCTGTCTTGGAGAGACTGATGTGGGCACAGCTATGTCTCCAGAGACAAGGAGTGTCACCAAGTCTGAGGCCCTAGGCGGTATCTGGGCTCCTTCCCAGAGGCCCCTCACCTCCCCCAGTCACGGCTTGGGATCTAGCAGGGGACGGGGTTCTGACCGTGGGGACAGGGGTCCTGGAGGAAAGGTTGCTGCATCGCAAAGGCTGGGCGGACCCCCAGGCTTTCTCTCGCCCTAGAAGGGGGGCGGGATCAGAGAGAGTGGGGGGGCCTGGGAGCAGTGACCAGCACAGACACCAGCCCGGGACCTTTGGGAGCCCCACCCACTTGATCCCAGGTCTCCAGGGCAAGGTGGATATCTCTTTCTAGGCATGGACCACCCTCCCCACTCCTACTCTTGCCCAGAGCAAGGCCTGCTGAGCTCTAGCGCAGACCCGCACATGCCCCGGCCGGGCCGGAGTGCCTCTGGCCTCCCGGAGCAGGTCCTGAGCTGGCTGCTCGGTGGCGGCTGCGGGAAGGATTATATTCCACCCCTGCACCCCGTGTGCACATATCCAATTACAGAAATGAACAGAGCATCCCCTTACCAAATACCATGGTCTAGTGGAACTTACTTCATTTTTTAAAATGCTGGTGGCTGTACTCATGATTGCCCCACGCTGGGGACGACCCGATTATCCCACAACCGGGGAATGGATACACGAGCGTGCCGTAGTTGTAAGAAGGAATGCCATGTGCCATGAAAATGAAGGAGCTACGGATCCGCCCAACACCACGGAGGAACTTCTCAGGCATCACAGGGAGTGAAGGAGTCCTCATCCCACAAACACACCTTGTGGCTCCATTTCCAGGAAGTTCTAGAACAGGCCAAGTTCATCTCTGGGGACAGAAAAGTGAATCAGTGGTTGCCTGGGGCTGGAGGATCGACAGGGAGGGACCACCGAGGAACATTCTGGAGGGATGGAAATGTTCTATATTATGATTGGTGTGTACGTTGGTCAAAACGTACAGAACTAGATACTTTAAATGGGTGCATTGCACTGTATGGTAATTTTGCATAAAAGGAAGAAAATGCTGGTTGTTCCAAAAATTGATTGCGTGACCTACTTGACGAATCAGTGGCTGGCCCTCTATTCAGACTGTGCTAACATCTGTGGAGGGGAGGGGCTGAAAAATGTCGATGTGCGCAAAGGGGACCCTACCATGCCGGCGAAGACAGACTGCTTTGCCAAAGGAAGTTTGAGGGGGAGCATGAGAGCAGTTAAACAAAAGAGGTGAGGGAGAGATGGAAGCAGACAGGAGATTTGCAGGAGCAAAGACAGGAGGTGGGAGGGTCATGAGCTCTCAGGGGGGCCCGGTGGGGGGGGCTTGTGGCCTGAGTGCCTCTGGAGGAGGTCTCTTTGTCCATCCACCCTGTTCTGTGATGTAGCCCTGTGCCTGATGCTCATAGGTTTCCACTGAATGAATGAAGGAATGAATGAAAGGGAGAAGAGTGAATGCTGAGGGCAGGGAGGGTAGTGTCAGGTGAGGCTGTGAAGGGGACCCCATTGGCTCTACCCCTGAGCGCTGGGAAAGCGCTCCTCAGCAAGCCTGGCAGGACCAGAACCTCCTAGAAAAGCACAGGCAGTCACCTGCCCCTCCTGATCCCACCACCCTGCTCAGAAAGGCTTCTCACTGATTGGCCGAGACCCAGGTCCTGATCAGTGCCATGAAGACTCACGGGCCCATCCTGCAGCTGGGGTCACTCCCACCGCCGCCTCTGCAGCTGTCTGCTCCTGCCCTGATCCCCCCCTTGGGTGGCGTGGACATTGTGAACGGCTGTGAGGTCTTGCACATGCAGAAAGCGGAGCGAAGCAAATAAAACTCTCGAGCCTCGCTCCGAGCAGCAGCACGTCCTGCGTGGCACCCAGCAGCCCCAGGCCGGTTAACCCTGCACTCAACAGTTTTGCTTTCTGGTTCTGCAAGAGGGGCCACTGCAGCTGTAGCCACCAATCTGCCACCGGCTTGTGCATCAGCCATGTCCCCAGCAGCTTTTCCTGCCAGACACTGGAGGAGGAGGGGCTGGGGGATGTTTGCAGGTATCCTCAGTTTTGAAAACCGGGTGCCCATGTGGGCCAGAGAGAGAGCTCCTGGAGCAGGCACTGTGCCAGGTGAACACGGAGGGGGAGGGGGCCTCGGCGTTGGGGGAGGGGAGAGCCCAACCCCTTCCTGATGGAGGACCTGCCCCTTCTTGCTTCTTTCCCCGTTCCCCCAGCTCCACAAGGACTGTAACTCCTCTTCCCCAGAGGCCGCTCTCCAGAGCTAAGGACAGTGATGGTGGCACCGCGCTAGGCGCTGCCCGAGGTTTGGCACACGAACTCGTTTGCTCCCCTAAAGCAGCAAGTTCTGGTGGAGTCATCCCCTTGTGCACCTGGGCACGTGACGTACTGAGTGGTGGCTCCCCAGCCCAGAGCCAGCACGCGGCAGACTTCTGTCCCCACTCCATGCTCCAGCTGTGGGGACTCTCAGCCTCCCACTGTCAGTTTGCCCTCCAGCCAGCGAGGGTCTCTGCTACCCCGCCAGGCCACAGCACCGCTTGCTGCAAGCCCTCCGTTGGTTAGAAATACCGTATGATCCAGAAATTCCGCTTCTAGGCAGACACTCAAAAGAATTGAAAGCAGGGACACGAACAGATATTTGCACGCTCGTGTTCATAGCGGCGCTATTCACAACAGCCAAAAGGTGGAAAGGACCCGAATGTCCACCGACAGAGGAATGGATAAACGACATGTGGTCTATCCCTACAGTGGAATATATTCAGTCTTAAACAAGGAAATTCTGGCAGATGCTACAGCATGGATGGACCCGATGGACATTATGCTAATGAAATAAGCCAGTCACAAAAGGACAAATTATGTATGATCCCTTTTATGTGAGGTCCCTGCAGTAGTCAAATGCTTCGAGACAGAGCGGTGGGTGCCGGGGGCTGGGGGGCTGGGGGGCTGGGGGTTGAGAAGTTAGTGTTTAAGAGGAGAGAGCCTCGTTTTTGCAGGATGAATGGAGTCCGGGGAAGGACAGTGGTAATGGTCACACAACAATTCCTTACTGCCACTCAACTGCACCCTTTAAAATGGTTTTGTGCGTGTGTATGTGTATTTTTAACGCAATTCAAAAAAAAAAATTAAGCAACACACCCTCCCTTGGCTCTGCGTCACCTCCATGGCAGGACCAGCTACGTAATTTGCAGGGCCCAGCGTAACATGAAAAGGCAGGGCCCCTCGTTCAAAAATTAGGAAGTTCAAGTCGGCAACAGCAGAGCATTAAGCCGGAGGGGTCTCTTCCGGGCCGAGGAGCCCGTAGGGGCAGAGGGGGCAGCCCAAGCAGCGCGCCTTCCCGGGGGGCTGTAGCCTGGCCCCCTCTGTGGCTGCCCTGCAGGGTCCTCCTGAGGACAGACTTTCTTTCCGGCCAGGGGAAGAGTCCCAGACCTCTGGCCCCCGGACTCTGTGCCGCACGCTCGGCGGCGGGAAATGCTCTTCCAGCAGCTTCCTGCAGGCTCAGGTCCAGGTGCGGCCGGCTCAGCCGGGCTGGGCCGCTTCCGGCTCGTCCTGCCTCGGCCCTGCCCAGCCCGGGCCTGCCCACACACTGCGCCGTGGGCATCAGATGAATGAATCAACTAGACCCAAGTCACCACGTTTTATTCAGAATAATGACAGTCGCTAGCAAGTAGCTGGCACCTGGCCTTCCCGCAGCCACATGGGATCGTACTCATGTGCCATGGGCGGGAAGGGGCGGGGAGAGGCAAGGGACCCACGCGGGGACACTCAGCCAGTGCGCCTGGGTCCTGTCCTGACCCCCCCAAGGGGAACAAGCCGGTCTCCCCACCCCAGGTGCACATTTAGGGCTGCTCCTTTGCAGTGTGCCCATTTGCCTGGCAGGGAGACTGAGGCTGGCCTGCAGGTGACCTGGGGACGGGGCAGCTCTCCATCTGCTGGCAGCATCTTCCTGCCTGCCTTGCTGCCCAGCCAGCGGTGCCAGCTTGGAGCTGTCGCCATGGTGACGGTGGGAGTCAAAGGACGCTGGCAAAGTGGCGGCTGGAGCGACCCGTGGAAGCCTCACTGTGAGCCCTGGCCTTCCAGGGGCCTTGGGTCCTCTTGTTTTCTCTGGGCCTCAGTTTCCTTATCCGGACAATGGAGCAGGGCCCCAGTGGCTCCAACAGCTTCTCGGCTTCTTCCTGGGTTTGTCTGTTCTTTTCTTTCCTTTCTCCTCTTCTCTTGGCAAAAAATAAACTCAGAAGGTCCTGGTGGGGGGGTGGTGCGGGGCCTGGGGCATATGCAGACTTCTGAGGGGCCCAGGTTCCTCCCTCCATCAGACACAGGAGGAGGCAAAGTCCTGGCTGGTGGCGAGGGGAGGGGAGAAGGGTCACCTGGCACCTGCTGAGGCCCAGGGCAGCCTCTTCCAGCTTGGGGCCAGGCTGTGGGGGGCCAGGGAGTGACAGGGATGATCCCTCTCTCTTGGCCTGGCCCTGCTTCCAGCATCTGCCACAACCCACGGGCCCCGGCAGGACCAGGTGATAATGTCATGGTGGCAGAAGCCCAGCTCACTCCACTCCCCTCCTGGTGTGTCGGCAAGGCCCTGCCCGGCCACACAGTTCCTTCCCAAGAGCCCAGTTCATCGGCAGTCACAGGCTGGGGGACGCTGTCATCCCCCTACCACAAGTTCAGCCCCATCTGTAAAAGACTATGAACAGAGGTTTAGACTCCAGCCCCCTCCACCCAGCCCTAGGATCTCCAAGACCTGGTTCCAGTCACTGTTGGCTGGGCTGAGGTGCCACGGGGCCCTGGGGCTCTCTGGACTGTGCCTCGGGCGCCTGAGGCGTGTCTGGAGGTGGCAAGTTCTCTCCTCCGTGCCCAGCCCCATTGGGCTAGACTCTAGGCCAGGGGCCCTACAGTGAGGGGTGGGATCCCAGAACCCACAGTCCCAGTACCAAGAAAAGCAAGCCAGCCCCAGGGTCAACAGGCCCCTCAGTACCTGTGGGGCCCTGGGCTTGATTTCCTTACCTGACGCTCCGGGGTGATCCCAGGTCCTCCCAGTGTGCAGTGATTCTGACTGGTGGGGATGGGGATGGAGACGAGAGGCCGTTCCTAATGGGGTAGGGAAAAGTAATAGGTCACTCTGGGAGGGTCACAAAAAAGGCCCAGCCAGCCCTGCTGGACCAGCCCACCCTCAGGGAACGGATGGGCTCCGTGAGGACTCCGGGCCCCTCTGCCAAGCGTGATGTCCTTCCAGTGAGTGACCTGAGCTAGGTCCTGCCCATGTGGTATTCTCACTCTAGGAAGCAGAACCAACACGGCAGCATGAGACGGAGATGAACCGTGTCGGACAGCCCCCTAGCTCTGCAGCCCTCAGGCCCCCGCATCCTGGGCTCTGGGCCTGCCATCCCCTTTTTCCTTCACACCCTGGCCCCTGACCCCCGCCTGGAGTGTGTGAGGAGCTGCCTGTGATATGTTGGGGGCCCCTTGGGCCCCAGCACCCCTACACAACCCAGGGGCAGGAGGCTTGGGGGTCTTTGGTGGCAGCCCTGCCAGTGTTCGTTCAGCTAATCAACAAGCTAAAGCATCACTCAGCACATGGGGTGCATGTGGGGAGGCAGGGCTGTGGGGGAGGACCGGAGAGCCCTGCCATGCCCTCCAGCCAACACCTTCCCCAGGCTCAGAGAGCCTTAGCCCAGTCTTCCTGGGATGGGGGTTCCGCTCCCATCAGGGGCAGCCCTGGGCACCCAAGCCCTGCCCCAGGCACCAGCTGGCTGTCCATACCCAGGCTAATATCCCCACATGCTCTGGTCCCGGTTGGGAGGACGAAGACCTTGCTTTGGGATCACCATGGAGGTTCAGGAAATGCGCACCGTGTGGCCCTGTCCACCCCACTCACGCTGTAACGGAGGGACCAGCCCGATCACCTAGGCCCTGGTGATCAGGGTGGGCTCTGTGGTGGAGAGTGCCCTCCAGCTGAGCCTAAAGCATCAACCAAGATAGAAGAAGTGGGAAGGGCTTTCAGGCAGGGGCAGAGCCCCGGCGAAGGCGCCTCGACCTCTTGGAGTAGCAGGGAGGTGGGACCTCCTGAAACAGACTGCGTGGTCAGGGCTGAGGCTGCCGGACTCAACAGGACGATGGCAGGGGTGGCGGGGCTCTCCAGCGCCCCCTCCTTCCCGCTCAGCCATATAGTTCCAGAATTTGTTCAGAGGGCTCAAATATATGCTGGGTGTTCCTTATGCATAATCTGTGATTTATACCACTCAGTCTTCCAGAAAGAATTAGCAACAGCCTACAGAAAGTCAAAAACGATCAACTCATAACATCAAGAATAGATAATATTGAACAATCAAGAATGTGGGGGAGACACGCATTTACCCAATTCCCGGGCACTACCGATCGGTAATTGTGCATCAAAAGTAGCTATGAGTTTCCTGGCAGGCAAGGCATAAAGGGAGAATGGGCTGTAGGAACTTCATCTGACCGAGGGGAGTATGTTAGGCAATTGGGAGGCTCACACTTATTCCCAGAAAGGAGCGTTCTCGTGAACTTATATTCTAAACCTCAGGCAGCTGATGCTTTCCATGGGAGGGCCACTGGGGACAGATTAGAAACTGTGATGGGTATTAAGGAGGGCATGTTCTGCATGGAGCACTGGGTGTTATATGCAAACAATGCATCATGGAACACTACATCAAAAACTAATTATGTATTGTATGGTGACTAACATAACATAATAAAATTTAAAAAAACAAAAACCTGCTGGCCCGGCCCCTGTGGGGCCCTGTCCATCGTGTGGTGCCAGGGTGTCGGCTTTGGGCCTCTGGGCCCTGCCACCCCAGCTCTTCCGGGGCTCAGGAGCAATGCGGATCAGGTTGCTTTTTCAGGAGCCCCAGGCCCCGCCGTGGTGGGAAAAGCTGGCCAGGCTGATGGAGTGGCTGGGAGTCCTTGAACGTTGGGAGTGGAGGGGGACCATTGTCACGTAACTCGGGGCTGGACTGAAGGGTCTGCTGGAAGGCGAGTGAGGGGTTGTCTGGCTAATGCGGGAGCGCGCAGAGCAGGCCCATGATGAATGAGTGAGTGCGTGAATGACAGAAGGAGCCTGTGCTCCGGACTGGAGCCACCGAGCAGGTGGGCCCCCTGTCCCGGCTGTGCAGCGGCCCAAGTGCCCCAGGAGGGGCTCTGGCCGAGCGCGCGGGAAGGGGGCTGTGTGCTTGGCCCGCTGGGAAATCAGCAGGGTTCTGTGGTGGCTGCAAGTGGAGTAGGGGGCTCAGCTGGCCCCTGCACGGTAGCTGCCTGGAGCCATGGCTGTCCTCCAGGGTGGGCCCCGCGGGGCAGAGGGGGGCTGCCCGCGCACTCGCTCCGGAGCTCTCTCAGAGCACCAGGGACCCACCAAGGGGGCACTGAGGCCAGCGATGGGCTGCGGGGTCTGGGCAAACACTTCCTCTTCCTGAGTTGTATCACACAGCACGAGCCGGGACACGGGATCCTAACAAACAGGCTCAGAATCTTTGTTTTTTTAATGATCACCTAGATTTTTTTATTTAACAGTTTTATTGACATATATACCTACCATAAAATTCACCCCCTGAAAATGTATGATCCAGTGGTTGCGCCACCATCACCATTCTAGAACATTTTTGTCGTCAGAAACAAACCCTGGACCCATTAGAAATTAGTCTCTACTTTCCCTACTCCCCCAGCTCCCGGCGACCACTAGTCCTCCGGCCTCTATAGATTTGTCTATTCTGGACATTTCCTATAAATGGAATCCTTATACGTGGCTTTTTGTGCCTCATTTCTTTCACTTAGGGGGATGTTTTCAAGGTTCATCCTCGTGGTGTGACGAGACAGTGTTTCCTCTCTTCTAGGGATCGAATGATGTGCCATCATATGGAGAGACCACATTTTGTTCATCCATTCCTCCGTTGAGGGACATTAAGTTATTTCTACTTTTTAGCTATTATGAATAATGCTGTTATGACCATTGGGGTACAAGTTATTATGTGAACATATGTTTTCATTTCTCTCTCTTTTTTAAAGATTTTATTTATTTATTTGACAGAGAGAGCATGCGCTGGGGGAGTGGGAGAGAGTGAGGCAGACTCCCCGCTGAGCAGGGAGCCCGATGCGGGGCTTGATCCCAGGACCCTGGGATCATGACCTGAGCCGAAGGCAGACACTTAACCAACTGAGCCACCCAGGCGCCCCTGTTTTCATTTCTCTTGAGTGTATCCCTAGAAGGAGGATTTCTGGGTCTTATGATAACTCTATGTTTAACTTTTTGAGGAACTGGCAGAATGCTTTCCAGAGCGGCTGCACCATTTTGCATTCCCACCAGCAGCGGATGAGGGTTCCAGTTTCTCCATGTACTCGCCAAAATTTGTTATTGTCTGTCTTTTCGATACTGGGTGTGAAGTGAGATCTCACTGTAGCTTTGATTTGCATTCCTCTCATGACTCAGGATGGTGAGCATCTTTTGATGTATTTATTGGCCATTTACGTATCTTCTTGGGAGAAATGTCTATTCAGATCCTCAGTCCATTTTTTTTTTTTTTGAAAATAGCCTTTATTTTTTAGCTTCACAACAAAAGTTGAGTGGAAGGTGGAGATTTCCCACCCCACCCAGAGCCCCATCCATTTAAAAAAAAATTTTTTTTTAAGATTTTATTTATTTGTGAGAGAGAGAATGAGAGACAGAGAGCATGAGAGGGGGGAGGGTCAGAGGGAGAAGCAGACTCCCTGCTGAGCAGGGAGCCCGATGTGGGACTCGATCCCAGGACTCCAGGATCACGACCTGAGCCGAAGGCAGTTGCTTAACCAACTGAGCCACCCAGGTGCCCCCCATCCATTTTTTAAAATAGATTGTGGCATATGCTTTTTTTTTTTTTTTAGATTTTCTTTTTTAAGCAATCTCTACACCCAACATGGGGGTCGAATTCACAACCCCGAGATCAAGAGTGGTGTGCTCCACCAACCGAGCCAGCCAGGTGCCCCCTGCCAATCCATATTCGTTTTTTTAAAGTAGACTATGCCCAGCATGGAGTCCAATGTGGCTCTTTAACTCACAACCCTGAGGTCAAGACCTGAACTGAGATCGAGTCAGAAGCTTAACCGACTGAGCCACCCAGGTGCATCCCCATCCATTTTTTTTTAAAGATTTTTTTTTATTAACATATAATGTATTATTTGTTTCAGGGTACAGGTTTGTGATTCATCAGTCTTACACAATTCACAGCGCTCACCATAGCACATACCCTCCCCCATGTCCCATCACCCAGCCACCCCATCCCTCCCACCCCCCACCACTCCAGCAACCCTCAGTTTGTTTCCTGAGATTAAGAGTCTCTTATGGTTTGTCTCCCTCTCTGGTTTCGTCTTGTTTCATTTTTCCCTCCCTTCCCCATGATCCTCTGTCTTGTTTCTCAAATTCCACATATCAGTGAGATCATATGATACTTGTCTTTCTCTGATTGACTTATTTCGCTTAGCATAATACCCTCCAGTTCCATCCACGTCATTGCAAATGGCAAGATTTCATCTTTTTGATGGCTGCATAATATTCCATTGTATATCTATACCACATCTTCTTTATCCATTCACCTGTTGATGTACATCTAGGCTCTTCCCATAGTTTGGCTATTGTGGACATTACTGCTATAAAATTGGGGTGCATGTGCCCCTTCGGATCACTACATTTGTATCTTTGGGGTAAATACCCAGTAGTGCAATTGCTGGGTCGTAGGGTAGCTCCATTTTCAACTTTTTGAGGAACCTCCATACTGTTTTCCAGAGTGGCTGCACCAGCTTGCATTCCCACCAACAGTGTAGGAGGATTCCCCTTCCTCTGTATCCTCGCCAACATCTGTCATTTTCCTGACTTGTTAATTTTAGCCATTCTGACTGGTGTGAGGTGGTATCTCATTGAGGTTTTGATTTGTATTTCCCTGATGCCAAGTGATTTTTGAACACTTTTTCATTTGTCTGTTGGCCATTTGGATGTCTTCTTTGCAGAAATGTCTGTTCATGTCTTCTGCCCATTTCTTGATTGGATTATTTGTTCTTTGGGTGTTAAGGTTTTTTTTTTTTTTTTACTTTGGAGTAAAACAAGATTTCATTGTTGACAAGGTTACTTCTGAGTTGCAGAAATTCTTCTGGTTTTTCCGTGTACTCCCCCATTCAATCTTGACTGCCATAATGAGACAGACAGAAAGCGCGAGGACACTTTTTTCTTGCATCTCTAGTGGAAACCTTAGCAGCAGACAGGAACTGCTCCAGGTCTGTCAAACGGATGCATAAGGTTTTTTTTTAAGATTTTATTTATTTATTTTGAGAGAGAGAGAGAGTAGGAGTGGGGGGAGGGGCAGAGGCAGAGGGAGAGAGAGAATCTCAAGCAGACTCCACATTGAGCACGGAGCCTGACAGGGGGCTTGATCCCACAACCGTGTGATCACTACCTAAGCCAAAACCAAGTCGGACACTCAACCGACTGTGCCACCCAAGTGCCCCCCCCATCAATTTTTTAATGGTGAAACAACAAGGGTCATTTTCTTGCTCTTGCTTCGTGTCCATTATGGCAGGGTCTCTGGTCCTCTCACTCTAGGATGCCGGCTGATGGAGCTTCACTTGTTGCTAGGCAGTGGGGGAGGGAAAGAGGAAGGGTTAAGTTACCCACTGGCTCTAAGAGCTTCTACCCAGAGATAATACATGTCACTTCCACTCACATTTCAGTGGCAAAGGGAGTCTCCCAGCCATGTCTAACTCCAAAGAGATATGCGATCCTCCCGTATGCCAGGAAGGAGTGGACATGTTTAAAGACTCACAAGAGTAAAATAAGGTTCTTTCCTGCAGGACTTCTCAGCGCCTTTACTGGGCTATCATTCACTGTCTCCCCTTGGCAGAGAGTGGGATGAGCAGGCTGAGCAGCCCAGGCTTACCCAGCTGGGGAACTCTTTTCTCCTAGAGCATCTCACAGGATGAGTATTCCCTGGAATCTCCTTTGGGGACCACTGCCTGGGCTGGTGGCCACTTCCTAGAGTAGGGTGGGCAAAGTTTTTGAAAAGCACTACGTAGTAGATATTTCAGGATTTGTGAGCCATAGAGACAAGCTACTCAACTCTGCTGTTGTAATGAAAAGACAGTTGCATGGAACATGTAAACAAATGGCATAACAGGTTATGTGTAGATACTGAAACTTGAATTTCATGGAATTTTCTAGGGTCACAAATTAGTCTTCTTTTATGGATTTTTTTCAACCATTAAAAATGTAGGGGCGCCTGGGTAGCTCAGTCCGTTAAGCGTCTGCCTTCGGCTCGGGTCATGATCCCAGGGTTCTGGGATCGAGCCCCGCATCGGGCTCCCTGCTCAGCGGGGAGTCGGCTTCTCCCTCTGCTCCTCCCCCTCCCTCTTGCTCGTGTGCGCATGTGTTCTCTCTCTCTCAAATAAATAAATAAAATCTTTTTTAAAATTATAATTTATTTTTATATAAATAAATATTACGTATAAAAATAATTAATAATAAAATAATAAAAAATAATAATTTAAAAATTAACAAATATATAAAACCATTCTCAGCTCGCAGCTGTCCAAATACAGGTGATGGGCTGGGTTTGGCAGTAGTTGCTCACCCCTGTCCCCGAGGCTGGAGCCCTGCCTGACACCTTCACCGGGCATTCAAGCTCCTTCATATTTCTGGGCTTTATCTGCTGCCCCATCTGCACAGAGCCTGGGAGTGGGCCATGGTGGACCTTTTTCCAGGAACATCACATTCTTCACTCTCAGGAGGCTTCTGCACAGGCTGTTCCTCATACTGGGAATGCCCATCCAGAGATGTAGGTTTGGGAAACCTGAGGCTTCTTTTGACCGGGTAGAATAAGAAGTTTGCAACCCTTTCGGCTCCTTCACCCCCGAGGTGCCCTTGTTGGTTATATTCTGATATTTTATAAATGTATCTGTTTCCCAACTAGGCATGAGCTTCTGGAGGATGGGGACCCTGTCCTCCAGAATTCTGATCTCCAGGCCCAAGGGAAGGAGACCTGGCATGGAGTATGGGCTGCTGGAGAGTGAAGGAAATAAGACTAGGTAGGAGGGGTGCCCCAAGGTGGGGTCCTGGCCTGGCCAAAGGTGCTGAGGTGGGACGAGTTTGGAATGCTGGGGGTTCCTGAAGATGAGTCTGCTGCAGCTGGGTTGGAGGGTGACATATGTGGGTTTTAGGGTGATGCTAGGAGAGGTAGGCTTGCTGCAGTAGGGTGCCTTGAGGTGTTCTTGAGCAGAGGAGAGGCTTAATGATATTGCTGTTCGGGGTGAGGTCCAGCTTTCGAGGCCCCATCCTGGCACTCCTTGGAGGTGTCGAGATTAAAGTCCTGAACAAGCTATGGGAAGGCCCAGGTTCGAGTTCTGGTTCTGCCTTTCAACTTCCTGCGGGGTCTTGAACAAGTCACTTTTCCTCCTGGGGCTTCAGTTTCCACATCTGTGAAATGGGAGCAATAATCCTTGCAGTGGACGCCTCCTGGGGCTGCTTTACAGGCTCAAAGGGACTGTGAGGAACCGAGGATGATGGCGGACAGCACTGGACTCTCTTTAGTGGGTATTAATGTGTGCTGGACACCGTGGGGGTGGTGACGGTCAGGAGGGGGAAAGCACAGGCCTTGCAGAGAGCTGACCTGTCGCCGTGTCCCTAGCCCCTGGCACAGCATGGGCACCTAGGCGCATGGCCCTGGTGTGAAGAGTGCAGGATAGGGGCACCTGGGTGGCTCAGTCGGTTGGGCGTCTGCCTTTGGCTCGGGTCAGGGTCCCAGGTACTGGGATCGAGCCCCTCATCGCGTTGTCAGGCTCCCCACTCCACAGGGAGTCTGTTTGTCCCTCTGCCCCTCCCCCCTCTTGTGCGCGCATGCGCTCTCTCTCTCTCTCGTGTTCTCTCTCTCTCTCGTGTTCTCTCGCGCTCTCTCTCTCTCTCCAGATAAATGAAAACTAAAATCTTTTTTTTTTTTTAAGGTTATTTATTTATTTATTTGACAGAGAGACAGCGAGAGAGGGAACACAAGCAGGGGGAGTGGGAGAGGGAGAAGCAGACTCCCCGCTGAGCAGGGAGCCCGATGTGGGGCTCGATCCCAGGACCCCGGGATCATGACCTGAGCCGAAGGCAGACGCTTAACGACTGAGCCACCCAGGCGCCCCGAAAACTAAAATCTTGAAAAAAGAGTGCAGGAGGCCTGAAGCGGGGTCTGGACGAGAGTGGCTCGGGGCTGTGCGAGGTGGCTCTGAGACCTGCAGGAAACCATAGGGTCGTCTGCGCGCACCATGCCCCCCGTTCTCTAGGAACCGGCATCGAGCTTCCTGTGGCGGATAACATTTGGACCTGAATCCGAGCCAGAAGGCCCCCTCATTTCACAAATGAGGAAACTGAGGCCAGCAAGTGTCAGGGACCGGCTCGGGGGCTCTCAGGCTGCCAGAGGCGGGCCAGTCCTGGCCCAGGCTCGGGGCTCCACTGGACTCTCCCCTGAGGGTCCCCCCCCAGACACTCCCCTGCAGCACCAGAGAGTCTTGGCGGCCGTGCCCTGTCCCTGGGAGACACAGATGCCGGGATGTTCGGGAAGTCGGTGCCGCTAATTAGTCACATCATTTTTGGCATCTCACACAGCCTCGGGGAACTGGAGAATGTCATTGTCAAAGTATTTTTGAATATTTGCCTTCTCAGCAAGAAGATGCTGTGAGAACACTCTGTCTTCCATTCGGGTGTGGATACTAACAAAAATAACAAGCACCGCGAGCTAGAAGGATCTGGGAGCTTGGGAGACAGGCCTAGGGAAACCTGGTGCTGCCGGTTACAGCTGCTCACTCTGCCCTCTGGGCCTCGTGTCCTACCATAAAATGGCTCATTCATTTCTCAGATATTTGTGGAAGCCCAGTGTATGCCATGTACTACTCTAGGCTCTGGAGAAACAACTGGGAACAAGACAGACAGGAATCTCTGCCCTCAAGGGGCTACCATCCTAAGGGGGAGCCAGGCGGTACGAGTCAATAAGCCCTGCTGGCTGGTGGCATGTGTAAAGGAGAAAAGTGTGTTGGGTGGCGGGAGGGGTGACCTTCTTCAAGAGAGTGCTCAGAGATGATTCACTGAGAAGGTAAGATCCGAGTCAGGGTCTGAAGGAGATGAGGAGTGAGCCCAGGACAGCTCCAGAGAAAAGCATTCCTAGCACAGAGAACAGCAGGTGCAAAGGCCCTGAGGCCTGGGAATGCTTGGTTTGTCTGAGGATCAGCAGGAAGGCCAGTGGTGCTGGAGCCAGGTGGTGACACAGAGAAGATGAGATGACAAGACAGTATTTGGTAGGTCCCAGGGGCCTGCTGTGGAGGGCCTTGTAAACCACTGGACAGCCTTTGTTTTCTTGTTCTTTTTCTTTTTCTTTCTTTTTTTTTTTTTTCGGTGCAAAAGGTGGCTTCATTAAAGCACGGGGACAGGCCCTGTGGGCAGAAAGAGCTGCTGAAAGCCTTTGTTTTCGTTCTGAGTAAGCTGGGAGCCACTGGGAGGTTGAGCAGGGACATGACATGATCTGTTTTCTGCGTTAAGCATCTTCCTCTAGTGCTCATAGGTCAATGGCAGAAGCAGACAGTCTAGGGGAGAGGTGACGGGGCCATACCAGGGTGTAGGTGGTGGAGGAAGGAGAGGGGCTGGATTCCACATGTTTCTGGAGGCAGAGTGGTGGCTGGATGTGGAGTTTGAGAGAAAGGAGCCAAGATGCCTCCAAGGTTTTGGCATGAGCATGTGGGAGAAGAGGTGACCTGCCCTCAAGGTGGGACCCGGGGTGGGCTCAGCATTGAGATGTGTGTGGTGCCCATTGGTCAACTCTGGGCAGACTGGAGCAGGTGGCTGGACTTGAGGCCAAGTCCCGGCTGGAGACATAGATTTGGGAGTCATCGGAGTAGAGGTGTTATTTAAAGCCAGGAGCCCGCCTGAGATCCCTGAAGGGGGAACAAGAGCAGAGGCTTGGGGCCAACACAATAAAAGCAGCATCTCTGTCCCTGCACAGGGCAGCACCTGGAGGGGGGCTCAGCCCAGATCACCACAAAAGCCATGCTGGTGCTCAGGCCCCTCCATCACAGACCACTGCCTCCTCCGGGACTGTGGGTCACAGCCCAAGAATCCAGAGCTTGTCCTCTAGACAGGAGCGGCAGGTGGGAATATGGAGGGGCAGAGTGCGGGGTGCGCGGCCGTGTCTAGACGCCTAGCATCCTGTGCAGTGGGCCTCTGCACTGACGTTGAAGGCTGGACTCCAACTCTGGTCCCTCAATTCTTTGTGCGTGCTTCTGTGTGTGTGTGTATGTGTGTGTGTGTTTGAAATGCATGTAACAAAATTAGTCATTTTCACCATTCTGAAATGTACAGTGCAGTGGCATTAAGGATGTTCACAGCGTTGTGCAGTCATATCTGTTATCTGGGCGTAGAACTTCGTCATCACCGGGCAAGAAAGCTCGTACCCATTAAACAGTCCCTCCTATTTCTCCCCGCGCCAGAGTCTGACAACACAAGCTACCTTCTGTCTCTGTGGATTTGCCTGTTCTGGACATCTTGTGTAAGTGCCATCAGACACCCTGTGACCTTCTGGGGCTGGTTTCTTTCCCTTAGTGTAATGCTGTCAAGGTCATCCATGTTGTAGCTTGTGTCCGTGCATAGTTCATTTTTTTTTCCTTAAGGTTTTATTTATTTATTTATTTGAGAGAATATGCACAAGCAGGGGGAGGGGCAGAGGGAGAGGGCTCAATCCCAGGACCCCGAGATCATGACCTGAGCCGAAGGCGGACGCTTCACCGACTGAGCCACCCAGGCGTCCCATGCACAGTTCATTTCTTGTTAGGGTTCGGTCCCCCATTCTTGGCCTGGTCTGTGACGTCCAGGTGGACAGTGTCCAACCTACTTCAGCTGCCACGAGGATGGTTAAATACCCTGGGGAGAAGTGAGTCCCGTGCCAGGGCGCAGAGGGGCAGGGCTGGGGTCCACACTGTGGGTAGAAGTGGTGCAGGCGACTCGTGGCCGCTTTGGAGGCTTCCACAGTCAGGGGTCACTCCTCAGCTTTGCCCTCAGCTGAGCTCGGAGTGGGCGCTCCTCGTGGGCGAGGCCGGCGACCACTCGGCCATCTGGGCTTCCCGGGTTTGTTGCTGCTCTCTGTCCTTCTGCTGTCTTTGTCCCTTTCTTCTCACTCTGGTCGGCTGGGACTGGAGGTAAATGAATGGGCCCCACCACCATCTTTCCTTTCCTTCTAAGACCTTCTAAGATTTCCGAAGCAGCCCTTTGGGACAGGCTTCACCCCCTCCTCAGAGGGGAAGCAGGGGCAGGGAGGCCTCTCGGAGGAGAGGGCCACGGCTGGTGACCAAGGGGGGTGCTGGTCCAGGTCTGTGTGGTTCCCCCACCGGCTCCGAAAATGCTGGGCATTTAGTGAAGGAGCCCCGATGCCATTCGTGTGGTCCCCCCATTAAGAGGATGCTGCCCTCCTGGGACACCCTTCCAGAAGCCCCCTCTCCCGAGGCCCCCTGTGTGCCAGGCCAGGGGGGGCAGATGCCAGCGAGCCAGCTGTGAGGGCAGTAAGGGCAGAAGGAGGCGGTGTGGTGGGAGGCCTCTTGGGCCATGACAGACCTCCCTGCGCAAGTGGCCCCAGTGGCCTTCCCCAGGCCTCCCCGGCACCTGCATCAGCCCCAGCAGCCCCCCGGCCGGCACCACGAGGAGGCCCAGGTGTAGTCTGCGCTAGGCCAGGCTCTGGCCAGGGGCTGGAGCCCCAGCATGAGCAGCACAGGCCTGGACAGACAGACAGGCCCCTGTGCCCGGGGGAGTCTAGTGAGGGAGTGATAACAGGAACAAAGAGAGCCATAACTGTCGTGGAGATAAGGCGGAGACGGGGTGCAGCAGGGAGGAGGCCTGGGGGTGGGCGGCTGGAGGTGGGGCGCTGCACATGCTGTCCGAGGGGTGCCGGCTGAACGAGGTGGAGGCAGCCTGTGAAGACGCAGGGAAAGGTGTCCCAGGCTGAGGAACAGCCGCTGGCCTGTGCGAAGCCCTGGAGGCAGGAGGGGAGGGAGAGGCAGGGAGTGGAGGTCAAGGAGGGAGGGAGGTGGGCCACATCCTGGGGGGAGGGCAGCAGGAAGCCCCTGGAAGGACGGAAGGCTAAGATCCAGTCTGTGTTTCCAAGATCATCTCTGGCTGTCCGGTGATTAGGGGATGGAGCGCTGGGAGGGAGGGGGGCAGCCTGGCCCGGGGGAGGTTCCGCGTGGCTCTCCTGGGCCTGGCCCCAACACAGTGACCTGTCCCCAGGACTGTATGTCAACAGAGCTCTCAGCACGCCCACCCGCCACCTGCCAGGGCCACCAGTCTCTGCTGGGTCTCACGGGGAATTTAGCGGGTCCGCCTTCTCCCTTCCAGGGTCCTGTGGGGGAAGGGGAGGCCGTCACTCCCGCTGTCACTGCTGTGGATAAGGGGTGGGTCCCCAGGATGGAAACCGCACGCTGGAAGGCGGTTTCTCTCTGAGAAAAGGAACACTCCTCCCTCTGGGGGTCCAAATGCCTGGGTGCGGCCAGAAGACAGCCCGTGAGCCGCCATCTGCCAGCCACAGGGCTACCTGGGAAGCCAGAGCCATGCTCAGCGTTTCTTTCCCGGCGATACGCTGGTGCCCTGACTCTGTTTTGTGGAGGTGTCCCAGGCTGACCCCACGACCAGGTCCGCAGCAGCTGCGGTGTGCGAGGCCCGGTGCCGAGCAGGGATCCCAGACACACGGGCACAGATGAGACCTCGCGGAGCTTATTTTTCAGGGGGAGGGAAAGACAGGTAGCACCACCCATAGGTCATTACCATCGTGATTGGTGCCAGGTGGGCTGGGACAGGGGCCTGAGTTGGTCATAGAGGTCAGAAGAGCTCCGGGAGGAGGTGACCTATGAGCTGAGTCATGAAGGACAAGTGGACACAGTTTGGGCCATGTAGCCTGGTAAGAGGAGCATCCCCTGGGAAGGAGAGGTCTCCAAAATGGGGGACTCTTGAGGCAGACTGGAGCCGGGAGACTGTGGCCTCCAGCGTGGAGACTTGCCTTGGCCACGTTTGAGGCCTGGGGCTGGGGTCTGTCTCTGCCGGTCCTCCCATGTGCCTGTGGCCCCTTGAGGGAGTCACCCTGGGAGGCCTCCTTCTTACCAGGCCAGCAGCTATGTCCCAAACCCTCTGGGGAGCTTCTGAAGAGTGAGGCGGTTTGGGCCAGAAAGGGCCTGGTCTACTTCCCTTCCCACATCCTGCCCTGCTGACAGACCCCGGCTCAGGTCTCTCCTCCGTAACTGCACAATGGCGAACTGGCCAGTCAGGGGTCTGTGGGACGAGGAGCCTCGGGGTGGCCCTCCTGTAGTCAGCTAGCTAAGTCAGCAGCGCCCAAGGCGGCTGGTGTGGAGTGGGACGGGGAAACCTCTAGGCCCTGCAGGGAGGCTCTCCCATCCTCCCCCTGCAAATGAGGGATGCAAACCAAACAAAATATACAGAAATACCAGGCTCCGTGTGATGTCTCCTATGTGTTTCCTTCCTCCTGATTCCTCTTTGTTGATCATCTCTACTTAACCAGCTTTATTGGGATAGAATTCGTCTACCATACAATTTACCCATTTAAACTACAATTCAGTGGTGTTCAGTATATTCACAGAGTTGGGCAACTGTCGCCACGATCAATTTTAGAATATTTCATCACCTCAGAAAGAAACCCCACACCCATTAGCAGTCACTTCCTATTGCCCTACCCCTCCAGACCCCCCCCCCCCCCCCCCCCCGGCAACCACTAATCTACTCTCTGTCTCTCGACATTTGCCTGCTCTGGACATTTCCTATAGAGCAATTGTACACGATGTGGTCTCCTATGACTGGCTTCTTTCATTTAGCATAATGTTTTCAGAGTTCATCCACGATCCATGTTGCTGCCTGTGTTAGTCCTTCTTTCCTTTTCATGAGTGATATTCCATCATATGGAGAGATCACATTGTGTTTATCCATTCATCAGTTGATGGACATTGTTTCTTTCTTTTTAAAATTTTTTTTAACTTAAAAAATTTTTTTTTATTTTTAAAGATTTTATTTCTTTCTTTGATAGAGAGAACACAAGCAGGGGGAGCGGCGGGCAGAGGGAGAGGGAGAAGCAGGCTCCCTGCTCAGCAGGGACCCTGGGATCATGACCTGAGCTGAAGGCAGACGCTTAACCAACTGAGCCACTCAGGCGCCCCTCTTTCTTTTTTTTAAAGATTTATTTATTTGCGTGCGAGAGAGAGAGCGCGTGCACGCACACACACACACATGGGGGGGGGGAGAAGGAAGGGGAAAGAATCTCAAGCAGACTCCATGCCCAGTGCATGAGCCCAATGGGGGGTTCAATCCCAGGACCCTGAGATCATGACCTGATCCGAAATCAAAAGCAGGACGCTTAACCAAATGAGCCACCTAGGCGCCCCATTCTTTTCATTTTCTGAAAAGGTTTTATTGCGTAGAGAGGGGGTGGGTGTTCAGTCCCTCCTGGCTGCCGCTTTCCTCATGGTTGCCAGGACCTTGCTCAGCTCGTCTTTTGTCCTCTTGGCACAGACACATGTCCCCACACTTTCCTTGTTGACCTTGAGGGCCCCCTTGTCCTTGGAGACCTTGAGCAGCATCATGACACGCTGCTCATATGGGGCAAAGCCACACATCTCTTGGATCATGTCCTGAACAGATTTTGGTGTGACCGTGGCGGCTGCACTTCTGCTGGCTCGTGTCCTTGGTCCCTTGTGGCCCTTGTTGAGGCCCACGGGCCATGGGGGAGCGCAGAGCCGTAGCTGCTGCCCCTCCATGGCTGCTGAGACAGAGGGGCTGGACACTTTCTTTCTGGCTCCTGTAAATAATACCGCTATGGACATTTATGTATGAGTGTTTGTGCGGACATACATTTTCGATTCTTTTGGTTAGACATCTAAGAGTGGGATTGCTGGGTCATATAGTAACTCTATATTTAGCTTTTTTTTTTTTCTATTTTTTCCATATTTAACTTTTTGAGGAACTGCCAGACTGTTTTCCAAAGTGGCTGCACCATTTCACATACCCAGGAGCAGGGCATGAAGTTTCCAATTTCTCCACATCCTCACGAATGCTGGCTATTATCTTTTCTCACTCCAGCCATCCTAGTGGGTATGAAGTGGTATCTCATTGTAGTCTTGATTTGCATTTCCCTGATGACTTATGTTGAGCATCTTTTCAGGCGCTTACTGGCCATTTGTAGATCTTCTTTGGAGACATGTCTATTCAGATACTTCACCCATTTTAAAATTGGGTTATTCAATCTTTTTATTATTGAGTTGTGAGAGTTCTTTCTATATTCAGATAAAGTCTCTTACAGGGCATGATTTGCAAATATTGTCTCCCATTGTGTGGACTGTCTTTTCCCTTTCTTGATGGTATCACTTGGCAACACAAAATTTTTGAATTTTGAAGAACTCTGATTTATCGACTTCTTTCTTTTGTTCCTTATGCTTTGGGAATGCATTTAAGAAGCGTTTGTCTAACTCGAGGTCACCAAGACTTACTCCTTTGTTTTCTCCTTCGAGGTTTATAGTTTTAGCTGTTACAGTTAGGTCTATGATCCATTTTGAGTTATTTTTTGAGTTATTAACACATTAAAGGTAACAAGATCTGGCAGTGGGTCTAACATCTCTGTGATTTTGGAGGTGAGGGTACAAGTTATTCTGAGATCTTTCCAACAATTGCAGTGTGATGATGAGACAGTATCATGAATTCTATGAGTGACAGAGTCGCAGCCATGGCTAAGACCACCTACATTCATAATTGAAGAAAATGCTGGATTTCAGTGAAAGAAGGTTCATAAAGCTGTAATTATTCTCCCTGGTTCACGGTTCCCCTGAATTCTATCTACAGATTGGTTAAGAACTCCTGGGATGGCTAAAATTCATGCCGCATATCGCAGTTTCTCAATAGTCTTGGGGGTTCGAACCCTCCCAGGACTGGCTTCTGGGCAGTTTTCCTGCCACCCCAGCCCCTGTTCCCTTCGCCCTCTGCCTGGCTGCAGACTTGGGGAAGCTATTCCTGGCCCAGCAGAATTTGTTAACAAAGCGAGGCTGCAGAGCTGTGTGGCTGAGACATGCAGGCCCCTCCACTGGCCAGATTACTTCATTCCCTAGGTGCCTCTGCTTACCTGCAAGGCATGGGTGGGCCGTCAAAACTGTGTTCACCTCATGGGATTATTGGGCTGATTCCATCAGTGTAGGATTTCAAGGCTGAGAGCAGAACGGGGCACACAGGCACACCCCGAAGATACCAGCTTTTTAATTTTCTTTCTTTTTTTTAAGATTTTATTTACTTATTTGACACACACACACACACACACACAGAGCATGAGCAGTGCGGAGGAGCAGGGGTGGGGGGAGGGAGAAGCAGACTCCCCGCTGAGCAGGGAGCCCGATGCGGGACTCGATCCCAGGACCCTGAGATCATGACCTGAGCTGAAGGCAGACACTTCACCCACTGAGCCACCCAGGCGCCCCAGCTATTTTCATTAAGCCTTTCACAGGAGACGGGAGGCTGCTATTTCCTCTGCCTACACATTCTTTCCCTTGCTCTGCACCAGGTTAATGCCCAATTATTTGTAGCGGTCAGGAGTCTTTGAGTTCATTTTTTTTTTAAGATTTTATTTATTTATTTGAGAGAGAGAGACAGCACACGAGCAGTGGGTAGGAGCAGAAGGAGAGGGACAAGCAGACTCCTCACTGAGCAAGGAGCCCGCTTTGGGGCTGGATCCTAGGACCCCAGGATCATGACCTGAGCAGAAGGCAGACGCTTAACTGCTTAACCAACTGAGCCACCCAGGTGCCCCAGGAGTCTTTGCGTTCTAACAGAAACTCAAATTGCTCCATTTAAAAGGCCAGGATTTCAGGCCGTTTATAGGGTGTGGAGAGGAGGAGAGTTCCAAACATCCCATCAGGCCTCAGCCCTCCCCTGTCCACAGGCTGGTCAGGTAGTGGGTGCTCCCTCGAGCAGGGCCAGGACAAGTGAGGACCCCTTCCTCAGGTGCCTGGGCTACTGACTGACCACACGGAGCCTGGGCACAGGACCCAGGTACCTGGCCCTGACCTGGAGGCTCCAGGCTTTCCTGGTCCTCAGAGAGAGAGACACTCTTTCCTAAGAGTTTCCCCAAAAGGTTCCAGAAAGGACCTTGATTGGCCTGGCTAGGTCATGTGCCAATGCTTGAGCCGGTCACAGCAGCCAGGGGCTGGGGGGCTCTGACTAGCCAGGCCTGGGTCACAGGCTCGTAAGGCCCCAAGCCAAACTCCTGAAGGAGGATGATGGGGAGGGGCTCGCTCTGGGGAGATGCTGGGCTGATGAAATTCAAAGGTCTTCCCCTCTTGTAGGGCACGTATCAAGTCTTGGTCAGACCTCACTTGTTTCAGGAATCCTCCCCTCACTGGAACTGGCTCCTGTTCTGCGCACCAACAGCAGCCTGTATTCCCTACTGCTCACTTCTCACTCAATAATTATTTAGTGAGGGGCTCTTGGGTGGCTCAGTCCTTAGGCATCTGCTTTCGGCTCAGGTCATGATCCCAGGGTCCTGGGATCGAGCTCCACATCGGGCTCCCTGCTCCGCGGGAAGCCTGCTTCTCCCTCTCCCACTCCCCCTGCTTGTGTTCCCTCTCTCGCTGTGTCTCTCTCTGTCAAATAAATAAAATCTTAAAAAAATAATAATAATAAAGTAATTATTTAGTGAGCACCTACTATGCACCAGGTTGAAAGGAGGGGGATGGAGGCTGCAAAGGGGACTGGGAAGGAGTGGTCTGTGAGGCAGGAGAACCAGGCATCCTGAGGTCTAGACACCTCAGGGAGTTTCCAGAAGGTGGAGTGATGGACTCAGGTGCTGCTGAGGAGCTCAGTGAAACCATGAACTGACCACTGGATTGGGACGCCTGGAGGTTGTGGATGACCTTAGCAAGAATAAAGAGTGGGGACAGCCCTGCTAAGGTGGCATGAGGAAAGACTAGGAAGGAAGGAAGGGAGTGGACACATTTTTGCAGGTTTCTGTGTGGAGTAGGGAGAGGGGGAGGAGGGGGAGGAGGCTTGGAAGCAAGGGAGAGTTTTCCCCTTTCTTTGGAAAATACTGACCCAGGGGAAAGAGAGAGGTTGATGGCACAGGAGACCAGCCAGGGGAGGGCAGCGGGAAGCAGGTGCCAGAGATCCAGATCAGAGTGGGAGAGCCTGAAGGGGAGGGGAGTGGGTGCTAGGCCCGGGCATTTGTCCGTTTGGGGCCTGGAAGTTCAGAGGGATCCCATTTGATGGCTTCAGCTTTTCTCACCCAAGAATGAGAAGGTCACCCAAGGTCGTTGGCTGGGAGCGAGGGCAGAAGGGACTGTGGGAGGTGTGAGGAAAGGAGAGAAGGTGGGATATCTTAGTCTCAGAGTGGGAGAGAGTGTCACTGGAAAACATGGTAGGGCTGCTGACTCTGCCTGTTTGAAGTCTGAGGTCACAGATTCCCAATCAGAAGGGTTGTGTGTGGACACCCCAGCGGCCCTCCACTGCCCCAAGCAATAGGAGGTGCAGGAAGGGGGTTTTCCTAAGGTTGGAGGGTTCCCTATGGCAGACGAAGATTGGGGCTGGGGAGATGGACTCTATAAAAATTCACCAGGCCAGGAAGTGGTTATTGTTGTCTGTGTTTTACAGATGAGGAAGTTGGGAGGGTCAAGGCCAGTATGGTATCTACGTGGCTTTGGGGTCAAACTAGAAAGAGGCCTCAACACATGTCAAAGTAACTTAGGTGTTAATATTTGTTGAAGAAAGTGAATGGTTGGATAGCCCAATGATGTAACCACAGTCATAACCCAGTCAGGAAGTAGCCCCAACCTTGGGGTTTGGTGGGTGGTGCTCATGACCTGGTGTCCTGCCATCCCTGCTGCCCTAATAAATGACTTAGTATCACCTTCGCGCTGTTGTAGGCTAATCATTCCAGGGTCTGGTGGTAGAATTTCATAGACTCCAAGTGAGCAGGTGGCTGGGCCCCAGAATACCACCTCTGGTTCCTAACCCTGGGCTTTGCTGTCTGCACCCTACCCAGGCCAGCTGGTGGTGGTGGGGAGGTGGTGGTCTAGGGGGATTCCCAAGGGCACACATCTGCAACGCTTGGGGCTCTCCAACAAGAGGGGCATCCTTTTAAGGGGAGGCCAGAAGATGCGACCCTGAACTTGGTGGGGGCAGGGGTCCTCCACTGGGAGGGCTCCCAGCCCTGTTTCTTAAAGGCCATGTAGGCAGAAGTGAATGTGGTTACTTCACTGAAGTTAATAATGATGGTTCATGCTGCATAAAATGTGGACGAGAACACTCTGCTTATTTATTCAGGTTTTAAAAACATAAAACTCCAGATTTCTCCCTGTAGCTATTTATATCTAGAGCTGGTGTAAACTGTCCCCCTATAAAGCTTAGGTTTGAAGTAACTTCAAAGAAAAATAGCTATCCGTTGAATTAAAAAAAAATCATTTATAGATCTTCTCTTGCCTCCTAATTATGCAGGATCAGCGCGCTGTTTTGGGGGGGGGCCTGTGGAGGTGGGACTGACGCGGACCTCCAGGGGAGTCCCACGCTCCCCCCACTCCCCAGCCAGCGGTAAAGCACCCCCAGGCTGGCTGGTGACCACCCTCCAGGCGGGGATGTCTCGGGCTGGGTCATGCTCTCCCTCGCCGGGTGCCCGGTGGGGACTGGGGGAGGCAGGGCAGGCAGCAGATCCGGAAAAGTGGCTGTTGCCTGGGAGGAAGTTGACCCTCCTCCCCTACCAAGGGCTTGGGATGAAAATAGCTTCTTCCTCTTTACCCTTCCTGGCCCCAGCCCATTTCTATAAGTCCTCCTCCCCATTTCTGCAAGTGCCCCCTCCCGCAGGGACAATTCGGCCCCCTCACCGAGGACTAAACGGTCATCAGGGATGGCAGGGGGCCCGACGCCCGGACTCCGCGTCTGGCCAGGGGCCGCTCGGGACCCTCCCTCCGGCCCCCGCGGACGCCGCGCCCGCAACTCCGGCAATTGCGGCGACTTCCAGCCTCCCCCCACCCAATTAGCAGAAACCTCCACAGACCCTCCGAGCCCCCACGCTGCTTCCTTTCTCTCCAGGGGAGACTGTCACCTGGGAACCCTGTCCCCTGCACCGGGGACCGCCGGCACCGAGGCACCCCCATATCCCTTGGGAAAGGTGGGGGCGCAATTAGTTTCTTCCAATTAGTTTCCCCTCTTTGTATAGAACCCATTCAAACTGTGGCTGTAATCCTCCGCGCGAGGGGGAAAGTAGTCCCGACCTTGCATCCTATTTCTCTTCTCGTGTCGCGCATATTTTACTTTTTGAAGCCAACGGGACTCACAGTGGGGCCCTTCGCGGAATGTAGGGGCAGAGGCTGCGGGGGGTGAGCGCAGGTGAGGGGGTGGGGGGGGCCGCAGCAGAGGGAGGGGGCGGGGAGGGCAGCTAACTCCTCGCTATTGCCTAGAGAGATGGATCATGGGGCGTAGAGAGATTACAAACCTCAAACCACGTACAGCGGGCGATACGCGTCAACCGAACCTGACCAACGGAAGCCCGGAGCCTCCCCCTCCCCGCGCTCCCGCCCCCGTCCCTTGGACAGACGGGAGTGCCGAGCCAACCGCGCTGCCGCTCGCTGTCCGAATCCCACAGAAGCCAATGGGAGCCCGTGGGGGGCGGAGCCAGCCCGCTTCGGGTTGGGCTGCGCGCGGCTTTCCCCCCTTCTCGCCCCAGGCCCCGCCCCCCCCGCCCGCTCGCGGCTCCCGGAGTAGTTAGTGCCAGTGAAGTGCGGCCGGCGATGAGAGCGAAAGTTGCGCTCGGCTCGGCGCTGGGGGCTTGAAGCGGCACCGCTCTCCGCCCGCCAGGCCACCCCCAGCCCCGACTCGCGCCCGCGGGCTTCCACCGCGCCCGCCCAGGCCCGCGCCCGCCCGCGCTCCCTACCCCCCCCGGCCCGGCGCCCCCTCCTCAGGAGCCGCGGGGCCCCGCCACTTTCGCCCGGCCCCGGCCCCCGCCGATGCCGGCCATGGTGGAGAAGGGCCCCGAGGTCTCAGGGAAGCGGAGAGGGAGGAACAACGCGGCCAGCGCGGCCGCCTCGGCCGCTGCCGCCTCGGCCGCCTCCGCTTCGGCCGCCTCCGCCGCCTCGGCCGCCGCCTCCGCCTCGGCCGCCGCCGCCGCCTCCGCCTCGGCCGCCGCCTCGGCCGCCGCCGCCCCCAATAATGGGCAGAATAAAAGTTTGGCGGCGGCGGCGCCCAATGGTAACAGCAGCAGCAACTCCTGGGAGGAAGGCAGCTCGGGCTCGTCCAGCGACGAGGAGCACGGTAGGTGGCAGCCGCCCCGCGCCGCCCCCGCGCCCGCCCGCCCGCGCTGACCGCCGTGCTCTGCTTCCCCGCAGGTGGCGGCGGCATGCGGGTCGGACCCCAGTACCAGGCGGTGGTGCCCGACTTCGACCCCGGTGAGTAGCGGCCCGGGGCCCCGCGACCCGAGGGGGCGGGGGCCCTCGGACAACTTTTCTTTTTGTGTGTGTTCGCCTGCCGTCCGCGGGGAGAACAGCAGGGCGAGAACCGGGAGGGGAACACACACCCGAGCGTGGTCCGCCAGCGCGCCTCGGCACCCCGGGGACGGAGGCCCGAGCCGCCCGGGGTCGGGTCGCTGCCGCGGGCCCGCTGAGCCCCGGGGGCGGGGGCGGCGTCGGCGCGGCCGCACCTGGCCTGCAGGCTCCCGCGGGCCCGGGGTCCCGGGCCGGCTGCGCCCTGGCCGGGGGGTCGGGGTGCCGGCGCCGGAGAGTTAGCGTGCTGCGAGCGCCCTGCACTTGGGACGTCCGCCCACCCGTCTCTGTCCTGCCAAATGTCGCAGCGCTGGCCCTTCCCTCCTCCTGCCGGCCCCCCGGGCTTCTGCTCGCCCCTGGCTCCCCTCCCAGCCCGAGGGGGAGTAGAAAAGCGACCCCCCAAAATCAGTTAAGAAGTGTGCTTCCCAGAGGGCGCCTGCCTGGGGAGAGAGGCTTGCTCGTGGCAGTTTGATTTTAGGACCTATTTGTAAATGTCCGTGTGTTTCCTTTTTTGTTTTGTTTTGTTTTGTTTTCCTTGAAGGAAGGGGTTGTGAAAGAATAGAACCTTCAGAGGCTTTAGCCTAAGGAATGATTTCCACCTCCGAGAAATCCCTACACCCTAGAATGGAACATTTACTTTCCTTGCTATTCTGCGTGGAAGCAAATTTAAAGTGGTACCAGAAAAAAATCTAATCAGACAAAGGAATTCGTCAGATTTTAATGCGTGAGATTCTAGCTGGTCTCCGTAGGACTGTTCTTTAAAGATTGTTGGCATAGAAGATGTTTGAAAGGATACGGGTTTTATTTCAGAAATAAAATTCAAAAGAGAATCCTGCAGAACTGGAGTTGTTAACAGGCTTTCTGGTTGGAGGGCTTTGGAGCTGGAAGGTATCTATGTAGGTTATACCACTAGTTTATTTGAGAAAATAAATGCATAAATGCTTTTCCTTGGAAACAAGACTGCAGAAAATTGCAAGGATCTAGTCCTTGAAAAAGGAGATTGCTCTTAAGCTGTTATTAAGGTACTAAACTCTGGGTGTTCTTTGAAGTGAAAATACACAGGGATCCCTGCGTGAGCTTTTGGGCACTCTGGAAATAAATGACCTTGCCCATATTGGCCTTCTAAATTTTAGTCTGTTGATTTAAATCTCTTAAATTTATGTAGTATAATACCCAGGTTTGTATTCCTTTTAAATTCGTGTTAGTCTTTTTGATAGTTTCCCCTTCCCCCACATCTTCCTTTTTTGGTAGTGACTTCTCATTTACAAGAGTGACAGGATAGGACCGGGAGACCAGGCTTTTTCTCTTGTATGCATGCCTTCTCCGTTCCTAGGTTGGCCACCAGGGGAAGCATACTGTTTTTTGGTTACAGTTGACCCTATCTTCATTTTGTAGGTCAAGTCCATCTTTGTTTTAATATACAGAACATAAAGCAAAGGTTGTCACCAAGTTTCCCACACATATTAAAAAAAATCAGCTTGCATAGATCTTTTAGTTAAGTTGGTCGATTTTTAGTACGTTTTAGTTATATTAATTTCGAGAGCTTTACTTAAATGATGTGACTAAGGAAAAGGGCATATTTGATGGCAGCAACAGGAATTAGATTTCTGACGTTCTTCTAAATATGGATGTCTACCTCTGCATTGTTAGTAATGACTTCTTTGGGTTTGTTCTCTGAAATAGCAGATGTAGTAGGATCATATTTTGAGCTGCCCTTGTATTTTTGATGGAATAGATACAACCATAAAAATACTAGAGAGCTGCCATTCTAAAAAGTAAAGCATTGTAAATGTTCTGTGTAGTCTTACTGCCAGTTGATTGGGGTTTGGTATTAATATTTATAAATTTCTTATTTTGTGTTGTTTTAATCTGGAAAGGAATCTAACTGACAAACAATTTTAAGCCCTGTTTTGCTAGTCTGAGCAGTGGGACACATTCATAGGTATGGCTGAAAATTGTGGGAACTCATTGTTTCCTAGTGTTTTTTTTTTTTTTTTTTTTTTTTAGGTGTGTTCTTATACAGAACTTAGTATCAGGAAGAGGAGACTTCCATTTCGGAATAGAAATGGTACACCATGTTTGATTCATGGCAAAAAAAAAAAAGTTTTTTTAGGTCTTAAGACTGAAAGGTTCTTTCTATGAGTACAGGTTAGGAATAATACGGACTTTGAAATTGTGATTGTTAGTGCTTGTTGTTTCTCCCTGCCTGAGTTTTGAGTGCATTTTTTTTTTTTTTAAACCAGAATTTGAACAAGTGAATGTGAAACTCCTCAGGAAGCCTTTTTTTCTTTCTTTTTTTAAAAAAACATCTCTGGTAAAGATGTGTGAGTGGAAGAAGTTGATTTTAATTTTTTTTAAAGTCAGATTTTCTTTATGGTATCCCAACTTGACCTTATTTAGCTTTAAAAGCAAATGGTTGAAGCTAGGAACACCTGACCTTCCCTGTATAGTCCAAGGAAGATCCACTTCTGTCATTCCTTACAGGTAGTGAATAAAATGGATGGAGCACTGTAACCCTAAAATGCTGGTTCAGTTCTTCTAATCAGATGAAGACCCAGACTAGATTTGTGGACTGTGGTGTGACTTGGCAAATAAAATGATAGGAAAAGTTTTATCAATTAGTTTTAAAAACAAAGACCAGAATGTAGTTCTACATCTTTAACTTAGGCTTTGTTCTTGGGGCGCCTGGTGGCTCAGTCGTTAAGCTTCTGCCTTCAGCTCAGGTCATGATCCCGGGGTCCTGGGATCGAGCCCTGCATCGGGCTCCCTGCTCAGCGGGAAGCCTGCTTCTCCCTCTCCCACTCCCCCTGCTTGTGTTCCCTCTCTTGCTGTGTCTCTCTCTGTCAAATAAATAAAATCTTTAAAAAAAAAAAAACACAAAAGTTAGGCTTCTTTCCCAGGTCTGGCGTCCAGACTGTCCTTCCATACCCCTGCTGTAGCGTGTGCTGAGTTGTCGTTGGTTTCTTTTAGAATTTAGTAATCACAGAATAGAGTAAGAGGGAGGAATGCTTACTCTGTCCTACCTCTGGTTAGTTATTTCCTACACTTGCAAAGCATAATTTAATTGGAAATGAGTAGTGTTTTTCTATATAAAGATGTGAATGTTTCCATGATCTTACCAGTAAGCATGCAAAGGAAGGAATCTATAGTCGATATATATATATATATATATATATACACATAGATAGATACCTATATATTTTTATAGCTTATATATTTCTATCATTGTTTGGTACTCTTCCTCTTTGTTGTCTTCTAGCTGGAGAAACACAGTGACAGGATGTTAAGGTTGACTCAAGTTCTTTGTTTTCTGAAGCATGGGTTATTATGTCAACTTTTATCCTGGATTGGTTTTCAGTATCACAGTTTACTGATACTAAAATTGAGACTTACAGAAGAGGAAATTGTTAATGGTAAATACTTTTGAGATAATGGTCCTTTAAAAAAGCAACCTATATTTGGAACGTTGAATACAACTTAATGAGATTTGAAAATTTGGGTTGTCATTGACTCAACTGTCACTTCAGAGTTGATTTATATTAGTAAAATGTGTTCTGCTTTAATGTGGAATAATTTTACTGAACAGAGGTCTTGACCTGCTTTTCATTTTTTACTGGTGGTTCTGTGTTTCTCTTTGAACACATTATTTTCTATGCTTCAGTTTCATTGTAAAAATCAATTTTATAAATATTCTAAAATTAATAAGTTACGGTGAATGTTTTGTGATTTAGACAGCAGTGTTCACCCAACCATGAGAGGTTGGGGTAATGATAGATCCTGTGAGATCAACCTTGTCAAGTCGTGTGGTGAGGAGACACTTGGAACTGGTTGTCTGCAGATTGAATGCCCTGGCTCTGTCACTAAGCAGGTGCTAAAGGTAGAGCTGGTCATTTTATTTCCAGAAACCTCAGTTTCCTCTGTCATAAATCAGGGGTTGTTTGCATCACTAATAGTCCATGATTATGTCAGTTATAGTCCTCTTTGTAATTTTTTTTTTAAGATATTTATTTGAGAGAGAGCACAAGTGCAAGAGCGGGGGGAGGGGCAGAGGGGGAGGGAGAGAAGCAGACTGCCCGCTGAGCGTGGAGCCCAGGGACCCTGACATCACTGCCTGAGCCAAAACCAAGAGTTGGAGCCTTAGCTGACTGTGCCACCCACGTGTCCCCTTTGTAATTTCGTGTTTCTTTCAGAAGCAGTGTAGCGTGGATTGGGAGAGCCTGGGCTGTCTCAGTGCCCTACGGTGCTCCGTCCTCAAACTTGGGTTTGGGTCCTGGCAGGGCCTCCTGCCAGCTGTGTGTGTTGCCCCTGGGCAAGTTCCCTCCCTCTTGTCTTCATCTGTAAAACAGATAATAGAATATCTTAACTTACACATGTAAAATGCCTAGCACAGTGCCTGGCACACAGAGTGCTAAGTAAACATTTTCTGCTATCCTTATTCTGATTATCATTCATTTAACTTAAGTTGCCAAATAGTGGTCCTTGCATCACCTGCTTTACTCATAGGGAAGACTGGATTATAATGAAGCCATTGATTTGAACGTAAGTCATGCACTGAGATATTTGAAGATGATTGCTCTTAAGTCACGTGTACTTACTACAGTTTAGTTATATACCCTTTCCTCGAAGATGGAGGAGTCCAAAACATTTATGTAGCAGAAAAGAATACTGAGGACCAGAGAGCGTAGGTAAATCTCTTCAGATCAAGTTTCTAGATAGTGTAAAGACACCTTGAATCACTCCCTGGGCCAGGGGAGGTACACATTAACTAGGTTCTGAGTCAGGGAGTTTTTGCTCTAAACTTTGAGGTTCTTGTCTTTGAGAGTTAATGCTTTCAAGGTAGGGTTCTACCACAGTACTCCCTTCCGTGGATGGTGACTGTGATTCAAAGGTTAGCTGGTTGAGACTGACCAGAACATAGTGGTTTTAAAAATCAATAGGGGCGCCTGGGTGGCTCAGCCGTTAAGCGTCTGCCTTCGGCTCAGGTCATGATCTCAGGGTCCTGGGATCGAGCCCCACATCGGGCTCCCTGCTCGGCGGGAAGCCTGCTTCTCCCTCTCCCACTCCCCCTGCTTGTGTTCCCTCTCTCGCTGTCTCTCTCTCTGTCAAATAAATAAATAAAATCTTTAAAAAAAAAAAATCAATGTTAAGGGGCGCCTAGGTGTCTCAAGTCAGTTAAGCATCTGACTTTGGCTCAAGAGATGATCTCAGGGTCTTGGGATCGAGTACCCACAGCGGGCTCCCTGCTCATGTTCTCTTTCTCTCAAGTAAATAAAATCTTAAAAAAAAAAAAAAAATCGGGCGCCTGGGTGGCTCAGTCATTAAGCGTCTGCCTTCGGCTCAGGTCATGATCCCAGGGTCCTGGGATCGAGCCCCGCATCGGGCTCCCTGCTCCTGCTCGGAGGGAAGCCTGCTTCTCCCTCTCCCGCCCCCCCCGCTTGTGTTCCTGCTCTCGCTATTGCTCTCTGTGTGTCAAATGAATAAATAAAATCTTTAAAAAAAATAAATAAAATCAGTGTTAACTTGTACTGTAGAAATTTAGGCTTTTAGAAGGTCATTTTCCTTGGTATTATAAGGTTCTGGGGGGCAGTTCAGTTGAAAAAACTCTTAAATCTTTGGAGATGAAACATCAAAGTTCTATCCAAGTTACTGTATTTTCTCCCAGGTTGTCTTTTTATATTTTCTTCTCTGCTACATAGATTGTTGTAAGCAATTTATGGTTTAGCCCTCACTTTTTTCTGAGTCTTTCTTCAGAGGTTCCGTGCATAATGTAAAAAGAAATAGTCTTCTATATGTCCCCTACTCTAATGGAAAACAGTGATCTTTGCTAAGGTGTAATGTAAGTTTGTATTTATATTAAAAACAGAACTTGAAATCACTTTGTGGGAGAGGAAATCTGTAGCAATGTAGTAGAAGTCTGAATAAGGTAGAGTTTGGGGATTGAATACTGATTCAGTGATTTGGAAGGAGTTAATTCCTCCCACAGCTTTAAATACAATTGTCGAAAGTATTTGTGACCCTAGAAATGATAGGGTTATAGTTGCAGTATAACAGTTTCTTCTGTTTTGTGTTTTGAATGTTTTATTAATACATCGTATCTAGTGTCTAGTTGAGTTTTATGGTTTCTGTGTTGATTTTTATTATTTATGTATTTTTTTAAATATTTTATTTTTTGATTTTATTTATTTTTAGATTATTTATTTATTTATTTGACAGAGAGAGAGACAGTGAGAGAGGGAACACAAGCAGGGGGAGTGGGAGAGGGAGAAGCAGGCTTCCTGCTGAGCAGGGAGCCCGATGTGTGGCTCGATCCCAGGACCCTGGGAACATGACCCTAGCCGAAGGCAGCCGCTTAACTAACTGAGCCACTCAGGCGCCCCCCCAAAGATTTTATTTTTAAGTAATGTCTATATCCAACATGGGGCTCGAACTTAAAACGCAGAGGTCAAGAGTCAACATGCCCCACAGCTGAGCCAGCCAGACCCCCCCTTCCCCCTTGTCGATTTTTTTTTAAAGTTGGTTTAAGGTGACAAAGTGTTCTTCCAAAATGTTTGAGAGAAATGACATTAAAATGTCATTTTTTTTTTTTTTTTAAAGATTTTATTTATTTATTTGACAGAGAGAGACATAGAGCAGGAACACAAGCAGGGGGAGTGGGAGAGGGAGAAGCAGGCTTCCCGCGGAGCAGGGAGCCCGATGTGGGACTCGATCCCAGGACCCCGGGATCATGACCTGAGCTGAAGGCAGACGCTTAACGACTGAGCCACCCAGGCGCCCCAAAATGTCATTTATTTTTAAGATTTTATTTATTTGAGAGAGAGCGAGTGTGCATGGGTGCACGAAGGGAGAGTGGGGGGGTGGGGCAGGGGGAGAGGGAGAAGCAGACTCCCCGCTGAACAGGGAGCCCAAAGTGGGGCTCAGTTCCAGGACCCCAAGATCATGACCTGCCAGGCGCCCCCCCAGGCTCCCCTTAACATTTCATTTAAATGACATTTTAATGGAGTACCTGGGTGACCCCTCCCCCCTGCTCACACATGCACCCGTGCTCTCTCTCTCAAATAAATAAAATCTTAAAAAAGAAATAAATGAGGGACGCCTGAGTGGCTCAGTTGGTCAGGTGTCTGCCTTTGGCTCAGGTCATGATCCCAGGGTTCTGGGATCGAGCCCCACGTTGAGCTCCTTGTTAGCGGAGAGCCTCCTTCTCCCTCTCCCTCTGCTGCCGCTCCCCCTGCTTGTGCTCTGTCTTTGTCTCTCTCTCTGATAAATAAATAAATAAGATGTTAACAGTAAGCCCTAAAACTCCTATTTTTTCAAATTAGTCAGATTTTTAAAAGATGTGGGTCTTAATGAAAATTGAACACCAGACATAATTTTTGAAGTTTCTAATTTTTTCTCCCTCAAAGTAATGAGTGAAAATTGTAATGCCCATCTAATCCAACCTTCCTATGTCCTAGATGAGGAAAGAAAGAGATAAAATGACTTATGTTTGTCTTTCTTTCAATATCTAATCATTGAAAGTGTCACAAGGTTGAGTTGAGGCCATATGAGGCCAAACTTCAAACTTGGCTTATTTTAGATGTTGTAGAGTCTTGTTACTGGGTACAGTAATTGGGAACAGTAATATGTGTTCAAAATTTTAGATCGAGACATAAGAGTTTAAAAATTTTTTAAATTGAAGTGACTGGATAGTTACGCATATTTTGAATATCTTTGTGTATTACCATTGGATAGGATAGAATTGTAATCATAGAGTTATTTAAAAAAAAGTAAACATTCAGATAAAACAGCAAGTAATACATGTACCCACCACTGTGATTAATACTTAATATTAGGCTGTATTTGTGTCATGTGCAGCTGAAGGCTAATTCTCTCACTTCCTGCACTAATTTGGAGTTGATTGATGTTTTTCCTGAGATAGTTCATTTGCATCCTCTTAGAAGCAGATGCCAAGACAGGATCAGATGTGCAAGAGATTCATCGGGGTAAATGCGTGTGAAGGATAAAGAGGAGGGGATGCTTAGGTGGCAAAAGCCTTCAAACTGGATGTCGGCGTGACACCCCTGAAGGAAAACAGAAGGCAGGATGATTTGTGGTTGGATCCAGGAGCCTAAGGTTGGAGTGCAGCTTGGAGAAAGTCTGAGCCAGAGCAGATTGTTTGTTAGAGGAGTCCATTGGGCAGGAGTGGCCCTGCTCTAGAATGCTTGCTGTGTTCAGTCATTGGCCTGGCACTGGTATGAATGCTGCAGTGGATCCCAAAGGTGCCAGGCGGATGGGACTGCCAGCTAATTAGACATCTCTCAGCACTTTCTCTTTTGAAGGGAAATCTGAGTGCCATGCTCTCAAGGCCTTCAGAATTCCCATACATGTTTTTGTATTTTAATACATACTTATGTATGATAAACAATATGTTTTGTGATGTCAAAATCCTTTTGTAAATGAAATTATTTTGTATATTCATTTGCTTTGATGCTTTCCAAACGAGTACATGTCCACTAACAAGGCACATGAGTTCCATTTCACCCAATCTTCACTATACTGTTAGATTTATTAACTTTTTGCAGTTGCTCTCCTTTTGTGGTTTATGTTGGCATTTTTCTTTTCTTATTTTTTTTTTTTAAAGATTTTATTTATTTGAGAGAGAGAGAGTACATGAGCACACAAGTGGGGGGGGGGTGGGCAGAGGGAGATGAAGAAGCTGACTCCTTGCTGAGCAGGGAGCCCCATGTAGGGCTCGATCCTAGGACCCTGAGATCATGACCTGAGCCTAAGGCAGACGGTTAACCGACTGAGTCACCCAGGCACTCCTCTGTTGTCATTTTTCTAATTACTGGTGAGGTTAAATGTCTTTTTATATGTTTTTTGACTACTTGGATTCCTCCTATGAATATGCCTTTTGCTGGGGCGCCTGGGTGGCTCAGTCGGTAAGTGTCTGCCTTTGGCTCAGGTCATGATCCCAGGGTCCTGGGATCGAGCCCCGCATTGGGCTCCCTGCTCGGCGGGAAGCCTACTTCTCCCTCTCCCACTCCCCCTGCTTGTGTTCCTGCTCTCACTATCTCTCTCTCTCTCTGTCAAATAAATAAATAAAATCTTAAAAAAAATGAAAAAGAATATGCCTTTTGCTGTTTTTCTGTAGGGTGTTGGTCTTACTGATTTGTGTGAGTTCTTTATAATTTGGCTATAATCCTTTGTTAGGGTTGCATATATAGAGTTTTTGTTTTCTCTTTAGTATGGGGGGGTATTAATTGAGTTTGGTTAGGAAGGAATAAAAATAATATCCCTGAATGGACATATTTCTGCTTAAAGCTTGGCCTTGGAATGTAGCCCCTGTAATATTTATCACTAGGATCCTTGATTTGTAAGATGAATGTTACTGAGAACTGACATCTTTTTTTGTTTTGTTTCAGTGTTAGTCATTTTGGTATACTAAACTATTAACCGATTGGCCCACATTACAGTGCCAGATGACTTGGAAAGCTGATTTAATTTCTGTCCAGCATGTAGTTAAAGCAGCAGCATGTTAAAGTTAATGGCTTTAGTTCCTGTAATGGTTGGTTAGTTTCTTGCAAATGGTTAAGGTGCTAAATTCATCTATCTGTCTGATGGATTTGCCACTGATTATAAGGGAATGGGTGAGTGTGTGGATGGGGAGGTAAAACTTGTCATCACTAACAAAACCTTCAAAGGAATGATCTATCAATGCCAGGTCAGAGTGTGCTTATTATGTTCCAGTCTGGTTTGAATACTTTATATCTCTTAAATAACACACAATCACATAAGGTAAAGTAGTTATCCCCATTTTCCAGATGAGGAAACAAAGGCTTACCGTTCTGGTTTAACCTAATAACTTGCCCAAGGTAGTGCATTCTGAGATGCCATTAGTTGTAAGATGTACCGTTATTTTATATATCACCAAGAAAGGAAAAGCTCCAAGATACCACTGTTATGTTGCAGTTAGATTTCAATCTAGTATATTTTAGGGAGAGTCAGCCAGAAGTCCTCTTGAAGAAAAAACTTACATAGGAGTAGTGCTTTTTGGATCAATTAATTGATTAGTTGTTTCCATGTGCTCTCAGGTGTTCTGAAGTTACAGGTTTAGGATTACCAGAGTCTGCTTCGTGTCATGTCCAGTTATATTCCTCTTCTTTCTGGCAGTGAAGACCCAGATTGGTTTGGTTGATTGGCGCAAATTGGAGTGAGTTGTTTTACTCCTGCATGTATGTTGAAATAGTCTTCTTCAGAGCTTAAAACATAATTGTAAGTTTTTTTGAGGGGAGCGATTTCTTATGATTGTATGATTTAAGGTTATAATGGATAGTGTTAGGTTGGTTACCCTTTAGTTTAACAAATATGAATATAATATTTAAATATTGTTTATCCCATCCTCCTGTCCATTTTTCTACAGGTTCACATTGAACTTGAGCTGTGGAGTGAATTTAAGAACCATGCCTTGAATAAGGTGTGAAATGATAAAATATCTGAGAAAGTAATTTATTTTATTTTATTTTAAAGATTTTATTTATTTATTTGATAGAAACACAGCAAGAGAGGGAACACAAGCAGGGGGAGTAGGAGAGGGAGAAGCAGGCTTCCCGCCGAGCAGGGAGCCCGATGTGGGGCTCGATCCCAGGACCCTGGGATCATGACCTGAGCCGAAGGCAGACGCTTAACGACTGAGCCACCCAGGCACCCCGAAAGTAATTTATTTTAATTAATTAATTTTTGACAGAGTATTTTTTAAAAACCCTTGATTTCACCTGTACCAGCTATCTGGTTAGTATTGTTCAGCAACTAATTTCCCTTTCTTGCATATTATTCCTATCCTCCCTCCCCTCCTCAAGCCCCCCCTCTTCAAGCCCCTCCCCCAAGCCCCCCCAAACTAACCCTGCCCCCCATTCCAAAGTATATATTTCTTGGTGTTATTAGTCAATTTTGTTCTATTTTTTAGAGACCAGAGTATAAAGAAAATTGCAAGCCTTTTTCTGATGGACTCAGATATGAGCTATGCCATGTTTGATTTTATCATAGTGTAATTTAAGGACCAAATTACCGAAGGACTAATTGTTGTCTGCCCAGAACCTCAGGGCTTCCTTTGTACTTAAATTGAGGTTACTTAAGTAGTCTTTGCTCCTAAAGTTTGGCTATGGTATCTTTTTCCAGTTTCATCTACTGGCCCGGAAACACTGCCTGATGGCCTTTGTCTGAAAAGGTTGATTAAAATTTTGAGGTTAGCTAAACATTAATATTTACCTGAATTTAGGGCATTTCTGTGTTGTTTTACAGACATATACACATGCACTCTCTCTCACTTAAGGTCACGTTCCTTCTTTACCTCTAGTGGCATGGAAGCTTTTGGACTTGGGGCTTGTTCTGCTTTCAAATTTAGCATGGACATAGGGAGACCAGGATAGTAGAAAGAGTAGAATAAGTAATTAGTTTGGTCTTAATACTGTCAAGTTTTCTGGGAGCTAGTGGTGCCATGTACTTCTGCTTTTATAGAGTGCAATAGTATAGTTTTTTGAGTCACCAATTCAGGTTTAAATATTTTAAGGCTCATTTGCTAACTTGTCCCAGCTGAGTGTGGTTCTGAGCCATGTGCTTGGTTTGGCTGACTTTCTTTGAATAGGCATTTTGTAATGGACATTTAATAACTAAGCATCAAGTTCAATTATTTAAGAAGTGAAAACCCAAGGAAAAATGAACTTTTAAATTGCTGGTAAAAACTGATTTCCCCCATTTTCTGTGCTTTCTTACAGTGAATTTGTATAAATTAGAGATGCACATCTTGCTTAGATACATTAAAATTTTTTTTCTCAAGGTGAGAGTCACGTAACATAAAATTAACCATTTTCAAGTGAACAATTTATTGGCATTTAGTACATTCATTAGTACATTGTGCAGCCACCACCCTGTCTGGTTCCAAAACATTTTCCTCCCCCTAAAAGGAAATCACCTCCCCATGAGGTGGTTACTTCCCACGCCCCACTGTCCCAGCCCCCAGTACATTGCTGACAGTATACAGAGAGTACATGAGACCTGACAGTGGGGCCACCTGATCCCTCCTGGGGTGGAGGGTAGGGCAATTGAAGGAACCAGGAAGTTTTAGGTGATACGATCCTTTGAGCCAAGCTTTAAAAAATAGTTTTTCAGGGGCTCTTTGGAGCATGTGACTCTTGATCTCAGGGTTGTGAGTCTGAGCCCCACGTCAGGCGTAGAACCTACTTAAAAAAAAGAGCTCTTTAATATTTACGATTTTATGGTGCTTATTTTAAAATCAATATATATAAGCTATAAATTTTAAAAATTATTTTGGGAAAATTCTAATCCTAAAAATTTCAATCCAGATTTTCTTTTTGTCTTGAGCTGTGTTGTCCAATAATGTAGCCACTACTATATAAAAATATTTAAATTTAAATTTATTAAAATCTGTCAGTAAAACATGTGACTCTTGATCTCGGGGTCGTGAGTTCCAGCCTCACATTGGGTGTAGAGATTATTTAAAACAAAACTAAACTAAACTAAACAAAAAATTCAGTTCTGTCACACTAGCCACATTTCAGGTGCTCTGTATTCCTGTGTAGGTACTGGTTACCGTATTGGACAGTGCAGAATAGAACGTTTCTGTTATACCAGAAAGTTCTGCGGGACAGCACTGATCTAGGGATTCTGACGACTTGAAAGTTTTCTTGTTTTCAATTTTTATAATTAGTTCAGAAGTTTTGCCTCTTTAATCAAGGTGTGTGGTGAAATGGGATTTTGGAGCAACTGCTAAATATTATGATGGCTGTGTACTGAAGTCTTGTAGTGGGGTATTTGTTTAAATAGTGCTCTTAAGGTATTATAATGAGGCTTCTTGAAAGCAAGTAGAAATAGAAAGCTTAGGAGAGCTTTGTTTTTTGAGGTGGTTATTTAGTACCTAATTAAACCAGAACAATGATTAAGATGTATGGCTATATTGAAGATAAATGTAGGACTTAAAAAATTGACAGTATGAAGTCTCAGCCTTGTCTTCAAAGGTTAGGTTTCTGAAAACAGCCTTATTGAGGTATAATTGACAAACTGCATATTTAAAGTGTACAGTTAGACGTATGATAGGCTGAAGTCACACTGCTTACTGATGCTATCGTTAATCTTTTTTTGTTTCATTTTGAATACTTTCTATTGCTATGTCTTTAAGTTTACTATTCATTTGCAATGTATAATCTGCCCTCAATCCCATTTTTCATCTCAGACATTATGGGTTTCATACGTAGAAGTTTGATTTGGGTCTTCTTAAAAATATATATTTCATTGGGCCCTCTGGGTGGCTCGGTTGGTTGAGTGTCCTACTCTTGATTTTGGCTCAGGTCATGATCTCAGGGTCGTGGGATCGAGCCCTGTGTCAGGCTCCTTACGCAGTGTGGAGTCTGCTTGTCCCTCTCCCTCTGCTCCTCCCCCTGCTTACACTCTCCCTCTCTATAAAATAAGTAAAATCTCAAAAAGTGTATATAAAAATATTATATATTTCTTTTTCTAAAAAAGATTTTGAGAGAGAGAGCACTGGGGAGAGGGGCAGAGGAAGAGGGAGAGAGAATCCCAAGCAGACTCTCACAGTGAGCGTGGAGCCTGACATGGGGCTTGACCTCAGAATCCTGAGACCATGACCTGAGCCGAGACCAAGAGGAAGCTTAACTGACTGAGCCACCCAGGTGCCCCTGTATATATATTTCTTTTTTTTTTTTTTTTAAAGATTTTATTTATTTATTTGACAGAGAGATAGAACAAGTAGGCAGAGAGGGCAGGCAGAGGGAGAGGGAGAAGCAGGCTCCCCGCTGAGCAGGGAGCCCGATGCAGGGCTTGATTCCAGGACCCTGGGATCATGACCTGAGCCGAAGACAGCGCTTAACCAACTGAGCCACCCAGGCACCCCACCCCTCTATATGTATTTCATGTCTCTACTTAGCATAGTCAGTCTTTCCTTTAATATCTTAGGCACATTGAAATACAGTTACAATTGTTTTTAATGCTTTTGTCTACTAATTCTATCATCTGCGTCATTTCTGGGTTGGTTTTGATTGATTTTTCTCCTCATTATGGGTTGCCTTTTCTTGCTTCTTTGCTTGTCTGGTAGTTTTTGTTTGGATGCCAGACATTATGAATTTTACTTTGATGGATGCTGGATATTTTTGTATTCCTATAAATATTCTTGAGCTTTTTTTCTGGGACATGGTTAAGTTCCTTAGAAATAGCCTGTTCATTTCAGATCATTTAAATTTTAAGCTTTGGTAGGCAGCGTCGGGGCAGCATTTCATCTGAGCTGATTATTTCCCACTACAGAGTCAAAACTCTTCTGAGTAGTCTACGCAGTAGTCCATGAATTTTGAGGTTTTCTACTCTGGCTGTTGGGAACAGGCAGTCCTCTTGGCCGTATGTGGGCTTTGTGAATTGTTCCCTTTTATTGTTTTGGGTGGTTCTTCATCCAGAAACCTCAAGTATTTTCTTCATAAGGATGTGCTAATGTGCTCCTCAGTACTCTTCTGAATACTCAGGGGGGACCCTCTGCAGATCTCTGGCATCCCAGTTCTGTGCAGCATCCAGCTCTCTTCTGATATTCTTCCCTACAAACTGCCTTGGCTTCTTGAACTCAACTTGTTCCCTCAACCTAGAAAGAGTTTCCCTGAGTCCCCAAACCCATGCTGTCAGGTGGAAACTCTTCAGGCAATAAACTTGGGGCAGTTGTAGGATTTACTTCATTTCTCATCTCTCAGGGCTCACTGTACTTTGTTGCTTGGTGTCCAGTGTCTTGAAAACTGTTGCTTCATATAGTTGTCCAGGTTTTAGTTGTTTGAGACAACAGGGTAAATCTGGTTCATGTCACTCCACCTTGGCTGGAAGCAAAAGGTCAAAAATTTTATTTTTTCTAGATTTTATTTTATTTATTTCAATTTATTTATTTATTTGACAGAGAGAGAGACAGCAAGAGAGGGAACACAAGCAGGGGGAGTGGGAGAGGGAGAAGCAGGCTTCCCGCCAAGCAGGGAGCCCGATGCGGGGCTTGATCCGAGGACCCTGGGACCATAATCTGAGCTGAAGGCTGACACTTAACAACTGAGCCACCCAGGTGCCCCTTTATTTTTTTTAAAGCTAAACAGAGGGGCACCTGGCTGGCTCAGTTGGAGGAGCATACAACTCTCGGTCTTGGGCTCGTGAGTTCAAGCACCACGTTGGGTGTAGAGATTGCTTAAGTAAATAAACTTAAAAAAGGTAAGCAGAGGAATTGGTTATATTCCCCCCCCCTTTTTTTAAGTTTTATTTGTTTAATTTCTATACCCAATGTGGGGCTCAAACTCACCACTCAGATCAAGAGTCACATGCTCTCCTGACTGAGCCAGGTAGGCACCCTGTTACATTTGCTTTTTGTTAGAAAACATTGATACTTGTTTTATATATTGCCTTTTGCCCCTAACCTATTTGGTTTCTTCTTGAAGTTGGTAAGGCTTTTAAACTTTCTTTTATTTTTGAAGATTTTATTTATTTATTTGACAGACACAGCGAGAGAGGGAACACAAGCAGGGGGAGTGGGAGAAGCAGGCTTCCCGCTGAGCAGGGAGCCTGATTTGGGGCGGGGAGAGGGGTGGGCCTCTATCCCAGGACCCTGGGATCATGACCTGAGCCGAAGGCAGACGCTTAATGACTGAGCCACCCAGGCACCCCGGCTTTTAAACTTTCAAATTTGGGTTTTATGTTCATGAAAACATTCTGTAAATAGAATAATAATGCTTTTAGAAACCATAATGCCAAATTTTGTGTTTTTATATAGCCACTATTCATTTCAGTATTTGTAATAAAGTGCTTCCTCTGATCTACCTGCTCATTGAAACTTGATGATTCTAGCCCACAATTTTCCAAAGGAAGAGAGTTTTTTAAAATTCACCATTCTTTAGAAAGTAAATTATTTAAAACTTACTACTTCTAATGTATTTTTGAGAAAAGTATGATTTAGGAAATATCTCATTCTTGGACTGTCTTGGACCTCCATCTTGCTGGAATGTAGTAAAATGATATGTGTATTCCTTTTGAAACACAGAATTTTTATTGTTTTCTAGTCACTTTCAGCTGGATGTCTTTGAGATTTTTGAACATCTGGTGCATTCAAATGCCATATATTGATACTAAACTAAATTAGAGTTTTATGGATCAGCTCATGAACTATCATTTTGAGTAGCCGCTTGGTGTTCTGCTTGCTCGGCAGCACGTCAGTTGCCATGGCATTGCCGTTTCTGTACAGCATTGTTAATGGTGCCGAGAAGTTGGGGGGTAGGGATGCTTCCCCTTACCCTGTTAGAAGGAGCTTATAAACTGCAATAGCTGAACTTTATTTAGCTTTGTATATTAAGTTTCTAGATAATGTTTAGAGAGTTTTATTGCTGTAAAAATTTTAAAGCCACACTTTCTGCCTTATTAAGAACAAGTAGCAATAGCAAAGTGAAAGTGTTGATACCAGTGATTTGAAGTGTAGGTTCTACAAACTTTCATGCAGTTGAGACAAAGCTAATAATCATTAGGCATTCTAAAAGCATGCAGCTCTTACCTCAGACGTATTCATTGGTTGGCTGTGTTTAACTGTGAAGGGAAGAAAACCAAGAACATGTATAAAATTGGAATTACACTGTGGAAAAGTAAAATGAGATGTAATTAGGTGTTTTTTAGTTTTTAGCTTTTCAGGAACATGATTATGACCCTTTGGGCATGTCTATTGCCTTGCTTTCACACATTCCACTTTTGTACATGTTTTTAGGAATTCATTATGTGAGAACATGATGGACTCCTTATAATTTTGCTGACCTAAGAACACTAAATTTTTCTGTTAGAGGATATTACACATATAGTTTCCCTAAATATTAGTAACTTGCTTTTTTTTTTTGCTAATGAAAAATTTAAACATGTAGAAAAAATCGGATATTAATGAATCCTGTATGTTTAGCAACCAGATTTAATAATTGTATGATTTTTGTCATATTTTGTTAATCAAAAAGAGTTTTTATGGCTGAAGTTTAGTAAATTTGCTTTTAAGTGGTATTTGCACATTACAGAATATAATAATTAAGTCTAACCCTTTTAGACTTAATTATTTATTGGATATCTACTATTTTCCACAGTCATAAAATGCCTAGTCTGGTATGATAAATGCTGTGTTATAGGGGCGTACCTGTGCTCTGAGAGCCTGTGGGTCAGTGGGACAAGGTGACGTGGTTGAAATGGGGTGTGGAAGGGGATGCTTTCTTGAGGTGACCCTTAAGGTGGGTCTGGAAGGGCAGATGAAGAAACAATGCTCCAGGCTGAAGGAGCTATGTATTTACATAGAGCCCTATGGGTAGAGAGGGCTTGACGTTTTTGAGGAATCATTAGTAGTTTGATATAATTAAAACTCAGGAAGGTAATCAGGAAAGTGTTGGAAGGTGAGATGGGAGAGGTAGATACATATTAATCACAAGGGCCTGTGTGCCAAGCTGAGGAATGTATTTATTAAGATGTAATTCACATACCATAAAATTCACTCTTTAAAACTGTGCAGTTTGGTGGGTTTGCATATAGTCACAGTTGTGCAACCATTACCACTATCTTAATTTCATTTTCATTACCCCAAAAGAAGCCCTGTACTTATTAGCAGTCATTCCTATTTGGAATTTATTTTAAATGTTGTTTAAATGATTTTCAACAATCATTAAAGATACAAGTCTTTTTGATATGCATAAAAATAATATACTTTCCTTAATGTTTGTTTGTATTATGGAAGCAGTAATGTATATTTTTGTGAAATAATGCATGTGGTATTGACCATGCATTTTATTTTTTATTTTATTTTATTTATTTTTAGAGCAGGAGGTAGGGAGGGGGAAAGAATCTCAAGCGGACTCCACACCCAGCACAGAGCCTGGCTTGGGGCTTGATCCCACAACACTGCGATCATGACCTGAGCCAAAATCAAGAGTCGGACGCTTAACTGACTGAGCCACCCAGGCACCCCTGACGATTCATTTTAAAACCACACTACTCCATTTTGGATAAACATTGTTCTTCAGTGTGAGTAACACTGGAGAATTTTAAGCCAGACAGTGGTGTGAATGTAATTGCAGTTTGGAAAGATCATTGGTGGTTGTGTTGAAGAGAGCTTGTAAGAATGGATTCACTGAAGGTAGAGAATACTAGTCATTCATTCAGAAACCTTTAAATAAGCATCTCCTATTTTTCCAGACACTGTTCTAGGCTCTGTGAACAAACTAGACATTCTCTGCCCTCATGGAATTAAGTTGTAGTGAGGGGAAGGGAATGGGGATAGATTTGAAAGCTCTTAAGCTGTTAGAATAGACTTTGATGGTAGGTTGGATGTGGGGCACAAGGAGGCGACAGTGACTTCTGGATTTCTGGCTTAGGTGACTGTGTGATTGATGATGCCATTCACTGAAATAGGAGTGATTGCGGTTTCGAGATTGAGATGCCTGCACATAATAATTCAGGCAGCATTTATTGAACTGTCATGGACTCTTCTCCTGTCTCTCCTCTAAGTTAGGTCCACCTTGTATGTCTTCTGTGTGTACCTTGTTACTTACCTTTATTATGGCACTTCTCCATCTTTAGTTGCTAGCTTTTACGTCTTCTCTGCTGCTCATTGAAGGTGGGGACTGCCCATATCATTTTTGGATCCCTCCTGCAGACCATTTAACTAGCATGCAGTATATAATTCTCATTGCCTCTACTGCTGCTGTCCCCTTGTAAGCCATCATCATCTGAAACTCGAATCACTGCAGTAGCCTTCTGGTAGGTCTCCTGCTTCTGTTTATTAAAACGTAAGTCAATATGTTTCTCTGCCATTAAAACCTCACAGTGGCCCACATTTGACAGGGGCCTCATAAGACCTTCTTAGTCTGGTCTTGCACTACTACTCTGACTTTATCTCCTTCCCTTCTTTCAGATCTTTGCTCAAATGTTACCATCTCAATGAGGCCTATCTTGACCTACCTAGCTATCCATCTAGAAGCATATTATCTCTAAAATATGACTTTCAGACAATCTAGCTACATATTGTACGGTTCCACCTATATGACAGTTCTGGAGAAGGCAAAACTATGGTGACAGTAAAAAGATCAGTGGTTGCTAAGGGGTTAGAGTAGGAGCAGGGAAGATTAAGGAGAGCACAGAGGATTTTTAGGGCAGTGAAACCACTCTGTATGATACAGCAATGATGGGTGCATGTCATTATACATTTATCTAAACCCACAGAATGCACACCAAAAGTGAACCCTAAGGTACACTATGAACTTTGTGTGATTATGATGTGTCAGTGTGGGTTCATCTGTCGGTGTCCCACTCGGTGTGTGTTGAGGGGGGAGGCTGTTGTTAATGGGGGAAGCTCTGCATGTGTGGGAGCAGGGATATGTGGGAAATCTCTGTACTTTGCCAATTCTCTTGTAAACCTAAAACTGCCCTAAAGAAAGTAGTCTTTAAATATAAAAACAGCAACAACAAAATCTAACTGCAAATATCATCATTAAATAAAATATTTATTCTTTAGTAGAATTAAATCTCCAGTAAACTATTTTAATTTTTATTTATTTTATTTTTTTAAAGATCTATTCATTTATTTGAGAGAGCGTGTGTGCCTGCTAATGTAGGGAAAGGGGCAGAAGGAGAGAAGCTCAAGCAGACTCCCCGCTGAGCATGGAGCCCAATATGGGGCTTGATCTCACGACCCATGAGATCATGATGAGATCATGACGTGAATTGACACCAAGAGTCAGACGCTTAACTGACTGAGCCACCCAGGTGCCCCTCTAAGTAAACTATTTTTAAACAGTTGGTCTGTTTGAATCAGGATTCAGACATGAGCCACATGTTGCATTTTTTAAAAATAGCTTTGTTGAGGTATAATTGACATAGAATAAACTCATATTTAAAGTGTATAGTTTGATTAGTTTTGACATATATGTACACCTGCGAAGTTATCACCACAATCAAGATACTGATTATATCTATCATTTCCAAAAGTTTCCTAATGCCTCTTTTTTTTTTTTTTTTTAAGATTTTATTTATTTATTTGAGAGAGAGAGCACAAGAGGGGGGAGCGGGAGAGGGAGAAGCAGACTCCCTGCTGAGCAGGGAGCCCGATGTGGGACTCGATCCCGGGACTCCAGGATCATGACCTGAGCCGAAGGCAGTCGCTTAACCAACTGAGCCACCCAGGCGCCCTCCTAATGCCTCTTTATAATTCCTCTTACCTGCCACTCTTTTAAGCAACCACTGATCCTCTTTTTGTCATTATTGATCAGTTTGCATTTTCTAGAGTTTTACAGAAATGCAATCTTAAATTATGCACTAGTTTGACTTCTTTCAGCATACTTATTTTGAGGGTCATCCACATTGTTGCATGTATCAATTGATTATTTTTATTCCTGAGTGGTATTACATTGTATGAATACACTAATTTTTTTTTAATCCATTCACCTCTTGATGAACATCTGGGTTATTTCCATTGTTTGGCTATGACAAAACTGCTATGAAGATTCGTGTGCAATCTCGTGTGCAGTTGTGTGAGTATATATTCCCTTTTCTGCTGGGTAAAGTCCTCAGGAATGGAATCATATAGTAGTTGTATGTTTGTTAATTTTTTAAGAAACTGCAAAATTTTTCAAAGTGGTTTTACAATTTTACATCCCACCAACAGTGTATAAGAATTCTAGTTGCTCCACAACCTTGCTAACACTTGGTGTGGTCAGTCTTTTTAATTTTAGACATTTTGACCTATATGTAGTGGTATCTGATTTTACCTACATTTTTCTAGTGACAAATGATGCTGAGTTTTGTTTTTTTATATGCTTATTTGCCATCCCCATCTTCTTTGGTGAAATAACGTCACTTCCCTTTCTCAGCTTCATGGCCTGGAAACTCTCTCAAAGCAGTACGTTGGGACAGTTTGGAAGCTCATCTCGTTTCCCATCAGGGATCACTGTCCTTTGTCACCTGATGTCCGTTGACTGGAAGACCGTTGTTGCATATATTTTGTTTGTTTGTTCTTCAGGATGTTTCAAGGGTGAGGGTCAGTCTGGTCTCTGTTACTCCATCCTGGCCAAAAGCATACCCACTCAATTTTAATATATAGATTTTCTCCTTTTTTTATTTTCCTTGTAATTTAGTGGTGGAAAAACACTAGATTGTCTGGATGAGTTTCCCTCATGCTGGATCTGCTGATGTATCGCCTTGATGTTTTTATCATGTTCTTTGTCCTCTGTATTTTCTGTAAACTTGGTAGTTAGATTTAGGAGGTTGATTGATTTTTTGATTAAAATTATTTTTGTCAGGGGCGCCTGGGTGGCTCAGTTGGTTAAGCGACTGCCTTCGGCTCAGGTCATGATCCTGGAGTCCCTGGATCGAGTTCCGCATCGGGCTCCCTGCTCGGCGGAGAGCCTGCTTCTCCCTCTGACCCTCCCCCCTCTCATGTGCTCTCTCTCTCTCTCATTCTCTCTGTCTCAAATAAATAAATAAAATCTTTAAAAAAAAAAAAAATTATTTTTGTCAGGAATAATTTACAGGAGGTATTTCGACCATCCTATTTAAAATGGGAACTTCACTGCACTCCAGGCCCCCTCATCTTGCTCTACTATTTCTAATTTTCATAGCACCTTCTAACATGCTGTAAATGTACGTATTTGTTTAATGTCTGTTCTAAAATATATACAGACTCTGTAGGGTGCCTGCATGACTCATTCGGTTAAACGTCTGCCTTCAGCTCAGGTCCAGGATCGAGTCCCGCATTGGGCTCCCTGCTCAGCAGGGAGTCTGCTTCTTCCTTTGACCCGCCCCCCTCTTGTGCTTTCTCTCTCTCTCAAATAAATGAATAAAATCTTTTTTAAAAAATCATAAACCCCATAAAGGCATGGGTCTTTGTTTTGTAACACCCTTGTTTTGTATCTAGATTCCTGTATCCTCAGAGTTTAGAACATTGTTTAGCACATAGTTGGTACAAAATAAAATCTCTTGAATAAGTGAATGAAATACCAAGGCACAGAACTGATAAACTGCCTAGCCTTCACTACTGTCCATAGAAAAGTAACATTTTCTTTTGTTAGATTAATTGTGCTTAGCAACATTATTAAAAGTAATATAAAATCCTCTGGAATTTGGGCAGTTACAAACTCTAGAGATGGATTTTGGAGGAGGGTTGTGTCACCGGCTCTACTTCTTCCTCTGAGAATAAGCCTCTTTTTGGTAGCTACCAGAGATTGATTGGCTCTTTACAATCCTAGCCCAAACCTAGCAGCCTTTTTCAGCAGAAAGGAAGAGCAGTGCTTTGGTGAGACTGCCCTCTGCCAGCCAAGAGGCTTCACCAGATGTCAGGAGGAAGCCCAGGAGCTTTGCTGTTCCTGGCAAAATCCTCACACACCCCCTCCCTTGCCTCAGCACACCTAGCTTCTGCATCACTTTCTGCCTTGGGAACATCAGTATTAATCTCATCATGTGCTTTTTTTTTTTAAGTGATTTCACCCAGCAGGCCAGAATTACTGGGTCATCCTCCCATTATGTGGACTCCAACCTCCAAGACTCTTACCTGCGTTGTTTTTTCTGACCTCATCTCCCACCTCTGACCTTCCCTTGAAGTCTTCACACTGAGCCTTCTGAAACTCTGGGTGCATCAGCAGAACCCCCAATCCTCAATTTCTTTGGTGAATTTCCCTTACATTCTTGTTCTAACAGAAAATTGATTGTCTTCTGATGGCACTGTTTTCCCTGTAGCACTCTCAAGTAGTACTTGCTTCCGCTACATTTCTTGTGTCCCTGGGTCTGGAAGTGGGATGTTCTCCTTGTTCTTTATTGCCAGTTCCATACCATTCTTTTCCCGAAAATACCCCACTATGAATATGATGTCATCAGATTACACCATTTACTACTGCTTTTTGCTGTAATCTGCCTTTCCACAAACTGCTGGAAGAGTGAACCTTTATCCTTATCTCTAGTAACGCTCCTTCATGCCTGCTCTGTGTAATATCGGCACAGCTGTGCCCGTTCCTTTTCGTTAGTGTTTGCATACTATGTCTTTTCATCTTTGTGCTTTCATCCTTCCTCTATTCTGATGATTTAGGTATGTCTAAACAGGTTTTTATCCAAATCATAAAAGCAAATCTTTGCTTTTACCTAAGGCATTTCGTTCCATTTACAGTTTCACTTAAGTATTTATTGATATGTTTTTGTATTTAGATCTACCAACTCAGATCTTTCTATTTATTTGACCCACTTGTTCTGTGTTTCGTTTTTGTTCCTTTGCCCTTCTTTTGCATTGTTTTAGTGTTTATTATTATTCTACCCTCTCTCCTTAGCTTGGTAGTTATATGCTCTTTTTATTTATTTATTTATTTATTTATTTATTTTAATTTTTTTTTTAAAGATTTTATTTATTTGACAGAGAGAGACACAGTGAGAGAGGGAACAGAAGCAGGGGGAGTGGGAGAGGGAGAAGCAGGCTTCCCGCGGAGCAGGGAGCCCGACGTGGGGCTCGATCCCAGGACCCTGGGATCATGACCTGAGCCGAAGGCAGACGCTTAACAACTGAGCCACCCAGGCGCCCCTGTTTATTTATTTTTAAGATTTATTTATTTATTTGACAGAGAGACACAATGAGAGAGGGAACACAAGCAGGTGGAGTGGGAGAGGGAGAAGCAGGCTTCCTGCGGAGCAGGGACCCCGATGCGGGGCTCGATCCCAGAACCCTGGGATCATGACCTGAGCGGAAGGCAGACGCTTAATGACTGAGCCAACCAGGCACCCCTATATGCTCTTTTTAAAAATAATATTCTCTTAATGATTATCCTAGGGGTTACAGGTGTTTTTAGTTTTGTATTCAATTTTTAAAATTATGGTAAAATAAACAATATAAAATTTGTCATATTTAACCATTTTTAAAAAAGTGTACAGTTCAGAGGTATTAAATACACCCATAATGGGCTGTACAGTCATCCTTATCTTCCATCTTCAGAACTCTTTTCATCTTACAAAACTGAAACTCTATTCCTATTAAACAATGACTCTCCGTGCACCCCTCCTCCAGCCCCTGTCCACCCCACCATTCTACTTTCTGTCTCTATGATTTTGACCACTCTAAGTATCTTTTATAAGTGGAGTCACACAGAATTTGTTTTTGGTGACTGGTTTATTTCACTTGTCTTAATGCCCTTAAGATTCATCCATGTTGTAGCCTATGTCAGAATTTCCTTCCTTTTCAAGGCTGTTTGAAGGACAGTTTTGCAGGATATAGGTTTCTTGATTGACAGTTTTTTCTTTTAGCACTTCGAATGTATTGGTCCACTGTCTTCTGGCCTCTGTACTTTCTGATCAGAAATCTGATTAACTTATTGAGAATCCTTTATATGTGTTGAGTCATTTCTCTTGCTACTTTCAAGATTCTGTCTTTGTCCTTGACTTCGGAAAGTTTGATTATAATGTGCTTTGGTGTAGGTCTCTGATTCATCTTACTTGGGGTTTGTTGAGTTTCTTAGATGTTAATATTCATGTCTTTCATCAAATTTGGGAGGTTCTTAGCCATTATTTCTTCAAATATTCTCTCTGCCCCTCTCTCTCTTCTGGGATCCCCACAATCCATATGTCGGTCTGTTTGATGGTATCCCACAGGTCCCTTAGGCTCTCTGTTCACTTTTCTTTAATCTTTTCTTTCTGTTCCTTAGACTTGACAATTTCCATTTTCCTATCTTCAGATTCACTGATTCATTCTTTTGATTGCTCGTATCTCCCTTTGAGTCCCTATAGTAAATTATTCATTTCAGGGCACCTGGATGGCTCAGATGGTTAAGCGTCTGCCTTCGGCTCAGGTCATGATCCCCCAGGGTCCTGGGATCGAGTCCCGCATCGGGCTCCCTGCTAGGCGGGGAGCCTGCTTCTCCCTTTGCCTCTGCCTCTCTCTCTCTCTCTGACTCTCATGAATAAATAAATAAAACATTAAAAAAAATAGTATTTAAATTCATTTCAATTATTGCATTTTTCATCTCCAGAATTTTTTTGATTTCTTTTTAGGTTTTCTCTCTCTCTGTCTCTCTTTTTAAAGATTTTATTTATTTGAGAGAGGGGAGAGAGAGAACACGTGTGTGTATGTGCAGGAGGGGAGGAGGGGCAGAGGGAGAGAGAGAAAAGCAGGCTCCCTGCTGAACAGGGAGCCCGATGAGGGCTCGATCCTAGAACCCTGGGATCATGACCTGAGCTGAAGGCAGATGCTTAACCAACTGAGCCACCTAGGCCCCCCCCTTTTTTTTTTAGACTTTATTTATTTATTAGAGAGAGAGAGAATGCGTGAATGGTGGGGAGGGGCAGAGGGAGAGGGAGAAGCAGACTCCTCGCTGAGCAGGGAGCCTGATGTGGGGCTCTGTCCCAGGACCCCAAGATCAACCTGAGCAGAAGGCAGACGCTTAACCAGCTGAGCCACCCAGGTGCCCCAACTTCAGTTTTTTTTTCTTTTAAGATTTTATTTATTTGAGAGAGTGAACGAGAGAGCACGAGCAGGGGAGGAGCAGAGAGAGAGGGAGAAGCAGACGCCCCATTGAGCAGGGAGCCCGATGTGGGGCTCGATCCCAGGACTCCAGGATCATGACCCAAGCCAAAGGCAGATGCTTAACCGACTGAGCCACCCAGGCACATCCCCCCCCCCCCCAACTTCAGTTTTATTCTTAACTTCCAGGGTACGGCCTTTTGGAGTCCCAACTCAAAGAAATGGTCATTGCTAGCTGCTGCTCTCTCTCCCTCCCCCCAGTGGCAGTACTTGAAGTCAGAGCCTATTACCCAAAGCCATGAGCCTGTCAGATGCATTATTCAGTTTCTCAGCCTCTCAGTGCTTTCCTCTGGAATTGGCAAATAACCTCTGGGGGAAAAGTGACCCCAAGATCTGTACTTCCCTTCCTAAGCCTCAGTCTCTGCTGTGTTCCAGCCCAGTCTTGTTAGTTCTCTGGTTCCTTCAAGCAGATGTTAATATTTTGTTCAGCTTCTCTGATTGTCCTCAGTGGGAGGGGTGTAAGTTACTTAGTTTATTACTAGAGTAGAAGTAGCTTCTACTTTTCTCACCTGCTACAGTACAGTGTCTTTAGTCTTTTGTGATTTCAGTAACCCTGGAAATAATTCGTCCCAGAGCAACTGTGAATGGCTGGCTGGACAACTATTGAACAACAGTGACCCTGATCCTTCAAATACTTTGGCTTCTTAGTTCTTTGACCTCTCTCCCAGCTATCATGTTCTCTACCCTACCTTGGTAACCCATTCCCTTGAATTACTGTTATCTGAAAAAATTCTGCCACCTCATTTTCAGACTTAGCACTCTGACTACCTCTTCCAGACTTTATAGCTCACACCTTCTACTATCCCATTTCCTGTAGTCTTCAGTCCCATTGTGAATTTCAGTTCATCGTTCCTGCCACCTTTCCCGTCACTCTCATGTCTTTGTTCACCTTAAATTCCATAGTCATTACAATATGTCCTGTACTCGTATTCTCTTGTTTTCCTCTCATTTCATCTATAATCTTGGCTAAGATACAGTCTCTCTCAGCCTGAATTCCCTGGAAGAGGGCATGAGTGTATGTGCTGATGCTTTATTTGTAGTTAGCATGAGGAGAGAAAAAAGGTGAGGCAGAGAAGGAGAGAGAACAAATACAAAGTGGTATGTTACCAAGCCGTCACAGCTTCATGAGAACCTTAGTGGCTGACTGCTGGGCCATGCTGGGAATCTGTAGGGAGTGAGTCATGACCCCTCTCAGAGCACTCCCAGGGGATGGGGGGCAGGCAGGTATGTGGAAAGGACAGCTGAGAAATTTGTTGGCCCTTTCCCATTGCCTGTCTCTTACTGGTAAGAGTTGCCCCAGAGGGTCTTAACTGTTCTCTTCTTTCAGGCTTGTTACTTGGCCTCTCCAGGCAACTCCTGGAGAAGCAGCAGAATTTGGGTATTAGAGCTGTTGTGGCTTCGGTCACAGTGCACATGGTGAAGGCTACCAGAGTTCAGCCTGTACCCCTGGGGGAGCTAGAGACAGCTGGTGATGTTAGGAGAGAAGACATGGGCAGTGAGCTGAGAGGCTTTATGATCGCCTGAAGCTTGCGTTTTTGCTAGGCCTCGTGGGGCTGCTCCCGCTGGGAAGTAGAGCAGCAGGCAAGGCAGAGTGGATTTGGGGGAGGGTGCATGAACTGCATCTGTTAAGGCTTGTTTAATCCAGCCTTTGCTTATTTTTTTGCTTGTATCCAGACAGCTGAATGTGACTGAAGAAGCCATACTGACTAATCTCACTTAAAATCATGACCACCAAAATCACATAGGCCCATTATAGGTTATATTCTGTTTTCCTACTCCAGTTACTTTTCTAGATAGTATTTGAATATCTCACTTTAAATCTTCCATTTTGGGGCGCCTGGGTGGCTCAGTCGTTAAGTGTCTGCCTTCGGCTCAGATCATGATCCCAGGGTCCTGGGATCGAGCCCCGCATCGGGCTCCCTGCTCAGCGGGAAGCCTGCTTCTCCCTCTCCCACTCCCCCTGCTTGTGTTCCTGCTCTCGCTATCTCTCTCTCTCTGTCAAATAAATAAATAAATAAAATCTTCAAAAAAAAATCTTCCATTTTTCCTTCCTCTTTTTTCCTTTAAGTAGAACAAAATGGAAGTAATTGGAAGAGAACTTCCACAGGTTCCCATTGCTGTATGTGCCACCTTCCTGCATCTGTGCCTAATCCTCTGCTTTATCCCTGTTCCCAGCCAAGGCCAGCTCCTCTGCATGTGCGTTAGACCCTTCGATACCACGCCAGTGATTCATCTTTTATTTGCATCATAAACTTTTATTCTGTGTTGTGCATATAGCAGGCTGTTATATCTCCCTTGTTTAAAAAATTTTTTCTTGATAATTGTCTATATTCTGTTTTCCATTCTTTTCTCATATTCTCCTCTTGAACACATTTCTTTCAGACTGTTGCCCCCATTGCTTCTCCAGAATTGCTCATGATGTCACTAGTGACCTCCATGTTGCAAAATCTAATGTCAACTTGCAGTCTTCACCTTATTTACCCCAGGACCCAAGTAGATCACTCTTCTTTGAAACCTGATCAGTTAGGGTTCTCCAGAGAAACAGAACCAATAGAAAGTATATATTAAAGGGATTTGTTATAAGGAATTGGCTCATGTGACTGTGGAGGCTGAGAAGTTCCAGGATCTGCCAGTCAGCAAACTAGAGGCGCAAGAGAAATTCTGATGGTAGGTGTAGTCTGAGTCCAAAGGCCTGAGAGAGAACTAGTGTCCCAGCTCAAGCCATGAGGCTGGAGAGAGAGGTTCCCTCTTACTCAGCCTTTTTGTTAAATTCAGGCCTTTACCTGACTGGATGAGAACCACCCACATTATGGAGGGCAATCTGCTTTACTCAGTTTACCAATTCAGATGTTAATCTCGTCCAAAAATACTCTTATTATAGATGCACCAGAATAATGTTTGACCAATATCTAGGCAACCTACAACCTGGTCAAGTTGACACATAAAATTAACCATCATAAAACCCTTTCTCTCCCAAAACATCTAGAACAAGATGTCAGTTTGTTCTGTAGGAGATCTAGTCCCTGTCACCCCTGACCTCAGCTCCAGCTACTCCTTTCTTTTCTCCACTCTAGTCACAGGTGCCTACCTGCTCTTTCTTGACCATCGCCAAATATGTTCCTGCCTTAGGGTCTCTGCACTCATTTTTCTTCTGCCTCCAGTGCTTTTTCCTTGCTTCTCTACACCTCTCCCCTTATTCTTAATCCATATAGCTCATAGTCTTATTTCTTTCCCTCTGCATTGAAGTGTCACACTCTCAGTGAGGCTTTTCCTGATCAATACCTCTAAAAATTTCAGCTGCATCCCTGGTGTTTCCTGTACCCCTTACTTTATTTTTTCTCATTCACTCTTATCATTATCCACATACTTCCTTATTTATCTTATTTTTTGCCTGACTGCTCCAACCAGAAGGTAAGCTCTGTGAGGTGATCTAGAATAGTGGCTGGTACAAGTGTCTCTCAGTAACAACTTTGTTTGTTTAAAAACATGGACAGCAACTCTTTCTAGTAAGTTTACAAAACAGAGGTTTTCAGCCCGAGTTCTCAGCAGTGGGTACCCTTATTGGCTCATAGATGCCTTTTGCATAGGTCTTTTATAGCCTGACTGGGTGAGGTGATGTGATTCCGAAGGCACCTCGCCATCCTTCTCAACTCCTTTCCTCCTAGCTGTGTGTGTAAGAACCAGCACTGTGTTGGAGAGCTTTACAAATAAGACCTTATTTAATTCTTGGAACAGTCCTACAGTACAAGTGGTATCATCCCCATTTGTGCAGACAATGAAACAGATGTAGAAAGCTTGAACAACTTGCCTGAGGTCTCCACTGGTAAGTGGGAGAATCCGAGTTGATCTAGATCTGTATTCTTGACTGTTCTTACATGAGATGCCATATCCTAAATAGATGTTGTGTCCTGCAGGAACTTAGGAATGTTGGGCAGGCTATTTAACCCCTTATAGCCATAATAGTGTTAAATAACCAGAGTATCTGCTCAGTGTATACTTGGCACAAAGAACCATTCAAAGTTAGGAATTCTCTCTCAGATCGGTGCAAAAATAACTCAACCTAGAGCCTTTCTCAGCTTTAGCCTTCCCACATCTTCCTAGGCTCAGTCCTCCTATTTAGGTTTCTGGATCAGAGGTACGTACCTTGTCTAGAAGATTAGAATGGTAGTGGTGACTGCCATCGTGAAGGATCTTGCCTTTTCTGGCTCAAGTTATTAATTACCTCCATCTACCTCTGGGGTATTCCTTGAGGAATTACAGGAGTCCCCTTTTCCCTCATAGGAAACTGTAACAAACCACTCAGATTTTATTGTTTGAAATTACTATTTTATGATTCTTGCCTAGTTGTATAGTTGTTCTGCTGGGCTTGCTTAGAGTGTCTCCTTTGGTTGCTTTGTGGGGTTGGTGTCATGGGGTGGCTTCATTGAGATGCTGGGACAGCTGGACCTATTTTTATCTCTGTGTAGTCTCAGGGCCTATCCTTTTTCCAGTGGGAGAGGTCTCTAGTGGGATAGTCAGATTTCTCACCTAGTGACTCAGGGCTCCCCAAAGCAAGCATTTCAAGAAGGAGGAAGCAGAAATTGCTAGCCCTTTGCAAGTGTAGGCCCAGAACTGGCACATTATCACTTCTGCCACACTTCCTTGGTAAACATGAGTCATGGCCCAGCTTGGATTCGTTGTGAGAGTTGACTACAGAGGGTGTGGGAGTAGGTTTATTGGGGGTAGACTAGCCCCAACTACTTTTTTTTTAAAAGATTTTATTTATTTATTTGACACAGAGAGAGCACAAGCAGGGGGAGTGGCAGGCGGAGGGAGCGGAAGAAGCAGACTCCCCACAGCACAAGGAGCGCGATGCGGGACTCGATCCCAGGACCCTGGGATCATGACCTGAGCTGAAGGCAGACACTAAACCAGCTGAGCCACCCAGGCGCCCCTAGCCCAAACTATTTTTTTTTTAATTTTTTATTGTTATGTTAATCCCCATACATTACATCATTAGTTTTAGATGTAGTGTTCCATGATTCATTGTTTGTGCATAACACCCAGTGCTCCATGCAGAACGTGCCCTCCTCAATACCCATCACCAGGCTAACCCATCCTCCCACCCCCCTCCCCTCTAGAACCCTCTGTTTGTTTTTCAGAGTCCATCGTCTCTCATGGTTCTTCTCCCCCTCCAATTTCCCCCCCCTTCATTCTTCCCCTCCTGCTACATTCTTCTTCTTCTTTTTTTCTTTCTTAACATATATTGCATTATTTGTTTCAGAGGTACAGATCTGAGATTCAACAGTCTTGCACAATTCACAGCGCTTACCAGAGCACATACCCTCCCCAGTGTCCATCACCCAGTCACCCCATCCCTCCCACCCCACCCCCCACTCCAGCAACCCTCAGTTTGTTTCCTGAGATTAAGAATTCCTCATATCAGTGAGGTCATATGATACATGTCTTTCTCTGTTTGACTTATTTCGCTCAGCATAACACCCTCCAGTTCTATCCACGTCGTTGCAAATGGCAAGATCTCATTCCTTTTGATGGCTGCATAATATTCCATTGTATATATATACCACATCTTTATCCATTCATCTGTCGATGGACATCTTGGCTCTTTCCACAGTTTGGCTATTGTGGACATTGCTGCTATAAACATCGGGGTGCACGTACCCTTTCGGATCCCTACTTTTGTATCTTTGGGGTAAATACCCAGTAGTGCAATTGCTGGATCATATGGTAGCTCTATTTTCAACTTTTTGAGGAACCTCCACACTGTTTTCCAGAGTGGATGCACCAGCTTGCATTCCCACCAACAGTGTAGGAGGGTTCCTCTTTCTCCCCATCCCCGCCAATATCTGTCATTTCCTGACTTGTTAATTTTAGCCATTCTGACTGGTGTGAGGTGGTATCTCATTGAGGTTTTGATTTGGATTTCCCTGATGCCGAGCGATATTGAACACTTTTTCATGTGTCTGTTGGCCGTTTGGATGTCTTCTTTGGAAAAATGTCTGTTCATGTCTTCTGCCCATTTCTTGATTGGATTCTTTGTTCTTTTGGTGTTGAGTTTGATGAGTTCTTTATAGATTTTGGATACTAGCCCTTTATCTGATATGTCATTTGCAAATATCTTCTCCCATTCTGTCAGTTGTCTTTTGGTTTTGTTGACTGTTTCCTTTGCTTTGCAAAAGCTTTTTTTATCTTGATGAAGTCCCAATAGTTCATTTTGGCCCTTGCTTCCCTTGCCTTTGGCAGTGTTTCTAGGAAGAAGTTGCTGCGGCTGAGGTCGAAGAGGTTGCTGCCTGTGTTCTCCTTTAGGATTTTGATGGACTCCTGTCTCACATTGAGGTCTTTCAACCATTTGGAGTCTATTTTTGTGTGTGGTGTAAGGAAATGGTCCAGTTTCATTCTTCTGCATGTGGCTGTCCAATTTTCCCAACACCATTTGTTGAAGAGACTGTCTTTTTTCCATTGGACATTCTTTCCTGCTTTGTCAAAGATTAGTTGACCATATAGTTGAGGGTCCATTTCTGGGCTCTCTGTTCTGTTGCATTGATCTATGTGTCTGTTTTTGTGCCAGTACCATATTGTCTTGATGATGACAGCTTTGTAGTAGAGCTGGAAGTCCGGAATTGTGATGCCGCCAGCTTTGCTTTTCTTTTTCAACATTCCTCTTAGCCCAAACTACTTTTGAGAGTGAATAAGGGCCTATTAAAAATTATGCCAGGTTGACAGGTGTAAATTGGAACTGTCCAGGACTAACCTGGACTTATGGTCATCATAGTCATACTTGTGCCCTGGAAGAAGCAAGAGATAGGTATTACCCTGAATTTTTCCATGTGATCTTCTTAGTGTGAAAATAGGACCATGTTCAATATGCTGCTCATGGATTTTGTTTTTATTTATTTATTTGTTAGCACATGCGAGAGCACAAGCAGGGTGAGCGGCAGGCAGAGGGAGAAGCAGACTCCCCGCTGAGCAAGGAGCCCTATGCGGGACTTGATCCCAGAACCCCGGGATCATGACCTGAGCTGATGGCAGGTGCTTAACTGACTAAGCCACTCAGGCGTCCCAGGCTGCTTATGTTCTAAATTGAACATGACTTCTAAACACAATCCAACAACTTTGTTTGGGTGCCCAATGACTATAGAAGGAATCACTTACTCTAACAGTGGAGTGGGAAACTGGCTTTGAGCTTACTGAGGTGATTTTGTTGGTCTCCAGCCGGTGGCTTTCCTGAGGTATTTTTCAAGATTAATTTTGACCATGTACCATTTTCACCTTATTAACTTGGAATCCTATCATAAGACCTAGCTACGTTCTGCAGTTAATCAGATGATCTCAGAGGTCTCTTCCAGATCTAAACTTCTGTTCTGTCTCATAGAAAGTTGTTACAAGTACCCAAACAACAATTGGAGAGCCGTGATAAAGGCTTTCATACTTTGGATGTGATCTGGGGCCAGGTGGGAATCCAGACAACTGTATGTGGTAAAGTTGCTTTATACTGTTAAGAAAAGTTAGTTTGCAATCCAAAATGGAATTTTTTCTCAAAAGAATATTGAGTCTTAAAAGGTTGGCTGTAAAAGATAATTCTAAAATTAAAAATCCCACTTTTCTGTACAATAGATGCTAGATTTCGGAGGCCTGCCGTTAAGATCCCATTTTGAAGTGACGTGCCTCCAGCATGTCTCATGCTTGTGCACCCACACGTGATTGCGCTTCGGAACGTAGTAGGAGGGTCCATTTTGTCTTTCCTGAAGTTGTTCCCTGGGGGGAAACGGTGTCATTCTTACGGAATGCTTACCTGATGCAGTTCTGTGTCTTGCGCTGGTTGGGGAGGGGGGAAGGTTCAGTGAAAATTCTTGACTTGAATGCAGTGTAATAGTCTCCTTATTTATTAATCCTGACTACAGTATAAGAAACAAACTTCTCCATGTTTCTGCTGAATAGTTGTGACATCTTTTTTGGCTGAACAGGTCACTAATATATGACTATAGTCACATGACTTTCTGCCATCTGGGAGCACAGGGTTCCCACTGATTTTATGTAATATATACCAAATATTCTATATATTTATGATTTTTTCCTCACGACATGTCTTATAGTACGCTTTTTAATTTGCAGCAGCTCTGACACTGGCGGCATTTGTTAATAAGGAAGCCCAACCTCCTGTATTGCTGTTGGTCTACCTCTAGGGTCGGGGAGGAAGGTGGGTCGGTAAGTCAGGGTGACAAGTACACTTTTCTTTGCAGTTGTTTGACAAGTTGGTTTATATTGAGATTCAGGGAAAACATTGACTTTTAAGATGACTTTGGCACAGGTAATGTTTATTTAAGAACTGTTAAATAGGGAAAGGATTACCATTTATAGAGTACCTTTTATATGTACTCATTTTTAGCTGTCCTGTGAAGAAGACCATGTCATTTTATACATGAGGGAATGAAGATTGACTTTCCCAGGGTTGTATGTGATACAGCTAGTAATTGTCAAAGCTTGGATTTGATCTCAGATTTGTTTGGCTTTAAAATGTTTGTGGTGGGGTGCCTGGGTGGCTCAGTCCTTAGGCGTCTGCCTTCGGCTCAGGTCAAGATCCCAGGGTCCTGGGATCGAGCCCCACATCGGGCTCCCTGCTCCGCGGGAAGCCTCCTTCTCCCCCTCCCTCTGCCCTGCTTGTGTTCCCTCTCTCGCTGTGTCTCTCTCTGTCAAATAAATAAAAAAATCTTTAAAAAAAATAAAAATAAAAATAGATAAAATGCTTGTGGTCCATCCCCTCTCTCCCTGCCCCCCAACTACCCTGTCTATACTTTATCTTCCACCAAATACATAGATCCAACCTTCCTGGGAAAATTGTTATAACTAGCTATATTGCCTTCATATTTTTCATATCCTATTTCTTACATTGTTGTAAATATTCAACATACTGGGATTTTTACCCTGGGACCTATGAACCCTTGGAAGTTGTGTGCAAACTGTTATATGTGCATTTTTTTGGAAAATGTTAGGATCCATAGCTTTCATAAAATTCTCAATGTTTTCTGCCTCAAAAAACAGCCTCAAGAGCCTCTGCTTTATGCCATTAATATTTTCCAACACTATTATTAAATGAATTAATATACTTAAAGTGCTTAGAATAGGGCCTGACAAGAAGTAAGTTCACTATTAGTATTGTTATTAACATTAATAGTTTTCTATGTGCATGGTCTTCAAGACTTTTTAATAATTGGATAATAGTCCATGGAATAGAATATTACCAGGCATACCAGCTCCTATTGTTGTCAGTATTTGGGTTCAAAATTCATTTTTCTAAGGGGGATGGTCAAAATGGGTGAAGGGGAGTGGGCGGTATAGGCTTCCAGTTATGGAATGAGTAAGTAGTGGGGAGTGAAAGGTACAGCGCAGGGAATACAGTCAGCAGTACTGTCATAGTGTTGTGTGGTGACAGATGGGTGTACGCTTGTGGGGAGCACAGCGTGATGTACGGGGTGGAGTTGTGGAATCACTGTGCTGTACATCTGAAACTAATGTAACGTGTGTCAACTATACTTTGATTAAAAAAAAACCCTTCCTCTTTACCAGATCATTTTAAAAAGGTTTTTTTTGAGAGGGGGGCAGCAAAGCAAGGTTTATTGAGCGATAGCAAAGTGATAGTACGAAGCTCCTGAGGGGACCCGAGAGGGTTGCTCAGAAAGTGTCTTTGTTTTGTTTTGTTTTCGTTTTATAAGCAACTTGAGATGAATCTTCATGTAGTTATAACAGTTCCCTATATTTTGGATTATTTCTGTATATCCCCCAAAGTGAGTTTACCGGGTCAAAATGTATGAACATAGTGAAGATGGTAGACATTGCCAGGTGCTCTCCAGAGGGCGTACGCTGGTGTGTGTCCCAGCGTGTACTGCGGGCTGTATTGCTGTGTCATCTGGCTTGCAGTAAGCAGACAAGTTTAATGAGCAGAAGATTGCCACGTTATTAAGTATTCTCATTTCCAGACAGGTGGAACATTTTCTGTGTACTCTTGTGAATTGTCTTTGTCTTTTTCCCATTAAATAGGGTTTTTATGGTTTTAATAGTTTGAGATACTTAGTCACCTGTTACAACTATGTTATTCTGAGAATGCTTGCCTTTTTTTTTTTTTTTTTTTAAGGATTTGTTTGTTTATTTGACACAGAGAGAGAGAGTGTGAGAGAGCACAAGCAGGGGGAGCGGCAGGCAGAGGGAGAGGGAGAAGCAGGCTCCCTCTGAGCAGGGAGCCCGATGATGCAGGGCTCAATCCCAGGACCCCGGGATCATGACCTGAACAAAGGCAAAGGCTTAACTGACTGAGCCACCCAGGCGCCCCTGCTTGCCTTTCTTAAAAAGTAATTTCTAAGTTCAACATGGGACTCAGCTCATGACCCCGAGATCCAAGAGTTGCATGTTCTACCAACTGAGTAAGCCAGGCACCCCAGTGCTTGCCTTTTTAGTACTTTCAGGTTTTTAAAGTCAAATCTGTGGTTTATTTTGCACGTGCTTCTAAGAAGTCTTCCTTCCCTGTCCATTTCTCCTAGTTTTTCTCATGTGGGTTGTAGATTTTTCTTCATGTATGTTTCTAAAATCTCCTAACATAAAAAATAATGGAAGTAATTTATGTTTTTTACAATGTGTATATACATATACAGAAATGAGCTAAAGACAGCTGTATTTTTTCATAGTAAGTATGTAGAATGTATGGATTTAATCATCATTTGACCCTACTGATGGCCATCTTGTTTCTAATATTTTCTGTTACAACTAATTCTGCATGATTTTCTTTCTAATATAATCTCTGCTCACATAGGTTAACTTTTCTGTGGAGTAGATTCCTAGAAGTGGAATAGTTGGATCAAAATTGAGATAACTACCAAATTGCCTTCTGCAGAGGCTGCTTTTCATTCACTGCAGATTTTAAAAGTGTCCTTACTTGAAGAGTAGTTGTCAGTGCTTTTAACTTGTGAACTTAAGCATCTATCTATTCATATATTTATGGACCATTTGTTTTTTCTTCCTGTGTACTGCCTATCTGTGACCTTTGCCCATTTCACGTTTTTACTGATTTATGGGAACTCTTTATATATTAAAGGGACTAGGTCTTTGGTAGAAGTTTTGTAAATGTTTTTCTTTTTGGGATGTATGGATAGTTTGTAGAAAAGTTTAAAATTTTATATAGTCAGATTTATCATTTTATTTATGAATTCTGGGATTGTTAATCTCTAGTTTTTGATAGAGTGCTAGGAGAAAGATGGTTTAAAAAACATATGCCTCTTTTTGTGCTTTTAGAAGTTTTACAATTTAGGAAAACGTATTTGAACAAAGGAAGAGTGTCTTTAAATTGCTCTGTGGGAGCATTCCTTTATTTTCTCTAGTTGCAGTGTGTCTAAATTTAGTTTTTTATGGTCCTTACAGTGTTTAAACACTGGAAATAAATATCCATCCCGGTTGTTTTACAAAATAATATATATTAGTTATAAAATAATTGTCTTCTTCACAGTTTGGATCATGTACTTCTTTTAGTTCAAATGTCAGTATTTAAAAAAAAAAATGTTTTAGAAAACTAATAAAAACGTTTAACATTCCCCAGATTTCAGGTTTAAAATGTAGAATGGGTTCCTACCTTGTGTTCAAGCCAGTGTGATAAGTTTGCTACATCAGAAAGAGCTATGTACCAGTCCTGGGAATAGCATACAAACAAATAGCCCAAAGTCATTATCAGCTAATGCAGAGGTTGTTGCTAAAGCTTTATTTACAGTTGTGTTCAGGAATACTGGGTGGGAGCGGGCTTAAGGAGGGAGTTTCTAAGTGGAAGGCTGTTTGGGACTTATAGGGAATGGAGAGATGGGGTTTTTTGTTTTTTTAAGTAATCACCCGGCGTGGGGCTCAGACTCATGACCCCAAGATCAAGAGTCGCATGTTGCCCTGACCAAGCCAGCCGGGCACCCCTAAAGATGTGGATTGATTGATTGATTGATTGATTTAAGGAGAGAGACAGAGAGAGTAGAAGCAGGGGAAGAGGCAGAGGGAGAGGGAGAAGCAGACTCCCCGCTGAGCTGGGAGCCCGACATGGGGCTCGATCCCAGGACCTGGAGATTACGACCTGAGCAGAAGGCAGATGCCTAACCATCTGAGCCACTCAGGCGTCCCTGGAAAGGTGGATTTAAATGGGAAGGGTGCTAGATGTTATTCCTACCTTTATAGTATTGTTTTCTGTCCACGTTTTAAATACAATTCTCTTGGAATTCTTTTCTTGATTTGTACAGCTGCCACCGTACTGTTCATGACTGTATCCATGGGAACACAAGTAGGATGACATGAGTTTATAACTTGTTGCTAGGCAGATCTAGCTTGGAACGTATTAAAATTTTCTCATTAAAAGGTGTTTGGATGTTTTACCTTCTGTGGGGGAAGGTAACTTAAACAGGGTGGTTTGGAATTATAACTGTGAAATTGTGTAAACTCTTTTAATAGAAAGGACTGGTTCTGTTTTTAATTAATTTTAATGTTTGAAAGGGAGGAGAGTTGAAATAACTCACTGTATTCTGTAAATTTAGCCTCTTAAGCTTAAAAGGTCAGTATTCAGATGTGTATGGACTACACCTGATCCATCCTAGAGTGTACGTAACATTGCAGAATAAGGACAGGTATTTTAGGTAGTCCTTCTGACTCCAGAAGACGTGGGGGTCTCACCATGGAAGCCTCCTGGAGATTGAGATAATGGACTCTTATTTTGGTTGACATTTTAATTTTTTTAATTAAAAATTTAATAGGTAGTGTGTCATTGGTATAAAACAACTAAATTAATTTCAAAAAGATAATACAGTAAAACACAATTGGTCTCTTACCTATGTTTTCAAAGTCACACAGTTCCCCCAGAGGCTACTATGCTTATTCCCTTCTTATCCGATTATAACTTAAAGAATTATTTGAATAGTTATTTAATAATAATGGATAATATTTAGGCATTTCTGTGTGCCAGCCACTGTGATAGTACATTACAGGACAATCTTAGGAAGTAGTCGATTTTAACTCAGTTAAACTCAGTTAACTCAATTTTACTGATAAGGAAACCAAAGCTTAGAGAAGTTAAATCACTTGCACAAGATTTACTATTTCTTGCTCACTAGATTGTATGCTCCAGGAAAGTAGGGTCTATTCTTTGTTTCTGCTTTGTTCCCTGTATATAGCGTAGTTCCTATGGGGTTTGAGTAGCGTGTCAAATGTATATGAAGGCTGGTTTTACAAAGATGGTTATCTTCATTTATTAGCTTTGAACTTGTGTAGATGTAACAAACTCCTATTCATAGAGAAATCGCATTGAGTGTTGGAGTAGCATTGAATCTGCATATTTATCAAGGGAACCTTATATTTTTGGATTTCATCTTGGGAACGTTTGAGAGAAATCTCTTGTAATTTGAGAAGATCCAGTGTTTGGAGATGAGGGTGGTTAACATAGGGATTGAGATAATTGTGACTCCATTCCTTTTGGTATGTGTAGTTTTTACCCCTTTCTCTCCACTCCTGCTCCAACTGTATCTAGTTTGGCCCTGTGTCTTTTTAGTTTCTTGATCTAAGTGAAGGAATAAGTAAGTAGTAATTGAAGGGATCAAATAGAAGGAACAAACTCTAAATGTTGATATTGACGAGAGTCCGTGGTCTTGGAAATCTACGTTTAGTATTAATTGTATGTAGTGCCTCCAGTTTCTTACCCCTAAATAATAGAAAAAAAAAATTTACAGCTTGATTATCGAGATTATTTGGCAAGAGGAAAATGAGGGACAGTTCAATTCCATAGATAATTTTTGAATTATTTTCTTCATTTATTAAGTGGACTTAATATTTATCTCACAGGGTCGATATAGAGGATTAAGAGAGAATCTTTATAAAAGTCTTGGGCTGATGATTTTTTTTTTTTAAGATTTTATTTATTTGCCAGAGAGTGAGAGTGAGCAAGCGAGTGTGCACAAGCAGGGGCGCAGCAGGCAGAGGGGAGAAGCAGGTTGCCTGCTGAGCAAGGAGTTGGGCTGATGATTTAACAGTAATACTAATGGTTAAACTTGCCGGGCATTTAGTATGTGCTAGCATAGTATGGGGAGAAAAGTGTTCTGAGGCATCATAGGAGGGATTGGAGTAGGGGAGAATGGAGTCAGGAATGCCATTTTAAACATTTTACAGTCCTGAACTAGAGAGTGAAGGCTCAAAGCATTAGGAATGGAACATATTTGAGAGGATGTGAACAAACCATACTGGGCTGGCAGAGAGGAAGGGAGGTAAAAAGCGCGAGTTTTGATACTTTGAGTAGTGGTTCTGTAAACAGTAGAGCAGTCTGGAGATGTCACTAATATTTTGAAAACTGAAAAAAATAGTTTAATGTAGAGTGATTACCTTGGCAAACTGAGAAAGCTGAAACCAGAAGGAGAAGTAGTGACACTGGTGAGAAGTAAGCAGATTGCTGCCCCAGAACCGCAGAGAGGCCTGGGAAGTAGAAGTACCAGGTGCCTCCCCAGGCCTCCGTGTGCTGTGGTGAGGCAGACTGGAGGGCTGACCCAACGTCGGTGGGAAGTTAAGTCCCTAGCTTCTGGCTTCACTCCAGCAGCCCAGCAACTGCCCCTTTCCTGTCCCAGCAGAGGACAGATTAATTCTTGGTGGAGTTTGAACCAGAGGGACACCAGATTTGAAGAGGGAAGGATGGATAGAACCGGACATGGGAGTGTGGGAAGGTGCATAGATTCAGTGAAAGCTTGCATATTGAATGGGGAGAACCCCAGAACATCCCCCAAATTCTTGCAGCCTGGCTTATACTCTCTAGGCAGCAGACTAGAAGATTCTTCTTTGGGAGAAAAGTGGGCCAGGTGTAAATGTCAACAGTCTTGACAGTTGTCACCCTGTATTCAAGTTATTGTTGCTTTAAAACAACAATCATTTTCTGATTTCTCACAGTTTCTCGTGGTCAGGATTTTGGAAGGGTTCAGCTGGGCAGTTCTGACTCAGGTTTCTCTTCAGGTTGTGGTCACGTGGTGACTGAAGCCAAATGGGCTGGCCACACATCTTTTCTCATGTTTTAAAGGGAGACAGGAGACAGTGTAGATTCCATCTCTTGATAGATGTTGAATCAAAGTCACATTGTAGGGGTTCCTGTCTGGGTCAGTCCGTAGAGCATCTGACTCTGTGTGTGTGTGTGTGTGTGTGTGTGTGGTTTTATGGTTTAATTGACACAAATATGACATGTACATAAGCTGTCTATTCATTTTCTTCACTGCGCAGCCTGGCGTTGGGATTGGTGACTCTGATGGCCCGCTGGGCCGTTCTTCCCACAATAGCTCTGCGGTTCTTGGAGGAGACACTGTGAGCAGTCTCTGCACAGTGGGGTTTGCTGCACATCAGCAGCACTGCAGGCTCCTTGACGTTGTGGACTAGGAGCTTCCGGAAGCCCCTGGGCAGCATGTGCTTTGTTTTCTTACTGCTCCTCTAACCAGTGTTGGGCATCAAGATCTGGCCCTTGAATCTTGTGCGCACCCTAATGTTAATGCCTCTGGGTTTCCACCAGTTGTACTTAATTTTGACGTATCGGTCTGCCTCGTGCTGGATGAACTTCTTGGTCCTCTTTAATGGTTCTGTTTGTTTATTTGAGAGAGAGAGAGCACAAGCAGGGGGAGCGGGAGGCAGAGGTAGATGCAGGCTCCCCACTGAGGAGGGAGCCCGATGCGGGCCTCAGTCCCGGGACCCTGGGATCATGACCTGAGCCAAAGGCAGACACTTCACTGACTGAGCCACCCAGGCGCCCCTTCTTGGTTCTCTTTTTAACGATCTTGGGCTTCATCAGAGGTCTGAGGGCAGCCGTGATGCTGAGTAAGAGAAGGCTGCCACCTCCGCAGGCAGCGCCGAGAAAGAGCAAGCATCTGACTCTTGATCTCAGGGGTTGATCTTGGGGGTTGTGAATTAGAGCCCCACATTGGGTGTCGAAATTATTTTAAAAAGTCAGATTGTAAGGAGACCATGTAGGATGATGATGTGGCCATCTTTGGAAAGTAGGATTTACCAGTTTACCCTTTGCTTGTAATACGTTCTACTATGTACAAATTATATTCCTGTTCTCCCCCAGTTCTCCCTGGTCTCATCCCATTATGGCATTAGCTCTAAGTTCAGGGTCTTGTTATCTAAATCAGGCTCAGTTGTGGCTAGACGAGACTCAGGTATAGTTCTAGATCCCAACACATGTGAACTCAAGAGACAAGTAATCTGCCACTCCTTCCAACTTAAAATGGTGGGCCAGGCTTAGGATAATGGCTGTCGACACATCTGTTCAGAAAAGGGGAAAAAAGGTAAAAAAGTCTCTGGTTCATAGCTTTTCTGAAATCCAGTCAGGCACAACTTGCCAGTTCCTTGGTAAAGACTTAGTTTTGTTGCCTGGGAATGATTTCCCTGAGGCTCTTGGCTCTACTCTGAGAGTTTTGTGTGTGTGGTTTTTTTTTTTAAGATTTTTTTTATTTATTCATTTGAGACACAGAGGTACAGGGAGAGAGGGAGAGGGAGAAGCAGGCTCCCTGCTGAGCCGGGAGCCTGATGCGGGACTCGACCCCAGGACCCTGGGATCATGACCTGAGCTGAAGGCAGACGCTTAACCATCTGAGCCACCCAGGCACCCCTACTCTGAGAGTTTTGTTTTGCCTTCTAAGTTATCCTTTCCCAGGGGCACCTGGGTGGCTCAGTTGGTTAAGCGTCTGCCTTCGGCTCAGGTCATGATCCCAGGGTCCCGGGATCGAGTCCCACATCGGGCTCCTGCTCAGTGGGAAGCCTGCTTCTCCCTCTCCCCCTGCTTGTGTTCCTGCTCTCTTTTTCTCTCTCTCTGTCAAATAAATAAATAAAATCTTTAAAAAAAATAAGTTATCCTTTTCCATAAGCAGTGGCTGTTTTTTTTGTTTTTAAGTGTGTTAAAATACAGATAACATGAAATTTACTATCTTAACCATTCTTAAGTGTACAGTTCAGGAGTATTAAGTACATTCATAATGTTGTGCAGCCATCACCACCATCCACCTCCAGACCTCTTTTCATCTTGTAAAACTGAAACTGTACCCATTAAATACTAACTCCCCATTCTCCCTCCTCTAACTCCTGGCACTTAACCATTCTCCTTTCTGTCTCTGTGATGCTGAATACTTTTAAGTACCTCGTGTGAGTGGAGTCATACAGTTATTTGTGTTTTTGTGACTGCTTATTTCACTTAGCATAATGCCTTCAAGGTTCATCCATATTGTAGCCTATGTCAGGATCTTCTTCCTTTTTAAGGCTGAGTAATACTTCATTGTGTGGCTATATATACTGTATTTTGCTTATCTGTTCTTCATGGATGGATACTTGGGTTCCTTCCATGTTTTAGCTATTGTGGATAATCTTGTATGTACATACAAGTGTCTCTTTGAGAGTATAAATGTCTCTTCAAGACCCTGCTATTAGTTGTTTTGGGTACGTACATACCCAGAAGTGGAATTGCCTGATCATATGGTAATTTTTTTATGGTAATTGTATTTTAAATTTTTGAGGAACTGCATATTGTTTTCCACAGTGTCATACCATTTTACATTCCAACCAGTAGGGCACAAGGGTTCCACTTTCTCCACATCCTTGCCAATGCTAACATTATTATTATTATTATTGTTATTGTTATTATTTTAGCAGTAGGCTTCCTAATGGGTGTGAGGTAATCAGTCTCGTTGTAGTTTTGTTTCGCATTTCCATAATGATTAGTGATACCAAGTATCTTCTCATGTGCTTCTTGACCATTTGTGAATTTTCTTTAGAGAAACATCCACTCTGTTAGACAAAAGCCACATTTACAAATCTCTTTGTGATAAGTTCTTTGCTTCCTTGGACTCCTTTGTGAGTGTGCTATGGGACAACCACCTGTAACAGTCTATGAAACTCCATTGTTTGGAGAGGCTCTTTAGAGATCCGTGGAAGGCCCAGCTGACACCTTCTTGGATCTTTCTGAGGTTTTAAAAATTTTTCAGTCGTAACCTGGATTTGATTTTTCCCCCTATAGCCATGTCTTCTGAGAATTGTTTTGCCTTCAGGGAGGCTGGGAATGAGAAATAGTTTTATTTTTGAACCCAGCAAATCCTGATGCTTTTATTTTTAACAGTTTTCCCCAGCTCATCTCTCTCTTCTCTCATTTGTCTTAGGCTGTGTGAAGAAGCTAGGTGTCACTTTGAGTATTCTTCCTGGAAACTTAGATAGATCACTGAGCTTATTAGATGCGTTTCCTGTTTTCTACCACTACGTAACAAGGGTACCCCCTTCTCCAATACACAGTAATATTTTTCTTACTTTCCACCAAACCTTTACTGATCGTCTCCTTGTTGAGGCCCTGCAGGCTTTCTCTTGACAGCCTCCTCAAGGCCTTCCAGTAGTCCCAAAGCCAGTACCTTTTGTTTTAGGTTTTTGTTACAGCAACATCTCACTTCCGGGTACCAAAATCTGTTCTGCCTGTTCTTGCTGCCTAAAATATGACACTCCCCTCCCCCATTATGTGACTTAAAATAATTTCATGGTTTCTCTGGGTCAGGAAGTTGAGGGTAGCTTGGCTGGGTGGTTCTGGCTCAGGTCACTTTTGGGGTGGCAGTCAGTCAGTTGGTGGAGCTGGAAGAGCAGTGGGCACAGGGCAGGTGAGGCAGTGTGTGGCAGGGGGGCAGGGGTTGTACTTCTCTCTCCAGGTGGTCTCAGAGCCTCTCCATTAGGTCTCTGTGTGTGGATTAGTTTGTGTTCCTGCTTCCGGGCCCTTCAGTTGCTTACATGCACACGCATTGTCCAAAGATATTTGTCTCAAGAGAACCGGCAGGCAGAATGTTTCATCTCTTTATGATTTAGTCTTGGAAGTCATGTCACATCATTTCTGCTGTAGTCACAAATTTGCCCAGGTTCAAGGGGGAGAGAACATAGACAGACGTCACCTCTTGAAGGCAAGAGGTCCAGTTGGTTGCACTGTAAGAAGATCACGTGAGATGGGAGATAATGTGGTCAGCTTTAGAAAACACAGTCTGCCGCGCCTCTTAGAGGAACAGACCCCGGTCTGAACACCCCACAGGCAGGCCTTGCTGCCTAATAAGCTCCATCTGTGCACATGAACATCAGGTCTGCTTTTTAGCTGGTACTTCTTCGTAACTATGACTGAGCAGTCAAGGATCATCCTACACATGAAGAAAGCTTCTAACAGTCCAACAAAAACAGACAAAAAGACCCTGAAGAAAGAGGCAGTGCAGGCCGCAGAAGGAGTTCAGACTTCAGGAACAGGGGGCATTACATTCGTGACACAAAAATAGGATGGGGTAAAACAGGCAACCATTCAGAAAATAAGAAACTCTTGGAAAAAAGAATAGCAGGGAAAATTTTCAATAGGAAACTGAGAAAATCTTCCAGAAAGTAGTAGGCAAAGACCGATGAAAAAGAGACTGGACAGTGCCTGGGCCTTGATTGGATCCTTGATTGACAAATATCATTTAAGGTGGGAGGAGGAAGTGTGGAAATGTGACTATGGACTGTATATTAAGTGATAATTAATGTTAATTTTTCCAAAGTGTGATAATGGTACTGTGTTTATGTAGCAGAATGTCCTTATTCCTAGAAGATAGATACTGAAGGAGTTGAGTGTTATGGTGTCTGCATTCTTCAAATGGTTATGTGTATGTGTGGGGGGAGGGAGAGAGGGCAGGCACGAGAGAGAGGAAATTAAAGCTATTATGGCACAACGTTAATAATGATGAATACAAAACAAAACAGAGCATAACAGAATTAATGGATCAGTTCGGGAGATCCAAACTCTGAATTCCTAGGTGTGGGGGGATGGGTTAGGAGGGAACGGTGATTAAATTAACACTTAAACATTTTCTAGGACTGAAGGTCATAAATCTCCAGAATGAACAGATCTACTGAGTGCCCAGCACAGTGAATAAGAGAAAATATATGTCGTTATATCCCAATGAGATTTCAGAACAGTGAGAAGGGAGAGGATCCCAAAATCTTCCAGAGGCAACAAATCAAGTTATAACAATGGCCTGAGGATCTGCATGACACTGGAATGTAGGTGACAGTGGAATGAATAGTGTCTTCGGATGCTGGGAGTATTTCTTCCAATGTAGGAGTCTTATGTCAAACTGTGTCAGGTGTGGAAACAAAGGCATTTTTTTAGACAAGTCTCTCTCTCTCTCTCTCTCTCTCTTTTTTTTTAAGGGTGGGGGGCTTACCTTCCCCATCACTACATGTGCTGCCTTTTTTGGGACTCTGAGAATAAGGGACAGATGTGATACTTTATTTTTGTTCTCTGAGGTTTGTTTTGTTTTGTTTTTTGAAGTAGGCTCTCTGTCCAATGTGGGGCTTAAACTCATGATCCTGAGATCAGGAGTCACATGGTCTACTGACTGAGCCAGCCCGGTGCCCCAGAGGGTTTTGTTGTTTTTTTTTTTTAAATAATAGCTTTATTGAAATATAATTTGCCCATTTGAAGTGTACAGTTAAGTGATTTTAGTATATTTACAGAGTTGTGCATCCATCACTACATCTGTTTTAGAACGTTTTCATCATCCTAAAAGAAACCCCATACCCATTAGCAGTCACTCCCCATTTTCCCCAACACTCAGTCCTAGGCATCCACCAAATCTACTTCCTGTCTCTGGATTTGCCTATTCTGGATATTACATATAACAGGATCATATCATATGTGATCCTTTGTTACTGGCTGCTTTTACTTAGCATAGTACTTTTTAGGTTCATCCATGTTATAGCATGTATCGGTCCTTCATTCTTTTTTTTTTTTTTTTTTAAAGATTTTTATTTATTTATTTGAGAGAGGATGAGAGGAGAGAGAGAGCACATGAGAGGGGGGAGGGTCAGAGGGAAAAGCAGACTCCCTGCTGAGCAGGGAGCCCGATGCGGGACTCGATCCAGGGACTCCAGGATCATGACCTGAGCCGAAGGCAGTCGCTTAACCAACTGAGCCACCCAGGCGCCCGGTCCTTCATTCTTTATTGGTGAATAATACTCCATTATATGGATATACCACATTTAGCCACTCATCTGTTGATGGGCATTTGTGTTGTGTCTACTTTTTAAAAAAATTTTTTTAGAACTTACTTTTAAGCAAACTCTACCCCCAGCGTAGTGCTTGAACTCATTACCCCAAGATCAAAAGTCTCATGCTCTACTGACTGAGCCAGTCAGGCGCCCCTGTTGTTTCTACTTCTTAATTATTATGAATAAGGCTGCTGTGAACATTTGTATACAAATTTTTGTGTGGAAATAAGTGTTTCATTTCTCTTGGAAATACCCAGGAGTAGAATTGCTGAGTCATATGTTAACTTTGTATTTAACCTTTGAGGAACTGCCAAGCTGTTTTCCAAAGTGCCTGCATCATTTTTCATTCCTACAAGCAGTGTAGGGGAGGGTTCCAGTTTCTCCACATCTTTTTTTTTTTTTTTTTTTTTTTTTAAGATTTTATTTATTTATTTGAGAGAGAGAGAATGAGAGAGAGCACATGGGGGGGGGGTCAGAGGGAGAAGCAGACTCCCCACTGAGCAGGGAGCCTGATGCGGGACTCGATCCCAGGACCCTGAGATCATGACCTGAGCCGAAGGCAGACGCTTAACCAACTGAGCCACCCAGGCGCCCCTGCTCCATTATTTTTTAATATGTCACTGTGTATTTCTTATGAATAAGGGTGTTCTCCTTTACAACCACAGTATAACTGTCAAAATGAGGAAATTGGAATACTGATGCAGCCATACCTCTAATCCACAAACCCATTTAAATTTCATCATTTGTCCCAGTAATGTTCTCTGAAGGCCCAGAATCCAGTCCTGGATCGTGTGTCGTATTTAGTTGTCCTGTCTCTTTTGTTTCCTTCCATCTGGAATTGTTCCTTGGTCTTTCCTCGTCTCTTATGACCTTGATATTTTTGAAGAATACAACTAGTTACTTTATAGATGAGAATTGAGTTTGGTGTTTCTCATGATTAAATTCAAGTTTTGTGTTTTGGGGCAGGGATAGTGCAGAAGAGACACTGTGCTCTTAGTGCATCCTAGCAGGAGATACACAATATCGGTTTGTCCTGGTATTGGCCATATTAGTATGTAACCTTTATTTCTTGACTTTTAATTGGTGTCTGCCAGGATTCTTCTGCACTGTAGAATTGTTTAAGAAATATTTTTATACTGATTGATTTGTAATAAATATTTTGTGAGGAAATAGTATGTAGCTTCTAATTCTCTGCCACACATTTATTCCTTTATTTATATCCGTGTAGACTTATGATTTTCCATTTTACTCAAAGGATTACAATTCATAACTATTATTATTTTATTTGATGCTCAAATTATTCCAGCTTTGTCCAGTGAAGGCCCCTTCAAGCTGGCTCCTTTGTCCTCTTGACAAATTTCCACCATTCTTTGAATACTTCTTTGTTTGCTGATGTGTCAAAATATTCCAAGTTCATCTTGTATTTTTCCTGCCTCATGCTGTAGTCAGCTGTTTCTTTAAGGAGGACTGATTGCTTTTGGTGGCGGGAATAGTACTGTAGAAACCAAGACTGGGGCCTTAGATGTGCTCATTGCTGCCAGAGTATCATTGCTTCGAGGCCTCTCAGTGGGCAGAACTAGAAAGGACATTTATGTATATACATACACACCTCTGTTACATCTTTCTATACCTATCCATTTGTATATATTAGACACCTGGATTCATACCAGTGCCACCATTTTTGATCGGGCACCATAGAGTTCATTCTGGCCTTCCTCTTTCTTAACTCCCTTCTTTGGCACCGAGAGTCCTGCTTTTCATTATCCTCAGTATATTTACCCATTTGCTTATTCTTCCTGAAAGCTTGGCTTGGACATGGGATCCAGGAAAAGGGGAACTCAACAAGGGAGATAAGGTGAAGGGAATTCCCAGGGTGATGGTAACGAGAAATCTTGAGATCGTAGCTCGGCAGGCATCAACCAGCCGTCTGGGTCGGCGAGTGAAGGCGGCTCTCAAGGGGTGTTTTCAAGAAATAAACAACTGAGATTTACACTTCTGGTGGAAGTTTGGAGGGAGGGAGTGAATTAGTGTTGAGTATGCAGAAAACCAAGCAGGCAAAAGAAGACAATTATTAATTCCAGATGAGGCATACTGTACAAAAATGGACCTGTAATAATAGTATGCAACGTGAATCAGCTGTGGGTAGCATTCACATAGTCACAAACAGCTAAAATATTAATTTAATCAAAACATGTTAAGCATATTGTGGAATGACTGGAGAAAGGGAGAGGTTGTTTGTATAAGAAAGCCAAATCCTCTTCTTCTATATAAGGTAGTGAGTAGATATTATTGAAACTGGGGAGGAAATCAATAGCAGTATAAACATGTTGTTTAGAAATAGTAGAAACGGCTAAGAGAGTTGAAAGTGATTTCACTCTGTAGAGTGAGGAGAGAGAGAGCCATAACACCAAGCTTTAGGGAATAAGCTGAGAAAAAACTGGGCATGGGCCTTAGGAGGGAAGCGGCTGGTGTGGCATCACTTGTGGGTATTATGCAGTTTGGCCACTAGTACTTTTGAACACTCTTATCTTTGGTGGGGGATTTCCTACTTTATTAATCCTAAAGTGGGAGCTGTTATGCTTTCCTTCCCACCCTTCTTTGTAGTTAGCCATGTAGACATGTAACTTTTGCTCCCTGAATCCCAAGGCAAGCCCGAGAGTGGGGAGCAGGTGGTGTAAAGTAGGCCCAGCATCAGTAGGCTGAAGGGCATCCAGCTTTTAGGGGCAGCAGGTTCTAATGGTAGTGCCCACTGTCCAGGGCCCTCGTTGAGCAGCAGCTTGAGCAGTGCCCACCAGAGCAGCACTGTGGGATCATTCTGGGGTCAGCCTGTGATCAGGCCACTAAGCCTGATTCTCCTACCTTCTAGACGTTTTTGGAGCCTCTTAGTTATTTCTAGTAGCAGAGTGGGTTCCGTTTAGAGTAAAAAATCTGATTGATGAAGAAATTGGCACTAAGAGTCTCTAAGGAAATAGATTGGTTGTCTAGCCTGGTTGTATATGAAGGCAGTGAAGAGAGAAAGGAGAGAGAGCTTGAAGAATCAAAGTAATCAGCGGTGTTTAATGACTTAAGATTAGTCTATTATTCAGTCATTGTATTAAGTTTCAGGGAGAAGTGAGTGAAAAAACACAAATTTTACAAACCTCACCATACCCACTCATAACAAACAAAACAAAACAGGATTTCCTGGGATAGCGGGAAAGGGAGGTCAGACTTCAAAACATAGTGGACAGGATTATGCCTTTTCATTTGTTTATCAAATTGACTCTAGAGGTCAAGTCCAGTCCTCTAATTTTACTTATGCGGAAACTGAGTCTTGGGTACTTTTTTGAAATTTCTACATTTCTGCAAGCCATTGGTTATTCTGTGGTTGTTGTATAAGAAGGAATAGTCCTGGGGTGACTGGGCTCCATTTGTTCTCATTGGAATTGTGGGTTCCTTACAGCCAAGTTAGGAATGAGTTTCCTGAAATGTTTTAAAAGTATAGGACTCATTTCAGAATTGTCAGTCCTAGTCATCAAATGTTGGATAGTTTCCCCTTGTACCGAATAGTTTAGTTTTCTTCTCAAAAGCAGTTGCTGTATTAGGCATTGAGACTCGGACTCATAATAGAATCCAGATATCTTAATGAGAATGTTCTCATTTTTAAAGTTAACTCCTAACTTACTAGCACCTGATGGAATTGTCATTGTTTCACAATAAATAAATAAATCACAATAAATTCACAATAAAATAAATACAAAATATTGTATTGTGAATTACAATAAATTCACAATAAATATGGTTGGCTAGAATAATTTGACAGTAAATTTTGTATATTGACATTAATGAGGGGAGACTGAAGTAGAAATGGTTGATAAGAGTAAGTGTACTTGTGAAATAAATGGGCTCCCTAATTATTTAGATAGCTACACACATCTGATTTCTTACGGCTGAGTGTTGCCTGAGTTGACTATGAGTAGATCTTTTAAATAAAAGGAAACTTAGACTGGAGATCTTTATGCTGAGTTGGCTGGAATAAGTAGGAATTGCTAGATCTGCTTTAGATGAGAGCATTGTAACCAGGTCTCTTAAAAACATCCTTGTGATTGAATCTATTTTCACGTCCGGATCGATTATTTTAAGCTCCCAATATGTAGCAGGACCTTTGCTACTTGTTTTAAAATGCTATTTTATTTCATCTCTGTGGGGAAAGTCTTATGTCCTCCATTTTTATGGACAAGAAAACTGAGGGGTGGAGAGAGAGAGAACTCTCCTTTGATCTAGGCAGAGCTGGGACCTTATTCGGTGACACTTGACTGTTACACTGATCCTGATAAATGTTAGACTGGACTGATCCCGATAAATGTTAGCTGCATTAAAGAATGGCCGACAGGGAATACCTTGAGCCTCCCGTATCCATTTACCTGGAAGGAGGAATGCTGAGAAGTGAGTTACATGTAGGCTCCTTCTCCCCTGCTCTGCCTTCTTTGGGAGCGTTCACATTTCTCAGACCTTTGCCTGAGTGTTTTGTGTGATTGCATTATGTCCGTTTCTTCCACACCTAAGCTTGCCTCTGTGTTCCTCTGAACAGTTCTTCCAAGTGTCGTACCATTCCTCCACATCTGTATTTAAATATTGTGTGTTTAAGTATGTTGTATCTTTTCATTGAGACCCTAATTTGGGTGAAAATTCTCCAAACTGCATTTCTTGCTAGTATATTCTGTTTGTATTACCTAGAACCAGCTTCCCAGATGAGACTTTTTTGATAGATACATAGCAACCACCTACTTTTTAACATTTTCTGTCTTCCAGTTGACAAAAATATTATTTATTTTTAAAGATTTTATTTGAGAGAGAGAGAGAGTGTGCATGTGCGCACAAGTGGGAGGAGTAGAGGAAGAGGGAGAATGTCAAGCAGACTCCCCGCTGAGCGTGGAGCTGGACACGGGGCTCAATCTAACAACCCTGAGATCATGACCTGAGCCGGAACCAAGAGTTGAACGCTTAACCGACTGCACCACCCAGGCGCCCCAGACAAAAATATTGTTATTGGTAAATAATGAATGTACTTAGAATGCATAACTGTGCACATAAAATTGGAAGGGTGTATGCACGATTTCAGAGAAGTATGGAAAAAAGCTATTAGAAAATAACTTGAATTTTATAGTGTTATTCCTTAATTCTCAGAAGACTCATTTTACATGTTTGTAGCCATCATGTACAGTATGGATTCCATTTTGAGTTGGGCACTTGGGTAAAGAGTGAGTAAAGACGAGATTTAGTTCTCACTGGAGCTAGTCATTCAGTCATTGAGTAATGCCTTATGATGGCTCTTGGGTGCTGACAGCAGACCCCTCTCTGTGATGTGGGAGGCCTAGAGAGAAGGGTGTTTTGGAACCACAGTGTTCCCTGGCAGAGGAAGGCGATCAAAACTGATCTGATCTGTGTAATTTATAATTGTTGGTCTTGGTCACACCTCTTTGCCTGTGGTTGACTTAAAAAAAATTTTTTTTTAATTGGATATTTGAATAGGTAATACAGATATGTGGTACAGAATTAAAAGGTGCAAAAGGGTATGTACCATAAAAAGGAGACCTCTCCTGCATTCTTAGCCTTCCATTTTCCCCTCCCTGGAGACAGCCATTTTTACTAGTTTCTTCTGTATGAGTTGACCCTGGCTTCCAGAGGAGTATCTTTGCTGCTGCACTTTAGAACGGCAGGAAGCTGAATGACTCACATTCAGACATTTTTTTCCTTTCATCAAGCTCATTGGTATTCCTTCCTCTCAGTACCTTTCCTGTGGCAAGTTTTGTAATTCGCTTTTTTCTTTTTATCATGACATTTTCCTGTGTTTTTATGATTTTCCACTTTTGTTTTAAGAACTGGCTTTGGTATCTATTTCAGAAAATTGCGATGATTACAAGCTAAGGTTTGTGAAAGTTCCTGGCACATAATAGTTGATCAATAGATATTTCCTTTCGTTTTGTACCGTCTTTCCCTCCCACTGGTGGTGTGTGTAAAAAAAAAAAAGCAAGATGAGGGGCGCCTGGGTGGCTAAGTTGGTTAAGTGTCTGCCTTCAGCTCAGGTCATGATCCCAGAGTCCCGGGATAGAGCCCCACATCGGGCGCCCTGCTCAGCGGGAAGTCTGCTTCTCCCTCCCTCTGCTCCTCCCGCTGCTCGTGTTCTCTCTCCCTCTCTCTCGCTCACTCTCTCAAATAAGGAAATAAAAAATCTTTAAAAAAAAAAAAGATGAAAAAATATTTGTGAACCAGACCGTGCAGTGGATTCCAAAATTAAGGTTAAGCTTGTGTGAATTGTTTCTTGAACTCATTCATTTTGAGTGGAAACAAATTATTTTCATTCTTTGAATTCCCTTTGCTCAGATTATTTAAAAAGAAATTCCTCAAGCCTAGTTCTTCCCTTATATAATTTCTTTACATTGACTGTAACCCAAACACATACGGGCTAGAGACTTGTGAACAAGATTTTTGAAGATATCTTTGCAAAATGTTCCTCATCACAGTGATGAATGCTGTTGTGTGCCTAGTGTCTGGATTTAGGTTTTCCCACTGGTATTGTTCTTACTGTGGGTCCTCTTAGGTGACTTCATGTCCTCAGGTATATTTATTTATTTTTAAAGATTTTACTTTATTTCTTTTTTGAGAGAGAGAGTGCGCACGAGCGGGGGTGGGGCATGGGCAGAAGCCAACTTCCTGATGAGCAGGGAGCCTGATGTGGGACTCGACCCCGGGACCCTGGGATCATGACTTGACCCAAAGGCAGACGCTTAACCGACTGAGCCACCCAGGTGCCCAGTGTCCTCAGGTTTAAAACATACAGCCATACTGGCTTCTTGGTAGATGTGTTAAAACCCAAGTATTTTCAGGGTGCCTGGGTGGCTCAGTCGGTTGAGCGTCCAACTCTTGATTTCGGCTCAGGTCGTGATCTCAGGGTCCTGGGATTGAGCCCTGAGTCAGGCTCTGTGCTCAGCAGGGAGTATCTTTGGGATTCCCCCCCCCCCCCCCCGGCAGATGCCGGTTCACTCTCTCTCTTGCTTTTACTCTCTCTCTAAAATAAATACATATATATTTTTTTAAACCACAAGTATTTTCGGGTGCGTGGCTGGCTCAGTCAGAGGAGCATGCAACTCTCGATGTCAGGGTTGTGAGTTCAAGCCCTCCATCGGGGGTAGAGATGACATACGTACATACATATATACACACACAATCAACCAACCAACCCACCAGGTATTTTCATCCTAATCCTAGACTGATTCTTTCCACATGGAGCTAATTTTATATTAACCTTTCTAGTGAAGTTGTCTTCAATCCAGAGTAAGATTGATATAGCACAGAGGTGTTCTGAGGATTAATTAATTAATGGCTTTTGCATATACAGAGAACTTCATAATTGGTGTGTAATTAGAATGTCAGCACACTAGAAAACTACCTGGAGTATAAAACACAAATTTCAGTCTTATCCATCCTTTCAGGTATTTAGAAATTTTATTTATCTAATGCAATTTTATTTTATTTTTTTAAGATTTATTTATTAGAGAGAGCACACATGTGAGCGGGGGTGGGGGGAATGTGAAGGCAGAGAGAAAATCCTCAAGCAGAATCCCTATTGATCGAGGAGCCCCACATGGGACTTGATCTCATCACCCTGAGATCATAACCTGAGTGGAAATCAAAACTTGGATGCTTAACTCACTGAGCCACCCAGGTGCCCCTGAATGATCTTTCTTTTTAAAAATGAGCTACAGGGTCACTTGGGTGGCTCAGTGGGTTAAGTGTCTGACCTTGGCTCAGGTCATGATCTCGGGATCCTGGGATCGAGCCCCAAGTCGGGCACTGCATTCAGTGGGGAGTTTGCTTATCCCTGTCCCTCTCCCTCTGGACCTCCCCCAGCTCGTGCTCTCTCTCTCTCAAAATAAATAAAATCATAAAAATGAGCTACAAACTGTAGTTTTGATGTTTTTCATATGTTTATGGCTCTAATTCTGGGAGTTTTTAGAGTGTTACTTTCTCAGCAAGGGAGTGGCTACCAGTCCCTTCGCATTTCCTGACTATGGTAGGTTATCTGACCCTTCACCCAATTTCCCCAAATGTTAACATCTTACATTACCATTACATTACATTATGAAAATTAAGAAGCCAGCATTGGTACATTACTATTACTAACCAAGCTCCAGCCTTTATTCACATTTTGCTTTTTCTGCTCTGGAATCCAATCCAAGGTACCACATTGCATTTAATTGTCCTGCCTTCCCAGTCTCCGCTGGTCTGTGACAGTTTCTGTCTTAACTTGTTATCCAGTCTTAACTTGTTATTCATGATCTTGAGAGTTTTGAGGCGTTCTAGTCAGGTTTAGGTATTGTGTAGAATATCCCTCAATTTATCTGACCTTTTTTCTTTTTTTTTAAAGATTTTATTTATTTATTTGAGAGAGAGAGAGAGCATAGAGGGGGGAGGGTCAGAGGGAGAAGCAGACTCCCCGCCAAGCAGGGAGCCTGATGCGGGACTCGATCCCGGGACTCCAGGATCATGACCTGAGCCGAAGGCAGTTGCTTAACCAACTGAGCCACCCAGGCGCCCCTATCTGACCTTTTTTCTTATGATTAGACTGGGAACATAGGTTTGGGGAAGAATCTACAGAGATAAAGTGCCCTTCGCATTTTATCGTATTGGAGTTGGAGGGCAGTGTGTGTGCTGTAATCATGACTTCTCACTGGCTGTGTTAACTTTGATTACCTGGCCCAGGTAATGTTTACTAGGTTTCTCTGCTATAAAGTTACCCCAATCCCCTTTCACACTCTATTCTTTGAAATCAAGTTACTAAGTACAGACCACACTTGAGGGAATTAATCTCCACCTCTTGTAGGGAGTATTTATGTAGATTATTTGAAATTCTTCAGAGAAGCTGCTTTCTCTAGGAAATATCTTCTTTGCCCATTTTTCTGTTGGCTTATTGGGCTTTTTATTTGGTTTTAAAAAGCGCTTTACTTAGGATCTGCATAAATATTTGGATGAATTACTAACTACCTACTTGTATTTGAATGGGTAGGTTTGTTGATAGAAAGTTACGAGATCTTTACTATCAAACAAATGTCTTTTCATCTCATCAGCATTTATAAATAGCTAAGTACCAGAATCATTAGGGCCCCATAAGTCTTCCATTTTTATATTGGCTATTCTGGTGCCAGATAATATTATCAACAACAGAGACACTCACCTTGTTTTACCAGAAATTCCTGTGAAGTGCCACAGAATACCAGGACAAAGAATTATGCTTATTTCTTAAACAAGAAATAGAGCAATTCTTGATTTACCTTGAATGTAATCAAGTGTGGCTGAGAGAACACCAGGCCGGAGTAGGGATGGGAGCCTCCACTGAAGACAGCTTTGACACCATACCGCCAAGGGCAAGACACTTCACGTCTCTGAGAGTGTGGCTTCCTCACTTACAGACTAAGCAAACTCCGTCTGTGATATTCTTTTTTTTTTTTAAAGATTTTATTTATTTATTTGACAGAGAGACACAGCGAGAGCAGGAACACAAGCAGGGAGAGTGGGAGAGGGAGAAGCAGGCTTCCCGCCGAGCAGGGAGCCCGATGTGGGGCTCGATCCCAGGACCCTGGGATCATGACCTGAGCCGAAGGCAGACGCTTAACGACTGAGCCACCCAGGCGCCCCAGCAAACTCCGTCTATGATATTCTTTGTAGCTTTAATATTCTGAGTCAGTTTCTGAGCTTGCATGAATTTTGGAGACATTTCTTGCAAAGTAATGTGAAGTACTATCACATGGACAGTAGAGGGGAAATATTTCTTGCTGCTGTTTATGGAATAGATTTGGATTTGGAAGCAAGGAGAAGAATCTCAAAGTTTGGTAAGGATGTTACTACAACCTGAACAAGGAACTTAGGGCCTAGACCAGTGTTTGGAAATGTAGGAGAAGATAGCCATAGCCAAGAAGCATGAGGGAAGTAATGTTCAGTTATTTTTAGGTTTGTTGTTTTGTTTTGTTTTTGCTTGTTTTACTCCCAACAGTTGGCTTTAATAATAAGAGTAATCAATTATTTGGTAAGTAGAGTACTCAAGGTGAGCCAAGGCATTTAGCCAAGATCCTTACATGTATTGTCTCATTTAATTCTTTGACTGTGAGGTGGAGATTCTTTTTAACTGCCTTTTCCATATAAGAAGATAAAGACTTCCTTCTAAGAAACTTCCAGTGTCTTTAACTTTCTAAGTGCAGAACTGGAACTCTAACCTGTGATTGTTTTCTAACCCATGGTGGTTTGAGCTCTGAGCTCCTCTGTTTAACCAATTCCTCTTAGTAGGTTCTCTGTAGATATGAGCCAAAGTTAGTACGGTTTATGTGCTCTGCTGAATGTGAACATTTTGCTGCTTTTTAATAAAATAGCTCTAAGAATTTGATGTACAAGGTAAGTGATATTTGTTGTGATTTGTAAGTGATTTTCTTAACAAATACGGAAATTTGAACAGATACTTTTGCATAGGTTTTTTGGGCAAAAATTAAGTTTCTTTTCATATCTTGTGTAATAAAATTAACTTTTCAATCTGTTCTAAATTAAGGGGAAAAGAGATGTACCTTTTCTGTGACTGCTAATAAGAAATTGACAGCATCTGTGTTTCTGCCATTGTTAAAGTGTGTCATTACCAGATTAGTATGCTATGAAGAAATTGTACGACAGTTTTCATCTTCAAGTATAATATTAAGGATAGAAGTTTCAGGATGCTTGGGTTGCTCAATCGGTTAAACGTCTGCCTTTCTGCTCAGGTCATGATCCCAGGGTCCTGGGATCGAACCCCACATTGGGCTCCCTGCTTGGCACGGAGCGTGCTTCTCCCTCTCCCGCTGCCTGCCGCTCCCCGTGCTTGTGCTCTCTCTCTCTTTCTCTGTCAAATAAATAAATAAAATCTTAAAAAAAAAAAAAAAAGGATAAAGTTTCCTTAATATGGTTTGACTTGCATAAATTACAATCTTAAAAGTTGGCTCAGATTTGTTTTTAAAAGAACCACCAGTAATATTGTATATTGTGATATTGCTGAGTTCTGGGGTATAATGTTTATTTTTATGTAAGTGTTATTGTTTGAATTAGAATAGTAATAGTTGTAGCTTCAGACTATATATACAATATAGATCATTGCTCACAAGAATGAGATGGTATCCCCCAAAAAAGTCCATTATATCATTATATGTCAAAAAGGAAGGAATTCCCTACTTCCTGTTTAAAAACACAGCAAAAAGTCTTATTTTTAATTTGGTTCTGTGCTTTCTGGAGCCCAGCTTGTTTGAACACTGCTCTTGGGTCTGATTAGGTTAGTGTCAATATATTCAGAAATTATGCCTACTGTACATTTGTCATGCTTCTAACAGGGCATTTTAGACTGTGTGGGACCAGAAATGCTCAACAGTTTTTTAGAGGGATATGGCACTGTAAGGAAAGACTGTGGAGGCTGGAATCTAATAAAATTCTCACAAATCTGGATTAATTGTAGAAAAGTCAGTAATAAGTAAGTTAAAAAATATCTGACCCATAGTGCTATTTTTTATTGCACCAAAAGATTGGATATTCATTCCTTCTTTCATTAAACTACATCGGTAGCTTTATACTCTCAGCATCTCCTAACCTCTTAAGATTAAAGAGAGAAGAAAGTAGTGTTTTTCCTAAGAAAAATTTAGTCAACAGTGTAATTTGTATTTGTTAAGTATTAAGCTTTGGGACAAGCACTGGTGGAGAGCAGCTCCATGGACAGTAGCTCCTCTCCTTAGGGGTGAGCACAGGTGTTGCTCCTGGAGCCCAGGGAGGCCCCTCTAACTTACCTAGTTCTGTTTATAGAAACATGGTTTCAGTTGGACATGAGTTGTATCGGATGATTCTGTAAGGTGCTTCTTCATAGTCTGCTGTTTTACTTTACTGTTCCCCAAGTTAAGTGTACTTCTACAACTTTTAATGTGTGTGTAGTTTCCACTGTATTGTACGAAACTTTAAGTCTCACGGGGCGCCTGGGTGGCTCAGTTGTTAAGCATCTGCCTTCGGCTCAGGTCATGATCCCAGAGTCCTGGGATCGAGCCCCGCATCAGGCTCCCTGCTCGGCGGGAAGCCTGCTTCTCCCTCTCCCACTCCCCCTGCTTGTGTTCCCTCTCTCGCTATCTCTCTCTCTGTCAAATAAATAAATAAAATATTTAAAAAAAAAAAAAAAAGTCTCTGTTGTTGGACATTTGAGCTGTTGCCAATTTATTTATTTATTTTTTTAAGATTTTATTTGTCAGAAGAGAGAGCACAAGCAGGGGGGAGTGGCAGACAGAGGAGAAGCAGGCGCCCTGCTGAGCAAGGAGCCCCATGCGGGACTCGATCCCAGGACCCTAGCCTAAACCGAAGGCAGACACTTACACTGACTGAGCCACCCAGGCTTCCTGAGCTATTGCCAGGTTATTGCCATTTTTAGCAGCACTTGATGAACAACTTTGTAGATGGATCTTTTGTTTTAGGATAAATTAGTAGAGCCTTTGGTAAACATTGCCAAACTGCCCTTCAGAAAGCCTAAACTAATTGACAGCACACATCTGTCAGCATTTTTGGTGGCTACTTTATCTGTACCCATTTCTAACATCCTGCTCTGCCAAACTTTTGGAAAGAATTCCGTGTTCTCTTTTTCCTATCTCAGCTCTTCATAAGGAAGTTCTTAGAACGTGTGTGAATTCAAAAGATATGTCCTCAGCTGGCAGTTCAAGTAGTTAACGTTTTTGCTGGACTGTGCGGAAGTGGTGAGGATATTGGGAATGTTGTGTTCTGGGGTGAACCACCCCTAAGATGGTGGTGCATCCCCTTTAATCGGACTGTGGCTTGAGGCTTTTCCCTGTAGGGTACCTGGTGCCGAAGCACCAGTATCATCTTCCTCGCCTGTGCGGAGGACTGTGCTTTGGTGATGTCGCTGGTGGCGTAGTGTTGAAAGCACTGGGAGAAAGCATACGGGGTCAACACTGTGCCGCCACTCGTGTCTCGGAAGTATTTTGTCCCTGTTTGTTTTGGTTTAAGGTTTATATGTGGTGATAGTACATTGGTGTTAAATGTTGAGTCAATTAAATTGATAGCATTGAAGAAACATATTTGTATTTTCTCTAGAGAAGACTGAGTCTGAGTCCAAGGCACCTGTAGGTCAGGGGAATGAGAAGAAAATAAATGGAGTCCAGAAATCCAGTTGCTAGTATAAGCAGTTTACCTCAGTGGCATTTGATTAGAATCTAACTTCCTTCTTGGGAATCAGGAAAGGGACGTAGGTGAGGCATTGGCTGGACTCAGGTTACCGGACCCTGACACAACGAGTTCTGAGGTCAGCTTGGAATATTGTGAATCATGGTATGTTTGAAATAGCCTGTCTGTGGGGATAGAGTTTGTGCTGCTCAGCCTGTTGGCTCCCACCCTTGTCAGTCTGGACTGCTGGGGTGATCCGGATTAGAGTATGTACTGCTCCCTTTCTAAAGCTTTCCATGAGCTGGCCACCTAACTTGTTACTTCATGCATTTTAACTTACTCATCTTTTATGAAGCACCTTGAATGTGTCAGACAGTGAAGATACACAGGTCTCAAGGACCTGTCTAATAGGGGAGACAGAAGAGGACAATCGTTATTAAGTAGGTACCAGGAACTTACTAATATGTGTCCCTTTTAATGCTCATAGAAACCTGGACACAAGGAAAGCATTCTCCATTTTTCAGCAGGGGTCCGTGAAACTGTTCCGCATCCCTCAGGGACAAGGTGGTTAAGATAGGATTCAGACCCTGTGTGGGACTTAGTCTCAGATGGTGAGCTCAGATCCTGGCCAGTGTTGGGCTTGAATGCAAGTCACTTAACCCCTGTTTTCAAACAGAGATAGAACAGTTCTTACCTCATAAGGTTGTTTTGTGTATTTTGTGACACAGAAATGTAAGATGCTTTAGCTCAGTTACTGGCACATAGTAAGAGTTAATAATAATGAGATCTTATTGATCCTAAAGTCACTCACAATAATCACTATCAATAATAATTGAGTCTTAACTTACAGAGCCCCTTTTCTTTGCCCAGCAGCAATGTGTCTTTGTTTTTCCTCTTTTTTTCTTTGAAGGTTTTTAACTTTTAAGTAATCTCTACACCCAGCATGGGGTTTGAACTCACAACCCCAAGATCAAGAGTCATAGGCTCCACTGATTGAGCCAGTCAGGCACCCTGCGGTGTGTCTTCATGCAAACCATGAATGATCAGACTTTAAGCTATGAGAGTGTTATGGGAGTATTGAGGAGGGGTGGACTGCTCACCTGGCCTGGGAGAGTTAGACTTTCCAAAGATGCTAATCCTTGGGCTATCTTGAAAGAGTAATGAGAGTCAGCTGGTGGGAAAAGATAGCGAGGGGCATTGCAGTGAGAAGGAAATGTATGAAGAAAGACGTGGGAAAGTAAAAAGGCACAGCAGTAGAATTGCCATGTGTGGGGTAGATGAGTCATGAGAATGGGACATAAGGTTAGAAAGGCTGGCCAGATTGCGTAGGGCCTTAGAATGTTATGGCTTTATCCTAAAGACAGTGGAGAAGCTCTGGGAGGATTTGTTTTCAAAGTAAATTTATTTTAGAGTAGTTTTAGATTTACAGAAGTTACAAAGAAAATTCCTGTATATCCCACTCCCTGTTTCCCCTATTATTAATATCTTACATTAGTATGGTACATTTGTTACAATTAATGAACCAATATTGATTCATTATTATTATCCAAAATCATAATTTATTCAGATTGCCTTAGTTTTTACCTAATGCCCTTTTCCTGGTCCAGGATCCCATCCAGGACACGACATTCCATTTAGTGGCCACGTCTCCTTAGGCTCTCTTGGCTGTGACAGTCTTAAAGACTTTCCTTGTGTTTGATGACTTTGGCAGTTTTGAGGAATACTAGTCAGGAATCTTAAAAAAATGTTCTTCAGTTGGGATTTGTCTATGTTCTTCTAATGGTTAGACTGAAGGTATTGGGAGGAAGACCCCAGATGTAATGTGCCTTTCCTGTCACATGTCAAGGGCACATACTAGTAACATGGCTTAGTCTCTGTCGATGTTGGCTTTCATCGCCTGGCTGATTTGTCAGGTATCTCCACTGTGAGGTTAATCACTCCCTTCCCCCCTCCCCATCCTCCTTTCTATAACATCTTCTTTTGAGGAAGATACTATGTGCATTCCACACTTAAGGAGGGGAGGGTTATGATCTCTCTCTCTGTGGAAGGATTTTAAACATCAGAAGTGATTTAATCAGAATTGTGAGTCCGAAAGATTGCTTTAGCCAGAGTGGAGAGACTGACGTTGAGGATAGGTTCATGTGTGGGGTCTTGGTTAGCCTGGAGAGTTCCAGATAAGGTGAGAAAAGATGAAGACCTCAACTTAAGACAGTGGCAGTGGGGTTGGAAAGAGAGTGATTTGAGAAAAGTTGAGGAGGTATAATTGAGGGGTTTAGTACGTTGGGGTTAGGGACCTGGCAGGAAGTGGGGGAGGAGGGGTTCAAGATGACTTGCAGGGGTACATACTATCAGCATGACTTACCAAATACTGATGTTGACTTTCATCACCTGGCGGAGATAGGGTATGTCAGGTGTCTCTCAAATTCAGGAGCACTTGGATGAAGTTTGAAGTGTTTTTTGTTTTTGTTTTTTTTAAGAATTTATTTATTTATTTAGGGGAGGGGAGAGAGCCTTTGTGCTCACAAACAGGGGGATAGGGAGAGGGAGAAGCAGGCTCCCTGCTGAGCAGAGAGCCTTATGCGGGGCTCAATGCTGGACTCAATCCCAGGACCCTGGAATCAGCCTGAGCTGAAGGCAGATGCTTAACCGACTGAGCTACCCAGGCACCCTGAAGTTTGCGTTTTTAAGGGCTTTAAAAAAAATTTTTTTTTAATAGAAATGGGATTGCATCACCCTTTTTTTTAAGATCTTATTTATTTGAGGGCGCCTGGGTGGCTCAGTCAGTTAAGTGACTGCCGTCGGCTCAGGTCATAATCCTGGAGTCCCGGGATCGAGTCCCGCATCGGGCTCACTGCACAGCAGGGAGTCTGCTTCTCCCTCTGACCCTCCCCCCTCTTGTGCTCTCTCTCTCTCTCATTCTTTCTCTCTCAAATAAATAAAATCTTAAAAAAAAAAAAAAGTGCACGAGCTGGGTTGGGGCAGGGAGCAGAGGGAGAGGGACAAGGAGACTCCGCGCTGAGTGTAGACCCCAGTGCAGGGCTCAATTTCACGACCCTGAGATCATGGCCTGAGCAGAAATCAAGAGTCAGTGCTTAACCAACTACACCACCCAGGTGCCCCAAGAATTTACCAATTTTTAAAATTTAATTAAGTTTTTTAAAGATTTTATTTACTTGTCAGAGAGAGTGCAAGTGAGCACAAGCGGGGAGTGGCAGGCAGAGGGAGACCGGGCACCCCTAGAGCAGTGCCTTTTTAACAGTTGCTCCTAGTCCTAAGCCACTACAAGAGAAAAGAGGATAACGCATATATAACGTCGCACAAAAACAATCCTTTTGCTTTAATTCTCAAGTTTGGGCAGTGTCGTTTGTAATTTTTTTTCCCTTTATTTTTAATGTATTTGGAATTATATCCACTTTTTGGATTAAAATTATTTGTATCTCCTCAAATTCTGCAGAGATTAGTCTATTAGCTTTTTCTCGAGACCAACTTTGATTTTGTTAATCTTACCCTTTAACTTTTTGGAATCAAAATTGTTGATATCTGTACATCTGATCAATTTTATATTCTGTATTTAATTCCTTTGACTGCATATACTATGATTTAGCCAATTCCTGTTGATAGACCTTTAAATTTTTCTTGTATTTTAGAACCATAAACAAGCATCTGGTAACAGTCATATCAGTCATGGTTCTCCAGAGAACCAAACCAGTAGGTGTGTGTGTGTGTGTGTGTGTGTGTGTGTGTGTGTATGTGTATGTGTGTGTAAATTTTCACCAATAGCTTATATACATACTTAATGAAGCAATATGCTGATGCTTTCTATTCTTAATTAAAAAAAAAAAAATCCTGATTAGGTCCCAGTAAATTAACTTCATAGGTCTGACCTGTAATTTGAAAAACATTGCTATTGTATATATTTTATATCTAGAAATGGATTGTTGGTTTGCAGGGTATCCATACTTCAACTTTATCATATGCTGCCAACTTTCTAAAGTAGTTATGCAAAGGTATATTCTCACTAGTGAATTCTTTCTTCTCCCCCTTCATGGAAGTTGGTAATTTCAATTTCTTTGTAATCCTTCTACTTCCATCAGGTCTGGGTTTATTTTTTAAGGTTTATAACACTTGGCAATCGACTTTAAACAAAGAGAGCAGCTTTAGAGTTAGCACCCTCAGAAGACATCAGTATCAATCCAGAAATTAATGACATTGCTTTGTTTTCATCATATTTGTATTCTTCAATTCACACACAGCAAAATGGACTAGTTTTTGGTGTACATATTTGTGAGTGTTAAAATAAGCATAGTTCCATACAACCACCACCACAGTTGGGATACAGAACAGTTTCATCTCTTCAAAAAATTACCTTGTATGGTTCTTAGCCTTCCTCCTACTTCTGACCCCTGAAACATTGATCTTTTTCCTATCATTATAGTTTCACCTTTCCCAGAATGTCATATAAATGGAATCATATAATATGTAACCTTTGGAGACTTACTTCTTTCGCCGAGTATGATGCATTGGAGATATGGCCCATGTATCAGTAGTTTATTTTTATTGCTGTGTAGTATTCCAGCGTATGGATGCTCTACAGTTTGTCCATTTACTCTTTGAAGGACATTTGGGGTTTTTTTCCTCCCAGTTTTCAGTGATTGTGAATAAAGCTGCTATAAATATTTTGTGCAGGTTTTATTGTGAACATGTCAGTTCTATAGGGTATATATATCTAAGAGTGTAATTATTGGGTCAGTCATTTGTTAAATGTTGAATCTTTAAAAAAAACTATAGAACTTTTCCTGAGTGACTTTTACCATTTTATTTTGCATTTATATTAGCACTTTATGAAAGTTTCAGATACTCCTCATTCTTGCCAGTGCTTGGTATTGTCCATTTCTTTTTTCTTTATCTTTCAGAAAGAGAGACAGAAAGAGAGAGCATGCTGTAGCTGGGGGTTGGGGGGGAGGACAGAGGGAGAGAGAGAATCTTAAGTGGGCTCCACACCAACATGGGGATGGATCTCACAATCCTGAGATCATGACCTGAGCCGAAATCAAGAGTCAGACACTTAACTGACTGAGCCACCCAGGTGCCCCTATTTCTTTTATTTTAGACATTCTAATAGTATGTGTTGAATTCTCACTATGGCTTTAATTTGCATTTCCCTAATGGCTAATGATCTTGGGCATTTTTTCATGTGCTTACATGCCATTTGTATATTTTCCTCTGGTGAAGTAGTTCAGATCTTTTGCCCATTTTTTAAAAATTGGGTCATTTTCTTACTGCATTTTTGAAGTTCTTTATATACATTCTGGTAACAAGTCCTTTGTCAGATATGTGATTTGCAAATGTTTTCTCCCAGTCTGCAAGGGATTCTTAACGATTCCTTTTGCAGAGCGTAAGTTTCAAGGTTTTGATTAAGCCCAGTTTACCATTTTAAACTTTTTAATTTTTTTATTTTTATTTTTTTAAAGATTTTTTTTTGACAGAGAGAGATAGCAAGAGAGGGAATACAAGCAGGGGGAGTGGGAGAGGGAGAAGCAGCCTTCCCGCTGAGCAGGAGCCCGATGCGGGGCTCGATCCCAGGACCCTGGGATCACGACCTGAGCCGAAGACAGAGGCTTAACGACTGAGCCACCCAGGCACCCGTAAATTTTTTTTAAAAAAGATTTTATTTTTTTTGAAAGAGAGAAATCACAAGCGGGTGGGAAGGGCAGTGGGCAGGGGCAGAGGGAGAGGGACAAGCCAACTCCCTTCGATGTGGGCCTCAATCCCAGGACTCCAGGATCGTGACCTGAGTGGAAGGCAGACGATTACCTGACTGAGCCACCCAGGTGCCCCATTTTTAAACTTTTATAGATTACACTTCAGGTGTCATATCTAAGAACTCTTCCTAAGCCAAGTTCACGAAGATTTTCTCATTTTTATTTATTTATTTATTATTTAATTAATTTTATTTATTTATTTGACAGAGAGAGGGATCACAAGTAGGCTGAACAGCAGGCAGGAGAGGGAGAAGCAGGCTCTCTGCTGAGCACGGAGCCTGACTCAGGACCCTGAGATCATGACCTGAGCTGAAGGCAGATGCTCAACGAACTGAGCCACCCAGGCGCCCAGATTTTCTCATTTTTAAAAAAAATTTTACTGTTAGGTTTTACTTTTATCTATGAGATTCATTTTGAATAAAATTTTTATAAGGTGTTGAGGTATAGTTCGAGGTTCACCTTTTCTTTTCTCTTCTTTTCTTTTTGCATATGGAGATCCAATTGTGAAAATCCCCTTTATTAAAAGGGTATGGAATTGAATGCTTTCTCCATTGAATTGGTTTTGCACCCGATCACAAATCATTTGACCATATTTATATGAGTGTTTCTGAACTGCCTCTTGTTCCACTGATGTGTGTATGTTCTTTTGCCAATACCACACTGTCTTTTTAATGTTTTTTTTTTTTTTTTTTAAAGATTTTATTTATTTATTTGACAGAGCGAGATACAGTGGGAGAGAGAGCACAAGCAGGGGGAGCAGGAGAGGGAGGAGAAGCAGACTCCCCGCTGAACAGGGAGCCCGATGCGGGGCTCGATCCCAGGACCCTGGGATCATGACCTGAGCCGAAGGCAGACGCTTAACGACTGAGCCACCCAGGCGCCCCAATACCACACTGTCTTGATTACTGTTCCTTTATACAGTAAGACTTGACTTAGAGTTGTGTGCAACTTCCAACTTTGACCTGACAATTCTGGCCTCCCCCTTTACTCGATCTATCTATCCTTTTGTTTTATATCAATGTGGACTCACAGATTGTTATTTTATTGCTGTCATTTAAGTTTTTGCTTATGTTGTAGATTTGGCCAGGGGGAGACATATCCCATCATTCTTTGAACACTTCTTACCTTCTGGCATAACAAGATGTTCTAGGGTCCTCTTGTCCATTTCCTGTCCTAGTCCTGGAATCAACCATTTCTCCAAGGAGATCTAGTTTCTTTTATAAGAGAATGGTATTTAGCATCAAGATCTGGGAGCTAGATGTGCACATTATTGCTGGGTTGCAGCAAGACCCTCTCAGTGGACATTGAAAACTATGAGTTTGTACTGTTAACATCCAGTCCTGTCCAGCACTACAGAATTCTTTCTAACCCCCCCTTTATTTGTAACTCTTTCACTCAGCATAATTACTTTGAGATTCATTCGTATGTTTAAATAGTTCATTTTTTTTTTTAAGAGAAAAGTTGCCAAGAAAAATTATTCCATTGAGTGGTATGTCACAATTTTAGGAAATTGCCAGACTTTCCCCCCCAAAGCGATGGTACCATTTTACATTCCAACCAGCAGTGCACTAGAGTTCTAGTTCCTCCACATTATTGCCAAACTTTGATATTGTCTGTCTTCTTAATTTTATACTCTTAATAGGTTTGTTTTGAAATCTTGGATGTTTTTAATTTGCCTTTCTAGATTGACTAATTTGCATAGTTTTCTATTCCATGTACTTATTTGCTGTTCTTACGCCTTCTTTGGAGGCATGTTTATTCAAATTTTTTGCCCAATGTTTTTTTTTTTAACAGTATCATTATTTCTTAATGTTGTTTTGAGGGTTCTTTATAGATTCTGGCTTTATCAGATATGTGATTTGTAATTTCTCAGTCTTTGGCTTGGCTTTTTGTTTCCTTAAAAGGGTCGTTTGAAGAACGGAAGTTCTTACTTTGGATGAAGTCCAGTTTGTGGATTTTTTTCTTTTATGGATTGTGCTTTTGGTGTTTTATGTAAGATCTTTTTCCACCTAAGTTCAAAAAGGTCTTTTTAAAATTTTATGCATTTATTTTTTTTTTTTTTTAAAGATTTTATTTATTTGACAGAGTGAACAAGCAGGGAGAGGGAGAAGCAGGCTCCCCAAAGATCAGGGAGTCCGATGCGGGGCTCGTTCCCAGGAGCCTGAGATCATGATCCAAGCCAAAGCCAGATGCTTAACCGACTGAGCCACCCAGGTGCCCCAAAAAGGTCTTTTTTTAAAATTTATTTATTTATATTAGAGAGCACATGTGCATGAGCAGGGGGAGTGGCAGAGGAGAGAGAGAATCTCAGGCAGGTCCCCTGCTGAGCGAGGAGCCCCACACAGGGCTTGATCTCACTACCCTAAGATCATGACCTGAGTGGAAATCAGGAGTCGGATGCTTAACCAATGAGCTCCTCAGGTGCCCCAAAAAAGGTTTTTTCAATGTTTTCCTCTAGCAGTTTTTTAACTTCTGGTTTTACATTTAGTTCTATCATCAGTTTTGAGTTAATTTTTATATATTTGTATATGTGAAATATGGACCCATGTTAACTTTTTAAAATATGAGTATCCATTTGTTCCAGCATCATTTGTTAAAAAGATTCTTTTTCTCCGTTGAATTTTGCCTTTGCGCCTTTGTGGGTAATCGTTTGACGCTGCATGTGTGGTCCTCTTTTTGGGCCCCGTTATATTAATTTATTTCCCTGTATGCCAGTACAGCACTGTCTTGATTACTGCATCTTTATAACTAGTTTTGATTCAGGTAGATCTTCCAGTTTTGTTCCTTTTCAAAGTTATTTTGGCTGTTTAGGTACTTTGTGCTCCTGTATGACTTTCAGAATGTTTTTCAGATCCCTAAAGGGAATAGGGATATGAAAGGGATATTCTTTAGTTTTAATTTTTATTAACTTTTATTAACTTTATTAACTCCTGAAAGAGGTATTCTTTAATTTTGATTTTTATTAACTATTTTGGTTTTTACTTTTCCTTTTTTTACTACTGATCTTGTTTCCTGCAACTTTGTTAAACTCATTTGTTCTAGTAACTTTTTGTAGATTTTCTACACAGATGATCATGTTGTCTGTGAATAAGACATTTTTAATTCTGCCTTTTCAATGTGTATTCCCTTTATTTCTGTTTTGACTTTTGATTTTTTTTTTTAAAGATTTATTTATTTATTTATTTGACAGAGAGACAGCGAGAGAGGGAACACAAGCAGGGGGAGTGGGAGAGGGAGAAGCAGGCTTCCCACTGAGCAGGGAGCCCGATGCGGGGCTCCATCCCAGGACCCTGGGATCATGACCTGAGCCGGAAGACAGATGCTTAATGACTGAGCCACCCAGGCGCCCCATTGACTTTTGAGTTTTAATTTGAAATACAGCAAGGTTGTATATCGTGTGGGGTCCTCCCCACATACATCTTTGTTGATTTTATTTTATTTTTAGATTATGTGTAGCAGTAACATTTTTCTGAAAGTCAGAATTATTTCCTATTCCTGTCTCTCCATCGTTTACACCCCATTCCCACCTTGCCAGATTCATCGTGTTCACACTTTGGGTCTTTCCCTTCCACCATCCCATTATTTTTCCTTAAAGTAACTGCCCCCTAGATTTTGCCAAAAATCTCTTTCTTTGTAAAACCTAGAACACATTGATAGATATGGCAGTTTCATAGAAGCAGGAATTCTTAAACCAGGCTTTATGAGCCTTTGGCTCAGATCATGATCCCAGGGTCCTGGGATCGAGCCCCGCGTCAGGCTCCCTGCTCAGCCGAGAGTCTGCTTCTCCCTCTGCCTCTGCCTCTCCCCTTCTACCTGCTCAGGAGCACGTGCGGGCATGCTCTCTCTCACACGCGCGCTCTTGGTCGCTCTCTTTCAAATAAATAAAATCTTAAAAAAAGGAAAAAGAAAAAACAAAGGTAAGAAAGAATACCTTTGGAAGTTTGGAATGAGTGAGTTTGGGCCTAACCAGTGTAAAAGGCGTGTTAGTGAGCCTCTTATGTCTTGAATCCTTTGTACCTTTTGAAGATAACATTTAAATGTCTCTGATGTAGTATATGACTGTTGTTTGTGGTTAATCCAGTTACACATGTCAGCTCAACACATGCCACTTGTAAACCTTGGCCTACTATTTTGTATCATAGATTTTTAAGAATTTGAATGCATTTAAGAAGTTTGCTTTCAGGGGCTCCTGGGTGGCTCAGTCAGTTAAACGCCTGCCTTCAGCTGAGGTCATGATCCCGGGGTCCTGGGATCGAACCTCAGAACCTCACGTCGGGCTGTCTGCCCAGCAGGGAGCCTGCTTCTCCAACTCCGCCTGCTGCTCCCTCCGCTTGTGCGCGCTCTCTCTCATAAATAAAATCTTTAAAAATAAAAGTTTGCTTTAAGATTATTTTTAATGGTTATTCTTTTTTTTTTGTAATTTTTTTTTTTAAGGATTTTATTTATTTATTTGACAGAGAGAGACATAGCGAGAGAGGGGAACACAAGCAGAGGGAGTGGGAGAGGGAGAAGCAGGCTTCCTGCTGAGCAGGGAGCCCGATGTGGGGCTCGATCCCAGGACCCTGGGATCATGACCTGAGCCGAAGGCAGACGCTTAACGACTGAGCCACCCAGGCGCCCCAGTGGTTATTCTTTAATAAAGTTGTTAAAAGAATCTTTGGATTCCTGTTGTCAAGTCCCTAAAAAGTTATTCTGGCAGAGAAGGGTAAAGGTATTCAAAGCACACATGAAGTATACATATTTTAAAAGAATCTTTGAAGCTTCCCTTTTGGATGTCCCATGTCTGAAAGCAGAGCATCCTAGTAAATAGTGCTTAAACGTACTGTAGCCATTCTGCCTGAGTTCAGTCCTGACTCCTCCTTGTTCTAGTAAATGACCTGTTTCGTTTCCTCACCTAGCAAATGAGAATAATAAACCTGTCTGTTAATAGTAAAGGGCTTGGAAGTAGATACATTTTGGCAGACTCCAAGGCCACCCTCACCCTATGATGGTAATTGTGCAGGTTCCACTGGGGCAGATTTTAGTAAAAGGTGGGTAATGTCACCATATTGTGAGGAATAAAAGACCAGAATGGTGCTGTTACTCATTGCTTATTATGTCTGTTAAATTATAATAAGAATGTTCTTTTTTATTTCTCCCAAGCCAAACTAGCAAGACGCAGTCAAGAACGAGACAATCTTGGCATGCTGGTCTGGTCACCTAATCAGAATCTATCAGAAGCAAAACGTAAGTTTTAAAGGACTTTTATTTCCCCCCTTTCTTATTTAATGCAAAGTTTTAAAGTCACTTTTGTAGCTAAAAGTCCCTATACACGTTACATTTTTTTTCAAATTAAATGTGCATTTCTTTACTGTGGCCTGTCATAAGGACTTAAAGATTCTTAACCAGTGGTTTCATAATCTACTTTTTTCAAAATGCTGGAGTTACTAGGAGGAAAAGCTTAGAGTGGAAGAAAATTATAATGCAATGTAAAGTTCCATCAGCTGGGAATTGATAGATTTATAAATTTCTAATTGAAGGGTTACAAAGGGCAAATGTATGTTATTGGAAACAGGCTTTATTTATACTGTAAGACTTCAGCCTAGCTAGAAGGAGAACTGTTGAATTGGTTCTATTTTATGAGTTTAAAGTTGTATTAGGATGAATACTCTGAGCTACTTTGAATCTTATTTTGAGGGGATAGGGGTCCTTTAGCTATTAGTAATATTACTTGTATATTCAGAGTTCGCTCTTTCAGCTTTTATATTCGCTCTGCTCAGATGATACCAGCAAAATTAATTCTAGTCTTTGGCATTTTCAGAGTTTTTATTTTCTTCATAACTTAAGAAAAACTAAATCTCCTTTTGGAGAATTTTTCAATGGGGGTTCATGGATGGAATTTATGGGGATTTGTGAACTTAGAAATCACATGCAAAGTTTTTTTGGTGTATGTGTTTGTTTTTCTGGATTTTCAAAGGGGTCTTTGACAAAAATGGGTTAAGAATCAATGCTCTAAAAAAGGGTAGGTCTTGGAAAGCCACCAGTGGTAAATGTTATTAGGAAACTGTTTGATTGTGAGTAAAGGCTCAGATTTTTAGGCTTTGATCAGGATTTCCCAATGTGTGTTTTCATATGAGAGGATACACATTAAATATTCTCCTCTTGTATATTCAGTATCCATGTTAGCACATTTAAGGTGCAAAGAGCTCATATGGTAAAGAAACAGGTTTAATTTTGATCAGGAAAGATTCTTTTTTTGTACCGTCCCCTCCATGGAACACGGGAAATTCATCTACTCTTAATGCTGAATTTAGCAGTAATAAAATAATCTCAGTCTAATCTGATTTTAAGAGTATCTTAATTTTGCCTCTATCAGGCTGCTGCTTAATGAGTTTATAATGAAGAACAGAATGGCAAAAGGAAGTGTATTGGCATTTCTGATGTCTTCACTATGCTGGGAGAGACCTTTTAAGTATTTCTAGCGTGTTTATTTCCCCTTTGAGTACTCGCATTAACTTACAAAAGCAATCTATTCCTTTTTTGAACATACTCTTTTTAACAGAAAGCTGAAAATCTGCCTCCCTGTAATTTTTAAAGCTTTACTTTCCTGAACTCTGCTAAATAGGTTTGCTTTCTGACAAGTCTTTCAGATGTTCAGGCTTCCCTCAGTCCAAGTTAAACCTGCCTGGTTGTTTCAGGTGTTTTTCAGATGGTTTGGTTTTTGGATCTCTCTCTTGCACTACTGGTATGTTCCAGTTGGGTCAGACTGCCCATATGAAATGATGGTGCCCAGAACCGAATATCCAGAATCATGAGCATTCGTTGAATCTTTATGCCAAGCCCTGCACTAAAATGCATTCACTCTTCACAGTCAGCCAAGAGGAAGTTTTTGTCCCCATTTTACAGATGGCATTCCACAGTTCAAAGGTTTGTGAAACTGACACAGATAATAAGTGGTGAAGCCAGTAGCACTGTCCAGGTTTGCTGATTTCACCCTGATTCATGCTCTGAGTGCCTCTCTTTGGGAGAACTCATTAGCTCTCGGTGTTCTGTATTTCTGCCATGATCTTCTGTTCCTACAGCTCACAGTCGATCAGTGCCCTTCGTGATTGTATTACCTGTTGACATCTGTGGAGTCAGAATTTAATTTTGATATTCTCTTATTTTTCCTAGACCTAGAAGAAAAGAGGAGAATATGAGAAGTTAGTTGATTTTTAAACAATGGCATTGCCTAAAATAAACTTGCAGTTTTAATGTTAGCCTTTAAAACTTGAGACTTTTAAAACCAATATGGAAGTAACATTGCTATATTGTTGAGAGTTCAGAAGATACAGGAACTTACAAAGAAGGAACAGCTCACACATTATTCCATTACCCAGAGATAACTGTTGTAAACATTTTGGGATTTTTCCCTGTCCTCTTTTTTTCCTCTTGTGTGCATATTTATATAAGTAAGATGATGTAGGTGTGTGTATGTGTGTGTATTGTTTTCCTGATACTGACCTAAGCATTTTCCACATTGTTAAATAACCATGTACATCATATGGGTGGATCCATGTGTTTATTAACCTTCTTCTGTTGAAAATTTATGTTGTTTCTGCTTGTTGGCTGTTGTAAAAGAAGCTATAGTGAAAAACTGAATCCTAGAGCTTTGTCCTCTTTTGTTTTTTGTTTTTGTTGTGTTTTTAGTCTTTTCTTAAGTAGAGCTCTAGGAATGGAGTGTGGATTATTGGGAACTTGCTCAACTGCTCAGGGGTAAGGACGTAAACATAATGCAGTGTCCTGACATGAGTTAGGTTCCGCTTAGTACTAGGCTTCTGTTTATGGAGCTTTGTAAATCATACAGTTCGTGACTAGTAGTCTAATCACAGTTAGGCATTACAGTGTGATTATAGTATGAATGCGGACAGGGGTACACAGTTTTTTCCATTTGCACACCTACCATTTCCCCCTCAACTCCCTTCCCCACGGTATATGGGCAAAAAAGAAACCTTTTCTTCTTGCCGTTCTTTATTTTCAAAGAATGTGTAAGTCTTGGTTGTCACCATACATCCATCACCATACAACACTATGACAGTACCACTGACTATATTCCCTACGCTGTACCTTTCATTCCCCATTACTTACTCATTCCATAACTGGATATTTGAAGTCTTTCAGCTCTTCTTTCTTTTTTAAACTTAATTATTTTTTTAAGTTTTTATTTTAATCACGTGGTATTCATCATAAGTGCACTCCTTAATCTCCATCACCTATTTCACCCATATCCCCCTGCCCCCCGGTAGCTACCAGTTTGTTCTCTATAGTTAAAAGTCTGTTTCTTGGTTTTTAAACTTTTTTAAAAAAGCTGTGGGGAGGGGCGCCTGGGTGGCTCAGTCGTTAAGCGTTCAGCTCAGGTCATGGTCCGAGGGTCCTGGGATCGAGTCTCGTGTAGGGCTCCTTGCTTAGTGGGGAGTCTGCTTCTCCCTCTCCCTCTGCCTCCCTCTCCCTGCTTGCATTCTCTCTCTCTCTCTCAAATAAATAAATAAAATCTTAAAAAAAAAAAAAGCTGTAAGGGAATGATAAATCCCTAGAAATAGAGCTCCTAGGCCAAGGGGCAAATACATTATTTCTTCTTTTTTCTTTTCATTTTTAAAAATAGATTTAATTTCTAGAGCAGTTTTAGGTTCACAGCCAAATTGAATAGAAAGTACAGAGATTTCCCATATCCTTCTGTCCCAACACATGCACAGCCTCCCCCATTGTGGACATCCCCTATCAGAGTGGTAAACTTGTTATCAGTGAACCTACATTGATGCATCATTGTTACCCATGGTTCATAGTTTACATTAGGGCTCACTCTTGTGTTGTACATTCTGGAGGCTTTGACAAATGTATAATGACACGTATTCACTGTTGTAATATCATACTGAAAAGTTTCCCTGCCCTAAAAATTCTCTGTGATCTGCCTATGCGTCTCCCCCAACCCCATAACTCTTGGCAACTACTGATCTTTTTACTGTCTCCATAGTTTTGTCTTTTCCAGAACTGTCATGTAGCTGGAATGGTATAGTTTGTGGCCTTTTCAGATTGGCTTTTTTGACTTAATAATAATACACATTTATTTGAGTTTCCTCCATGTCTTTTTCATGGCTTGATGGCTCATTTTCTTTTTGGTGCCGAACAGCATTCCATTATCTGGACGGACTGCAGTGTGTTTAACCATCCACGTGCTGAAGGGCGTCTTGGTTGCTCCCAAGTTTTGGCATTTATGAATAAAGCTGCTATAACATGTATATGTGGGTTTTGGTGTGGACATAAGTTTTCAGCTATTTTGGGTAGATACCAAAGAGGAGGATCGCTGGATTGTATGTTAAGAATACATTTAATTTTGTAAGAAATTGCAAGACTATCTATTTGATTTGATTTGAGAGAGAGAGCACAAGTGATGGGGAGGGGGAGAGGGACCCTGGGATCATGAACTCTGCAGATGCTTAACTGACTGAACCACCCAGGCGCCTCCCCCCCTTTAAATTTTATTTATTTGAGAGAGAGCAAGACTGTCTTCTGAAGTGGCTATGCCATTTTGCATTCCTACCAGCAATGAATGAGAGTTCCTGTTGCTCTGTGTCCTTGTAAGTATTTGGTGTTACAAGTATTTTGGATTTTGGCCACTCTAAATAAGTGTATAGTTTATTTTCTTTTAAACTAAAAAAATAATACATATGCACAAGATAAAAATATTCTAATTCTCTCAAGTTAACCAGTGTTATGTTAATATTTGGGGTGTCTATTAGTCCCTATACACTTACTATTTTTTTTTAATGGTCATATAATATAGGTGTTTCATAGTTAAGCATTTCTAAACAGTGCTGTGAACATCATTAAAGTGGGGTGGCTGGGTCAAGTGATATGTACATTTGACACTTATAGATCTTTCCATGTGTCATCCGAAGAGTTAAAGGAGTGTGCCTCTTTTCCAAAATGTCCCCATCACTGGGTATATTAATTTTTTTCTTAAAATTTTTTAATAATTATTTTTAATTATAGTAAAATACAGTGTAAAATTTACCATCTTAACCATTTCTTTAATTCCAAGCAAATTTTATTGTGAAACTATAACAAGCAAATGAAATATGTTGATTTATATTTCCATCTTAACCATTTTTTTTTTTTTAAAGATTTTATTTATTTATTTGACAGAGACACAGCGAGAGAGGGAACACAAGCAGGGGGAGTGGGAGAGGGAGAAGCAGGCTTCCTGCTGAGCAGAGAGCCCGATGTGGGGCTCGATCCCAGGACCCTGGGATCACGACCTGAGCCGAGGGCAGACGCTTGACGACTGAGCCACCCAGGCGCCCCATCTTAACCATTTTTAAGTGTATAGTGTAATGGTATTAAGTAAATTCATACTGTTGTGCACCCAACCTCTAGAACTTTTTTTTTTTTTAAGATTTTATTTATTTATTTGTTGGGGGCGGGGAGTGAGCACACAAGTAGGTGGAATGGAAGGCAGAGGGAGAAGCAGGTGCCCCACTGAGCAGGGAGCCTGACGTGGGGCTTGATCCCAGGACCCTGGGACCATGACCTGAGCCAAAATCAAGAGTCGGACGCTTAACCGACTGAGCCACCCAGGCGTCCCTCTAGAATTCTTTTCATCTTGCAGAACTGAAACTCCGTACTCATTAAAGAACCCAAGTCTACATTTTTCCTCCCCCCAGCACCTGGCAGCCACCATTCTACTTTCTGACTCAGTGAATTTGACCACCCTGGGTACTTCATATAAGTGGAATTATACTATTTTGGTGACTGGCTTATTTCACTCAGCATAATGTCCTCAGGTTTCATCCCCATTGTAGCCTGTGTCAGTTTCCTTCATTTTTATGACTGAATAATACTCCACTATACGAATGGATAAGACCACATTTGTCTCTGTTTATCTGTTGATGGGCACTTGGGTTGTTTCTGCATTTTGGCTACCATGAATGCTGCTGCTGTGAATACGGGTGTGCGGATACCTCTTTGAGGACCTGCTTTCGTTTCTTTTGGGTACTCAGAAGTGGAATTGCTGGATTTGGTCATTTCTGTTTTTAAATTTTCTTGAGGCACCACCATCCTCAACACCACCTACGGAGGCTGTTACCATTTTACTCTCCCACCAACAGTGCACGGGCTCCAGTAGCTCCCCCTCCTCGTCAGGATTGTTATTTTCAGTTTGCTTGAGTTTTTTTTTTTTAATAGTATCTATTTTAATGGATGTGAGGTGGTGTCTCACTGTATGAGAATATTAATTGTTTTTTAAACTTTGCTGAACTGATAGAAAAGAATTTAATTACTACTGAGGTTGAGCATCTTCATATTTTGATCTTTTAATTCTTCTCTAAATAGCAGTTAAATCTTACCTTATTTTTTAATTTGTGTTTTAGAATTATATGTACTTAAATTTATTAACCTTATTTGTGGCTTCTAGCATACTGTCATGCTGAAAATGCCCCTCCCCTCCACATATTACAGACATAGATACCTACGTGTCTTCTGCCCTCCCCTCCTTCCTCCTCCCTCCTCATTACACCATTGTTCATCTGGAATTATTTAAATCTTTTCTCCTTTACTTATGTTAAACTTGTATGTCTACTTTGGTCTGTATCTGGACTCTTGATTTTGTTTCATTGATTTATCTGTTTCCTGATTTGTACCATTTTGATTCTTTTCAGTGTTTTTGGCTCATGTATTTATTTTTCTAGGTGAAGTTTAGGCTCATAGTTTCACATTCTCTCCAGAAGTATCTTGATTGGGGTTGTACTGAATCGAGCAGCTTTGTGTGCTTGGTACTATAGCAGGAGTGAGGGATTCGGGAAGCTTATACTCTAATGGAGAAAGAAGGGAAAATGAACATGTAAACAAGTAATTTATATGTATTTCCTCTAGTCCAGTTCTTTTTTGGATGCAAAAAGTTGAGGTCTAGAGAAGTTAAGTCAAATGCTTAAGATCCCACAGCTAATTAGTAGCCAAGTTTGGGCTAGATCTCTGGTCTCCAGATGGCATTTATTATACACATCTGCCTTCATGTGCTGCTTCATTTAATAAACTATAATTACATTCTTAAAACATTAATGATGTTACATGAGTTGCTTTGGGCTGTGTCTAAGTAAAACTTCAGGGAGAGATCCAACCTTTGGGGTATGCCTAGAAAATGTGCCTTGTAGAGACACCTTTCATGTAGAAGAAATATTTTCCTGGGTAGAAACAAGGGAAGCGTTGGAGCCGGCTGACTGCAGGGTAGAGTGTTGAGGAATAAGAGCTGGCTGGTGGGACAAGGTGCACACACACACTGCAGACAGGGGAAAGATGCATGTGCATTCGGACAGGCCTGAGGAGGTGGGGAGGAGATGCAGTGCTTTGTTTTGGAGACCTGCCTGGCTGTGACACGGGTTGTCCTCGGGGAGGTGAGAAGCAGTGAAACTGTATGTCAAGGCTCTTGACAGTCTTGTGGTTTAGTGAAGAGCTAGGGTAGAGGCAGTAAGTGTTGATCCATTGCAGCTGAGAGAAGTTGATGCCCTCACTAGGCCATTGCTTGTTAAAGAGAGGTTTGATTGGGGCGCCTGGGGGGCTCAGTCATTGAGCGTCTGCCTTCGGCTCAGGTCATGATCCCAGGGTCCTGGGATTGAGCCCCACATCGGGCTCCCTGCTCAGCGGGAAGCCTGCTTCTCCCTCTCCCACTCCCCCTGCTTGTGTTCCCTCACTTGCTGTGTCTCTCTCTGTCAAATAAATAAAAACTAAAAAAAGAGAGAGGTTTGATTGAAATTTGAGAAGTCACACTGGTAGTGTCAGGAGTGTGTGAACTTGCTCAGAGGAGATGGAGATCATAGAAATGTGAGGTTGGGTGGGTGTTGGGTGGCCTTGAACAGGCCTTTAATATTATTATTTTTTGAAATATTTCTACTTTCTTTTCCAGGTAAAAAAGCAGTAGTATTTCACATCTATTAGTTGATGGTTATTAAAACCCACCCATGATAAAATAGTTCTTGGTTTCAGGCTTCATTTTCTACCAAATTTTCATTGTTGCTCTTTAAAATGTATTTTTATTTAAATTAACATAATTAAATTTTAAAAAAATAAATTCAATTAATTAACATATAGTGTGTTACTGGTTTCAGAGGTAGAACCCAGTGATTCATCAGTCTTATATAACACCCAGTGCTCATCACATCACGTGCCCTCCTTAATGTCCATCACCCAGTTACCCCATCCTTCCACCCCTCTCCTCTAACAGACCTTTAAATAAGCAGAATACTATCATATCTAGGTGTACCTGTGCTACTCCATCAGTTCTTCCACACATTTTTATCGATACTTTCAAGGCACCTGTGATATGACATCATCTCCTTAGTCCCCTCTGTGATGTATGTAAGGTGCCCTCCTGCATGGATGCCCCCCTCTACTCCCATCTGTGAACATCCTCCCCACCCCATTTCAGGCTGCTCTTCCTTGGGGACTCCCTCCTCATCCCACTTGGTCTACACCCTGGATGCCTACCTGCTTGCCCCAACCTAATGGCTTTAGGACAGCCTGCTCTCTGGGGGGCAGCTGCTGCCCTGAGCGCGGACAGGCTACTCTGTCCTTACCCCTTGTGGCCCTACCGTTACACGCAGACCCAGCCAAGGTCTGAACTGTGGAGAGAAGCAGCTGAACGTTAGCAAAACAAAGTGGACATGTTAGTAGCAAAAATCTCAAAAAGTTGTTTTTTTTGTTTGTTTTTTACTGGATAGTCTTGTCTTCTTTGAAATGTATAGTTAGGCCAGATCTTATTCCAAGTCTGGGTTCACTTCATTGCTTTAATGAAAAAAAAAAAAAAAAAAGTTTACCAAAGCAGGTGCGGTCAAATGTAATACAGAACTGTGGCCTGAAAGAGCTCTTAGAAGGCAGTTTCAGGAGAGAGGATGGGTTAGGAAAGGGGGTAATCTGAGGATGGTTTTTGTTGTTTGACTCACCTATAAGAGGCAAATTGGAGCCAGAGGACAAGCCGGTGGACAGCCATGCCCACTGTGGGTCATTTCCTGAAGAAGCAAATTTCCTAGACTCAGCTGCACTTGCCTTGGGTGTAGAAATTTGCAAGGTAACTTTGGCTGTTGGGAATCAGTGAAACAGATGGTCCTGCTCAATTATGCATCATGTACTTTATAGGTTATATATAATCAGTACTTCTGCAGTTATTTAAGTGTTTGATTGCATTTTATTTTTATTGTATAGAAATGAGGAGAAACTGGTACAGTGGTAAGCACAAATCTCAATGTTAAAATGGACATAGATGGAAATCATTAGCTATGGCAGAGACCGTCAAGCTGGATGATTTTTTTTTTTAAGCTGGCTAATGATAAATTAACATATACAATATGCTAGACATACAGAATTGAAAGATGTGTCAAAAGGCAAAGTCAAATTAGAGATTTTAAAACAAGTTGTAGCTTTCTTGGAATGAGAACCTTCCTTAGACCTGCAACATACACAAACGTTTCTATGTTAGGACATTTGACTTCAGAACACATTTTCAAGATTATATTGTGTGCGAAAGTTTCATAGATATACAGTAAATTTTTTAACATTCATATAAATACATAGTACATGTCAAGAATCTCTAAAACAGGGGCACCTGGGTGGCTCAGTTGGTTAAGCGACTGCCTTCAGCTCAGGTCATGATCCCAGGGTTGTGGGATCGAACCCTGCATCGGGCTCCCTGCTTGACAGGGGGCCTGCTTCTCATTCTCCCTCTGCCTTTCCCACTGCTTGTGCTCTCCTGCTCTCTCTCTGCCAAATAAATAAATAAAATCTTAAAAAAAAAAAAAAAAAATCTCTAAAATGTTCCAGTGCCTTTCCAGTTCAGTATAAAAATCAGAAGACCTTTGGGCGCCTGGGTGGCTCAGTCGTTAAGCATCTGCCTTCAGCTCAGGTCATGATCCCAGGGTCCTGGGATCGAGCCCCGCATCGGGCTCCCTGCTTGACAGGGGGTCTGCTTCTCCCTCTCCCGCTCCCCCTGCTTGTGTTCCCTCTCTCACTGTCTCTCTGTCAAATAAATAAAATCTTTAAAAAAAACCAAAAAAAAGAAGACCCGACAGTTGGCCACAAGACCCTACATGGTCTGACCCCACTTCTGCCCTCCTGAGTCCACCCAAAACGTGCTCCCTAGAGCCTTTTCTGTTCCTTTGTCTGCAATAGTCTTTTCCCAAATGTCTGCATGGCCCCCTCAGTCCCTCCCGGTCATTGCTTATTCGTCAGTATCAGCGGCTTCCCTTGACCACACTGTGAAATAGAGATTACTGCTGCCTCTTACTTACCTTGCTTCATTGCCTTCGTTTCATTTATCGTCACCGGACGTAGTATTTTTTTTACTTTGTCTCCCTCTACTAAAAACTGATGGGGAACTTGGTATGTTTGCTCAGCTGTCAATCCTCTCAGCACATGGTGGATATAATAAATACTTGTCCGGTGAATGAGAAAATGATGGGGATGTGGACACTCCTCTGTATGGAGATTTGCAAATACAGGCTTTTCAGCTCCCTGTTCTGCATCTTGGGTCATCTGGAATCCTCCAACATTTTCTTTTCTGCCACTCGCCTAGTGACCATTCATTTACTCAGTAAATATTTGAGTGATACATATGTGCCAGGCACTGGGGGAATATAAGAATGAACAGTCTGACAAGTCCCTGTCCAAGTGTAGCTTATGGTCTGATGGGAACCTGTCCTGGTCATTGACAGGAGGGAGAAGTGAACTTAAAATTCTTAACCTGTTAGGTCTTTGACTGGAATTTGTGCAGGGGTAAGGATAGGATAAGCTAATACTGGCCTTGGTTTTCAGCTTTTTATAAGTAAATGGCTTTCAGAGAGCTTGATAATTGTGATTAAAATGATGTTTTTTAGCGTGTGAAAATTATTTTTGTCATTTTTATTAAGTGTTTTAGAGTTAGGTCAATGTTCAGAGCTGGATTTACAGCCTGTAGTTGAAGCCCTCCACTAAAAATCAAGGGTTGCCTTCCCCTTTCATCATGCCAGTGTGTCTTATCTTCATCCTTTTATACTTAAAGAATTTCATCTTGTTACAATTTATTTATCGTTTCTGTTCACAATGGACATTTGCTTCCAGTTTTTTATTTCTATGACTGTTACTAGGAACTTTCTGTGACTTGGTTCTTGATATCCATCGAGAATGTAGATACTCAGCTATGAGAGATCAATGCCAAATTATTTTCCAAAGTGGTGAAACTGGTTCATACTGCTACCAATAAAATGCAAAATTTATGTGCTCCGTGTCCTCACCAGTAATTGCTATTGTTGGACTTACACATTTTAGACAATCCAGTGATTGTACCACTGTTTCTCACGTCAAGGAATTTTGCTGTTTTTGTTAGGTGTAATAATGGTATTGTGGTTCTATTAAAAAAATATGTCCACTTTTCTTGGTCCACATTTTTAAAAAGATGTGTATTGGTTATATATAGAGATAACTAGTATTTACTTTAAAATTCTTGAGCACAATGTAAAGCACATTTTGGGGTCCACGGCCAGATTGGAATACGGACCCAGGTTATTGTTTAAATGTTGAATTTACTGTTCTGTGGTTATGTAAGAGAACGTACCTACTCTTAGAAGATATGTGCTGAGTATTTAAGAGTACAGGGTATAATTATGGTAGTCTCAAATGGTTCAGAAAAGAAATTACACATAAACACACAAGCTTGTTTTTATTATTAAAAATAGCCTAGAACTCCTTTACCTCATCACATGGGTATAGCCACTATTAAAATTTTGCTTTCATGTCTTTATGCTTCTGCACACTCTGGATTTAAGCACAGATGGGTCACACTGTAAATAATAGTTTATCAACTTTAATTTTCCTATAATTAAACATTAAACTGAGTATTGATCCCTGAATATCCCATCATATAGCCTTATTTATTTATTTATTTATTTAACATATAATGTATTATTTGTTTCAGGAGTACAGGTCTGTGATTCATCAGTCTTACACAATTCACAGCGCTTACCATAGCACATACCCTCCCCAATGTCCATCACCCAGCCCCCCATCCCTCCCACCCCCCTCCACTCCAGCAACCCTCAGTTTATAGCTTAATTTATTTAACCATGTCCCCATTCTTGAATATTTCCATTTTTTCAAATTTTCCATACTAAAAATAACAAATGGGTAAGCAGGAATTTATAATGTCCTTTTCCAGTAGAAAAGGAAGCCTCCCTTGATTCTGCAGATCAGGTTTCCCAGGTAAGTGCACTCATAGTTCTTTTTCTCTGACACTTATGACGATTGGAGTTAATTATTTGTGTAATTATTTCTGTCTCCAGCCAGACTGAATTCTGTGAAGGCAGGCTGTTTTAATTGTGGCTGTAAAAGCAGCACTGGGCACACAGTAGGCCTGAAAGATTTGTTGAATCAGTGGAGAATGGTTAAATATAAGTATAGTAATTATAAAATGTCACCTTTCTGCCACTTAATTGGAAATGTTGGGTTTCTTTACTGGATGAAGATACCCCCACCCTCACCCCTGCCACCCCCACAAGATTCAAACATTGAAAGTGGGTAGGACTTAGAGTGGGAAAGCCCACCCCCTCCCAACAAACATGCCATTGTCCCCTCCCCCCATTCTCACTATACCACTGTGCAGTTGACCTTCCATTTTCAGAGCTCGAGAAACCAGGGCCCACAGAGGAGAAGTGGCCTTTCTTCAAGTCTGTGGGAGTGGTGGGCAGAGCCTTGTGTCCCTGTGCCCGTCCTAGAACCCAGACTCCCTCTGTGTTTCCCTTGGCTGTTTTCGTCTCACTTAGGAATCCCTTTTTTCTGCATTCTTGTACACAATGGGTTGTACTAAGGGAAGGACCATTGTATATGTAGGGTGGCAAAGGCAGGGTTAAAGGACAAATGTCCCTATAATTTGAGGTTTGTAGACCAATCTGTGAGGAGTCACTAGGATTTGCAGGCTTATAAATCCTTCTGACCACCTCCCCCTCTGCAGGATGGGAGTTTGAAGTGGGTAATTTATTTAATCTACTTATTTTTAAAGATTTTATTTATTTATTTGAGAGAGAGACAGAGCATGAGCAGGGGGGAGGGGCAGAGGGAGAGGGACAAGCCGACTCCCTGCTGAGTGTGGAACGTGATGCTGATCTGGATCCCAGGACCCTGAGATCATGCCCCAAGCTGAAGTCAGACACTTAACCGACTGAGCCACGCAGGCGCCCCTGAAGTCGGTAATTTAAAAGAGAACTTCTGTATAGTCGCTGAAAGGAATTTTTTTTTGCATGATTGAAATTCACAAACCTCCTTTCTATATAGTAGTAACATAAAAAGCACATTTCTTCCTGTTTCTGTTGTCCTGATAGTGTCTAATCTTTTTAATACTAAATTTAAAAATTTTGTGCTTGTTGAGGTGCTTTTTATCACATTAAAATGAGGAATGTTATCAAACTCATGTTCTTCACACATTAATATTATGCTCTAATTCACTCAGAATCATCTGGGGGCATTGAAAGCAAACCAAAACATCTTGAGTGTAGTCAGTTCTTTCCTTGAGCTAGGTGTGTTTGATTTTCTGAAAAATCACCAAGCTGGGCCTTTATGTGTGTGCTTTTCTCTGTGCCCATCATACTTTATAAAAACTATATATACATGAAGTACACACATCCACGCACATAAATATACATGCATAAACTTACATACGTGTACACACATGTATATAAACGAAGGAGGGTGGAGCCCAAGAATCAGTATTTCAAAGTTTACCATCTGGTTCTCATCAGTTAGGATTGGGAACTTCTGGACTGGGGCACAGCTCTCCTGGGATTCAAGGACTGGGTGTCTCTTGATAAAGCTAATTCTGTGGTTGTGAAGTGCACCCTACCCCATCTCTAATTGAATCTCACACATGTTTATGGAGGAATTCATTTTAGTAATACTTCATATTTGTATATCTTGGCTGCTTTACTACTTTGTAAAGGGTTTGAGCAGGATATCTTACCTCACTCTTGTCAAATAGGTGAGGAAATGGGTTTAGCTCGCAAGTTCCTGATAGAAAGCAAGGACGCAAGGCTCTTTTCACTGTTGCCTGCTGTGAATTTATGGGTGAATCTACAGTGTGTTCCCCTCTCTCCTTTTATTGTCAGGGAATGTTGCCTTTAGTTAAGGGAGATGCAGACCTTGTTTGGAGCACGGTTCCTTCCTTCAGCTCATACTGTAAACGGAAAACATGGGTGAGAGCAAATGAAATCATTTTGAGTACACAGTTGCCTGCCTAGGGACTTAGCTGTCAGGTGAGAGATGCAAGGCGATAGTGTGTCACTATGCTGATTGATTCTTTACCATTGGCCTTGCACATTTTGAAGAGAAAGGTAGTTATTGTTTTAATTACAACTAAATGTCATTCTAGTGATGATCATTTTGTAAAATACAGGATATCCTACCTGTGCCATTCTGGAAGGCTCACAAGTGTTTGAGGACTGGAGTAAAGGTGGATTATTTATCCATTTTAGAGCATGCACATGAGCCAGAGGGGCGGGGGGGGGGGAGAAAATTTTTTTTTTTTTAAAGATTTTATTTGAGAGAGAGAGAGCGACAAAGAGTATGAGTGGGGAGGAGAAGAAGGAGGCTCCCCACTGAGCAGGGAGCCCGATGTGGGACTCGATCCCAGGACCCTGGGATCATGACCTGAGCCGAAGGCAGACGCCCAACCGACTGAGTCACCCAGGCGCCCAGAAATTTTTTTTTTAAGATTGATTTATTAGTGCGCGCATGTGCACATATGCGCGGCGGGGAGTAGGGAGCAGAGGGAGAGGGAAAATCTCAAGCTGACTCAGTGGAGCCCTGCCTGAGGCTCGATCTCATGACCCCGAGATTATGACCTGAGCCCGAATCAAGAGTTGAACCCTTAACCAGCTGAGCCACTTAGGCGCCCCCTCCCCAAGTTTTTTAATTACTCATAAAATGTTAGCCCTGGAACCACTTTTAAGATCATGATAGTCAGTCGACTCTTCTGATGAGGAAAGGAGGCACAGAGGCGGGGGTGGAACTTAGCCACAGTCATACTAGTGGATACTGGCAGGGACGGGGAATACAGAAATGCAGATTAGGTAGGAATAGATGCCAGAAACTGAATTTAAATACGTGTAGCTTGGGAGGGTGTTCATATTACTTACTTCCACTTGATCAGATAGTCTATGAGACTGGGTTGGATTTTGTAGTAAAATTTACTGGAGAGCCTGCAGGGGTGCTTTTTCTATAAAGTGGGATTTTGACGAAACTACATTAGGAAACAGAATTTTCATAAAGTGCATTTTATTACTGACTAGGAAGGACTGGTTCATTATATTGTATTCTTGCAGAGTCTCTGCGGCTTATCTTGTTTCTTGTGGGGGCCCCCCCCAGATATTCAGAGGGATCATTGAAATGTTAACTGTAGTAATATCTATGCCCACCAGGTGGCATAATTGCTTTACTTAAATGATTTAAGCTCATTTCCATTCTCAGTGAGTTACAGTGATAACTCATTTCTTATTTTAATAATAAAAGGAGATGCCATGATATTTATCATATTCCTAAAGAAAATTTTGGTATTCTCAGTTTGAGTTATGAGAGAGAAATTGGTGCCACGTTCCTTTGTAGTACTGATGCTACTTCAAGTGTTAGGATAATAAAATTTTTTTTAAACTGTATTGAGGTTATAGCTTTGTCCTTAACCCACCTTATGGTGTCAGCCTCTTGCTCTGAATAGAATATGCAAGATCACAAGGTGTCCTGAGTCTCTGCAGTGTCTAGAGGAGGGAGGAGTGGGGGAGCTCAGGTTACTGTGGCAACTTTCATCTGCATTTTTCCCTTTTTTGCAGTTGAGTTTGAGACTCTCACTAATGGAACTGAAGACATTTAGTTCATCGGATAGAAACAAGAATATAGAAGCAAATGATGCCTATTGCAAGGCAGCCTTTTGCCTGTTAACCTTGCTTTCCATCACTTCCGTCATCAACCCCCGTTTTATTTTCTTAACTCTATTCAGGCGACATAGACAATATTGGTTAGTCTTGCTCAGTTCTCTGTACCATGGAGACTGTTCTTATCTGAGTGCCCTTCTCCCACCGTGTCCTTTACTCAAGAGGTAGGATAGCATATAGTGGTTTAATATCACGGGTCCTGTGGTCAGACACTCTGCGTGTATATAAGTCCTATTTCTGCTATTTACCAGCTGTGTCACTTGGCCAAATTACTTAACTTCTCTGAGCCTCAGTTTCTTTATTTATGAATGGGAGTGATAATAGAATTATTGGAGAGGATTAAAAAGATAATCCTTGTAAAGAGCTTAGAACAGTGGCTGGCACATAGTAAATTCTCAAATATTAGCTATTGTTATTAATCAATATAGCTGTTGAATCTTCAGGAAGCTTATCTTGATTTAACATCATTACCATCATTATTTACTGATTATTTTGGATTCCCATGCTAGTCTACATCTGTACTGTTACTTTATGTATTTCTGTTCTCTGTTACTTGTGTATTGTTTCAAGCTAGTTTCTTCTGTATTTTGGCCTGCTACTTAGTACAGTATTCTGTACAGAGTAAGGGTAGTTCAATAAGTGTTTGACTAGGCTTTAGGAATTTTGTAAAGTTTCTTTCTTCTTTCTTACTGTTTTTTTTGTTTTGTTTTTTTTAGGAATTTTATAAATTTTCTTGATGAATCTCACATTCTCCCTTTAAGTGATGTTATGCCAAAACATAACTCACTTACCTGTGCTTTCCGTAATGCTAAGTTCTTGTCAAAAAAGCCAGTGGTTTGTACAGTCTGTGTACTCCTTAAAGAATCGGAGTGATACATGACTTTATCCGTCATAATTTAAGATCAGATAGTTCTCTTTGGTCGTTTCCATAGGATATTCAAGTTTTTAAAAATACCGCATTATAGGGGCGCCTGGGTGGCTCAGATGGTTGGGTGTCTGCCTTCGCCTCACGTCATGATCCCGGGGTCCTGGGTTCGAGCCCCGCAGCGGGGAGCCTGCTTCTTCCTCTCCCTCTGCTTCTCCCTCTCTCTCTGTATCTCTGTGTCTCGAATAAATAAATTAAAAAAAAAAATCTTAAAAAAAAATCAGTTTTTAAAAAAATACCGCATTATACATTTTTAAAATTTTTTAAAAAAGATTTATTAAAGAGCATGCGAGTGGGGGAAGGGGCAGAGGGAGAGGGAGAGACAGAATCTTAAGCAGACTCCCCGCAGAGCACGGGGCCTATGCAGGGCTTGACCTCAGGACCCTGAGATCATGACCTGAGCAGAAATCAGGAGTTGGACACTTAACTGACGTGGTCACCCAGGTGCCCCTGGAATTGTTTTTTTAAAGGAGAGTATACTTAGTGACTGATCTTTCTGCTTCTCACCGACAGATGAGAATGTCAGCTCAGCTTCTTCTTGCACCCAGATGACTGCCTGGTTCTGTCCCCTGTGCCCAAGTTGGGGAAGGCTGGCGGATATAAATGACGGGGCCGTAGAAACGTCCCGGCATTTCCTTAAGCCACGTGGACTTTGTGCATTGTCCTAATCACAGCTTGATGACTCTCTGCCTGGAATGACTCCTCACTGCCAGATTGGGACTGACTCTGGTTAACCTTTAATTTCTTAGAGATGAAATCAGGATCCCTGTTGCCAGAGATGAGAAAGTACTGGAAAAATCCCCAAGGAACCCTGTGTTCTTTGTTTTAGAGCTGTTGGTCTCAAGTAGCTTGTATTTCTCTTGTGTCCCTTCCTGTTTCATCTTTCATCCACAGCCTGAAGTATCTGGTCATCCTTTGTTTTTATGAAGGCATGTGGGAGTGGATTTTACTGTCTTAGGTTGAAAGCTTATTTTTGCTTAAGGAAAGCATGTGGGAAGTTTTGAAAATGCACACGTTCCATTTTCATCATGCCCTACTGGCAACTACTGGCATGCGCTCTGTAAAGGAGCAGGGTAGGTGGTAGAGAAGACGGGAGTCTAAAAACTGTGGTGGGAAGCCCTGTCCCCCTGATCGTGAAAGGGAACGAGAGCTGAGGACTATCTATATACAGTAGGGAGGCAGTCAGAGACCAGGCTGTAAGCAGCATCCTTTGTGCAAGCACATGGCTTGGTTTCTGAATTCACTCCAGACGAAAACATTGCGGAAGGACTTCTACTCTGCTGTTTTTCAGATAGGTGATGACGCAGCTTTACTGGGGAGAGCTCCTTCCTGGGAAGGTCAGGAAAGTTGCTAAAGGTAACACAGTTTAAACTGTAGTTCTTACTTATACATCACGCACCACTGTCTGTCAGCTCGTTTTGTCTGAGACAGAGCCAAGACTGGACCTCCATCTTTCTTAACCACATCGCTAAGCTCTACCGCCTCTCACCTTGCTAGAAAAGAGCCTTTCTTTTCAGTGACACTCTACACATCACAGCACCCCTAGCATTCATTTAGCAAACTATTTAATCTCTGTTGGACATTGGGGACAATAAAAAGAATGAAAAATTGTATTTTTGCCAGTGGGTATCAGATGGTAATTCTTTGGCAAGTTGCAAGCCTCCCCATGTTTGAACTTACTGGGGTCACACCTTCAGGGCACCTGGTAGAGATACCAAGTGACTTCCCGTAAGTGGTTCTGATAGAATTCTTTCTTCCTTTGCTTTAGATTTGATTCCTCAGGCTAGTCTCCAAGAAAATCTAAAAGAGGTGTGATTTTTAAAGGTACCTAGTAAGAATACCTTGCTGTTTACAACATGGAAAATGTTCTGTCCAAACTTAGCTGCAACACTCGGAATTTTACTCTTCCTACCACCAGCTAATTTTTATGTTAGAAAGCAAAGAAGCAGATGAAAATAGAGTAGCATCCAAAGACTGCTTTGGTTCTGCATGTAATTTTTAAGCTAAATCTGGTTGGAGACCTGGGGACAGGCTTACTGGCCCTGCTGCTGACGGAGCAGATCGCGTCTGCCCCCTTGGTCGGCCTGTGCGGGCAGCTGCTGGCGGGTCACGTGACTGCAGGGGGGCCGCGCACGCGTCACACGTCCCTCACTCAGCTGAGGGGAGTAATAGCGTCTGGAAATGTGTGTGCTTGCAGAGTTGAGGTTGGACAGCAGAAGTTTGAGGTTCATTTACCAAATATCTATTAAAAGAAACCACCCTTAGAGCAGACCCTCTCCGGGGTTGACCCTCAGTTCACCGTAGATTGTTTTTCTCTTCTCCCCTGACATAGCCTTGGCTTGAACACACCTCATTACTTAGTTTTTATCATCTGACCTGCAGTCCATCCCTCAGGGTCTAGTGTGTTGCCGTGTGCATCTTGGTCTCCTCCAGTGTGCATCTCCACGTCTGCCACACCTGGAGAGTGAGGCTGAGGGTCTCCAGAGAGAGGCACAGGCCAATGGGAAACTACTGTTTGTTTTAGACAGTTCTGTGCTAGTTGGGTTTTTTTTTTTAATTTTTTGTTTTTGGTGGTTGGTTTTTGTTTTGTTTTGTTTTTGCTTTTGGGGGTTTTTTGGGAGCCTGTGTTATTTTTTGTAATTTATCAAAAAAAAAAAAAGCTATACAGGAATACAATGAAGTGTTGTTATTGATTGCTAGTCTCTTTTATTCCTGGAAAAAAGACTAGAAAATGTAGAGAGGAAGTAACTTTGGGGGTGTGTTAACTTCTCCTGGAGATTGAGTCCATCAGTTTTCCTTGGCGTTACCCTTAGTGCTTAGAGTCGGCGCTTGTCGCCTCGTGTTGGGGTTTGGAAGCAAATACCAGGCGCTGGTTCGTGTAATTCATCTCTTAGATTTTTTTAATATGAAGATAAGTGGCTTGTTGTTCAGCTTTGGCTGAGACTAAAAACAAACCCCCAATTTTAATACTTCTTTTAATTATCTTTCAGAGTAGCAAAATAATATTTATCATAGGAAATTTAAGTAGAAGCAAGTTAAAAAAAAAAAAAGGAAGAATCATAGTCTTCCCATCCAGAGCCAAGTACTGTTAATACTTGAGTATATTTTGAGCCATTCCTCTGTGGGATTTATATATGTAAGATCCGTAATGGACTTTGTCTGTTCTTTATTTTTATTCCTGTGCATGGCAGGCCTGAAACATATATACAACTCTAGTGCTCCTAGACTGTTGTTTCCTGCCCCTCCGTTTGTTTATTGGCCTCTTGTCTTGTTTTTCAGTAGATGAATACATTGCCATCGCTAAAGAGAAGCATGGGTACAACATGGAACAGGTAATGACGTGGTTTTCTTTTGTTGTTCAGGATGAGTTTTTTATTTTTAAAGGGGGAGGGGTTGTAGCTAACCTGTTAAATTGTTCGTGTTCTGTGTGTTGAGTAGCAGTGCAAATTTTTGGTGGTCACTAGCAAATTGAGGCTCCAGCCCCCTTTTGTGCTTGAGATGAGTATTAGAGGAGCCTTTGGTTTGAAAAGCATCTGCGTCTTTCTGCGGGTTTGTAGATCTATGGCACCTGTAACTCCAGAGTAGCCCCGGGGTGCCCAGATACCTGGGCATGAGGCTTCCCTATTTGAATACATGGTGTGTTTGTCGTTTGTGTGTTTGTGAGTTGGCTTTTTTCCTGACCCCGTGTTGTCACACTCAGACCCACACAGACTCACAGTGTTTTCATATCAGTTCTTTTGAATCACTTTCAGGTTGTGAAATTGGACTAAGGTTTTCTTTTAAAAATTGCTTGGAACCTATTAATGAGAAATATATGAAATTAATTTTGCTCAAAGTGTGATAATAATCCTGTGTCAGCCTTATTTCTAATTACTGTTTTAAAAGTAAGTATATTAAGTTGGATTAGTGCTTTGGCATTGATCTAGGTATTAAAACCTGTAAGTTTCTAGCATTTATCCTCATGACTGAGGGTACCACTAAGTTACATTATATAGAATTTGACTCCTTCTTTTAGCCCTGGTCTTACTTTTAATTATTCCACCCTGGTAGAATTTGTTAGGAAAGCCAATTACAATGAGATAGTTCCAGAATCTTTCAAAGCAAGAGATGTATGCTTTCTCTTTTTCCAAACCCTACTCATGAACTTCACGAAGTTGCTCAGATCACCAATTTTTTTTTTAAGATTTTATTTTTTATGTAATCTCTACACCCAATGTGGGACTCAAACTCACAACCCCGAGATCAAGAGTCGCATGCTCCACTGACTGAGCCAGTTAGGCGCCCCAAACATCACCAATTATAAATTCTATTTAGAAAGTGTAAAAATTACTCAGCAGTTGGGCATCTGGCTGGTTCGGTCGAAAGGGCATGGGACTCTTAATCTCAGGGTTGTGAGTTTGAGCCACCACGTTGGGTGTAGAGATTACTTAAAAATAAAAATAAAACCTTAAAAAAAATTGGTGATTGCTAAATATACTTGTATGAATTTTTAAGGATTCTGATCTTCAAAAGTATGATCATTCTCACTTTGGAGTTATAGAAAGTTTTCTCAGGAAAAAATTGCTGAATTCTCTCTCTTTTTTCCAGTTTGTCCCTCACCCATTTGAATATTTTCTCCCTTCTGAGCTACCAAAAAAAAAAAAAACACCATAAAACAAAACTATTTTTGAGCTTTTTCGGCAAAAGAATAACAGAACGATTACTTTTTAAAAAAATTTTTAGGGGCACCTGGGTGGCTCAGTCATTAGGCGTCTGCCTTTGGCTCGGGTCATGTTCCCAGGGTCCTGGGATCGAGCCCCGCGTCAGACTCCCTGCTCCGTGGGAAGCCTGCTTCTCCCTCTCCCACTCCCCCTGCTTGTGTTCCCTCTCTTGCTGTGTCTCTGTCAAATAAATAAATAAAATCTTTAAAAAAAATTTTTTTTAGAAGATTTATTTATTTTAGAGAGAGCGAGCGAGGTGGGGTGCAGAGGGAGAGAGAGTCTTAAGCAAACTCCATGCTGAGCGTGGAGCCTGACATGCAGCTTGATTTCATGACCTTGAGATTGCAATCTGAGCCGAAACCAAGAGTCGGAGCTTAACCAGCTGCACCACCCAGGCACCCCCAATTAAGTGCTTTTATGAGTTACTTTGTCCTATTGTATATGGAGGCATTCGATTGTGGCCTTCTAAGAGCACAGATTTAGGGGCCACACTGCCTCTTCACCTACCTTCCTTACTGGACCGTTGGCAAGGACTTAATTTCTCAGGCCACTGTATTCTAATCTGAGAAGTGAGCATAATGGAACCTGCCTCACAGCCGCCCACGTGTAGGCAGGCGTAGACCCCCTTAGTCACATGGCAGTCTGGTCTGCTTGCAGGGAAGCACAGGCTCTTCTTTTGCTAATCTCATTGCCATTTTAATGTTTCACTCCTGCCTTTGGTCTAAAATTTCACTGATACTATTTTTCTAGGCTCTTGGGATGCTCTTTTGGCATAAGCATAATATTGAAAAGTCATTGGCTGATTTGCCCAACTTTACCCCCTTCCCAGATGAGTGGACTGTGGAAGATAAAGTCTTGTTTGAACAAGCCTTTAGTTTTCATGGGAAAACTTTTCATAGAATCCAACAAATGGTAAGTAAATGAGACCACTGTATTTTCTCTTTTCCCCAGCCTCTCTTCACTGTAGCATACCAGAAGGGTAGGGATAACCTGCAAGCATGAATATTCTCATTTTTAATAAAGCTCCCTTTAGATAGTTCATACTTGCTGCGGGGTAGATAAGAGGCTTTACATTACAAGAGTGAATCATTTCCTAGCACTTCCCAGCTTGATAGCAGCTGTAACAGAAGCCCTCCTCCACCCCCACCCCCATCCCCATCTCTCTTGTTGGGACTCCCCAGATTAGTCTGATAGAAAGCTTCTTTGATGGTTGTTTGATGAGGTGGAGCATCATGGAACCCTATCTGCCTGGGGAAGGTTTGCTTATCTCTTATATTCTAGAAGGCTATTTGGTGGAGTCCTACTAGGAAAGCTTATTGGTGGTTACATGAGTGCTAAAATGAATTTTTAAAAAATAACCCGAGAGTTAGGCTAGAAACTTTAGGTAAATCCTTGGATTCATCTCAGACTGCTTTAGCAATCTTTCCTGGGCCAAGTGTCACTTCCAGTCACACTGCACTAGTTTGGAATGTATTGATAAGACTTCTCTTTGAATCTCCTTCTCAGAGAAAAGGGCTGTGACTTAGGACATTTCTGGGTGCGTGAGACAACCCTTAACCATACCTAATAAGCACACTTGATTTGGGAAGATTCGCTCTAAATCGAAACCAACTTAGTTTTTATGTTTAGCTTCCTGATAAATCTATAGCAAGTCTGGTGAAATTTTACTACTCTTGGAAGAAGACGAGGACTAAAACCAGTGTGATGGACCGCCATGCTCGGAAACAGAAGCGGGAGCGGGAGGAGAGGTCAGTGCCTGCCTGGAGGTGGTGTCTCCCCACATGGGGATCTCCTGGGTCAGTAAAATTGCTGAGAGCTGGTAGACGCACAAAGGAAAGGTTGAGTGATGGGTCTGCCCCAGTGCCTTCCTGCTGGAGCCACACGTACACAGATACTCTTCCTCTGATGCTCCTGAGCTGTGTTAACACGCGTTCTGTTCTGCAGATGTTTTTCTTAGCGCGCTCTTTCTGCCATTTAGTAAGCTTCCATTCTGAAAGAGCAAACTTTCCCACATATTCTTTCCTGCCCCTGAAGGTGTCTCCTGTTAATAAGAAGGAATCTGTTATTTCCTAGGTTGAATTTATTTTTTGATACATAAGATTTGCCATATTTTAATGTCTGATATGTTAAAAGATGACTGTACAGTTTAGATTTCCTTCATCCCTTTTTTGACCATCTGTTTTGTGTATGAGAGAGAGAAACATTTTATGATTTCTCCTTAATAAGGATCTACTTTTAAGAATAGCTTGGTGAGTAGGCTGCATCTTAGCCAGCACTCCCTTGGTCTTATAAATGGCACAGAGTAGTGGGCACAGCCCTGTGCTCACACGCAGAGGCAGGTTGGCATGTGAGCTCCAGAGGATCTGGCTGTGTGCTCACAGGCGAGTTCACTCCACATGCTCCTTCCCCAAGCCTCACTTCCTCAACTCAGAATGAAGAAGCTCTAAGTCCAGAAGGCAGCGCATACACATACTGGTTTTTGTGTTAGGTTGGTGGGACTATAGGTGGCTTTTTAAAATTATGTTTTCCACATTTTCTGTAATGTTATTTTTAAAAATCAATAGTACAAGTAAAGTGAAGAAAGACTGTATGACCTCCATGGCCCCATTTTAAGAGAGTGTTTTATGATTTTAAATAGAATAACATGTGGGAACAAATTGGGAGTATGACTTTTGGAGAATTCGGATCCGTGGGCCCAGCTGTAAAATGGGGGCAGTGGTGGAACATCCTCAAAGCTCTCTCCAGCTGTAAGAGTCTGTAAGACTGTTGGCCTTGAGGCATCTGCATGCTGTGTGGTCTGCCGCAGAGATACCAGTGGGTCTGTTTTTGGGTCCTTACTCTTAGTGACCAGAAGTGGCAAACACTACTGAATTTGTTTTTAGTGTTCCAGTAACTTTTGATTAAAAATTTTTACACCCATTATGTTTGGTCTCATTTACTTTTTATAAATTGAATCTATTACTATAGGCAGGTATACTCTACTAAGCTGAAATCAGAGTTAAATTAAAAAGTATCTGGGATTTGTTTTCCTTGTATGACATGGTAAGAGCATCGGCTGACACCTGTGTACTCCCTTTCCTGGTGCTTTGCATCAGCACCAAGGGTAGGAGACCAGCTGTGCTCCCACCTCCTGCGAGCACCTTCCCCGCTGTCAGGATGCAGACCAAGGAGGGCACGCCACATGGCGGTCGCACCAGAGAGGTTGTTGGCAATAGTGGGAAAGAATTTCCTCAGCCCCAGACCCATCCTCCTTTCAGACACTCTCCTCAGCCAGGGCGGGTGGGGAGAAAGGGTAGCATGGGCCCCGGGATGGATTCCTGAGACAGTGGGGACATTGACATTTGAACAGCTGACTGTTTTGCTGCCACCACTGTTGAGCTGGTCAAAACCGTGGGCAAACTAGGGCCAGCTACTTGACTTGTGTCATCCTTATTTTCTTATTTTTTAAAATAAAGGTCCTAACTACTACTAAGCTCTTTTAAAAATTTAGTAATACATGGAAGGCTATAAACAAAAGCATTTGAAGTACCATGTCAACACGAATGTTCTTATTTTTTTTTTTTATTTTAAGATTTTATTTATTTGAGAGAATGAAATAGAGCATGAGAGGGGGGAAGGTCAGAGGGAGAAGCAGACTCCCCGCAGAGCAGGGAGCCCGATGCGGGACTTGATCCCAGGACTCCAGGATCATGACCTGAGCCGAAGGCAGTCGCTTAACCAACTGAGCCACCCAGGCGCCCCGAATGTTCTTTTTAAAATTAACCTAATTTGAAATACCAATCTCTGTAGGCCACCAAGAAGGCTCTCCCATTCTCACTTGTGTTGAGTTATGAGCATCTACTCATGGGACTTGCAATGGAGTTTTACTTGTTGGGGAGTTTGTTCCCAATGCAGTAGGACTCGATTCTTGAGCCATCTCCTGGTTACGTCTCAAGATCATGTCCTAGCGCACCACAAACTAATTATGGGGCAATTACATAAGCGTCTTAAATTTGATATTTTCAGTGGAGAGTTGAGAAAAAGCATTTTACAGATATAAAGCAGTTAGAGACCTATTTTAATAGTTGTTTTTTTTTTTTAATCATTTAGACCAAGAGAACTATGGAGTTGATATTATTTTATTTGAATTAAAAAAATTTTTTTTTATCTCCGCAATCTGAAAACTTACTAATTTTATATTAAATTTGTAATTAAATCAATTTATTGCTTATATTTGTATATTAAATAGAATTAGTACCAAATAATCTTTCAGTAACTTGTTCTTGTCTTCCAGTGAGGATGAACTGGAAGAAACAAATGGAAATAACCCCATTGACATTGAGATTGATCAAAACAAGGAAAGCAAAAAGGAGGTATTTTTTTTTCCCTAGTATTATTTAGGCAAATAAATTTAATTACTAGTTCCATAAGTAAAACATTCCTCTTACTCTTTAAAATATTAAGTGCTATGTATAAGGCATTGTGATAAGACTTTTTAAACAATACTAACTTTGCTTTATAGACCTTAGAATTTTGTTTGCCAAGAAACAGGAATAAAGGAAGCCCTAAAGGAAGTGAGAGTGTTATCAAGTAAGGATTTTGTCGCCACTGGGCAGCCGTCCTCACTGCCTTCTTCCCTAGGTTAGCGAGTGGTGGGGTGGTGTTGGTGAGGAACAGGTGAGGGTTTGGTTCCTCCTTTCAGCCCTCGGGGTCTCCTTCCTCATGATGGCCAGCTCCAGAGGTCTGCACAGTGGTTCTGGAGGAGGCTGGAGGGGGCTGGCAGGGACTCGGTGCAAGTGTTCCCGTTACTCAGAGCCAGCAGCATAGGTCATATGGCAACGAGCCTCACACATGGTGAATGTTTCATCTTTCACATCTTAAAAATCATTATGTCAGAGGATTCAAGAGACCCATGAATTCCTACAATTGTATATGACTTTTGTATATTTATAACGTTTCTTTATTGTAAACTGTCCATTGAGAACGATGGGGTGTGTAGATGATCTTAGTAGAATCTTTTTGATTCTACTAACCTTTTGAAATGGGTTATAGTCTAAGGTTATTTTGCCCATTTATAACAATTAAGTAAAGCATATGTGGGATCCCTGAGGGCCCTCCAAGGAAACCCAAGGCTCCTTGGCACAGATTGGAAACCCTGCACAGCACAGCGTTACCTGCGGCAGGCCCCTGGTGGGCTAGTGATACAGTCCCTGGAGGAAAGGGCCTCGTTGTCCATTGGCGCCCTTTAGCTCCTCGGTTCAGGCTGGAGTGTCGCCTCCCAGTGTGGGATATGACTTTTATATGTTCATACAAGTGTTTTTCTGAAGACAGAGTCTTATAGCTATAGTTTCAGTAAAACCTCAAAGAATTCTCTATCTCAAAAGGTTCTAAAGTATGAGAACAGCTGTTTTAGACTGTTCTACGAAAAACAAAAGGGTCTGGACATACCTAAACTTAAAAATCACGCCAGTAATACATGATTTTTCTGGGCAAAGTAGGAGATCCAGTTAAACAAAAAAGGGAAAATGAAGATGATTCACAATATTATCATCCTTAATCACTGCTAACATTTGGGTGACTTCTTCCAGATGACTTCCTATGAAATGAATATGCCTATTTACATAACTTTGAATCGGTACTCACTTTAAAAAAATAAAATGGGATCTTAATATATAATATTTATAACCTTTTAAGTTTACTCTTTCTTGGACATGTTTTTATGTCAAATATATTTGTATACATAACTGTTGGTTTATCATACACACATTACATAATTCAGTCAAGTAATCTTAGGGGTTTTTATCGGTTTTCCCCTCTGCTTTTTGCTATTATAAACAATGCTGAAGTGCTGATCTCATGATTAAATATTAGTACACTGAATTTTTTCCATTGGAACAAATTTCTGGAAGTTGAGTTGTTGGGTCAGGCTTCTTTTGGTATGCTGCTGCATACCACCAAACTGAAAACTGGTAATTCTTTCTGGATGGCTCTCTAGCCAGTGATTTATATGAATGCCCAAATAACAAGACTATTTTAATGGTTAGCTAAATTAGATTGTTTAGGAAATCAGATTGTACCTGCAATTTTTAGGAAGCTTTGTTTTGATGCATTGTTCTGTATTAGGCTCTTCAATGGAACATTTTAAATGAAAGAGGAAAGGCTTGATTTTACATTAATTTCTATAATTCTTATTTATATAGCACAATTTCTGATTAAAAGAGAAAAATGATTTATATCTTAAATTCTTTATGTACTAAAATGTTGTTAAAACAGACACATGGTCATTCGGTGATCTTTACTAAACAGCGTAGTGCTATTACAGACAAAGGTTATTGCCTCCTAATATTTTTATGTATTGTTTATGACCACTTGTTCAAGACCTCATGGGCACCATCGTAATTACAGAGTCTGCTTATCTCAAGTGTTTTAAAATATGAAGTAAAAAAAACCTGAATGTATTCTCAGCTTCATAAGCAAATGTAAATATGCTAGGAAGATGAGATTATTAACAATTACAAAAACTTCTTCTTAAAATTGTTATCAGGAAGACAGTATCCTTTCCTTGCCAAGATTTTATTACATTTCATTTCCACAGGTTTTGGTTTTAGAGAAAGCACTTAAAGAAATGAGCAGCAGTCATGCATTATAAAATGACAGCATATATTTTTGAGGCAAATTACACAGTTGCCCTAAAAGTTAAGAGTCATCCAAAAAGAGGTATATAAAAAAGTCACAGTTTTGTATGGAAGTTTATATTTTAATAAACTTCTATATAGATTTAAAGAATTTAAATGGATTTTTATATATGTGCTAAATCATATTTTTCTCTTTTCTTTTTGTGGTCCCAAATCCATCTATTTTGCTAAGAACTATTAGGATTAAATAGCTCCCCATTCATATATACAAAGCACACCAGACGAGAATACAGATCTTTTTTCTTCCTGTATTACTGTAGTGAACTGAGAATGCCTATTGCCAGAGGCTTAGAGTGATAGAAGAAGGTTGTTTATACGGACCGCAGTGGATTCTACTTTGATGTGTTTAGCCAAAATTCAGTAGCCAATGTTTTTGTTAACTGCCTGTTTGTAGATGGTTATTATGATATGGCATGGTGTTTGTCTTCAGGTGTTTAGAGCCATGTTAAGGAAATATGCTTATTACTGTTCTTTTGGCATTTTAATGTTTTAGAGTCTCATTTATCAAATATGTATATCATGCAGGTGCCCCCTACGGAGACAGTTCCTCAGATCAAAAAAGAGAAGCATAGCACACAAGCTAAAAATAGAGCAAAAAGGAAACCTCCCAAAGGAATGTTTCTGTCCCAAGAAGACGTGGAGGCTGTCTCTGCCAACGCCACGGCTGCTACCACGGTGCTCAGGCAGCTGGACATGGAGCTGGTCTCCATCAAGCGGCAGGTACCGCGGGCCGTCCTGGGTGCCAGGGCCTTTGTGTGTCACTCACCTAGCTGTGCTCGTCACAGATCTCCAGAGGGCTTTTGTTTCTAAGGAATTGGACAGAAGATCTTGGGTACTGATCCGTTGGTGTTCTTTAAATTAACTTTGAAATTGAAGATTTATATATATAGTGTGTGTGTGTGTGTCAGTGATTTTCACAGTGTAAGCACACCCACCACACAGCCACCCTCTTGATCAAGAAAAGAAACGCTGCCTCCCAAGGCCTGTTCATTTCCCCTTGTAGCCCCTGCCCTTCGGGGACTCAGTGCTGCCTCCAGTGCTCACTAATCTCCCTGTCACCCATGACCCACCTTCTTTGAGTAGCTGATCGCTGGTCTGCTTTTTAAACCACACATTATTTATCCATTTTTTGATTTTTATATAAACAAAATCATATGATGTGGTTTCTTTTACACCCGATATTCATTCAACATATGAGATCCGTCAGGATGGTATAGAGCCGTAGATGTTGTTCTTTCTCATTACTGTGTGAATACCCTGTGGCTTACCCATTGTACTACTAGTAGATGTTTTAGGCCATTAACAGATAATACTGATACATTTTTTTATGTGACTCTTGGTGTTACGTGTGCACCTTTGTTGGACACGCACACGAGAGCAGAGCTGCTGAGTCACAGAGTACGCGTATGACCAACATTTTATTTCATTTTTTCTTCTCTTTCCTTCTCTTCTCCTCTCCTCTCTTACTTTCTCTTGAGGGGAGGGGGTTATGCAGAGGGAGAGGGAAAGAGAGACTGGAGCAGGCGCCCTGCCCAGCACAGAGCCTGACACGGGGCTCGAGCTCACGGCCCTGAGGTCATGACCTAAGCCAAGACCAAGAGTCAGATGCTTATCCAGCTGAGCCACCCAAGGGCCCCTGTCCAGCATTTTCAAAAACAACTCCCAACAGTTTTCCAGGGTGGTCATGTCGATTTATGTGAGTTTGGTTACACTACATTAGGCCTGCTAAGTGTAGCGCTGTTGACATTGGGGCTGGGTAAGAACTTGTCATGAGGAGCTGTCCTGTGTGTTGTAGGATGTTCAGCAGCATCCCTGGCCTTCACCCACGAGGTGCCAGTAGCACCGTGGCCCCATCAGTTGTGCCAGCCGAAACAGCCTCAGGCGTTGCCTAATTATCTCCACCCACCCCGGGTGTGGGGGCAAAATTACTTACTCCTTCCCATTCTGAGGTTTGCTTGCCTTTTCACCCTCTTAATGGTTCATCTTTTGATGAAATTTTTTATTTTAAGGTAGTCCAGTTTCTCATTCTTATCTTTTATGGTTAGTGCTCTTAAGTTAAGAACCTTTCCTAGGGTTATGAAGCTGTTCTCCCGTGCTATCTTGAAAGTGGTGTTTTGCTCTTCGCATTTTGATCTTCAGTCTGTCCGGGAATGTTTTTCTGTGTGTGTTTTACATGTAGGGTTGACATTTGTGTTTCCATGTGGATAGCTAGTTAACAGTAATGTTGATTGAAGACTATCCTTTTCTCACCTCAATGCATTAGGACCTTTGTTTTGAATCCCATGTCCATATATGCATGATCTGCTTTGGGGTTTTCTGTTGTTACTCTGGTCTGTGTGTCTATTCTTCACCGATACTATCCTGCCTTCATTATACCTACCTTACAAATCTGAGTATCTGGTCTAGATTGTAAGTCCTCCAAGATTGTCTGTCCTGGCTCTTTGTTTCCATAGAAAATTTAGATTCACCTTCTCAGTTTCCAGAAGAATAATTCTTCTAGAATTTTTATTGGGATTGTATTGAATGTATAGATCAAAATAGAGACTTAGCATTAAACTGGAGAACTCACCCGGGACTCACGAACATGATCTGCCCCCCACCAACACAGATCTGTAATTCTCGGTGTTGTGCTGTTTCTGCGTCCAGCGCTTTGTCAGAGTTACCCTAGATGTTTGGTACGTTATGATGCTCTTGTAAAGGATACTGTTCTTAAAATTAATCCTTTTCTAATTACTTATGTCTCTCATGAGGAATGGCTCATCATTTGAATCTGATTTTACACGGTACATTTCAACTGCAGATTGAATCGAGTAGCCTAATGTTGTCCTTTCGTTAGTGTTCCGCCCCTCCCCCATCCTTCTCTCTCTGGAATTCAGAGCCAGTTGTGGTGGGCTGATGGTTTACTTTTAGTTTTTGCTGCTTTTGACTCGTTGATCTTGATGGTTCCATGGAAGGTTGAATAGGAGGCCAACCATCATTCCACAGATGAGAGGAGGGGGCTGTGGGCCGGGTCTGTCCCCTCGTGTCAGGTGGCAGCCCGGAACAGGACCAAGTGTTCTGTGCAGGCAGAGGCCTGGCTTCGAGTCTTGGCTGCTGGCACGGTGCCGCACCCTCTTCTTAGGAGAATCACTTAATCTTTCTGGGCCTCTTTTCAAATGAGGAGATTAATCCTTGCCTGCCTGATCTCACCCCGGCTGTCGGAGGGCTGCTGCGTGAGGGAGCGTTTTAAGCTCTGTCTGTGCTGGAAGAGCTCTCTGACTGGGGCTCTGAGCTCCCACATGCACTGTCATCTTCCTGTACAAGGGGCCGCGTTTCCCCCTCTGCTGAGCAAGTCCCTAACGCTTGCCATTCAACGTTAATACATGGAGGAAAGAAAAGGAGCCCCTTCTTCCATGGAGGTGTGACTGACAGTGCAGTCAGGTACATCGGTCTTTGGTTTCACAGCCAGGGTCAGGAGCGGGGGTTTTTTACTGGGAGGTAGCTACTCCGAGTTCACACTGAATAGAGAGGGTTACATCTCCAGGGAGGAGACGGTTTGTTCACCCCCCACAGCCTGGCGGGGCTACTGCCAAACGCACTTGCCGACTCAACAGTGGCACCCAGTCCACACCCTGGACATGCTCTCTGGATGCCTCCCTGTGTGGTGGGGTATCAGGGAAGGGCTCGCACGAACATAGCAGAAAACCTGACTAACAGCAGCTTAAACAATTCAGAATTTATTTTTATCAAATAACAAGAAGTCCCAACGCCAGTAGTTACTGGCATCAGCCCGTCTTTTCAGTGGTGTTGTCGAGGACCCAGATTCTTCCACATTTTCTCCTCTGCCATTCTTAGTGTCCTGGCTTTTGCCTTGCTGCTCTCTCGCAATGGAAGCTTCAGAAGCCATTCTGTGGCCTGCACATCTGCGCTCAGGGCGGAGGAGGGGCTGGAGGCGGAGCCAGCCCATCTGCCCTCCTAGCAGGAGAAGCTTTTACCTTCCCGGGGGGCTCCTGTCCTTTGTGCATGCCAGAGCTCTGCAGAACGGCTCCTTCTAGCTCCGAGGAAGACCCCCAGCCTCTATGGACGATATCTGTGAGAGGGGGACTGGGGAACAGACGTCTGTTAGATTAGCGACCGCCCAGTGCCTGGTGCATTAGTTTTCCTGGGTGGAGGGGGAGACGGTCACACAAGAAAGTAGAAAAGCCCCGTACAGCTGGGAGGTCTAGGTAAGGCACCAGGCCAAGTCAATGGCTTTTTTTGTTTTTTTCTTTAAATGCTGATTGCTTTCTTATCGTATTCCTTAACGCAGTTCATTGCCACTCTGACTTCCAGGTAGCATGATGTTGGCAGCCAAACCCTATCCTTATTCTGGTAGTAAACACTGAGTATTTCTAACAAGGCAAATACATTAGGAAGAGAGGTGAAGGTTAATGAGAATTTAGAGCTAACTTTTAGTTCAGAATTTGTGGATGTCTTGCTGTGTAGTCACTTACGTAATCTCTGTGATGCTTTATTGATTTTTAAAGAGAAGATGCATGTGGCAAATAGGTTGGTCTCCTTAGAAAAACGTATGTTACTTAATCACAATGCAATATATCCCCAGTTTTATACATATGTGAACAACAAGCTGGAGCAAATAGAATAACATATTTAACTGGCGTGCTTGGCGGCATCGAGTATTCTAGATTGCTGACTTTTGAGAATTCGCTAATTCCCTGTCACAAGTTTCTAGGTCTAGTGTTTAGCCTAAGGAGAGTTCAGCGGACATAATCTTGAATGTCTTACAACATTTTATGGGTGGTTGGTGCCTGAGAGCTCTGAGCAAGTGTCTAAGACCCTGCTGTTTGATCGGGTAGCCAGTAGACACACATGGTCATTTAAATTCAAGTTTGGATGAAAGTAGAAGACATGAAAAATTCGATTCCTTAGTTGCATAAGCTCCATTTCAGGTGCTTAGTAGTGACATGTGGCTGGCGGCTCCCGTGTCAGGTAGCCACGGCTACAGAATACTGCGTCCAAGAACATTCTGTGAGGTAATGCTTCTCTGAGAGCTTGGCGTCACCGTCCCAGCAACTCACTGTGAATCAATTTCTGGTACCAGTTTATTTTATTTGACTTGTACCTTTTCAAAAATTCACTAAAGCAAATTTCAGTAAATCAGGGTCCTCAGTTTTAGTTTTACAGTAGAGTAAATTTTGTGCACATTTCCTATATTTTTCTTTTCGGTTGTTTCTATGTTCTGATTTGCCATTAATAGAAAAAGATTTGGCGTAGGCTGTATTTCTGGTAGGCTTTAAGGCCCTTATGAGTGGCAAACAGGCTCACTTTCTGGTCCCTGATAGCGCTGGTCTTACTTACTGGGCCACTGGTCCCCTGTACATCTCCACCCCGTTTTAAATCTTTTAAACTTTTTTTTTTTTTAAGATTTTATTTATTTATTTATTTGAGAGAGAGAGTGAGAGAGAGAGAGAGAGAGAGCGCAAGAGGGGGTAGGGTTAGAGGGAGAAGCAGACTCCCCGCCGAGCGGGGAGCCCGATGTGGGACTCGATCCCGGGCTCCGGGATCATGACCTGAGCCGAAGGCAGTCGCTTAACCAACTGAGCCACCCAGGCGCCCCCATTTTAAATCTTTTAGAAGAAGTAAAACATAGGAAAGGAAATGCAAAACTAGAATTCTGTGAACCGTAAGTATTTGAAAATGAAATTTTCTTCTAAGTATAGAAAGATTTGTAGAGGAGAGAATTATTAAAGTGTCCATGAGACCATGTCCTTCACCACCATCTCCGCTAATCTCCCGTCCCTCTCCTACCCCTCGAAGTCCTGCTTTTCTTTATTTGTCTTAATAAGGTTGCTGCTTCCGAGGGCACCTTCTGCTCATGAGTGTCTTTGAGGTTTTATTTGGGAAAATGAATTTGTTTCTCCCCTTGCTTGCTTTTTTTTTTTTTTTTTTCTTTTTTTGCCCATGGGATTATTCAGAAAGGAAAAACCCTAGGGTCAGAGTCCCCCCCTGGTGCTTCGCCTGGAAATGCCTCTGCACGTAGGGCTGAGCGGGAAGGGCCCATTCCCATGACCCAGCTCATTCAGGAGTCCATGCAGAAGTCAGGAGGAGCCATGGATTGATTCAGTGGTTGGTGGTGTTTGTGTCTTTCTTTTGATTAGGTATGAGCAGTGAAAGATTAGGTGCACCAAATCCAAACAATAATGTGGAAAAGAAAATCTGTGAGAAAGTGAAGAATTACAGTTGATGAAAATTAGGCTTGTGGGAAACTGACATATTGCTTTCTTTTTTCTTCTCGTTAAAGAAGGCTGCACTGTGGGCTTCTGCCCTGTGTGGCGCCTGGACGGACAGTGCTTGGGGCTCCGGGAGTCTGCACTACAGTCCTGCTGCAGAGCCCGTGCTTCTTCTCTTCAGCCCTGCCTCTGCCCGCTCTCCTGCTTGAGCTCAGTTCTGTGTGGCGGGAAGCCCAGGCATTGCCTCTCTTTTGTGTCAGACTCCAGATATGCTCCTCAGGGGATGAACTCTTACGAAATTATGAGTTAGGACTGTGCGCACAGGAGCCCTTTCACCGCCATGCCCTCCTTCTTGTCCCTTGTATGCTGCTCTAAGCAAGTCAAAGCATCTAGTTAGATGCTCTGAAGGGATAATGTAGGGACCTCAAATCTTGGCTACCATACAGATCTGGTACTTCTTTGCTCTTGGTTTTTTGTTTCTTTTACTTTTTTTTAGTTTCGTTTTCATTTCATACCTTTATAAAAGTTTTTCATTTTTAAAATTAAAATACTTTCTTCTTTCTCTTAGATTCAGAATATTAAACAGACAAACAGTGCTCTCAAAGAAAAACTTGACGGTGGAATAGAACCATATCGGCTTCCAGAGGTAGGATTACGTTGACATCATCTTAGAAGTCATAACCAAGTTTTATGTGCTAAGAATTTAATGCCTATATAATACATCTCCAGTATACATCCCATAGAAAGAAAGGTATAGACACAATATTGAAAACCTAGTTGATGTTGAAATTCTGATAGGAAAAAAAATAAGATTCATTAACTCTCGTAAGGACATACGCACGTGTAGATGCATTATGCTCATGTGACTCATTTGGATATGCAGGTCATTCAGAAATGTAATGCACGTTGGACCACAGAAGAGCAGCTTCTTGCGGTACAAGGTATGGGGAGTCCTTCTTGTGGGCTTGCAGCTCTGGCGCCTTTAAGAAAAGTCATGCCTCACCCCATTCCCATCCCACCACTTGTGGGAGTGTGTTGGGTTCTGAATGGTCGGAAAGTACAAAACCCCAAAAGCAGCAGGTTGTCAGAATTTTACAGTTGGGCGGTATTCTAGTCCTGGGGATCCTGAAAAGAAGAATGCAGAATGTCCATAGCCACAGGATGCTGGCTGGGTGACTTCAGGTATCTTGGGACAGGTGATAGAAGGTGCAGATTTCTGGATGACAGGGTCATACTGGACTTCTTAGATCAGTCATCTACGAAATAGATCTACGTTGCTGCTTTTTCCCACTGGTATAATGCATTAAGATAGTGCCTGCTGTTAGAAGCCCCGTATGTTTTCTTATCTAGATAAAGGAAGGGGTAAGTCTCAGTTGTGTGGGTTTTCAAAGTTGTTTTTCCCCTATATTGAAAAACAATGCTCTCTTACGTCCTTAGCCATCAGGAAATATGGCCGAGATTTTCAGGCAATCTCAGATGTGATTGGGAACAAATCAGTGGTACAAGTGAAAAACTTTTTTGTAAATTATCGACGCCGCTTCAACATAGATGAAGTTTTACAAGAATGGGAGGCAGAACATGGTAAAGAAGAGACCAATGGGCCCAGTAGCCAGAAACCTATCAAGTCCCCGGATAATTCTATCAAGATGCCTGAAGAGGAAGACGAGGTAAATCTGAAACAATAAGATCGCTGCCAGGTTCATGCTCGATATTTGGTTTCTTCTTTGATGGCCTTTCTCAGCTGTAGAAATATTTTTAGCTCTCAGCTCTGTCAGTGACTTGACTTCTACCTATAAATACCATAATGTGAGTGTTGACGCCAGTTAGTTTTTGGTCACTAGGTAAATTATTCACATTTTAATTGCTGTACAAATTCTTAGTTCCATCCTGGTTTCCTCCAGTCACAGTATATTCCACATTACCAACATTCCTCAGATCAAGTAAGAACTCAGCCATAAAACAGTTAGTTGGAAGTGCCTTGAACAGCGTCAGTCAAGCTCAGTCGTATAAAATGCACTGTCATCTCAATGGGAGGTTAATGAACTTACTGGTAAATCGGCGCAGCTGGCCAGCCAGGAGCTCCTAGGTCTGGCTCTGCTGTCCCAGATCATCCAGACTTTGATGCTGTTTGGGGCTAATGGGTTTACATATTGATGGGGACAGTTCCAGGTTCTGTGGTTGGCTGGACCTTCCAGGCTGGAGGCTGACGTTCTGGCCGTCTCCAGGGTAGCTGCCCCCATCTCCTCTGCCGGCTCGGCACAGCTTAGGCAGCCAGATCAGTGAGGCCGCACGGCCCCCTGGGCTGTCTCCCTGCTTCGTGGGACAGGGCTGCGGCCTTTTCCCTCGCTAGTCTGGCCGGCCCTGCTACATATATTTACCCCCGCTCCCACAGAGGAGGAGAATGGGGCTAGACAGAGGTAAGAGTTCATTGCCAATCACTTGACGTTTGAGTTTGTTCACTCACACGGAACTCCAAGGATTAATTGAGCTTTACAGGAAAATTTACTTTCTCATCAAAGCCTCTCCCAGACCATGCAGGAATGATTTGCAATTACCTAGTTTGTATTGTCTGTGCTCCCCCTTTACTCTAAGAAGCTGGTTATAAAAGCTGCCCAGAGGCCCCCCTCCTGACCTGAGCACACAGGGTGCCTCACGAGGGAGATCTGCACCCCCCCCCGCCATGCCATAGATGGAGCGCTCCGTGCCTCTGCACCAGTGTGAAAGGCCACAAGGTACTTCATCTGTCAGAAGGGGGTTAAAACATCCTCACTTTGTTAGACTCTTTAGAGCTTTCTACCAGAAAATCTTTGTAATAAGTGTACAGAATTTATATTATCAACAGTGTGAGTGTTTTCCTGAGCCACACGCATGCATGGCCCAGCCTGAGACCCTGGAACCTGGCAGCGTGTGAGCAGAGAGAAGGGGTTTGCAGCTTTGAGCAGTAATTCTTGCCCCAGTGCTGGTTGCCGCCTTAGCAGCAAATTAACTTCCCTCACGTCCTGCGCTCAGGAAGCACTGAAAGGTGAGAATCACCAGGGAAGGACAGCTTCCATGTGTGTTTTTCAGCTTTAGTCCCAGGAAGCAGAAATAATAGGAAACTCTAGCTTTCTTCTTTCTTCAAATTTAATCAAAGTGGGCATTGGCAGGGTTAGCCTAAAAAATGTGGTCGTAAATTTGGGACCAAGGGCCATCACCAATGGGATGGCATGTGAGTTCTTTCCCATATATTTTCCTCCCTTTTCTTAAGCCTGGTTCATTCACTGACAGTACGTTTCTTTCTTTGTAGTCCAGAAGGGCCATTCTTCATGGTCCATTCACCATGTTGATTGCACATCAAAATATACGCACATAATTCTCTTCCCAGTCTCTGGGAGCATTGGCTCACCCATGACCACATTTCCCACCAAGCAGCACATCTTCATGTCTCTCTGGTGGTTGATCTTCCATGTGTCTGTTTGCCCACCCTTCTCTTCAAAACCAGCACTATTACCTGACTTCTCTTTAATGTATGATCTTTATGTTGTCTGTAAACATTTTCACCTCCTCAGTCATTTAAATCCCCGCCATCGCACACCTTACTTCCTTTTCTTTGGCTCCTTCCTTCCTTTTCTTTCTTCATTTACTTATTTAAGAGAGAGCAAGAGTGATCACAGAAGGAGAGGCAGAGGGAGAAGCCGACTCCCCGCTGAGCAGGGAGCCCGATGCGGGACTCGATCCCAGGACTCTGGGATCATGACCTGAGCCGAAGGCAGACGCTTCACTGGCTGAGCCACCCAGGCGCCACGGTCCCTTTCTTATGCTCCTTGTCGTACCAGCCTTCCCACTCTACCACCCTGCTTTTCTCTTCTCCGTATAGCAGTTTGCAAAAGGAAATCATTCTGTACAGGGACCAGCTGCTTCTCTGTGTCCATGAGGGGCCTGAGGGAACTTGTTAGAATGCTGGTTTAATTGTCTGTCTAGTCAGTGCCTAGAACTGGGTGCCCCTGTAATTTCTCATTCTTGTGTAGCCTGTGGATTCCAGCAGCTAAGAAAGAGGTCTGCTAGTGTCCTGCCCACCTCTTCTGCCCTCAGATTTTATGTGTTAAATGTAGCACAGACAGGGAGGAGGGAGGACATCAGAATTGCCAGAAGTTCCAGTAACATAATGGCCTGTTAGCTGTAGGCTTTATTTCCTTCAGGGCTGAGAAGGGAAGGCAGCCCACGGGTTTTGAGCTTTTGAGATTCAGAGTTCTCTGAGGTGGACAAGGATGCAGTACAGAGCAGGGGTGGGTGCGTGTCAGAACGGGTGATGGGGATGCTAGACAGGACCGGCTCAGAGGTAGAGTCTCCCTTAAAGTTACAGAATGGCTTGAGTGCGTTACTAGTGAGGAGAAATCTCCTGACCTAACTGTTCTCATAAATTGTGATATCGCCCGAAGGAACCGCAGTTTTCAGATTTGGGGTTCATAACCCAGTGGTTTCCCTAGAAATAAGAGCGACATCATGAGGGTAGCAATGAGCACTAAGATACCTTGTAACTTTCTGGTTTGGGTCTGGGAGTCCGTTTTAGTTCAGAAATGCCTTTGAGGCTTTTAAAGAAGATCCTGCAATCTTGGCTCTCCTGTGTGTCGCTGTGTCCCAGCGCGGGCCAGTGGCTGTTGGTTGAGTGGGGAAGGTGCCACGGCTTCCCTCCAGCCAGTGCTGACACGCCTGAGTGCTGCCTTTGGCCACGCACTGTGCTGACAAGCCCTTTCCAGGGGTTTTATCTGATCCTGCGAAGTAGACGTCACTATTGTGTCTATTCTGCAGATGAGGAAACAGAAATTGGAAAAGAAGTAACTCATCCAAGGATCCACATCTAGAAAGTGGAAGAGCCAGGATTCGAGCCTGAGATATCTGGCCATGGAGGCCGCCCCCTTAACCTTGCCTGCCGTGCCCAGGCCCTGCCCTTAGGAACACGCGTGCGTGCGGGATAGACAGGCAGCCCACACCCTCTCGCCCTGTCTCGCCACACCAGAAGTAGCGGTTTGCGGTGTTTACCTGCTCTTTGATTTTTTTTTTCTTTCCCCTTTTCTCCTCAGGCTGCTTCTGTTCTTGACGTCAGATACGCATCTGCTTCATGAGAAACTCTGGTAGCTTTGAGCACTTGGTATGGACGACTGTGTTATCCAGGATATCAGGTATTACAAGACATCACCTAGCCATCTGCATCACATCTCTGTGGACAAGCAGCTATTACCAAAAAAGGCATACACTTCCAGTCCTGTGCTCCATCTGCCTTAATTCTGTGCTCGTTCCTCCATGTGGCGCCACTTCCCAGAGAGCCCCTTTGCATCTCTCACACTCTGCCTCAGTGCTGGGGAGTCTTCGTGGCCTGCACGCCTCCTGTGACTCTGGGGACCCCTCCCCAGTCGAAGCTCCTGAGCCCCACCAATGGCAGCTCTGCCCAGTCAGCAGCTTCTTCAAACAGGTAGTCCACTTGGAAGGCACGACTCTGTTCCTGCATGGCCTGCAACTTCTACTTTGTGCATAATGTAATTTTCAGAGTGACTGTGACCCTGTTGGCCTTTTAGAAAGTTTCTCTTGGTCTTTTCTGAGGCAGCCACCTAAGTGATATCATGCTTCTTTGGAAATCACAGTATACTGGCAGACTGCATTATAACCTCCATTGTGCCAAACATCCTGAGACAGCTCACATTTCCCCAAACGTTGGGTGTAATTATGGTTTGTAAATTTATCTGGCTTAAATCTCGCCCTTCTCCCTTCCCAAGTGGTAGAAAGCTCATTCACAGCAACTGTCCTTGGACGCTAGCTTAAAGGGAACGTGGACCTCAACACTTTCTGCCTTCAGCTTTCAGCATTGTAATCCCAGGACGGGAGCCAACCCTGTCTTTTTGGATCCCCCCACCCCACCATCCAACTCCAAGAGATGCGGTCCATACCACTGTACCTGGTGCTTGTGCATTGGAATTGGTGCCTTCTCCTTTTGGCAACCATGTTATCAACCCTTTTTCTGTTTTAGTGTCTTATTTCTTCTTTAAAGTTTATTGCTTGCCAAAGATAACATCACTGAGATTAGGAGACAGGGGAGAAATTGCTGCAGATTCTGACAGAGTGCAGATTTTAAATGTCAGGTTAGCTCAATAAAGGGTATTAGAATAGCTGGTGAGGGTTTTATAAAAGCTACACATTGTGTGTTCCCCGTTCTGTTGGTATGCCTGGCCTTCTACATCTCACTCCATACAGCTTTTTTTGTCCTTCGTATACTGACGTGATCATATAAACACCATTCTTTCTCTTTTAATATTATAGTACAGGACAGAGAAGTGATCAGTTTATCGGCTCTAGTAAGACCAAGACGAAAAGAAACCATGTACAAAGTGGTCTGTAATGCCTTTTGGTTGGACTGGGAACAAGTAAATGTTTCTAATAAATGTTCTGAGATTTCCAGAATCACTTATTCTCGTACCAGACTCTGGACCCGCTGCGGGGCTGAGGGATAGACTGTCAGACTGCGTTCTCGCATAACCTGTGTCCCGCCCACGGTCAGTCCAGCCTGCACTAAATATGTTGAAGGAGCTTTTGTTGTTGTTGTTTTGCATCATTTAAATATTTTTCCTGCTTTCAATACCAAAAAGAAAAAAAATGCAGATGCTTTAAGGCACAAACAGAATTCTTAAGAATTTAAAATATGCAATTAAAATTTGATGTGTTTTGACTCCCAAGCACCTTGCCCCCCCCCCCCACTTTTTTTAAAGTCAGCTGATTGTCTCTTTAGGAAGAACGTCAGCTAGAAACCTAGACTGTTTGGATTTGTATGTTTTTAGAAATCTGGAGAAAGGTCATTCACAAGGGGAGTAAAATGGGACTTTCCCGACTTTTGTCATCTTGTCCCTTCACAGGGAGTCTGTGGGTCTGGTAAGAGCGTGTGAAGAACGGCATCTGAGGAGGCCAGAGGGCAGTCACAGCTCGCTGCTCCTACCTAGACGGGGTAGCCTAGTAACACTAGTCATGAGGTAGGGTTTGTTTGGGCTCGTATCCTAAGCCTGCTGTGTGATTGGAAAATGGCAGGTAAACCATGGAGAGGAGGTGGCAAAAGTTTTGCACATCGCTTAAAGGGGACACTAGGCAAGAAGCGAGGCCGTAGGTTCTCTTTGCTTCTCAAGGCCCCCTTCCTCTTTATGGAAGCAGCAGGCAGTTTGCTGCAGTGGGTCTCGTTCTGCCAGTAGATCTGTTCCTCTGCGTGCCCGGGCAGTTCTCCTTCTGGCAAGGCGTGAAAGCCCCACGCTGGTTCCTAGGGAGCGGGGCAGGCAGCGCGGCAGGGGCGCCGGGCCCCTGGGTGTGTTCTGCACCAGCCCCTCCTGTGCTCGCCCAGTGCTGAGGAATCACTGCTCCAGTACCCGAGGCCGCCACAGCAGCCCGGCTCTGGCTTTCTCCACCAGAAGGGGGCGTCGTCGTTGTCATTGGCCGGAAGGAAGAAAGATGGCTGTCTTTGCCTGACTCCCTCGTTGTAGTTTCAAGCATAACGTAGCACTGTGTTTTAAACTGTTTCATTACACTGTCTTTGCAATGATGTTGTAAATGCAAGAAATCACTTAGCTTTAAAAGCTGAGTGATTGATCTTATTTATGTGAAGCCCCTTTTTTAACATATCAAGACTTCGGTGCATCAGCAGGTCGTGTTTGGATGTATAAGGGTCCACGGTGACAGCTGCTGCGGATGTAATGTTCACTTAAGCTTTGTCTTCTTAAGAATTGATCCATGTGAATGTCATAATTATATATATATTTTTGTGGAAAATTTCTCCTAAGTATAAGTTATTGTGCAAAATATAGTACCATTGAAGCAAATGATAGTTTAACTTTTAGTTTAGAAATCCTAAAAGATATAAATTGTACTGCATATGCATTAAAAGTTTGTTCTATTTAATTTTATGTAGGTGTGTAAAGTGTTAGGTAAAAATTGTTTTCACTTATCCATTTAAACACCTTGTTACTTGAATACTGTGCTGACTGGTCTGAACCAGCGATCGACCCTGTAACGTAGCTGTTTTCACCAGGAGGCCGCGCCTCGGTTGTGCTCGGCCGGGTGCTGGGGCTGCGGGGCCGGCAGTTAGTGCAACACGCCCACCGCGTGGTCTGGGGCTGCTTGTGCCCACCAGGACACCAGTTCCTCAGAATGGGTTTTGATAGTTTTTAACCTATACAGCCCTTCGATGGTCACCAACCTCTCTAATCAAAAAATGAAAATGAAAAAATTGTTGCGTTTTACAAGCTTACTGTGGTGGACTAATTAAGCAGTTGTTTCCTGTGTATAAAAGTTCCCTCAGACACCACACACCACTAAGTGTGCTCACTGTCACTTTAAATTTCAACTATGCCCTATTTTTGTCTTTCTAAATATCAGATGTACTATTGGTATAATTGCATACCAAAAATAAGCCAAACAGTGCATTACACTAACTGGATCCCTGCTTAAACGGAGCAAAGGAAAGACGGAGCCAACTCAGACGAGAGCCTCGTTTCCTCTCTCGTCCAGCCTGTGTCTAAGCCCAGTGACCCAGGATCCAAGCTTTCAGTATCGAGTGAAACTTGGCTTCACGTTGACTCAAGGTAGTTAGCTAATCTGAATCTAGTGATCTTGTGCAATGCTCAAAAACAGATTCTCTCTCCGCCCCTCCCTGGGTCCCTGCAGCTTTCCCTCTTACACTAAAGCACAATTGCGGCCATGTTACAATTCAGAAGAAGGAAGGTCAGTAGAGTCTATGCATGTCGTGTGATAATGAGTGTTTACAGTCACCTTCTCCGAAAACTAAAATTTTTACTGGAGTGGATAGTATTCCATTACGTAGACCTATCAACTTTGCTAAGTGCTTTTTAGATTGCTTAAAAATTTTTCAAGATTTTAAAAGATGTATAAGGTTAAGTTTGCAAATATAATGGAAATGCTGTATATCTTTTGAAGTGATAAAATCCATGTTGGAATTTTAAAGAAAATACGTTGTAATAATGCTGTTGTAAGTAATATTTTAATGTCTCTTTTTGCCTGTTTTCTATATCAGCACACTCATTGTGGTGAATGTTCATAGCATTATAATTGCTTAGCCATTGAATGATAACATTTGTTAGTGGAGATCGAAAAATTTATTTGTGAAATTCTGCAGAATTCATTTTTCTATTTCTAATATTTGCTGAAGTTAAATAAAAAATTTTCAAGCCATTGATGTAATAAAATATGAGACAAAACCATTTTCTGCACCCTCCCCTTTCCATCAAAGCAGTGCTCCGCGCTAATGCGTAGTGGGGTTTGCTTTGGGCCTTGGGGTTTCAGAGCGTAGACGCCCCCCAGAGCTACACCCTTGGAAGCAGCCACGCGTGCCTTCTGTGTTTAGCCTTCGGCTCTCCTTGAACTGCATTTTTTTTTTTTTTTTTTTTTAATTTTAATGTACGATGAACTTACAGTTGGGACCAAGTTGAGGTACATGAATTCATAAAAGTTGGCAGCTCTTGAGGGCTTACATTTTAAGGTTCAGTGAGAGGACATTTTTTTCCCCATTAGTGGTTTTTCTCTTTTCAGCGTGACCAGGCTTGACACCTGGATGCTGGCCTCTGCACGGCCCTGGACCGCGGCGGCGAAGAGGCGGACGACTGCCTTGTCGCCTCTGGTCTGCCGAGAGTGGACACAGCTCTGACCTCAGCACCGAGTGGTATGAAGAACACTCGGAGCCCCCACTGTCACCTCTGCCCTGTCCCCTTTCGTAGCCAGAGTGTAGCATCTGGCTGGAGAACTGCCAGGAGAACCTGCCTTCCGAATCCGGCGTTGCTTCGGGCAGCGTTTAAGATACGGGATGGGGTCCCTCTCTGTGTGGGACTCGGCAGAGGGTAGAAGGGGCTTCGCAGGACACCTGTGAGCGTTCCTCCCGCAGTCACCACGCTCGGCGTCCCGGCAGAGGTCTCCGTGGCTGGCACCTGAGGGCAGCAGCCAGGAGGGGCGGACAGGGGCTCAGAGGCGCCCCGCGTGCCCCGTGGAGGTGCCCCGTGGTACCGAAAGCACCCTGGGCTGCGCGGCCAGGAGGTGGGAGGAGGGAAACGGAGAGTGCGGGCGCAGGGGGAGCCGAGGAGGGTCACGGCTGCGGGAAGGAGGTGGCCCCCTGTCAACAGTGCGGGGCGCCTGCCAGGATGGGGCCGAACGGCCGCTTGGGCTCGGCCTCCGCCGCCTCCGAAGAGCGCCCAGCACTGAGGGAAGGACGCGGGGCGGGCGGGCGGTGCCGAGCGGAGGGCTCCCAAAGGCGGGCCTCAGGCAGCGGGAGAGCGCTGGGGCCCGACCCCGACGGGGCCTGAGGAAGCCCGGCCGGCCGCGTCTCGCGCCCCCCGGCCCCTGCTCTCAGCCCCGCAGGCGCAGCTGCCCGCTCTCGGGGCCGGGAGGCGCTGGGGCAGCCCCCGCGGGCCACCGTGGTGCCCGACTGAAGACGGCCCCTGTCCCTTCTCGTCCCCGCTCCCGTTCCTGGGATCACGTTCAGAAGCAGGCCCTCCTCGTGGGCGCTGCTTTCCCGCGCCCTCGGGGCCAAGGACACGCGGAGGCGGCAGGAGTGTCCCGGGCCGCAGAGCTGCCGGGGCCAGGCCTGGAGGGCGCCGGGCAGCCTGGACGTCGGGAGGCGCGGGGCCCAGCTCCCCGGGCGCGCTGAGGGCCAGCCTGCCGCTGCCGGCGCCCGTCGCCCCGCTCCGAAGCTGTGGCCCCGGGGACGCGCCGCGCGGCCCGGTCTCCGTCCTCGTCGGCGGTTCAGAGCCCGCTTGCTCCCCGCCGCAGCTGCGTCATGAGGGCCCTCCCGCCGGAAGCCTCCCGGGGCGGCCGCCCAGGTTCGCGGCGCCGACGCACGCGCGGGCCTCCCCGCCTCGGCTCCCCTGCCCCGGGCCGTGCGTCCCCCGCCGGGGCCTGACCGCGCTCGCAGCGGGCCCGCGCCGTGTCCGTCCGTGCCTCGCAGGGACCCGGCCGGGACGTCCCCGCCCCTCCTCCTCGCGAGTTCTCCGCGTCTGCACGGCTGCGCGTCTGGTCACCCGCCTCTGAGTCCCCCTCGCGCCTCCCGCCGTTGCTCCTGCGGCGACAGCGCGAGCCCTTCGTGGGCCGCCCGGCTCGGCCGACACTCCTCGTCCGCAGCCGTCGTCAGGCCGTGTGCGGCTTCGAACAGAAACCCAGCCCGGCGTGCGCGTGCTGCGGGGCCTTCCCGCTCCGGGACTGTGCGCGCTCGGCCGGCTGCGGGGCCTCCCCTGCTGCCCGGGCTGCCCCCACGCCCGCCTCTGCACTTCCCTCTTCGCGGGGCTCTTAAGAAATGGCTTAAAACGTCTCTGACTCTTGGAGGTCGCCGAGCGCTGCAGGGGCTGGACCCCGCCACAGGCTGCCGCCCGCCCCGCTCCGCGCAGCCTCCACGCACAGGCAAACGGCCGTCCTGTGCCCGCCTCGTGTCGCCCGACACACCAACACCTCCCTCTTTCCACGCGTCCTGCCCCTGGAGGCTCCGTGGTCGTCGGTCCGGCCCTCCGGGTAGGACTCCGATGATTTCCCTGTCCTGTGGTCAGGTGCGGGCAGTCACCCTGTGTGGGGCGCCGACTGGGGGTGACCGTCTGCCTTCGCCACCCGCCGGCCCCGCTGTAGGACAGATTCCTAGGGCGGGAGCTTCTGGGTCAGAGCACCTGCTGACGCTCACACCTGCCACAGACCTGACGTCCTGGCAGCTTCTCCGCGCGCTGCTGTCGCCCCTGCGTCCTGGCCGCACCGTGGGAGCCAAGCACGGGCTGTGAGGTGCTCGCTACGCCCTTCGGGGCGCTGGGTGGTCCAAGGTCCCGGCCTCTCGCTTGCCTTGGGCCCAAGGAGAAGCTCCGCTGAGGGGTCTGCTCAGGGTGCTTCATCGACTGGAAATAAATGTGGCAACAATTAAGTCTTATATGGTGGATAATCATGTGTAGCAAATTATTTGTGGTTTTTAGTAATAATTGCTTTATTTATTGAAGATTGCCTTGCTGCTCAAGGACAAACTATGCTTTCTTTGATTTAATGCCCACAGCCACCTTCGGGTAGAGACCACATCCCTGTTTTACAGGCGAGACCGGGACTGCCAGAAGAACGCCGAGCCCGAGCTGCACGACCCCGAGGCCGCAGCCGGGCCCCACTCCACCTGCGGCCTCTGTTCAGACTCCAGGATGCTGGCTCCCGTCCTCGCTCCGCGCTGGCATGTCGCCATCTCAGTCACTCCCTCAGCCCCGAAGGCCCGGCTCCTCACCTGTGAAGCCAGGGTGACACCCTTTAAAGGGCGGTGAGAGGAGCCGAGGTCGGTGCAGAAACACTTGCGGCTCGCCCGGCTGATTGGTGGAAGAGACACCGGATCCATGGCCGGTGCTGTCATTCTGTCAAGACCGGTCTCAGTGGTAGGGCCACTGCTGGCCCCTCCTGTGGGGCAGGGCAAGGCCGGAGCGGCTCGAGACCCGTGTCCTGCACACACAACTCTCTTCTCTCCATAGATTCCCGCCTCCAGTCCTTGCCCAGGCCAGTGATCACCACGTGGTTTTGGTGGCATACTCTGGCCACGCATCTGCTTGTGTGTTCACCTGCAACTCACACGCACGCAGTTCTCGCAACTAGCATGGTCCAAATTAGTAAAACCCACCAGTTCTACACCCACTATTCTAGGCGGCCGACCGTCCCTGGCCAGACTGTTCCGAGGCGTGGGCCGACTGCTGTCACACAGGTGGGCCCCCACTTTGGAGAGGAGGGGACTGAGGCCAGAGAGGTGAAGTGACGTCTGCAGGTCACTCAGCTAGTAAGTGGTGGGTGGCCCTGAGACAGAGCTCCTCACGAGGCCCCGCTGCCGTGGCTGCCGCTAAGTGGACCGAGCTGGGGCCAAGGGGCCTGGGCTGTGGCCCAACTGAAGAGGCCCGACCTGAGCCTCCCTGCCGCCCCCAAGTTGGTCCTGGATTACAGGCCCAAGCGCCACTGCTGGGATGTCCCTTCCAGCCGGCTGCCTCCTGCCGAGGCCTGGCTGCGGGCGCGCACCCTTCCTGCAGACGCCCGATGCCGTAGGCACGGCCCCACTGCCCTGCTCGGGGCACAACGCCTGCCCCCAGATGGCCGTGGTGCCCCGTGCTGACGACCCCGCATCCGGTCCTCCTCCTCCGCCACGACCTTCCTGGTCCTTCCTTCCCCTGTGGCCCTGGGCAGTCCAAGAGGACTTGCTGCCCCTCGCCACCTTGTCCTTTTCCAGGCCCTTCCTCAGCAGAGTGACCCCTGCTGGTCTGCAGCCCTGGGATACTGAGCCCGGTCAGCCTCCCCGGCGGAGCTCGGACACGACTGGGCCTTGGTCTGGCCCTGACCCCGACGGCCCCGACGGCGCCTGCTCAGGGAACACAGCCAGCGACGGCCGCGGAGTGCCCGCGCCTCGGGAGGCCACTTCCCCTAACCCCGGGCCTGCTCCGCGACTCGCCTAGGTCAGCGGAACCTCAGCAAGCGTGCCGGGAGCGCCAGGGACGGCCTCCCCCTGCTGCCAACTGCTCTGCCGTGGAGAAGCTTGGGACAACTGTGGGACAACCATGTGGACACAAGGGACCCGGCGGACCTGTGAGTGAGGCCCGGAACCCCGGGGGAGCGGCCAGGACGAACCCAGCCCAAACCACTGTCCCCCAGCACAGCGGGCATGTGCAGTGACTGGCTCTAGGCCACTGATTGGGGAGTGGTTTGGCACCCGCAGGAGATACTGAGCCGTGGGGAGGGCGGGGGGGGCGGGGGAGGGTGGCGGGCAGGGGCATTTGAGAAGGTTCAGGCTGCAGAACAGGCCGGGCTTTTGGTGCCTGGGGTGCTGCTCGGATCCCAGCTCTGAGAGGCAGGGTCACGGGTGGAAGCTGCAGGCTGCTGAGACCCCGGAGCCAGGGCCCAGCCCACAATGGACTGAGCATGTTTATTGTGGGGAGGCGGCAGGCTTTCTTGCAGTCGCTCTCAATAGCCTTCCAGGCTAGTAAGTCTGGGTCCTGCTGGGTCCGCCTTCTTCATTAAGGGGATTCAGGATGGAAATGCTTTCCCTACTGCCCTGTCCCCTCATTCCTTCCACCCACATTCTCCTTGCCTTCCTGCTCTAGCCTGTGTGTGCCTGGAGCATCTTTTTCCAGCTTTGAAGCCAAACCATGCCTGGCTAGAAACTGGGCTTGGATCCTGTCCCCGAATCACTGTGACCTTAGGCAAGCTTTAATCCCTCCACATTCTCTTCCCCCCCAACCAGGAAGAGGGGGGCATTCCCTCCTTCTTTGGGTGACGTGGTAGGGAGGTGGCCACCCAGCTCCCTCCCTGACTAAAGGACAGATATTTCCCCTGCTAACCTGGGTTGGATTGCAGGACAGAATGAGGCTGGGGAATGTCCCAGTCTTTCTGGGAGCAGCCAGTAGGACTGATGTCCCTACAGGCCTGTTCAAGCAAAGTGCCAAGGCCAGCATGCTCTACACAGCCCTTAGGCACCCTTGGGACCCAGTAGCAGGATGGGGAGTGGAGCTGGGGCTGCCTTAGAGGCAGCCAGCCTGGAGCCTCTGGCCCAGGCCCTGCTCTGCTGCGTAGGGTCGGGGAGTCATTCAGTTGCTGGGATTCGTGGTCAAAGGAAATGGTGCCTTGGGTTCATTTGGTTGTTAGCAGGTATTTACTGCGGCCCTGGCAGAGCGACTGAGCAAGACAGGTGAGGTCCCTGTCCTCAAGGAGCACACTGTTGGGGCGACCAGGAAGTAGGAACATCCACAAAGCCAAGATAACCACAGGCTTTCTGTGATTAGATTAGTTGGCTGGGCTGCAACGGACCAGAGCGTCACCACTGGCCTTGTCCCATCTTGGCCCGGAGTCTCCTTCCCTGTGGGGCGTCCAGGAAGGCCTTGTCACCAGCTTTGGTTTGACTTCAGGAGATGGAGCCCATCCTGCCGGGAGCATAATCCATCCACGAGCCGAGGTTTAGTACTTAACAGGTTTAGCTGCTGAATGGGTCCCAGGCTCTCAGCAGCAGGAAGGCAGCCCTGGATATGAGGCACGAAGGCAAAGGTAGGCAGGCCCCCGGCCAGTGCAGCATGACCTAGGCTAGGATATGGACCTGCCCTTCCTTACATCCCCACCTCCGAGCCCAGCTTGTGGTCTCTGAATGCCATTTCCCCATAAAAGGAACCAGAGATCTTTGGAGAAGTGGCTGGTTTCAGATATGGCAAGAAGTATACAAGGGACTGCCCAAAAAAGCACCCAGAAAATAATGGGGTTGTATCTAGAGGACATGAAAGCCAACACAAAATGCCTCCCATTGGCCTAACATGGACCAGTTTGCCATCAAAAGCATAATGACTGATTGAAACGCAGCCAACAGAAGAATCCAAAAGTTCATAATGATAATACCCAGTGATCACGCCTGGATACTAGAGGATATCACGTGTATTCAACTTTCCTATCCACACTTTTCAGTACACTCCAGTCACCAAGAGCAAATGTTCCTTACAGAATTCCAGCTAATACATGCAGAAGGACATGAAAATAACTAATTGGCAGCCTACTATGAAATCACAGACCTAATCACAGATCATCATTGGCTGCTAAAACCATCAAGTAGGTTGGTAGAGAACCTGGTAACGGATCAGGCTGAACCGGAACCTACCAGCAATTTCAACAGTCCTCAGAGAGGACTGTGGGAGATGGCAGAGTAGAAATAGCAGGGATCTGTTTCCACCTAGACAACAATTATACCAACAGAATCTGCCTGACATCATTATTCTGGAAATCTGGAGCCTACTGAAGCCTTGCAACTTCCTGGGAAGGTCTTGGACAATAAATGATGATGGCAGTCCATCAGTTTCAGCTCACGGCATTTTAGCAGATACCCAGCCCCATGGCAGGCAGCCATGTGCCTGTCCCTGGAGCCACCTGTGGGAGCAAGAATCCTCTCCTCCAAATATCCTGATCTGTGTTCTGACCATGGAGGTGCAGACACAGAGGCAGGAGGGCATGATTGCTGCAGGCCCCTCATCCTCGATGGAAGCAACCTCCAGGGGACTTAAGGGGCCAACACCTTTTACCCACCCCCTACCCCCATTTTCCTCTTTTTCCCCTCTGGGATCCAGACATTGAAGACTAGGACATTCAAAAGCAACTGCATCTATGGAGGAAATTAGAAAGTCACTGCACCTGCCCAGGGAAAGATGCAGGCTCAGGAAATGTCCAAGGAAGGCTTAAGATTATACCTCAGGCCGATCCCTGGCATGGAGTAGCCTACAACAATAAAAACAAAACAACAACAGTGGCAAAGGTTGAGGAAGGCGAAGATCTAATCACCAGAGTTACCATATTATTAGATTCAAATGTCCAGTTTTCAACAACGACAAAAACACAAGGCATACAAAGAAATGGTCCATTCAAAGGAACACATAAGCCAATGGAAACCGTTCCCGAGGAAGACCAGATGGCAGACCTACCAGACAAAGAGTTTAAAACAACTGTCTTAAAAATGCTCAGGGAGGGGTGCCTGGGTGGCTCAGTCGGTAAAGCGTCTGCCTTCAGGTCAGGTCATGATACCAGGGTCCTGGGATGGAGCCCCGCGTCGGGCTCCCTGCACGGCGGGAAGCCTGCTTCTCCCTCTCCCACTCCCCCCTGCTTGTGTTCCCTCTCTCGCTATGTCTCTGTCAAATGGATTAAAAAAAAAAAAAAAAAAAAAAAGATGCTCAGGGAACTAAAGGAGAATGAGGAAAAAGTCAAGAAAACAATGTATTAATTAAATGGAAATCACAATAAAGAGATAAAAAACTTAAAAGGAAACCAAAAAAAATCCAAAGCTGAAAGTACAATACTGGAAACGAGTAATTTACTGGAGGGATTCAATAGCAGATTAAACAGGCAGAAGAATCAGCAAATTTAAAGATCGGATCATTGAAATGATCAAGTCTGAGGTCAGAAAAAATAAAGACTGATGAAAAGTGAACAGAACCTAAGGGACCACCAGATAAACCAAGGTACAGACTGTGGGAGTCTCAGGAAGAAAAGAGGGCAGTGAGAGATTATTTGAGGAAATAACAGCCAAAGGTTTCCCAAGTTTTATGAGAGATACAAATATAAACACCCAGGAAGCTCAACGAACCCCAAGTAAGATGAACTCAGACACTCACCAAGACACATTACAACTAAACTGTCCAAAGCCAAACCAAAGAGAGTCTTGAAAGCAACAAGAGAGAAGCAAGTCACCACATATGGGGGACCCTCATAAGATAATGAGCAGCTTCTTCTCAGAAACACTGGAGGCCAGAAGGCATGGGGCCAATATATCAAAGGGCTAAAAGAATCCTACATCTAGCAAAACCATCCTTCAAAAGTGAAGGAGAAATTAAGATAAGATAACCAAAAGCTGAGGGAGTCTGTCACCACTGGACCTTCCCTGCAGGAAATCCTCAAGGGACCCCTGCAGGTCAGAATGAAAAGATACTGGACAGTAAGTGGAAGCTCTCCGAAGAAATTGAGACCTCAGTAAAAGTAAATACGTGGGCAATTATACAAGCTACTATTATTGTGACAGTGGTTTGTAACCCCACTTTTTGTTTTCTACATGATTTAAGAAACTGACATTTAAAATTAAAAGCTAGTATTATCTCACTTTGTAACTCCATTTTTTTCTAAATAATTTAGAAGACTAATGCATTAAAAGAAAAACAATTACTAGCTTAAGCTGTTGGACACTCACATATAAAGTTGTAATTGTGACACTGAGAACTGAAAGAGGTAGGGACAGCTGTAAAGGAGCAGTTTTTGTATGTTATCGAAGCTAAGTTGGTATAAATTCAGATTAGGGTTTTATCACGTTGGGATGTTAAATAGAATCCTCATGGTAACCACAAAGAGAACAGTGACAGAATATATACTAAGAAATGAGAGGGGAGTATATTCCACCACAAAAAAAAATCAAGTAAATGCCAAAGAATACAGCAATTCAGGAAATGAAGGGCAAAAACCTAGAAGAAATATAGAAAACAACAAGATGACTGAAGTCCTTCCTTAGCAGTATTTAAATGGAAATGGATTAAACTCTCCAATCAAAAGACAGAGATTGGCAGGATAGATTTTTTTTTTTTTTTTTAAGATTTATTTATTTATTTTGAGACAGACAGTGTGTGAGCCCGCATACCTGCATGCACATGGGGGCTGGGACAGAGGGAGAGAATCTTCAAGCAGACTCCCTGCTGAGCATGGAGCCCAACTCGGGGCTCAGTCCTACCACCCATGAGATCATGACCTGAGGGGAAACCAAGAGTCAGACACTTAACCAACTGAGCTATCCAGGTGCCCCTGGCAGAATGGATTTTTAAAAAATGATGCACTAAATGCTGTCTATAAGAGACTCGGCTGAGATCCAAAGACACAAACAGGTTGATGGGGTGCCTGGGTGGCTCAGTCGTTAAGTGTCTGCCTTTGGCTCGGGTCATGATCTCAGGGTCCTGGGATCGAGTCCCACATCGGGCTCCCTGCTCGGCGGGAGGCCTGCTTCTCCCTCTCCCACTCCCCCTGCTTGTGTTCCTGCTCTCGCTGTGTCTCTCTCTGTCAAATAAATAAATAAAATCTTAAAAAAAAAACAAAAAACAAAGACACAAACAGGTTGAAAGTGAAGGGATAAAAAAAGATAGTCCATGTAAGTAGTAACCAAACAGAGCAGGGTGGCTATACTCAGACAAAGTACATTTTATTTTTATTTATTTATTTATTTATTAAGATTTTATTTATTTGACACAGAGAGACACAGCGAGAGAGGGAACACAAGCAGGGGGAGTGGCGGGGAGAAGCAGGCTTCCCGCTGAGCGGGGAGCCCAATGTGGGGCTCGATCCCAGGACCCTGGGATCATGACCTGAGCTGAAGGCAGACGGTTAACGACGAGCCACCAAGGCACCCCTTTTATTTATTTTTTAAAAAAAAAGATTTTTAAGTAATCTCTACACCCATCGTGGGGCTCAGACTCACAGCCCTGAGATCAAGAGTCGCACACTCCACCAACTGAGCCAGCCAGGCACAACTAAACAGTCCACTTTTAAATAATCAGTGGATCAAAGAAGAAATCACAAGGGAAATTAGAACATACCCAGGGATAGATGAAAATGAAAATACAACATACCAAAACTATGGGACACAGTGAAAGCTGTGCTAAGGGGAAAGTTTATAACTATAAATGCTTACTTAAAAAAAAAAAAAAAAAGATTTCAAACAAAAACAAAGATCTCAAATCAACAAGCTAACTTGAGGAACTAGAAAGAGAACTAAACTCAAAGCTAGCAGAAGGAAGGAAATAACAGAGCAGAGGTAAATCAAATAGAAAACAGAAAAACAGTAGAGAAAATCAATGAACCCAAAAGTTAGTTCTTTGAAAAGATCAACAAAATTGACAAACCTTTAGCTGGACTAAGAAAAAGAAGACTTCAACTTCCTAAAATTAGAAATGAAAGTGTGGGCATTACTGCTGCCTTCAGAAATAAAAAAGGATTATAAGAGAGTAGTATGTACAGCTGTATGCCAAAGAATTGGATAACCTAAATAAAATGGAAAAATTCCTATAAACACAAAACCTACCAACACTAAATAATGAAGAAATAGAAAATCTGAATAGAGCTATAAGTAGTAAGGAGATTAAATCAGTAAAAAGAAAAATATCCCAACAAAGAAAAAGCCTTGGATCTAATGGCTTCACTAGTGACTTCTACCAAACATTTAAAGAATTGACACCAATACTTCTCAAACTCTTCCAAAAAAATTGAGGGAACACTGCCTAATTTTATGAGACCAGCATTACCCTGATACCAAAGCTAGAAAAAGATACTACAAGAAAAGATACCTACTGACCAATATCTCTTACAAACATTGATGCAAAAAGCCTCAACAAAATATTAGCAAATTGAACTCAACAGCATATTAAAAGGATCATACACCATGACCAAGTGGGATTTATTCCTGGAATGTAAGGATGGTTCAACATATGAAAATCGATCAGTGTAATTCATCACATTAACAGAAAGAAAGAAGGGAGCACCTGGGTGGCTCAGTTGGTTCACCGTCTGACTCTTGATCTCAGGGTCATGAGTTCAAGCCCCAAACTGGGCTCCATGCTGTGCATGGATCCTACTTAAAAAAAAAAAGAAGAAGAAGAAGAAAACATGACAGATGAAGAGGTTGGAGTGAACAGGGTGCCTAGAATGTCTCAGTTGGTGAAGCATCTGACTCGTTTTTTAAAAGATTTTATTTATTTATTTATTTATTTATTTATTTATTTATTTATTTGAGAGAGAGAGCAAGAGAGCACAAGCAGGGAGAGCAGCAGAGGGAGAGGGAGAAGCAGGCTCCCCAGTGAGCAGGGAGATGAATGTGGGGCTCAATCCCAGGACCCTGGAATCATGACCGGAGCCGAAGGCAGATGCTTAATCGACTGAGTCACCCAGGTGCCCTACCATCCAACTCTGATTTCAGCTCAGGTCATGATCTCAGGGTTGTGAGATCGAGCCCCACATCAGGTTCCACACTGGGTATGGAACTTGCTTAAGATTCTCTCTCTCTCTCCCTCTCTCTTTGCCCCTCCCCCCTCTAAAAAAAAAAGAATGAAAGAACTAAAAACACATGATCATCTTAATTAATGCAGAAAAAACATTTGACAAAATTCAACACCTTTCCATGATAAAAACACTCAACAAACTAGGAATAGAAGGAATCTAAATCAACATAATAGAAGCCATATATGAAAATCCCACAGTAACATACTCAATGGTGACAGACTGAAAGCCTTTCTGTAAGGTCAGGGAGAAGGTAAGGATGCAAGCTTTCACCACTTCTATTCAACATAGTACTTGCCATCCTAGCCAGAGCAATTTAGGTGAGAAAAGGAAATAAAAGTAATCCAAATTGGAAAAGAAGATCATATGATCTTCTTATATGATCTTATATGTGGAAAGTCCTAAAGATTACACAAAGAAACTGTTAGAACTAATAAGTCAGCAAAGTAGCAGGATACAAAGTCAACACACAAAAATCAGTTGCACTTCCTACACAAACAACAATCTGAAAAGGAAATTAAGAAAATAATTTACAGTGGCATCAAAAAGAATAAAATACTTAGGAATAAACTTAACCAAGGAGGAAATAGACTTGTACACTAAAAACTACAAAGCATTACTGCAAGAAATTAAAGAAGACAGATAAATGGAAAGACATCCCATGTTCATGGATTGGAAGACTTAATATTATTAAGATGTCAATACTAACCAAGACACTATGTGCTGGAGTGGATAGGCTCTTTGTGTCCAGCAGGAGAAGATGCAGGTAAAAAGCTGTCCTGCTTCACGGAGGTGCTCAGCTGTCTTAGGTTTGTCCCGGCTCTGCTGCCCTTGCAACCTCATACCTAGAGGCTGGTCCCTGAACACCAGACTCTAGGACTTAATATATTTATTTATTTTTTCCTTCACTAGGCCAGGATTTCTTAACAGTGGTACTACTGACATTTTAAAAATGTGATAAATGTATATATTGATTTATAATAAGTAACAAATAATCACAACCATAAAGATAGTTAACACATCCCTCACTTCACAAGATCTACTCACTTAACAAATTTCAAGTGTACAACACAGTATTGTTAACCAACAGTCACCATGTTGTACGTTAGATCCCCAGAACATATTAAATACCTTCTAACTCAAAGTTTGTACCCTTTGGCCAACATCTCCCCATTCCCCACCCGCACGAGACACACACCACCCTAGACCTGCCCACGTGCCCTGCTTTCTGGTCCTTGCATCCTTGCATTGCCTTGTCCTGTTCCTGTGCTTGTGGATTCAGGCATGTAGCAGCAGCTGCTTCTGGGCTTCTGCTCAAGGACACACTCCCACGGTGCTTCACATCACACCCAGACTCTCTACCCCTTCTCTCCAGCCCGGGGGCTATCCTGTAGCTGCTGAAGCACAGAACACAATAGGGGCTTCTCAGCACCCACAATTGTGCAACCTGCAACTGCGACAGGTGTCAATGCCCTCCAGGAACTCCAGCCAAGAGGAGACGAGAGTCATCCTGTTCATTCTCTCTTCCTTGCACCCTGGACTCTTCAGAGATGCTGTAGATGCTTCTCCCTCTCCCCCGCTTGTGATCTCTCTCTCTCTCAAATTTTTAAAGATTTTTTATTTATTCGAGAGAGCAAGAGAGAGCATGAGTAGGAGAAGGGGCAGAGGCAGAGGGAGAAGCCAACTCCCCGCTGGGCAGGGAGCCCAGTGCGGGGCTCAATCCCAGGACCATGAGATCATGTCCTGAACTGAAGGCAGACGCTTAACAAACTGAGCCACCCAAGCACTCAATAAATTAAATCTTTAAAAAAATAAAAATAAAAACAAACACATTCCAACTATTTAAAAGATCTGCAAACACCTAAAAGCAGAGAGGAACTGGAGGAGTATTTTTCCTAAAAAACTGCAACCAAAAGAGGTAAGAATTGAGAGTTTATGTTTCCTCTTTCCCTGAGAACCCTGCCCCATGCCCACTGCCAGAGTGGAGGAAAAGAGCAGGGGACACCACAACCCTATCACCTTGAAGTAACCAAGAACAGAGTTTAGAGCTAGAAGGAAACCTCAGGAGACCTCTGGCAGTGAGAACCACAGAGGGGATGAGCCCCCAAATCTGAGTATAAAGTGTGCTCACATCCCTGGCTGACCATGAGTCTGTGCATGTGCTACAGACACCAGGATGATCAGCAGAATGGAGAGGAATCTAGAAAGGCAGCTGGATGAGATCTGTGAGTTTACTGCTTTTGAACTGCATGCATTCCCCAAATATGTACAGCTTGGGGGATAGAAAGCCGAAGCTTTACTGCCTTGAGGGACCAGTGGACATAACCGGGTGCTGGCAGAGAAGCTGTGAATACAGGAGGGAATCCTCAGAAGCAAGGGAGCCACAGGGATAATGAGCTCCTATGTATACACTTTATTGAAATCCTTGACTGGCTGCCAGATGATACAGGCACAGGGGAGTTCCCCCGGGAGCAGGGTAACAAAACCTGCAGCTAGAAGCAGAAGAGAATGAGCAGAGATATTGGCTGCTTGTAGTATGAATGTAGGCACATTACCTGCCCTCTTAAGCAATAACAATAACAACATGATGATCATAAGAACAACAGAATCCAGAGTCACTACAATGTATTATCCAAAATGTCCAATTTTCAACCGAAGATTAATAGACATGAAAAGAATCAGGAAGGTATGATTCATGATCAGGAAAAAGACCGTCAATAGAAATTGACTCCCAAGTGGACCTAGATGTTGGATTTAGCAGACAAAAATTTCAAAATATCTATTATAGGTATGTATCAATCATTAGGAGATCATTATTTTAATGATAGGGAAATTCAGAAGAGTTTTTAAAAACTATTAAAAATGGAATTTCTAGAGGTGTACAGTATGAGAACTGAAATGAAAAATTTTAAATGGTCTGACTAGCGGATTAGAAATGGCAGAAGAGGGTGCCTGGGTGGCTCAGTCGGTTAAGCATCTGCCTTTGGCTCAGGTCATGATCTCAGGGTCCTGGGATTGAGCCCCATGTCAGGCTCCCTGCTCAGCGGGGAACCTGCTTCTCCCTCTCCCCTTGTTCCTCCCTCCTGCTCATGCTCTCTCTCTCTCTCTCAAATAAATAAATAAAATCTTTAAAAACAAATAAAAATTTAAAATTTTTTAAAAAGAAATTTAAAAAATGGCAGAATTGGTGAACTTCTAGACCAAAAGAAATTAAACAATCCAAACACTGGAGAATAAAAGATTGGACGAAAAATGAACAGTGTCAGATCTATGTGGGACAATACGAAGCAGCCAACATGTATCTACTTGAGTCAGAAAGTGAGGACATGGAGAAAGGGACAGGGAACATATTTGAAGAAATAATAGAAAAACGACCCCAAATTCTGTGGAAAGCATTAAAATTATAGATTCAAGAATCTCCGTAAGCCTAAAGCTGGATGAAAACAATGGAAACTACACCTAGGAATATCATAGCACAACTGCTAAAAGCCAGAGAGTGAGAAAGTCTTGAAAGCAGCAAGAGAAAAACAACAGGTTATATAGATGGGGAACAGTTCTATAATTAACAGCTGACTTCTCAACAGAAGACTTCCGAATATCATACTCAGAGTGCTAACATGAAAAACTGGCAAACAACTCTATATCCAGCAAAACCTTCAAATAAAGGCAAAAGAAGGAAATTTTCTATAAACAAAAATTGAGAGAATTTGTTCCAAGCAGGTCTTCACTGTAAGAAATGCTAAAGGAAGATGTTCCGGGGGAAAGGAAATAACCTCCAAAGAAGACATCTCCGAAGGACAGGTAGGAATGGACGCTCGTGGAGTAAGAGACTAGATGGATGGCTCCAGTTCCAGCCAGAAGACCAAAGCCACTCGAATTCAAACAGAGAAGTCTTAACAAAGAATTATCAATTGGTAAGAGATGGTTAGCTCCCAAATCGGACAAAAGAGAACTTTAGGGATTCGGGAATAGCAAAAGCAGAAAAGAGCTGCTCCGTCTAGTGCTCAGGGAGAATAAATTAAGAACGTAGAAGAGGGATGTCTGCCCCACGAGGCTGAGATTCAGAGCCCCAAGGAGTAGCAGAAAGCAGACAGAAGGAGCTGGTTGAAGCTGGTTCACAGGAAGTGACCCACTGGTTGGCCAAGAAACGCACTGGAGAGAGCACACCAGTGGGCCTCCCGCAAGCCGCTGGCCACAGGTGGACAAAAACCCCGGGGACAGGAAGAGAGGCTGCAGCTTGGCTGTTGCCTTGCAGTGGACCCCTTGTGCCCTCTATTGGCAAAGCCCAGCATTGCTCTGGCAGCTGAAGAAATATTTACAGGGTCCAGCTCCCGGTTCACAGCACAGGGCAAAGAAGGGCAGATTTGGAGCTGAGAGACCATGCACTGATAACCAGCGAGCTATCTACTTACTTCTACTTTTTAAAATCTTCTTTAAAAGACATTGTTGAAAGCAAAAGTAGTTAACACCGTATTTGCTGTATTTATAACACAGATGTGCGATAGACAACAATACCCCTATGGGTGGGGTAAGTGGAAATGTCCTGCTGCTGTGTTTTAGCTGAAGTAATCCAGAACCCATGTAGCTTGGGATACGCTGAAATGCGTATTTGAATCTCTAGAGCAACCTTTGAAAAAACAATATATGCAAAGACCTACTGCTGGAAATCCAATAGGAAAACTATAAAATATTAAACAATATTGTAGTAACACAAAAGAAGGCAGGAAAAGAGGAACAGAGGAACCAACAGAGGGGACAAAGAGCAAAATGGCAGATCTAAATCTAACTTAACTGCAACCAAAAGTCCATGTGGATGGAATAAACACTCCAGTGCAAAGGTAAACATTGTCGGACTGGATAAAAAGCAAGGTCTGATTCCAAGCTGTGTACTTGGCATGCAAAGGCACAGACAGGTTGCAAGTAAAAGTCTGGAAAAAGCCATGCCTGACAAACAGTAAGCCTAGGAAGGCTGGAGGTTATACTAACACCAGGGTCTACGTATTCCCTCCCTGCATCGACTTTAAGGGGAAGCATATTATTAGAGACAAAGAGAGACAGTTCATAATGATGAAAGGGCTAGCTGAGCAGGAAGACCTAACAATGATAAATGGGTACGCACCTCATAACAGGGCTTCAAAATGCAGGAGGCAAAATCTGACACAATAAGGGAGGAGACAAGTCTGAGACTGTGCCTGGAGATTTCACCTCTCACATTAATTGATCAAATAGCAAGGTAAGCCTGTGACCCAGGGGGAGTGGGAAGCCCACAGAATCTTGGAGCCACAGGAACCAGGCTGAGGCCCTGCTGCCGGGAACAGCCCCCAGATGGCAACCTTGAAGCGCTTCCATGAGGACCTGCAGGTGGCATCCACCCCCGCCCCCACCACGGAGGCTGGACGCTGCCACGTCCCCAGCACGATCGCACAGTCTCTGGCTCTCTCCGTCGCCTGCTCCCTTTTCTGAGCTCACCCTGAGTCTGCTCAGGCCTCACGTAAGCTACCCCACAGAGTGTCATCCTCCCACAGTGGCTGTTTGTCCCATTTGCTGATGAGTCGGGTTTGGAGAATTTAAGGATTTGCCCCAAATTCTGCAGCAAGGAAGTGATGTGGGCCGGATTTGAGCCTTGTGATCCAGAGGATTCCCTCCCTGCTGCTGAACACCTGTCAGGACGGGCTTGTCTCCAGGCTGTGAGCCCCCCCGCCCGGCCCCTGCAACCCGTCTCTGGAACTGTTAGGAGGAAGGACCCCCCCACTGGCTGGATGGATGCAGCCCGGATGGGACAGAGCCCTGCTGGATCTCTAAGGCTGGTCAGGGTTGGGGTGGGGAGGTTGGAGGGGGGAGCATCTGGGGGAAGGAGGGGCAACAGCCCGAGCACCTGGGCCACCTGGGCCACCTTCCAGTCATCACGGGAAGAGCCCAGCTGGGACTCGAGTTTGGCAGGATGAGGAGCTGTTAGGCTTCACCTCACAGGCCTGCGTCCAGGTGGGGAAAGCCGGCTCTGGAAGAGCCCTCCCTGCTGCCTAGGCAACAGTGAGCAACGCAGGGCCCCGGGGTTGCCGTGGGAGATGCCTGTCCCCACCCCATTCCTTGGGCTGCCTCTTGGATGGTTCCCAGGGGAGGGGGAGGGCCACACAGGTAACAAGAGCCCCCGGGTTGCTGCCTGGCTGGAGGGTGAGCTCAACAAGACCTGGGCTCTAGGAACTACTGGAAACAACTTGTGGGGGGTATCAAGGTTCTGTGTGCATGTGGGGGTGTGGGGAGGGGAGCCCAGTGACTTTGGGGTCATTACTGTTCCCAGGACTTCCTGGTTTGGGGTGCAAAGTCCCCAAGAAGCCATTTTGGGTGGATCCCTGAGCCCTCCGGCTTTACCCAGGTGAAGTCCAGAGGCAGATCCCAGTCCTGGTCCTCAGTCCACTCCCAAGGGACATCCACTGGGGATGACAGTCCCCAGATGCTGAGGAGAAGGCCCACTGGTGAGACTCAAGCTGCCCCCCCACCCAGTGACCACTGTGCTCTGCGTGGCCCTGGAAGTCCTGTCTGCTGCTTGAACCACCTGCATTCGCAGGCTGCGACCCGGGCATGCGGAGGACTCCCAAGTGGGGTCTGGGTCCCCGAGGTGGAGGCTTTAGTGGAAGTGGTGGGTGGGACATATGGGACCGCTTCAGAGGCTCACCTCCCTCCCAGACATCTGGGAAGCAGGTGAGCTTAGGGAGTCAGTGGGGTTCCCCAGCCCCACGGAGGGAGGATATCCCGAGACTGGAGAGGGGCCGTAGCTCCTCAGAGTGTTCTGAGGCCGTAGAAACCCTGGAGGCCGCCCAGGGCCTGTCCCTGCCTTCCTGCCTGTGTCCTCGGGCCGCTGGGGCGGCGAGGGGCAACTCTGGGGAGGGGAGAGAGGGAGAGAGCAGGGTCCCATGAGGCTGGCCAGGCCCCTGCAGGGACAGGCTCTCAGCTCCAGCCAGCCATGGCCCGTTTGGGCTTCGTGTACAGTGTGCAGGGAGCGATCAGGTGGACGGTAACAGTGATCTGGAGCCTAGGGGCCCTGACAGAAGGGGTGCCTGCCCGTTTCTTAGCCTTCTGCCCCAGACACTTTATGACGGCGACAAATACACATGCTGCCCGGGGTCTACTCCGAAGGCCTTCAGCAGGACGGGCAAGACGGGGAGGGGCTGCTGCCGAGGCCCGAGGGGCTCCAGCCCTGGCACCCAGCCCTGCCCTCTGTCAGGATGCCGTACGAGGGGAGCAGGGCCTTCCGGGAGGAGCCCACATGCGACTGTGGGCAGGTGGGTGCTGGCTCTCCTCACCCCGCCCCCACCCCGTCTACCGTCCAGCCAGGATCTGCCCGCAGCAGCTTTGTGGGTGCAAGAAGCTTCTCGTCTGCCGGGCTGTGTGCGGGGGCCCCAGCACAGGACGCCTAATGCTTGTGACGCCCACAAGGGGTGCCGAATGGATGCTCAACCCTGGAGGAAGAACGCAGTCTTGAGGACGGAACTGGGCTGTGGTCACCCTCTCCAAACCCCAGTTTAGCCCTGCGAGTCCTCTTCTCAGCTTCTCCAGGGGGATTCTCCTGCCCGCACGTCTTTACCTTCCGGTGACGTGTGCGGCTCCGGCTCCGGCCCACCTGTGCCCGATCCCCGGGTGCCAGGGCGCAGCGCTCTGTCCGCAGCCCAGGACCAGCTGCCCGCACTTACAGTGAAAACGGAAGACCGACACAGAAGCCCTGAGCCCTCCAGGCCGTGCTGGGAACAGTCACGAGGTGTGATATTTTGAAAACATGAGGTCGATGTCAAAGAGTGTGGCTCAGCCCTCCACCCAGACCTCTGGCGCCTTGGGGCCGTATTTTGGTGACCGAACCTTTTTAGCCTGCAGAACATGTCACTTCCAAGAAGGTTTGGATTGAAAAGCCATCAAGCAGCAGCCTATTCTTATCAGCTGTGCAAGGGCACACGGTGTGCCTGGGGGGCCGGGAGTGGGGCCCCGGTCTCTGCTCCCTCTGGGCCTCGGGACTGAAACGCTCATGCCCAGACTCGCCCCTTCGTGTGGCGCAGCTCACATCCACCGCCTCCGATGTTCTGGAAACCCCGGCCACAGCGTATGGGTCCTCCGTTGACCCCCTGAGCCAGGCCCGGCTGCCCATGCCCTAGGGGTCCCCATGCCCGTCACCCTGGGTCAGACTCACAGTGCCTGGAGTGCAGGCGAGGAGGCTGCACCCTGAGAGCTAAGGGGGTTACAGAGCTGATGCACGGACCAGGAACCCCTGCTCTGGCTCTGAACTCCAGGGTACTGCTTTGGGGCTTCGGGGACAGTGGTTGGCCCTCAAAATGGTGGGGCCTGTCTCTTCATCATACTGGGCCTGCTTCCCTGCCCCAAGCAGGACAGGGGTCCCCCAGGGTGGCCAGATCTGACCCTTCCTCATTCCCCCTGCAGCTCAGCGCAAGGATCCAGGGTCCCACAGCCTGGCTCACCCCCCAGCGAGGTCGAGGCTCCCCATGCCTGCAGGCTGGGGTCTGCTGCCTATTCCTGTCCCAGCACCTGCCGGGCGGCCAGGCGGAGGGGGTACAGGGGGCAAGGCCCCAGCTATTTTTAGTGCCCTCGGCTCCAAAGCTGCTGTAAACACCGTGTCCCAGCCTCTCTCAGCTGGAGACCTCCCCTCCCCATTGGCATGGCCGGGACTGCGGCTGTCACATGTCCCTGCGAGACCTGGAGGGGATTCTGTGACATTTCGTGCAGACGGTCCTCCCCCGTAGCTGGGTGTCTGGACCAGGCCACACTCAGGGGCCGCAGGGCGACACGGCCCAGCCCCAGGCCCTGTGCATAAGCCGTGTGCGTCCTCAAGCTGCCACCGTTGCCACCCCAGCCGCTCACGCGGTGTCCAGCTGCAAGGGCTGGGACAGCGCTTGATGTCACCTATTTTGCTATGTACCTTACTGTGTAAGCATTTCAGGATTTAGCTGGACAGCCCGGGCAACGTCCTGCAGGCGCGTCCCGGAGGCTGGACTGTGGGGAGGGGGAGGACAGTGGTGTGGCTGTCCATCAGCTCCTGTCCCCAAAGCCTCAGCGGCGCCTGTGTGGGGAGAGCACCCCCATCTCTGTGCTCTGGCTTTCTGCGTGGTCAGAGCCGGCCGGGGCTGATGTCTCCGCGCCATGCTGACCACCCACCCAGTGAAGTCTTCCTGGCTGATCGTTCTGTTTTCCCAGAGCAGGTCGGGGCAGGGCCTCTCCCTGTCCATTATCAGGCAACAGCGAGACGCCGAGCACCCAGGCAGAACATTCTGGGTTTTGCTTGAATTAGCCAGGAGACAGCAGGGAATGTTTGAGATATGTGAATATCTGTGGCTGTGCAAGCCCAGAATCAACAAACAATAATCAGCAAATCAACAAAAATTATACCAACAATCAACAAATAATAATACACCAGGAATCCATAAGTAATAAGAGCGAGACTGGCGCCTGTCAGCTCATTCACGGCTCTCCCTCAGTTTGCTGAGCACCTCCACGAGCCCAGCCCGGGCCCCTCAAACCTCCTGCCCTATTCCTGGTGCTCTTTCCAGGTGAGGAAGTCAGAGCTCGGAGGGGTCCTAGGGCCCACACGAGGGCCCGGAAAACAGGGACAGCAAGGACCTGGGTGCAGGCGGCTCATCTGGGCGAGGGTCCAGGGAAGCAGGAAGGAGACCCACACGGAGCCACTGCAGGCCGAGGGCTGGAGCCGGTCACCGCTGCAATCACTCAGGGCTCAATCCGCGGGGACCCTGAGGAATCATCTAGAATGTACCTCGGGACGGCTCATCAGAAGGAAAGGAGGCTGGCTATTTACCCAAAGACTGATCCGGCTGGCTGAGGATGGCCACTGGGGCAATGACAGTCCTGCTCTTTCTGCTGGGAGCTGGCCCTATAGCTTTCCTGGCTTCAGAGAAACCGTGCCCCTTGAGGCTGGAACGACTCCTCAGCTGGCATGAGCCCTCTGCTGGCTCGGGCCTGACACAGGACCTGGGCTCATCCAGCACCGTCCCCCATGGCTGTGCAGAAATCGGGGTACGGGCCAGGGATACCCCCAGAGCCTGGCCAGGTGCCTTCTTCAGACCATATGGCCTTGGAAGAGAAGGGGACAATGATGTCAAGGTCTGCTCCTACAAAACGCCCCAGAGGGCTCAAGGTCAGCAAAAGCCTCTGCTTTTCACCCACAGCAGTGTGCCCCAGGACCCCCCGGAATGGCCCTGCAGGGAGCCTCCTGCCCAGAGCTCCTTGACCCCGAGACCGGCTCTCCTGTGGTCAGGAACGAGGATGTGGTCACAAAGCAAGGCGCCCCCCCCGGCAAAACCTGCGTGGATGAGGACAGACATCCCAGGGCAGCTCCATCAGGGCCCAGATCGGGGAGGGGAATCCAGGGCTTAGGGGGTCAGGGCGCAGGATGGGGTTCTGGAAAGCAACCACGGGGGCCCCAGGAGGAAGTCACAGGGTGGTCAGAGGTCGAGAATGCAGACAAGTCCATCTGGAAGCGTCTGTGTTTTATGCTGTGTGTACTTGCCAAGCTGTGTGCCTTAGAACTGGCTCTCGGGCGGCAGCGCCCTGGGTGGGGGAGGCCGGAGGTCCCTGGCTCCCACCTGCAAGTGCTGGGGGTCCATGCAGCTGCACCGTTCAGGAGCTGTGTGACCCCCCGAGAGTTACTTCCCCTCTCTGGGCTTCAGAGATGATGGAAGCTCCTCATGGGGGCGGTAATAAGTGAGACAATGGTGTGGGGGGGAACTCAGGGCGCTGGAGAGAAGAAGCAGGGGGGGAGGCTACCATCACTGTTACGATTATCATCATCATCATTATTAGCATGGTTGGACAGACTGCTCTTTCTTTTCAAGATGCTCTGTGTGGCTTCTCTTCCGACCTGTGTTCAGCGGCCACAGCTGATCAGCTCCTGTGTCCCCTCCTGGCCCCTCGTGACTCTCCCTCCCTCCTTCTCCATCATGGTTTGAATCCTGGGAAGGGCCAGCTAAGGCCACAAACCGAGTGCCAGGCCCTCCTTGTGGAGGCTGGGGACGGGTCTGGAGAGTGACATCTGACCTTGTATAACGCACAACCTGTGCAACTTCACAGGGCTGCCCAGGAAGAGCTCTTCCTTGGAGCTATCTAATGCAGTAGCTCTTCTAACAGTGCACTTTGAACCGTGTCAGGGCCCTGATGGGATCTCTTCAGATACCTCTAGCTTCCTCTCCACATCCTTTAGCCCCCCGCACCCCCCAGCCTTCTCCAGGACTCCCTCTATTGGGCTCGGCTCCGGCTCACCTCAGAGAAGCCTTCCCAGCCCCTGGGCTTTCCTGGAGGGCTCAGGCGCTGTCCCACCTGTGAGGTATACTTGCTGTGGGATAGGGTAGTGAGGGCTCCTGCCTGCTGCGGCTGCAGGGAGCCATGTGTGCTGACCGCCAGCGCGTCCCCAGCTGCAGGAGGCCTGACCCTTGGAGGCCTGGGGCCAGAAACGTCTGAACGAATAACACTGTCTCCTCGAAGCTCGCCCCTCTGCCGTTCCCAGCACCTGTTCCTGCCTGGCCCTTCTCCCAACCCTCAGCGGTGGCACCGTCGTCCCCCCGGCCACCCAAGCCTCAATCCTGAGCACCCCCTGGTTGGCCACCCGCCCCCCCTTCCCGGTCCCCAGGCCACCAGCCCCGTCTCTGCCGCCTCCAGCAGTGCCCCAAAGCCCAGCCTCCTGCTTGGTGTCTCCCGCTGCTTGCCCAGCTCAGGCTCTCAGCACCCTCCCCGGGATCCTGCCTCCCCCCTCCACTCCTTCCCACAAGTCTGTCCTCCACCTGGGCCAGCAGGGGTTCTGTCCAGAAAGCACATCTGACCAGGACCCCCCTCTTCCGTGGCTCCCCCGGGCCCTGAGGTAAACCCCAGCTTCCTGGGCCTTCAGCACCCTGGCCCCCGCTCTCCCCTAGCCTCCTCCAGCCCTTGTTCCAGCTGTGCCCTCTGCCTGGATGTTCTCGGCCAGCCGGCTCAGGCGTCCCCTCTGGGGAGGCCCCCGTGATGACCCCAGGCCTTCGCGTGCTGGGTACACACCCATATGTCCACACTGTGGGTGTGAAGTTGTTTCCCCACTAAAGGGAAGCCTTTTAAGGGCCGAGACCACGTCTTAGTCTCCCTCACATTCCCTCCCCTGGGGGCAGACTCAGCTCCGGCCCACGGTCGGGCTTCGTTCTTTAATTATCTGCTTTGCTCGCTCAGGGTTGGACCTCTGGTTGGCCGTGGGAGCCACTGTGTGTTCTGGAGCAGTGACACCTGAGTGGTGGTTTCTGAAGGACTGGAGGGGCCGGGAGGTCGTGGCAGCCCCAGTTTTTCGGAATGGGCCTCAGCCGGGCACTGCTGAGCCGCCCCCCCCTCCCCGCCCCGCCATGCCCTGCCTGGGGTGTGTGCGGGCCAAATGGCCTCTCGGCGAGCCCTTCCTGGGCGGTGTGTGAATGAGGCCCTCGGGAGGGAAGTTCAGAACCCAAGCGAACCAGGAAGGTGCATGAATGGGAAGCGACAGACACCTGGGCCCCAGACGTGCGGAGGAAGACCATCCGATCAGTACCGCTTGCTCAGCCTGTCTTCCCTTCCCTCTGCTGTCCGTCACCGTCGCAACGGCCTCAGCCCAAGGCCTCCACTCCTGTCCCGAGGGAGCCATGGCCCCCGACTTGCCCCGCCAGAGGTCCCCGCCGCCCGGAGAGGCTGCTGGGAGGTCCCACAGACAGGCGCCGGCTGAGTCCTGGGAGGTGATGAGCTCACCGTCCAGCAAGGCTGATTTTCATCTCCTAAGTATAGACGAAATTGCATTCTTGGAATATATATAAATCCTTATTTTGGGGTGGGCCAATTGGTGCCAACATCTGATGTCGACATGGGTTTTTTTTGCCTGTCTGTGTAGCTTCAGGGTGGCCGTATATCGGGAAGGTTGGTCACTTGGCCAGTGTCAACGTGAACGACATTGGCCTGAGAGAAGGGGGGGGGTGGGTTTAGAAAGCCCAGGATTTGTGAGCCAATTCCTCCAGCTCAGAGCACACAGAAAAGAGCAGGTGGCCCTGACAAGTCACTCGAGGACACTCGCCTTTTCATTTATTTGGATTGGTGGGATTTAGTTTTAATTATTTAAGAGAATACTTCATGAGATATTTTCATAGAGAAATGAGATCTTAATAATCTAAACTCTCATTACAGCCCTCAGCTGTTAAATCTTTATAAATTTCTGCTGGAAGCCCAAGAGGAGGCTGGGTTTGCAGGACCATGGACTTGGGGCATGAGCGAGTGGAAAGCGGTGGCTCCAAGGGGGCTGAGGCTTCATTTCCCCACCCGGGGCCTCCAAGTTCCAGGGTGAGGGCTGCTCCCTGGGTGAAACTGTGGGAGGGAGCAGCTCTGCCAACCACCAAGAATGGGGAAACTGAGGCAGGGGTGGAACCAGCTGTTGGAATCCATGAGGCCACCTAAGGAGACCTGGGAACAGTCTTCCACCAAGCTGGCTTACTCTCACTCTTGCTAAAGTTAACCCCACTCTAAAACTGGGGAATTTTAGTACCTCAGGGGAGAGGTTGGGTTTGAGTTATTTTTACCACCCCAAGTTAAACCATGCATGTCTACTGTCTGTGCTCGTCACTGGGGCCTTATTTCCACTCCCCTGATTCTCTCCTCCCTCCTCCAGGGCGCTCTGGCTCACAGAAACTGGGCCCTGACTCAGCAGGCCTTTGACCACCGTGCCTGCTTAGAAGGAATGCCCGGTGAAGGCCCCACGGTGGACCCCTTCTCTCTCCAGATCCCCCGTCCTCACCTCAGAGGCTCCCATTCCTGACCTCCACCACCACCCCAGCTCCCTTGGGTCTCCCCAAGACGTGCCACAGGAGCCTCATCTGCACACATCCAAGCTCAGCACAGCCAGACCCACTATCCTCACGCCTCCTGCCCCAGGCGCCCAGGCCGAAGCACCTGAAGCCTCAGGGTCCGCTGTACCTTCTCTTTCCTCTGACATCCAGTTGGTCATCCAGTCCTGCTGATGTCAGAGGAAAGAGAATGCCAACCTCCCACCTGCCAGATGAAAGCTGGGAATCTGCTCAGACCCTTGGCATCGCTGTCCTTGGGCCCATGGCCACCTTGGTCCACACTCCACCTGGAGTTCCTTTCCTGAAGAGGATCTGAGCATCCTGTCACCCCTCCATCAGCAACCGCTGCCTGGAGTCCAAAGATAGGATTCAGACCTGCTCCTGACCTCCCCACCTGGGCGAGCAACAAACACTGAGGGTCCCTGCTGCCCCTCCGTCCTGAGTGCACAACATCCTGGTGTCTCCCTGCCTCGGCCCCTCTCGGGTTCCACGCCTGAAGACCGCTTCTCTCCTCCTGAGCCCAGAAAGCCCCGGCCGCTCTTGAGAGGCAATTTAACAGCTGCCTCCTTTGGGGAGCCTGAGGAACTAAGTGAAGGTCATGGAAGAAGTGAAGGAATGAATGCATGAATTCTTCTCCCCAAAGAGGGACAAGTGGCCCTTTGTTCCTCCTGTTACCTGTCACCAGCACCGTGGGGTCATACAGCACATCTGAGAGAGGAGGGATGCAGAGATCATCTGGGCCTCCTCACTGACAATGGAGAAACTGAGGCAGGGGTTGGCACGGGGGAGCACACACCTCTTGAAGGCCTCATCCGGGCCTTCTCCCCGAGGGGCCGCCAGGGAGAAGGACGTGACCAGCGTCAGACCTCAGGGTGCTGGTGCGAAGAGCCAGAGGGTCACAGCGCTGGAGGTCTGACGTCCTGTCTTGCTCGGTGTCCAGGACAAAGCACACAAGAGACGAATCCAGTTCCACACAAGCAGGGCGGCCTGCTTCTCTTCCGGCAGCCGATCTAGAGCCAGCACACGTATCAGTCACAGATGCAGGCGAAAGGACGCTCAGGGCAGGCAAGCGTTGCAAAGAGCGCATGCTTCCAAAAGAAAAGCCAGCGGTCAGCTCGGCACCTGCGTGGAGACACGCCTCCTGCCAGCCCTACGCTGACCGTGGACACCCCGCATCCGCGACGCCCCTGTCGTTACAGCTCGGGCTTCTCTGCGCCTGCCCGCCGCCGCCTAGCGCGCTTCCGCCGCACGGACACCAGCCGAGCTCGGGGGCGCACGGGGCCTGTCCCAAGGCCGGGCGGCTCCAGGCTGGTCCTCGCCCCTCGGCGCCATCTTGAAGGGCCATTCTCCCACACCTTTGCCCGGCCATGCTCCGGTGAGTCCCCAAACGGCTGCGCGGTGACTGACCAGACCCTGGCAGCCACCTGCCGACCCAACCATCAGCAGAAAAAGGAAACGACCTCCACCTCTGCGTCTGCCATCCGCCTCAAACCCTGGGCGCCGCATTCCTCAGTCGCCGGCCACTCACATCTGATTGGCTCAGATTGCGTCACATGCTCTGTGCTGAGCCAATCATTGGCTAGGAGGGCCATTGGCTCTGCCAATCAGGGTTTGGCCTCGAGTCACATGGCAGAGCCTGGCCTGCCTCTTCCGCCCAAAGCCTAAGAGCGGGAGGAGCAAGCGTGTGCTGGGTGCAGGTCGGGGGCCCTGGGGGCGCCTCGGGGAGTCCTCACCGCAGCTCCGCGGCCGCCACCGGGCCGGGGTCGGGGAGCCGGGAAGACATGGGCCGAAGGGGGTCATGCAAAGGCCCACAGCCTGTCAGAGGGGGAGCTGGGATTCGAACCCAGAGCCTAGCTGCCACCACACCCATCCCGTGGAAGTGCTTTTTAAAAACGAGGTGTAATTTGCATACCGTAACGGTACCACTTGTTGAAGTGTACAGTTCAGTGGTTGCTGCTGTATTCACGAGGTTGTGCAACCATCACCACACCAACTGTAGAACAAGTTCGTTGCCCCAAAGAGAAGCCGCTGGTCCTGCAGTGGTCACCCCCGATTTCCCTCCCTCCGGCCCGGTCACCACGAATCTACTTTCTGTCTCGGGGTTTGCCCGTCTGGGACATTTGACATAGTGGGTCGTACCGTGTGTGGTCTTTGTGTCCGGCTTCTCCCACTCAGCGTGACCACTTGAGGGTTCACCCGTGTTGCCGCGTGTCTCGGGCCTCGTCCCGTGGTCGGGACACGTGCCACTGCGTTTGTGCGTTCGTCAGCCCAGGGACATTGCTTCCTCCCTTGGCTGTCATGACCTGTGCTGCCGGGAACGTTCGGGAACAACTTCCGTACGGACGGATGTTTTCATTCCGCTAGAGCAGATACCTAGGAATGAAATCGCGGGTAAAAGGCTTTTTTAGGAGGTGAAAGCACAGATGCGTTTAAGTGGTGAGTGGGTGGGGTTCGTGTTCTGCGCACTGGGAGGGAGTCAGGAGGTTGTGGTCCGGGCCGCTCTGTCTGGGGCCTGTAGGACCTTGGCCAGAGGCCTTCTCTCGTGCATCTCAGTGACACGGGTGCTGAGTGGATGTGCCCAGCCCTGAGAGGGCACCTGCCTGCCCGCTTCCTTCCTGGGGAAGGAGCCACGGTTTCTCCGGCACTGTGCTGGCCAGGGAGGGCGGTGCCGTCCTGCTGTAACCTGCCAGAGGGCAGAGAGGGCACAGGACGCGGGCATCTGCCCTGGCTTTGGCTCCCTGACCAGGCCCTTTGATCCTCAGAGACAGAGAGACCCCGCCCTCCTGCTGTAACCAGCACCCGTTTGTCATTTGCGCTTTTTTTTTTTTTTTAAAGATTTTATTTATTTATTTGACAGAGAGATAGAGCCAGAGAGCACAAGTGGAGAGAATGGCAGAGGGAGAGGGAGAAGCAGGCTCCCCACTTGAGCAGGGAGCCCGATGCGGGGCTCGATCCCAGGACCCTGGGATCATGACCTGAGCCGAAGGCAGACGCTTAACCACTGAGCCACCCAGGCGCCCCTGTCATTTGCGCTTTAACGTCTGCGCGGCTTTACTCCACGGGATCCACTTGGACTTGAAAGTAAACCTTAGTTAATTCGAATAAAATAGCCACGGTAAAGCTCAGCCAGAAATTTTATTGTATTTACTAAACAGCTAATAAATATTTACTACAAATCTCATTGCTCCATAAAACTGAAGACAGTGCCTTCTTCTTGGCTTGCTTTCTTGGCTTGGAGGCAGGGCTGAGGGAGAGAGGGAGGCAGCTGGGAAGGGGAGAGGGAGGGTCCAGCCTGTTTCTCTGTGACAGTGTACATGTGGTCCTTCAATTGGGTTTTTTGTAATGAGACTGGATCACTCACCATTTGCTTTGATCTCAGCTTGATCATTTAATTCAGAAAGCGAGCCCTTACAAGGGTTCATTTCAGTTGCAATTCCAAACCAGATCTCTTTGATTATGTGTGGGAAGCTTACAGAATTTTCCACTGAGATGATTTTTGAATTAACTGAAAACTTAGCAGTTTCATAATTTTTGAATTATAGATTTTCACCTCCCCTTTTGGTCTCCTAAGTCCATCGCTGGGTCTTTTTAAATCTGAAATTTGCCATAGGCTGAGTCCTCGAAGAAAGATATATACCCTTGACATTTAAAAAAAAATTAATGGAAAAGCACTAAATCCCTTCAAATGCTACACTGAAATGTAGTTACAGCTCTTTCTTCATGCCCAGTGAGAATTTAATCATAGCAAAATCTTAATGTTTAATATTGAAATCTTTATCCAAGAGACCAAAAAGTGTTTTGCAGGGAGCAGCTTGGCATTTCCTAAACCTGCTGACATAGTTTCCTGACTCTAATGTGAGGCTGTGATAACTGGAAAGATGACTCTGTGACCCTGACTTTTGCCCCAACCCCCCCCCAAAGTTTGGGGCCCCAGAGGTCAAAGTCCCAAGGGCAAAAAGCATGGACTTAGGCAGGGGGCACTGCTCTGGGAATTCCTCAAGGGCTGGTTCCCGTTTGCCTCCAGGATCCCCAGGAGCCCCAGAGCCTCTGATTGGGCCACAGATCTCATTTATGGGATGAGGGACTCTGGGTGTTTAGGGAACACTCTTGGTGTGAGTGGCATACCAAAGGGTTAGAGGGTGAGAGGGCCAAGTCCAGACCCAGGAGAAAGCCCTTCTTTTTCTCCATCCATGCCAGTATTGAGGGTTAGCAGGCCTTTGGGACCACTAGATTCCTGTAGGGGGACCTGCTTGTATTATTAGGTAGCCTTGCTGTGTCACAAACAACCCAGAAACTTAGTGACTTAAAATAATCATCATTTATTGGTCTTTGATTCTGTGAATTGGCAATTTGGGCTGAGCTCAGCTGGGTGGGTCTATGGTCGCACCTGGGCTCACTCATGTGGCTCAGCTGGGACTGGATGATTTAGGATGGCCGGATGCACATTTCTGCCGGATGAAGACTGTTGACTGGATTGCCTTGGTTCTCTTCCATGTGGCCCCTTTGGAAGTTGGCTTGAGCTTGTTTCCATGGTTTCAGGGCTCCAAGTGCCGCAAGAGAGCATAAACCCCAATGAACAAGCAGTTTTCAAGCCTTTGCATGTATCATGTTTGCTGATGTCCCACTGGCCAAGGCAAGGCATATGGCCAAGCCCAGACTTAAGGAGTGGGGAACAGACTCCTGATGGAGGGCGTAACAAAGTCACATGCAAAAGGGCATGGATGCAGAGATAGGAGGGATTTGTGGCATTCTGCAGTCTCCACAGAGCCCCACCTAGACCACCTTTACAGGGCTGGTGTTACCCCTTCTCCAAATGCTCTGAGGGTTGGCTGCTAACAGCTCACAGCTGTCTTCTCTAGAGAATGACTTCAGCTGATGAGAGCCACGCACCCCAGCTTACATTCTTTGTTTCTGCCTGGGGGTCCTCACAGCCAACAGCTGACTGGTTCAAAGGTACAAAGAGGCTGGCCCCCTTTCTTCAAGACAGGGCCAACTGTGGCGTGATTTGTGGTCCTGAGCCCATTGGGCACCAGTGAGGGCTTGACTTTACTTGGGCCCTCACCCCCTTGCTCGGCTCTTTCCCCTTCCCTGCCCCACTTCCCTCCCTCTCTCCCGGACAGGCTTTTATTGAAAAGCATGCCCTCAGCAGACCACATGCCCCTGAATCCCTCTCAGGCTCTGCTTCCAGGGAACTCAGCTGGGGAGATTGTATTTTCTCAGGATGGTCCAATGATATTTTCTATTCCACTCGTGTCTCTAGAGGGTGCCCTGGACACTCCCTGCTTGTAACCAACAGGGAATGGCGAAAGTGAGGCTGTGTGACTTCCAGTGGAAGGTTCTGGAAGGTAACATAGCTCCTGCCTTGTTGACTGGAAACCGGCTCTTGAAGCCTCTAGCCTGACAGACGGCCCTGAGGCTGCCGTGTTGTGAGAAAGCTCAAACTGGCCCACGTGGCGAGATGCTCAGCCAGCCCCATACTGTTCAGACGTCACTGCACTCTGCTTGCACCTGGAGGAGGGACTTTACTCAGCTAAAGCTTTCCCGAATTTTGGACGCCCCAGAAGCCTTGAGAGATAATAAATGATCTTTGTTGTGTAAGCCACTAAGTTTTGGCCTAATTTGTGGGGCAGTAATTGTGACCATGCACTACTCTTAGACAATGTCCATCTCCCCGTTACCATGGAGAACAGAAGGCGGGGCTTCCTGAGGACTTGAGACACTGTCCAAACCGCTGGTCCTCTGTTCTCACTCTGTGCACAGGTTAACTGTGTGTTTGCACGTGTGTGTGTGTGCACGTGCATGCACACATGTCTGTCCCATTAGTCCCATTTCTCTTTCCACTCCCAGAGCCTCTCAAAGTGCCTGGCTCACGGCAGTATCAATGAATGTTAGCGGAAGGTCTGGTACACTGGGACCCTCGTGTTTGTAGCCAGACAGATCTTCCTTGTTCTCCAGCAAGCCATCCTGCCCCTCTAACCTCTTTTCCACTAGAGAATCCAGGAGAGAAGCTTCCAGAACAGTAAGTCTCTTTGTGGTTGCTCAGTAGGAGGGCCGGTGGCAGGCTGGTTAAAGGTCTTTCTTCTTTGTTGGGAACTTTGGAAGTGTGCCCATTTCCAAAGGAATCAAACTTTGTCTGGACTTCTTCTCAGACTGCCCTCTGCATCTCCAGCCTTTTTGAGCAAGTCCCCAGTCTCAGGAGTGTGGTTCTGCAAGACAAGCTGGAGTTTTCAAGGACCAGGAGAGCAGGGGAAGGCCAGGAAGGAGGTGATTCCTGGAGGCAGAGGTCTGGGGTTTAAGATGCAATTTAGAGGTGTTGGCATCAATCCCCAGCCCGCAAAGGCTGCCCACTTTTCAGGCTTTGCTTAACAGCTGGGTCTAGGGGTCGAAGAGTAGGGAGAGTGACGCACTTCATCCCCAGGAGGCTGAGGATGGTAGGTAGGGGATGATGGGAGGAGAGAGGTCGGCAGAGGAGTGATGGGGGAATGGTGAGTGGCAGGCATGTGGGGGAGACATTAGTGGTTGCAGGGGGCACACACAGGACAGGATGTTAGGGAAGTGGGGAGGGCATGGTGGGAAGAGAGTCATGGCAGGGGAAGATGGAGATGATGGTGGCAAGAATGGTGAGGGGTAATGGCGGGTGAGAGTGAGGGGTGAGGGAGGGATGGTGGGTGGCAAGGAATGGCTTGGGGGGAAATTACAGCATTTTTGAAAGGATCCTAACTTCGATGCATAGAACTGGATGATGCTATGTGACAAAAGGTATTAGGAGCTGTATATTAGGCCATCTTGTTTTTCTGGACAAATGTCAGAGATTCTATTGCATTATTAGTTTCAGGTCTTTTGACAACCCAGGGGTAGCTGGGCCCTTGTCCAAGGGCAAAAAGCGCTGAAAAACGATTTCAGCGAGTTCACGTTCACCCCTTCTCGCAGCCAGCCATCCTGGGGAGCCCTGAAGCTTGGGCAGAGGGGAGTGAAGAGGAGGGAGTGGGGAAGACCCCTCACAGGGCTTTACCCACAGAGGGGAAGATGCGGTCTCCCCCTGCCCACCACCCCCTGGGCTGAGCAGCTTTTTGGGATTTACAAGCAGAAGAGGCTCGGAGTAGATCCGATTCCTCACCTGTCCAGTGGGCATTGTGAGTGTAGGAATGAATGAACATTTCAAAGATGCATAGGTGGATGTTATTTTTGACCGATCCTGGGGCAAAATGAATTTTATTTATCCTTAAAAATGGTGGGGAAAAAAATGGAATCAAGGTTCTAGACAAGCTGGGGGACTTCTCCTTGATCCTTTTCTAACATTTTTTTCTTTTCGGAATCAAGAAGACTCACATCCATTGGAATCAAAGCATGGAAGGAACACCCAAGTCCCACTTTTTCTTAAAATTTCATTCATTTATTTGAGAGAGAGAGCACAAGCAGGGAGAGGGGCAGAGGGCGAGGGACAAGCAGACTCCCCAATGAGCAGGGAGCCCAACTTGGGGCTGGATCCCAGGATCCAGGGATCATGACCTGAGCCGAAGGCAGACGCCTAACCGACGGAGCCACCCAGGCGCCCCCCAAGTCCCACTTCTTGATCACCCAGGCAACTTCAGACAGGCCTGCGACTATTCAAATTATTTCCCCACAGAGGACAGGGTCCGAGGGAGGCCCTGGGCCGGTGGTGTTCTTGCCGGGGAGTGGCCTGGAAGCGGCTGCTCAGAAGAGCCTTGTTCCGGGCACTGGCAGCTCAGTTTCTGCACTTGGACTTGCAGAATGAAGCGCCCCATCAGAAGAGCAAAATCCCCAAACCAAAGTTAGAGTGTCCGACATTGGTTCCTTCACCATCTGTGGGGGAATTTTTGAGTTTGCCTCATACTCAAAAAGAAACAGCAAGGGAGGAAAGGCCATTTCCTGTGACAGCCATCGGGGGCAGCCACCCCAGGCTGCATCCTGAGTGCCCACCCCGCAGGGCCTGCCCCGACTGGGGCATCGTGGGCCGCGTCACGGGACGCTGTATGGGAGCCCTGCCCGACTGACTTAAATCCCCCACAAGAGGGGAAGTATGCCACCGGAGAGGCCCAGGGCCTGCCCAAGACACCTGCGCCAGGGGCCACAGGGTCCGTAGAGACCCCAGGTGGATGCCCGCTCCAGTCCTTGGTCCCTTTAATCGTGTCCTCTAGGCTTGTTGGCCAGCCCTGGGTCCCCTGGCTTTAGGAAGTACAATACAGCTGGTGTTTAGCAAACTCTTGTTAGGCTGACGAAGCAGGGCTATTTAGGTGCCCTGCTAATTGCAAAGCAGTCATTAGTGACTGAAGCCCTATGACTGTCATTTCAGGTATCAGCACGTAGCAAGGTTAGGTCTTCCTGTGAAATGAGCTTATTTGGGTCCATGTTAAAAAATAGTAGAGGGAAATTCAAATGTGGTCGTTATGAAAACTCATCTACATTGCAAATCACTCATGGAAATTAATATCTTAGAGCCATTGATTAGCTAGAGGTGTAATGAGAACATGAATTTGTGAATCTGCTGTTTTTATGCTCAACTACCTAGGACAGAGGACAGAGGTGATTTGGCGATTACGGGGCTCATTAGATCCCTTTTGGACTCCAGACTGGAAACTCCACACCTCAACTGCCGTCCCCAAGAACCGCTCATAGACCCACCTCCGCAAAAGGACGGCCAGACTGGATTCCTTCGTACCAGCTCACCCAACACTGGCTTCAGCTTACTCTTGAGGCCTTAAAATGCCCCAGAGTTTGGGCATTCTAGTTATAGTTGACTTGATTAATCATAGTTCACATGCTTCAGGTGAATAGCAAGACACAAGTCCACTTAGGCTGCCCCAAATACAACCTGGCCAGAAGGAATGAAGTCAGAGCTGGTGAGGGTGGCAACTCCCTGGGAAGCAAAATCTTTAGTGTTCTGGAGTGGATTCTTGATCAGCTGGAGGGGGGGGTGGGTGGACAGATAGCAGGCCTTGGGTTTCTTTTGTGTCCATGCAGAAGTGGACACAGTGGTGAGGCCAAGGGGTGGGCAAAGACTCCCAATCTTCCACAGCTCCCCAAATCCACCTCAGATCCACATACGAAATAAAGGAATCATCTTGTTATGGCAGTAAGGATTGAAGACAAGTCCTTCGGATGCTCTTCTAGACAGATGATCACATCATAAACCTTGTGGAGATTCTGGAGCCGACACGAGCTCTGAGCCCAGTCCTGGGTCAGAGTCCTTTGTGGGGAGCTGCTTGTTGATGAAGTTTGACCGCGTGAAACTGGAGGTACGTGAAGTGGACAGGAGAGATGTGGCTTGGGATGGATGGTTCGCTGGTTCGTTCGTTCGTTCATTCATTCATTCATTCACTCAGACATTCTTCGCTTGGCTAGATATTTTAATGGCTGCCTAGGGCCTTCTGCGTGGGAGAATGGCAGTGACTTCTGCCCCAGCCAGGCCTGTGGCAGCCCTGGAGAGAGAGAGAGGGAGCTGATCCCGCAGACCAAAGCCTTCAGCCAGCCGGGTGATGGGGAAGCCAGGGCCCAGCATTGTCCATGGAACCACTCAGGGAGAGCAGGAGGGATGCAAGCTGAGCCGCATCATCATGGTTTTCATTTTTAATATAACAAACCTTGTTAATTCAGACTCTACTAATCTTGAGTGTTCCATCCCAGAGTGGGTGAAACTTGTATTTGCTTGGCACACACGGAGATGTGTCAGCAGAAGTGAGGAAAAGAGCTTTCACACGACCGTAGAAATGACGCCGGAGCTGTGTCTCCCTGAGGACCGTGGCTTTTTGGACTTCTTCACCGGGACGCACGGTGAGAAAGATACATGACCAGAACCAGCCAGGCGGAACTAGAACAAGAGTTTTATGGAATGATACCAGCCCTCCCTCGGTGTGAAGCCTTCTGCTATTTTCTATTTTATTTTATTTCATTTTTTGATAAGAGGCTGGTCACGCCCGCTCCACTGATTTTATGACCTACTGAGGGATTGGCAGCTGCAGGTTGAAGAACACTGTGCCCTGGGCACTGGTGCGGGCACGGTTCTTTTCATAGAGGCCGTGAAAGCCCGAGGACCAGCTCCTCAAAAAATGCTTTTCAGTGAATGGATAATTTCACATTGCACATGGCTGGCACCCCTGAAAGTCCTAGGTTAGGTGACATCCCTCCCCCAAATTCTGGGGCAAATGTGACTTTTACCCATGGCAATCGATGATGAACACCTGCAATTCAAACAATCCCTCATAACCTGGGAAAGGCGGGCAGGTCCTTTATACACAGTGAGGACAAGGGCATCCGAAATACAGCCCTGCACATTTCTTCTGGGCATCGGGGCACCTCTGGGGGACATGTTGGCCACATGGCCCCACTGGCATCATCCTCCTTCACAGCCCCCTTGGGGTAGGGCATGCAGTCTTATTTCCGCTCTACAAAAGGGGAAACCCAGGGCCAGGGAGGTAAGGTACCTTCCTAAGATGATACAGTTAGTCATGAGTTGAGTTCTGCTTTTTCGATTCCTGGTCTAGCATTGTCCTGTTCTAGTGAATTCCTCTCTGGTTCACCTTTCCTAGGGAACTCATCACCACAATATTTTGGGGGGCCCTTTGGCAAGAAGAGCTGGGGGCCTGACCCATGGCATCCTTCCTGCTGGGGTGTGAAGTCACTGTGTCGGGCCAAGGGCCCATTTGGAGGTGGATAGGGCAAATCCTAGAAATGCATGTTTTATTTGGAATTGCTCCAAATGGCTATGACCCACAGGGAGAGAGAGAGTGAAGCATACAGAGACCTGGAGGAAGAGTGTTCTGGGCAGAGGGAACGGCACGGGCAAAGGCTCTGAGAACTGAGTTGGCCTGAGTCACAGAGGCTCCCTGGAGGCCAGTGTGGGTGGAGCAGGTGAGTTCGGGGAACCTTAGCCCGTCGGTTTTTCCTGGGGACTGAGAGCAGCGGGGCAAGGGCTGCTGTGTGGGGCCACACTGCTGTGGCCAGAGCTTGGCCTATAGGCCGTGTGCCGTGGGTTCTCAGCCCCGTGGGGCTCTAAGCATCTACTAGGTTTAGAACACCACTGTGATGGCCACCAGCTAAAGGGTGATGCTCATTCCCTTTCTTCAGTTTTGGAGGGGGGAGGTGCCTAATGGTTTTCCAGTATTGATATTATTTCTTTGGAAGAGAGTCCCAGACATGGGGTCACTGTGTCGAGAGGGAGTCACCTCCTTTTTTTAACACTCGGGAGGTCTGTGTTCGTAGTTGCAGGCCTGCACCAAGCTTCATCAACGGTGATCTCATTCATCACGTAACAAGAAAACGTCCCATTGTTGTTCAGATTTGCCTGGTTCTCAGCATGTGTTTATTGGCTGAATGAAAATGAAGTACGATCAAATGTAGGGCTAGTGTGGATAGAATATAAGCTGCCAATTAAACTTTACAGTGGTCCCCTTCTCAGAGTAAAATCAAAATGCTCTTAATGACCTGAAAGGCCCTTTGTCTCCAGCTCCCTTGAGCCCTAATCCCCACGCTCACCTTCATCCTCTGTGACTTTCTCTGGCTCCTTGGCTCCAGCCACACTGGCCTCCCAAATGCTTACTGACCTCAAAGCCTTTGCCCAGGCTGTTCCCTCCTCCTGGATGCTTTTCCCATTGATAGCCACATGGTACCCTCCTCTTTTCTTTTAGTTCTACATGCAAGTGGTATCTTACCTGGCACCTTACCTGCCTCCTTCCCTGACCATTCGCTCCAGGCCTCCCTCTTCCCTTTCTCTGCTCTGGCTTGCTCCAGAGCTCTTGTTATAAATTCACTTGCAATTTATTTTGTTTTCACCTGCTAGAAGGTAAGCTCCAAATGGGCAAGCATTTAATTGGTTCTGTGCTGGAAGAGAGCTGGAGGGTCTTGACTACAAGCAGGTCTTGACTGACTGCACTAATGAACAAGGGGACAATGGCTTTGATCTGGCATCATATGACATTTCAGGTGCATTGCCACCAGCCTTGAGAGCTGGGGAAGGGCACCCCATTTGCCTTTACTCATAGTGAGATGTCACATTGCAGTTTTGATGAATTAGAACGATTCTTTTCCTTTTCAAACGTTTTATCTCATTAATCCAAGACTTAATTTGGACCTAATGACCTCCTCCCTCCTCATTTCTAATGAGCAGGGAGGAGCAGAGCCTACTTCCTAGGAGTCTGCTGGGGTAGGATGAGCTGGCAGTAGGATTCTACCAGCCACTGGCTGGCTCGCTGTGTGTGTGTGAGCTGAGGCTGGAGCTGAATTCCCAGGGGGGCGTTGGGGTGGGGGGAGCAAAGGGGCTGTGACAAACCCGCAGGTTGAGGGAGAAGGTCAGTGATCACACAGAGGAGGTGAAACTTCTAAATAGGATTTGAAGGCAGGCATCCAGATTTTCAAAGCAGGATTTATGAGTTTGCTGTGTGGTTCTTGATGCAAACCCTCTTCCCTATCTCCCATGAGGCCTGCAGAAGAATACCCCTTTTTCTTGGTGAGACTGAATCTAATTTTCAGAAGGTGTTAAAGGTCAAGGTCGATGTGGGGCTCCAATCAAGGCACCTGTGGGAGGCTGGCCTCACCCCGTGCTTGGGTTCTCCTGAAGGATTGGGGGGAAAGTGTGGAGATGGTGTGTGTGCACTCACACGTGTGCAAATCCCAGAGTGGGTCTTCCCCTTCATCTCCCTGAGTGGCCCACAGAAATGAGAGAAAATTAAAAGTTCATCTGGCCAGTTCCCCAAATCTCCCACCCTCCCTGCTCTTGTCTGTCACTTGCACAAGACCCCTGGCTAGGTTTGAACACCTTAGCCATCCTGGGCCTCTCCGGGCCCCATTTCCTTTGCATTTGCTTTCTGCTACCCCTGTCCAGAGAGGGGCAGAGGTAGTCCGCCTCTTTGCTGGTGCGCAGGGTCCACTTGGAGGGTGGGGGTGCTGGGGACCTTGGCTGCCCAGCTCAGCAGGGGCAGCGCACACTCACCCCGGAGCAGGCCAGGGAGGGGGATTTCCCCTGCCGACCACCCCCCCGCACGCGGGGGGCCCAGTGCACCATCCTCAGCCCTTCTTTCAGTCCAAGGTAGTGTTTTCAAACTTCAGGTTACAAACCAACAGTGCATGGAGAGGGTCACAACGGTATTTACAAAACAGAATGGACTAGAAAATAGAGCACATCACATGTTTGAGGTGAAGTGCTGTCATACGTGTGTGTGTGTGTGCACATACATGATACACGACTGGGTTGTGCTGTAAAATTCACAAAGCTTGGAAGCCACTTGCCTGGACGGTTGGTATCACTGGTTTTATTTTGCCGTGAGTCCCGGTCCCTCCGGAGGTGACACTTAACACGTTTCAGTGGGAGAAGTTGACAGGGTCCTGCAGCCCAAGTAGACCTCCCCCGGGGGGCCCATGGGCTTTGTGTGGGTGTCACTTGAAGGCCTGATCATCACATTCAGGGAGAGGCCTGAAGTCCCCTCACACTATCCATGACTACGCTTCCCCCTTCTCTGGAAAACAAACAGGACTGGCTTCCGAGCCCCGGCTCTAATATCCGTGTGCACTTCTCCCAGGAACACAGCAAACAGAACATGTAATGCTACACAAATCCCCGGGAGAAATTTCTTTGTCCAGAAATGGTGTCAGCTTGTTGTTCCGCGTTGCCATAGGGAACCGAGAGGGCGGCCTCTGAAAGGCAGAGGAGGGCTGTGATTGGCCCTGCTTGCTGCCCATCACGGCTGCTAGGCCGGCTGAACCCGCAGAGGCCGGAGGACCCGCCCCCAGAGCGGTTGACCTGTTTGGGGCAGAATGGTCGTGCTGTCGTTCCCGTCGAGTCCCTGGAGCTGGGGATCCAGAACTGCTCGGACAGCTGGAGAAGAGAAAGGAGAGGTGGCCGGGAAGGAGCAGGAGCAGGTCTCACCAGCAGAGGGCTCCACCAGGGTGGTGGCCGAATCTTGGATCCGCGCCTTCTCCGTGTTGCTTCACGTGCTTTGGTGGAGAGCGGCGGGAGTCCCAGAAAACCCCTGACGGATCTCCGAAACTTCTACCTTGTGGCTTATTTTAAAAGGACCAAAAATAGCCCAGCCCAGAGAATTTTTGGCAGTCTTATTTTGGCAAAGTCTTAAAAAGAGCCCTTGCGCCATAATGTGAGGCAGGAGGCGGGAGTGAGCCCCTGGCCGCAGTGTCCCGGGACAGTGAGCCGGCCTGGGGACCTGGGAGGAGACGGGCCGAGCGAAGCAGCCGCGGCCTGCCCCTTTCAGGTCAACTCACCATACGGTCTCACAGGCGGGAAAGGACACCCCGGGCTCTGGAGGGGAGCCCACCATGAGGGGCCCTCGGCTCAGCCGGGGGCCGGGGCGTCTGTGTGCAAAGGCTGGCTGCGGCCGGCCTGTCACCCGGACATGGTTGCTTGATGGGGGGGCGGGGAAGGCAGCCATCTCGGGTTCTCTGCTCTGAGCTCGAAGAGCTGTGCCCCTCTGTGGCCCAAGCGGGGGCGCCACTGCAGCCTGGGTCTGGGGCGCAGGGCCCCCCGCTGCGGTGGCTGGGGACAGACACCTGCTGGGCCGATGGAGCCAGACCCCATGGCTGCAGCAGCCTGTGCAGGCGGTCCAGGGTTCCGGAACGTTCCAAGGGGAAGCTGCCGGAGGAGATGCTGGACTTCCTGCCTCTACTCACATGAGTCATGGGAGAAATACAAGAAGGAAGACTGGCCCGAGCTGCTCCCACTGGCCTCAGCTCCGGTCAGGGACCTTCAGGAGCCTTCTCGAAAAGCCCTTTCTGTTGCCCCAGTGTTGACTTGTCAACATGGGTAGAGTTGGCCTGGAGCCTCCCCGAGAGAGGCCCCGCCAGGCGGGGTGCAGCGGTCTTAGAGGACCAGGGGTACCGCTGATGACTTGGGGGGCAGCGGGGCCGCGGCCTCGGGGAAGCGGGCGCCCCTGGCTCCGGAGGCCGCCTCTCCGGCAGAGGCCCGAGCTCGACGCAGGAGAGCGGTGCGCGGGCGGCGCAGTCCCGTCCACTCGGGGCGCCCGGGCCAGAGGCGAAGTCGGGGCACTTGTGGCACACTGGCCACCCTGTCACACTTGACCGAGCGCGGCTTCCTGGGTGTGGGAGGAGCCCAGGGAGGAAGGAAAGGAACTCCAACCAGACAAGTGCTCCGACGGCCCCTCTCAATAAGAGAGAGCGGAGGCCCAGACGGCTTGAGTCACCTTCGGCCCCACCCACCTGCGCGCGTGTGTGTGCGAGGAATGTGTGTGTGAGCGCGCGCGTGTGTGCTGTGAGCACGGCTGTGCGGGAGCGTGTGTCGGCCGGTCCGTGCAGGGGTGGGTAGTGCGAGGGATGTGAGCGTGTCTGTGCCCAGGTGAGTGTGAGCGCGTCCGAGCGGCGCCGTGTTTAGGAATGCGTGTCTGAGAGCCTGTGTCGGCAAGTGTGCGGGTGCGTGTGGGTGATGGCGAGCGTGCGTCCAGGGGTGCAGTCTGTGGGAGTGAGCGTGGCTGCGCGGGTGAGCCGGGTGACGCCATCGCTCCCGGCCGCCACGGAACCTGCACCTTTGGGGCCCACACGCGGCTGCGTGGCTGTTTTTTTTTTTTTTTTTTACCCGGAAAGGGGGGGACGGCGGGAGCGCGCGGCGGCCCGGGGGGCGGGGGCCGCGCAGAGCGAGGGGGCGGGCGGCGCGGCGGCGGGCGCGGGGGGCGTCGGGGGCCGCCCGGGCTCGCGCCGCGGCGCCGTTGCTAAGGCCGGCGGGCGGGCGCGGGGCGGGCGGGCCTTAGCAGCGGGCGGCGGGCGCGCGCGCTGGGGGGAGCGGGGCCGCGCGGGCCGCGGGCGCGTGGGGCCGGCCGCGCTCGCCGGCTCCTGCGCTCCCACGCGCGCGCGGGCGGCGGGGGCGGGGCGGGCGCGCGCCGGGGCGCGCTCCGGCGGCCGGCGGGGATTTCCAGCGCGCGAGAGGAAGTGCTGTGAGAGGGTGCGTGAGGGCGCGAGGGAGCGCGGCGCGGCGCGGCCGCCGCGTGCGCGAGCCGGGGTTGCAGCCCAGCAGGGACTTTCCAGCCGGCGGCGGCGGCGGCCGCCGGCCCTTCCCCGCCCCCCGACATGGGGCTGCCCGGGGAGCAGGACGCTGCGGACCGCGGCGGAGGACGCGCCCGGCGCCCCTGAGCCGGCCGAGCGGGGCGGACCGCGGGGTAAGGGGCCGCGGCGTTGGCGGCGTTGGCGGGCGGCGGCGGGCTGCGGCGGGCGGGCGGCTCCATCCCCGGCGGCTCCTTCCCGCGCCCTCGGCGGCGGCGCCGGCGGCCCGGGGCCGGAGCGGGGCCGGAGCGGGGCCGGGGCGGAGCAGGCCCGGCGCCCGGCGGCGAGTGCCCGGTGCGGCGCCGCCTCGCCCCCGCCCCCGCCCGGGCCCGCCCGCCCCCCGAGCGCCTCAACTTCGGAAAACTTTGTCCTCGAGGCCGGGCCCGGGGCCCGCGGGCCGGGGTGCCCGCAGCTTTTCAGGAAACGGGGTGCCGAGGCCTCTTGCAAGCGTGAGTCCCGCGGGGTGGGGAGAGCCGGCATCTCCTGCGGGGCGGTGTGTTTTCGCGGTGGGAGGGACGCTCTGGCTCGGGGGTCTGCGCCCGCTGACGTGCTCGCCCGGGGCTGGCGGCGGGTGGGATTTTTTAAGCCATTATTTAAAAGTTTATACTGAGTCATTCCTCTGCAGATGAGCCTCTGACTGATTCATAATCGGGGAACTGCAGTGGCCTCGAAGGCAGGCGGGTACTGGGCTCCAATTTTGGGCAAAATGCACACATTCCACCTTTGATTAATAGTAAAGGTCAGGCTGGGCTCCCAGAGGTGCAAAAAATGAAAATGATCCGTGCCACGGTATTTAAAATCTCATCTGGAGGCGCCAGGCTCTGGCTCGCGTACGCTTTGCCACGTTTTCACACTGTCACCCCATTTGGGGACATCTATTTCATATTTGGACCTGTAGAGAGGATTCTGTGTGGAACATTCTTTACCCTTAATCTGAAAACATAGCAACAAAATGGAAATGGATGAACTGTCGTGGACGTGGTTTGAAATTTAAGAACCCTTCAGATAATGGGCCGTTGAAGGAAGCAGTTTTATTTCACGTTTTTCCTGCTAAGCTCTGAATCAGATTTCAGAGGGAGATACGGGGTGTGTGTGTGTGTGTGCGTGTGCGCGCGCGTGTGTTCATTTATTTTTGTGGAGTCATAAAGGCTGCACCGAGTAGCGTTACCTTACTGCTTCTTAATTTACATTCACAGCATACAACTGAGGAGGAGCCATAATTTTTTTTTTTTCTGGCATTTGCCGTGAATACACACTGGTGAAGCTTTTGGAAACATATTCTGTAATCTTCTATATTATCTATAAAATCCTTATTTAAAGAAATGAGCAGGCGGACCATCCAGTTGGTGCTAAAAAATCTTCGGGTGTCTTTCCCGTCTTTGAAAATGGCCTGTTAAAAAGACTGCATCATGTGTAGGATGTCTGGCAAAATAGTGCACAGCCATTCTATTTTCAAGTGAAAGGGGATATTTGCCTTTTTACCCTGTTGTGACTGTATAGATATATATTTCGAATTAGTGGAAAGATGAAAAATTCCTCGGCCAAGCAAAATAAGCCTTACTGGTATGGAAACTGGAAAATCTATAAGATTGGAAATCCTTGTGAGTAGATGCTCGTGGCAGACACCCTGACAGACCTGGGATTCCAGCATCACTAGTTAAAATCAGCCCCCGTCACGCATGAGGTTTAAGACGTTGAGGTGTCTCAGCCAGACGCCATCTGTTCCAGCTGTCACAGTGCAGAAGCCAGGAAAGCAGAGAGAACTGGCAGGGAGAAGTCCAGCATTTTTTTTTTTTTTTTTAAAGACATTCATGTGAATTTTTCTGTGAGGGGAAAGAAGACCAATTATTTTCCTTGGATTCTATTCATGCATTTTGGAATTAATAAGATGGCCTCACTTAATGAGACTGGTGTAAACACATTCGCTGGAAACAGGCAATAGCAGTGGTCAGTTGTTTCTGTTAATACCGTCAAAATATTCCTGCTCTTGTTCATGCCTTGAAGAAGGGCCTTCATTTAACTGAAACACCTGGGCTGCTTCTTGCTGTTTTCCCCTGTGTTTGGGATTTTGATTCTGTAAACATCCCGGCTAGAATCCCTTTAATTTTTAACTGTGCCAAGCCGAGAAAGGCCTTTCTGGGGTATTGTCAGGATAGATATGCTAATGAACTGAGGAGGAGAATGATTTATCACTCCCTTAAAGTCCTTCTCTGTGATGTTAAAGCTGTACTTCAAGAAAGATAAAACTGTCACTGTGGTGTTGCAAGTCTGGGCTGGCTCAAGCAAACAAAGGAAATTGCGTTAAATTTGCCCATCTCTATTTTCTCATCTTCGTATAGCAGGACTCTCCAAACAGCAAGTGATCTGAACTATCAAGTATTATGCAATAGCTGAGTTTCCTTGCCATGGTCGATTTAAGAACTGTTAACTTGCTAGAGGAGACATCTTATGACCAAGGGCCCCTGTGTTGATTCCATAGAGTCAAGACCCCTTGTGTGCTTTTTTTTACAAGTGCTGGTAGAGGAAGAAATATTATTTTTTTGGTGGGGTGGTGGGGGAGAGTCATAATATTGACTTCACATACTGACAGAAACTGGGAAGGGAGTTACTGAGGGAGAAAGAAGGAAGTGAGGCCAGTGGATCTGGAAGGTGACCAGAGAGAGGCAGTCGAGGCCTAACTGTGGAGGTGATGCTTAGGCTTGTTCTGAGCGGGAGGAGTAGAGCCAGAGGGAGAGGCCAGATTCCTGTGGGCAGGAGGGCAGTAGAGAGGTGAATGGGGGAAGGTGCCACTTGCATCATAGCTAGAGGCTTTGGGTCCAAAGGAGGCAATGGACATAGAAGAAAATGTAATTTTAAACAGAAAGGAAAAATGTAAGAAAACTACGTGTGCCTGAGTAGTATCTATGATTCATAATTAACTAAAAAATACAAAACGGCTTTCTCATTTTAAAGAGGCTTTATTGACTGTGTTCTGCACAACACTGTGTTAGAGGAGTGGGGGGTGGGGAACTGACCAACCTAGGAAGGAGGGGTGAGGTTTTTATCATTAAGCAGTAAAATTTCTTGCGGCGAAAATTTTTTGTCTCACTGTGCAGACACCTTGGGCTGAGGCTGGCAGGTAGTAAGATGTCATAAATGTAGGTGACTGTCGGTTTCTCACAACTCCAAAAATCAGGTGGGAATCTCTTGCTGAATTCTGTGTTCCTCAAGATGAGTGGATCATTAACTGGGAGTTGGGAATCTTTTTCTCATCCAACTTAATGTTCAATTAATGTGCCTTGAGTTCCCATAATGTTCTTGTTACAGAGCTAGGATGAGTGCGATACAGCACCTGCCTTTAAGGCCAAGGTCTGCAGAAGTCCGCCCCTGTGCACCAGGAAGGGAGATGCCTGAAACCATGGGTATTGGACCAAGACAGCACCAGGACTGAAGCTTGTGGCAGGAAGAGTGAGGAAAAGCAGAAATTTACCACCCTGCCCTCAAGGAACTGGTGCTCAGCTGGAGAGGGAAGCCCCACCAGGAGGAAACTTAAGTAGTCATAAAATGTAGGGTAAAGTGAATTAGTGGATTGTGTGGAAGACTGGAAGCATGGTGGGAATTCAGGAAAGGGGAAGCTTTTGGCTGGCTGGGGGTAGTCGGGGAAGGCGTCTGGGAGGCGGGTGTTGAGCCCCAGCATCAGGGAGGCCATTGGGCCTCTTGCAGGACCCTTTGAATGGCAGGAAGAGGATTTCTCACTACCCCCTGTGTTTTGGTAAGATGAGATCTGACAATTTGCTCTCCTGTCACTTCTTGCCAGTTAGACACAGTGCTGGTGATGCTGCTGGTCAGTGGATTTCCAGTTGTGATGTTTTCTGTGCTGTCCTCTAGCTCTTACCCAGGAGCTCAAGTGGGTCAGGCGGTGTGCCGCTGCGAAGGGCCCGGCCTGCACTGGGAGCAGAGCAGTGGATCGGCAGCACACTGCTCTCTCTCCTGTTTTCGTTGTAGGTCGAGTCTCAAAAGGTGGTGGTGGGGGAGGGGTGTAAATGTTAATAAAAAGCACCTGTTCCTCAGGAACTTGCCCCCCACCCCCATCAACCTACTGCCCTGTCATCTGTGCTGAAGTGACCTAAATCTCTTTAATTCTCAAGAAATAAAAAAGTCGGGTCCTATAATTTCATTTCATGATTTACGTTTTTCTAGAGCTTGTTCTGTGCTGATTTGAACTATGTTATTTTTTTAATGGAGGTGATTGGGTAACTTTTTATGAGGTCATTCTACCAAGAAAGATACCAGGCCTGCTGTTCTGATACTCTGATTTCCTTTCCAATTAAAACACTGACTCTATGGCAAAACCCAAAAGCCTGTTTATTGGAAACTTGGTTCCTTAAATGGAGAGAAAAGCTAAATTGATAAACCAAGTAGGATAATAAAATCTTTAGGACAACAGTAGTATCAGAGTGGTAAAACCTGAGTCTCCAGGAGTCATGATAATTATAGTGAAGGTTTTCAGAGACTGGCTTTGTACTCTGGAAGGTTAATGCCCAGTAGGAGGCCTGCATACACTGGAGGTGATGAGGGCCCCATTAGGCCTCTCCTGTCAGTGTTTGTGTCCAGAACTGCAGGTTTGGGAGAGAGAAGAAACGCGCCAGATGCCCCCACAGTGACTCCGTGTGGTTTGGCTGCCAACACCTGCAGGCGGGCGGGCCCCGTAGCTGCCTCCCTTGACTGTGACCCCCTCTTCTGTCAGGCTTAGCTCCCTGGTTTGTTGCATTAAGAGGCTTGTATGATGGGAGACTTCATTTGACATTGTAACTTCCCTGGGTGCTTTTAATGACTTAGAAAGGAAGAACAGGAAAACTACTTCGTGTCTTTCCCTGCTCAGTAAGGCCCTGAAGTCACAGCTTTATTCTAGAAATTAAATTCTTTCCTTTTTGGATTAATACAGCCTGATGTTTTGAGATGTTATTATAGGGCAAATTAAATGTTCTGATTTCAGATGGCTTTTGTGTGTGAGAAAGGGCATGGCATGGCTTTAGTATGTCTCAAGCCCTTAACGGGAGTCTAGGCCTGTTAAGTTTTAGCTTTAATTTTTTTTTTAATTTATTTTTTATTTTTTAAGTAATCTCTGCACCCAACATGGGGCTTGAACTCACGACCCTGAGATCAAGAGTCGCATGTTCTGGGGCGCCTGGGTGGCTCAGTTGGTTAAGCGACTGCCTTTGGCTCAGGTCATGATCCTGGAGTCCCAGGATTGAGTCCCGCATCGGGCTCCCTGCTCAGCAGGGAGTCTGCTTCTCCCTCTGACCCTCCCCCATCTCATGCTCGCTCTCTCTCTCATTCTCTCTCTCAAATAAATAAATAAAATCTAAAAAAAAAAAAAAAAAGAGTCACATGTTCTATGATTGAGCCAGCCGGGCGTCCTTTATCTTAAATTTTAATACAGATTTTACGTCGTGCTCAATAATATGTCCGATTTTTTAAAAATATAAACACACTTTGTTTCCCAAATTTTTGAGTATAGTTAATTCTCCAAAAGATGCATTTCGTTTGTCCTTGGCTTCCCTAGGATCCCCGAGGGCTTCCCTGGCATCCTACCATGTGTCCTTGGAGCTGTCCATTCCCCAGCTTGAGAAGGGGAGGATCTGAATGCCAGTCCTGCCCTCTGTACTTGGGCATGCTCTTGGTTCTCTCTGAATAGGTTTCCCCATCTTTAAAATGGGGTAGAAAGCACCATGCACATCACATGCTTGTTATGAGTGAAATGGACAATAAAGCATTCTACTGATGTTAATTTTTTTTTTTTTTTTTTTGTAAGAGAGGGGGAGGGAAAGAGAGAGAATCTTGAGCAGGCTCCATGCCCAATGTCGAGCCTGATGCAGAGCTCGATCTCACCACCCTGAGATCATGAACTGAGGTGAAATCAAGAGTCAGTGGAATGAGCCACCCAGGTGCCCCTGATGTTAATTTTCATAACAATAACTACTAATACAATAGCTAGTCAAGATGTAGTAGAATAAGAATGTTAAGATCTTAAAATATGAACATAATATGTCTTTGCCGGGGCTACAGCTCAGTGGTAGAGCATTTGACTGCATGATATGTCTTTGCCTATGGTAAGGACTGTGGAGACTTTCTAGTCAAATTCCCTCTTTTTATATGGGAGGCTTGGAGTGTTTGGGTTAGTAACTGTCCCCAGTCAGGTAATGGCAAAGCATGGACTGTTCACCCAGACTAGAGTTTTTTCTTTACATTCTTCACTTGTCAAGATTTGCCCCAGGGAACCTGCTTGGCCTCTGTTCCAACTTAGGAGAATTGACAGTTATTTGATCAGCACACATTTGAGAGCTTAGTCAGGAGCTATGCCAGATGTCAAAGCTAAATAGTCAAGTAAGATGCTGTATGATGGCCATCCTCAAGGAGCTTCTGTAAGGTGGTGAACCAGAAGAGGCTGTGGGTTATGGCATAGTGTGGTAGATGCTGTGAGCTGCTGAGGGAGCGTGGGTGCCGTGTAATGTGGACTGGGGGGTTAGGAGGTGTTTTCCAGGGAGAACAAGCATGAGCAAGCTTGCAGAAGAGGAAGAGCATTCGCTGGCAGAGTTGCATGTCAGAGGGCCCATGAGTCTGAAGCTGTTCCCCACGGCTGTGTTTCAGGGAGAGGGCTCAGGAACTGGGAACTGGCTGCCTTTGGGGGCCGCCTCTGTGCCAGCCTAACTTTTGAAGTAAGAATCATTCCCATTTTACAGATGAGAATAATGAAGAGCAATAGACTCCATAGAGTTTGTGTTTTCATTACTGTGCCGTGTCGTCAGTTTAAGCCAAATTATAATCCAGTTTTGGATTTTGTTCGCATTCTAGACTTTTTAGTTTTGCTTTCAGATTCTAGTGTTTTAGTTTTACTGCTATGCAGTGCTTTTTAAAGAAATTATGTATTTTTCCAGCATATGTTTTTCGTATGTGGCCTTTCCTTTCCTTTAACATCTGCTTTGCCTGTATTGACTTATTTTTCTAGCCGGTCTTCCCTCCATTCCTTCTTTCTCTTTTGAGTTATTTTCTTATAGCAGCAGTATTGCATTCAGTATCCTTTAACAAATTCGGTTAAGACGTTCTTTACCCTTGTGGCTCAAATGTTGCTTACATCTTGCTGAGTAGCAGTCCCAAACCTGACTTACTAATGTGTTTTCTTTCCCCTTTCCCTCTCTTAATTTACACTTAAACTGGTAGTCTAGTAATAATGATAGTATTTAGTCATTATGTCTTTATAGAGTTTTACAAACATTAGCTTGTTAGTGGTGAACAAGTCCCCGAGGCCTGGGCACTCTGTAGAGAGTGTAATGATTGCAGCCCAGCACAGTCAAACTTCTACCCATTCATCTGGAATGTAATTCTAACTACAGATTACTTACGGGAGTATAAGTTAAAGGCAAGGAAGCCTTCTCCAGATTTAGCAAGGAAATGATGTTGTTGACTATTTTGGAGAAGATTTTGTGTGGCTCTTCTGCTAGAACCGCTGTACAGTTTTGAACACAGAACCAGGAGGGGTCAGTGATGGCTGGATTGGGGCGAGGAGGCTGGTTGCATAGGCATCGGTAGCTCCAGGAAGGGTTGTGCATACTGGCACGCAGCTGGACGCCGAGGCCACGAGGTTATGTTCCTGGCGTGGTAGAGGGTAGATTCCATAGTTCTTAACACTAGTTGGACTTTTTGGGTGCATGCCACGGCACTGGATAGCAAAGACCTCATGTTTCTGGAGCCTGCTCTGCCTTCTTCAGATTGAGGAATGTTCTGGTGCATCTTGGATGGGTCTCTAGTGTTGAGATGACAAGCTTCTCAAGGACAGGGTCACTTCATCATATTTTCAGTCTAGCCTAAGATGTGCTCTGTAAAAATGAGACGAATTTATGTATGGAAGGAGTATGGGTTTGAAATCAGACCCGATTTGAATTCTGGTCCTTCCTTTAGCTAACTATGGTGGTAAGTTACTTACCCTTTCTGAACCTCAGTTTTCTCATTGATGAAAAGGTAGTTGTGAGGAATAAAAGTGAGAATATGAGTGAATGTGAGAACCTATCATATCATAAGTGGTAATTCCTCTCTTTCCTTTCCTGAGTGATTTCCTAAAGGGAAAACATGCCTTGCTAGCAAGGTGAATGACGCTCTCTTGAGATTATGGCTTGGCCCTGAAAGCTACAAGGTAAGTGTAGAAGCAGCGTATTATTGGACTATAAAGAAATTATTCGTAATAAAGAGTAAAATGATTTTTAGAAAAGGAATTTTTGCATGTGATGATTTTTGATAAAAATTATATTTAATTTTAGTACATTATTTTCTTTTATTATTTAGCAGAATAACATTCTTCAATTCATTCCAGTCTCTGTTCAAATGTCACTTCTTCCAGGAGGTCGTCCCTGAACACCCTAATTAAAATACTCCATGCTGTAACTCTAGTCTCTTACCTTGCTTTTTAAATTCGTAGCAGGAAATTTTTATTCATCATCTTAATCCATATACTAGAGAAGTGCCTGGTGTGTGGTAGGTACTCAAGTATTCGTATGGATGAATCAATATACTATAGTCTAACCACATTTTCTTTTATTGAGGCAAAATTCACAGAACATGCAATTAACCATTTTAAGTGTGCAGTTCAGTAGTACTTAGCATATTCACAGTGTTGTGCAACCACCAGCTTTGTCTAGTTTCAAAACTTTTTCATCACCCCATTAAATAATCTTATACCCATTAAGTAATCATTCCCCATTCTCTCTTCCTCCCGACCCCTGGGAACCTCTAATCTGCTTTCTGTCTATGGATTTGTCTTCTCTGGACATGTCATATAAAAGGGATCATACAGTGTGTGACCTTTTATGTCTCGCTTCTTTCACTTAGTGTAATGTTTTTGAGGTACAGCTACATTGGAGCGTGTATAAGTATTTTGTTCCTTTTTATGGCTGGATAATATTCCATTGTGTGTGTGTATACCACAAATTATCCATTCATCCACTGATGAACGTTTGGATTGTTTTCCCCTTTTGGCTATTATGAACAATGCGTACAAGTTTCTGTGTAGACATGTGTTTTCATTTCTCTTGCGTGAAATACCTAGGAAATGGAATTGCTGGGTCATACAATAATTCTGTGTTTAACTTATTTCTACAAGCAATGTACTAGGTTCCAATTTCTGTACATCTTCACCAACATTTATGTATGTATGTATGTAAGTATGTACATAAGCTATTCTAGTGGATGTTAAGTGGTATTTTCATTATAATTTTGTATTTCCTTAATGGCCAGTGATATTGAACATCTTTGAATTGTATGTCCTTTTTTTAGAGTGATATCCATTCAAACCCTCTGCCCATGTTTTAGTTGGGTTGTTTATCTTTTTGTTGTTGGGTTGTAAGAGTTTTTTATATATTTTAAATATTAAACCCTAATTAAGTATGTGGTTGACAAATATTTTCTTCCATTCTGTAGGTGTTTTTTTCACATGCTTAATAAATGCCCTTTAATGCACAGAAGTTCTTAATTCTGATAAGGTCCAATTTATTTTTTTTCTTTTTGTTGCTTGAGCTTTTGGTATCAAATCTGAGAATCTGTTGCCAAATCTGAGGTCATGAAGATTTATCTCTATATTTTATAGTTTTAGCTCTTATATTTAGGTCTTTGATCCATTTTGAGTTAATTTTTTTATATGGAGTGAGCTAGGAGTCCCACTTCATTCTTTTGTATGTGGTTATACACTTGTCCCAGCACCATGTGTTGAAGGGACTATTCTTTCTCCATTGGATGGTCTTGGCACCCTTGTTGGAAATCAGTTGGCCATAGATGTTTGAATTTATTTTTTGGACTCTCAGTTCTGTTCTCTTGGTCTGTATGTCTGTCCTTATGCCAGTGGCACACTGTTTTAATTACTATAGCTTTGTAGAAAGTTTTGAGGTAGTAAGAGAAGTATGAGTCTTTCAACTCTATTTTTCTTTTTCAGTATTGCTTTGACTATTGGGACCTCTTGCGGCTTCATATTAATTTGAGGATTAGTTTTTCTCTTTCTGCAAAAAAAGGTCATTGGAATTTTGATCCAGATTGCATTGAATCTGCTTTGGGGAGTTGCCATTGTAACAATACTAAGTCTTCAGATCCATGATTGTGGGGTGTCTTTCCACTTATTTATATCTTTAATTTCTTTTAGCAAGATTTTGTAGTGTCAGTGTACGAATCTTTTACCTCCTTGGTTAAATTTATTCCTAGATATTTTGTTCTTTTGGATGTTTTTTACATGGAATTGTTTCCTTAATTTTCTTTCAGATTATTCATTGCTAGTGTATAAAAACACAACTGATTTTTGTGTGGTGATCATACACCCAGACTTTGCTGAATTTGGTTATTACCTCTAGTAGTTTTCTTTTTTTTTTTTTTTAAGATTTTATTTATTTATTTGACAGAGACACAGCAAGAGAGGGAACACAAGCAGGGGGAGAGGGAGAGGGAGAAGCAGGCTTCCCTCTGAGCAGGGAGCCCAATGTGGGGCTCAATCCCAGGACCCTGGGATCATGACCTGAGCCAAAGGCAGATGCTTAATAACTGAGCCCCCCAGGCGCCCCCTCTAGTAGTTTTCTGGGGTTTTTATGGAATTTTCTATATATGGAATCATGTCATATGCAAATAGGGATAGTTTATCTCTTTCCAATTTGGATACCTTTTTTTTTTTTCTTTTTCTTACCTAATTGCTCTAGCTACCACTTCTATAGTGTTGAATAGCAGAAGTGAAAGCAGACATCCCTATCTTGTTCCTGGTCTTAGGGGACAGTTTTCAGTCTTTCACCATTGATTATGAAGTTAGGTGTGGGTTGTTTGTTTTGTTTTGTTTTTTAATAGATGCCCTTTATCATGTTAAGGAAGTTCCCTTCAGTTCCTACTTGGCTGAGTGTTTTATCATGAAAGGATGTTGACTTTTGTCACATGCTTTCTGTGTGTCTATTGATATGATCATGTGGTTTTTTCCCCCTTTATTCTATCAGTGTGGTGTATTTATGTTAATTGATTCTGGTATGTTGAACCACACTTGCTCTCCTGGGATAAATCTCACTTTGCCGGGGTGTATCATCCTTTTAATGTCTTGTTGGATTTGATTTGCTAATATTTTGTTGAGATTTTTACATCCAAGTTCATAAGGGATATGGGTTTTTAGTTTTCTTGTGGTATCTTTGTCTGGCTTTTGTATCAGGATACCAACTGCATTTTTTTTTTTTTTTAAAGATTTTATTTATTTATTTGACAGAGAGAGACACAGCGAGAGAGGGAACACAAGCAGGGGGAGTGGGAGAGGGAGAAGCAGGCTTCCCGCGGAGCAGGGAGCCCAACGTGGGGCTCGATCCCAGGACCCTGGGATCACGACCTGAGCCGAAGGCAGACGCTTAACGACTGAGCCACCCAGGCGCCCCCCAACTGCATTTTGATTGGACATCCTATTTCTTCAGAATTTTGAAAACTTTCCTGTCCTCAGTAGTGTGTAGAAAATTCAAGAAGGGTTTTGAAGCAGACAGGATGATGATGATCATGCCACATACCTCCCCGCTTCCCAACACAAGGCTGCCCTTCATGGCCTATCACTGGGAAAATCCTGGCTGACGTGACCACCATAACTCTGTGTCCACCAGTGGAGAAGGGAGGAGGGGACACTATTCCTGTTGCCAGGACAGGAGAGAGATATGCTTGTCATTTTCTGAAAAAGCTACAGATTGTCCCAGATAATGACTTCTGAGTAACAAACTGTCCTAAGCATCAGTGACCTAAAACAGCAGTAATCTATTTTTAGATCTCATGGTCCTGTGAGTTGATCAGGCAGGGTTCAGCTGGGTGATTCTTCTGCTCTGTGTGGCATTAACCTAGGTCACTCACTGGTATTTATCTGGCATCTGGTCTGGAGTCCAACATGGCTGGATGGTTGGAAGGCCTGGCTTAGTGGTTCTTCCCTTTCCAGGTACTGTCAGGGCCTCTGCAGATGGCCTGTCTGCCAGGGTGGGTGGACTTCTTACCTGGCAGCCTAGGACTCCTACAGTGAGTATTCTGGGAGAGGAAGCAGAGGCTGATGCATTGGTGCACCATTATCCCTGCTCTGTTCTATTGGTCGAAGAACCCGCAAGGTACTCCCGGTTTAAATAGGGAGAGGGGACACATTGCCTAGCTCTTATTGAAAGGAGTGTCAAGGAATTTGTGGCCCTCTTTAACCCACTGTATGTGTGGTGGTTCGGTTCTAGTGCTATCAGCAGTGTGGGTTGCATATACTTTGTAAGACAGGCTTTTGTGGGCTAAAATGGAAACCCCAACTGTTGTGTGTTATCTGTTTTCTGTGAGAAAATGCATTCTGTGTTCTCAACCAAGAATTCATGAATAAAATTTTGGAATACACCCATTCATAAAATGGTAATAAAATGTAGGTTTTTTCTACTTAATCAGCAGGCATCCTTGATCATCTGTTTGTCAGGAGTTTTTCAAGTACAACTTTGGGTCTGTAAATTTTCCCTTCCTGTTAGTTCATTTATTTTTTATTTAATTCTTTTTTAATTTTGAATAGGCTTCATGCCCAGCGTGGAGCCCAAGGTGGAGATTGATCTCATGACCCTGAGATCAAGACTTGAGCTGAGATCAAGAGTCTGACACTTAACTGACTCAGCCACCCAAGCACCCCTCCTATTAGTTCATTTAAAAAAATTATTTGAAAATTCACTTTCATTTTGAAGAGTGTTGTGGAATTGAAGTTTATATTTCTTTCTGTTCTTAAAAAAAGCTCCATCGAGAAAAAATTAGTAAGCCTACATATCCTAAATTTCCTGTGTTCACCCTATCATTCTAGTAAATCCCCGAGAGACTTATTAGAATTAAGTTATGGCTGTTTATGTAGAAAAGTGTGGGATAATTTGACAGCTGGTGAAGAGGTGTGTACACATTAGTTGTAACATGGAAGTCGCATTTTCTGTAAACCCTGCTTTCTCAGCCTTTCTCAGCTGATTGTTGCAACACTATTTGAGCAAGCAAATGTGATGAGGTCATAGAGGAGTGAGAGAGTAGATTTAAATAACGAAAGAAGAAATCTGCATCTGTATGGGGACTGATGAGGGTGGAGAGGGGAAGAGCTGTGTCTGTGCTCCCTGTGGGCCCTTTGCTTGCAGCTGCACAGAGAGCCCTGCCAGATAGAGCACGGCCATTACTGCATCCCTGGCCAGGAGGCCAGCCACCATGTGAGCTGCCCGGTCCTGTTTCCCAAGCATACTGTGCCTTTGTTCCCAAATACCCATCACTCCTGGGCATCTAACCACCTGTTCAAAGTAGGCATGAATGAAGAGAAACAACCTCTTTAATTGGGTGATACACCAGAGTGCCTGACTAGTGCACGAAATTTCAGGGAGTCCTGGGAGTTCCTGAATCCTCTTCTGTCATGCCTGAGGTCAAGAGCCTGTGGTCTAGACGGTCTGAGGACTTTTATAGCAGTGACGTTTCATGCACACACATGCCCATTTCTCATTCTGCCCTTTTATGAATTCCAAAAGTGTGCTGACCTTTGACATATCATCAGGAGAAAATACTTGCTCTCTGCATGTCTTTGGGGATGCTTCTTTTGATACCACTTGCCTTTTTCACTCACCATCACCTTCAAGATTCTCTACACCATAATGTGGTGACTGTGGCCTGGAGGTGACCAGCATCGGGGCTGAGGAAGGGTAATGAAACTGGAGGATTGGGGAGGGTGGTAACCCAGACAGGGAGGATGGGGCCAGGAGGGCAGCGGCATTTCACACAGTTGATAATGTTGCCTGTCTTCTCTCTGCTCTGGTTCATATAAACAAGGATGTGTACTTGTGTTAAGATAAATTAAGATAGTTACCCTTGCTTTTCATTTTGTCTTAGGGTTCTTGGGAACTGCATCAGATTTTAGTCACTTTTGCTTGGAGTGGAATATATAAGGTATAGTTTAACCTGAACCAATTGTCTGTGAGGCATCTTCATTGAGGTCCCAATTCTGCATATGAAAAAAGGCTCTTAAAGCTTTGACATTGTTTTTTTTTTTTTTTAAGATTTTATTTACTTATTTGAGAGAGAGAAAGTGAGCACAGAGGGAGAGTGAGAGGGAGAAGCAGACTCCCCACTGAGCAGAGAGCCTGACACAGGGCTCCATCCCAGGGCCCTGGGATCATGACCTGAGTCGAAGACAGATGCTTAACTGACTGAGCCACCCAGGTGCCCCAAGCTTTGACATTCTGTTCTTCTAAGTGTAACACTACAAGTGTAAAAGTTTCTAAAATATATAGAATGGTGGAAAGCATGGAAGAGTATTTGTTGGTGCTGGAGAGGTTGAGTAAAGGAGCTGGTGGCCTCCCTGCGGTGGAGGGACAAGATTTAAGTAGGAGTGAGGGCCCCACAAGCTAGGCCCCACCAGTCTTTGTGACCCTGGGCAAATTGTTTAACCTTTAAAGCCCCCGTCTGCTTTCATGGTAGTTGGCTCAAGGGCCAAGATTGAGGTGCCAGCCAGGTCAGTTTCCGGTTGAGGGCTCTCTTCCTGGCTTGCAGATGGCCTCTTTTTAACTGTATCCTCACATGGTGGGGAGTGAGAGACAGGAAGCAAGCTTTCTTCTGTTGGCCCTTAATTACCTGCCAAAGGCCCATCTCCAGATACATCACAGTAGGAGTTAGAGTGCCACTAGATAAATTTTGAGGGCCATAATTCAGACCATACATAGTATTCTGCCCTCGACCCCCCAAATTCATGTCCTTCTCACATACAAAATACATTCATTCCATCCCAGCAGCCCCAAAATCTTAATACAACCTATAAAGTCCAAAGTCTCATCTAAATATCATCTAAATCAGATGTGGGTAAGCCTCGAGGTATGAATTCATCTTGAGGCAGAATTCCTCTCCCAACTGTGAACCTATGAAACCATGTAAGTTAGGAGCTTCGAAAATGTAATGGTGGGGCAGGCATAGGATAGCTGTTCCCATTCTGAAAGGGAGAAATAGGAAAGAAGGCAGGTCCCAAGCACGTCCACACTTAGCCAGGCAATTCCATTAGATCTTAAGGCTTGAGAAGAACCTCTTTGGTTTGATTCCCTGCTTTGTCGACCCTTTGGGGTGGAGGTCCTGCCTCTTCTGGGTGGGGGTTGTGGCCTCAAGTCTCTAGGCGACTGCCATTTGGCCTGTTGAAATTTGGTGATGGCCACCCACCTTGGAAACTGAGGAGGCGGCCCTGAGGATCTCTGCATGGCCTAAAAAGCAGGGGGTGGTGCAGGTTACAGGATGAGTAAGTTAGCAAGCTAACACACAGGTCAGAATAGGACTCTTCGGTTTCCATGAGGAATTTTACCAAACAAGCCTCTCCAGAGAACTGACGTTAGGGATTTGCTGGGCTGGAGTGCATATGGGTCATACCAGAAATGACCCGAGACTGGGTGTGGAAGATGTTGGCTAATTCAGAATTTTGGAAGCAAAATTTGAGTTCAGGTGGCATTAAGGGGCAGATTTGCATTGTGGAAGGCCTATTCTGTCTTCTTTGGATGGGTGTGTCCAGTGGAAGCTGGCAGACATCTGTGGGGGGAGCAGGCTGCATGACCACTAATGTGCCTTTCAATCTTAGGATTCAGTGAGCATAATTTAAAATCCACAACTTGATTTGTGTGTGCAGATTCTACTCCATTCACGCATTGATACCATAGTGTACGTACAGCATAAGAGTTAGAACTTCTTTTTGCATAGTCTCCTACTAAATACTTGTTTCTGTCAGCTGGTAGGCAGCATTACCTCCTAGTTCTGCACTGATGTGTGCTTGTCCTGTAGGACTTTGCCTTTAGTGTGGGATGTCTAGGATTTCAGTGCTTTCAAGGGAGGAGAAAGTGCTTATGACCCGCAGAGCCTGGGATGGCTGGGGTATTCTATCCCTAAGGAATTTAGTAACAGTTCCTGGTCAGGACTGGAAGCCTCCCAGACACCTTTGATAGAATACAGAGACTCTAGTGGAAGTCCTGACCGGGCTTGCAGGATGCCTTCTCAAGAGTCTTACTTTATCAGTGATTTCTTTTCTCCTAATGGTTTCCCTGTCAGTGATTCTTTTTTTTTTTTTTTTTTAAAGATTTTATTTATTTATTTGACACGGAGAGAGAGAGCACAAGCAGGGGGAGCGGCAGGCAGAGGGAGAAGCAGGCTCCCTGCTGAGCAAGGAGCCTGATGTGGGGCTCGATCCCCGGACCCTGGGATCATGACCTGAGCCGAAGGCAGATGCCTAACCAACTGAGCCACCCAGGTGCCCCTCATGTCAGTGATTCTGAATCCTGGCTGCACATTAGAATTATTAGAACCACAAAAGCTGGGGGCCCCACTTCAGATGATTTCAATCAGTTAAGACCCCAGAAATTTGATTTAATGGCTTTTTTTTTTTTAAGATTTTATTTATTTATTTGACAGAGAGAGACACAGCGAGAGAGGGAACACAAGCAGGGGAGTGGGAGAGGGAGAAGCAGGCTTCCCGTGGAGCAAGGAGCCTGATGTGGGGCTCGATCCCAGGACCCCGGGATCATGACCTGAGCCGAAGGCAGACGCTTAACGACTGAGCCACCCAGGCGCCCCTTTAATGGCTATCTTTGAAGAGTCCTGAGGGGATGCTGACACTGAGCCAGGCCTGAGAGCCTGTGGTTTAGTGGAAGGAGCACACTTTTTCCTCCCACAGGGGATGATCCCATCAGCAGCACCTTTCCAGGTGCCTTGGACCTGCTGGCTCCCAGTCTGAGTTTTCAGGGTTTCCTGATGGGCATGCTCTCGGGTATGAAGCTCCATACAGGCTTTGGGCAAGAGAAGCAGGGCCAAACCCTGCCTCTCCTCCTCAGCTTGAGTCAACTTAAGCAAGTTACTTGACCTTCCTGAGCCTCAGGTCCCTGCAGTAAAATAAGGACAGTAAAGCCAGGCACCCAGTTCCCCAGCCACAGTTGTGAAGCCCCAGAGCCTCTGAAATGGAATGATACTGTCATATATTTGGTGCCAAAACCTGAGCTGAAGTGATATGATGTTATATATAATCTCTCTTCCACTTAGTATGAATATTCCTGTATTTTACTGCAGACTGTTAATTAATGTGTTTTCTTGTGGGCGCTGTCCCGGACTTCACTGGTGGCGTTATGTTAAGATATACACACAGTATTTCCTTTCTAAAACCCAAAAAAGAATTCTAAACTCTGAAACACATCTGGGTTTGGTTTGGGTAAGAGATTGTGGAGCTGAGGAGATTCAGCTGATAGGTGGCTGTAGGGAGTGAGTGTATATCAAATTTACATGTCAGTATGTATATAAAACTCCTGGCAGTTAATAGGCATCCAACAAATGCGGCTATTAATGCTCCTTTAATTCCTCCATTTGTGTGTTTATACTTTCCCCATCTGGTTTCTTTGATTTCCCAGTACCTTTATATTTGGCATACCAGACTTTATTCTTCAGATAATTCAGTATTTTCCATAAATTGTAAGTAAAGTGAATCTGCAACTGGGTATTCGTCATCCACTCTGTGCATGTATCTGGGCTGGATGTCATGGCAATGTGTATATGACATGGTCCCTGCTGACCAAGAGCTTAGAAATTAGTCCTAGAAAGAGAAAATGTGGATGGTTTTTTAAAAAGAATCTATTGAATAACTTTTCAGGCCAAGAGGCCTGGCCTCCTGGCAAGCTTTCATAGAAGAGGTGGAATTCTTGTGAGCTTGAAGGACCCTTATGCTTTAGAATGATAGGCTCTTAGAATGTTAGTGCTCAGCCTTTCACCCCGTGGTGCAGCCTCAGGGTGGGGTGGGGGGGCGCTAGGGGCAATGGGGTGTGGTGGCTGAGGGTGTGGACCTCTCACTGCATTGTGGCTCTGGGCAGTCTCTGACCTCGCTCAGCCTCTCTTCTGACATTTCTGTGTGCGATGACCACTATGTGTATCACAGAAACATGCACAGATGGAGCTCTTGATTTGGAGGAGGTGACCCTATGAAGTTGGCTAAAAATTCAGAGACATTTTTACTTCTGTACCTTTATAAATAGCTCCCTCCCCCTTTACTTATTTTTCTCTGTGGAGACTTAGACTCTTGGGTTCTCTGATACTCTTTGGTGCACAGTAGTGGACAGTTATCAGCAGTCCCGAACTTCCCACTGGGAGGCCCCCTAGCGACAGAACAGTGGACGTGTGACGAGTACCCCTTCGCAGGGCGGAGGGCACAGCATTCGGAGGCGGCCTGTTCTTAACACATGGTTTTTGTGGTCTGTTTTATCTGAAATTAGTATGAAATTTACATTTTGTTGTATAATGTGTGTTTAATGTTACAAACCTCTAAAAATCTTTCTGCTTATCAAAACTGACCTTCGGGCCGAGCTAATGTGCCCCTGCAAGCCGCTGCACTCTGAGAAGCACGAGAAGAGGTTTTGACCTTCTGTGGGCAGAGCAGAATCTGTATCGAGACTGACACATCTTGAAGCCCTTAATTACTTGTCCTCAGGGCTTTTTTTGACCCGTAAGGGTGTATTTGCACCACATGTACATTTGGTGCGTTTTGGTTTAGATAATTTAGGTAATTGGCAACTAGTTTTGATCTTATTATCAAAAATTTTGATCTGGATTCCATCATCATCGGTCCCATCGAGGGTCATTTGGAAACTGAGACTCACTGGATGCTTGCTCTGGGTTCGAATGCTCTGGGACGGGGAGAGAAAAGTCACGACCTCAGAAACTCTGTGGTAAACTGATGTGGGAATCTGATACTACAAATGTCTTAAGTGATTTCAAGCATGTAAGACTTATTAACTTGTTTGTAGAGAGCAGTGTGCATAAAAACAATGGTAGGTAGAAGAGAATGCCCGAGTAATTGACTGTTAACTAACTGGCTCTTAGTCCTTGAAGCCAGCACCTTCCCTCACAGCAGACAGGCCCGCCTCGGGGACGCCTCAGGGCCTGCGGCCCTAACTGCACTGCCCGGAGGTTTCTGTGGGCCTCTCCCCGGGCTGAGGAGCAGGGAGGGCTGAGGAGGTGGTGCGAGGGAGCTGCCGGCATTCAGCCACCTCCGTGATTATACCCAGTCTTACCCATGTAAGAACAGCTCTACAAGGCTGTGTTTTCCTGTGTGTCTGAAAGGGCTTTGGTCAGTACAGGCATTTTACTTGCAGGCTCTCCATCCTGTAGAGGTGGAGAGGCTTGGTAATGAGTTCCCTCACCCGGAGTGTGAGGCAGCCCTTCCAGCGATTCTCACATTTAGACTTAGACTCTCTCCAAAGGAAATGTTAGCATTTCTTGATGTTATGGTTCAAAACCCTACCAGGATGGTTTGTGTGTGTGTGTTAAGTACCTGTTTTGCTTTCGGTTTCACTAGAGGATGTAATTTGGGCCAGTTGTTTTTAAGTGAGCATTTCAAACTTAGAATTTGATCCCTGTTTCCTTGGTTGTGTTAATAATAGGAAAAGACCACTTGGTCTCTAGATAATTGTTCTCGGGGGGAGGGGGGGCAATTTTGTTCTCCCAAGGGACATTTGGCAATGTCTAGAAACTTGCTTGGGGAGGGGGGTGGAGAGGGGGTAATGCTGCTGGTATCTAGTGAGTACAGGCCCGGTATGCTGTAAATGTCCTACAATGCTCAGGACATCCCCCCATGACAAAGAATTATCTGGCCCAATATGGCAGTAGTGCTGTGGTTGAGAAACCTGGTGTAGATGGTCAAAGATGTTCTTGATTTCCAGATGTATGACTATTAAGATTTAATATTTTTGCAAGGTGAGGTGCTTTCTACAAAAATTCAATCTTTAGTCATTACATGAGATCTTAAGGAGTCAAAAAAATCTTTTTAACATAGTGAGGTTCTACTAGAAGTATGTATTAAAGTCAGCAGAGGGAACTGGGAGATCAGAGTGCCTTCAACAGAAGCCCAGATGTCCATCACTCCGTTTGGATAAACTCCCTGAGATACCATAATTTACACTGAAACTTTGGTTAGCAGGATGGGAATTTTTGAGAAGGTACCATTAGAAAAATAAAAGAATTTTCCAGCTGTGGTTCCCAAGTTCCCCAGACTTGTTTTTAACCCATAACTCTCTTTGAGCTCTAGCCCCATGTATTTATTTAAAAGCAATTGACGGGGGCGCCTGGGTGGCTCAGTCGTTAAGCGTCTGCCTTCGGCTCAGGTCATGATCCCGGGGTCCTGGGATCGAGCCCCGCATCGGGCTCCCTGCTCAGCGGGAAGCCTGCTTCTCTCTCTCCTACTCCCCCTGCTTGTGTTCCCTCTCTTGCTGTGTCTCTCTCTGTCAAATAAATAAATAAAATCTTTAAAAATAAATAAATAAATAAAAGCAATTGACGGAGTCCTCAATGTGTGCCAGACACCTTGCTAAGTGCCAGGGACACAGCAAGAAACAATGTAGGCAGCTTCCCATTATCATGAAGCCTGTATGATACAGCAGGGCTTGAGGACAGAGAGGGAGGTCCAGATGCTAGTTCCAGAATAGAGCAGGGTTGGTGGGAAGGGGGTGAGTTGAGAGTGAGCCACTTGAAGTAGCTGGTCTTGGGGGAGCTTGCTGATGAGAGCCTTGCGGGAGGGGGTGTTTTCAGCCCTGAGTAAGAGTGGTCAGACACGACTGAGGTACTTGTTGTTGTCCCTTAGACGTCACCTGACCTGTCCCCAGTGAACTCTGAACTCTTGATCCTTGCTACCCATATCCAGTTGTTTAAATGAGAACACTGGGGAGCATTCCTTGATCCCTCTCCTTGTTTCTCTTTCTGTCTGTGGCTCAGGCCTGTGTCCTGCTTTTTCCCCACCTCCCTGGTTCCCAGTCAGGTCCAGCCCTCTTGCCTGGACCGGTGGCCCCTGACTGGTCTCTCCACTTGTCCCAAGTTACTCCAGGCCCTTCCCCACATAGCTTCCACCGAGGTCTTTTAGGTTGCCTCCCGCCCTTCACTGCAGTGGCTTCCCACTGCACTCAGAAAATACAGCCCGAGGCCCTGTACGGCCTCCTCACTAGGCCCTGTGCAGCCCTTCTGACTGAGCTCCAGATGATCTCGCCTCCCTGTGGGCTTCTTCCCCAAAAGAATCTGCCTGCCCAGAGGTTGTGTCCATTCTCCTCTGGACTAGGGCCTGTCCTGCCTGTGTGTTCATCCCTCTTCCTTGGGGCGGTGTGGGGGGGGAGCTGGAGCCTATCTTCCTGCCCCTCCACTCTGGATTCCCGTTGCTCTGTTTCCTGCAGGCGCCCTCAGATGTCCATGCCGTGCTGAGTCCTTTTATGTTGGCCATCATTAGTTGAGAAATCACTCACCTGGCTACATTTCACGTGGAGGAGGAGTGGGTGATTCACAGGGACCCACCCTCCTTCCCGCAGAGTTGGGGTTTTTGCATAGGGGATTTTTCTGTCAGTTATTTTTTCCTCACCTTTTGGAGTATTAAAATAGCGGTGGCCGTAGGGCGTGTGTGCGCGCGCGCGCGTGTGCGTGTGTGTGTGTGTGTGTGTGTGTGTGTGTGTGTGTATGTGGAGGGGGCAGTGACCACACCTCCTGGGAGTTCTCTGATCCCTACGGCTGGCTTATATTCCACCCTGTTTTCACAGAGGACAGAAAGATAGCTATGTACTGATTTTGTCAGTAAGCTTTTAAAGTAAAGCATGGTGAGTTAGTAGGTCTTTCTTACTACAGAACAGGAAGTGGACAACCAGTGCCCCAGTCTGGCATAATTACTCCAGCATGCATACTGGTGTGCGAGGAAGTTAGGGTAGTACACCTGTCTGCCCTGCTGGTCCTTAAGGCAGGCCTGAGGTACAGTTTTGTTAGATACAGAAGAACACATACTCCAGGTGTTTATCATTGAATCATAGTGCATTTATTTGGCTCAGTTTTTTGGATGAGCAGGATGTAGGAAGTGGGCACAAAGAATCTGTTTGGCCTTGTTCCTTATTTGCCACAGGCTGATGCTGAGAATTCTTAAGTTTCCACATAGAAAATGAGTATGAAAGAAGGCCCATACCAGTCAGGAGTTAGAGGGGTTCCCAGGTGGCCTCTGAGAGAAAGAAATGCCTACGACGTTATTTAAGATGATTGGTGACAGAGAAACTTCTGAATTTGTCTAGCAGGTGGATCCCAGACATAGAGCTATTTTACAAGAAGTAATAAGCTGGAAATTCTGAAAATACATTTTCCTAAAGAGGGAAAATACATCCTCTTAACAACTGATTGAGGTTTCTAGAAAAATTTGAGTCCTAGTCTCAATTTTGATTGTTTTGAGCTTGCTGATAAGATTGGGTTTTTTAAAGCTTACATATCTCCTGGAAACTGAATCTATACCATGTGAGGATTATTTTTAGGTTCTATAATAAAATCTTTCACATCATAGAATTTTAAAGACCCATGTGGACAGGAACAGGTCTTTGAAGGGAAACCTCAGTTTGGCTTGAAAAGTTCATCTAATCGAAAATAAACCAAGGAGGCTCACCCATCTAACTCCAGACAGTCTTCATGTGTTCAGGAAGCTCATCAGAAATCTGCTTTACCAAAACCAAATTCTTCGCTACTTGTGATAGAAAATGCTTAAATAAGCAATTTAAAATTTAACACACTGTACTTAAAGGCAATCAGTTTAAAAGATTCATGGACAAAGCCCTTTATGTGTATTAGTATTATATAGTAGGTGACATAGGGATAGAATAGCTTTTTCTTGCCTGCAGAGAACATGCAGTCTGAGGAGGGGCAGGCATGTGACAGTATGAGCTGTCGGATAAGACGGAAGAGACAGAAGGTGTGATAGAGTAATAGTAATCACGTTAGAAGTAGAGGCAGAAGCAGCGTAGAATGGGACATCAGATCACAATGTGGGAGTACTGGTTTTTAAAGCAGAGGTTGGCAAACTATAGGTCTAAGAATGTTTTTTATGTTTTTAAAGGGTTGTAAAAATAAGCAAAGAAGAAAATGTAACAGAGACCATCTGGCCCTTTATAGAGAAGGTTGGCTGACTCTTGGCTTAAGGGATCAGGAACTGCTTTACAAAAACTAAAATTTGAGCTGGTATTTTATAGGATAAAAATAACATTTTGATTTTCAGGGCAGCAAGGTTGAGGGTGGGGGTGTTGCTGTGGGAGGTCCAAAGTGAGAAAAGACATGAGGCGGGGCAAAAGTACTACAATGGGGTGGGGAGGGCTGAGAGTGGGCTGAGTATGTGAGGACTGGGGGAGGGGAGGAAACAATCACAGCTCCTCTTTTTAAAAAAAAAAAATTATTTGAGAGAGAGCACAAGCACGGGGAGTGGCAGAGGGACAGGGAGAAGCAGGCCCCGCATTGAGCAGGGACCCCGATGTGTAGGCTCTGTTCCAGGACTCTGGGTTCATGACCTGAGCTGAAGGCAGACGCTTAACCGACTGAGCCACCCAGGTGTCCCATCACAGCTCCTCTTAAGTAACAACAGTTCTCAAGTGAGACATGAACCATCAAAAACTTCTGAGTAGGAGAATGTCAACGTCATAATTAGAGTTAATTGTGAGAAACTGAGGTAAGTATTCCATTTTTTCTGAGATATGCTCTCCTGATCTGTTCTTTAGAAGTGATTGTATCACTTAACAGGCCCCTGACTCTGGTGCTTGTGCACATGGGTCCAGAAAGTTTAAGGCTAAAGATTGGTTGATGTGCTTCTCATTTTATTTATGTTTTCTGAGCAGCAGCAAACATTTGTGAAGGATCCATGATCTTGTAAATTGAAGAACTTCAGAGAATCTCTAAAAAGGTAGAAAAATTCTTGCTGAAGTCAATAATTGTATTTCAGCTGTTAAATTTCTTCACAGAGAATTTAAAATCTGTATGCTCTCAGAATCAGCCTACCTAGGTGTGGTTATATTCTTTGAGAGATGAAATATAGAAATGTAGAAAAGATGCCCTGATTGCCAATGATAGAGTGTCTCTGAAGACAGAAGTTTACGGTAACCTGTTTCCAAAAGGGGGTCTCCCAGGAGAAAGCTGCATAACAGTATCCAAACTTTCTAAGTGTACACACCCAGGGAAAATGGGTGAAGATAAAGAAAATAAACTTTTCAATTATTCCCCCACTGTTAACATTTAGGTGAGTAGTTTTTGAGTCTTTTTTCAGTACGTATGCACTTAGATCATTTTGTGAGAATCAAGTCCTATATGTTACACACTTTGTACCTTGTGGTGGAATAAGGTGTGGCCTGCTAGTTGAGGAGGATGCTGAATACTGTGTTCCCATGGTTCTCCCTGGAGTCTCCTCGCTCTCATACTCGTTCTCTTCTGAGCAAACGAGGGGCGCTGTACTGATTCTGAGCCTCGCCAACAGGGAACCATTGGTATGTGAACTATTTTTTGCAGAAGTCAGAACCCTGGTCTCAGAGTGCAAAGGTGATGAAGGCTTTCATTCAAACGTCTTGATTTGTTGATTGGCTTCATCCAAAGTTGTTCAGATGGACTAAGATTGTGAAGAGGGTACTGCTCCAGCCCAATAGCAGTTACCTTTATGAACTGAGTCCTTCAAAAGGCCTTGTTTGCACCAGAGTCATCCCTGAGGATTCCTGACCAGTCCTAGGAGGTCAGGGTCCCCCCCACCCAAATCCCTGCCTGGGCCTGTCCATCCAGAGCCTCCCTCCCCATCTTCCCCATGAGAGTTGCCATGGTCTCTGGACACAGCCACTACTCTTAGTGGGGCTGTGTGATTCCCCTTTCCCTTGAATGGGAGATTGGCCCCCCTGGTTTTAGCAACAAACATGTGGGTCCCTGTGGACCTCACTTCAGAGGACAGGCACCCACATGGACCAGCACTTGCTAACATTTACCCTCTCATGGTGAGCTTCCCAAGAGCCATACTGCCCCCACACCAGAATTTTAGTGTCCTGGAAGGAGAGAGGGGTGTGTGTGTGTGTGTGTGTGTGTGTGTGTGTCTTTTGTTTAAGGAGAAAGCCAGTGTGTTCGTGGTAGAATATAAAAAATGCAAATATTTACCATTGCCTCACCACGGTTGATATTTTGTCTTTTTTGGGGCCACAATTCTATGCATTTTTACAAAAATAGCATATTAAATAATTTTTAGTTTTTAAAAACACCCTTTAAAATACCAAAAAAAACCCCACCCCTTCTTATTCAAAAGGGAATGCCCATTCAGTAACAGGAAAATTGTGTTAATAGGCAGAGCCAAAGATGAAAAATACACAGGAACAAGACAAGGATGCTCATTCTTGCCACTTTTATTGAACATAGTATTGGAAGTCCAAGTCAGAACAATCAGGCAAGAAAAAGAAAGAAAATGTATCTAGATTGGAAAGGAAGAAGTAAAACACACTATCTGCTGATGACACGATATTATACATAGAAAACCCTACAGAATCCCATCAAAAAACTATTAGGACTAATAAATGAATTCAGTAAAGTTGCAGGGTACAAAATCAATACACAAATTCTGTTGTGTTTCTAGACACTAATAGCAAACTCAAGAGGAATAAAGATAATGATCCCATTTGCAGTTGCATCAAAAAGAATGAAATACCTGGGAATATTTTGTTTTTTTAAGGTTTATAATTTATTTATTTTAGAGAACGTGCGTGTGCATGTGCTTGAGGGTGGTGGGGAGGGGCAGAGGGAGAGGAGAGAGAGAATCTTTTTTTAAAGATTTTATTTATTTATTTCACAGAGAGAGACACAGTGAGAGAGGGAACACAAGCAGGGGGAGTGGGAGAGAGAGAAGCAGGCTTCCCGCTGAGCAGGGAGCCCGATGCGGGGCTCGATCCCAGGACCCTGAGATCATGACCTGAGCCGAAGGCAGACACTTAACGACTGAGCCACCCAGGCGTCCCGGAGAGAGAGAATCTTAAGCAGGTTCCACACCCAGTGCAGAGCCTAACGTGGGGCTCGATCTCGAGACCCTGAGATCATGACCTGAGCCAAAATCAAGAGTGGGGTGCTTAACTGACAGAGCCACCCATGCTCCCCAGTACTTAGGAATGTTTAACCAAGAAGGTGGAAGACCTGTACACTGAAAACTACAAGACATTGATGAAAAAATTGAAGACAACACGAACAAGTGGAAAGATATTCCATGCTTTTGGATTGGAAGAATAAATATTGTTAAAATGTTCCTAATATCCAAAGCAATCTGCAGATTCAGTGCATTTCCTATCAAAATTCCAATGACATTTTTCAAAGAAATAACAAATAATTCTAAAATTTGCATGGAAGTACAAAAAAACCCTGAATAGCCAAAGCAATCTTGAGAAAGTACGAAGCTGGAGGCACTGTGCTCCTTGACTTCAAACTAAACTACCAAGCTGTAGTAACTAAAACAGTACAGTATCAGCCTCAAAAAAAGACACACAGATCATTGGAACAGAAGAGAGAGCCCAGAGTGCCTGGGTGGCTCAGTCGTTAAGCGTCTGCCTTCGGCTCAGGTTATGATCCCAGGGTCCTGGGATCGAGCCCCGCATCGGGCTCCCTGCTCGGCGGGAAGCCTGGTTCTCCCTCTCCCACTCCCGCTGTTTGGTGTTCCCTCTCTCGCTGTCTCCCTCTCTGTCAAATAAATAAATAAAATCTTAAAAAAAAAAAAAAAAAAAGAGAGCCCAGAAATAAACCCACACACATATGGTTGGCTAATTTACCACAAAGGAGCCAAGAATATACTGTGAGCTAAGGACAGTCTTCTCAGGAAATGTTGCCAGGAAAACTGGACCGCTATCTCACACCATACACAAAACTCAAAATGGGTTAAAGACTTGAACATAAGACCTGAAACCGTAAAACTAGCAGAAAAAACAGGCAGTAATAAACTCCTTGACATCGGTCTTGGTGATGAGTTTTTAATCTGACACCAAAATCAAAAGCAGCAAAAGTGAGTAAGTGGGTCTACATCACATTAAAAAGCTTCTGCACAGGGGCACCTGGGTGGCTTAGTTGAGCGTCTGCCTTCAGCTCAAGTCGTGATCCCAGAGTCCTGGGATCGAGCCCCACGTTGGGCTCCCTACTTGGCAGGGAGCCTCTTCTCCTTCTCCCTCTGCCCCACCCCCTGCTTGTGCTCGCTCTCCCTCTCTCTCTCAAATAAAGAAATAAAATCTTTAAAAAAAAAAAAAAAATTCTGCACAGCACAGGAGAAACCATCAACAAAATGGAAAGGCAACCTACTGAATGGGAGAAATATTTGCAAGTCATGTATCTGATAAGGGACTAATGTCCAAAATATGTAAATAACTCATACAACTCAGTAGCAAATAAAAAAAATAAGCCCAAACGGTCAGACTTAAAAATGGGCAGAGGATCTGAATAGATATTTTTTTTCTAAAGAAGACATACAGATGGCCAACAGGTACAAGAAAAGATGTTTGATCTCATTAATAGGGAAATGCAAATCAAAACCGCAATGAGATACAACCTCACACTTGATAGAGTGGTTATAATCAAAAAGACAAGAAATCTTAAGTGTTGACAAGGATGTGGAGAAAAGAGAACCTTATCCACTGTCAGTGGGAATGTATATTGTTACGGCCACTATGAAAAACAGTATAGATGTTCCTCAGTTAGAATTACCATATGATCCAGCAGTTCCACATACAGTGGAATATTTTTCAGCCATAAAAAAGAATGAAATCTTGCCATTCACAACAACATGGATGGTCCTTGAGGGCATTATGCTATGAGAAGTAAATAAGAGAAAGACAAATACTATATGATCTCTCTTATATGTGGGGAAAAAAAAAGCTTATTAGAACAGATGGGTGGAAGTATAGTGCATTATTGAATGACACCTGAAAATACCTTACTGTTGTCTAGTAATTTGTGACCATCTCCTATAAAAAAATCAAAAAAGATGAAAAATATAAATAAAATCCTGTCCATTCAGATTACTGCTGTATATGCTCTTCTAAGCCATTTTGGGGGCATATATTTTATAAAAGTAGATTTATTCTAAATACCATTTTATAATTTGCTTTTTAAAATAATAGCTTTATTGAGATGCAATTCAGATATAATATTCATCATTTTAAAGCATACAGTGCAGTCAGTTTTGGTATGTTAAAGAATTTTGCAGTGTTCACCACTTTCTAATTTTAGAACATTTTCATCATCCCAGAAAGAAACCTTGTACCCATTAGCTGTCACTTCCCATTCTTCCCCGCTCCCAACCCTAGACAGTCATTCATCTATTTTCTGTTTCTACTGGTTTGCCATTTCTTGAAATTTATACAAATTGAATCATATAGTATGTAGTTTTTTGCAAGTGATTTCATTCACACAGCATGTTTTCAAGGTTCATTCATGCTATAGCATGTATCAGTAATTTCTTTCTTTTTTTTTTTTTTAAAGATTTTATTTATTTATTTGACACAGAGAGACACAGTGAGAGAGGGAACACAAGCAGGGGGAGTGGGGGAGGGAGAAGCAGGCTTCCCGCTGAGCAGGGAGCCTGATGCGGGGCTCGATCCCAGGACCCTGGGATCATGACCTGAGCCGAAGGCAGACGCTTAACGACTGAGCCACCCAGGCGCCCCAGTAATTTCTTTTTATAGGGAAATAATATTCCATTGAATAGATAGACTACATTTTGTTTATACATTTAGCAGGTGATGGACATTGGGTTGTTTCCTCTTTTTGGATATTATGAATAATGCTGTTGTGAAAAGTCCTGTACAAGTTTTTGTGAGAACCTGTTTTTTTTAATCTGTTGTATATATAAGTGGTCATATGGTAACTCTGTGTTTAATATTTTGAGGTACTGCCAGACTATCAAAGCAGCTGGGACAATTTTGCATTCCTGTCGGCAATGTGTGAGAGTTCCAGTTTCTTCACGTCTTCACCAACACTTGTTATTGTCCATCATTTTTATTCCAGCCATCCTAGTGGGTGTGAAGTGGTTTCTCATTGTGGTTTTGATTTGTATTTCCTTAATGACTAATGATGTTACGCATCCTTTTATATACTTACTGACCATTTAGGTATCTTCCTTGGAAAAATGTCAGTTCATATCCTTTGCCCATTTTTAAAATTGGGTTGTCTTTTTATTGATTTATAAGAGTTCTTTACATACATACAATTTCTTTATCAGTATATGACTTGTAAATATTTTCTCACATTCTTTGGGTTATCTTTTCACTTTCCTGATGGTCACCTTTGATGCAAAAATTTTTTTAACTTTGGTGAAGTCCACGTTGTCTATTTTTTCTTTGGTTGCTTTTGCTTTTGGTGTCATATTTAAGAAACCACTGCCTAATTGAAGGTCATGAAGATATGCACCTGCTTACTTCTAAGAATTTTATAGTTTTAGCTCTTACCTTTAGCCTGTGATTCATTTTGAGTTAATCTTTGTGTATGGTGTGGGATTTTGGTCTAGTTTCACTCTTTTGCATGTGGATACCCTGTTGTCCATTAGCTAAAAAGACTGGTCTTCTCCCCCATTGAATGGTCTTGGTACCCTTGTCAAAATTAATTGACCACAAATGGAGGGGTTTATTTCTGGACTTTAAATTCTATTCTGTTGATCTTTATGTCTATCCTTATTATGCCAATACTGTCTTGATTACTTAGCTTGGTAGTAAGTTTTGAAATTGGGAATTGTGAATCCTCCAAATTTGTTCTTTTGCAGGATTGTTTTGTCTATTCTGAGTCCCTTGCATTCCCTTGTGCATTTAAGGATCAGTTTGTCAATTTCTGCAAACTACAACTTTCTTTTATTATGTCTTGAACATTTTCTTTCTTTTTTTTTTTTTTTAAAGATTTTATTTATTTATTTATTTGAGAGAGAGAGAGAGAGAGAGAAACAGCATGAGAGGGGATAGGGTCAGAGGGAGAAGCAGGCTCCCTGCCGAGCCGGGAGCCCGATGCGGGACTCGATCCCAGGACTCCGGGATCATGACCTGAGCCGAAGGCAGTCGCTTAACCAACTGAGCCACCCAGGCACCCTGTCTTGAACATTTTCTTTTTCTTAGTCTGTCATTGTGCTGTTCAGTTCAGTAGCCATGAGCTACATGTGCCTAGTGAGCATGTGAATTGTGGCCAGTCCAGATTGATATGTGCAGTTTATACTGACACCTGGTTTTGAAGAGTTCATATGGAAAAAAAGAACACACACTATCTCATGAACAATTTTTTATGTTGATTATATATTAAAATGATAAAATTTTATATTGGGTTAAATAATACACATTGCATAAGTTTACCTATTTACATTTTTAACATGGCTAGTAGAAGATTTCAAATTATGTGATTCTCATATGTGTGTTAAACAGAAGTATATTTTATTTTATTTTTTTAAGATTTTATTTATTTATTTGACAGAGAGAGACAACAGCGAGAGAAGGAACACAAGCAGGGGGAGTGGGAGAGGGAGAAGCAGGCTTCCCATGGAGCAGGGAGCCCGATGCGGGGCTTGATCCCAGGACCCTGGGACCATGACCTTAGCCAAAGGCAGACGCTTAACGACTGAGCCACCCAGGTGCCCCCAGAAGTATTTTTTAATAGCGTGGCATGAAGTTTCTTGATTCACTTGTCTGTGGTTGGACACTGAGATTGTTGCCAGTGTTCTCTGTTTTATGTGGTGCTCTAATGAGTGACCTAGTATCCAGGTCTTTGTGCACTTCTGTGATGCTGTCCGGACCAGGTTCTGGAGGACTTGGGAAATGTGTTTGCTGCTTCTGAGTCTAGGGCATGCAAACTATCCTGTTATAGAGTTGAGTTGAGAATTAATGTTTCCATATTTAAAAAATAATATTGTTTCAAAATAAGGCTGTAAACAGACTCCACAAATACTGATTGAGCCCCTCTCCCAATGTGTCAGGGTCTGTTCTAAGAGATGGGAACACAACTTGCATGAGTCCAAATTCTAGCCCTCATGGAGCCTATGTTGTAAGAGGGGAAAGGGATAGTCCATAAACCATAACCGTATCAGTTAATACTGAAGAGCCGTGTTGGGAAGGACAAGAAAACCGGCCTATGGGCTACAGTGTGGTGGGAATATTGTCCTGATAGAATCGTCAGGGGGTGCTTTCTGAGCAAATCACATTTGAGCAGGGACTGGAAGAAGCAAGGAAGGGAGCCCTGTGCAGATCTGGGAGAAGAATGTTTTTAGGTAGAGGAGTCGGGAAGTGTAGAGACCTTGATACGGGAATATGCTTGGTTTGTTTTATTAGGAACAGCAAGGAGGCCAATGTAGCTAGAACGTGCTGAGAAGTAGTTGGATTTGGAATACATTTTTTTTTAAAGATTTTATTATTTGACAGAGAGAGAGCATGAGCAGGCAGAGGGGGAGGCAGAGGGAGAGGGAGAAGCAGGCTCCCTGATGAGCAGGAAGCCCGATGCAGGACTCAATCCCAGGACCCTGGGATCATGACCTGAGCTGAAGGCAGATGCTTAACCAACTGAGCCACCCAGGTGCCCCTGGAAAGCATTTTGAAGATGGAACTTACAGTCTCTGCTGATGGATTGGGTGTGGGGCATGTGAGGAATGGGAGGCCTTCATGACCTGAGCAATGAATGGTGTGGTACCATTTACTGAGCCAGGGATTGCCAGACTGCATTAGAGAGGGAGGGGAACCCAGAGTTCAGTGTTAGACCTGTTAAGTTTGAAATGCCTTTTGGGTGCTCCAGTGGAGATGTTGAGGTGGTAACTATGATGCACCAGTCTGGAAATCACAGGGGACGTGGAGCTAGCGATGCATATTTGGAGTTAAAAAAAGCTACTTGAACATCAAGCAGGTTGAGTGAGTATTCACTATTGCATTTGGGAACATGGAGGTCTTTGGGGACTTTGGTAAGAGGTGTCTGTAGGCTGTGCTGGGGTGGTGGGTGAAATTTTTCAGGGAAGAATGGGATGCGTGTATTGACAACTCCTTGAAAGAGTTTGCTTTAACATGGACAGAATGATGGGGGATGGGTGAACTGGGGACAGATTGCCCTTTCCCTGCACTGGTGGGAGTGTCCTGGAGAGAGGCTGTGGGGGGAGTGGCTGAGATCCTGCCCCAGAGTGGAGATGGGCCTCTCTCCTAGCATCAGGAGAGAAGGCCAAGTAGACTGGCAGGCTTTCCATTCAGCAGTGAGAGGTTGAGAAAATTTCAGGTCACCTCTGTTGCCAAAGAAACAGAGTGTGACAAGGTGGGAAGGGGTGTTGTAGGATTTGTTACGGAGTTAAATGTAAAATTCGCATAAATTTTTAATATCAAACATAAGACTTCATATAAATTGAGTTACTTCAAAGTGCTTACCTTTGGGGTTCTCTCTCCTGTGCCTTTGGGGGTATTTTGGTGGAAAAGTTTGAGAAGCCACTTCATTATTGTATTCTATTGTTATGTTGTTAAATCTCACCCAAGTGAGTATTTAACCTTAAAGAGTTTGAGATTCACTTACCCATTTTGTTATCCTTAATAGAGCTTTTGCAGCTGCTCCAAATATCCCTCCATTTGTGCATCTTAATTGTTGCTTGGCAAGCCACTTCATTCTGCGGCAGGAAAGGCCTGGTGCGGTAGGCCGCGGGTGTCTGTAGGTTGAATGCCCTCGTTCCCATCCTTTCCACTCCGTTTGGGGAAGAGGGTGTGGAAGAAGGCAGGGCCCCTGAAGTGCGACGCCCTCCAAGAATATTTTAGCAGACCTTTTCCTGTTGTCTCAAAACACTTAACAGATACACTGCACATCTTTAATTCTGACAGGGTGGTTTGAGTGAGCTGAGTGTAGTGCTATTAGCCAGCCTTTTATGATACTTAACAGTCTGTAGTGACTGAAAGTTACTTGGCAGGGGGCGCCTGGGTGGCTCAGTCGGTTAAGCCTCTGCCTTAGGCCCAGGTCATGATCTCAGGGTCCTGGGATTGAGTCCTTTCGCAGGGAGTCTGCTTCTCTCTCTCCCACTCCCCCCTGCTTATGCTCTCTCTCTCTCTTTCTCTGTCAAAAAAATAAATAAAATCTTTTTTTTTTTTTTAAAGATTTTATTTATTTGACAGAGAGAGACACAGCGCGAGAGGGAACACAAGCAGGGGGAGTGGGAGAGGGAGAAGCAGGCTTCCCGCGGAGCAGGGAGCCCGATGTGGGGCTCGATCCCAGGACCCTGGGATCATGACCCGAGCTGAAGGCAGACGCTTAACGACTGAGCCACCCAGGCGCCCCCCAAAAATAAATAAAATCTTAAAAAAAAAAAAGTTATTCGGCTTCTTTCCTGTTAGTCGCATTTGCCTACTTTCTTTCCATACAATTTTAGTATGATTAATACCCACCTCCCCCATTTAGGTTCTTCAACCTTTCTTTTTTTTATATATAAAGAGTGACCTTTTAATTTTAATTTTTTTTTTTTTTAGGGAGGGAGAGAGAGAGAGAAAGGGGGGAGGGGCAGAGGAAAAGGGAGAATCTTAAGCAGACTCCCCGCTGAGCTCAGAGCCTCACTCAGGGCTCAGTCTCAAGACCCTGAGATCACGACCTGAGCCAAAATCAAGAGTCAGATGCTTAACTGACTGAGCCACCCAGGCGCCCTAGTTTTTCAACCTTTTTAGTGAGAGTGCTGTTTGAATTATCCCACAGTTAGTTCGTGGGATGGGAGCATGTGAAAAATCAGAGGTCTGTCCCCCACACATGAGATGGCTGGGGCCTAGGGGGAGCTTGATCTGTAATGGGTGGTTTATTTGCATGACTAGGCCACATGCCCCTGGCTTCCCAGTTCTCACACCACCTTGTGGGCCCACCTGTATGGTGTGGCCCTGCTCCTTCCCTCATCCTGTCTTGAATCCGGAAAACAGGGGTACGTGCTTTTGCCTGCAGCACTCTCCATTGCTAGAGGCTGGCTTCCTCAGGTCACTAGACAGGAAGCCTTTCCTGACCACGCTCTGCATGGCCCCTCTTTGGATCCCTGCACAGGCACCTTTCTTGCCTTTATTCCTCCACCAAGTGTGACGGGAGCACTCCTTTATTACTTCTTGGTCTTCCCCTCTAGTCTGTGGGCTCCATGAAGGCAAGGACCATGGTCTTGTTTTGAGCCTACTGGGTCCAGCACCTGGTGAGGGGTATGGCACACTCGTGCTCAGAAAGTATGTAGAATGAACACATGTATGAATCTAGACTTGTAATCCAGATTGCCATTAAGGGGGCTCATGTGTCACTCTTTCAGCCAGGGCTTGGCCTGTTGTCATTCAGCAGTCCTTCACAATTCTTGGTACCAGAGCTTTTGTGGAGTTTGGAAATTTTAAGATTTTAGAATGGCATTAGTGAATATACCATATATTGTGGAACATCCTAAGCAGCATCCTCTAATCAAACAGATTTTTGCAGCAAAGTACATAACTATTTGCACTAAGTGGGACAAACAGAGACTATGGATAGCCTCACGTCGCATCAGGGCATGCTGCTCAGTGAGTTACGATCATGTTTTCAGAGGTTTTGGGGTTTCAGAATCACAGATAAGGGATGGTCCTGTTTTAGTGAATGTCTATTACGCATTCTGCCGTGTGCTGTAAATGCAGAGGAAGAAAGCAGTTCCTGCCCTCCTGTGTAGGGTGGGCGACCGCCATCATGTGAAGTATTGAGCACACACATACACAGAAGGCACTGCTCGGGGGGCTCGGGCATTTCTGTCACCCCCATTTGCTTTTGAGAAGTGCCCTCTGCAGGGGCTCAGTGCTTCATGTGTGCTACACGGGGGCGCGGGTGGAAAGGGTGGCCCATGTAGGAAGGGGCTGTTCGGGGGTCATTCTGGATCGGGTTCCCTTGGATCTGGCCACAGGGATTCAAGGAGTAGAGAGCGTGATGCACTGCGGGGGACACCCTGTGTTCCTTGTCTCCTTCACTGGCCGGGGGCCGGAGCCCAGAGGCAGAGGCTGGTGGGGGGCAGGTTTGAGGTCCTGAGTGCTAGCACGGACTTCTCTGCGGCCCTACACTTTGCCCTCTTGGCTGGATCAGGAGTTTTCAACATTAGATGGATTTAATCTATGTCTCCTGACTTTTAAAATATGAGTATAACTTTATTTTAATGTTTAAGATGCATTTTTGATGTAGAGAAAAATCTTCAATTTAAAAAAATCTACCTGCTTTCTGAAATGGTGCTTGAATTGTGAAAAAAATGTTTAATTGCCAGGCTGCAGGAAAGCCAGCTCTGTGTTACTAGAAAATGAGGAGCCCATACTCAAATATTTCAAGCATTTAGAAGGATGTGGTGTGGAGTAGTTTGTTCCTGGAGCAGGTGTGGCACTTTGTACTATTTCTAGTTTTTCTGTGGTGTTTGATAAATTATGTAGAATGTATTAAATCTCATCTGAGCATGTCTACTGAAGCTTATTCTTTCAACTTAGAGTTATTTTTGTCCAAGGTACTTGACTTAAGATTTAATGAGCCATGACACTGAATTAGAGACATGCTTTCAGTCTTTCAGCATTTATAAGAGATACTACGGTTTTCAAAAGGACTTGTGAGAATTGTCTTTTGCAATGTATTTTAAGATCATCAAGAGTAGAGTTTGTATTGTGAAAACTTGCTCCAAGACACACTCTGGGGTTTTATGAGTGAGTAATGGTGACAGGACAAGGTGGCGTCACCCATGCAGTTGTGGTCATTCTTTGCAAACAGTTTATTTAATAGCGTTTAAAAGAGACTCCTTCTTGGGTTTTATAATTACCCTTTCCTGGGGACCAATTTATAATGTAAACAATATCTGGTAGTATTATTTCTTAGAGCGAGTGTGTTAGTTTAAAATGTTTGCATCAGGGCGCCTGGGTGGCTCAGTCGTTAGGCGTCTGCCTTTGGCTCAGGTCATGATCCCGGGGTCCTGGGATCGAGCCCCACATCGTGCTCCCTGCTCGGCGGGAAGCCTGCTTCTCCCTCTCCCACTCCCCCTGCTTGTGTTCCTGCTCTCGCTCGCTCTCTGTCAAATAAATAAATGAAATCTTTAAAAAAAATTAAAAAATAAAATGTTTGCATCTGTAGGGCATGTATAAGCATGCCAGTTTCCAAGTGTAGCCTCTAGAGTATTATAGAAGAGTGGAGTTGTTTTTGAAAGGTCATAATTGAAAAGTTTTATGTGTCTTAATTGCTTAAATATTTTCTTTCACCGGGATTATTAAGAAAAACACAGAATGTAACATGTGGGAAAATGTGAAATGGATGCAAACACCATAAGATTTTCCACAGAAGTTTTTTATTCACAATGAGGCACATGGGAAGGCTCCATTAACACTTTAGATGGTATCATAATTTTGGAAAAACCATTTCACCATAGGGGTGTTTACAAAAACTGCAGCCTTCTCTGCCAGCCAGGCTTTGACGTTTGCTTAGCTTACAGATAGCAAGTGATGCAGTGTCAAACCCAACTTAAAACTACCTATGTTGTCAACATACAGATTTTCTTTATTCGGTATTTAAACTACAAATTTATCAATCTGAGTAATTTGAAATATAGTAGCATAAAAAGAATTAGATATGCCAAACCGAAAATGTGTGCATATCTAAAGTAGTTTCTTTTCTTGATTTTGGTTAACAGCAGTATCTTCACATCTGTAATTTCTGGTAATTTAATGAGAACACACTGAACTTTGGGGGCACAATAAATTTTCCCATTATGTAAAATATTTTACACACTGGTTGACTCATTGTAAATTGTGAGTAGACATGATTCTCTTCCTGCGGAAAATAGAAACACGTTATTTCAATGACAGTGTTATCCAATGACAGGAGTGTGCTGAGGCCCCGCGTGCTTTCTGTGGGTTGGGTTGTCAAGACCCGAGCTGAACACACAGTAATGGGAACGACCTGGGGCTCTTTTGTTAGGTTTGAGGACGTAGTCTTTCTGTAAATCAGTTAGTTGTTTATTTTATACAAAGTCTTATTTTCGTTTTTGTGAATTTTATGTTGTTAATGAATGTGTTTTCTTTGACTGTATTAACTTCAAGTCTTGTAAATATTTCTCGGTCTTAAAAACCCAAGTGCTCTTACTTATTTCATAGTAGAAAGAACTAAGAAAACGAGTACTTTTTGGTGGTGATGTGGGGTTGATAGTTCCCCTAGTGATGCTCCTCCCTCATGTTTAAAAGTGCCACATATTTATATGTGTGTAATTTATATTTTGCATTGAAGTAAAAATCAAATTTCTTCTTAAAAAATTGTTGAACTCAGATTTGGGGGAGAAACGTTACCCAAAATAGTTAGGAGTTGTTTTGAACAGTGAGAAGCTTATTTAAAATTATTTGGAAGGGCCATCTCCAAAATAATGTATTTTTAGGAGCATAATGAAGACTCTTGTAATAACATTTTCCTTTTGTTTGTTTCTTTAATTGAGATGGTGAGCTGTGTCTCATTAAGGGATGTTAACTATCTGATGTTTGGCCTTTGGTACGATTATGTCAGCTTTTAAAAATGTAACTGTATGAGATTGTCGTATAACATATGATTCACCTATTGGAAGCATCTAATTCAGTGGTTTTTAGTATAGTCACAGAGTTGTGCAGTCATTGCCTATTTTGGACATTTCATGTAAATAGAATTATATAATATGTGGTATTTTGTGTCTGACTTCTTTCACTTAGCATCATGTTTTTAAGATTCATCCATGTTGTAGCATGGATCACTAAGTTGTTCCTTTTTGTTGCTGAATAAGTTTATTGTATGGATGTACCACTTTTTTAAAAAATATATTTTTATTTATTTATTTGACAGGGAGAGATAGTGAAAGAGAGCACAAGCGGAGGGAGAGGGAGAAGCAGACTCCCAGGTGAGCAGGGAGCCTGATGCGGGACTCAATCCCAGGACCCTGGGATCATGAGCTGAGCTGAAGGCAGACACAGACACTTCACTGACTGAGCCACCCAGGTGTCCCTGGATGTACCACTTTTTATGTACCCATTAGCTCATTGGTAGACATTTGGGCTGTTTCCTCTTTTTGGCTGTTAGGAATAATGCTGCTTGGAGTATGCGAGTCCTGGTTCTTATGTGGACCTGTGTTTTCATTTCTCTTGGGCTTATACCTAGGAGTTTGCATCAGCTTTTGATGCTTCTTTGATCTGCTGTTCAGGTTTTCATTTATGTTTGTAGACTTTGCTACTTTTGACTGGGCTTCTTAAGACCTGTGTTGGTGACCTGGTGACTGCTGTTTCAGGCTGGATCCCCCTGTTGCTGGGGAAACAGGTAGAATTACAGTATCCTTTCCTAAGACCAGATCACATCTGATGGTCATCACAAGGTCTTATCAGATAAGTATCCTTTTAGATTTTGGGCAGATAGTTAAGTCTGGTCTTTATCCAAGCCAACTAAATCTGTCTGTATTTTATATTTTCCTTGTGTTCTCTCTGCTTCTTCTCGGGGGACATCCTTTGTTCTTTGACCCCAGCAGCACGGGGAGTGACAGTGAATGATTTGTGTATTTTCCCTTCAGGCTGTATGCCACTCATTCCTTTCTTTTTCTTTCTCATGGTAGTTCTGGTAACTGGGTTGCCTATTTTTGAAGTAATAAACACCTTAAGGTCCTAGTGATACTCTTGAGCATTTTGTTTGGTGTGCAAATGAGACCTAGAGGAATGTTTCCATAATTTGGATCAAATTCGTGCAAATGTGCATTACCAGTATTAGTTGGTTGCCTGAGTTAGATTATGAATTTCATTACTGCTATTTAATAAAGGTTCGTGTTCTGCCGTGGTCATTCTAGTTAGTGGTGAGAACCCTTTGGGCCTCTGGTCATGTGTTTAAACGGAGTTAAGCTTGGGAAATTATTGAGTGCTTGACAGATACTGGCTGTATTTTGTAACACTTGTGCCTTCCATTTTGGGAATCTTGTACTTTGAGAATCTTTCACATGTATTAGATCAATTTAAAATTAAATCCACCCGGAAGGTTTGTAGGGTAGGTCTTACTGCTCTCCTGTAGACCGGGAGTCCCAGATTCGGAGGAGCGAGCAGTGGCTGAGAGCAGTCAGCGTCCTTTTCACTCTGCCCCGCGCTGTGAGCAGAGAGGAGGCAGGATCAGGTCGTGCCTGGGCCAGGGGGCTTATGCCGAGTCCAAAGCAACCGGACGGCTATCAGCCAAGCAACTCTGTTTTAACACCTAGTGGTGCACTTACGAAGATTTCTCCTGTTTGTGCCTCGCTGCCTCCTCATCCATAAAGTGGAGATAAGAGGAGCCCACTCTACAGGCAGGTGGGGATCTCTGGTCTGTTAGTCACTGGACCTGGTTTCCATGCACTGACCATTGACTTGCTGCCCTTAGTTTTCAGATTCTGGTTGGCCTGAAAAGTGGTTTGAATGGTCCTGTAGCATGCTCCTTTCATCACCCCCTTCCTCTGACCTCAACCGCTGGCCCTAGAGGCCTCCTGGGGGCCTTGTTCCACCAGTACCCCAAAGGTAGTTCTCATTGCTGGGGGGTGGGGCAAGGGTCTCAGCCCTGGGCCAGCGTTGGCTCCCCCCCTCTAGGCATCGTCTGTTCCAGGAGATGCAAAAGTCTTGGGGTAAGACCCCTACTGGTTCCTCCAGACCTTCCTGGGACAGCCCACTCAGGCCAGAACCCAGGATTTCTACTTGCCAGTCACGGGGTCCCTGGACTGACTGACAGATTGGTAGGGGACCAGCCCTGTTACAGCATAGCAGCTGTTGGGCTGGTGGGGGTGCGCCTGCCACTGAGGACCAGCCTTGATCTCTGATTTGAAAGGCACAGTTCTACAGACTGTCTTCTCTGGGGGAGTGCCCAGACTGGCGCCTGAATATGCCCAGAGGCATTTGATCAAAGTTCCTGTGAGGCAGTTAAATCACTAGTCAGTCTCTACAAAGCACAATGATGACAAAAAGAAATTTCCTCATACACTGCCTCTTGCCTTCCCCTCAGATCGTCTACCTCATGCTGTGAGATTACCCAGCCAGTCAGGAATTTACACATGAGGTGCATCTGGTTTGGTTGAAAATATTCATTGATTCATATCACATCTTTTTGGGAAGAGATCAGGGTAGGAAGGGTGCAGTATTTCCATAAATCTGATCTCCCACTCCCAGGAGTAAAGGCCATGTTAGTGAACTTTTGCTGGGTGCCTAGAAAAGCAGCCTATCGGGTAGTTAGGTGTGGGCTGGGAGCCTGGGTGCTGGGTTTGAATCCTGGCTCTCCCCTGTGCCCAGGTCTCCTCAGCTGCTGGAGAGGATGCTGGAGGTGGTCTCACAGAGCAACTGAGTCCTGCCTGTGGAGCGGTGGCAGCTGACCCTGGCGAGCCCTCTTGAGACTGCCGGCTGCCACGGTGATTCGTGGCAGCCACACAAGTGACTGCTTTGGGGCAGTGGGGGGGTGGGATCCTTCTTTGTAGTGTGTTGACTGCGGGGGATGATGGGAGCCCAGAGGAAGGGTCTTGCCGCCAGGGAGTCGGTAGGACTACCCGGGGGAGAAGATGTGTGAAGGGGGGGTTAGGTAAACAGAGGGAAGGTGAAGCAGAGGATTCTCATCATCAGAGGAAATAGTATGTTTGCAGGGATACGACAGTTCATTTCTGTTACCAGAATGAGGGGTGACCAGTAGGTTCCTTAATCTATGTGTTCATTCACCCAAATTTAGCAAGCACTGTTCAGGGCCAGGCTGGGCACTCAACTTAGGGTAGAACAGAACACGTCTGAACAAGTCCACTTAGTATTTCCCATCAGGAGGCAGTCACCAGAATGTCCAGAAGACGGCTCTCATTTACTGAGGGGCCCTGTGGTGTGAGAGCACGGCACAGAGCCGCCCTGAAGGGTTCAGATTGTTACCTCTACTTGGCTACCATGTGCCTGGGGCACGCTTACGCCGCAGGTACGAGACATTCAGCTGTCTGTCAGTCGTGGTCGGAGCTGTGCCTGCCTGGAGCTGCTGGGAGGGTTCGACGGGCTCCGGAACACACCCTTGCTGAGGATGCACTAGTGTGTGGTGAAGAACGTGTGTGCCATGTTGAGGATGCTTTCCCCTCATCTCTCCCTTTTCCCAGCTGAGTGCACATCCTTTAGCTCCTGTTAAATACTCCTTCCTCATAGAGCTTGTCCTGGATCCCCAGACTAGCTCCAGGTCTGCCCGCCTCCGTCACGCAAGTCCTCATGCTTGGAGTGACTTGTTTGCCAGTGATCTTGCCCACTGGAGTGCCTGTTACCACCAGGATGGTGAGCTCTGCCTTACTCATGCCCTTCCACACACAGCGTGTGGTTGGTTAATGCTCATTAAATATATTGAATAGAATGAATGAAAAGTAAAGGTCACTTAGTAATCATGCTACTATTTTAAGTCTTTTTCTGAATTTGGTTGTATGGTTAATGGTTTAATATTTCAAGGGCTCTGACATTGTAATGGTTTTTACTATACTGCGAAGGTAGCTGGCTGTTCAAGGTGATTGCTCCCCACAGAGGAACTAGAAGTTCTTACTGTACTTGCATTTTCTGGAATGAAAGTCATGGTTCATTCTCAGTAGCTTTTCAGTAGGGGCTTCGAAGCTTGTGTGAAGTGGCAGATGTGCAGGATTCTCACAGAGAGTACTTGAGCGTAAAAGGTGGTGTGTCATCATGCACATTTCATTAATTTCAGCATTCTTACCCAGCACAATAAATTGTCAAAACCATCCTCCAGTAAAAACCACAAACCAGTCAGCCTTTAGGAAACAGGTTGGAAATCTAGAAATGCCACCCCCCACTGAGGTATTTGCAACATTTTTTTTAAAGATCCTTATAAAATTTTTGTGATTCAAAAGGCAGCTTTCCTGTGCCAGGGGAGTCTCTCTCCAGCGCTCTTGCTTCTGAGGTTTGTAGCTTTCAGAAAGACTGCAATGCAGCGGTCACCAAAGTCTCTGTTAATATGGAAACAACTGGTGGTGAGGTCTTTTGCTCCCTTTCCTACCACGGACTGTGGCCTGCAGTATGAAGGAGGAGGTAATGAAGGCCATATTCCCCTGGACTTAGCTGTTTAGGGACAGAGCGGGAGTGATTTTTGAGAACGTTGTGGCAGCCCAGGCATGTCCTGCAGCAGTTCTGTGAAGTTACTGATGCGCTGGGCTTCCTGGGATGTGAGATTCAAGATGCCTTTGCAGCTTGCACATGGTAATTCTGTCTTCTTCTCTGTGTTCAGATGGTGGATGATGAGAAGGTAAGGACTTTAGAAATCATGCATAATATGTATTTTAAATGTTAATGAATATCCCTATTGAAGGGGAAGAATTATAATGGAGTCGATCTTTTCTGAACCAAAGAAATAAAACTTTGATTTCTTATTAAAGGACAGTTTGAATGTTTGAACAGTCTTCTTATTTAGTGTTGACAAATGCCATCTAAATAAATTATTAAAGATGTTCTTTAAAGAGATCTGCTTGTTCTTTGACTTACTGAACATGGTTGAGTTCCAGAGATGTGGTCACGGATAGAATGGATTTGCTTCTTTAACTTAAGCAATGACAGTGTCATTAATCTGGCATGGAACATTTTGTTTCACAAAATCTCAACCATATGGCAGTGGATGAGGAAATCTAAGTTCCTTAGTTCTTATTTGCCTTCAGATGAGCGTTTTCAGAAGTGCGGAGCTCTGCTTATCCTGGGGCAAGTTGGAGACTACCTCCAGCTCTCCTCTTTGTTTATCTAAGAGGGAGGCTGAGAGTCAGAACTCAGGTTTATTTATTTGTCTATGAATTGGCCCCCAAACTGTATTAAATGCATTATGGGTGGTAATTTATATGTCCGATGCCAAGAAATACACTGTCAGGGTTACCATGGCAACTGCATGCATTCTGAAAAGCTTATGAATGGGCACTGAACCTTCTGGTGTTTCAAGTGAGATGTTCCAGCTGAGAGCCTGCATTCATGATTCGTGTAAATAAATTCAGCTTTCTGTGTGTATCACATCCTTTTTCTTCGTTTACCACTTGTCTGTTCAGCTCAGTTCTTTCTCTGCTAACATCTGCCATGGTCTCTTGATGGTTTTCAGCTTCAGGCTGGGGAGCGAGCCTGGGTGTGCTGTGTCCCGACACCTCAGTGTGTGGCTGGTATAGGATGGGCTGGCACGTCTGCGCCTCCAGAGGGCTGGAAATCCTCGACAGCCCCAGAGCATAGCTGCAGGCCCGTGTGCTGGTGTGGTCCTGGCAGGGCCTTCTGTCTGTCTGGAGAGCGTCTCTCCAGTAACACAGCGCAGGGCTCTGAGAGAGCTGACTTCGAGGGAGGCCGCCCTGCCTAATTTCTATTTCTAGGATATCATGACGATTGGTTTTGGAGAGGGAGGCCCAGGTTAGAAAGACCCGCCTTCAAAATGCCAAACTTGACGAAGGCCTGTTGTCTTCATTACCAGAGGATTGTTTGCTGTTGGTTAGAAATCTGTGTCGCATAGTTTCTTTGAAAACTAGTTCCTCTTGTGCATGTAAACCATATTGATGCCTTGATTGCATGGCACTAGAATATCTGTTAGCAAATATTTTGAAAAAGGCACCTGCACAGCTTGCCTAGGAAGTCCAAGACAGCCCTGGGGATGGCAGTGGCAGCTGAGGCAGTCCCTCCCAGGAGGGGGCCCTGTCAGGCTCGGGGAGGACATTCACACTCGTGTGGAGTTCATGCTCTGTATTAAGGGTCATTCAGATCATATAGCTTAGATTTTAAACCTGAAAGTAAAGTCCGCTTTTCAGACTCCCATCAGCGGGCATTTTGTGGTAGCTCACCTGCAGGCCTTTGTTAAGAATCTTCATCTCATTCAGTCCTTGTATTTTACAGATGAGGAAACTGAGGCCCAAAGAAGGTGTGGTTAAGGTCCCACAGCAGGTCAGAACCAGATCTAAGGTTAGAAACCTGGCTCCTGGCTTTCTTTTTTTTTTTTTTTTTTAAGATTTTATTTATTTGACAGAGAGAGAGACAGGAAGAGCAGGAACACAAGCGGGGGGAGTGGGAGAGGGAGAAGCAGGCTTCCCGCTGAGCGGGGAGCCCGATGCAGGGCTCGATCCCAGGACCCTGGGATCTTGACCTGAGCCGAAGGCAGACGCTTAACGTCTGAGCCACCCAGGCGCCCCCTGGCTCCTGGCTTTCTGTTTTCCTAAAGATCGCTTTCCTGACAGAAGAGTTTTGTTCTCAGTAACTGTTTTTTGCTTTCCTTTTTATCAAAAAAAGGCCTACGTAATAACAGGAATAGAACTGTCTAATTTATAAAAGTTCCTACTTTCCCTTTCTTCTTTATTCCATCATTTACCCAGCTTCTACTCAGTGTGCCGGAGACTCGAGGGGCACATCCTCTGCCCCCCAGGCCTCATGCTGTGATGAGAGGTCATGCCCTGAGCACAAGAGCACTCAGCCTGTGTGTGGAGATGAGTCGTGGCTCTGCAGCTGCATTCTGCCTGTCTGTGGTATTCTGCAGAGAGGCTGGGTGCCCAGTGGTCTCGGGCGGGGGGGGGGGGGGTGAACTGAATCATTAGCTATTAAATCAAGGTCACAATGCTGTGTTCACTAAGGCAAAACAACATAGTAATATTAGGTGCAGCTTACACATTACACCTTACTTATTACAAATAATAAGAGGTTCAGCTTGTAAGGCTGCTTGTACTCAGGTTACAGGCAGCTAGGGTGTTCCAGGACTTGGGTCCTGTACCCACCCCCCCACTCCCCTGACACTGAGCTTTGTGAGGGTAGGAGGCACATTTCTCACTGTGGGATCTCAGGCTCAGTACATAACAGAAACCCATTAAGTGTCTGGATAACTTTGGAGTCCCTGAAAACTGGTAGGGCTGTTGCAGATTTGGGGACGGTGGGCAAAGATGACAGAAGGAATAAGGCCAGGTGCAGGTCCAGCAGCATCTGGATCCTGTTGCTTAGGAGGCATGTGGTAAAATACGGGACAGTCTGAGACGGCGAGAACGCGATTGAAAATGCAGTCTTTAGAGGTTTCCGTTTGGTGATGTATAAAGCGCTCAGGACACGTGTGTTGTTACCCTCAGGTGAGAGAGAATTAAATGACCTCTCTCATAGAGAGCCGGATCAAAAGAGTCTTAGATGTAACCTTTCAGGTGGAGAAAGATTTCTGCTTTCAGATCTTAGGGGATACTGATTTTTCTCGATAGGTGAGGAATCCTGTAACCCAGATGCCCTGCCTAAGAGTCTGCCTTCATCAGGTCTCTAGAGAAAGTGCCCTACAGACAGCCTGGTGTTGCATTCCCCAGGCAGTTGAGATGCAGTAGAACCCAGGGGGAAGACCAGCACACTCTTTGACTGCACACCACCATGTAAGTCCAGATGCAGGAGCACACGCTAATTTATGGTAAATGAATCAGGTACTGCTATTAGAAGCCTGTGATACACTAAAAATAAATTCAACAGTATAATTTAAAATTGTTCTTTAGTGGGCGCCTGGGTGGCTCAGTCATTAAGTGTCTGCCTTCGGCTCAGGTCATGATCTCAGGGTCCTGGGATCGAGCCCCGCATCCGGCTCCCTGCTCTGCGGGAAGCCTGCTTCTCCCTCTCCCACTCTCCCTGCTTGTGTTCCCGCTCTCGCTATCTCTCTGTCAAATAAATAAATAAAATCTTTAAAAAAATAAATAAATACAATAAAATAAAATTGTTCTTTAGCTTAGAAGAATAAAAACATTTTAAACATTTTTTTTTTTTTTTTTAAAGATTTTATTTATTTATTTGAGGGAGAGAATGAGAGAGAGAGAGCATGAGAGGGGGGAGGGTCAGAGGGAGAAGCAGACTCCCTGCTGAGCAGGGAGCCCGATGTGGGACTCGATCCCGGGACTCCAGGATCATGACCTGAGCCGAAGGCAGTCGCTTAACCAACTGAGCCACCCAGGCGCCCAAGAATAAAAACATTTTAATTGAAGAACAGTATCTTGACTTGTCAAAAAGGACATTCAATTAAAAATGACAAATTTTTCTTTCTTTTATTATGTTAATCACCATAATTACACCATTAGTTTTTTTTAAATTTTTTATTGTTATGTTAATCCCCATACAACGTTACACCATTAGTTTTTGATGTAGTGTTCCATGATTCATTGTTTGCGTATAACACACAGTGCTCCATTCAATACATGCCCTCTTTAATACCCATCACCAGGCTAACCCATCCCCCCACCCCCTCCCCTCTAGAACCCTTAAAAATGACAAAATTTCACACTTAGAGAAGCCCTGCATATGTTAACAAAATGGCATTTCTGAGGAGCTCGGGTGGCTCAGTCGGTTGGGCGTCTGCCTTTGGCTCAGGTCATGATCCCAGGGTCCTGGGATCGAGTCCCGCATCAGGTTCCTTGCTCAGCAGGGAGCCTGCTTCTCCCTCTGCCTCTGCCCTTCCACTTGTTTGTGCTCTCTCTCTCTTTCTCAAATAAATAAGTAAAATATTTTTTTAAAATGGCATTTCTCAGGCAGGTTCATTAATTAGGATTATTTTGCAAGGGTCTTCAGACCCTCAGGTTGGAGTAAGCACCCCTTTTATGTGCAGCTTGTGCTCAGCCATAAGACATCTATGTAATTGGGTGACTTGTATTTTCTGAGTTACTCCCCTGTTGCACTGAGACTGTCTCTCTAGTAGCAGGTGGAGTTGAGACAGTCTGCAAAGACAGGGTCAGGGTGGAGCTCAGGTCTGCCGTCTTCTCTGTGTTCTGGACTGTTGACCGTCCAAACTGTGAAATGTTAAAACCTCCATACAGAATCTTGCTCAGTCCTTCCTCATAGCCCCAGCCCCGTGTCACTGAAACCCAGCCCCGGGGCTCGGAGGGCAGTGTCAGAGCCCAGGTGGATGCACTCCTGCCCAGCATTGCCTTCTTCCTCCAACGCCAGCCTGGAGTCTTGTTGCCCAGACTTTTTCTCAGCTTAGAGCCTTAACTCCCAGCCCACAGTTCCTAGCATATCGTTTCCCTTTTTATTCTGCCTGGGATTTCGAAAATGTCTAATAGTGCTGGGTGGTTTTATTCATCATTATGAGTGGTATTGTTTATTACAACTTGCAGCTACAACTCTGGTAAAACAAATTCATTTCCTGCGTTCAGATTGTGCTCATCTAAAAATTCTGTTTATAACATTTATTCAGAAGAAGGCTTCTATTATGAGTTGTTGAGAAACAGCTCTGTACCCCCTTTAATAAAGCTATTTTTGAAATGTAATTTAATGCCTGCAAGTAAATTGCTTGGAGGTTTAGTTCCTTGCTTGCAAAAGAAGTGTGAGAAAAAAAGTATTTTTTTTAACGCATCTTCTGAGCTCTGGCCAGAAACCGTTTCATTCGTTTAGTTTATTCATATTTATTAATCACCAATATTTATCAATATACCATGTGATTATATTTATGTTATATATATACTTATCTCCTTGTGTTTGATATATATTAGTGTGTATGTGTGCATATATGCGTGTATGTGCATTAGTTAATACTAATTAATATCAAGCAGAAGTACAGCAAAAAGATTGGTACCCTCAAATTATAAGGTGATTTTTTTTTTCCTGTGTAACCTATAAAGTGAGGTATTGATACTCAGTACTGAGCCACTTCTTACACCCTTGATTTTTCTTATTGTATTTATCTTTGTTTATATTTTTAAAATCTGAGAATTACAGAAATAGTTAATCTCTAGTGATCCTTCAGATTATGGTTTAAATGTCCTCTCCCCAGGGAGGCCTTCCCTGTACCCACTTAAATGGGTGTCGCTGGCATGCTCACCACATTCTTCCTTGGTAGTTTTCATGTCACACGCATGTGCACACACAGTTACGTGTGCTGTGTCCCCTTCCCCGTAAACGGTCTTCAGGGCCCCTGTCTTTCTTGTCCCCTCCTGTCTGTACTGTGCTGGCCATCCTAGGCGCTGGAGTGCGTGTTGAAGGAGCACAGGACACCAGAGGCCCCTCCAAGGTGGTTGTGATGCTCTGTGTCCTTTACAGGACTGTCTTGGAAGTTTTCAACTATTTTCTTGATTCAACCAAGAAATCTTTTTTCCATTACTAATTTAATATCTTTTCAAATTATTGAATACTTGTGTTTTCCCCTCCACCGAGGAGCCGGAAACAACCAAGAGTAGAAGACTATTTATGTCCTAAATGGCCCTTTCCTCTTTCGCTCTCCATGTTCCTTTTCTTGTAAGTGAACAAATACATTGTGAGGCTAGCAGACTTTAATGCATCCTTTGAATTCAAGTGTAGAGATTTTTGAGGAAAATGAGGTAGTTTTGAGAAACTAGTAAAACCAGCCCCAGTGCTTTTGATATTTTATTTTATTTTATTTTATTTTTTTTAAGATTTTGTTTATTTATTTGACAGACAGAGACACAGTGAGAGCAGGAACACAAGCAGGGGGAGTGGGAGAGGGACAAGCAGGCTTCCCGTGGAGCAGGGAGCCCGATGTGGGGCTTGATCCCAGGACCCTGGGATCATGACCTGAGCTGGAGGCAGACGTTTAATGGACTGAGCCCAGGCGCCCCACTTTTGATATTTTAATTTATAGGAAGTGCTCTTCCATTTTTCTCAGGACAGTGCCAGGCTGGGGAAGGGTGCTGTCATTCAGAATTATTTATTGGGCACTTGTGAGAGTGGAAACAGGGGGACCTGGCAAAGCAAACTTTGGTCCCAACCGCTGGACCATTTGGGACAGCACCAGGGGCTGTGTGTAAGGTGTGGCGTGGCGCTGTGGGGCCACAATGTGGCCAGGTGCTCCCTGCCCTCTGGGCACTTCTGGCTAATGAGTCAGTCCTGGAGTTTTTCAGCAGCACTGATCTAACCTACAAATTTAGATTTCTTTTCATATTATTCCAGTAGAAAATTTTATTAATGTGGCCTTTTTTTTTTTATAAAAAGTGTTGACAGAATATTTTATGTTCAAAATATTGATTAATTTTGGGGGAAACCTAAGAGATTTGATGTTGCATAACAAATCTCTGTTTAAATTCACCAAGTAAATTGCAGTGAATCGTAACTATATTAATTATGCAAAAGCAAACATTGCAGAATAGGGTTTATTTGAAAGACTGATCAGATGAAAATTTCTAGGTGACCTGAAAGATGTCACACTTTTGTACACCCTTACATTAAAACAGTGTGATCAGTTGGATGCCATGTAGGAAACTTCCTACTGGTGGGTCCAGCAATTTTAGCAAATGGGATCACATTTGATTAGGAAGTCGATTTATTTTAGAGGATTTATGTAGCATGAAAATTATTAGATTCAGGGGCGCCTGGGTGGCTCAGTTGTTAAGCGTCTGCCTTTCGGCTCAGGTCATGATCCCAGGGTCCTGGGATCGAGCCCCGCATCGGGCTCCCTGCTCCGTGGGAAGCCTGCTTCTCCCTCTCCCACTCCCCCTGCTTGTGTTCCCTCTCTCGCTGTGTCTCTCTCTGTCAAGGAAATAAATAAAATCTTAAAAAAAAAAAAAAAAAAAAGGTCCTAGAAATATTACACTAGACATCTCAAATTTTCAACGTGACTCTATCTGTAACAATATATGTGACATTTCATATTTTAAGACTAAAGTAAGTATGCAGTGGTAATGGATATTCGACCATGATTTCAGGTGGACAAGACTTCAGAGAAACCTATCATATTGCCAAAAACAAAACCAAACACTGCATTACAGCTCCAGAACATGGTTTTTTTTCACACAAGTGTAATTTTAACTATTACCCAGTAGCATGGGATAGTCATTTCACTCTTAACTAGCATTTTTCCTCCTTGTTCAAATCCATTTGGATAATGCTTTTCAAAAGTAAGCTCAATAGTTGTAGTCAGTTCTCATATTTAAAGTAGCTAGAAACCAAGCAAATAATTAGTTAAGTGATGCGAGAAATTTATTTTAGCCTCGCCAAGATCTCAGTATCTTCCTTGAAGTCAGAAACGGCCTTGGTTCAGCCAGAGGCCCTGTCTTTGGTGCATCTGGTCGTGAATGTCCTGTTAGTCCCAAGGGAATAAATAAACTTCAGGGATGTCAACGCTGACATTCAAACAATAAAAAAAGTGCTTGGTTTTCAAAAGTGACAAATGCATTAGTTAGGCATTATTGATGTTTTGGGAATTTTGAGGCATGTATTTTGCTTCCTCACCCAGGATTTGAATTTACAGGTGTCTGAGCTGTTGAGAACCCATTCAAGTCACCGTGGCGGGAGCACTGGTCTTTGAGACCAGGGTTTCAGTCCTGCTGACTCTGACTTTGGGCAAGTTGCTAAGTATCATTATCTTAGTTCCTCAATAGTCCAAGGAGAGATTTGGAGCATTGGGTAATAACCTTTTAAAGATAATTTGAGAGGTGCAAATGGCAAATTCGATTTTACAGCATAAATCTTTATTAATCCTTATGACATCATGAGTCAGTGAGCCTTTGTTGATGTAGTTGCTGTCTGTCATAGATGTTACGAATGTTACTGAAGAGGCAGACCACTCTGTCGCTTGCTGATGTGTAATATTGGGAAATTGCTGAATCTTTCTGTTCCAGTTTCCTCATCTCTGTAATGGAGGGGGCGGTAAAGGAGGATATTTACAGAGTTGTGAAGAATAAATGAGTGATTACAGGAATAATGTAATAACTACTAATATATATTGAATGTTTACTGTGTGGTAGATAATTTCTAAGTGCTGAGGATACAAACCTAAGAAAAGCACTTTTCTGTCTTCAGAAAGCTCACAGTCAGGTGGGAGAGAGAGAAGGAAGCAGAGCCAGTGTAGGCTTGTCTTATGATGGGTGTCCTTATAGTATAGATCAGGGCTTGAGGAAGGGAAGGTTCTCGGAAAGATGCTTAGAGACGTTTAACGTCGTAGAAAACAGGTGCCTGCCAAGTGTGCCTGGCATCTTGCTAGGTGCTGGGGGTGGAGGGAGGCTACAGATAAAAATTTAGCATGATCCCTGCCCTGAAGTTTCATGACAAACTGTGAGTTGAGTGTAAATGGTAGGTGTCAAAATACTTGACTGGAGTCTTGAGGATGAAGTGTCTAGTAGGACACTGTGACGCAGAGGCAGGGTCTTGGCAGGGGAGGGCAGGCCTGCTGCACCGGGCTGGGTGGGGCAGACTCATACCCAAGGCCAGGTCAGAAGGAGCAGATGGAAGAGGGAATTTGGGGGTGAGGGGATACTTTATGAACTCGAACAGTGTCTGATTGTTAATTAGTTTCGTGAGTTTCGACTGTCTATTCATAAAAATTACAAATTTTAATTTCATAGTCTTTGTTTCTCCACTAAACTTAATACCATATAAGGGAAAACTTTTTTAGGTCATTACATTTGAAAACATTTTCCTGCACTTGTGCTTTTAGAAAATGAAGTAAACGCAGAATACGTAAAAGTTGGCTTATGGTGGAGGTTCTTTTATTCTCGCAACCATGACAGTCCTTTTGCTTGTGCTTGCCTAGTGCTTTCCTGCTGCATTTACTAGAGAGGAGCACCAGCAGGGTGGTAATCCTGCAGAATCTGGAATGATAGTTTGTTGCTTGATTTGCTTTGAATTGAACTGATATATTGAGAACCTTGGCACCTACTTTCACCAGTTAGTAAATTGACTTTGTAGCAGTTGCTGCTGATGGCTGTTTTTCGTATACCCCATAATATAAATATGTCACCCTGACATTGTATAATTACAGTATTGTTTTACAGTGATAGTATTTTTGTGTGCATGTATTTAGTAATTATATAAAAGTTTTTATTTTTTTAATTAATTTATTTTTAAAATTTCTTTAAGTAGGCTCCACACCCAACATGGGGCTTGAACTCACAACCCTGAGATTAAGAGCCGCATACTCTACCAGCTGAGCCAGCCAGGTGCCCCAATTTTAGGAAAGTTTTTATATTCTTGTAGTATTTCCCTGCCTACAAAGTGGGTATGTGTGGGAATATGTACATATAAGACTTTAGTTGCAAATTGGGATACCTGGGTGGCTCAGTCAGTTAAGCATCTGCCTTGGGCTCAGGTCATGGCGAGTCCCACATCGGGCTCCTGCTCAGTGAGGAGCCTGCTTCTCCCTCTGTGTGCTGCTCCCCCGCTTGTGCACGCTCTCTCGCTGACAAATAAATAAAATATTTTTTAAAAAGACTTTAGGGGCACCTGGCTGGCTCAGTCGGTTAAGCGTCTGCCTTCGGCTCAGGTCATGATCCCAGGGTCCTGGGATCGAGCCCCGCATCGGGGCTCCCTGCTCAGTGGGGAGCCTGCTTCTCCCTCTCCCTCTACTGCTCCGCCTGCTCGTGCTCTCTCGCTCTGTCAAATAAATAAATAAATAAAATCTTAAAAAAAAAAAAAGACTTTAGTTGCAAATAGAAGGAATTTGAGCATAGCATTTCATATTGAAGCATTTTCTGTTTTAAGATATCTCTGAGAAAGAAAAGAATTTTCCAGTTCTGATAAATTCTTGTAGTTATATTAGTGTGATGTGCTTAGTAAGAAAGTTACTCGTGAGTCTTGCATTTCTGCCATGACTGAATAACAGGGACCAGACTTACTCTCCACCAGGACCAGGTAAGGCAAGTGAGGCACTTGCCTCAGGTGCAGAATTGAAGGGGGCACCAGAAAGCTCAATAATTGAGATTAATATTTTAGGGGTACCTTGCTGGCACAGTAAGTAGAGCATGTGATTCGATCTTGGCGTTGTAATTTTGAGCCCCATGTTAGGTGTAGAGATTACTTAAAATATTAAAAAAAATTTTTTTTTTACTTATTTAAAGATTTTATTTATTTTAGTGGAAGGAGGGGCAGAGGGAGAGAGAGTCCTCAAGCAGACTCCCTGCTGAGTGCAGAGCCCAAAGTGGGGCTCAATCTCATGACCTGAGCCGAATCAAGAATCAGAAGCCCAACTGAGCCACCCAGCTGCCCTCAGAATAAACATTTTAATACAGTGCTTTGAGAAAATCAAATTTGATGCAAATAGATCCATAATGAAAAAAATCAAATATTAAATATAGACAGGATCAGAATTAATGATTTTTCCTTTTGCCTCAGTTCCAATATGGCTCAGTTCAGCACTGTTACTGGTACTATCTTTATTTAAAATTTTAATATTTTTGTTTCTCGTGGATTTTTTTCATTAATTTTGATTTTTATCTCTGTTACTGAGTGTTTTTTGTTCCTCCCTAAAATTTGTATCTGAGGCAAGTATCTCACTCACCTTACCCTAGTTCCAAACCTGACTGCCATCTTAAACAACTTGAAAACCAGACAAAATATATGAAACCACAGTTCTAGACATTGCTCAGCAGACAGGTTAGGACTGTGTTCCCTGAAATAAATGAGCCCTACGGTTATTCCAGCTTATTCTCTAGATCAGGGTCCATGAAATTTTTATGTAAAGGGCCAGACAGTAAATATCTCAGGCTTTTCAGACCATATGATCTCTGTCACAACTACGAACTCAACTCTGTGTCTGCTTTCATACCAAGTATGTGAACGAATGGGTGTAGATGTATTCCAATAAAACTTTATTTGTTTAAAAAAACTGGTGGTAGGTTAGATTTGGCCCCAGGCCATAGTTTGCCAATCTTGGCCTAGAGACAGTTTCCACACTGCAGGGCAGGGAGAGAGAATCCAGAGCCCACAGGCTTACTGAAGTGACAAACATTCAGTGTTTGGGAGGACAAAGCAGCTAGAATTTGGGTCGGGGGGTAAAGCATAGGAGAGGAAGGGGGCTACTTAGAGAACTCCAGAGATCTGCAAAAGGACCCCCTTGAGATTTTGACTGAATACTGACCAGCAAATACAGGAGGAGAAAACCTCAAAGCCAGGAAAAGAACCACAAGAAAGGAGTAGACTGGACAATTTGTGGATATCACACAGGGTTGAGATAGTTTGTGTTCCCACCACCTAGGGTAATAGCAGTTAGGTCCTTTTAAGGCTTGTTTTTAAATCTTTGTTAGGGTGGTTTCAGAGCAGCTTTTTCAATTAGGGCATCAGGTAGACTCCCCTCACCTCAGTAGTGGGGCTGGGTTAGCTCTAGAAGGGCTGCTGCGGACCTGCCGAACTGGTTCCAAGTAAGTTCCCAGAACAAAGTCCCACCTGTATTTATTTTTTTTTAAAGATTTATTTATTTATTTATTTGACAGAGTAAAAGAGTGTGTGTGTGTGTGCATGGGGGTGGGAGGACAGAGGAAGAAGGAGAGAGAAGCAGACTCCCCACTGAGTGCGGAACCCGATGCCAGGCTTGATCCCAAGACCCTGAGATCATCACCTGAACCAAAATCAAGAGTCAGCCACTTAAGTGACTGAGCCACCCAGGTGCCCCAAGTCCCAATTATATTTAAAAGGATATGATAAAATCCAGTTGCCAGCAGCATAAAAAAATTTTAGTGTCCAGCATCTTATAAAAATTACCAGGCATACAAAGAAGCAAGAAAATATGATACTAACCAGGAGAAAAGTCAACCAATAGAAACAGACCCAAAATAACAGATAAGGACCTTAAAATAACTGTTAGAAATAAGTTGCACATATCAAAAATGTAGAGAAAAATGAACATAATTAGCAAAATGAAAAATACAAAAAAAAAGGCTGAAATAAAAGTTCGAGATGAAAAATAAAGTATCTGAAATGAAAAATGCAATAGAGAGATGAACATCAGTTTGGTATTACAGAAGAATGGCTCAGTGAACTTCAAGACGATCCAAAATACAGCAAAAAGAGAAGACTGGGGCGCCTGGGTGGCTCAGTTGGTTAACCGTCTGCCTTCAGCTCAGGTCATGATCCCAGGGTCCTGGGATCGGGCTTCGCGTCAGGCTCCCTGCTCAGCGGAGAGCCTGCTTCTCCCTCTTCCTCTGCCTGCTACTCTGCCTACTTGTGCTCTCTATCTCTCTGTCAGATAAATAAATAAATAATCTTTAAAAAACAAACAAAAAGAGAAGACTGAAGAGAGAATAACAATATTTAGGAACCTGTGAGACAAAATTAGCTGTTCTCAGATACGTGTAACTAGACTTCCAAAAGAGGAGGGAATGCAAATAGCATTTGAAGAAATAATGGCTGAAAAACAAAATCCAAATTTGATGAAAACTACAAACCACAGAGCTCAAAAACCCCAAATAGAATAAACAAAGAAAACCATACCAATGTACTGCATAATGATATTGCTGAAAAACCAGTGCTAAAGAGGAAAAAAAAAAGGCAAGAAGAAAAGACATTACAGAGGAACAAGACAGAAATGACAGCTGACATCTGGTCCGAGCTTGTGCTAGCCAGAAGACAACACAGTGACATGTTTAAAGCACCGAAAGAAAAACCTGTTAGTTTAGAATTCTGTACCCAGAGAAAATATCTTTCAGAAATAAAAGTGAAATCACAATTTCTAGGCCAAGAAAAGCTGACAGAATTTATTGCCAGCAGACCTACACTTAAAGGAAGTTCAGGTAGAAGCAAATGACACCAGATGGAAATTTTTTCAGAGGGGAGTGAAAAGAACCAGAAATGGTCAATAGGTGGATAAATATTCTCACTTTTAATTGCTTTTTTAAAAAAATTGGCTATTTAAGGCAAAAATAACAATATATGATGGGCCTTATAATACTTGTAGAGGTAAATAAATGAAAACAGTAGTACAAAGGATGGGAGGGGAGAAATGGAAATATGGTATCACTATACTTAAAGTGGCATAATAGTATTTGCAGGTAAATTGTGATAAGTTAAAGATAACCATCATATCCAGAAAAATCTGTCATCGGCGAAAGAAGGAAACATTAATGCCAATAACAGGATGTAAAATAGGGTACCACTACGGACCCTACAGACATTGAAAGGGTAGTAAGAGTAAAATTGCGAATAATTTTATGCCAATAGATTTGATAACTTAAAATGAAAACATTCCTCGACAAACACAAACTATCAAAGCTCACTCAAAGAAATATATAACTTTCATTACTCTATGTTTATAAAAGAAATTGAATTGGTAATGAAAATCCTTGGGGCGCCTGGGTGGCTCAGTCAGTTAAGCTTCTGCCTTCGGCTTGGGTCATGATCTCAGCGTCCTGGGATCGAGCCCTGCATTGGGTTCCCGGCTCAGCTGGGCGTCTGCTTCTCCCTCTCTCTCTCTGTCCACCCCTCCCCCCTGCTCATGCTCTCTCTCGTGCTCTCTCAAATAAATAAATAAAATCTTAAAAAAAAAAATCCTTGCCTCAAAGAAAACTCCAGACCCAAATGACTTCACTGGTAAATTGTATTAAACACTTAAAGAAGAAGGAATACTAATCTGACAAAAACTTTTCTAGAAAATAGAAGAGGAGGGAATATTTCCTATCTCATTCTGTGAACCAGCACTGCCTTGAAAGCAAGACTAGACAAAGACATTACAATAAAGGAAAACCACCAAGTGCATTTGTCTTACACACAGGTCTTCCATGCATTGTAGCAAATAGAATCCATATAGAAACATAGAGGGGCGCCTGGGTGGCTCAGTCGTTAAGCGTCTGCCTTCGGCTCAGGTCATGGTCCCAGGGTCCTGGGATCGAGCCCCACACTGGGCTCCCTGCTCGGCGGGAAGCCTGCTCCTCCCTCTCCCACTCCCCCTGCTTGTGTTCCCTCTCTCGCTGTGTCTCTGTCAAATAAATCTAAAAAAAAAGAAAAGAAACATATAAAAAGGATATTACGTAATGATCAAGTGAGGTTTATCTCAGGAATGAAAAATTGGTTTAACACTGGAAAATCAATCCATGTAATCCACCGTCTTAATAGATCAAACAGAAAAATGAGAAGCAAAGAGATGGAAATGCAGGAAGCACAAAGGGAAGGCAGGAGACACAGGAAGTAGTGATTGGGTTCTGAGAGGAGAGGGGCAGTGCAGAAGCAGTGTTTGAAAAGATAATGGCTGTAATTTTTCTGGAAAGTTAAGCCAAACTGCAGTGTTAAGATGTTCAACAAATGGCTTGACAAGATATCCTAAGTAAAAAATCCACACCCAAACACAGGGCAGTGAAGCACATGATTATCTACAAAGGGACAGCGGGCAGCTTCTCAACACCAGCAATGAGAGCCACACAGCGCTGGGAGTGATACCTTCAGTACGAGAAAGGAAAGGATTCTCTCTCTAACCAAAATGATTAAATGTTACATAAAACGTTAATGGCGACAAAAATTCGTGCACATGTGTAAATACACAACGGTAGGACATAAACTGGAAATATGAATGGAGATAATATTTTAAAGTCCTTGCTATCTGGGAGAAGGGTAAAGATACAGTGGCCTTTGAGAAGAACCTGCACATTGTAATTTCTAAAGTTACCATTAAAAGAATAAAAACAGAACCTGTAGCTTCTAGATTACTGGGAAGCGGGGATTAGAATGATAACAATCCTGAAGGAGGCAGATAGCCCCTGGTAAAATAGTAGAAATAAATCTACATATTCGGAATGGCTTCCAATGTAAATAGAGTAAATTTTCCATTTAAAAGGCAAAGATACCAAGGTTTTTTTAAAATAAGATTTAAAAAAAAAATTCCAAGTGTATACTGTTTACAAGAGATTCATCTAAAAGGATTCAGAAGTGTTGAAAGTAAAATGATGGCAAAAATAAACTATGCAAACACCAAGAGCAAGATTGTGTAGTGTTAGACAAAATATATTTTAAGGCAAAAAGCAGGACTAGAGTGCCATTTCACATAACATGGTGGGCAACTCTAGGCCCCATAACAAAATAAATAGATTATAAACAAGTTCATTTCTGGCTCACACAAAGTTCAGGATAGGTAGTCCTAGTTGGCAGGCTGCTTTCCACATGTTCGAGTTCTTTGGGAAAGAGAATCTTTTGTAGTCCCCGAGGAGCAAGAAAAGACTTCATTAATTTTGACTTGTATGTTCACAGGGGAAAACCAGCTCTGACCAGGGAATAGGATGCTCTCACTGGCCAGGCCTGACTGACACACGGCCGCCTGTGCCTGGGGGTTGGAGTCAGTGTCTCTGGAAGCTGGTGGACTGAGACTGGGGAGTTCATTAAATCTGGTGAGAAATCGTAGCACAGTAACCATTAGAAAAATGAACAGGTGCTTGCTGCACAATTGTAGCAGGGGCGCCTGGGTGGCTGAGTTGGTTAAGCGTCGGACTCTTTTTTTTTTTTTTTTTTTAAGATTTTATTTATTTATTTGACAGAGAGAGAGATAGCGAGAGCAGGAACACAAGCAGGGGGAGTGGGAGAGGGAGAAGCAGGCTTCCTGCCAAGCAGGGAGCCTGATGGGCTCGATCCCAGGACCCTGGGATCATGACCTGAGCCAAAGGCAGACGCTTAACGACTGAGCCACCCAGGCGCCCCACGCGTCTGACTCTTGACCTCAGCTCGGGTGTTGATTCAGGGCCCTGAGTTCAGGCCCTGTTTTGGGCTCCACACGGGTTTGGAGCCTACTTTTTAAAAAATTGCATTGCAGCGATTGTCAGATGTAAAATTCTTACAGATGTAAGAAATGTAAAAAATTCTTTTTTTTTTTTTTTTTAAAGATAGAGACCAAGAGAGAGTGGGGCACAGAGGGAGAGGGAGAGCGAGAATCTTGAGCAGGCTCCATGCCCAGCACAGAGCTCAAAGCAGAGCTCCATCTCAAGGTCATAACCTGAACCAAAATCAAGCATCAGATGCTTAATGGACTGAGCCACCCAGGCACCCCTATTCAAAATAATTGTAAAAGTCTATGTAACAAAGAATTCTTAGGATACCACTACACAGCCATTCAGTTAGCAAGAATTAAAAAGCCTGACAAATCTTGTTGAAGAAGTTGAGCACCAGGAACTCTCTTACACGCTTCTGGTGGGAGTATAATTGTAACAACTGATCTGGGAAATAGTCTGGCTTTTATGTAGCAAGGGTGAATTGATACCCAGTAACCAGCAGTCCCATTTCTGGGTCTGCACGGGAGAAATGCGTGCTCATGTGCTTGAGGGAGCTGCACCAGGAAGATCTACTATCAGTAGTGTGTGTTTGCTCCAAAGCAGGAACTACCCAGGGGACAGGGGAATGGATAAGTAAATTATGGTATATTTACACAGTGAAATACTACACAGCAATGAAAATAAATGGCAGGTACAGCAGCAGAGGTGGAGAAAAAAAAAAAAAGCAAGATGAAAGAATACATACAATATAATTCTGTGTATATAAAATTCAAATTTTGGCAAAAGGAAGCTATATCAGTGCTGCATGCCTAGATGGTACATCTAAAAAGTAAAGTGATAACTGTAAAGGCTAGGGTAGTTGCTGCTCACAGGGGGAGGAAGGGGCTTGGGGTCGGAGAGGCACCCAGAGTTTTTGGGGTTTCAGCAGTGTTATCTTCCTTCCTTGGCCTGGATGGTAGTTGGACTAGTGTTTGTGTAGCGAACATATGTGTTGCCTGTGCTTTTTATGTGTGCAATACTTCATGATAAAAGTTATTTTTTATTTTTTTATTTTTTTTTAAAGATTTTATTTATTTATTTGACAGAGAGAGAGAACACAAGTAGGCAGAGTGGCAGGCAGAGAGAGAAGGAGAAGCAGGCTCCCCGCCGAGCAGGGAGCCCGATGCGGGGCTCGATCCCAGGACCCTGGGATCATGACCTGAGCCGAAGGCAGACGCTTAACCGACTGAGCCACCCAGGCGCCCCGTGATAAAAGTTATTTTAAAATTAAAATAGTCTGAACATATTCAGACTTTGTAATTTGTGTCCAACTAAAAAAATGTGGAAAATCCAAAGCACATGTTTCTGTAGAGTGGTTAAAATGTTTTCTTTAAACTTCTTTCTTGATCATTTTTTTTTAATTTACATTTTTGGATTTCTGTTTTTAAAATCTGGAAAAATATTCCCGGTGGAGTTGACCAAGTATTATTCTTACTCCCCAGGTAAGAGACTCCACTACATTCTTTGAAGAAGGATAAGATTGGCACTGCTTCGCTTCTTTCTTTACCGAAGTCTCTTCCTCCCGGACTGAGCTTTGCTGTATCTTCCTTACAGCATATGACACACGGGTACGTCACTGGAAAATTTTGATTTGTATAGATTTCTTTTTGCAGCTGGAACTAGTTTGCTTTTCATAAAAATAAAGTGATTAAAACACATCTTGAACTTACTCATTTTTGGCGTTAGCAGTCTCACTCTGTGACAGACGTATCTGAGTATCTTCCACACGCGTGGCACCGTGCTTTGGGGTTGTCTAACTTACTTGTATTTCTCATTTTTTTAAACCAGCATTGCACTTGGAGAATAGGTGACATTACACCTGATGGCCCAGTAATGATGAATGTGTTTGAAACCCAGGGCAGGGGTAGGGGTTTCTGCCTCCTAGGCCTGCCCTCCAAAAGCCCAAGGCCCGCCCTTCCCAGCAGGACACCCACTGCCATGAAGTTGCCAGTGGCCCAGGCTGGAGGCCTGCTCAGCTCAGGATTGCATCTTTTGATACTTGGACTGTTTGCTCTGTAACCATCGTTCTCTAGGAGTTTGAAAGGAAACAAAATACCCTGTGTTTTAGTCTCTAATTTGTGACTTGAGTGGCACTTTATACTTGAAATTAAGAACTCTTTAATATGTTAGAACAGTAAAATAAATATAAAACGGGTTTGAAATATTTGCATCCAAAGTGAGATCTAATATATAGCTATTTTTGATAAATTGGTAAGTATCAAGAAAACTGCTATTTAAAAATCATTCATAATCACAGGACTACTCAGTTTTTCTCAGCTGTCTTGAGTTTTTTAGTTTGTGTGGAGCAGGGTTCAAACAGTGGCAGCTAGCGGATGCGGCCCTTCAGTCTGTTCCATCACTCGACAACCCCTCCCTGTCCCTTTTCCTCTGTGCATTTTCTTGGTTGCTTGTTTGTAGTCCGAGGTTTCCCTGTGTTGACTTCTGCCCTTTCCACTGAGCGCGTTCTGCCCGCTGCATCTGCTGTGACGTGGTGGGTAGACCAGCGGCTTGCCCGCGGCCCACGCGGCCTTGGAGCACAGGCCCTGCAGAGCGGCGCTTTGTGCCCTCAGCAGGTGTTCCGGGCTCGGGGCCAGCCTGGCCTCAGTCGCTGGAAGTCATGAAATGATGGTGTTACACGCTTCGTCATTTACTTTGCCTTGAGTAACTGAAATACTTCGACAGATAGAAACTTCCCCTCCTTAAGTATTTGGTTACCCTAAAGGGCAGTTCAAATAGAAAAGGGAGGATCAATGCTGGTTCTTTCTCTTTATCAGATCTCAAAACAGTGAGATGGTTCTCCGGCCACTCCCAAAGTGACCAATGACTGTTTTAAGTAGTGTGACAAACTCATGAAATTAGTCCTCTGTGGTATGTTTAAATCCCTCGCAATTAGGATTCTTACAGATGCTAACATTGAGCCACTATGGCCAGCGGAGCCTCGTTGAGTGGGCTCCTTTGTCCTTTGATGGGCCCCACACTCTTCCTTCCCTTGCTTTCTGTGCTGGTAACATGTTTCCGATTCCTTCTAAACTTCTTTGCCTCAGGCCTGGCATTGCCTCTTTCTCTGAGCAGCTCTGGTTCCCTTTTGTAGAAAATCTTGAGACCACACTCTGGGCACTGGGGAGACTCACTGCTACCGGGCTGTTATTGTTTCCAGGCCTTTTGGACAGACAGCCTAGCAAATATGCTTTTTAAGTGAAAATATCATGAGTTCATACTGTTTGTTTCAAATTTAGTATTATTTGGTTTTTACTTCTTTGTGTTTATATTGATATGTCTTTTCTCTAATGCTGAAAACCTTGGTTTCTAACAACATTAGCATCATTACTTGTTTTATCCTATAAAATCTATGTGATACTTTAGAATAACAATACCAATATATTACCAACAGTATGATTCCTGAGAACAGTTTAGGGTTTCCTGCAGGTTTTTTTGTCTTTAGAGTATACATCCCTAGGGATATTTTGCCAAATTAAGCTTTAAAGTCACTGAGCCAGCCCCTTAGTGTGCCAGCAACTTGTTTACACAGTCATATCCATTTTTTATTTGAATTTGAAGGAATAGCTTCTTTTAAAATTTTGTTGTAAGTTTATAAAACATTTTCATTTTTCCAAATCAAAATAAAATATTTTCAGAAATCAGGCTTTTGTTCCTAATCTTTATACCCTGTTTCTTCCTTCCTCCATAGGTAACAGATCTATTTTTAATGTATGTATGTGCACACAGCCCTCTTTTTTAGAAATTGGTAGCATACAATACAGCTTTTCTCCATCTTGTTTTTGTTTTTTAAACTTAAACAGCATGTTGTGAGGCCCACACCGTAGTATACACGGATCCTCCTCATTCTTTTTTGTGTAGCTGTGTAGTATTCCCATCATGCTGGATGTATTACAGAAAAAAGCTTATTTTTCAAAATATGTTGGCTTTAGTCCGTATGTGTTTCTCCTGTATGTGAATGTCATCAGTTTTGCTCTTTAATCAGTTGCTGATTTCTTAGTAATTTGGGGGACCTTATAAGCACATTGCTTGTCTGTGCCTGGTTTTCCTTATGTATAAAATGTAAGGTTTGGACTAGAAGCTCAAGATGGGTTATTTTAGCTGAAAGACTGCAGATAAGTAAACTGGATCTGAGAGCATCTCCCTAGCAACAGAATGTACACCGTGGGGCGCCTGGCTGGCTCAGTTGGTGGAGCATGCGACACTTGATCTCGAGCCCCATAGTGCGTGTGGAGATTACTTAAAAAAATAAAATCTTCAAAAAAAATGTACACCCTATATCCACAGAGGTGGTGGTGACAGGGAGTTAGATCAGGCGTGCTGAAACCCACAGGTCTTGGTCAGTAAATGGTTGTCAGAACCAGGGAGGCTAGGACGGTTCTGCTGGGGCGGCTGGCTCAGTGCTGGTGGTGCTTCCTGAGGTGGGAGCAGGTTGTTGTGGCGGGGGCAGAGATGTGTCAGCTAGGGATGGGAAGCACCGAGAACGGCAAATTGCACGTTGGCTGCATTAAATACGAGGGACCTGTGTAGCAGGACAGACTGAGCGAGGTGGTCTGGGAGCTCAGGAAGGGTGGTACTGCGGTGCTCAGAGGAGAGGCTCATGGGTACAGGTCTGCCGGATGAGGTCTTGGGAGGGGGTGCGATGGGCCAGCATGAGTGTGCGGAGGAGAGAAGAGTGTCCGCATCAGCACCCGGACAGCCCCTGCCTTTAGACCACAGTCAGAAAGGGGGGAGTCTGCTGGAGAGATTTGGGGGGGAGACATTGATATAAGAGCCAGTGCTTTGTGAAATCTCATGCTTTATTCTAAAAGTCGATTTAAATACTGTAATCCAGTCCTTCATGTGACCACGCTGTATGTTTTTCACTCATATTTTCAAGTAAAGTTGATGCTCCAGGGAAATGAACCTTATCACACGTGTGCAGCTGCTTCTGCCTCCTGTCCAGGCTCAGCCTCAGGGCCGCGTCCACCTGGATGTGACTCTTTGTGGCCCGCCGAATGCCCTGGGCCTCAGCCTGTCTCCCTCCCAGACGGTAGGACTCTGGCCCTGGGCCAGGAGAGGCGCAGCTTCTTTGCACAGTCAGGGTTGAAGGAGTGCTTTACAAAAAATCCCTAAATCAAGGAATATTGGCAGTGCTGGGCCTCACATAGCTGTTGTTTTTCTAAAGGATTTAGGACCAAGTTTTATACTGGGGTTTAATCTGGTTCTTCTCCAGCTGGGAGCCTGTGGCCAGCCGTCTGTCCTGTCGCCGTCTGTCCTGCCTCACCGCCCCTCCCCCCCAGTCTCTTTCTCTCTCTCAAGTGGGGCTTTTCATACATGATTATGATCTGCCTGTTTGTTTGGAGAAGAATCGGGTCTCCTCTCTTCTTTACTTTGTCAGTGCGTCATCCACAGGCCCTCTCTCCTAGCTGAGCATTTGGCATCAGGTATCGTGAAAAGAGCCTGTGCTGAAATGTTTGCATAAACACGTATTGCCAGAAAACTTTTTTTTTTATCAACAGAGCACACCTGTCTGTTTATGGTTTTCTCTCATCTTTTATTGGCATTACTTAAATGATATTTTTAATTCCCCTGCTGGGCTTGATGTCGAGCTCATTTTCCTACATCCATGTTATGTTTAGTACTTTCTTGCTGGCAGGAGCCATTTTCTTTGTTTATCTGATGCTTCCCTTTTTTGGTTTTCCCCGGGCTTTCCAGTTCTTGGAACACCCTTTTGTCAGCAGATGTGCTTTGGTTTCCAATTTCCAATCTCCAAGTAAGATGTAGCTCAACTTAAATCACAAGTAGGGAAGATAAATCGTTAGAGTAATGAAGGCACAGAGGAATCCAGTCCAGCTCTTTGCTGTATCCCTAAGTACGGATATGCCTCAGCTGAGAGAGGGGGGCTTCCTGCGGAGCTGACTAGAAACCAAAATTTTGTGAATTTTCTCAAATAGAAGTTTTTGCATTTGGATAAAAATATGGCCTCAGAATGTAATAAATTCATGCCTAAACATGTAGCAAAAGTAAATAACGTAATAATAGAGTAGTAATTCTACTCAGAGGACACGGCAGAGTGGGAGTTCTAGAACTACGAAGGTCAGGCCCTGGGCAGGCCCTGGTCCTTGGGGCAGCCCCGGCCACCACCTCCAAGGCTGCTGCTTCCCGGTGGTTTCTGCTCTTGGCTTCTCTTTTCCCCAGAGTGCACAGACCCCCGGAGTCATCTCTCAGTCCCATCCCTTCCCTACCTTATAGTTTCCAATGTGCTCTCTTTGCTTCGTGTGTCTATTGTTTCTGTCCAGCAGAACATTTCTCTTTCTCTCTCTTTTTTTTTTAAGATTTTATTTATTCATTTGAGACACAGAGAGAGAGAGGGAGAGAGCATGAGCAGGGGGAGAGGCAGAGGGAGAGGGAGAAGCAGGCTCCCCACTGAAACAGGAGCCTGACGTGGGGCTCGATCCCAGGGCCCCGGGATCATGACCTGAGCCGAAGGCAGATGCTTAATGACTGAGCCACCCAGGCGCCCCAGGAGAACATTTTTCTTGATGTGTGGAAGCAAACATCTTCTTCCCACACTTGATGCTGAAAAGGTGAGGTGTTGGCGGTAGCTTCAGGTTCTCATCACTTGCGCGGCCCGGCGCTCTGGCCGGAGGCACGTGTGTCCACTCTGGGTGTGGTAACCCCCAGGCTGCTTCCCCAGACTGGCCTGTCAGATATTAATCCACTTGTGCCCAAGAGTCGCCCTTCCTCTACCGCCTCTTTAATATATCGGATTGAGTGTGCATTAGTTTTCTTCAACACAGTTATTGTAAATATTATAGGATTTAATTAACCTATAATTGTCGCATCTAAACTTTAGAAATTAAGGCAGAATTTAACTATTTTTATACCCATGTATAAGCAAGTGAAATAAAATATGTATATTTAAATCAAGAAACCTAGTCAGAGGTTTTCACGATCACATATTTTGGAAAGTTCCAAAGATGTGACTTTTCTAACGTTGCTACTTCTGGTGCTTAGCCTACATGTGGAGCACACGATGGGATTCTTGGCCTGTCTGTAGCTTGGTGTGGATGTCCAGATGCAGTTGCAGGTTAGAAATTGCCATCACAGATGGAAAAGTTTAGCATTTTCAGTAAATATGTTTGCAGGAACTTTCTTTTTACAGTGGTTTTTAGTTTGGGGGCCTTTGAACACGCTATCAGCTTTTGAACTATACTTACAGTAGATAGCGTTGTTCCGATCTGGCCAGCTCCAGTGGATACCCATTTACCATGTGCATGGGCACTCAGCAGGGTATGTGTTGATGTTGGCACTCGTCCCTTGGCCACTTATTTTTCTCTATTTGATTTATTTTTATTTTTTTAAAAGATTTTATTTATTTATTTGACAGAGAGAGACACAGCGAGAGAGGGAACACAAGCAGGGGGAGTGGGAGAGGGAGAAGCAGGCTTCCCGCGGAGCAGGGAGCCTGATGTGGGACTCAATCCCAGGACCCCGGGATCATGACCTGAGCCGAAGGCAGATGCTTAATGACTGAGCCACCCAGACGCCCCTCTCTATTTGATTTAAAACATTATTACCTCGAGTGTTTCAGTGCCTTCTAATATCTTTTCCCCTCTCAACTTTTAAGATTTATTTTATTTTAAAGAGAGAAAGAGAGGGCACACAAGCAGGGGGAGGGGCAGAGGGAGAGAGAGAATCTCAAGCAGACTCCACGCCAAGTGCAGAGTCAAACACGGCCCTCGATCCCAGGACCCTGAGATCATGGCCTGAGCCAAAATCAAGAGTCAGCTGCTTAACTGACTGAGCCACCCAGGCACTCCTCAACTTTTAATTTTTTTATTAAAATACAATGATATGAAATTCTTTGGATCTAAATATGGACAGAATTTTATTACATCAGGTTCAAATGTGCTAGCCATTTTTTTATGTTGTTACTGCCATTATTATTTTTCTCCTTGGGGTTGTTGAAGAGTGGTTTTTATATTATACTACGTTACTTTTTTTTTTTTTACGTTACATTTTTTAATAAGAAAAAATTTATCATTTAAAGTATAGTTCAGGGGCGCCTGGGTGGCTCAGTCGTTAAGCATCTGCCTTTGGCTCAGGTCATGATCCCGGGGTCCTGGGATCGAGCCCCACGTCAGGCTCCCTGCTCAGCGGGAAGCCTGCTTCTCCCTCTCCCACTCCCCTTGCTTATGTTCCCTCTCTCGCTGTGTCTCTCTCTGTCAAAGAAATCAATAAAATCTTCAAAAATAATAAATATAGTTCAATGGTTTTGAGTATATTCACAATATTTTAAAGTATCAGCACTAATTCCAGAATATTTTCATTCATCCCAAAAAGAAACTCTGTAACCACTAAAAGTTCCTGTCCATTATTTTCCCTTTGCCCCAGCGGCTGGTAACCACTAATCTCCCTTCTGACTCTGGATTTGCCTATTCTGAATATTTCATATAAATGAGATCATACAGTATGTGGCCTTTTGTTTCTGACTTCTCTTATTTAGCACAATGTTTTTAGGGTTCATTCACGTTGTAGCACGTCTCAGTATTTCATTCCTTTTTATGGTGAAATAATAGTATATTGTGTGGATAGACCACATTTTGTTTATCTGGTCATCTCTTTCTGGGACCCCTTGGGCTATTAATTCTTTTTGTTTATTATGAATGTTGCTGCTTTGAGCATATGTGTACAAGTCTTTGTGTAAACATGTGTTTTCGATTCTCTTGGGTATATACATAGGAGTAGAATTTCTGGGTCAAATGGTAACTGTTTAACTTTTTGAGGAACTGACAAACTTTGCCACAGTGCCCACACCATGTTGCATTCCCTCCAGCGGTGTATGAAGGTTCCAGTTTCCTTTATGTCCTCACCAACACTTCGAATTTTCCATTTTCTTTTATTATAGCCATCCTAGTGGCTGTGAAGTAATATCTCATGATGGTCAGCTTTTTTTAAACATTAATTTTTTTAATTGACATAAAATTCACACAACTTAGCCATTTTAAAGTAAACAATTCATGCCATTTAGTACATTCACAGTGTTGTATAACCACAACCTATGTGTGGTTCCAAAACATTTTCATTACCCCAAAAGGAAACACCATACCCATTAAGCAGTTAGTCCTCATTGCTCTTCCCCTCAACCCCTGGCAATGACCAGTCTACTATGTGTCTCTAGGGATTCACCTATTCTGTATATTTCTTATAAATGGATCACACTGTATGTGATCTTTTGTTTCTGATATCTTCCGTTGAACATAACGTTTTCCAGGTTCATCCATGTTGTAGCCTGTACCATTGCTTCATTTCGTTTTATGGCTGAATAATAATCTATTGGAGATCCCACCTTTTGTTCATCCATTCATCTGTTGATGGACATTTTGGTTGTTTCCACCTTATGGGTATTGTGAATAGTGCTGCTGTGAGCATGTGTGTACATATGTTTGAGTACCTGTTTTCAGTTCTTTTGGGTATGTACCTAAGAGTGGAATCACTGGGTCATATGGGAATTCTATGTTTAACTGTTTGAGGAACCACCAGGTTGTTTTCCACAGCAGCGGAACCATCTTATGTTTCCACCAGCAGTGTATGAAGGTTCCAATTTCTCCACATCCTCATCAATGCTAGTTATTTTACCTTTTTAGAAGAATTACAGCCATCCTGGTTGGTATGAAGTGGTAACTCATCGTGGTTCTTACTTGTATTTCCCTAGTGACTAATGATGTTGAACATCTTTTCGTGTGCTTGTGGGCATTTCTGTATCTTCCTTGGAGAAATGTTTATTCATATATTTTGCCCATTTTTAAATTGGGTTGTTTGCCTTTTTGTTGTTGAGTTGTAAGGGCTCTTTATGTATTTAGGATAGTAGACCCTTATCAGATATGTGGTTAGCAGGTATTTTCTCCCATTTTGTGTCTTTTCACATTCTTTTTTTTTTTTTTTTTTAAGATTTTATTCATTTATTTGAGAGAGAGAGAGTACCTGTCATGAGTGGGGGGGGGGCCAGAGGGGGAAGCAGACTCCCCACTGAGCAGGGAGCCTGATGCCTGCTTGATCCCAGGACCCAGAGACCATGACCTGAGCCAAAGGCAGCCGCTTAACCTATTGAGCCACCCAGGCGCCCCGTCTTTTCATATTCTTGGTAACACCCTTCTATGTACAGAGGTTTTCAAATTTGGTGAAGTCCAGTTTATCTATTTTTTGTTTTGTTGCTTGTGCTTTTGGTGTCATATCTAAGAATTCTTTGCCAAATCCAAGGTTATGAATATTTGCCCCAATGTTTTCTTCTAGAGTTTTTTGTGTTATCTCTTACATTTTAGTTGGTAATCTCATTTGATCCTAGTTTGTATATATAGAGTGATGTAAGGGTCCAGGTTCATCCTTCGTCCTGTGGTTACCCAGTTGTCCCAGAGACTTTTTTTTTTTTTCCACCACTAAATGGTCTTGGTATCCTTATCAAAAATCATTTAGCCATAGCTATATGGGTTTATTTCTGGACTCTCAGTTGTATTTCATTGGTCTGTATGTCTGTCCTTATGCCGGTATTACACTGTTAAGATTACTGTAGTTTTGTAGTAGGTTTTGAAGTAGTAAGTTTGAGAAGTGTGAGTCTTCCAACTTCATTTTTGTTTTTCAATGTTGTCTTGGCTCTTTGCAGTCCCTTGCAATTCCATATGAATTTGAGGCTCAGATTTTTCGTTTCTGTCGAAGAAAGGCCATTAGAGCTTTGATAGGGATTGCATTGCATCTGTAGATCACTTTGGGTAGAGTATTAGGGTTCTCCAGAGAAACAGAACCCATGTGTGTGTGCACATGTGTGCATGCACACGCTTGTTTAGAAAGATATATTTATTATAAGGAATTGGCTCTCACTGTTAAGGAGGCAAGCAAGTCCCAAGATCTGCAGGGTAAGTTGGCAAGCGGGAGAACCAGGAGAGTCAATGGCCTAGTTCCAGCCTGAATCTGAAGACCTGAGGCAGTAAGAGCCAATGGTGTAGTTCCTGTCTAAAGGCCAGCAGGCTCAAAATCCAGAAGAGCTGGTATTTCAGTTCAAATCCAAAGGTAAGAAAAAAGCCGATGTCTCAGTTTGAAGGCAGATAGAAAGAATCCTCCTTACTTGGAGGTGAGTCAGCCTTTTTGTTCTATTCAGGCCTTTGATTGGATGATGCCCATCCATATTGGGGAGGACAGTGTGCTTTACTCAGTTTACCAATTTTAATGTTAATCTCATCCAGCACTCTTACAGAAACACCTAGAAATAGTGTTTGACCAAATATCTAGGCACCCTGTGGTCCATTCACGTTAACACATAAATTAACCAACAAGTAGTATTGCCGTTATAACAATATTTACTCTGCTAATCCATGTACATAGACTTGTTTTGGAGCTAACACATGTCTTGCTGCTTAATTGTGTCTTCTTTAATCTCAGCAGTTGTTTTGTAGTTTTTTTTTTTTTTTAATTTTTTTTTTTTTTTAATGTTTTTTATTTATTTATTCATGAAAGTCAGAGAGAGAGAGAGAGGCAGAGGCAGAGGGAGAAGCAGGCTCCCCGCCTAGCAGGGAGCCCGATGCGGGACTCGATCCCAGAACCCTGGGATCATGACCTGAGCCGAAGGCAGACGCTTAACCATCTGAGCCACCCAGGCACCCCTCAGTTGTTTTGTAGTTTTAAGTGAACAAATCTTTTACCTCCTTGGTTAAATTTATTCCTAGGTATTTTATTCTTTTGAATGCTATTGTAAATGGAATTGCTTTTTTAATATACTTTTTAGATTGTTTATTACTGTTGTATAGAAACACAACTGATGTTCCTGTCTTAATCCTGTACCCTGCAACTTTGATGAATTTCTTTATTAGCTCTAGTTGTTTTTCTTGTGAATTCTTTGGGATTTTCTATATGTAGGACCGTGTCATCTGTAAATAGAAATAATTTTGCTTCCTTCTTTCTTATTTGGATGCTTTTTACTTCTTTTTCTTGCTCTGGCTAGAGCTTCCAATATAATGTTGAATAGCAGTGGTGAAAACATACATCCTTCCCTTTCTAGCTGATCTTAGGGTGAGAGCTCTCAGTCTTTTGCCATGAAGTGTGAGTTTTTCATAGATATCCTTTATCTTGTTGAGGTAGTTCCTTTTTTTTTTTTTTTTTTTAAAGATTTTATTTATTTATTTGAGAGAGAGAGAACGAGAGACAGAGAGCATGAGAGGGAGGAGGGTCAGAGGGAGAAGCAGACTCCCCGCCGAGCAGGGAGCCCGATGCGGGACTCGATCCTGGGACTCCAGGATCATGACCTGAGCCGAAGGCAGTCGCTTAACCAACTGAGCCACCCAGGCACCCGAGGTAGTTCCCTTTTATTCCTAGTTCTCTGAGGGTCTTTATAATGAAAGGGTGTTAGATTTTGTCAGCTATTTTTTTTCTGCATCAATTGAGATTATTGTGTGGTTTTTTTTTCTCCCTTGTTCTAGTAATGTGGTACATTACATTGATTGATTTTCTTACACTGAACCACTCTTGCCTTCCTGGGATAAATCCCACTAGATCATGGTATATAATACCTTTAACATGCTGTTGGATTCAGTTTTCTATTTTTTTTGTTGAGAGTCTCCTTCATTTTTGAAGAATAGTTTTTGCTAGATACAGGATTCTTAGTTAATTTTTTTCATTCAGTCCTTTGAACATGTCGTCCATTGTCTTCTGTCCTCCCTGACTTCTGAGGAGATGTCAGCTGTTACTCTTTTTTTTTTTTAAGATTTTATTTATTTGACAGAGAGAGACACAGCGAGAGAGGGAACACAAGCAGGGGGAGTGGGGGAGGGAGAAGCAGGCTTCCCGCGGAGCAGGGAGCCTTACATGGGCCTCAATCCCAGGACCCTGGGATCATGACCTGAGCTGAAGGCAGACGCTCAACGACTGAGCCCCCCAGGCGCCCAGCTGTTACTCTTATTAAGGAAATCCTTGTATGAGTGGAATAGCTTCTCTCTCGCTGCTTTCAGAATTTTCTCTTTGTTTTTCCACAGTTTGATTATAATGTATATTAGTGTGGATTTCTTTGAGTTTAGCCTATATGGTGTTGAGCTTCTTGGATGTGCAGATTAATATTTTTCATCAACTATGGGAAGTATTTGTCCACTATTTCTTCAGATATTCTTTCCAACCCTTTCTCTCCCTCCTGTCCTTTCTGGAACTCCCCTAATATATATGTTGGTGTGATGATGATGCCCCACAGGTCTTTGAGGCTCTGTTCATTTTTCTTTGTTGTATTTTCCCTTCTGTAACTTATACTGGATAAACTCAGTTGACTCATCTTTAGGTTCTACAATTCTTTCTTCTGCCTGCTAAGTTCTGCTGTTTAGCCCCAATTGTGAGTATTTCATTTCAGTTATTGTGCTTTCCAACTCCAGAGTTTCTATTTTGTGCCTTTAAAAAATTTCTCTTTATTGATACTCTGTTTTGTGAGCCTTTGTTCTGATGGTTCCTTTTAGTCTTTGGACATGGCTTCCTTTATCTTTTTGAATACATGTAAAATAGCTGATTTAAAGTGTTTATAAGTCCAGTGTCTGGGTTTCCTCCTGGACAGTTTCTATTTTTTGCTTTTTCCCCTGTGTATGGGGCCATACTTCCATGTTTCTTTGCATGCTTTGTAGTTTTTTTTTTTAATTGGACATTTTTAATATTATAATGTGGCAAATCTGGAAATGAGATTCTCCCTTCTCCCCAGGATTTGTTGTTATAACTGTTGTTTGTGTAATGAATTCTTGAGCTAAGTTTGTAAAGTTTATATTCTTTATCTTGTGGTCACTGAAGTCCCTGTTCGATTAGCGTAGTAGTAAGCTAGTGATTGGACACAGATTTCCTTAAGTGCCTACAACCAAAATGATCTCCCAGTCTTTTCAGGTAGAGTCTTTATGAGTGTTGGAGTATGCTTTCAACACTCAGCTGGGCAGTCAACAACTCTTACTTACCATTCACTTTCTCTGTGCAGAACCTGAAGGTCAGCCAGAGGCTTAAGGTCTTCTCAGGTCTTTCCTGAGCATGCACACAGCCCTGGGCATTTGTGTGGCCTTCTAGATTCCCAGAAACACATTGGAGCTTGTCAGAGCCCTTTTCCCCCAGCTTTTCTTCTCAACATTTTGGTTAATCTATTATTTCCCTCAGTTGTACTGATTGCTCCAGGCAATGATGACTAATAAATTTGCCCCTAAATGTTTTCAGTAACCACCCCCCCGCCACCATCACCAGTAGCCACCTCAGCATTGGGAGAATTCTGAGTCTATTAAGGTAAAGCTAAGTGCTTTGAGTTGGTCAAAACAAACCACCGAAATTCTTTGCAAATGAGGTCTGTTCTTCTCCACTACCCCTCCACCTCCTGCCAGATACCTGTCCCAGGATCACAGACTGTTATCCTCCAGGCCACTATCCTGGCACATGGGTTCAGGATTGGGTAAAATGCCACTGAGCTCACTGTTCTTACCAAGATTCAGCTGGTTTCTCATGATTAAGTGTGCCTCTGATTGCTGCAAGCTTTTAGTTAGTTTCCAAGGTCCCAAAGAAGTTGTATCTGATGGATTTTGCCAGGATTTTTTTCCTGCTTTTATTGAAGGATAGACTTTTGGAGTTTCTTACTCAGCCATTTTCACTGATACCACTCATTAGTCTGTTGTGACTAATTGTGACTAACTTTGAGTTTGCCTAATTTAAGTAACCGCACCTGATTTCAGAAAGGATTTAAGATGGCTTAGGGAGGTGAACAAGATAAAAGATAAATTATTTTTCGTATTTGTTTTGTGCCTGTTGGTTAGAGGCCATTCTGGTCAAAACTGTGCCCTCCCATGTTGCTACTGAAAACTTGGTCCTGCAGATTGAAGTTTTGCTTCCTTTGGTGATCTTGAGGTTTCTGTCCTCCCTCTTACATAGATTGAAGGGAACCTGAAGCAGATTCACCTCCGTGGTTTCTCCATCTGCATGACTTTGTAGATGGTCTCAAGGTGATCACCACATTACTGTCCAACTTTAGGAAAGCTCATGATTGTCAGCCTCTGAGTTGATTATGAAAAATTTGCCTCCAGTGGTGGTTTTTCCAAATCCAAACTTCCTTTTCCTTGGGACAGAATAGGTGGGTATTTGTCTTATTTTAAGACTTAAAGACATCGTTCCTATTATCCTAGTTGTTTTAGGAAGTGATTAGATGATTCTCGCACTTTAAATCAGAACTGACTTTTCATAGTGACAGTTGATGGCTGGTAGAATCTGGGATGATCAGTACACCTGAGAGTATTCATCTGTGCACCTGTCCTGGCACCTGCTGAGGTGCCTAGCTCCTCTTTTCCCTGGGTCAGCTAAGGCCCACATCTGCCATCTCACTGATGCAGAAGGTCATGGGCCTACCCCCGGGGTCCGTTCAGGGTTCATGTCATTTCTGACTTGAACAGCTCTTATGTAGGAAGAATGTTTTCCTTGAGCAGTGTGAGTCTATTTGACATAGTGGCTTATTTGCTAGTTTTATTTGAACATAATATTCTTCTTTTGAAAACGATTTTGTAATAGAGTTGGAGCTGCTTTCTATTTTAGTTTCGTATTTGCTTGTTGTCCCTTTTTCATCAGCACCACCTGTAAGATAATCTGAATATTTTTAAAAGGCCAAGATCTGGATAAATTTGACTACATTAAAATTAAGAACTTCTCTTCATTAAAAGACATAAATAAAGTTAAAGCCATCCACAGACTGGGGGAAGACATATTACAGGTGTAGGTTTAACAGTCAGAATATGTAGGTCACCCCCACAAATCAGTATTGTAAAAGATAATAGCCCAATTAAAACATGGCAGAGAGACACAGTCGGGCATTTCACGGAAGGAAAAGCATAAGTGGCCCATGAGCTCATGAATGTATAAAAAGATGCTAAACCTTTTTAATCACCAGAGTAAGAAAACAGAAACCATTGTACTTGCTAGGTTGGCAGAACCTAAGATGTCCGATTCCCAGTGTTGGTGAGGATGTGGATTAAGAGAAACATTCATGCTGCTTTGCTCTGGAGAGCAGGTTGGCCCTAGCTTGTAAATTGGCTGTGTGTACAACCCGCAGATCAGCAGTTCCTCTGGACTCTAGATGCAGAGTCCCTGGCAGGGATTGGCAGACGTTTTCTGTAAAAGGCAAGGTGGTAAATAATTCTAGGCTTTGTGGACCACATACAGTCTTGTCATATAGTTGCCATTGTTTCATTTGTTTGTTCAACCCTTTAAAAATCTAAAATGCATTCTTGGCTCAAGGAAATAGGCAATAGGTAACCATAACCTAACAAAAATCGGCTACTGGCTAGATTTGACCCACACACTTCAGTTTGCTAAACCCTGATCCCCTGATCTAGAGTACAGACCCTAGAGAAACTTACACAAGGGCCCCAGAACAGATGTGCCAGAATGTTCAGAGCACACTTTTCATGATAGCAAGGACTGGCAGCTGTGATCAGAAAATGGCTAGGTCACTTGTGGAATATTACGCAGCAGTGAGAATGCATGAAGTAGAACTACTGCATACAGCAAACGCGGGTGAAAACTTACAGTGCTGATGGCAGAGGGCTACATATGGTGTGACGGCATTCTGTGAAATTAAAAACAGGCGAAAGTATATTTTTTAAGAAGAAAAATATATATGTTAGAATTACAGATGCAAAGTTCAGGCTGATACTTGCTTCTGGAGAGAGGCAGGACGACAGCTGAGGAAGAAGCACACGGGTAGGTGGTGACCGTTAAGCACGTGGTGGATTCTGGGGCTCTTTTTTTGTTGTATTCTTGCCTTTCCTGTGTATTGTACATAATCTTTATTTTGTTTTATTTTTTAAGTAGGCTCTACCCCCAACTTGAGGCTTGAACTCACAACTCTGAGATTAAGAGTCACATGCACTACTGACTGAGCCAGCCAGGTGCCCCCTGCACATAATCACCTTTTTTATGTGTCAGGTATCACCTAATGCATTTTTTTGAAGGAAGGGAGGATACCAGACAGGGAGGTCTCAGAACCCACCCAGCTGTCCTCCCTGAAACAGTACTTTGTTTGCCAGAGCTATGCTGAGTGGCTCCCCTGGGAGGGAAAGACAGGGCTATAAGCCGCTCTTGGGTGGTGACCACCAGTACAGCCCTTGAAGAGCTGTAAAGAGAACACCCAGGAGGAGGGCCTTCTTTGTTCAAAAACAATAGTGAGGTTGCTGGCACTGAGTGCGTGCTGTTCCTTCCCCATTGAAAAGACCTTGGCACTCGTGTCAGAAATCCGTTGACCATAAACATGAGGGTTTATTTCTGGGCTCTCAGTTCTCTTTCATCGATCTGTACGTCTAACGCCAGCACCACAGTGTCCTGAATAATTTGTAGTAAGTTTTAGAGCAAGGAAGTGTGAGTCTTCCAGCTCTGTTCTTTGTTGAGATTGTTTTGTCTATTCTGGGTCCCCTGAATTTCCATCTGACTTTTAGGTTCTACTTATTAACTTCTGCAAAAAGAACCAGCAAGGACTGTAATAGGGGTTGAGACGCATCTGATCAGTTTGAGTAGTGTGGCCACCTCATCAGGTGTCGAGTCTTCCAACCCATGAACATGGGATGGCTTCCAGTTTATTTACAATTTGATGTCTTTCAACAGTGTTTTGTAATGTACAGTATACATATGTTGCCCTCCTTTGGTTATGTGTATTCCTGGATATTTTATTCTTTTTGATGCTATTACAAATGGATTGTTTTCTTAATTTCATTTTTGGATCGCTCATTGCTAGTGTATAGAAATACAATTGATTTTTATGGATTGATCTCTTATTCTGCAACTTTGTTGAATAAGTTTATTAGTTCAACTCATTTTTAGTTGATTCTTTTGTGAGTTGTATATGCAGGATGATGTCATCTGAAAACAAATAGTTTTACTTCTTCCTTTCCAATCTGGATGCCTTTTATTTCTTTTTCTTGTCCTATTGCTGAGAAGGGGCTTTTAAAACAAGGCTTGGGGCTAAGTAAGATGAGGAAACAGCCCAATCCTTGTCAGACCTCCTGACCACTGCTGGCGGGAGGACGTGTCTTCTCTGTATGCAATGCTGCAGAGTCTGCAGATGGACTCAGCGTAAAATATTACAGTGACGCCTGATGGTGCTGGGACACTTAGGGGTAGTATCTGCTTTTCAGGTGAAGAGAAGTGAGGCCCTGAGGATCAGTGCTGTGCCCAAGGATCCACCTCAGGGAAGGACACTGGGGCAGCCTTATCACCCAGGCCACTAAGTGCCAGCTGTCCTGCCTGGCTGGTTCCTCCCCCGGAACCCCTAACACCAGGTTCCCCTCCACGACCGCCTAACAGTGCTGTGTCTGCTGCTGCTCCTTCTTGTCCTTCTGTGTTGGAATTGAAATGATACCACCAGTCCCAACTCACAAAGCCCCGATCTCCCCAGAACCAATGTGATATCTTTCTCTTTTGAAGATCTGCAGCCCTTTATAACTCCCGTTCTTACATCCTCTGCTTGTTGATCCTGGAGTGCTCATCTCCTCTCCTCATGACTCCCTCAAAGCTCTCTAAGGATGGGGACAGTCTCCTCCACCCCTGTGTCCCTGATATGTGAGGTACAGAGCTGTGTATGTTGTAGGTGCCCAGTTGTATTTGTTGAAATAAAATGTGTTTGGTTTGGCAAACCTTTGCAGAGTCACTCTCGTGGAGAAAGGTGCTCCTGCCCATGTAGAAGGGTGGTGGGCATGCCCCCCACCCCGGCATTCCCAGGCTTAGGGCCATGATGTTTGCATGACGGTGTAGCCAGCAACACTCTTCAGGAAACACCGTCGAGGCCGAAATAAAGTGGGAAGTGCAGTGAAATGGGGTGTTGTCCTCTAAAATAATATTTGTTTAATAGTTTAGTAAATATTGGAGAAATATGTAATTTACAACCTTTTAGAAGTGTTCGGCAGTGATTACAGTACTGTAAAATGCACATCACCTTTGACCCAGCAGTTCTGTTGCTGTATGGTTGCCTAAATGTGTGAAGATAGATGTTCAGGAATGTTCACTGCAGATGGTCATAACAGCAAAACATCGGGGCGCCTGGGTGGCTCAGTCAGTTAAGCGTCATGATCTTAGTGTTGTGAGATGGAGCCCTACGGGCTCCAGTGGGGAGTCTGCTTGGGATTCTCCCTCTCCCTCTGCCCCTCTCCCTCCCCGCCCCCCCATTCGTGCTTGCGTGCTCTCGCGCACTCTCTCTCTCTAAAAAAAATAAAATCTTTTTTAAAAAAAATAGCAAAACTTCAGAACCAGCCTAAGTCTCTTAATGGAACTGGTTATATAAATTATGGTAAACCATCCAGTAGAGTGCTATATGCAGCCCTTCAGAATAATAAAGTAGATCTGTATATGCTGATACAGAAAATGGCCAGAATACAGCATTGGTTTAAAAAGGAAGCTGTTGATTAATTTGCATGTGCGACACAGTTTGTGTGGAGGGAGAAAGAAGACACGTTTTCTTTACATGCATTTGCCATTTCTGGATGTCTCTATGCTCTCACAGAACGCCAGAAGAGAGCATCTGCCTCTGGGTATCTGCAGTCGGGGGATCTGGTCCTTATCCTTTGCACTTTACACCCCCATATCTTAGTTGTTTGTTGTCTTCTCTGAGGGCACGTACTATTATGAATGAAAGTCTGCCTGTGCTCCCGCAGATGTCCGTCACGGACCCCAGCATTGGGCAGACACAGATTCAGTGTTAGAGTCTCATACTTTAGAGCATATGCCGCTATATATAAATGTCACAAATTAACCAAACCCAAATGTGGAGCCATTTTGAACAGTTATTTTGTAATATTTTTTGTTTAGATTTTAAATTGAAATATAATTCTCGTACTATAGAATTCACCGCTTTAAAATGTCTGGTTCAGCAGTGGGTTGTAGTGTATTCACAGAGCTATGCACCCATCCCCATTATCCAGTTCCCGAACACCTCCATCACCTCAGCAGGAAACCCTGCATGCATTAGTACACACGCTCCCCATCCCCCAGCCCTGGCAACCATGAATCTGCTTTCTGTCTCTATGGATCTGCCTGTTCTGGACATTTCATGTTTAGACCATTTTCTTATGCTTCTTTTTCCTCCCTTGTGGATATGAGGTAGAGGAGGTCTGGTGTTTCTCTGGTTCCTGCAGCCCAAGCACTGTAGGGCGTCTTTCCCTCCTTCCCCAAAGGCTCATCCTCCAGCCTGCAGCCTAGGTCGGGAATGGGCCATGCGTGGGACGAAATGCAGGGATGCTGGGTAGGATTGCCAGAGGCCCCCAGTGGCCCGTTGCAGAGATGCCCACGTGGGCACCCTGCATTACAGGTGAGCCCTGACAGACCTGCTGGCCGTGGGCCGTCCTCTGCCCTTTAGGACGGGTTTGCTGTGATGTCTTCTTTGATGTGTCTGGCATACCTTTTGCATCTGTTCACTTATCTTAAGTAGTGTACAAAAACAGAAGATCCCACACTGTATTCTTTCCTTGTTCATACAGAGTATGCCATGTTGTAGGTAAATGAACATTTATCATTTATCATTAGTTTGATCCAAAGCTAATTGTCTCTCAGGTTTGAAATAGGAATTACCTTTAAAGAAGCAAATATTTCTCTCTTTTTTTGAAGATTTTATTTATTTGAGAGAGGGAGCATGAATGGTGGGGAGGGGCAGAGGGAGAAGCAGACTCCCGGCTGAGTGGGGAGCCCGACATGGGGTTTGATCCTGGGACTCTGGGATTATGACCTGAGCTGAAGGCAGACCCTTAACTGACCAAGCCACCCAGGCGCCCTGAGAATCAAGTATTTCTCCGTAAAAACTGTTTATTGAACACATAGCTTCCTACATACCATGGGCTAGGAACTAAACCAAAGTCATAAGTAGCTTATAATCTAAGAAGGAGTTTTCAAGGCTGGAAGCTCCAAGATCAGATCTAAAAGCTGAAGAGTTTTCTTTTCCTGGAAGAGTCGGTTGTCATAGAAACACAGCTTGGTACTAGTGGCACAGACCTCACCTTTCCCTCTGTTAGCTCAGCTGTGTACTGGGTACCTTCTGCCCATCAGGCACTATGGTTTGTGAACAAAACTCGTGTCTCCAGGGAGCTTACGTTCTGCCTGAGGAGAGAGACAATTCACAAGAAGCACGCAGAGTTAGAGGGTGGGAAGTGCCATGGAAAAAGCACAGCAGGGCAAAGGGGGTCGGGTGAGTGGGTCGGGTGAGTGGGGTTGGCCCGGGGTGAGCCTCCTTGAGAAGGTGGGGAGGTGCATTCCGGGGGGTGGGGGAACCCAGAGCATCTGCAGAAGCAAGGGCCCGACATGGAGAGTGGGAGAGGGTCACACATTGCCAGAGCTGACATGGCCACTTGGCAGCAGATTGGCTCCTGGTCACCCGTTTTCTCTGACGGGCAAAGTAAGCACCAGGCACCTTCCCGCTTAGCATCTTAATGAAAAGGATTCTGGTCAACAAATTGGTGAGCAAAGGGCTGCTGGCCTTTTGAGGTCATTTTGAAAGCTTTTTTTGTTTTCATAAATGGATTTCACAGGAGGCTCCCACTCTTTGCCACAGTGATGTTCTATTTTATTAAAACCCGCCTGAGTGTGGCTAGAACACCAGTTCATTTATTTTTCAGATGTTAGGCTGCTGGCGTTCTGACGGCCCTAGTCGTGAAACGCTCATTCTTTCAGCCTCATAAAGAGGCAGAACGAGGCAGTGCGAGGAACCAGGCTCTAGAGAGTGGGCTCTGCGCCCAGCAGGCCGTGGCCCGGGGTGAGGGTCTGCCTCCCGTTCCAGCAAACCCGAGGCACGCTGCCAGGCCCCCGCACCGGCTCCGGCAGCCTTGCACTGACGAGAGAAGGGAAGGGGATGAAGCACAGACACCCGCAGCCTTGTGAGTAGAAGGAATTTGGCCCTTATTTTTATAGTGAACAGAAATAGATGGATTGAGCAAGAACACAGTGTAGTTTGGAGAGACCTGGTGAGCTTTGCAAAAAATTCCTCTGCAGGTTCACCAGATGTGCTGCCGTGCACCTCAGCTGGAGGCCTGCGCAGGCTGAGCGCTCTGTGGCTCGTGTCTAGGGGCTGCTCATTTTGCCTGTCGATGGGAACTTGCAGGTGGGACCCAGCCATCTGTGCACTTGTCACCACGTGCGGTAGGACAGCCTGCCCCCACGGACAGGAGACCCGTTCAGTCGTGCAGTCGCCGTGTGCCCTCCCCCAGCTCCATCCCCGCACCGGGTGCACCCTGCCGCTCTGTGGTGCGCGGTGGGCTCCTGGGGAGGCGGGAGGCGAGGCGGGGCCAGGCCGCCGCCTGGGCAGAAAGCGGGTGACAGTCACAGTGTGCCCAGACTGGAGCCTTGTGGGCACACTCGTGGGGTCCGTGTGGGGGCAAAAGTCGCATGAGGAGTCTGCAGACACCATCCAGCAGGGCCTGCTGTGGTTGGAGCGAATGACGCTGTTCTGGGCACGGGCTCCGCAGCGATGCTGTCGCCGTGTGGTCGGCCACCCCTGAGGCACGTCACGGGACTGCCATCGGCAGTGAGGAGAACCAAGAAATAAAACTGGCTGAGAACGACTGTTGCTTTGGCCAAAATATCAAAATGATGCATAGAATTTTTAGGTTACAGTCAAGTATTACCTGTATTTCAACGAGCCTTAATGACACAGTCAGTACCTTTCAGAGGTTTTCTGCACAGTAACGGTAACAGTCATGTTTGGCTGACGTCGGGAAAGAGGCACGCTTGCTCCTGTCTTGTTCCCATCACGTATTAAGTCAGGAGGGTTCTTGAGTGTTACTTAAACTGAAAAAAACCCACAGCTCTCAGGCACTTTTCCATCCCCAAACCTGTGTTTCTTCTCCTTGCACGGGAGGACGCGATAGCATTTTACCCATTACTGTTACTTTCTCCCCCACAGAATTTCTCTTTCCTAAAATGGAGCCAAGTAAAAAGATGGACTCCGCCGGCACCCTGCAGACTAACCCACCGCTAAAGCTGCACCCTGAGCGCGGCGCCGGGACATCCGTCTTCATCCCTGAACAAGGAGGCTACAAAGAAAGGTTTGTGAAGACTGTGGAGGACAAGTACAAGTGTGAGAAGTGCCGCCTGGTGCTGTGTAACCCGAAGCAGACGGAGTGTGGACACCGGTTCTGCGAGACCTGCATGGCTGCCTTGCTGAGGTAGGCCCCGCTGCCCAGCTTCTCCAGTCTCTCTCCCGCCTGCGCCATCACTTCTCCAAACAATACGTTCGGAAGGTTAAAAGCTCTGAAGAAACTCAAAGTTCTCTGAGCCTCGCCTGTGAATCATTTAGGGAACCTCAGTAGAACCTCATGCCTGAATTTTCCAGGGTATCTGTGACTCGCAGCCTGGACTGCCCAGGCCTGTCCCACAGATTTCTGTCTCCTCCCCACCAAGCACCTCCTGAAAGTCACTCCTGCACCTGCCACTTCCCAATGGTGCTCGCCACTCTGACCCTGTGCCCCGGTGTCCCCTCTCTGTGTTGCTCTAGAGGCTTCCGGTTCCATGGAGAGACATGCCCATTAGCAAGTGACAAAGGAGCCCTGAAGGTGCAGGTGCTCTTGGGGGGCAGAGGCTGAGGAGGACAGGGTCAGCGGGGAGGACTGAGTATGTCCCAGCCTGGGTAGGAATCGAGTGTGTGCTTACCCAGCAGTCAGCAAAGCACGCACCAAGCCTTTGGAAGCCCTTGTCAGCTAAGTATCACTGACAGTTTAGAATCACCGAGGGAGTCTGGGAGGCAGGCTGGAGTTTGACAGCACAAACAACATTGTCCAAGTGAGCATCTTGGTTCATCCCCCAGGTATTTTCTGGGCATGGTGCTGGGCACTGGGGGTTATGGCAGGATGCTCTCAGACTTGGTCCCCAAGGTCAGGGCACAGGGGCCTGGGAGGGCTGCCCACTTCTCCTCCTGATTCACTGCTGAGTGCACGGCCCTTAATAACCACACTGCAGGCAGCCTTCCTCCTTGTCATCCTTCCCCTGGGTACTTCTGGCTGTGGTCTTACCCACTTATCCCAAACAATGAGCTCAGCTTCCCCTGCTTTGTGGCTAAAATGACTCTTGAGTCAAGCTTAGTGATGGCAGAGCAGACTCAGAGCACCTGGTTTTTCTTACCATGCAAACCTGGACAGAGCGCTGGGCCAGGGTAGGGCTGCTGGCTGTGGGGCTCGGGGTGGGGGGTGGTCCCTAGAGCTAGGGATCCAGAGGGCTGTTCCTCTTCTGGTTTCCCTCCTTTTTCTGTCCCTGGCTCTCCTCCTGCTCCATGTTTTTGCAGGTGTCAGGGGATCCCACTCAGATGCTACTCAGCCCTAGGGTCTAAGGATGTAAAAAGATTTGTATGATTAAAGCAATTTAGCACAGGCTTCATGTTAGTATAGTTTAAATGAAAGCCTTTATTTAAAAACACATTAATTTTGTCTCTCATCAACCTTCAGTTCTCCTGCCCAGCTTCCAGGCTTTTGGAGCCTCCCCACTGTGCCCAGGGCCCCGGTGTATACATGTCCAGCCCTGCGTCCTCCTTCCCAAAGCCTCTGCTGACGCTCCCTGTCCTGGGTTCTGGGAGCCCTTGGCTGTCTAGGGCAGGGGCCGTGGAAGTAGAGAGGGCTCAAACTTCGTTTTATTTTTAATCTCTAGGAGATGGTTTCCAGGCACAAGATGGGGTTAGAATCAAGTCCAAAAAAGGGCAGCTTGGGAGCAGGGGCTCTTGTCCTGCGTTTGGGGACAAGAATGATATAGTGGACGAGTGGTTTCCTTAGACAAGGTCAGTGTTAAATTCCCCTGTTAACTGTAGAATTGCATTGGCTTTTCAGTATATTGTGAAGGAGAATAGCTTGTGGAGTAAGTACTGACTGTTTTTATAAAGCAAGACCGTTTGTAGGCCCTCCTAATAAGCTATGGACGCTCACACAGAGCTTCTCCACAGAGAGCTAGTTTTGGTTTCTGAAATAAAATTTCACTTTTAATTGAAAGGGGCTTTCCAAGTGGGACTGATCTAAGCTGTGCTGCTTAAAAACTTCCTTATGAAAAATTACCATTAAAAAATTGAGCCCTTTTCTCCTGTGGCTTCATATTTGAACCCGGTTCGCCGTGGCATCCTGGGGCTCTGGTCGCTGCCGTGAGCTTCGCACAGCGGGTTGACCATACTGGTTCAAGTGAGAATAGGACTTCCGCTCTATCTAATGTCTTCATGGTGTGCTTTCCCCTCAGCTCCTCAAGCCCAAAATGTACTGCGTGTCAAGAAGGCATCATTAAAGATAAGGTATTCTTGGGATTTTAATAAACGACCTTGTCAAATGCTTCGGTCATACTTGGCCCGCGGCTTGCACCCAGTGCTCTGGACATGCTCGGATTGTGTCTGGGGCTTGACCGCGGGTGCTGCAGGGTCGAGGCAGCAGAGCTGCCCAGCTGGGGGACCTTGGCCAGGTACCTCACCCACCTGTGTCCTTGCCGGTGACGGCAGTGGCGCCACCTCCGGAGACCCCGGGACAGCCTGCCCGCCAGACAGGTCTCCGGAGTGCAGCGGGATTTGCTCTCCGCCTGCCCCTGTGCGCCACTCCCAGTCCTTAGACGGATGTGGGGTTTCCACCCTCCCCCGCCGCATGGTTGTGTGTGCCGGTGAAAGCTCTCTGTCAGAGTGGACTCTCAGGGGGCCTCTGGGGGCGCCCACCAGCTTCCCTCCTGGGGCTCTGACCCCCCCGCGGCTCCTTTGGTCATCTATGCATTGCCAAGGCCCGCTAGGCTTGCTTTTAGTTTGAAAGGACTCATTCTTAAAGTACTTAAAATATCAATAAAAATGTGTGGTACCAATATTTTGATTGATGAACCTAACAATTTTTTAAATGTAGGTCATTAAATTGTACAATAAAATTCCTGCTCTGGGGTTTTGTGTCCAGAGCACTTTGCAGATTAGGTTTGTGGTCAGGGCCACCCAGGTGAGTACGAGGATTTGAGGATCCAGGCAGTAGGGACCCCGCCGCAGCCAGAACAGGGGCGCCTGGCGTAACTCCTCTGGGCAGCTTAGAGACGGAACTGGCACCATGACCACATCCCTCGTCTCCCTCAGCGTTTCCCTGCTGCTGCAGCTGCGCTGCATCGAAGGGAAGGGGTTGTTTCCAAGAAAACAAGTCACTCAGCTACCCCTTATCTTAGCACGGCCGCCAGCTTGTTAACATGTGTCCGACCCCTGTGATCGAGGTAGAGGTTCAAACACCGGACCTTGTCTGTCTCATTGTTCAGAATTATTATCCCTATTTTTTTTCTTTTAAGATTTTATTTATTTGCGAGAGAGAGAATGAGAGACAGCATGAGAGGGAGGAGGGTCAGAGGGAGAAGCAGACTCCCCGCTGAGCGGGGAGCCGGATGTGGGGCTCGATCCCGGGACTCCAGGATCATGACCTGAGCCGAAGGCAGTCGCTTAACCAACTGAGCCACCCAGGCGCCCTATCCCTATTTTTCAATGGCATTAGTAACTGAAGAAGAATTACTAGTTTTGTTGGAGCATCATGAATGACACTGACGAATGCCTTGGATCCTCATGGGAAAATGGGGCTTGGAGACTGAGATCTGCCCTCTGCAGGTAACTGGGGCCTCAGGTTCCTCCTCTATACAATGGGAAAGTTGCAGTAAATCATCTCAGCTCTCAGATGCTGTACTTTCACTATTTTGACATTGCCAATCTTTGTTTTGTATCCGTAAAGTTAAACTCAAATGACTTAAGAAACTTAATGCCACAAAAAGGAAGCTTATTTCCGACTGGCTAAAAATACCTGTTTGGTGACTTTAGTGTGTTTTTAAAAAGGTCATGTTTATGAAGGATTAGATTTGACTCCAAATTATTTTTAACTCTTAACAGCTGTTGATTCTATTTCTTTGCCTGTGGAGTTGAGAAAGGCATAGTAAGGTCCTGTCTGTTTTTTTCACTGTTACAGTGTTAACATATAGGAGTTTCTTAGAAACGCCTGAAGATGAAGACGGTCTAGACTCTTGCTAGAAGGAATGAACCTGCTTGTTTTCTAAGGGAAAAACACAATTAAATGTTTTCATTTTCAAAGGGAAACATTTTTTTTTTTATTTTTTAAAAATTTTTTGAAAAAGATTTTATTTATTTATTTGACTGAGAGAGAGAGACAGCGAGAGAGGGAACACAAGCAGGGGGAGTGGGAGAGGGAGAAGCAGGCTTCCTGCGGAGCAGGGAGCCCGACGCGGGGCTCGATTCCAGGACGCTGGGATCATGACCTGAGCCACAGGCAGACACTTAACGGACTGAGCCACCCAGGTGCCCCCGAAACGGAAAGATTTTCATTATTGGATTAACTTCAGTCATTGCAAGATTTATTAAAAAGAGGGCTTTTTTGGGGGGTTGCCTGGGTGGCTCAGTCGTTAAGCATCTGCCTTCGGCTCAGGTCATGATCCCAGGGTCCTGGAATCGAGCCCCACATCGGGCTCCCTGCTCAGCGGGAAGCCTGCTTCTCCCTCTCCCACTCCCCCTGCTTGTGTTCCCTCTCACGCTGTCTCTCTCTCTGTCAAATGAATAAATAAAAATAAAGTCTTTTTTAAAAAAAAAAAAAAGAGGGTTTTTTTTAGTAGCAGGCTAATACTGCCTCCTTTTTGGTGAAAAATGAGTTACGAGGGACCAAACCTTAGGAGAAAGAACTAAAATGTTTTACAAACCATCTGCAAGATATGATCTTTTACAGTAGTCTTGCTGTTTCTTTAACAAGCGACCTAAGGAGGCATTGAGTGATAGTGGGTTCTGCCCTTGTCCCTTGGTAGGATGTTCCACCCATGGACACCCCCACAGAGCTGGCTCCTGGAAGTCTCCAGAGTCCAAATACAAACCTGGCCCTGGTGCATCCCCACCTTGAGATTATGTCAGAGTTAATTATTTGGTATAACTTGTTTTCATTTGGCTTATCTAATAAAAGACGGTAGTTAAGATTGTATTGTTTAAATTGTGACTCTTAGTGGGGACATCTCCTTCATTCTATTCTAGAAATTAGAAATTAAGTTGGTCCTTAATGCTTTCTGAGGTCCACTTAAGAGATGCTCTCGTGACTTTTTTAAAGTGGTTTTGCCTTCTCTGAAGTAGCAGCATGTGGAGATTAAGAAATATTAATCCTCTGAAATAACTGTCTTCCCATTTCAGGTGTTTAAGGATAATTGCTGCAAGAGAGAGATCCTCGCCCTTCAGGTCTACTGCAGGAATGAAGGTGGGGGCTGCACGGAGCAGTTAGCACTGGGACACCTGCTGGTGAGTCCTGGGGCCGTGCTCCGTGCTCACAGTAGGAAATAGAGCATCTTGGGGCCCTGGGGGCTCAGTTGCTTTAGCATCTTGATTTCGGCTCAGGTCATGGTCTCAGGGTGGTGAGATGGAACAACCCCCCCCCCCCCCCCCCCCCCGGTTGGCTCCGTGCTCAGCAGGGAGTTTGCTTGAGATTCTCTTTCTCCCTCTCCCTCTGCCCCTCCCCCGACTCGCACACACTTGCTCACACTCTCTCTGTCAAATAAATAAATCTTAAAAAAAAAAAAAAATGAAATATAACTCCCTGATCAGTATGATGTGGTACCCTAAGACCATGGTTACATTGATTTTCAAAACACAACCAAACATAATAGCAGTCCAAACCACTGAGGTACAAAATGTTATTTTTATGACATCATTGGCAGAATTGCCAACTGGTTTTTAAACACCCCCACCCTATTTAGAATGGAAAGAAATCTGAACTGGTTTTTAATTTTGGAAGGCCTGTTAAAACCTTCTCTCTTTTTTTTTTTAACCATGAAATTCCACATAACTTCTTTTTTTTTTTTTAATCGGCATCTTATTTTATCCTGGAAAGATACTCGAACTGGAATAAAACAAAGTCCTTAGCAGTTAACCATTCATTTACCCAGGAAGAAGAGTTGGCTTACTCCTTCAAAAGCAGTATAGTTTGGGTAATCACTAAATAGAATACAAAATTCATTGTTTCTCGATACATTTGTCACTCTTCTCTGTGAAAAACGGGTCTAGCAGCAGGCAGAAACATTTCTGGAGGCTAGAATTCAGTATTTCAGGTTGAATTTCTTTGCCAATTAAGAACCTTGAAGTGTTTGTTTTACAGGTGCATTTAAAGAACGATTGCCAGTTTGAAGAGCTTTCGTGCGTCCGTGCTGACTGCAAAGATAAAGTGTTGCGAAGAGACCTGCGTGACCACGTGGAAAAGGCCTGCAAGTACCGGGAGGCCACGTGCAGCCACTGCAAAAGTCAGGTCCCGATGATCACGCTGCAGGTGCGCTGCCCCCCCCCACCTACCTGCAGCTCCGTCCAAGTGTAATTTGTCACAGAATAGCATTTTAAAGCACTATTCTAACAGGAATAAAGAGAAAAGAGAGGAGGAAATGGCAGTTTTCATCTGGCTTTAATTCAGAGTTAAGCTTTATTTATTTTGCCCATTTTGATTTGTATAATTAACATTTTCCCATTGCCTTGATTGACTATCATTTGGGATGCCAAAAAAAAAAATGAAGACTAATTATCAAAAAAAGGTAGAATTTTTTCTCTTGTCCCAGGGAATGTCCTCAAAATCTTATTGGATTGCTTAATCTTTTAAGCAGCTCTGGGACATAATCATCACTTCAACAGGGTAATTCATCCTGCAGCATCGAAGTGCAGCTGTCTGTCTTGGGAGAGAGATGAGAATTTCACATTTTTCACACCTTGATTATTTTGGCACAGTTCTGTATTGTGCACGTGTTAGAAATCAGATCCCTTATCTGTAAATTAGAGAGAAATGTTGGGAGTGGAGGACAGACTTTAAAAACAATCAGTAGTAGGGGTGCCTGGGTGGCTCAGTCATTAAGCGTCTGCCTTCGGCTCAGGTCATGGTCTCAGGGTCCTGGGATCAAGCCCTGCATCGGGCTCACTGCTTGGCGGGAAGCCTGCTTCTCCCTCTCCCACTCCCCCTGCTTGTGTTCCCTCTCTCCATGTCTGTCTCTCTGTCAAATAAATAAATAAAATCTTAAAAAAAAAAAAAAGCAAAAACAAAAAAACAGTCAGTAATACAGTAGCCCTCAAATATTTGTCCATTTTTTGCACAAATATTCACTGAGTACCTACTATGTGCTGGGCACTGTGCTGGGAGCTGGGGGTTCAGTGGTGACACTCACCTTCTAGTGGGAAGAGGTAATTAATAGGCAAACATAATGTGTGATAGTGATTTGTACTATGAAGAAAAATGCACTAGCATCATGGGCAAAGGGGTGATCAGGGCTGGCCTCTCCAAGGCAGTCAGGCAGGTAGTGTGGGAAGAGTGCCCCGAGCAGAGGCAACAGCAAGGGGTGCGCAGGCTCTGCGATGGAACTGACTTGGCAGGTGGATTTCAGGAGCTGTGAGAGGCCAGCATGGCTCACATGCCTGGTGCAGAGGTGATGGATAGCAGGGGGGAGGGAGGGGGCAGGCAGGCACTGGGCAGCCTTGAGCAAGGGGGTGATGTCAGAGCTCCCCATCAGGTGCAGCACTCTGGCAGGTGTGACAGGTAGATGTAGGGTGAGAGGACAACATGGAGGCAAGGCAGTGTTGGCCCGTGCAGGAAGGAGAAGGGAGGTACACTGGGATACACTGGGAAGGTAGAGGCAGTGGTTTTGGTTCATGGCTTAAATGCGGAGTATGTGTTAAGGATGATGTCTGTAACTAGAGCAGCTGGATGAACCCGAGTGTTCTGTTGAGGTGGGGCTCGGTGGAGCATAGCAGGCTGGAGGGGAGAATAGGGCAGTGGTCTGGGCTACTGGTGCATCTTAATTAGGTGGTCCCTGGAGCCTTGGGGACAGAGGCCTGGGGCACATGAATGCTTACAGACTGCTAAGAGGGGAGGTCATCTAGCAAAGGAGTGGCCAGTATGGAAAGGTCAGCAGAGTGGTGCCCCGGAGGCAGAGAGAGCTGGGGGTGGTGGGGTGGGCAGGAGGGGCAGACATTGCTGAGAAGCTGGGGGCTGCTGGGGATGACCTCTGGACTTGGCAGGACCGTGACTGATGGGACCAGGATGGGAGAGGACCAGAGATTTGCAGCCAGGGTGTGGGGGTCCAGGTGGTTCCTGGTGGATATTCTAGAGCATTTATTGACCAAAATTTAGGGAAAGTTTTTGTTTTTCTGTATGAAATGAAATGAAATGTACTCTACTTCATAATCTACATGTTTACCTTCCTTTGTACAACTTTCCTGTGCCTGTGATTTTCTTCTCTTGTGAAGTCTTTTTCCTGTACGATTTCTGTAGACATTTCCAGTTATTAAGGACTTTTAAGAACTGTAGAAAATAGGAATAGTGTTTGGCCTAATTGAATCGTTCCTTCAATAACTCAGTTCAGACCAATGAGACTTATAGTTAGTGAGCAGTATTGCAGCCTTTACAATGTTGGTGTGTTGCTATCAAAGTTATACTTCGCTTCTTGCAAAAACCAGTTATCTTTACTTGCAGAATAGAATCCAGGAGTTAACTTCATTCAAGAAAGAATTGTAGAGTGTGTCAGTTAGACAGTATGTAAGTAACTGACTCTGAACTCCAACTAGGCTGAACAGAGACTGTTCAGGTAACAAGGTAGGGGCTCGCCTGCCCCAGGTCACCGTGGTGACCCCCTCCTGGACCACAGCAGGGCAGCTACATGCTGGGAGGGCTCCTGTCCTGTCGGGCCTGGGATGGGGCTCCCGGGTCTCCTCCTGTCAGCTAGGAGCACGCTTCGTCTCATCCTGCCCTGCTGTGGGCTTATTTTTAGAAAGAGCAGACATCTCAGAGGCACGTCTCCAGCCCAGGTCACCCTGACATCCCCACGTCTCCTGTGTTTTATGAAGGGCATCAGGTACACTGGGTGTTGATGAGATCCAGACTGATAAAGCATCGAGCCCGTTGCAGCTCGTATGAAAGTTCCTTTCCTACGTTTAAACCATGCTATTGACGTTACATTGCTGTTTTCAAGTTGTTTTTTCTTAATCTATAAATCAGCATAATTTAAAGTGCCAGGAGAGAATCCCCTCTGTCACATCTAGTCTAGAAACTGTCGAATGTGATCTCTAAACAGTTCTGTTAACTTGTGGAAAGTCAGAATTCTAGAGATCTCCTTTTCTGGGAAAATGTGTATCTTGTAATGGGAATATATCATATAGGTGCAGCCACTGTGGAAGGCAGTTTGGCGATGTTTTATTAGGTTGAACATTCCTGTACTTGGCTAATTAGCAGTCCCTCTCCTAGCTGTGTGAGAGAAACTGTCACACATACACACCAGGAGACAGGGCCCAGCATAACCGAGCTGCAGAACTCTGGGAGCAACCCCACACATCCATCAGCTGGGGCAGGGACATGTCAGTTGTGGACCCAGCAGACTGCATGTGACGGACGTGGCAGGAAAATTTTAGGACTGAGGACCCCCAGCTACACACGACACGAGCGTTAGCCTGAGAAACACCATACTCACCCGGGTCTCCGAAGACTCAGGGTAGAGTTCCATTTTAATAAAATTCAAAAGCAATCAAAACAGTATTTTGTCTGGCCCACATTTATGTGTAATGTAACTTCTTTAAGCAAAGGAAGTAGAAATGCAAAATTCAGATTTTCGGGTTAGGGGTTCCTCCCTGGGGGAAGGTGGAGGACACACAGGTAAACAGGAAGTCATCAGTTCTGTTCTTGTCCTTGGTGGGTGTCCACCGTATCGTTACATCTGTTCTGTGCCTGTCAGAGTTACATTTAATTTGGTAGACAGGACTAACTTCTTAGTATGGAGAGGATTCGTATGCATCAGAAGGTTATCCGTTTTTTTAAGTGGGCATGTTGTTTTCCTGGGGCTGCTCTAACAAAGTGCCACAAAGCTGGTGGCTTAAAACAACAGAAGTGTAGTCTCTCACAGTTCTGGAGGCGAGAAATCCAAACCCAAGGTGTTGCCAGGGCTCCCTCTGAGGGCTCCAGGAAAGACCCTTTCCTGCCCCTTCCAGCTCCCAGAGGCTGTGGTCCGTGGCATTCCTTGGCTGGCAGCTGTCTGCCTCCCTGCTCAGACGCCTTTTTCTGGGGCATGTCCTCTCCTGTCATAAGGGCACCCATGGTTGGATTGAGGGCCCACCCTAATCCTAATCCACCAGGGCCTCATCTTCACTGATTACATCTGCAAAGATCTGATTTCCAAATAAGGTCATATTCTGAGGTTCTAGAGAGACATGAATTTTGGGGGTCACTATTCAGCCCACTACTATGGGCAAAAGCCTTGAAAAGGCAAGTCACAGGAACTATAAATGATTAATAAATATCAAAACATACCTTCCCACACATTATTAAATAATTGCAAATCACACTCACTGCGTTTTCCACCTGTCACGTCAGAGATTGAAAAGTCTGATGGAATTGACAAGGGTATAAGCCCATGTTCCTGTGATGACGGGAGTGCGTTTGTGTAGGGTATCGGAGAGCAGTTTGACAATATCTATCAAAATCCATTTAAAATACCTGTACCCTTTGATACCCAACAAAGCCTACTTCTAGAAATTTATTTTCTGGTATGTTTGCACAGATCTGCAGAGACAGACGTTGGAAGATACTGATGGGTCTGGCCCCAGCCTCTTGTCCCACCATCTCCTGCCCCACCCTCCTAGAACACTGCCCCCACCCACTGCCAGTCCTCCTCAGAGCTCCCTTCCCAGAGCCCCCTGCCCCGTGTTCCCTCCTGGTCTCTGCTCGCCGCAGCGGTGCTTACCTGTGCGCGAGCTGTCTTCATCGGGCCGGCCGCAGCACCTGGTGCACGCCGGGCCTGGGGGATGGAGGTGGGTTCAAGGGTAGGTGCAGGGAGGAGGCCTGGCATCTGTGGAACGTTCACCATGTTACCCCTCCAGGCCCATGACTGATCGGGCCCTCACGGCCCCCCTGTGAGGGAAGCGCAGACACTCCTCCCACTTCTAGATGAGGCAGGGAGGTGGAGCCATTTGTCCAGGGTTTTCCACTGAAAGACAAAGCCTTGACTTGATGGCACCTGGGAACTCTCAGGGATCCGAGCACAGCCAGGCAGAATAGAAAGCCAGGGCCCCACCCCCTCCCCCCGCCCCACGTGGTGCCTCTTGTGGGAGGCCAGCTGGTCAGGCTCAGTCCAGTCAGGCGCTTTCTGTTGAGCTCTGAGCAGTTGTGGACTTGCCCTCTGGGGCCTCTGCAGGCCTCCGAGGCCCAAGCCCAGGAGCGGAGCCATCTCTGCTCTACAGACCATACCCCAGCACGCTCAGAGAGACACCGGACTTCAGACCACGCCGAAGAGAGTGCGGTGCCTGGCGCCTCACCTGGGCCCCCACTGCCCTTGGTCCACACGGTGCCTTCCTAGTTGGACTGAGGCTCTCAGCTGTGCCTCCCACTCTCCCCACCCCCGTCGTTCAGCATCCCAACATAACTGCGGAGGCCCTAATCTGACAAACCAGATGAGGAGAATCACAAGTATCGAGGGTAACGAGGAAAACAGCACAAGATTCCTTCTCGCTTGGTGATGCGGCCTCCAGGAGCCTGTCCCACCGGTTGTGTTGTGTGGCCTGCAGTTACAGCTCTGATTCTGCCTGCATTAGTCTCTCTCGAGTGGCCCTTTGTCATGTGTCTGGCGGTGCTTCCAGGGCTTTTGGATTTGGTGTCCTGGTGGGCAGCTCTTGCCGTAACTTTGCTACTGAACAGATGCCCAGCAGGTGCCCGTGGCATGGGTCGAACCGTTGTCATCCAGGCTCTGCAGAGTTGAAATTCATACCGTCCAAAGAAGGGCTAAATCAAAATTTGTCCATATTTTCCATGCATTATAGATAACCTAGTAAAATTCCAGGGTGGTAATTTAAATACCCAGCGGCTCATGCTGTTTGCAGGTGTCGGAGAAGCATCATTTACAGACCCCAACCTGAGAGGCCAAAAGAAAACCACCCTTCTCTCCAGCGAACAAAGTCTGGACCCTGGGCTGCAGTGTGAGTGGCAGCAAGGGCCAAGTCTGCCTGTGCGCACCCGCACAAATGGGTGCTGTCTCGTGGAGGCTGCTGTGGGGACACCACCTCCAGCTCCCCCCACACCACTGTGCTCCCACGGATGGCCCTCACCTGTCAGATTTGGGTAGATCTCCTGAGACACCTTATCTTTTTTTGGCTCTCAAACTGAGCGTGAGGACTCCTCCAAATGTGTCAGAACTCAAGGAAACCGGGCCAGTGAGCAGGGTGTCCTTTGGGTCTTCATGGTGACATTGGAGATACCAATGGGGTCTGAAGGGAGACGGGTTGTATGTCTCAAAGTTGATGATGCTTTCTTTTTTTCCTCCAGAAACACGAAGACACTGAGTGTCCCTGTGTGGTGGTGTCCTGCCCCCATAAGTGCAGTGTCCAGACCCTTCTGAGGAGTGAGGTAAGGGGCATGGCCAGGCCTGTTGAGGAGTTGGTGACATCTTCGAGACTAGCATGCCAGAGACTCCATCCTAACCCAGTAGCTGAAATCGAAGGTTTCACAGATCACGATAGTGATGCGTACGGTAGAAAGACAACAGAGAACCTCACGCTATTTTGGGGCATCAGAAATTTCAGAAGCAAGCAAATAAACGCTACGGAGTGGTTAAATTCAGAGCAAAATATTGTTAGGAACTGAGAAAATGGAATTACTTTACAAAAGTGCAAGCAAAAGTAATAACTGCTTAGGTTCTAAAAAAAGCTATTTTTAAAATCTGTAAAATAGGAGTTACTTTAAGATTATCTCAAAATAAATGACTTTGTACAGACACTCCAGACCCGTGTGGCCACATACGCTGTGCAGGGTTGGTGCCGGGGAGCAAGTGGGCCCGGAGGTGGCTCCCACATTGCAGGGGCCAGTGAGAAGGGCCCTGTGTAGCCTCCCCCAGAGGTCATGTCTCACACTGCCCTTGGGCACACTTTTTTTTAAGACAGGTAGATTTTACATTAACTTAATTTGATCAGGGCATATCCAGTTGGAAAAATTCCAAGGATTCTTAAATGTTTTGGCATCTGGTCCTGATCTGGAGCCCTTTTGGTTGCTGTTTTGGGAGCATCTGGGGCTCCTGTGCCCCCTGGTCCCCTGGCAGGGCCCTCGGGCCCGGGTGCTCTGATCTGAGGAGGCTGCTCACCTCAGCCTTTTTCAGCAGCCTGGAATTTTACCATTGGATATTGAGGAGGTGTGAGGGTCGGTGTCTTCTCACATCCCCACTGAGCAAGAGGACCTATGTGGGCCTGGAGCCAGGAACATGGGGTAGAGAGAGGACCCCCCAGAACCACTCTCACCCAGAGTGTGTCCTCCCAGGAAGGTGACAGGGCAGGGTCTTGCTGGGTGGCCATGGTCCCTAGGCCTGGAATGTGCCTCTGGGAGTGGCAGGGAGATGCATATAGATTTCCACTACTAGGAAGTCCCTCTGCTAAAGCGAATGGATGAAGCGTCTGCAATGTTGAAGTGATTACCAGGGTTTTATACGCTTTCCAGAATTTTCACTCAGGGCTACCTGCATTAGGGACAGACGCTAACTCCATTTGCCTCCAAGTTATTTTTCTTTTAAAAATCTTTAAACCTGCATTTATCTTGGGTTTCTGGTGAACAATGCTATTGGTCTATAAATTATTCTTGCCTCTATTCCAAAGCTCCTGTGAGAAATGATGATAAAGACTCTGAGAGGAATGATAATGAGCCAGTTTAAGAGAAAGTGTGACCCTGAATTTATAGTGCCCCACTGAAAATGACATCAGACCCCTGTGTCCCTGACTTTAATACCAAAAGCGTTGGCTGGATAGGTTCACGATTATAGCGCTGGCACTGTAAGAGTAGATCTTAAAACTTTGAAGCTGTTGTTACTACACACAGTCTCATGCTTCGTCTCTCTGCCAGTCACCTGTGATCTACCTTTTGGGCGCTTTCCTCCAGGTGCGGGCCAGAGCTTCCTGGCCTGGCTCAGAGGAACATCACGTGTGCTAGGCTGCTAGATCTGTAACCACCATGACTCTGCCCCGGCTCAGAGACCTTCCGCAGAGATGGGCCCATAGGCTCCCCGTGACATTGGCCCTTCTCTGCAGCTCTCGCCACAGACCCACGCTCCTCCCTGTCCTAAATACTGACCTAAAGGGGAAGGACTCAAGGACTCTTTGTCCTGGTGACAGAGGATGGGCCCAGGAGCCTCTGGAAGCCTGTGTGCACACACAAAAACCCAGGGCCAGCTCTGCAGTGCGCTCAGACACCCCCTTTCCTAATTCAGGGTCTAATTGTTCTCTATAAAGAAGATCTATCCCTAGAGTTTCCTGATGAGAATTTCTTCAGTAAAAGAAGAAGCTGTCCTTAAATTGTATTAGCCTAATGAATAGCACTATGTCTTTAAAATGTAGACATTTCAATTCCCTTTTCTCTTGAGGGGGCATCATAAGTGGTTTTTATTTGACGATTTGCCAACATTTGAGCTGAACCAAAGGGGTTTTTCCTTGTATGAAGAGCTATCCTCTCCCAATCTCTCTTAATTTTCTTTTACCAATTAGAGGTGACAATATTAAGATTCATGTTGTTAGAATGACCTTAGCGATCTGTGAGAAGTTACATGAATTTATGGACACTCAGAGGGAAAAAAAAGTCTTTTCAGAAGAAGGAAAAACTCATCTCGTTATCTTGAGTATTGAGAGTAATGGTACATCGTGTAAGCTTGCTTCAAAAATATATTTATTTTTGTGTACTGTATATTAGATGTGTGACCCAGTTACATCCTGAATGCTTTCTCTTTTTTGTGTTTCATGCAATTTTTGTTTATAGTCTTTAAATGTTCATTTCAGTTTACGTTTTTTTCCTTCTTTTTTAAATTCTGGCACTGCAGACGGCATGTTACATTTTGAACAATTTGTTCTAAAGAAACTGCAGGTTTAAGAAATGTTACAGTAACTGTATTTATGTATATTGGCGTACCTATGTGCATACACGTGGCAGTAGTGTATATTTACTGCGTCTAAGTCTAGGAAGCGGATGGTATATACACACCTTAGCTGATAAGCCCCCTTCGTGACAGTGCAAACCAGATGCTCTCTGTGCCCTTAATATGTTTGAACATTTTCATGCAGACGCTTGTGCCACAACTCACGTCTCTTTCCCGTTGCAGTTGAGTGCACACTTGTCAGAGTGTGTCAATGCCCCCAGCACCTGTAGTTTTAAGCGCTATGGCTGCGTTTTTCAGGTCAGTATCCAACATTTGTCCTTCCCAGTCACTGACATTCTGCCATGAGAGAAAGTTTATCTTAACATCTTAACATGCAAGTTCTGGACTTGTAGCCTTTGTCATGGGACCGAGTCACCATGCTGCATGGGTGGTGAAAGCCCCATGCAGCCGACGTGGGCGCTCGCTCTCCATGCCTGTGGTGTTCTGAGACTTCAGGTGGACACCTGTGCTGAGAAGGAAGTCAGGACGTTAGCAGAACAACTCCATCTAAAACCAGCGAGGACGTGGGACAAATAGGACTGACAGTCGTGGGGGGGTTTCTAGAGAGATGGTTATGGAACTTTAGCCAGTACTTGACTATAAGTGGCTATCAAACCAGACACGGTTTGGGCGATGTGCGCACAGTACACAGCCGTGAGGACCACACTCGTGTGTCCACAAACGCATTTCATAGTATCTGTGCCGCCCCCAGAACAGCCGTGTGGAGAGAGCTTCTCCACCACCACACTCGTGCTGCGAGAATCCTGTGTCTGGGGGTTTTTGGTTTTTTAACACGTCTGAGATTGCTAGTGAATTTGAACTGAGTTTCATTGAAACGTATATCTCAATCTTAAAACTAATCAGAGGGCAGTATATATTACAATTAAAGTATTTTATATTTAATTTTGTGTATTATCAATACATTATTATGAAATCAGTAGAGAGATACTGGCATCTCAGTATTTTCTTAGAAAGTAAAGAACCCCAAGAGTGAGAGTGACTGTAGCCTCCCTCTGTCTCCGTCTCCTAACGAGACGGGGCGCTCGCCACTGTTATGTCGTATGTAGTACCATTCATTCTGTGTATGTATATATATATATGTTTATATATAGCAGTACTTATATCAACATATATATATGAATATTCTATGTACAGAGTATATGTTTTGGAGATCATTAAAATGCTTTCTGTGGCTTCTTAATTTTCTAATATCAAAACAAATTATGTTTTCATACCGATTATTTCCTTAAATATATTTCTAGTACTATTTCATGTGCTTATTACTGACTCTAAAATGGTCTCCATCTTATGTACTCTGTAGATTGTTTATGTTTTGTATGTAACTTTCCAAGTATACTTAGAACAGTGAGGAGCAATACGTTTTCTAATACAGTGTATTTCCCTAATAAGTTAATATTCTAGAAAATTATTTAGAATCCCACTTTGATTACATGTTCGTTCACTAGATTATTGTAGCACTGTCTAGCTGTAACTGCAGGTGCCTAAACATTTCCCATTTGTATTTTTAATGAAAAAAGTTATAAAGGAACAAAAATGAGAGGTCTAAGATTTAATTTCTTGATCTTACAAATACAAAATGCAGATGAGAAGGCTCTTGGTAAGAAGCTTGAGGAGCGATGAGCATGACGAACTTGAGATTGCTGTAGAATTACAGGATGTCTGCTCTTCTTGCCTGCCTCCCCACCTGCACTCGGTGGAGTGGGGGGTTGCTGAGCATGGCCTTTCGAAGGCTTAGAGACCGCCCGATAGCTGTAAAGAATAGGGCTCCCCTCTTCGTGTTTAGTGCTGGGTTTAGGTCATGTGTTAGTCTTGCTGCACTCTGTGATGGAGTGAGGTCAGCTTAATGCACTGCATCTCTGTTCTCGCAGGGGACAAACCAGCAGATTAAGGCCCATGAGGCCAGCTCCGCGGTGCAGCATGTCAACTTACTGAAAGAGTGGAGTAACTCTCTAGAGAAAAAGGTACGCCAGACTGCTTCCCGCTTTTGTTGGCTTTTAATCATTTATTCAAATTATTTAAAGAAGAAAATCTTTTTTATAGTTACTAATGGTTTTGGATAAAAGAAACAGTATCAAGAGAATGTCAAAAAAGTAAATTTCTTTTCACATGACCTTGAGCTCCTAAATGAAGGCATTTGTGTGTGTGTGTTCTTTGTTTGTTAATTGCCAAGCAAGCATGCAGTGCCTTTTTTTTTTTTTTAATCACATTGTGGTTACCTTAGCATTGACCTAGAACGGGGGTTCTCAGACTGCTAAACCTCCTTTCTTCCCATCAGCCTCATCTTTTTGTAAATAAAGTTTTATTGGAATGTAGCCATGCTCATTCGTTTCCCTGTGTCCATGGCTGCTTTTGCAGAGTTTAGGAGTGAGACAGAGACTGCACAGACCTCACAGCCCAAAATGTTTACTCTCTGGCTCTTTACAGAAAAAGTCTGCCAGCACCCAGTCTGGAAGGTGATGAGGGTTAAATGCTTCACCGTTCTTTGTCTTTTCTGAGCAACAATCCCCCCCCGCCCGGTGTTACCGTTGACTTCCTCACCAGACACTTTGTGGAAGTTTGGTGCAGAGCGCCCTTGTTCTCCAGCTGGGCTTCTTTTCAGGAGGCCTCAGTTGTGGGGGCTGTGGGCTCCTTAGCAGGCACCTTCCCCATGTAATACTTCTTCCCGGGGAGTTCTCGGTCCGTGGTGTTCACCTGGGCCGGGCCCTCTATTCATGAGAAAAACATGAAGACCTCCAAGAATGGATAGAGAAGAAATTGTAATAGGATCTCTCATTGTGGTTTCTATACAAAAATAAAAACTTATTTCAGTATTCGGGAAACATTTATAGAAAATTTGGAGTAGGAAGGTACCGAGATGAATTAGAGAAACCGGTGGAATTGATGTTTATTTTCTAAAGATTTGTAGAGATTTGAATACCTTGTTTCCAGTATGAAATCCAACCAATTTAAAATGTGAATGTATTTGAAAAAGTCTAAAATTCTTAATCAAAAGACTTATATGAACTGACATAGTTTTTTAATACAAATGTTTATGCTGAAGATGAGAAGCGACAGAACGGTTGACTTGTCACACGTACACACACAAGTACGGCATAGGGGGGTCCTCGTCAACGGGGACATAAAATGTGTGTGAGAAGAGTCGTTGTGAACTCCCCATGAACACATAGTAGTCACTCTGAGTTAATGATGGTTTACGTAAGTCTTTTTTCCCCTCTGCTTGAAGAATGTGTTCTGTTTCTGCTTTTTAAAAAATTACAGGCGTAGACGCCAGGGCTCTCTGTCTCTTGTCGGCACTCTGCTTCTCACTTAGGAAAAAGGTTATTTCTTTCGTTTAAAATGCATTGGTTCTGTTCCAGCTGTACTAGTTAGCTAAGAGTTTGCGGTTCTGAGGGGTGTGGCTGTCCAGCGGGACAGTCGTAGAAGGCGCCTTCGCCAAGTCTGCTCCCAGAGCTGAGCCCCCGCGAACGCGCGCAGAGGGTGATCCCTCGGTTTTGTTCTTCTCCCCACCCTGCTTCATCATGCGTGCCCCCCTCCACGTGAGTGGTTTGTGTCCGTGGAAATGCCGGGACCCAGCACGGTGGCTGCCTGTGCACGGCCCACAGCGGTTTCTCGCCCTGCAAACACCTCATGTGTTGGAACCATCGCTGGCCACGCCGAGCACCTGCAAGAGCAGGATGCGTCGCCGTGCACTGCAGCTGACAGCTCGAAATCTTTGCCCTCTTGGTCTCTTCCTGACTCTGCCCAGCAGAATGGACCCCTGCCCAGGCGTCAGGTCAGCCGAGCCTGGGCGGTGTGGTGTTGTGTGTGTGCACGCGAAGGTGCCTGTCTCTTCCCTGGGCCCAGAGGCAGAGGCTAGACAAAGAATGGAGATACTCATCTTTTTTAAAATGGGAATTTATTTCTCATTATAGAATTACTCAGTTGGAATCTCTCAGGTTATTTTGTTCATGTGTAGTGGAAAATAGGATGTTTGAGTTGGTTCAAAAACTCTGATCCATCACGTTCATGTCAAATTAAGGAAAAACTATTTTGTAAAATGTGGACTTAAAAACACCCATTTTCTGTACTAGGGAAGCTTACAGGGAAATATGGAGTGCCCCACCAAAATAGGCTGGAGTAAATGTTGTTCTCACTGAGGAGGGTCTCAGGAAAGGACAGGGGGACTCCTGCTTTCATCTGCCATGGGGATGTTCTGCTGTTTTCTTGGAAACACCCCTGCCAGGTAGATTTTCCCATGCATGTCATGTCTACCTGATAGACGGGTGAAAGCTGGGATCTGCAGGCGCTTGGGAGGTGGATTTTTTCATTAAAATAAATAAGTAAGTAAATAAATAAAAATTTAAATTAGGGCGGCCCCTAAATTAATAAATTAAGAGTTTAATATGGCATGATGTGTGTTCATTAATGTGAAATGCTTCTGCTCATCCTCAGGTCGCTTGTTCTGTTATAGAAAAAAATTGCCATTGTTTTTGGAGATATTACTGAGATTTTTTATCAAAAGGGTTGGCATGCATGCAGGCTTTTCTTTTTTTGGGTGTGAGACTGAAGAGTCTGGGAATCATGTCCAGCTTGAGAGATGGGAATGAGTGAGCCATAACTTTGGAAAAGGCAGACCTGCCCGCAGGATGCGCACATGGCCCGTCTGCATCACTTGTAGGAGTCCGGGGGCATGAGAGTGTATTTTAGAGAGGAAAGTCCACTGGTGCTGAGTAAAATCCTAGGAAAGTGAAGTGTTCTTTTGCCCATGAGACGTTGCAGGTTCCTTAGTAAATACGCATTTGTTCTAAGACGAAACAGACTGTATCCAAAGGCGCTGCTGGTTGCCTGTCTTAAGGCAGGTGGTTCTTTGCAGGGACATCAGGAATCCGTGCTTTACACACCCAGGTCTGTCCTGGGGCGCCCTTGGGCTGTCAGGTTAGGTGTTGGCTGGTATTCGGGGCACAGCGTCCCTCATGGAGCCTGCTGTCTTCGGGGGCGGCAGCCGCGCCCGCGCACAGACACATCTTCCCAGGGGCCTTTCCAAGGGCCGGAGTGCCCCATGGAGAAGTTTTTTGAGCAGGCCGCCTTGTCAGACTTGCCCTCGGACTCCTCACCCGAGGGCTTTTAAGACCAGTGTAAGTGTGTTCTTGGGAGCTAGGTAGTTTTCAGAAAGATATTTTGAAAAGGTCCGCGGTGAGCTTAGAACTGCCCCCCAAGCAGGCCCTTCCTGGGGCTGACGTGGCATTGCAGGTGAATATGTTGAGTTTTGTGGAGGGTCTTCTCAGGCCACAGGCCGCACGCACGGACTCTGCAGCTCCGTGTCTCTGTTGCAGGGTAGTGGTCGGCCCTAAGGAGTAAGTGGGCACATACATAGCTGTTTTATTCTCACTGTGCTTTCCCCTTGTGTTGGGAGAGCTTTTCAGAGTGTGCGATGTGGCCCACTGGTGGAAGTGAAGTAATTTAGTGGGTTGCAACTAGTACTTTCTAGAGTAAATTAGAATAAAAGAGAAAGTACCAGGTCGCATGGAAATGACTAGGGCAAGGATGGTTTTGCGATCCCTATTTCTTAGGTACACACACACACACACACACACACACACACGGCTGAGATGTGCGAATGTGTTTCCTGGTCAAGTTTGAAAGCCACTCTGGTAAGAGGTTTATTGCTTTTCAGCAAAAACTTTAGAAAGTATGTCCCATTCATTCTGAAATACTTTGCCTCATCTTAGTTAATTACTGGGAGGCAATGTGTAGGATTTCCTGTTAAGTTACCGGGACTTCTGTTTCCTGTATGAAGGGATTTTTTTTCTCCTGGAACGTCTTCCAGTTAGCTAGTAGAAGGCCTATATTGTGAAAATGTAAGTACTGTCATTATAATTGTATTAATTAATAAAACCACTTTTTGCTTAATTGAAGAATTTCTTTTTCAGGTTTCCTTGCTACAGAATGAAAGTGTAGAGAAAAACAAGAGCATACAAAGTTTGCACAATCAGATATGTAGCTTTGAAATTGAAATTGAGAGACAAAAGGAAATGCTCCGAAATAATGAATCCAAAATACTTCATTTACAGGTAAGAAGCTTAAGACTGTGGCTGGATCAAAGGGTAGAGGAGCATGTCTGTGTTCTCCTTCCAGACTTTCTCAGTAAGATGTTTGAGCAAAAGCCCCGACTTTTGTCAAACAGACGACCTGTTTCTCTTGCTTAAGTGAAGACTTGAGAAAGACCCAGGCGGCTGTTTCTTCCCTGCTTTTCCCTGGAAAGCAAGCCCACTGCCTCTCTTATGTGTCTTTGATTCACTGTTGGTGAAGTAAGACTTAAAGCCTGTGTTTTAAAAAAATTAGCTGTTTTTATTATTATTTAAGATTTCATATTGTTCAAGAGTAGTTATGTGTAAAGTTTCACTTCCTGAAGTGAAGTGAAGCCAATCTGTTTTGTTCTGGATTTTCTAGTGACACACACTGCACTTTATCTCACCATAGTGGTCCGCATGTGCCTCACACAAGCATGCAAACCTTTGCTGTTCTGTAAGGGGCTTCATTAGGTGTCGCTTCTCGTTTGTTACCTACACAGGCACCTGTTAGTGTGTGACTCCTGTAGATCTCCCTGCACGTTAGCTTCCTCAGGGTGTGCGTCTGTACACGGATTCCCACGTGTATCTCACACACCCATGGAAGAATCACTAACATGTTTCCAAAATGCCTTTGCTGTGCTTTTACTTAGGTGCGTTTCCTTAAATTATCTGGAAGTTAAAAAATTATTTCCAAGAGCTCAGAGTCACAGCGTCTTTGAGAATGCCTTTCCTCCCATTTTAACGTCAGAGATTAGTCATAGTGGCTTGAATTGCATAGAGGTGTATGAAATTAATTTCATTTGTGTTAAAACTTTGTGGTTGTCCAGAGACGAGGAAAAACACAATGAAATTATAATAGATTGTGTTAGAAAAGGTACAAGTCATTGGTATTGAATCAAGCCAGGAAAAGTACATCCCATAAAACACCAGCAAGCCCCCTGCTGGCGAGTGCCCGTGGGAATGTAGTTCAGGATGCCCCACTCGGCTCCGAGCTACCAGCAACGTACTGCTGGCTTGGGGCTCTCAGAGGTGCGTGGAAAGGACACGGAAATAAAAGCAATGCTAGAAAACCACCTGTTAAAAATAACAACCGAAGGGTTCATTTATGCATTGTCATTTGTAACCAGAAAAATTAGGATCTCCATGATGAGGTCATTGGGGTGTTTGTCTGAAAGCTCTGATGTCATTACATGCATCCTCCACATCCACTTCTCCCAGGGTGAAAAATTTGAATTTACTTTAGTTTTTTTTTAAAGATTTTATTTATTTATTTATTTGACAGAGACACAGCGAGAGAGGGAACACAAGCAGGGGGAGTGGGAGAGGGAGAAGCAGGCTTCCCGCTGAGCAGGGAGCCCGATGCGGGGCTCGATCCCAGGACCCTGGGATCATGACCTGAGCCGAAGGCAGACGCTTAACGACTGAGCCACCCAGGCGCCCCTAATTTACTTTTTAGTAGAGTTCAGTCGTTGCACCGTGTGTGATGTATGTTTGAACACTTCAGTGAGGGACTAAACCGCCGAGCTCTAAGTCAGAAAGAAAGGGGGAAACCGGGTTGCTGGCGCCCAGCGCGGCGGAGGCTGAGCAGCCACACAGTTCGTGCCCCTGTTGGGTCCTAAGTAGGAGGGCAGCCACTTGCCATCGCTCTTCTCCACGTAGAGAAAAGCATGGAGGGAAACAGACTATGTGGAAAGAAAGAGACTCCGATCACACTGGACATGCAATGCTGATCTTACTGAGGGCGTCGGGATGGCACACTGCTCCCCCCGCAGCGGCTTCTGTAGACTGAACCCGTCTGGGTGACTGTGTGACGGGAAAGGTGGCAGCTCACCTGTGCTTCACTGTGGGGCTGGCCCGACCGACAGAGTTGGGGCTCTCAGTCTTTGGGGAGCATGGGTGGAAGACCTCTGTGGCTGGCCCCCGGAGGCCTTGGCTATCTGTGAAGCACGCTTGGCCCGGGGGCACTTCTCCCCGGTCCCTCAGAGCCTTCTCCACCCTGAGCCTGGCTCACCTGTGCCCCTCATTATTCCTTCCTCATCCCAAACCCTTCCCGTCAGCTTCCCCTCGCGTGCTCCCCCAGCCCTGTGCATCGGACCACCACGGTGACAACAGACATGTTACTCTCTGTATCATCTCCTTCCTTGTCGGATCCTCTAGGAGACCCTAAAATCCCAGAGACGGTGGCAACACATAAAGTGTAGAGTCCCTTAGGGCCCCACATGTACACGGTGGACAGGGATGCGATCAGAGTTGGCCAAAGGGAGTGGAATTTAAGAGAGTATTTGCTTTTGCTGACCCAGGAAGGGCAGTTTCTTAATATTATACTTTTTAAACAGCCTGTTTTTCTTCATGAAAAAAAGACCACTTTTTTTAGTGTCCGCTTACTCCCCGTGTCCCTGTTGTTGGCAGAGACGAGAGGAGCTGGTCAGTCCTGCAGTCAGGAGTGCAGGACTGAAGCCGTGCGGGCCACCCGGCCCCTGCACCACCCCCACACGGTCTCGTTGGCACGGTGTTTGGTACAGAGGTCCCAGTGACCCGAGCGGTGCAAGGGACAGGAAGAGAGACGGTAGTTGAAGCCCTCGGGTGCACTGTGCATGACATTGATGAATTGATGCTCTGGCAGCTCATCTTTTGATGAGGATTTATTTCCCTCGCCTGCAGTGTGTACCGTCTCTCAGCTCCTGGGTTCTTTTTCTACACCTGCATTTAAGATCTATTTTTATAGAAAGATGACAGCAGCTGAGTGCAGACCGCTCTTGAGGAATGAGATCATGTTTACTGCATTCTGCAGAGAAAGTTTGATTGAGATCAGTGCTCTGCTTGACTCTGTGCCATTTATACAAAGGAGACGAGTGTTTAAAACTACACATTGTCCCTTGCTATGTGGGGGGAGGGCTCCTTTTAAGTGACTTGGTGGAGCCTTGTCTGTGTGCACACGTCCATGCATGTGTGAGTGTGTGCAAGTGTGTGCATGTGTCCCCCCCGCCCCCGCCCCCACATGCCGACTCTGTGTCACTGAGCTGGCGCCCGGGGCCCCCACGGCAGTCCTCCTCTCACACCCACAGTTCTGTTCCTGAGATCGCCATGTGCCTTTGCGCCCATCGCCCCGTGCACAGCACCGGTCTTGGGGAGGAGGCACCTCTTTGTCACCCCCGCTTTATCTCAGGGGCATGAGCCTGAGGGGTGATGCGTGGCTTGTCCCGGGCCACCGTGCAGTTCACTCGATGTGGACCAGGCCACAGAATGGCATCTCTCAGAGCCACCACTGATGACCTAGGTTTCCGTTAACCTCCCTCCTAAACGCACTAGTATCCACGTTAGCTCAGCTGGTTGCTTGAGCGGGTGGAGTAGCAGATGCTCATCAGAAATACATGATGGGTTTGGGTGTTTGGGGAGGCCAGTAGTGCTGTCCCCAGAACCCAGACTTCGCGAACTAATTAAATATGCCTCCAGACACGTGAATCTAAACAAATTGACATCAGTGTGGGAAGAGGTATTCTTTCCAGAAACCATTTTTCTTTTTCAATGTTAGCTAATATCTTTCTTGGAAAGAAGAGGAAGAGTAACACTGTACTTCTCCCCCAAAAAAGTAACCCAAACCTACCATGTTTGTTCCTTGGTGGTTATTAACAGCCAGCAAAGGTGCTGAAACTGAATGTTTAAAAATAGGCTTCTGAAAGGAGAAGTGAACTCAGCAGGCCCTGGGGCTCTCCCCTGTGTGGCCTGAAGCTTCAGAGGCGGCCCAGTTACTCACGGCTTCACTGGTGGCCAGACCACCCAGCCTTCATGAGCTTCACTTCAAAAAATGCAAATCCTTTTTAGAAGTGAAAACCCTGGGATGCCTGGGGGTGGCTCAGTCCGTTAAGCGTCTGCCTTTGGCTCAGGTCATGGTCCCAGGGTCCTGGGATCGAGCCCCGCGTCGGGCTCCCTGCTCAGCGGGGAGCCTGCTTCTCCCTCTGCCTCTGCCGCTCCCCCCCCCCCCCCACCTCAGGTACATGAATAAAACCTTTAAAAAGAAGTGAAAACCCTTTAGGTCCCAGCTTCATCCAACAGGTGGGCGTGCCAGTCCTTAAAAACAGGCTGGAGTCTGAGTCTTACCCTTTGCTTATTGTTGTAAATGGTCTGTGTGTTTCTGCAAAAAAAGGCTTTCTGAATTACTTAAATTAAGATAGCATGAAATGCAGCCTTGCTGTCAACAGCCACATGTTTGTCAGTAGTGTTTCTGGGCCCAGTGGGCACAGGGCACTGAGCATCGTGGGGATGGGGGAAGCAAGCCCCACTCCTAGGCATCGGCCTGTCGGTTTCAGCCAGGGTCTGAAGAGGCGCTGTCCGGGCTCTTCCTGCGGCCAGCCCTGTGCGGTGCCAGGTCTCTGGAGCGGGGGGCCGGGTGGTCTCTGGAGCGGGGGGCCGGGTGGTGGCTGCTGTCTCTCAGGCCCCAGCAGGGCCCCGGGGCGCTGCCTGCAGCCACAGAGAGAGGGCGACCCCTCCAGCCCTGGGTCAGGCAGCCTCGTGGGAGACCCACATTGTTTGGCCCCTGGAGATGGCTCGGCCCTTTAGGAGACGGAGACCTTCCGACGGCTGATGGGTGTCGCTCCAGGGTCCTGCACCTGAGGCTTGGGACAGAGTGGTGTGGGCCCCGTGCCCTGCAGCTGGTGGGTGAGGCTTCTCTCTGCCTGGGCCCTCCTCTGGGCTAGGGACCTGTGGCCCCTGCGTCCCCTGAGATGTGTTTGGGCGACCGGTGAGATGCCCGTGTGGGAGCTGGCGTGGGGCTGGCGCTGGGCCGGCTGTCCTTCCTAACCAGCTGGCGTCTGGGGCAGTAGCACGGGGTCTGCGGAGTTCTAACTGTGTTGTACCTTTCTGATGCCTTTGATCTGGAAGCGAGTGATAGACAGCCAGGCGGAGAAACTGAAAGAGCTGGACAAAGAGATCCGTCCCTTCCGGCAGAACTGGGAAGAAGCAGACAGCATGAAGAGCAGCGTGGAATCCCTCCAGAACCGAGTGACAGAGCTGGAGAGCGTGGACAAGAGTGCAGGACAGGCGGCGCGGAACACAGGTGGGGGCGGCGGGGGCAGGTGCAGGGAGGTCAGGGAGGGGTCTGGAGCGGGCAGCGTGCCTCCTGGTCTGTTCTGGGGAGCCTGGCCAGCCCGGCCAAGTCTGGGGGCTTGAGCTGGCGGGTAGGTGGTCCGTTGGGCACACACCACCTTAAGCAGTGATTTCTAGTGAGATATTACTTGTTCAGAGGTGTGATGACTTTCCAGCCAGAGATGCCTTTGAGAGAGAAACGTCTCCCACCTAGACGCACCCCCTCCATGTGACGCCAGCAGGGTAGAGAGGAGGTGTAGGGTGGACACCAGGCAGAGGGCAGGGCTTCCGGGAGGGTGGGGGGAGGTGAGGGAGAGGCCCAAGGGACAGAAGTGACAAGCAGGTGAGCACAAGACCCTGCAGTGTGCTCAGCCAGTGTGTTTCTGATATCTAGAAGCTGCTTTGGGGACTGAGTGAATATTCTGAATGTTTGCATGACAAGGATTAATGGTGCAGAAGAACTGAGGTTATGGCAACGCCCACCGCCCCCCCCTCCCCATCGGGTTAGGCCGAGGACGGGATGGTGCGAGGCCATGCAGGGCACAGGTGACTGAGCATCAGGCTGGAAGGTGGGGGCATGTGACAGGAAGCTGGCCTTTCCCTGCCCCCAGTGGGGCTCTGAGGGCGCCCTGTGGGAGAGAGGGCCCTGCGGTGATGTGCCCTGGGGCACACAGGCCCGGGTCCCCCAGGTGTTGCCTCCCAGCAGGCTGTGGCCGTGGGTGTGGGGGGCCAACGAGGCAGGGATCTGAGGCCTGTTTTTCAGGACACGTACAGGTGCTTGTCTTCTACCCAGAAGCCCATTTCGTTTAGTGCCGGTGCTAGGAATGGGCTCCTCCCGCCTTCCTGACACTCACTGGCCTCCTTCACCCCGTCTCTCCTCACCCACGGCAGGCTTGCTGGAGTCCCAGCTGAGCCGGCACGACCAGATGCTGAGCGTCCACGACATCCGCCTGGCCGACATGGACCTGCGCTTCCAGGTCCTGGAGACGGCCAGCTACAATGGCGTGCTGATTTGGAAGATCCGAGATTATAAGCGGCGGAAGCAGGAAGCTGTCATGGGGAAGACCCTGTCTCTTTACAGCCAGCCTTTCTACACGGGCTATTTTGGCTATAAGATGTGTGCCAGGGTCTACCTGAACGGGGATGGCATGGGGAAGGGGACGCATTTGTCGCTGTTTTTTGTCATCATGCGTGGAGAGTACGATGCTCTGCTTCCTTGGCCGTTCAAGCAAAAAGTGACGCTCATGCTGATGGATCAGGGGTCCTCTCGGCGTCACCTGGGAGATGCGTTCAAGCCGGACCCCAACAGCAGCAGCTTCAAGAAGCCCACCGGGGAGATGAATATTGCCTCTGGCTGCCCAGTGTTTGTGGCCCAAACTGTGCTAGAAAACGGGACATATATTAAAGATGATACCATTTTTATTAAAGTCATAGTGGATACTTCGGATCTGCCGGACCCCTGACAAGTCACTGGGGAGGTGGATTGAGCAGAAGGCAACTCCTCTGGGGGGTTTGAACCGGCTGTCTCCATCGAGGTCCTCGTGCTCAGAAAAGGACCTTGTGGAAAGGAGGAAGCAGCAGAAGGTGGCCGCGGGCCGGCGGGAGGAGCCGCGCGGGAGGACACACCGGACATGTTTTCTAATAGACTAGCAACACTCCGCTCTGAAGAATTATTTATCCTTCGACGTGATAAATACTGCTGTCAGAGAAGGTTTTCATTTTCATTTTTAAAGATCTAGTTAATTAAGGTGGAAAACATATATGCTAAACAAAAGAACCATGATTTTTCTTCCTTAAACTTGAACACCAAAAAAAACCCACATGCACACACATGTACACACACGCACACGCACACACACACACCTGGGAATAGCTGGACATGTCAGCATGTTAAGTAAAAGAAGAATTTATGAAATAATAATGCAATTCTGATATATTCTAAAATTCAAGAGTGCAATCTTGTTTCAAATATAGTATATTGTCTATTTTTAAGGCCTCATCTGGTCTCTGTTTTAATAATTTGTTTGTCAGAAGACCCTGAAGTACAACTAGGTCTTTTTTGAAAGTCTAAATTCAGAATCATTTTTTAATTTAAAGTTCTAAGATAATTGTTATTGCAAACATTTTATTTTAAAACGTTGATAGACTGATATTTCTTGGAAGAAAATGTAAAATATCAAACACTGGTTATCACTTGTGATAGGAAAGAAACTATTCAATCTGCTGTTATTTCTCGTTAGAAATGTAAACCTTCAATATCTGTCGTAGTTAATGACACTACTTCAAAATTACTATGAAAGGGAAACTGCTCATGGATGCTGTGCATCATTTTCAGATTTATAATTGTTTTCACCCTAAAATAGGGCATTTGTTGAACTTTGGAGTTCTAAACAAAATCCTGTAGGCTTTTAAAATTCTGCCCCCTGTGTTCAGACACGCTGTCTTTGCTGACAACTCTGACCCTCAGTGCCCAGTGCCCGGGGGTGGGCAGGTGGCTCGTGCTGGAGGAGGCCACGGCAGGTGTGTTTCTTCATCTTGTCACATTGCTGCGTCCTGTTAACGATCTCCAAAGGCAACATTGCGTAGAGGTGGGGCATACAGTACATGTGCCTTAGACGTGACCTGCTGCTTCTCGACCCTGGCTTTGTGTTCACTGTAACTCTAGAAGGTGATCGCTTAACCTGACTTTTCTCTCGACCACTAGATCTCTGCCTCTTCAGGGGCCCTCAGACAGCCCGGTTCCTGCTGAGGAAGCCAGGCTCATCTTCAGCTTCTAGAGCCTCCACTGCTCAATTATCACAGATTCTGAATCTCTGGGCCCCCAAAGTGAGCCGCCCAGCCCCAGCGCGGGCGTGCCCCCACCCCCGGGGCAGGAGGGGGGTAGCCACAGCACCTCTCCGGGTCCCCCCCCCCGGGTCGTGGGAGTCCACCCCCCACGGAGCAGAACCCTCTGAGCATTCCAGAGACCGCCGCTCTTGGGGGGCCCGCCCAGGCTCACTGACAGGATCCTGGAACCACCGTTCTCTCGGGAAGGGTGGTCTCGGGACCGTCCCGGTCTGCGCCTGCCCAGACGGCATTTCCTCAACTCACTGTTTACCTTCTCTCAATGGTCCAACTGTGATTAGAAGCCGGAGCCCTGCCTCCCTGTGCCCCTCTGCTATGCACCATGCTCCATGGGTGCTCTTACCACTGATGGGTGCTACACGTGACAGGTGCTTCTTAGGCGAAACCAGTGTGTGTGAACCACCGCATCTGTGCCGCTCAGCCAAAAGACGCGCCCACAGTTGGCCAGCTGGGTCGCGCACCTCAGACTGCCTGCCTCTGGGCTCCCCCGTGGTCGCGCGGGGACGGTTGGGCTGGTGCCCGGTGGCCCGCCGTGTCTCTGGTGCTGCCATCTGCCCTGGGCGTGCCTCCGCCCCAGTGCCTGCTGGAAGTGCCCTCCTAGCGCACACCGTCCCCTTCCCTAAGTGACCTCCTTGGTTCCCAGCACCTGCCACGCCCTTTCGCAGTTCAGTGCTCGTTGTATTCATCTTTTTTATTTTCTCCACCTGTCCCCCCCCCACCATTGCTTTGAGGGCGAGTCTGTCTCTTCGGTCCCGTCCATGAGGAGTCGTGTGTCCCCGTTCATAGAGGAAGGACGTCCTGCAGGTGCTGCGGGACCCGTGTTACCTTGAAGGTGTCCCCGACATCCTCCAGACCCTGCCCTGGTTCTACCCTGGACACCCAGTGGGGAGAGGACGCCAGGTGGTCCCTGCCCGGCCTCGGGTGGCTTTCCTGCAACTTCCTCCCCCTTCACTAAAAGTATGGACAATATTAACAAATTTGAGATAAGCAACATCTCAGTCTGGTAAAAAAAAAAAAAACCAAAAAAAAAAAAACCCAATACTTTGCCTCTCCTGGTTGGAATTCTTCTGGGGGTGGGCCACCTGGGAGCACTTCTGGAAGCCTCTGTCCCTTGGTGGGGGGACTTTCCCAGCAGCCCCTCCCAGACACGCTCCTGGTGGGAGATGACGGGCCCTTTTGGCCTCCTCCCAGGGAGCCCATAGGACATGGCATCACCAGCTGGCACCGTCCCCTGGGATGAGGATGGGCCACAGCGGAAGCTTCTTCCTGTGGCTTGAAAATAGTTGTTAACGGGGTCGTACGCCTTTGGGCCACTGTGCACCTCTTCCCTCTTGTGCACTTGGGACTGTCTGGACTGCAGCATCCTGAAGGACCTGAGCGGGGGGTGCTGCCCTGATGGACGCCCCTGGCGTGGCTTCCTTCCTGACTGCTCGGTGCCCTGGTCTGGTGCTTGCCGTCCGGGGCCGGCCTCGGCTGTGGCCCCGGGGCGGCCGGCCCTCCTGGCTTCACAGGGTCCCAGCCACAAACGAAACATGTCGCACTCAGTGTGTATTGGCTGCACTTTCCTATTTCCTAAAAGTGACAAAATCCCCATGGGACAGAACTGTTCTGCTGCTTTAGAGAAACCAACACCGAGCCTTGTGCGCGAATTGAGCCAGTCGGCTTGCCGGTCCGTGGACGCGAAGACCGCTCGCCGTGTCCGCTTGCCTCGTGGGGTTCTCCGGACACGCGCTCCGGCCCGCTCTGCGCCGACCACAGAGGCCGCCGGGGTGGGGGGCGCCCGCTTGGGGGTACACGGCGGGGTCGGCGGGAGGGGGGGCCTTTGCCCGAGACGCTGGGAGGCTTTGCGTGGCCCAGTGGCGCCTGGCAGCTGGAATGCGCTCCGCCGGGCCTCTTCTAGAAGTTGGGTTTTCCAGTTGCGGCGTCCGTGGGGAGCACGGAGGAGACCGTAGGCATTCCTGTGAGTTGTTCTGAGACCTGCTGCCGCTCTGGGAGCGGTTGGCCGTGCGGGTGGGCGGAGGAGGCACCGTGGGGGCCGCTGCCCCAGCCCCAGGGCACAGCGTGTTCCCAGAGCGGGCCAGGGGGCTCTGGGCCAGGGTGCGCCTTGCCCTTCCCGCCGCGCTGCAGTTTTTCCTCGCCTTGTGCCCCCACGGGGCTGTGGGGCGCGGGACAGCCCGTCCTCCGCGGCGGCGGCCGCCACCGGGCCCTTCACGTGCCGGCCAGGTTCCGGGGGGCCCTCTGGCACCGCGGATGCCCCCGCGGCTTCCCCTCGACCACTGGGGCCCACCTTGGTGAGGCAGGGTCCTCGTGTCCCTCACCACGTGTCCCAGGTGAGGCCCGCAGCCGTCATCAGCGGGCAGTGTCGTGGTCACCCACGGCAGGCCTGGCGTCCTGCGGCTGGAGGGCCACGGCCGGTAGAGGAGGGGGTGTCTGGACAGACCCTTCCACACGGCAGGGTCCCGCGGTGGGCCCTTTCCCTGTCAGCCCAAGGGAGGCGGGCAGTGGCAGGACCCCTCTGCAGCTGACACCCTGGGGGGTGCACGCCTCCTCCTCACTCTGCACGACGGAGGCCCCCCGGCACCGGCGTCTGCGCGGGGCGGGCGGGAGGTCACACCCCTCCCGGTCCCTCTTGCCCCAAGCGCAGGCCTCCGAAGCGCGTCCCTCCGCTCTGGGTCGTCGGCAGAGCTGTAAGCTACCGTTTCCTTACGTCTGGTCCGGACCTTTCTCAGACTGCGGAGGAGAGCTGGGGAGAGCTCCGGGCGCTCGTCTGCATTTGTGAGCGTCTGAGAGGCCAACGAGGGCCTGTCACCCAGTCCGCTTCCCGGCCCAAGACCATGGTTCTGTCTTCAGTTTGCAAATCTCGACAGTTTTATTTTCTCCAAAGTAGAATATGTCCACTGGGGTCTAGTCAGATGAGGTCCGTGTGTGGCTCCCGAGTCGTCATTACTGTCTGCCCTGGGGCGGGGCAGGCTGTCACCAGGGAGCTGGGGCCCGCGGGGGAAGGGAGCGTCCCAGCGGCGCGTCCCGGGCGCAGGTGGTTCGTCCGGTCTGCGGAGGCCCAGTGGCACCTAGCAATGCTTGCCTTTCATTTCTCCTGCTGCTGCTGTATCTGGAGTCTCTTGTGAACTCTCGCATTGAAAAAGAGGTTCAAGTCCAGGATGGCTGTACCACTCCTGCCGTTAGTGGTGATTGGTTTTTATAACTCAGTCCCCTAGTAGACAAGTCAGATAACCTTCAACAGCAAACTAAACGAGTTAATTGGTAAACACAAAAGCCGGCATTATTTCCAAGGATTTCTACAAGAATTACCTATAAAATAACATCTGTGATCAAGGAAGTGTGTGAATCCATGTAGACAATTGTGTCAGGTTTTTAGAATTGCATTCTTTCTCTGATGGCACACCTCTTCGTTCAGTTCTATTACCCAAAAACAAAGACCAAAGAAGGCCAATCTCCCATTTGACTCTGTATTTTTAATCTGCCTGTTTTAAAAATTGCCGTCTGTAGTAACCGCTCGCTGTGAGGACCCATCTTGACACTCCAAGTGATTGTGACCAGTGATTCACGTCCTGTGTGTTTCTGCTCTTCTAAGAAAAAACAACAAAAAGACAGTATGTTATTGCTCAGCAATAATCATGTTGTTAATGTGAGTTAACAACATGTCTGATTTTCTGATAGCATTATTATGTTTTATATTTTTGTTTACTGTATATCGTGTGTGGTTTTATTTGGTATTTATTTGTGTTTTGAGGTCTTGCGATGTTTTTGTGTTTCTGATGCTAACAACTAAAGTTTGTAAGAGTGTAGAATGCAAAACTTTGAAATGCTGAACTGTCTGATTAGAGGAAAATAAATCTGACTAAGGAGTCTGGGTTTCTTTTTCCGCCGTCTCTCCTAGGCACCCGGCAGTGCCCTGGCCTTTCCCTCCCGAGGGGCCTCCCCGCCTCTCCTCGCAGAAGTGGCCTTCCCAGTGGCCTGCGTGGCCACACAGCCCCACGCTCAAAAGGGCCCACGCTTGGCTTCAGGCTCTGCTGTCACCATCTTAGAACTCTCGATGTTTGAAAAGGGGGTCCCACGTGCTCGGTTTGCACGAGACCCTGCGGACGATGCAGCTGTCCCTGCCCTCAGCCTCCCGGCCTCCCCTGCGGGTGGAGCAGTGACCTCGGCGCGTCCCGGAGCTGGTGCGCCCCACAGCCATGCTCTCAAGTCTGCGGCTTGGTCCAGAGCAGGCGCCGTGGCCCTCGCCCTCCCACCAGGTCCGTGCCCGGGCATCTGGCACGGTGGATGGGCCCCGGACCCGGGACCTGCCCAGCTCCCCGCTTTCACCCACCGTGGGGCCTTTGGGTTCTTTGAGCCTCAGTTCCTCATCTGTCAAATGGAAGAACAGCATCTATCTCCTTTCTGAAAGGTGGTGATTAAAAAGCTGTACCAGGGTGCCTGGATGGCTCAGTCGGTGTCATGGCCGACTCTTGATTTTGGCTCAGGTCGTGATCCTGGGGTCCTGGGATCAGTGGGGAGTCTGCTTGAGATTCTCTCTCTCCTTCTCCCTTTGCCCCCTCCTCCCACAGAATCTCAAGCAGGCTCCATGCTCAGCGCGGAGCCCAATGCGGCGCTCGATCTCACGACCCTGAGATCACGACCTGAACCGAAACCAAGAGTCAGACCCTTAACTGACTGAGCCACCAGGCGCCCCTAAATAAATAAATCTTTAAAAAAAAAAAGAAAAAAGCACCAGTGCTGACCATGCACGTGCTTGTGAGGACTCCAGGCAACCAGGTGGTGGTGGTTTTTTTTTTTTTTTAATTTTTATTCATTTCAATAATCTCTACACCCAGCATGGGGCTCTAACTCACGACCCTGAGATCAAGAGTTGCATGCTCTTCCGACTGAGCCAGCCAGGCGGGCGCCCCCCGAGGCAACCAGTTCTAAACAGCTGCTCATAGGAGTGTCGGGGGGGCAGAGGGCCAGCATGACCCCTCCCAGCTCAGCATTTCTCTGGGTGGTTCTACGGTCCAGGGGCAGGAAGCCCTTGAGGACCCCCCAAATTACCCATTGTGGAGCCTGCTTTCCAGCACTGGTGCAAAGACCGTGGGAACTGCCCAGCCCCTCCCCCGCCGTCCTGCCCCTCCAGGGGTCTGCTGTGCAGCTCCACTGCAGCAGGAAGGGCCGGACCCGTCCAGGGTCTCAGGCCATGCTGTTCCTGCTGTCTGATGCTGGAGGGCCCGCCAGCCCATGCCCTCAGCCCTGCAGTGAAGCACACAGTGGGGAGCCCAGGGCCCCCCAGCTCTTCCTAATGCAGGCTCCCACACCCAGGACCCAGAGAAGGGCACCGTGTCCCTCTGCGTAGAGGCTCCCAAGTCCACCCACCCCTGTGGTGAGGGGCTTGCGCTCCATTGTCTCTCTGGCACTCAGGCCTGGGCTCCCACCGTGGCCTCAGCCACACCAGGGCCACTGAGCGACTCTGCAGGTGGCCCACAGCCATGGAAGCCAGAGCCTGAGGACAGCCCGGACTGACAGCGTGGACAGCCCTGTGGGCTGGGCAGCCACGGAGCCACGTGGACTTGGGGTTTTCCAGCTCCTTCGGAGGGGATGCACTCAGCCGGAATTTCAGAAACTGGATGCTTTTCTTTCAGCCTTTTGGAGTTTTTTTTCTGAGTTGTACAGGAAGGGAAGTGAGCCGTAAAGCCCAGGAGAAGAGTGCACCCTGCTGGTTGCACGTGGGCCAGAGGCGCCCCGGGGACCCCCGGCAGAGGCGGCTGCAGATCCGGGCTGCCGTCCAGCAGCAGAGAGCGTGTGCGATGAGAAATGGGGTGCTCTGAGCAGCTCCTCCCCCTGAGCCCAGACCGCTCCCAGGACTGCGCGTAGCAGCACGGCAATCAGACCAGCACGGCCTTGGCCTTGGTCCCTGGAGTCAGCCCTGGGGGCAGCCCGGCTCTCCCGGCGAGCTGGGACCAGGGAGACGGCCAGGCGGTGCGCTGGGACCCTCGCCGCCCGCGGCTCCGGGGGACGGGGTGGGCCGCTCTGTTCCAAACCCTTTCAGCCAGGACTTCTGAGGACAGACTAGACCGTGGCCAGAGCAAGGGAGCAGGGCCGTGAAGGGCCTCCCGTGCGGCAGGCTCCCCGCCCCCGGTGCTCCTGCTCTGCGCACGGGCCGAGGCCCGAACCCAGAACAGTGTCTGAGGCCACCGACCAGCGCACCTGGGCAGAGATGCCCGGTCTCCGAGGGTCCCTCTCAAGCGAGAACGGCAGGTCTGGCGAGGGGGGCGCATGCCCTGGAGCCCTGCCTGCGCTCTGCGGGTCTTCCGTGACTGTGGCTCACCCCGCAGATGCGCCCGGCACCCCAGTTAGAGCTGGGGCGGCTCAGCGGGTTTCCTGAAGGCGGACAGCGGTCTAATCCGAATCCTGAATCCAGGAGGATCTGTGAGAAACAGCACGGCCGCGAGGAGGACGGGAGGCCCGCGGAGGTCTGCGCCTCGACCCTCAGGCAGAACTCGGAGGCCCCGGCCGCGAGCTGGCGGTGGGGGTAGGCCCGCACCCCGGAGGGGAAGGCATGTTAGGGCGTCTGGGGTGGCATGAGGCCCCCGTGAAAAGCGCTCTTGGGGCCGGGAGGACGTGCTCTCAGCCACCGTGGCCGCCGGCTGGCAGGAGACACCCTGTGCTGACCTTGGCCCGCTGGCCCCCCGGGCGTCACACGCCGCGTGCAGGGGAACCTCCTCACAGAGGCCTGCCCTGGCCGCCCTCCCGGGTGGCTCCCTCGCGGTCACCGCACACTCTGCCCCCTCCCCCATCCCTGCTCCTTCCGAGCCCGCTCAGAACCGTGTGGCGTGTCCCTCCTCCACCTCCCCAGCCAACAGCAGGTCCAGGAGGGCCGTGCTCCCGGCCCCCGCTGCATGCCTGGCCCCAAGGGTGCGCACCAGCGGAAGGCCGGGAGCCATCTGGACATGGACAGGGAAGTCACAGGTCGGGGCCGGGGCCTCTCCCAGGACCCCCAGGCCCTGCAGGTGACCCGGCCGCCTGTGGGGAGTGTCAGCCATCCCTTCCTCCCACACATATTTTTGGGGTGGCCCCTGTGCTCCAGGCCCCAGGGCACATGGCGGAGGATGCTGACAGTGCGGAGGCCCACAGTGGCCCCTCCGGAGAGGTGACTTCATGCAGAGACCAGAGTCTTAAAGGGGAAGCCCTGCCAAGAGGGGCTGCACGCCCATCGTCCCATGGCCGCCACCTCACCCTCCTTTCCCTGTGCAGGAAGAGAATCATTCATGTTGCAGAAGGACATGAAGGCCCAGAGATGTGCAGGAGACTACCCGAAGTCACACAGCAAATCAGGGACAGAGGTGGGGGTGAAGGAGCTGGGGAACTGTTCTTGGGGCTGGATCCATTTCCACAGAGCTGTAGAGAAAGGAGAGGGGGAGGGAGAGTGGGAAGGGGGTGCTTCCCATGGCTCTGCAAGTCTTGGGGGGGGACCCTCAGGGCGGCAGGGCTGTCACTCACGTGCCCTCACACCACGGGAGGGCTGAGGTGGCCCATCAGAGCACAGCAACCCTGCGCCATGGGACTGGTGCGGCGTTGGAAACAGGAATCAGAGGCCTCGCTGAGACCATGCACAGTGGCCTAGTCAGGGAGGTGTGGGGTCCAGTCCTCCCAGGCCGTCTTCCCTGCCGTGTGGAGGAGGTTGTGCACAGAAGGAAACCAACACAGCGAGGGCAGTCGAGCCAGGACAGAATGAGACTGAGACACGCAGGCAGACACAGAGACCAAGAGTTTGGCTGGTCGCTGGATCCAACCTTGCCTGAAGCAGGTGCTTCATGGCATTTCCTGGTTACTGGAACAAACTCACCTTGGGACTTTGCATTTTTCCTACGTCCAATTGTGGTCCCGACCAATTCCAAAGTGTGTGCTCACATGCGTACCCGGGTACCCAGGGCACCTGTGCATGCAGTTTGGGGACTTCTGTGAACACAGGGCACCTGCAGCATGGTCCAGCCATGCCCTGCATCATGTCTTTGCTCCTGAGGTGTCCCAGGGGCTCTCGGGCAGCTCTGGGCCAGGGCTGCTGCCTGTCAGCATGGGCTCCAGCCTGGGCCACCCTCTGATGGCTGGACATTTCTGGGCCCCTGTCCAGCTGCTGCTCAAGGATGCCCCCTTCAGGCTGGGGAGATGGATGCCGATATCTCATGGCCCACCAGCCCCAACTCCTGTTCTGCCGCCTTGAGTCCACCATTCACACTGCGGCTACAGCTGTGTCCTCCTCTGTGTCCCGGCTTTAACGCCACCTCTTCTAGGAAGACTTCTCTGACTGCCCAGGCAGGCTTGCTGCCCTGTTCAGACAGCACAGTGTCTCTGGGAATGGGCTGCCCAGGTGGGGCAGGAGTGGTCAGAAAGTTCCATTTCCCCAAGGCCCAACATCCCATCCTCTAGAGCCTCTCTTGGGCCTCGGCCGCAGTGCAATCCACTCTCTGAGTTGGGAGAAAGATGCCACCAGCCTTGGGAAGAACTGCCTGGGCTTTCAGGCATGGCTATGGTGCTCTGGACCCTGGGAGTGAAGTTCGCTGAGCCTCCCAAGCTCTCTGCCTTGAGAGCCACAAGTGGGGTGGTGGGAGGAGGTGAGGGGAGCAGAGCCAGACACCCTGGTGGAGTCCCAAGAAGGCCCAGTCCACAGAACTGCCTACTTCCCAGCGAGAAGCAAGACAAGGGGCAAAACAGATGTGACCCCCAAATAGCCGGTCTGTTCCTGGTCAAGGCTTCCTCAGAGGAGGGAGCTTCCTGACAGCCCAACAGGCAGACAAGGTCAAACTCCAGGGCCAGGGAGACCCCTTCTCCATCCCAGGCAGGGCTGGCTCCGCCGCACTCCTGAGAGAAGGTGCCCGCACCCCCCTGGGCCGAAGGGTGGCAAAGCTGGTCTGCTCCCTCCCTATTCCCACTCAGAGAAGTCCTGCCCCTTCCCAGTGGCAGGTCCCATCCTCCTTGGATGAAATGTCGGCTGTGGGGGAGACCCAAAGACCAGTCAGAGTGAAGGGTCTACCTCCAGGGGTCTGCAGGGGAGAGGTGGGGATAGAGGAGAGGGCAGGGTGGCCAGGAGGGAGGAAGGCGCCAGGGAGCCCCAAGGCTAAGTCGTTCCCCTCCTACGGGTAGTACCCACAATCCTCCACCTCCACACCCATGTCCATCACCTGCCCTCCATCCCCCATTCCATAGTCACTCGCCCCTCACCAGCTCGTCCTGGACCCCGTGGCCCACCCTCCACTCCTCCCCTTGCCATCAACCATAACCAAGAAGGTGCCATCTGCCCGACTCCCGTCATCCACAGGTCACCCTATCCCCTGATAATCAATTCACCACCCGCCCCACCTGTAACCCACTGTCCATCATCCAGTTTACTGTGCCCAGTCTGTCCACCCACCCACCTACCCTTTACCATCCCATCCCCCACAAATCCATCCTCCCCCACTCACCACCATCCACCCCAGCCCCATGCCTCCAACACCCCCTACACAGTTGGTCCACCTGTCCATCCATCCATCCGTTGATCCAGCCATGCTCTCATCCACCCATCAGCCAGCCCTCTAGTAACCTGCTCCTCAGTCCACCTAAATCTTGTTCATCCACTCATCCACCGTTCAATCTCATCCACCAGCCATTCATCAGCCAGAATCCACCACCTTTTCTCACCCACCATTCATTGCAACAAACTCTATCCAACATCTATAATTTATATCTCACCCATCACCCACCATTTTTTGTCTACCCTCCATGCTTTCCATCATTCTTCCCCACCCGAACACTACCCACCATCCATTGGCCCCCCCTTCCACAATCCACTCTCCTCCATCCCTCCATCCACCACCCGTCACTCCCCATCACCCTTGTAACATCTACCCAATCTCACGCTACTCATCCTCCATCCACATCCCTCAATCCGTGTGCATTCATGTGTTCACTCACCATCCCCCAAACTTCTGTTCCTCCTCCACTGCTAACCAGTGCACGCACCCTCCGCCGCTCACCAGGCGCCCACTACCAGCCCTTCCCCGTGGGTTCATAGGCGCTTGCCCCGCCCGACCCATCTGCCACCATCCACGGTGCTTCCAGGCGGGGAGGCAGGAGGGCCCTGCTTGGCAGGGTGGGCACGCGGCCCCGTAGTGGGCAGAGAAGGGTCAGAGACAGCAGGGAAACGGAGGTTGTTTACCACCCCCCCCAACACACCCTTGTCCCGGAGCAGGGGTGTCATGACAAGCTCCTCCTCCCGGCACCCAAGGTCCTCAGGTCCTGGAGGGCTGAGCGTGGGGGAGGGAGCGAGTCCGACCGGCGCCTCGAGGGGCCCGGGGGTAAATGTGTAACCGCCCCGCCCCGCCCCGCCCGGTCAGGTGGGCCCCGCGGGGCAAAGTCTCTGGGTGGCGACGCGGGAGCGCGGCGGGATGGGCGCTCTGGGCCGGGTCCTGCTGTGGCTGCAGCTCTGCGGTAAGCGGGGGGCGCGCCCCGGGGGGGCCCCACACGCCCCCGAGGGCCTCGGCTCGCCCGGGGCGGGCGGCGGCAGCTGGAGAGGCTCGCTGGCCCTGGGGAGGGGAGGGCCCCGGCCAGAGTCTCCCCCCCACCCGGGCTCGGCCCTGCCCTCGGGCGCCGGTCGTCGGTTTGCGAGATGCGCAGCGTCCCCAGTTCCTGCCCACAGCAGCGACTGCGCGCAGGAATGTGCGGGCTCCGCAGCCTGACTCAGTTTCCCCGTCCCCGAGGGCGCGCTGACCCTCCCCCTTTGCACCCCAGCCAGCGCGTGTCCTCGGTGTACGCCCCCAGGCCCGGGAGCTTGAAGACTGCAGCCCCGGCCCTGTCCCCCTCTCTTAAGCCCCCCGCGGTTCCCTCAGGACACAACTCCCAATCAGAGCCCGCCCTCCAGCCCCTTCGACTTGGCAGAGGCCTCCGCTACCCTTCACCTCGGGTCGGTTGTCACTGTCCTTGCCCGGCCCTGCGCTCTGCTCCAGCGACGGGCCAAGGGGGGGGGGGCGGGGCGGGGCGAGGAGGCGATCTTGGCGGGCGTCCTAGAGGGGGCACATAGGAGCGGGCTCCGCAGATCCAGTAGGAGTTCGTCAGCACTGAGGCGGGGCTCCCGCAGGGTCTGGGCCGCCCCGGCGACCCCATCTGCGGCCGGGCTCTGTGGCCAGCCTTCCTTCCGCCTGTGCGTGGGGGCGTCTGAGCGGGAAGCACTCAGTCATCCCCATCCCCAGCGCTGACCCGGGCCGCCTACAAACTCTGGGTCCCCAACACCGACTTCGAACCCGCCGCCAACTGGAGCCAGAACCGGACCCCATGTGCGGGCGCCGCCGTCGAGTTCCCCACAAACAAGGTACCTTCTCCCCACCCCCGGGGGGGGGACTCGGGATGGGGACTGGCGTGGCCAGGGGTCGGGGAGAGGCAAAGGGTGTCCGCTCGCCAACACCACTTCTTCCTGCAGATGGTGTCAGTCCTGGTGCGAGAGGGTCACAGCATCTCGGACATGGTGAGGGGGGCTGTGGCTGAGACCGGGGATGGAGGGGGGCTGGTGGTCCCGCCTGGTCCTCTGGAAGCACCTTTCTTGCCTTGAGATCGGCCCCCACCCACATGGGAAATCGTGCAGGCCTTGGGCCTTTGTCCTCTGGAGGGGCTTCTGGGAGGTTGGGGGACCCATATGGGAGGGCAGACTCTGGTCCTGTGGTCCCAGCTCAGGCTGTGCCCCAGCCTTGGAAAGGGGTTCAGAGGGCGCCTCCTGTCCCCAATGCCCTCTGCTTCTGGCCTCCAGCCCCCCGTAGTCTGTCTTCTCTAAGGTTCTCTCCAGGAAACACCCTTCCCCCACCCTTCTCCCCAAAGCCTTTCTCTGTCTGGTACCTAAAACGCCCCATCAGAAATCTCGGGGGTCTTTCTCTCAAACTGCTTCGCAGGACACTAGTGTTCCAGAGAATGGTGGGAATTAGGAGGGAAAGAGAGGTTCCATGACCAGTAAATCTGGGAGAAGCCACCTACTTGTCTGGAGCTTTCGGGATGTGTTAAGGGCTCTGATACGGCCTGGGAGAAAGACTTCCGCTGTTTGTTAAAGGCAGGGTCGGCAAGCTACGTACCGGCCAAATGCAGCCGCATGGCCGGAGCTAAGAATGGTTTTGAAATATTTAAATGGTTGGGGGGGAAAAGCCAAAAGATGAACACTTTTGTGGCACGGGAAATATAGAATTCAATAAATAGAGTTTTATTAGCACACAGCCCCGCCCATTTGGTCACTAACATCTATGGCCCACGTCACACCACAAGGCAGAGTTGAGTGGCCATGAGGGAGTCTTGTGTGGCCCTCAAAGCTTAACGTATTTACTGACTGGCCCTTTGCAGAAAGGGTCACGGCTCCCCGATTTCAAGTGTCATTTCCTTGATTCCCGGGTTGAGGGGACCCGGGAATCTCAGGGTCCCCTCCTAGTTAAGCACCTCCACAGCCCCCGCTGTCCTCTGGGTTGATCATTGTCCTGTCAACAGAAGACTTGCCAGCAAGGTGGGACCGATGTGAGGGTTGCTGGCTCTGAGTAAGGGTGGAGTTGGTGGGGGGCGTTCTCTGGGTGTGGGTGCCAGGCTGGGGCCATCATCTAGAGGCCACGGGATTTTGTGTGGAAAGGTGAGTTGGGGGAGGCATCTGGTAGCCCCGGCCCCACCCAATCTCTTGCCCAGATGCAGGATCTGGGGACCCCAGGCCTTATTTCCACTCCCTGAGATGTCTTGGTTAATGGATGGTTTCCAAAAGCCGCATTGGCGGTGGGACCCGGCCACTCATGGGGCAGGACAAATCAGTGCAAGGGACCCCTACCCCTACCTGTGAGCCAGAGCTGTCCCTGCCTGGGCAGGGGGCATCGGGCAGAGACTGGTGGTCCCTGGTCCTGGCAGATCGGGGGTCGGGATGCCCTTTCCATCTGTCCAACCCAAAGACTAAGGTGCTGAAGGGGGCAGCAGCAGGTGAAGGATCAAGGGGAGGCCTGGGAGGGCAGCTGGGCCCAGAGCCCACTCCCCCTGCCCGTGCCTAACTGTGGCGACCAGGCAGGCAGCAGCCCGGAGCAGGAAGAGGGGCATCCAGAGCAGGTGCGGGACCCTCGGGGTGGGGGCCTGGGGCCTGGGGCCCTTCTCTGCCGACTTAGTTATTTTCATCATCTCCTTTGGAAGAGCTTGAGGATCTTAGACATTCATGCATTCATTCATCGCCTGACAGGTTCCTCTCTCTGGCCCTTCTTTCCATCCCCAGCTGTCCAAATGGCAGTACCAACTCCTTTCCCGGGGGCCTGTGAGGCACCCCCTCACCTCCCCAGCCTCTCCTCCTGCACTGGGGGGCTTCCCCCCACTCTCCCACCCCTGCTGGAAGACCCAGGTGGGAACTGTCCAGGGGCCCGGGAACAGGCTGAATGGGCCCAGAGCTGCCCCAGACCGCCTCCCAGCCCCGCTGCACGGAGGCCCCTCCTCCACAACCCCCTGTGCTCAGCATTATCTGGCTGCCCACATGTAGCCCTAGTGAAAGGTGCAACCACAGCTGTGTTTTAATTCACACATCTCAGGTTTGGAGCTTCCCCCTCTGGGATTTTCCCCTTTCTGAACCCCCTCTCTCCCCTCCCATTTCTATTCACCCAGTTTTCTTGGTCTGGAATGGAATCTCATATTTTCTATCCATCGATCCGTGGTTGGTTTGAGAGACTGCAAGTGTCTTCTCACTGTGAACTTTGTGCGTGTGGTGCCCTTCGCCGAACAGCTGCCCTCCTAATCTATGCTGCAAAACCGGCTGCCTTATACGGGTGTTCATGGCGTTTTAGGAATCTCTTTGCTGCTGCTGAGTCTCAGCCATAGCCGAGCACATGTGTAATAAGTGATTACGTCGCAGTTCTGCCATCAGGGGCCCACGCTTGAGTGGGGCACTAGCTAGGCACCCGGCTTTATTCTTCTCCTTAGAATAAGCCCAGTTTCTGATCTCTTCCCCCAGGCCACCAGCCTCGCCCCTTGGCTGTGGCTCAGCCGCCCTGGGTGCAGGGCGCTCTGAGTTCTCCCTTGTCCCTTTGCCTGTTCCCGCCGGCACCGCGCGGTCCTCACGCTGTGGCTCTGTGGATGGGCTTAATGCCCACTGGGGCAACTCTCCCGGCCACTCTTCCGCCACAGGGCCAACTAGGTCTCTGTGGATCGGATTGTTGCAGAGAAACTGGAGGGTAGGTTTATCAGGTAACAACAGCCACAACAAAACCCTGGAATTCTGTTTGGGAATGAACACCCGCTTTCTATCATCAGGCCATGAATTTCTCTGCAAATGTTTCGTATCATCCATCATAAAACTCGATACTAGAGGTCCCCATAGAGGTCTTGTATAGATCGGTCCATTCATGAACACTTTGTAATGTGGTTTCTCTTGTGAACGGTACTCTATTTTTAAAAATTACATGTCTAGTGGTTTATTTTTATGAATGACGAGAGTTGCTCCACCTTTCTTCCAGTCCTGACTCCTTTTATTTCTTTTTCTTTCCAAATAGCATTGTCCAGGGGGCGCCTGGGTGGAGTAGTTGGTTAAGCGTCTGTCTCTTAGTTTCTGCTAAAGTCGTCATCTCAGGATCGTGGGATCAAGCCCTGTGTCAGGCTCCATGCCCAGTGGGGAGTCTGCTTGGGATTCTCTCTCCCCCCAACTCTCTCTCAATAAAATAAATAAATGAATCTTTAAAAAAAAATAACATTGTCCAGGACCCCTTCCCCTAGGTTAAACAAAGGTGACAAAAGCAGGCATCCGTGTCTTGTTCCAATGTGAAAGAGAAGGCATGTCACGTTTCTCCATTGAGTGTAATGTTTGCTGTAGGGTTTTGGTACGTAAACTTTATTGAATTGTGGAAATTCTATTACTAGCTTGCTAGCAGCTTCTTAAAAAATCATAAAAAGTTTGTTAGACTTCTCTGGTGTTTTTTGTTGTTGTTGTTGTTGTTATTGTTTTTTTTACATCAAGTGAGATACGATTGCCCCTCCTTCCTTTTAGCCTGTTAATGAGGTTTTCTGAGGTTGAACTGTCATAGTGAGACTAATGTCCTCCTGGCACCTTCCTGTAGATGCAGGTCAGAGCATGCCCCTTCTGCAAGACACCTGACTTCCCTCTGCCCTAATACACTGATTTTGTTGGCTTAAGACTCCTCACTGCCATTAGCTGGGACACCATCATACATACTACTGGGAAGTGGGGATGGGAGCAGTCCTGGGACAGGAACCCCATGATCACCATGCATTTTTAAAATGCAGTAATGGATCTAGTCACTAATATATATTTTTAAAGATTTCTTTATTTTAGAGAGAGAGCACATGAGTGGGAGGGGCAGAGGGAGAGGGAGATCCCAAGCAGACTCCCCGCTGAGCATGGAGCCCGGTGCAGGGCTCGATCTGACGACCCCGAGATCATGACCTGAGCCAAAACCAAGATTCGGACACTCAACCGACTGCACCACCCAGGTGCCCCTAGTTGGCTGATATTGGGGTTTTTTTTTTTTTTTGCATCTACGTTTATAAGTAGAACGAACCTACAATTTTTCTTCATCTGGTTTTGGAATCAAGATCAACACAGTCCTCATGAAATGGCCTGGGCAATTTTCACTCTTTTTTCTGTTTCGCAGAACAACTTCTGTAAGAAGAAATCAGTTGTTCCTTGAGAGTGTAGTGTACTTCACGTGTAAAAACAAGGGTGCTGGAAAGCGACTGGCATTTTAATTTCTTTAATGTTTGCTGGTCTATGCAAATTCTCTATTGCTTCTTGTGTTGATTTTGACATTTTGGATTTTTCTAGAAATTTCACCCAGGTTTTCACCCAGGTTTTCAAGTCTGGCAGTCCTTTTTATTTTCTTAAGCTTTTCAGTGTCCGTGTCTTCCCACAAACAAGTCCTTTTGATGTGTTTCTTTCCCATTTCTTTCCTTCTTCCTCCAACCAAGCGTGTTTTCAGGGCAGGTCTCTGCTGCGGTCTGAAGTCTTTTCCTTATGCTCCTGCATTTGAATGGAGCTTTGGCTGGATATAAAATTCTAGATGGGACCTTCTTTTCCTTTAATACATAAAATATCATTACATTGTCTTTTTGCATCCATTGTTGTTGCTCAGAAACCTGACCTCTGAGTTTTTTTGTGTTCCTGGGTGATCTGTTCTTTGTCTCTGAAGCTTTTAGAATGTTCTCTGTGTCACTGACGTTCCTAAACACACTGCTGCGTGTCTGGGTGTGATTTTCTTGCTTCCCATGCCACGTGATGCCTTTCCATCTGAGGTTTCTCAGCTTTCTTCAAATCTGGAAAATGCATCCTCCTTGATTCTTCAAATATCCCCCCCTCCCACGTTTGTATCTGCATTTTGGCCCCGTGCTGTCAATCCTCCCTCCTCTCGTGGGGGCTCCACCTTCTCCTGCTCTGCCCTGCAGTCCCTCCGCAGGGACACCCCAGGCGCTGGGGCTTCTCCAGCTGGACCTTCTCCAGCTGGACCAGTCCGCATGTTTATCTCGCCTAGTGTGCTCTTCCTTTCAATTATTCCGTGTTCTGTAATTTATATTCCCCTTTGGTTCTTTTTATTATTGAGTTTTAATTTTAATTCCAGTATTATATTACAGTGTTATATTACATTCGGGTACAGTATAGTGGCTCGACCCCCTTTGTTATATGACATTCGGGTACAGTATAGTGGCTCAACCCCCTTTGGTTCTTTTCCAAAAACGAGGTCTTGTTCAGGCTTCCCCCTGCGACGCCTTCCCCCGTTCCTGAGGCGCATCCGTCTGTCCCCAGGGCTCACTCCCGCGGGCTGCCTCTTGTCACAGTGCTGCTCCCTGCCACCTCCCCCCTCGCCCTTCACACTCCCCCGCGGCTTGGGTTCCTGTCTTGTACAGGTCCTCGGGGGCGATGGGAGAGGGCAATGACCCTAGTGTCACCCTGCCCCAAACTCTTCACGCCCCCAGGTCTCAGGCTGGGTTTGGCTCCTTGGCCTGCAGTCCTGCTCCCTCCGGCTTCTCTGACCCTCAGCCAGGGCCAGGCGCCCCCAGCCCCTGACCTCCCCTCCCCGGGAGCACGGGGGCGGGGGAGGGACCCTGTGGCACCTTGGGCCACCGCGAGGCGCCGCCTCCGCCTGTGCTTCCTGCAGCTGCTGCCGCGGGACGGGGAGTTCGTCCTGGCCTCGGGGGCCGGCTTCAGCGCCCCGGACGCCAGCAGGGACCCGGGCTGTGGCACAGGTGAGGGGCTCGGGGGCGGGGCCGGGGGTGGGTGGGGGCAGAGGTGACCGGGGCGGGGCCTGTCCGGGGGCGGGTCGTGGGGGAAGGGCGTGTCTGGGCGGGGCCTGTTGGGGGGCGCCGCTCCCGCGGAGCTCAGGGACGCGCGCCCCCCCAGGCGCCCCCGCGCTCTTCCTCGACCCCGACCGCTTCTCGTGGCACGACCCGCGCCTGTGGCGCTCCGGGGACGCGGCGCAAGGCCTCTTCTCCGTGGACGCCGAGCGCGTGCCCTGCCGCCACGACGACGTCGTCTTCCCGCCCGACGCCTCCTTCCGAGTGGGCCTCGGCCCGGGCGCCCGCCCCGCGCGTGTCCGCAGCGTCCGGGCTCTGGGCCAGGTGAGCGGGCGCGCGGGGCCGGGGCTCGGGTCTCCTCTCCGCGCCTCCGCCCCTGCCAGTCCCCACACGGGAGTTCCGAGCGCTCAGAGGCTGTCCCCTCCTCGGGCGGGCGCCGCTCGGGACCCGGCCACCCGCAGACGTTCACGCGCGACGAGGACCTGGCCGCGTTCCTGGCGTCCCGCGCCGGCCGCCTGCGCTTCCACGGGCCGGGCGCTCTGAGCGTGGGCCCCGAGGCCTGCGCCGAGCCGTCGGGCTGCGTCTGCGGCAACGCCGAGGTGAGCGCGGCCCGCTCGGGGTGGGGGCCTGGCGCCCGACCCCCTGCCGCCGCGGTCAGGCCCTCACCGTCTCCGCGCTGACGGCCGCCTCCCTCCTCCAGGTGCAGCCCTGGATCTGCGCGGCCCTGCTCCGGCCCCTGGGCGGCCGCTGCCCCCCGGCCGCCTGCCGTGACGCCCTCCGGCCCGAGGGGCAGTGCTGTGACCTCTGCGGTGAGCGCCCCCTCCCGGCACGTGAGCCCAGCTACCCTCCCTGATGGTCCCGGGCCCGCGCCGCCGACCCCTACCCTCCTGTCGCAGGAGCCATCGTGTCGCTGACCCACGGGCCCACCTTTGACATTGAGCGGTACCGGGCGCGGCTGCTGCAAGCCTTCCTGGTAATGGGGCCGCGCGCCTCCACCCTCGCCCTGTCACCCCCCGCCCCCACCCGGGACCTCCTCCCCCGCAGGGACCCCGGGGCCCCACTTCGCCTCATTGACGCGGTCACTCTGCGCACCTGCCCACCATTCGTCCCTGCCGCCAACGCCCCCCGCAGGTCCGAGGGCGAAGTCCCTGGGACAACCCTGTCTCCCTCCCCAGCCCCGGCACCAGGGGCTGCAAGTGGCCGTGTCCAAGGTGCCGCGCCCGCCCCGGCCGCGCGGGACCGCAGGCGCGGAGGCGGACACGGAGATTCAGGTGGTGCTGGCAGAGACCGGGCCGCAGACGGGCGGTGCGGGGCGGCTGGCCCGTGCCCTCCTGGCGGATGTCGCCGAGCACGGTAACGGCGGGTGCGCTTTTCTCGGCCCCTGCTCCGCCCCGCGTGGGGGAGACTGAGCCGGCGCCCTCCGTTGCAGGCGAAGCCCTTGGGGTCCTGTCGGCGACCGCCCGGGAGTCGGGCGCGCCTGTCGGGGACGGCTCGGCGGAGGGGCTGGTCGGTTCAGGTTTGCGCGCGGAGCTGGCGGGCGCAGTGACGGCTGGGCTGCTCCTGGTGCTGCTGGCGGCGGGGGCGCTGCTGCTGCGCCGCGCCCCGAGGCCCACGTACGCAGGCGGGGCTGCGGGGTCGGGGGCTCCCGGGAGGCGGTAGGGCCGCGGGTCGGGGCCTCAGGGACGCGAGGCTGAGGGCGGGGCGGCGGGGACGGCGCGGGGGCTGTGGGGCTTTGGGGGCTCGGGACCCAGCGGCGGGTCTGCAGGGGAGCGGAGGCCGGGCAGCCGGGTCTCGGGGCCGTGGGACGGGGCCTCAATCACGCGAGGCGGGGCCTCAGGTACTCGGGGCGCGGCCGCGGGGCCCCAGGACAGCCGGGCGGATCCGCCGGGGGGCGGAGGCTCAGGTCGCGGCGGCGGGGCCTCGGGCGGGTCCGCGGAGGCAGGGGGTCAGGTACCAGGAGCGGGGTGCTGAGCCGCGTCGAGGGCTCACGTGCTTCCTTGTTCCCCAGGTGGGGTAGGCGCGACGAAGCGGCCCCCGCGCCCGTCGTGGCGCCCCTGGGCTTCTCCAACCCGGTGTTCGACGTGGCGGGCTCCGCGGAGCCGGTGAGGGGGCGGGTGGGGGTGTCGGTCCTCCCGCGGCCGTGCTGGGCGCCGACGCCCCTTGACTCTGCGCCCCCCCCTTGATTCTACGCACCCCGCAGCCTCCCGCGCCGAAGGTGGAAAACAGCAGCGCCAGCCGCAGCTACTTCATTAACCCGCTTTTCGCGGAGGCGGAGGCCTGAGCAGCCGCGGCACTTCTGCCTTCCGCCGCCCCGCGAAATGTCCGCGTTTCCGACCTTACGAGATCCCCGCCCCCTTCTCCACACTCCTTGTCCCCTGCAGGCCACGGATAGGCTTTGCCCAATAAAGAGGCTCCCTGCACCTGCCATCAGCTGTCTCCTGTGCCCCCACCCCTTTGCCTATGCTTGAGCGTGGGGAGCCGCCGGCGCCCTCGTCAGTCCGTCCCCTGGGGGGCGGTGGTCCTCAGAGTCCTCCCTCCTGGCCACCCGCAAAGGGCAGCTCCGGGCACTACCTACAGGATGGGTCCCCCAGAAAACTGCTGTCTGCAGAGCTGCGCCCAGAACAAGGAGGGGGCTGCCCCTGGTGCAAGGGGAGGCGACTGGAGCTCGGGGGTGAGGCACCTGGTGGGGCTGGCTGTCCGGGACACCCCAACACCATGCCCGCCGGCCATTTCAGCAGAAGGATGGGTTTATTCTGGGACGGCAGAGGACTTGCACGGCCGGATAGTCGGACTGGCAAAACCACAGGCAGGCGAGTCTGGAGACCAAAGGGGAGGAGGAACAGGATGACAGAGAAGGAGGGAGTCGGGAGAGGCGGCTGGGAATGAACGTCCGTGGGGGGAAGAGGATTCAGGGCGCTGCCGGGTTCTCCCCGGCTGGGGGTTCCCGGAAGAAGCTCCTGCTGCCGGCACAGGAGGCGTCTGCCGGTGGATGGAGGGCAGGCGGGCGAGGTGGGAGAGCTGCCCGGCCGGCGGCGGGCTCTGCGAACACGGCAGCCTTACTGCGGCTCACACGGCGCAGGCCCGGGCTGAGCGCGGGCGTGTCCGTCGGAGACTCGGACGCTGGGCACCAGCCCCACACCGACCGGGAGCTCGGGCCGACGGGTGTCCTTCCGCGCGGGCACGGGGTCTGGTGTCCGCCGCTGCAAGGCCCGGCCCCTGTGCAGGGCGCTCTGGCCTGGGGCGCGGGTGCCCCCGCGGCGGCAGCGGCGAGAAGGCCAGTCACACGACTGCGCGCGGAACCGCAGCTGCGCGTGGAACAGCGAGCCCGACGGCTCTGCCCGCGCGGCCGTGCCCGGTGTCCAGGTCTGCGAGCCCCGCCGGCGCCCCCCAGGCCAGGACCCCGAGGGCGTCTGCCGGCTGTCGAGTTCCCGTGGGCAGCAGCCGAGCGCGGTGGGGACCGTCACTCGTGGGGCCGCGGTGTGGACCCCACGCGCTTCTCCACCAGCTCTTCCGCCTCAGGACAGCCGAGCGCCCGCCGTTGGGACCGGCGGCCGGCGCGGCGCGCTGTGACCCTGGCGCTGAGACGGCCGCGCTGGCCCCGCGTGGAGCCGCCCTCCGCTGGGGGCCGGGATCCGGCTCCGTCTCTGCGCCGCACCGCTGCTCACCCAGCCCGGGCCCTGCTCCTGTCAGCTCTCCCAGCCGATGCGGTTTCACTTGGGTCTCAGACGCTCCACCGGTGCCTCGAGTGGTCGCTGCTGCTCGGACACCCGGCCCCTTTCAGGGACAGGTGGGAGGACGGCCGTCTGTGCCCTGTGTCGGGGGTGGGGGGTATGCCAAGGCGAGGGGAGCAGATGCGATGTGGGCGGCGCTCCGCGGGGCCGGGCCGACGTGGCGGGCACAGGGCGGCGGCGGCCCGTCCCCGAGCATCCCCCGCGCCGGGCTGGGCCGGCTGCTCTGAACTTTGTGCTCGGGCGGGGGCTGTCACTGGCCCCATGTGACCAAGAACATGCTGGGGGTCTCCGGGCAAATATAACCCAGCCCAGCGCAGGGCAGGCCTGTGCTGGGGGGAAATTAGGCCTCCTGAGTTCCGCGGGCTCCTGGTGACTCGGGCCTGCCCCATCCCGTCCTCTAAGGCCGCCGAGGGCCAGCTGCCTGTGTGTGGACAGGGCCCCCTGCTACTGCAGGCAGCCCCACGGACGGGAGGCCAGCCCTGCAGGGTCTCATGGGCGCCCACTGGCCCTGCCCTGCCCGCGGCCCCTAAGGCTCCTACTTCTCTCAGGTTGAAATTCTAACCCCACTGCTGTGGCTGCCTACCTGGAGGCCCCGCAGGAGCACTTGGCCGGGGGGGCCCCTTTCTCCCCCCAGTGGCCCAAGCCCAGCCCTGCCTACTGTGTCCGGGGGTCCCCCCACGAGGAACCCCACCATAGACTTGGAGGGCCGGAGTCCTACTCTGGAAACCAGCTCCAGCCACATGGAGACAGGTGCTTTTTGCAGGACCCCCCCCCCCCAGTGACGAAGAACAGTGTCTGCAGGCACCAAGACACGCACAGGGTGACAAGTCATCACATTCAGACAAACCACTGAGAGCTTTAAAACTGCTGTCTTCTGCTTTATTGGCAGGTAAATTGTTCAAAAATGTTCCCACGATTCAATAATTACAAAGACTCAGACTTACATTAAAAAAGTAAAAACCAGAACCCCCAGCAGGTGCCAGCCCCAGCAGAAGGCCCAGGGGGCGGCGGGCAGCAGGTGCTGGGTGTGTGACACGCACAGGCAGGCCGTGGTGCCCACGTCACTCGGTGCCGACTCCAGGTAAGTGCATGTCTTCAACAGCGTCGCCAAGAACGCCGACCAGCGGGAGAGCAGGGAAGAGCCTGTCCTGGGCCGAAGACAAGCGCGGTCTGCTGGCCAGTTAATCCTAAGCCTTTCACGGGACAGGCCACAAACCTGATTACTCAACACAGCAGCAAGGAAGGGGGAGAGTAAATCCACGGACAGAGCCAATGTGCAGGAGTGTGTCGGGAGAGTCTACATGATGCATTCGGGCACTAATCACAGAGCTCCATGCAGGGGCGGGGCGGGCGGGGGCGCTGGCCGCCTCACCCCCGGCAGGCCCCGGGCCGGCGGCAGCTGAGCAAGCGCGTGGACTTCAGAGTGACACTTGACGGCTGTGACCGGGAGCGGACTCTCACACAGGGGCCCCCGGCAGGGGTGGCTCGGGGGCCTCTGGCCATGGCTACAGGTTCGGCAGAAGGTCTGCAGCTGAGCGTAATGGCGAAGTGAAGAAAGGCCACTGACTGACCTCCGCTTTCCCGTCTTTAAGATTCTAGTGACACTGGGACTGAAACACAACTTCCTACGATTCTCCTAAGGTCCTAGGGCACAGGCTCGACACGGAGGCTGCGTCCGAGCTGCACGGGACACCGGCATCCGCAGGGCCCCACGCGCCTTCGCGGCTGCTTCTGGGCGGGGGAGGCTGGTGTGGTCCTTCGTGTGCAAACGGAACGGCGCTGTCCCACAGCGGTGCGGGTGAGCGGGTCGGGCCTACCACCACCAACCATGCGGCATAAAACTGATCATTATTATAATAAAGATTTTTATCTCCATATCTACAACTTGAGTCTGCATTTGCTTGGACAACACTGGAGGGTCAGCTCAGTCTTGGCACTGGACTGGGGGCCACGCCCAGCGCCCTGGCCCCGTGCTGGTGAGGCGGGAGGCTGGTGGCTTCAGGCATCGTAGGCTGGCTGCTCCAGGCCTTCAAGAGGGAGCTGGCTCCTATGCGGTGAGTTGGGGCTGGGGGGGCCACTGGGGTTGGAGCTGTTCGATGGAGTCGAGTGTTTGGTCGAATCGGAGTCAGGCTGTTAACACAAGGAGGGGAGAGCATAAGAACCAGCCGCCCTGGGCCGGTGGAGGCTACGTGCGGCCGGCCAGACGCGGGCGTTGGGGGAAAGATGGGGCAGCTACTGTCTCCCTTCTGGTTATGACAGCTCTCTCTACGAGCATTTCACAGGGTCCTTGAGCTTGCCGGTGAAGAGATCACAAACCAAAGCCCAACCCGAAAGCCACAAATACCTCAGTAATTATAGTTACAAGGAGGAACAAGCCACTCTACAGTGAAGAAACCAGTCAGACAAGGCAGTCTTTCACGATAAAGTCTCGCAACATGATAAAGCGTGTCCATGAAAACCCCACAGCTCACTTCGTACTGAAGGGTGCAAGTCACAACTTTCCCGCTGGACGAGGCACCAACGAGAGGCGAGCTCTCACCACTGCTGTTCAACACTGTACTGAAGTTCAACACCGGAATAAATTTAACCGAAGAGGTGAAACATCTGGACACAAACCAGAGAACATTGCTGACAGAAATTAAAGATGGCCTAAATAAACAGAACGACATCTCACGTTCATGGATCGGAAGACCAAACATCATTAAGATGGCAATACTCCCCCCCCCCCCCCCTCGCAGCAATCCACAGACTCCATGCCGTCCCTACTGAAATTCCAACGGCTCTTCTTTCCAGAAATGGGAAATGGAAATCCTCAAATTCATATGGAATTGCAAGGGGCCCAGAGTAGTCAAAACAATACTACAAAAAAACTGGGAGGAATCACACTTCCCAAGCTTACTCCTTCAAATGTACTAAAAAGCAACAGTTCCCCAAACAGCACGGTGTGCATGAGAACAGAGACCAGTGGAACAAAACCGAGAGTCTAGAAATAAATCTATCCTACCATGATCAACGCCAAGACTATTCAACAAGGGAAACTAGTGCTGGATATCCACATGTGGAAGAATTAAGTGGAATCTCCACCTTACGACATACGGAAAAATAATTCAGATCAATGACCTAAATATGAAGGCTAAAACCGTAAAACTCTTCGAAAAAACAAGAACAAATCATGACTTTGGCTTCAGCAATGAATTCTTAGATATGACCGCAAAAGCACAACCAACAAAAGAAAAACTGGCTATCACCCAAATTAAAGTATCAAAGGACACGATCAAGAAGGTGAAAACACAACCCACAAAATGGGAGAAAATATTTGCACCTCACATCAGGGTCAAGTATCCAGATGACATAACGTACTCTTCAACCCAATAACAAAAGGCAACTCAATTTACAAAAACGGAAAAACGACTAGACATTTCTCCAAAGGTACAGAAGTCACCAACAAGCACAGGAAAATGATGCTTGACATCACCAGTCATTAGGGAAATGCAAATCAAAACCACAATGAGGTACGGTAACTTCACACCCACCAGGATGGCTATTAAAAAAAAAAAAAAAAAGGAAAGGAAGAGTAAGCGTTGACAAGGATATGGAGAAATCGTCACCTTCACGCTTTGCTGGGGGGAGTGTAAAATGGTACAGCTGTCGTGGAAAACAATTTGATGGTTCCTCAAAAAGTTAAACATGTTCCTCGGCTAGGTACATACCCAGACGTGAGGACAGGCGCTCGCACGAATGCAGGTGCGCACACATTCATTTCCGCACAGAGCTCGATCCAGCCCCCCCCCACCACATGCCCTCCAAGGGATAAGGGGGACGTAAATGTGGTACATCTGTACAATGGAATATTTGGCAACAGAAAATAACCTACCGACACCTGCTACAATGTGAATGAATCTTGAAGACCTTATGCTAAGTGAAACAGGCCAGACACAAAAGGCTGCGTGGAACGTCCATGACAGGTAAATCCAGAGACAGAACGAAGATCTGGCGTTGCCATGGGCTGGGGGAAGGGAGGAATGGGAGAAACTGCTTGGGGGGGGGGGGGCGCCTCTGGGGTGATGGAAGTACTTTCATCTTTAGCTGGGGGTTGCACAACTCCGTGAATCTACTAAAGAGCCACTGAATTGTTCACTTTACAATGGCGTGAACTCCACTTACATTCTTTCAAGAGTGTGAACACACAAGATCAGTGCAGGACAAACGGGTGCTCTGTGCCTCAGAAAGTACTAGCCCGAGGATACCGCGTCCTCTGTGTGGTGCTCCAGCCTGGGACTGCTAACCTGAACCCCGAGACACGGGAATGTTGGAAAGACGGAGGACCTGCTCCAGGGGCAAGGAGCCTGAAGCGATGTGGTGAGACCGGGGGCTGGGGTAACAGAAGGAAGTGTGCCAGGCACAGCGCGGACCACTGCCGGCGGCACCATGGTCACACGGGACGAGAACCCTATCCCTGCTCTTGGGGCGAGGCGCCTGGTCTAGCCCACCCACTGATACGGTTCAGGAAAAGTATGTGTGCACACACATACTTACATGCACTTATATGCTGGTCCCTGGGGGGGGAGCGCTAGGGGGACTTTTCACTGTTCTCCGATTCAAAATCTCAGACAAGCCTTGATTGAGGGACATTCTGCAAAAGAACTGTACTTTTCATAACAAATTCAATGTCATGAGACAGAAAAAAGGCTGGACTCAGACTAGAGCCAGGACTACGGAATGCAACGTGTTATCCTTAACCGGATTCTGGGTTTAAGAACAGCCGGGCCCTGGGCATGAACAGTCCCTGGGAGGACACTGAGGCGCGACGTGAGCCCTGTGATCAGGGAGGAGGCGCCTGCACCCTCAGGAGACACGCAAAGAACGGGATTCGGGGCTGTCGTGATGTTGTACCTTCCTTTCTGCTGGGTGTTCCCCACACACCCAACAGGGAGAACTAGGTTAGATCAAGCTCACATGGGATGTTCACTCTAGTATTCTTGCAATTTCTCTGGAGGTTCGAAATTTTCAAAATACACAGTTGAGGGAAAAAAAGTAAAATAAGAGAAATAAACCAAGACCTAAAACCAAGACCTCCCTCTAGAGTCGTCAATCGTAGGCAGTTTTAAGAATATTCTATGAAACCTTCCAGGAAAGAAAATTGATATATCACGGCTACTAAGATATGCAAACTCCCTCAGTCAGAGTTGAGGCTAGCACAGCTCTGAGGACAAAGGTGGCCAAGGACAGCACAGGACACAAACTTTACTGATGAACACTGTCAATAAAATGATCCCAGACTGCATCTATTCGAAATAAGAACAGCACATCACGACCACGGAGGATTTGCTCTCAGGACGCAAGGCCGTCAGCTCTGACACGAACAGGCTAGAGAGAAATCCCATGAAGGTGGTCACTGGGGACACCTTTGATGAAAGCCTCTGACTAGTATCTATCACCCCTTCCTTACTGAAAAAGCTCTTCCCGAGCTTGGAGGAGAAAACCACTTGCTTAGCTCGGTGAGACGCTCGCCAGAAAGGACAGGTGGTGTGTCTTACTGGAGCCCGGGCGGGGACCCAGAGCCCGTGGTGTCGGCAGGCCAAACCTCTGCTCTCAGGAGCGCCGGCCAGTGCACTGAGCGAGGCCCAACACCAGCCTCTGCAGCCCACCCGCCCCCTCCCCCGGCCCCGGGTCAGAGAGACTGAACTCCAAGGCCACCAACCAAACACGAGTGCTAATCAGAATTCAGCAAGGTCGCTGGACATTGGACAGTCCAAAGTCGCCAGCTTGTATAGACCCCAGCCGTAACCACCAGATACGTAAAGGAAGATTATAGTACCTTCACAATGGCAACAAACCCCTTCAAATTCGTAAGAATAACTTACCACAAATGTGCACTACCTGTAGGAGGGAAACCATCAACTGGAAAGACACTCTATGTTCCCACACAGGCAAGGTCAAGACGGTGAATATCCTCCAAATTAATCTATGAATTCAATGTAATCCCAATGAAAAGCTCAACACATTTTTTACTTTTTTACTGTGAAACCAACAAGCTGGTTTTAAAATTTATTTGGAGTGGAGTGCGTGGCTGGCTCAGTTGGAAGAGCATGTGACTCTTGATCCCAGGGTCATGGGTTCAAGCTCCACAGTGGGTGTAGATGTTACTTAATAAATACACTTAAGAGAGGGCGCCTGGGTGGCTCAGTCGTTAAGCGTCTGCCTTCAGCTCAGGTCAGGATCCCAGGGTCCTGGGATCGAGCCCCGCATCAGGCTCCCTGCTCGGCGGGAAGCCTGCTCTCCCCCTCCCACTCCCCTGGCTTGTGTTCCTGCTCTCGCTCTCTGTCTCTTTCAGATGAATAAATAAAATCTTTAAAAAAAAAAAAAATACACTTAAGAGAAATAAAATTTATTTGCAGAAAATAAAAACAGCTCAGAACCTGTCATACAGGAGGAACAGAGAGATCTGCTGTGCCCAATCTGCTACGGGCTGCACTGACAGAGGAAAGAATCCATCCATTTAGACGGACTGCCCAGAAATAGAAACACGTAAACAAAGGAGTTTAACATATAAAAAAGACATTTCAAGTTGGAGGGAAATAAATGGCACGGGGCCAGGGTGTCATCCACTTCTGAAATAAGCTCAGGTCCTTGCCTACAAACATGCACTGAGTCAGGATAGTCTCTCTCACAGACAAACGTCACGAAGGCATGACACACAGAAAGGAAACCTCGCCAAACTCCTGAGAAGACTACAAGAAAACGTCTGTTTACCTTAGCTAAAAAAGACAGACTGGACTGCGTGAGAATTAGTATCTGCAACAGACTGTGTTGACAGTGAGACGAGAGCTTCTAGGAATCAGTGAGGGGGGAAGGTGTGCAGCTGGGCCCTGGAGGAAGAAACGCTCAGCCCACGTTTGGAATGACCGTGGAGCTTGGAGAGTCAGCAACATGTGCAGTAAGACCTGCGTTTGCCTTACCCGTTCCGCCCCGGGCGGAGTTCCTGGGGAGCCAGAGGGCAAGGTGTTGGGCTCCCGCACTGTCCCCACTCCCTTCTCTCTCAGATGCGCGCCTCAGCGTGCACAAGAATGCTGCCCACAACGGTGGGGTCCGGAATGCCCGAAGAACACCCGAGCCACGCTGGCCCCGCACACCCCGATCCTGAATGGCCATCAGAGGAACGGGGGCGAGAGACCGCTGTGGAAGGCTCTCCAAGATGCACCAGGCCACCTGTGCGCTAAAACGAACGCACCAACCAGTACGTGACATCTGAATATGGAGAAGTACCCAGAGCAGTCTAGAAGCACTCAGGTCCGCCCATCACCAGGCTGCTCTTCGTTCTGCAGTGGCGACCAAGCTGCACCCCGGCCCCCTCTCTCCCGGGCCTGCTGGGCCCCACGCGGTGGTTCCAAGGCGGGTGAAGCCGCTGTCACCACTCTGATTCTCCTCCAACGTGAGGAGCTGCAGATGCTCAGGTGGCGTCCCCGGAACGAGGCAAGTCTTACCTCTTTGTCAAAGTCCTGGTCGGGGTCGGACATACTCCTAAGAGGCACAGCCACTCCGGGCTCCAAGCCACCTACGGGACAAGGACGCTGTCATCTTAGGGAAAAGAGGCCAGAGCCCCAGCAGGCCGGGCCCCCCCCTCGGACACCCTGGTACCTGACGAGGGCCACGAGATGTAGGGCTTATTCCTGGGCGGAGGCTGCCGGGACAAGCTGGGGGGAGCAGGGCCAGGCCTCTCCTCCTGGGAGGGGGGTACGGCACTCTGGGCGGAGAGAAGGGCAGTGAGCGGGCTCTGGGGCGCCCAGGCAGCGAAGTGGGCACCACGGAACACAGCCGGGGGCCTGGGACCTCGCTCCCTAGACAGGGGCGCCAGGCCGATTCTGAGCTAAGAATTGGCAATAACGGTTTTAGTCAAGTCCTAGCTCATGTTTTTAAGTGAAAAATTATGCTACCTGCTTGTATGAAGATGCTCCTAAGAAATCCTTTTTGACAGCTAGTTTCCTCACAAAACACTAACGGCCTGAAACGGTGACAGACACCAAGCCAGTGCGAACGCCCTGGTGTTCAGAGACACACAAACGAACACAGCCGCGGGGAGCGGCCAGGCCGCCGTGAAGGAGAGACCGCGGGGCAGCGGCTCCGGTCTGCGCCGCCCCTGGGCAGGTGGGTAGCCCCGGCCCGCCCCCGGCCCCGCCCCCGCTCCGGGCCCCGCCCCCGCTCCTGGCCCCGCCCACCCTGGCCCCGCCGGCCCCGCCCCCGCCCCGCCGGCCCCGCCCCCGCGAGCTCACCAGAGGCAAGTCCATGAGCACCTGCATTCCATCACCTGGGCCCATGTGGGCCACGTGGTTGAAGTTGGTTGGGTTGGATATCATCTTGGATCTCAATTCTGGGTCTCTAAGCATCTCTCTGAGGGAAAGGAGAGTATTGTCGAGATCCACAGCTATGTCCCAATCCTCTCGGCTCGCCTCCCCGCGCAGCGAGGCCGGGCTGGCCAGGGAGGGCGCGCTCACCGCCGCTGCTGCAGCCTCTCCTCCTCCGGCACCTTGAAGACGAAGCGCCTCTTGCTCCTGGTCCGAAGCATCTGCTTCTTGCTGTTATCACAGGTGTCGGGCACGTTGAGGACTGTTCCTGCGGGAATGCGGAGCGACCCCTGTGGGCCCCCGTGGCCCTCGAGCGGGCGGCGCGCCGGCCCCGCCTCCCCCTCCCGGCACTTGCACGCGCCGCCAGGCTCACCCGCGAACTTGCTCCTGAAGTAGATCAGGCGGGGAGGCTCGCAGTTGAGGAGGTTGAGGGTGCCGTCGGAGCTGAGCGGTCTTATCTGTGTCGGAGAGCAGACAGGGCGGCTAGCGGCGGGCCGGGGGGGCGGGAGGGGGCTGCCCCGCACCGGCCCGGGGGCCTTACCCTCCGCAGGCCGATGGTCTGAACCCACTCCATGGTGCGCACGTCAAACACGTCCACGCCGTACTCGCTGTACACCGTGACGTGAGAGGGGCTGCAACCTGGCGTAGACGGAGCAAGCAAGGTGAGCGACCCACGCGGCTGGCCCACACCTGGCGCCTTCCACCCTGGGCGGCAGCGGCCAGGCCCCAACACCTGGCAACTTCAGAAGGTGCCAACGGGGGACACGCCGCCCTCAGCTTAGGGGTTACAACCGGTTCAACGGGCGGGTACTTTCACATTCCCACTCCGGAAAGAACCTTCGCTTCAAAGTTCACACCAACACCGCGCGTTTAACTGCTTTACCATCCCCGGAGCTGAACACCTTAAATACCGCAGTACACATGCTCAAGAGGGTTTGTTTAAAAAGTCAGCTTTCTCATTTAGCCTCCTTACACAATTACTGCAAAAACAACTGCTTCAGGCTCAACGCATGTGAAGCTGAGGCAGGGGCCGAGCATTCTGTCTCGAGGCAAATTCCTTTAAGAGATGCCAAAAAGTCAGGTTTCTGAGTAAATATTTAAAATCTCCAAACAAAACTGCTGCTTAGCTCTGGGACAACAATCCTGCCCGTCTCCGCCCCCAGCTAACCCACCGGCTCGCTCGCTCTGAGACTGGTCCTTCCGCGTGTTTGCAAGCAGCCCTCTGGTGGGCTGGTCCGAACACCTGGGACCAGCTTCCTGGGAGGAGCCCCGCGGCAGGGGGGCCGTTCCCCCTCACCCCGAGTGATGGCATACTGCCGGGGGGACGGGAACACTCCAAGGACCGCCAGCCCATCTGGCATTTGAGGTTTAAGGGGACAGTCCCCCCTTCAGAACTGCAGTAAGACTATCTGAACGGGGAAAGAGAGGGCCTGCCAGGGACGGGGGGGGGCGGGTGCGCGGCACGCTGTCGTGTCCCCAGCGCCACCCTGCAGGAGCGCAGAGCCAGGCCGACAGCACGGCTCAGCCTCCGCTCCGGTCCTCCTGCCTTCCAGGCTTGACTTAACTCCCTCGCGTCACTAACTGAAGATGGACCTTGAAAGGCTTCTCTTGATGTGTTGCTGTCAAGTTCCCAATGGGCTGTGTGGTCAGCCCTTCTCTTTTGAATACAAACAGGAAAATGAAACAGGCTTTAGGAAGGAGCCGAGAGGCTGGAACTGGCCAGCAGCCTGTCACAGAAGTGACAAGCAGAAAAACTTTCTGAAGTAATTTTCAGAGGACCGTTCTGCACACGGAGGCCCCTGGGGCAGCTCCTCTTACTTGGGAACATGTGGGGCTTCCTTTGCAAGGAGCCAAGGAGTGATCTGTGTGGCTTGCCGATAAAGTGATAAACTGAGGCATCCAGTCTAAAGAAAACTAAATTTAAACATCAACACCAGTGGCGAGAGAACGGGCTGGGGAGCCTGACAGATCGGCGTTTGAGCCGGGCTCCGCCGTGTGCCCCACGCGACGCCCTCTGTCCTCCTTGGCCAGGTGGGACTGACTGCGCCTCCCTACTGGGGACAGGTGAGAATGAACACACGCGAATGCTCAGCCCGGGAGTGGAACGAGGAGGCAACAGTTTTAGTTCTCCAGCCTGAATGTCAGGGACTTATTTTTCGCCAGCTCTAAAACGGATCTGGTGTCTGTACTGTGCACAAAGGGGAAGCGAGAACCGGACAGGGCCAACACAGGAGCTTTAGGTGTGTGTGCCAGTCACACAGCCAGGATGCCAAAAACATCACGCTCAGTGACCTTTCCACAATAAACTTTTCAAAACTTAGGGTTCAGGAGGAAAAGACCCTGACAGGCAGGGTTGCCATGTGGCTCTGTGGCAAGTCCTGTCCAGGCTGCCCTTGAGGACGACGGGGAGCGGCAGGGAAGGGACCCGGCCTGCCACCACCGGCCTGCCTGTCTGCTGCCCTGGCTGAGGGCTGACTGAGTCAAGGAACATGCAGAGGCCCGGAGAGCCAAAGGCCGGTGGATCCTCTCAAGGGCCCGGCGTCCCGGTTCCAACGCCCTTGGGTACTCTACCAGCTTGGCGTGGCCAGCAACGAGGCACACAAAAGGTCGTCCTTTTAGGTAATTAAGGAAAAATATGACCCCCACCTCCCACCCCGTCCCACCCCCCATCCGCTCAACATCAGCATGTACCCTGTGGCCCGTCTCATCAACCCCTGCTCTGTCTGACCTGCTGCTTCACCGACTCAGGATACACTGAGCAGGTGATCTGAGGCGTAGAGTCTGCTAAGAGTGACCAGACAAGAGTGGGAAGTGCCCCCCCTGGAGCCAACTCGGGGCCTTGGCTCACCAAGCTCAGGCCTTAGAGACTCCTGTCCGGGGACCCCGTTCCACAGAAAGCCACTGAAACTAGGCAAACAAAGGGACGCAGCTCCCAGCATTTCCAGGGACACATCTGTCCCAGCAGGAACTTTACCCCCGCACACTGGAGCTGAATTTTTTTCTGGCTACCAAAACCCTTTAGAGCTTGTTTTTATTACCGTGTGAGTTTATAAATCAGGGGCCCCTGCAAAGCCCGGGTGCTCCAGGAGAGAAAGGCACCGCGGGCAGGAGGCTGGCGCTAGGGGGGACCCCCTTCTCCCCCCCACCCCCACTGGTCCGAGATGCGCTGTCAGGACTGCACCTTCTCTTGAAGAAATGCACGGGGCCCGCCTCTCCGGCGCCTAACTGCTCGGCTAGGGGAGCTGAGAGACAAACCACAGCAAACTAGAACGCATGCTGACTGTCGAGGTGAAGAGCAGCAACAGGGGTATGGCAACAGAAAAACATATACATACTACAGGCAACAGGCGCCGCAGGCCACATGAGCTCCTGCATGCGTGACCTCCGACCTTGTGGGTCCACGTACAATCCCATGTGGCTGAAGCAAAGCAGGTACTCCTCGCTTTTGAGCTCCACAGCACAAAGGGCATCAAAAGACTGCTGTGAGAGGAACGTAAGCGAGGGGTCATTGGGATTTACCAGGGTTAGAGCCTGCCCGTCCCCCTGGGGGCTCAGCAGAGAGAACCCCGAAGGGTAGCCAACACAGAGCTTGTCCTTGAGCGCGGCCATCCACTGCACAGTGCCGGGGGCCACAATTTCATTGACCTTCCTGTGGAAAGGCCTAGTTCTCTGGACCTCATAGCAAAGGACCAGCCGTTTCACAGCTGCGAACAGGAAGGTGGAGGAGCTCTTGTTCAGTGTTGCGGTCGCTATGAGCTGGCAGCCTTTTGTTTCTGGAAGCTTGATGTCGACGTTGCTTTCTGCCCCATCGAAGGCAGACCACGGACAGAGATGGACATGGTGGTTCCGGCCGCAGAGGAGGACGGCCACTTTGTCTTTGGGAGCAAGCTCGATCTGGTAGACTTTCTTGTAGTCAGCAACTCGGACAATCACTGCGGACACAGAAATGCAGTGTCTCACGGTGGCTCCCGAGCACCTGCCCAAGGCGCCAGGAACCTCCCCATCGGCTCCCTTCCCTGCCAGCCAGCTCTAGAACACGCTCTAGAATGTGCCTCCACCCCTGCCAACGTCACTGTCCTGCAGATGCCAGGGCAGCGCCCTCCTTCAGAAGCCCCCAGGGGCCGCCATTCTCACACTCCTCCCTCTGCCTCCATGGCACCAGCCACCCCCCCACCAAGCTGGGAGATGCTGAGCGCACTGCGGCCTCGGGGGGTGGATCTGGACCTCCTTCCAGTTCATCCCTGAAGACGAGAACCCTCGGGTTGCATGTGGGGAACAAAGGCCCATCTCCAACCTCACTGGACCCTCAGATAAACTCTCTGAAAGCACCCACCCCCAAATTAACCCAATCTCCCGAATACCCTAATTGGTTAGGATCTGCACTAAGGGCTCTCTGAGCAGAGCCCTTGGTCTGGAACCTGAGGGACCAACAGCCCTGGGTGTGGGCCAGTAGCGGTGGTCACCCCCGGTGATACGCGTTCACACCGGGCTCGGCAGGAAGGGAACGCTGCCCACCATGGAGCAGCTCCTTATTTCTGGGGGACGTGGCCAGACCCTGGCCCAGGGCCCAGGCCAGTTCTAGTCTCCTTGGAATTCTCTCCTGAGACACAGGGTGGTGAAGAGGGGAGACATGGGATACTTTGCATTTCCTTGCTAGGAAGAAGGAAATGTCAAACTTTGAAGCGGAGAAAGGAACGTTTCAGGAAGGCCTCAGCACGTGCAGGAATTCAGTAAACGATCCTCCTTCTTGCCCCCAACTCCCTCCCCAATCCTCTCCTTGACGAGCCCAGTGAGCACAGTAAGCTGCTCACCTGCCCCCGCCCCGGGGGCTGCTGGTTGGTCTGGGTGCCCTGCTGCGCCCGGGGTAGGCCCTGCCCACCGCTGAGGCACCAGTGGGCACTCCGCCCGCATCTGCCGAACATCTGTCCGTCTCTTGCAAACGACGTTTCTCAGCTGTTTGCCTTTCCCTGTGTTCCCGTAATTCACACATCACTGAACGCCCCTCAGCTCGCGAGGGTTCCTGCCACTGCCCCTGCACCGGCTGTGCGAGCCCGGGAGGACGGGCGGCAGCCCCTGTGCACTCACCGTCGCGGGTCACCTCTATGACGTAGAGCCCTTCTTCTAGGCCGACCACGATCCTGTCCCCATCTGTCGAGGCGGGAGGGGCAAGAACAACACACGAACGTCAGTACTACTGACGCACCCATTCGCCCCTCGAAGCAGACGCACGAACTCCGCTCCAACGGACAACACGGCCATGGCCGCCGCCCGCTGGAGGGCAGATCGGGCACCGCACCCGCTGACACGCTCCGCTGCTCCCTGTTTCTCAAGAGCGCGGCCCCACACGGCACCTGGCACGCACCCACGACGGCGGCGCTCAGGACGGCCTTGATGAGAGGCAGTGTGCTGTCGTAGGCCTCCTGCGGGACATGCACCACCTGGTTCCTCAAGCGGTTCTTGTGGAGGATCGACTGCAGTCCTTCTAGAATCCCAACCCACTTCCTCTTTTCGTTCTCATTTTCTGTCAGAATGAGCAGTGAGCTGGTCTTAGAAGGTGTCCCTAAGAGAGAGGCTGTCACCTTCGTGACAGACAAAGAAAAGAGCCATAAGACAACCAAAGCACAGCACACAGACGCCCACAGCCTGGCCTGGACGCCACCTCGCGCTGGAGGGCGTGCTGCCCAGCACTCTGGCTCAGGGCGACTGCTCAGTCCCGATCCTGGGGTGCCCACAGACGCTGTGAGGGGCTCTGCTGCTGTAAACGGGCGGGGGCACTGTTATAAACAGGCGCCCTGCATCCCTTCCTTGTCAGATTCTGCTCTGGCCAACACTGTGATGGAGTTACCCCATTTTAAAACTACTTCTTGAATGACCTCACTATAATTAACAACAGAACAGGAAAAACAGAATCTCCCACACAAACGCTCTGCCCACACGTGCTTCCCTGTGAGCGTCCCCTGAGCCCTCAGCAGGAGCCTGGGTGGCGCTGGCTGGTACAGAATGGTCAGCTTTTAAGCACCCAAGGATGGCAATTTTCTGTATCATACGTATGAGGCAGTTTCTGAACAGATAGGTAAGTTCAGGAAAGAGGATTCTTGGACTTCATTTTGTGGTCAGTGAAAATCCTACTGTTTATAAAAATTCCCAATGGAGGGGTTGGGGGTGATTCTTTCCCTAATCCACAATCGCTCAGAGGCTTCCTAATGCCACACCATCTAACATGAACTCAGCGGGGGGACCCTCCATCTCGGCCAACAAAAATGCTGCTGGGAAACGTCTACTGATTCCTTCTGTTTTGCTCCAGTTGAGGACGAGTAAGTCTCGGGGAGGGGAACCGCGGGGGCACATTCCATCCATAAAGGACCACGGGGCGGCTCCCAGCATCAGGCACGCTGTGACTGCACATACAGACCAGGTGGGGTGCAGGACAGAAGGCAGTACTGGTGACGTGGGGGAGGCAGGGCCCTGGGGAGGAGGGACCCCAACATGAGGGACGGCATCTGGAGCAAGACAGGAGGCGGAGGAACAGGAGTTCTGGGTCTGCTGGCCCCTTACTATGGCACAGTGAAATGCTCCAAAGAATTGTTCCATTTTAACCACGAGCTTTCCTTTTTAGGATTAACGAAACATCTCCAAGGAACAGAGAAAAGCATACCCTGAATATACACGGAATATCTCGGCGGGAAGCATGTATGACGTCTGAGGCCAGGACTGAGCTCACCGAGAACTCCTCATCTCTGGTAAGAAACAGAACACTTGGAACATCAGAAAGAATGTGCACATGGGCCTGTCCCCCGCCCCCCAGTGCTACAAATCTCCTGAGAAAGGATACTTCCACGGCTCTACTTTCTAGAACATATGGTTGGCCCCTTGCCTCCAGCTGTGTAAGAAAGCGCTTATGCTGACAAAGCCCACAGACTTGAGAACCCTGCAGGTGTTTCAGTGATGAGGCACGTGTGAGAATAAAAGCCCTTTCCCTGAGCCACATGGTTCTGGTCTGTGCCAGATGCTTCCAGCCACATACACATCGCTGATTTGGCCCATACTTGGCTACAGTCAAGTGGCCGCCTGGTGACGGCTTCTAAAGAACGGGACGCGACCTGCGGAAACAGCCGTGCAAGCCCCACGTCCAACACTCCGAATCCTGGGCTCCACCTGCCCGTGGGCTCTTGGCCACCAGGCCGGGGCCCACCTGCGCCCAGTGACGGACGAGCGGGATCGCCTGGGGATGTGGAAGTGGGAGCTGCCGTGGAGGTGACTCAGCTACACGTCTGTCCCTGGAGCTGTCGTCGGGGGCACTGCAGCCCGTGGCCCCCCAAAAACCAGTGCGGAGACTGAGGTGCCAGGCCCTCGCCCAGGTCAGGGGCAGACGGGACACCAGGCCCTGTGCTGAGCGTGCGCCTTCTAGGAACTGCTTTGATCTTCACAACCAATCTCCGACCTAATGATGTAATCATGCCCATTTTACAAATGGGGAAACACAGAGCTGGACGCTACCCCTAAGAGAAGCCAGGAGGGAGGGAGCATGCTACGCCGTCTCTGTCTGCCGGATGCTAGGAAGGCAGGGGATGAGAGATCCGTGGTCACGGGGGGTGTCATGCGGCAGAACCCTGGGCTCTAGGTTTCTGTCACAGACAGGATGTGCGGGTGCCAACACCCTGGGCTGGGCAGTGTGTTTCTGGGAAACCTCCTACCTGTTCTTGGGGCAAATGGTCTCCTTAAGTTAAATACCTATGTGCCAAATTGTTGAGTGCAAAAATACCCACACAGGGAAATTTCTACCACGCACGTCAAGCACCTGTTTTTAGAACTGCGTGATGACCGAGGATGTGAAGGTATAAATGAGGTTAAAGATTACCCAGCAACAAACTCCCATTTTGGGCTAAAGAGAAGTCAGTCAGAACTCACAGAACAGGACGGAACACACAGAACAGACCTGAGGTCCAGGACCTGGCTGGCGACAACACCAGGCTGGGTGGACTTTCCTTCGGGCAGGTCATAGAGAAAGAGCTTGCAGTCACAGACCACTGCGTAAGCCCGCTGCCATCCTTTCTTCACCCCAGTGGGCTTCGGGACCTACAGATAACAGTGAGCACGTTCCACTGGGCCAGAAAGGCCAGGCCCCGGGCCCCAGGAGGCTCCTTGCTAAGGGCTTCCATCCAGCTCCCGCATGGCTGGCCTGCTTCTCCAGGGACAGCGCCCCCCCCGCCATGACCCTCCCGGGCTGGCGGCCAGAGCCGGGTCTGAGCCCAGGAAGACTCAGGGCATGACTGGGGAGGGGTCCACACAGGATAAAAGGTGATGCAGGGGACAAAATGGGCAACTCAGCGAACAGGTGTGTTCACACCACACACACAGCATCCTGGAATGCCACAGCTCTGAGGCTGTCCGGACACAGCGGTTTTAAGACAGCACTCGGCTCTGGAACCATCTCTAAGTGACCGAAAGGTGGGGACGAAGGGCTCCGGAGGACTGAGCATGTTTCTGGGCTCCTCAGAGTCCGGGGGGCCTGAATGCCTCACTGCCCAAGAGGGGAGGAATCCCAGGACCAGCACAAAGGTCACTTCACAAAGCAACCAAGGTCGGCTGTCGAGAGCAGTGCGGTGTGACTGTGGGTCATCACGACGGAGACAGGGAGAGCGGAGCTGATGCAAAGTGCCCTCCCCCGCCCGGGCCTTCACGCTCCTACCTTGACGTAGCCCTTGTAGGCCGTTCCTATGCCTCTCTGCACGTCCACGCCCAGAGGCCGCTTGGACTGCTCGGGGGGGATGGGGCACACCTGTGGAGCACTCTCTTTGCAGGACACGTGGCAGGCAAACGAGCACACTGGAAAAGGGAAGGAGCACCGCCATCAGAACCTGCTGCCTCCAGAGCAGAAGCCACGGGACAGCGTACGCCACAGATGCGGCCACGCAGTAATCCCCACATCACGGGAACGGCCCCGACACCCAGTGGAGCGAACGGTTTCTGGAACAGTCCCCACAAAGCCCAGGGACTCTGGCACTGAGCGGCCCTCGAGCATGCTCGTGGGGGCCCTGACATGGGCGTGAGGGCTAGCGCGGCGGCGTGGCCACAGGGCCGTGCATGCTGCTCCCCCAGGAAGCCGGGCCTCACGCCCCATAGCTCCGTCCCCACCTCGCCTGCGGAGGAAACCAGCTCAGGCGTGTGACCAGGCAGGGGCTTCAGGGACAGACGGGGCTCCTGGCAGCTGAGCAGAAGGCCTGCCAAGGAACAAGGAAAAGGCTTCTGCGGCCAGGTAGACGCACACAAAGCTGCTTTTGCAGAGCAAGTCCCCCTGTGACCAGCTGCTGTCACTTGTCATCGCGTATGGCGCCAGCTGGGGGCCCGTCTATGAGACGGGCGATCGCACCGCATCGTCGTGTTGCCGGATGGGAGTGCGGCACAGGGCAGTGACGCGCCCAGAGGTTACAAGGCCAACAATGACACCAGGAGAGACCAAACACCGGCGCTTACCCTCAGATGACGTGACGGGGAGGAGCGTAAGGTTCTGTTTACTCTCTGCTCTTCCTGATTTTCCAGAAGGACCGTGGACATTTCATTTCATAGTAAACAAGAGCCCACGGATAACCTGGGCCACCCTGTGGCCCTGTGCTCTCCCGCAGCCGCAAGGATTTGGGACTGTGTCTCCCAAAGCTCGACTGAGTGTTTATAAACCGAAAGAGGGAGACAATCTGCCCTCGGCTAGCTCACCAGTGGCTCCGTATTCCAGCCTCGTCTGACTTTCGAGTAACTGCCCCTCCTGCCCGGGTGCACCGCAGTCGCACACTCTGGCCCCCGCGGCTCGCGGCCGCCACTCACCCTCACAGGCGTAGCCCTGCCGGGTCAGCCCGACCATCAGGGACGTGCAGTGGCTGCACTGCGTGGGGCTGGAGAAGGACTTGATGCTGAACTGGTGGGCTTTCGGCTGGAGGGAGAACATCGAGAAGGTGAGACCCAGGCTCTGCGCAGGGACCATCCGTCTGCTTGTGATCAAACCGAGAGACTTGGGCACGACCCCGAGAAGCTGAGAATGCGCAGCTTCACTCTGACGTCTATGTGCTCCTTACCGGTATTAACCAAGGAGTAGTGCTTACCACCCACCGACCAAACGTGAGCCAGAAAAGAAGTCAGCACATGCCTCCGCTGATGAGCGGTCTTGCTCGCGGGAACAGCAAGGGGGGCCGGGCAGGACGCCATGCTAGCACAGCCCGCACACACTCTGGGGCTGGCGCCTCGCCTCCTGGGGCTCTTGGGGGCTGGCTGGGGTCACGTTTTGGCGGGGGCTGCCACCCAGGGCTGCGCTTGCATGTGAGACCCAGAGCCACGCAAGAAACGAAGAGCAGCCCTGTTCCTAAGAGCAAGGGCCTGGACGGACCTGCCGCCCCTTGTTGGGAGGGCAGGTGCATCACGACACGATCCACAATGGAACGAAGGGTGAGGCTGAACAGAGGAGCAAGCTGGAGACATGCAGCACGGGCAGTGTGTAAAGCTCCGACATAGCAAAAGAAAGGCTCATTACTCAGGGACACAAATACTACGGGACGATGTGTAAGAAGCAAGGGAGTGGGCAACACAAAATCCAGAGGGCAGCCCCCCTGACCCCTGACTCTATGGGAATCGAAGCCCAAAGCCTAACAAAATCAAGTGTCTAAGTTGGCCCGCTGTCTATGGTTGGGGCCATGCCTCGTTAAAGGAGAACGAAGCATCTAAGTGCATCAAGCCAAATGCTTGCTAAGCCGGAAACTTCGGGCCTCCTCACGAGAGCCCTGGGAGCTGGCGCGAGGCCCCCACATACACTTCTGGGGAAGACGAGGTACAGAAGTGCACGCTGGGTGCTGCTCCGCTTACTCTGGGGGAAACACCCTTCCACGGACCCCAGGGCTCTCCACCGCTCCAAGTGCAGACGGACAGATGGAAGTCAGCCGCGAGCAGCGCAGTGTGGACACGTGACCAGAGCGGTCACTGCCGGAGAAGGGAGTACGATCTGGGAGATGCAGGAGAGGAGACCGAATTCCGAAATTTCCAATTAACATGTGACCATGTGTCATTCACTGGTTGAATTAAGGAGACACAGGGTCAGGGGCACCCGGGTGGCTCAGTGGTTAAGTGTCTGCCTTCGGCTCAGGTCATGGTCCCGGGGTCCTGGGATCGAGCCCCGCATCGGGCTCCCTGCTCAGCTGGAGCCTGCTTCTCCCTCTGTCCCTCCTCCTGCTTGTGCTCTCTCGCACGCTCTCTCAAATAAATTCTTAAAAAAAAAAAAAGAGAGAGAGAGAGAGAGAGACAGGGTCCTGACACTTAGTGGACCACACACTGCTCACGGCAAACCATTACTAGGACACCAGGGTCTCGCTGTGCATACATAAATAGTAAGCCTTATTATTCAAAGTTCCCTCCTAAAACTGAGAAGGTGGCACGGGTGCAAAGCCAGGCCCCTACCTTTGGTCCGGCCAGAGCGAGGGGCTGCGTGGTGGGCAGTGGCACAGGGGGTGGCCTCTGCGTGGCCCGAGCCATGTCCTGGGGACAAGCAGGGACAGGTGAGCATCCTCTGAGCTCGATACTGCTCTTACATATCACACCCTGCTTGGGATTCGTTTCTCTCTAGAACTGATTAATAATGAATGGCATTTTTAATTTCCTACGTTGTTGAGACATCGGTCAGAGCAGCCCTCGCCCAGCTGATACATGACAATAACAACTGAGACACAAGTCGGGCTCGCGGCTGGGAGAGGGTCCTGCTACAGGGTGCGAGGGAGGGCCGGGGGCCACCCTGGCATGAGCGCACTCTCTGCTCATCAAGGGCACGGGCGGGGAGGGGACCCTTCCGAGGGCTCACAGGGGGGCAACAGGGCAACACTGCTTACTTCCTGCTGGTCTGTGCTTGCGGCCACAGAAACCGAAGGGGACACCTCTGGCTTCGGAGCCTGGGTCTCCTGCTCCCCAGCTGAGCTGCTCTGTGAAAACAAAGGCGGAGACACAGTGGGAAGGAGAGAACTTCAGAGAAGTCAGACTCTGATTGCACAGTCTGTCCCACTAGGGACCCCGGGTCCCACCCAGGCCCGTACTCCCATCACGTCCCATCAGAGTCCACTTCACTCACAGCTGCGCTGCCTTCCCCCAGGGCCACTGCCCTTGGCATTCTAAGACCAGAGTGGTGACCGCGTGGTCTCACAAGCCACGGTCATCGCCAAAGGCCAGAGGCCACCTGCCTCACCCTCCACCCGCAGCCCTGACCGCCCGTTCTCCCCGCCGCCCCCCATTTAAGGGGCAGGAACCGGAAACCGCCGACCCACTGGTCTCGTTCAGAAGTGACTTTATCTATATCTGGTATCGTTAAGATAAAGGAGTCCAATACTTTTTAACCTCATTTCAGGGGCCAGGAAGAAATTCGGACATCAACAGGGGTCTGGGGCCTATGACCCAGAAGTAAGAATTTCCCTGAAAGTTCTACAACACAAGGAGGCAATGTTTTGTTCTAAGAACTCAAGATTCCCAAATTAATTTCACAATTTGAAACTGAAGCTAACGCTTTGAATCTAATTTGAAGCTCATTTTAAAACAACTTGAAAAGGACCTCATTTTGAGTGTTCCTGAAGTTATTTCCTCACGAAAGGCTGTGGTACTTGCACAGACACACATCAACTACGTACTTATGCTCAGTAAGTGCTAGCACCGAGACGCAGAGGTAGCCGGAAGGTTCCTACGGGAGAAGCTGACAGCTTTATCTTATGTTCCACATTGAAACCCCAAGGAAGCAAACCAGAGAAACACTTTTTAAAAGTTGTAATTAATGAGGTTCCTATATAAGGAGCCGAATTCAGATGGGACGGTGGTGTGTGCATATGAACACATACAACTGTGTACTGCGGTATATTTGAATCTGTTAACAAATTCACCAGGGAAACGCTACATCAATTAGCTAATCATCAAAGTACAAACTAAGCAAATTTCTCCCATAAATAAGGTGTATTACACGCATTAGAGTTCCATCTCTAGATAAACGAAGAGTAAAAGAATATCAGGTAACTGAATTCTGCCATGGAACAGCCTGGCTAGTCTCCCTTGGTTGGGAAGTCCAAGGATGGGAATTAGGATGAGGAGCCGTCCACATCTGAGGGCTGCTAGGGACACAGGGAGGGCGGCGGGGGGCCAGCATGGGCAGTGACTTACTTCTTCCTGAGAGGCTGGCAGAAGATGTGGGGACGAGGCAGAGTCCTTGATTGCGACAGATGGGAAGCATCACTTCCCGCCCAATGAACCCTTGCACAAAAATACACTGATTCCATCACCATGGCCAACACTGTAGTATTTAATGTGTTTGTACAGAGAAAGCAGGGTAGAAGCTTCTAAAAGATGATCCTCAGGTCTGGAAACACCTCCTGACAAACCCAGACTCTGACCAAGGATTTTTTCTTTCCATCAGTGAATGTCCTTCCTCCTCAAACTACAGAGGGAAGGAGGGACAAAGACCAAACAGGGAGACTGCAGGAGCGCCGGCTGCCGCATACGGCAGCCTCTGTCCAGGTGCGAGATGAGACCACCTCCCCAAGGACCGCTCCTCTTGGACTAATCCTGCGGAAATGCCTTGGCTCTCCGGGCCACCTCCACCCGGTAAGGACAGCCGCCCCCGGTCCACCAGGACATGCCTGGCGCTCCCGCAGTGGGAGACACATGGGCCTTAAGAGGCAGCAGGTTTCTGAAGGAACCAGCTTGTGAGGACCGGGTAAAGCTACCTGCTTCTTAAGGAAAACTGAGGACTTTAGGGAAAAGACAAGCATCACTAATTTGGTAAGAAACCATTTTGACAGGTGAATAGAAGCAGGTATGGGAGAGTGGTAGGAGCAATACACACCTGCTTGATTTGGTAATAACTGATCCTAGGCAAGGACTGCTGCCGGACACCAGCCCGCAGCCATCCCAAAGTCCCAATGCTTATGAAGGGGTGGGGCGGGGTCTGGCGGACACCACCTCACCCTAATGATGAAGCCTGGCATCCCCAACCCTACACACATGGGAAGTACCCAACATCTCCTGCACAGAATCCATGCCAAAATGTTTAACCCGCTTCTAATCGCGAGGAACTATCAGACAAATCCAGAACATAGGACATTCTGCAAGACGGCTGGGACGGCCACTAGAGAAATACAAACGCTATAAAAGCTGGGGTGGGGGAGGAGTGGGGGCGCTGTTCCAGATCCAAGACAGATGCGACCTATGGGCTCTGGCTGGATCCTGACCGGGGAGGCCAGCCAGCAGTAAAGGACTTCGCTGGGCAACAAGGGAAACGTAAATGTGTGCTCTGCTTGGGCTTCAGCGGAAGCGTCCTCTGCACTGCAGTCCTGCGAGAACACCCTCGTCTCGGGAAACAGACCCTGGAGTGTTAGGGGACGTGTCTGTGAATACCGGTGAGACAGCTGTATGCTTACTGTACTTTCCTTCAAGTTTCCTGCAGGTTTATAATTTTCTAAATAAAAAGTTGGAAATCAACAAAAACAATGACGCTTTATCAGAAATCCCATTAATGAGATCTGCTTTCATTATTTTTACTTTCTGGCTCGTTTCAGGGTTTGCTAGTAAGGGTCCACCCCTAGCATTTTGGAAAGAGAGGGAGAGGCTGTCCTGGGTATACCCACAGCGCACGTGGGGACGAAGCGGGGCTCACGCGGCTCCGACCTACTCCCGGAGCGGAGGCTCGTCACACTGAGCGCCAACACCAGGCTGGCGACGGGGTACCCGGGGCTGGACTGCTCTCATAAACCACTTTCCTCCACCCGTCCTTAAGACCAAACTATACAGCCACACAGGACTCACTGAAAGGTTCATGAGGCTTATTCATTTACTGCGGTATGAGAATTTGTATTTTCAAAACTGCCACGGGGCGCCTGGGTGGCTCAGCCGGTTAAGTGTCTGCCTTCAGCTTGGGTCATGATCTCAGAGTCCTGGGATCGAGCCCTGCATCTGCTCGGCGGGGAGTCTGCTTCTCCCTCTGCCTCTGCCTGCCCCTCCCCCTGCTCGTGCACGCTCTCTAACAAATAAATTAATTAAAAACAAAAACTGCCTGAAATACTCAGCACACAGCCAGAGGCCAGCGTAGATTTCTCCCCCGAAGATGCTGAGCACTTTCTTAATCAACTTCCACTTAGTCTGAGGACGCTTCTCTGGACTCATTTCAAATACCTTAAATGTGTCTAACCTCATACACTGACCACCACGTGACGGGTCTGCATGAGGAAAATGCTGTTAGATGTTGTGGGTGGCCCCCCATGGGATCAGAGCGTGTCATACTAGCTCTAACTTACCATCAATTCATTTGCCACTTTAAAAAATAACCACTTACTCTGAACGTCAGATCGTGTGCAAGAGGGGCAGTGTTGAAATACTCAAAAATAGAATCCTGAAAATCCGGAAGTTTGAGGCCTGTAAAAAAGAAACAAAGACCAGTCAAGGCAGGTTTAAAAGATGGTCTTTTGTGCTTAGATGAGAAGATGCAACGTCATCATGATGTCAATCCTCCACAAGCTGATAAATCTGATGCAATTCTAGTCACATCTGTTTAGGAGAGTCACCAAGGAAGATGGTCTCAGAAATCCCTATAAAAGGGGGTTGAAAGAGGAGATCTACCAGATATTAAAACAGGCTCCCCAAAACCTCTTTAATCACAATCAAGCCAACAATGAACGAGGAGGAAAATCCAGAGGCAAGACTCCAGTGCTCAGGGGAGTCTCATGTGGGAAGGGTCACATGTGAAATCAGTAGAGAGAGGAACTTTTCAATAACTGGTATCAGACTACTAACTAGCACAGGAAAAAGATAAAACTAGATCCATTCCTCAAAATGTACATCAGAGTCAATTCCACCTGAATCAGTAATCCAAATTTAACAAATGAAACCATACCAGTATTAGAAAATATGAGTGAATTACTTGGGAGTACCTGGGGATTTGAGAATATCTCCCTATGACTCGAGAAAAGAGAAGACTGATAAATTTATTGCACAAAAATTAAAAACAAAAAAGCACCAAAAAACATTATGCTTGGTAAAAAACAAAACATAAGCAAAGTAAAAAAGACAAAAGACAAACTAGGAGAAAAATCTGTAACTTCTATCACAAACAAAAGACTCTTATCCTCGATATACAAAAAGCTTCTAGAAGAAAAAACCTGACATACAAAAAGCTTCTAGAAGAAACTTAACCTGAATTTTAAAAAATGGGCAAAAGATACAAATACATAAAAATTACAGAATAAGAAATGCGAATAGCTCTTAAACATACAAAAAGGAGCTCCATTTTGCTCATGATAAGAGAAGCGCGAGTGAACTCTCTATTTCGATGCTACTTCTCGCCTATTCGGCATGCAGACCCACTCTGCAGGCGAGCCTCTGGGGCGGAGTCTGGCAACGGCTAGCACGAGTGGATGCATGCTTACTCTCTAACCGGCAACCCCGCTTCCAAAAATACCCCCACAGAAATAGGAACTGTCTATACACACATGGCTTTTCTGTGCAGCCCAGCACCGTCCACAGCCCCCAGCAGAGTGCGGTGCAGCATGGCCATGAGGGGACAGGACCTGGGACCACCTCGCACGCCGTGGCCCTACCCACACGCAGAATGGAGCCCCAAGCAGGCTGCCTTGCATAACCAGGAGGATACGGATGCATGCCTTTACACACACGTATTCGCTGTGTATTCCAAGATCTGATGGCAAGGATAAACCAAAGCCTGTGCTTACCTTTGGGGAAGGTATCTTTGAATGTGCCCTATTTCAGAATTTGGGCTTTGAAATTGTGTTAAGTGCTTTCTTTATGAAACTAAAAAAAATTAAATCTAAAACAAAACCATATCCTTAAAAGAAGTTTATATTTAAATAATTCAGAAGCTTGTAATTTTAATTTACCAGTATCTGCTCTAAATTTTTCTTCCATCTTTTTCTTCAAAATTTCCATTTCTTCTAATAATTCTCTATTTTTGGCTTCGGAATCCTTTAGTTTACTAAAATAAAAAACAAAAAACAAATGGCTTTAAGCACACTGAGAATAGGTCATCCACATGTTCACTCAGCAAGTGTCAGAATGTGAGGGCAGGGGCTCGTCCCCAGTGCCTAGGAAAGTGCTGGAACATGGCAGGCTCTCCGCTGAACAGAAACACAGATTCCCTCTCGGCCTGGGTGTGCCTACTGAGCATGTTATGGGAAGTATGGATACTTCCGAATTATAAACAGACACGGATTTTAAAAATCATGGTTAATGCAGGTGTATCTCTTGAGGCCGTCATGGAGTTTCTGACACTCCTAGTTTCTTTCCAGACGAGTCCTTTGTCCTCCGAGGACACACGACCTCTAAACGTCTTTCTCATAGCTGGCAAGATGGCGGGCTGCACCTGAGACCATGACCGCTGCCCGAGCACCGGGGGTCTTGGGGCTCCCACGCGGTCACGGGGCGACACAGCAGTCAGGCCGCGGCGGTTAACGTCTGGCCAGGAGGCGCCCGGTACAGTCCAGCAGCGAAGCGGGGGTCTGCACTGAACTAGCGGGGAGCGCTGGCTGGCCCACCACACCTCTGCCTGTCTCATCATCTGTAAAATGGGGTTGCAAGACTGCCGGCCTCCCGGGAACACTGGAAGGGTCACATCGTTAACAGCATCGCTTACAGGGAGCATTATTTAAATGGTAGCTGTTATTACTCTTCTAGCCCCCAACCAACGGAACGTGTGACTCGGTAGTCCTGTCAGTGACATCCTTAGTGACACCCAGGTGCCCACCCCCTCCAGGGAGGAGCCTGCCCCACCTTCCACATCAACTGCCACTACTACAAGTCGGGAGGCCTGGTTTTTACGAAGCCGCGAGCGGGTCACTACTGTGTCCTGGGCACGTCAGGAGGCATCTGCTGGTGGCGGCCCCTCGTCACACACTGGCTGACTTTACTCTCGTGTGTAAACGGTGTTCTTACGACTGTATGAGGTTGGAAAAGAGCTTTCAAATAAGCACACCACCTTCCACCTATATTTTAAAGTAAGTTTCAGGTTAAAAGGAAAAATTCGAAGCTGATGAACTGAATAGCACTAAGGTGAAAAAGAAGCCCAGAGAGGTACCCACCAGACGTGTGGCCACGTCCTGGCACCCAGCACGGGGAAGACAAGCATCGCCCTTTACACACACAGACACCGACCCTTCAGAACCGTGGACTCATACCACTCTCGTTATTCCTTGGAAACACTAACAGAACCCTCCAGTAGGTGAAGGGCATTTGCACATTCGTCCAATCGATTCTTACTGAGCACCTACTAGGTGCCCAGAAAGTCCCACTGCTCAAAGCTCCTTCAGTCAACTGATGTCACAGCACAGGGGTGTGCCCAAGGTCACACAGCCCCCCGCACGGTCGGACCACAGCGCCAGGTACCTTTCAAAGGAGAGATTCGTGTCTTTGACTTTCCTCAGCTCCTCCTGAACAAGCTGTTTGGCCCGGATCTCTGCCTCAAGAGCGGACTGCAATTCTAGCCGCGCAGACATGTCCAGCTTCTGACTCCGGCGAACCTTCCAAAGGGGATCCTACAGATGAAATATTGCAGATACACTGTTAAGCTATTTATTTGTTTAACAAAATGCTGGCAGGTACTTCATCTTTTTTCTGAAACTTTTATTATCATTTAAATATTAATTAATTTACATATTAATTTGATACTGTTAGATATTATCAAAGTCCATCAGACCCAATTTTAGTTTGGGCATTTTGTGACTTTTATTCTTAGATATCTTGTAAAGAATGAGATGTACCTTTTCTTATTTTTTAAAAGAATAAAACTGAAACTCAAGTGTAATTTCTATTTGAGCCCACTAGACTCTCTTACAAACCTAAGATACATCGTGAGGTCTCAGCTGTCTTACTGTTCCTTTATCTTGAGACATTCTGCCATTTCACTTAGAGATTACGTCAGTACTCACCAGTCATTCCTACCGAGGATGAAAGACTACAGTAACGAAGGGGAGGGGGAGGGATGGGGTAACTTAATGAAGCCAGCCTGATGACAGTGTCCTATTCCTGCTGAGCCCGATGTAGTCCATCCGCTTTCAAGAGGGACAGAAGTCTGGGGATACCACTTTGAAAGGCCTTTTTAAAGTTTTAACACAGGATTTTTCATTTTCCATCCACACAGTAAAGAGAAGAAAGATAACCCAGTGCAGGTGCGCAGGGATAGAGAGTGGCACTTCATCTAGACCCTAATGACTGTACTGAAATCCAGCAAGTGAGAGAAAACTCAGTCTTCAGATGACTGCGTCCTACACGGATTTAACAGGTGAACAATACACTTCTCAGGACAGAAAGGAAATATACTTTCATCCAGCCCTCCAACAGGAATATTCTGTGACAAGAATCTCAATCAATCCATTCTGCTAAAAGGACTACGACTGTATTCTTTCATCTTTTCTTTTTTTTAAGATTGTATGTATTTATTTGACAGAGACACAGCGAGAGCAGGAACACAAGCAGGGGGAGCAGTAGAAGGAGAGGGAGAAGCAGGCTTCCCGCAGAGCAGGGAGCCCGATGCGGGGCTCGATCCCAGGACACCTGAGCAGAATGCAGACACTTAACTGACTGAGCCACCAGGCGCCCCTCTTTCATCTTTTATAAGGCTTCTGCACTAAGTTTATTCAGTGCAGTTCATAAGTGCGAGTATACATGTAAACATGATTGGAAGAAAAAAGAAAATGTAGAAACACAAAATATTTGATCATTTGAATCGGTTTTTATAAGTCTAAAATCTAAAGATGACCATGTTTTCCAATTAAAGAGCAAAGAACATGGCTGTATTCTTTGACAGGATAGTATGAATGTGCCGGGTGCTTGGGTAATGGGATGAGTGGTTAATGACATTGAAAGGTGCTGCCCCTTTCGGGTAAATATACCTTCAAATCAGCACAACGTGGGGATGAAAATTTGGGTTTATTAAGTTCTGGATAAAGTTTTAATAGAGTTGTTCCACTCTACCTTTCTTGTTACTTGCATACGTTATCCACACAGTAACTTACACACATACACGGGTGTCGTACAAACAGCAAACGGGAGCAGGAGGGCCGCGTGTGGCTGTGCCCAGAAGTGAGCCTGGGCGCAGACGGTGCTGCGTTCAGCCCAGAGCTCGCCACGCTCCCGGCACTCAAAACAGACGGACCACTGCCCAGGCGGATGACAGAATGAATAGGACCAGTGTCCGTGAGGGCAGCAGCCCGTCCTGCGGAGGATCCTTCCACAGAGCCCAGCACGCAGTGATCATGTGCTGTGGGAGCGTGCGGTATCAGAAGAGGCTGTGATCCCCCGGCAACTCACAGACGCTGAGCTCCTCAGACTGGGCAGCTCTGGCCACACGGAAGTCCCGCCTCATCAGTGAGACCTGCCTGGCACTGAGCTGCACTCGTGCTCAACAGAAAGCCATTAATGAATTCCATCGCCATAAAAATGCAGAGTTCAGAACAAAGCCTACCAGTGCTCTTGACCCCAGACTGGAGCTCCTCAGAGTCTCGAGCTCTTCGGTCATCTTAGAAGCAAGAGCCTGAAGATAACCTCGGGCATCTTTCTCGTCGCTGACCCTAGAGGAGGACCATACCCCGTGAGCCAGAGGAGCTGAAAATGAGTACAGGTTCCTGCCTCCCACGGGACAGAGTGACACTATGTCCTATCAGCCGGACTAGTCGCCCACGACCATCGAATGCCTCTGCTAGCAAGGGCAGCCCCAAGTCCCTTCTGCTGAGTTGTGCGGAGGCCTGGCCTCCCACTCACCAGAACACAGGGGGCGTGCAAGCCTGACCCACACCATCAGTGACTCGGTGCGGTTTCTCCACCTTTAGTCCAATGTGATGAGCACTGGACAGAGCTGCTGCCCCTCGACTTTAGTGATTTGGGGAAAGAGCAGAGAGGTCTGTGCTGAGGCCTCAGAGAAACCACGTCAGTGAGGAGAGCCCGACGGGCTCAGGCAGGGCTGGGGACAACCGCGGCCAGACACACACATACCACTGAATGATCTCTGCAATCTGAGCTTCCCAGTGGGCAACCGACTCCCTCTTGGCTGCCAGGTCCTGCAGCTCATCCTCCAGTTGTCTATTTTGAGCTGTGAGTTTGTCCACAAAGGAACAAAGCTGAAATTAAACAATTGTACCACACGACTTGTTATTTGGTGCCTTTTAAACTTTTTTTTTTTTTTAATTTTTTATTGTTATGTTAACCCCCATACATTACATCATTAGTTTTAGATATAGTGTTCCATGATTCATTGTTTGTGCATAACACCCAGTGCTCCATGCAGAACGTGCCCTCCTCAATACCCATCACCAGGCTAACCCATCCTCCCACCCAACTTTTTTTTTTTTTTTTTTTTTAAGATTTTAACCTTTTGTATGTTCTGGGGATCTCTGTGGGAAGCTAGAAGCTAACAGGGTGCTCTTCAAATAGGACATTAGCATTGTTACAGCCCAAGTTCTTCTCAAGAGTCTGAAAGCTTTCCTCGTTACGAGATATTATCCCAAACTTAGTTTTCAACGTAGATTTTTCGAGTGTATCTAACTTCCGTCACATCTCAATACAAATCTGAACACACTAAGAGATAAGAGCTGGTGGTTTTGGGTAATTAGCAGCTTTTAACCCAGTGAAACACCCCATTCTGAAGATCAAACCTATGACTTCCCGTAAGCGTTAAGCTCCCAGGACGCGTGACCAAGGACATTGCGGCCGCGAGCAGGGGCGCAGATTACCCTCTCGTTCTCAGCCGTGAGCTTCTTGTTCTCCTCCAGAAGCAAGGCTCTCTCGCGCTCGTACTTATCTCTTACTGTGCCTACCGCCTCCTCCATTTCCGTGTGCCTGGGAAGGTGCGAGAGAGAAGGGAGTCAGAAGCCAGTGAGCCAGCCCCCCAGGGGGGCAGGGGCACAAGCCGGCACCCGCGACACCGAGGAGCGCACGGACACGTACCGCTCTCGCTTTGACTTCTCCAATTTGTCTTTTAACATGAGAACTTCCTTCTGCAGGGCCAGCTGGTGGCTCTCCGAATCGTGCACCTCCTTCTTCACGTTTTTGACTTCCAGCACATGGGAGGCCTCACGCCTGACCAACTCCTCTTCGTAAAACAGGACTTTCTTCTCAAGCTCGGATTTGATTTTGGAAATCTCCTGCTGATGTTCTAAGGTGGCACCTGGTCCCCGGCCTCCTTGCTTCATCTGAAGATAAAGGTTAAACTAAGTTAATTACCGAGCTCTGGGTCCTCCCGAGGGCCACGTGGCCTGCCACCCCCCCAGTGACAGGCGCTGCACCTGACACATCTGGACCCAGCCGGCGATGCCAGGGGCTGACAGGACCTGCCTTGCTGAAGGGACGTGCCCCATCTGCCCGGGACTCCAGAAGCTCTGTCTCTATGCCCTGACACGAAGGGTCTTCAAAGCCCCCCCACTGTTGGTTCGTCACGCAAACACTGCTTTGAGGGCTGACCGTGTGCCAGGCGCCTCTGCCGTAACAGGGTTACACCGAGCTCTCTGCTCTCGCGGGGCGGGGGGAGACCGACGACAAGCCAGGGACTAAGCAACAAGACGCTAACGCGAGGCAGCGTGACCAACAACGGGGGGGGGCACGAAGCGCAGTTAGAGACGGCGGCGCTGAGCTGGGAGCGAGCTGCGTGCACAACAGGAGGGTGTCGGGGTGGCTGGGGCGAGCGGGAAGGGCAAGTGCCCGGAGGGGCGCCGTTAGGGTCAAGTCACCCCGGAGCCACGGGAAGCCGTCGGTGGGCACAAGGACAGGACGCGCTCCGGCTGCCACGTGGAGCGCGGACTGTCACTCTGGACGGCGACAAGCACTGGGGCACAAGGGGGCAGAAGTCTAGGCCTACAGGGCTGCCGCCGGCCAGACCAGACGGCAGCAAGGATGACGGAAACAGGCAGCTCCGACATATGTGCTGGGGGAGGGGGAGGCCCACTGTCCCCACTTCGCAGATGAGGAAACCAAGGCTCAGAATGGCGACTCGCGCACCTGAGATCACACTAGGCTAACAAGGAGACCTACCACCTCCTCACCCGTTCTACCACTAGCGCTCTCTGCTTGCTTGCTCGCTCCCTCCCTCGCTCCGCTCCCTCCCAAGAGCCTGTCTCTTCATCCTTCAGTGGCAGGATGTGGGCTTTAAGGAACATTTCCAGAAATGGACTCCACTGAATTTAGAAACTTGAGACAGGGAGGCCTGGGTGGCTCAGTCAGTTAAGCGTCTGCCTTCGGCTCAGGTCATGATCCCAGGGTCCTGGGATTGAGCCCCGCGTCGGACTCCCTGCTCGGCGGGGAGTCTGCTTCTCCCTCCTCCTCCCTGCTCGTGCCCACCTCATTCTCTCTCTCTCTCTCTTTCTCTCAAATAAATAAAATCTTAAATAACAAAAAGAAACTCGATAAATGGTAGGTATCAGGTGTTAGTTTACCAGAGCTTCCTATAAACTGCCTCAGACTTTTTACAGAAGGGAAAACATGAAGGAACTGGGCTTTTCAAAGGGAAAAGCTGCCATAAAGCCGTGTTCTCCAGGCCCGGCGTCTCCGCAGCCGCCCTCCCCCGACAGGCCCACCACGACAGTCAGGGAGACGGTCTGGCCTCCGGAAGGCGCTACCTTGAGGGCCTCAAGCTCACTTTCCACTTGCTTGGAGAAGCTCTCGCTGTGCTCACGAAGCTTGCGCTCCCTGGAGGCCTCAGCAACGGCGTCCTCCAGCCGAGTTTCCAGCTGCAAGAGGAAGGCCCGCTGCTCACTGGCACGAAGCCGGCCCTCCGGACAGGGGCCCTCGGCCAGCGCAGTCCTACAGCCTCTGACTCCTTCCCTCCTCATCAGATTTCAGACCCAGTTAAAGGCTGAAAAACACACTTCAAGACTTAACCGCAACGGCTGGTTAGTAATAAAACAAGTTCAAATTCTAATTTAAATCAATAATTTGGCATTAAATTTCAAGAAAGGATGCAGAATGGTGAAGCAAGTACTTCGGGTGTCTGGAGAACACGAACTCATCTATTAAACGACAATCGTCATGCGTGTGTGGGAGCAGGGGGCAGCGGAAGGATGGCAGCCCTGGCTGTGTGGGCCTCGGCGGCCTGCCTCGTCCCCCGCAGTGACTCCTCTGCAGCGTGACCGCTAACGCTGGTCAGGGGTTCCACGGACCGGAGCCACGGCCAGCTACAACTACAAAGGTATCTGGTAGTAAAGTAAGTGCAGAAGAAAACAAACAAGCATGTTGAGACCAAGTGACAAAGATCACATACTTCTAGGCCTTCCGATTCAGTTTACTAAGCAAATTTTAACAGAATTCAATACTAAGGGCTGCTTAAAGTATGTCACTCGTTAGTGGAAGGGCATCTGGAGCATCTCAGGCAGCCAGTTCTCAAAGTCGGGTCTTGAGGCCCTGGGGGAATAAAGGCCCTTCTTTTTCTAATTACCTGGGTTTTCTTCAAATACTTGAACCAAAACAGTGTAACACGATGGACTGAATGCAGAAATAGGTATGACAACCTACGTGTTATTATTAAGGCAGTTATTAAAGAAAAGCACAAAAATGTAAAAATGCCACTCTTTTCACTACACAGGGGAAGGTAGTTACTTTTCATAAAAAATGTTACTTATGTCAACATGTAATGGGTTTATTGTTAAACTGAAAGAAGTGTCTTCATTTCTAACATGGTAAATACGAAGGGCTGTAACCAACACAAACAAAAGCTCTTTGGGAGGTCTCAACAATCTTTAAGAGCAAAAAGCCGTCCTGAAAGCAAAGTCCCAGAGCCCCTGGGCTGACGTGAGGTGCGCCCGGCTGAGCCTGCTCTTCCTACCCTCCCTCCGCACCCACCAGGGACATGCGGCTCATGCACACTTACGCGGTGCTGGATCAATCATGACACGTTTATGTTATATTTGTGAGGTATGAATATCCTCTCTATTTGCTTTAAAAGGGAATTTTTAACAATCCGCATCCTAAGACATCTCTTAATAATTTCACTAATAGATACTGAGGGCTGAGAAATACAAAAAAACTTGGCAAGCCAACTTAGTTGGTTTCTCATAAAATTTAAGGCTTATTTTAAAGTAATTTATATAATTCAGCCCGAGTTCTCAAGATGTTTTATTAAGATCATACAAAGGTCCAAACAGTACAATCCCTGAAATAGCTAAAAAGCTACCTCTTTCCTGAACTTCTCAGATTTGCGCATCTCCTGCCGCATGGAGTCGATCTTCTGCATGGCCACCTCCACCTCCTCCTCTTTGTCGCGGAGCTGCCGGGACACCTTCTGCTTCTGGGAGCGGAGCTCCGCCATGCGCTCGTTGAGCTCCGAGAACTCCTGCAAGGCCAGCTTTCGCTGCTGGTGGGCATCTTTGAGCTCTCTGGCCTGGGATTTCAATCGCTCTGAAGCTTCGACCAATTGCTGAACAGAAAGAATGAGAGCTATTTGACATTTGCTTGACAAAGATGTGGAAGGCTGGAAGCTCAGTCTTCCCCCGCAAATGCCGGCTATAGACCATGGCCAAGACCCAAGAGCTCACCTTCTTGAAAAAAGCCCTTGGCTCGGCCCCAGCACGCTATGAGGTGCCTGGAAGAAGCCCACCTGAGCTGAGGTGCTGAGCGTCACCTTCACTCCAGGAAAGACCCCCAGTGACACGGCGACCAGAAGCCCAAGCTCCCCCAGCCAGCCTGAGGCCCCGCTCGCAGCGGCAAGTCCGGCTCACCGGGGTCAACCTCTCCCCGGCGCCGTCCACACAATCACACAGGTGGATGGAGCATGAACGTCACCAAACAGCAGACTCAGGAAAGAACGTGTTACAGAAGAAAAAGCCTAAGATTTCCACCAAAGTAAGGAATCATAGAAAAAAGACGACAGGATTGCTAACCCTCCCTAGAGAGAGCGATGGGGGTGGTTGTCCCTCTGGCTGCGCGGGCAACGTGGCCTCCCCACCGGCCGGCCACCTGGAAGCCTCCCCCCTGCAGCCAATCCCTTAACCACCGGTGGCACAGTCACCGCGGCACCTGTCTGACTGGGAGGCGGGGATGTGAACAGTTTGGCGAGGAGGCTCCCCCCATGGCGGGGGAATGCCTCCACCAGGCCCCCGGGACCAGGCTCTGGGTGTTACTGTAGCTGGAGTGAGGCGGGGTCTCCTGTCGCGCGCTGCGACAGGAGCGCTGTGGTAGGATGCCGTGGGGAACTGGACAATCTGGGTTTGAAATCCTGCACGTTTTAGAGAACGATCACAAACCGTGCGTTTAACAACTTAAGTGTGTAAATGAATGTATTTCAGAAAACATGATCCTGTGGTATGAACATACTGTATGAGCATGGAGTTTGATATATTTCACTGAAAATCAAATTTATAAAAGCTTTTTGGGGGGAATTACCCAAACTTTAACAAATGGTCTCTCTTGTAGCACCCTATTGTAAGGAAGAGCTCACTTCTGAAAGAAGGGGGTTGGGGAGAGGCCGCTGCAGGGGGCCAGATGGAGCAGGGGCGGGGAGGGGGAAGGACTGGCACCAGATACAAGCGTATGAACGCAGCTGGGTCGGTTCCTGTGGACGCCGGGACACGGGGACCCTCTGCACCGCCATGTCCTTACTTTCACCGGGGGGTATGGCCCACAGGGCAGGCTTGTGGTCAGCAGCCAGGAGGAGGCCCGCGAAGTCATGGCCAGCCACCCTGGAGGCTGAGTGCCCAGTGGCCGGCGGGACCCTCGGGCGCTCGTGCCCCCTGGGGCTGCGGGCAGTACAGACCTCCTGGAAGAGGTCCGCGGACCCCTGCACGACTTCAACCTCGCCACTTAAGAAACCATTCACACCCCTCTCATGGCAAATCACACCCTGGATTACCTTGTGAAAATCCTCCTTCTCCTGCCGCACCACACGGTACTGCTTTTCCAGGCCTTTCAGCCGATGCGTGGAGTCCTCATGCTCTTGGCGAAGGGTCGCCGTGTCCTCCAGCTGCCGCTCGAGCCTATTTGAATCTGAGCGAAAGAGAAAACAGACCATCTGACTTCCTGAGAGTGAATTATTTAGTAATTCCTCACGCTTTTTATCATTTAGAAGCTTTCTGACTTTCTCACACACGTGAGCTGCTGTGTCAAGTGCCACTTGCTTAGCCACCCGCGTGAGCTGCCCGTCTGGGTAACGGCTCTGCCCCGGGGGCTGTGAGCCCTGGCACGGCACTGAGCCACCCGTCTCAGGGGCTGCTAACCCTGAGCAAGCACAGGGCAGCCTCTGTGTGTAACTGACTCAGGCCCTTTTCAGCGTCAACGGGGGTGGGGGGGTTCTAGGAAGGAAACGGAGAGAAAGAACAGGTTTGGAGACGAGAGCCAATTGCCGGGCTAACCCCTGTGTCAGTTGAGGGTTAAGACTCAAAAGTGACTTGAGTCTTTAGGAAGCTTTGATAATCTAGGAACCACGTAAGATGGAGGGGGGAGGACAGATCCAGCATCTAAAATACCGAGGAAAGAAGGTCACTGAGGAAAGCCTCAGGAAGAAATAAGCAATTCTGTCTCAGGGCTACAAAGAGGGGAATTAAGACAGAGAAATGTAAAATGTTCTGAGAGTTTGTGGATGAAGTACTAGAAGACACAAACTAGCTACAACTATAAAATCTATAGTTTGAGCTAAGCCAAGGTGGAGAAATCATCTCAAGTGAACAGACAAAAGAGACCTTTAAATAGGTTCAGTGAAGCCAAAGCTTTTTTTCTCCTTTTCCACCTTACGAAAAGGACTGAAAATTTTCTCTGAAGGGATGAATGCCCAAGAATACAGACCACCTACCTGCTATTTTATTCTTCAGACGCTCGATCTCTTCATTTAGCTTTTTGATTTCCTTATCCCGGGCCAAGCTGCCCAGGGCCCGGGTGGAGCCATGCAGGGACTGCACGGTCTGGGTGGACTCTAAGGGAGCGAGACAGGGCGTGAGGGCAAGCCAGTGCTGAGGGCGGGCATCCGAGGCTGCGGGACGCTGGGCTCTGCCCTCACCTTGCAGCTTCCTGCTCAGCTCCAGCTTCTCCTGCTCCAGCCTCCGGATCCGCCGTTCGTAGGCTTCCACCTGCAGGCTGTTCTCCAGGTCCCGCTGCACACCCTCGTCTTTGGTCAAGGTGCTGGACTGCATTATGCTCTTCAGAGAGCCTCGGTCGGAAAAACAGCTGTAAGTGAAGCAACAGGGTTTTCTCATCTACTGAGAGTTCATAGCTCATCAGCATTTTAGAACTTCTGGGGCAAAACACACGTCTTTCAAACAGGCCAACAACACTGTCTGTGAAAAGACTATAGAGTCAGAATTTAGAAGAGTCTTCCTTATGGCTAATGGTCAGATGACGGGCGGTGACAGACAAGGATGTGCCCTCCGAGGTGGTCAAAGAAAATGCCTCTGTGAAGGAGGGAATGTAATCCCTACGGCACCACTTACACTCAACCAGAAATGCAAGAGGAGACGGTATCCTGTGGGCATCTGGGTGTGGGGGCCTGGCAGAGGCCACAGGGCACGGCCCTGGATGCCCAGGCCATCGAGGGCTTCATCCTGCTGCTGACCGACCGAGGATTTCTGGGGATGGGCCGCTCCACCCTCCAGGGCTCATCGTCCCGTGCAGACTGAACAACCTGCACGGTTCTCTCAACTCCAGCACCGTGGGCGGCCCAGCCACTCACCAGCCACGGGCCCGCAGCGTGCACCACGTGCACAGACTAAAGCCCACGGTGCCTCTCTCACTCAGAGCTTAATTCTTGAACTGGTACACAAGTTATTTAGTTATCTTGCTTTTAACGTGACAAGGATGCTGGGGAGACTCCTCTGACTCCTGCGACACTGAGTGCGGCCAAGGCACCTGCACACACACGTTTACGGAAGGGCCGGGCTGGTGTTTCTCAAAGGTGGCCCGAGAATGCTGTGCATGCCGGCACCGTGGGGTCTGTTCCAGACGGAGGGCCCTGGGCCAGACCCACCAAACTGGAGCCTCGGCAGGTGGGCCTGGAACCCCTGGGTTTAACAAGCACCCACGGAGCTAGAACAGGCCAGAAAAACGAGGAACCTCTGCATGAGGGATTAAGAGGTCAGTATGCCTACGGCATCTCGGACCACTTCCTGTGGACTACAAGGCACCAGCTGTCACTCTGGCTCAAGTGCTGCTTAACCCTGGCACCTCACACCAAGGGAGCTTCAAGAGCTCAAGCAGAAACAACCCTCTCTTGAAGGCATTCTCATCAATTCGGCTATGAGCTGCTAGAAGGTGCCAGGAGTCAAGTTGTGTTGCCCTCCTTCAGGCGCTGCGTGGTTCCATCTGCTTCACTTTGCCTGTATTTCCTCCTCTCTCCTCTCCTCCTGGCCCAGTTTTCTTTGAAAGCCGGCGACAGCTTGGCAAAGAGGCCCATTCAAGACAGAGGCTGACAGGTACAAATAGTCACCACGGTATTTGGGGGCTGGAGCTACACGTGGGGCTTCTGTTCCTGGCTCTTCAGATTTCCATTACGTCTGGGACTGCGCTCACGGTGGAAGCTACAGAGCTGCGGCTAAAATCCTTACGAAACCGGGCATGACCGGGGCAGGGGCCTGCTGGCCACGGCCACTGACATTCTCTCAGAACAGATCTTGCCAACGCTGATGGCCTGTAAGTCAGAAGTCAGCTAACTACCTCCCATGAGCTAAGGATGGGTTTCCCATTTTCAAAGCATTGTTAAAAAAGAAGACTATGTAAGTAACAAAGACCACCCTTTGTGGAAGAAGTCTGCCGGGCCTGCTACGTGTCACTGTGTATAGTCATCAGGTGGCCCTTCCAAAGGACAAACCGTCCACAGCTCCATGAGCACAGCCCTCCCCCAACACTGACGTAGGCATGCACCCGCACAGGAGCACCCCCCAGACTGCTCATCCAGCCCAAGGGGAGGCTCTGGCTGAAGAAGAAATCTAGACCTACCTTTCTGTTGTGAATGTAAAACCGATGAACGGCAAATGCAACCCAGAGAAGCCTGTGTGAGAACCAGGAGGTAGTATTTCCTGCATGAGAACACATACAACAAAATTAAATCCACGTTCAAAGGGAAAGAGGCAGGAAAGAATATTACCCATTGGTAAAATCAGGGGTGCACGAGAGAGAGTCGTGTGGCTTTCTAGGACATGGAGGACACCGCGTTCCCCGCCAGAGAGCACAGCACTGGCAGATTTGCAGTTCTGGGGCCTGGCTACGCACACAACGCAGCAGAGAGGACAAACACACTGCTTCAGATGAGATGATGTCCCAGGCCCAACGTGCACCCCAGCCCAGCCTGCTGCAGCCACGGCAGCCACCACTCCACGTGGCCCGAAGCAGAGGTGTGCAGATGGCGCACACGCACAGCCCCCGGAAGGCGCGGGGCAGAGTCTGGGGGCTCCCAGGCCCTCGGCAGAGACAGAGGCCAAAGGCAGAAGAGAGGCTTGGAAGCCAAGGTAGAGTATTTTAGGTAAATGTATTACCAACTCTATTTTTCAGCTTCAGGATCCTTCTCTATCAAACATGAGACCAAAGTTATAATTCATCTGGGAGATGTCAGTGTGGAAATAGTTTCTTTGGAATCTAGGAAAACCCTTTCCACAGGACACTACTTTTCTCCGTGTCGTCTATAGTTCAGCTCTTATTTGAGTAAGAGGAATTCTCTAGGGAGCACTGAAGATCTTTCTTCTACTTGGTTGAACTTCAGTCCCTCTATCCCCAAACCAGGTCACATGTATGGACTAAAAAAGGCTGGGTTCGAGGAGATCAAATAACTTTACAGCCTCTACGCAAAACTCTCTGGGGCTAAAGGTGGCGACCGATGCACCAGAGGCCCTGTTGGAGCGGCCAAACACCGGACGGCCCTAGAGCCAGGACCCAATCTGGAGACTCCACGACGTCAGTGGGAGGACTCCGAACCCACACACAGTCACTGCTGCTCCCAAACCCCTGCCATAGAAACACGTGTGTAGACACCCAAGCACACGGGACAGCAGGAAGCCTACATGCTCATGCGCGGGGACCGGAGCCCCAGAGGCTTGGGAGCCTGCTGTGGGGGAGTGGAGGGCTCCTCGCCTGCTCAGGGCCTCGAAGTCTGTAAGCGGGGACAGGGCTGTGGCAGGCTTCCAGATGGTGGCAGAGGTGACACAGCCAAATGCCATGAAAATACAGCACCAGCACGTCTGGTGAGTTCCAGAGGAGAAGAGCCGTGTAACTCGACTTTACTCCCACTGAGCACAGGTGTACCTCGGGAGAAATGCTGGGTCCGGCTCCAGACCACCATAAGGAAGTGAGTGTCGCAATGAAGCGAGTCAAGTGTGTTGTGCGGTTCCCCAGTGCATGCAGGAGTTCACAGCACACCACAGTCTACTGAGCCCGTGTCAGCACTGTATCAGAATGAAGTACACACCTGAATTTAAAATACTCTACTGCTAAAAAATGCTAACCATCACCTGAGCTTTCAACAAATCGTAAGCACTAATGACAGATCACGTAGCAAATACAGTAATAGTGAAAAAGTTTGAAATATGGTGAGAATCACCAGGATGTGACAGAGAGACACAAAGTGAGCAGAAGTGGCGCCCAAAATGTGCTGGAGGCACGTGCAAACCTTTAGTCTGTAAAAAACCCAGTATCTGCAGAGCACCACGAAATGAGGAGTGCCTGTAACCCTTACTTTTTCAAAGGCACATTAAGGACCAGGCTGAAGGTCGGAATAAAAGGTGTATTTTCTTAAAACAACTACCAGATTTTTAAAGAAACCAACACAGTCCTAAGATGTATCATATTGGCAAGCAACACCTTCCACAGAACACTGGCACTATTCGGACCCACCGGGACACCACATGAGGACGCAATAGCATTAACACTTACAATATTTCTTAGCACATCGTCATCCACATCAAAGTTGGAGGTGTCAGAAGGACTGCTCACATCAGGAATATAAGGTGCTTCCAGGTTCCGTATGTTTTCCCAATTCAGACCTTCAAAGAACGCGTGCTTTTTGAAGTCCTCTATCCCGTTCTGGCCCAGCCGGCGCTCTCTGCTGCAGATGAGTCTCTGAATGAGGTCTTTGGCGTCTTCAGACACGTCGGTGACATGGGATGGAAACTGAAATCGCTCCTGGAGGGTGGGGAGGTCGGTGGACACAGGATGAAAACTTACTCAGAAAAATCGAAGGTATACAGACATTTCAGGAAAGAAAGAGAGGCGACCGCTCCAAAGCAAGTCACGACTGCTTTCACGGTAACTAAAATGGAAGCCACAGCTAATGAAACTGAACTCCAGAAAGGCAAATGAGAAAATCATTAGTCTTATTGCTTTTACGTGTGGCAGACTTGGTACCACATTACACGTAAATGCCAACAATGATGGACAGTCACCCATCAAAGTGGCCGAGGACGCAGACCACGCGCTGTGGTGGGACAGGCCGGTACAGCCCTCTCAGAGGGCGTTTCGCCAGGAGCTATGGCAATCCCATTCTGAAAACTGTATTCTACAGAAACAGTCAAAAAGAGAATACCTAACATGTTCACAACAGCATGATATTCTGACCAAGTAAACTGCAAGTTACCTAAATGCCCACCAAAAAGGGACCTGTTAAAAACAGGGCACACACACGCCAAGAGAACGGGCTGTTTCTGTGCACTGGACAGATGACAAAAACACACGGACAGAACCACCTGGTCATATGCAATGTGCTGCCATTCATTCCAACCCCCCCCCGCCCCGTGCCTCCCCACACACACCCGGCCCAGGCCCGCCTCTGTGATCTAGAACCAGGGTCAGCAGAAGCAGCTCGCGGGGTTGCGTGAAGATCAGGTGAGTGCGAGCACGCAAAGCGCTGGACCAAGCCCCACAGGGAGCACGCTCAGTACCAGCAGGCTCCTTAGGATTCATGGAGTCCCATTCAGCACCTTAATAGCACTTATCATGGAAAAGCGGATGCGGTGACTTCCACCATCTACACTCTACCCTTCTGTGTCGTCTGACATTTTAATGGTAGGTATAGACTAACTTACAAGTGAAAAGAGTTATTTCTACCTTGGGAAAAGTGTTTTTTACAAGTATGGCTTGCTCCGATTTGTAGTTAAATGGAAGACCACCCACCACTTTCCTGTTAATCTGCTCCCCATGGGAGCAGTTAGTGAGGGACGGGGCTGAGGACAGGTCAGTGGAGGGGGTCACCCTTGGAGAGGCGTGGAAGGACGCTGAGAGCAAGCTGGCAGAGGGTGGGAGCGGCGTGAAGAAGACATACGTGACTGAGGGAAGCAGATGACAGAAACACGAGGAAGAAGAGTAAATGGTAAAGCAAACGAGAAACGGAGGCGAGGCAGAGGGGAGGCGAGGTCAGAGTGGAAAATGCACAGCTGGGAAAGGGAAAAGGAACAGGACCCAGGAGATGGAAGGATGCCGCCATGTGGAGGCGCGTGGCCCCATCATGAAGCTGGTGAATCCAGACCCTTGGGTCGAAGTGCCCAACTGCTCCTCACCCCCGGCCATCCTGAGGCCACGCACGCTCAACACGCTTCTCCTGGGCCGTGACCCGGAAGCTCTCCTCCCCTCACGCCCACACCTCCTGTGTCGGCTGCCGGTGTGGACCCTACTGCCGCAATCTCTCTGCTCCTGTCTGGCGGCCAGCAGCCTGCTCCAGCCCTAACACCTCTTCCCCAAAGATGCTAACAGCTTCCGAGCGGCCCTCCTGCCTCCAGGCCTGTACCTCGGGACTCGAACCAGGACATGGAAATGCAACGTCTTACTTCATGGTTCATGATCTTTCCATAGGTCTCCACGAGTGACTCTGCGTAGAAGGGTGTTTCTCCGTACAGCATCTCGTACATGCAGACGCCCAGAGACCACCAGTCACACTCGGGGCCGTACTTGCCCATGCCGTCCTCCATCGCCTGCAGGATCTCGGGCGAGATGTAGTCAGGAGTGCCCACGGCCACAGAGGACTGGACCTTAGGGGAGAGGTGGTTTTGGGAGGGAAACTCTCAGGCCAAATTCCTAACTACCTTCTCTAAAATAGGGACAACAAATAACGAAATCATCATGAAATAAAACTGCGGCACGACACACTGGGCAGCTTCCAGAATGCACAAGACTATCTTGCACACCTGGTCTCTCTGTGCCCAAAAGCCCACCTCAGCCCCCAGATGACACTGCAGTCCCTCAAGGGGTGGCATGGCCCACACGCTCCGTCACTGCCCCAAGTGTGGTCCAGGGACCATGTGTGTTCAGGCTGACCCTTCACCACCCCTGTGTGCACACAGGCCACCTGGGCTCTTGGAGAACAAATTCTAAGGTGGGGCCAAGATGCTAAATTTCCAGCATGCTCCCAGGGATGCTAAGGCTGCTTACCCAAAGCCTACCCTTCAGTCTCCCAAACGGGAACATCTGGAAGTAGGTCCAGGCACTAGCTAGCTGGGTGCTTAGGAATTCCCCAGATGGGGAAGCAGGAGGCTAAGGCCCCTAAAGGGGAAAGAACAGTCCCTCGGCTACTGATGTTAGCAGAACAGGCCTGTGACATCTCTACGGAGATCTGTGGCCAGAGAGGGCAGCAATCATCACAGCGAAAGCAAGAGGCAGTGAGTCAGCTGAGCAATCAGACTGGTCTCGGAGCACATGGAGAAGAGTCCGTAAGACTGAGGGAGAAACAATCACAGAAGGCCTGACTCTCCCTTGGGTCGTGTCTGAGGAGGGGGCCGTGGGGTGCAAGCAGTACCCCGGGTCAGACTGAATCAGCAGCAGGGGGGGGTCTGCCTCCGTCATGTGACCAGAGTCACTGCTCTGCCGTGCGGCTGCCCGCTGCAGAAGCTCCGAGGCGGACAGCGGGAAGACCGGAGCATGAGGTCGTGACACGGGACGAGCGTCCACACGTGCGGGTAAGAAAGCTAACCAACACTCGAGCTCAATCTGAGGCCACTGTTCTCGTCGTCAGAAGACTGGATTTGAGGACAGCACCAATATATCAACTCATCAATATGCAGAGCTTGTTGGAAAGAGAAAAGTCTAGCATCCAGGACCCCCGCTTCCAGATCTACAACACCCACAGAGAGAAAACCGCTCACTGACAGGAAGTCAGCTGCCCGCAGACAGAAACGAGGAGGGGTAGTTACAGCGAAGGTTTGTGCGCCCGACTGGCCTGCACAGGGTGTTTCAAGAAAGGACCCAAGGGCTGCCTGTCATCCACTGCAGCGCTGATGTGACTTTAGCTGCCTGGCCACATGAGGAAACCTGACAACCCCCACCCCAACTGAGAAGCACATGCATGACTTTTGTAAACACAGAAAGCTAAAAAGAGGTTTCAAACTTAAGTAGAACATTTCAACTGTCTCCTAAATAGATTTATCTTTTTAATTTACATTCATAAACTTGGTTTCTTAACTGGATCTCAAATTAAAATTTTAAGCCCCTTAATTACAAGCAAAACCCTAAATCAAATGGAAAATCTCCAACAAAATACCTACAGTTCCATCGTCATTCATCTTCAAGCATGATCCAAAGTCAGCCAGGCGGATGTGACCATTCACGTCCAAAAGGACATTGTCAGGTTTAATGTCTCTGTTAGTAAAATAAATAAACGAATTAACCATTTCCATGCTACACATTGAGTAGGTCAAAGCTCTTAACCTTAACTAGCAGCGTACCAGCTGTGACAATCTTGGAAAAACGTCTCCCGTGACGCTTTACTTGGGTATGCAGTGGCGGTCTTCACCACTACCGCTCACTCCTGCGCGCGAGCTGATCCCCACTCAGTTGGGTGACAGGCCATTCTTGTTCCCACCACGTGGCTGACAAGGTCTTGTTCCCACCACATGTGCCAGGGGCTGTGCTCGACCCTAGGTCTACTACGGGAACCAGATCCCGCGGCCCCCGCCTTCACGAAGCTTCCCACCAGCTGAGGTGGCAGAACATGAACACGGGATCGCGGAGACACACACGTGGTCTCAGCACCAGAGTATGACACGCGTGGTACGTGCTCTGGAGAAACGTGAGGAAGTCGAAAAGGAAGCCGAGGGTGGCTGAGCAGAGACTGGATGAGAGCAGGAGATGGGTGAGGCTCTGGGGCAGGAGCCCAGCGGCCAGCAGCGCACCGCGTACCCCACGCCGGAGCTGACGGACAGACCCGGGGGCTGAAGACCAGTTGTCAGCAGTAAGCGCCTGGCAGGAAAGTAAGCCCACGGCCATACCTGCTGCTGTGTGTCCTTGCAAACGTAGGCCCCCGGGTAGGGGGACGACCTCTAAAGCACAAACCCTCCTTCCTGGCAAAACAAGCTCAAATGACCGGCCAGCATGAAAGGGAACACAAACGTTAGGAGCAAAAGAAGGCAGATGCTCACCCAGAGGAGTACAGGCAGGCACGGAGGCGACAGAATGCCACGCCTCCGGGAAGACAAACGCGCACCCGCTACTCCCAACATCGGGGGCGAGTCCCACAAACAAAGTGAGCAGAAGATGACAATTCTTACCCACAGGAAGACCCACAAAGCAAAAAAAAACTAGCACAGCACTCCAAACTGGAATAAACAAACAGGAATAGGAGAGAGAAAACAAACCCTCAACGAATCGGGAAAATAAACACTAAGGACAGAACCAGATAAAAACAGGAAGAAATGAAGAGAGTCGATTTAACTCAGGAAGAAATAAAAGAAAAAGACAAAATCTTATCAGAAATGGTGACTAAATTATAAGGTGCTCAAAGGAGAACAAATTCAAATAAAGATCTGATGAAAGGCACTGAAGAAAGGGAGGGAAAGATCTAGAAGAATAAAAGGGAGACAAAGCAGTGAGAAGGGTCAGAGAGAGCAGTTGGAGGGAAGTGGAAGACAGGCTAAGAAGACCCAGCACACAAATAACGGGAGTCCCCGAAGAAACGGAAACAATAAAACATAACTAATACTTGAAAATACAATTCGAGAGAACTTCCCAGAAGTAATAGAAAGGGCCTGCATTGACAGACTGATGGGCCCATCACATCGAACATTTTCCAACTATTTTTGGAACCAGACAAGTCGATACTGAAGGTCACAGGGATCGGTTACTGTGTGAGGGCAGCCAGAAGAACCGTGAGGAGAAAGCAAGGGGGCTGAGGGGGCAACTAGGCCTCCATGGACTCAGCCTCCATGATTAAAGCAGCAGGGCTCTGGTGCGGAGAGACAGAGGGACGACAGGACAGGATGGAATGTCCAAAACCAGACCAACTGCACAAGGAGTGCAGACGTGATGAGGATGTTCTCTCAGTCCACTGGGGCAGAGACACAGGTGAATAAGTAAGTGGCTCTTGGGACAATAGGAGGGCCTCTTCAGGATAAAGTAAGAGCCATTCCTGGGGAGGCTCTGCAGAGCCGTCCTGACCACCCACTCCCCCGGATCTCCATCTCGGTCAGGTTTCCTCTGCGCTATCCTGTGTCTCTTCCACACAGCTCCTTGTTCTCGCTGTTCCTTTTTCAAGACCGTTTTTGTTCTCTGAATATTCCTTCTCATAAAACTGCACCATTCTTCTTTCATTCCTAAGCCGTACTCTCTGTTCTCTCCAGGGATGTGATATCCTCCAACAGCGAGTCTTTGTGAATCTGTGACTCTTCGTTTCTACCTTTGCTGAGATCTGGGGCCGACCTCTCAGAAGCACGGGTGTTGCGCTCCCCACTCCCTGCCGCCCACTGCGTCCTGAGCTGCAGAAGCCCAGCTGCGGGGCGGCGGGCACTGCCTGAAGTCACCACGGCCCACGGGCTGCCACAGAAGCAGGGCGCAGGGCTGTGGCACAGGGTCGGATCGTGCGTGTTAAATCCAGCAGTGCTATCACCACTCGTGCTGACAAAACACACTTCTTGCTGGCCCTACCAAATGTAGTTCCACCCCACTCACACTGTGTCCACCACGGGAGGCTGAGGTAGGACTGACTTCCTGCAAAACCTGACTTTGTGAACTTTCTACCAAAAATGCAAAGCTTTCTGTTTTTAGACTGGGTCGTTCAAGCTCTAAGTCTGAATCCTGAGTTGATGGGGGTGCTAATTACATATTTAATTCTCCTCCTATGCCTGGATGTCAAACAACAGAGTGAAGCTTCTACATAGCCAATTAAGAAAATAAGGAGAAAGCTTTCTAATTAGGGAAAACAGGGAAAGAATAAACTGTTAATAAGGTGGTCAGATTAATTTCCCTGGAGATTGGTGACGAATGCAAAGACATTTATGTCTGGTATGAATCAGGCACACTCTGTCAGAAAGGAAGAACATAAAATTGAAGGTTGAAAACAACTACAGTGAACTGTTATAAAAGCAGCCGCAACGACATTAAGGAATCCATGAAAAAAGAGAAAATGCACTGTCCCAAACCTCATCACCCTAAAAGAAGTGACATGTGGGTGCAGCTCCCTCTGCTTACTCTATGACACACGGAACCTGTGGCACGGTGCCCTGGGCAGGACATGTGGCTGAAGGCAAGCTGTCCCAGGGCCCTGCGCCTCAGTTTCCCTGCTGAGCAGTGAAGTAACACTCATGGCCATGTTAGGAGAACAATGGGCCCCGAGCCTCCCAACACGGGACAGTGACGCCTTCACAGTCCTAAGAGGAAGGTGATTTCCAACCTAAACTTCCATACTGGATCATCCATCAGTCACACATGTGGATGGAATTAAGATGCTGATCTCAAAAAAAATGATCTCAGGAGCCTCCTTTTCCAGAAATTACAGAGAGTATGTGCTACCAAATCGAAAGACTGAACCAAGAGGAAGATGCATGACTCAGAAAACAAGGGATCCAATCCCAAGGAGATGGGCAGGGACCCTGTCCAGGGGCAAAACTCTCAGAATGAGGGCAGAGCAGTAGGCTCAGAGAACACCCTGGACAGAAGGGAATGGGAAGGCAGAGGAAGCTCCGAGCAAAATCAGGCCAAGGCTTCCTGCTATGTCTGTGTGTGCATAGCTTTATGATTTGGTCACAAAGTCTGGGGATAATTAGCGATGGCTCCCACGGAAAAGTACACTCATGAAAACACAGGGCCTCTACTAGCCCTGGAGGAGACGAGTTCTACGACGAGGGTGATGCTGTAACTGCAGGGCTCATCTGTAATACTTACACAGGCGCCGTGTTATGAACACCAGACACAGATTCAACCACAAGTTATCATTTACGGACTGGGATGATGTGGGAGGGGAGGACGGAGAGTGTGTGGGGGAGAGGGCTGGGAGAGAGAGACACTCTGTAAAAAGTAAATCTCCATTTTAATAGATGTGACCTAACTGTCCCTCCTCTGCGAAAAAGAGCACAGCAAGAGAAGCGCGTTACTTAGAAACAGGAGGTAAACAGCAGAAGAAACAGTTAAGAAAGGTGACAAACTACCTGTGGCCAGTGGAATCTGGGCAGGGCAGGAGACTCATATACAACTATCTGACTTTGATCAAAATGAAACAACCCCCCCAGGACTGATGTGCTGTCTTAAACGGCAGAAAGAGACAGAGGCGGCTCTCGCACAGGAGAGCGTGGGCCCAGCAGAGGGCCCGGGACAGCGGGAGGCAGCCAGCCACACCGACCCCTCCTCAAGCGCCAGTCACACTCTCGCTCAGGCTGCTGTGGTATGCGCCCCTCTCCTCAGCCTCATCTTCCTCTGTGTTTCGTTGGGGCCCGTGGAACAGAGAAGGCATTGCTGAGAAAGCAGACACAGACACAGGGAACCCACGAGCTAGGGGGCAAGCATCCTGGGGAGGTGGGATCAGCAGGGGAGAGGGTGAGCCAATGTCAGGTAAATATCAAAGGTGGCTTCAGTGACCGGCACTCGAGCATCATGATCGTCACAGTAATGCTGGGATCCCCTGGTGCCAGGCGCTGGGGCAGCTCAGAGTGAGGACTGCTAACTGCACGACCTCTCTGGAGGGCCTGGAACCTGGGGTCTGTGACACAGAGAACTCTGAAAGGGTATTTTAACACATTAGATGGAGTTTCTGTAAAACGTAAGAGGTGATTACCTGTGCACATAGTGAAGCTGATGGATGGAATCGATGGCCAACACCATTTCACCAATGTAGAATCTTGCCATATCTTCTGGAAGCTTGTCTTCAAATTTACTGAGCAAGGTCAGTAAGTCACCACCCACGTAGTAATCCATGACTAAGTACTACAAATTGGGAAGAGACAGGAGAGAACATTTAGTCAGCACCAAGCCTGACAACTAAAGGCCAAACTCCCACGTCATCCAGGATACCCTGCTTTGATGTATCCTAACACTGCTGTACTTCCAAAGTTAGGCATCTGGCAGAGAACCAACTTCAAGAGATAGTACATCTAACCCATGGAGAAAGTGACTGAAGGGTCTGATGCCGGAGAAGGCACAAAAGCCGGAAACAGGATTTGTCATCTGTCAAGTTCTACTGCGTTTAAAATAATTTCCCAGGGGGCGCCTGGGTGGCTCAGTCGTTAAGCATCTGCTTTCGGCTCAGGTCATGATCCCAGGGTCCTGGGATCGAGTCCCGCATCGGGCTCCCTGCTCAGTGGGGTCTCCCTCTGCCCCCCCCCGCTTGTGCATGCATGCATAAATAATAAACAAACAAACAAATAAATAATTCTCCAGGCCCTTACATCACAGGAAGAGGACACTGGACCAGAGGAGGAAGGCGAGTTATCTAAAATCACATGAAACTAGCAGTTCTCATTAGAAAGGTGATCCCATGAACAAGCTGAAAAGTAGGTACTTATGAGTACACCCCCACGAAAAATCAGAACATTTACTGCTTATGTAGAAATTAAAGCCATGAGAGAAAAACGTCCAGGTGCCGGGTGTTCAGCTAACGGGACTGGGCAGGCCCTCCCCTCGGAGCCGGCTCGTCCCAGGGCGGGAGGGGCAGGGCGGCCTTCTGTCTGAGAAGAGTCTCTGGGCGCAGCACCCTGAATGCTCTGACGTCTGACGGGGCATCTCACAGGTCAGGGTGGCAGCTGCTGGGGTCACCACGTCTCAGGGACTGCTGGACAAGGGGGCAGGCCCCGCCTCAGAGCACTCACCCCCCTTGAAGTCAGTTTCCTTTGAAGAGATGGATGCTCTGGTCTGAGCAGTTAACTAACCAACAGAGGAGAAATACCACCACCTTGTTTCCTAAGCCAGGCAAACAATCACTTTATTTACTGAGAACCTAACAACAGTAAGAGTTCCCACTCAGGGAGCAGCTACTACGTTCTGTGCTTTCAGGCTCTGATTCACCCGCTCTGCGGAGGCCCACAGCAGCCCTTCCCAAAGACGCCAGCACGGTCCTGTTCTACAGGTGAGGAAGTGAGGCTCGATGACGCGCCCGAAGTCCCCCAGCCAGCGAGTGACAGAGCTAGGATCTGAACACAAGCAACTGGACCCAGGCCCACAATGGCAAACATGGCCCTCGGTGCCTCATGGAAGAGGAGAGTAGCCACCATGCTGCTGGGCCCCTCTGAGGAGGGAGAGCCTTCACTCTAGGCCCCTGCTCTCAAAAGCACTTGCGCTGACAACCCTCCCATCCTGCCTCACAAGCCACTCTCAAGACTCACGTCGGCTGACCCCACCTCCCTGCCTGATCTCAGGGCACCGGGGCACTGCAGCCTGCCTGTCCAAGGGCGGGAGTCCTGTGTAATCAGGTCCCCTCACCCGTGCCCACAACAACTCCTGTTTCACGGAAGACCCTCGATGGCACCCACCGAGCTAGTGCTTTCCCTCGTTCACTCACTCATTTGCTCCTTCTCAGCTAGGAGCCCTTGGCACCCCTCCAAGGCAAGGGGTGCTCCTCCACAGAGCTGACATCGAGCAGAGGGCCAGAGACCATAAGTAAGTAAGGAGACGGTCACAAGACTTTCAGAGAGCACTAAGCACAGAAGAAAACAAAACCACACAGCACGACCAGGCTGCATGGACCATCAGGCAGATGTCTGGGGCCTACACAACAGGCAGAAGCCGGCCTTGGCACGGGCCAGAGGTCATGTTCCAGACAAAGGGACGTGTGCAAAGGATGTGGCCTGTTGGGGGGAATGGAGAACAGTGACTATGGCTGGAGCGCGAGCAGGGGGTGGGGGTGAGGCCAGGCCCCACAGACCACAGCAGGGACCGCAGGCCCCACTCAAAGAGCCAGGGAAGCTGCTGGGAGGTCCTGGGCTAGGCAGCTGCGATCTGATGTACTTTACAAGCTTGCTCTGCCTGCCCAAGAAGAAGAGACTAGAGGATGAGGGCCAAGAGCAGGACAGGAGAGGGGCTGGGAGGCCAGGCAGGAGGTGACAGTGACAGGCACCGGGGAGGGCAGAGAGGATGGATCAGGCATCGTGGCTATCTGGAGGCAAAGACCAGAGCACCTGCCGACGGAGACGGACGCATGCGGGGCGAGGGGGTAGGTGAATGAATAGCCAAGTTCTGCAGCCCCTAAGAAAGCAGTAGGAATAAGTCAAGCACCACGTCTAGCTGAATCTCAACGGTTTCCATGTCTACCTGGAAATCTGAAAAGAAAAATAAAAACGTAGTATAGCAGGGCTAAATATGATTGACAGGCTCCTGGAAAACGAATTTGAAAGGAAAGTAAACTGTAAGGGCTTATAAGGCAGACACGCAGAAACTGATTTTTGGAATAAGAACTAGACCAATTATCATGTAACACAGGATTCTAAGTAAGGCAACGCCCTTTTAGTTACTGGTGAAACAGGTTTAATTTTTATGACACGGCAAGTTTAGATACCTACAACAGAAATTATAACACGAACTGGCTTGGCAGGGCAGCCCAAGGAATCCACCTAACACGGCCGCCCCCCCGCCCCCCCCCCCCCCCCCCCCCCCCGCGGCACTCAGGCCGCACCCGCCCCACAAAGACTGCCACTGTCCCAGAGAGAAGGAAACCTGCCCAAACTCACCACTCGGGGGCAGCAGAGACAGCCAGACCCTGGGCTGCCAACCCCAGCCTGAGGACCCAAGAAGGCCCAGAGTCCCTGCTCTCCTTCTCCCTAATTGTCACTGTACCTCTATTTGTGCAACTCTAAACACTCAAGAAGATGGCTTCTGGGCTGGAATTCCTAACTGACCGTCTGCGGTCAGAATAAGCCTGGGGACGCCTCACATTTCAGACTGCAACATGCTGTGCCGACTTCAGGGAAGACACGCTGCTCTCCTTCGTACAGACCCACATTGCCTAGACTGCTCAGAAGCTTCATTCACGTGGGAAACAGGCTGGAGCCGGTCCCCCGTGAGCAGGGGGTTTATGCGGAGAGGGCCCCAGGGCGTCAGGACTCTGCGGTCTGTGGGGAAGGGCACTGAGCACCACTTCCTGCCACAGGCCGGGGCTGCGGTCCTTGCTCAGCCCCTGCATCTGTGCGATGACCTTGGGCAGATGACTTCATCCCTTCCTGCTCCAGACACTCCATTTAAAAAGTGGTGACAACCACGAGCACCTAAGCCATGGGGTCCCTGGGAAGACAGGACTGAGGTGACCCACGCGCCACTGCTCAGTAAACACAACGGTCCCCTCTGTAGAAACAAGCATATTTATTTAAAATTCTTTTATTTTTTTTTAATTTTAGAGAGAGAGCACACACACGTGAGTGAGCAAAGGGGGCGGTGGGGGGGGGATGGGGGAACAGAGGGAGAGGGAAAGAATCCCAAGCAGACTCCACACTGAGCGCAGAGCCTGACATGGGGCTCGATCCCACAACCCTGAGATCATGACCTGAGCCGAAACCAAGAGTTGGACGCTTAACCAACTGAGCCACCCAGGCGCCCCTATTTTAAATTCTAAATAAAGGGTATAATAGACCCTTTTACCTAATTCTGGGCATTTCAATCGAAGGGATTTCTTTTGATGTCTGAAAGCGACTGCTCTATGATGAGTAAGAGAGACCCCACGTCACTCGGCTTGCTGTAGGAAGGTGAGGGTGCACTCAGAGAGACAGAGGTCCCCGCCCTGAGGCTGTGCTGACCCTTGAGGGCACTGCGGAGCCGCGCAGGCCGCAGGAGCGAGGCAGAGACCAGCTTCTCCGGGTGTGCTCGCCCGACACCCGGAGCTCCACATAAAAGGACTTCAGGTTTAGGCGAACCTAGAGTCACTCTCGGAATTCAAAGTGCCTGAGACCCAAGGTTTGGTTTCCCTTCACTCTGAGCTATTGTGTTTTTTTTTTTTTAAGATTTTTATTTATTTGACAGAGAGAGAAAGAGCACACAAGCAGGGGGAGCGGCAGAGGGAGAGAGAGAAGCAGGCTCCCCTGCTGAGCAGGGAGCCCGATGCGGGACTCGATCTCAGGATCCTGGGATCATGACCTGAGCTGAAGGCAGCCGCTTAACCGACTGAGCCACCCAGGCACCCTCACTCTGAGCGATTGTGTCTGCGTTTCCAGGTGTCTACGTTCTCGTCCAGGCGTGTGCTGGTCACACGGCAGACTGGTCAAGACTGAAAGGAAGCCCAGCTCAAGTCAAGAGAAACGGATGCCAAGAGTCCCCCCAAAACCCCGTGTCAGAAGGCCTCAGAGAGCCCAGCTCGTCCACCTGGGAGGACTGCAAACCAGCTCAGTGTCCTGGGCCTGTCACCAAGCAGCGGGACAACAGCCACTCGGCGTGAAGGGCTGAGCCCCTATCGCCCTGCAGCGCTCCCTCGTCTCACACGTAACTAAAGATGGAAAAGGTTTAAGATGAAAAATGTTTGACAAACGCCCCCAGCTTAAATGGAATAAACCCAGTGAACAAAATAATCAGGTCATCTAGTAATTAGAAAAAGTATACAATCTCATTAGTCTATTTTTTAAAAATTCCACCTGATTACTACATTAAAACAAACCCCTAAGTTTTCTCTGGTCATATATACGTTTCAACAATGTCAATTCCAAACAGTCTTACTCATTTTTTCGTAACAGCACAAAGGAATCAACAAACTTCGGCCACACGCCATCTAACCGAGCCTCAGCTCCCGGAGACCCACACGTACCAGGTAATTCTCGTCCTGGAAGGCGTAGTGCAGCGTAGTGATCCACTGGCAGTCCCCGTTCACCAGCACGTCGCGCTCTTCTCGGAAACAGGCAGTCTGTAAGCAATCAGGGGGAGAGGCGGTCTATGTCCATCTGAGGAGTACAGTCCCGAAGAGAGGGGACCCTGCTGGGACCCAGGCTCTGGAGACAGTGCAGGAAGCCTGGCCTCCCTCCCTCACCTGCAACCTCCCCCCCAGGCGGCTCCCACCTGCTCCTCAGTCTTTCTTTACCTGCACTGGCTGAGAGGCCGAGTGCCTCCGGGTTCCTCCCGGCCCCTGCCCACACGGGCACTGGAGGCTGCTGAGAACTCCCTCCTCATGATGAGCCTCCCCCCACCACATGCCCACTGCTCCAGCCGGAGAGTCCACCTGGCTCGAGGGTGGACGCCAGCCCCTCCCACCCAGCAATGCCTGACCTCTCCTGAGCAGGCCAGCTTCGTCTTGACGGCCTATGGCGTGGCCACCCCGTGTCTGCCCTCTCGCAGACCGTATGGCTGGCAGGGGAGGGCACACCCCCGCCTCCTGATCTGAGCCATGCCGTGGCATTTACTTCCAGCATACTGATGCACGTGATCGCAACAGGATGCTATGAAGACCTATGGCCCATCGCATATGGGTAAAAGACTAGCTTTTAGGCTGTCATGGTTTGTTCAAGAGGTTTACTACATAGGTGGCCCCTGTATTTAAAATGCCCAGGTTCTCTGGCAAAATTATAATAAAACGTTCTCTTTATTGAGCACAGAACATTTTAACTCCTTCTTGTATTTGAATCTTGCAAAGCTTCACAAAAACGAGAGTGGCACTAACAGGGGCCCCGCCCTGCCAGGCACTGGAGAATTCTACCTGTTCTCTCAGGAGACTCACAGTGGCCTGTAGAACTTGTTTCTTATAAGCTTTGTTCTAAACTTGTTTTCTCAAGTTTTTCTTTCAAAAAGATGACTGAAGTAGATGTGCCCCGATTCTACTAATTAAAAGCAGAGAAAATAACTCGAATGGGCCAGCAATCAGCTTACACTGTCCAGTTGTGCAGAGACCAGAGGTCCCGGAGCCCCTGCGGCCCCTCAGCCAGTGGCCACCAAGACTACAGGGCCTGGTGCGGGGCGGCCACAAGACGCTCCGCGTCCTCAAGCGTCTACCTATCCACGTGTAGAATGAAAGCCATGCTTACACCGAGGATCAGCAGCATAGTGACCCACAGACAGGAAATATACATATTATTCAGCAGTTTTGTTTTGTTTTCAGAGCAAAGTTTCAGGACTTTTCTTTTTATGAGCTAAAAGCCCAGCGTGATCCACAAGTCATGAATTCACACGGCTTCGCAACTTCTGTACCGCCCCCTCTTGTTGACGTCACGCGATTAAAGATTTTTAGAAGTTAATATAAAATGTAATGTTCAATATAGGCTTACTAAATAAGAATAAAAAAAAGAATTACTGTAACCAGCATTTTTTTTTTTTTTTTTTTTTTTTTTTTAAAGATTTTATTTATTTATTTGAGGTAGAGAATGAGATAGAGAGAGCATGAGAGGGTGGAGGGTCAGAGGGAGAAGCAGACTCCCTGCTGAGCAGGGAGCCCGATGCGGGACTCGATCCTGGGACTCCAGGATCATGACCTGAGCCGAAGGCAGTCGCTTAACCAACTGAGCCACCCAGGCGCCCCTGTAACCAGCATTTTATATCAATATTATGTTTTTGTACCATCACACACACATACCCCAATACATATATTCTGAGATAATCATAATTATCATAAATCATATATAATCATAATAATTCTTGGACTTTTCAGAGTATGCCAATTAGGATCTCTGTAACCAGATTTAAATTTCAAAATTCCATAATTTTAAAATGTACTCACCATGACATTTGGGTAAATACTAACTAGTATGATAAGGTGAGAATCACCTCTCCCTAATCTTGAGACTTCTCACTCCTATAAAAATATAAACTTGAATGAATTTGCTACTAGCATTTATTCCCCCAAAGTTTTATGGAACACTAGCTGCTTTGTTCCCCACGGAAGAGTCACTTCAGCGGCATTCCTGTGACAACCGGAGCACCAGTGGTGCGAAGAAGGGCTGCTGGGCACCAGGTGAGGAAGGTATCTGGAGCCCAGGTGACCGCACAATGGTGATGCATTCGCTGGGCAATCCAGGGTGAGGCCTCGTGTGGGCACACGGCAGGAAGGGGGGTACACACGGGGAAGCAGAAGAAGCCGCAAGTGACAAGACGTGATGAGCTCAAGATGCTGAGTGAGCATGCCCACCCACCTAGTTAACGACAACCTGAGCTCAGGAGAGGGATCTGACCAGAATAAACATCTGTACTGTGATCTGCCCAAGGTGGCAGGATCAGCCCAGGTAAGAATTAGAGAACACAGGGGGAAGGGCCACCTAAAATTACAAGGAAGGTTCAGAGTGACAGGATGAGGGAGACCAGAAACCAGGGAAGGAGTTCCCAAAGGAGGAGGTGGCCAATCCGGGGGCGTGCAGTCCCAGGGTGCGCTTGCTTCACAGCTGGGGCGCAGCAGGGGCGGCGTGGATGGGGGGAACGGGTGAGGCTGGATGCTGCCACAGGTGTGTGGAGGGCGCCGGGCCTGGGCAGTCCAGCGAGAGGACACAGGGTAAGTGACGGAGCCCGAGGCGAAGCAGAGGGGCACAGAGCATGGCTGGTGAGGATAGACCGGGGGGCGAGTATGGGCAGCACCAGAGGAAAAGCTCGGGCTCGCTCCGCAGCCTCACCTGTCTCCGTCGGGGCCAGGAGCGTGAAATAGGCTCCCCAGACATGGACACAGCACTCAGGAAAAACGCATCTGAAACATCTACTTACGATTCTCATCCTCCCTCTAGGAGGGAGCATTAAAGACATTTCTGTACTTAAGTAGGCTCCAAATTCAATAATGCCTTTTGCGCATGAAGCAGAACTGAGATAAATGCCTAAAATTTCCGTGAAGGCTTTAATGTTTCCTTTCAGTAAACAGCCCTGGCGGGGGAGGGGCTCCGCAGTGCAGCGGACAGCCAGGACGGGGCTGACGTCGTGGCGACAAAAAGCAGTTCACTTGGGTCAAGGAGGGAGGCCCAGATCTGGGAGGGCTGTGGTCTGGACCCCACGTGGTGTCGTGGCCCCTTTCCTCTCACATAAACCCCCGTTCAACTGTTGATTAGTCACCACTCCATGCTTACCTCTGCTCTTTTAAGCATTTCCCACTTGTTGAGGATTTTCATGGCGTAGATGCGTTCAGTGTTCTTCATTTTGACAACAGCAACCTGGAATACGAACAGGAGTTTAACAACAATGTAGTTAATGGAACAAAAGGCCAGCACATTTTCATATAACTACAGTGAAATCTTAATTGCCTGGGGGAAATGAAACGCTGGAAAATGAGCTGCTGAGGAAAGAGGAGTTTTTTACGTAAACAAAGATTTGCCCTTTTAAGCCTCAAGACTTGATGTTAGCCGTGCTGCACCTGGCACTGACTCGCTCAGTTCAAAAACCTTCAGGGTGAGCGATGGGTGCACAGGGGGGTTCACCGTCCTCTCCTTTGGCGCATGCCTGGGATTTTCATCAGAAAAACCTTAAAAATCTACTCACTGCTCCCAAGCCTTCCTCCCTGTGTCCGAGGGCTCCGTCCCCACAGCCTTCCTACGCGCCCCGCTGGTGCTCACATCTACCTCTCACAGGCGGGATTCAAGTCCAGCTCCAGCACAAGCCATTCTGGGCCCATGGGCCTCAGTTTCTCATCCTCCTGGTGGAGCGGTGTTCAGGCAGGGCCTAGAAGGTGTCATTGCTCCCACGCTGATGAGAGCACTTCCTAGACCAGCTGTCCCCACGATCCTGAGAGGAAAGTGTTTCCAAAGCCATTCTGCTCAAGGAAATGGGCAATACCACAAATATTCCCAATCTTGTTTATGGAATCATCCAGAAACGTTTCTCTCAACTTTGCCTGAGTGGTGGGGGGGGGGGGCGGTGTGCACTTCTGAGCTACCAGTTTCATATGCTCTCATCACGGGACGTGGAGTTCTGGACTGTCCACGTTCCCTCTGGGAGGGGGCTCCTGAGCGGCACGTCCCATGATCTCAGTGCTATCGTTCCACATACCCGGGCTCCACTGCAGACCCCCACAGACAACCTCCCCTGGCGTGTCATTAGGAAAAAATAGTTCAGTTAGAACCATATACGTTCTTCATAAAGACGGTCCCAGCATTGACAGAGTCCTCATTTCTGTGATCCGCTCAGTGCTGTCACTGAAACTGGGCACACTTCAGGTACATGATGACAGGAATATCCCAGGGAGGCAACGGCAATAACACCTCATTACCACAGAGTGCCATGTAATGGTAGTACTGTTAAGAATCCAAAATTCTAGTCCTGGCAGGGGAGGGCTGGCGAGCACGTGCAGGGAGCCCAGACGGGATGCAGAAAGGCTGGGGGGCGGGAGGAGCTAGACGAGGGAGCCGGTGATATGAGGAGCCCAGGCCACGGGGCCCAGGGAGGGGTGGCATGAAGCCAGAGCGGGGTGGCGGAGAGCACAGCTGGGGTCTGATCAGAGGCCAGAGCAGTTTCCAAGGGAGAAACGGGGGCACGACACACAACTGCCCACACTCGCTCGGGGAGGCCAGGGCTTTCTCCCTCGACTATTTATAAAGCATTTTTGGAGGAGTACTTCCTTTCTGTGCATTCTACCGAAGCAGATGCAGTAGGGGTACCATCAGGTGCTTGTAGCAGAAGAATCGTCAAAAATACTGACATGTTTTCTAAGACAGATCACAGGCCTTGTTCAACTCAGCAGGCAGAGGAGACACCTGAGAGCAGAGCGGCCGCCCGGTGAACTCACTGCTTTGTTCCTTGTCCGGCGCACAGTGGGAAATGTGCGCCCCGCACAACCAACCCCACACCGCATTTCGTAGCCGTGCGGTCACGGCAGGCGGGCTCACTGGCAGGCAGAGCACGTCAGCTGCTGCGCTGGGGCCGCGTGTCACTGCTTCTCCTCGGAACCCCCCCACCACGGGCTCCCCCAGCCCGAGCTAAAGGCAGAGTCTATGCAGAGGCGTCGATACATTTCAAAGTCGAAGAGGCGCCCTGTAAAAGTCCCTGATCCTGGTCCGCTGCGGGGACCTGGGCCTCCCTGGCGGGGGCATGACGCCAAGCAAGGCGCCCAGGGCAGAGGCCATGGCCTCCGGGGTCGGCTGTCCGGCCCAGGGCAGCGAGGCCGGCACGCCTGAGGCGAGCGGAGGTCGGGAGGGCAGTGCAGAGGGCCGTGCTCGTGAGCGGCCCGGGCTCCGACGGCAGGCGAGCCGCCCACGGGGAGAACGGCCACTGCCTCGCCCTCCCTGCACTCTGGAAAAGGACCACCGAGCTCTTTTTCAATTCACAAATGGATTTTTAATAGACTTCTTTGTCTCTAAGGAACAATATTCAGGGCAACTCACCTGTCACAAGCTTCTGCTTCTTTTTCTCTTAATTCTTTCAGACTCTCCCCGCCAAGCACCACTCTCCCAACGATCCCAATAATGACCCCCTCCCCAGATCAGCGCATCGGGTCCTAAAAATGCTGTTGTGGCCGTTAGGCAAAGTCAGCACAATGAAGTTTATCTTACCTCTCCAAAAGCCCCTCTTCCGATCACTTTAATGATTTCGAAGTCTTCTCGATGAAGCTGCATCTCCTTCACCAGTTGTGTAAATGGTTTAGCTACAAATTTAAAAAAGCGAATCAACAATTTACTCTCGTAAGTTGAGACTACATAAAAATTCAATTGACTGGGGCATTCTACTAAATTACATAGCTTTTTTAGAAAAAAAGTTTACTTTTTAAATATTTAATATCTGGCAAGTTTTGGAAAGTCCGTATTTATGCTCAATGAATGTAGATGTTTATCATCGCACCTACACTCTGTTATAACAAACGCTGCCACAACAGAGATCCCCCAGTAAAAATCACTGAAGCTAGGGTCTACCTCACTGGGCAAGCAACTGGTGGGCACATTCGCAGCCGTCCCGCAGCGACAGCCCACTGCAGCCCACAGAACCAGCTATCCTCCAGGTGAGCAAGCGCCGGGCTCCACCTGTCAGCTCAGTGGAGCCCCGGGGCAGCTGCGGGAACACGAGACGTTCTCCAAGAACGGGGGCGATCCTTACACCACGCGGGCAGTGCTCCCGTACATCGTAACCATCCTTACCAACTGCATGGAGCCTCTAACAGTGACTTCAGTAAGAAATGAGGACAAGCACCTTCCACAGCACTCACGTGTTCCACATTTTAGGAGGAGGAAACTGAGCCGGGTTTCTGGGGACAGTCTACTGGGTTGAATAGTGTCATGTCTCCCCTCTGCCCCCCAATCAATAGCGTCCATCCAGAACCTGGGAACGTGGCCTTATTTGGAAGTAGGGTCTTTGCGAATTAAGGTAAGGTCACAAACAGGAATGACATGGGCCCTAAATCCAACAGGACTGGAGTCCTTATTAAAAAGAGGGAATTTGGACACAGAGGGAAAAAAGCTACATGAGGATGGAGGCACAGACTGGAGCAATGTGGTCACAAGCCAAGGAACCCCGCCTCTGCCAGAAGCTGGAAGACATGGGGAGTCTTCCCTGGAGCCTCCAGAGGGAGCACGGCCCTGCTCACACCCTGACTTTGGACTTCTGGCCTCCAGAACTGTGACAGGAAGATGTCTCAGCGGTGTTGAGCCGCCCCCAGGTCGTGGACGGCACTCCAGAGAGTGCGGGTAAGTTCCCTGCCAGGAGCAGAGCAAGTGGCAGCGCCCGGACAGACGTCCTGTGGTTCACCTCCCGAGGAGGCTCACTCCCCACCACCACCTGTCCCGCCCTTGGTCTGACTTCCATTCAATCACATCTCTTACACCTCACACCTGTTCTTATTTTCACCTCCAGGCCTAAATCCCCGTTTGATGCTAACCTGTATCCTACACAGTTCTATTTTAAATTCTCCACTACTAGTTTTGCAAAACATTTCCACTGTGGAACTGTTACCGCTATCAGTGTAAGTGCCCATCGGCACAGAGATTAGGGAACAGAACACATAGGGCCTGATTTAAAAAAAAAAAAAAAAAAAAAAAAAAGGCCAGGCTAAAGAAAACCCTTGAGCTACAACTTGAAAGGTCATCTATGGCTCATCTTTATTTCTTTCAAATATCACCCCAAATAACCATTCCCAGAACGCCTAATGGAAATATGTACTTCAAACAGTCACCGAAAACCTCAACCTCTCTTGGTATCTTCTTGGGGAACCGCATGGTACCGTTCCTTCTACAATGAAGAAAAACAATCCCAACAAATCTGATCTGTTCTATTTTACCACCGGAAGAGAGAGATGCAGAAAGGAAAGCACACTGACCAGCTACGAACAAACTCCAGCACTAAGCACAGTCGAGGGCACGCCGTAGAAACGCCCGCTCTGGCAGGGGTACAACGCAACGTTCTGGACCCTTCCACAAATACCCAACGACTCACGAAAGGTGGTCGCCACTGTTGTAAATGTACAAACCAGTCATGCAAGTCAAAGAAAATTCCACCCGGAATCGTGCCAAGAGTCAATTTAACTTGTCCGTGTTCCCGTTCCATCTTGCTCGTAGACAGTCAATGTTTCATATTTTCTGTATTCTTTTATTTTCTTAGACATTTCATGTCTCTGTACTCAATTATCATTTTAACAGATGCATACTATTTCACTAAGTTGACACACCAACCACTGTAAATGGTGTGTCTGTTGAACAGATAGGTTAAACATTCCTTTTTTGTTAAAGAAAAATTTATTTGGGGCGCCTGGGTGGCTCAGTCGTTAAGCGTCTGCCTTCGGCTCAGGTCATGATCCCAGGGTCCTGGGATCGAGCCCCACATCGGGCTCCCTGCTCGGCAGGAAGCTTGCTTCTTCCTCTCCGACTGCCCCTGCTTGTGTTCCTGCTCTCGCTGTCTCTCTCTGTCAAATAAATAAATAAATATTTAAAAAAAGAAGAAGAAGAAAGATTTATTTGAGAAAGAGAGAGTGCGCACACACGAGCAGGAGGGGCAGAGGGAGAGAGAATCCGAAGCAGACTCTGTGCTGAGCATGGGGCCTGATGTGGGGCTCGATACCACGACCCTGAGATCACAACCTGAGTCGAAACTAAGAGTTGGACATTTAATTGACTGTGCCCCCCAGGCGCCCCTCATTATTTTAAAAAAGATTTTATTTATTTATTTGAGAGAGAAAGTGCACGTGCATGAGAGGGGGAGGGGCAGAGGGAGAGGCAGATGCAGACTCAGTGCTGAACACGGGGCCTGATGACACGGGGCTCAATCCCAGGACCCTGAGATCACGACCTGAGCTGAAGTCAGACGCTTAACTAAGCTGCCACTCAGGCGCCCCTGAACATTTAATTTTTAAAACTATTATCTTCCTGGGAGGTCTGGGTGGCTCAGTCGGTTAAGCATCTGCCTTGGGCTCAGGTCCTGATCTCAGGGTCCTGGGATCGAGCCCCGTACTGGGCTCCCTACTCTTCGGGGAGCCTGCTTCTCCCTCTGCCTCTACAGCTCCCCCTGCTCGTGCTCTCTAATAAAATCTTAAAAAAAAAAAAACACCTATCTTCTTACAGTGAATAACTTCACAATGAACATTTTCATGCACACAAGCTTTTTTACTATTTTTTTTTTAAAGATTTTATTTATTTATTTGACACAGAGAGAGAGAGAGGAATCACAAGTAGGCAGAGTGGCAGGGAGCGGCAGAGGGAGAAGCAGGCTTCCCGCTGAGCAGGGAGCCCGATGTGGGACTCGATCCCAGGACCCTGGGATCATGACCTGAGCCGAAGGCAGACACTTAACAACTGAGCCACCCAGGCGCCCCTTTTTTTACTATTTTAAAATAATTTTTAGGCTGAAATTCCAGAACTCTCCAACGGACACTACCGTTTTCTGCAGCTCCTAATCTGCTGTCCATACTATGGCCCGAGTCACCGCTCCCCGCCCCAACACCGTACGTGGGTGCCTACCTGCCTGAAACTGGCAGTTCTCTGAGGCCCAGGGAAGCCGGCAGGACACCCCCATTATGCGGATTATCTACTCATCCCATTTGCTCACTGGTCACGTCTTAATCTCGTTCAACGGACTGCGTAAGTGCTTTATTCCTTGTGAGACAGCTTACCTGTAAACACCACGCCTCCACCATGTCCCCGCTTTTCATCTTAATCATATTATTCTTACAGAAATTATTACTTCTAATAAAAGTATTTCTAATAAAACTGAATTGATTCATTCTTCCTTCGTCATTTTACTATTAAGGTTTAGAAAGTTATCAACTCTTTCAAGATCTGATATTCAATCCTGTTTTTTGCTAAATGGCTTTTAAAAATAGTTAACCTGTCATTCATCTGTTGTTGAGAGCATGTTGTTGGAGCATGAAGTGTTTATCTTAATCTCTGGCTGTAACCGTCTCTGCGTCGTATTTAAGTGGTCCAGTTCTGCTGGGAGTGTGGGGGAGAGAGCCCCAGCTTCCAATCGGGAGACTCAGGTCCCAAGTGCACCAGCTGGTAGCGGTCCATCTTAGGAAGTCATTTCATCCTCTGTGATTAACTTTCCTCACCCATAAAATGGGCAAAACGCCTTCCCTGCCCACCTCAGGGGCCCATGAACAATGACATCAAGGCGGGTGGAAGTGCCTCATGGCAAGGCTGCCACCCGGAATGCCGTCATCACTCCATCTCTGCTCTTTCCACATCAATCATCTTATTTACCTTCCTCATCAAGTTTCCTTTTTTTTAAAAAAAGATTTTATTTATGTGAGAGAAAGAGTGAGACAGAGTTGGGGGGGCAGAGGGAGAAACAGACAGATGAGGGCCTCGGGGGGACCATGACCTGGGCCGAAGGCACTTAACCCACTGAACCACCCAGGCGCCCCTCTCCTACTCTTTGATAGAAGCAATTTTGTTGCTTTTTTTTTTGCCTTGTACACAGTTCTGTGCAAATTTTCCTGAAATGGATGGACATGGGTTCATCAGGGCCAGTCAGATAAACGGGAAAAACCATGGAAATGGAGATGAACACTTGAAACGATATCCAAGAGTTCTGAGGACAGAGTAAAAATATGACACTGGTGTGTAAAAATTATTAAGACTGCATTAACTAAAACCAGAATAGAGAATCACACGGCAGCGGCAGACCACCCTGCTAACCACACAGATGTAAGGGGCCATGAAATCACGCTGATCAGACAGGACTTAACAGGTGAAAAGCAGAAAGAGTAACATTTCAAATGGGCTCTCAATCAGTATCAATACAAAAGCAGGGAGACTCCGCCATCCGGACTGGGCAGAGTCAAGAGACAGAAACACACAGTTAATGAATAAGAAAATCTGACATAAAGAACTGTTAACGAGGTAACTAAAAAGCAGGAAGGGAACTTATCGTGGGGACAGCAGATGTGGATCAGGGGAACCAAAGGAAGATGCTGGAATTTTTGACACCTAGGCGAAGGGCTCTGTTGAGCTGAGGGTGGGATGCTGCTGCTGGTACTGGGGTCTCTAGGCTCAAAGGTGCATCCCATGGGCTGGGAGCCAGGGAGCTGGGAGGGAGCTGGGATCTCCGAAAGTGTGGGAGAACGCCCACCTGGGAGCCGCTGCCCACTGCTAGCAGGCACTTTGGCCAGAAGGAAGAAGCGTTACTAAGGGCGTCACTCAAGGGAAGAGGAGCAGGCAGGAAGACCCCAGTCCCTTCTGTCTCCTCCGCCCCTCCAGTCTCCTACTAGCACCCTTTAGACAGGGCCCAGCAGAGAGCAGGGGTCAGAGCCCAACCGGGGAGATGCTGGGGTCAGGAGGACGTCCCCGCAGGGAAACGGAACAGGGTGAACAGGAGGGGAGATCTGTTCTATCCAGGAGGACCGATCACATAAGTAAACAGATTCAGGACAAGGGGAGTCAGGTTCCTCACCGCCAGAGAAGTGAGTTACGGGTAAGTCACGAATCCTGCAGTACTGGGTTAGAATCGGAGGCATCAGTGTGACCTCAGGATTTTCAACGTACAGAGACATCACAACACAGACATAAGTAGCAGCGTACATCCACACAGCCCTCGCTCCACCCACGGACAGGGCCTGGGGGCAGCAGCATCCCAGCAGCAAGCACGTCGAGCGCCCGGCTCGGGTTCTCGGGGCCATTCTCCCGCAGAGCAACCCAGGCTCCTCAGGCACTCCAGAGCCCGGCCTGGAACATTTTGTGGGAGGAAGGAAAGACACGCTCAAAGAATACTGGTCAATCAAAGTAAATACTGATAGTCACAAATTACATAAATTAGTAGGAAACCAGGAGTCCATACTGATATTCATGAATTTAAAAAATCTGATGAGAAATGAGATATTTATGTAGATTCAAAGCACATCCAAATGAAATAGTTCTCAATGACAAAGGGAAGCAAGTAGCTTTACGGTGACGTCAGGCAGACACTTCTCCCTAAGTCAAGCGACCAGAGTGAACACCATCACCAGTTACGTGACAAAATGAAACCGTGCCGGCACCCGGCAGGACACAGTGAGGAAAGGCAGCGTCGCTTCTGGACATACCCCGAATTTAATCATGAGGAAACAGGACGTAAACCTACATAAAGGAACATTCTACAAAGTAACTGGCCTGCAATGTTCAAAAATTTTAAGGTCATGAAAGCCAAGGCGAGACTGAGGAAATGTTCCCACAGAAGGGAACTGAATGGCCAGGCCGAGGAGGAGTGGCGTGTGGCTCTGCACGGGCCCGGGGTGCCACGGAGGGGAAAGCGAGCGGGCTGGTGGCCCTTCCGTGGGCTTGGAAGAGCAACTCACTCTCAAATCGTCGGGGGCACTTCTGCATACTGTTTATTTGCAACTTTTCTCTGAGTTTGAACATGTTTCAAGAAAATTCTTGAACATCTTTTTAAAGATTCTCTCTCATTATCTGGAAAGCAGGCTGCAGGGGGCAGGAGTGGAAGCAGAGCGAGCAGAGGGTGCTGCCTCCCCACGAGAGCTAGCAACAGCGGCTTCGAGGCCCACAGTGACAGTGACAGCGATGCGGGCCCTGGACACGAGGAGCAGGCGGCCACACCCAGGTTAGGCCCCGGAAATGCAGTGGTCTGCAATGTGGGGTGAAGCAGAGGAGACTCAAGGGGACCGCTGTGGTCGGATGCCAGAGACTCACGGGGGACACACCCAGGATGAGCAGGTTTGGGGCGGGGAGGGAGCGATGACGGAGTAGTGGAGTCCAAGTATTCCACGGTTTCCGCTGCGGAGCCTAAGACGGCGAAGAGACCAATCTTGTAAAATCCTACTGTTCCATACTTTCAAAAAAGCCCCACTTCAGAAGCACCAGCTGCCACGGGGGTGGAGGAGCGGCGAGGCCAGGAAACTGGAGACGGAGCTCACTGGGAGGAAGGAGGGCACTGGCATTTTTTAAACCTTCTCTCATTCTGCCAATGTTACCTACTGACTTCATCTAGAGCCTGGATGCTCTCAGAATACAGAATGTTACAGGCAAAATTTCATGAATTATATCCACGGGGGTGTGACACAGCCTGTCACACACTCAAAATACGCAGGATGCAAAGCAAAACCACAGCAATGGAAACTCCATTAGGGACTCGTTCTCAGTATCATTTATGTTAAGGTTCTCATAGAAGACAGACATCTTACGTAACTTGAAGAAAACAGATCGGCCGTACAACTTAAAATGTTTGATTTTCATGGTGATAGTGAACTTGTGGATTCTGAAGTAAGACAAGCGTAACTGTTAGAAATTTTGGGAAGGGTGAAGTTACCTCTCCTTCGCATTCCATGAACAAACACTAAAAGGTGCCAACTCAGCACGTACTCCCTGGGCACCTCCAACGCGCCAGCACCAGGAAACCACACTGAGGACAGACCGAGCACGGGGCCCAGGCCGACGGGGGCCCTGGGGAGTCTAGCCCCCCCACACCTTTGCCTGCAGCTGCACCTGCCACGTCTCAGACCACTCCCTGCTACCCCAGCCCCCCCCAGTCACAAAGCCACCTGTCCCTGTCCCTCTGACGCACACCTCCTCGCTCGCCGGCCTGTGCCGGCGCCCCGCTCTCCAGCCGCTCAGCGCTTCAGTCCCCACGGCCACCACACCATTTCCGCAGCGCCGGCGTAATCCCGTCACATCCCTGCTGACGATTCCTCTGCAGCTTTCCATGGCTCTGGGCTAGAATGTGCACGCTCAGAGACCTCGCTGCAGCGCAGGCCCTCCTGCGTCCCCCACTCCCACTCCAGCCTCGCCCAGCTTCACCCCCGTGCTCCCCTCGATCCTGCCATACCTGGGGTCTATGCCTCAGGCCCTCAGTCAACCCTGGGTCTTCCTAAGTAGAACCCTCAGCCCGGGAAATCCCTCTCACCCCCACCAGCTCCTGCTCACCCCTGGGATCCCTGAGGCAGAAGGTGACCCCGACTCCAGCCAACTGGCCAGGTCAGGAGCCTGTCAGTCCTCTAAGAAGGAGGCCTCGGAGCTGTGCCTGCCCACTGGCATCTTCCCCACTGGACTAGAAGGCCCTGGAAGGCCGGGCTACCTCCCCCCTGCTAATGCCTGCTCCCCAGCCCCTGGCGCAAGGATGGGAAAGCAATAAACACAGCTGACTGAGGGACGTCACGATGCGCCATCAGGAAAGGTTACTTCCCCTACAGGATGGGCGGGCAGAGTTCCTAAGGTAAAAACATTTAACCACCTGGGATATTTTCCACCAAAAAAGACTGAATAAAGCTTTAGCCCTTAGAGAGCTAAATGTTTATTAGGAGATTCTTTTTCCCCTAATTTCTTCATTCTTCCACAACCCAAGATTGTCCCCAATAGAACTTCTCTTGCTGCCCTGAATTAGGCAAAGAATTAACCAACCAATCGTGGGCAACCACCGGCCAACAGGAGATCCCAACTGTAAGGAAAACCTGGAGTCCAGTGTCCCTTCAAACAGGAAAACACTTTGCCGGGAAGGACTGGGGGCGGAGGGAGGCTCCTTGGCTGAAACAGACAGAAAATCATTGTGAAATGAGAAACCGATGCCCCCCTCCGTCCTCGCTGGTGTGTTTATCCAGAGAGGAAGATCAGGGTGGCTGGAAGGAGTGCCCAGGGAGGGACAGTCTCAGAGGGAAGAGGACGGTGTCACAGGGCAGCTGCCCTCAGGAAGGCAGACCGGAAGTCCCACTCTGTCCCTTCGCAGCATGCGCCCTGGCCTCCCGCTGTTCCAGCCTCAGCCACTCACTGGTCATGTATTTGGAACTGGAAATGGTTTACAGATTATCTAGCCCACGTAACACATTTACTAGCACAGAAACAGGAGCCCCAAAGGCCAAGGGCCTGACCTCCAGTCCCGCTCCGTGGTGCGGCGCCCCGCTCCTAGAAGCCCTCGCGGCAGCCGCTAGCTGCGGCTCTGGCCCCACCCAGAGACCACAGGGCCGAGCCGCAGCCCCTCGGCTGGCTGCGTGCAGGGGAGGAGCCCAGCGCGCACTGCAAGCCCCAGGGCGGAAGGCCAGGAACATGCCAGTGGACTAGGGACCTGGTCTCTGCTAGGGGCGAAGCGGCCAGGACGGCACCCGAAGACCAGGAGTGCGGCCACAACAGGACACTGCAGCGGGCAGGGGATGACTCTGAGCCCGACGAGCACACACCGAGAACTGGAGGGCAGGGCCGAGGGAGAGTCGGGCTGTCATCCAGCGAGCGGCAGGAAAAGCAGACGCTTTCCTACAAGTACCAGCTTAGAGTTCCAGCTCCCAAACTGCTTCAAATTTATTCTCACAGTTCAGACTGCTGATACACCTACAGAAGATTAACGCCTTTCATAAAGTTTTTGAAAAATGTGCTTTACTTACATCAAATGGGATTTTTTTTTTTTTAAAGATTTTATTTATGTATTTGACAGAGAGAGAGACAGCGAGAGAGGGAACACAAGCAGGGGGAGTGGGAGAGGGAGAAGCAGGCTTCCTGCTCAGCAGGGAGCCCGATGCCGGGCTCGATCCCAGGACCCCGGGATCATGACCTGAGCCGAAGGCAGACGCTTAACGACTGAGCCACCCAGGCACCCCAGGATTTGTTTTAATAACTAATTTTGTTAGATGACAGAACACTTTCCTTCATAGGGAGTCGGTCACAAATCTGTCTTGTTATAAATCACCAGTTCTGAATCTTCCAAGAAGCCCTACTAACTCCCAAATAAAGTTCTCTAAATTTGGACTCTTCCCACATAGGCTGATAATCAGGAACTATACTGTTGTAAAGTGAACAAACATTAAATTTTAACGCAATTTCAGATCTTAGAGAACTGAAAGGGGAGCCCTTTCACACTGCTCTGACTCAGAAGGCAAGTGAGGGAGAGACCGAGTCAGGGAAAATCGGAGAAGCGAGGGTGGGGGAAAGGGTGGGGAGGCTGCACTGAGTCAACAATAAACCAGGAAAGGCCTCATTCCGACAGCCTGCTGTCACACGGAGGCTGGCGCACCCCACCTTGGCTAACCTTCCTCAGACCTGGTTTCAGGATGTACTCCGGGGTCAGCCACGCATTCCTTCCTCTTCGCGTCCACTCGATCGCTGACTGACTGCTTTTCTCAAATCACTGTCATGTGGTCCATCTTGCTCAAAATCCTATTGCCTCACTGCTGTGTATCACTTACAAGCGTCTGTCTTTTCCACCTGAGAGCGGCACATCCCGCTTGAAGCCCCAACAAAGGCGGCTACGACTCCAAGACGGCAAGTCTCCCCCCCAGACTGCTGGGGCACTGTCCTGGGGATTCCTCTGTCAAAGCAGAGAGCCTATGCAAGCAAAGTGAGTGATCTTCACAACACACATCTTCTTATAAAGCCAACTTCCCTGCTGAGGTGAATACAGATACATGTTTACGTTAAAAAAAACCCCGAGTGTACAACAGAACAACATGAAACAGAGCGAACTGAGGCCTATGCACCAGTCACAGAAATGCACCAAAGGCCCGAGAGAAGACTTGATGATGCTTCGGCGCCTACGCCAGGGAGAAAGCCAGGGTCCGGCCACTGCTCCCGCGGGGCACTGGAAGCATGCTGTATGCGTACATTCTAAATTTAAGAAACAGGGAAATCTACAGTACAGAACACATGCTGGTTATCAGACGGCAGGGGGCGGGGGGCGGGGCGGGAGAGAATCTCGCCTGAGCTCACCATTCCATCACCGAGCAGACGGCACGTCCTCACGGCCAGGCCAACCACCCCAGGGCTGGACGTTAAACCCCAACACCGCTGGGCCACTGCGTGAACCCGGCAGAGCTACCTGGCTCTTCTAAGGCTATGTCCTCACCGGCTGAGAAGAACAGTGCTTGCCCAGAAAGTGGCTGGGAGTGTCGCACTCTATCCACGCACCCCGCGCCGGCACACAGTGCAGCCTCCTTGCACAGCAGCCCCAGCTACCAGGTGGCAGACGGGCGTTACTCAGATGTCACACTGAACAGTAAGGAAACCAGCTCTATCACCAAAATTACCCCGGGATCCAGCGAACTACCAACCAGGAAGGTGTACCTGCTACAAACACGTTCTACCAGGTGGATCGCCCTCAGGTAACACCCAGGTGGCACTCAGCAGTTGCCACGAAGTAGCCCTGTAAACCAAGTGCCAGAGGAAGGGCCCCCACAGCCCTGGAGGGTGGTCTGCTCTGCGCAGGGTGGAGGGAAGCCCACGCACACACGCCAGGGCTGCCACCAGTCAGTGGCTCCTGGACCCGCTCGACTGGGGAGACGAGGAGGAGCTCACCTGCAAAGTCCAAACCACCAGCGGCCTCCCTTCTCTCCCCCGCCCCCAGGGAACACGCCGTCTCTGATCCCTGACGTTCCCCGAGCCCGCCTCGGGGACCTGTGGGAGCAGTGGGAGGACTTGGATCATTTTAGTGACCTTCACATTTCGACCTGACCTGCGTGGCTACTTTTATTCCATGACACTCAGTTTAAGAATTTTTCTTTTTTTTTTTTTAAAGATTTTATTTATTCGACAGAGATAGAGAGAGGGAGACAGCGAGAGCACAAGCAGGGGGAGCGGCAGAGGGAGAGGGAGAAGCAGGCTTCCCGCAGAGCAGGGGGCCCGATGCAGGGATCCCAGGACCCTGAGATCATGACCTGAGCCAAAGGCAGACGCTTAACGACTGAGCCACCCAGGCGTCCCAAGAATTTCTTTATAAATGTAAAACATGAAGGGACAACTGTGACAGACACGTGCCGGGTGGGACTGAGCGGCTCGCAAACTCGTTCAAAGGCTCATCAGACCTCCAGTGCCGCGGCGGGCAGAGCACAGGAGCTGAAGACGCGCTTCAGAGGGCGCAGCCCGGGCTGCTGTTACCCTATCTGAACCCAGGCCGATGTGATGTGGGGGAAGAAAGGAAAGATGCATATTTTTCCTGTAGTAACTACAATGTTTACTATAAGAGTTCTAGTTCTCTGTTTTGTTTGTCTGGCTTCAGGTACAGGGCCCGTCTATGCAGGTCAGTCACCCATTAATTCAGAGCATTTCCGGTGAACCTGCTCCTGAAACCACCTACAGCATCTAGCGGCCACAAACGGCAGGCCGTGTGTCTGCACCTAATGCCTCATTGCTGCCCACCCACCCCCAGCAACCCTGTGAGGTTGGTAGCATCATCCCCTTTTACAAGGAAAGAAACTCTGGATCTGTGCCCCCGCGACTGCCGAGCTTCTTGAACCCAAGGCTGATGTGATGCCCACATTCCGTGTCTTCTCAGGGCCCTGGGGTCAGGTTTCTGAGTCCTGGTGGGGTGGCTGTCTCGCCTTTCGGCAGTCGTAGATAATGGAGTGGAGGCCTGGTCAGGAGGGCCCTTCACACACCCTCCCTAAGGGGCTCTCTAAGTGACCTTCTCGCTCTGGGATTAACGCTCACGGAGGCGGAGAGATGAAGAAATGTTTCAGGTTTCTGTTAACCTCTAAAATCCTCCACCCCAAAGTTTAAGTCAGAAAAATCAAAATTTAATGCAGCAACTTGTCTGTTTCTTTCACTGATGTGTTTATGGATGAAGAACCACCCAATCACGGAGTGAAAAGATTTGGTAAATTGCTTCTCCTTCTCGCCAGGAGCGAGCACAGCTCCTCATCCCCTTCAGCACTGTTCAACTCCCCAGGACCTTTCAACCATCTTCGTGGTTTTTCTTCAAACCGTAAGTCCTCTACACCCTTCCTTCACCTGTACCGCTCTTCAAATGCCACAGGTCTGAAGATATTTTGCTTTAACATCTGGAGTTATTCCCCAGGCAGGTGAATTCAAAAAGGCCCAGCGACATGTGCAGAAAGAAGCTGAGGCTGGCTGCCAGTCCCCCACCACGTCTATCTGGACCGCGGCTGCTCACAGGCACCTTTGTCATGAACAGCATCACCTCTGTCCTGGACTGCTCGGTCCTGGGGAAGGGCCTGCTTCTTACCCATCTCAGACACGCCCTGCCAAATGCGAGGAACACAGGCCTCAGGTACTGAATCCAAATCCTAAGTACTAAGGAAAGCCTGACTGGGAACCCCTAGGGGAGGCCACCCTGACATCCAGGGTCCTCTTGGCTTAGCAGAGAGCAGGGACAGGAACACACTGAACACAGCACATGGACGAGCAAGGTGAGCGCTACAAAGAATTTTAAGGAACAAGCTGTACGGGTGGAAGAGAAAACAAACCAGCTGTGGGGGTACAAGAGAGGGAATATTACAACAGTTTCTTTGAAGAGGGATGTGGAGGAGGGAGGTAGACGGGAAAGTGAGTAAAAGCTAAACCAACCCTGAAGCCCCGCTTCTGTGTCGGACACAAGACCTGTAGGCACGAGCAGTGTGAGCAGAAGCACGGGGCAGGGCACGCTTGCTCTCCACCTGAGAGGAGGAAGCCGGGCACCGGCGCCGTGTCAGTTCCACGCGGGGCTGAGCAGGTGGGCGGGGCCAGCGTGCACACACACCTAGCTAGCACCCTCCTCTCACCTGGAAGGCCACAGCAAGGACCCCAGGATTCTGTACCTGGGGAAGTTATGCAGACTGAATAAATGATTACGTGAGACAGTACATGAACGCATTTCGAGGGGCGCCTGGGTGGCTCAGCCGGTCAAGCATCTGCCTTCGGCTTAGGTCATGGTCCCGGGGACCTGGGATCGAGTCCTCTGTCGGGCTCCCTGCTCAATGGGGAACCTGCTTTTCCCTCTCCTCCCCACTCGTGCTCTCTCTCGCTATCTCTGTTGTTATCTCTGTCTCTCTAATAAATAAAATCTTTAAAAAAAAAAAAGGCATTTCATAAACTACAATATTGTATGAAAATGCTTATAGTCCCTGATCTATCAGAATCAAGTAAACAAATAGTTAATAAGCATCTGCTGTTTGCCAGGAACTATCCTAGGCAGTATGGGTAGATCTGTGAACAAAAATCCCTACCTTCCTCATACGTGTGAGGAACAAATCAGTTATACAGAAGACATTCAACCTTTAGATAAAAGGAAAGAAGCAGGGAGACCGGGAATGTTGTAGAGTAGGGGAGGAGAGTTGTTTCTACAGGGCCAGCGGTCCGGACAGAGCCGTCAACGTGGCGGGGTCAGCTTCTGACTGTGGTCTGAGGGTGGAGCACACAGGATCTCCCGCAGGCCTGCACGTGCCGTGTGAGAATCACCCCAGGTGTGGCCTACACGCCTGGGAGCACGGAGTCGTCAGTGAGTGCGCGGAGCAGACCGTGGGTGGCCAGGGAGGCGGCTGGAGCCTGAGCCCGGGCTCTGGCTGGGAGTGTGGGTCCTCAGTCCACTGCTGGCGTCACAGTCACGGCGTGGATGAGATCCCCGGGCGTTCAGCAGAGACAGAGGAGGGGACCAAGGGCTGGCCCTCTGGCTACCGGGACGCTGAGGGGAAGAGAAGCCAGGAGTCTGGAGGAGTAACCAGCACGATGCGCAAGAACCGGGACTTCCGTCCAGAAGGCAGTGGAGGCTGAGGATTAACCCCTGGTTTTTGCCACGGAGAGCCCACAGGTGGCCCTGACACAGCAGCAGCTTTCGAGGAGTAGTGAGGGACAAAAGTCGGATTCGAGTGAGTCTGAGAACGGGAGAAGAGGCAGTAAACACAGGGAGAACACATCGCTCTGAAGAGTTCTGCTGCTAAACAAAAAATGCATGGATTAGAGGCTTGAAGTCATTTTCACCAAATGTTCTGTAAACACAAAAACAAAAACCATTCATCTTGGAGTAGAGGTTAAAGGTGATCCATTCCAAAACCAAGCTCACATCACACTGATCAACTAACCTCATCAAGCTCGGGGATGGGGATGGGAAGGCGTCTGTATGACGGACATCACAGATGTTATAAGCAAAAAGTTCATTTTCACTGGTTTAGATGCTAACAGTAAACCCTAATTCTAGGCTTATAAATTCAGTCCCAAGCTTCAGTAAGCAATCCACAGAATACAGCGTTTCCTTACAGTGAATGTTAAGGACGCTCGGTATTTCTAGGGCTCTGTCCGGTGCCTCAGTGGGGTCTCCTGGGAGGGGCCTGCTCGCCTGCACCAGGCTCCGACCACACGTACCCGCACCAGCTCTTTGTATTTTGTTTTGGGTTTTTTGGGTAGAAATTAATGATTTTATTCACTGGTTTTTCTTTAGTTTTTCCTGATCTTTCTCTACTGAATCTTGAGTAAAAAACTTTAATTTTGATAAAATATATTTATGAACACACACGCTGCTTTATTGAGTCAACAGCTGGGAAAATATACACATATTTGGATAATACACAGATTCCATACTGTGCCAAACCGAGATGCTCAAGAGCACCTGCAATCAGAGCGTGGCCTTTTAGTCCAGCAATACAGTATCACAGCCGCTCTAGAGACGGTTTTTAATTCCAAGTCTTACTGTGTTAACCCAGGAATCTCAGCGACAGATGAAATTTACCTTTAGCATTCTATGTAGTCAAAGACAAAAAGCAGGCCGCCAGCGCACGGTGCTGGGTGTTCTCTGGCTATAGCGGGTGCCCTCAGGTCAGCTGGTGAAGAGCCCGCACACCCAGCACCAAGACGGGGCCACCCTGGGAGTGCTCAGCACCCCCTCCACACACACACACACACACAGGAGGAGGACCGTGGGAACCCACCTCCCGCGGCAGGATGGAAAGTCAAGGATGGCCTCCTGCCCCCTGCCCAGCACAAAGCCAGAGCCATCCTGAACAGACCCGAAATGCCTCCGGTACACTTACAGCTGGGCTGTGTGACCAGTGGGGCAGGAAGCAGGGCATGACAACAGCAAGGCCAGGGACCGTCTGCATCTCTTCCTCCCAGAATGGGGCGTGTTCACAACACCTCTGTGTGACTGAGACTGGAGTCCTAACCTGCTTCCCCCGGTTCCGACTCTCAGGTCGGAGCCTGCCCTGGAGAAGGGAGCCGGGGGGGGGGGGGGGGGGGGGGGGGGGGAGGCGGGGAGTAAAATCAGAAGGTGGGAAGTCTGCAAAGCCTCCATCAGCAAATCAACACATGAAAAAAAAGGTGACTGAATTTCAGTAATCAGTAATTTAGGGGAACTTTCAGAAACCAAATAATATCCACCAACCTTCCGTTACAATTCATTCAAATTTATGCCACGGTCCTATTTAAGAGGGATGAGAAGGTAGGAACCTGGCTGAATACTTTACATGTGTCTTTTACTCTTTCTCCCACCCCGAATATTTGATAAAATATTAAATCCACCCCATTGCTTATAGAAGCTACCACTTTCTGAACATCTACATATGGGTCAGAGATGTCACAAAACAATCTCTCAAATCGGGGCGCCTGGGTGGCTCAGTTGGTTAAGCAACTGCCTTCGGCTCAGGTCATGATTCTGGAGTCCCGGGATCGAGTCCCACATCGGGCTCCCTGCTCAGCGGGGGGTCTGCTTCTCCCTCTGACCCTTCCCCTCTCATGCTCTCTGTCTCCCATTCTCTCTCTCAGATAAATAAATAAAATCTTTAAAAAAAAAAACAATCTCTCAAACCTGCAGGACAGAGATTATAACCTGCTTTTGATAGATAGTAAACTAAGAAAACACAAAGTCCACGTTCATATAACTGGGTGGTATTTTAATTCTCATTTTGTTTCTCACATATGTATTCATATTTCTTATAACATTAAAAATGTCCAATTTTTAAAAGGAGAGGACAACCTAACTGCACTTATTTTTCTTATTGTTCAGGCATCCAGTCGGCCGTGTGTGATCGGATTTTCTGTGGGCGCCCCTGCTGCACATTCAGAGCAGTCTGGCTTTTGTTCCACACGGTAAAACCACAGCTGCTTCTGCTTTCGTGATTAGTACACCTTCTGTGGAACCAACAGTCGGTGGCAGCCAGTATCATTTTGGTTAAAGGAAGTGTATCGTTCAAATTCTTTGAAATCTGGAACCAAAGTAAACAATTCTTTCATGCTCCTCTAAACAGATTATTTATCACCCTTCTGTTCCCCCATTCGTGTATCTCCTGAGCTGACATATGTGTACCCTGACGACCCAGCTAAGTCTACCAAAAAGATACAAGAGTGTTGATAGCAGCTTGAGTCAAGCCATCATAAGCCGGTAACAACCCAATGCACACTAATGGGAGAATGGTTAAAAATCTGCAGTCCTCGTGCAATGGAACACCACACATCAAAAGAACAAACTGAGGCTACGCACAACACTGATTAATCTCAAGGATACAGTGTGAAGCTAAAGAGAGCAGATGCATAGAACTGCATGATTCCATTGTCTGAAGCTCAGACACAGACACAACTCCACGAACGCAATGAGGAAGAACAGTCTAACAGTGCTAAGACAACTGGATACCCGCATGCAAAATAAATATGAGCTCCTGCCTCACACCAAATACAAAAAGTAACTCAGAAAGGATCAAAGACCTAAAAGTAAGAGCTAAAACTATAAAACTCTTAGAAGAAAGCATGGGTATAAATCTTTGTGACCCTGGATTAGGCAACAGTTTCTTAAATATGAAGCCAAAAACATAAGCAAGAAAAATTTTAAAAATAAACTGGACTTCATCAAAACTAAAAACATTTGCACTTCCAAGGACACCAATGAAAATGAAATGACAAACTACAGAATGGAGAAAATACATGCAAATCTGCAATTATGCACAAATTCATGTACAACTCACTAATAAAAAGACAAATCAGGGCGCCTGGATGGTTCGGTCAGTTAAGCATCCAACTTTGATTGTGGCTCAGGTCATCTCAGGGTTGTGAGATCGAGTCCCGTGGGGCTCTGCACTGGGCATGGAATGTGCTTGAGAATCTCTCTCCCTCTCCCTTTGAGATTCTCTCTCTCCCTCTTCCTCTGCCCTTCCCCCCCACCCCCTCCTACTCTCTCTCTCTAAAAAAAAAAAAAAAGACAAATCATCCAATTTATTTTTTTTTAATCACCCAATTTAAAAATGGCTAAAGGATGTGAATAGACATTTGTCCAAAGAAGACATATAGATGGCCAACAGACACATGAAACGATGCTCAAACACCAGCATCGGGGAAATGCCAATCCAAACCACAAGGGGTTGCCACTTCACACCCACTAGGATGGCTAGAATAAAAAAAGACAAATCATAACAAGTGCTGGCAAGGAGGTGGAGAACCGGGAACCCTCATACACCGCTAGCAGGACTGTACAATGATGTAGGCACTTTGGAAAACAGTCTAGTAGTTCCTCAAAATGCTAAACATGGAGTTACCCCCAAACTCAGCAATTCCACTCCTAGGTGTATACTCAACAGAAATGAAAACATGTCTACACAAAAACTTGTACACAAATATTCATGGCATTATCCAGAGCAGCCAAAAACAAGATGCAACCCAACTGTCTATCACCTGATGCATGAACAAACAAAATGTGGTCTATCCACACAACGGAATATTATTCAGTCATAAAGGGAAAATACGGATACATGCTACAACATGGATGAAGCTTACAAACACTGTGCTAAATGAAAGGAGCCAGTCATATCGCATGCCTCCATTTATATGAAATGTCCAGAATAGGCAAATCCACGGAGACAGAGCAGGATGCCAGGGGTTGGGGGAGGGGAGATGGTGACTACTAATGGGTATAGGGTTTCTTTCAGGGGTGGTGAAAATGCCTAGAACTAGGAACTGGTAATTGTTGTACAGTTCTGTGATACTAAGATCACTTCATCATACACTTAAAAAATAATAAACTTGAGAAAAAGGCATAACTAATCTGTGATAGGGGTCACAACAGTGCTTACTACCAGAAGAAGGGGTTATACACTGGGGGAGGGGTCACAACGGAACCTGCAAGGCTACATGATTCATTAATTCATTTATTCAAAAGGTATTAAGAATATTTAAAGAAATTACTGGAATGCAGCAGCAGACACAGTGGCTGAGAGCAGACCTCTGAGTTGGACTCAGCCACCCCCCGGTATTACAAGCTACTTCGTCTGAGTTCCAGTCTCCCCTTCAGTAAGTTAGGGGTAACCCGGGGCTGAGGGTTACTGGGAGGGTTGAGACCGTGGGCATAAGCCACGGGCAAGCACAATGCTCACTGTATCAATACACTGAGCCATTAGAATCGTGTTGTGATCACCTGCTCATCACAGCAGACTCACTGCTCCCTTCTCACCCTGATTCTTTTCCTCACAGAAACGCAGTGCCTGTGCTCAGCAGGTGCACACAGCACCTGGTCCCTCGTCCCACACCTCTGGCGCTCCCCTGGGACATAAGCTTCCCTCCCTTGTCGCCGGGAGCCAGAAACCACCACTGCCTCACAGCTGCACCAGTCCTTTCCGCCACTCTGTCATCCCTTTCTTCCATCAGCACTTGGCGAAGGGCTACTCCCTGCCCGGTCCTAAGGATACTGAGTCAGTAAGAGCCCCTGACTTCACGGGCCCGCCCTCCTTCAATGTCACCTAAGCCCGTCACCATATTGCATGCTCATGATCTTTACATACGGATCATCCTCTTTAATCTGAATACAAGTACATGGAATTCTTGCATAAAAGGACTGTTATTTAAACTCACTCAACTGTAAAATACTAGAAAAACAAGTTTATGCCAGAGATAAAAAAAAAAATTCTAGCACACATCCTGAGACCAGCAGAGTCCTATTTAAACCTTCCATATAGGGTGCCTGGGTGGCTCAGTCGGTGAAGTGTCTGCCTTCGACTCAGGTCATGATCTTAGGGTCCCGGGATTGAGTCCCACATCAGGCTCCTTGCTCAGCGGGAGCCTGCTTCTCCTTCTCCCTCTGCCTATAGCTCTCCCTGCGTGTGTTCCCTCTCTCACTCTCTCCCTCTGTCAAATAAATAAAATCTTTAAAAAATAAAAAAAATAAACCTTCCATATAAAAACTATTTTCATCAATGTTCATAATAACTGCCCAGAGCTAAATATTCAAGGATCCGAGTCCCATCTGGCAATCTCTCTGAACTGGATGGTCAATACACTAGGAATACTACGGTGTGAAAGAAGAAAAAAAAGGTTTTATGGGTAATGTTCCCTTTATCTAAAATCCATTCCAGCTTTTACTTTATTTAGTGACTAGCTCTATACTTCTGCATGAAGAATACATGTCTCTGGAAGGGGTAAAACTGTTTCTACAAAAATTATATGAATCTTCTAGAAACTAGTCCTCTGCCGGACACCAGGCTACAAAGGAATGCTGGACTGCAGCCCTCAGCGGCCAGACGTGAAAACCAGCAGGAAAGGAAGATTCAAAAGGGCAGGCCTCGCAGCCACTGCAGCAGGTCGTGGACTTTAAGGCCACGGCTTCTGAACCACAGGAAGGAAGTGAGCAGGCTGCCCTCAGACTGATACACTCACCTTCCTCCCAGCGTCTTGCCCGGCCTCACCCCCTAACAGGAGGGCCGCGGCCACCTTCCACCAGCTGTCACCGCCACCTGAGTGTGCCGGCCAACGGGGCTAAGGTGGAGACAGCTCCTTATCAGGAGGCTACTAACCACGTAAAAGAATCTAGTTTTCTTTTTCCTAAGGATAGGCTTATGAATTGAGGAGCAATAGTATTTTAGATGTGATAAAAACAGCTTCACTCATTTGAAATGCGAATCAATTCAATGTTAACAATTAAATTTGTCCACTATCCACATAAACGGTATGTCGTATTATCCAACTGAACCTAGGCATTTCTGAGGTATGAAAACAAACCCTCTATGCTTGATACTTTTTCTGTAATATAAAAATGACAGCATAAAAGAAAAAAAAACACAAAGGCAAATAATCGAGACACTTAAGAGAGAAAGGCAGATGTCCTCCTGAATCTTTTAACTCACTATCCCCAAAATAAATAATAAATAGAGAATAAGGAAGCTGCTTTTATCTAAGACTTTTTAAAAGTATTACTCTGGTTTCATCTAGCCATTGGTAAGCTGGTCCTCTTCCCACTAGACCAGCTGGAGATGAGACACACTAAAAAGATGGCAAATGACAGGAGCTTTCCGTAAGTCAATAACATTTTATCGGAAGGTTGGTAAATGTTTAACACTTCAAAAAAGGACATCTAGCTTTGTGCAGTCTGCATTTGCATGCTAAAACTTCATTCTCCTTAAAATGAATTATAAAACTTCATTCTCCTTCTAAAAATGAATTATAACATTTGATCTAAAAAAAAAAACACACTTTTCCAGAATCTCTGGTGCTTCTGAGGGAACTGAATATTTACACACACCCACACTCAGCTCTTCGCCTTCTTGCTCACAGTGACCACCGTCTCCCTCCCCTAACCGAAAGCACAGCCTTGCCCCTGGCCTCCCTGGCTGGACTGCCCACCCCGCCCGACCTTTCTGAGCTGGGTTAAAGAACGAAGTAAGAGCTGGATACACCGGAGAGCACAGCATCACTCACAGACACGGACGAGGATGACCTAACTTTTCTTAAGTTCAATTACAGAACTAAAAGGCTTACAATGACGACGGTCCAGACTCCTCACTCTCTCAACCCCCACCACCGCAACTAAAGAGGCCTCCTCACACGTGTCCTGCAGGGTCCCTCTGTGTTGCCCTGAGTCACCTGGGCTGGGCCTCTGGCTTCTCCCTGCCCCCTCGGCCTGCCACCGTGGACCTGGCTTCCTGGGGCACCCCGCCCAACACCTGCCAACCCCAGCGAGGGAGGAAGGGAGGCCGCATGCTCCCATGACTTCTCACACATCCAGACACAATGAAAACCAAAGGCCCTGCTTCGCAACCCCAGGCCATGCAGTACTTTCTCTGTCTCTGTGACTGTTGGAAGCTGGTGACAGAGACTACCCTACTCACCATCCAGCACAGAAAGAGTGGGGAAGGACATGTAGCACAGGAAAGGGGGGCCACCAGGCACTGAAAGGGGAAGGGAGAGACATTCAGCACAGGAAGAGGGGGGACACCCAGCAAAGAAAGGGGGCCCAGCCAGCCTAGGAAAGGGGGACTTCCAGCTAGAAAGGAAAGCACTTGAGAGCTCAGGCCCCAGCACCCTATATTTCAACTTACAGTCATAAACTCAGAACAAAATACCAGCAAATGCTGACAAAAGGCAAACAGAGAAAAACATACAAAAACGGGGTTAATTTCCCTAATATAATATAAAGCGTGCTAAGAAACTGATAGGAAAAAGCTTAACAAGCCAATGTAAAGTATGGAGAAAAGGGAAGGATTTTAGCTAAACATTAATCAACTCTTTAAGTGTTCACAGTGTTCATTAAGATGCCCTCCAGGGAAACCATGGGGGAGGTGAATCAGACGGGTGGGTAGGGGAGGAGAGGCGGGTCCCGATGGCCACACTCAGGAGACCATGCGTCAACAGAAGGGAGGCAGTAAACGATGAGGCCCCTGCATCACCAACTGCAACATTAACCACCAACCTTGGTCACAGCTGACCCAACACCCGGCCCACACTCGGGATCTTAAGCCAAGCCAGCCACTGATGAAAAACACACCTCACAACAGTAAAAAACGCACACAAACACACACAAACAACAACACATCTCAAATAAGTAAGAAATATCTCATTTTTTACAACAATTGATAACCCCCAAATAACTCTATTTCCTACAAAATATACTAGATCAACAGTATAAGAATGATTTGCCACCAGCCTTATTTGTCCAGCTAGGAAAACACCAAAAAGTAGTTAAAATGGTGCGAGCAGGATGGGGCAAAGGGCCTGGTACCTTCAACATTAGAACTGAAAATGGGGTGGGGGGCTGTAGGTTAAGAGATTTAGGAGGTGCACCATCCAAACGCCACGTGCAGACTTTGTTTGGGCTCCTATAAAACCTACTGAAAATACCAACAAAAAGAGGAAATTTAAACCATGTCTGAGTATTTGATGATACGGAAAAATCTGCTGTTAGCTTTTCAATGTCGTAATGTCACTATGGCTATGGTTTTTTTAAATTTATTATTATTTTTAAAGATTTTATTTATTTATCTGAGAGAGAGAGTAAGAGAGAACAAAGCAGGGGGATCGGCAGAGGCAGAGGGAGAAGCAGGCTCCCCACTGAGCAGGGAGCCCGATGCGGGACTCCATCCCAGGACCCTGGGATCATGACCTGAGCCGAAGGCAGACGCTTAACTGACTAAGCCACCCAGGCGCCCCAACTATGGCTATACTTTTAAAGAAAGCCCTTATCTTCTTAAAGTATATAGTGAAATATTTACAAATGAAACTACAAATGTCTTGGATTTGCCTCAAAATAATCCTTTTTGGGGAATGGGGGGATAAAAATGAAGCAGACTGACCACGATCTGACAACAACTGAATATGGGTGATAGAAACAGGGGTTCATCATTCCACTCTCTACTTAATGTCTGAAATTTCCTATAATATAAGAGATCTAAATTTGCAGTAGGAAATACTTCCAATTGCTACCACTTTTATTAATACTATTTATGAAAATAAAGAATATCAACAAGCCACTCCAAAAAAGGAATCACATTTTCATACAGGGGGTCATCTGCTATTTCTTATCTAAACAGAGGACAGTTGAAGGCTCAACATGGGATGCTAGGCTAGACATTTTTGAAAAATCGGTCTCCTTGTACACATACTCAAACCAGAATGACTGACTCCAAATCACCACCAGCTCTTGCTGCAAACGACACAGGAGTTTTCCTCACTGGAAGCATATCTGGACATGAAAATCAGCTACATGCCCAGTTTATTTGTTACGATTTCGTTTGTTTTATTGCTGGCATTCCTTCTGGTCATAAAACAGTTTTATGAGCTGGTAAAAATTCTGTACAAACTCTGCAGAGCTGACATGACTAATGGTTTCAGTATTCAGTATAATAGATGTATATCCTGAACCTGATTAATAATGGTACAGCAGTACTTTGGACTCTGCTTTCAAAAGGCCTACTGAGATACTCCTATTGCTAAATGTTTACCCACAGACTCCCTTTCAACTGTGGTGCTGGGGAACACTTCGTGAAAAGTGAAAAACAGTTATACTTCTCCATACCAATCTTTATCTTTAAAAACACTTAAAGTTCATTACTGGAAAATATTTTTCTCAGATAATAAACGTAGTATTTTAAGCATCATTAAATTTGCAATACAATCAACAAGAATTACTAAAGCAGGGAAAAAATAAACCACAAGAAAACAGATATGGGTGGGGGTATGAAATGACAGTAACTGAGAATGACACAGATTTTTAAAGTTTTTAGTCTTATTAGCAAATGAAGTTTTACTTATATTATAAACCAACTGTGATGAAAATGCTACTAAAGAAGAAAAAATATAAAATCTGATCAACTAAGGATCTGGCAGTACTCAAAAAATATCACCATTCAGGGGCGCCTGGGTGGCTCAGTCGGTTAAGCATCTGCCTTTGGCTCAGCTCATGATCCCAGGGTCCCGGGATTGAGCCCCGTGTCGGGCTCCCTGCTCCGCGGGAAGCCTGCTTCTCCCTCTCCCACTCCCCCTGCTTGTGTTCCCTCTCTCGCTGTGTCTCTGTCAAATAAATAAATAAAATCTTTAAAAAAAAAAAAAAAAGAACACCACCAGTAGATCACATAGCTCTTAGACAACTGCAGAGATCTCTTCAAAATGAGGCTGTCATTTAAAAAAAAAAAAAATGCCATGGCAAAGTATGCTTCATCCTGGGAATGCATGAATGATTCACTAGCATTATGTATATTAATGTACATATACATAACAATAGAAATTAATAGTCTATCAAAGGCAAAAATCACAACCCTCTTGATACATGCAATAACCATATTTCAACATTAACTTCTCATGAAAATTTTAAAACTATGAATAAGAATATATTTTGATATTAAAAAGCCTTTCAAATCAATTTTCAATTTTAATGAGAAGTCTAGAATATCCTCTAAAATTAAAAAAGAAATAAAAAGTTATATACAATTAGGGTGAGAAAGACTTTTACTTTCTATGACATACCTTTCTGCATTGTTTCAATTTATTAAATCATGAGCACATTGTTATTTTTATAATTTTAAAACTATTTAAAATAAAAATAGCACTGGCCTAATGTAAGTTTTGTGATTTATGTTATGATATTTTTAATACTTGGTACATGGGGCAATCCTAAATCACAGAGAACTGTAATTTGGACCATCCACGACAATCCTCCACAAACTATTACAGAATTCGAAGTTATGGGAGAGTAACTCAAGAAATGTCTAGAAAGGAATTTTTATTTTTTTATTTTTATTTTTTTAAAGATTTTTATTTATTTATTTAACAGAGATAGAGAGCACAAGTAGGCAGAGCGACAGACAGAGGGAGAGGGAGAAGCAGGCTCTCCGCCGAGCAAGGAGCCCGATGCGGGGCTCGATCCCAGGACCCTGGGATCATGACCCGAGCTGAAGGCAGCCGCTTAACCGACTGAGCCACTCAGGCGCCCCTAGAAAGGAATTTTTAAAGAAAGACCGACCAATGATATGGTAGACACACTGTAGTCAAAGAAACTCTCTCTGGAGAATTTAAAAACCAAAGCAATTTACGGCAGAACTCTTCATTAACGGCCCAAAAACCGGCCACCCCAGACGTGCGTCCAGAGTGAATGCACAAATGGTGCCACACAAGTACAGTGAATACCACACAGTGAGCAGGAAAAGGACCAGCAGTTAAACTCAACGGCGTAGATGGATCCCAGTTACTTTTACTTACAGTTACTTTTTCATTGTGGTGAAACATAAAACTTGCCACTTTAACCATTTTTAAGGTTGGCCAAGGGAAAAAAAAGGGGAGGCTCAAATTGCTAAAATTGAAATGAAAGAGGAGATGAGACATTCCTACAGATCTAAAAGGATTAAGAAATACCATGAACAGACTCTATGCCAACAAATTAATTTAGATGAAATGGACAAATTCCTAAAAAAGATAAAAATTACCAAACTGACTCAAGAAGAAAGAGAAAATGTGAATAGATGTACAACAAGTACAGGGGTTGAATTAGTAATCCAAAAACTAACCAAAGAAAAGCCCAGATAGCTTACCAGGCGAACTGGGAATCTGTCAGTTCCTCAAAAATCAAAATTTTAAGAATACAAAATTTTCACAAACTCTCAAAGAAAAAAAAAAAGAAGAGAGAACGCCTTCAAACTCATTTTATAAGGCCAGTATTAACCCTGATATCAAAACCAGACAAAGATATTCAAGGAAAGAAAAAACCACAAACCAGTATCTCTTACAAATATTGATGTAAAAATCCACAACAAAGTACTAGCAAACCAAATCCAGCCAACACAGAAAAAGAAATGTACATCATGACCAAGTGGGATTTATCCCAGGAATGTAAGGTTGGTTCAACATACAACAATTAATGTAATACACCATATATCAACAGAATAAAAAATAAAAGCAACATGATTATCTCAATGGACCCAGAAAAAGTAGCTGACAAAACTCAATACCCTTTTATGAAAAAACACTCAACAAACTAAGAATAGAAGGAAACTTCCTCAACCTGATAAAGGGCATCTATGAAAACTCACAGCTACGAGCAAACTTAATGGTGAAGACTTAGATGCTTTGTCCCTAAGATCAGGAATAAGACAAGAACGTGCACTCTTGCCACTTCCATTCTACACTGTGCTGGAGGTTCTAGCCAGGGCAATTAGGTGACAGAAAGAAGGAACATCCAGCCTGGAAAGGAAGAAGCAAACTATCTCTATTCACAGGTGACATGATCTTATATATAAAAGTCCTAAGGAATCCACTAAGAACTATTAGAACTAGTAAATGAGGGGCGCCTGGGTGGCTCAGTCGTTAAACGCCTGCCTTCGGCTCAGGTCATGATCCCAGGGTCCTGGGATCGAGCCCCACATCGGGCTCCCTGCTCAGCAGGAAGCCTGCTTCTCCCTCTCCCACTCCCCCTGCTTGTGTTCCCTCTCTCACTGTGTCTCTCTCTGTCAAATAAATAAATAAAATCTTTAAAAAAAAAAAAAATAAAAAAAAAAAAAAGAACTAGTAAATGAGTTCAGCCATTTTGCAGGACACAGGATCAATATAAAAAAAAATCAACTGTTGGGCGCCCAGGTGGCTCAGTTGGTTAAGCGTCTGCCTTTGGCTCAGGTCATGATCCCAGGGTCCTGGAATCAAGTTCCACATCGGGCTCCCTGCTCAGCAGGGAGTCTGCTTCTCCCTCTCTCTCTGCCCCTCCTCCTGCTTGTGCTTTCTCTCTCCCCCTTTCTCTCTGTCAAATAAATAAATAAAATCTTTAAAAAAAAAAAATCACTTGTTATTTGTACACATTTGTAACGAACAATCTGAAAAATGAGATTAAGAAAACAATTCTATTTACAACAGCATTAAAAAAAACCCCTAGGAATAATTTAATAATTGCAAATCTTATACTCTGTTTTGTGAATGTAATTAATGTAACCAAATAAACACTTATATAGTTAAAATGACAAATTTTCTATCATACGTATTTTACCACAATAAAAAAGTAAAAACAAACGTGCTAAACTCTGAAAACTACCAAATATTTTTGAAAAACAATTTAAAAGATCTAAATAAGTGGAAAGACATTATGCTCATAGATAGAAGATTCAATATTGTTAAAATGGCAATACTCCCCAAATTCATCTACAGATTCGATGCAATCTCTATCAGAATCCCAGATGGCTTCTTTATAGAAATTGACAAGCTGATCCTAAACTTCATATGGAAATTCAAGAAACTTAAAATAGCCAAAACAATCTTGAAAAAGAACAAAGCTGGAGGACTCACACTTCCTGAATTCAAAACTTACCACAAAGCAACAGTAATCAAGACAGTGTTGGTACCAACATTAAGGATTGGCATAAATATCAACAGAACACATCTGAGAGCCCAGAATTAAACCCATACATTTATCAACTGTTTGACAAGGATGCACGACTACTCAATGGGGAAAGAACAGTCTCTTCAACAAATGGTGCTGGGATAACAGGATATCCACATGCAAAAGAAAGATAAAAAAAATTGTGGTTCTCTATCTCATACCATATACAAAAATTGACTCAAAATGGATCAAAGACCGACATGTAAGATCTGAAACTATAAAACCCTTAGAAGAAAACACAGGTATAAATCTTTGTGACCTTGGATTTGGCAATGGATTTTTTTTTTTTTTTTAAGATTTTATTTGTTTATTTGAAAGAGAGAGAGCATGAGCAGGGGGAGGGGCAGAGAGAAGCAGACTCCCCACTGAGCAGGGAGTCCAACGCAGGGCTCGATCCCAGAACCCTGAGATCATGACCTGAAATTAACCGACTGAGCGACCCTGGTGCCCCTTGGCAACGGATTCTTAGATATGACACCAAAATCAACAAAATTTAATTAAATTTCATCAAAATTTAAAACTTTTGTGCTTTGAAGGAAACCATCAAGAATGTGAAATGACAACCCACCGTATAGAGGATAATATTTGCAAATTATACATTTGGTAAAGGTTTAATATCCAGAATATATAAAGAACTCTTACAACTCAACAACAGAAAGACAACACAATTTAAAAATGGGCAAAAGAACAGACATTTCTCCAAAGAAGATATACAAATGGCCAATAAACACAAGAAAGGATGTTCAACACTGTTAGCCTTTAGAGAAAAGTAAATCAAAACTAAAATGAGACACCATTCACTAGGATGGCTAAAATAAAAGAGACGAGAGCAAGTGTCGGTAAGGATATGGAGAAACTGGAAGCCTTATATGCTGCTGGTGGAAACGTATACGGTACAGCTGCTACGGAAAACAATCTGGCAGTTCCCCAAAATGCTAAGCACAGAGTTACTGAATGACCCAGCAATTCTACTCCTGGGTATACACCCAAGAGAAATGAAAACATCTGTCCACGCCAAAACTGGTACATTAATGTTCACAGCAGCATTCTTCATAATAGCCAAAAGGTAGAAACCACCCAAATGTTCATCAACTGATGAACGGATAAACAAAATGTGGACTATCTACGTAATGGAATGTTACCTGGAATTGAAAGGGATGAAATACAGAGATATCCCTGAAAACATTATGCTAAGTGAAAAGGATCCAGTCACAAAAGACCACAGGAAATGTCCAGAACAGGCAAATATATAATGAGACGAGATCAGTGGCTGCTTAGGGCTGCCAGCAAAAGGGCACAGGGCTTCTTTCAGAGGTGATGAAAATGTTTGCGATTCAACAGTGGAGATGGTTGCATAATTCTATGAATATATTAAAGCTATTGGACGGTATAATTTGAACAGGTAAATTGTGTGCAAATTATATCTCAATAACGCTGTTACCAAAAAAGAAAAAGTAAACCACCTGCTAACTGTAAATGCCAGAGAAATCTTTCTTTCCCATTAAAATAAACAATCAGCTGTGCAATTTAAGTTTCTCTCATCTTGCTGATAGACATCAGTTTCTGTCCCAGTAACCCTCTTCACATATTATTTCACAAGGATTATCAAAACTTCATAAAGGCAAACCTTGCTTTTTAAAAAAATAATTAGATATTTGTAGAAGGAAATATACCCAGGCTTCACTTTGGTTACATAAAACCGTAATGCTGATGTTTTCAGAAACATTTCTTGTCCTGATACAGTCGAATATAAATGCCATCCTTGACACCTTAATTAATTGGTGAAATTGGGAATAGAGCACTCCCAGTAACTTCCCAACTTGCTGCGAGACAATATATCCCACATATTCAAAAGCTTTATTGACATTTTCCCAATTAATTTTAAAGGTACATCAGAAGACCAACTTGTTAATACACTTCAAAGACTTTTCCACAATCTGATCTCAAATACTTGCAGTTAAAAAAGCAGCAAGGCCATTTGCGACAGAACTGCAAAATTATTTTTAAAAGATTACTGTATATCCATTAATTATGAAATCAACATCTTTCTCAATAGTGAAGAATGAAAATGCTATTGCCAGGGGTGCCTGGCTGTCTCAGTGTGAGAGCATGTGACTCTTGATCTCGGGGTCATGAGTTCAAGCCCAACGTTGGGTGTGGAGCCTACTTTAAAAAAAAATTAAACTAAAAAATAAATAAAAAATACTGTTTCCAGTTAAAAATAACATAAATTAAAAAAAAATAAATTCAGCTCCCTGATGTTAATTTTTTTAAACAAAATGAGAGTAGTTCAGTGATTTCAGTTCAATTCTTTCACATGAAGAGGGTAAAGTACAACAGAACAACAGCCTTAAAATGTAATCTGGGTGTCATGATAAGGGAGGTCTGTTTACCTTTGGATTTCATTTCTGTTACTTGTTTTTAGAAAATTATGAGTGGCAAGAACAGTTCTTCTTCTGCTCTTGATTTTAAACTGGTGATACCTGGGGCGCCTGCCTGGCTCAGGTGGTTAAGGTCTGCCTTCGGCTTAGATCATGATCTCGGGGTCCTGGGATGGAGCCCCAGGTCAGGGTCCCTGCTCAGTGGGGGGTCTGCTTCTCCCTCTGCTCCTCCCCCCACCTTGTGCACTTGCTGGGGTGCAGGCACACATGCACTCTGTCTCAAATAAATAAATATCTAAATAAATAAATAGTTGGTGATACCTTCCTTGTGTGCAAATTATATCTTAAGCAAGAGCTTAAACAGAATCACTTCCATGTCAGCTCAAGAAAGATCAAAGCTTATGCACATAGTCTCTGGGTCACAAACACTCCCCCCGCAACTGCAAACATCTCCACACTGCGGGTCTCCAGAGGTCCCTCCCTGCTTCACCCTGTGCCCACCCTAGAGTAGCCGCTCCCCAGCCATCTGAAGAAGCACTTTCCAGGTACCCCTTTTCCTTTTCAGTGCACCCATCCTATAACTCCTTCTTCACATCCCTTTCCTAACCCCCCCTTCCACTGGGATGCAGTTCCTAGAGAAAAACTTGTCCTCCCTTTTTATTCCCATGTCTTCCTTCTACTTATGGGGGAAACCTTCTAATAAACGAGTAAGCATAGGAATAGAAATGCCAATACATCCATGTCAAAGAAAACAGAAATTATCCCCTCTGACCACACACCTTTCAGCACATCCGCCTTAGCCTTACGCCACCTGAAAACGCTACTAAAATGATAGCTTATGATTACCATGGGACACAGCCTCAAGGATAACATGAGCCCCAGGAGAACAGGGATTCTGTTCATCATTGCAGTGCCTGGTACTTTTTAAGTCCTTAAAAAATACTTGTTGAACGAGTGACAGAAGATGACAGCAGCCTAGGAATGTCAGCACAATTTTGCACAGTGGGAAAAGCCAATGGACAAGTGATGACTAATTTAGCAAAGTTAGAAAACTGAGTTATTGTGTGTGAGGTAGGGGTAAGGCTGCTCTGAATGATCAGAAGCACTGGGATCTCTGAGGGTCTAAATGGTAACAGAGAGAAAACAGGACTGGCTTCAAATCTACAGGAGAAGCGGTGACACCCCAGAACTCCTTCTGTTCCCTCCCATCAACTCTCCACCTTACCCCAACTTCCCCAAAAGCCAGCATATCCCACATTACTCCCCACTGCCCAGGCAGGACACCAGAAACCCCTCTCTGGGGAAACTGACAGGCCCAAAGAAAGAATTACTTTAGCAACTTCTGATAGTGTCCCTCAAATTGTCCCTGTCCTATTTCCTAATGGTGAGACTCAAAAAAGTTTGTCCATGCACATGGGGAGTTTCCAATCAGTCCACTCACAATTATGAAAAGACAGCCAATAATCAGCAAATATTTGGAGAAATGCTTCTAACATCAAAGACAAAGACCAAAGCAGGAAAGATGAGAACAAGGACTCAGGAGAGAGAGACAACACAGGAAACAAAAGAAAATGTCTACATAACATAAATGTGTACACATAAATCAATTAAAAAAATTTTTTTAAAAAGTACATTGCTGGGGTGCCTGGGTGGCCAAGTTGGTTGAATGTCTGCCTTGGGCTCAGGCTCCACCAGGCTCCCTGCTCAGCGGGGAATCTGCTTCTCCCTCAGCCCCTCCCCCAGCTTGTGTGCAGGCACTCGCTTGCTCTCTCTCAAATAAATGAAATCTTAAAAACAGTGCACTGCCTTCATGAAACGAAGATAGAATGTTATAAAAAGGAATGCTGAGAACAAAAACACTTAGTAATGAAAGATATGATGGCAGAAATAAAAATTCAGTGTAAGGACTAGAAGATACAGTTAAGGACCTCCCCAGAAAAATCAGAAGAAACAGATAATGAATAGGAAAAAGGAGGAAAAGAGAATTAGCAGAACACTCCAGAAGGTCCAACAACTGAATAATAGGAGATCCGGTAGGTTACATTGGAGAAATCAGGGATGAGATCATCTAAGAGACAACATGGAAAAGTTTCCAGAGCTGAAGGACCCAGTGTCCCCACCAGAAAGACCCACCAAGAATGCTGGGAGCAGACAGAAGACCCTGAGAGTGGGCACCTGGGTGGCTCAGTTGCTTAAGCGACTGCCTTCAGCTCGGGTCATGATCCTGGAGTCCCGGGATCGAGTCCCGCATCGGGCTCCCTGCTCAGTGGGGAGTCTGCTTCTCCCTCTGACCCTCCCCCCTTTCATGCTCTCTCTCTCAAATAAATCTTAAAAAAAAAAAAAGACCCTGAGAGTTCCCAGATAAGACAAGTCACACAAAGTCTTGGGGATCACCATGGGGTTAGGCTACTCATTACCAACAACAGAAGGAGTAACACTTTCAAACTTCTGAGGAAAAATTACTTCTAACCTAGAATTCAGTACCCAGGCAGTCTGTCACTCAAGTGTGAGGGAAGAAAAGACATTTTCAGACAGGGTAGGTCTCAAAAATTTCTCTGATGAACCCTTTCTCAGGAAGCCACTAGAAGACACACTGTACCAAAAGGAAAAAGACATGAAATCCAGAAAGGGGAATTCAACAGAAAGACACCAAAAAAATTCCCACAAGGAATGAAGAGAAATGCTAGGAATACTGCTAATCACTGGGTCTGGAGCACAAACAGCCTCAACGAGAACAGGAAAGGGAAAGGATTTGCGGGGTGGAAGGTGACAGACACATCGGGCGGGGCGTGTGGCAGGGCACATTACGGTGCTGAGATGTTCTAGCTACACACCTGGGACTACACTTAGCACTGGACCACTGGCGTCTAGCTAGAGCAAAGACACGTAACTCATTCCAAAAAACACAGAAATAATCCCCTGTCTCAGCAAAGACAGGGAACTAACTGCATCCTATGTGGCTTAGTTAAGATATTTACCTAGTGAGAACAACATAAACACTACCAATTTAAACAAAAATTATTACATAACCATATTTAGAAAAAGGGAGAGAGAGGACAGGTGGGCAGAGAAGGTATATAAAAGTTCTACAACCTTCTCTTCCACACTAAGAAGTCAACAGATAATGCCTAAAACAGAAAAATCAGTACAAACACACTTTAAAGAAACATGGAATTTGAGGCTAGAACTGTTAAATAACTATAACATCCCAGATTCTTCCACAGTAATACAACACCTTCGCCCTGGTGCCTGGATTGCAGAGGGGACGGCCACCATCAGAGGCTGGACCGAGAGCAGGAAAGGGCCCAGGTCCCTGAAGACTTCTTGGAATGAGCTGTTTACTAGCCCTGCCCTGCCCACATCCCAATTCCACATGAGACAGAATTCACCTTGATTTTGGGTAAGGCGCTATTAATTGGTTGTGTTACTGGCAGCTGAATGCAATCCTGAGACAGATGATTATCAAATAGAAACAGAGGGGTTAGAAGTGGCTGCTTATGAAAGTTAAAAACCAGAGTTACTAAGTAAATGCATTACTTTAATAAAGGTAAAATTATATTTGAAGAAAATCACGGGGTATGGTCAGAAGTGCTGTTAATCTCAACTTCTAAAACTAAGATTAAATGGGTCTTTTTAGGTCAGTTTTACCTGATTTATAGACAGACAACAGAATCTACAGACAATAGAATATGAAGTATTTGAAAGAGGGAGTGATGAAAGGAACAGCAGTGTCTAAGGCTGACTGGCAGAGATATTTAAACCCTAAAGTGAGAAAGGCATTCATTTAGGTCTGCGGGCTTGAGAGCTTCAGCTAGGCCAGTGATGATGGGAATGGAAGGAAAAGGCTACAATAAAACAGATGTTTCAAAGCAGGTGCCTGCAAGGCAGCCCAAGGTTGATCATGGTCCAGCAGACAAGAGAACCCCCACTAGAAGGCTGCTGGCTCCGAAATGACCAGGGAAAATGTCCTGAGCCTGGTTTACCTAAGGGACAGCGGGGATGGGGGTGGAGGGCAGACTACAGGGTCACTCCAATTCTTAATAGTGTTCACACCTATGACTCTGTGATTGTGGAGGCCAGAGAAATCATCGCCATCCCCGTAACATTTGGAGTCACCTTCAAGCAAGTTCCACAGGTCTCCAAAGCAGCTCCAATACAAGGACAGAATTGGACTGAAACATGATCCAATTCAAATTTCTCTCGGAATTTCTAATTCTTTCCTAAAGATAACAAAATCCAAAGTTCTCCTATTATATAATTGACTCTTTTTGAAAATTTTAATCTAAAAACAATCCTGTTGCCAGTTACCTACCAGTCAATGAAACTGACCAAAAACCTAATGTACAACACAGATCATTCAGATCTTGCTGTAAAGACCTTTATTTCATAGTTAGTATCTATTTGTCTTTAAAAAATAGCTGTCTCTTGTAGATTTTTAAGTCCATATTTCAGTTCAGATTGTCAAAACACTTCTGGTTTTAAATATAAGGAGAGGGGCACCTGGGTGGCTTAGTCATTAAACGTCTTTGGCTCAGGTCATGATCCCAGGGTCCTGGGATCGAGCCCCGCATCGGGCTCCTTGCTCGGCAGGAAGCCTGCTTCTCCGTCTCCCACTCCCCTTGCTTATGTTCCCTCTCTCACTGTGTCTCTCTCTGTCAAATAAATAAATAAAATCTTTAAAATAAATAAATCTAAGGAAAGTGTTCTCTTCCTCTCACCCGTTTTCCTTATTAAGAGAGCGTTTGTGTAAGCTTTTCACACAAATTTAAGATAACCCTAACACACTGTCATTCTGGACCATTCTTAAAGCTACGAACCAAACTTAAACTTGGGACAGGGACTAAACGGTGTTATCTTATGGGGACCAGTTAGGGTGATGTGATTACAGGGTTTTCATGGGTTTTTAAAAAAACTCCTTCAAAACTTCCTTTAATTTTATCTCCTTTTTGATCCTTTTACTTTATTAGTCTCAAAAAATACTTCTTGTCTCTTTACCAAGAAAAGTACTCAATAGTTTCACCGTACTTAATAAAGTTTGGAATTAACAGTCCTGTTTGCTCATGTGTTTATCCAGCATCACAGACGTCAGCACAGACAGATTTCTAAGGGCACCAGGCTCTGCAGCCAGAGGCAGGGCAAAGGCAAGAGGGGCCACCTCTCCACCCCATGGTATTCCGATTATTCTACCTCAGGCGCACAGAAGTGCGCTTGGCGAGCGACCCGCTGCACGTCATAGACCTTCTCACGTGGCTCACACAGTGGTATCCTGTTTGAAAGCAATTCACTCCAATGCCAACCTTATTTAAAGTCTAGATTTAACACACTAAGTGTGTCACACACGAAGTGACACGGCTGTTCACTTCGAAACCCAAATGAGAGAAAGGGTAAGGCTGGCTTGTTATGGTTTAATGGTTTCAAATGTCCCACCACCTGCCACCTAGTCAATATCACCATGCATTTTTTTTTTTTAAGATTTTATTTATTTGTTTGACAGAGAGAGAGAAAGTAAGAGAGGGAACACAAGCAGGGGGAGTGGGAGAGGGAGAAGCAGGCTTCCCGCTGAGCAGGGAGCCCGATGTGGGGCTCGATCCCAGGACCCTGGGATCATGACCTGAGCCGAAGGCAGATGCTTAGCGGACTGAGCCACTCAGGCGCCCCCACCACGCATTTCAAATAGCTACTTACAAGTCTAAATTATGTTAACTTAATTTTTATTATGCAATCCCAGTATTTCCCTCAAATTTAGATCTTATTCAAAAGACCTGTTTAAGTCATTCCCATGTTACACAAACATTCCATCTGGAGGAACCATTATGTATCAAACCAAAATGTATCTTGAGATTTTAAGCACCACCAGTTAAGCCCGAACGTTTTAAATTTGGTAGAGTCATCCCACTCACACGTTGGGCTGAGGATCCCCATGCTAACCGCTATGGGAATTCACATGGATGAAGGTACTGCTGCATTCCTAACAAGAAAAAACACAAATGAGGAGAGGAAAGAGGGCTAGAAAGGATTAATTTTCTTTCTTATATAGGAAGTACAGTGGCAGGGTAAAGGAAGGTGCCCTGGACTGCAAATTGGGAAACCACACTGAGGTCCGCGTCCCCGAGACATGCCTACAACCAGCTGCAAGCTCCAGGCTTCCCACCTGGTCTGCAGGCCATGAGGGGCCAGAGCACAGAGCCACTGTGGTCTACCCACTGCCAATAGGCTGGGACTTCAAACATCAGCTCCATCTGATGTTTGATGTAACACTAGTCATTATATTTAAGCCATGAAAAAAATACTTAACACATATAAAAGTATTTTTTTGTACCAAAGGTAAGAGACAGCAAATTCCTCTCATTTACTTGTATTTGTTGCTATTTACTTATAGAAATTTCAAAGTGCTTCATGTTCTACTTTGAATGGGATCCAATTTGCATTAAAATACAGCTTAAAGAAATACAGATGCAAAGCAGGGTATTTCCAACTTTTAATTAAAGTTCAGGATTTCACAGAGGAATCTAATCAAATTATAAACATAATCAAGGGAAAATTAAAGACCTACAATGAAGGTCTTTACAATGGGCTATGATGACTCTTATCCCACGCAACCACTGTGGCAAAAAGGAAGGAAGAGCCAGAAAGTCTTCTTTTAAAACTTAAAAATGGGGTGCCTGGGTGACCCAATCAGTTAAGCATCTGACTCATGATCTCAGAGTCGTGAGATGGAGCCCCATGTCGGGCTCTGCACTGAGCATGGAGCCTGCTTGAGGTTCTCTCTCCCTCTCCAAAAAACTAAAATTAACTTAAAATAAAACTTCAGAGAAAGACAAATACTGTACGATTTCACTCATATGTGGAATTTAAGAAACAAAGTAAATGAACATAGGGGAAGGGAAGGATAAATAAGATGAAAACAGAGAGGGAGGCAAACCACTAAGAGACTCCTAACTCTAGGAAACAAACTGAGGGTTGCTGGAGGGGAGGGGGGGTGGGGGGATGGGGTAACTGGGTGATGGGCATTAAGGAGGGCACGTGATGTAATGAGCACTGGGTGTTATATGTAACTGATGAATCACTGGATTCTACCTATGAAACTAATTTAAAAAAAATCCATTATCACCTGTTGTTATAAAACATAAATACATTTTTAATTTATTTATTTATTTTTTATTTTTTTTTAAGATTTTATTTATTTATTTGACAGAGAAAGACACAGCGAGAGAGGGAACACAAGCAGGGGGGGAGTGGGTGAGGGAGAAGCAGGCTTCCCGCGGAGCAGGGAGCCCGATGCGGGGCTCGATCCCAGGACCCTGGGATCATGACCTGAGCCGAAGGCAGACGCTTAACGACTGAGCCACCCAGGCACCCCCATAAATACATTTTTTAAAGTAAAAAAAAAAAAATTAAAAACTTTATTACCTATACTTTCCAAATTTCCTCCAAGATTCCTCAGTAACTCTCTAAATCTGAAATGAATAGCTATATTTCTTCATTAAGTTTCAAGATTTCTACCTAATTGTCATTAGACACCTACCAAGATTTGGAAGGTGGGGGGAGGTTGGCCCTCTGCATGATAGGACTCCACACACTGGAGGCTTCAAATACCATGCAGAGTGTGAACCCAAAGACTCAGCAACCCCGGGGGATAGCTTATGTCTGTTTCCAGAGCAGAAGTAATTCCACTTGGAAGTCAGGGCACCTGATAATGCTCCACAATTCCACTCGATGGACCATTCTTCACCTTCTACTTGTAATACACAGGCATTCTAAGTAACACTAAATAACGACTTCATTAGTAATGCACGCCTGCAGAGCTACAAGTGTACATGTTAACATGCATGAGATTAAATATTACTTCCTATTTTATTAGTATTTAGAGGTAGTATTAATATTTCATTAAAATGCCACCTTAAACCTCAGTCCATTTCTCTTCCCTGCAATTTAAGGTTTACACTTCTGTGCAAATTGAGTTGTTAGGACAGTGTAACTCATTTGTAATCATAATTTCCAATACTCCAGAATACAATTTCAAAAATAATTCTAAGTGATAACACACAGCTTCTGTCTCCACCTGGAAAGATCTAATCTTAAAATAAGACCTCCACACATGCTGAGAAGAGCTTGCTCCGGTAAAGCCCACCGGGTCACAGAGCGGCCGGTACAGCCTGCCAGGGACGGAACTAGGCGAGAACCACCCACGTACAGGGCGTCTGGCTCTCAGACTTCAACCCCACAGAGGCACAACTCAGTTCCCAGGCCAGAGGCCAGATGGACCACACCTCACCACTACAACCCTCCCTCCGCTTCTCCTTTCAGTCACACTCCTACCCACACACTGCACCAAGTTGAACCTGATTGTGGAACTGTCTGGATTTCAACATCAAATGCTAGGAAAGGAAAGGCAAATACAACATTCAGAAGGCTCAGATGTAACAAGCACCAAAGACCTCACTTTCAAAGCAACTGTGAAAGTGAGTTAATTATTTGATTGAAAATCACGTCACCGATAAAGGACCCCAGAAAGCGAACGCTCTCATTTTACGGACATTGTATATAACCAAGCACGGTGGTCCCCACCGAAATAAAGCATAATGGGCTGTCCTGGGGCTCTGGGCCTCCTTTCTCCTGCGGCTCTCACAAAACATCGTTTCGCTAAAGAGCAAAAAACAAACCCTCTAAAGAATATCTCAACTTAAGTTTTAATTAGTAAACAAAACCCCAAATTCCAGTTCCCATTTTGGCAGAGTAGGAGGCCTCACTCAAAATACATTTGTTTCTTCGTGTAAATATCAGCTCTATCAGCCCCAAAGATTAGAAATTACTGGTTCAAACTGCACAGTCCTAGCCCAATGACACAAGTGACCCAGGAATAGGATTTTCTTAGGTTTGGCCTGAACATAAGCCCCGCGTGTTCCTACTAGGTCGTTCCAGGGGAGTCTGAGGGTCTTGACAGGATGCCCATGTTAGTTAGAAACGAATCGAAAGGGTTTCACTTTACACCTGTAGCTGTCTCCGGGATTCTAATGATCGTCAAGTGGCTTAATCAAACTTTTGTCCTAATAAAGCAAAACAGGTTAGTTGATCAATGATTAGAGTGCTATAGATCCTTGAATAAACTAGAGAAGGCATGCAAAGATCAGATAAAGTTTTTAAAGGCCTCCCATATACTGACAGTTCAGCTGCCCCCAACGTATTACAAGAGTCTAGCGCAATTACAACGAAAAGAACCAAAAAGAACCAATCTGCTCTTGCAAAATAAGGCTTTTAAGCTGAAAACTCCCTTGGAGGTGCTACAGTAAAGGGTGTTCAAGCCCTGGACATCCAGGGGATGCAGCTGTCACCTAGGAGGGAGCAACAGAACCGGGCTCCCCGGAAATGCACACGCAGATAGGGGGCCCACCGGCTGCCCCCAATCACACGCGGCTGCCCCCACAAGCCAGCAGGGCATGAGGGGGGGCCTCGACGCTGACTCCGGACCCCAGAGCGAGGGGCAGGGGCGGGGGTGGGGGCGGATTTCCCGGGGAGTGCTGCAGGAAATGATATCCAGACTCGGAGGGTGGATCTAGGAAGCGGCCCGGGCGATGGCCGGCGGCGGGGAGCGAGTGGGGGTGGGAACGGAGGATGTGGCTCCCAGGAGCAGGATGAGGGGGCGGGACGGCCGAACGCGGATGCGCCAGGGCCGAGGAGGAGGGCAGGGAGGGACCGAGAGCCGCGAAGGGACCAGGGCGCAAGGAGCGGCCCGAGAGGAAGGGGGCGGCGGGTCTGGGGACAGGAGGAGCGGAAGGCTGAGGGCCGGCGGCGGAGGGGCAGGCCGGCGCCCCGCGCGCACTTACCCCACTCGAGGAACTCGGCCACATACTTGTCGCGGCGCAGGGCCGAGTGGCTGCACTCGGTGTACAGGCAGACGAGCACGTCGAGCAGCGTCTCCACGCTCAGGGCGCTCTCGTTGCGCCACGGCCCGTCCAGGAGCAGCTGCTCCAGCTTCTTGAGCCGCACCTTGGCCGACATGGTGCCGCGCGGCCCGCTCCCAACGCGCCGGACTCTCGCCGCCCGCTCGGCCAGTCCGTCAGGGCGAGCCCTCGGGGGCCCGGCGGCCGCGAGCCCCGGCAGCTGCGGCGCCTCGTCGCCGCCCCGTCCGCGTCGTCGCGCTCCGGCCTAGGCCGACATCTTGGGCTCGGTCCCGGCGGCGCAGCGTCTGGGGCGCCGGGCCCCGCGGGTCCATGGGCCGGTCTCCTCCCCTCGGCGCCGCCGCCCGCCCCGCCCGGCGCGGCCCGCCCTCGCCTCGCCTCGCTCCGCCGCCCGCCGCGCGCCCTTCAGCCCCGCCCGCGGCCGCGCCCTCCCCGCCTTCGCCGCCAGCCGTCGACCTGCAGCGGCGCGGAGCCGAGCGCAGCGCAAGCCCGGCCGGCGCCCGAGCCCCGACCCCAGCCCCGACCCGGCGGCCCAGCCCCGCGGCCCGCAGCCAACCAGGGCGCGGCCAGCGCGGGCGCAGCCAACCACCGCGGGGCCGGCCGCCGCCGCGCTGACCTCAGCGCGCCGCCCCGCCCCTGCGCTCCCGGCTCCCGGCTCCCGGCGGGATGGGACCTCGCCGCTTGCCGTAGGGAGTCCGGGATGCTGGGAAGGCCAGGAGACGGGGGCGGGGCGAGCGCGCGGCCAGTGCGCCGCCGAGATTGCGCCCCCGCGCGTGCGCAAAGGGCGCCCGGGCGGCGTGCGTGAGCGCTTCGCGGACCAGGCCTGGCGGTGCTGAGTCCGTGCTCGCGCACGGGCACACCTCGGGACTCGAGGGGAAATACCCACTCCCCCTGCTTGCCGGGGGGCTTCGGCGGCGTGACCCGTTGGTTTAAAACCAGGGCGCTTCCAAGCCCAGAGCAGCCTTGGAAAGCGGGGCCCTGCCGGACTTGCACGGGAGCCCGAGGCCCGGACTGGGCACAGGCCGCTGCAGAGCGGCGACCCAGCGGGCCACCCAGCCCCTCGTGAATTCGGGGTGCCCCGCAGTGGCCACTTCAGATTCTGCTGTGCAGCTCACTCCAACCGCAAACAAATGTCTTAGGGTGGGATTCTGGTAGGCAGCGGCGGCCGTCTCCAGGCTGGGTTTGTCTAGCGAGTCACTGCTTTAGTGGGACTGTTGGTTTGTGAGGGTGGTGGGGAACACCCCCACCCAAACAGACCCTTGGCGTCAGGAGAGCAGGGGCCGCCTGGAGCTCGTGGGATGTCACTGAGGCCACGGGGGTGGCTGAGAGCTGGGCGGGAGGGTGCAGGGCCTTGGGAAGCCTAACCGGAGGAAGGGGGTGGGGTGGGGGCTTCAGTGGATCCGGGGCAAGGAGGCAGAGCGGATAGAGATTGGCGGACGGAAAACGAAAGGAGCCTGTGGCAGAACTAATGTATGGAAACATCGGAATAGTAGCTACCTCTGTGGAGGAAGTATTGACTGGAAACGGGTAGGAGGGAGTCTTCCTGGCTGCTGGAAGTGGTGTATAATTTTATTTGGGTGGTGGTTATGCAGGAGTACATGTAGGTAACATCCTTCAAACTGTACTCTGTATATGGTATACCTTAATTTTTAAAAGGTGGGCAAAAACAGTCTTGGTGTTAGAGATCAGAGTAGAGGTTACTTAGGGGGGGATTATGAACTGGGGGCTAGGAACATTCTGTATCTTGACCAGACCCTTCTATAACACGGACCTGTACATATTTTTTAATAAAACTGTGCTCTAAATATTTGTGCACTTTATGATACCTCAACTTTAAGAGGGAGGAGGTGGGGCTGAGCAGACCACCTGGCTCAAAACCAGAGATTTCCCACTGGTTTTAGGATAAAGACCAAATTCTTTACCTTGGCTTTTAAGTAGGGTGCTGAGATGCCGGAATTTGTCTGGGACAGTCCCCATTCTTTGTCTTTGTCGCAGTGGAAGTATAATAACGTCCCTCCCCCCAGTGCCCCCACTTGGATGATACATTCTCTCGTCTCCAAACCCAGCAGGCTCAGCCAGGCCCTGCTCCACCCTCCAGCCCTGATCTTACTCTCTTCAGTCTCTGACTCCAGTCTCACTGACCTACCTCCTTGCTGCACCTCAACTGTTTCTGCTTCCTCCTGCCTTGGCCTTTGCACTTGCCAAGACCTCCCCCCTTGGGTCCCCCTCCCTGACCACCTTCATTTTGTCTGCTCAACCCATAGCTCTTAGAGCATTGCCTTTCACGCCAGCCTTGCCTGACTCGCTGGGCTGAGTCAGACCCCAGTTCACCCTATAGTCTCCCTCAGTACTTGGCACCGTGGGTACCAATGGGTCTTGCCCACTACTCTGAAAACTAGAAATCTTCCTGTCCCTCAGTCTCAGGTGTAAAAAGAGAATAACTGTAAGACCTACCCTGTATTTCAGTGAGTTTCTGAAAGGACTAAATGAGTGAACACCCACTGAGCACTTTGAATGGTGCCTGGCTCCTAGTAAACGCTCACATTGGTAGCTGGTATGCATTACAATTGCTATTCAGGAACTAGGGACTCTGTGACCAGCTGATGGATTGAGTGGTCTTGGGTCCTCCAGGCCAGGGAATCCCAGTGTCTTCAGGCACCCATGAAGTTCCTCCGTGTATGTCTTAATCACTTCAGGGCGCTATAACAAAATTCCGTAGACTAAGTGGCTTATAGACAGAAATTTCTCATGGTTCTGGAGGCTAGAAGTCCAAGATCAGGGTGCCAGCACGGTCAGGTTCTGAGTGAGGGCCCCATTCCTGTTTATACAGGGCTGTCTTGCTGTATTCTCACATGGTGGAAAGAGGTAGTTCTTTGCCCTTCTACGGGGCAGTAATCCCATTAATGAGGGCTCAACCCTCAAGACCTAATCACCTCCCTAAGGCCCCACCTCCTAATATATCCCACTGGGGGTTAGGATTTCAGCATATGAGTTTGGGGGACATATTCTGTCCGTAGCAGTATCCTTACAATAAACTCCTACTTGGGCTCCTGTGGGTTTCCGGTCCGTGCAGCACAGCAAGTCAGGCCAAGCAGAGCATTATACCCAACACCCTGCAACATGCACAGCTTAATGTAAGTTCAAGCTGAAGTATCTCGGTTCAGAAATCAGAACGCCCAGGCCTGCAGAATGACACCTTGGAACTTGATTTAACTTAACATCTTCCCCTCGCACCCAGCGTGGGGGGCATGAGATAAGCACTGGGGACAGGGGCTGTGCTTGGTGCCTTCCTTGCTCCTTCCTGAGCCTCAGCTAGCCTGGCCCTGCGTCCACCCACCTGGGGCTACTACCAGGGAGGAGGGAGGCTACAGTCTCACGTCTGGTCTGGCAGGGCATAAGCTGACCCCCCCTACACCCGGGGATAGTCACAGGCTCCCTGCTCCCTCTCCTGAGCAATGTGTCACTTTTCTGGGTGGGTGTTTACCTGGTGGCTGCAGGGGATCCTCTGCCCCTCTATGAGGACCACTAGACAGGACCTAAGAGGACCCATCCCTGTGACTCCTATCTGTCCACAGGAAACACTCTTGCATCCCTTGCTCTGACAAATGCTCAGGAGCAAGCAGCTCCCAACATTGCAGCACACTCTACCTCCAAAGCAGCTCATGAGCCCTCCTTTCGTGGCTGGGAGTCCATCCCCAGTCCTTGATGCTCCCAAATGGAGGGCCACATCTTAAGTTCTCTGAGGAGCCACCCTCACTAGGTTTCAGGTAAAGGAAGGCGTGCCCCATGTTCCACGCCCCAGCAGGACCAGATCATCAGATACTCACACCTTTTATTCCAGGGTGTGGGACAGGTTTCCCTGCATTTCCGTTGACAGGCTACATATGGTAATCTTACACCTCGTTTGAGAATTCTACATTTGTTGTCTCTTGATGCCCCCCACCCAAATTTCAGCTTACTGTTGTGATAAATTTATTACATGTACACTGGACAAAGGGTCACTGTTCCTTTGCTGGGCAGTTCTTGGGTTTCTCTGCCTGCCACCCCCTCTAAACCTGCACCTCGCACAGAGAAAGGACCCTGAAGATCTGCAGAGTGGGTACCCAGCAGCATATCAACTAGCACTAGTGGGGGAGAACTTCCCAAGGCTACAGAAAGAACCATTCAAGAGAATTAGAGAAAACAGTGCCTGGTACTCACACAGATTGAGAATAGTGTTTTCTACCAGCCAGACTAGAAAAACTCACAGCTCACCAGCATTGGGTAGAATTCTTGAGAAGGTTGTGCCTTGGAAATGGGAATTAGTTCTAGACTGAGCACTGCTCCAGATCTGCCTGACATCATATAAACAAGACCCCAAAATATCAAAGTGATTTGAAGCAATTTAACCATATCCCAGAACAAAGCTCAAGAAATTTTATAGGAACACAAAAATATCCAGCACCCAAAAAGATAAAATCACACTATCTGGCATCTAATCAAAGATGACCAGACATTCAGACAGACAAGAAAACACAACCCATAGTGAGGAGAATAACCAGTTAAATAAACCAACCCAGAACTTACACAATGTTAGAATTAGCAGAGAAGAACATTAAAACGGTTATTATAACCATATTCCATATGTTTAAAAAAAGTTAATAGAATCACAAAAGACATTTTTTAAAAACCCTAATAGAACTTTTAGGGATGAAAACTACAATTTCTTGAAAACATACGGTATGGGATTAATGGCAAATTAGACATTATATAGGAAAAGGTTAGCGAATTTGAAGGCATAGCAACAGAACTTATTTAAAATAAAACAGTGAGAAAAAAGAATCCAGGAAAACAAACAGCATGAGTGAACTGTGGGACAATGTCAAGTGACCCAATATATGGATAATTGGGGTCCTGAAGGAGAAGAACAAGAAAGAGGAGGGACAGAAAAAATATTTGAAAGAACAATGGCTTAATATATGTTAATTAAAAAAATGGCTTAAAATTTTCCAAATTCAATGAAAACTATAAACTCACAAAGCCAAGAATTGCAATGAACCCCAAGCATAAGAAACATGGGCGAAAGAACTAAGGCCACACCATAATTGAATTCCTCAAACTCAGTTATTAAAAAAAGAAACAGAGGGAAAAAAGCCACATAACAAGCAGAAGAACAAAATAAAGATGACATCAAATTTCTCTTTTTTTAAAGATTTATTTATTTGAGAGAGAGACAGAGAGTGGAAGGAGGGAGGGGCAGAGGGAGCGGGAGAGAGAAACTCAAACAGACTCCATGCTGAGAGCAAAGCCTGATGGGGGGCTTGATCTCCCGACCCTGAGATCACAACCCAAGCTGAAACCAAGACTCAGATGCCCAACCAACTGTGCCACCTAGGAGCCCTGGATGACATCAAATTTCTTATTGGAAATTACATAAATGAGAAGACATTGGAACAGCATCTTTAAAAGAAAGAAAAAAATCCTGCCAGCCTAGAATTCTATACCTAGCAAAAATAACTTTCAAAAAATGAAGGTGAAAATAAAGATGTTTTCAGACATAAGAAGGCCCACCATGAAGACAGAGGCACAGTGCCTGATTGGCCTTGTTGGATTTTATAGACATATTTATTGCTAGGGCAAGCTTCTCCGACTCATTGCTGGGTACCCTCCAAGACTGCCAGTCTTGAGTGGAACCCAGAGTACAAATGAGCTTTCCAGCAGATCCAGGCTTTGGTGCAAGCTACCCTGCCACCTGAGCACTATGACCCAGCAGACCCTCTGTTGTGCGTGTGAGTGTCAGAGACTCTTGGCGGGGAAGTCCCAATAGGAAAATCCCTGTGTATACACACAGGGTTTTGGAGTAAGGCCATGCCTTCTGCTGAAAGCTCTTCTGCAGTTCAAAGACAGCTCCTGGCTTGCTGCTGGACCTTAGCAGAGACTTAACACCTGGCCATGGACACCAAGAAACTATGCAACCCAAGCTGTCCATTACAAAATAGATAGTATCTTATCCACGAAATCATAAAACTGTATGTGCATGCAGCAATCGATTATAAGATGAGACTGAGCCCAAGCAGACCTGGGAGGAATGAGTAAACTTCATGAGTAAGTAGGTAGCTTAGCCTCCATGGTATCTGTTCCTACTCTTTTACCAACTCTTCTGAACCCATGGCTACACCCTCTTGGGAAGGGCTATGTTCAGTCAAAAAGGGATTGAGAAGGTGGGGCCTGATTTGAAGACTGGTCTGCCCAGGGCTCGCCAGAGGAGGGTGGCCGCCGCTTTGCAAACACACTCAGGAGAAACCCTGAAAGGCAGTGGTGAAGAAAAATTCCCCAGGAGGCAAAACTTCTATGTTGATCCACAGGCAGTGGCTAATGGGTTGGCTTGCCAATCAGAGACTTAGAAAAAACAAACTTTTTCTAGGAGCTGTAGGGGAAATGCAAGTGGATGGATCGCTCAGGATGGGCACAGAATGCTCATCAAAGGGCATCTACTGTAGAGGAGGCTCTTGAGGGTCAAGTGGACCCATTGTGAGGATATCGGCCTCTTTCCTCCCCTCCCGTGGGGCTTTCTCAACAGGCCCGTGTACTAGTGACCGAGGAGGCAGGCATGGAGGCTACGCAGGGGCTCATCCACATGGACTTCCCTCACTGAGGCTGACTTGGCTTCCACTACAGCTGAGTGCCCACCGTGTCAACATTAGGGCCCCACAGTGAGCTCCTATTATGGTGCCATTCCCCCAGGGGACGGGCAGTTGCCTAGATGCCAGGTTGGTGACGCTGGACCCCTTCCATCGTGAAAAGGGCAGTGGTTGGTCCTTGCATACTTCAGGTCAGTACCCGCCTTTCCGGCCACGTCACTTCTGCCGGCACCGCCATTTGTAGACTTGGAGAATGTTTTATTTATCCATCACCAAGGCAACTCCAGCATTGCCTTAGACTGAAGGCCTCATTTTCTGGTGAAGGAAGCACAGCCGGCAGACAGCCCATGCCCTGGACTTACCATGTGCCCCGACACCCCAAAGGAGCTGCTTCAGAGAATAGTAGAATGGTCTGCAGAAGACTAGTTATGGTGCTGGAGGAGAGCCAACACCCCAGTCCCTGCGGTCCAGACTGTGGTGTGTGCCTCGACCCGCAAGGCAAGATATAGTGCCATCCCTCCACCGCCCAAATGCGCGGGTGCGGGAGCCACGCAGTGGAGGTGGGACTGTTCCCTCTCGCTATAACACCACATAACACACTGGAAGAATTTCTGCTTTCCTTCCTGTGAGCTTGGGCTGGTGTCCAAGAGAGGAATGCCTTCATCAGGAAACAGTCATGCTTCCAGTGCATTAAAGCTGAGGCTGCCCCTGCCCCCCACCAGCTATTTCTGGTTCCTCATGCCACGGAACCAGCAGGCAGAGAAGCGAGCACTGTGGCCCTGGGACATTGAACCCAAGCATCAGAGAGACTTTGCATTGGTTCTATGCACTGGGCTGGGGCAGGGGATGACGTCTGGAGCCCAGAGGTTTCACTGTGGTGATTAACGATTCTTCCTGGGATAGGGAAAGGAGCTCATTCATGACAGGCCCATAAAGGACTCAGGTCCTGAAGGAACAAAAGTCTGGGTCACCCCACCAAGACTAACAAACGGTGCTGCTGAGGAGCCTGCAGAGGGGGCAGGACAGAGTTGGTGGCTGAAGAGCGTGCCTCGTAGCAGGTGCTCCTGCAAACAGACCTCATGGGGACTGTCTTCTGCTTGCCCGTCTTCCCCCCCCACCCCCCACCCCTTCTATGAAGAGCACGGCTGAGGCCTGGCATCTTAGGCTCAGGATGGCACACTCCGGGTTGGCATCACCCAGGGTGATCAGTCGAGGACACATTTCCCACATAGGACCAGGGCAGATGCTAAAGGACACGAGGGTGGGCAGCGTGCCTCTGCCTCTCAGGTACCCTCTGCCCTTCTCTGCCTGCTTTGTGCCCCCAATGGGCTGCACCTTTAGGATGGGGAGCTCAGGGCAGAGTCAGGTGGCTATCTATCCCCCTCCTCCCCCTTCCCTGTGACTGCAGCCACAGCCTGCCTGGGGCCCCTCTCCTTGAAGCAGCTGTCCCCAAGTTCCAGCCACCCCTCCTTCCTGCTGCCCCTGGAGAACCCAGGGTACTAAAAGCTCTCGGCCACTGCCAGCCTTGGGAGCTTGCCCACACTTCCCGAGGGGCCCCAGACCCTGCCCACACCTTGGTAAATAGGCCACGTTTTGTGCTGTCCTTGATTTCCCTGCTTTCACAGGCCCCTGCTGGGACTCTGACGGAGGCAGTCATATGTACCAGTAATATTCATTATCAGTTACCTGCAATTAAATAATGAAAACCTGAACTTCCAACCCTAGACACATAGATCCATAATGGTCCATGTAGTCATTAAAAAAATTATGGGGATCGGGCACCTGGGTGGCTCAGTCAGTTAAGTGTCTGCCTTCGGCTCAGGTCATGATCCCAGGGTCCTGGGATCGAGCCCCACGTCGGGCTCCTTCCTCAGCGGGGAGCCTGCTTCTCCCTCTCCCTCTCCCTCTGCTTGCCACTCCACCTGCTTGTGCTCTCCCTCTCTCTATCAAATAAATAAATAAAATCTTTAAAAAAAAATTATGGGGATCCATTCATTCAACCAACCCAAAGCTGCTGAAGGCCCGCCACGTGCCAGCACCAGCCCTGGGTACCAAGGGTACAGCAGTGTCCCAGATGGATGCCCGAACGTCTGCTCTAGTCCGGGGACAGAGCACAGACCAGGGCACAGAGCGGTAGAAAGAGGGAATTTTGGAGAGTGGCCAGGGCTTCGAGGAAAGCAGACTCGGCAATGTGATGGAGAAGGAGGGGGTACCTGCCTTACAGAGATGGGGGACCCAGGGAGGCCTCTGCCCCTCACTGCCCCTGCAGCTAAGACGTGAGTAGGAAAGAAGAAGCCATGTGAGGCTCTCCAGGCACAGAATGGGAACCGAAGGTGGCCAGCGTGAGATGGCAGGGAGGGGGCAGGCCAGACATGCGTGGGTGGGCCCTGGCCAATGCAACTTTCTGCAATGGCCCCACTTTCCCTGCCAGTTGCCGCCTGGGTCCTGCGGTCACGGTGACCCTGGTGTAGGTTCCTGAGGTTTCCTGCCACCCAAGTCTCTGGGCTGCGGCTCTTCCTAAAGGGTGTTTGTCCTCCTCCTGCTCAACCTCCCAGCTGACAACATGGAGGACTTTGAAGGTCAGGGGCATGAGCCAGTATCCTGCCAGGATCAGACACAAAGAAAGTGCCCACAGAGACGTGTGTGCATGAATAAGGAGGCTGGGAGCCCGGGGAGGGTGGCAGGGATGGAGGGAGGGAAGGCTAGACAGTCCTCTCTCGAGTGTGCTGCTTCTTGTCTCCTTGGCATCTTGACATAGACCGGACTGTGAGTTTGCAAGCCTTGCCCTCCTAATCCCCCCATGCATGTCCTTGCCTGAGATGCCCCATTGCCTCCAGGAATGTTCCTGGCATCCCAAAGCACTGAACCCAGCAGTGCCCAGCAGCTGCCCACGCAGGATGCTCTGCAGGCTGGGCGAGAGGACCAGACCAGAAGCAGCAGGCTGACTCCGTGACCCCCAGCTCCTCATCTGAAAGGGACATGGAGCCCCTGCATTGCAGAGGCTGCAAGACATCAGAGGTCATGGCCATAGCCTGCAGTCCCACTGGGCACCTTCTATGCAGAAGTCCTGCAGTGGTACTTACAAATAGTAGCTGCTGGAAGGTGAGACAAGGTGGTGATCGAGACAGTGTGCACCACCTCCTCCCTGCCCTGCTGGCCTCCCTACCTGGCAGTCTCCCCTGCCCTCCGCCATGGCCAGAGGCATCTTCCCAAAGGCTGGCTCTGACCACATCTCTCCTGCTCAGAAGCCTTCCATGGCTCCCCACTGTCTCAGGGATAAATGGGGCCCACTGGAGCCTCCAATCTAGGATTTCTGTTCCAGAGCCCACAACAATGCAGAAAGAACCACTCACTGCCTGGAAGGAGCACGTATGCAGACTGGACCAGGGAGTCAGGGAGGAGGCATCCAGAGTGCATGTGTGTTGGGGGCAGCTTGGGGGAGGACACCAAGGCTTCGCAACAAAACCTGAAAACACTCTAAGTGCTCTGTGCACAGCGCTTTGCAGACCAACCCGCTGAGAACTCGGTGAGGCAGGGACAGGAACGGCCCCCTGTTTCAGAAGAGCAAACCGAGGCTCGGGGAAGTGAAGCAGCTGCTGGGAAATGGCAGGGCCTGCTTCTGAGCCCAGGCAACCCGGCCCACCACGCTGCCTTCCCCAAAGTAGCAAGGTCCTCCTTCTAAACCAAGCTGGTGTCCCCTCCTGGGAAAAAAGAATAACCCTGGAGACTTCTATCTGTCGAGCACTTTCCACACAGCCTCTTGCTTATCTGCACTCAGTCTTGTTCTCCTCCTCACTCGTGTTTGAGGAAACTGAGGCTCTGAGTGGCCAAGAGACCCACCCAGGGGCACCCAGCCGAGTCAGGACTTCCTCTGTGTGGCCAGTAGAGGCCTGAGTATTGCCCCTGAGCACAGAGATGTCCCCAGGCTGCAAGGCTGACATGTCCTGCCTGGAATGTGGACCGTGGAGGCCTAGGAGGGTCAGACCGAGGATATTCCTGTCCCTCTGCCACCCCTTCCACCTTGTGGTTCTCAAAGTGCGGTCCCCAGACCCAACTAGCTGCATCGGCCCCCGGGAACTTGTTAGAAATGCACGTCAGACTCACTGACCCAGAACCAGTGGAACAGGGGCCTCCCTGTAATTCGGCCGCATGCTCAAGACTGAGAATCAGCCCAGGGGCTCTGGACTGATTCCGCTTCCTTCCAGGGCCTCTGTTCTGGGCCATGGTGGGTACGAACCGCCCCACACCCCGGAACAGAGAGAGGGAACCCAGGGTGCGTTCACCCTCAGGGTGACACCTACTTTGGACACCGCCGTGGCCAGTCCCCTGCCTCATCTGACTGAGTCCAGCGGAAGAACGAAACCCATTAGCAAGTTACCCCTTACCTGCTGAATGGGTCTAATGCTCCCCACCTCGTGCGGATTAAGGGGGTAATGAGCGGGGTGGGCGGACAAGGCACTTCACAACTCCTTTCTCCTCGGTAGGATCTCACCCGCCCCGCGCCCCTCGCCGAGCTCAGAGGACCAGCTCCCTAAATCGGCCGTCGAGACCCCCAGCGCGGGTCTCCCTGCGGACTGTGCGCGGGTCAGGAAGTCGGAGGCCAGGCCCCCCCCGCAGGGCCCGGGGCCCGGGCCGCCCCTTGCGCCGGTTCTTCCGGCCTTTCCCCGCCACGCGGAGCGCACGCCCCCGGGGCGCAGGGTCGGGGGCCCTCTGCTCCCACTCACGAGGCGCGCCCGGGGCGGCAGCTGTCGCACTGCGCGTTCGGTGAATGGACGCGGGAGGAAACGGGGGCCCGCGCCGCCGAAGGACCCGCCGTGGGGGGGCGTGGGGGGGCGGGACCGACTGGGGCTGCGGGGGCCGGGTTCGGGGGCGGCGGGAGTACGGGAGTGCCCGCGCCCGGGCGTGCGTTCTCCTCCGCCGCACCCCGCGCAGGGGCCGGCAGAATCGGGGCTGCCAGGTCCCATCGCTCAGCCTGCTCGGCCTCCAGGCCTTGAACCCCGCAGGCGGGGCTGGGAGGAAGGGCCGTCCTCTCCCACACCCCCACCCCGCGCCGTTTGGCTCGGGTCCGGCCTGTCGCCGGGCCCGCGGTCACGGCTTTGCCCCCCAGCGCGCAGAGGGCTCACGCGGGGGCTTTTAGAGCCCAGCCTCCGCCGGCCCGAAGAATCGATTAACGGGAGGCTGCCGGGGGGTGGGCAGCTTCCGAGCGGTCCGAGGGCCTACAACCTCCCCCCCGCCCCGGGGTCTGCAGGGACTCGGCGCCCCCGCGGCGTGGGGAGAGGGACGACTCCAGGGCTCGCCTGCGGCCCCTGGTCTTGGAAGGCAGGAGGGGCCGGGAACACAGGGTCCCACGCTCGGTTCTGCGCCGTGAGCCCTGAGGCAAGCGGCCTCCCTCTCGGCGTCTGCGTCTGAGCCCGTACCTGTCCGCAGGGCTGCGGTGAGGGAGGACCGGCCGGATTGGCCGCGTCCAGCTGGGGTGTGGCCGGTGGTAAGTGGAGGTACCGCGAGAGGTGTGCCTCCCCACCTCCTCGCGCCCCAGGACCCCAGGACCCCAGGACCCCAGAGCGGCAGCCCAGCGCGGTGGTGAGCAGTCCCGTGTGCCCCCTCCAAATCCCAGCCTTGCCTCGCACTCAGCTCTGTGGCCCTGGGCAGGTTTCTCAGCCTCTCTGTGCCTTTGTCTCCTCCATAGAATGGGATAATAAAATACGCTCCTTCCAGGGTTTCCATGATTAAATGAGCTAGGCAAAGCACCCAGGCAGGGCCTGGTACGCAGGAAGTGCTGCGCAACCTCGGCTAGAATTGCGGCGTATCACCCCAGAACAGTGCTACGCTATACAAACGTCTGTGTGCATTAAAGGGGCACCTATTTTAAACTTTATGTGTCTTACACAAAGGTGGCTCATGGCCGGCACTGCTCATTTACCAAGGCTTCCTGGAGAAGGGTCTGTCACCACCTCTCTGAACAGGAGCTGTGGCTTAGTGGGGTGGGGATGGGTGGCCGTATGTGGTGAGACCTGGGATCTCCGAGGATGGCCAGCCGGGTCCTGCCCTTTGCTCCTGGCAGTGGGTAGACCTCTGAAGGTTCTAGACATTAAAACTCTGACACCCCACCCCCACCCCACCCCCAGGTATCCTGCCCACCCTCACCTTCTGGGAGTGGGTTGCGGTGAGGCAGCTGGAAGGACTGGCGACAGCACTGCCCCCAGTGGTGGGCGGGCCCAGAGTGGGGTGGGGCCAGCGCTCTGCTAGCAGGACGCGGGTGGGATGACGTCTGCCCTAGTGACCTCGGCGGGCAGCGTGACCTTGGACAGCTCTCTTCCTTCCCTGCTGCCTGGGTCAGCTTTGCAGTGGGACCAGCCTCAGGGCCTGGCAGCAGCCCCACCCTCGCCTGCCCTAGCCGGAGTCCCCACACTTGGGCTGCCTCTCTCGCTTCCATCCCCACCTGTCCAAGGTCACCTGTCCTTCAGGCAAATCAAGCACCGTCCCCTCCTCTCAGGCCACCGGCTACAGACCTCGGATGGGCCCTTAGAGTCGAGCTCCCTGCGCGGGGGACCAGCGGGCTCCCCGGCCTGTGAAATGGGGAGCAACCCCCTTCCTCCGCCAGTGCGCAGGGGGCCAGCACCGCGCGGGGCGCCCGCCGGGGAGCCTGGACGGCTTTGCCTCCCATTCTCCCGCGACCCACTCTTTTCGAGCCCCAGTTTTTCCCGATGTGCCAGGGGTAGAGGCTGCGGGCGGCGGCGCTGAGTGGGGAAGGAACGTCAACCCGATCTCCTCTGGCTCCGGCGACGGGAATCTGCGCCCGCCCCCGCGGGGAGGAGGGAAAGGCCGGAGGCTTGGAGAAACTGAGACCAGGAGACAGACTCTGAGCCACCTGGTCCGAGGGGAGAGCGGGGCATCGGACAGCGCCCGTCTGAGGGGAGCGAAGCCCGCAGGCGGGCCGTCCGTTAAGCTGTCTTTCCCTCTTTCGTGGGGAGTGGGACGTGGGGAATGGGGCGGAAAGATGGGCGCCCGCAGGCTCTGGGTCTGCGCATGGCCGCCCCTTCGCCCACCATCGGGGAGGTCCCTGGACGTTGAACGGTGTCTCCCAGGCTGGGAGGGGTGCTCGACGGAAGGCCGCGGCCCACCGGGAACGCCCAGCCCAGACCCCTGGAGCCCGGAAGGGATGGGCCTGGCATCCCTAGTGACACCCTGCCTCATTCACCCCGACTCCCTCACATGCCCCAATCCCCCATGCTCGGTCCTGCACAGTGCAGGTCAAGGGAGGGCGGTTCAGGTCTGGAGGACAGGCCGGGGTCTTTCTCCTATCCCTACTCCAGCCTCCCAGGGAGGACAGATTCCCCCCACCCCCGGGATTGCCCCCAGCCCGCCCAGCCCGCCCCTCCGCCCCAGGGCACTCGGCAGGCCTCAGGGATGCTGTGGTGGTGGCTGATGGCGGCGCTGGAGGCTCCTGGGTCCTATAGACCCTGGGAAGGGTGCTTTGCACTGTGCCCGCCCACCTGCGCGCCCTTGCTCCCTGGGACTGCCTCTGTTGTTGTGATTCTCTTATTATGACATTTTAAAAACTCTGAAATCTGGGGCGCCTGGGTGGCTCAGTTGTTAAGCGTCTGCCTTCGGCTCAAGTCATAATCCCAGGGTCCTGGGATAGAGCCCTGCATCGGGCACCCTGCTCAGTGGGAAGCCTGCTTCTCCCTCTCCCACTCCCTTTGCTTGTGTCCCCCCCACCCCGCGTCAAATAAATAAAATCTTAAAAAATAAAATAAAAGCTCTGAAATCTGATTATTTGCATTAGAGAGAAACGTCCTGAAACTTTGTGCAGTCAACCAATTCTGAGGGGCTGAAGATTTAGTGTTGGTGCCAGACAGGTGGAAATTTTATTGAGATGAGACAGTCAGTAGAAGGGGAGGGAGGTTTTCTCCAGCCAGACCTTTCCTCAACCATCTCGGCCAATTCATCCCTTAGCCGGTCCTCTTCTTACCTGCGGTAATTTAGTTAGGACCCTTAGGACCAAGGGCATCGAGGCTCAGGCCTGAACCTGCCTCTCGAGGATCAGCACGTGAGGACAAAGAACAGGCCGATGCTCGTGTCGCACTTCAAAATATTAAATGTTTCAAATTAACACCCAAAAGCTCCTGTGTTGTCACTACCCTGCAGAGGCCATCTGGGAGTCTCGGGTGTTTTACCCGAGAATGGCCGCAAGAGGGCACGCAGAACAAACCTTCTTGGACCAGAACCAGGATTCCACCCGCCCTGGGTACCCCCAGCCCAGGCAGGCTGCCCTCACCCCCATTCAAGCTTTGGAGGGTGTGTGTGGTAAGGGGGTGGTTAAGGGCATAATTCTAGTCTCACCGCGGCCATCAACGCGGGAACATCAGAGATCATTGGTCCTTACTCTTCACTTCGTCCACTCTGCCCTCCTACTACATCGGTAGGGACTACAGGTCCAGAAAGGGGCAGGGCCTCCCAAGGATACACGGCAAAGGCTGGGTGAGGCCAGGACACAAGGCTCCTGCCTCCAGATCTGCCCATCTCCTGGTGGAGGCCGGGCGGGAGGAGGAGCAGCCCCACTGGAGGCTGGAGGCAAAGATGGGCCCGAGGCTGACTCTGCGGGCTCAGATGCGGGCCTCCAGGCCTGTCTTTAAAGATACTCCGGTCCCCAGGCTGTTCTCCACCACCAGAGCCTTGGCCTCAAGGGCCTTGAGCACTCCCCGAGAAGCCTGTTAGCAGCAATCTCCAGGAGCCGTGGGGCCCTTGTCAGCCAACACCTTGGATGATAACCAACACCCTAGGTGACAGCCAGCACCCTCATTAACAAGTAGGAAGAGCAATTCCTGCCCCAAGTGGAAGGTGGCCTTTTGGGGGCTGGGGGGTGTAAATGGGAACATGCCAACATGCACTTTCCCGACACAGGGTGTCTAGGTGTAGGGCTGGTACACTTGCAGACATGGCACCACCCTGGCGTCGCTGTGTGACCCAAAGGCAGGCCCCTGTCCCTCTGGTTCCCCGGTTCAGGTACTCCTCAGTGGAGAAACGCATGTGGAACTTGCTTAGAACTTAGCTGACTGGGATACTTACCTGCCTAAAACCCTCCTAGAGCTCCCTGTTGTCATCAGGGACCCATCATCAGGGACCTATCCCTTAGTCGGGTGTTCCTAGTCTTGCACGACATCTGCCAACCTCTTTTTCCAGTCTTACCCCTCTTTACACCCACATCATCAGGTCTCCCAAACTGCAGCCTCCATGGCCAGATCAGGCCTCTGCCGATCCTGCTGTGATGTCCCCTCCTGGTCCTCCCCCTGGGAAACTTGTGCACAGAGCTCTGGCTGTCCTATGGCCAGAAGAGGGAGGCACCAAGGTTTAGACACAACATATATTTTTACAATGACACTTCTCTGTCCGACTTGTTTCTTCTTTTTGGATCATCAGATTGTGAATTCATCAGACCATGAATTTGGATGGGATCTTATTCATCTTGATAATCCTAGAACCCAGCACTAACGCTGAGTAATACATGTTTCATATTTATGTTTCATATTAATATTTATTAACGCATGTTTAGTTTATGATTGAATGGGTGAAAGAATGGTGAGAAGATAGGTGGGTGAGTGAATGATTGGTATGAGTGGTAGAGAGAAGTGAGAAAAGCTAACTGATGTTTATGTGTATGGGTAACGAGGATATAGGGGTAATGGATGAATGCATGGCAGAATGATGGATGGGTGAAATACTAGGTGAATGCACGGTTGGTAGATGAATGACTGGATGGAGAGGTGAATTAATGGATGAAAGATGGATGCAATGTAGAATGTGTTTGTACGTGTGTGTGTGACATGGATGAGTGTATAGATAATGGTAGAGGGAGGTACTAGATGGTGGATCGATGGAAGATGGTGAATGGTGGATGCATTTATGTAATGGTCATTGGTTAAGTAATGAGCAGATAACTAGACTATAGACTGATAGATGGAGAGTGGATGGATGTGGACAGTAAATTGATAGACTGATGGATACTGAGAGAATCTATAGAGAGAGGATGAATTACAGATAATAGGTGGTGGATAGTGGATGCTTGGTGGATGGATGAATCATGGAAGCATGGATGGATGGTGGATAAATAGTAAGTGGATGATTATGATGGATCTATCCATAGAGAATGGATGGATAAATGGCAGATAAATGTGAATGGATGTATGGTTGAGGGATGGATTGTGAATGATGTACAAGGGGTTGAACGGTGCATGAACAGAGAAAAAGATGGCAAATGAATGGTTGCTAGGTCAATGGATAGTGGTTTGTGTACTATGGGAGTATAGGTGGAAGGTAGGTAATGAAAAGATAATGAGGGGCGCCTGGGTGGCTCAGTCGTTAAGCGTCTGCCTTCGGCTCAGGTCGTGATCCCAGGACCCTGGGATCGAGCCCCACATCGGGCTCCCTGCTCTGCGGGGAAGCCTGCTTCTCCCTCTCCTACTCCCCCTGCTTGTGTTCCCTCTCTCGCTATGTCTCTCTCTGTCAAATAAATAAATAAAATCTTTAAAAAAAAAAAAGAAAAGATAATGAATGGGTGGATTCTGAATGGATGATTATGTGATGAATGGATGATAATTAAATGACAGATGGCTACATCTCAGAAAATGGAAGCATGAAAAGTGAAAAGTAAAGGAGAGGATGGTGGAGAGATGGTGGATGGACGGTAGATGGTGAGTGGTGTATGGTAAATGCATGGTTTAGTGTATAAATGGAGGAAGATGGATACATGGCAAGTGGATGGTGAATGAATAATGAAGATGGATATTAAATGGATAGTGAGTAATGGATGGGAGCTGATGCACAGTTGATAAATGGATGGATCATGGATGGATTGTAATGGTGGATGGATTGTGGTGGTTGAATGCTCACTGTTATCTCTCTATCTCCAGCACCTAGAACAAAAGTTGGCACATAGAAGGCACTCAATAAATTTTTCTATAATGGATGAATATGGTGGATGGATGGTAGAAGATACCTGAATGGGTTTTGGATGAATAGTGAATTATGGCTGGATGATGGATAGAGGATATTGTGAGATGGACAATGAATGGATAGATATGTGGTGGATAGGGATAAGAGTTGGGTGGATGGTAGATGGTTAGTGAGTGGATGGATGGTGGGTCATAGTTCATAGAAATATGAATGGAGGAGTGATGGTGATTGGTAACTGAATTGTAGATGAGACGAATTGTGGCTGATTGTATAGATGGAGGCTAGTGGATGGGTAGTGGATAAATCCAAGTAAATGGGCAGTAGATAAATGATAGATTGATTAATGACAACCAGACCTATGGTAGGCGGGTAAATGAATGGTAGATGGATAGTGGTTTAATACTGATGGAAAGCTGTTAGACAGTGAATGATGCGTGGGTAGGTGGTGGATGGATGGATGGTGAATTAATGTTGGACTGATGGGTATTTTTGTGGTGTATGGATGCTTAGTAAATAGTGGGTATGGGTGGCGAATGGATGGATGCGTGGCTGAAATGAATACCGGTTGGATCATGGGTGGTGGTTGGGGTTGGATGGTTAATGAATGTGGGATGGTGATTGGATGGTGATTGGTTGGAAGAGGATTCCTGGATAGGTGGTGCATGGTGGATAATGGTTGGATGAGTGGATGCTGAATGGTGGACTGTGGATGTTGGCTAGAAGCTGGATGTTAGATAAAGGATGGTGGGTGTTAGATGTTGGATGGTGGAAGGGTGGGGAATTATGTGGATCAGAGGTTATGCACCTTGGCCTCAGGCATCAGGTGTGTACACCAGGCTGAATGCAACTGTCCCAGGACTCTTTTGTTCCTTTTTGGGAATGGGATTGGGGATGAAAATGAGCAGGAAGCAGGGCAGTAACACACCCTGCCCCCACCCCGTTGGCCATCCCAATTGTTTTCCTTCTCTTCACTCCTTCAAATTGGAGGGTGTCCTCCTTCCTTGTATGTGGCCCCACTGAAATCTGACCTCCACCCCAATTCCTGAACCTCGAACCTGAGGCTTGGGGGTCTCAAGTGACTGCTTGAGGTTCTGGGGGATGCTGTTTTGTCAAAGGGAGGATGCGGCCGGGGTGCTACCTGGGAGCTGGGGCTGGGAGCGCGGAAGCGCCCCGGGGCCTGGGTGTGAATGAGGGGCCGGGAGCGCGCGTGTGGGCGGGGAGCGCGGGGAGGGCGGGCGGCAGCCAGGGAGGGCGAACCCAGGCTCGCAGCTCCGAGCCCAGCCTGGCGACCCGGCGGGAGCATCCAGCGCCGGAGGGTGAGTGTGAGCGAGGCGCAGGGGGCGCCCCCTCCCCACACTAGTCCCAGCCCTCGCCCCCGGTGCGCCCTGGCTGGGAGGGGAGGAAGGGGGGGAGTTTGGGGGGTTTCGAGCCGGAGCTGCCCCGGGGAAAGAGGAGGGAGTGGGGGCCGCGCTCAGCTGCCGGCTGCGGACGCCGGGCTTCGGGCGAGAGCAGTGCTCCTGGGGGCCGGCGGAGGTGTGGGGGGTGGGAGTCCTTGAGGTGCGGGTGCTGCCGCTGGCGCGGGACCCCGGCGCGGGACAGCGGGGAGGCAGCCCTTAGAGACTTGCTGGCTGCCTGCCTGGCCCCTGGCTCAGCCCAAGGTGACAGCTCTGTCATCGGCCTCCCTCATCTGTCTTTATCCCTCTGTCTCTCCGTCTCTCTCCATCTGTATGGTCCCTCTGGCTCTGTTTCGCTCTTCTGTCTCCAGTCCTGTCACCTCTGTTTTGTCTCTGTGGCCAGCTGGTTCTTCTGCTTTCCCTCTGGGCTCTTTCTCGGATCTGTGGGGATCTCTGAGTCCAGTCTCTTGGTCTCTGCCCTGGCTGCCCGGGGCTCTAGCTGAGGTTCTGAGTCCTGGGATGGGTTTCCAGGAGGGGCTCATATGGAAGGACTGATGCGGGAGCATCGGCTGGGAGAGGGAGGGTAGGCGCTCACTCTCTCCGGCTCTGGGATTGGGTGGAGGCATATGGCCCCCTCCCAGCCTTCCCTGGGTCTCAGTGGGACCTGACCAAACTGAGCTGGGTGTTCAGTGAAAGAAATCTCATATCCCAGAATAACAACCCTCCGCCTCTGCTGGGTGCCCACAGGACCCCTCCCCCACAACCAGCAAGGCTTCACAGGCATTCCATCCCCCAGCTTGCTGCTCTCCCTCTGCCCAGGTCCCTCCCAGCACTCCTGACCCTTGCCTGTGGCCCCCTGCCGCCTCCCAGCCAGACCCCTCCCCCACTTCTGCCTCTGGCCAAGTGCAGGTGGAGAGTCCAAGGCTGGTGCCTATGAGGCCCACCAGGGCTTCTCTTCCCGAAACTCTTGCTGTGCTCTCTCTGGCTGGGCTCCCTTGCCCTTGTGCTGGCCCGAGTGGGCATGGCCAAGTGCAGGCAGGATGCCGGTTTCCCTTTGGTTGTGGGTATCGAGGGCCCGGCCCCGAGTGGGTGTGGGGTGTCCTCTCTCAGAGATCGTGGCCACCTTTGCCTCTGGCTGACTTGAACCTAACCCCCGCTGCTCCCAGCCTCCTGGCTCAAACCCGTTTGGGTCCCCAGATCTCTTGCCCTCACCTAGCTGTTCCCTGTCGCAGACATCTCTCCTCCCCACTGGCCTGGCTGCCTCCTGCTCAGCCCCCAGGCCTCAGATCAGCTGACCGTCTTCAAGGAAGCCTTCGTGGGTCTCAAGGCTGAGTCAGCTTCTCCTGCTCTGCCCCTGCCCCTCTGCAACCCTGGGCATGGTGGGTGGTGCCTGTCCAGGGCCCCCTCCAGTGGTGGGTTCGGGCGGGGAGCAAGGGTACAAGAGGTCCAGCTGAAGCAGGGGGCGGTGGGCCCAGGGTGCGGTGGGTGTAGGCTGGAGCAGTCGGAAGCTTCCAGGAGGAGAGTGGACTCCAGCATCTGTCCCACAGCGGACACCTCGTTTCTCCCCCTGTCTTCGTGCACCCCAGCAGTGGCAACAGCATGACTGCCCCCCAGCCTGCCATGCCAGAGCTAAGTCCAGTGGAGGAGGCTGGAGGCCCAGCAGGAAAGGTATGCAGTTGGGGCCCTGGGGTGTGCCAGCCATGGGGGACAGGAGAAAGCCAGCCTCAAGCCCTGGCCTGTGATTTGAGGGATGCCTCAGTTTACCCATCTGTGTGAGAGAGGCGGTTGCTCCTCTCTGGAAGTCTGCTGCATGAAGCAATTGAAGGCGAAGCCTCACTGGCTTCCTCAGCACCACTCCTGGACCTTGAGGGCTCTAGGGTTTGCTCCCCAAAGCAGTTTGCTCTCTGCTGGGTGAGGCAATGCCAGAGTCCCCTGCCCTGGTCCCCTAGTTTTCGGGGGCTGTGTTAATGCAGCCAAAAAGTGAAGTCCTGCACGAGGGGTGCAGTCTTGATGTTCTGCGTTCTAGAGCTGGGACACTGTCATCGTTAGCAATGCTGGCGGGCAGGGGACCAGCCCAGAGTCACACAGGGGCCTCCCTGGCAGGACAGATGGATGCCAAGCCTTAGAGCTCCAAGCACCGCTGGCTGGACCTCCCCCATCCCAGGGGCACACTCTGGGCCGAGGAGCGCCCCAGTTGGGGGTCAGCGGGCCTTCGCAGAGGAGGACAGGGAGAAGAACGGCAGGTGGGGAGGGATTCCAGGGGGACCCGCAATGCTAGCAGGAGGACCCGGGATGGTCCAGTCGCTGAGGCGTGGCCAGGTCCCTGCACTGCCGTTCCTCTGATTGTGGAGATGTCCCAGCCCCATGGGGTCCCGTGCGGTACCCGGTGGAAATGCCGATTCCTGGGCCCCCACCCTGAGAGTCTGGGCTCAAGCCCGGGAATGTGCATTTAAACACACGTTCAGATGCTTCTGCGGTGGGGGTTCCGAGCCATTTAGCAAAACCCTGCAGCTGTGTGCCTGCTTTTCCTCAAGGCGCTCATGCCATTGGGGGAGGGGGCCAGGCACCAAGCAGGTCTACATCAGAGAGTTGGGGGGTGGGGAGCTCCAGGAAGGGGGGCCTGCGGGAGCGGAGGGACGGAGGGACGCGGGACAGTGCAGGCGTCAGCCGCTGTGCAGCTCGGGCCTCTACCTTGGAAGGCCTTGGGTGGGAGGCGGAGCTGCTGAGGGCATCAGGAGGGCCTGGGGAGGCAGCCCCCGCACACTCTTGTGGGCACCGAACAATGAGCCCAGAGCAAGCCCAGAGAGCCTCCGGTTGCCATGGTAACAGCTTCCCAGCTCCTCTGAGCGGGGGAGGAGACCAAGGGCCCAGCAGGGAAGACCCCAGGAAGGGGCTGCGCAGGATACAGGAGGCAGCTGGGGATGCACAGAAGCGCTGGGCTCACGCACCATGTGGCTCTGGCCTCTCTGGTCTCAGGCTCCTGTCTGTGAAGCGGGCCTAAGGGCTGAGCCCAGATGGATCCTTTGGTGACCCAGCCTCGGGGGTGGGATGGGGGAGGGGCCCGCACCTGCACAACCCCGTCCCCGCCCCCCACAACCCCGCCCCCCCACACACACCTGAAGCTTGGGCAGGGAGGGCCCCTGATCCTCCCAGTGAAGAGTGCAGGACAGGTGTGGGAGGGAGCAGGCATCGCCCTGACCGCCGCCCACCCTCCCTGCAGACTGCGGCAGGTGCCCGGGACAAGGGCCTTCGGCTGGGCCAGCGGCTGCCCTCAATTGTGGTGGAGTCCAGCGAGGTGGGTTCTGTGGAGAGTGGGGAGCTGCGTTGGCCCCCAGAGGGCGCCCTGAGGGCATCAGCCCAGAGCCAGGTTGCTGCTGGTGAGTGAGGGGCTGTGGGGGTGCCAAGAGAAAGGTCAGAAGCAGGGGCTCCTCCTGCCCGCTCCTGCAAGCAGGGCCCTCCACCCCTCCCATGTGCCCATCCTCCGAGCCTCTGCGTGGGCACCTGGGGGCCTCCTGGCCTTGACCCTCTCGTTGTCCAATGCCCCCTCCCACCTGCACACAAGGACCCTGTGTGTTGTGGTGGCCGCAGGCCTGGCCCGTGAGAGGTGCCCATTAAGGGTCTGTTGGACCCAGGACTAAATGCTCCCACTCAGAGTTCCAGCTCTTCTCTCCCTCCTGATTCAATGCCTTTGAGACAAGTGTGATTCAAAGGGCCTGGGACAAGTGTGATTCAAAGGTGAGGAGATGGGTGCTAAGCAGGCCTGACCCAGGTGCCCATGATGTGGGGAGATGCGCCAGCCTGGTAGCAGGCTCCCCTGCTGGCCATAGGTGCCTGGTCAAAGGCCAAGGGGCTGCCAGAGCCAAGGAAGCTTCTGGAAGGAGGAGGATGTGTGGGCAGGAGAGGGGTCTTCCAGGGGCCAGGTGTGAGACACGGGAGAGACAGCAGGCTAGCCAATGGGGGCCTCTGTGGAGGGCACATGAGGGGCGAGCTGTGCCCTGGGAAGTTTCGTGCCCTGGGGAGTTTGTCTCTTGAAGAGGAAATGAATTTGGCCTCAGCTGGGGCCGCCTAGCACCCTCTTGCCCTCTCCCCCTCCTCAGATGTCAGGCCCCCAGCAGCTTGGGCCCAGAAGGGGCCTGTCCGGGCCATAACCCCCACCTTTCCCCAAAGCCCCCTCAACCTCTGTCAGGTTCCATCCAAGGCCCAGAGCGGCACCAGGGACCACCCCTTGGGTAACCACTGGAACTTGGGCTCTGGGGAGGGTCTCCAGGGGGGCCCTGGACTTCCCCTCAATCTGCCACCTCCTCGCTCTGGTAGACGTGTCAGGGGAGGGAGTGCTCCTGCTCCCAGAACCGGGCCTTGCTGGGCCGTGCCTGTCCTGCCTGGCTGAAGCACCCACCCCCAGACCCCCCATCTCCTTGCAAGCCTATCAGAAATGCAGCCCCACCAACATGGAGGCCTTTATGTTTCTGCAGCCCCCTCACCTAGGGAAGCACCAGAGAAGGCTCCAGATGACGCCAGCAGTGAGCGGGCCAGCTGCAAGGACCAGGCCCCCCAACCCCCCCAGTGAGGGGACAGGGACATGGCCAGATTCTACTGGGAGGGGGGGCCCTGCAGACCCTGCCCCTGCTCGCTGACAGTTGACAGGGCCTCGGCCCCAGGGTGGCTGGGCTGACACGTGGAGCGGGGAGAGCCGAGCCACCGCCTCGGCCTCACGAGGTCTGGCCAGGACCACAGGCCTGCCCTCTCCCATCCGCAGCCCAGGTCTGGATCACACCCTCCTTGTCCTGAGGTTTGAAGCAGAAATAAAGGCCCTTCCTGGTGGCTGGCGGGCACGTTTGCTAGGGCCTCGAAGGGCTGGGGACAGTTTTGGCTTTGCCATGGCCTTCCAGACAAGGGCCGTGACTCGGAGCCCAGGCTGACCAGGCCAGAGTGCCAAGTGAGTGACCGCTCGGGTGTTCTACACTGGGAGTGGGGTGGCTGGTGGGGCCGTCCAGGGGCTGTGGAGTTTGCTCCTCGGGCTCCCCTGCCTAGAGCCTTCTGCTCTGCTTGGCCTCAGCTGGGACCGCCCCAGGCAGGACCAGCTTCCTCCAGGTGGCCCTCCCACCTCTCCTTGGGGCCTCCAGCTCTGGCTGGACCCTGAGGGCAAGATTCCTTCCTCTCACACCCCTCCTCACTGGGTGCATGGGGCACAGGAATGGTCCATGGGATGGGGTATCCTATTCCAGGCTGGATCTCATTAAATCCTTGCAAAAGTCCCACTTTGCAGATGAACACACTGACGTGTGAAAGAGGCACCCAAGGCTCATCCTGGCCCCAGCTATGACGGGATCCCTGGGGCCGAGTGTGGAGGCCCCTCTTCCTGCCCACATGAGGGTTCTGTCCCTCCATGGGGTCCAGCGACATTGTCTCTTGGCTCTGTCCCTCTGTACAAGGGGAGCCCTCCTGGCTGGTTGGGGTTAGAATGGGGGGCAGAAACCTGATCACTGCCTGGGCCCAGGTGTGCCGCCCTCCCTCCCATCCTCCCATTCTGGTCCCCTGCCCTTGGCTAGCCTGACCCAGGCCAGAGGAAGCTCAGGGCCTGGCAGGAGGCAGCCCTGCATAAATGTTAGCTCAACAAAGTCCTCGGGCCCAGGCCGGGTGGGACAGGGCCCTGGTGAGCTCTGAGGGGCAGGCGGGAGACACAGGCCCTTCTGTTCTTTCCTGGAGGCCTTGCTAACCTCAAGGATGAGTAAGGCGCTTTCCCCAGCACGCCTTCCTTCTAAAAATAACCCACCCCCCAAATGCAGGAGAGGTGGGAGGCGGAGGTGCGGAAGTTTGCCTGGCAGCCTGTTTTAATTTTAACCCCGTGGCCCGATGGGCCACGTCCAAAGTCCCAGATGTCTCCATAGTCCCCCTGGGTCTCTAGTTTAGGAGAGGCGTTGGACTGTCCTTCCAAGTCCTTCCTGTCCTCCTCCTCCAGCCCTCCTGTGGTCCCGCAGGGACATGGGAGGGGGCAGACATTTCACAGGAAGCACCCCAGGACTTGCAGACTGACACATGGGACGTGGGGCAAGGGACTTGAGCAAACAGGGATGATTTCCATATTCCTGGTGCGGAATGTGAGGTGGGCCAGCCAGGGTGTGGCCTGAGATTTACTGAGATTTTGGGGCCCTCCCAGGCACAGTGTTATACCCATTTATATAGGACTTTCCCAAGGTCCCACAGCTGACAAGTAGCTGAGCTGGGACAGAATCCAGGTCCCCCTGAGCCCCAGGCCTGAGTGGTACCCACAATACCACCATAGAGCCCACCATCTACCAGGCAGGCCTTGAGTGGAGGTGACCCATAATTGGAGGTCCCAGGACCTTGTGGTGCTCAGGGAGCCCAGGGGCGGGGGGAGTCAGACCCACCGAGGCAGTCCAGTGGGGGCAGGGCAGAGCATCTGTTTGCCCCACCGAGCTCGGGCCCCCAGCCTGCAGGACCCAGTCCCTTGAAGACAGGGCCCCCAGCCAACTCACCTTCACTCTCAAGGGCTTGTGCCCGTTAGGGGGCGGTGCCAGAAGTGGATGCCCGCCCACCCTGTAGCCCCGCCCGTATTCCCTGAGGCCCCGCCCCCAGCAGGCAGGCGCGCCCGACCTGGGGAAAGGGCCTTGGGAATCATCCTGCGGCTGGTTGGGGTCACTGCCTAGTGCAGGTCGGAGATGGGCCACCTCAACTTGGCAATATCCGCCTCAGAGAGAGAGGCGCCGTCCCCTGCCCCGACCCAAAGCCCGTTCCTCGTCTCTGACTGGTCTGTGTTTGGTCCTGGCCAAGGTGTGGGTGAAATTTGCCCCCTCTGGCATCTGCATTCAGGGTGTGACAGCTTGGCTTCCCAGGAACCCCGGGTGGGGCTGCCCTTCCCCACCTGGGAGCCAAGTTCTCTGCTGCTGCGGGCCCATTTGATGCCAACAATTGCACTTTATGGAGGAGAACCCTGAAGCTCAGTCACCAGGGCCTCTCCCAAGGTTGTGCAGCCCCACATGGGGCAGCTGGACTTGTCCTCTAGTTGGGGCCCCCAGCTGCGCCTCCCCCTCCCAGCTGCCCCCTCTGCTCTGCCTTCTCCTGACCCTGGCCAGAGCAACCCTGTGCCATCCCGCCATAGCCCAGGGCTCTTCCGAGACAAGGCTGGGACTTTTCCGCAGGGATTTTACTGAGACGGTTGGAGAACCACAGCGTGGAGACAGGATGAAAGAACCAGCACAGTCTCATGCTGAAAAGTGGGCACAGGCTGGGATGGGTGTGGGGTGGGGCTGGGAGTTGGGGAGAGGCCCCAGAGCAACTCCCCAGGCCCTGGACACCACCAGCTTTCCAGGGACCCCATCTCTTGAGACGAGGTGACCCTGATGTGCCCAGTGAACTGGAGACCAGGAAGGTCAGCTTGAAGAACCCCCAGTGTCTGCCAGGGCCTGGCCCTATGGAAAGACCTAGTCCTCAGAGGCAGAACCCAGAGCTAGAATTCTCGCCCCGTCTCACCAGCTGCGTGGCCGTGAGCAGTTCCTACGCCTCTCGGAGTCGGTGTTCCAGTACAATGAGGGTGGGGGGTGTTTGCTCCACAGAGGCCCCGGGACTCCCACTGAGGAGTCCCGGGCAGTCACCGTGGGGTGTCCCTTCTGTCTCTCGGTTTCTGAGTGCTGGAGACATGGGGGACAGGAGGCCAGCGAGCAGACCAGCCTGAGCTAGGGGGAAAGGCCCCTCCAGCCCACAGGGCTTGAGCTGGGGACTCTTGTGACCCTATTTCACAGAGGGGTACCCAGGGCTCAGGGGGCTAGTGACTCAAGTGGGAAGCCAGAGGGCTTCCTGGAGGAGGTGCTGGTATCTCTAGGTCCAATCTGGCACGTCTGCAGATGGCAGTGGGGTGCTGCAGCATCTCAGGTGCCTTCCAATCTATTATGGGCTGGATTTTGTCCTCAAAAAATTCTTACGTTGAAGTTGTAACTCCCAACAGTACCTCAGAAGGTGACTATATTTGGAGATAAGGCCTTTAAGAAAGTGACTAAGTTAAAATGAGGCCATTAGGGTGAGTCCTAATCCTGTATGACTGGCGTCCTTATAAGAACAGGAGACACACACAGACGCGCACAGAGGGACGACCGTGTGAGGATGTGGGGAGAGGATAGCGTCTACCCGCCCAGAGAGGGCTCAGGAGACACCTGCTCTGCTGACACCTGGATCTCGGATTTCCAGCCTCCAGAACTTTGAAAAAATAAATGTCTGCTGTTTAAGCCCCCCAGCCAGGGGTACTGTGTTCTGGCCGAGCCCTCGCACTAACGCACGAGCTTGTCGCCACCTGCCCTCCACTGCCCCCTGCCCCGTGGCTCCAGCCTGCTTGGGACAGGCCTGGATCAGTCCTCCTTGGATTTTCCCTAAGCTTTTTCCAAGGATGCTAGCAGCGGAATCCCCCCATGAAGACATGTGGCCTGCCTCTTCTGGGAAGTCTCGGTGACCCTCTCCACAAATCATCTCCAGCCTGATCCACTGTGGAGGAGGAGGCCTGTGCTCACAGCTTTGCTGACCCCTGCCCAGAAGGCCATCCCTCCTCACCCCTGAGGGGAATCCTTCTCTCCTTTAGCCCCCTTCCACGCCAGCTCCTGAAGCCCTTTGGAATGGCCTGTGGCTTATGATATTCCCTTTGCTGTCACTGTGACATCCTCCCTGAACCGCCCTCACCCCCACTGCCCCGTGGCCCACGTTTCTGCGCTCCTGGCTCTCGATGCCAGGCAGGGGCTCTCAGGATGAGCTTGGCACACAGGCCCTGGAGGGAGGGCTACTTCCGGGCTGGGGTGCTGTGGGCTCGTGTCCCCCTCCCACACCCCGCGCACCCCGGCAGGCCGGCGCCTCTGGCCTCTGGCCTCAGTGTGCCCCCAGAAGGGGCTGTCCAGCAGTCCCTGCAGGGTCCCTCCCCCACTGCCTTGAGCCGTGAGGGGCTGCCCCTCCCCTCGCGTGCTCCCTGAAGCCTGAGCCACGGACGGCTAGGAATCAAAGGTTGGAGTGATAGTGTCTGGAATGGAAAGAGAGTGGGAGCCCTTCTGAAAGTGAAACTACGGGGTTGGAGTGGGGGGTGGGGCAAGGGGTGGGGCCGGTGGGCCCAGGGCTGCGCAGACCAGGCCCCAGGCCGGGAAGTCCCAGCTGTTGGTCACTCACTCTCCAACAGTGCTGTGAAGTGAGTGACTGCCCCGCGGCCTCACCACCGAGGCCCAGCTCCGGGGCCCTGGCCCAGCTGGCTTCCCCCGGCCGCCCCGTCCTGCCTGGGGCCCCGGGCTCTCCTCACCCAGCAGGTATGTCTGGTGCAGGTGCTGCAGGGATGCCGTGGGCAGTGGGCGGGGACTCGGGACTGAGGACAGATCCCGGCCTGCCCGGTGGCTTTCCGGGCCGAGGGCCTCAGCTCGGAGCCCAGGCCGGAGCGCCAGCTCAGATCGCCGTGTGCAGACACAGACACGCAGAGCGCGGATGTGTGGACGTAAAGACACGCACGCGGGCCCAGACAGACACACGGACGCACGAGCCGCTCGCAGGCCTCTGAGGCACACGCACTTGAAGACACACTCAGGTCAACACACGAGGCCCCTCCGCACAAAAGTGGCAACACCCCCCAGGCTTACCCTCACATTAGGTTGCTTATCTGTTTTCCTTGGGTCCCTGCCATGTACTGGCCGGGCCTGGCTGGGGGGCCGAGTCAGGCCCACTCCCTGCCCTGGGGGGCTCGTGGCCAAGGGGCAGAGGCCCCGGACCATGCCACCGTCCCTCAGCCACGGGAGAAGTTATGCCCAGGGCTGGGACCAGGTCCGCAGCGGGAGGCGCTGGGCGGGAAGGGCTGCTGGGTGCTGGGTGCTGAGGCTTGCGGGAGCTGGGACAGCCTGTGTGGAGGTGTGGAAGGGAAGGGAGCTGGTTAGGGTGGGGGAGTGGGTGGGAGCGGGCGCGGAGGGGTGGATGACGAAGGGCCTCGAGGGCCCACCCATGGAGGGGTCGGCTTCTCCTGCAGGCGCTGCGGGTCCCGGAGCCTTTTCTGTTGTCGCTTCTGAGAAGAGGAGCCTTTCAAGCGCCCTTTTCTACAGGTTTTGCTAATATATAGGAAAACTCTTTTCTAAGCAAATGATCACCTTGCCCACGAATAATGACAGATTTACCAGGTCCTTCCCAATATTGAAACCTCACTTATTTTCTTGTCTTATTGCCTTAACTAATCCTTCAAATGTTGAATAGAATGGCAAGAACATACACCAGTCCCGAGCCCCCCGCGCAGGAGCTGGGGCCTCTGAACATTCAGGGCAATGGGGCCAGAGGGCCAGGGAGAGAAAGAGCCAGAGAGAGTCCTCACAGGTATGAGGAGGCAGGAACAGGTCAGGGACCAAGGTAGAGTCAGCAGGGCACCGAGTCCAACAGATACCGGCGTGGTGCCAGGCCAGGCAAACCTGGGAGAGGGGTGACCCTGACCCTGATGGTCCACTCCTCCTCCAGGCTGGCTCTGGGCTGATGGGGAGGGCGCGGATAGACAGAGGCTCCCGGGACGGTAAGGAAGGCCCCATTGCCACAGGGACAGTGGAGCAGCACAGCGCAAAGACACCTTGGAGGTGGGGGCACCCATACCCCTGGGCCCTGAAATCTGGGTCAGATTTGGAGAGCAAAGATGGGGAGGCTGGGAGAGGGAGCAGCCTGAGAGGAAGCTGGGAGGCTGGACATTCGAGGGACAGAGAGGCACCCGGGAGGCTGGATGGGTGCAGGTCAAGGAGGCCCAGAGGTGAGGTTGGAGGAAGTTCGGGGATGGGAAGGCTTTGGGTGCCAGGCTCTGGGGAGCCACGGAACGGTTTAAAACAAGAGAGTGACCTCGTTGACTTGTGCTGTGGGAAGGTCAATAATGGCTTGGGAAACTGTGGGAGCAAGGTCAGAGGGGGCAGAGAGACCAGCCGGGGGCCTCGATGGGCCTTCAGGACAGGTCCAGTTCCAGATGAGGGTGGGGGGGACCCGTGTGCTTGTGTCCTCACATAAGACCCAAACTGCCAGCCACCTTTCCTCCCCCCAGAACCTGCCTCTCGGCCCCACTCCTGGCATCTGGACGCTGCCCCCACCGTGGGCCCAGTGACCAGGGGAAAGGGTTCCTTGGGCAGCAGCCCTGGCTCACTGGGGCTGGGAGACTCGGGGGAACCTGGCCTCTGCTCCTGGGGCCGCATGGGCCTGGGTTGGCCGAGGCTCCCTGACCCTGAGCTGTGTGGCTGGAGGCAAGACCCTGCCTCTTTTCAGAGCCTGTTTGCTCACCTATGAGATGAAGTGACACCCTACAACTTTGTTTTTAGGGGGATCTGATGTGCGCCAGGCCTTGGGCTGGGCACACAGTAGGTGCTTACTAAGTATGAACTCTCCCCAGCCAAGACCTTCCCACATGCCCCTGGTGATGGCGCTCAAAGCACATCTGGGCAGAGAACAGGCCACCCAGACCCTGCTGGTGACTGAGGGGCCCCAGGGAGAGGGGAGTTGGGGGTGGGGAGGGCAGAAAGCTCTTGGGACAATGTTCCCTGCATGTGTGGATCAGTCAAATCAGGGCAGGGTCCCCGAGTCCCGATGCCCAGGAGAGGACGATGACCTGTGGCCTGGGCAGGGCTGATAAGAACCCATCAATCACCTGGGCCTGCCTCTCCCTCAATAGGGCCTCTCTCCAGCTGTTAGGTGGCCTCTGGGCAGAGGGAGGGAGGCCTCCGCTGACCACCTGCGTGACTGACCCCTGGAGGGCATGGGGGTGGGTGAGGGTCTGGGCCCTGCCCATCCCAGTGTCATCCCCCCCAAGGCAAATGGGGACCTGGGGAGAGGTGTTCCTGCCCGATGTCACCCAAGAGTCAGGTGATAGCCTGACCTTTGTCCTGGGGGTGGGGGGAGCCGGGGGATGGGCTGGGGGCTCTGGCCTCTGGTTGGCCAGTGACTTCAGTAAGCCCAGCCCTCCTTTTGGCCAGCTTCTCCAAGGCTAAAGTAAGACCTTGCTGGTCTAAGACAGCCCCCCCACCCTTAACACCCTCACAGAGGGGTGGGTGGGAAGTCCCCTCAGGCTGAGGAGGTCCCACCTCAGCTTAACCTAAAGCCAGAAAATCAAACATGGGCCAGGCTGTGCCGGAAGGGAATGCGGGTACAGCCTACAGAAGGCCCGAGGCCCAGGGTGGGCAGGGGCAGCCCCTGCTTTGCACCTCCTGCCCTAGGGACCCCCTCATCACCCCCTCTGGGGGAGCGGAGCACACCAGGGCTGGGTGGGGAGGAGACGCAATGGGTGAGTACTGCCCCGGGGCCCCCCAGCCCCGGGTTAAATATAGACCTGTGGCCCCTCCCACCACTCCCCCTACAGTGCTGCAAGCCCGGATAGGCAGATAAGCCTTAGGGGCATCCAGGGGTGGCCATAGACCTCAGGCCTGACCCCACCTCCCTCCAGTTCTGAGCTACCCAGAGAAGGAGGTAGTCTCTTACACAGGGGTCGCTGAGCGCCCCTTTCAGCAGAAGCAGTTAGGCCCGATGGGTTGAATGGGGGTGAGCTGAGGGCTTTGGTGAGGGGGGAGGGCAGTGAAGGCTGGGGGTGGGGAGAGTGGGCATTTTAGGCCTCAGGACCTAACATCCAGGAAATCCTGGCTGTGGTTGCTGGGCCCAGCCCCGGGGGCTGTGGGCTGTGGCTTGGGCTGTGCCCCGGACCCGCAAGTTCAACTCTCCTCTCCAGCTCTGACAGGAGGGTCTGGCCTGGCAGAGCCAGGGAGGCTGGGCACCTGGGGGTACCCTGGGGAAGGTGGTGTCACGGAAGTTTTCCAGAAGGAGGTAGCTGTCTGCATCTCAGTGCCAGCTGCAGCCTGGCACGAGGACGGCTCTGGCCTTGAGAGCTGCCTGGTGCCAGCCTGGGGGTCATCTCCTGGGAGAAGCTGCCCTGACCAGGCCCAGCCACTGGGCTCCGTCAGGCCTCACAGGGTTCTCACGCGGTTTCTGGGCCCATTCTCCAGGGCTGGGTGCCACCCCCCTCCCTCACCCCAGGCCTCCTGAGCCTCCTTTTCATCTCCAGCTTTCCTGCTACCAAGATGTCATTGCCACGGACAGTGACCTCCGGGCCGGAGCTGCACAGCCCTGAGGGGGCTGCAAAGAAGCTGCAGACCCCACCAGTGCGGGGTACTTGGCGGGCAAGCAGTGAAGGCACGCCCAGCACCCACCGTGAGGACACTTGGCCCGGCCTGGGCACCCTTCGGCGGGCCTTCTCCCGAACAAGCCAGCGGGCCTCAGGCCAGGCCCCCGAGGAGGACGTGGGCCTGTTCCAACGCAGCTCCCGCTTCCTGTTCCGGTCTTTACGGCGTGCCCAGGATGATGGCTCCCCTGCCCACCAGCCCCAGGCCACTGCTGTGCCAGGGGTGACCCATGGCCCAGAGGTGCCCTCTAGGGTCATGGATGGTGGTCGCCGGCAGTCCTCTGCTGGGGTGGGGCGTGAGGAACTGGAACCTGAGGCAGGTGAGAGCTTCACAAACAATACTGAGCATGCGGGGAAACTGAGGCCAGAGGGGGAGCATCAGGGCCCAGGCTTCCTGACAGGCTGTCCTCCCCAGCTCCCCCAAACACTGCCCTGCACGATTGCATTTTACATTCTCCCAGCATTTCAACCAGGGGAGCATCCACTGCACAGCTCAGAGAGCTGAGAGTGAGCCAAGTGAGACTCAAGAGAGGTTAAGTGACTTGCCTCACGTCTCACAGCCAGGAAGTGGAGAAATGGGATTTGAACCCACACCTGCAGGACCCCAGAACCCTCACCTCTCCACAGCCTTCCAGAGCCTGGCTCCTGGCCAGACCCGAGGGCTGGACAAGGCCCTGGCCCTCTCAGGTCCCAGGGTCCCAGAGGGCGCCTGGCAGCCATGTGCGCACGGGGGCTGCCAGGGCGGGACACACCGGAGCTGGGCCCCAAAGGTGCTGAGGCGGTACCCCTCACTGCCGCTTTCCTCGCCTGTCCTTTCAAAAGGCAAATCTGTGGCCGACCTCATCACCGAGCGGCGGCTGCTGCCGGCCTTCGAACAGCTGCGGCAGCTGGAGGTGCGGCTCGTGGCCGAGAAGGCCTCGCGCACCTTCGAGGAGGACCCCACCGGCTTCGCGCGGCGCGCCATGGACGTGTGCCTGCACTACGACGGGCTGGCGGCCGAGATCGGCGCCATCGTGCGCGAGACGCTGGGCCCCGACGGCGTGGACGCGGCGGCGCTGGGCGAGCTGGCCCGCGTGGTGCGCGCGGAGGAGGCGGCCCACCCGGGGTCCCCGGCCGACGGCGACTTCCTGCTCACCCCGCGCCGCTGGCGCCAGCACTGGGAGGACGCGGTGAGGCGCAGCGCGCAGGAGCGCGTGCGGCAGGCGGGCGCCGGGGAGGCTCGGGGGGCAGCCGAGGCCGAGGGCGCGGCGGGCCTGGCCCAGCTTCTGGCCGAGCTCGGCGGCTTGGTTCGCAGCGACCTGCACAAGGTGCGGCGGGAGGTGCAGCCAGCTTACGCGGCCGCCGGCCTCCCGGCCTGGGAAGCCTACGTGCGCGCCTTCCACGGCGCGGTGGCCCAGCGCCTGCAGGAGCTCGCGCAGGACGCCCGGGGCTGCGAGCAGCTCTATGTCCTGCTGGACTGGGCGGCCAATGTCTACGGCAGGTGAGGCCCCAGCCAGAGCGCCGCGGGGGGGGGGGGCGGAGGGGCTGGCATTGCCCACCTGGCACTGCCCGCCCGGAGACCTTTGGGAGCCCCCCCGCCCCCGGCTCTGAGGAGCATGGGGCGCTTTTCTTCTCTCTTTCCTCCCTGGGAGAGGCTGGTGGTTGGGCGTCCGAGATCCCTGGGACTTGGACATTCTTTTCTTCCTGCTCTGGGCCATGGTACTCTCCCGTCAGGATTTTCTTAAGGGGCCACCCATGCACCTGTTCCTGAAAGCAGGAAAGCATCTGAAGGGAGTCCAGGTAGAGGGCGCATGCTAGTCCACAGGGCAGCTGTGTGCATTTACAAAAGGGCGGCCCTCCAGGCAGGACACAGCTGCGGATCACAGATGCTGGGCATGGGTTGGATCTCACCGCCACTCTTCCCTTTGGACGGGCACCTAGGTACAGGGCCCAGCCTGTTATCAGCTCCCACCCCCAGCTCTGCGCGGTGTGATGGGGTGGATTACCTTTGCTGCTGAGCACTCCTCGGCGCTGAAGGCCAGAGAGCAGGTGGGAAGAGGGTGACTAAACACTCCTGGGTTCATTAATTGGCTGTGTGGCCTCAGGCAGGTGCCCATCACTCTCTGGACCTCCCTGGCGTGGGCTGGAGAGTGGCAGATCCCTGAGCTGTGTGGTGCTCAGTGATGGTGTCAGGCTTTGGCCAGGGGGAAACTGGGACAGCCGCTAGGCCCTCAGCCCCTCCCCTGCCTTCCAGTCCTGACTTCCTGGGTGCCCCGGACCTGACTCCGTCCACAGAGCCACTACCCCCACTCCTGGCACCTGCCTTGTGGGCCCGCCTGCAGAGTGACTACACCAGCTTCCTAGAGGTGAGGCCGGGGCAGGGCCAGGCCTGAGGGGCACGAGCCAGGTTGAACGTGGCTCCCTCACTGTGGGGAGGTGTGGCACCCAGAATCACCCTGGGTCGGTGGCCCTGGCTCAGGCCAGAGCCACTTCTCACCCTGTGGCCTTTGGCATGGGCCTATGCCCTGGCAGGGTGGTCCTCTTCTCCAAGGGCACACGACAGAGTGCTGGAGGTAGGGAACTAGGACCTCCTTCTTGGGAGGGTCTCACTGTGCCCCTCTCCCCACCTCTCACAGACCAAGATCACGAGCTGCTTCGATAGCATCCTGCAGCTAGAACAGAGTCGTTGGGCGGACGCTGAGGCCCCCGATGTCCTACAGGGCCTCTACCACACGCCGCTATCCGTTGATGTCCACATGGTGAGCCTCAGGAGGAGGGATGTATATTCGGGCCCCTGGTGGTGTTTGGTCCCCCTTGAGGTGAGGACACCCAGAACTGTACAGTCCAGTCCCAAACTCCCTTCCCCAGTAGCCGAGAGCCTGAGGACCCACCTGGGGCGGAATCAGGGACCCCGGGTCTCCTGCCAGCTTGGGAGCCCCGGGGCATAGCGCCCAGCTTAGCCAGTGGCCGGTGGATGTGGGGAGTCGAGAAGAGCTTCTGGAAGCTGTAGCCGAGATGGGGAGACAGAGCAGGGCAGGCTGGAGACGTCGCTGGGCCACAGGTGGGGGACAGGGGGCGTCGGGGTCTGGGCTCCGACGTGGGTTCAGCGGGCGGCATCTCTTGCAGCTCGTGGCAGAGCACGTGAAGGCGGCCGGTGCCATCTCTGCGGAGCTGGAGGCCACCACCCTGTGCATGTGCGCGCGGGCGCTCAGCCTCTTCTTGCCCAGGTGCGGGCACATCCTCCCCGCCAGGATGGGGTGGGTGGAGTGGCCAGGGTTGGACGGCTGTCGTCCCTGGGGGGGGCCCAACCTGCTTGCTCAGAGTCTGAGATCCCGGGACAGGGGAGAGGAAGGGGCGTCCTTATAAGGCTGGGGGTCTGGGTGGGGACCTGAGGGGAGGGCGGACCCTGGGTCATAGCGCCGCCAGTAAGGGTCTCTATGCCCTCTGCATACTTCACCCCCAGGTTTGAAAAGGCTTTTCTAGAGTCGAAGGCAGTGAACGAGCCTCATCTGGGCGCCAATATCAACGCCTGCGAGGAGCTCAGGTGGGTCTCTCCCGCTCCTCCGCAGGGGAGGTGCCCGGAACGGCCAGCAGGGGGCGCGCGAGCTCGGGGAGCGGGGTAGAGTAAGCTCCCGGCGGCCAGCGCAGGGGAGAAGAATCTGGCGCCGGCGGCCGCCTTGGGGGACTTCCCAGAAGGCCTCCATGGATGGCCCCCCTCTCCGCTCCCGCCCCCGCTGTAAGGTCCTCCCTCCGCCCTGCAGAGCTGAGGCCCTGGAAGGGACGCAGGGAGTTTCAACGCTGAGCCGAGGCTAAGTTCCAGCCACCCCAGTCATGGCCGTTGCCTGCCCAGTGTGTCCCCTGCCACCTTGGGCTCCTTTCTTTCCTCCCTTCATCCAAGTTAGCCATCTTCCTTTTCAGGGACACTCCCTTCTCCGGGAAGCCCTCCCTGACCCTCCGTCCCCCCTCCCCTCTACCCTGGGGGTGGCACCTGGGTCCCTTGGCCCCAAAAGCAGAGCCCCCCCTTTCTGCTGGCAGCAGCAGCCCCCCTTCTATGCTTTCAACACCAAGACCAGCTTCAGTGTTCCCACATGTGGAGGCACCAGCAGCTGTGGGCGTGGACTTTGAGCCACCCCGGCTGGGCTCCCATCCCAGCTGGGCCACCCGCTCGCTGTGTGCCTCGAGATAAGTCACTTCCCTCTCTGTGCCTCCTTTTGTCATCTGTGAAACGGAGATCGGAGCACCTGCTCCCGAGGGCTGCATGGGGACTCAGTGCCTTAGAGGGATCATTTTGCCTTCGGGGTTACTATCCCGTGCAGCCCTAGGGGCTGCCCTTCACATTCTAGTCTAAGTGACTGGAGTTGGTGTGGCACCTAGCCTCCACGGCTGTATGCCAGAACTCGTTCCACAGCCTGCTCCTCCTTGCCCACTTCCTCCCCTGTCCTGGCCCCTCCCCAGGACCCATCTTCTGGCCAGGTTCCCAGGAACCTTTGAAGAGCTGGAGAAACCTCTAGTGGCTGCCACTTGTACCTTCCAGAAGCGGCTGCTCCAGGGCCTGCAGTGTGATGTGCAAGTGAGTGGGACTTCCCTCTCCACTTTCCACACCCAGCAGGTGCTCCCTGTGCCCTGGAGCCCGGGGGGCCAGTTTGTAGCATTCACGTACCCCCGGGGCAGCTTCAGGGGTGGTACATTGTGGGGTGGGCAAGGGACCTGAGCTGAGCAGTGAGGTCAGGAGACACCTACTTACTTCAGTCTCCGCCTCTCAGAGAAGGTGGGTCAAGGAACCAGACCCCTCACCCAGCCCATCAAGGCCTCCCCAGGTTCCCCTCAGCAAGGCCTGCCCAGAGCCTCAGACTCAAACCCTGTCCATTGGAGCTCAGGGCCTGGAGGAGGCATTCCTACCAAAGGCCTAGTGACATTCGTGGCCGAGAGAGGAAATGTTACCAGGGTGACTTTAGAAGGGAGTCAGATAGCCCCTCCAGAGTTTCTTCCCAGGGACAGGTTGTCCCTTGGCCTGAAACGCCCCGTGAGGAGCCAGGCACTGGGCTCTGAGGGCAGGGTCTGGGGAGGAGGAGGATACGGTTGGAAGACTCCTGTCCCCCTCTGCTCCCAGCCGCTTTTCAGGGTCCTGTGCACCAAGGCCTGGCTGACACAGGACGTGCTGCAGCCAATCATGGACAAGGTGGTGGCCTTTGCCCGCCATTTGGAGCACGTGGCCCCACTGCGGGCACAGGTATCTCAAGGGCAAGGGCTCTGGAGGGGACGCACCCTGGGCTGGGGCTGTTAGCTCTGACTGACCCTGACCCTGCTCCCTGGCCCGCCCAGGAGACTCTGCAGGAGGTGCATCGGTACGTGGTCCGTGAGTACCTGGCCCAGGTGCTGAGCCCGCGTGAGCGGCTCCGGGGTGAGGAGCGCATGACTGGCTCCCAGAAGATGGGCCTCGACGGCCAGGCCATTAGCGATACCTTCCAGGGCTTGGTAGGAGCATCAACCGACGGCCCCAAGTGCTTGCCTCCTCTAGGGCCTCTGGCCTGTGGACCCTCCACTGGCACCCCCATTCCCATTTTAGTGGCCTCCGCAACAGCCCCCGCGGGGTGGGCTTTGGCAGAAGTGGCTCTCCCCACTCTCCATCAACCAGGAGAGGGACTGGGAGTTCTGGCATGGCTGGGGCGGGGCCAGGTGGAGGTCATCTCCGTATATTTGCATACAGTTGGGGGGGGTGAGTAGGGAAGGGGCGGGGCCTGTGGGAGGCTTTTCCAGCACCCCTGACCCAGCCCTTGGCGCTGAGGCACTTCATACACACACACCCCTTATCTGGGCCGTTGGTCCCCCACAGGCTGTAGGATTCCGGGCAGTACTTCTGGGCCAGGGCCTCAGTTTACCCATCTGAGCAGAGACGGGAAGACGTCTCTGCACTGTATCGTGGGAAGGGAAGACGAATATTGCTCCGTGGCTGAGTCCACAGCACCAAGCCCGAGTCCCCAGTCACAGCGGGGACACGGTGGTGGCTGCAGGGGGCGGGCTTGCTGTGCCCCGTGGAGGGGTTGCGGGCATGGATGGCAAGGAGGCTCCCCGGGCAGGTGGCCGGTCCGGCACTTCTCCGTGTCTCCACAGGGCTCTGATGCCACGTGGCTGGACCAGGCTATCCCGTGTGTAGCTGACATCCTGGGCGAGACTTACAAAGACGACATCCGGAGGCACCTGGAGACACTCATCAGGAGCTACCCTGACGTCAGGTCCGTTACCCACCTGCTCCCTCACTGGGCTCCGAGGACAGAGCACTGCCAGGCCCGGGGGCGGGGGGCGGACAGGGACACTTCAGAGGGTCCCTGTGGTTCTAGGTGAGCAGGTGAGGAACCACAGGGAGGCACAGCTTGTTCCAGTGGGGAGGGGAGCCACGGTGCAAGCGGGGTGGGCGCCCCCCCTCCCCCCGCCGCGGGCTACTATGTGCATGTGCGTGGGGACCTGGGGACGGTGGCCCCTGACCTTCAGGCCGGGATGGGGGTGGGGCGGAGAAGCGGGGGCTGCCCCTCCTTCAGAAGCTATTCTTGGCCATTCTCCTTCAGTGCCGTGGGGTGGGGAGGACCCTAGAGCCTGGGGTGGGGGTTGGGGTCCGGGCCCCTTCCTGGTCATCAGGCGTGGAGACAAGTACCCGCATCCTCGAGTCTGAAGGGGAGGGGCAGCCCTCTCTGCGAGAAAGCCCTGTTGGGAGCCTGACTCCTGACACCGGCCAGGAGGAAGGAGGCTTTGATCCCCGGGAGTGTGTTGGGGGGAATGGTGAGTCATCGATCCCGTGGAAATTCCAGCCCGAATCTCACCCTAGCCTTGGAGATTCCAGGATGGGGAGGCCACAGAGAGCCCCGGGCAAAGCCCTTTTCCCCAGCCGGGACTGTCTCTGCTTTTGGCTGGAAATGACTACCCCTCACAGCTCAGGGGTTTCCCCCCTGGTCCCTGGGGTTCCCCTACACTCCGCCGGCTCTGCCCTTCCGGGGGGCAGGAGGAGGGGCCGGCTCTGCCCTCCGGGGGGCAGGAAGAGGGACTCCGTCCTGCTGCTGGGCCAGGGCTCCCGCAGTGCCTCTCTCCGTGCTGCATGTCCGTGTGGCTCCCTGCACAGTGCTCCCAGGAAGAAGCCCGGGACATCTCCTGGCCTGGACCGGCTCTCCTTGAAGCCATATCACTCCCTCGCTCGCTCCTCCACTGTTTCTTGAAGCTCAGCTTAGACTGTTTTGCCTGATGGGCATGCCCCTCCTCCTCCCCACCCAGCTCCACACCCTTGGAGCCCCAGCCACCCTGTCCAGGGGCACTGCCCGCCCCCCCCCCACACCGACTTTGGTCATTCTTGGCCTTTCTCGGTCCAGGCCCCAGGAATGCCGGGTGCCCCTGTACTTGAGCCCAGGGGTTCCCCTCACTTAAGGTTGGGACTGCCGATGGAGATGTTGGGCCTACCGTGATCGGGGCGTGTCTTTGTAGGCGGGACCACGTGCTGGCCATCCTGGCCCTGCGCAGACTGGGCCGCCGGCGGAACCAGCAGCTCCTGCAGCGTGCCCAGCACCTGCTGAGGGCTGCGGCCAAGGCGGGTGGCTCCGGGGCTGCTGCGGGACACATGCTCTTCGAAGAGATCGAGGTGCCTACCTCCATGGACCTGCTGATCACCTGCATCTAATGCTCCTGGGTCTGAGGGGGGCGGGCTCAGGTGGGGGGCTGCATCAGCTAGAAGGTCTAAGCCCCAAGCTTGGAGCCCAGGGAGGCACGCTCAGCCCCACTCACAACCTTGAAGCCCATCATAAGGAATCCTCATCCTCAGCCCTGCGTGGCTGCTTACCAGAAGGCACAGCAAGAAGAGAGGCATTTCAGGCATGTGTGGGGGAGTGCTTGGGGTGGCAGAGGTTCCCTTCAGTACAGCCCACCCCCTGCCTCCCTGCCTAACTGTCCAGCACCACCCCCAGTCTGAATGTGAAGACCAGAGTATTTATTTTTAAAATAAAGGTGAATTAAAATGTGCCTCCCTAAAGAGGGGGTGGGTCCGAGTTGGCCAGGAGCAGGAGGTGTGGGTCCCCACGTAGTGAGGGGTCAGGATGGAAAGTTCTGTGATGACTCCATTTGGTTGATGGACCTTTCCTGCCCATTGTACAAATGGGGAGACTGAGGGAGGTCCAGAGCTGGGAAAGCCTGTGCCTATGGCTATGCGGATTAAATAGCCTTTAACCCTGGGATCCTGGGTCCCCTGGCCTCATGCGCCAAGTGAGCCTCACCCAGCAGGGGTGGGCACTGTTCTGTCGTGTTCTAAACAGGCCTGGGCTCCTGGGAGACAAGAAAAGGCCAAGGCATGTTCTGCAGCTTGAAGTATTTGGGTTAGATGTAAGAGGGACTTTCTAGCAGGGCAAGTGTCACCCAAGGAGTATGTGTGGAGGGTGCTGATCCTGCTGGCCTCAGCTCTGCAGGCGGGGCTGCAAGGAGATTGCCCCAGTGTGCACCTGTTCCTCCCCCCCGCCCCCCCCCTCGCTCCCAGAAGGCTGGCACTGGAATTTGACTCCAGCCTCCTGGCAAGGCTACAAGGAAACTCATTTGCATGAGCAGCCTCCAGCTTGCCAGGGAGGCTGAGCGCTGAGATGGTGGGGGGAGACACTGAGACGGGCAGCTGTGGGTGCCTTCCCACCGCCCTTCTGCAGCAGACCAGCGGCTCTCTGAACCTGACCTTGACCACGGCAGTGGTGGGAGGCAAGTGACTGCAGGTGGGCCAAGGTTCTAAGAACCCAGTGATGTTGAGTCTCCTGAGCACAGGGCGAGGGTTCTAACAGACTGCAGGCCCAGGCAGGTGGGGGATAGACTCTCCTGCCTCCCCCGGGCCCACCTCCCCACACCACAGACAGCGAGGGGCAGTGCCCGGGCAGGTCTGCCACGGCCCCTATGCCAAAGCTGGAGAACACAGCCAGATCTGAGTGCTGTCGGGGTCCTGAAAGGAGTGGAAGCAGGTACCAGGGGCAGCCCCCTCCACGAATACATGGGGGCTGGGGGTCAGGGGTGGGGCAGGCAGGAGGCTGAGGGGGTGTCCAGACCTCCCTAAGCAGGGAACCCAGTGGGTGGGGTGGGGTGGGGTGGGTGGGGCAGGAATGAGGATGAGGAGAGGCTGCGGTTCAGGTTGCAGGCTCCAGGCCGGGGGGGGGGGGGGGGGGGGGCTGTTCCGGCGCTGCTGATGACAAGCAGTTGTCGTGTCTTTCCTCTGTGGGGAAACTGAGGCCCACAGAGGGTGGAGGTTGCTGCACACCAGGCCCCAGCACAGGTAGCCTGAGACCCTCAGAGCCAGGGGGAAGGGAGGTGCTGGAGGGGCACCGCCTGGGTGGGGTGGGCTGTAGGAGGGCTGGATCAGATCCTGTCCAGGTTCTCCCTAGGAGCCCATACCCCGTGTTGGAGCCCCAGTCGCCTCGTGGAAGCCTCCTCCTGCAGCCCCTGGCCCTGACCCTGACCCTAACAGGCCTGGCCCTGCCTGAGCCCCTTGGCTGGAGGCTGAGGGTCCCGGGGCTGGGTTTCCAAGACAGGTTGGAGAGGTGGGGAGGGGTTCAGTCCCAGCCATGAGACAGCAGGCAAATTCCTTTACTCCCCTGTGCCTCTGTTTTCCCTAGCCATGAAATGGGGGTGCTGCCTGTGCCCCCCGGGCTGGGGAGGCTGAAGTATAAGCCAGCCTGAAAGCCAGAACCCTGGCCCTCCTGTCACCCCGTGTGCCCGGGGCCCGGCCAGACCACAGTCTGCAAACAGAAGCTAAGCGGTTCTGGGCAGGAGTGGGGGCGCTCTGAGTGGCAGCGAAGCCTGAGGTCTGTGAGGTCGGTGAGTGGGGCAGGTGCCCGGGAGGAGGCCGGGAAGAGGCGCTGAAGCTGAGGAGCTGTTCTCTGGCAGGAGCTTCCTGCCTCAGTGGGAAGGGTTCAGGCTGAGACCCGGGCCATCTTCCTGAGCGTGTCTGGGCCTGGAGACAGGAAGTCAGGTTTTCCTGGCTGGAACCTTCATGCCCAGGCGGGTATGTGTGCCTCGTGCGTGTTCCTGTGAGCCTAGCAGTGTCTGGACACTGGGGCTGGCTTCCCGAGATTAAGTTGGGATGAGCAGAAAGCTGGATAGCAGCTCCTACGAAGGTGGAGTCAGGAAGGCTGGGGCCCAGAGGAGGACCAGACCAAGGGAGCTGGTGTCTGGCCATTGACCATTCTGCCCGAGACCCTCCCGTTCTCCCTGCCCACCAGGTCCTAGGAGGCCTTGCCGAGAGTCTAGCGTATTTCCTTGGCCATCCTGTTGTCCAGGCCAAGCATGGGGGAGGGGCCGGCGCTCAGAGGGCAGCTTCCGGACTTGTGGGCCAGGTTGTCTGGCTGATAAGGAAGCCCATGTGCATGTGTGTTCCTGCAGTGCTTGGGGATGGAGGGGCCGTGCCCAGTGTCTGCATTCCCCTGCATTCTGGAGCAAGACATCCTATTTGCCCCCAGAACTTGGGTCCTGGGCCCTACCAGCTGATCCCTGGTCTCGTCTCTGCCTGGCCGCTCTTTCTCTGGCATAGCTCCCTGCTCTTTCTTCTCCAGCTCAGCTTGGCTTCCTTCAGTGCCACACTTCCTGGGGCTCCTTCATGGATCGGGGGTTGCTTCTGGTCTCTGGCTCCGAGCCTGTGGGACAAACAAGGCCCCCTCTAGCAGTTTTTGGGACCCCAGCCCAGCCTGGGGAGGGCAGTGAGAAAGTGCAGAGGGGCATCCTGCCCAGGGCAGAGGGCTCAGGTCCAAGGACACGATGGGTACCACAGCCCGCCGGTCCTCCGCCAGCCCAAAGACAATCCTGGGGTGTCGGGAGGGGACCTGAGTGCCCCTACCCCAGCTCAGCCTGGGACTTGTGCCTTCTCTGGGTACCTCTCCCTGCTGGTCCCCTGGCGCTCAGGCCCAGCTCCCCTCAAGTGTGTTGTGCCGTACACACCCACGGGGCCACACCAGGCAGGAGTGTGTTCCGGTCTCGGCCCTGCCCTCCTCTTGCCGATGACCATTTCCACTCAGAGGCTCTGTCTCCTCTGCGGCACAGGGTAGATGAGAGCATCCACAGGTCCTGGCAGTGCCGTGTCAGCATGTCATCTCCGTGCCTGCATGGTCTCTCCCTCTTCCTTGTTTGCCTGGTGACCCCAGCCCCTTCCTTCCTGGCCCCACACCTCATGGGGTCAGCATCCTCATCGGCCAGGATGCGGTCCTTGCAGGCCCCCACCACTGCAGGGGAGGGGAGAGGAGGAGGCTGCAGCGTTCCCAGGGTCACCCCCCATCCCCATCGTCACTTCCTTCCTTTGCTACCATGAGGTCCCTCTGGGAACTCAGCAGGCCAGAGGGGCCCTTCTCCTCGTGGAGCTCTGGGCAGTGGGCCTGTGCGCAGGTCTGGGGAGACAAGGATGCTGCTGACAAGGGCCAGCCTCACAGAGCCCTGGGTCTGGGGGAATCAGCCCCCCGCCCCCGGTGGCGGTGCAGGCCCTCCTTGTAGGGGAGATGTGCCGGGGGCCGGGAGCTCCCACGGGTGAGTGCTGCCAGGGTCTCAGCCCAGCCTCCCTGGGCCCCCTCCTCTGGTGAAATGGTTGGAGGGGACGAACCCTGGACAAGTCAAACCCACCCCTGGGTCTGCTTCTCTCCTGGGACCCATGGGGCCTGGACTAGTCATTGCAAAGACTTTCCTCTTCGCAGGATTCCCGTACTGTGTCTGCACACATACATCCCCACCTCTTAGTGGCCTTTAAAAGGTATTTGTTAGATGTTTTCAGTGTTGTTGTTTTTTTTTTAAGATTTTATTTATTTGACAGAGAGAGACACAGTGAGAGAGGGAACACAAGCAGGGGGAGCGGGAGAGGGAGAAGCAGGCTTCCCGCCGAGCAGGGAACCCGATGCGGGGCTCGATCCCAGGACCCCAGGATCATGACCTGAGCCGAAGGCAGACGCTTAACGACTGAGCCACCAGGCATCCCAGATGTTTTCAGTGTTTAACTCTCATCATGTTTTGGATAGCAACACCATCACATAGCTCAGAATTTAAAAAGTACAAAAAAGTTATAAGGGGAGATGTCTCCTTATTTCCATCCCTCGTGTCCTTCCCCAGAAGCAACCAGGGCTCCTTACAGGATAAGAAGCAATGCTCATCCAGGGAATGTTCGTGAATAATGAAGTGCCAGGCGCTGGTGAGGCACCTGGGTTGGGGAATGGGGCAGCCCCTCTTGAGCGCTGCCGTAAAAGCAAATGATGAAGAACCTAATGCTCTTACATTGACAGAATCCTCAAATAATGAAATCTCAGGATCTTGGAAAAGAGCAAGGTCGTGAAAAGTCCTGCCATTTCTGGGGCACCCACCGTGTGTGCCTGGCTGTGCTCACTGATTCATGGCTTTCCTCCTTCCCGTAGATTCGGTGCAGGGGTTAAGAATCAGCTTCTGGGTCCAGACACCTCTGGTCTGGGACCCCAGCTCTGCACCTTCCTAGCTGTGTGACTTTGGGCAAGTTACTCCGCCTCTCTGGGCTCTATCTCCAGGTGTAAAATGGGGAGCATTCCATGAGAAAATGCAAATGTGGTGCTGGCTGAGGGCCTGGCCTGCAGTTGGCATTATTGTTATTTACGTGCACCATCTCCTCTAACCCTTTCCTGGCAACCTCCCAAGCATGTGTCACCTCCATTTCCAAGAGGGAAGACTGAGGCCTGAGGGATGGAGCCACGTGTCTAAAAATGCAGATGTCGGTGATGGAGCTCCCCAGGGGCCAGGTGGTCTTCATGCCTCAGCCCCCACCATTATGCCTTCCTTCTCCAAAGTCCAGAAGCCCAGAGCTGCGGGGTGTCCTCTCTGTCTTATCGGAGGAGGAGTTCCCAACACCCAGGCCCTGAGGGTTTGGGGGGCAGCCTTGCTCCCCTCCTGGCCTGGCCAGGCCCCTGAAATGCTGGGATTCCCAGGGAGCTCCTGCCACGTGACTTGCCTCTGTCATTGGGTGGGGCCTGATGGGGAGCAAGTTTCCTCGGCTGTTTTCCTGGAAATCCAGGTCTGAAGAGGTGGGAACTGAACTTGGCCACCTTCCACCACTGCCGGCCAGGGCGCCCGACTTGAGGTGGGCCAGCCTCCTGGGACTCGCGCAAAAGCCACTTACCCTCACCAGTTTCTCCATCTGCCAGACACAAAAAGGACCACATGACCTGGCTTCCTCCATGGGTGGAGGGAGGGGCACTCTCTGTTGGTAAACACCTGGTATGGTGATCGCCCTCGTAGGCGGGGATGCCCTGTGAGGGAGGTTCCGGGTCAGCTGTCCCTGGGCATCCCGTGGTCCCTGGGGAGGTCAGCAGACCCTGGCTGAGGTCCGGTGCGGCTTCAAATACCCCGGAGCAAGTGACTTCCCCTTTTGGGGAAGGCCGGGTGGTAGCAGGGACCACAGCCTCAAGGCCTCAAACTTGGTGTCCGCTTACCACTCTGAGACTCAGTTTCTTCATCTATCACCAGGGGGTACAATGGCTCTGCCCAGTGCAGCTGGTGAGTGGGGTATCCCCGGAAACAAGAGGCCCTAGGAGGGATCCTGGGTCAGGTGATGGCTGGCCTGGGAAGTAAAGGAAGCAGTGGGGCTGGGGTGGAAGTGGGGGGAAGTGCAAGTCATCTCTCAGAGGGAAGTGGGCCTGGCCATGGGGGAAGGGCTCCGTGATATCCTGGAATGGCCTCATTTCCCAGTCCTGGGGAGCCCTCCCCTTGTGATCAAGGCACCCTGGCCAGGTGCTCCCAGGGTAGCCAGGCCCAGTGACCCACAGCCCCTTCATTCCCATGCAATGCCCTCCCGGGCCTTTGCACCCGCTGACGCCCCGCACCAAACCACACTCTCCTTCTGCCTGCAGCGTCCCCAGCAAGGTTCTCAGGCAGCGGGGAGACAGAGGAGAGGGAGCACCACCAGTCACACACACACACACACACACACACTGCCCTGTATTATTCTCTGGCCCAACCCGGCTGGGCTGCCAGGACGGAGTTGGCCCCACCTGCTGCCCCACAGGTTGAAGGTGAAGACTCAAGTAATTGACCGAACAAGTCATTGACCAAAGAGATTGGGGATATTTTTTTTCAGAGACGAAAAAGAAGTGGAGGGCAATAAAACCTCCCGTTTTTGCATCTCAGCTCTCTGCTCTGGCAGCCTTTACTTGAGTCTGACTTAAGTATGTCAAGCTGCATTTCAGACTGGGGGAGAAGCAATAGAGCGCAGTGCTTACTGATGGCACCCTGAGCTCCATACCCACTGGCACATGAGTGAACCTGTTCTGCTCATCTGTGAAAAGGGAATAACTAAGGAGTACCCATTTCCTAAGGTGGTGTGACGAAATCAGTTAATGCACGCAAAGCACTTAGGACAGAGCTTGGCACCTGCGGAGGTCAACAAAATCAGATGTCTACCCACAGAATTGAAAGCAGGGTCTTAGGTATTTGCTCACGCATGTTCAAAGCAGCATTATTCACAATAGCCAAGAGGTGGCAGCAACCCCAGCGTCCACTGATAAACAATGAAATATTATTCAATATTAGAAAGGAAGGAAAATCGGCCACCTGCTGCAACATGGAGGGACCTTGGGGGCATTATGCTGAGTGAAATAAGCCAGTTACAGAAGGATAATACTGTTAGGATTCCACTTCTATGAGCTACTTAGAATAGTCAAATTTATGAAAAGAAAGTAGAACGGTGATTGCCAGGGGCTCAGGGAAGAAGGAAAGGGGAAATAGTGTTATAAGTCTGGGGTCTCATTCTTGCAGGGTGAGAAATGTCCTGGAGATGGATGGTGGGGTGGTTGCATAATAATGTAAATGTCCCTGAACTGTATGCTTAAAAAGGTCAATATGGTAAATTTGGTTCCATGTATTTTATCACAATTCAAAAAACTGGTCCGCCATCATGTCTGAGCAGAGGGCAGGGAGGCCAGCGCACATGGGTCCTGGACTTCTGAGGCCCCAGGTTGCCTGCAAGGAGCTGGCCACTGCTCCCGGCCCGGCCCGGTGCCGGCACACTTGACTTCTGGGCTGGCCTGGGGAGGTCTGTTGCCAGTCGGTTTCTGCCTGCTGTCCTCTCTTCCAGGTGGAGCTGGCCTGGTCTCCCCTGCCCATCCCCTGGGGAGATGGCAAATGGGACAGCAGCTGGCCAGGAACACTCCCAACCAGCATCTGATGCTCATTTCCTGCTGGGGGTGGAATTCTTGGCTGGCCTTTGGCTCCCTCTGGAAGCATCTGGCCTCTTGAGGATGGTTTCCTCATCTATCACGAGGGGTAAGGCTAGTGCCCGCCCCGCCGGCTATCATCCCTTGGCTCTATGCAACCCTGTTTTCAGAGGGTTTCCCTTGTGTTGGGGGCTCCATGTAGGTGACCCCTGACCCTCCTATCTTAACTCAGGAAAGGGGAAGTGACTGGTGCAAGCACAAAGGAGAAGGTGACTTTTCCCTACTCCTGGCCATGGAGAGGGAGCTCAGGCAGACTGCGCATCGGAGGACAAGATCGGCTGCCCAGCCCCTGCCCTGGGAAGTATCCTTCCTGCCTCTGCTGATCAGGATTCTGGGCTGAATTCTGGGCTGGGGTGGGGGGGATAGTGGGATCTGTGGGCCTGACAACCGCCCCCCCCCACCCATGACTCAGAAAGCTTCAGATTCTCCAGCAATTTCCCAATCTGTTCAGGGTGAGGAGAGGAGGCCTGGCAGGAAAGTGTGGAGATTGCACAACGAGGGAGGTCACCGAGGCGATGAGCCAGGAGCCCTTGCTTCTCATCCTCATTGCCCCTATGTGACTGGATGAATTTGGGGACCTGGCCTTTAGTCTCCTCATCTGTTCACTGGGGAGCAAAAGGAATGACCCTCCCAGCCCTGGGGCACTGTGGCTTTGTGAGCTTGTCTGAAAACTGTCACCCTGCACCCCCCTCCCCCAGGGACTCTGGGAAAGAGAGTGTGGAATCCATCTTACTGCCACTTCCTGATGTCCCCCTCCCCACAAGGCCCCCCAGGGACATGATTATGGCCAAGCCCAAAGCTGGCACTTGACTACCACTCCCAAGGAGGAAGAGGAAGTTCTCAGTCCCAAGGGGCACCCCCAGCTCCCCTGCCCCCCACTCCCAGGCCTCAGAGATCTGTGCCCAGCTGATAGGGGGGAGTGGGGAATCCACAGGGAGGGAGAGACCAAGGGTAGGGGCAAACAAAAGGATGGGAGGAGCAGGGGCTCTAGCAATAAAGTAAAAGGGAAGCTGGTGCCCAGCTGGGAAATTCCTTAATGACACGGTTCTTTCCAGAGGGCAGGAATTCCTAAAATGAGAAAGAGGGCAGGGGGTGAGTCCCCAGTGGTTGCTCTTCACCAGCAACAGCCTCCCCAACCCCCACCCCACGACAGACCCAGACAAACGGCCACGCTGAGGAAGGACAAGTCTCCACTGACTGAGATCAAGCCTGAGCTGTTGGGGTCCGGACCTGGTGTGACCCGAAACCTGTTGGGCCCAACCCCAGTCCCAGAAAGGGAAAGTGCTCCAGTGGGAGCCCTGCAGCCGGGTGTGTGACCTCGGGCGAGTTGCAGGTCGCTTCACCTTCCTGAGCAGTCCCCTTTCTAGCAAGGCTTGATAATGAGAGCGAATGCCAGGCACCCAGCAAACGTGCTTTCTGGCCACAGCTGTCCTTGCCTGCGCCCACTTCCCCTTAGGGCGCCTCTTCCAGCAGGGCCCCTTCCCGGGCCTCCCTGAGTGGGAACGCTCCACCCGGAGGGAGCAATCCTCCCGCGGCCCAGGGAGCTGGGGTGGGACGGTCCCTGGGACCCCGCGGGCCGAGAGTCGGGCGAGCTGGGGTGGGCGCCGCTCTGTGACGCGGGCAAGTGGTCCCGAGCGCGGAGCCCCTTCCAGCCAGCCAATCAGCGGCGGCCGTCGGACAATGGGCCCGCGGCAGGCTGAGCCCGGTCCGCCCTGGGTGCGGTTCCCTGCGCCCCACAGACCGCGGCGACGCTCGGCCAGCCGCGCCACCCAGCCCGGGCCGGTGGCAAGGAGTGACACCCCCGCTCCCCTCGGCGGGGCGCGCGCGACTCCGGGCTCGGGGACGCAGGCAGCCCCGGGTCGCACTCTGCCTTGGCCTCCGCCCGCGGGTTTTCCGCGGCTGCCGCGGGCGGGGCGAGCGGGCGGCCGCGCGGGGGCGGAGTCTGCGACTATTTCAGGCGGCGCCAGGCTCTGCTGGGACAGAGGCGGCCCGGCCCGGACACAGTAAGTGACCTCCGCCCGCGCCGCGTCTGTCCCCCGCCGCTCCGCGCGGCTGCCCGCCCGCCTCCACCCCGGGGTCCCGGCCGGCTCCCCCGACGGAGCGGCCGGCACGGCCCGACCGAGGGGGCACAACGCTCCGAGGGCCCCAGGCCTCCGGCAGCCCCATTTCTAGGGAAACTGAGGCCGCTGCGGCGCGCCAGGGTGCAGGGGGCCCGGGTTTGGTCCTGCCACCCGGGCCTCGGTCCTGCAAAGGGCAGGGAGGGAGGAGGCTGGGGGGAAGGCCAGGGGTCTCTGCTCCTTTTGCAGAAGGCTGGCTGGCCAAGTTACTTTGCTGCCTGTGTCTGGGTGTCCTCACTGGGGGGGTGGCTGTGCCCTCCCTTTCCCGGCCAGGACAGAGGAGCCAGGCGCCGAGGCCATGGGAGGCTTTGTGGGCCTCAGCCCTGACCCAGGAAGGAGCATAGGGGGTGTGCGGTGCCTGAGGAGAGGCTGGGAGGTCAGGAGAGGGTGGCGCTGGGGGGCCCAGGCTGTGGTCACATGATATGACTGAGCAGGCCCCTTTTGTCAGTGTGCCCAGCCTAGAGCCCAGGCTTGAAGGAATGCCTTTCCTGCCCTCTTCTGCTCTACCCCGGTGCTGAGCGTGGCTTGATGGACACAGGGACACGGGACACATACCCTTACGAAGGCTGGCTGGGCGCCAGCACGGGGCTGCGCGGTTTTGCTGATTCCTGCAGCTATACCGTGGGGGGGGGGGTCTTCATGCCCATTTCACAGATGGAGGTAGGGAGGTGTCGTCCACACGCTAGTGAGTGGTCCAGCCGATCCCCCTGCCGCTTCTCTTTCCACTGCACCAGCTGCCTCTGAAAATCAAGGCCTGGGATGGAGCCCAGGGGGCCGCTGCAGGACCTGGAAGGGTGAGGAGGATTTTATACCAGAGGCAAGGAGGCAGTGATGTTATACGGGGACCGGCAGGAGCCAGGTCTGAGGTCAGATAGAGCCTAGCACGTGTGTGTGTGCGCGCAGAGGTGAGGCTGGTGGGTCAGGGTGGCCCTCTCCCTCACCCTAGCTGGAGAGCAGAGGTGGGGTCTGCTCAGTCAGGGTGGTGCTAAGTAGCCCCAGCCAGTGGCCGGAGCAGCTCCTGTGGGTATGTGGCGCGACAACGGGATGGATTAGGAGAGGGAGCTTGGCCAGTGGGTGGGCAGGGCAGAAGAGCCTCGTGGCCTTGCACCTTGGCTCTGCGGCTCCCCGAGCACCCCTCACTTGGCCCTGGAGGGGAACTCTCAGCCCAAATGGCACAGGAGAGGTGCTTGAGGTCCAGCAGTGTTGGACTCTGCTGAGGGCATTTGGTGAAGCCATTTGGGAGAAACTCGGGCTTCCTGCCCCCCAGGTGGCTCTGGCCAAACTCAGGGGTTGTGATGAGGCCCAGGGTAGTTGGGCTGGTGGGGAGCTGGTAGGGGCTGTGGAAAGAGTCTGACAGACCTACTCCATGCCTGCTATGTGCTTGGGGCAAGCACCTCCCAAACCCCCTCCCTGCCTCAGTTTCTCCTGGATGATGGGTCATCCCATCTGCCTTGCAGGGCTATTGCAGAGGTGAATCAAAGTCATAGTGTTGCACGAGTCACAACTCATTGTACTTACTCTTGGGTGTGTGTGGGCGGGGCAGGCGCTATGGTCCTGGATCGCCCCAGTCATCAGGGAAGCCTGACCCTATCTGCTCGCCACTCCCAGCCCTGCCTTTCTCCCCTCTCCTAGGCTCAGCCCTGTTCCCCATTCACTGGTCCTGGCCTTGCTTTGATTTTAGCCATGGTGCTGGGGAGGGTGCTGCTGGGCACAAGGGGGTCCTGCATCTCCGAAAGCAGCCTGCAAGGTGGTGGGGGACATGGAGGCAGGAGGACCCAGCACCGGGTGATCTGAGTTTCAAGCCTAAGCTGTCAACCATAGGGACATTTCCCTGGATCAGTTTTGTGCAATGAGGATGATACACCACCACCACCACCCCCAGAAGGGAATGAGGAAGAGATGGGATGGACAGCAGGGAGGGCACAGAAAGTGGAAGCCTTTGTGATGATGATGTCACCCCATTTGGGAGCAGCCAGGATGAAACGGGAGCCAGGAAGCCTGGTTCCTGGCCTGAGTTCCTGGGTGACCTCAGGCAGCTCGGTGCCTCTTTGGACCCCTTGTCCCTGCTGACATGTGAAAGTCTTCAAGGTCTTTCCCACCCCTTGAAGTTTGGGAGGGCACCATGATTTCTAGACCTGAGCCGCAAGGCCAAGATAGGGGATAGGACTCTGCTTCCCAGAGTCCCAGCCAGAGCAGCCGTGTTTCCGCTCGAATCGTCCCTCGGTGGCTCCACGTAGACAAGAGAAGAACCGGGCGGGAGGGAGGATGGGGTGGGGAGGATGGAGCCGCCTCTGGCGCTGCGACCTTTCTGGACCTCGATCCTTGCTCTGTGCGGTGGGACAGTACTGTGCTCTGCCACCTGTCCCAGGGTCTCATGGGATGCAGGATGGAACTCATGCCCTCCAGTCCTTTCTCCTTGCCCAGAGGGTGGGCTGCCAAGGAAGGATTTGCCAAAATGAAGTGAAGGCCCCCTCCATCTGGGAGACTTGGCATCTCCAGATCCTTCCCTGCTTCTGGTGATTTGGGGAGGCACTGGGGGGTATTGGAAGAGGAATTGTGGGTGCTGAGAAACTGGTGTCCGGGGAGGGAGCTGAACTGTGGGTGCCCCTCTGGGCCAGGAGATAGCCAGACCCTGATGGTCGTCCGGTGAGGAGAGATGGAGCGTGCTCGTTGCTACCACCGCGGCTGTGTCCTCGGGCCTGTCTACTGCAGCTGCTCTTTCATTCCCTCTCCTCTTGCCCATCCACAGGCCTGAGCCCGGGTGATGCTGAAGATGATGACTTTCTTCCAAGCCCTTCCAGGCCAGCAGACGGTGCCAGGGGTTCTTGACTTCCCCGGAAGTTCCCCGAAGTTGCCGTCCACCTCCGAGGTGGAATCCGAGGCCTCCATGTCAGAGGCCTCTTCTGAAGACCTGGTGCCACCCCTGGAGGCCAAGGGAGCCCCGGAGAGGGACAAGGAAGAGGCAAAGAAGAAGAAGAAGAAGAGGCCAAAAGGACTGGCCGACATGTTCAGCGTCTTCACTAAAGGGAGGAAGAAGAAAGGTCAGCCCAGCTCAGCAGAGCCAGAGGGCGACCCCGAGTCCCAAACTGAGTCCAGCCGCCCGCGGCCCACAGGTAGGCTGGGACCCCAGGCGGGGTAGGGACCCGGGATCAGAGCTGGCCGGGGCCTGGGCGGGGCTGGGGCTCATCCGAGGGAATGGCCCACTCACCCCGGACACAGGGAGGGCCGCAGAGATGGGCTTGGCCGGGTCTCGTCTGCCGCCTTTCACCTGCGCCGCCGAATCCTGGGGCCGGCAGGCGGCGGCGGGGCTTCGGTCCGGTCGGGGACACCGACGGGCCCCTTGGGGCGCATCCCCTCACCTGTCGGGCGCGCGGCCTCCTCTCCCGGGGGCGCCGGCGGGCGGGCGGCGCTGACCCCGTGCTGTCCGGCGCAGTGGAGGAGCTCAAGGCGGCGCTGGAGCGCGGGCGGCTGGAGGCGGCGGGGCCGCTGCTGGCGCTGGAGCGGGAGCTGGAGGCGGCGGCGGCGGGCGGCGAGAGCGCCGAGGAGCTGGTGCGGCGGCAGAGCAAGGTGGAGGCGCTGTACGTGCTGCTGCGCGACCAGGTGCTCGGCCTGCTGCGGCGGCCCCTCGACGTGGCGCCCGAGCGGCTGCGCCAGGCCCTGGCCGTGCTGGCCGAGCAGGAGCGCGAGGACCGCCGGGCGGCGGCGGCGGCGGAGGCCCAGGGGCCCGGGGCCCCGGCGCTGGTGAGCGCTCGCCCGCGGCGCTGGCTGGAGCGGTGGCGGCGCGGGGTGGCGCAGGCGGCCGAGGAGCGCCTGTGTGCGCGGCCGGCCGCGGGCGCCGAGGGCCGCTCGGAGGCCGAGCGCCTCTTCCTGCACATGGGCCGCACCATGAAGGAGGACCTGGAGGCCGTGGTGGAGCGGCTGAAGCCGCTGTTCCCCGCCGAGGTGGACGTGGTGGCCGCCTACGCCCAGAGCTACCACGAGCACTTCGCGGCCCAGCTGGCGGCCATGGCGCAGTTCGAGCTGTGTGAGCGCGACACCTACATGCTGCTGGTCTGGGTGCAGAACCTCTACCCCAAGTGAGTGGGCGCCGCGCTCCCGGAGGCTGGGAGACTCGGGAGCAGGGCCTGCGCTCCGTCGGCTTTGCACTGGGAATCCTTGATTTCCTGGCTTCAGCCACGTTCTACAGTTGGGGAAACTGAGGCACGGGGAATGGCGGGGACTTCATCATTCATTCCTGAGCTCCCAGTCTGAGGAGCGGGGTGAGGCGGTGACCATCCAGAGCAGGGGGCGGTGGCAGAGGAGACCGGGGACTGTGGGAGCCACCAGCAGGGGCCCTGAGCAGCCTGAGTCGATTGAGGAAGCCATCCCTGAGGTGGTGGAGGAGGAGGAGGGAAGGAGGAGGAACCAAATTCTGCCTGCTGCTGGAAGGAAGAGAGGCAGGCAGGGGAGGGGAGAGGGCAGGCCTGGAAGAAGGTGGAGGGAGGGTGGTGTTCCCGACCAGGGGAGTCATCTTCGGCTGCCCGGGCTGAGCCCTGAGGCTTCCTGGGAGTTGTGCAGAGCTGGCCAGTGTTTGGATTTACCTGGCAGGCTGTGGGGGCGCTCCGGGCAGCCCAGGGAATAGGCGCAGAGCAGGGCCATGTGGCCATTGTGCAGGCTCACCCGGTGAGCCCACGGCAGAACTGGGTTCTGGTCCCAGGGGCTCAGAGCTCCTTGGGTGGAGGCCGGCTCTGAACAGAGTGCCTCAGGTACCCTCTGATTTACCCGGACTCCCTGGAGTCCTGAGCACATCTGTCATTTGTCCCAGCTGGGTGAGCAGTGCAGTGCTGGGTGGGAATGCCCAGGGCACGGGAGGCCGGGGCTTCCTGGGGGGCTGACTCTGGCCCCCAGGGTAAAGCCTGCAGGAAGCCTGGGCGTGTGTGAGCAGTGACTGAGGGTCTCGGGGACACATCTGGGTGGTCGGTGGCCTCGGGGAGTGCCAGTGGCTCCGCCTCCAGCGGGGGGCCAGAGGAAGGATGCCGTGGAGGTGGTGGGTGAGTCAGCAGGGCATAGGGAAATTGGCATAGGGCAGGGATGGCGGGCTAGACAGGCCAGTCGTGAACCAGTTTCTCCCTGCTTATTCTGACTCACCAGGAAATACTGGGCATTTGCACCTCAGCCTTCCTGTCCCAGTGACCTCAGGGCTTTTGGCCTGGGGCCCACTGGGGTCGGCATGGCAGGAAACTGAGGCCAGCAGGGCAGAGCCCTGGGGAGAGGGAATGCAGGGGGCTGTCGTTGAGGCCTGTGTGGCCAGAGTGGCCAGAAGACAGGGAGCACAGGGTCCCAGCCACATCCAGGTTGGGAGAGGGGTGAGAGGGCCGTTCTTGAGTGTCCGGGCAGACAAAGGCCCCTGAGGAAGTGCCAGGGAGGGCTGGACGGTCCCTGGGGCTCCCGGATCCCACACAGGCGCCACGAGAGTGAGTGGAGTAGCTGGGGTGGGGCAGCCCTTCCTGCCTGCACCGACCCGCCCTCGGGGGGCAGCAGGGCCGGCCTGGGGGTGCTGGTCCAGGGCTGGCAGGATTCCCAAGGCCAGCAGGCCTGGAGTGCAGTGAGGGAATGAGGTGGGGGGGGGGGGTGGAGAGCGAGCGGCTGGTCTGCGGCCGAAGGAGCCGTTTTGTACCTGTGTGAGCTGGAGGCCTTGTGGCAGGGAGGGGGCCAGACTCCAAAGTCGTGCTTGCTGGGCGGAGGAGGGACTGCTGGGGCCCAGGAGGCTGGAGAGCAGGCCCCTGCAGCCACCCAGGCGAGAGATGATGGTGGTGATTAGGGCCTCGGGCGGGGTGACTTGAGGCTGATCTGCTTCAGTAGGAGTGGATGGGGGGGAATGAGTCAGAGCAGGCATGAAGATTCCAAGGTTTCTGACCCAAACCCAACTGCACAGACGGGGACCCATCCTCTGAGCTGGAGAAGCAGGGATGGGGGGAGGGCGATCAAATTCTGGGCCTGCGGGAGACCGAGGCTGAGAAGGTGGGCTCTTGCATGAGTGCTGGTGCTAAGTGGGTGCAGTCTTTCTCATGCTAGCCCCCCTCTGCCTGCAGTGACATCATCAACAGCCCCAAGCTCGGGGGAGAGCTGCAGAGAGTCCAGCTTGGGAGCCTTCTGCCCCCCAGGCAGATCCGGCTGCTGGAGGCCACGTTCTTGTCCAATGAGGTGGTGAGTCCAGCGCCATGGACCGGGGCCAGGGCAGGGCAGGAAGGAAGCTACGGGAGGCTCGAAGACAGGTGGGACGCAGGCAAGGAGCTTGACAGGGACTCCCACGTGGGCCTGGCCGATGGGCTCTGTGCTGCCCTGACCTGCCTCTCCTGCCCCCAGGCCAGCGTGAGGGAGCTGATGGCCCGGGCCCTGGAGCTGGAGTCACAACGCTGGGCCCGGGATGTGGCTCCCCAGAGGCTGGACGGCCACTGCCACAGCGAGCTGGCCATCGACGTCATCCAGGTAACAGAGCCCGCCCGCTGGGCTCTCGCACGGCCCACGCCTACCCCATGTGTGTGCATACGCGTGCCCACTCTGAGCACCGCCCCCCCCTTGTGCCGGCCTACCCGCTCTCCCTCCCCGTCTCAGCTCACCCCTCCCCCTTGCAGATCATCTCCCAGGGCCAGGCCAAGGCCGAGAGCGTCACCCTTGAGCTGGGCGTGCAGATGAAGCACCTGCTGCTGCTGGAGTTGGCCGCGTTCCTGCGGAGGTGGGTGTGCGCCTGCCGGTGCCGGGGAGGGGGGCCTGGTCCCTGGAGCCACTCTCTCAGAGCCACCTGCGCTCCGTGTCCCACTGGGGTATCCAAGCCAGATCAGCGTCCCCTTCCTGCCTCTGGGGTGTCTGTCATTATGAGCAGGAGTCCTCCCCCCCCAGCCCCCCCCCCCGAACCTCCCACCTGAGCCCTGAGAGCCTCGGGTGATCAGACGGCTGAGCAGGAAGCCCTTAGCACTGCAGCCTCCAGCTGCGAAAAGGATGCCCCAGGAGGGACTGAGGCCCTGGCCTCCCTTCTGCAGTACCCCGGGTCTCCAGCCCTGCATTTCTCTTGGCTGCCTCCCTCCCTGCCTCTGAGGACTCCTCCATGTACCCCTTGCCTTCACCCCCCCGCCCCCGTCTTCCAGCTATAGAAGGATCTGGGGGGAAGGAGTGGGGCCGCAGGAGCTCTGCAGGGGCCTTGGCCCCACTGGCCTTGGGCTGCAAAGCCAGTTACTGATGTTCAGGGGCTAGCAGCCCCTCCCCGGGGGCCGTAGGGAGCCTGTCAACCTGACACGAGCTCTGTAAGCCCAGGGGGCCTAGGGGGCGGGCCGGAGGCTGCTATTGTCCCAGTGTTTGTGCTGATCCTTGCATGTGCCCCTTCCGGTTTCACCAGCTACCAGCGAGCCTTTGATGAATTTCTGGAGAGATGCAGACAGCTGAGAAATTACAGGGCCAATGTCATTGCCAACATCAACAACTGCTTGTCCCTCCGGTAAGGGGGTAAGGGCACTAGGAGGGGTTTGTGGGAGCGGGAATTGGGAATCGCTGGGCCTGCCGGGCTGTTGGAGGAAGAGGATGGCTGGGAGGGGGAGGGGAGGCCCGTGGGGGCTGGGGTGGGAGGCACAGCATGAGCAAAGTTGTGGGATTACAATGGGCATGGCTGTGGGGAGATGGCCGGGGTCTGTAGGGGCGGCAGCAGCAGCAGACATTTATCAAGTGCTGCTGGGTCAAGCATCATGCGAAGGATTTATTCCTTATTTCATGCTTGTAACACCCCTCTGGAACAGATGCGGGGTTGTGTCTCGGGCAGATGTGGGTGAGGAGCACGTAGTGCAGGTGTCCCTGCGGGTGAGCAGCTAGGTGCTGCCTCCGGAGCAGGGATGGGACGGTCCGGACCTGCTTCCACAGGGAGTGGGGAGTCATGGAGGCTTCTAGGTGAAGAGATGGTTTCGGAAGGTTTGCCTAGGGCCAGTAGGTTCTCTGGGTAGGGGACTGTAGTCTGGACAGGGCTGGTGTTACCTCCCTGCCCCATCCGTGTCCTTCCAGGACCTCCGTGGAGCAGAAGTGGCAGACCCCACAGGACCTCCCGGGCCACCTGCTGAGCCCCCTGAGTGAGCTCAAGAGTCACGGCTTTGACACCCTGCTCCAGCGCCTGCTCGGGGACCTGAAGGTACTGGAGCCTGACTCCCCACTCCCTGGGGTGCCTGCTGAGCTTAGCTTTGGGGGGACGCAGAGAGGGACCCGGAGGGGAGGAATGGCAGAAGCAGGAACCCAGACGTGTGTGGCCAGCTGTCGTGAGGCCTGTGCCACCGCAGTGACGGGGGCCACAGAGGGCTTTTGGCTTCATCCCCACCACTTCAGCCTGGGCTTGGCCTCAGAGGGGCCCCTTGGGCTGGGAACCCGCAGAGAAGCGTTAGTGCCTCTCCCCGCACTGAGACTCAACCCGGTCCTGAGCCTCTGTGCTCCTTCTCCGGCTCCCCCAGGCCCTCCTGCCTGCGCCCCGTCCCCATGCCTTCCTCCCAGCGGGGATGCTCAGAGCCTTTGGCAGCCGCTGCCCCATCTGCTGTGGGCCAAGAAGTCCACAGAAACCCCTGGGCTCCCTTAGCAGAAGGTGAGGCAGGGGTCCCTGAAAGAAAGAGGAGGAGGAGTTCCCTGCCTGTTTTCCGCGGGAGCCCGCCTTGTCCCTGCTGCCCAAGGCGGAAGGCCGTGGGTAGCCAGCCGGGGGTGAAGGCCGGGCGGTGACCCTGGATGGCTTGGCACGGGTCCTCACAGGCCCCGCCAAGCACAAGTCCTTGTTTATGCAGGAATTTATTTATTTCAGAGGGGGGCGGTGGAAAAGGCCTCAAGGCAGGCAGATGGCCGGCCTGGCCCCAGAGCTGCAGCTGGTTGACCTTGGAGGAGGGTCCAGGGACCCTGTCTCCACTTCCTGTCTGGGAACAGGGCCCCGAGTTCCGCCCAAGTTCCCTGGGAGTCCTCGAGCCCCCCCCCCCCGCCCCCGCGCTGGGCCGCGAGTGTCGCTGTGCGTGTGTCTGCGGCCGGCGGGCCTTCCTCCGCAGGGTGTGACCAGACATCCTGCCTCTCTCCTGTCGCAGCCGCTGTTCAAGAGGTTCACGCAGACCCGCTGGGCGGCCCCGGCGCAGACCCTGGAAGAAATTCTCTCCACCGTGGCCGAAAGGCTGCCCGAGTTCTCGGAACTGCACGACTGCTTCCGGGAGGTGAGCGGGCGCTGGGCCGGCGGCTGGGCCTGGCGGGGGGCGCGGGGCGCGGGGGGCAGTGGGGACACACGCCCTAGCACGCGTGCGCGGCGCACACACACAAGCACACGTGTGCACCCGGCCCTGCCCGGACTCCTGGCTCCGAGGCCCGGAGGGACGCCGGGGAGCCCCCCGCCCGCGGCTCACACAGCCCTGCCCGCCGCCAGGAGCTCGTGGAGGTCGTGCACCTGCACCTGGTGAAGGAGTACATCATCCGCCTCAGCAAGCGCAGCCTGGTGCTCAAGACGGCCGAGCAGCAGCAGCAACTGGCCGAGCACATCCTGGCCAACGCCGACGTCATCCAGCGCTTCTGCACCCAGAACGTACGTCACCTACGCTCCTGCCTGCCCCTCCCCCAGTCCTGCGGGGCCAGGACCGCCTGCGGGCCTCCCCAGCCCTGACGGGTCCGACCCGAGCTCTGGGCCCTCGGGAGCCCTCCGGGGAAGCGGCGGCCCGCCTCCAACCAGACCTATGCCTGCAGGGCTCCTCAGCGACCTGGCTGCAGCACGCCCTCCCCAAGCTCGCCGAGGTCATTCGCCTGCAAGACCCCAGTGCCATCAAGATCGAGGTGGCCACTTATGCTACCTGGTACCCCGACTTCAGGTGAGAGCAAGGGCACCACGGGCCGGGGCCGTCCGCAAGGCCCTGCTGGCGCTGGGCAGAGCCTGGTGGGGCTGGACTCGGGACTTCAGGGCTGCTAGAGCTGACACCCGCCTCGGCGACGCCGTCCCAGCACTTAACCCTTGCGGAGTGCTGGCCGAGCGCCGGACACGGTGCTAAGATGTTACAGTGGCTCATTCACTGGAACTTCACTACAGCCTTATGAAGGAGAGGCTTTTCATCCCCATTCTGCAGAGGAGGCCTGGAGAGCTTGAGGAACTTGTCCGAGGTGACACAGCTAGCCAGGGGTGAAGCCAAGATGGAAAAGCCAGGTAGTCTGGCTCCACAGTCCACACTTTTAGCCTGATACGATACTGCCCCCCTTAGAGGGGAAACTGAGACCAGAGAGACTAGGGGCCTGCTAGAAGCCATGCTAAGCTGGGATCCAGCCCTGGGGTCAGAGTGGAGGCTTACCCCCCAGTCCTCTGAGGATCTGGTGAGCTAGGGCAATTGTTTTTCTAGGCTGAGTCCTCTGACATGGTAGGGAAAGTTTGAACAGTCTTGATTTGGATTGCTTAGCCTAGTCCAGCCTAGTCTAGCCTCTGGTTGATCCACTCCATCCATCTACCTGCCTAGCTACTTATTTACACACTCACCCATTCATCCATCTACTCATACAAACACCCATCTACCCATCTACTCATCTCCCCATCCGTGTAGCTATCTATCCATCTGCTCACCCACCCTTCCACCTATCTATCCAAACATCTGTCTACCCATCTACCCACTCATTCATCCATCCATCCATTCACCTACCTATTCATCTACCCATATACCCATCCATTCATTCATCCATCCACCCATCCATCTACCCACCCACCAACCTATCCATCCACTCATCTACCTACCCATCCATCCACCCACCCATATAAAAAATCCATCTACTCGTTTACCCTCCACGTAGCTATCCATCCATCTGCTCACCCACCCTTCTACCTATCTACCCAACCATCTATCTACCCATCCACCCACTCATTCATCCATCCATCCATCCATTCACCTGCCTATTCATACATCCATCTACCCATCCATCCATTCATCCATCTACCCATCCATCTATCCACCTACCCACTTATCCATCCACTCATCCATCCTCCATCCATCCATCCAGCCAGCCAGCCATCCTACCAATTATTGAGTGGTTTCCTGTTAAGTGCCAGGCTCTGTTCTAGGTACTGGGATGCAATGAAGTATAAGACAGACCAGGTAGCAGCGCCTGGGTGGCTCAGTCGTTAAGCGTCTGCCTTCAGCTTGATCTGAGATCGAGCCCCGAATTGGGCTCCCTGCTCTGCAGGAAGCCTGCTTCTCCTTCTCCCACTTCCCGTGCTTCTGTTCCCTCTCTTGCTGTGTTTCTCTGTCAAATAAATAAATAAAATCTTTAAAAAAAAAAAAAAGACAGACCAGGTCTCAGTCCTCCCTTGTGTAGCTTACAACCTAATGCAGGTTAGTAATAATGAGGTAATCAGGCAAAGAAATACAGTTATGATCTGTAAAGATTGTTTAACCAAGGTTGTGAATGACAGGAGGTGCTGACTTTAGAGATGGGAAATCTTGGGGGAGGTGACATTTTCCCTGAGGCCCAAAGTGTGAGAAGGAGCTGCTCATCTCCAGAGTGTGGGAAAGAACATTTCAGGAGGAACAGCCAGTGCAAAGACCTGAGGCCGGCAGGAGTTTGGCGCACGCTAGGGAAGGACAGGTGTCTGGGGCTGGTGGAGCACAATGGGCAACAGAGACAGTGACCCCGTCGTGGGCAGGGGCTTGGCTGCAGGGCCCTGTGGCTTGGGCCAGGAGTCTGGGGAGCTGGGAAGAAGTGTGAGTAGGGGTGTTGGTGACTAGACTGGACTGACAGGATGCTCTCCTTGCCAGCAAAGGCCACCTGAGTGCCATCTTGGCCATCAAGGGAAACCTGTCCAGCAGCGAGGTCAGGAGCATCCGAAGCATCCTGGACGTCAGCACGGGAATGCACCAGTCTTCCAAGCCCCTATTTTCACTTATAAAGGTCGGTTAGCTTTCCCTGCAGCCTGGCCTGCTTGTGAGCACCCAGTGAGCATCGGACACCACCCCCCTTGGTGGGCAACCACTCCACTCCACGGCCCCTCAACAGGCTTCGTGCCTACTGCTGCAGCTTCTGCCCAGCCTCGGCTAAGGCGCAAGCCCCTGGGCAGCTGGAATTGGATAGGACTGGTTTACGTGCCCGTCCCGTGCGGGCGGGAGCACCCATTGTGGGGAGGCAGTGAGGCAATCCCCAAGAGACTCTTTATAAATGACGGTTGATCATGCATGTACCAATGGAGGGAGCTGGGAGGGAGAGTGGCCAGGGTCAGAGATCCCGGGTCACCTCCGGTCCATGGGGCCCCTCCACAGTCTATCATAACTGTCCTCCTCATGGCTGGGTCTGAGTGCCTTCCCAGCTGCCGAGGGCCAGGGGCTGAGCCTCACCCATCCCGCCTCCTCTGGCCCAGGACTACGGTGAGTGGGGCTCAGCATGTCCGTGGAATCGAAGGCAGAGCTAGAAAACAAGGAAACAGTGAACTCCCATCTGGGCCCTGGACATCCTGGGTCTTCCATGTAGGGATAGGCCCGGTGTGGGGGGGCGGGGGGGCTCCGTGGGGCCGCTGCCTGGAAGTCAGCCTGAGGTCTGGGCAGGGCACGCTTGACCTCTGACCCCTTGGCCTCTGGACCAGCGCCCTGTTGCTGCTGTGACACACTTCCACAGACATGGTCATTGAAACCAGAACTGACCTTTCAGCTCTGGGGGTCAGAAGTCCGACACAGGTCTCAAGGGCTAAAGCCAAGGTGTCAGCAGGAAGATTCTGGGGGGAATTTCCTTGCTTCTCCCCGTTTTTAGAGGCTGCCTATATTCCCTGGCCTGTGGCTCCCTCCATCTTCAAAGCCAGCAGTGGCCAGTCAAATCCTTTTCACATCACAGACCTCAGATCTCCTCTCCTGCCCCCCCTTCCACTTTTAAGGACCCTTTTGATGACCTTTGGCCCACCATATAACCCAGGATCAGCCCCTATTTTAAAGTTAGCTGATTAACAGCCTTACCCCACCTGCAACCTCAGCCCCCTTTGCCACAGACCCTGACGTAATCCCAGGTTCCAGGTGTTAGGATGTGGGCTTCCCGGCGTGGGAGACATGATTTGGTCCCTCCATGCACCCCCATCCACCCCCTGCCCTGGACGGTGCCTTATCCCACGCTGGGGAACACATGGCTCCGGGAACGCCCCTAGGCCTCTGCCGACCCCCGAGGCCCGCTCAGCATGAGAGGGCGCAGGTCTGACGCAGGCAGGACTCGGCCTCACGCCTCTGAGCGTGCTGGGGGGGGGTCTGGAGCCAGCACCCTCGGGTTTGTCCCCCCCTCTCCAGGTACCGTGGCCAGGAACTGGCCCATGTAAATGGTGCACAGGGCCTTTGTACGTTTGTAGGAGTTAGTGTGTTTGACGTTGTTAATATTATTTTTGATAGCACTGCTTTTGTATGTATGTATTCAGGACAGGGTGCGAGTTTTTATAGCTTAATATAAACCTGATTTCAAAAGTGGCTTAGAGTGATTCATTTCGGGAGCCAGAAGGGGCAGCGGTGGCTTTCTCAGCCTCCCGGGGCCTGGGAAACCCTGTCTCCCCAGGCTCTGTGGCACGATCCCTGTCCCCACCCCCTGGGAGTCCAGCCCTGTGGCGCCTCCTCCCCCTTCTCACCAATGAGCATGAGCTGGCGGGGGGGGGGGGGGGGGGGGGCTGCCTATGGGGCACGATCAGTCATTTCGCTCTTTTGCACCTCAGTTTCCTTACCTGTAAACAGGGGACCATAAGCCGGTTTGGTCTCCCCCACGTTCCTTTGGAGGATGAGGGGGGAGGGGTGGACTCTAGACAATCATTTCACCTGCACCCTTGTGCCCAGTGGGAACCTGCCCTTCTATTTCTGGAACTGACCTCACAGAGCCGCGGCTGTGGCCAGAGGAGCCCCACAGTCTGTCTCTAGAGATGGCCCCAGCTCACCTGGACACCAGTTCACCTGGCCCAGGATTTGGGGAAGGGCAGAGTCCCTAAGGACCAGAGTCCCCTCCATTCCACATAGCTGAGGGAAGGGCCCCCAGGGAGCCACATGTGGAGTCTGGGGGTCTGGGGGCCCTTTCAGCCAGTTCCAGGGTAGGAGAGAGAGGCCAGTGGGGCTGGGCTGGGCTGGGGCAGCCTCGCAGTGGGGAGCAAGGAGGGAGGGGGACTGGAGCCCTGGGACACCCTCCTCCCCCTCAGTTGAGCTGGGCCCACAGGTGCACGTGGCTCCCGGGGAACAGCCCGGTCCCAGGTCCCAGGCCAGCTGGAGCCTCGTGGGGGGGGGGTGGGGAGTGAGGGGTTGGGGGCAGGGGGTGCTGGGGCCGGCGCGCCCCCCCCTTGGTACTGCCTGCGGGAGTGAAGGCACTGAGAACCAGGTGGAAGCTTCAGATTGCTCCGGCCAGGCTGAACTGATGGACCTAAAGACATGAAAGGCTGGGGTACCAGGACCCCAGCCTGGCTGCAGCTGCGGCAGGTGGGGGTCCTTGGAGCCGGGGGCAGTGGTGAGGACCCCAGAGCCCCCGCACTGCCCCCCCACACTTGGGCTGGTGGAGCTCCAGGAGGAAAGAGGAACAGGACTCAAACGGGGTGGGAAGGGGCCGGAGGTCACCGGCTCCCACTACCACCAAGGGTTCCACTTCAGGAACTTCCCCATCCTCCCCCCCTGCAGGAAAATCCCCTTAGGGGAAGGATCTAACCCCAGTGGAGGAGTGAGTCACCAGGCTCAGGGCACAGAGGGGACAGCCTGGAGAGGGAGTAGCCACCTGCTCTCAGGTCGTACATAGACACGGGGCCCGGTGTGAAGGGGAAGGGAGTCCGTAGTCAGGGCACAAGCACTGATGGGGCCCTCCAACCCTCCCCCATCCCTGCTGGGGGGGGGCAGTGGGGAGAGTTGGCCAAGGCCGCCCAGAAGGACTGACATTCCCAGAGGCCCACAAAAAACACAGAGTAAGCAAACAAACAGTTCAGGTCCAAGTGCAGTGGGGTGATGGGGTGGGAGTGACTCAGTAGAGATTAAGGTGGGGCAGCTCCGGCTGTGGCCGTGAGGAGTGCTCACGCAGGAGGAGACGGTTGGTTTGGGACCCCAGACTTGACAAGACCACTTATGCAGACCTGGACAGAGCAGCGCAGGAGAGGGAACAGCACGGGGGTAAAGGGTAGGGGTGGGGGTGGTGCTGGAAGGGCTCCGGTTCTAGGGCAAGAGCTCCAGGGGTGGGTGGGTGAAGGTGGGAAGCGGGGCCAGATCCCACCAAAGAGGCAGGGGTCTGAGAACCTTAGTTGGGGCTGGGAGTTGGGGTCACTCCCGCTGTAAAGGCATTGAGGATTTTGAAGCGGCAGTTGGGACTGATGTGATGTATGACTCCGAAAGACCCCTCTGGCTGCTGCCTGGAGAATGGAGGGCTGAGGGGAGGCCAGGAGACCCTTTAAGGGGTGCTGGGGTTGCCTGGGGCAGAGATGATGTTGTCAGCGAGGGCTGCGATGTGGAGGGAGATGGGGTTAGCTCTGGAGCGGGGTGTGAGAGAAGAGCAAGTTCCTGAACCATCAGAAAGCCCCTAACCAAGCCAGGGGGACAGTGGTGCCACCTCCCAGATGAGGAAGGCCTGAAGGGAGCGGGAGGAGGCCTTGGGGGAGAGATTTGGGGAGTGAAGTTTGAGAGGTCTGCAGAAAGAGTGTGTCTCAGTAGATTGTCCAAAACCCAAGTGGGTGACAGCACTCTGCGTGGCGAGGTTGACAGCCGTTGGCCACTCCCACTAGCTGTGCTGGGAGGGTCATTTTACCCCCACGGAGGGCCATCTGGCAACATGGGTCAAGTCAACAAAAACTCTGTGAACCAGCCATTCCCCTTCCAGGAATGAAACTTTTTTTTTTTTTTTTTTAAAGATTTTATTTATTTGTCAGAGAGAGAGAAAGCACAAGCAGAGAGAGCGGCAGGCAGAGGGAGAGAGAGAAGCAGGCTCCTCTCTGAGCAGGGAGCCTGATGTGGGGCTCGATCCCAGGACCCTAAGATCATGACCTGAGCCAAAGGCAGATGCTTAACCGACTGAGCCACCCAGGTGCCCCTCCAGGAATAAATCTTATCCATACTCTAATATCCATGGAAAGTGATGCAGGTACCAGACTAGTCACCGTGTAGTAGCAAAGTGTTGGAAACTCCCTACCTGTCCATCAGTAGCCCCAGGCAAATAATCGTAGCTCACCAGACAATGGAGTACTATACAGCTGTACAAAAGCATGAGTAAGTTCTCTCTGTCCTGATGTGGGAATTGTTCCAATATAGAATGCCATGGAGAAAAAAGCACAATGCAGAACAGTTTATGGTGTGTTGCGTTCAAATAAATAAAAGTGGGGAAAGATATATAGAGAATTTTGTATCTTACATATCATATGTATTTATATAATATGTTCATTTGTATTTGCCTGTGTGTGCATTTAGGCAGCCTAGAAGAATACACCAGGAACTAATAAGAGTGATTACTTGTGTGTGGGCACACAGGTGTGTGTGTGTGTGCACGCACGCACACACACACCAGAAGTGAGGAGGAAAAGAGCAGGAGGTAGGAGGGTGACGGGGAGGGAGACAGAGATTGGGAAGGAGATAGTTCACTGTATGTCCTGTTTTAAATTTTTATTACTGAACCACATGAATGTGTTATACGCGAACATTTTATAATCTGACATTATTTGAGAATGGAAGCCGGTGTGGTGGGAGGTTCAAGGGAAGAGGAGATGAGGCCCCGGGTCTCGGGTGTGGGATTGTCCAGCAATGTCAAGTGCCCTTTGAAGTGGGTTCATCGGCAGCCTGAGATTTTCTCCAGCCAAGTTTAGTCCTCAGGTGTCCACCCAGAGTCCCAGAGTTGGGTTTAACTGAGAACAGGGCTTTGGTCAGGTGGTCACACCAGGCTCACCGGCATGACCCCGGGGGCTGGGCTGGCAGGAGGACTGAGTGGAACCAGACTGAGTGAGAGGAGGGGCGGGGGGTGGTGGAGGACTGCTGGGGTAGAGTCCCAAGAGGGAGGGAGTCACAGAGGAGGACGCTTACAGTTGAGGTCATGGAAGTGATGCAGTTACTGGTGAGGACAAGGGGTGGGGTGGGGTGGGGGCACGATCTTGAGAGAGTGTGCTGACACTGGGAGGTGCTGAGGGCTCAAGGAACCAGGAGGCAGCCTGTGGATACTGAAGCCCCCAAGAACGCTGACGAAATCATGGGGCTGATGTCCTCTGAGGACGCCAGGGAGAGACCCAGCGGTGAGCGGAGGGCAGCAAGGGCGAGAAGCCGGATGGTGTGCCTGCCAGTGTAGGTGGGCGCTGATCAGCTTTAGCCCCTGGCTTCTGTCCCTTGTCTAGAGCAGGAGACAGTCCCGGGACTTGGTGGATGGATCAGGTTTGTGATGGGCCGTGCCCAAGCTCAGGTGAGAAAGCTGTGTTGGGGTGACCCCAGGAAGGAGTGGTACCCTGATTCTCTGAGCCTGCTAGGTGGGTGGTGCATTAAGGATGGCAGTGCGTCAGGTGGTTGATGCTCCCATAGGCACACTGACTGTCCCTGCAGAGACACCCTGAGGGCCTGGGGTTGTCAGGGTCAAGAGGGGCTAGCCTGGGCTAGTTCACACACAGGCCGGAAGGTTCTGGAAACAAGCAAAGGTGAGCCTGGTCCAAGAGTGCTTTTCCAGCTTCTGCTTGTGCTCATTTGCTAATGTCCCCGTGGTCAGAGGCAGTCACACTCACACAAGCAGGTCCAGATTCAAGGGCTGGAGAAACAGGATCCCCTCTGATGGGAGAAACTGGAGTGTTTGTGGCATTTCCCCCAATCTGCCTTGTGACTATAGGTACTTACATGCTTCCCTTGTGAAACACAGATTTGCCCCATCCCCAGATCGCCCAGTCTCATCCAGTCATAGATCAGGCGGGCCATGCATGATCTCTGACCTTTTAGTGGGACTGCATGTAGATGAGTTTCTCCAGCGCAACTCCTTGGGCCAGCAACTCCAGACCCAAACCCCATGAACTAAAAAGACAAGTCAAGTTGCCTGACACGCTCAACACAGAGTCGAGGTGCAGGGACAGGATGGCCACGGTTGGCGACCTTGTTTGGGGTGCCTGGGTGGCTCAGTGGTTTGAGCACCTGACTCTTGATTTCGGCTCAGGTCATGATCTCAGGGTTGTGGGATCGAGCCCCACATTGGGCTCTGCACCAAATGGGGAGTCTGCTTGAGATTCTCTCCCTTTCCCTCTGCCCTTCTCCCCACTTGCTCTCTCCCTCTCTCAAAAATCAATAAATAAATCTTTAAAAAATAAGGCGGGGGGCTATCGCTCAGAAGGCCGGCCACTGCATGCTGTCTCCCGGACAGTCCTAGACTCCACCACCCTGCGTCTGCGCCCGAGCTCTACCCTCCGAGGGGCCTTCCTTTGCCGTAACCAACGGCCCATGTTGGTAGCTGAGCAACTTCCTAGTCTTTCCATCACTCAGTGTCCAATCAAGAGTGGGGAACCCCCCAGGAATTGGAACAGGGGACGTTTAAAGGACTGTAGCAGGGGTTTGGGGTAACAAGGGGTCAGCTAGTAAGAGGATGAGAACTCCAAAAATACAGCCACCACCTGAGGGCTGAGGCAGAGCGCCAAGGAAGGGTAAATCTAGAAGAGTCTCCTCACCCCCCAGACCGGCACTGGGATTCAGTCAGGCCTCACTGGAGAGGATGCAGCCTTGGTGAAATTCACCAACGTGCTCTGCCGGCAGAACTTGCTGGAAACTTGCTACCTGGGATCCAGGTAAGCCATGCACAGGCAAGTGCTGTGCTCAGACTTGCTGCAAAGCCCCTGGAGGTCGAGGTCTTCGACCTTGGAGGACGAGGGCAGAGTAAGCTGGCCTTGAGGAGACTCGCCAGTTGTGCACTAGAACCCCCTCCCTCCTTTACTGTCTGTCCAGCACCCTCTGCTGACAGAGTTCAGCACTCTGCCAGTGGACAAGGGAGAAAGTTCCAGAATGCCCAAACAGGCCAATGAAAGATGAGTTTGGGCCAGGGAGGCAGGAGATTGACGGGAGGCACTCAGCTTCCACACACACTCTTCTACACACATCAGACTTTTATGAAAATGCCCGCCGAACACTGCCCACCTGTCCTTCCCACAAGGGAAGACACTTCACGGTGAGCAGACGCAGCGCCGAGAGTAACTGTATCCATCCCTGTGCGTACTAATAACCCCAGGTGGAGCCCTGTGAGACAGAGCCCCATCCTTCCTGGCTGCTGTCTCCCACCTGGCACCGTAACGGAATCTTCAGGAGGTCCCTCAGCCTTTCAATCAGGCCGCCACTTCCGGGTGAGAGGATATGTGGTAAGACCAGTGAAGTCCATGGCTGTGAGCCCACACCGCGGCATTTCCTTGGTGGGGACCTAATTCCTTGGTCAGAAGCAGTGCTGTGTGGATACCATGATGGAACATGAGGCATCCTGGGAGTCTGTGAATGGTGGTGCCAACAGCAGCATTAGCGGGGACAAGGAAGCCAAATCCATGTCCAGAATGTGTCTCTTCCAGAGGATGACTCATTGCCCCGTCCCTGACCGAAGAGGTCCAGGGCAATCAACCTGCTACCGGGTGGTTGGCTGCTTTCTCCAGGGAACGGGCTGTCAAGGGCTAAGCGCTGGTCTGCACTGTTGTCGGGTAAGGCACTTGGCAGTGGCCAGAGCACCTGGTAAGAGGAAGGCTGTGTCGTCGAGCCCACGAATAGCCTCCATCCCTGTCACCATAGCTACTTTGTTTGTGGGTCCATTGAGAAAGCACCGGAGTGGCTGGGGAAAGAGGCTGTTATGGGCTAAATTGTGTCCCCCTAAATTCATATCAAAGTCCTAATGCCCAGTACCTGAGAATATGACATTATTTGGAGATAAGATCTTTGGAGATAAGATCTTTGGAGATAAGATTAAGATCTTTACAGAGATAAGATCTTTACAGAGGTGAACAAGTTAAAATGAAGTCTTGAGGGTAGGTCCTAATCCAATATGACTGTGTCCTTAGAGAAGGGGGAATTTTGGAGGTAGACACACACATGGGGAGAACACCATGTGAAGATGAAGGCAGAACCTGGGGTGATGCTTCTCCAAGCCAAGAAATGCCAGACTTCCAGAGAACCACCAGCATGGAAAAGACAGCTTCTCCCAGCCTCAGAAGGAAGCAACCTGCCAACAACTTTCTCTTCAGCTTCTAGCTTCCAGAACTGAAACATACATTTCTGTTGTTTAAACCACCCAGTGGGTGGTACTTGTTTATGGCGCCCTAGCAAGCGAAGACAGAGGCTGACAGACATCTCTATGGAGCTTCGTTCTCTCACCTCATTATTAAGGGTCTCTTCTGGAGTGGATGCCCTTGGGTGGGCACTCATACCGTGTACAAATGTCTCCATAGTCTCTGTCCACTTGGAGATGTCCATCGACACACTTCCTCCCCAGTTTTTCTTGTCACCAAATTCCCAGTTCTGTTTTTTGTTTTTTTTTTTCCCCTGAGGCCCTGACCATCCGACCAAACTGTGAGCAACTGTCTAGGTTAGTGTAGATCTGTACCTCTGGCTATCTCTCAGTTGCGACCTAGTGGACAACCAAATGTATTGCTCAAAGTTCTGCCCCCTAGGGGGATGTTCCTTCCACACTGTCCAGGATCACCCCTGATTTCGGCTGCGGCTGCAGCTGCCCACAGACACATTGAACTAGCACATTGTGCAGACCCATCTGTCAACTAGGCTTGAGTTTTTCTTGCTCATCACTGCAAGAGGCCACGGGCACAGGCGGCAGGAAGGAAAGCAATGCAGTAGGAGTTGGAGTTGAAGGAGTCTGAGCCACCTTCCATGAACACTACTTGTGCCACCTGGACCTGCCTGAGCTCAGACTCTCACGTAGTACTTCCATATGATGATAGAATGCTGCCACATGCATGAAACCTTATGGCGAGGTGGGTCTAACAACTCTTAGCTCATGATGGGAAACTCAGGCAAAATGGTCACCAGTGTCCCATGGTTGGACATTCAGTCTCCATTGAATCCCAGATGAAGGTCAGAAGCAGTTTCTCAGAAGGAAAACAGTCATCTCCAGAAGAGAGCATAGACTTGCTCCCAAATTCTAAAGATCTGGCTGTGATTCTCCCATTGCCGCAAATCATGGATATCGTGAGTACTGGTGGATCTGCTGGATCATAGGGCCCAGGTGGTAGAGGGGCTGGTATGTGTAGAGCAGCCTGGATCTGCAGAACCTGGTCTCCTCTTAAAACTAGCTAGATGGATAATAGTACAGCACACTAAAACGTGTTGCTTCCAAAATCCAAGAAGACCTACCAAGCATTTGCCTCTTTTTTCATGGTAGATGGTAAGAGGCCCAACAACTTGTCTTTTAACTTATATTCAAAAATCCTCCAGACCAAATAACTCCCAGAAACTGAGAAATCACAGGCTCCTGAGTTTTTTGAGGGGAGGGGTGTTTCCCACTCTCAGGTTCACACATGTCTTCTTAAGGCATCTCACGTACTTGCTATTTCTTGTTTATCAGATCCAATCAGTATAATGTCATCAATGTGGTGGCCAGTGTGATCTAATGTGGAATGTTAAGATTAAAAAAAAGATTAATTCATAGAGATGGGAAGTAGAATGACAGTTGCCAAGGGCTGGCAGGGGGAGAGAACGGGGAGTTATTATTTAATGGGTACAGAGTTTTGGTTTAGCAAGATGAAAAAACTTCCAGAGATGACTGGTGGGGCTGGTTGCTCAACGACGTGAATGTACATCATGCCACCACCTTGTGCATTTTAAATTGGCTAACATGGGAAGTTCCAGGTTATGTTCATTTTATCTCAATTTTTAAAAGACAGGAGTAAATTAAGCATAGATTAAAATAAAATTTTTTTGGTGTTTTTATTTGACTACATTAAAAAACATCAGCATGTTAAGATCTTGATACTAATAGAGTGGTCAAAAGATTACCCACATTGGCATACACTGGAAGATTTTTAGAAATGCAGAATGCCTGCCTTGGACCTACTGGATTAGAATCTGTACTTGAACAATCCCCAGGGGACTCATATGCAAATTAAATATTTTTCTCAGCTTATTTTGAAGCATAAGTGACAAACAGTGAAAAGACATAATAGAGATCTCTGTGGACTATATTGTGACAGAGAGCAGGAGAATTTACATAGTGAGAAGGCAACATTGTGAAGGTGTACTGTTGGCCCAGCCAGGTGAAAGAAAACTGTTTCTGGTGGTCCTTAAAAATTAACAGGGCGGAAAAGGCATTAGCTAGGCCAATAGCTCCATACCAAGGGCCAGGGGCCATGTTGATCTGCTCCGGTAAACTTACTACACATGGGACAGCAGGTTCAGGTTGGGCCACCATGTGATCATGCTTATCATTGTTCACAGTCATACTCCAGGATCCATCCAATATCTGGACAGGCTAAGCTGGTGAGTTAGATATATGGGAATGTGATAGGTATTTGTATTCCCGCTTCTTTCAAGTCTTCAGTGGTGGCATTAATCTCTGTAATGACCCAGGGACACAATCAGGGACGCACACCCAGGATGAAGTGAGGCACGAGGACACAAAATTTAAGGAGGTGCTCACTCCCAGGATTATGCAAATACTGAGCCTGAACTCAAATGTTGTTCCTTAGGTGGCTCGCTCTGAAGGAAACACTCTCAGGGCTGTGTAAGTGAAGTGTGGGAAGTTAATACATGCATCTGCCATTGTGGGGACTGTAACTTAGCACAAAATTCCTGGAGGGCATTTGAGTATTTATTTAACAAAATGTGGTTCCAAGGTTCCAAAATTACCTTGTAACTTCTCATAAATGTGTTCTGTCTTGTGAATTTTTAAGTTTTCAATTTAAATTTTTACCAGACTAACATGTAAACATAGTTTAAAAAGTCAAATAACAGTTTTAGGCTTATAATGAAAAAGTCAGTCCTCTGCTCTCCACACCCCCCCTCCCCCCCACCACACCAGGCAGACACTTTCACCTCAGCCTGTGACTTCTGATCCTCCTTTCTGATTTTTTAGTTTTGGATGTTCTCCATGAAGCTATTATGAAGCTATTATATAGGTCTTGAACAGTTCTTTTCATAGTTTTAGCCAATATTGTGAAGCAGACCACTTCCCATAAAAATTATCTTACTAGGTACTGGGCATAAAGTGTTAGTCTAGTGAGTTTTGTACCTTTATCTTGTAATCAGTGACCTTATCAAATTGTATTATTTGTTCTAAAAGCCTTTTAGTTTAGTCTTTTTTATTTTCTGGATGAACAATCCTATCATTTGGGGGGGGGGGGATTATGCATTCATATATGTATTGTGTAATGTCTCTATAAAATATACATACCTTGGAGAAGATCCTGGGAAGACAGCTGAGTAGGAAGCATCAGGAATCTGCTTCCCCACTTAGACAACAATTGGGCCAGCAGAATCTGTCTGATATAACTATTTTGGAGCTCTGGAGTTTGTTGGAGCCTTGCAACTTCTAGGGCAAGGCTTGGACAATAAATTGTGGTTAATTTTGGTCAATCTCAGCTCTTAGCACAGTAGCAACTACCCATACCCCACCCCCATACCTGCCACGAGGCAGGCAGCTGTGCACACATTCCTGGAGCAGCCTGCACACAGCTGTGGGAATCAGGGTGGGCAAAAAGACCCTGTCCTCCAAATACTGGGGATCTGTGCTCTGAGCACTGCTTGCTGCGTCTGGTCACAGAGTGCAGACAAGAAGCAAGGGGCCACTGTTGTTGCACATCCTCCACATTGTAGCAAGACCCTCCCCCTCTGGCTGAAGTGACTTCCGGGAAATTTAAGGGGCTAGTGCCCTTCTACCCCCTTCATTTTTAACTTCCTCCCCCTCTGGAAGCCAGAGAGTAATGAGTAGGGCATTCAGAAATAACTGCATATATGGGGGAAATTAGGAAATGACCATGAATACCCAGGGAAAGTCTCAAAAAAGACCCAAGAAGATATTATAGTTACACTTGAGACATCCTTGGCACAGAGACAGCCTACAATGATCAGAAAAATAAAAACAAGAAACAAAAATAGTAAAAACAAAGAGCAAACCCTGGGGAAGGGGGAGAACCTGATTTCCAGAGTTCCCACATTATTACATTCAAATGTCCATGGCTCAACAAAAAGTTACAAGATGTACAAAAACAAACAAACAAACAAACAAACCAGGAAGTATGGCTCATTCAAAGAAAAAAGAAATACATAAACCGAAACTGTCCCTGAAAAAGACCGGATGACAGATCTACTAGACAAAGACTTTAAAACAACTATCTTAAAGATGTTCAAAGATCTAAAGGAGTATGTGGAGAAAGGTAAGAGAGTGATGTGTGAACAAAATGGAGATATCAAACAAAGAGATAGAAACCTAAGTTGAAATAAAAAAGAAATTCTGGAGCAATCTGAGAAGTGCAATACCTGAAATGAAACATTTCCTAGAGGGACTCAAAGACAGATTTGAGCAAGAAGAATCAGTGAAGGTAGGACAATAGAAATTATCAAGGCTGAGGAACAGAAAGAGAACAGATGGAAAAAAAAGTGAACAGAACCTAAGGGACCTGTGTATGCAGAGGACTGACATACACATCGTGAGAGTGGCAGAGGGAAAAGAAAGAGGGTGGGTAGAGAGAATATTTGAGTATGTAATGGCGGAAAACTTCCCACATTTGATGAAAAACATGAATATAAACATGCAAGAAGTTCAACAAACTTTAAGTAAGATGAACTCAAAGAGATCAACACCATGACACATTATAATCAAACTTTCAAAAGAAAAAGAGAATCTTGAAAGCAGCAAGAGAAGCAAATCATCACATCTGAGTGATCCTCAGTGAGATGATCAGCAGATTTCTCATCAGAAACTTTGGAAGCCTGGGTGGCTCAGTTGGTAAGTGTCTGACTCTTAATTTCAATTCAGGTCTTGATCTCAGGGTCTTGAGATCAAGCCCCATGTCAGATTCTGTGCTCAGCAGGGAGTCTGCTTGAAATTCTCTCCCTCTCCTTCTGCCGCTCCCTCTGCTTCTGCTAAATGAATAAATAAATAAATAAATAAAATTTTTTTGGGAAAAGAAACTTTGGATGCCAGAAGACAGTGGGTTGATATATGCAGACGGCTAAAAGAAAAAACATCAACCAAGAATCTTGTATCTGACAAAAGTGAAAGAAAAATGAACACATTCCCAGATCAGCAAAAGTGGAGAGACTTTGTGACTGCTAGTCCCAATACCCTAACCCTAACCCTAACCCCTCACCCTAACCCTAACCCTAATCTCTAACCCTAGCCCTAACCCTAACCCAAGTCCTATGAAATGAAATGAAAAGACATCAGACAGTAACTTGAAGACATATGGGAGAAATAAAGATCTCAATAAAGGCAAATACATAGTCAATTATAAAAGCTAGTATTGTTGCAACAATGGTTTATAATTGTACATTTGCTGATTTCCTACATGATTAAGAGTCTAATAACAAAAAAACAATTACTAGTGTAAAAGCTAGTATTACTGTACTTGGTTTGCAACTCCAAATCTTGTTTTCTACGTAATCTAGGAGACTAATGTCTTTAAAAGAATTATTAGTTTATGTTTTTGAGAACACAGGTGGAAGTGCCTGACACTAAGCTTTTGGTTGCTGAGGCATTCATTTCAAAAGATACCATTTTGAATAAACATATTGCCAGCTGTAAGGCACAGCAAAACAACCAGCTGAGGAATGAGGCCAACCACACCCAGGAAGTTCCCCTTGCAGAAAACTGAGGGCAATCTAAATAACTGACCACTTGACTGACCTCCACCCTCCCACACTCTAATTCCCATTCATATGCTTCAAATTAGGCAATAATGAGAGACACCACAAAACCCCAGAAACTCCACCCTTGGACCCTAATAGAGGCAGAGCCCCAGATCCACATTCCTTCTCCCTCTCCCTCTCTCTCTCTCCCTCCATGACCTCACTCTGTGGCCCTCAGGTGTGCTGTGTATCCCCCAAAACGTGTAATAAAGCTTGTTCCTCAAAGTTCCTCAGTTTTTTGGGTTTTTTTGTTTTTGTTTTTGTTTTTGTTTTCTGGAGTACATCCTACCATCACAATAAGAAATCAAGGGCCAGCCCAGCTATAATTGGCCCCAGTGAGGGAGATGTCTGTGGGGCTCTCTATGAGTAATGCTGGCCTGGGCCGGTGCCTGAGACATTCCTAGCCGAGGGTATTACCACTAATAGGCTGGGACTGACACCACGACAATGTATAAGGATGTAATTTTGTGCTATCAGTAACCAAAAGGGGTGGGGACAGAGCTGTAAAGCAGCAGAGTTTTTGTATGTTATTGAAGTTAAGCTGGTATAAATTCAAATTAGGGTGTTATAACCTTAGGATGTTAAATGCAATCCATAGGGCAACCACAAGGAAAACAGCTATAGAATATACACAAAAAGAATTTGAACATTTGGGGCGCCTGGGTGGCTCAGTTGGTTAAGCGACTGCCTTCGGCTCAGGTCATGATCCTGGAGTCCCTGGATCGAGTCCCGCATCGGGCTCCCTGCTCGGCAGGGAGTCTGCTTCTCCCTCTGACCCTCTCATGCTCTCTCTGTCTCATTCTCTCTCTCAAATAAATAAATAAAATCTTTAAAAAAAAAAAAAAAAAAAAAAGAATTTGAACATTTTACTACAAAAAAAAAAAAAAAAATCAACTAATCACAAAAGAAGATAGTAATGCTGAAAATGAAGGACAAGAAAGCTACATGGCATATAGAAAATGAATAGCACATTATCAGTAATTACCTTAAATGTAAATTGTTAAACTGTCCAATCAAAAGACAGAGGCTGGCAGAATGTATAAAAACACATGATCCAACAACATACTGCCTACAAGAGCTTCCACTGAGATCCAAAGACACAGACAGGTTGAAAGTGAAAGGATAAAAAAGATAGGCCATGCAAATGGCCCCCAAAACAGAGCAGGTGACTATACCAACATCGGACAAAATAGACTATAAATCAGCAAAGTTTACAAGAGACAAAGACTATTTATATGTTAATATGAGGTTCATGTATAAAATTGTCAAATCACTAAGTTGTACCTGAAACTAATATAACATTGCATGTCAACTATACTCAAATAAAAAAAATTTGATAAAAATAAAATCACAAGCAAATAAATAAAAGGTTCAAAGTGACTGGAAGATATAACAATTACAGTATTTATACACAATGACAGACCATCAAAATGTATGAAGGAAAAATTGACGAAATTGAAGAACAGACAGTTCTACAATAATAGTCAGAGGCTTCAATCCCCCACTCCCAATTGATAGAACAACCAGACAGAAGATAAGTCAGGAAACAGGACTTGAACAACACAATAAACTGACCAGATCCCACTCTCTCTCTCTCTCTCTCTCTCTCTCTCACACACACACACACACACACACACAGAACACCCCACTCAACAACAACATACATCTTCTTCTCAAGTGCACAAGGGGCATCCTCCAGGATAGACCATAAGTTAGGCCACAGATTAAGTCCCAATAGATTTAAGAAGACAAATATCACACAAATACCTTCTCTGACCACAGTGGGATGACGCTAGAAATCAATGCCAAGAGTAAAACTAGAAAATTCACAAAATTGTGGAAATTAAACAACATACTTTTAAACGACCAAGAGATCAAAGAAGAAATCATAAGGGAAATTAGAAAATACTTAGAGATGAATGAATCAAAAGCACAACATACCAAAACTTATGGGACACAGTGAAAGTTGTGCAAAGGGGAAATTGTATTACTATCTATGCTTACATTAAAAAACAAGAAAGATCTCAAATCAACAAGCTAACTTTAAAAATAAAGAAACTAGAAAAAGAACAAACTGAGCCCACAGCTATCAGAAGGAAGGAAACAATAAAGATTGGAGTAGAGATAAATGAGAGAGGAAACAGAAAGGCAATAGAGAAAACCAAAGAAACGAAAAGTTGGTTCTTTTAAAAAATCAACAAAATTGACAAACTGTTAGCTGGGTGGACTAAGAAAAAGAGAGAAGACTCAAATTACTAAAATCAGAAATGAAAGTGAGGACATTACCACTGATTCCTACAGAAATAAAAAGGATTATAAGAGAGTAATATGAACAATTGTACAGGAAAAAATTGGGTAGCCTAGATGAAATGGACAAATTTCTAGAAAAAGGAAACCTACTAAGACCAAGTCATGAAGAAGTAGAAGAACTGACTAGACCTATAACTAATAAGGAGATTGTATCAGTCATCAAAAATCTCCCAACATAGGGGCGGCTGGGTGGCTCAGTCAGTTAAGCATCTGACTCTTGATTTTAGGTCAGATCTTGATCTCAGGGTCATGAGTTCAAGCCCCGCATCAGACTCCACACTGGCATGGAGACTACTTAAATTAAAAAAAAAAAAAAAAATCCCTACAAAGAAAAGTCTTGGACCTGATAACTTCACTGGTAAATTCTACCAAACATTTAAACAAGAACTAATTACCATTCTTCTCAAACTTTTCCAAAAAACTGAAGAGGGAACACTGCCTAACTCATTCAGCGAGGCTAGCATAACCCTGATGCCAAAGCCAGACAAACACCACAAGAAAAGAAATTACAGACCAGTATTCCTTATGAGCATTGATGCAAAAATCCTCAACAAAATATTCCAAACCAAATTCAGCAGCACATTAAAAGGATCATGTACCATGACCAAATAGGATTTATTACTGGAATGCAAAGATGGTTTGACATATTAGACTCAATCAGTGTAGTACACCACAGCAACAGAATGAAGTTAAGAAACTACATGATCATCTCAACTGATGCAGGAAAAGCACTGGGCAAAATTCATCACCCTTTCATAATCAAACACTCAACAAAATTGGAATAGAACGAAAATAACTCAAACATAATAAAAGCCACATATTAAAAAAAAAAAACCCACAGCAAATATCATTCTCACTGGTGAAAGACTGAAAGCTTTTCCTTCAATATCAGGAACAAGGTAAGGATGCCCATTTTCACTACCTTCCTTCAACATAGTATTGGAAGTTCTACCCAAATCAATTAGGCAAGAAAAAGAACTAAAAGGCATCCTATTTGGAAAAGAAGTAAATTATGTGTTTGCCGATGACATGATCTTATATGTAGAAAACCCTAAAGACTCCACAAAAAGCTATCAGAACTAATAAATAAATTCAGCAAAGTAGGACACAAAGTCAAAACATAAAAAATCCGTTGCATTTCTATTTGCAATGAACAATCTGAAAAGGAAAATACACAATCAAAACAATTTACAGTAGCATTAAAAAGAATAAAATACTTAATAATTAACTGGGGGTGGGGGTGGTGAAAGACTTGCACAATGCAAACCACAAGACATTGCTAAAATAAAATAAAGAAGACATAAATAAATGGAAACACATTGATGTTCATGGATTGGAAGACTTAATATTGTCAAAATGTCAATACTACCCAAAGTAATCTACAGATTTGATGCAATTCCTATCAAAACCCCAATGACATTATTTGCAGAAATAGAAAAACCCATTCTAAAATTCACATGGAATCTCAAGGGACCTTGAATAGTCAAAACAATCTTGAAAAAGAAGTACAAAACTGGAGAACTCACACTTACTGATTTCAAAACTACTACAAACCTATAGTAATCAAAGTAGTGTGGTTTTGGCATAAAGGTAGGCATAGACCAATGGAATAGAGTGAAGAGCTCAGATATAAACCCTCACATATAGCATCAAATTATTTTTTGAAGTTTACTTTTTTTTTGTAGTACTCGCCACACCCAATGTGGGGCTCGAACTCATGACCCTGAGATCAAAAGTTGCTTGTTCTTACAACTGAGCCAGCCAGGCACCCCTCATCAAATGATTTTTAATAAGGGTTCCAAGACCATTCAAAGGGGAAAGGAGTCTTTTCAACAGATGGTGCTGGGGAGACTGGATATCTACATGCAAAAGACTGAATTTGTACCCTTACCTCACACCATGTACAAAAATTAACTTGACATGGATCAAGGACCTAAATGATAGACCTAAAACTATCAAACTCTTAGAAGAAAACACAAGTCAAAAGCTGTACAACACTGGAACTGGCAGTGATTTCTTGGCTGCGACACTGAAGGCAGAGGTAACAAAATAAAAAATCGACAAACGGGACTTCATGAAAACTTAAAAAAATGTGTACATCAAAAAACACGAACCACAGAGTAAAAATGCAGCCCACAGAATGGGAGAAAATGAGAAAATATTTGCAAACCATAGATCTGATAAGGGATTAATATCCAGAATATGTTGAGAACTCCTAAAACTCAATAATAATAGTAGTAATAATAAAACACAACTACCTCATTCAAAAATGGGCAAAAGACTTGACTAGACATTTCTCCAAAGAAGATCTATGAATGGCCAATAAGCACATGAAAAGATGTTCAAGGAAATGCAAACCACAACTACAAGAAGAGACCATCTCATATCCAGTAGGATGGCTGCCATCAAGGGAAATGAAAAACAGAAAACAAGTGTTGGCAGGGATGTGGGGAAATTGGAACACTTGTGCACTGTTGGTGGGAATGTAAAATGGTACAGCCATGGTGGAAAACAGAACAGTGGCTCCCCAAAAACTTAAAAGTGGAATTACCACATGATCCAGCAGTTCCTCTTCTGGGTATGTACCCTAAAGAAGTGAAAGGAAGGTCTCAAGGAGATATTTGCTCACTCATGTTCAGAGCAGCATTATTCACAATATTGAAAACATGGAAGAAACCAAAGTGTCCGTGGATGGATGAATGGATAAGCCAAGTGTGGTATATACATATAACGGAATTAAAATGGAATTATGGAATTTATTGAATGAAAAAGGAATTAATTATTCAGATTTTTATAGCCTAAAAATAGAATTAATCATTCAGTCTTAATTATTCTACAATTCGCTACCACATAGATGAACCTTAAGGACATTATGCTGAATGAAATAAGCCGGTCACAGAAAGAGAAAGACGATATGATTCCACTTAGATGAAGTACTTAGAGCAGCCAAAATCGTAAGGACAGAGAGTATAATGGTTATTGAGTGCTTTCTCTTCTCCTGACGTGAGGGGTAGGGGAGAATAAAAGAGGCAAGGTCAGGGTCATGGCTCTCATGGATCCCTCCCAAATAGGAAAGAGGCACTCATAACACCCACCTCTGCACACCCACTTCCCCTTTACCTCCTATCTTGGAGCAATTTCTGCATCAGGACAGAGAGAACTTCCCCCTTCTTTTTACAGCTGTATAGTACTCCATTGTTTGGTGCACTGCAATTATTTCCCTGAGTTTTTACTGATGGGCATTTAGGGAGTTTCCAATATTTTGCTACTACAATCGAAGTAACTGACCTGGTACCTGCATCATTCTGCATGGATGTTAGAGCATCGATAAGATAGATTCCTAGAAGGGGGATGGCTGGTTCACAGGAGGCTTTGGCGGCTGGCCTGATGTCGCCAGAGGGCCCCCACAGGGACGTGCAAAATTACGCTCCCAGAGCAGTAAGCGAGCACTCTGGCGGCCGTGAGCCTCGCCGCTAGAAAATGTTAAGTGATCTAGCTAAGAAAGCAGATCGGTCCGTGCCTGTGCCTGGGTGAGGAGGGAGGCTAGGGGCATGATCGCAAAGGGCCATGGGAAAACTTTCGGTGATGAAGGACATGTTAATTATCCTTATTATTGTGATAGTTTCATGATTATATGCGTACATAAAAGCTTATTAACATACTTTAAATATGTGCGGTTTATCGAATGCCAATCACGTCTCAGTAAAGCTGTTTCTTAAAAAAACATGAACACATGGTAATTTCTTGGTCTTATTAGATTGTCAAAAAATAAACAAGATAATTGCCTCCAGGTCTGGCAAAGCTGTGAGGAAACTGGCTTCACTCTCCCTGGAAGAATGAATTGACGTAATTCTTTCTGGAATTAATTTTTGCAGTATCCATTAAAAAGTGTTTCTATTCTTCGGGGAAGAAGAAATGTCATAAGCTGTTATTAAGATCCTATTCATTTATTTCTTTTTTTGTCTCAGTAAAATTAAACTCCACAGCTTCTAGGGCCAACTAATGAATCTCCACAGCCTGGCTCTAAAAATGAAAGTCTAGAGGCACCTGGGTGGCTCAGTCGGTGAAGCGTCTGCCTTCGGCTCAGGTCATGATCTCGGGGTCCTGGGATGGAGTCTCGCATGGGGCTCCTTGCTCAGCAGGGAGCCTGTTTCTCCCTCTCCTTCTGCCCCTCCTCCCCACTCCTGCTCCCTCTCTGTCTCTCTGTCTCAAATAAATAAATAAATAGTGTTAAAAAAAAGAAAGTCTACATAATTAACAAAAGGAACCTAAGAAAGAGTTAAAGATGTCTCTTTTCCCCTGAAATCATGAAGGGAAAGATAATCATTCTGAATTATAAAACTCAAAGAATTTGATTTGGTAAGTTGTTGAATCAGATCGTTTACAAGTGTGTAAATCTTGCAAATCTATGCAAACCCGGGACTTGTCTGCACATTCCTAGCTGTTAACACCTTGCTCATTTCTCAGTTTCAGTGAATCTGGTATTTAAAGAGAAGGGTCTTACAATATTTCTAAGAAGATCACTTCAGATAGAAAGCTGGAACTCTGCTTGTCTTACTTGGTAACTGTTGCCCAGGCAGGGGTGCGCAATCATGTTTCTGGATTCTTACACAGAACAAGAACCTGGCAGATTTCTCAAACACAAGACAGTGTCCATCTCTGTTAGATTTCTTATTGCAATGAAGATGTTGAGTCTTGGCTTACCTTAAATAAGATCTTTGAGGTAATAATTCTACTTCTAGGGAATATACGTTTCAAAATAATAGGACAAACATACGTCATACACACACACACACACACACACACACACACACACACAAGATTTTCATTGTAGGGAAAACTGGAAAATCCCCAAATATCCAGCAAGAGGGAAAGAGGCAAACAATTACACCACATAGGACAGTGTGGCCATTCAGATGACACGTTGGTTCCATTGTCACGGGTGGGGAAAAGGTCCTTGACACGGCATTAAGTGAACATGCAAATTTGCAGAACAATGTCTATAGCAGGATCGCTCATAAATATAGAGGTGTTTGTACCAAAATGCTAACGTGCCTATGCCTGGGGCAGGGGCGTGAGAGCATTGCTGGGCTGAGGGGAAGAGTGGCATCCAGTCTGTACTCCACCTAATTCCTTAGAATCTATTCTTTCTGAGCCATTCATTCTCTACAAGTAGAATTCTTACCTCAAAGATCTTGTTTAAGGTGAACCAAGACTATCAACCTATGAGATTCTTCTTTGTTCAGATTTTTGAGAACAGTATTTTTGTACAGGGTGGGCAAAGGCGTTTCAGACCTAAGTCTAGGGGCGCTGGGTGGTTCAGTGGGTTAAGCATCGGACTTCATTTCGGCACAGGTCACGATCTTGGGTGGTGGGATCCAGTCCCCAGTGGGCTCCACGCTCAGCGCGGAGTCTGCTTCAGATTCTCTCTCTCCCTCTCCCTCTGCTCTTCCCCCCTTCTCTCTCCTCTCTCTTTCTCAAAAAAAGAAAAAAGAAAAAAAGGACCTACATCCAGTGCTTGAGTCTAATGGGATTTGTGAGTGATTTTCAATTCCTTATTTCAATATTTTATTTAGTTTGGCTATTTTCTCCAGTGAAGTGTTTTTGAAGCTGGAAAACACTTCCTTGTCTATGTAGTAGAGGAAAGGACGCCTAGGATTTTCTTAGACCTGGGGCCGGGTCACCCGCAGAGCCGAGAGCGCACCGCGGACCGACTGGTCAATCGTTCTGCCAGTTCTTCCGCCAGCTCCGGCTGGAGGCGGGAGGCTGGGGGCGGGTAGGAGGGAGGGACAGACTGCGGGCCTGGGGCTTGGCCGAGCACAGCCAGGAGGGGTGGGGGGGCCGGCTGTGGACCCCCAGGGTGTGGGTTTGGGGCAGAGCCACAGGAAGGTGGAGCCCACGCGGGGCGCCAAGTTCCCCGGGGGTGAGGTGGGGGGGGCCATCGGGCCACAGAGTGAAAAGGGTCAGGCGTGGTCCGCAGATAGGCTCCTGGACGGGGAGGGCGGCTGTTTCTCAGGGGTGTGCAAGGTCTGGAACTTGTAGGGCAGGAACTGCCTCCCAGGACCAGCCCCATCAACCTAGCCATGCCGTCCTGTTCCCCGACCGTCATCCTGCTCCCTGAGAAGTGGAGACCCAGCCCCACTGTGTGCGGGAGACCTTGGGTCCTCCTCCAGCTCGGCCAGGGGTGCAAGAGTCCCCCTTTAGCCAGGAGGGCTTCTGCCTCGGGCCCCCCAAGCCCATACGGAGGAGGGGGCGGCTCTGTCAGGTGCCTGAGTGCCGTGAGTAGAGAATCCTGGTGAGACCTGGAAGAACAGAAGGGGGGCTCGTTTTTCCAGAGCACCCAGGTGGTTTCAGACTGTTTAGCAAGGGCTGAGCCGCCTTGTGAACTTCCACACTGACAGAGCAACCACATGGTTGGCGTTCCCAAGGAGACGGCACCATGGCTGGATGGAGCAAACCCAGGCAGCCTGAGGCCGCAGGAGCCCCAGAAAGAGGAGGCGACCCGAGCCCAGCACCAGCCCCTCCCCTCTGCCTGGTGGCAAGGGATCCTTGGGCCCAGGGACAGGGAACAGGCTGGGTCACCCCTGGGGACGCCCCTGGGTAGTGGACGCTGGGCTGGTTATTTCCTCACTGGTAAAATGCAAAACCCATCCTGGAGAGGCTTTGGAGAGGATGGGAGGTCCAGCACTCTCCCTGCTGGCCAGAGCCAGCGTTACTCTGGGTTCCCCTTCTGGGTGTTGTCCTGATGACATACATCCTACATCCGCCCTGTTGCCCTGTTCCCATCACTCAGCCTTCCGTCCGTCTGTGGCCCCGGAGATCAGGGCAAAGACACCCACAGCCCACCTTGAGCCCAGGTGCTGTGTGTGTGTGTTTGGGGGGTGGGGGGTGGGCAGATGGCAGCCCAGATTCCAGCCTGGGGCAGGCAGCTCCCGGGATGGGTGCGGCCCCCAGAAGGAGGGTGTCGGTCAGCGGTGGCCCCTCGGGACTGCCCGGGACTGTGGGACACTGGGCTTCAGAGAGCAAGTGCTTTTGGACACTGAGGAGACCATAGCTGGAGAAAAAGCTGGGGGTGAGGGTGAGGCGATTTCCAGGAGCCCTTCCCCCCAGGGGAGCCTCAGAGAGCAGGGTCCCCTGGGGGAGAGAAGACAGGCCATCTAGGCTTTGCAGGTAGCTCCCTGGGGTTGCAGGCCCGGGCCTGATACCCTGATCTGGAAGCCAGGGCCCGCTGGAAGCTTCTCTTCCACCGTGCTGGTTCTGCCCCCTAGTGGTGGCAGCGAGGAATGTGCCCGGGAGAGGAACCCCTTGGTTACTCCCCGTGAGCTAAGGGTGTATGACCCAGTTCTCACTACAAGGTCAAGGCAGCTCGTTGGCACCCAATGAATGGCACAGAAAATCAGTCCAAGGAAAAGCATGGAGTAGACCGCGACACTTGTTGCTAAAGTACTCTCTGAAACAATTTTGAAATCTGTTGAAATGTCCCACACATTTTTATGGGAACATATAACTTTTTTTAAACAGAATTTTAAATTGTTTCCAGAGATGTAATTTCTGGGATACTGCCAACATTGACATTTAAAAATAAAACGGTCACATCACTCTCCTGAATGTGTCTAACTGAATGTAAATACCACAGTGACTTATGGAGCTATAACTTATGTTCAGTGGCATGCACAAACCTCGAGTGTAGTTTTTACATCTGTAAAACTCGTAGAACCAGATCAAGATGTGGACTGTTTCCTGACCCCAGTTATTCCTTTGTGTCCCCACCCGAGCAATATACACCCCCCAGAAGGGCGGTCCTCTTAAGCTATTACCAGGGATTAACTTTGCCTGCTTTTGATCATATAAATGGACGCATACGTGGTGTTCTCTCTCATCTGACTCCTCTCACCGAGCACCATGTCTGTGAGATTCATCCCTTTTGTCGAATGTATCTGCAGATTATATTTTCCCATCGTTGCAGATTATTCCATTATACGACTATCCCACAATTTATTTACTCATTCTACTACTGATGGGCATTTGGCTTCCAGTTTGGGAAAGCTGCTATAAATATTTTCACACATGCCTCGTGAGACAGAAGCCCTAATTTTGTTACACACACACACACACACACATGCACGCACGCGTGCACACACCCCGGAGTGACACTGCTGGTCTGGGCCCACACACGCTTGGCTCTAGGGGGCGCTGCCTGGAGCTTCTCCTGGGTGCTCTAGTGTTCTGCCCCCCTGCCACCCATCTAGCTATACCTGATTATTATTTTTTTCTATGTCTTCTTTTATCTCCTGGACTTTGGGCCAACAGAAGTTAAATTGACAGAAATAATAAGGCGGACGACGGAAGATCTACACAACCAATAAAGCACATCATATATATGTAAACTGTGCCACTGAGTAAAAGAAAACACATATTTTTAAATGTATGTTGAACATTCATGACAAAGCAGCCATCATACCTAGATGACCAGGTCACAAAGAAAGTCTCAAGATCCATAAAGTAGAAATAACATAAGCAAATGTCATCACAATGCAATAAAACTCAAATTTGAAAAAAATGTTCCATCTTGAAGGGAAAAGATTACCTCTTTGTTAAACAATTAGAGAGAATACAACTAAAATTGAAGACCTTCTAAAAACTAATGATAATGGAAATGCTATATACCAGAATCTATGGGAAACAATTACAGAAAGAAAAGAGCGTAGCTTTAATTACATCATCCAATAAAAATTTCAAAACAAAAGTAAGTTAATGAGGTATGGCTTAGTCTGGGTTTCCTAGAAAACTGCCTGAGGCAGAGATGAATGTACTGATGCTTTTCACGAGAGGTACCAACCCAGGCAGCAGGAGGAGCAAGACAAAGAAAAGCAAGGGAAGATGGGACCCAGTGTGAAATGGTTCATGCCACACTGGCTGCCATATCACTATGAGCCCCAAAGGAACAAGCAGATTGCTTAGCACGTGTGTTTGCTTGGTCCGTGGGGCTTCTTTGGATAAACTGGAAGGAGTTTTCCTCAGCACTTTGGAGAGAGGAAGGAGAGGGCATTGATCTGCCTAGATCCTTCCCATCTTTGGTTTTCCACTGGCCAAGTTTGCCCTACGAGGAGTTCACTTCCTCACGCTTCTGAGTTGTTTCATGGGTCCTTCAGGGGTCAGACTGCAGATCCCACAGCTTGGGGTGTGGTGCTTCATCCAGGAGCAGAGAGGAGGCCAACAATCCTCACACATGTTGGGTTTGTTTGACTATGAAGTGGTAGCCAAGGAGGAGAGTCCAGCGTACCCAGGGCATGCAGCCCATCTGTCCCAGGGGCCAGAAAAATCTGGGCCCTAGTTGAGTCATTTGGGAGTAGAGACAGCTGGGAGGAGCAAGCAGCAGAGGGTTTAGGAGCTGGGTGGCACCTGGGGAGGTGCATGAATGTGTGTCCATTACAGTCCTTCTCCCCTTGCTTCACTAGATCTGTCTCCTCCCTCCGTATCTAGCTTCCATGCTATATTGTGGGGTCTCCTTTTTTTTTTTAATTCTTAATGAGAACAAGATGGTGTCATTCCAAATAATCACAGACTCCCTTTCAAGATAGTGGCCAGTCTCTTGGAAGTCTTAGGATTAGATGGCCCAGTGAATCCCCAAGTTCCAGACAATGTCTCCCTGCCCCCATCATGTGGAAGCAACCACAGCTTCTCAGGGTCATTAGAATCGAGTACTTTCTGTCTGTTGGGTCACTGGCACCAGAAGTTGTACGATATTTAGAGGAAACCTTACCAGTGATAACTAGTAGCCAAGTGACAATTGGCAATACCAATAGTGTCCTCAGGTTAAGTGTTCTTTCCTGGGAGGGACCCCCCCGGATCTATAATTTGGCAGAGTTTTAGGGACAAGAAGCACAAATTTCACAAGTGGGTCACTGGCCCAAGTCAATCTTTTTCTGTCAGTTGGTCATTGGGAACTCCTCACGAGGCCATAGATGTGAGTGGACAGAGAAGTGGTGCATCTACTGATAGAATTTATTCATGTCTTCTGGGCTGGCTTGAGCCTGATTTTGAAAGCGTCACTTCCATTACATGAGGGATTGCTCCTGTGCGTGCCTGTCCTATGATTCTGTTATGACTCAGTGGGTCAAATAACAGCTCATGCTGGGAACCCTGGTTGCATAGTCACCTGAGTCCCGTGATCCTCTGCTGTGTGTCTCCTGGGGCCTGACAGCTTGCTAGGAGCTGTTTCTCAGGTGCTGGCAAGGGCATAGGTCTGCTCCATATGCTAGATGGCTTTGCAGCAATTCTCTTATCGGGGATTGCCAGACAATCCAAATAGTATTCAAATCCAATCCAGATACTTTTATTTCCATTAGATCTCTTGGATCTGTGACTCAAGAGGCATCTTAGACCTTCTGCAAAGCTCTCTCTCTCTTGTTCTGGGCGCTATTCAAAACTGGAAGTCTCTGGATCACTAAATAAATGGATGCGGTATTTGGTGCCTTGTGCACGCAAAGAGCCCCCTTAAGTAGCTGTACCTCTTGTTCAGTGGTAGGAGATGCAAGAAGTAGCAACGTGTACTTTAACTTACGGGACATGTTTCAGAATGTCCATACCATTGAACCTCTAAAAATCTCACTGACATGGCAGTCCACTGATTATTCTTTAGGATTAAAGAATATACATATGAGACTTACTAGTATATCCAGAGCAGTTGCCACTTCCTGTTTAACAGGTCCAGTTAACACATGCCATCAGCATTGTGGACCACCGTGATGTCATGGAAACTATCAAGATGATCAAATCTCTATAGAGTACGTTGGAACAGAGAGCAGTTGTTAACATAGCACTGAGGCAAGACATGGAGGTATGTTAATATCCTTATCACAAAGAGTTGAACTGCCTTTGCTCTTCTGTCTTCATAGGTATTGAGATGAAACCACTCACTACATCAGTAACCATTTATCAAATTCCAGAGGCTTAGTTGATCTGTTCCAGCGAAAACAACACATCCAGAATAGCAGCTGTAGTTGGAACTGTCACCTGTTTAAGCTAACATTGGTCCATCTTCATCTGCCAAACCCATCTAGGTTATGTGGATGCCAGACAGGTGAACAGAATTAATACTTTGGAAGGGCTACCATCATTGTATGTTTTAAGTCTTTGATGGTGGTGCTTTTACTTGGCTCTTTCTACCATACTGGCCTGTACTCATAGGTTAGGGAATAATCGGAAAGGCAGGTCTCAATGAGCAAGTACTTTTCAAGTCTCTGTTGGTGATGTTTGCTAATGTCACCTCAATAAAGCAACTCACATGCCCAAGCCTGAATTCAAGCAGCAGAGAGGTAGACAATGCCTCTTGATGGGATGAGCATCAGAGAATTTGTGGTCTTTTTAAAAAAAACTTGACTACAGGGGCAGCTGGGTGGCTCAGATGGTTAGGTGTCTGCCTTTGGCTCAGGTCATGATCCTGGTCCTGGGACTGAGCCCCGCATCAGGCTCCCTGCTTGGCGGGGACCCTGCTTCTCCCTCTCCCTCTACTGTTCCCCTTACTTGTGCTCTCTCACTCTCTCTGTCAAATAAATAAATACAATCTTAAAAAAATTAAAAAAATAAAAACTTGACCACAGCCCTGCTGTAGAGAGTTGAAAGGTCACATAGTACCCTCTTGACTTGGGATGCTGCCAGTCTGGGGTGAGTCTCAGCTTGCCCTTGTGGCTGAAGACAGAGAGGGCTGATGGTGTGTGACACGGGGCATGGGGAAGGTAGCTACAGAGGCCTCTTGCATCACTCAGGTCCTCTCATGCCACACTGTAGGTTCAATTTTTCAGGTTCTTTCAATTCCTCTAAAGGTTTCGTGCACAAAACTAGGGGAATAAGCTAAAGTCATTGATGCGACTGGACCTGAGGTGGTAATTGAGATTTTCTTCCTTCTCCAGCACTCACTCTAGATTTTCCTCCCCTTCAACAATAATTTTAATTGGTCTAGGTTGCTTGCTTGGTAGGGTGACTAAGTCTTTCAGACTTGAGGAGTCTGAGACTTTGGCTACCCTGCTTTTGTCCAGATGTGGTTGCTCCAACTGACCAACTGTCATTTTCATTTAGTATGTAAGCACCAAGACATGCCCTGGAAAATCCTGAGTTCCAGACATACTCCTCTCTGTCTTCACTGTATGATACACCATAGCCTCTCATGATAATTAGGGTCAATTACCCCACCAACAAAGTAACTCCTTTTCTTTTTTGCCTGCTGGTCCATCAGGATAGAGTTCAAAGTGATCAGACAGTAGTCATAGCTCCACATTCTTACAGTTCCTGGAAGAAGAATTCATACCCCCCCCCCCCCCCCCCGCAAATAGTAATGTAGTAGAACATAAGTTTTCAGTGACTGGAAGCACAGATTCTTCACGTGGGTACTGGGAGTGATGTTGAGAGTGGTCATTCCTATTCCCATCCAGTGTCTTCTAGCTATTTGGATGTAGCAGCGTATATGGGCCATTGGTTCAGTGCTTATTCTGCATCCGAGTAGACAGAACCCCAACCCTGCAGGGTGATGACCCCAATCTAGTGCCTTAGCTGAAAATTCCAGTCTTGTACCTGGCCAGCTGCTTCAGGGTGATATGATCTGTATTAGGAATAGAGGGTCACGGCCATAATCCATTGTCACACCACTTTTGCCATGACATGCAGTCCTTACTTTGAGGGGACGTTGTATTAAGATCTATCAGGCATCTGGTAAACCTTGGCAAACCTTGGAGTCATAGGCACAGAAAAAGAAATCTATATCCAGAGTAGGTGTTAATTCTATTTCTTTCCCTCTTGGTTGGAAGAGGTCTGATGTAATACACCGGCCAGGTGAGTGGCTGGTCTCTTTGAGGGACAATACCACACTAAGGGCTACTGTCAAAGGCGCCATCTCTTCCGCTGACAGGTCAGCATTTGGCAGCGTCACTGGTGACATAAGTCTCAGCGAGAGGGAGTCCACGCACAGCCTCCACCTCTGCCAACATTGCTATTCTGGCCACGGTCCCATTGTGCAATGTTAGGGTTGGGAAGGACAGAGGTTGGCTGATGCCTACTAGTAAAGTCATCTCGTCTACCAGGTTGTCTACACTTTCTCAAGGGAGGGGGATCTCGGGGAGGCTCTGGTGAGACACGAAGATCTGCTTACTTTCTGCCCAGCTCCCTCATGTTCACAGACCTCTTCCCCAGAACTCCTTATCTCCAGTCTTTTCTCATCCCTATCTAAACAGCCAACCGTTTACTACTGTCCAGGAATATCCTTACCTTAGCTCTCTCCCAGTCCCCTAAATCAGATGACCATGTGTATTTCTCATAGCGCTGTCTACTGGGGGGATTTCACTTCACTACCGTCCCTTAGGGACAATCTTGAGTGTGGAAGCAATCTATTTTTAGCTTACACCAAAATATCAAGTGGTTCTGTCTGTGAATCATGCCGGGTTTTGTCCTCTCCTATCAGCAAATCTTAGGAAACCTCTCATGAAGGCATCCGTGTGTGTTGAAGGAGAGGTGTTAGTGCAGCAGGGCTAGGTAACCTGTGGGTCTGGGCCACCTGCTCGTGTAATTTATTTGTACTCTTTGGGCATGATGCCACATTTACATTGTCCACCGTCTGATGAATTGCTGCTGGGTCCACCTGACTCTAAGACTTGGTGGACCTTAAAATGTCCCATCCAGAACAGGCAGTTATGGCCACACGGTCACATAATGTCCTATAGCCAGGTGCTCAGACTCTCCTAGGACCCAGGAGCATGCCGGAAGCTCTTTCTCAAATTGCTAGTGGCTGTCTGCTCCGTATGTCATGACTTCACCCCAGAACCCTGTGACTCCCCCATTAGGCTTGCCAGAGATTTCCCCACAGCATCTTTGTCTAGTACAGATATTTTGAGTACCATTGGATCCACTAGGAAAGGGCAGCTCTGGGCCCTACTCATGGTGAGGGGACAATGTACAATAGCTTGTCTTTTATCTCAGAGGGGATGTCGTGACATACTATAGACCATTGGACCCTTAAAAACGTCATCAATGTGCTGGACCCAGAATTTATTCAGGGTCTACGCCCCACTCTCTGGCACGCAGGTGACTGAACAGTGCATCCAGAGTCCTCGCTACTTCCTGCTCAACACATTAGCGTAATTTATAAAAACAGTGGACTTGCATACTCTTCTGCTCACTGCAAGGTTTTTGTGGAGTATGTTGTCAGAGAGGAGAATTAAGAGTCCTGGTGACAGTAAATGTGCTCTGCTATCTTTTCCATGTCGAAGCAGATTATTTGATTCTCCTTACTGATGGGGATTGAAAAGAACATATTTGCCAAATCAATCACTATAATGCAGTGCCAGACGCCAGGCTGATCTGTTTGGGTAAAGATCGTAATTCTGGCACAGGTGCAGCAATCTGGGCTACCACTTAGATGAAGGTGACAGTAGTCCGCCGTCATCACTGTGGATCATCTGGGTATTTCAGGGACTATACATTAAACAGGAAGACACGTCATGGCGCTACAAAACAAGAGTGCCCAATGCTGAAGGGGGGGACGTGTCAGAAGGACATGTAGTCTAACTGAATAAGAGTCTTACTAGTAAACTGTAGGGTTATTTTAGCTTCAAAAGGAATCATAACTGTAATTAATTGTAAACCATTCAATAAATCAAGCCCACAACTTGATAGTTATGCTGAAAAAGTGAAAAGGAACACAAGGAATGTTCATCCTTTTAGAAGAATGCCAGCCAGAATGCTCAGAACTAACACAAGAACTAGAAAACTCGATTTCTGCAGCCTCCCATGAAACACTTGCCTCCCGCAAGGACAGTGCACAGATCAGTTTCCGAAACAATATGCTGCATAGCAAACAACCCCACCCCCAAACAAGGAACATCTGTTTCTCATTCACAGGTTTGTAATTCTCATGAAGGCTTGTTTATTGGGTTCAGACTCAGCCCGTGGACTAGGTTCAGTTTTGTCTCTTTATTCTCCGTGGACCAGGCTCCACCTGGGACATGTCCACTTCATGGCAGATTGCAGCCCAACCCAAGTTCACAAGCATATTTAATGCCTCTGCCTATGTTATGTCTGCTCACATTGCATTAGCTCAAGTAAGTCACGTGGCCAAGCCCAGGCTCAATGGTAAGGGGAAATATATTTCCGTGCTTCAGTGGGAGATACTGCAAAGTCATGTGGCATAGGATGTGGAGGTGTAATTCTAAACCTGGGAAGGAGTAAAGAATTGAGAACAATGATCTACCAAAGATGTGAAGGATGCTAAAACCATTTGGTGAAGTTGTTGAGAGACAGCGTATTTGCAAGATGCAAAAAGTGTTAACCCACAGATACTAGCTAATTTCCAAAAAGAAAAAAAAATATGGTAGAGATACACAATGGAATATTAGTCATAAAAAGAACAAAATCTTGCTATCTGTGACAATGAGGATGGACCCAGAGGGTATTATGCTAGGTGAAATAAGTCAGAGGAAGACAAATACCATGATTTTTTTTTATATGTGGAATCTAAAAAACAAAAGAAATGAACAAATGAAACAAGACAGAAACAGACTCATAAATACAGAGAACTCATGGTTGCCAGAGGGAGGTGGGCAGGAGGATAGTTGAAATAGGTTAAGGGGATTAAGGGGTTCAATCTTCCAGTTACAAAATAAATAAGGCACTGGGGTGAAAAGTACAGCATAGGGAAGATAGTCAATAATACTGTAACAACTTTGTGTGGTGACAGATGGTAACTAGACTTATTGTGGTGAACATTTTGTAATGTATATAAATGTTGAATCACTGTGTTGTACGCCTGAAATTAACATAATATTGTATGTCGCCTATATTTTGAGTTTTAAAAACAATTAAAGAAAACCAAAATACTTTTAAGTTTCCACTTAGAGTCTTTATCTGACCCATGGGTTACTTAAAAGTGTGTTTTTCATTTCTAAATATTTGAGGATTTTTTTCCAGAGATTTTTCTGTCATTGTTGGCTAATTTAATTCTATTGTGGTTAGAAAACATACTTTGTATGTCTTGAATCCTTGTCTGACTTTTAAATTTACTGAGACTTGTTTATGGCCCAGAGTATGGTTCGTCTTGGCAAATGTTGGGTGTGCATTTGCGAATACTCGTTTTCTGGGCTGTTGTGGGGTGGAATATTGGATAAATGTCTATCAGGTCAAGTTCGTTGACAGCTTTGTCTGTTTCCTTCCTGAATTTCTGCCCACTTGCCCCGAGAGGGTGTAGAACTCTCCAGCTATCCCTTATTTGTGGCTGTGTCTGTTTCTCCTGGTAATCAGATCAGATTTTGTTTGGTTTATTTCAAAGCTCTCTTATTAGGTGCATAAACATTTAGATTTGTTACATTCTCTTGATTAACTGACCCCTTTGCCCTCTTTATTGCTACTGTTATGTCTTCTGAAATCTATCTCGCCTGATGTTATCAGAGATACTCTAGCTTTCTTTGGTTTGACATGGCATATCTTCCCCCATCCTTTTGCTTTCAAGCTACTGTCTTTATATTTGAAGTGGTTTCTTGTCGGCAGCATATAGTTGGGTCTTGCTTTTTTAAAATTTTTTTTAATAATGTGACAATTTCTGCCTTTTCGCGCAGGAGTTCAGACTGTGTGTTCCGTGACTGTGGATATGGTTGCCTTTAAGTCTTTCATCTTACTGTTTTCTGTTTGTCCCATCTGTTTTTGTTTTTGTTTTTTTTATCCCTCCACCCTCTTTTTCTGTATTTTTTGGGGAATAATTTTATTACTTCATCAGCTTTGTTGGCTAATGAACTATAACAGTTCATTATTTTAGTAGTTGCTTTAGGGTTTATAGTATACATTTTTAATTTAACGATGACCTGCCTTCCAGGTCTGCCTTCAAGCACTATTACCACATACAGTAGGAAACTTAACAACAGTTTGCTTGCCTTCTGCCCCGTCCTTATGCTACTGCCGTCCTACGTGTCCCTTGGCATGCATTATAGCCCCAACTTACCATTATTTTTGCCTTCTTCCTCTCTGTAGACCCAGGGTTCTCTCTGGTGTTATTTGCATTAAGCTTGCAGGACTTCCTCAAACACTTCTTGTAGTATGAGTCTGCTGGTGATTTGTCCTTCCAGCTTTTTGTCCATCTGAAAAAGCCTATTGCGCCTTAGTTTCTGAAGGATATTTCCGCTGAGTGATGAATTTTATGTCAACTATGTTTTTCTGCTTTCCTTCAGTTCTATAAAATGCTGCTCCACCATCTTCTGATTGCATTATTTCTGACATTGGTTCAATCTTTCTTCTACCTTCTTAAATATGGAGACCACAGCTACACGGTGTCCTAGCTCCTAACGCTTTCATCTGGGCCATTTATGGGTCCATTCCGATTGACTGATTTTTCTCCTTGTTATGGGTTCTACCTTCCTTTTTCTTGTATACTTGGTACTTCTCATGGGAAATCAGACCATGTGAAGATTACCTTTTTGGTGTTGGATATTTTTGTATTCTGTAAATATTCCCCATCTTTGTTTTGGGATGCAATGAAGTTACTTGGTAGGACCCAAGCAGCATTGAGTCTAGGGTTAATTTTCCTTACTCCTGCGCTGAGACCTTGTTGGTACCCTTACCAGTGTCATGTCCCAGTCTGGCAGCTGCGGGTGAGCATCGGGCACTGCTACTTCTGGTCCTTTTGGGTAGTTCCCTCCCAGTCCCGAGCACGCGCCAACCGGTTCTCAGCTGGACACTGCAGGGAGACCTTCTTCAGGGCTCCAGAACTCTGTGTGCCCTCCTCTTCAGTACTCTGCCCCGTGGGCTCTAGACCGCGTGGCTTCCCTGGACTGCACTCAAGAGATGCTGGGGGGTGGCAGTCTTGACCACTGTCCTCTCATGTATTTTTGTCAGGTTTTCAGTTGTTTAGGTCAGAGAGTAAACCTGGTTCGTGCTGTTCCATTTGACCAGAACCAGGGTCCTTTTGCATGTTTTTTTTAATTTTTTAAATAGATTTATTTATTTTGAGAGAGAGAGAAGAGAGAGAGTGGGGGGAGGGGCAGAGGGAGAGGGAGAGAATCTCAAGCAGGCTCCCCACTGAGCACAGAGCCCGACACAAGGCGTGATTCCAGGACCCTGAGCTCATGACCTAAGCAGAAACCAAGAACTTAACCAACTGTGCCACCCAGGCTCCCTCTTTTACATTCTTTTAAATAGAGTCTGGGAGCCTGACTTTAAAATCTGAATTGATTCTGCCCAGCTCTGAACTGGCACAAATCACTGGTGACGCCCGCAGCAACAATGAGAAGTTTCCTTTGGCCCATTTCTTCAGGTTTGATGGCTCTGAGAAGAGTCACAAAGAGCTGACACTCCCCAGATCGTGGCCGAACCCTAACTCCGCACCTGCTGCGTGGCAGGAGGCTTACTCAGTTCCAGGGAGATTTGCAAAGCCAAGCTCTACATAAAGTCAACATCTCTTCCTTCCCTGGAGGCCAGGAGTTTGGGAGACCTGAAATGACCAGTTAGAGCAAAAGTCCACCTACTTTTGTTTCCCTCCTAGACTCCTAGCCCCTGGAAGGCGCCCAGCAGTCTGCCTGCTGACAGAAGCGTCCCCATGCTGAGCTGTGTTCCAGGACCCCCCGGGGGCTCCTCCAGAGCCCAGCCCGGCCCCCCCAAGTCAGAATAGCCCTGCTGGGGATGCAGGACCGCATTTTCACACGCTGGCCCTGCCCAGGGTGATTCTATGATCCATCAGACAGCAAGTCCAGAGACCTAGAAGGCTAAGTCAGTGACCCTGGACCATGACAGAAGACCCCTCACATCTGCAACCCGCTCACCTGCCCATCTCCACTCCAGTTACAGCCTCTACGAAAGACTTCCCAAACTGGTGTGTTCACAAGGACTACATCTGGGGTCCCAGCAGTCGGGGGTCCCACGGGGGGACGTCACCGGGTTACGTGCCGGCTGGAGCTGTGTTAGTCATACCCAGCATTCCAGAACATTCCTGAAATTCTTCAGACTCACAGCCCGAGGAGAGGGAGGTACTGGCATTTGCAGAAAGCGTGGGCGGCTGGGGCTCCTCAGGGACTGCAAGCTGTGGGGTCACCACACCCACGCCGACCCTCTGCATCCTGAATAGAACCTGCACGCAGCCGTTGCAGAACAGAGGCTGGGAGAAGCCACGGGGGCAGACGTCAGTGCGCGTCACTGACTGGAAGAAGCCCATCAGGAAAGCCTGCACCCTGTGTGGCGGCGACTCTAGGACAGCCTGGAAAAGGCAAAACTGTGGGCCAGTGGGATGATCGGCAGTTGCCAGGGGCTCGGGGCAGGAGGGGACAAACAGGCGGAGCCCAGAGGATGCTTAGGGCAGGGAGGTGACTCCGTATGAGATTATGATGACGGATTTATGTCATCACACATTTATCCAAGCCTGTAGAATGCACAGCAGGAGGGAGGCCTCGGGTAAGCTCGGGACTTTGGGTGATAACGATGGGTCAGTGTAGGTTCGTTGTTGGGAACAAGTGTCCCCCCTCTGCTGGGGGAAGCTACATAGTTACAGAAGCAGGATGTATTTGACAAATCTCTTACATTGTGAACCTAAAACTGCTCTAAAAAAGGTAAAGTCTTAAACAAAAAGAAATCCAACCAACCAAACAAACAAAAACCCAAAGAGATGCATCTTGCCTTTCCAGAATTCAGGTGGATTTGAGTCCCACAAAAGCTCCAAATATTAGAACACTTAGACATTTTAGTTGAAATATAACAGAAGTGCTTTAATTCTTAGTTGGGATCCTAATAAAAGCAAAATTTCTTCCATGTAGTCCATCTAAAGGTGGCTCAGAAGATGTTTGTCTTGGCCTGAGCCTTAGGAGCTTTAGATAGATAGAAAGCCCCGTCTGAGGGGTGCCTGGGTGGCTCAATCGGTTAAGCATCTGCCTTCGGCTCAAGTCATGATCCTGGGGTCCTGGGATCGAGCCCCGAGCCCTGTGTCAGGCTCCCTGCTCAGCGGGGAGCCTGCTTCTCCCTCTGCCCCTCCCCCTGCTCCTTCTCTCTCTCTCTCGCTCACTCTCTCTCAAATAAATAAATAAAATCTTAAAAAAAAAAAAAAAAAAAGGAAAGAAAGAAAGCCCTGTCTGTAACTCGGAAATCAGGGAGGAAACCAGGGACCCGTCATGTTGGCTTGTGCTTCAACCCTGAGCCACCCGCTCTGTCTCGGAAACTGCTAGCCGCGGTCCGAGGCAGCGGCCTGGGGGGCTAAGAACCAGGGTTTCCAGATTTTGCATTTGATGCTCCACCACCGAGGCTGCTGGCGGACCTTGGAGGGACGGCCTCTCCAGGGTCGGTCAACTCCTGGAGACAGTAAAGGAGTCCCCTGCGGAGCACATCTTGTGTATGCAAACCACCAAATCCAGAGCCCACACGCCAACCACCACCTCTGTCAGGCCTTCCCACTCTGGGCCACCATTTCCCTAGTCACCCTGGAGCCACGTTCCAGACAACTAGGGACAGCCCGCATGCCCCAGACCCACCAGAAAGATTCAAACTAGCCAATTCTAAACCTGCTGACCCACCTTGCCCGTTCCCTCTGGTGGAATCCACCATAACGTCTCCTGCCCACATGTCCCCTTCCCTCTGCCCCCTGACTGACCCCGGTGTGGACCGTCCTCTTGGGAGCTGTGTGTACAACAAGCTACTTTTTGATGGCAGTCTGTGAAGGACTGAACGCAGAAGCCTCACAAATGGGATTAGCGCCCCTAGGAAAGGGAGCCCAGAGAACCCCTCAGCCACGTGAGCCACAGAGACTGTCCAGCCCAGGCGTGGTCTGACCAGACGTGGCCTCCTCTAAAGGACGTGCGCTAAGACACTTGTCACAGAACGGTGGCAGCAGCATCATTCGTAAAGGCCGGAGCATGAAAACAGCCCCGAGGCCCGGCCGGGGGAGGGACCCGTGGCAAAGCCACACCGTGGTAGGCCGCACGGCCGCGAGGATTAAATGACAGTTGCCCCCCCCCCTCCATCCAGGCACTCGGATTCTATTTATGAGAAGTTCAAAAAGGATGGTCACTAATTGATATTGTAAGTGGACTTTCTGGGTAAAAACGGGGACTTTTATAGTTCTCTTTTCTCTGCAGAAACTTACTTCTTTCATGCACAAGAGAACAGACTGTGTGTGAAGCCTGGCGGGTCTGTTCTGCTGTCCATGGATCTTCTGTCCCGGCCTCTGTTGTGGCCTTGGGGACCTTTGTGTCCCTGAGAAGAATTTGTAGCAATGTTTTGAGGCCCATAGTGCAGGCGCCTTCCCCGAAGAGGATTTGCATGTGCTTCTGCCAGGCCCTGCCTGAGTCCTTCAGCGATTAAGTTGACCACTGAGGGGCGCCTGGGGGTTCAGTTGGTGAAGCATCTGTCTTGGGCTCAGGTCATGATTCTGGGGGCCCGGGATGGAGTCCCGCACCAGGCTCCCTGTTCAGCAGGAGTCTGCTTCTCCCTCTGCCCCTATTGCTCTCCCTCCCCCCACTCATGCTCTCTCTCACTCAAATAAATAAAATTTTTAAAAAATAAAAAAATAAATCAACCACTGAGAGTGAGTGTAGGCTGAACACTGCCAAGTGCTGATTTATCCAGGTGACCGGAGGCTGAGGCCCTGTGTCAGCAGAGTACAGTGTGGAGGGGTTCCCGCGGACGCCCACCTTGGGCAGGCAGGGGATTGTCTCCCTGCACGAGAGGCCGTCAGAATCCCTGTTCTGATCCACCTGGAACCCCTGTGCTCTCCTGTCTCTCTCCTGGCTGAGCCCATTGGGCCCTGTCTCCCTTCAGTGACAGCCTGGTGACTCCTTACTGCTGTGCCACCTCACAAATCTTTTCTTTTTTTAACTGATAAACTTTATTTTATTTATTTATTTATTTATTTATTTATTAAATTTCTTTAGAGAGTGAGAGAGAAAGATGGGAGAGACGGGCAGAGGGAGAGGGAGAGAGAATCCCCAGCAGACTCCCCACTGAGTGCAGAGCCCGATGCGGGGCTCCATCCCAGGACCCCGAGATCATGACCTGAGTGGAAATCAAGAGTTGGATGCTTAACCGACTGAGCCACCCAGGCGCCCCTAAACTTTATTTTTTTAGAGTGGTCTTAGGTTCACAGCGAAATTGAGCAGAAGGTACCGAGATTTCCCATACACCCGCTCCCACAGGTACACAGCCTGCCCCCCATCAACACCACAGTGGGACATCTGTTTTGGTGATGAACACAGTGTGACACATCATAGTCGCCCAGAAGGTATGCTTTACATTCGGGCTCAGTCTTGGTGTTGCCCGGTCTATGGGTTTGAACAAATGTACAATGACGTACATCTACCACAATAATATACATACTTTCACTGCCCTAAAATTCCTCTCTGCTCCACCACTCCATCCCTCCCCCTCCCTCATGACTGGCAACCACTGGTTTTTTTACTGTCTCTACAGTGCTGCCTTTTCCAGAATGTCATATCGCTGGAATCATACAGTATGGAGCCTTTCCAGATTGGCCTCTTGGACTCAGTAATAATATACGTTTAAGGATCCTCCGTGTCCCTTCAGGGCCTGATGGCTCATTTCTCTGTAGGGCTGTCTGGATGGACCACAGTGTATTTATCCACTCGCTTACTGAAGGACATCTTGGTGACTCTCAGGTTTTGGCAGTTATGAACAAAACTGCTATAAACATCCACGTGCAGGTTTTTGTGGGGACATAAGTTTTCATTTCACTTGAGTAAATGCCAAGGAGCAGGACTGCTGGGTCACAGGGTACGAGGATGTTTAGTTTTGTAAGAAACCTCCCGAGTGCCTTCCCCAGGGGCTGCACCCTTTCCCACTACCCCCAGCGACGAACAAGAGTCTCTCTTGCTCCACATCCTGACCAGCATTTGGTGTTATCACTGTTTTGGATTTTGACCGTTTTAATAGGTGCGTAGTGATATCTCATTGTGGTTTTAATTTGTATTTCCCTAATGACAGAGAATGTAGAGCATCTTTTCATGGGTTCACTTGCCTTCCTTGTATCTCCTCTGGTGAGGGGTCTGTGCAGGTCTTTTGCCCATTTTTAAGTCAAGTTGTATATTTTCCCACCGTTGACTTTTAAGAGTCCTCGGTATATTTTGGATACTGGTCCTTTATCGGATGTGTCCTTTGCAAATATTCTGAGTCTGAGGCTGGACTTCTCATCCTCTGGGCGTTGTTGTTCAGAGAGCAAAAGTTCTTATCTTTAACGAAGTCCAGCTCGCCAGTTCGTTCTCTCATGGATCTTGATCTTGGAGTTCTATCCAAAAAGTCGTCACCACACCCAAGGCCATCCAGGTTTTCTCCCATTGTCTTCTAGGAGTTTTACAGTTTTGTATTTTATATTTAGATCTATGATCCGCTTTGAGCGATATTCTGTGAAGAGCGTGAGATCCAGGTCTAGATTAGCTGCTTCTGCATGTGGGTGACCCATTGTTCCTACTTTATAGTAAGTCCTTTAAAAAGATTTTTTTTATTTTGGTAAATTAAAAATAGAATAGATTGCATGAGCAGTCACATCTTAATTTCCACATAGTTCTAAGTATAGTTATGACTTAATGAAGCGTTTTAAAGAGAGATGTTCTATCTCAGGTAGCCTAATCTTATATGGAAACAGTCCAGCTCTGCTTCTCAGTTTTGTAACTGACGTCTAGTTGAAAACTGAGTGCAAATAAAGGGTTTTTAAAACTTGCAGGGGCATCCTATTGGCTTCCCCTCCTTGGGCGGATCCTGGCTGTCAGTTCCTGTCCCTAGCAGCCCAAGCGGACAGAGCAGAAGCCCCAGCTCCACAGGGATGGGCAGCAGCTCCGGGAAGAAAGCTGACAGGTAGGGTGACTGATGTATCCCAGTTTGCTTAAGACTTTCCCAGATTTAAGATCGGGAGTCCTGAATTCGGAGAACGCCTTCAGTTCTGGGCCAGCCACGACGGCAATCACCCCACAGGCATGACCTGATGTAGAAGAGGCTTCCCGGCACGCACAGGCTCACATCTGCGGACGCCCTTGGCCAAGGCCACTGATGCCCCCTGTAGTTGAACGAGTGGGGCTTATGATGCAGAGCGGGAGCGGGAACAGAACCAGAGCAGGGAAAGCAGGTTACACCCTGACATGGGCTTGGCCGGGGGTCTGGGAGAGGGGCTAATGAAGCAGGGGTTCGCTCAGGATTGGATGCTGGCAGAAAGCGTCTCCATAGCCCTGCTCTGCAGACCACGAGGAAGATGGAGTGACAGGGGCAACGCAGCAGCTGTCCCCCCTTGAGCCCAGCGCGGGGCTGCTTCCTAGGCTGGGGGGGGGGGCAGGGCACAGCGAGCTTGTCTTCATCTGCACTTACACGGAGTTGTGAGGTGGCCTTGCTTTCTCTCATTCCATCACTGTCTCCGAGGGGCCTTGTCTGAGCGTGGTGCCCATGGGATGGTTTATGCCCTCCAGGAGGACAGCACGGCCCAAGGGGTGCGCGGCCGGCTTCTGTGAGGCGGGGCTATATTTTCTTTCCATGGAGGGAGGAAATGGTAAGTAGGACAAGCATAAACTAAAAACTTAACATTCCTCAGAAGTCACTATTAAGAGCGTGAAAGCCAAGACACTCCATTTCAGAAGATATGTTAATACGTATCTAAAAAAGATTAATATCCAGAAGACACAAAAACTCCAAATCAATGAGGAAAAGAAAGAAGACTCATTGGAAAAATTAGTGCTTTCAAGACTTAAATGAAAATGTGAAAAAAGTAGACTTGCAAATAGCCATCAGCCTATGAAAAAGTGCTCGGTTTCATTCATCAAGGAAATGTCAATTATTATCATAGCTGGACACAATCACACACCCGCCAAAGGATAAAATGAAAAAACACTCAAAAGACTGAGTGTTGCCACGGTGCCCAGAAGCCTCTCGCAGGCCGGCTGAAGCCACATGTGGGCAGCCACTTTGGAGACAACGCTCATGGGCGGTGTCTACCGGAGCTGCACCGACCCAACCCTAGGACCCAGCGCAGACTCCCAGGACAGGACACAGAGGGCGAGCACATGTGCACCGAGCCAGGGCCAAGAGCGGCCCCAGCAAAACCCGCCGAGGAGCTCACGCTGGACAACAGAAGAGCCGACCCCAGGGCGGTGGACAGAAGTCGGCCCCACTCGTATAGGGGACACGAGTCAGCAGACAGATGGAACGAACTGCGCCCGCTCCGCTGCCGGGGAGAATCGCACCTGCACGTGCTGAGAGAACCCAACACAGGGTCATGTTGTCGGCGTCCCTGTGGACGAAGGCCGGCGACAGGTGAGACTAGTTCTGCTGTGAGAATCAACCGTGGTGCTTCCCTGTGGGGGGGCCAGGGGAGGGGAGCCGACGGGGGCATCTGGGGACTGACATGGGGTGTTCACGCTGATGACGGGGGCTTCTGGGGGACTGACACGGGGTGTTCACGCTGATGACGGGGCTTCTGGGGGACTGACACGGGGTGTTCACACTGATGATGGGAGTTTCTGGGGGACTGACACGGGGTGTTCACACTGATGATGGGGCTTCTGGGGGACTGACACGGGGTGTTCACACTGATGACGGGGCTTCTGGGGGACTGACACGGGGTGTTCACACTGATGATGGGGCTTCTGGGGGACTGACACGGGGTGTTCACGCTGATGATGGGGGCTTCTGGGGGGACTGACATGGGGTGTTCATGCTGATGACGGGGGCTCCAGGGAACTGACACAGGGTGTTCACATTGATGACGGAGGCTCCGGGGGGACCGACACGGGGTGTTCACACTGATGACGGGGGCTTCTGGGGGACCGACACAGGGTGTGTTCACGCTGTGCAAATGTTTGCAACTGCCCAACGATCCGTATCTCTTTCTACAAGTATGATACACTTCACTTTAAAATTTTACTCACACGTGTACAGACGGGCTCCGTGTAGAAACTGCCCATCCCCGATGTCGTCAGGCGCCCGGGGCACAGGCCACAGCACTTGGCTTTGACCCGATCGCCTGTGGCCCCGCTGAGGGGAGTGACACCCCGACAGCGAGATTTGCTGCGTGCGGGCTGCTGAGAACAGGGAAGATGCAGCAGAGCCCAGGGAAGACACACCAGCACCTGGGCTTCCCCTGCTGAAAGCCCCCCACCCCCAGCCCTGCCTTCCCTGCCTGGGCTCAGCTGCCCCCTCAACACCTAACAATCCCCCCGGCTCTGCTTCTGGAGCAAATGGCTGCCAAACAAGCCCTCGACATCCCCGGGCTGCCCCGAGGTCTCACTCAGCCATCGTCCTGCCAGGCACACACCCTAACGTGTCCCTTCCTGTGCTCTGCCCACGAGGAAGAGAACAACACAGAGAGACGCGCGCTCGCCCTCCGCAAGAGCAGACAAAGGCCAAGGACAGCCCGGCAGATTCAGGGCATCAGCGGCTGCGAAGGAGGCAGGGGAGACTCCTGCCTGGGACCCGGACAACCGTCTGTGAAAGCACGGCGGCTCCAGTCAGGGATTTGGCCAAGGCAGCAATTCGCAACAGGAGGCTCAAGGACCCTGGGGAAAACACAAACGGTTATTTTAAATTGCTGCGACAGCAAAACGTTCACTGGAAACCGCTAGATGCACAATTGGTTAAATGACGTCGGAGGACTCACACCATCAAGCACAGTGAACTGAGTTCTGCAAGGACATTGTAGATGATCCTCGCCGACTCGGGGCGCATCCACAGACCCCGAAGCCACACGAGACGGGGGGCCTGGGTCCCATTTTCAGGCTTTCCAGGCAATTCCCAAGCACCAAAGCTCCAGATCACTCCCACAGCTGGAGGCGGCTTCTGAGGGGAAACAATCTGTCCCAAATGAAACACAAGGTCCCTTACCAATGTCACTTCATTTCCTAAACATACCTGGATGCAGAGACAGAGTAGCAAGGGAGGCTTCGGTTAGGACCTGTTGTCTCGGAGGGAAGGAGGGACGCTGGTGTTTTCCCGCGTCCTTGGTTCGGCTGAGACGTCAGCTCTCTCCCACCATCAGAACAAGATTTGCCAGGACGGAGCCTGGGTCACGAGCCTGTGGGGGTGGTGGAGCCCCCACACTCCGAGTGGGATGGAGAAGCCAGGCCCCCACATGTCCGGCAGGCGGTACACGAGGCACCGGTGGGGCCCCGGGGGAGCATGGACCGCTCTAGGAGGAGAGAGGCCTGCCCGGCAGCCGTCCCTCGCTGTGGGGGTGGGGCAGGGCCTGATGAGTTTTAACTGGAACCTCCTGGGCATTTTGTGGCCCCATGTTCTGTGACGGCAACAGGTGAGTTGAGCTGATTTTCCAGAGCCAGTTTCCCTCCTCGTGAAAGTGTCCTTGCTGGGCGGAGCTACAGGCCTCTGTGCTGGGAGACCCCCCACCCCCCGCTTGCCCTTCATGCCGCTGGGACCCCAGGGGAGCTTCATTCTGGCCACACATGAGAATCCCCTGGGCAGGTCTGGAACCAATGGCTTCCGTCTACTTTAGCCTGAGCCCATTAACTGGGGGTTTCTGTGGTTGAGACTCACGATCCTCCACCAGGATTGTCACCTGGGGTGGGAACTAACCGCCCTGCTCTGCTCCTGTGGGCTGCGGGGTGGGGGGACACGGGGGGGGCTGTTCCTGGGCAGTCGGTGCTCCTGTCTTCCCCTTCCTCCTGGTCCGAGGAGCCGACAGTCCCTTCCCGATCACACCCCCAACTGCAAGGCTCTCTCTGCTGACTTGCCTGAGCCTGAGCATTCTGACTGGGTCGTTTCCTGCCTGGCCCCTGTATGTCGGGGTTCAGCTACAATGTCGGGGACAGTGTGTTCCTGTACATGGCTGTGTTCATCCCCTGGGGGTTCAGCCCTGCAGGGACCTACATCTGGAAATGTGGGTTCTTGGCCCTGCCTCTGTCACGGGGGCCAGGCTGGTCCCTGGCTGGACTGGAGCCAGGCCCTGCCCGTCCGGGGGATTCCTCCTGCCCCTCCTTCTCTGGCGTTTTGGCAGGGATGCCCACTGGTCTCAGGGGCTCTCTCTGGAGCCTCTGGTCGCTGGTGGTCCTGCCTCTGAATGCTGTCCTCACCTGTCCCTACCCTCGCCCTGCCTGCTCCCCGCCCCTCCTGGGATGGGGTCAGAAAAGGGGAAGGGGCCTTGGCCACAGAGGGGCCTTCCCTCAGGTCCCCATGAGAAGACTTTATCAAAGGACAAAGCCAGTGACAGGTCATGATGCACATTTGAGAAGCTCCCACGAGGAAAGGGGGCTGGGGGGGTTCAGATGGAGGCAGGGGTCCCAGGTGTCCCAGGCACAGGAGGGGGCACGAGAGCCTGGAGCCTCAGTCTGAAGTTCCCTGGCAAGCCCCCTCTTCATGTGCCCTTGAGTTGGGGGTCCTCCCAGCAGGGATGGGGGTAGACAGGCTTCAAGTGCACTGCCCAGACAAGCCTGGCCTGGAGCAAGGTCAGCCTGGTTCTAGCCACACGGGTGGATCCGGAAAGGCCAAGGAATCCCCACATTTCCTGGGAGCATTCTTGCAGGGACCCGACCAGCTTCTGTGCCACGGACAGAGGGGCCCCTCCTTGGAAGGGGGGGAAAGCCAGGGACTGACTGAAGGACGCTGGGTGGGGTGGGGTTTGGGCAGAGGCCAGTGAGCGAGGCCCAGAGCAGTGCCAGCCAGCACTCCCCAGCCCGTGCTAGGGTGGGGAGAAAGAGCCAGGTCACGGGGACCTGCCCCCAGGTCTCCAGGCGCAGGGGGAGAGAAGGTAGACACAGTGTCAGCCCAGCCTATGGGACGGAGGGACCTGGTCCTGTCTCAGGGCCCCAGCCTCCCTCGCTGCAGAGATGGGCAGCCGACCCTGCAGGGCCTGGGCCCCTAGAGCCTGAGGCATCCGGGACTGGGACCTGCTTGTCAAGGCCTGGAGGGGGTGACTGGGCAGGGACTCCCTCGGACAGCAGCCCTGGGACTGCAGACTCCCCAGGACCCCTGCTCTGGCCCCACAGCCGGCGGGTAGGGAGGGACCCCTGTTCTCATCTGCCCGGTGCCACACTGGGACCTGGGGTGGGGGTGCTGCCTGAGTCTCCACCTGCAGCCCAGAGGGACGCGCGTGTCAGGGCACAGAGCAGCCGGGGCTGTGGGGGCGCAGGGACCCGCGCAGCGACCGGTCTCCCTTCCGGAGAGCGGCGGGGACACGCGCCACTGGGCCCGAGGACCGCGACGCCCAGGGGGAGACTGGGACCGCCCCGCGCCCGGCTGCGCCTCCGCCCTGGCTCCCAGGACACCCCCCAGCGGTCCCCGGGGCCCCGCGCCCCGCCCGGCTCGGGGGCGCAGGAAGCTTGGCGGCGCAGGGGGAGCCCCGCGGCGGCGGACGGTGGGCTGGGGAGGGCGGGGTCCCGGGGCAGGCGGGGTCGTGACGCTCGTCCCCTCCCCGCTCCAGCCTCGACGTCCCGGAGCCATCGGAGCGCCGAAAGGCCCCCGTGGGCAGCCCGCCGTCCGCCTTCCACGCCGCGTCTGGCCCGAGGGGGCGCTCCATCCGCTGAGCGCAGCGCGGGCCAAAGCAAGGGGCGCCGCCAAGGGCTCCGGGCGTCCGTCCCCCGTGCCCGCGTCCAGGTCCTGGTGGGCCTGCCCTCGCCGCGCCGCCCTCGCCCTGCCTCCCCCTGCAGCGCTCAGTCCGAGGCCACCGGAGCTGTCCGAGGGCTGGCAGGGGCCTGCGGGCTCTAGGGAATCCGTTTGCGGCTTTGGCCCCCACGGGGACTCTGTCCTGAAGCCCGGCCCCGCGCGAAGGGCCCTGGGGTCGCGGGGTCCTGCCGGGTCTCCTGCCCTGTCACACGCACCTCTCCTCCTTTGGAAGCAGCCCCCCCCCCACTCCCCGGCTCCGCGGCGCAGGCCCGCTGCCCCTCGTGAGCCGCTGGTGCGGGGACGTCCAGGGCCCCAAACGAGACGGTTCCCACGGTGGTCGAGCAGAGAGGCCGCTTCCTGCCGCGGTCACCGCAGATCCCGGAGCACGCTGTGTCTTCTCGCTCCGCTGAGCTCCTGAGCAGCACACTCAGGGAGAAGCTGGGTACGTCCACCCTGGCGGAGCTGGTCCCGACGCAGGGAGGGTGGGGCGGCAGCGACCCTGGCTTTTCCGCCTGACCTTGTCCGGAAGAGCCCCACTCCCAGGCCGGGAGCCCGAGGGAGAGCCCGGGAGCATCAGGAAGCCCGTGGCAGGAAACACGCCTCCTTCCAGCCCGGTCCCTGCAGGGGAGCAGCCGCTCTCTCCGGGTCTCCTCTCAGAAGCAGACGGCAAGTGACATGGCCAAACGAGGACACGCGTGGGGAGTGTCCAGGTCTGCTGCGGGAGCCCATGTCCGGGAGCGGGGCTTGGTGAGCAGCGTCACCCCCGAGCAGCCAGCCGGGCCACCCCCCGGAGACACACTGCATCCACAGCATGTGTTGTCCTGACCCTGGTAACTTCAGGATTCTGCCCCAGCCGGTGTTTTTATTTAACCACATCAGTCGTGTTGTCTGAGCTTGGTGATGAGGGTGTCCTGCAGAAGCGGGGTCCTCCGTGGCAGAGCTAAACACGCACTCCTGCTGCAGGCGTCAGAGAAGCTGGAGAAGGATCTAGGGAAGGTTGAGCAGTGCAGACCCAGCAACAGCCCCTCTTCAGTGGGCGAGGCAGCCGGTCTGGGACTGCATGTGTGAGACGCTTCTCTCGGCCTTCCCAACCTGTGCTCTAGGTGACTGTCCAACACGGGTGCGGGTGTGCTGAGCCTCCAGTTTCTATTTGCACTGCATATAAATTACCATTGTTTGCTTCAACCCATATGTATCATTACATTTTAGAGGGGGAGAGAGAGAGAGTGGGAGAGCGAGGGGGCGGGCAGAGGGGAGAGAGAGGGTCTGAAGCAGGCTCCATACCCAGTGGGGCTTGATCCCACGACCTGAGATCAAGACCAAAGCCGAAACCAAGAGTCTCTGCTTAACCGATTGAGCCATCCAGGCGCTCCTCTGACTCTTGATCTCAGCTCAGGTCTTGACCTCAGGGCCGTGAGTCCAAGCCCTGTGTTGGGCTCCACACTGGGTGTGCTGAATGAATGAAGGAAGGAATGAAAGCTATTTAGAAGATCACATTACTTACCCTGAGTGTTTGAATACTTTAAAAGTAGCATCAGCATTGGAGCAGAAAGATAGCCTATAAAACGTAAGAACTTTCCTATAGCCTGTTTTTTGATAGTAGCATATGGGAACTCTTTCCTGAAAGCTTTTACCTTTTGTAACTTCAGCACAGATTTCATTTAGCTCGTTTTAAAAAGTGTGTGTCGAGGTGCACGTCCTCTATTACACCAGCTGTAGGAGCTCCTTGCTTCCAAATAAAACAAATCCCAGCAAAGCCCACACCCGGGGTTCGATCTGTAACAATAAACAAGTTTGTCAAAGGAAGCTCTGTTAATATTTTATATCCCATTTAAATAAGGTGATGGCTTTTACCTTCCTACCTCCTAAAACAGAAAAACAAACCCAAAGGACTCAATGTCCAGCTGGAGGCTGAGCCTCCCTTCACTGTCCCCTCCCTCCCAGGGTTGGACTGCTCTTTGAAGCCTTGGAAACCAAAGACTCGCTTCCCTCCTCCCGCACTGGGTGGGCCCCGGACAGTTTGCTGCAGAGGCCCCCCTCCCCTGGTGGTGTCACCTTACACTGAGCAGGGACCTCCTTCTGTGTCAGAGGGGAATGGGGAGACACCCCTCCCTCCAAGTCACCCTAGAGGCACCAAAGTCCCCTGCCGTTAGGGGTAGCTGACGGTGACTTCTTCCCTGCCTCTCTGGTGAGTCTGTCCCAAAGCTGTCAGAGCACAGGCGCCGCGAGGGGACCAGTGTCCTGGGTTTCTCCTGGCCCCAGCGCTGCCTCCCTGGGGGCTGTGACCCACCCACGGCTGCCCTGGGTTCCTGGATCCAGGCCTCTCTAAATAGCGACTGAGATCCAGGAAAATGCATGCTATCTCCAAATAAGCCCTTTCTCCTGGCGTGGCCTGCAGGATGCACCTCCCAGCTGCCCTCAGTGCTCTCTGGAATGGGGCTGGGCCTAATTCGCTGGCCAAGAGGGACTTTACAAGGGGCTAGTATGACAGGTGTTTGGGAGGCCAGGCTCAGTGGTCTCCTTCCAGAAGCCCTTGACCTCCTGAGTTGAGGTTCTAGGAAGGCACCAGAGGCTGGTCTGGGAGGCCCAGGCCCGGGGCCCAGGGGTTCACTCTCTACAGGATGGAACTCCGAAGGGAACACCCGATTCCTTCCCTCCTTCAGATGCCCTCAGACAGCTCAGGGGCATCTGTTCCTTGTGGACTGAATATCTGCCCCCATTTCACCTAAAACCACCTCGTGGCCCCCATACTGCTCACCCCAGGCCTCACTCTCCCATAGGTTTGCCTTTTCCAGTGGACCCCAAGAGCCAATTTCCGTCACAGTTGATGGTTGGGCTTGTGCCTTAGGACCTGGACTTGGGCCCCAGAGGAGCTAGTGGGCCTTCTGGAGGAGGCAACAAGACAGACTTGTTCAGGGGGCCCCCAGGAAGGATGAAGCCCCCACCCCCCACCCCCACCTCCTGCAGACTCCTGAGAGGCTCTGCACCCTGCTGGACTCACATCCAGGATTCACTGCTCCTGGTGGACCCTGGTTGGAGATGCCTGGTGGCCGGGGGCGGTGAGGGGTGGGGCGCGGAGTCCTGGGGCTGGAAAGAGCCAGAGAGAGGAAACCGCAGGGAAAGGAGGCAGCCAAGGGCTCGCCCCTCCCAAGGTCAAGGGAAGGAGCAAGCTGGAACGAGTCACGTGGCTGCCAGTCAGAAGTTTAACCCAGCGGGGTTAATTTTAAACATTTGTTTAAAAAAAAAAAAAGGAAAGAAAAAATTCTGGAAGTGGGTAGGCAGTTGCAAAGGGCCACCTTCGGGGGTTGCTAACCCAGTCCCTACTCCCTGAGTCTCAGGTCTGGATGGGAGTGTGGTTCTGCCAACCGCGCCCTCCCCACAGATTTTGAAGTGGGAAAGGGGCGGAGGCTGTGCCCCGCTCCGCTCTCCGCTCTTTGCTGCTGACAGCCAAGGTCTTGAAGGTTGGGACTTTCCGAGCAGGTTTCAGCTGCTGGCAGGAGACAGCCACCTAGATGCTGGGAGGCTGGGATGGCAGCGACCGGCGGTGACATTCGCAGCAGAAGCAGCTCTGTGTGGGGGCCAGAGTTTGGGATGGCCACTGTGGTTGCTCTATAAACTCCTGACTCCAGTGGCAGGTGCACAGGTCCGACACTTCCCCACCCCCAAGCCGCGGAGAGCCTCCTCCTCCAGTTCTTCCCGAAGTTTCATAAGCACCTGATTATGTCTATTAAGTCAACCCTGCTTGGATTACCCCAGAGGTTCTGTTGCCTGCACCCTGCGTGCCACGGGATCTGCTGTCAGAGGGAGAGGCGTAGGCGGCAACAGTGTCCTCCAGCCGAAGCCCACAGTAACACGCCTGTTGTTGAGCCAGTGAGGGGAGCACGCACCATGCGGAGCCCTAGGGTGTCTCAGTGAGAAAGTGCTAGAAAGCACTTGGATTCGGGCTTGTAGGAGGTGATCTTAGTGCAAGTTCAAGAAAGTAGAGTTTCACTCTGGAATGGTTGCTGTCAGGAAGTGGGGGACATTTCATGACTAAGTATCACAGTACAGCTTATCTAGAAGGAGGGACGGCTGCACCGTTGACCCTTGAACAACACGGGTTTCAACTGCGCAGGTCCACTTGGACGCGGATAGTTTTGTTAGATACGGTCCAGCCCTGTGAATCGTATTTTCTCTTCTTTATGATTTTCTTACTAACATCCTCTTTGTCTGGCTTCCTTCATGGTTCGAATACGGTGTAGAGTACATGCAGCACACCCGATCAGCGTGGCTTATGTCATTGGTGAGCCTTCCAGGCACCTGCAGACTATTAGCAGTTAAGTTGTTGGTTTGGGCGGGGGAGGAGGGGCGTCAAAAGTCCTACACGGATTTCCAGCTGCGTGGTGGGGTTTCAGTGCCCCTAAGCCTTGCGCTGTACGAGGGTCAGCTGTCACTGAAAAAGCAGTGGTCACTCACAGAAACCACGAGAGGGGGCGTGTTTGGTCATCTCCGTGGTTTTGAAATTATTCATATTTCTGTCCGTATTCAGACTTGATTACAGAGGGCTGCTGTGTGTCTTTATCCATCCCGGTCACAGAGGGGTCTTGTCTCACTGATGTTGGGGTTCTCTGAGACTGTTTATGTGCAACAGAACGCCACAATCTCGCTGTGAGGCCCAAGCCAGCTCCCACGTGGCCGGGGCTGCTTTTCTCGCGGGCGACAGCAGTAGGTGTAGACACAGGCTGGGAGGCTGGGGAGCCCTGAGCGACCACGGCGAGACATTTGGTGAAACTGTTTTCGGTGCCATGTATCTAAAGAGTCTGTCCAAATGTGCTGAGAGGCTGCATCTCTCACCTACTCCTGCTGCATTGTCTCCTCGCCCACAGTCCAAACCTATGACCTCATAGGGAGGTCTTTATGACCAGTTGATGGAGAAGGAAAAACCTGGATCCTGGTTCACAGGTGGTGCAGAAGCGGATGGCTCAAGCATTCACGTGGTGGCCCAGAAGGACAGAGATGAAGGAGAACCCTCTCAGGGGTCATTACTTCAAGTACCATGTTTGGCCGTTGTCCACTTTGCCTGGCCTGAACGATGGCCAGAAATAGGGCTCTAATTGATTCATGGACAGTTGCTAATGGCTTGGTTTGATCATCAGAGCCTTAGGGAAAAAAAAAACCACATTGCAAGATTGGTAATGAGGCGATCTGGGGATGACATATGAGGAGGGACCTCTCTGGATAGACATGGACCATGAAGATCCTTTGTCACATGTGAATGCTCGTCCAAAAGCATCTGCTGCAGAGGAGCCTCTTGGGAACCAGTTGGACGGGACAGTCCATTCTGGGAGGGCAGCCAGCCTCTTTAGCCAGCCATCCAAATGCTTGTTCAATGGGCTCATATACACAGTGGCCAAGGAGGCAGGGCTGGAAGCTATGCGTAGAGTTTCATAGGACTTGGCCTCACCAGGTCTGACCTGGACATCATCACAGTCAAGAATCTAACCCACCAAGAGCAGAGACGAATGTGGAGCCCCTCATAAGGTGCCATTTCCTGGGGCAACAGCTAGTCGCTTGGTGGAAGATGGATTACATTAGATCTCTCCTGTCATGGAAGGAGCAGCAATTTGTCCTCACTGGCATGGACATTTAGTCTGGATATGAACTCACTTTCCCCACCTGTAATGCTTCTGTCAGCACTACCGTCCACAGATTTATAGTATGCCTTGTGGACCTTATGGTATCCCACAGAACATTTCTCTGATAAAGAGATTAATTTTACAGCAAAAGAAGTGAAGCAATAAAGCTATGCACATGGAATTCAAGGTTCTTACTTTTACATACTCATCCAGAACACATGACCTGATAGAAAGCCTGATGGTCTAGTGAGGACTCGTGTGAGCCCCAGGTGGGACACAACACTCTGAGAGGATGGAGGTGCACCTGACAGGTTGTGACATTATCTAAATTATAGTCATAATACAGTTACTCGTATATATGGTGCTGTTTTTCCCAAAGCCAAAATAGAGGAGTTTGGGAGTCAAGTGGTGGTAGAGGAACTAGCCCCTCTCACTATTATTCCCAGGAACTAGGTGGGTCCTTGGAGGTGCCTCTTGGTACTTCCATTCCAAAGGTAAAAGGTTATCTGAAAACAGTGTCAACCAAAAACTGGCAGAAACCTGCTGAAGATTCAGATCCTTTGGGTATGTTTGGGTCATACTACTAGATGAAAAATCCCAACCAGCCAAGGTCTTGGCTAAGGGGAGAGAAAACATGGAATGGGTAACGGAAGAAGAAAATTAGAAAAATCATACTTGAAAGTAGCTAAGAGAGTAGATCTTAAATGTTCTCATCACAACAACAGCAAAAAAATGGTAATTATGTGAGGTGAAGGATGTGTTAACTAACCTTACTGTGACAATCATTTTGTAACATATACATGTATCACACCATCACATCGTATACCTTAAACTTATCCAGTGTTACATGGCGATTATATTTCAATAAAGCTGGGGGGGCACCTGGGTGGCTCAGTCATTAGCCGTCTGCCTTTGGCTCGGGTCATGGTCCCAGGGTCCTGGGATGGAGCCCCGCACCGAGCCCCGCATCGGGCTCCCTGCTCAGCGGGAAACCTGCTTCTCCCTCTCCCACTCCCCTTGCTTGTGTTCCCTCTCTCACTGTGTCTCTCTCTGTCAAATAAATAAATAAAATCTTAAAAAAAAAAAAAAAAGCTGGGGGCAATATCAATTATGCCCTCAAGAAAATACTAGCAAATAGAATCCAACAACACTTTAAAGGGCTTATATGCTATGACCAAGTGGGATTTATTCTTGGAACACAAGAGTGGTTCATCATACAGAAATCAATCAATGTAATACAGCACGCTAACAGAATGAAGGGGAAAAACCTGCACTTGATGCAAAAAATAATTACTTGACAAAATTCAGTATCTTTCCATGATAAAAACACTCAACAAACTAAGAATAGAAGGAAACTAAACATAATAGAAGTGATATATGAAAAGCCCATAGTGAACATCATACTCAATGATGAAAGACTGAAAGCTTTTCCTCTAAGATCAGGAAGAAGATAAGGATGCAAGCTTTCACCACTTCTATTTATGATAGTACTGGAAGTCCTAGCCAGAACAATTAGGCAAGTAAAAAAGGGAGGGGCATCCTAATTGGAAAGGAAGAAATAAATTATCTTTGTTTTCAGATGACATGATCTTAAATACAGAAATCCCTAAAGATTTCATTAAAAAAGCTGTCAGTAGTAGTAAATTCAGAACGTTGCAGGATACACAATCAATACAAAAAAATCAATTGCATTTCTATACACTAACAATGAACAATCCAGGAAGGAAATTAGGAAAACAATCCCATTTGCAATAGCATCAAAAAGAAGAAAATACTGGGAAAAAACTTAACCGAGGAGGTGAAAGATTTGTGTAATGAAGAGTACAAACCATTGCTGGAAGAAAGAAGACACAAATAAATGGAAATACATTCCATGTTCATGGATGGGAAGATTAAAGATTGTAAAGATGTCAATACTACCCAAAGCTATCTACAAATTCAAAGCAATTCCTATCAAAATCTCAATGTCATTTTTAGCAGAAATAGAAAAACCCATCCTAAAATATGTATGGAATCTCAAGGGGTCCCACATAGCGAAAGCAATCTTAAAAAAGGATGACCAGAGCTGGAAGACACACTTCCTGATTTCAAAACTATCACAAAATAGTGTGGGAGTGGCATAAAGACAAACATAGCCCATGGAATAGAACAGACCCAAACCTATGTTTTCATAGGTCAAAACCTTTACAACTTTGGATTTGGCAATGATTTGGATATGATGCCAGATGCACAGGCAACAAAAGAAAAACTGGATAACTGGACTTCATGAAAATGTTAAGATTTTGTCAAAAGACATGATAAAAAATTTTTTGTAAATCATTATTTATATATCAAATGTATATATATCAAAAGGCAGCATGCAGAATGGGAAATAATATTTGCAAACCATAGATCTGCTAAGAGGTTAATATCCAGAATATATGGAGGACTCCTAAAACTTAACAACAAAAAAACCCACCTGGGGCACCTGGGTGGCTCAGTCATTAAGCGTCTGCCTTCGGCTCAGGTCATGATCCTAGGGTCCTGGGATCGAGCCCCGCATTGGGCTCCCTGCTCCAAGGGAAGCCTGTTTCTCCCTCTCCCACTTCCCTGCTTGTGTTCCCTCTCTCGCCGTGTCTCTCTCTGTGAAATAAATAAATAAAATCTTAAAAAAACAAAAACAAAAAAACCCCACCTGATTTAAAAATGGACAATGAGTTTGAATGAACAGTTCTCCAAAGAAGAGATACAAATAGCCGATGAGCATGTGAAAAGATGCTCAACAGCACTCATCATTAGGGAAAACAAACACCACAATGGGATGTCATCTCACACCTACTAGAACGGCTATTATGAAACAAACAAACAAACAGAAAGTTACAAGTTGTGGTGAGGATGTGGAGAAGTCGGAATACTTGTGCACTGCTCGTGTTGGTGGAAATGTGCTGCTGTGGAAAACTGTAGGGTGATTCTTAAAAAATTAGAAATAGAATTAGCATATGATCCAGCAACTCCATTTCTGGGTCTATATCCGAAGTAGGGTCTTGAAGAAATACCTGCACACCCACGTCCAGAGCAGCATTATTCACAGGATTCAGAAGGTGGAACCAACCCAAGTGTCCATTGAGAGGCGAATGGATAAGCCTAACGTGGTGTATCCATACAGTGGAAACTATTCAGCCTTAAAAAGAAGGGAAATTCTGTCACATGCTCCAAGATGGGTGAAACTTGAGGACATTTTGCTGAGTGAAATAAGCCAGTCACAAAAAGACAAACACTGTATGATTCCACTTACGTGAGGTTCCTAGAGTAGTCAGATTCAGAGACAGAAAGTGGAATGGTGGATGCCAGGCCTGGGGGAGGTTATTGTTTAATGCATATAGAGTTTCAGCTTTGCAAATGAAAAAGTTCTGGGGGGGAGGGGAGGCGCCTGGGTGGCTCCGTCGGTTAAGCGGTTAAGCGTCTGCCTTCGGCTCAGGTCATGATCCCAGAGTCCTGGGATCGAGTCCCACATCGGGCTCTCTGAGAGCCTGCTTCTCCCTCCCACTCTGCCACTCTCTCTCTCTCTCTCAAATAAATAAATAAAATCTTAAAAAAAAAAAAGACAAGAAAAAGTTCTGGGGACGGGTTGTACAATAATGTAAATATGTAAACACTCCTGAACTATACATTGAAAAATAGTTAAGATGGTAAACTTTGTGTTATGTGTATTTTATCACAATTTAAAAATCAACTATGGCCTCATGACCAGTTACAGAGACAATGATGTAACAGCCATGGATATTTTCTTGCTTGCCTGTTATGGGGCATGAGTTAGCTAGACTGCAAGCAGACAGAGGGGAATAAAGGTGTGACTCCCTTACCTCACCATTGCCGAGATGGACTGGGGGTGTACTACCCAGAGTCTCCTTCAACTGGGTTGTTGCTTCAGCTGCTGGGAGGGCTGCTGGTTGACAAGACTGCAGCTGTCAGCCCCTTTAGGGACCACCCCAGCTGTAGAGAGCAGCCTTGCTCAATACAACGCCCTTCCCTGGGGACTTCCCATATAAGATGAGTGATCTGAGGGAGGAGTATAAAGACCTAGCTATTTTGACCCTACTCAGAGCAGGCGAAGGTCCATTCTAGTCCCAGAGATCCTCGTGAGGTTGGCTGAGGCCACTGTTAGGGCTGCACTGCAATTCAACTTCTCCTTCTGCCTTCCTGCTGCCCTTCCCTTCCTTCCATCAGTCCTATTCCCAGAGGCATTTCTTCATGAGCATCCTGCATGCTAAACTCCTCTTCAGGTCTGCTTCTGAGACTCCATCAAGCTCTTCATCTGTGAAACGTGGAGTGAGTCAGAGGTGGAGGTAGAGAAAGGGCAGAAATAAACAATATTGGGAAAAAGGAGAGGATGTAACCAGAGACACTACAGTTATTAAAAATCTTATTTAAGAGGTTGTCATGAACAGTTTTATGCTGATTTGTTTGGAAAGACACAGGTTGTGTAGATCCCTAGAAAAATACAAACTAGGGGGGCGCCTGGGTGGCTCAGTCGTTAAGCGTCTGCCTTTGGCTCAGGTCATGATCCCAGGGTCCTGGGATCGAGCCCCGCATCGGGCTCCCTGCTCGGCGGGAAGCCTGCTTCTCCCTCTTCCACTCCCCCTGCTTGTGTTCCCTCTCTCGCTGTGTCTCTCTCTGTCAAATAAATAAATAAAATCTTTAAAAAAAAAAAAAAAAGAAAAATACAAACTAGGAAACTAATTAAGAAGAAAATTAAAAACCTGTAACCATTAAAGACATTAAATTTTGTTTCAAAATGATGCATTCACAAGCAAAATTTACCAAATGTGGAAAGAGCAGATAATTCCGATCTTACACAGAACCTCCCAGAAAATATAAAAAGAAGGAATACTCCCCCACTAGATTTGTGTGTGTGTGTTAGCCTAATATTGATACCAAATGCAAACAAGGGCTGTATAAGAAAAAATGTATAGGCAGGTCTCAGTCACAAACATGGATGCAAAAATATGGAATAAAATCTTAGCAAAGTCAATCAAATGTATAAATATTTATATCAAATAACAACCAATTGGAGTTTATCTCGGGAATGCAAGTTTGGTTAAATATTATAAATTGGAGGAACATAATCTCCCATGTTTGATCATTATAAAGTTCACAATCTTGTCATCTAAATCAAGTCCAGGTGAGGATGAGGCTCCTCTAGTCCAGTTCCTCAAGTACAGTTTCTCTGGGTCTGTAGATCCAGGTTAGCTGCCTCCCCACTGCCACGTGCCCCACCATGTCCAGTGGTGGGACTGACACAGGGTAACTGCTCTAGACACTCCTGGTCAGAAAGGCGGGCAGTGGGACACACAAAGGAGTCACTGGTCCATAGCAATTCTGAAACCCGGCCAAGAAATTTTTTGATTAGGTCTTAAGTCCTGGAAACAATCCTCCATTGCTTTGGGCTCTCTCCTCTGACCTCTTTATTCTGCTCTCTGAGCCATGCCCCCTTTTTTCTTAAGATATATTTATTTATTTTAGAGAGAGAGAAAGAGCGGGAGGGGCAGAGGGAGAGGGGGAGAGAATCTCAAGCAGACTTTGTGTTGAGCACAGAGCCCAATGCTGGGCTCGATCCCAGGATCCTGAGATCGTCATATGACCTGAACCGAAACCAGGAGTCGGATGCTTAACTGACTGAGCCACCCAGGTGCTCTGCCCCCGCCCCCCCAGCCACCATTTTTTAAATGAAAGCACATGTTTGCGGGGCACCTGGGTGGCTCAGTCGTTAAGCGTCTGCCTTCGGCTCAGGTCATGATCCCAGGGTCCTGGGATCGAGCTCCACATCAGGCTCCCTGCTCCGCGGGAAGTCTGCTTCTCCCTCTCCCACTCCCCCTGCTTGTGTTCCTGCTCTCGCTATCTCTATCAAATAAATGAATAAAATCTTTAAAAAAAAAAAAAGAAAGCACATGTTTGCAACCAAGCAGTTTTCTCAGTCTACTTCCTTCCAGTAAAATTGTGCGGGGTGGGAGGCGGGAGTATCCAAAGTCTCTTTTCCTTTTGAATGGCTCTGTCCTTTTCTTAGTCCAAGTGGGTAGTGTTTTTGCTAATATAATTTTTTTTCAAAAACTTGGTGGCGCTCCTGTGATTTGGGGTTAACGCCGTAAGAGAAAAGATTCACCCATGAATCTGTTTGAGGACTGGGTTCACTCCATTAGCAAAAAGGCACACCCACGAAGGTCTCTGAGATGAGTCCTACTCTAGCTTGGGCTCCTGGAATGGCTGGGAGGCAATGTGGGGGCTTCTGAGAGGCCCTGTCTCTGGGGGAGAGGATTTGTGGGGTACACCTTAATCTGGGTCCCAAGCCCATCACGTGACTGAATGGCCCTCTGAGGGAATCACCTTTGCTCTTTTGAGGCCTCGACAGTCACACTTGGCGTCACTTGCAGACGAGTTCTCCCAGATCTGACATTCCCTGGGAAGTCATTTCTTAATTTTAGCGTCTTTTGCCATTTGGTGAGACTGCAAATTTTTAAAACGACTGGGTCCTGTTGGTTTCCCAGCTCTCTCAGTCTGCCTCTCTTCTCCCGCTGTGCTCCAGGCCGCAGGAAGAGACCGGCAGCGCCTTATGCACTCGCTGCAAACCTCCTGGTGGGCTCACGGGGGTCGGTGGGCACCCTGTTTGCTCCCCACGCAGCTGCAGGCGACAAGGTGGTCACACTTCTGCCGTTCCGTCCCCAGGACCCCTGGTCCTCACTTCCTGGGCACCCTCCCTGGCAGTGTCCTCCAAGCCCCGCCGTCCACTAATGGCCTGTCCGGGATGTGTTAGTGCTCACCTAACACTCCCCCAAACCCCACCTGGCTCTGCCCACAGTCTGGTTCCAAAGCCGCTCCGGCCTGTTGGGATACTCGCATGTCGGTACCCTACCCCAGGTAGCAGGAAACTATAGTAGTGATCTGTTGCTGCATAACAACTCACCTTGAAACTTATTGGTGTAAAACAATAAACGTTTCCCGTCTCATAGTGTCTGTGGGTCGGGCAACTCGGTGCAGCTCAGCTGGGGCCTCTGCTCAGGCGCCCTCACGGGCAGCAGGGACAGGTGGCTGGGGCTGCCCTCATCTCAACGCTCATCTGGGAAAGGATCCCCCTCCCGAGCTCTCAACGGAGCTGTCGGCAGGTCTCAGGGCCCCGCCAGCTGCTGGGACATCAGTTCCTTGCCACATGGCCCTCTCCACCAGGCTAGTCACAACATGGTGGCCGGCCTTTCACAAAACCAGGGCTCTGGGAGAGGCTGAGCAAGACAGGGGGCAGTGGTTTTGCGAGTTAATCTCAGAAGTGACATCCCGTCACTGTTGTCCTGTTATATTCTCTAGAAGAGAGTCACTAGGTCCTGCCCACCCTCCAGGGGAGGGAGCCACCCAGGGCAGGAGGACCAGGAGGTGGGGGCACTGGACACATCTCAGAGGTTGTCCACCACGGAGATAGAGCAAAACCTCCAAGAACCGGGAAGAAAAGGACAGATCACACAGTTTTAAAAGCTGACAAAAAGAGCAGGCATCTCCCTGAAGAGGAAATCAAATGCCATAAAACCCTCCGAAAGAGCTCTCAACATCACCAGTCTGAATCATACGAATGGAAACCACTACACATTGGTAAGAAAAGCATCTGCGCAGACTCTGAGCTGCAGAGCATTTGGAGCATCGGGAGCGTGTGGGTATGTGACTGTTACAACCAGTTTGGAAACCGGTTTCACATTCCCTGGTGATGCTGAGCGTGCACAGAGCCTATGGCCCCGTGCCCAACCGCAAATGGCTTGAGACGGTAACACCATCTGCAAGCTAGCAAGCTGACTGCCCGGTGCCTGGGTCCCCCCACCCCTCCCGGGCACAGTGCTTCCCGGCTCCACAGCGCCCCGACCTACAGAGCAGGCACATTCACTGCTTGCAAATCCACTTCAGCTACCTAGGCCGCTCTTGACTCCAGAGGGACTATGGGCAACTTGCGTGTAGTATTACCTAAGTTAGAGTAAGAAATGCAGGAAGAGAAAGAAACTCTAGTGTGTAGGTCTTGAATTTTACGCGTCACCCAGAAACTGCTCTAAACCTATTCCTGAGGTCACAGGAGCTGATCATTTGTTATGTTGAACACCCTGGGCTTTGAGCTGAAACGTAGATCTGAGTGGAAGGATCTGACGTGGCCCTAGGAATCTGAAGGAAGAAATGTCTACTTGTACATTTTTTCCTGGATTGAGCCTATTATCCAGAGGCACAGGAATCCAGGGACACAAGATCTCCCAGGAGGCCTCAGTGCTGGCTGGTGGAGAGTCAGAAAGGCAGGGCGGGCAGAGCTGGGGAGTCAGGCAGCTTGTCGTCCTTGGGGCCCAGCTTCATGGCTGAGAATGGAGCACTGCTCCCTGTGTGCTTTCTCTGCACCGCTCAATGCCCAGTCCAGGAACAGTCTTGGGTTTTTGCCTCTGTTCCAGCAGAGGAAGGGGCAGCTCTGGACAAAGACAGCTGAGGCCGGGAAGGTCCTTCCCCACCACACACACCTCCGCAGGCCCCCCTCCCCTCCTCCCTGTGTTTGAAATGTCCCCTTAGAGATGGTTCTGGAAGAGGGTGTGAGGAAACACTACCAGGAGGAGTGACCCCAGAACAGAGGGTCAGAGGAGGGAGTGAGTTAGCTGGACTTCAAGGCTTCAAAAATAAGTGCCCAACACCCCCTCCCCCCAAAGTCCCAGGGACAGAGGAAGAGAGAAAAGACAGGGGACGCCCAGCCTAGCCTTCTCCCCTGGTGAACTGGCCGTCAAGCACTGTCAGGTTCTAAAATATATATACTCTTTACGTTAAAATAAAAGCCATCCTTCTGTTCACACGTCATATACAATATAAATAAAATTCCCAGAGCAGTGCATAACCATCACTTTATAGATAACTTTCCTGTAACAAAATGAACTTTTTCAGGTCACAGGCACAGTTTTGAGTGTTCTTTATTGCTTTAATTTGTTTTTCTTGCTTATTTCTTTTAGAAGATGTTTAAGTGGTAAGTCTAGGTTCCTAAATTTGAAAGATTTGTTGGGCGGGTGAGGCAGAATTCTTAACTTGTGAAAATAGGCACATGCAACTCCTATCAGAGACAAATTCTTAAAATTGTAAAACAATGGCATTTTCTAACCAGTGCAAGAAAAGTTTCCCTTCTCGTTATGTGAAAACTATACAAAAAGATTCCTACACGGTCTGCTTCTACTTCAGTCCCGGGGTCACTGTGAACCACGCAGGTATCAGACAAATATCCTACTCTCTGGCAACAAGAAATACGTACCAGATGCGGCCATTTTCCCCTGGTTACTATCGTGCTTCCCGGAATAGAACTGGAGAGCAGAGACGGTGTATGCGGATGTAGGAACTGTGGCTCTAGGTATCAGAAAGACCGGTAGGTAAAACTATCACCTTTTCAAATCACTTTATTTTCACTCAATTTACAGATGCAAAATCGACTGGATGTCCGTTACAGAAGGGGCGGCAGAGCGGAGCGACGTCTGGGTGAGAGGCTGTTTCTCCCCCCCCAGGGCATACAGTATCCCTTTCAAACCACGGCTGCGTGTGTCATAACTATATTTAGAAATACGCAGAGAGGAAAATATGACCGCTCGCTTCGAGGCTGCAAAGCAGAGGGAAACACACGAAAACCTCATGGAATCCGAAGCTCAGTCTTTTTAGTTCACGTTCCTCAATCCGTTTCAAAGGTCGGATGGCACCTGAAGGCGTTCGTTATCAAGAAAGGCGGGGCGGGGGCGGGGGGGGATCCTGTAACAAATCTCATCTGAAGAAAAGGGTGGTACCCTCTCCATACGGGAAGAGGATGCCGATGTGGGGCTCCCCACGGCACCGTAAGAGGTGAGCAACGTGGCGCGGTTTCCACCCAGGACGTAGGAAGCTCTGCGAACAGCTCGAGGCGCTGGTCTGAGTTACTACGCGGAAGCAACCGCTTGTCTTGGGCCGGAGAACTTTCCTGCAAAAGCGGGGAAGGCAGGCTGAGCTTCAGAAATCAGAAAGCGCTGACCGTATTAAAGTACCCGTGGCGTATCAGCCAATGAATCTCTCCGACGGCCACGCGTCCTGGGCGTTGGCGGGGGGCGCCGGGGCCTCCTCCTCGGGCGGGGCCAGGGCCTCCATCTCGCGCACCACCTGCGTGAACACCTGGTCCACCATCAGTTTGCTCTTGGCCGTGACCTCCAGGAACGGGCAGCGCCACTCGCGGGCCAGCGCGCGGCCCCGCGCCGTCAGCACCTGGCGCTCGGCGTCCAGGTCGGCCTTGGTGCCCACCAGCACGAGCGGCACGGCCTTGGGGCCCCGCAGCCGGCCCATGCGCTCCCGCAGCGGCCGCACCGCCTCGAACGAGGCCTCGCTGCACACGCTGTAGAGCACCACGAAGCCGTCGCTGTTCTTGATGTACAGGTCCTTGAGGGTGACCAGGTGCTCGGCGCCCACCGTGTCCACGATCTCCAGCAGCGCGGGCGCCGCGTTCACCTCGATCACCTTGCTGAAGAGCTCCTCCACCGACGGCTCGCACTGCTCCGGGAAGCTGCCGCAGGCGAACTGCGTGGCCAGGGCCGTCTTGCCCACGGCCACGCTCCCGAGCAGCACCACCCGGTAGCCCTTGGCGGGGCGCGGCCCCAGGCCCGCCATGGCCGAGACGCGGCTGGCGGGACGCTCGGCCGGAGGACGGCGAGGAATGGCGCGCGGAGGCGGGGGCCGGGGGGAGGGGAGAGGGGGACGGGGCGGGAGGAGGGGAGGGGCGGGAGGGGCCGGCGAGGGGGGACCGGGGAGGGGCGGGGCGGCCGCAAGGAGGGGGCCCGGAGGGCGGGCGCGCGGGCGCCGGGCAGGGGTGGGCGTCCGGACTGGCGCGGAGACCCGCTGCCGCCGGCCGGGGGAGAGCGCCCCGCAGCCAAGACGGGGGTCCCGGGAGTGCGGGCCCCGCGGTCCTCTCCGCCCCGCTCTCTACCCCGGTGTGTGCCCCGCCTCCGGCCCGGGGCGTCCTGGCGCCGCCCTCCCCACCAGCTCCACGTCCCAGGCCTCCCTTTTCCCCAGACCTCACTCCCGGTGGGGCTCCCGGTGGGGCTCCCGGTGGGTTCCCCGGCAGCCAGGCCCTGCTCGGCCTCTTTCCCCTACCCCACTGGCGACCCGCCGGGGCCCCTCCCGACAGTCCCTGCTCTCTGCTCCCCCTTTCCAAGAAGAGCCCCTTCTGTCCGCGAGACTAGAAGGTAACCTGATCCCTTCCATGTCTACCCGGGAAATGCAGGGATTTCTCCACCATTCCAGAACCAGCCTCGTGGCCGGAAGCCAGGCTGGCCTCGTTTTAGGTCAGGCCCGGCCCGGCTGCGCAGCTGGGGCCCCTCTCCAGACAGGGAGGACCCCAGAAAAGGGGTAACTTGGGAGGGAGCTTCAGACGGAGGGCCCCAAGTGACTCCTGGGCCCGGCTCCGTGCCTGGAGTACCAGGCGCCCCTGGCTTTGCTCTGGCCCCTCCAGACCCCTTTGTCGTGGAGGAGCGCCCAAATGAACTTTGTAAAATGTAAATCACATTGTACTCCCCGACTCCAACCTTCCCTGGCTTTCCATCATGCCCTCCTGACCTACAAGTAGAGTGACCACATAAGGCACCATCCAGAACTGGTCACTTTTGAAAACGAAAGCGTGCACCCCTCCACCCAACAGCAAGCATAAACCCACAAAGTCCCTGGCAACAGGGCTTTGGGGTCACCCTGGCTATAGAGGGTCCGCCAGGTTGGGCCTCCCTGCAGCCCCTCTCTCTCAGGCTTCTACACAAGCTTCTTGCTATTTCTTGATTTCAGAGGAGCAAGGCTGGGTGTGGGACAAGGGGGGGCTGGGTAGAAAGTCTTGGGATCTCCACCCACCTTAGGCCTCAGGCACAAGCTGATGCCTTAGGACTCCAGGGGGATGGGCAGGCCTGGGCTGAAAGTGGAGGTATCTACACTTTCCCTTTCCCTGTGTGGGGGTGCCCCTGAGCTGTCATTCTGGTGCAGCCCTGGAGGGGGACAGGGCCCCAATGCTGATTGAGCTTGAAGTTTAAACAACAGGATACATCCTTCACACTGGTGTTTGTGGTCACAGAACTTGCTTTTCTATAAACAGGGCATAGAGCATCCTTCACCTATAATATGAATCATACATGGAACACAACAACTTGACTTCTAAATAGAGACATCTCACGAGACATTCTCCGACTGCAAAGTAACAAAAATAAAAACGCCTTTTTAAAAAGGATAACTGCGAATATTCACTGGAGGGATGAAAGTTCCAGCCAGGCTTCAACAACATCCCACAGATAGCTTTTGGGGGAAAAGAGGCAACTCACCGCTGAAAAGTCGCAAAACACAAGAGGGAAAAAACCACTCTGAGTGAGAGCCGTTGGGATCACAGACAATAAAACCAGAAAACTGCAGACACTGGCATTATGAGACATATAATAATTATGTTTCATGTGTTTAAAGAAATAAAGAAGCTTAACATTTGGAGCAAGGAACAAGAGACTATAAAGTATGGCCATGTAGGGCGCCTGGGTGGCTCAGTTGGTTAAGCGACTGCCTTCGGCTCAGGTCATGATCCTGGAGTCCTGGGATCGAGTCCCGCATCAGGCTCCCTGCTCAGCAGGGAGTCCGCTCCTCCCTCTCATGCTCTCTGTTTCTCATTCTCTCTCTCGCAAATAAATACAATCTTAAAAAAAAAAAAAAAAATTTAAAGTATGGCTATGTAATTTGAAAGAGTTTATCCAAAAGAAAAAAAAAAACCTTCTGAAAATAGAAAATATGATAATTTACTATTTTAATTAACATAAAACATCCATTGATAGGTTAAACAGTAGATTAAACGTGACAGAAGAGAGAAGTAACAACAACATTGTGAGTTGTGGGGAATCTGGCCTGGTTTTCATCATCAATGTCCTGTGCCTGCAGGAGATGTGGGGGGCTCCAATGTCGCCTGGAAGTGTCAGACTTCGATAGAGTATCTTAAATTAAAAGTTGGCTAATTTGAGCCTATCATTAGTATTTCGGGGGGCTTTCAAAGCTATTAACAAAAGTCAGCTCCCCCACCCCTAGCACGGGAACCCATGCTTCCACCCGGACCAGACCCTAATCGGCCCCCTGGTGAGTCACTGTGCCACCCACAAGGCTTGTGACCAGCTCACTCACCGCCAGCAATAAAGGTCCTTACAACGGGGTCTGAAGGGCGTGTGATCAATCTTAGAATCCTGCTCTGAAGCTCTGAAGCTCTGCTTCTTAGGGTCTCTTCTCTTAATTCAGGTTCTCTCCAAAAGCAGGATCTATGACATGGGACATGGTCTTGTGGGCAAATGGTTTAGTTTTGGAAGTGATCTTGGAGATCAGGAACGGGGACCCTGGAAGGGAGAAACGGGGAAGTGGGGAGATCCAAGCCAGAGTGCATCTTGGTCTTACCACTGCTGCAGGAGGAGTTCTCTAAGGAACGGTGTGCGGCGGACCTCAGCGCCGTCCAGCGGTGCACCGTAGTGAGGGGCACATGAGTCCGCTGACACCCACTCTCCGCGCTCCAGGGCTGTCTGCAAACTCCGTCTGTCTTCCAGGAGTGTACGTGTGCCAGCTAGGTTGAGCTCCAGAAGCGTCGCAAGCAGCGGCCGCGGAGAGCCTGGGATAGAGAGCAGGGAGTGCACGGTGCGGCTGAGGCCAGGGCTGGCCAGGCTACCTGTGTGGCCAGCTGGCTTCCGTAGCCATGACGACAGCAACCCGGTGGACCCAGAGCATGCGAGCAGAGGGCGTAAGTGATGGCTGACTCCACTCTAATGGTTTGAAAATGCCTCCTTTGGAAGGCGGTGACCTAGGAGCACATTATCTGCGAACATTGCTTATTTCCTTTTCTTATTGCTTTAGCTAGACTCCAAAAACATCGATGTGGAACCACAGAGGTAACAGCTGGTATCCCTCTGCATTTCTGGCCAACAGAAGTGCCTTTACAACACACCACTCATATAATGTGTATCCTTCACCGTAAGAGGAAATTTTGTTCTCGAACTGGTATCCTTCACTGTAAGAGGAAATTTTAGTCTGTTTATACCTTAGAGTTTGTATTGGGAATGTCTGCTGGGATTTTTTTTTTTTTTTTTTTTTTTTTTGGTCTCCAATGAATTTATCGTTTTTTTCTCCTTTAATTCTGTTAATTTTATGACTCATAGTTGATGGATTTCCTATCGATGAGTCATCTCTCGCCCCTCTTCTCACTTCATCTCTCACCCCTCTTCTCCCTGCTGCCTCTGGACACAGTGATCCTCTGACTGCTCCTTCAGCATGCCAATCTCCGTTTCATCACACAACCTTCACATTTGCTATTCCCTCCTCCTGGAATGCTGTTCCCTCCAATGTTCACATGGCTCACTCCCTCGTTTTATTCAGGGGTTTTGCTCAAATGTCACTTGCTTAAAGGTGTCCTTCCTTACCAGCTGTGAAAGGTAGAACTGTATTCATTTGTTGAAGTTCTAGCCCTCTGTACCTCAGAATGTGACCTTATTTGGAAATAGGGTTGTTGCAGATGTAATCGGTTAAGATGGGGTTCCACTGGAGAGGGGTAGCCCCTAGTCCAATATAACTAGTGTCCTCATAAAAGGGGTAATTCGGGGGCACCTGGGTGGCTCAGTCAGTGAAGAATCTGACACTTGATTTAGGCTCAGGTCATGATCTCAGGGTCATGGGATGGAGCCCTGTGGCGAGCTCCATGCTCAGTGGGGACTCTGCTGAAGATTCTCCCTCTCCCTCTGCCCCTCCCCCAATTCATGCTCTCTAAATAAATAAATAAATAAAATCTTTTTTTTTTTTAAGGGGGTAATTTGGACACAGAGATACACAGGGAGAATGCCACATGAAGATGAAGTCAGAGATCGGGCTGGTGTTTCTACAAGCCAGAGAATGCCAAAGATGTTGGCAAATCACTGAAGCTAAGGGTGAGGGGCGTGGAACAGGTTCTCTGTCACAGCCCATGGAAGGACCCACGTCTGCTGACACCTTGATCTAGGACTTCTGGCCTCCAGAATTGTGACACAGTCGATTCCTGGCTACACCCCCTCATCTGTGGGACTCTGTCAAATCAGCCCTAGGAAGCGACCCAAGTGCCACCTACCAGAAATCCATCCCTTACTGTCCTGCTGCCTTGCTTGGTCCACAGACTGAGGGGGGGGGGGGGGCTTAAACGAACCACATTTATCTCTCTGTTCTGGAGGCTGGGAAGTCCAAGGTCAAGGCGCTGGCAGATTCAGTGTTTGGTGAGGGTCCTCACAGGGCAGAAGGGGCAAGGGAGCTCTCCAGGGTCTCTTTTATAGGGGCACTATTCACCTGATCACTCCCAGAGGTCCCACCTAATACCATCACTTTGGGGGTTCGCTTGCAATATATGAATGGAGGGGCCCTATCGTACTATATGAAATTGTTTGCTTATTGTTTCCCTCCTTGCAACGCAACTCCCGTGAGGGCGGAGACAGCCTCTGGCTCGCTGCGGACTCGGTGCGGGGCCGTAACTACGGTTCTGCCGTGACGCTCCGTTTGGAAACGTGGATTTTTTCCAACACGACTGAAGAATGATGGAACGATTCGAGCAGAGTGTGAATTTTGCATTTTGTGTGATTTTATTTGCAAGGTAAACACAGAAAAGCGCCCCAGCTGGACTGAGGTGTGTAGGGGATACACACGACGCACACGCCTCACACACGTCCCAGCCGCCTCCTAACCGCCGCGCTATGAGCGCACCAGGCAGCGTGGGTCTTAGCACTCACCCACCTCACCCACCACCTCACAGCACCTCACAGGCTGAGACCCTCCCCAGGTTTACTTCTGGAACCAAGCTTCAGGCCTCTTAGATAAAGGGCCACACTTATTATGGCATTAATGTATTTTTCAAAAAAATTTCACATATACAAGTGGGCTACCCTTTTTTCTTAGGTACCTGTCTGGTTTTAGTGTGGCACTGATGAAATATTTTGAGGGTCCTGCCCCAGCTCCATTTTCCCCCACAAGAGCCATGGTTTTTATTGTGCAACTTTGTGTGGCACCCTGAATTTTATGAAACAGGATGATGCATCCTAGCAAAACTGACCATATTTGTTGACTGGTGAAATGCTTGCCTTTCTGAATTAGACCCTAATGTATCCTGAGATATTGCTTTTTCAGTATACTAACAAAGTAAATTTACTAACTGGTTGTTGAGGCTGGCTGTCTCCAAAAGGCTTTTTGGCATAGTATAGAATAATCTAGTGGTTACTGGAGGGTGTGAGGGGCCCAGTCAATTACACCTTCAGTAGTCCTGCCCAAGACCCAAACAATTGAGAGATCTGGCAAAGGGACTCAAGAACATGTAAATATAATGATTACCTTATCACAGATGATATCTGGGTTGGAGCAGATGGCTTTAGAGGGCTGCACTACAGACCCTCCTCATCCTCAATCCCCCCTTTGGACTCACCTGGCCAGTGGTAGGCAAACGAGTATATCCACTGTCCATCTCCAGTGGGAGCCGCGGCCCCTGAGATTTCTGGCAGGGAACTGCAGGAGCAAACCTCACACCATATTCCCGGTGCCCCCTGCCCCCAGTCTCCTGGCTTGCCTCATTCTCTCAGCCTGTAGTGCTGGGAGCCTTTTACCCTCGGAGCCTCACGCCCTAGACCAAAGAGAATCTCTCTGACTTCCAGGGGGAGGAACTGGGATCCCAGCACCTCTAGGCACAGAGGAGGAACCGCATTCCTGAGGAAGCAGCAGCTGCTGATGGTATCTGCAGAGAACAACTGCAAATCTTCCTGGGTGGGAAGGGTGGGGGAGCGAACAATGGACCCTCTGAGAACTCCTGGAAATAGTGCAAACACTCGGGTGATCTCTGCCAGCAAGTATATGGGTGTGGACAAATTCACATGCGGTCATCGCAAAGCCCAGTGATCCCTCCCTTTCTGCCCATCAAGTCGGTTAGATGACTGGGAAAAATCTTCAAGACTAGAAATTCTGAATGAACCGTCACAAAACGCTTTCTGGCAGAACTGCAATGTTGGAAAAAAGGAAAAGCCCCAAACAGAGAAGCGGCTGAAAACCAAAGTACCGACTGATGCCCAGGCAGGCAGCCCCTGGGGGTTCACAATCTTGGTCATCAAGGCTTTGGGGTGTCATGGAGACAGGAGACAAGACTTTGAGCCTGTATAAAGTTCCCAGTTAGCCCTGGGACCCCCACACGAACTCTGCATCTGGGAAGGGCCATGTCCTCAGTGAATGAGTGATTTTGAGAGTTTTCCAACCGTCATCAAAAGGAGATGAGAAAGAAATTGTCCTACCCAGTACTCTTGCTAGGACATAAACAAAGGATCTTCCCTAAGATTTGTAACAAGGGTCTGATCCTCCGGGACGTTTGGGTTTAAACTGAACGTCCCTGGGGCGCCTGGGTGGCTCAGTCGTTAAGCGTCTGCCTTCAGCTCAGGTCATGATCCCAGGGTCCTGGGATCGAGCCTCGCATCGGGCTCCCCGCTCAGCGGGAAGCCTGCTTCTCCCTCTGTCTGCCACTCCCCCTGCTTGTGTTCCTTCTCTTGCTGTGTCTCTCTCTGTCAAATAAGTAAATAAAATCTTAAAAAAAATAAAAATAAAAAAATAAATAAACTGAACGTCCCTTTAGGTCCTGGAAACAGCAAGATGAAAAATTAGCATTAAATGGGCCCAGATGGGTAGTTCCTTGAAGGATGTCTTCAGCAATAAATACCAGCTTCTCTGGAGGGATGCACCTTGAGCCGGGGCTTCCTGTCATCCTCTCAGATCAAGTTCATGGTCCAAAGATACTGAACAGATGAGGAATAAGCCACCATGAGCAAGGCCACAGAAACTCTAATTTTTAGGCAGTAGGATTAATAGATAAAAGACATAAAAGAAATAATACTAAACACAAAGAATAGATGAGTGATGGGATAACCAAATGTGATACTAAGTAAAAACACCGGCTGGGGCAGAATCCTGAAGTTACCAGGGTCAGGACAACACATGCTGTGGATGCAGTGTGTCTCCGGGGGGTGGCCCGGCTGGCTGCTCGGGGGTGACGCTGCTCACCAAGCCCCGCTCCCGGACATGGGCTCCCGCAGCAGACCTGGACACTCCCCACGCGTGTCCTCGTTTGGCCATGTCACTTGCCGTCTGCTTCTGAGAGGAGACCCGGAGAGAGCGGCTGCTCCCCTGCAGGGACCGGGCTGGAAGGAGGCGTGTTTCCTGCCACGGGCTTCCTGATGCTCCCGGGCTCTCCCTCGGGCTCCCGGCCTGGGAGTGGGGCTCTTCCGGACAAGGTCAGGCGGAAAAGCCAGGGTCGCTGCCGCCCCACCCTCCCTGCGTCGGGACCAGCTCCGCCAGGGTGGACGTACCCAGCTTCTCCCTGAGTGTGCCGCTCAGGAGCTCAGCGGAGCGAGAAGACACAGCGTGCTCCGGGATCTGCGGTGACCGCGGCAGGAAGCGGCCTCTCTGCTCGACCACCGTGGGAACCGTCTCGTTTGGGGCCCTGGACGTCCCCGCACCAGCGGCTCACGAGGGGCAGCGGGCCTGCGCCGCGGAGCCGGGGAGTGGGGGGGGGCTGCTTCCAAAGGAGGAGAGGTGCGTGTGACAGGGCAGGAGACCCGGCAGGACCCCGCGACCCCAGGGCCCTTCGCGCGGGGCCGGGCTTCAGGACAGAGTCCCCGTGGGGGCCAAAGCCGCAAACGGATTCCCTAGAGCCCGCAGGCCCCTGCCAGCCCTCGGACAGCTCCGGTGGCCTCGGACTGAGCGCTGCAGGGGGAGGCAGGGCGAGGGCGGCGCGGCGAGGGCAGGCCCACCAGGACCTGGACGCGGGCACGGGGGACGGACGCCCGGAGCCCTTGGCGGCGCCCCTTGCTTTGGCCCGCGCTGCGCTCAGCGGATGGAGCGCCCCCTCGGGCCAGACGCGGCGTGGAAGGCGGACGGCGGGCTGCCCACGGGGGCCTTTCGGCGCTCCGATGGCTCCGGGACGTCGAGGCTGGAGCGGGGAGGGGGCGAGCGTCACGACCCCGCCTGCCCCGGGACCCCGCCCTCCCCAGCCCACCGTCCGCCGCCGCGGGGCTCCCCCTGCGCCGCCAAGCTTCCTGCGCCCCCGAGCCGGGCGGGGCGCGGGGCCCCGGGGACCGCTGGGGGGTGTCCTGGGAGCCAGGGCGGAGGCGCAGCCGGGCGCGGGGGCGGTCCCAGTCTCCCCCTGGGCGTCGCGGTCCTCGGGCCCGGTGGCGCGTGTCCCCGCCGCTCTCCGGAAGGGAGACCGGTCGCTGCGCGGGTCCCTGCGCCCCCACAGCCCCGGCTGCTCTGTGCCCTGACACGCGCGTGCCTCTGGGCTGCAGGTGGAGACTCAGGCAGCCCCCCCACCCCAGGTCCCAGTGTGGCACCGGGCAGATGAGAACAGGGGTCCCTCCCTACCCGCCGGCTGTGGGGCCAGAGCAGGGGTCCTGGGGAGTCTGCAGTCCCAGGGCTGCTGTCCGAGGGAGTCCCTGCCCAGTCACCCCCTCCAGGCCTTGACAAGCAGGTCCCAGTCCCGGATGCCTCAGGCTCTAGGGGCCCAGGCCCTGCAGGGTCGGCTGCCCATCTCTGCAGCGAGGGAGGCTGGGGCCCTGAGACAGGACCAGGTCCCTCCGTCCCATAGGCTGGGCTGACACTGTGTCTACCTTCTCTCCCCCTGCGCCTGGAGACCTGGGGGCAGGTCCCCCGTGACCCGGCTCTTTCTCCCCACCCTAGCACAGGCTGGGGAGTGCTGGCTGGCACTGCTCTGGGCCTCGCTCACTGGCCTCTGCCCAAACCCCACCCCACCCAGCGTCCTTCAGTCAGTCCCTGGCTTTCCCCCCCTTCCAAGGAGGGGCCCCTCTGTCCGTGGCACAGAAGCTGGTCGGGTCCCTGCAAGAATGCTCCCAGGAAATGTGGGCATTCGTTGGCCTTTCCGGATCCACCCGTGTGGCTAGAACCAGGCTCACCTTGCTCCAGGCCAGGCTTGTCTGGGCAGTGCACTTGAAGCCTGTCCACCCCCATCCCTGCTGGGAGGACCCCCAACTCAAGGGCACATGAAGAGGGGGCTTGCCAGGGAGCTTCAGACTGAGGCTCCAGGCTCTCGTGCCCCCTCCTGTGTCTGGGACACCTGGGACCCCTGCCTCCATCTGAACCCCCCCAGCCCCCTTTCCTCGTGGGAGCTTCTCAAATGTGCATCATGACCTGTCACTGGCTTTGTCCTTTGATAAAGTCTTCTCATGGGGACCTGAGGGAAGGCCCCTCTGTGGCCAAGGCCCCTTCCCCTTTTCTGACCCCATCCCAGGAGGGGCGGGGAGCAGGCAGGGCGAGGGTAGGGACAGGTGAGGACAGCATTCAGAGGCAGGACCACCAGCGACCAGAGGCTCCAGAGGGAGCCCCTGAGACCAGTGGGCATCCCTGCCAAAACGCCAGAGAAGGAGGGGCAGGAGGAACCCCCCGGATGGGCAGGGCCTGGCTCCAGTCCAGCCAGGGACCAGCCTGGCCCCCGTGACAGAGGCAGGGCCAAGAACCCACATTTCCAGATGTAGGTCCCTGCAGGGCTGAACCCCCAGGGGATGAACACAGCCATGTACAGGAACACACTGTCCCCGACATTGTAGCTGAACCCCGACATACAGGGCCCAGGCAGGAAACGACCCAGTCAGAATGCTCAGGCTCAGGCAAGTCAGCAGAGAGAGCCTTGCAGTTGGGGGTGTGATCGGGAAGGGACTGTCGGCTCCCCGGACCAGGAGGAAGGGGAAGACAGGAGCACCGACTGCCCAGGAACAACCCCCAGTGTCCCCCCACCCCGCAGCCCACAGGAGCAGAGGAGGGCGGTTAGTTCTCACCCCAGGTGACAATCCTGGTGGAGGATCGTGAGTCTCAACCACAGAAACCCCCAGTTAATGGGCTCAGGCTAAAGTAGACGGAAGCCATTGGTTCCAGACCTGCCCAGGGGATTCTCATGTGTGGCCAGAATGAAGCTCCCCTGGGGTCCCAGCGGCATGAAGGGCAAGCGGGGGGCGGGGGGTCTCCCAGCACAGAGGCCTGTAGCTCCGCCCAGCAAGGACACTTCCACGAGGAGGGAAACTGGCTCTGGAAAATCAGCTCAACTCACCTGTTGCAGTCACAGAACATGGGGCCACAAAATGCCCAGGAGGTTCTAGTTAAAACTCATCAGGCCCTGCCCCACCCCCACAGCGAGGGACGGCTGCTGGGCAGCCCCCGTCTCGTGTGGCTTCGGGGTCTGTGGATGCGCCCCAAGTCGGCGAGGATCATCTACAATGTCCTTGCAGAACTCAGTTCACCGTGCTTGATGGTGTGAGTCCTCCGACGTCATTTAACCAATTGTGCATCTAGCGGTTTCCAGTGAACGTTTTGCTGTTGCAGCAATTTAAAATAACCGTTTGTGTTTTCCCCAGGGTCCTTGAGCCTCCTGTTGCGAATTGCTGCCTTGGCCAAATCCCTGACTGGAGCCGCCGTGCTTTCACAGACAACCGTCTCCCCTGCCTCCTTCGCAGCCGCTGATGCCCTGAATCTGCCGGGCTGTCCTTGGCCTTTGTCTGCTCTTGCGGAGGGCGAGCGCACGTCTCTCTGTGTTGTTCTCTTCCTCGTGGGCAGAGCACAGGAAGGGACACGTTAGGGTGTGTGCCTGGCAGGACGATGGCTGAGTGAGACCTCGGGGCAGCCCGGGGATGTCGAGGGCTTGTTTGGCAGCCATTTGCTCCAGAAGCAGAGCCGGGGGGATTGTTAGGTGTTGAGGGGGCAGCTGAGCCCAGGCAGGGAAGGCAGGGCTGGGGGTGGGGGGCTTTCAGCAGGGGAAGCCCAGGTGCTGGTGTGTCTTCCCTGGGCTCTGCTGCATCTTCCCTGTTCCCAGCAGCCCGCACGCAGCAAATCTCGCTGTCGGGGTGTCACTCCCCTCAGCGGGGCCACAGGCGATCGGGTCAAAGCCAGGTGCTGTGGCCTGTGCCCCAGGGACCTGACGACATCGGGGATGGGCAGTTTCTACACGGAGCCCGTCTGTACACGTGTGAGTAAAATTTTAAAGTGAAGTGTATCATACTTGTAGAAAGAGATACGGATCGTTGGGCAGTTGCAAACATTTGCACAGCGTGAACACACCCTGTGTCGGTCCCCCAGAAGCCCCCGTCATCAGTGTGAGCACCCCCGTGTCGGTCCCCCAGGAGCCCCCGTCATCAGCGTGAACACCCCGTGTCAGTCCCCAGGAGCCCCCGTCATCAGTGTGAGCACCCCGTGTCAGTCCCCCCGGAGCCTCCGTCATCAGTGTGAACACCCTGTGTCAGTCCCCCAGGAGCCCCCGTCATCAGTGTGAACACCCTGTGTCAGTTCCCCGGAGCCCCCGTCATCAGCATGAACACCCCATGTCAGTCCCCAGAAGCCCCCGTCGGCTCCCCTCCCCGTCACCCCCACAGGGAAGCACCACGGTTGATTCTCACAGCAGAACTAGTCTCACCTGTCGCCGGCCTTCATCCACAGGGACGCCGACAACATGACCCTGTGTTGGGTTCTCTCAGCACGTGCAGGTGCGATTCTCCCCGGCAGCGGAGCGGGCGCAGTTCGTTCCATCTGTCTGCTGACTCGTGTCCCCTATACGAGTGGGGCCGACTTCTGTCCACCGCCCTGGGGTCGGCTCTTCTGTTGTCCAGCGTGAGCTCCTCGGCGGGTTTTGCTGGGGCCGCTCTTGGCCCTGGCTCGGTGCACATGTGCTCGCCTTCTGTGTCCTGTCCTAGGAGTACATGGACAGGGTGGGGAAAAACTAACCCTAGACCAAATCCTGTTGGATCCCAACAAGTAACTTAACTGCATCCCAGAACAAAGATCAAGAATATTTACAGAATATAAAAGTATCCAGGACCAAAAAGGTAAACTCATATCATCTGATTTCCCAGTATCAGACAATCAACAAATAGGAAAACAGAACCTATAATGATAAGAACAAGCAATCGGTTAAAACAGAACAATAAACAATGCAGATGAAAGAGGAGAAAAAGACAGAACCACATAAGTGCAAATGGTCTAAACTCCCCTATGAAATGGCAAAATTATTAGATTTGGTTAAAAAAAAAAAGTAGATCCTGCTATATGCTCCTTATAAGAAACCCACTTTAAATATGAGGACAAAGTAGCTTAAATACAAGAGGATGGAAAAAATGCCAAATCAAAGAAAAGTTATGTGGCTCTAATAACATCAGATAAAATAGATTTCAGAGAAAGGATCATTTTTTTAAAGATTTTATTTATTTATTTTATTTTAGAGAGAGAGAGCACAAGGGTGGGGTGGGGAGGAGAAGGGGGGAAAGAATTCCAAGCAGTCTCCCCACTGAGCACGGAGCCCAGCACCACGCAGGGCTTGATCTCACGACTCTGAGACCTTGACCTGAGCCGAAACCAAGAGTCGGACACTTAACCCATGGCACCACCCGGGCACCCCAGAGAAACGATTATTATCACAGATAAAAAAGAGGAAAGGGGTCTATTCATCAAGAGAACATGACAAACCTAAATGTTTATGCATCTATAAGATCTTCAAAATACATAAAGCAAAACTGAGCCACAGAGAGAACTAGACCAATCCCCACTCACTCATGTCTCTCTATCGTATCACCGTCCGCTCCACACCCTCCCCTGCCGGGTTCAAGCGGCACCCGCTGGCCCCTTCTCAGCAGGGCAGCAGATTTCAGCCAGGTGCCTCAGCCTTTTGGTGAATAAGCAACCCCCACCCCCTACCCCCAGAGCAGAGACTATTTCCCTGTTGGGCTATCTCATCAATGCCCGCCCTGTTGATCAGCTGGGACGCAATGAGGCCTGGCAGGGACAGACCTGAGAGAGAGACCAGCAGCATCGTGCAAGGCACCTGCCTCGGGGGAAGGCTCTGCAAACTCTCAGGGAAGGGGGAGCCTTGCTCCTGCAGGCTCAGAGGGCTCACAGGAATGTGGCCTTGAAGATTCTCAGGCTCATCCCTCCAAATATCCCCATCCGTTTCTGAAAGTCGCTCTGTTCCTGTCAGAGCTCCATCTTTGATGTAAGAGACCTGTCACATTTTCAGCTCTGCCACCCGTAGGATCAGATCCTAGCCTGACGTCCAGCACCCATTCAAAGTACACCGCTGAGTGGGTGCCCACATTGGCAACTAGGGCTCATCCCATTGGGAGCCCTCGGAATTCACATGTAGAATGTTCCAGGGAAACTAGGCTGCTCACCAGCTGACTCTCCTTGCCTACTTGTTGACGGTGGCCTCGGGAGTGAGAGCAGCCTCCCCTCATCTGGGAGGTCTGCCCCCCACCTCACCAACCCTTATGCCTTCAGACCAACAACCAGGGTCAGGACCAGGCACACCCAAGCGGGGACGTACAGTCTCTACTCCGAGGGGACTAGCTTATATGAGGGAGGAGGGGACTAGCTTATATGAGGGAGGAGTTGCCATGTCCGGGAAATATGTGCCCGCCCACAGGGACTGGGGAAAGCCAGCTGGGAAGGGACCCGGGGCGGGGCCGCGGGCTGGGGCGGAGTGTCCAGAGGGTAAGGGGTATTCCTTGACATAGGAGCATCCTCTTGTGACGGGCGCCGTGAGACCAGCGTCCTGGCAAGGGCACCAGAGACTGGTCCTAATGTGTTTCTGGAAGCTTGGCCACATCAGTGGCCTGCCGTGAATGAGGCAGAGAGGCAGGAACTGCCTTGGCATCATACAGGAGGCTCAGGGAAAGGAAAGTGTTAGAATGAGGTTTTTTCGTGACACTGGGGAACCCACCGTCTGGTGACTCTGTTCCCCAAGAGGTCCCAAAGGACCCTCACGAATCCCCTGTGCAGGTATTTTCAAGCTTGTGTTTTATTTCTTTGGGCACAATTTGTACACGCTCCGCAATCCGTGTCTGACACACGGTCTTCGCGGGCCTGTCTGCTGGTCCTACTGGGTCTCGCTCATGGTTCCTCTGTCCTTGTGTGCTTGTTTATTTTTGTATGGAGCTCATTGTCCTCCAGAAACTATTTGTAGGAGTGATTTGACACCCAGAATGAAAGCACTTTCCTCAGGAGAGGATCAGTATTTGCAACTGCCCAGCATCTGTCCGGGATGGCTTTAAATAAAATGTACAGCTTGAGTTTTTTCTTTTGTTTTGTTTTTGGATTGCTTGTTTATATAACGTGATTGGTATGGAAAATCCACGTTCAGTGACCCTCCCCACCCGGCCCCGTGCCCAGGGCCCGCTCCCCATGGTCCAGCCATGTGTCCCCAGGGGTGAAGATGTGGCCGATCCCTTGCCTGTCCCTGGGACTCTGCAGCACACAGGCCTCGGCCAAGCGTGCCAGGGCTCCCTGACCCCTGCCAGCCATGGTCCCGCACTGCCGGCTCAGAAACAGTCCCCGGGAGCTCGTCGTCGGGGTGTGAGAGGGGAAGAGGAGAGACCCACCGGGATGGCAGCTCAGGAAGGAGGCGGCCTGGCCCTTGTTCTCTCCAGCAGGGAGCCGCACGTGGGAGGGACGGCCAGGGGATAGAGAGAAGGAGGGAGCGAACAAGCCACTTCTTCAAACATGAGGAACGTGAGGCCGTCCCTTTGGACTCCAGGCCAAAAAGCGTGTCGGCCCTAAGGAGGGACCAGGCTGTGGCCTGTGGCCGAGGCGTGCAGGGGCCAGCCGGGGGTGATCAGGGCCCCGGGCTGAACCAGTCCCAAGACTCAGAGATCAGACAGGCAGCATTGCATGATACCCTGCAATAAAACCAGGTCTTAAAAACAAAATCTGAACACAAAAAGACTCTTCTGCCTGGAAATTTAGATTCGAAAACTCTTCCACATCTCCAGGGACAAAGGAAATGCGCAAACTGCCCTTTTCTGTTCTGCTCTACAGAGGTGCTATGTATCTGAGCCCAGGGGAGGCCCTACAACGGCGTTTACGCTCTCCAACAAGGTCCGGGGCGCAGCCCATCTCAAACACAGATGTACAGGACCTACTCTTTTATCTCCCAGAAAGGAGAATGACGCCGAGGAGGACAAAAGGAAGGAAAAGAAGAAACGACTTGACAGCTTCTGACTCAAATGAAGCGGAGACCTGTTCATTGCAGCAAATTCATGAGGCCTGGAGGTGGCAGCAAGCATCCGTCCCCCCGGGGAGGTGTGGGTGACCGAGGTGACTCTGGGAAGACTGTCCCGCTGTTCACAGCATTCCTGACGCCAACTGCGCGGGCTTCCCCACCAGGCGGGTCTCCAGCGGCCAGACACCCACAGGCCAGGTCAGCCTTTAATTCTGATGCTGCATCTGCCAATGGCTGGGCGGCAGGAATCCTGAGGTTCGGGGCTCGGGCCGAGGAGTGGGGTTGCTGGCTGGAACAGCGGCACGTGGCCTCCCACAAGGCCGGGCCCGCCTTACTGCTTGGTGGCTGGCTTCCGGGGTAAATGCCCCAGGGACTCCTTGTGATAGAAGAGTCCAGACTTGATAAGGATTGGCTTCCTCCTGGGAATCAGGCCGCCGTTGTGAAGCGAGCACCCAGATCCTCTGCCTCGGTGGGTGTTGGAGCCACACAACTTCCACAGCCCAGGGCTGCCTGAAGCTAGAGCTCACCTCCACCTCCAACCAGGGCAGTCAGGGCCCTGCCAGACCCCGTGGGGACAAAGACAAACATGGCTGGTCTTCTGCCATCAAGACACTTGCCAATGAGCAGACAAGACAGCTCTTGGCCGAAGGGAGACTGTGATGTGCATTTCAGGGGAGAAAGTGAGCAACAGACTTGGGGGTCTAGGATCCAGACCTTAAAGGAGAATTTCAACAGATGGAAAGGGCCCTCCAGGGAGGCAGAACAGAATATGCAAAGATGTAGAGACAGTCTGTTTGAACCATATGAATTCGTCATTTTTATTGGGGGGAAAATGCTCAAATATCAATAATTTCAGATAAGTCAACCTCCAGCAGGCACATGGGCAGAGGAAGAGCCCAGTGTAGCTAGACCAGTGGTTCTCAAAATATGTTCCATGGAATCCTAGGGCCCGGAGATCCTTCAGGGGACCTGTGAGGTCAAAATGAGGTCTTTCATTATACTAAAGCACTGTTTGCCCTTTTTGGGGAGTGGACATTTGCACCCATGGCCCAAAAGCCAAGATGGATAAAGCTGCTGGAACCTTGGCTGGCGCCAAGGCAGCGACAACGAATTCTGCTAGTACCCCTCACCATCATGCACTCACAGGAAAAAAAAATCCAGTTTCACTTTAAAATGTGTTGATAAAAGAGTACAAATAGTTACTTTTATTAAATCTTAACCCTGAATACACAAATGTTCAATATCCTACATGAAGAAATGCACGGTTCATAGCTAGCCTTTCTACTGCCCCGTGAAAGACAGTGGCTGCCCAGGGCAAAAACACTTGCGCAACCGACTGTTTGAGTTACAAGCTGAACTAGCCACTTTTTCTATGGAATACCGCTTTTTTTTTTTTTAAGATTTTATTTGAGAGAGAGAGAAAAAAAGCATGAGCAGGGGGAGGGGCAGAGGGAGAAGCAGACTCCCCGCTGAGCACAGAGCCTGACATGGGGCTCAATCCCAGGACTCCAGGACATGACCTGAGCTGAAGGCAGACGCTTCACCGACTGAGCCACCCAGGCATCCCCGGAATACCACTTTTACTTGAAAGAATGACCAATGGACAGACTGTTCAGTTGTTGACGGCATTTTCTTGAGAATGGATGATGTGAGCTGGCTGCTTCAAAGTAAACAACGGACAGTATTTGTTGTCAATGATAAAAATTTGAGCCTTCAAGCAAAAAATCAGGATTCTGGAAAACCTGTGTCTTCCACTGTGAGCCTGGGATTCCCAACAGCTACAGACTCTCCTGATGAAGCTGACGGCAGTGTAGACAACGGTGCTTTTTGGATAAGGTGTGCTAAAATGTGCCGACACCTGGATCCGCATCACTCTGAACTGGTATTTGCCAGGTGACGAACACTCGATGTCACAAATTCACATATGGGTGGAAGAGCCGTTGAAAGTGCAAGACAGGCCAACAGATTTTACTACAACAGAGCATGCAAATTTCATAAAATTCATCAAGTTGGTTTCAGAATCCATGTCCTAATCTTTAATAAACTACCACCTGTCCAGTTTGGGTCTGGTATCAAAGAAGAATAACAAGTACCTAAAAGAGGCATTAAAATACCCTCCTTTTCCCCAACAGTAACTAGTCTACGAGAGGCTGGACCTTCCTTGCATACTTCAGCCAGAGCATGTCACAATACATTGAACACAGCAGCAGACACGAAGATCTACCTGTCTCCTGGTAAGCCAGATAAAGGTATTTGCAAAAATATAAAACAGTGACACCCATATTGTTAAGTTTTTTGTTATTATTTCAGCAAATACTTCCTTTTTTTCATTTAAAAATCATTATTTGCCATAATGTTAACATGTTGTGGGTTTATTATTATTTTTAAATAAATTAATATTTCTAAATTAGTATTATTTCTATATAAATACTAATTTATTTCCGAATCTATTCACATATAATATATATTATCATTTACTTTGTTTATAGTTATTTAATAAATACCAATTTTCTATTTAAATGAATTACTACTATTTTTAACAAATACTGTAAATGAATTATTAAATATTTTTTGGTTTTAATTTCTAATGTGATAACTCTTAGATATAATACATAAGCTACAGTTCTTTAGTTTCAGTAACTGTTCAGGGTAGAGGGGTCCTGAGACCAAAACGTTTGAGAACTGCTGGCCTAGAGCACAAGGTGATACTGTGTCTACTGAGAGCAACTGGACCACGCTCTGGCTGTGCCCCTTGACCTGGTTCCCACCCTGCCCAGGACTGGACCCTCCCCTATCACCTCCCCTGGAGGAGTGATCCAGAGCCTTGAACCCTTGGTCACCTTGTCCAGAGCTGGGGGTATCAGCAGCAGCAGCAGCAGGAGCTTCCCTTGACCTCAATCTCCTCCTCCAAGTCCACAGAGCTGCATGGCTGGTCCTGCATGCTGGGGAGTGGGGAGAGAGCTCTGTGCACCCATGAGTGTGTGCGAATGAAGTCTAGAGCAGTGGTTTCCAGGGCAACTGGGACACTAGCAGATTCCCCAAGTCCCCACCCACCCTTCCCTCTGGGGACCCCTAGGCAGCCTACCAGGGATCCTTGGGAATTCTGGGAACAGATCAGGACAGGAGCACTCTGAGGGTCCTGCCCAGTGAAGCTTGGGAGCAGGGGGCAGGGAGACCAGCCTCCCTTAAGACCCCAGGTGGTGATGGTCCTGCACTGCCTACAGTGTTTTGCTGGGGACTCTGGGCAAGTTCTTGCCAAGACCCTTGCTCTCTGGCCTCAGTTTCCCTATCTGGGAATGGGGGTCACTGAGCTGTGAGACTCCAGCCTAGGGTTCCCAGTGCCTGCCAGCGACTGAACCTCCATACCTGGGGCCCTGTGCCTTTGGCGTGGCCTTGCCCCCACCTGGGCCCCTGGCAGTACTCCATCTCCGCAGGCTCACCCTCCCCCTCTCTACCCAACCACCGCCCCTTATTCTCCCTCATACCTCAAATAACCTGGGAATCTGTCCCTGAAGGAGGCCAGCCAGTCATCCACAGTCTCCCTGCTCTTGTTCTCGCTGGACCCGAAGATCCCCATGATGGGCTCCTGTAGGTTGGCCAAGCCGAGGTCCTGCAGACAGCAGCTGGTGGGTGAGCTCAGGCCCTGTGTTCCCAGCCTCCTCTCTCAGGAGGACCTATTTGCCTCACCCACCTGCAGACCCACACCCCGGGTCTACCCCTCAGACCGCTGGGCCGGCACTGCTGGTCAGTGCTCTCTGGTCCCGCTGATGCTACCTCCTGAGCTCCCCACAGGCTGTCCTGGCCCTGGGGGGGGGCTGCCTCCCCCCAGCTGTGACATCCCCACCCCTACCTCACAGCCTTTGCTGTGAAAGCAGGTGGCCCCAGCCTTGTGTGTGGGATTCAAGGCCCAGTGCTGGCAGGCCTGAGTGTGGTTTGGGTGAGGAGAGCACACCCAGCCCAGGCAGGGGACCAGGAGAGACAAGTACTAGAAAGGGAGAACTAAGCCCCCAGCACCTGGCCTACCCGAGGGGCCCATGGCTCACCCCGTGCTTCATGAAGATGTTGTACAACTTCCTGGTGTCTGTCTCCACCTGAACCCTGAGGCCCTCCCACTTCCTGGGCTCCAGCGTCCTGAGGTGGGTGGCCAGGGCCTGGATGTACTCCCCAAAGACCACCATGTGCAAACTTCGCATGATTCTCTGTTCCCCCGAAAGACAAAGAGATGGAGAGGCCTGAGTGAAAGCTGTCCCAGGACCTGGTCTGGCTGGCCCTCGGGGATGGGGGTGGCGGGCTGCTACACGGGCCTGGCGGGGGCCTGTCCCCACCACCAGGCAGATGGAACCCCTGACCCCCGGAGTTGCAGGGGTGCCTGCCTCAGCTTCTCGGCAGGTCAGTCCCCCCGAGTCAGCCTCCTACCTCGTACACGGGAGTGGAGGGCACGTTGGGGCAGCCCTCCAGGCCTTGCCATAGGCACTGCAGAGCTCGAACCAGATCCTTGTCCTTCTTCCCGAAGTGGCCCCTCAGTTGACTCTGAGGACCAGAGGGTCAGACGTCACGGAGGCCCGAGGCGCCCGGCTGGCTGTGCTCTCTCCCACCCTTGCCTAGTCTGCTCCAGCCTTGTGGCCCCCGTCTCTCCCCACTGGGCGCACAGTCCTGGACCAGAAGGGCCCACACTGAGGGAGCCAGAGGCTCATCCCCTGTCTGTCCCAAAGGTCCATCCACCCTCCTCCTGCTGACTCCTGGGAGCACCCCAGATTCAAACTGCAGCCCTTGACTTGAGCTCCTCCCTGGAGCCCTCCCAAGTCCTCCTGGGTATCTCCCCTTTCCCTTTGGTCCCCACAGGACCATAGAATGCTTTCTCCCTCCAGATCAGACTCCTGAGACATGGGACAAGGGCCTGCTCAGTTCTCAGTGGACGCCAGAGGGGACAGGCAGAGGGGGCAACGCCAGCCCCCTCGGTGTTTAACCAGGGGACCCGAGCAAGTCCCATGCCCACTATACCGCAGCCCCCCGGTGCCCCATCTGCATGATGCAGCCTCATCAGCATCATCTGTAAAACACGGTGCCAAGTCCAGTCCATGAGCTGTGGCTGCCTGGAGCTCTGTGTAGAGAAGGACCCTGCAGCTCCATATGGACCAGAACGGAATGCTGGTAATTGATTAGTAATGTCTGCCACGGCCCAGGGTGAGGCAAGGCAGTATGTAGGCCATCCTGGGAGGGCATGACCTCTCTGGGTCTTCCCAGGCACTCAAATCTCTGTGGAAAATCCAATGGCAGATGTCTCAGGAGCCGGGGCCCACAGTGGAAAATGAATCACTGGATAGAGCTACAGGAATGGAGACCCGCCCACCACCACCTCCCATCTTCCACCCAGGAAGCCCCATGAGGACAAGGCCCTGAACCCCAGATTTGAACAGGAAATGCCTTCCTGTGGTTTCCACATCCTACGAGGCCACCTTGCCCTCTCAAGACTTCAGCTCTGGGGCCAGCCCCTGGGTATCCTCAGGGACCTCATCCTCTGATGTGTGTGGCAGCCACAGTTCAGGGGAGACAAAGATGGGCAGGTACAGAGGCTCTGGGACGCAGTGATGGGACTTCACCTGCCTGGGGATGCACTGGGGTCAGAGCCAGGGTCAGGCGGAGGGGGAGTTGTCAGACCTCAGCTGGCCTGGCAGGAGAGCAGTTTCACAGGTGGAGAAAGGAAGAGGGGACAAAGGGAGATGCCCTCAGTGAGGAGGAGCCAGACCTCAGAAAGGGGGGAGAGGCCAAGCCCAGCCCAGCCCACCCACAGGGACAGGGCCCCTCCCTCAGGCCAGGGGGAGGGGGAGCCGGCCCTGCCCTTCTGCTCCAGACAAAGGCATGCGGAAGGCAGGAGGCCTGACCAGGCGGCCTGACCAGGAACTGATCAGCACCTGATCGGTACCTTGCCCTGTCACCCCAGCAAAGGCTCTGCTGGGCTGGGCACAAGTCCAGGGAGACACAGGCAGGCGCCTCCTGCCTAGGTTCTCTGGGAGCAGAAAAGACCCCACACCAGGGCTGGGGCGGGGGGTCACCTGGCACAAGGTTCTGACTCTAGGCAGGAGGTGGTCCCGGCCGTGGTCCTCAATGACGTGGATGGTGCCTTGCACAGCAGGGCCCAGGTCTGCCAGCTGAACGTGTTCCTGGCTCAGCTCCCGCCACGTTTCCCTGGTGGGCAACCAAAGGGGTCCATGGGGCCTGGCCCAGAGCCTGCCACAGCCCCAGGCTGCCCACCAGCCACACCGGGGCCCCTCTGTGCACCCTTGGACGCTCCCTCATTTCTGAGGCTGTTGCAGTCTACCTCATCCACTGTTTTTTCTGACTCCTCTCCCACAGGCAGCCAGGGCTATTGGCACCTGTTGTTTCCCTATGAAATGGTGCCATTCTGTACACACACGGGGGTGTTAGCCCCGCTTTTCTCACAGGTGGTCCGCATGGACCTGCCGCCTAGCCTGCCTGCTCCCACTGGCCCCGGCCGCACCCGACACACCCGCTGGCCCCGCCCACGCCCGGGCCGCACCCCGACACACCCGCTGGCCCCGCCCACGCCCGGCCGCACCCCGACACACCCGCTGGCCCCGCCCACGCCCGGGCCGCACCCCGACACACCCGCTGGCCCCGCCCACGCCCGGGCCGCACCCCGACACACCCGCTGGCCCCGCCCACACGCGGGCCGCACCCCGACACACCCGCTGGCCCCGCCCACGCCCGGGCCGCACCCCGACACACCCGCTGGCCCCGCCCACGCCCGCACCTGAGGATGCAGCAGTTTGCCAGCACGTGCACCTCGGGGAAGGCCCCGGCGGCGGCGTTCTGCTGGAGGAAGTGGACAGCCTCCGCCTGGTACCTGCAGAGGAGGATGGAGATGAGCCCCTCCCACCAGCCCAGCCCCCCAGGCCGGCCCCACCCAGCCAGGCCCCGAGGGCTTGCTCCCTCCCCACTTCACTGCTGCTTCCTTCGCAGAATCACAGATGTGGGTGACAGCAACTGAGGTGTCAGCAAGGCAGCGAGGGCTGGCTTTGTGCCTTGGGCTGGCTCTGTGCCAGGCCCTGCCCCCAGATGCTTCCTAGGGACCTTTTCATTTAATGCTCTCGGTGACCATTTGTGATAGATGCTTCCAGAACAGGATAGGAGTGGTTTTTTCCTGTGGACTTGGGAACTGCAGAGAATGCTGCATTTGAGAGGCCTGCCTGCCCATCCCCCGCAGTGAAGGAAGAGGAGGGAGGGGAGGCAGTGCTCCCAGAGCCGGGCTGGCCCCCCACCCAGAGAGTCCGGGTGAGGCCTGGGGGTGCTGAGCTCTCGGGAAGGGGAGGCTGGCACCCCACGCCTGGGCTGGGTCACTGAAGCTGCCCCAGAGCAGGGAGAGGGTCAGGGACAGCACACTGCTCTCCAAAGGCAGGAAAAAAGAGGTGCCCTCACCTGTCCCAAGAACATGGATCAATCTGGCTGCCCAGCCATATTTTCTTAAACATTTAAAACCTGGCTGATTTCACCGAAAAATCCCCATGTCTGGTTTCTCTTAAGTAACCTGCTTCATGTCTGCCGGTAATGGAGCCCGTCCCAGGTGAACACAGCTACTCTGAAGGCCCCAGAGAGAGGAGCCTCGTGATGGGGTCTACACAGTGCTTCATCTGAAACAGGAGCAGCCCACAATACTGACTCCAGCCCCAGCCCGGCAGGAAAGAGGCAGGGTCCCCACCCAAACCCTGAGGCCGGGGCAGAGCTGGGTGTGTGGCTCAGGGGTCTGATGGGAAAAGCAGAGGAACCGGGGAGGCGGGTAATCTACCAGGTCCCTGGCCAGGATCGGTAACCGAGATAATATTTTAATGAAATATTTTTAAAAATCAAAATCAGTCCAAAACATCCATCATGAGCAAAACACCAAATTTTAAATAAAGACAGAATTCGACCCGGTATGTTCATGACTCCCCTCCTGGGCTTCCCCCTAATCCCAGTCCTGCTGGGAGCCACAGCCCCACGTGGTGTTTAAAGGTCAATTAATTAAAAGTAAAATAAAATTACTTAATAACTAAATAAATTAAAAGTAAATAAAATTTAACTGGTCCCTCCGTGGAACCAGCTGGATAGCCACACGAGGCCAGAGCACCATGTCAGATGATGCTGCCATGGGGCATTTCCAGAGCCAGACTGGGAGCACCCAAAGCCAATGCTGGAACCTTCCCCTGCTTCGGGAACTGGCCAAGCACCTGGTAGCCAGAGGTTGGAGGCTTGGTCAGCACTCTAACTGGGGTTCGGTGGACCCAGCCACCCATGCCTCCTTCTGTGGGCAAGGACCACCTTTTCACTTACCTTTTCAGAAACTCTGAAAATGTTTCCAGAACCATCGCTTGCACCTGGCTAGTGATAGGTAGTCCCATGGGTTGTACTGCATTCATGCTTTCTTCCAGCAGCTGTCAGTCAAAGCAAGTGGGCTCTCAGGGGGACCCAGGAGTCACAGAGCCAGTGGACCCTAGGAGAATGTGTCCCCCCCCAACTTTGTGCCTGACACAGCTGTCCTTGCAGGAAAGGCTGGTGTGCACAGGCCACCACACCCGTACCACTCTGCAGATGCACAGAGCAGACGCCTCCCGCCAGGCCCTCACTACCCCTCCCAACCCCCCCACCACCTTGCCAGCCCTCTCTCCCTTGAACCCTCCACCGTGTCCTGCCATGAGCCAGCCCACGCAACATCCTCCTCTCCATGCATGGCTAGGCTTCTCCCGTTTAGCCCGGAGGCTGCCCCAGCCCCACCTGAAGCTGCCAACTCCCCACCTGACACTGAACAGTGCTGCTTGGTGTAAAGGCATGAGGACGCTTAACATCACCTCCTTTTCTTCCTCCAACCCTGAGCAGTCAAGAGAAGCAATAGAAACCCCCAGCACCAAATCCTCTAGAAAAAAAAGCCCCCTCCCCCCGCCACCACCACCACACACACTGGTGGCCTCTCCTCCTCCTGGGCCAAACACCCTTCACCCCAGTGGGCTGCTCGACCCTCTCCCTGAGGCGTCCCCAGACACCGGTCCCAGTGCAGGTCCTACCTGAGGTCTGAGCAGGCTCGTGAGCCGAGACATTCCAGGAAGAGGCCTCTCCCCAGAACATATGCCCCGCACCCCTGCACTGGGGCCCCACTTGCCTCTGCCCGTCGCCCTCAGACACTGACGCTTCGATGCCCGGAGCCCCACCCTCCACCGTGCCACCCATCCTTGCTGCACACGTGCCCCACCACCCATCACCCATCGCCCCCCAGACCCCCGTCCTTCCAGGCCCCCTCCCAACCAGGCCGGGCGCTCAGGAAGGGGCCAGGGACCCCAAGTGGCAGGCTGGGAAGGTTCGGACAGGTGCGTACCTGGAAGATTTCGAGAAACGTTGGGTGGGAACACTGGGCCCACTTTTTCCGATCCCAGATCAGGACTCTTTCTAGACGCTTTTCCAACTCTTCCTGCCCAGAAAACAGTAAAAGCAACTTCTATCCCCACACTCCTCTCTGCAGCACATCAGGTCCATCCCCGACTGAGGACAGGAGGGTGACACCCAGAGCCAGCCCAGGGACCATCGACCAGCGGCCTGAAATCCTCCCCCAGGGACCCAGTTCCAAGTAAACCCCCTCTTTCACAGCCTCCAGCCCTCCGTCTGTCATGGGTGGTCTGTGAAGCACCTTCTAGATACACCGTCCTCCTCGTTCCTGGCAGGTCCTGCCCCGTGCCCCAGCCGCTCGTTCACGGCCTGGGGGGGAGGGGGGACGACAAGCAGCTACCACTACCAGGCAGCCAGAGCCCTTCCGTGGGCGAGACCTAAGAGGGGCGCCCAGAGACCCACAGCCTGGGGGTGCCAGGGAGACCCGGGGTACTGGGGACCAGCTCCTGGCCAAAACCCTAGGTGTGACCTCTCAGGCCCGACCACAGGCAATAACAAAGGCTGTCTCTGGCAGGTTCCCAGGGGAGGCTGCCCTCCTCACCCGGGCTTGCGGCACGGCCAGCGCCATGCAGTCTGGGGGGGCCTCAGGCTGGTTGTCCCCTGCTCCCACGCAGGTCTCCCTCCTAGCCCAGGCACCTCCATCCAGAGGCCTGCTTACTGGGGGCCCTGGGCAGGCCGAGGCCTCCTTATTTGGGGAAGGGGACAGCCTAGAAGCCAATTTTCTCCACCGACTCAGCACTCAGTACTTTCCCATGCCTAGCCCTGTCCCTGTCACGCCCTGCCCTCGTCCACCAAGCAGCAGGGAGCTCTGTCTGGCTGCCTGGGCCGGGAGAGGATCCTGACGCCACGTCCAGCTGATGTTAGCCCTCGCCTGGCCCGGGTGCCGGGGATGGGACGGGCACCGCTCCCGCTAAGCCTCTTGCCAGACACAGAAGGAAGCCTACATGGTCACGTTCGTTCTGGTCGCCTGTCCGAACGGACCACTGGACACCCAGCACAGCCCTTGACAGGTGGGGTGTGGAAGAGCAGGAAATGCTAAGCCCTGTCTTCCTTCCTTCAGCCCAGACTGCAACTCCGCAGTTTCAGGGGAACCGTGAAGGACAGGGGGCCTCCAAACCCACGTGCTTCAAGGAGACAGAGCCCTGAGTTTGCAACCAAGGAAAGCCTAAGCATTTATATACCAGTTACTGGAAAGTTCCAGCAAAATCGATACTGATTCTTTACTGCACTGAGAAACTAAGCTTTCTCGGTCTGTTAGCTAAGAAAGGCAGAGATCTTCCTTCCCTGTATCCCGAACATCTCTTCCACCGGTCCCCGTGACTCTTGACACGTCTGTACCAAGACCAGGAGCGCTGGTACAGGAAATCACGTTGGTAAAAATGATCACAGTAGGAGATTGTGATGTCCCCTTGAGTCCTCACTGTGTCTGCCGTGGATTAACCGCGTGCACCCATCTTGGGGCAGCTGGCTTTCCGCCTGAGGCTCACTGGCCCTGCCCTGTAGCCACTAGAATGGAAGAAGCCAGACCGCCCTCACTGGTCAAGGCAGCGACCTCCGGTCAGGTGCTCTCCCTACAGGCCCGCTAGACGACGGTCCTCCCACCGCAGAGCCACGGCCACTGTCACTTCCCATGTGACAGTGCTCAAGGGCCAGAATCAACGCGCCAGCACCCCCCAGCCCCACCACCCAGGGCCCAGCCTGGCCCAGCCCCTTGCCTGCTGTGCCCCAGATGCCGGACGAGGAGGCCCCTGGGTGACAGATACTCCTGGGTCCATTTACCTGGATCAGCCCCACCAGCTGCTTCTGCATTTGGGACATCCAGGTAACAAACATTACGGGGTCCAAGAGGTGGCCGACCGTGGGCTCCTGAGAGGTTGGTTGTGCTTTCGCAAGTGTCTCCCTATTGGGTTGGAAGGAGCCATGAGGGGCAAAGAGCTGAGCTGGGGCTGGGGTGTGGAGGACAGCTCAGTGCTAAGGGCAGTGGACCCGCGGCTGGGCCTCGCCCCCTCCCCAGCCTGTGCTGCCCGCCCCCCACCCCTGCGCAAGGCCCAGTGACTGGAGAGGGCAGCCGGGCTGAGAAATGGGAGCAAGAGGCTCTGTTGGTGTAGACAAGTCTCAGTGGCCACACACACACACCCTAACGCACTGACACACCCATCCACATACTACGCGGCAGACACGCTGACCCACACTAACACACGCGTGTGCGCGCGCTGTCCCCAAGGCCAGCTGTGTCCACCCTTCTCCGACCACCAGTCCCGCCCAGGTGGCCCCTCAAAGTCTCTCTGTTGATCACAGCCCTGGCCTGAGGACCCTCACCCAGAGCAGTGGCCTCACCCAGCACCCCAAGGTCCCCAGGAGGACTCACCCCGGACGCCCAAACAAGTTCGTCTTGCCCCAGGTGTACAGGACCTGACAGCTTTTCAAGTTGGTGCCGGAGGAGCGCGTGAGCTCGGAGAGGCGGCTGAGGAGCGCCTCCTGGAAGTACGTCCTGTAGACCCCCCAGAGGCAGGTCCCCAACCGGCTAGCCCGCGGGGACCCCAGGCCCTGTCTCACAGCCTTGTCTAGCTTCTCCAGGTATGGGTCCAGCTGGTCCTTGGGGCCCAGGGTGGGCACTCGGGCCTCAGCATCGTTTCTCAGCAGCTTCTCCAGCTGACCAGCCCACAGAGCAACTCCACCGTCCTGGAGGGCACCAGCCTCTCGGCTCTGGTGCCCGTCCTGTGTCCGCCCCACAGTGGTCAGCACTGCCTGGAGCTTCAGCTCCAGCTCCTGGCTGGGCCCAGTGCCCTCCAGAGCCTGCTGGACGACCTGCCACATGCTCTGGGCCACGGCCTGGTACTGGGGGCCACAGTCCTGCCCTTCCTCCGCCAACGTCGAGATGCTCTGGTAGGCCTCCAGGAAGCACCCCTCCTGGACCAACTCGAAGAAGCCTGGAAGAAAGGAACCCGAAAGGATGGCTCAGCGGGGGGCTTGAAAGACCCGGAGATCCAGGGAGGGGGAGGGGTGCCTGCCCTGGACCCTTCACTGTAATTTCTGACAGGAGTAGGGTGGAGATGGGCTGAGCTGTACGGAACTCATCCATCAGAGGAACCAGCAAGAAGACCAGGCGGAGGTCTCAAGAGCCTTTGGGCACAAAGTTCCTTGTGGCCAGTCAGGATCAGAAGGCCACAGGTTTGTTACGATGTTTGCAGAAGACCAGTAGGCTTTCCACTGCGTCACCTTTGGAAGAGAAAAACGTAACACCCAGCTGTAAGCTCCCAGGGCTATGCATGGCCCATGCCTTCATCAGCTGTGGGTTTGTTAACCCAACGTGGAGACAGCAAGGCACTTTCCCCACCAGAGGCACAGACAGGGAGGTCCAGCAGAGTTCATAGAAAATTTCTAGCAAGGGGTTCTCAGAAGGAATGCATGTCAGCACCACCTGGAGGGCTCATTCCAGCCCAGATTGGAATGTGCATTTCTTTTTTTAGTTTGTTTTTTTTTTTAAGATTTTATTTATTTATTTGACAGAGAGAGACACAGCGAGAGAGGGAACACAAGCAGGGGGAGTGGGAGAGGGAGAAGCAGGCCTCCCGCCGAGCAGGGAGCCCAATGCGGGGCTCGATCCCAGGACCCCTGTGATCATGACCTGAGCCACCCAGGCGCCCCTGGAATGTGCATTCCTGACGGGTTCCCGGGAGGTGCTAATGGTGCTGGTGCTGGGCCTCCTGCTATGCCCGGAGGGAGAGATGGAAAGGGAAGGATTCTGCTTTGCATCCCAGAGGAGCCTCAGCAAGACTCTCCAGCCTGTAGCTGCAGGAGGCAGGCGCCAGCGAGACTCCAAACCAAAAGAGGAATTGATGGGCAGGGTTGTCCAAAGCACTTGAGCACTTGGACACCAGTTCTTCTGGACTTCAACTTGAAAGGGCATTTTGAACTTTAACTTCTCCTGGAAATTTCAAAATGAGAGGGCAGTTATATTTCAAGTCGGGGCTCAGAGTGCCCTTCTGTTGTCAAGGGCAAATGCATGTCCTCCCCTTTCCTATTCCTCCTTTCTGACAGCTGGAATGTACATGTGATGCCAGGACCTGGGCAGCCATCCTGGGCCATGAGACAGGAACACCATATGGAGGATAGTGGAGGAGCACAATGGAGAGGTCTGGGTCTCTGAGCACTGAGGAGTCCTGAACCACCTACTCAAATCTTCCATGAGAGAAGCAAATTTTATCTTGCTTTATCTTAAGCCACTAGTTCGTTGGGTCTCTCAGTGAAAGCAGCTGAACTTACAATAATACAAAGAATTGAGGAGTAGAGTGTGGGATGGAAATTATTTTGAACCAAAATAGGACAGCCTTCCATGGCATGTAACTATTTTGAGGGTGAAGAGTCCCTATCCACTTCTCATAGATAGCTCCTTGTTGATAGTAATTAATTAGATCAGACTTCAAACTAGGAATCGTATGTGCTGGAACCTCTGTGGTTTTACCAGACGCAGGGCTGCTCGGACATCATTCCCCTTCCTTCCAGAGCTGCACCGTCCAGCAGGGCAGCCTCAAGCCACACGTGGCTACTGAGCCCTTGAAATGTCAAAACTGAGCTGTGCTGTCAGTGTAGACACACACCAGATTTCAAAGACTTAGCGGGGGAAAAAAAAGAATGTGAAATATCTTAATTCTAATATTGATGGCATGTTGAAACATGTTGAAATACTACATCAGCTACATTGGGCTAAATAAAATATTTTACTAAAATTAATTTCACCTATTTCTTTTTATATTTTAACTGTGATTCCCGAAAACGGCTCCCACTCTATTTCCCTGGGCAGCACTGTACTCCAGAGCACGCTTGCCCCTCTCCCTCCAACAAGGAGCTCCTGCTTATCCTGCACCAACCTGGCTGTTTTCTGGGTAGGGGCCGTCATCCCCTTACCCACAAACAGAAGGGCTGCCCTTACAAAGTCCTGAGGTCTCCCGGGCTTCCTACAGACATGGCTGCGTTGGCACCATTTCTTTAGCAAAGATACTGGGGGCTGGGTTAGGCAGGCAAAGGCAGACATGGGGGGTCCACTGTTGCGTCCCCCCCGCCCCGTGCAGGCCCATCGAGCTATGCAGCGCGTGGCCGCTCCCTACCACCCGACCATCTCCTGGCATCACAAGCCAGCTCAAGTCATGTGTGGCCAGCAACATCTGGCCTGAGGAAACACGTGAAATGCACCTGAAAAGTGACCATCCTGGCAAGGCTGGCCCGGTGTCACCAGGCACAGGGCTAGTGAGGATGCAGGAGACCCTCAAAGATCCCATCACCTGTGAATCAACTGATAAGCACTTGTCCCCTCTTGGGTGACAATGCCAGATGCCAGAGATAAAAAGGCAGCTGGTGACACCTAATCCCCCCCATGACCCCACACTCCTATTGCAATTCTGCAACTTCCCACCGACCTCAGGGAAAATCTGAAGCGTTTCCTCTTCAGGAAAACATGCCCTCGGTTATAAACGTACCAGCTCTGCCCACAAACCCACTGCGGACCAGAGCCTTCAGCACCAGCCCAGCCCCAGCCCTGCTGGTCCACGCAAGGCCATTTATCGAGCCTTTCTGGGCGCGGACCCGTGCTGGCTCATGGCGTCCATCCCAGGCCCCTCTCTCTCCCTCCTACTGCCCTGGGGCCTGGGGCACAAGCAGCAGCCAGCTCTGCCGGCCTGGACTTGAACCGTGACCTCCTCACCTGCTGCGGGTCCCTGGGCAAAGGGCTCCACCCCCAGGCCGCGGTTTTGTCGGCTTTGAAACGGCGAGGTGTGTCTCACAGGCGTGATGACTGTGGGCTGCTTCGCTCTGCTTTGGTCCTTCTCTTGCTCCCCCGCACTGCGTCAGGGCCCCCGTGGGCTCAGCAGCCCCCCAGCCCCGTGACAGCCCGCTGCGTGGTGGCCGGTGGTGGTCAGCGAGCCAGCCCCGCTCACGTGGGGTCCCCCAGGCATGGGAAGGAGGATCTTCCCACCGTGCCAGGTCCCCTCCAGGCGCCCAGAGCGACATCCAGGAGGCTGGCGTATGCAGTACTTATTAACCAAAGGGTAAATACGCGAGCAAAAAAAATGAAGGAACGGGACAAAGGCTCCTGCCAGATATAAACGTGAGACCCAGGGGACGCCTGGGTGGCTCAGTCGGTTAAGCATCTACCTTCCGCTCAAGTCATGATCCCAGGGTCCTGGGATCGAGCCCCGCATCGGGCTCCCTGCTCAGCGGGGAGCCCGCTTCTCCCTCTGCCTGCCCCTCCCCCTGCTCATGCTCTCTCTTGCTCACTCTCTCTCTCAAGCAAATAAATAAATAAACAAATATTTAAAAGAAATATATAAGGCGAGACCCATACCTTTGGAAGTTTCTGTCACATGAACAACGTTTTGGGGTTCTTTATTTCTGTGAAATACTCCCAGAAACTTTGCAATCTTCCTTCTCGGCTTCGGAGGATGGCCTTTGGGCTGTTGCCTCGGGGGCCCCTGAGCCTCACTGGGCAGGATTTGTTGGTGTTCGCTGCCTGCTTCTTTTCCTTCCAGCCTGGGTTTCTTCTTGCCCCAGCGGCCCTTTCTTTTCACCCGGTCCATCTCTCTGCCTTTGTGCCGGACAGCAGCCTGGCCCCACAGACACCCTCTCGAGGTCTGCACGTCATGGGGTTTTATCTATGTCCGCTGAACAAAAGAAATAAATGGGAGGAAGCTGGTGACGGCCAGAGAAATTTCCTCTGCATCTAAAAATATGGGTGTTGGGACACCTGGGTGGCTCAGTCGTTAAGCATCTGCCTTCAGCTCAGGTCATGATCCCGGGGTCCTGGGATCGAGCCCCACAGTGGGCTCCCCGCTCGGCAGAAAGCCTGCTTCTCCCTCTCCCTCTGCCTGCCCCTGCCTCTGCTTGTGCGCTCTCCCTCAAATAAATAAATAAATCTTTTTTTTTTTAAATGTGGAACCCTTCTCAAATTTGTGTGTCATCGTCATGCAGGGGCCATGCTAATCTTCTCTGTATCATTCCACTTTTAGTATAAGTGCTGCTGAACTGAGAACTCTTTTTTTATTATGGTAAAACATGCACAACACAAAAATTACCATTCTAATCATCAGTAAGTGTGCCGTTCAGTGGTGTGGAGTAATACCCATTAACTAAGTTGTGCAATCGTCACCACCATCCGTCTCCAGAACTTTTTGGTCATTGCAAACAAAAACTGTCCCCATTAAACAGGAACCCCCATCCCCCCTGCCCCAGCCCCTGGCACCCGCCACCCTACTTTCTGTCTCTGTGACTCTGACCCTTCTAGGCACCTCACAGCAGTGGAATCATGTGGTATTTGTCCTTGTGTGACTGGCACCATGTCCTCGAGCTTCATCCGTGTTGTAGCGAAGTTTCCTTCCTTTTTAAGGCTGAGTAATACCCCCCCGTGTGCACAGACCTCTCCTCTGTTTAAGCACTCATGTGTCGATGGACACTTGGGCTGCTTCCACCTTTTGGCTCCTGCTCTGAACACGGGCGTGCAAATGTCTGTTCAAGTCCCTGCTTTCAGTCTCTGGCTATGGTTTCGTTTTCACTGACAAAGGCATGATCACCGCTGTGGTTCTTGAAAGCTTCTCTCTGCTTGGAAGCACTCACTGCCCAGGCCGCTGGTTGGCAGCTTGGGGGGTGCAATTCTGTGGGCCACACACCCCCTTAGCTGCAGCCTCCTCTCTCTCCCGGCTTCACAGCATGACTTCCAGAAGCACTGGACGTCTCCACACTCGAGTGGCCAAGGGCGGGCCACCAAAATGGCATGTTGATTATTTTAAATGAAAGCTACTTGGGAAGGTCCCTCAGACCCCTGTCTGTCCCCTGAAAGCGGGCAGTAAGTCTCCCACGTGAAAGGCACCCTGTCGGTAAGTAAAAAGACATCCCCGTCACCAGAGATCGGAAATTCAGAGCCAAGAAGGCCGTATAAACAGCCGTGTTACTTTTTGCTAATTTCCTACTTCGGTCCAAATTCTGCTTAGAATTCCTTACGAGGCAAAGCTCCCAAACACCTCTTTTCTTTATACTGACAATTCCTCACAAATTGAGTGTTTCTTTGTCCAAAATGTATGAAAACCGCCTGTCTTGGTCACTTATTTAGGTCTCAGTTTTATCAGGCCTCTGTGCACACAGAACAAAACTTTGGGTTTTTTCCTCCTGTCGATCTGTCTCATGTCACTTTAATTATCCGTCCAGCTGGAAGCCGTGAGGGTGGAGAAGAATTTTTCCTCCCCTACAACACACCTCCCTCCAAATCCACTCCCCCACCAAGGCAGCGGGGTCCCATCTTTCTTCAAACCAGGCTCCACAGCACAATCCCGCAGGCCTTGTCATGAGGGACTCCACTCGGCATTCTAGAACAGTCCTCTATTTCTAGAACGGTGCCCAGGTCCCCAAGGGCCACTCTGGCTGATTTGCATTCCCTGCACTCATTATCTCCTGCTCACAGCGACAGCGACGCGCACTTCACTACGGGACCCAGCTCAGAGAACACACCGAGTTCTCGGGATTTGGGCACCACCATACACGCATCCTACAAACCCCCCACGTGTGTGGTGTGAAATAGGGCTTCTGTGCCGAGCTGGGTGTTTTCCACGGGTGATCTCCTTCACTCCTTGACAACCGTATGAAGCAGGCCCTAACTGACAGATGCCGCGGGCCAAGGAGATGCCCTGGGGTCGGGAGCTCGAAGGTGCTGGACCCGGGATATAGCCTGAAGAGCGGCTCTTCCTAGAAATGCTGGGCGGGGGGATGTTCCCAGGGACTTTGGGGCTATGATCCAAAGACCTTTGGGCTATGAATGTATCCAGAATCCAGAACCAGAAAGATGCTCCCAAACAGCCTGAAGGGAAGTCCGTACGGATGTGTCTCCCCAGGTCACACTCCCGGGTGTGAGCACTCACACCCGTTCAGATGAAAGGGGCCGTAGTGAGCGTGTCCAATAGCATGGCTTGTGAATACTGGCATCCCGCGCACAGTTCTCGAAGAGTCCGAGATGAGCGTTGGAACAGGACTGTCTCTAATGGGCTAGGGTAGCAGGACCTTGGTGTCCTGCCTGGGTCTGGAAGCTTGGGCGTGAGGCACACCTCGATTCTGGGGTCCCCCTGCATCTGCGGCACAAACAAGCAACCTCATAGGCTGCAGAGCCTCACGAGTCCCACGTCCAGGTGACATACAAGACCTGGTGGCCTTGGTGAGGCTGTGGGGACAAGGGGGTGACCAGCGGAGCGGGGGTTGGGAACCAAGCATGAAACCACGCCCTCAGCTGGGCTTGGGGCCAACAGAGGAGCCCCCGTCCCCATCACCAGATGCCTTGCTCCTGTAAACTGATAAACTCTAGGCTTGGGAGCCTCTTGGGGACAGAAGGTGGGTCTGCCAGGCTGGAGAGAAACCGTCTCAGGGAATCCCCAAAGGTCCCATTCCATTCAGGAAGGAAAGGGTTTTACTTTCAGTTTTGCTCTTACTGTTTTTCTGGTGTTTCTCGGAAACCACTGGGAAGTTCTCGTTTATTTTGCTCAAAACACATTCTGATGGACGAGTTCACGTGAGACACAAACACCCTCCTACCTGCAGGGTCTCCAGGCCCTTATGGGACCCCTCCCCCCGCGCCCACACAGCCCACCGCTATGTCTGGGCAGACTGTCCTGCCCTCCCTCCCCTGTAGTTCAAGGGCTGCCTGGCCGGTTCCACACGCCCCAACTGCACTGGAGCAACCCCCAGACTCTGGGGCAGGAGAGGCAGGCTTCCTCTCAATGCCCCCTCCCCTCCACGCTGCTGGGAGCACCCCTGAAGGGGTCCCAGGAAAGCCCCCGCCTGAGCCAGCCTGAGCCAGCTGCTTACGTGTTCCCACAGCACGAGTGAGCTCAAGACAGAGACTCTCCCCACGACTCAGGGCCTCCCCCCCAACCCTCCGGGGCCAGTTCTCTCCCTCGGCACCTAAATCCCAAAGCTTTCTAACCAGGTTCACCAGACAGATTGGATCAAAGCGCCCCCCCTTTTCTCGCCTCGAATGGGTGGGACTGGGAACCCCGCCGTCCATCCCGTGCCCCCCCTGCACTGGGGGAGGGGGCCATGTGCCAGATCCATCAAGGTTTTAAACGGATGTACCTTCAGACCGAGCTATTCCACTATGAAAGCTTCTGACATCCCGACAGAAAGATACAGATTCACTCCACAAAGAGGACCGCGGGGTCTTCATAAAAAGCTGAAGCCACCTATAGGCTAACAGGCCGGGAAGGAAGCCGTCTAACCAACTGCCCACAGCAGCCAGAACAGCCGGGACCCCTCCTCTCCGAGACGCACAGCGCAAGGGAAAGAGCCAAGCGCAGCGTGCACGGCTTCTAGACATCACCCTTGCTCCCCGCTCGGGGGCCCACCTTCCTCGGCCTCAAAGCTGGCAAGGTCACATCTCTGACCAGTCATCACCTCTCCACCTCTGACCACACCTGGGAAAAACCGTCCACCGTTAAGGACTCATGTGATGTCACTGGGACACTCTCAATCACATCTGCACCGTCCCTTTCTCCTCGTCCCCTGTTCGCATGTCCCGGGGATTAGGGTGGGAACATCTTTACACCTTAACCATGACTCTGCCAACCACAAAAGTACACCCTGCAGACTGCTCGTGGCCGTGCACATGGTCCTCCTCATTCCCTTCTCTGGGTGCACCCTGGATCTCTTGTGAGGACGGACCAGGGTCTACTCCACCAGGCCCTTCTGTTGGAAAATAAATGGAATTTTCTCTTGAGTCCATTTTAAGATAAGCTCAGTGGAATCCCAAACACATCTTGGAATAAGTATCAGTGACTGATCATACAGCTGAAATAAGTATTTTTAGCAAGCAGCAAATTCTACACTGGCTCCCTGACCCACGGAATAAAGGTTTTCTGGGTAGAAAAAGGAGAGGTCAACCAAAAATAAAGCAAGTGCTCAGGGGAATCCTAGATATGAGGGCGCCATTAAAGACAGAAACACACTCCCCGTCTAACTCCGAACAGAGATAACCCTGCCGTCCAGCCCCGAGTCCTGCCAATCCCACCCCTTGATACAAAATCCTCCCTCCCAAAGCACATGAAATCTGCTTGCTTGCCTCTGTTCCCACCACTGGCCCATCCAAGCATCCTCTCTGCAGACCCGCAACAGCAAGGCCGTCCTCCTGCAGGATCTCTCCGGCCCCCTTTGCAGACCCGCAACAGCAAGGCCGTCCTCCTGCAGGATCTCTCCGGCCCCCTTTTCAGGGCTGGTCTTCTTGTTCAAATGCAGATCCAGTCAGCTCACCCCTACCCAGCTGCTTTCTTGTAGCCCAAGGACTCAGTAACAATTATTCGGGATCTTAAAGTCCTAAATACCTTTTGGCCCATCCCCTCCCTGCCTACCTGCCCCCTCAGTGCTCCTGCCCACCCCCTTCCCTCACTCTCCCGCTCCTCCCCCACGAGGCAGGCCAGCCCCCAAGACAAGAGCAAAACAGCCCCACGTGTGCCCCGTGGCCCCGACCTTGCCTACCTCATCACCGTTCAGTGTCCCTCTTCCCGAAGGCTGATCAGCTGCGTGAGCACCCGAACCCACCTGGGTTCGCCACTGAGTCCCGGGGCCTGGCGGGGCCTCGTGCATCCAGGGCTCGGTCAAGAGTCGCGGAATGAATGAATGAGCAGGTGATGAAAGCACCTCTGTGGCCCCTCCCCCAGGACCCCTCCTGCTGGAGTGGGGGCTGGGCTGGGGCCCTTCAAGGCCTCTGACTCTGAGGCTGGGCGACCCCCAGGCTTTGCTCCCCTTCTCAGGAGCAGTGGGCCTGACAGCCGTGTCCCCACCGCCCCCATGAGCAGCCATATTTCCATGCTAGGCTGTTCCCACGGTGTTGCCTAAGAGGGGCTGGGGCCGGAGAAAAAAGGGTCTTCCCCCCACCGCTCCGGTGCCCCTTGGAGCCCCACTCTCTGCAGAAGCCAGAATGACGCTGGGATCTTCTCTCCCATATCCTAAATTCCCATGAAGTGGGTAAAATCCTGCAACACACCCGCTACAAAATTGTAAAATTCTCCTCATTCATGGTGGTGTCCAACTTTCCCTTTCAGAATCTGCACCTGAGTTTGTCCCCCACCTCTACCCCCGGGGCTGCTGGCTGAGGGGGGTGCGGGGCAGAGTGGAGGCCAGGCCGGGGGTGAGCAGCTGGCCCTGGGAGGGAAGGAGGGCATGTGCGTGTGACCCCAGACCACAGAGCCCAGGGTCAGTCTGTCCAACAGGGGTAAGAAAGCTCTCCTTCATCTATTGGTTTTGTGTATGACGGATCCAGCTCAGGCCCTTGGCCAGAGGCTGGGAAAATGCCTCTTCTCTCTCCTAGAATCCTGAAGAAACACGGCTGGGGACCCAACACAGGCGCAGATGCTCCAATCCTCACCCACCTTCATGCTCCCTGCCGGCAGGGCCCCCAAGAGGGTCAGTGTGGGCACAGGTCATTGCCTCCCAGGCGGCAGCAGGGAGTGGCCAGGGGCTGCAGTGTCCACCCCCAGCCCCCACAGACCCATCCCCGGAAGCCCACCACCCCTCCACTTCCTTGACTCCATTAGCCTGGACACTGTCACCAGGGCAGGAGGAGGAAGGGGGAGAAGGGGGGGTGTGGAGCCTGGGACCCCCACACTCAGGAGATGAGGAAGGGAGAGAAGGGGGCGTGTGGAGCCTGGGACCCCCACACTCAGGAGATGAGGAAGGGAGAGAAGGGGGGTGTGGAGCCTGGGACCCCCACACTCAGGAGATGAAGAAGGGGGAGAAGGGGGGGTGTGGAGCCTGGGACCCCCACACTCAGGAGATGAGGAAGGGAGAGAAGGGGGGGTGTGGAGCCTGGGACCCCCACACTCAGGAGATGAAGAAGGGGGAGAAGGGGGCGTGTGGAGACTGGGACCCCCACACTCAGGAGATGAGGAAGGGAGAGAAGGGGGCGTGTGGAGCCTGGGACCCCCACACTCAGGAGATGAAGAAGGGGGAGAAGGGGGCGTGTGGAGACTGGGACCCCCACACTCAGGAGAGAGGAAGGGGGAGAAGGGGGGTGTGGAGCTTGGGACCCCCACACTCAGGAGAGAGGAAGGGGGAGAAGGGGGGTGTGGAGCTTGGGACCCCCACACTCAGGAGATGAAGAAGGGAGAGAAGGGGGGTGTGGAGCCTGGGACCCCCACACTCAGGAGATGAAGAAGGGGGAGAAGGGGGTTGTGGAGCCTGGGACCCCCACACTCAGGAGATGAGGAAGGGAGAGAAGGGGGGTGTGGAGCCTGGGACCCCCACACTCAGGAGAGAGGAAGGGGGAGAAGGGGGGTGTGGAGGCCAGGACCCCATACTGAGGAGAGAGAAAGGGGCAGAAGGCACAGAAATACCTCCCGAAGGATCCCCCTGCAGCAGTGTGAAGGAGTGGGGGACACTAATCATTTTAAGAGTTTAAATAAATACGTAAGGTCAAGGGAAAGGGCCGGCGGGTCGGGAGGAAGCAGCGGGCCACGGGGCGCCAGGAGGGGAGGCCGGTTCAGAAGGGGGGGCGCAGTGTGGGCAGCGAGCAGCCGCCCCCGGGGGCCCCAGCACCCCCGAGACCTGGCCCCCGAGGGCACTACGGGTCACGGTCGGCAGCCCCTGGGCTCGGCTCTGGCGAGCAGGCCGCCGCCGCCCTCGCCGGGAGACAGTGCCGGGGGCCGCACCCGCAGGCTGGAGGCCCGGCAGGACTGCCCCCCACCCCACCCCGCGGTTCTCAAACACGTCCGGGCCGCTGTACGCCCGGCTGCAGAACCGGGCGAGGGACGGACCCGGGCCCCGGCTCCTGCGGGGGATACAGGGGACAACGGGTGCGAAGCTCGGTCTCCAGGCCCCTGGTCCTCGCCAACAGCCTCGCTCCCCGGAGACCGCGGCTGCGTGTCGCCACCTGGCGGCCTGCGGTGGAAATGTCCGCTGGCGTTCGGCGCTTTGCCACCTGGTGGCACCTCGGCCCAGGTGAGACCCAGGGAACCGGACTGAGGTCTTCCCCTCAGAAGACAGGTGAGAGCCTCATCAACGGGGGAAAGTTTCTGAGTAAGGTTTCAATAAACATTTGAAGGCTGTGAGTTCCTTCAAGAAAAATCGTCTCCCCCCCTCCCAAAAAAAGGAGGCAGAGAACAGAATGACAAAGATCACAGCAACCCAGGTGCCCCTTACTACACATCAGGCCCTGGTAAACACAGGTGCTGGGACAGGGCTCTCACCCTGCAGGCCCCAACCCACAGCAAGAGATCCATCCCAGTGTGCCCCAGTACCTGCCTATACGTGTGTCGGACCCCTCTTGATATTTTCTGTTCCATGTTACTCAGGGTTGCCAGATTCGGTAATAAAATACAGGACTCCCAGTTGTTTTTGAATTTCAGATAAATAACAATGACTTTTTTTTTTTTTAGTATGTGTACATCCCACACAATATTTGGGGTATAGTTATAGTAAAAGAAATTATTTGTTTTGTAACTGAAATTCATATTTAACTGGTTGTCCTGTATTTTACTTGGAAACCTTAATTCTACCACATTTTTTAAAATGCCAGTTGCAATATTCCAAGCCAATATTACAGCCGGCTAATGAGTCAGAGGCCCCAGGTTGAAGACATTGCCTTAGGTGACAGGGCCAGAGCGTTTATTTCCACAGGGGAAACCAAGGTCAGTGGAGGAATTTGGATTCGAATTGGAGTCGCCACCCCCTCCCCTGCCAAGACCCACCCTCCCTTTAGCTGCAATGAGAGGAATCTCAGTGGGTCTGCAGATGACCACATCCATGATCCATTTTCTGAAATTCCTATTTCTAGGGACAAAGAGGAAATATATTCACAATCAGAGAGAGGCTCCAGCCAATGTTCTGTAATAAGGACTTGGACTACTGCATTTTCTTAAGGGGACATAAAACAGTATCTTCACATCTGTTGACATTTATGAACAACATTTGATGTAGTTCATAAGCGGATAAATGCTGAAGGCAAGCATATATACAAAGATGTTGGAAAGAAACAGATGATGCAAAATTTTAAAAATTAGTCAAATTGATGATTCTAATGGGTATTTATAAATCAAAAAATAAAAATGTTTTACAATTATGGAGCAAAGAAAAATGCCTATACTGCCTTTGAGAAAATTATGAGTACCAAAGTTCTCAAGGGTTCCTTCCAAACATTGCGTTTTGACAACGCGGTGCACAGAAAAGACTCACAACAGGCTGGCATCCGTCTGAGGGGTATCTGAAACCCGGAGGTAGCATTTCCAAGGCGGATTGTTCTAGATTCAGGCCCAATAGGTGACACATAGCAGGCTGCAGTCAAAGGAAGCTGTCCCTTTATTCTTACAGAGTTCTAGAAGGTATTGGTCAAGTGATGAAGCATAAAAAAAGGAAAGGGTCCCCCTGGACAGGTGGTAGTTTATCAAAGATTAGGACGTGGATTCTGAAACCAACTTGATGAATCTTATGAAATTTGCATGCTCTGTTGTAGTAAAATCTGTTGGCTTGTCTTGCACTTTTAACGGCTCTTCTACCCATATGTGAATTTGTGACATCGAGTGTTGGTCACCTGGCAAAGGGTCCCCTCGGCCCAGAAGACCCCTGGTGATACTGAGGGGGAGGAATTCATGGTGTGGGGTAGTCAGCACTGCTGTGACTTAGCCACCCTTCTTTGTTGGGATGCCTGGGATTTCTGAGCCGTCGGTGACGAGATGTCCATGCCTGCCCCGCTTACGCTCCCAGGCTCCCAGGCTGAAGGGGTTGGGTCGGGGGCCTCACTGGCGCACACAAGGCCCCGGACTGATGGCTGTTGAAGCTGGTGGTGCTCCACGAGGGCCCCCGTGTGCTCGGCTCTTGTGGACATTGGACATTTCCACAATAAAAAGTTTTCTTAAAAAAAAAAAAGAAACAGGGAAATTTTCAGCAACTGTCACTAGACACAATTTGGAGTGCAAATAACATGCCCCAGACAGGCCTCAGTGCAGAACACGCTCACCACCTCACTGGGAAGAGAAGGAGCCCCCAAGTCCCCAGGGAGGGGAGAAGTACAGTCCCATGGGGTCTCTCCTAGGTGGGCCTCATCTACACTGCTCAGTAAAGTGGCCTCGCCAAGTGGAGGCCAGAGTAAATGGAAGCGCAGCTCTCCAGCTGGCCCAGGCTCTGGCCCAAACCTGAGGACCTCTGCGAAGGGCCATCTGCCCTCCAGGGTGGCAGTCCATGAAGGAGGCTCACAGCAAAAATGCGCAGGACCCTTGAAGGTAAAGCTCTGTTGGTTCCATCATTCAGCTACTTCCTCAGGGCCCCTCCCTCCCCAGGCAAACACCACAGAGAAGATTGTGCGGGACCAAGGCTGGTCGGGGGTCCAAGAGCAGCTTAAGGCCATGAGAAGGCCTGGGTGAGCTAGGGAAGCTGGCTCCGGGGGGGGGAGGGGGGGGGCGGGGCGCGCTCTCACATCCAGAGTCCCAGACCCCAGCGGCCGGTCTCTACCTGCCCAGCTTCTGCCAGGCTGCCAGGGAGGCCAGGAGGCCACGTTGGGACCAATTTTCTTCACAGACTCCCCAGAATGTCTCCAAGACACAGAGCAGCTTTCTAGGCTGAAAGGTCTCCACAGTATTGCTGGGGCCTGCAGGAGGGACAAGCTCAACCCGGGTTTTAGCAACGAAAGCCCCGCGTCCCAGGCAAAGGGGGCAGGTGGTCACCCTGGGGCCTACCCGCCTGCCTTAGTTAGGGGTGCTCTAACAAACACCACAGCCTGGGGGCTTATAAACAGTCCTGGAGGCTGCGCGTCTGAGATGGGCCCCAGCAGACGTGTCCCGTGAGGACCCGCTTCCAGGTTCACGGTCAGCCGTCATTTCTCTGGGTCCTCACACGGGTGGAAGGGGCTGCGGGGGGCTCTCCGGGGCCTCCTTCATAAGAGCACTGATCCCACTCAGGAGGCTCCACCTGCGTGACCTAATCACCTCCAAACGCGCCCCCCAAAACCTCACCTTGGGGGTGAGGTTGCAACATAGGAATTATAACCAAGGGAGACTTAGCCCAAGTGATTCTTCCAGCCTTTGACTGATGAGTCCTGGGAACGGCTGGAAAGGTCTCTACTTCCCGGAGGGGGACCCACACCCACATGCCCCCCCAGGCCCCTCTGAGAGCTTCTTGGACTTTTTTTTTTTTTTAAAGATTTTACTTATTTGAGAGAGAGAGCAAGAGAGCACGAGCAGGGGGAGCAGTAGAGGGAGAGGGAGAGGGAGGCTGAGCAGGGAGCCCGACGCGGGGCTCGATCCCAGGACCCTGGGACCATGACCTGAGCCGAAGGCAGACGCTTCACCGACTGAGCCACCCAGGCGCCCCTCTTCTCAGACTTTTGACTGCGACCCACGGTCCTGCCCCGTACACACGTGGTGTCAACACTGATCACTGGAGTCGGCAGCGCAGGGAGGGCTTCGAGCTCGGATAAGCAGACCCCCTCACTAGGGCCAAGGGTCTGGCAGCCCCCCACCCCTCAGCCTTCTGGGCGGAGGGCGTGGCTGCAGCCTCCCCTCCCCTGAAGTCGGTGGGGAAGTGTGGAAAGCAAGGATCCTGGTCCACCTCTTTTCCTTGCCCAGGAAGAGAGAAGCATCTGGAGAAGCTTCTCCCTGGGATGGGGGATCTCAGGACATGAGCTCCACTGGGAATATCCAGACCGGCCTTGGGTGAGTGGATTCTCCCCAGGGCCACCCTTGCCTCCTCCAGAGTGACACCAGGATTTAGCAATTTTACTCAAGATCACTTCCACCTTCATTCACTCCACAGATGTTCATTAAGTTACCCAAATACCTTGGACACTGAGCACCGTGGGCTGCATTTGTTTTCTGGGACCGACATGAGGTACCACGGACCAGGTAGCTTTAGAAACAGGTGTAAATATTGGTTCTGGAAGCCAAAACTCCAAGATCCCGGTGTCAGCAGGGCTGGCTTCTCCTGGGGCTTCTCTCCCTGGCTTGTGGATGGTGATCCTCTCCCTGGGTCCTCTGTGCGTGTGTGTCCCGACCTCTTTCTCCTATAAGGACGCCAGTCCTGTTGGATCAGGGCCCACCCTAAAACGACCTCTTCTTAACTTGACCACATCGGTCCCAGCCTATCTCCAAATACAGTCACATTCTGAGGTCCTGGGGGTTAGGGTTTCAGCCTCTGGATTGGGGGCTTGGGGAGTACATAGATGCTGGTGCTTAAAAACAAAGAAGGCACAGTCCCAGGACCTGCGGAGTCTCAAAGCCTGGTAAGATGTGAGCACGGGCCAGCCCTGAGCAGAGCCCAAATGGGGCTGGAGCCGTGGCTATGGCCCAGACGAAGCCCAGGTCCCCCCATCCCCTGGGACCCATGTGGAGAAACGCTAGCCAGGCTCAAACAAACCATCCGTGCGGGTCTCTGTGTGTGTCTCGGATGGGGCAGAGGCTGGCCACAAGTGCTGCAGGTGACAGCTAGGCCCACCTGTGCTCCCCGCACCTGCAACCCCCACCTGTCTCCCCCCCGGGGGAAGCCTTTCTAGGAGCGGCGCATGGTGGCTTCAACAGCACCCAGAGAGTAAAAATAACAGCGTGCCACAGAGCGCGTGTCAAAAGTCTGAGCTCACAGCCAAATCCCTTCCCCTTCCAGCCGCTCTAGCCCCCCAAGAAGTCACCCACTGTCTGGGCCGCCAGCTTCAGGCGGCAAATGCTATTCTTATAAACGGCTGGCCCGGATTCTCAGCTTGAGTTAGGACGCTCCCCAAGCAGTCAAGGATGTTCAGCGATGGCTTCCAATGTCGCTTAAAAAGCGTGAAAATGTGCAAGCAAGCTCAGGCTGCTCCCTCCAGCAGGGGACAACGGTGCCAGTGCCATCCAGAGGCCATGGCCCCAGGCTCGACCCCATCGGGCTCCATGCGCCTGTGCCACTTTCCCCAGACTCGATGCTGACTCACGGAACCACTGCAGAAAGATCTGTTTTAAACTTTAATTAACCTACATTCTTTCCTAGATCTCTTGACCTGATTTTCCATCTTCTCTCGGCTGGGACCTACAGGGCAGCAAAAGAATCACCCTCTCTTTAACCCCAACACCCGTCAACTAGGGGCTTGACCTCCAAAGCCAAGGACGCAGGCAGGGAAGCAGCCAGGAGCCTGAGACAAACACATCGGTCAGGGTCACTCGACCTTTGTATCTATAATCAGGGGGTGGGGTGAGGGGACAGGTCCAGGCTGGTCATGCCCAGAAGGATGTGGTGGCCGTGAGGACGCAGACCCCCAGCTCCAGGGACGGTAACTGGCCCCAGGGCCCAGCTGCTGAGCTCTGAAATCCAAGCTTCCCATGGCTGCTCCCAGACATGACCTAGAGCAGCAAGGATGTTCCTAGGAGACAGGGCCTCCTCTGATGGCTGTGCCCGAGCTTGCTGGGGCAGCAGGCCCTCGAGGATGTTGCTAGCCTTCCCTCCTTCCTCCCAGTCTGACGTGCATGGCTGTCCCCGGCTCTTCCCGCCCTCTGCACCTGCCTCCCACCTTCCCTCCCGAAGACATTTCCTTCATGCAAACCCTTAGTCCTGCTGCTTCTCAGACGACCCGGATTAACACAGAGACCTGCTGCCCCGTCCCTCACCTGACAACTGCAAAGTCCTCCTGCCTGGCCTCCCTGCCTCATGCAGCATCCAGACTGACACCCCCACCCCGTGGCCTGGCCCTGCTCCCCTCTGAGCAGACATTCTCTCAGCCCCCCATCTCTCATCCCACTCCAGCCAGACTGGCATCCACCACAAGCTCTTCCCAGACCTGCATGTGGCTGACACCTCCTCCTTCTTCAGGTCTTTACCTCCCCTTCCTGGTGAGATGGGCCCTAACCCCCCGATTCCCAATGCAGGCTCCCCTTCCCGCTCCCCTGTTCTGTGCTCTTCCACAGCAAAGATCACCTTGTAACAGAGAGAATAATTTGCTGATTTATTAGACTGCAGCATTCACCCTGTCTCCCAACTAGAAGGAGGGATGTTTGTTGCTTTTTCTCACTAGCAAAGCCCCAAGCACCAGGAAAGGTGCCTGTGCTCGACAAGGGGACGAACAGATGAAAGAAAAGCTGAGAGACACTCAACCTTCACTACTAGGGATTTCACAAGAAGAAGAAAGAGGAGAGAGAAAGAAAGAATAAAACTTTCCAGAATGGAAGAGAGACCTAAGTCCTCACCATGAAAGAGTTTGCCAAGTCCTGAGAAGGACAAAACACAAACAAAACAAATTTTATCCAGAAGATAAAGAACTCCCGAAACTCAGAAAACAAACACAACAATTTCAAAACAGTTCATGGATTTGAGCAGACACTTCATCAAAGAAAATATGCAAATGGCACATAAACACAGGAAAAGATGCTCAACATCATTAGTCATCAAGGAAATGCAAGTTTAAAGCACAATGAGATACCATCACACCCTCACCAGAATGGCCAAAATTAAAAGGACGGACCACACCAAGTGTTGACAAGGATGTGGAGGAACTGGAACGCTCAGACGTTGCTCATGAGAATGTTAAATGGCTCAGCCTCTTTGGAAAACAACTCAGGAGTTCCTTTAAAGGCCAAACATACTCCTACCATATGATCCAGCCATTCCACTTGTAGGTAATTACCCGAGAGAGAAGGAAACATGTGTCTGTACAAAGATTCATATGCTAATATTCACAGCAATTTCTGTGTGATGGCCAAAAACTATAAACCACCCAAACGTCCATCAGCAGGTGCCTGGATAAACAAACCGGGGTTGGTCTATGCAACGGGTACGACTCAGCCGTCAAAGGAACGAACCGGGTATGCGCACAAATGACGTAACTGGATCTCAAGATAATTATTCTCAGCCAGACAAAAGCAGCCAGAAAATACCCTGGAAAATACGAACCAACTTTTAGCGACAGAAGGCAGACCAGTGGTGGCTTGGGAAGGGGTGAGGCAGAGGATAGGTGGGAGGGGTCACAGAGGGCACAGGAAGCTTTTGCAAGGGTGAAGCTTTTCACCGTGTTGAACGTGGTGATGGCTTCACAGGCCCACGCAGACGCCAAAACTTAACGAAGTGCGAGCTTTAAATATGTGCACTTCAATGTATGTCAATTACACCCCAATAAAGCTGTTTTTTAAAAAATGCAAAATCTGGGGCGCCTGTGTGGCTCAGTTGGTTAAGCAACTGCCTTCAGCTCAGGTCATGATCTCAGGGTCCTGGGATCGAGCCCCGCATCGGGCTCCCTGCTCGGCGGGAGGCCTGCTTCTCCCTCTCCCACTCCCCCTGCTTGTGTTCCCTCTCTCGCTGTCTCTCTCTCTGTCAAATAAATAAATAAAATCTTTAAAAAATAAAAAAATAAAAATAAAATAAAAAATAAAAAATGCAAAATCTGATTCAGTAGGTCCAAGCTGAGGCCTGAAATTCTACAATTATAAAAAATTTCCCAGTGAGACCGCCGCGGCTGGTCCAGACCACGCACGGAGCGGTGAGTGTTGGACGGTGTAGCTGACCCAGAGGAAGAGAATTAGTGAACCGGTAGAAGGTCCTGGATGCTCTTGACCAGACGGGTGGTGAGCTTGGCCTCAGGCAGAAGGCGGCAGGACTGTGGGAGAAGGAAAGAGGAAAAGGAGCTGGGGGAGTTTGTGCCAGTTTCTCCTCGCACGGCCTCGAGGCCCACAGGGCCTGGCTGGGCCACTCCTGTGGTTGCTCCAGGAGCCTCAGGAGTGAGACCAGGGCCCGCAGAAGCTCTGAGCTCGAGAGGCCCTGAGAAGAACTGAGGAAGACCAATAAGCCCCCAGCGGTCCCTTCTGCAGCCTCTCACCAACCCCCAAAGAAACCAGGGAGCTGGGGATTACAGTCTGCTGTAGAGTTGTTCCAGGCTTTCTGGAACACTGGCCTCTCCACTCAGGGTTCATCTACCCACCCTCAAGCCTGCTGGCCTCCCCACTTAACGCAACGCCTGACAGAGTAGCTGATACCCCCAGGGGAAACTGAGCACAAAGAACAAAACATCCAGACACCTGCAGAGCAGGACTACTTCAAAAGGAACCCCACAGCCTGGGTTACAGATCCTCCCAGAAACAGAAGATTAGAAAAGATGGACCAACGGTTTGAAATTAGTTACTGAACACAGCAGACAAGATGAGGGGAGAGAGCAGCAACACAAAATAATAGGAAAACATTTTTTAAATTTTTTTATTTAAATTCCATTAGCCAACATATAGTACTTCGTCAGTTTCAGACGTAGTGCTCAATGATTGATCAGTTGCGTATAACACCCAGTGCTCATCACATCACGTGCCCTCCTTCATGCCCATCACCCAATTCCCCCAGCCCCCCACCCACCTCCCGAAAACATTTTTTTTAAAAGAGCCAAGCAGAGCGGGTTAAGAACACAGTAAACGGAGAGAAGAGCAGACTGGTACAGATGAGGAGCAAAGAAGCAGCCAGGAGGTCGGGTGGAGGAGCGCCTAGAAGGGGAGGTCGGACCAGGGAGTAGGAGGAGGAAACAGAGAGCAGGCTCAACAGCGCTAGCTTGGAGACTCGGGGATGCCGAGGGAGCCAGAGATAAACTACCTGAAAAAGTAATGGAGGTAGGTTTCCCGGACTTAGACCAATAAAAGACCTGAGATGGGAAGCCTCAGAGAGCAGCAGACCCACACCCACAGACGGTCTAAGATGAAGAGAACATCCAAATAGCCAAGACTATTTAGAGAAACGTGGAGAGAGAACCATCGGAGCCGTGTGGAAGTACATGGCAGGTGTTCGGGATGCGGGAGGAGTCAAGGTGTCAGCGAGACCAAAGGATGTGAGCAGCTGCTCGGTCCTCTGCTTGAAGGGGCGCACACAGATGTCAATTCAGAAGACAGGAAGGATTACAAAGAAATACAGGAAAAGGGGGAAAAACTGATCTAACAGGTCAAAATGGTGGAAACTGGCCCAAATAGATCAGTAGTTAAGATGGACTAAACCTGTCAGTCAAAGGGACAAAGGGACAGTTTAAAAAACAAAAACAAAAACTGGGGGCCCCTGGGTGGCTCAGTCGTTAAGTGTCTGCCTTCGGCTCAGGTCATGATCCCGGGGTCCTGGGATCGAGCCCTGCATCGGGCTCCCTGCTCAGTGGGAAGCCTGCTTCTCCCTCTCCCACTCCCCTGCTTGTGTTCCCTCTCTCTCTGTGTCTCTCTCTGTCAAATAAATAAATAAAATCTTTTAAATAAATAAATAAGTTAAATTTTAAAAAAACCTGACACACTGGTTTAAAAAAAAAAAATCAGGATAAATGTCGTTTGCCCAAGACACCCATAAACCTGAGGATGTGCAAAGACTGGAAGGGGAGGCAGACACGCCAGGGGTGCTCTACCCAGCAGGGACCGACCTCACGACCAAGTTCTCTTAGGGACGGAGACAGTCATAAAATAATGAGAAAAGGCTCAGCTCACCAGGACCATGATGTCATTGTAAACACACCTGCCCCTGGCCGCGTACCCCAAGATCTGCGATGTGAAGGTGGAGCAGCGTCTTGGAGGGAGACTCGGCGTGCCTCCAGTTCTGGTGGTTCCAGACATAGACACCACAGCAGAAAGCCGAGGGGACACCTGGATCCCCGAGGAGGACGATATGCCCAGAGGGAGCTCTGCAGCCCACCGAGGAGGAACAGGGGAGGGAGAGGTCTACACAACTCCGCTGTGCACCATGTGACGCCCGTCCTCCGCCTGCCCGGTACGTGGTCCAGGGCAGCTCCTGGGCACGTCAGAGGCCCCGCTGGGTCCTGGTGGGCAGGGGAGGTAGCTGGGTTAGCTGAGGTCGCCCAGAGCCGGGCCCCGAGCCCACATTTGGGGAATGTCCCCTGGGAGAACAAACGGGGTGGGGGTACCTCTGCTCCCCCGTGCCTCCTGTAAGTCTCCTGCTCCCACGCCACGGCCCGGGTGGAGGCCCGTTCCTCCACATGCCCGGGTAGGGGGTGCCCCGCCATGACACTGCTCCCCTGGGCCCACCACTCTGCTCAGAGCCTTGGACAGCTCATTCCACCCTGGGCGTCAGCCACTCTTCCTCACGCACAGCCTCCCTTTGTGCATCCTGTGGGTGCACCTGCAGGCACACGTCAGGTGGGACACACCCCTTCCTCTTCCAGAAGCCCGCGTCCCCTGTTCCTGATGCTGGGCCTCTAGCTGTGCTCTTCCTCTGCCTGCAGCGTCCCCCCACACCGCTGCTCTGGCCACTTCCTGCCCTGAATTTAGGGATTCGTGTAGCTGGGCACTTTCCTGAGCCCAAGCCAACACCCTGGGCTTACCTTTTCACTCATCACCGTGCTCACCCTGGCCTCTTGTTCTCATCTGTACGCACTGATCTGTCCACCCCACAAGGACCACATCTGTCCCGCTCATCCTTGTGCCCCGGGCGCCTTGCACAGGATTGCACATAGGAGGTGGCCAATAAATATCAAAAATCAAAAACCGTGGCTACAACAGAGCATAAGCGTCTCTCTTAGCGGGTACAGCCCCCCACAAGTGCCCTCTCTGAGACTGGCCTGCAGGGGGCCTGGGCTAGTCACGGCTTTCTAGAAGCAGTCTCTGTGCTCATACCTCCACCTCCTCTCCTTTGCTCCCAAGGCCCCTTGTCCTCCTCCTCCTCCTCCTCCCTCCTCCCTGGAGCCTGGCAAGGCCATGTTGCACCGGGACTCCCTTCCTGCCCACCACAGCCCACGGTCCACATCACTTCTCCGAATGCAAACCCCCGTTGGTGATTTCCCAGTCATCGTGTGACATCACAGACTGTGGGTTTTCCTGGTGGCTCAGGGGCTGGTGCTGCATGCAGATGGGAGGCGCTCCCGGTGTGTTGCTGAATTAATGGAAAGCCAGGGCCAACGTAGGATATCCTTGACGATTAGGTACATCTTCCCTCAATCTCATGCCTCTCAGGCCCGTGCCTGCCCAAACCCCACTCTTCCCGGAGGGGACAAGCAGCCGGGAGTGATTGCTGTGCAGCTGTGTGAGTAGGAGGTTTTACCACGGGGCCATTCCCGGATGCAAAGGGGTCCCGTCACTGACCCCGACGCTCAGCACTCCGTAAAGAGCTGACGTGGGCGGAGACGGCACCAGCTGTGCCCAGCGCCTGCTCGCGGAGAGCCCGTGGTCTGGCCCCAGAGCAGAAGAGCGCGGAGCAGATGCGAAACAGCCTTCTTCTCTTCGGTGCCCTGCTCTCCCCTGGGAGGGTGAAGCATGACAGACAGGCTTTTTTTGTTTCAAAGGTCGGGGTCTCTCAAAGCAGTAAATTCTATTGTTCAGGTTGGGAGGGTAATCAGCAATTGTGTTTCCCAAAGAATGGCAGGAAGCTACCAGGCAGGTGTGGGGCTCCCTACAGACGGTCCACAAGCAGGCACCAAGAATGAGGCTCATCGATGGCGAGGGGTGAGGGGTGTAGGCATTTTCCAGGGGGGGGCCCCCGGCCAGAGCAGGAAGGGACAGCAGGCCAGAGAGAAAGCAGGAACACGCAGCATCCCAGCCAGCCCAGGGGGCAGCAAGGATCCTGCATTTGGGAGGGCGGGCCCCATCCGAGGCAACCAAGTTCCCCCAGACAAAATGATGTCACCTGGACACTTTGTGTTCCATGGGTTTAAAAGAGAAAGGGGCCAAGAGTGGAGCTTGACTCCTGGAGGCATCCTGACACTGTGCTGGGATCATCGGAGCTATTCCAGCTGGGTGAGAGAAGAGCCAAGAGCTCCTTAGCAGGAGGCCCGGGGCCCAGCATTCGGCCTCCCTGCCGCCATATTCCTGGCTCTCCCTTCAATCCTCCCCCGGTACTCTTGGGCCTCCCTCGGATTTCCTCACTGCCCCACAAAGCCCGTCAGCTTCCCTCCAACCTGACGGGGCCCCCATCCCTTCAACGCCCAAGCAGAGTGAAATTTAAGCAAGTGCTCTCTGGCAGATGCCTGCAAGGTAGACAACACTCTCTGGAGACTTGATCTTGAATATTCTCTCAGCCCACCTTTTTTCCTCATCCTGCTTTATACTATACCAAGTGATTTAGGTAAAATGTGTGCCCCTCCCCAGGGTGACGAATTGTTCCAGTTTGCCTGGGACTGAGAGGTTTCCCAGGACAAGGGATTTTTGTCGCTAAAACCAGGGAGGTTCTAAGCAAATTGGGCCAAGGGGGTCGCCTGAGCTCCCCATCTGAGCCAGCGATTGTTAGTAGCATGGGTTCTGACTTCCTACACACGAGAACTTTGCTCAGAACCTGCCACCTGGCAGGCGCGGAATAAAAAGACTACGGTTTCCTTACCATGACTTCTGTTGATGGCCCAGAAGGGCTTGTGGGGATGGCTCCGTACATGCTTACTGGGCTTCGCTGGACTGGAATGGTTGTGAATTCCATTTCTAAACACATGGGGGTCTCCTTTGCCACTCCTCGGGCTTCACCCCTTCCACAAGGGCAGCTACCCAGGTCTATCCCCGTCCAAGGGGACGAGTCTGCTAACCACACAGGTGGCTGTCCCCGGCAAGGTCAGTTGACATTTTTAAGTTGTGAACACATGTCCTGGAGAACCTCATTTTGATAGCACCGCATTGTAATCTCCCTTGAGTGAGATGGGTCACAACCTCACATGCCTTCAATGGCCAGGGAGGGGCTGCAGGGGCTGTACGTTCATGAAAGAGGAAGACATCATTAGTGGGGGGGTTGGGGGGCTTGCAGAACACCCCAGAGCACATGACGACCTAAAGCCATTTCATCCTCCTCCTCCCCCAAGAAATGATCACCAAAACATAACACGTCTGCAGGGACCATATCCATCCTGGTTCTGCCAGTTCATGCCCCTGGTTTAGAGCTCTCCCAAAATAATCTAAATTCTCACAGCAGATGTTAATGCCCTGAGAGCCATAGACAGAAAAATCTATCTTTCTCAAAACTTGTTATGTATCTTAGAAGGCCAGCAGAATCAGAGATATGAAAATGTCCACTATTAAATTCCTTCGGCATTTTAATCCAAAGAACCAAATGCAAACGACTGCAATTTTGAAAAGGCTGGTAGACACATAGTATAGTATGTATGTCAAAATTTCTGGTGACCACTAAGTGTTGGATTTTGTTGGAAAGTGGCAGCTATTACTAAAATAAAAAAGTACTAGGCACCAACTTGATTTATGCAGTAAGATGAAATTAAACAAATTTATCTATGTTTAAAAAAAAAGATTCAAATTCAAACTTGGAATGATATACTATCGGGTGGGGGGGGGGTACAAAACACATTTCCAGCCAGCAGTGAGGAAGAAAAGAGCCCTGAAATTATCTAAGATCTAGATTCCAGACCCGTTCTTTCTGAAGCAGTCCATATCTTCATCTCGGATTCTTCTGAAAAGCAGAGGTGGGGACCTCTACCCGCCCAGACCCCAGAGTCTCTCACTCAAAAGCAGAAACTGCAAACTGGTGGCCCACAGGCCAGACACAACCCCGTCGTGTTTTGTTGGCCTGTGTGGAGTTTTGGTTTTGTTTTGTTTCCTTTGCTGAATGTGGGTGCTTCCCATCCTATTCCCACAGTCCCCACCATTCCTTTGTGCCTCGCGCCCGCCGTCTTCACACCGTGTGATCTCCTGCCCAGCGCTGGAAGGACCTGGGTTTACGACCCTTGCTCTGCGTGGCTAAGAAGTTTCCGACACCGCACTTGACTCTGTTACCGCTCGAATCCCACTGACGGGTGATCTTGATTCACTTTGGTTTCTACTTGTTCTGCCTTTAAATCCCCCCACCTGGTTTACAGGATAATAATAGCTCAAAATGCTAAAAAGATGTGACCAAAGTCACGGAGTTCGTCAGAGAGCTAACATTTATATTTTTCTGAGGAACTTTTTAAATTGAAAAATATAGAAAAGCATAAAACAGAAAACAAATTTCATATAAATATACATGCGATCGTTAGTAGTATGTATGATGCACATTGTATTTAATTGCAGAAATGTGAGGTTTTTATACATCCGCCATCACTTTTTTTACATATAGTTGTTTAGGTTATTGTAGGATTTTTTTTTTTTTCTGATTTTGGTAAAATACATGCAACACAAAATTTACCATTTCAACCATTTTTAAGTATATGGTTCAGTGGCACTGAGTATATTCACATTGTCATCCAACCATCACCACCATCCGTGTCTAGAATGTTTCCATCTTCACGACCTGAAACTCTGTCTATTGCCCCTCCCCCAGCCCCTGGCCACCACCCTGCTACTTTCTGTCTCTATGAACCCGCCTACCCTTGCGAACCTCATATAAGTGGACTTACACAGTACTTGTCCTTTTGTGACTGGCTTATTTCACTTAGCACAACGGATGAAATTTAAAGGCATCATGCAAAGTGAAATAAGCCAGTCATGGCTTTAAATGCTGACTGTGGTTTTAAAGCAGCAAAGGTGTGCGTTAAAAATAGCCATGAACTTGGTAAATATCTAGCCAAGAGTGACTTAGCCCAAAAGACTTCTTTCTGCATGAAATACCCAAACATGCAAGCAGCATTTATGAGCTAAACTAAAAACGGAACTCTGAGCACAGGCTCCTGGCACATAAAGCTCAGAATAGCTGAGCTTTCCTTACCAAGTATAACAGTACAAAATGTCACACTGGGAATATTGAACGTGGGAGTTGATTGCCCAAGAAAAAAAAAATCACTCACCTAATTTAAGGAAACTCAAAATGAATCCATTCTTCCCTTCACAACTCTAGATTGCAGAAGTCCCATCTGGTACCAACTATATTTACTCAGATCAGTACCACAAAATAAAGGTTATTTAGAGCATATTGTTATGGTTTCTGGATGGTTCTTCCATCTACTAGAGAATGCAAAAGATACAGGAAACTGACCCTAAAAATGGACTAAATCTTGTTCAAATGGAAATTAGAAACAGCACCCTCAGGATCAAGAAAATAACCAGACCTGCTGTACGTCAGGCCTTAAAGCCCCAGTAATTGTCCTGGGAAGTGACAGAGCAGCGGGGGCGGCGGGCTTCGTGGCGCAGGGGGGATGGTAAATGAGGTAAGCACTGGGGTTTGGGACGGTAGCTGCTCACCTCGCCTGCCCAAAGGGCAAAGGGTCTGGCCGGTCTGGCACCCGCTGCTGTCCCCACACACCAGCTCTGCTCCCCAGTGACTTTGGCAAAGCTCTGTCAACCCTCTGACCTCAGCCTCCTCATCCACAATGTGGGGCAACAACAGACTGTCCCTCGGGGGGCTGTTTTAGGGATTCAATGGGCTAAGGCACATAAAGCACTAAGGCCACAGGGTTATCTCACCGTCCGAGCTCCAGGAAGGTTGCCGCCCCTGGGGTGCTTGCTGGCACTTCGGGAGCCTTGTCTCCCAACCGCCAATGCTGAGCAAGAGCCAGGTTTCAAACTGTGAGTTGTTAGAGGTCTCCTTTTGAATTGCATCTCCCCAAAAGATATGTTGAAGTCCTAATCCTGAGTGAGGTGAATGAGACCTACTTCACAGGAAGTAGTGTCCCTGCGAATGTGACGGAGTTCGCTGAGGTCACACTGGATTGGGACGCCGGGCGGGCCCGGCCCCCAGCACATCTGGCGTCCTTATACGAAGAGACACAGAGACAGGCACACGCAGAGGGGAGACGGCCCTGTGAAGACACGGAGGGAAGAAGATCATGTGACAGAGGCCGCTGGGGACGACGCCGAAGCAAGCCAAGCCACCGGCAGAAACCGGGAGAGGGCCCGGCCGTGCCAGCACCTTGATTTCAGACCTCTGACCTCCAGAACCATGAGAGAACACATCTCTGTTGTTTCGAGCCGGGTTTGTGCTACTTTGTTCCAGCAGCCCCAGAGCAGCGGGCACACAGCGCGCTGGGCTTGTACTGCGGAGGGATTAGCATCGGAGCGGGGAGGGGAGGCCGGCGAGGGCGGAGCAGCCAGGCACGGGTGCACGTGCACACCTGGACGGGGACGGCGGCTCCGGTCTCTCCCACCTTCAGCTCTGAAGGACAGAGACGTGGCTCCTGAAAGAGCCCCACGTAGGAGTGCGTCCCAGCACGCCAGGGCTGCCAATTTCCTAAGGAATCAGAAATCTGAAATCGCAGGTGAAATCTCCCAGGTTCTTAAATGTTGGCTCATGAACAAAATAAATGTACAAGTGGAGAGAGCACCTGCGGAGGTCCATCTGCATCTCGGACGTCCCACTCAGCCACAGGCAGGATGCACAGTGGCCGCTTAAGGAAAGTCAGCGGCCTAAGGAAAGCATATCCTCAGCCCTTGGATCCCAACTCCTGTCTGGTGTGTCTTAGAAAAGGGTATTAGAGCCATTAAAATCCAACCAAAGGAAGAGAGGCAAACTCTAGAACCGGGATATGCCGAACAGGATAACGAGGCCCTACCCAGCAGGAAAAGCCCTACAGCCAGAAGTCAGGACCCCAGCCCCAACCTTGAGACAAATCCTCTCTCTGAGCCTTGGTTTCCCCATCCACGAGAGGAGGGGATGGCAGGGCACCGGCCACTCCCTGAGGCGTCGGAGTGCCAGTGACAGAACCCGGGGGGCAGGGCTGTGCAGCACTGTGTCATTGGGACAACCGTCCTAATTCCGCTGGGCGTGGTGCACACAATACCACCTCCCGACAGCCAGCCTGTGACTTCTCCATCGGGCCTGGGTGCCATGGCTGCAACCCAGTCACTGGGACATCAATTTTGTTCTTCTTACTTTGATTCACAGACTGACTGTCTGAATGTGAGCTCATGGGATATCTCAAAAGAAAGCTGCAGAATCTACGGTGAGGGAAAAGAGGTACCTGGGCTCCAAAGTCGTGTGACCCCCGTGGCCTTAAGGCAAAGTACAGTCCTGAGACTACAGCACCCGCGGCACCCGGGAATCTGTTAGAAATCGGAATTCTGGGCCCCACCCAGACCTACTCAATCACACTCGGGGTAGGGCCCAGCAAGCTGTTTCAATAAGCCCTCCAGAGATTTTTTTTTTTTTAAGATGTATTTATTTATTTGAGAGCGAGAAAGAGAGAGCAAGGGGAGGGGCAGAGGGAGAAGCAGACTCCCCACTGAGCACAGAGGCTGATATGGGGCTCAATCTCACAATCCTGAGATCATGACGTGAACCGAAATCAAGAGTCAAACACTTAACCAACTGAGCTACCCAGGCGCCCCCCAAGCCCTCCAGAGATTCTGATGCTCACACCCTCATTTGAGAACCACTGGCTTCAGGAAACCAAGTCATGCACAGATAAGCAAGAGAGACATCCTTTAAGAAATACAGAGTCCAGAATGTAGCATAGATAATTTGTACTCAAAAATTAGGTCGTGGGGTTCTTGGGTGGCTCATTCGGTTAAACATTTGCCTCCGGCTCAGGTCATGATCTCAGGGTCCTGGGACCGAGCCCCACGTCAGGCTCTCTGCTCAGCGGGGAATCTACTTGTCCCTCTGCCCCCAACCCCCGAGCTCATGATCTCTTTCTCTTTCTCTCAAATAAATAAATAAAATCTTTTTTAAAAAATTAGGTCTAGAGGGGCGCCTGGGTGGCTCAGATGGTTAAGCGTCTGCCTTCGGCTCAGGTCATGATCCCAGGGTCCTGGGATCGAGTCCCACATCGGGCTCCCTGCTCCTTGGGAGCCTGCTTCTCCCTCTGCCTCTCTCTCTCTCTCTGTCTCTCATGGATAAATAAATAAAATCTTAAAAAAAAAAAAAATTAGGTCTAGATAGCAACACTACCCAAAGTAACAGCTGACTCTGCCGAGCATGTAACAAGCTGTGCTTCTGGGTCCTGTGGGTCTGTCTAGTGCTTCACTGCAAGGCCACGACCCACAGCTCATCAGCAATTAGTGAGCTCACTGGCTGGCATGTGGCTGCTTCACCTGGGTGGATAAAATGTGCCAGATCCACAACTAAAGGCAGAGGTGGGAACACGCAAAGATGCTCTCTCACAAAGGTCGGCAAATGGCTGTCAGGAATCCTCGGGAATCACAGGGTCTTAGGCAAGAGAACCAGCTGCATGCCACACCTGGGCCTCTTCCAGACCTTCTACTGCACATGTGGTGCATTCCCAAAGCAGTGCACTCAGTGTGAGCAAATGCCTTTCCTACTGCCACTAGCCTCAAGCGGGTGAGGGACCAGCTCAGCAGCCATCCACCTTGCTTCCCTGAAGACAGGACCTGAGGCAAGCCAGGTCATCCACATTTCTCCATCTACTGAGTTGATACAATTTTGCACTTTCTTCTCTTTTTCCAGGAATGACATAATATAGAGTCTGATTGGAGTCAAATGCTTGGGAACAGGAAGACATTCCGTCAGTCTCCAGCGATTCCTCACTGGATGCTTCATCTCTTCCTCACAGACATCTCTGCTTCCTGCCTCTGTCCCTTTTGTAGCTGACTCTTTATTCTCCTCAAGGACAGGTCCCCTGCCCACAAGTTGTTTAGCCTAATGAGGAAGGCAGACAAGTAAACAGGCAAATTCAATAAAGTGCCACCGAATGCCAGAGGTGTGGTGGAAGTATTGGGTGGGTGGGATGGGCCTGTCACAGAGGCAGGGAGACATTCTGCCCAGAGGGTCAGAGATTTCAGGACGGGGACAAGCTTCATTTGGTGTCCACCAGGCAGATAGCTGCTATTTGTTTACATATGGGCCCTGCGTAGGGCCTGCAGTGTGGGTGGGGCCTGTATCCCAGCAACTCAGAAATGTTCGATATGGGTGCATTAGATTACCATGGCTTAGGACACTGGCTTTCAACGTAGCCAACGCCTTTGACTGCCTCTGTACTCACCAGATAACCTTCAGTTCCCTCCCAGCAGCTCTGAATGTCTGCTCTATGCACACCGCTGTGACAGGCCAGTGCTGGAAGAAAAACTACACACATCCCCTGTAACTCAACCTCAAGCCGGGGAGTCAGAAACTTTAACCAAGAGTGTGCAGCTTTCACAGTGTGCTGGAGGTTAGAGATAGCTAAGAGAGGGATGTCATAGATGCCAGCTGTCCAACCAGACAGCCCATCACAGAGGGCAATGTCCTGGTCCCTCAGTGGCCCACAGCTCAGAAACACAAGGTTCTTTCAGTCCACGCAGACTTGATCTTGCTCGAGGGGGCAAATTCATGCTAAACAGAACAGACACCAATATCTAAATAACCGTAAGGCCAATTTACTAACTTACCTTTTCAGCGGCTATCCATGCCTGCCATCCAAGGAAGGCAGGTGCTGAAATGCATTTCAGGCACTCATTTGACAACAATTTCAGAGGCACCAAGTGCCCATTACTTAGCAAACTGTGAGCACATGATTGGGGGAACTGCAGCTAAATGAGGCGGGGAGCCAGAAGTAGGAGGCAGAATTGTGCAATGAGCCTGGCGTCAAGCTAGAGTTCAAACACGGTCCACCATTTATTAGACAGGTGACTTCGAGAAAATTAATCTTCCTGACTCTTTCCTCACCTGTAAAACGGGACTAACAACACTCCCTCACATGATCGTTAAAGGATTAAATGGGATTACACCTGAAAATTGCCTAGATTTATGTATGTTTATATTTACCTCTGAACGCTGGGTCATGTAATGGTTAAGGGAACAGACTCGGGGGTCAGAAAGATCTCGGTTTAAATTCCAGCTCTGCCACTTACTAGCATGTGATCTTGGGCAAGTTGCTTAATTTTTTCCACTAAGCCTCAGTTTGCTTATTTGTAAAATAGGAATAAAAATTCTCCATAGGGGCTAGGAAGTGAATAAGACAGTGTATTCAAAGCACTTAGCAAATTCCTACGCTATGAGAATCATTCAATAAACAGTAGGGTTAAGAATAATTTTTTAAAAATTGCCCCTCATTAGACAAAAATGAGTGGTACACTTGCTAAAAATTAAAGTTAAAATTAGTACAGGGCGCCTGGGTGGCTCAGTTGGTTAAGCGACTGCCTTAGGCTCAGGTCATGATCCTGGAGTCCCACATTGGGCTCCCTGCTCAGCAGGGAGTCTGCTTGTCCCCCTGACCCTCCTCCCTCTCGTGCTCTCTCTCATTCTCTCTCTTGCAAATTAAAAAAAAAAAAAAAAAAGTTAAAAAAAAAAAAGTTAAAATTAGTACAAACTTTTCATTTTATTTTTTTAAAAGATTTTATTTATTTGACAGAAAGAGACACAGCAAGAGAAGGAACACAAGCGAGAGGAGTGAGAGAGGGAGAAGCAGGCTTCCCGCTGAGCAGGGAGCCCGATGCCGATGCCGGGGCTCAATGTGGGACTTGATCATGACCTGAGCTGAAGGCAGGCGCTTAACGACTGAGCCACCCAGGAGCCCCAGTACAAACTTTTTAAATGAAATTAAATATGGGGCCATCAAACATACCTGCCCCAAAATAATAACTCACATTGTATTTAGCTTTATTAAAAACCAATTCTGACAAGGCAAGCCCCTCACCTCAGACTAGTTTCATACCCATTATTTTCCAACAGAGTTTCTAAAATAATGTCATTTGTGGGCAAAAACTCCAGTGTTTCCATACTGCTAGGTCATGCTTCATGGTGAGCCAGAAACAGCTTGTCTAGGATCTACCTTTTCCATTGATCTGATGGGAATCCTGGTACCCATAAAGCATTATGCACTTGGTCTACGAATCATACATCACTGTGTGATGATAATATCAGCTCCTACAGCAAAGACATAAATTACTTCCCTCAATTCTGGATCGCCCCTTTAATTTATCAACTTCCCCACCCACACTGTCAATTTTAAAATGGTTTATAAAGCTTGTAAATCATGGAAGAGTATCCTGAACTTTGATAAAAATCAACATACCTTTCAGTTCCAACTTTCTTGCATATTCGATTGGGCAGCCCCTTACCCACTTCATCCTGTCCTCACCAGCATGCTACTTTATCCAGCCTGGGAAAACCACGCTGCTGCCCGGGACACTTCACCCTGAGAGCTCGTTAGAGACCGCAGAGAGCAGGTTAGAACCAATGGCTCCTTTATTTGGCTCTTGGTTTTACTACAGCCAACTATGTTTTCAAATTTCGTGGTGCACTCTGGAAGCGCTTTTACAGTCGCAATTCAAACTTTTTTTTTTTTTTTTAAGATTTTATTTATTTATTTGACAGAGAGAGAGAGACAGCGAGAGCAGGAACACAAGCAGGGGGAGTGGGAGAGGGAGAAGCAGGCTTCCCGCCGAGCAGGGAGCCCGATGTGGGGCTCCATCCCAGGACCCTGGGATCATGACCTGAGCCGAAGGCAGACGCTTAACAACTGAGCCACCCAGGCGCCCCCCCAGTTCGAACTTTTAAACCAAATATGTTTCTGAAAGAATGGGAGAGTTTCTGTAATCACCTCAACAGAACGAAAACATCAGAGGCTCTTTCTAGTCACTTCCGAGGGACGGCATTGGGACCTCATTAGGAACACCTGCTTTGGGCTCTGCTTTGCCCAGCAAGGAAGCCACAGTGAACCGGAGTGGTGGGTTCCGGGAATGGTAACCCAATGAGATGTTTGTTTTGAGCAAAGTTACAGTAGAGCACGGTCTCAGGAGGGTCCTGGAGTCACGAGCTCATTTGGGGTTTCCCTCCTTAGAAAGCGGGTGCACGGGAGTGCCAAGCTCCGCCAGGCCTGCAGGCCCGGTGCCCGAGAGAGAGCCAGGCAGGCGGGCCGGGGACGCCGCACGACGACGCTGTCAAAGTGACACCCGGACCCCAGCTTCGGAGGTTAAAAAACAGCACCTGGGATGAAAGACCCAGGCCCTCCAATCATCACAGTCGGCCCAGGCCCAGGCAGCGGGGAGGAAGAACCACTTCCTCCTCGAAGCCCGACAACAGGAGTCCCCAGGGGCCGGAAAAGGCAGAGAGGACCTCCCCCGCCCCGGCCCCGGGCGAGGCTGCGCACCCGCCGCGAGGGGAGCTCGGCGGGAACGCGGCCTGGCCAAGGCGACGGGGGAGGGGAGCCAACCGCCATCTTCCCCCGGGCGCTCAAACCGACAAAGCGCGGCCCCGCGCCCAGCCCCCTGTCACGGCCAGTCGGCTCTCGCGAGACCGCGAAGGCCTCTGGGAAGGGCGGGGGAGGGGAGGGCAGGGGAACGAACCCAGGACCCGGGGACTGGGGGCGGGCTGAGGCGGCGAGAGGAGCCTCAGGAAGCAGGAGGGGCGGAGAAAGACGCGATTGACGTGGCATATGGGCCAATTACGAGCAAGCTCGGGCGCGCCTCGGGCCAATGAACGGTGCTGCCTGGCGCGGGGGGCGGGCACTGGGGCCAAGGGTAGCTTGAGCGCGGCGGCGGCGTTGTTCAGTCAGAGCGAGAACATTCCAGAGGTGAGTCCGGTGGAGGGGCGGCGGCCCCGCGCCCCCTCCCCAGTCCTCCCCGCCCCCTCGACCCCCGCGGGCCGCTGGCTGGCGGGGAAGGCGCCCCGACGCCCGCGGCTCACGGCGCCGTCTCTCCGCGCCAGGTCGCCAGGCCCCGGGCGCTGAAGGGTGTGGACCCCGGACGTCGCTGGGACAGCCCCTCCCCGCTGCTCGGCGGCGCCTGGCCCGGCCGCTGCTCGCTGCGCTGCTCCGCCGCCTCCGCCGCCCCTCCTCGGACTCGGGTTCACACGCGCCTCACTTCATCCCAGTCCCGGGCGAGCAGCGTTGGGTTTATGTCTTTATTTGACGAAAACGGTGAGTCCGCGGGCGGGCCGGCGGGGAGATGGCGGCCGCACAAGATGGCGGCGCGCCGCGTGATCCGCGCGCGCGTGTGGCGCAGTTCGGGCGGGCCCCGAGCCCCCGCCGCCCTGCCCTCCGCCCCGGGCCCCGGCCCCCGCCTCCCCTCTCCCCCACTCTTCCGCCCCGGCCCCCTCCCCCCGCCGGGCCCCGGCCCCTCCCCCGCCCCGCGGGAGCGCGCCGCGCGGGCTGACTCAGGCCTCTTTGCTGCATTCATGAGTCATCGCCCGCCGGGGGCGGGGGCGGCCCGGGCCGGCACCCCTCGGCCGCTTTCGTTTTCCCCGGCGCGTCGAGGCCGAGCGGCGCGCATGGCGGGGCCCCTGCCCCGAGCGGAGCGGCCGGGGGCCATGGGCACCGGAGCGGAGGTTGACTGTGTGTGCGCAGAGCGGGGACGGGGAGGAGTGGTGGCCGTCGTGCTCGGTCGTCGCCTCGCTGTCCGTGCACAGCCCCGCGAGACCGCGTGTCCGGGGGTAGGGCAGGGTCTCTTCCGAATGAGCCCCGGGGCCGCCCGATTGAGCGGGGAGGCTGACAGGGCCGGAGGGGGGTGGAGGCTGAGTCGGGGAAGTTTTTCCGTCGCTGAGGCCTGTCTGCGGAGGAGAGGAGATGCGTCCGTCCGCGGCTGAAATATGGCCGCTCCCCCGAAGCAAACCTTCGCCGGGCTGCTGGGGTTGGCTCCGGGGTAAACCCAGCGCAGCTGAGGCGGGGCAGTTTGTTGTGGGAAGCCCGGCGGCTCCCGGCTGGAGGCCCGTCTTAGTCCACGCGGAGGCCTTCTGTGTGGCGACAGGTGTTCCGTGTTAGAGGGGAGTGTTAGCCGCCCCTCCCGGGAACTGGGGAGCTTCGCGATGTAGCCGAAGGAGGCACACTTAACCGGGACGTGAAGGGGGGCTTTCTCCTGCGGGAACCACGCTAAACAGGGGGTTGTGTGTGCTCTTCCTTTCTCTTTCAGAGCTGTTGCGCAGCCATTGGTACCTGTATTGGGGAAACATAGCATACAAGCAAGAAGCTTACAGCCTCAGTGGCGAAAATTTTTTCATGTCAGAGACCGAGAACTCTTGCAGTCGTTTATGTCATCCCTTCTTCTCCAGACAGAAGATACCAAAAAGTTGCAATCAAAGATCTCTTCATCTTATTGATAAAGCCACTAATAAGCCAAAATGTCTGTCAATGTCAACCGCAGTGTGTCAGACCAGTTCTATCGCTACAAGATGCCCCGTCTGATTGCCAAGGTAATACTGATCTCAGTTTTAGTTTTGAGGCCTAAGCTCTTTTCCTAGATTTTTAAAGATTGCATGTCCTGGAGTAGCTAATGCAAAATTATTTTTTTCTTCAGGTTGAGGGCAAAGGAAATGGTATCAAGACAGTTATAGTCAACATGGTTGACGTTGCAAAGGCGCTTAATCGGCCTCCAACGTGTAAGTAATGCTTCTTAAGGAGTCTGAAAAAGCAAAGCATCGATATGGTTGTGACAACTTTGATCTGTGTGTTTTGATTGAGTTGTATGCTAGTTTCAGGGTTAATGGAATCTTGTGCTTGAAAACCAATTGATTATTAGTTGCTATTGGCTAAACAAAACTACTCAAGCAATACATTTCAACCCAGTATAAAAGTGTAAGGGAGTGATATTTGTATAAGGGTGAATGAGTAGCCAAAGATTTAGTTAATCTTTTTCTTCTCCCCTCCCCCCCCAATAGATCCCACCAAATATTTTGGTTGTGAGCTGGGAGCACAGACCCAGTTTGATGTTAAGAATGACCGTTACATTGTCAATGGATCTCATGAGGCGAATAAGCTGCAAGACATGTTGGATGGATTCATTAAAAAATTTGTTCTCTGTCCTGAGTGTGAGAATCCTGAAACAGAGCTGGTGAGTCTTTTCGAGGAAAAACTACATACCTGCTTTTGTGATTAGTCCTTCGATATCATGAAATGTATGTTCCTGACAAGGCACAGCAAACTTAATTGGAAATAAAACGTAAAGCAGCAAAATCTTTAAGTTAGATCATTTTGTGAAACTGTCTTTAGGTCATTTTGTGAAAAAATATTCTTACATATTACGGTGGAGTTACGGTTAGATACTTTAACTTTTGTTCTTTGCAAAATTTTATTATAGGCCACAGATGACATACTTGTTATTACTTCCCTTTTTTTGGCAGCATGTCAATCCAAAGAAGCAAACAATAGGTAATTCTTGTAAAGCCTGTGGCTATCGAGGCATGCTTGACACACATCATAAACTCTGCACGTTCATTCTCAAAAACCCACCTGGTAAGTCTTTATGATGAACTTGTAAGATCTTAATGTAATCAGCTAATTGTTGGAAACAGAATGGAAGTTTTTTTGCTGCTGTGAAACTAGGATATAGGAATATTCAATTCTTTTGCCTTGTTCTGTTGAATCTGTGATTTAGAAAGATGTACCATTAAGGGTAAAAGAACAGGCTGCCACTTAAGCTCTGCTCTGTCGTCGATTTTTAAGACCTGTCCTTTTAGAATAGGTGAAATGGATATTGTAAAAGGGGCACCTGGGTGGCTCGGTCAGTTGAGCGACTGCTTCCGGCTGGGGTCATGATCCCAGAGTCCTGGGATCAAGCCCTGCTCAGTGGGGAGTCTGCTGCTCCCTCTCCGTGCAGCGCGCTCGCTCTCTTTCTCTCTCAAATCTTTTTTAAAAAATGGTGGTGGGATCCCAGCAGACAATCTACTTCTGGAATACGTTTTGTGAACCAGGGTCCTGGCTCGTTAAGCCCAAATAAATGGCTTTAGAACATTGCAAGCAACACTCTGTGTCAGATGATGGAAGTTGCCTGACACAATTTGAGCTTGCTATAGCAATAAAGTCTAACCTATTCCAGTGTTCTCCTCCATGAGAGCAACTGTTATATAGACTTAAACAGTGTTAACAGCTGTGGGCTAAAGTGCAGTTGAGATGTGCTCTTGTTTGTGTTCATGGGGCATGAGAGGGCCAGGAGTGCCAACCTTCACTAACCACCTCATTTTCTGAGATACCACCATTTCATCTTAATTTTAATGAGCAGTTAATATCTCTATTTGGGGACATTCCATCCTTACCTGAGTTTTTTTTATATAGGAAATGATAGTGGATGAATTTGGTCTGTGACTCCTCTTAGAATTACAAGTAGCATTGTGTTCACGTAAGGTTTTCTGAGGGAACGTGCCAAAGCAAAAGGAGGCAAGGGTTCCTCACTGTTTCTCATGAACGTTCATGAGAAACAGTGAGGTGTACTATAAACCATAGTGTTAAACTTTTCTTTCTTTCTTTTGCTGTAGAGAATAGTGATAGTGGTACAGGGAAGAAAGAAAAGGAAAAGAAAAACCGGAAGGGCAAAGACAAGGAAAATGGTTCTGTGTCCAGCAGTGAGACGCCCCCGCCCCCACCACCAAATGAGATCAGTCCTCCTCCACATGCTGCGGTGAGTGTTTGGGGTGAAGATGTGGTGAGCACTTGAGTTGGGTGAAATACGATACCTGGTGGGGGAGGGGAGCAGAACTAAGGAAATTCAGTTTTAACATTGCAGTGGTATCTTGGTTCCTGGTTATGTGTGGTTGATTAAATTAATGTAGGTCCAATTTATTTTTTTGGAAAATTAACCCGGTGCCATTAACATGACTAGTAATTAGTATTTTTTGCATTTTTAAGGCATTTGATTAAGCATACTTGTTCTTGACAGGAAGAAGAGGAGGATGATGATTGGGGGGAGGATACAACTGAGGAAGCGCAGAGACGCAGAATGGATGAAATCAGTGATCACGCGAAAGTTCTGACACTCAGTGATGATTTGGAAAGGACTGTTGAAGAGCGGGTCAATATTCTGTTTGATTTTGTTAAGGTAAAATAACTTGGTTCAAGAGCACTTAAACATTTTCTTGATAATCCGTTTCAAGCCTTGGGTTTTTGTTAAGGTGTTTATTAGTTTATGCTGATTACCTGGCGTGTAACTTTTCTCATGGTATCTTTTGAATACTCAAACCCCAGGCTAATTTTACTTTTTCAAATACTTCCTGAGGTGGTTCCAGGTACTATCTTTGGCATGTGCCTTTCATTGAAAAATCCTGAAACTATAATAAATTGGGAAAAAAGTCCATGAAAGTGGGGACTAACTGGCATCTCAAGAGCAAAATGTGTCTCCATTTCACTGAATTGGTTCCTTTTATTTGCAGAAGAAGAAAGAAGAAGGTATTATTGACTCATCAGACAAAGAAATTGTTGCTGAAGCAGAAAGACTGGATGTAAAAGCCATGGGTCCTCTTGTTTTGACTGAAGTTCTTTTTAATGAGAAGATTAGAGAACAAATTAAGAAATACAGGCGCCATTTCCTACGAGTAAGCAAATTATTTTAGGTTCATAAATGAGATTAGAGCTGTGTGACCCTGGGAACATGTTCTCTGTCATCCTAAAACTGGAGATAATTGACCTAACCTTACCAAGGCACGGGAGTGTTTGGAAAATACTGTGTATAGTTTCTTATAGTTAAAGTAATACACAGATTTTTATGTATTGACTTTTTGAGCCACTGCTTAAGGCCATAGCCTTAAGGAACGATCTTGAGACAATGAGTATACTTCAAACTTCTTTAAAAGCTTGTTAATGCCAATACATTTATTTCCAGTTTTGTCACAACAACAAAAAAGCTCAACGGTACCTTCTTCATGGTTTGGAGTGTGTGGTAGCAATGCATCAAGCTCAGCTCATTTCCAAGATTCCCCATATCTTGAAGGAGATGTATGATGCAGATCTGTTGGAAGAAGAAGTCATCATCAGCTGGTCAGAAAAGGTGGGGAATAGATAGAAACAGGTTCTTGAAGATCAGAAGTTTTATTGAGACAGTTTTGGGGCAATTTAGGAAGAAGTAACTTCTGATACTTGAGTTTCTTCTACATGAAATGCAGTCCCTGGTATTAACCTATAGGTGATTACCATTATGGCAACTTTCTAGTAATAATGGAAGAAAGTATTTAGACTCTTTCAGACTCATTGTTACTTGTTTGCTGAATAAATGTATCTTTTGAGTCAAGATTAGGATATGACCCAGTCCCTTCAAAGAGCTCAGTGTAGGTGGTTATATAAATTAACTTTTAGATTTCTCAAACTAAGGAAATTGTATTGAACATTTTTTAGGCCTCTAAGAAATATGTCTCAAAAGATCTTGCCAAAGAGATTCGTGTCAAAGCAGAACCATTTATAAAGTGGTTGAAGGAAGCAGAAGAGGAATCTTCTGGTGGTGAAGAAGATGATGAAGATGAGAATATCGAGGTAAACTGTGTTAGGGTTTGGGGTTATAAAATGATAATCGAGTAACTTAAAATTTTTAGATGGCAGCAAAACATGGTCTCAATTTGGGAAATTGTATTAATATAAAGGTTAGGGGACATCTCTCCTGCCCCTAGACATGATTGCAAATAGACATATAAATTCTCAAAGGAGTATTTAATTAATGGCAGGTTGAGTATACAGTTGCTAGTTGTCCATAAAAATTAAGATGCTATCAGGCTGAGAGAGAACCTAGTTTTCAAGTAACAAAAACTTGTTGTGCAAAGTGATGGCTGTAGGGCCCCTGGGTGGCTTTTAGTTGGTTAAGCATCCAACTCTTGATTTCCACCCAAGCCATGATCTCAGGGTTTTGAGATTAATCCCTGCATTAAATCTATGAAGCTTACTTGGGATTCTCTGCTTCTGCTGCTCTTCCGCATCCCCCCCCCGCACATGTAATACACACTTCCTCAAAAAAAAAAAAAGGTTGTGTCTGGGTAGTTTTCCTTTTTCGTTGACCATTGATTTGTATTACTATTTTTATAACTAAGTTTGTTTGGATAAAGATTTACAATCAATAAAATTGTTTTATCAGGTGGTGTATTCGAAGACTGCCAGTGTACCTAAAGTTGAAGCTGTGAAGTCTGACAACAAGGATGATGACATTGATATTGATGCCATTTAAAGGGGTGGGTGCTGCCCAGCTTAACAGTGTAATGCTGCGAATCTTTCTGCATCATCAGCCAGAAGTGCAACATGTATGTGCAAAAGCTAAAATGGCTTAACATCATGCTACACTTTCTACTAAAAATGTATTGCTGTGAGTGGTCTGTAATTAAGCCCAACAAGACATCTAGGGAGTCCATACACATATCAGTGAGCAGATATAGTTTGCTTATTTATAGCATGTTTCTTTTTGAAAAATTAGTGGTGGACACATTTGGATCACATTTATACAGTTAAATAAAGATTTGATTTTGGTCATTCTTCAGATTTTGGCTCTGAATGACTTAAGCTGAAATGGCTCCTTTTTACAATACCGCACCATCATTAACCTGATAGGATTCTTGGAGCCTGTTAGATTTTGTTAGATGCTGAGACTGTAAAGATGTCCTCAGCAGAATGTAAACATAAGCTTACTTGTAATTATCTTAATCAGCCATTGAGAAATACAGTACTTTCAAGTGTTCAGTCCCTCAAATTGGCATCTGGTGATGTACATTCTTCCCATGCCGAGGTGGACTGATAATCAAACGGCAGTGCAACATCTTTATCTTACTGAGAAGTAAAAATGACCTGAGTGTCCTATAAATAATTTTAAGAGCAGGTTTTGAAACTTGAATTGTGTTTTTTCAGTTCGTGTATACTTACCCCAAATTGTAGTCTTTGGAGTCATGTGCATTGCACGTTGGATGAGCCAGGGGAATTATTACATTAACAAATAAGCATTTTATGTGTATGTAGCTGTTGCTTTGTACTGACTGAGAAAATTCTGAAACTAGGGTGTGATTATATAGTAAGGTATGATTTTATTTGGGGGAAGCAGGAAAAGGTGCACTTAATCTCTAGCAAAAACTGAGCATCATCTTTCAACTTTTATGATTTAATTACAGTTTCAAAATGTTAAAGGCATACTGTATCTTTTGTTCATTGTGGATTTTCTCCTGATAATATAGTTTGTTCTTTAATGCCTTTTACATGTGGATACTTAGCTTATGCTTTTTAGGTTTTGGTTGCTATCTTGCCGAAATAAGTGTTGTTGTGTCTCAGACTTGATTTCCGCGCCGCCGCCCCCCCCATGTCTTATTTAAAAAAAAGCTAAAACCATACTTCAAGTTAAAGCCTATATTTTGGTGTAAGACTTAAGGTGTTTTTTGTTTCACATTGACTATAGCCAGACACCCAAGAAATCTCATGATGGCCACTGAATGCAGGTGATTGGGGCCTGACCCCAGCCCATCCTGAGGTTTAGATTTGGAAATAACTTGCTGGTGAACTCTTTGCTCAGTTAGCTGATCTAAACTCACTTGATAACGGGTTATGGCTATATCTGAGAAATCATCTTCGGGGAAAGTCTTGTTGCATTTATTCCTTTCCACAAAGTACACTGGGAATCAACCATCCAAAGGGTTAATTTTATTGGAAGTCCTGGCTTACATCATTCACCTCTTCTTTTGTGATCCATTTTCACACATTATAATAAGACCTAAATAAAAACATATGTAAGAATTTTTCACATGGGAATTATACAAACATTTGATATAATAAAACCTTGTTAGCTTGATATTTCAAGGAGGTAAAAATCAAGTAGTCTTAACTGGAGACCTACAGATTGGTCCCCATCCCTTTCCTGTCCCCCGCCTTTTGATGGATTTTAATGAGTGAAGCAGAAGCACCTACTTGGAGGGAATGTGCTTTTGTCACACCAAAGAGATGAAATTTTTACAAATTTACATCTCGCTTAGGTTTCAAATTCTTTGCCATAGGCCAATTTGCTTTCATCATCTGAAATTCTACAGCAGATAGTGGTGACCTAAGCCAAGTTGCATTCAGCATACTCAATGTCGAGCTAATGGGGTTCTGTTATAGTTGGGGGGTTTGGTTGTTTTTGGTTTTGTTTTTTTTTTCTTTAACCTGAAGGAAAACCTGTTTGGGGCTTCTAAACACTAAAGAGAAAATGTTGGCTTAGACTAGTATTCAGTCTGGTGCCAAACTTCCAGTGGAATTCAAATCCACATAATAGTTTTATCCATAGAGGCTATCCTAATAAATTAATCCTTCACTTTGATCTATTCAATGGTCTTAAAATTTCCTGTTTCAAACAGCTACATTACTTGATTAAAACAATGTTAAAATTATATTTTGTCTCTGTTTAATATTAAAATTAATCTAGATTCTTATTTTATAAGATTGAAGCATTGAACTCTGCCGTGTTTTGTCGCTGCTGCTTTGGATTTGTGTTGGGATGTTTCCTTCCGTGGTTGCCAGCCCCACTCACAAAAACTGGATGCTGCTCATTATTGTGGGTCAGTGACTTTCCTTAGGTCTTGTATTCTTGCTCTGTAACTCTAATCACAAACTGAAAAGATCTGCCTTAACCTGAGTCCTTGAAATCTTGATGGGTGCTTGCTTTAGGGAATTGAGACGTCAAGTATATAGTTCTATAATCTCTTGATTAAGAAAGAAGAATAGAGATTGCTTTCTAAATAAGATCTTTCTGAAATTGATGAACCTACAGGTCTAAAGGTTGGAGAAGGGAAAGGGGTGTAACGTAGTGCTCAGTGCTTTTCTTGTCAGGCTATGTTGCAATTACCCCCACTGTTTACTACAGTGCACTAAGCACTGAGTAAAAACCTTTGACCTGAAGATAACTTAGAGTGGAAAATCCAGAAGGGTACTGGTGCATGCACAGTGTGCTGCGTTTCTGTATTTTGTGTTTGTTGTATTGACCCTCACAGTGATCCTGAGATGTATAACATTGTCCCAAGGTCACTCATCTAATCTGACGCCTGTGTCCAACCACTTTGTACTGCACTGCAGAGATAAAGATGTGTTTAAAACCAAAAACGGAAAGATTCTACTGGAATCTACTTAGACCTTCAGCAGAACAGCCCAACCATAATTGAGATTTAAAATTTTCTTGAGAATTCTGCAAACAATCTTCAGTGAACTCTAATAGCTATAGCTTTACCTGTCCGTATTCTAGAGTAACCCAGAAAGGCAGAGTTGGCCCAGACTGCATTGTCCTATTGATGGTTCTTCAAATGTAGCGGCCCGCTGAACTACTACAGTTTCTCAAGGCACTCTCAGTACCAGGACGCAATACCAGTACTCAGTACAGTGCATTTGTTTCTCTGACCTGTTCCTACATAGACTTTGACTCTTAAGAATTGTCAGGTTGTAAAGTGGAGTCATATGGACAAATGACTTGGCAAAGGTCTCAGATCTGGCTTAATGGGGTCTCCAGAGTCTGTCCCTGTGAGCCTTTGTTTTTGGAAGGTTGGGAAATTGGGTTTTATGTCCACCTGCAGTAGGGTTCTGTATTCCAACCTAAGTATCTGATTCTTTACAGCCAGAAAATGGAACCATTCTTGTGTGCTAGAATATGGGGATCATAGCTACATGAAGAGAATTTTCCCTCAGAACGTAGACCAGGAGAGTACAGTGTTAGGCTCTCAAAGCAGACAGTAGGGTCTGAGTTGCCCCAGTCCCTGCCTTTGGGATGTTACTCAGTAAGCCCTTTTTAAGGGGCATATTCATTTGGGCTTTGGAATCCGACCTGGATTCTGGCCAGGGCCTCCCTGGATTCTATGTTTCCCTAATGGGGATGATAACCCCTCTGTACAACACTTGAAATTCTAATTGAAGCCTAATACTGCAATCTGTGGAGATACTACTGGGCTGGGGCAGCCAGGGAAAATTGGTCTGTCTGGGATAGAGAAGGATAGAGTGTGTGCTGGGACCTCCAGACATCTGGAGCAGAAATCAGAGTAGACTCAGGAGAGCAGTGGGTAGCTCAAAGTTGTTTTTGGCTAGGGAACAGAAGGTAGTACAGTGTTTAAGCAGCCATTAGTGTGCCGTACATGGTTGCCATGAGCAACACTTAACCTGCAGCAGTACTCAGACCAAGCTAGGTCTGGCCGAGGACAGTCCATGGTTCCTACCGGGATCCCGTAACAGCTGCAAATAGCACCTGAACTATTAGCTTAACCTATCACCTGTCCAACTGATTGAACTGATTGAATTAGCTGAGAAGCTCCCATTAGCACTTCGTGGGGCAGCCCTCAGCTGGTGCTGGCAGCATGAAGTCCCCAGCCCAAGGTGAGAGGGACTGAGGGGTTCAAGGCCAGTGAGTGAAGCTACGTGGAGTCTGGTTCCAGTGGTCCTTCACCTGGGGAAGGGGTCATTACAAAGTACAGTGGGGGTTGTAGCACAGGTAGTAACATACACACCTCATTGGAAGAAACCAGCCCAGAAAAGAGGCAACTGTCCTAGGGTCCTGTGGCACACCCACAGAGGCTGGACCTCAATGCTTCTGCCTAAGCTAATGCTATGCCATACAGCTTCCAGGTTTCTTGCACTGTGGGGGACTTAACACAGAGATAGGGAAGAACTTTCTGGTCTTTAGGCTTGTTTGTGCAGGGAAGATGGGATGGCAGCTTGCAGGGTCCTCGCTTGGTGTGTTGAGTGACACTGCTCCTGAAGGGGTACAGCCATCAGAAGCAGTCCTCTCCAGATTGGGAAGCAGGGTTTCCCAGGGACCTGGCGCCATCCCCGCAGATCCCTTGAGCACCTGACCTGTTTCAGACCTTGGGTAAGCTTGCACTTGTTCCAGCTTTATCCCTATTCTATAGGAATTCACAGACCAAAACAGACATAGGGTAGGGGTAGAACTGGAGAGAGGAAATGACTGGGCACTTTAAGACTGCCTGAAATTTGAAGCATCTCAGGATAAGTATGAGTAGAAATTTGCAGGGGGGGAGTGGGAAGTGGAAACCATTCCCTGTTGATGACTGCAGTGGATGAGACTGTAGGCAGTGAGGCCTTCTGCAAGCTCATGGGCCTTGAATGGAGCCTTGTAAAGTTTGAAGGAACCAGTACATGTGCATCGTGCTGCCAGGGCAGCTAAGCCACTGGGAATCATAGAGGGGTTGGAGGGCAGCCCTATGGCTGACAGCAGCGGCTATGAGGGGTAGACTGAAAGTTGGGGGTCCCCAAAGAGCTTTGGCTGTTTGAAGGCACAGTGTCCCAAATTGAAGAGAGCAGGCCCAAATCCCCATCCCATAGGCAAAATCTGAGCACTCAAGCAGGAGTGCTGGAACTTCACCTTGGAGACCAGATCTCCTATTTTCGTGTATGGGTAAAGGTCAGCACCCAGGAGGGGTCTCTGGAGGTTCAGGGATTGAGTGGACACAGGGTTTTTCTGTTCTGGGTTCTAGGTCGGGAACCTCAAACTTTAAAGTGTCTTCAGATGTAACTATAAGTAGTAAATGTGAAGTTCTTGATAAAGAACTCCAGATGTGGAGAAGAGGATTTCCAAGGGGTCACATGATAATGGAATTATTGGGAACCTTGCACAAGTCTAGCCTTAGGAGGACCCAGGGATAGCAGCTGGTCCAGCCTTGTGGACACACTGTAGCAACCAGGGCACCGCCCTCCTGTCTACTCTCTGGGTTTCTCTTTCCACTACCCATAAACTTCCTGCTCTTTCAGAACTGCACTCCGTCTCCTTGTGACTTTGCTTTCTCAGGGTGTCCTGTGGCCTTGAAGTTTCTGTTTCTGCTGTTTAATGCTCAGTCCTTCAAACTTCCTCATTCACATTCCTGTCAAGGTATATGTGATATGCTTCACTGACCCTCAACACTTCTATCAGGTTGATTTGTTTACTTCCAGCTGTTGTAAGCTCTGTTGGCAGCCCCAGTCTGTGGCTAAGGGGTCAGGGTTGTCACAAGGGATTTGAAATGTGGTTGCCAGAGGTTGCCTTACAGTAGGGGTTCGTGATGGGAGCCCTTGGCTGTCACTGGAACCTATTTGCACCATAATTAACAGGGTCTGAGGACCTCTGCATGGCTGCTGCCTCATAAGCACTCTACCAAACAGTAAGTGGACACTGTCCTGTGTGAGCACCCAGCACTCTGAGGATCCCACACCCTGAGGACAGGACAGGTCATGCCATAGAGATCTTAAAATCTGATACGGGGCACAATCAGGTTACCTGATAAAGAGGTGGCCTTGCACAGTTGTGGCTTGAGTCTGAAAGGCTGTCAGGGAGGGTTTCCGGGCGGGGGTGGGGGGGGGAGACAGAGTGGAGGAGTCATTGAATTAAACTATCTTCTGGACCATGGGGAACCTCAAGTGGTAATGACCCCTTCCCCAGCTGGGTGCTCACACAGGACAGTGTCCACTTACTGTTTGGTAGAGTGCTTATGAGGCAGCAGCCATGCAGAGGTCCTCAGAGTTACAAGCAAACTCGAGCATTTTATGTGAGGGAAAGAAAGCAGGCTGTACTGACCAGACTAGACATAACAAGGGACATCAGGAGAAGGACAAGCTGTATGAAGGGAAGAAGATGGTTCAGCTTGGGATGTGATGAGTTTGAGGTGGCTTTGGTATATCTAGGTGGAAGAATCCAAGAGGTAGCTTAATAGGAATCTAGACCTGAAGTCCTGATTTGGGAGCCATATCCGTCAAGGCAACAGCAGAGTCTGTGCTCGAAGAATTTCCATTTTTCTCTCCCCCATAGACTGACATCTGCAAGGGTAGGAACAAATCTGATTTACTTGTATCCCAAGTACCCGGAACTGGACTTTATATACAACAGGTATTCAGGAACTCACCCAAGCACCTGGATGGTTCCATGGGTGGATAGATAAGTAGGTACATTGGCAAATGGGTAGGTGGATGGATGTTTGGGTGAATGAATAGATGGGTGGATAGAACAGGGGAAGGATAATTCAGTGAGTAGGTGGGACATGGGAAGGTGAATGACTTGAGAGCATGCTTTCTCCTCCTAGTCAGTTCATGCTATATAATTCTATATAAAAATCAAGAGACTTCATTCTTTTTTTCCTTCCCCTGTTTGTCTTCATGAAGTCAGGAAAGCTGAGATAATTTTTTTTTAATTTTATTTGACAGCGAGAGAGGGAACACAAGCACGGGGAGTGGGAGAGGGAGAAGCAGGCTCCCTGCTGAGCAGGGAGCCCGATGCAGGGCTTGATCCCAGGACCCTGGGATCATGACCTGAGCCGAAGGCAGACGCTCAACGACTGAGCCACCACTCAACGACTGAGCCACCTCTGCTGAGACACATATTAAAAGAACTAAATACAACGTGAAGGGGTGTCTGGCTGGCTCAGTGGAGCATGTGACTCGATCTTGGGGTCGTGAGTCAAGCCCTACGTTGCATGTAAAAATTAAATTTAAACAATATGTATATATAAGGCTCCATGCCCAGCATGGAGCGCAACACAGGACTTGAATTCACAACCCTGAGATCAAAAGCCGGACACTTAACCAACTGAGCCATTCAGGCACCTCAAAAGTATTTTTTAAAAATAGAACTTTAAGGGGCACCTGGGTGACTCAGTTGTTAAGAGTCTGCCTTTGGCTCAGGTCATGATCCCAGGGTCCTGGGATCGAGCCCCGCATCGGGCTCCCTGCTCAGCGGGAAGCCTGCTTCTCCCTCTCCCAGTCCCCCTGCTTGTGTTCCTTCTCTCACTGTGTCTCTCTCTGTCAAATAAATAAAATCTTAAAAAAAAAAAAAATAGAACCTTAAAGTAATTGTGGCTTATTGCTAAAATTGTGGATTGAATACAAACTGACCCCATCCCCTTGCAAGACCATAAGATTAATAAAGGGATAAAATTAGCATTGAGGATTCTAGGAAGAGGGCAGAGGGGTGCCTGGGTGGCTCAGTAGTTACGTGTCTGCCTTCAGCTTGGGTCATGATCCTGGGGTCCTGGGATCGAACCCCGCATCGGGCTCCCTGCTCCGTGGGAAGCCTGCTTCTCCCTCTCCCACTTCCCCTGCTTGTGTTCCCTTTCTCACTGTCTCTCTCTTTGTCAAATAAATGAATAAAATATTTTAAAAGGGGGGGGGGCGGCAGAGTAGGAAGCACCAGGAATCTGTCCCCACCTAGACAACAACTGCACTGACAGAATCTGAGGTAACTCTTGGAACACTGCAGTCTGTTGAAGGCTTAACGCCCAGGAGAAGACTTGGACTGTAAACTGCAGCTAATTTTGGTCAATTTCCGATCCTAGGTCAGTAGTAGCTACCCATCTTCCACCCCCATATGTGGAGCAGGCAGCTGTGCATTCTTGGAGCAGCCTGCACACCTTGCAGGAGCCAGGGTAAGCCAAAAGGACCCTGTCCTCCAAATACCGGGGAATCTGTTCTCCGATTTCTGCTGCTGATCAGAGTGCATACAAAGAAGGAAGCCATTGTTGCACCTTCCCGCATGGTTGCAAGCCCCTCTACAGGCTGAAGTGATTCAGTGGATATAAAGAGGTGGTACCTGCTCCCACCTTCATTTTTCTCATCTTTGCCTTTTGGGGGCCAGACTAATATTAAAGGCTAGGATGTTTGAAAGCAAGTGCACTTAACAAGGGAAAATTAGAAGGTGACCACGCATGCTCAGGGAAAGACTTGGACTCAGGAAAGATTTGAAAAGACCTTAAGTCTATGCCTCAGGGTGATCCTTGGCACAGAGAAAGCCTATAACTAAACATAACATGAAATTCTTAAAAAAGATTTATTTGAGACGGCACAAGCAGGGAGGAGGATCAGAGGGAGAGGGAGAAGCAGACTCCTTGCTAAGCAGCCCCCCCAATCACACACACGGCTTGATCCCAGGACCCTGAAATCATGACCTGAGCCAAAGGCAGACACTTAACCCACTGAGCCACTCAGGCAGTCCTATAACCTGTAATTTAAAATAATAAAACCCAGCAAGTCCTGGAGATGGGAGAGAATCCGATTTCCACAGTTAACACTTTATTAGATTTAAATGTCCACTGTACAACAATGAAAAAATCCTAAGTCATACTAGGAAATAGTATGAGCCATTCAAAAGAAAAAATCAAAAGAAAAAATCGAACTATCTCTAAAAAAAGACCTGATCAGAGATCTGAACAAAGTTTAACTTTGGGGCGCCTGGGTGGCTCAGTCGGTTAAGCGTCTGCCTTCGGCTCGGGTCGTGGTCCCAGGGTCCTGGGATCAAACCCAGTGTCAGGCTCCCTGCTCAGCGGGGAGTCTTATTCTCCCTCTCCCTCTGCCTGCCACTCTGCCTACTTGTGCCCTCTATCTCTCTGTCAAATAAATCTTAAAAAAAAACAACTGATGGTCAAAGAGCTAAAGATGTGGAGAAATCAAGAAATTTCTGAACAAAACAGAAATATCAATAGAAATAGGAAACCTTAAAAAAATCCAAAAATTTCTGGAGCAGAAAAGTACAAATGAAAAATGCACTAGAGGGATTCAAAGTCAGATTTGGGCATGCAGGAGAAAAATCAGCAAATTTTAAAAACTGGAAGTTATACTGAGTCTGAAAAAAGGTCGAAAAGTGAACAGCCTTAGTGACCCATGGAACACCATTAAGAGGACCAACATCGACACTGGGAGTCTCAGAAAGAAAACAAAGGGGCAGAGAGAATATTTGAAGTATGGTTGAAATTTTCCCAAGGTAAATGAAACGTGAAGCTCAACAAACATTCAAGAGGCTCAGTAAACTCCCAAGTAAGATAAACTCAGATCCACACTGAGACACATTATAATCATTTTCAAAAGACAGAATCTTGAAAACAAGAGAAAAGCAAATTATACCTACAGGATTGTATCCACCACCACCACCCCCATAAGATAATCAAATGTATCATCAGAAACTTGGCCAGAAGATTGGCATATTCAAAGTACTAAATGAAAAACTGTACTTAAGGAGGAAATACAACATCCCCAGATAACCAAAAGCTGAGGAGGTTTGTCGTCTCCAGACTTGCCCTGCAAGAAATGCTCAAGGGATGCCTGCAGCGTGAAATGAAAAAATATTAGACAGTAACTCAAAGCCATAAGAAAAAATTTAAAACTCAAATACACAGGGAATTACAAAAACTAACACTGTGACAATGGTTTGTAACTCCCAATTTTTACTTTCTGCAAGATTTAAGAATACGTTTTTAAAAATTATTAATCTAGGGCGCCTGGGTGGCTCAGTTGGTTAAGCGACTGCCTTTGGCTCAGGTCATGATCCTGGAGTCCCTGGATCGAGTCCCGCATCGCCTGCTTCACCCTCTGACCCTCCCCCCTCTCATGTGCTCTCTCTCTCTCTCTCATTCTGTCTTAAATAAATAAATAAAATCTTTAAAAAAAAAAAAAATTATTAATCTAAAGCTAGTATTACTAGTAACGTTGTTTTGTAAGTCCCAATTTTTATTTTTTCCCCAAAGATTGGTTTTGTCAGAGCACAAGCAGGGGGAGCAACAGGCAGAGGGAGAAGCAAGCTCCCTGCTGAGCAAGGAGCCCAATGTGGGCTCCTGGGACCATGACCTGAGCAAAGGCAGACACCTAACTGAGCCACCCAGGCGTCCCCCAATTTTTATTTTCTACATAATTGAAGAGACTAATGAATTTTAAATCACTATTTGTATTTGGACACTACTCTGCATAAAGACGCAATTTTGTGACATCAATAACTGATGGGGTAGGAACAGAGGTGTAAAGAAGCGGAGTTTTTGTATGTTAATGAGGTTAAGCTGGTATTAATTCAAATTAGAGTGTTAAAACTTTAGGATGTTAAATGTAATCCCTATGGTGACCACAAAGAAAATAACTATATAATATATCCAACAGGAAATGAGAAAATAAACATTTAACTACAAATATCAAACACAGAAGATGACAGTAATTTAGGAAATGCACAAAAAAAGCTGTAAGGTATACAGAAAACAGCACAATGACAAAAATTTTTTTTTAAGATTTTATTTATTTGGCAGAGACACAGAGCGAGAGAGGGAACACAAGCAGGAGGTTGGGGAGAGGGGGAATCAGGCTTCCTGCTGAGCAGGGAGCCCAATGTGGGGCTCGATCCCAGGAACCTTAGATCGTGACCCAAGCTGAAGGCAGACGCTTAACGACTGAGCCACCCAGGCACCCCAGCACAATGACAAAATTAAGTCCCTACTTACCAGTATTAATTTAAATGTAAATGATGGGGCACCTGAGGGGCTCAGTCTGTTAAGTGTCCAACTCTTGATCTCAGGTCTCAATCTCAGGGCCATGAGTTCAAGCCCCACGTTGGGCTCCATGTTGGGCATGGAGCCTACATTACATACATACATACATGCATACATACATACAAATGGATTAAACTCCAATGAAAAGATAGGGATTTGCAGAATAAATAAAAACACATGATGGCAACTACATGTTACTAAAAAGACTCATTTTGAGTTCCAAGCCCAAATAGTGAAAAGATGGCAAAAAAAATATCCCATGCAAATAGTAACCAGTAGAGATCAGGGATGACTATACTAATTCAGACAAAATAGACTTTAAATCAATGAAGGTTATAAAAGAAAAAAGTAATAAAAGTTTCAATACAGCAAAAAGACAATTAGGAACATAGACACAACTAATAACAGACCAGGAAAATGAAGGAAAAACTGACAGAATTGAAGGCAGAAATAGTTCTACAATAGTGGTTGGTTGGAGACTTTAATTCCCCACTCTCAGTAATAAAATAACCAACAGAAGTAATGAAATAGAGGACTTAAACAACGAATTAGACCTAATGTTATTTACAGACCATTTCACCCAACAACAGCAGCACACATTCTTCTCAAGTGCACATGGGACATTTTCTAGTATAGGCTATATATTAGGGTAAAAAATAAATCTCAATATATTTAAAAAGATACTATACAAAGCATCTTCTCTGACCACAGTGGGATGAAGTTAGAAATCAACACAAGTAAAACTGGGGGTGGGGTGGGGGTGGAAATGCTATTAAACAGTGGATCAAAGAAGAAATCACAAGGGAATTTAGAAAATATTTAGAGATGAATGAAAACGAAAACAAAACATGGTGCACAGCAAAAGCTACGCTAAGCTATACATGCTTACTTTACAAAAACAAAAATCTCAACAACCTAACTTTACAACTTAAGGAACTAGAAAAAGAACAAACTAAACCCAAAGCTAGCAGAAGAAAGGAAAAATAAACTAGAGATAAATGAAATAGAGAATAGAAAAATAATAGAGAAAAGTCAATGAAAACAAAAGATATCCCATACAAATGGAAACCAGGAGAAAGCGGGAGTAACTAACAAAACAGTTTAAAACAAAGACTAAAAAAAGACAATAGTGCTACATAATGATAAAGGGGTCAATTAAACCAGAGGATATAACATTTGAAAATATTTATGCACCCAACAGAGGAGCACCAAAATATATAAAATGAATATTAAAAGACCTAAGGGAAGAAATAGCAATACAATAATAGAGGACTTTATTGCCCCACTTACATCAATGGATAGATCATCCAGACAAAATCAATAAGGAAATATTAGCCATAAATGATATGTTAAGCCAGATGAACTTAGATATTTACAGAGTATTCCATCTAAAAGCAACAATATACATCCTTCCCAAGTGCATGTGGAACATTTTACAGTATAGATCATATGTTAGGCCACAAAACAAGTCAATACATTTAAAACTATTGAAATAGGGCGCCTGGGTGGCTCAGTCTTTAGGCATCTGCCTTCGGCTCGGGTCATGATCCCAGGGTCCTGGGATCGAGTCCCACATCGGGCTCCCTGCTCGGCGGGAAGCCTGCTTCTCCCTCTCCCACTCTCCCTGCTTGTGTTCCCTCTCTTGCTGTCTCTCTCTCTCTTAAATAAAATCTTTTTTTTTTTTTTAAGATTTTATTTATTTGAGAGAGAGAGAATGAGAGCACGAGAGGGAAGAGGGTCAGACTGAGCAGGGAGCCCGATGTGGGACTCGATCCCGGGACTCCAGGATCATGACCCGAGCCGAAGGCAGTCGCTCAACGAACTGAGCCACCCAGGCGCCCCGCAAATAAATAAAATCTTTAAAAATAATAATAATAAAACTATCGAAATAATGTCAAGCATCTTTTCCAAACACAATGGTATGAAACTAGAAATTACTTGAAGAAAACTGGAAAGTTCACAAATATGTGGAGACTAAACACCAGTTACTGAACAACAAATAGGTCAAAGAGGAAATCAAACGGAACCAAAAAATACCTAGAGACCAACAAAAATGGAACTATAACATACCAGAATTTATGGGATGCAGCAAAAGCAATTGCAAGACAGAAGTTCATCCTGATAAATACCTACCTCAAGAAACAAAAAACATACCAAACCACCTAACACTACACCTCAAGAAACTAGAAGAACAAATGAAGCCCAAAGTTAGAAGGAAGGATATAACAAAGTAGAAATAAATGAAATAGAGACTAAAAAGACCATGGAGGAGATTAATGAAACTAAGAGCTGAAAAGATAAACTAAATTAAGAAACCTTTAGCTAGACTCACAAAGAGAAAAAGAGGACTAAAAAAAAAAAAAAAAAAAAAAAAAAAGGAAATGAAAGAGGTGTTAGAACTGATACCACAGAAATGCAAAGGATCATAAGAGACTATTATGAACAATTATATGCCAACAAATTGGACAATATAGAAGAAATGGGTACATTTCTAGAAGCATACAACCTACCAAGACTGAACCATGATGAAATAGAAAATATGAACAGACTGATTACTAGTAAGGAGATTGAATTAGTAGTCAAAAATCTCCAACCAAACAAAAGTCTAGGACCAGATGGCCTCACTAGTGAATTCTACCAAACACACAAAGAGGAATTAATCTCAATCATTCTCAAACTCTTCCAAAAAATAGAAGAGGGAGGAACTCTTCCAAACTTATTTTATGAGGCCAGCGTTACCCTGATAACAAAACCAGTCAAGGATGCCACAAGAAAAGAAAATTACAAGCCAATATCTCTAACGAACATAGATGCAAAACTTCTCAAAAAATACGAGCAAACTGAATTGCAAAATACATTAAAAGGATCATACACCATGATCAAGTGGGATTTTTTCCAGAGATGCAAGGATCCAGGTTTCAACATCCACAAATCAGTCAATGTGATACACCACCCTAACAGGAAATAATCATATAATTATGTCAATCAGTGCAGAAAAAGCATTTGACAAAATTCAATATCCATTTATTATTTTTTTAAGATTTTATTTATTTGAGAGAGAGAGTATGAGCAGTGGGAGCAGCAGGCAGAGGGAGAAGCAGACTCCCCACTGAGCAGGGAGCCTGATGCGGGACTCGATCCTGCCACTCCAGGATCATGACCTGAGCCGAAGGCAGTCGCTTAACCAACTGAGCCACCCAGGCACCCTTAATATCTATTTATGATAAAAACTCTCAAAGCAAGTATAGAAGGAATATATCTCAACATAATAAAGGCCATATATGATAAACCCACAGCTAACATCATATTCGATGAAAAGCTGAAAGACTTTCCTATAAGATCAGGAACAAGACAAGGATGCCCACTCTTGCCACGTTGATTCAATATAGTATTGGAAATCCTAGCTAGAGGAATTAGGTAAGAAAAGGCATCCATATTAGAAAGGAGGTAAAATTCTATTTGTGGATGACATGACATCATATATAGAAAACCAAAAAAATTTCATCAAAAAACTATTAGAAAAAACAAATTCAATAAAGTTGCAGGATACAAACTCAATACACAAAAATTGGTTGCATTTCTATATACTAATAATGAACTATCAAAGAGATTAAGTAAACAACACCATTTACAATTGCATCAAAAAGAATAAAGTACGGGGTGCCTGGGTGGCTCAGTCAGTTAAGTGTCTGCCTTCAGCTCAGGTCACGATCCCAGGGTCCTGGAATCAAGCCCAATGTCTGGCTTCCTGCTCAGTGGGAAGTCTGCTTCTTCCTCTCCCTTTGCCCCTCTCCCTGCTTATGCTCTCTTTCTCTCTCTCTCTGTCAAATAAATAAAATCTTAAAAAATAAATAAATAAAACACCTAGGAATAAATTTAACCAAGGAAGTGAAAGAGCTATATATTATTTTTTTAAATATTTGGTTTATTTACTTGAGAGAGTGAGAGCAAGCACAGAGGGAGAGGGAGAATCACACACCCCCCAAGCAGGGAGCCTGACATGGGGCCAGATCCCAGGACCCTAAGATCATGACCTGAGCCAAAGGCAGACACTTAACGGACTGAGCGACCCAGGTGCCCCAAAGAGCTGTATATTAAAAACTGTAAGACATTGACAAAAGAAATTGAAGAAGACACAAATAAATGGAAAGATATCCTGTGCTTACAGAGTGGTAGAATTAATATTGTTATAATGTCCATACCACCCAAAGCAATATACAGATCAATGCAATCTCTATCAAAATTTCAATGGCATTTTTCACAGAACAAACAATCCTAAAATTTGTATGGAACCACAAAAGACCTCAAATAGCCAAAGCACTCTTGAGAAAGAACAAAGCTGGACGCATCACACTCCCTGATTTCAAACTATATTACAAAGCTACAATAATTAGATGGCAGGGTAGGGTGACCCTAAGTTTGCCTTATCCCACAGATACAACTAGATAACACTCATATCGGCATAAATAACCCAGAGAACGATCTGAAGACTGGCAGAACAAACTCCACAACTAAAGGTAGAGGAGAGGACACATTGAGAAAGTAGGAAGAGCAAAGATACAGTCTGGGAGCAAATAGACCATAGCTATCCACGGTGCGGAGGGAGCTGGTGGCAGAGAAGGGCAAAAAACAGACTTTCACACGAGGGAACCCAGGAATGGGAAGGATGAATCCCCATAACATTTGCCTTTGAAAGTGAGAGGGGCCGAATTTTGTGAGTTCTTATAACCAATGGGACTTAAACCCTGGAATTTTAAAAATTGGTGGATTCGACTGTGGAGTCCTTTTTTTTTTTTTTTTTTTTTAAGATTTTATTTATTTATTTGACAGAGAGAGACCCAACAAGAGAGGGAACACAAGCAGGGGGAGTGGGAGAGGGAGAAGCAGGATTCCTGCCAAGCAGGGAGCCCGATGCGGGGCTTGATCCCAGGACCCTGGGATCATGACCTGAGCCGAAGGCAGACGCTTAACGACTGAGCCACCCAGGCGCCCCCTCACCCTTAAAGAGACAGCATAACAAACAGTCTTTGCAGATACAGTGTAGAACCAGTAGTTTGAAAATCGCCAGGGGCAGACAGGAGGGATCGTGATTTGTTTGACCCAGAGTGTGGCCCGGAAATATAGGGATCATGGGGAGACCCCTCCAGAAACAAAGGAGCTGGCAAGTGCCACTTCCCTCCCCCACCCCCTAGCATAATCAAAAACCACCTATGGGAACCAGTGCCGCATCAACACACATTACCTAACTTGCTTACACCAAGTCCCCCAAACCCCCATGCTTTGGTGGATCCACCCTTCCCAGTCACACTCCCCTTAGTCCCAGAGCTGTGGGTCCCTTCTCCCAGAAGACTGGCACAAACCCTGTCAACACTACATCTCCTGACCTGTGCACATTCCAGACCTCAGCTATGGGGGTTGCAGGAGTAGATTGATTTCGCAAGCAGACCACTGCACACCTTGTTAAAACACACCCCACCCTTGCTGAGGACCAAACACTGTCCACAATAGGTAAAGAGAGCCTTTGCAGACAGTTGGACTGAAGGAAAAAGAGGCAAGATTCAACAGCAGAGCCTACACAATTCACGTAAGAGACACTCCTTGAAGTGCCGGGCCCTGGGGAACAGGGGACACTGTGATGCAGGGCACTGCAGGACCTTTTCTTCATAAGGCTATTATTGTTAAGATCCAGAGAAGTTGGGGCACCTGGGTGGGTCAGTCAGTTAAGTGATGGACTCTTGATTTCAACTCAGGTCATGATCTTAGGGTCCTGGGATTGAGCCCCACATCAGGCTTACCACTCAGCAGGAAGTCTGCTTCTCTCCCTCTCGCCCTTCCTCTGCCCCTTGCCCCACTTGCACATGCACTGTCTCTCTCTAAAATAAATAAATCTTAAAAAAAAAAAAAAAAGATTTTAAGAGTAAGAGAAGTAGCTGACTTTCCTAACACCAAAAGAGACACAGAGAGTTAGACAAAATGAGGAGACAGAGAAATATGTCCCAAATGAAAGAACAGAACCAAACCACAGCAAGAGATCTAAGTGAAATGGATATAAGTAATATACTTGATAGAGAATTTATTTTTTTTAACATTTTGTTTTTAAACGAGAGAGAGTGTGAGTGAAGAGAAGGGCAGAGGGGAAGGGGGAGGGGGAGGGAAAGGGAGAGAATTCCAAGCAGACTCTGAGCTGAGTGTGGAGCCTGACATGGGGCTTGATCTCACGACCCTGACAATATGACCTGAGCTAAAGCCAAAAGTCGGACACAACTGACTGAGCCACCCAGGTGCCCCTTGATAGAGAATTTAAAGTAATGATCATAAAGATACTGGTCTTAAGAAAATATTGGAGGACACCCATGAGACCCTTAACACAGGTAAAAAAAAAAAAAAATCAGAGATCAATAACACAATAAGGCAAATTAAAAATATATTTGATGGAATAAAGAGCAGTCTAGCTGAAGCAGAAGAACGAATTAACAACCTAGAAGACAGATTAATGGAAAGTAACCAAGCTGAGCAAAGGAGAGGAAAGAAAATTACACAAATTGAGAACAGTCTTAGGGAACTCAGTGACTTCAACAAGCATAATAACATTTGTATTATAGGGATCTCAGAAGAAGAAGAGACAGAAAAGGGTGCAAAATTTTTATCTGAAGAAATAATAGCTGAAAACCTCCCTAATCTGGGGAAGGAAACGAAATTCCCCCCTCACCCTCCCAAATTCAACACAAGGGAGTCTACACCAAGACACCTAGTAATTAAAATGGCAAAAAGCAGTGATAAAAAATTTTAGAGCAGCAAGAGAAAAAAAAAAAAAAAAAAAGACAGTTACATACAAGGGAAACCCCATAAGGCTATCAGTGGATTTCTCAGCAGAAACTCTGCAGGACAGAAGAAAGTGGAGTAATCTATTCAAAGAGCTAAAAGGGAAAAATCTGGGACGCCTGGGTGGCTCAGTCGTTAAGCGTCTGCCTTCGGCTCAGGTCATGATCCCAGGGTCCTGGGATCGAGCCCCACATCGGGCTCCCTGCTCTGCGGGAAGCCTGCTTCTCTCTCTCCCACTCCCCCTGCTTGTGTTCCCTCTCTCGCTGTGTCTCTCTCTGTCAAATAAATAAATAAAATCTTTAAAAAAAAAATAAAAAAAAAAAAATAAAAAAAATAAAAGGGAAAAATCTACAGGCAAGAATACTCTGCCTGGCAAGGCTATCATTCAGAATAGAAGGAAGAGATAGAGTTTCTCAGACAAACAAAAACTAAAGGAGTTCATCACCACTAAACCAGCCCTACAAGAAATATTAAAGGGGACTCTTTGAGTGGGAAGGAAAGACCATAAGTGAGAGTATGAAAAGTAAAAAACACAAAAGCAGTAAAAATAAGTATTTCTGTAAAAATCAGTCAAGGTGTTCATAAAATAAAAGGATGTGAAATATAACAGCATATACCTAAAAGGTGGTAGGGAGAGGAGTAGGAGTAAAGAATGGGTTCAAGCTTAAGCAACCATCAAGTTAACATAGACTGGTATACACAGAAGATGTTATATACAAGCCTAATGGTAACCACAAATCCAAAACCAGTGCCAAGAATAAAGAGAAAGGAATTCAAGTGTATCACTAAAAAGAAGCCAACTAATCGTGAGAGAAGAGAGCAAGGGAAGAAAGGAACAAAGAACTGCAAAAACAACCATGAAACAAGTAACAAAAAGACAATAAGTACATATCAATCAGTAATTACTTTGAATGTAAATGGACTAGTCTACGGCCATACCACCCTGAACGCGCCCGATCTCGTCTGAATGTAAATGGACTAAATGTTCCAATCAAAAGACATAGGGTGACAGAGTGGATTAAAAAACAAACATCTATATGCTGCCTACAAGAGACTCATTTCAGACCAAAATACACCTGCAGATTGAAAGTGAGGCATGGCAGACTTGGGACTCAAAGGCCTGGAGGTCAGAGCTAAGAAGTGTTCAGAAACTAAGTCATGAATCCACCTACGCATAAAGAAAAATCCAAAGTTAGGGGCACCTGGGGGTGGCTCAGTCGGTTAAGCATCTGACTCAGGATCATGAGATCGAGCCCTGCATCAGGCTCTGCACTAAGCATGGAGCCTGCTTAAGATCTCTCTCCCCTTCTCCCTCTGTCCCTCACTTCCCCCACCTTGCTGCTCGCATGTGTGCACTCTCTCTAAAAACAAAACAAAAAACAAAGTTCATGATAAAAACCCTTTGCAAAATCCGTCTAGAGGGAACATACCTCAGCATAATAAAGTCCTTATATGAAAAACTACAGCTAAGATCCTACTCAATGATGAAAAACTGAGAGCTTTTCCCCTAAGGTCTGGAACAAGACAAGGATGTCCACTCTCACCACTTTTATTCAACAAAGTACTGGAAGTCCTAGCCATAGCAATTAGGCAACATAAAGAAATAAAAGGCATCCAAATTGGTAAGGAAGAAGTAACACTCACTATTGCAAGTGACATGATATTATATATAGAGAACCCTAGAGACTACACCAAAAAACCACTAGAACTGACAAATGAATTCAGTGAAGTTGCAAGATACAAAGTCAATGTACAAAAATCTGTTGCATCCCTATACACTAATAATGAAGCAGCAGAAACTGAAATTAAGGAAACAATCCTATTTATAATTGCTCTAAAAACAATAATAAAGTATCTAGGAATAAACCTAACCAAAGAGGTGAAAAACTTGTACTCTGAAGGTGATGCAAAGAAATGGAAAGACAGGGGCGCCTGGGTGGCTCAGTCTTTAAGCATCTGCCTTTGGCTCAGGTCATGATCCCAGGGTCCTGGGATCAAGCCCCACATCGGGCTCTCTGCTCAGCGGGAAGCCTGCTTCTCCCTCTCCCTCTGCCCCTGCTTGTGTTCCCTCTCTCGCTGTGTCTCTCTCTGTCAAATAAATAAATAAAATCTTAAAAAAAAAACAAACAGTATGGTACTGGCATAAAAATAGACACATAGATCAATGGGATAGAATAGAAAACCCAGAAATAAATACACAATTATATGGTCAATTAAAAAGAGAAATGAATATACAATGAGAAAAAAAGTCTTTTCAACAAATGATGTTGGGAAAACTGGACAGCTACATGCAAAAGAATGTGGGGCACCTGGGTAGTTCAGTTGGTTGAGGACTGACTCTTGATTTCGGCTTGGGGCATGATCTTGGGGTCCTGGGCTGGGCTCCGTGCTCAGCAGGGAGTCTGCTTGAGGATTTCTCTCCCTCTGCCCCTCTCCTCACTCACACGCACATGCTCACTCTCTCTCAAATAAATTAAAAAAAAATTTTTTTAAAGAATGTAACTGGAGGCGCCTGGGCTCAGTCGTTAAGCGTCTGCCTTTGGCTCGGGTCACGATCCCAGGGTCCTGGGATCAGGCCCTGCATCAGGCTCCCTGCTCAGCGGGAGGCCTGCTTCTCCCTCTCCCACTCCCCCTGCTTGTGTTCCCTCTTGCTGTGTCTCTCTCTGTCAAATAAATAAATAAATAAAATCTTAAAAAAATAAAAGAATGTAACTGGACTACTTTCACTATTACAACAAAAATTAACTCAAAATGCATTAAAGACCTAAATGTGGGGCACCTGAGTGGCTCAATCAATTAAGCGTCCGACTCTTGATTTCAGCTCAGGTCGTGATCTCAGGGTCCTGCGATCAAGCCCTGATGTCGGGCTCCACGCTAGGCGTAGAGTCTGCTTGCGGATTCTCTCCTTCTGCCCCTCTGCCCCCCACTCTTCTCTCCCTCCCTCCCTCTCTCTCTCTAATAAATAAATAAATCTTAAAAAAAATAAAGACCTAAACCTGAGACTTGAAACAATAAAAATCCTTGAAGAGAGCACAGGCAGTAATTTCTCTGACATCAGCAAGATATGTCTCCTGAGGCAAGGGAAATAAAAGCAAAAATAAACTATTGGGACCACATCAAAATAAAAAGTTTCTGCACAGTGAAAAAAACAATCAACAAACCTAAAAGGCAACTCAATGACTGGGAGAAGATATTTGCATATAACATATCCAATAAAGAGTTAGTATCCAAAATATATATAAAGAACTGATACAACTCAACACCCAAAAAACAAATAATCCAATTAAAAATAGGCAGAAGAGGGCTCAGTCAGTTAAACATCTGCCTTCAGCTCAGGTCATGATCTCAGGGTCCTGGGATTGAGCCACACGGCAGGCTCCCTGCTCAGTGGGGAGTCTGCTTCTCCCTCTCCCTCTGCTCCTCCCCCTGCTCCTGCTTTCTCTCTCAAATAAAGAAATAAAATTAAAAAATTTTAAAAATGGGCAGAAGACACGAATAGACATTTCTCCAAAGAAAACATACAGATGGCAAACAGAGACGCGAAAAGATGCTCAACATCACTCATCATCAGGGAAATGCAAATCAAAACTGCAATGAGATATCACCTCACACCTGTCAGAATGGCTAAAATCAAAAACAAAGAAACAAATGTTGGTGAGGATGTGGAGAAAGGGGAACCCTCTTGCACTGTTGGTGGGAATGCAACCACTCTGGAAAAGTGATGCAGCCACTCTGGAAAACAGTATGGACGTTCCTCAAAAAGCTAAAAATAGGGGCACGTAGCTGGCTCAGTCACTTAGACATCCACCTTCGGCTCAGGTCATGATCTCAGGGTCCTGGGATCGAGCCCTGTACTGGTGGGGGGAAGGTGTCCCTGCTCAGCAGGGAGTCTGCTTCTCTCTCTCCCTCTCTGCCCCACCCATCTTGTGCTCTCTCTCTCTGTCAAATAAATAAAATCTTTTTAAAAAGTTAAAAATAGAACTACCCTACAATCCAGTAATTGCACTACTGGGTATTTACCCAAAAAATACAAAAATACTAATTCAAAGGGATACATGCACCCCTATATTTATTGCAGCATTATTTATAATAGCCAAACTATGGAAGTAGCCCAAAAGCCCATTGATAGATAAATGGATAAAGAAGATGTGGTGTAGGGGCGCCTGGGTGGCTCAGTCAGTTAAGCAGCTGCCTTCGGCTCAGGTCATGATCCCAGGGTCCTGGGATTGAGTCCCGCGTCGGGCTCCCTGATTAGTGGGAAGCCTGCTTCTCCCTCTCCCACTCCCCCTGCTTGTGTTCCCGTTCTTGCTGTCTCTCTGTCAAATAAATAAATAAAATCTTAAAAAAAAAAAAAAAGATATGGTGTACATACACAATGGAATATTATGCAGCCATAAAAAAGAATGAAATCTTGCCATTTGCAATAACATGGATAGAGCTAGAGAGTATAATGCTAGGTAAAATAAGTTAGAATCACTTCTCGGCCTTTTGGCATTAGATCAAATGTGAAATAAGTCAGTCAGAGAAAGACAAATACCATATGATCTCATGCATGTATGGAATTTAAGAAACAGAACAACAAACAAGTAAAGAAAAAAGAGAGAGAGAAACCAAGAAACAGACTCTTTTAAATATAAAGAACAAACTGATGATTGCCAGAGGGGAGGTAGGTGGGAGAATGAGGGAGAATAGGTGATGGGGATTAAAGAGTACACTTAGCATGATGAAAAATAAATAAATAAAATTTATCCCTTTCCTTTAAGTACAGAAAAAAATCTATAGTAATTAAAAGAGTATAGTATTAGCATAAAAACAGACACATATATCAACAAAACAGGATACAGAGCCCAGAAGTAAACCCACACATATATGGTCAATTGATTTACAACAAAGGAGCCAATAATATACAGCGGGGAAAGGACGGTCTCTTCAATAAATGGTGTTGGCAAAATTGGACAGCTATATGCAGAAGAATGAAACTGGACCACTGTCTCACACCATACAGAAGAATTAAAACTCAAAATGGATTAAAGACTTGAACATAAGATCTGAAACCATAAAACTCCTGGAAGAAAAGATACCTCTTTCACGTGGATCTTGGTGACGGTTTTTTGAATCAGTTTTGAATCTTGAATCTGGCACCAAAAGCAAAATCAACAGAAGTAAAAGTAACTGGGGCTGCATCAAGCTAAAACTTCTGCACAGCAAAGGAAACCATCAACAAAAAAGAAGGCAACCTACTGAGTGGGAGAAAATATTTGCAAAACATGTATCTTATAAAGGACTAATATCCAAAATATATAAAGAACTCATATAGTTTAGTAGCAAAAATAACCCACAAATAATCCTACTAAAAATTAACTAGACATTTTCTGTAAAGCAGACATACAGATGGCTAATGGGTACATAAAAAGATGCTCAGGGCACCTACGTGGCTCTGTCAGTTGGGTGTCTGCCTTCAGCTCAGGTCATGATCTTGGGGTCCTGGGGTTGAGCCCCGAGTTGGGCTCCAGCCCCGATTTGGGCTCCCTGCTCAGTGGGGAGTCTGCTTCTCTTTCTTCCTCTGCTCCTCCCCCAAACCCCTGCTTGTGCACTCTAATAATGAATAGATAAAATCTGAAAAAAAAAAAAAAAAGATGCTCAACATTATTAATCATCAGGGAGATGCAAATCAAAACCTCAATGAAGTATCACCTCACCCTGTTAGAATGGCAATATCAGTATTACCCAAAGCAAGTAGAGTTGTTTAGGATTATATCCTAGAGTTACAACAGTTTAATTCAAATTTATACCATCTTGACTTCAATAGTATATCTATCCAGCATCATTACCACCTCTTTCATTTATTGCTGTTAGAAATCACACCTTTATGCATTGTGTGTCCAACAATATAGGCTAATAACTTTTTTATTCATTAGTCTTTTTTTAAAGATTTTATTTATTTGACAGAGAGAGGGAGCACAAGGAGGGGGAGTGGTAGAGGGAGAAGCAGGCTCCCCACTGAGCAGGGAGCTTGATGTGGGGCTCAATCCCAGAATCCTAGGATCATGATCTGAGCTGAAGGCAGACTTTTAACTGACTGAGCTACCCAGGCACCCCTAGTCTTTTAAATCATAGAAAATTAAAAGTGGGGTTATAACCCAAAATTCCAATAATACTAGCTTTTACAATTGCCCATGTTTTTACATTATTGGAAATCTTTCTTTCTTCGAGATCTTCAAGACATTGCCTAGAGTCCTTTTATTTCAGCCTGAAGGAATCCCTTCAGCATTTCTTATAGAGCTGGTCTCATGGTAATGAACTTTCTTAACTTTTATCAAGGAGTATCTTAATTTTTCCATTTTTGGAGGATACTTCTCCCAAATACAGGATTCTTGCTTGACAGTTGCTTGGTTTTTGTTTTTAGGGTTTTTTTTCCGTCAGCACTTTAAATATATCAACCCAGGGGCGCCTGGGTGGCTCAGTTGGTTAAGCAACTGCCTTAGGCTCAGGTCATGATCCTGGAGTCCCGGGATCGAGTGCCGCATCGGACTCCCTGCTCAGCGGGGAGTCTGCTTCTCCCTCTGATCCTCCCCCTCTCATGCTCTCTGTCTCCCATTCTCTCTCTCAGATAAATAAATAAAAAATCTTTAAAAAAAAATATATATATATATATATATCAACCCATTGCCTTCTGGCCTCCAAGGTTCCTGATAAATTTGCTGATAATCTTATTGGGAATCCCTGTCTGTGATGACTTGCTCCTCTCTTGCTGCTTTCAAGATTGTCTTTGTCTTTGTGATTTGATATTTTTATTATGTGTCTTGGTGAGTCTTTGGAGTGGTTCCATTCATGTCTGTCATCAAAGTTGAGATCTGCCATAATTTCTTCAATTAATCTCTTTGCCTCTCTCTCTCTTTCTTGTCCTTCTGAGACCCCAACAGTGCATATGTTGGTCCCTTATGTTCTCTCACTTTTCTTCAATCTTTTTCTTTCTTTTCCTTAGACTCAATAATTTCCATTGTCCTATCTTCAAGTTTGCTGATTCTTTCTTCTGCCTGCTCAAATTTACTCTTGAATCCCTCTGGTGAATTCTTTTTAGTTATACTTTTCAGATCCAAAATTGGTGGGCTAGACTTTACTGATTTTTGTATGTGTTGTGATTTGTGGTTGTTGTCATTGAAAACTGAGCATCTGAATTTTACAATGTGGTAACTCTGGAAATCAGATTATTTCCCTTCCCCAAGGTTTTCTTTTCTTATCAAGTCTTTTTTTTTTTTTTTTTTTTTTTGGAGAGAGGGGGGAGTGGTGCGGAGGGGTAGAGAGGGAGAGAGAGAATCCCAAACAGGCTCCTTGCTCATCACAGAGCCAGACATAGGGCTCGATCTCACAACCCTGAGATCATGACCCCAGCCAAAATCAAGAGTTGGACGCTCAACCGACTGAGCCACCCTGGCACCCCTCTTTTTGTAAAATAATTATTGTAGGGTATTTTTGTGCTGAGGATCAACCTGAGGTGTAAACTTAAGGTCTTCTCAGGTCTTTTCTGAGACTATGTCTTTTCCTGGGCACGTACAGTGACTTTTCCAAATTCCTCTGCACATGGGGTTGCTTTTGAATGTCCGAATTCTTAATTATCTGGTTCCCAAAAGGGAAAAAGGAAAGCTAAAAACCAAAACCAAACAAATTAAAACAAATAAACAGGCTCTGTGTCTCTAGATTCCCTGGAACTTACTTCAGCTGGTGGGGGCTCAGCCCTGAGAGCCGCCTCTGTGTCTGCACACCTGTGGTCACAAGCAGCAGTCCACAATCAGGATAGGGATCCCTGATATTTGGAGAACAACGTACTTATTGCCCAGCGGGGCTCCCACATAGGAACATGGGCATGGCTCCCCGCTATTGGGTGGAGGGCACTGGGGGATGGTGGGAGATGGATCCCTGGTTCTTCCTACTCCATCTTCCCTGATGTCGCTGCTACAGCAAGAACTTTTACAACTCAATAATAAAAAGAGAAATACCCCAATTAAAAATCGGGCAAAGGATCTGTATAGACGTTTCTCCAAAGAAAATATACAAGTAGCTACGAAGCATGTGAAAATATGCTCAACACCACAAGCCATCAGGAAAATTCAAACCACAACCACAACTTCACACCCACTAGAATGATGATGTACTAGGCCAAAAAATGACACCCCAAAAGATAGCCACGTCAAATCCCTGCAACCTGTGAATGTTACCTTATGCGGCCACAGGTATGAGTAAGGTAGGACCTTAAGAGGAGGAGCTCATCCTGCATTATCTGAGTGGACGCTAAATGCAATCACGTGTGTTCTATAGGACGGGGAGGCGGGGTGGGGGGCCGAGAGAAGCACACACAGGTGAAGGAAACACACAGACGGGGGCAGAGACTGCAGCGGGGCCGCCACAAACCCAGCATGCCACGGCAACCGCACGCTGGAAGCAGCAGGGAGCAGAACCTCTGCGTACACCTTCAGAGGGAGCGCGGCCATCCTGACACCTTGATTTCAGACTTCTGGACTTCAGAACTGCGAGAGAATACGTTTCCGCTGTTTTAAGCCGCCGAGTTTGTGGTGCTTTGTTACGGCAGCCCCAGGACGCTAATACATGTGGCTGTCATAGAAGAGACTTGTAATAACTAACGTTGGGGAGGATGTGGAGGCAGGGGAGGCCGCACGCATGTACACCGCTGCGGGGAGTATAAAACAGCACAGGAATTTGGAACTGCAGCCTTGCAGTTCCTCAAGAGAGTAAACAGAGTTATATGACCCAGCAATTCCACTCCCTAGTAATAAAGAGAAATTAAAACCTATGTCCACATAAAAACTTGTCCGTGAATGTTATAGCAGTGTTATTTTTAGTAGTTGAAAAGTGCAAACAACCCAAATGTCCACCAACTGTGGAATGATCAGTAAAATATGTATCCACATACAATGGATTGTTATTTTGCTTTGTGTTGTTTGCTATTTCTTAATGCCTTACAGGAATTCCTTACATATTCACGACAATACTCATTTTTTGTTAATTATGTGCCTGATATTATCTCCTCTGAGTTTGTGCCATGTCTTTTTCCTTTCTTTATGATATCTTGAATATAAAATGGCTTTAATTTGCATTTTCCTGGTTGCTGGCAAATTAAGCATCTTTACATGTGTTGACCGGCCAATTGCCAGCCTTTTTGTGAAGTGCCTTTTCAAGTCTCTAATTTTCGTTTGGCTTTTGCTTAAACATTTGTAGAAGTTCTTTAAATATTCTGAATATGAGCCTTTGTCAGTTAGTGTTACAAATATCTTCCTTAGCTTGCTCCTTTTTGTTTCTTTGTTTACTCTTTGAATGTTGTCTTAGGGTGAACAGTTCTTAATTTTACTGTAATTAAATTTATCAGGTTTTTTCCCTTCAGGATTATTTTTATGCCTAGTTAATAAATTTTTGCTACCCTAAATTCCTAAAGATATTATATTCTACAGGCTTTATAGTTTGTATTTCATATCTAATTAATTTTTGTATATGGCGCAAAGTAGGGATCAAGTTGTTGCTTTTTCTTTTCTGTCCTATGGGAATATCCCACTGTTCCAGAAACATTTATTTAAAAGACTGTTCTTTCCCTACTGCTCTCTCTGCAAGGCCTCCTTTGTTGAAAGTCAGGTATCTACATACATGTTGGTCTGCTTCTTGAGTTTTGCTATTCCATGGGATTATCTTTGTATTCATACACTAATAACACAGTGCCTTAATTACCATACTTTATAATAAGCCTTGATATCCAGTGAAGCCATTCTCTTACCTGTTCCTCTGTTTTCAAAAGATTTTGGATGTTCTTGGTCCTTTGCATTTACTAGAAATTTAGAATCAGTTTGTCAAGTTGCATAGGTCTGTAACATATATGCAAACAACCCTTCTGGCATGGTCTTTGAGATTTCATTGCACGTACAGATCAATTTTATAGAAGAATATGTTATAATAATGAGTTTTCTGATATATAAACATGATATATTTCACCTTTTATATATTCTTTCATTTCTTATAATTTCCTTTAGTTTTCTATGTAGCTGCCTTGCATATCCTATATGTAAGTCTTTACAAAGATTCATTCTCTAGCTCCTGTGTCTACTTTAACAGAAAGACAATTCCTTTTCATGCTCTGATCTTATGCCCAGCAACCTTACTAAAGTCATTTATTAATTCTAATAATTATCCATTTATTTATTTTAGATTTTCTATGTGCATATCATCTGCAAATAATGACAATTTTAGGTATCCCTTCCCAACCCTTTTATCTTTTATTTTTATTTTTTAAAGATTTATTTATTTATTTGAGAGAGAGAGAGAGAGAGAGAGATAGCAACCCGGGGTGGAGGGGCAGAGGAGAGAGAGAGAGGGAGAATCTCCAGGGAGCTCCCTTGCAATCTTGACTTAAAGCAGCAAAAGTGGGTGTCCTTGTGTTTTCCTGATGGCAAAAAGAAAGCTGGAAACATTGTAACATTAGGGATGACAATGTTTGCTGCACGTTTGTTTAGAAATTCTTAACAGATCAAGGAAGTTCCAATCTATTCCTAGTTTTCTAGGAATATTGAATCAATTGTTTTTCTGCATGTATTGGGGTGTTTATATGATTATTTTCTCCTTTATTTTGCTATTTTGGTGAATTACATTGATTTCTGAATGTTAAACCAAACTTGCATTCCTAGAATAAGCCCAACTTGGTTGTGTTATCTTTTCAATAATCACTGGATTTGGCTTACTAATATTTTATTTAGAAATATTTTTATCTTTGTCCCCGAGCAATATAATATTGGCATGTAATTTTTCTCATAATGTCCCCGTCAGACTTGGGGAACAAGCTGCATACAAGGTCCAACTAAAACAAATGTGTTGGAGTGCTTGGGTGGCTCAGTCAGTTAAGCCTCCAACTCTTGGTTTCGGCTCACGTCATGATCTTGGGTTGTGGGATCAAGCCTCATGTCAGGCTCCGTGCTTGCATGGAGGTGGCTTGAGATTCTCCCTCTCTCTCTCTCCTCTGCCCCTCCACCCCGGGTTGCTATCTCTCTCTCTCTCTCTCTCTCTCAAATAAATAAATAAATCTTTAAAAAATAAAAATAAAATAACACAAACATGTGTCTTCTCTTTTTCTTTTCTGCAGAAGAGTTTGCATGAAATTAGTGTTATTTCTTTTTAAATGTTTGGCAGAACAGCTAGTGAAATCATCAGGGTCTAGAGTTTTCTTTGGGGAAGGTTTTGAATTGTAGGTTCAGTTTTGTTGGTATGATACTATCTAGATTTTCTATTTATTCTCGTGCCAATTTGGTCAGGTATATTATTCTAGACATTGGTCCATATCATCTAAAATTTTAAATGTGTTGTTACAAAGTTGTTCATGATACTCTCTTACTGCCATTTTAATATCTGAAGGATCTCTAGTAATGTCTCTTTCTCACTCTTGACCATGTTTCCTGTGCTTCCCTTACCGTGATCAGTTTCACCAGCACTGAGACTTGTAGCTTTGTTGATCCTGTTTGTTTTCTTTTTTTTCTTTTTAAGATTTTATTTATTCATTTGAGACACAGAGATACAGAGAGAGAGAGAGAGAGAGAGAGAGAGCATGAGCTGGGGGAGAGGCAGAGGGAGAGGGAGAAGTAGGCTCCCTGCTGAGCCAGGAGCCTGATGTGGGGCTCATCCCAGGAAGCTGGGATCCTGACCTGAGCCGAAGGCAGACGCTTAACCATCTGAGCCACCCAGGCGCCCCTCTGTTTGTTTTCTATGTCATTAATTTCTCCTCTTTATTATTCTCTTTCTTATACTTCCTTTGGGTTTAGTTGACTGTTTCTTTTCAAGCTTCTTGAGATGCTTGCTTAGGTCTTGTGTTCCCAGCATTTCTTCTTGTCTGAAAGAATTTATATAAAACTGAAATAATGTGTTCTTTGACAGTTTGATAGAACTCACCTATGGAATTATTTGTGCTTCAGTTTCTCTACTAGTTATGGAGCTATTCATTTTCTATTTCTTCTTGGGTAGTTGTGATGTTATAATTTCTGGGAATTATAAAGCTTTCAAAGTATTAACACAAACTTGCTGATTGCATTTCTTTATTTTTTTTAACCTCTGTAATATCTGTAATCATTTCTTACCTTGTATTTAATAATACTTTTTCTTCATTTACCTCTTTTATTCTTAATTAGCCAAGCTAAAGTTCTGCCTTTTTTTTTTTTTTTTTACCAGTTTTTTCAAGGAACTGTTCCTTGGCTTTCTTGATCTCATTTTATCTTTATTCTCTATTTCATTAATTTCTGCTTTCCACTTGTCCTTTTTACTTTCTTCGGGTATAATGTGTTCTTTTTCTGACTACATAATATTAACGCATAGCTTGTTATTATTATTATTATTTTAAGTAAGCTCTACACCAAGCATGGGGCTTAAACTCATGACCCAGAGATGAAGGTTGCATGCTCAGCCAACTGAGCCATCCAGACACCCCGGCCCGTCTTCTTTTCTTATTTAAGCATATAAGTCTGTGATTTAGTCTCTAAATACCATTTTGTTGTATCCCACGAGTTCTGATGAGTAAAAGTGTTATATCATTCAATTTTACTTTTTCCTTCTTTGTTCATTTGACCTATAAATTATCCGTGTGTTTGCGTGGCTGCTGTAGGTCTAGATTCGAATGCTTTAACAGAATCTCTTTTGGGCTTCCCTGGCTGCAGAAGCCAGTTCCTGCTTATTAATATTCAAACACATCAATTATCCATCCAAGCTTGTATGCATCACGCACTGCAAGTCATCTTTTCTCCTGCCCTCTTGGTGAAAGGAGGCTTTGAGTCCAGCAGCCCCAGGGGAGGGCATGTAGGTGGGACTCAGGCTGACTCAGAAGGCCAGCCCTGGACAGCTCATGTCTGAGGTTACACCCGCCGGAACAGAATCTTGTTCTGACAACCCGACAGGTTCCATGTGGCCTCATCATGCCCAGCTCCTAAACTGTCGTGTGAGGTCAGGGATTTATTTAACAGGAAAGGTTAGACCTTTGAGGGTTTTGTTCTTTCAATTCTGCCCCTGTCTTTGACCTGGAATCAAATATACTGGTAACAAATATTTTCCAAATGCAATCAGGACAGCCACTTTCCTGGTTGACGTGTGATGGGGGTATGATGAACCATCAGAATCATGGTCATAGAAACGGAAGTGCAGGAAGGGCAGGAAGGGTCTTAGGCAGGGTTGAATCTCCTCTCTTGATGGACACTCCCTGTCAGCTTCCTATAAGGAATCCATAATGAGCAACAGAAAGGTCAGTCACCATTAATTAAGTCTAGTGCATGGACCTCAAGATAAAATTAAATCCATTACCAGCCAGTGAAGAATTACCCTTCTTTCTTTACAAGCCACAAAAATAACCAATATAAATGGCCTGCATCTGTCAGCCACATTTCTTGATCATTTTGTCACTTAAGTTGGTGACTGTGGGCAAGTTAGTTAGTCCAAGTGTAGTAGGCTGCACTGTGGCCCCTAAGATCTCAGGTCCTGATCCCTGGAATCTGTGGATGTTACCTAATATGGCAAAGATCTTGCCAATGTAGTAAATTAAGGACCTTGAGCTGGGTAGATGATCCTGGATTATTTGAGTGGACCCTAAATGCCATCACAAGTATCCTTATAAAAGCCAGGCCGAAGGGGGCAAGACACAAAGACAAGAGATGGCAGTGTGACCAGAGATTAGAGCGATGCTCCCACAAATCAAGGAATACCAGCAGCCTCCAATGCGGGAAGAGGCCAAGGACAGATTCTCCCTTCCAGTTCTGACAGATGAGTCAATCAATCATCATTCATTTTCATTCTCTCACCACCCAACATTCAGGAGCACCTGGTCTTTAGGTCTGTACGAGCCCTCTGGTGCCTGCCAGGCCAGCTGGTGCTGGGGGTGCGATCTGGACCTGCCTCACTGGTGAACTCAGATACTCTCCAGACCCTGAGCAGGCTCAGGGCACAGAAGATGAGTGGAGGGCCTGCAGCAGAGGCCCAGTGTCACCATTTACTAGCTGGGAGACCTCAGCAAACCTCCTAACCTTTAGGAGTACCAGTTTTCTCATCTGTAAAATGGGAACTCATTCATTACAGGAGAAGCCAGAAAGGTAAGAGGGAAGCCCGGCAGGCCCATGGCTTCTAGGATGCCAAAGAGTTGAGGGAGGATGAGGCCGGAAATGCTATAGGAGTGGGTGATCTTGGAGTTGTTGAGGCCCTGGGGTGGGGGCAGGGTATCATAGACCACAAATATGACCTCCGCGGGGAATGGCAGAGAAGAGAAAGCAAAGGCTGGGGGTGAGGACCTGGAGTTGAGGGTCCCCTTGTTTTAGAATAGAGAGAAAGGCAGCTGTTTGTGGCTGGTGGAAGGAGTCTACACATAAAGAGAGGGTGTCCATGAAAGAAGAGCTGAGGATCCAGGGAGGGTCTGGGGGTACTAGGAAGAACATGAGCCCAGACTCCCCACAGGGGCATCTCCTTTGGGATATGTAGGGAAGTAGGGGGAAAGGGTGGCCCTCCATGGGGCACAGGGGGGTCTGTGGTCATTGGGCAGGGTGTGCTGTGCAGGCTCTGCGGGGGTTGTTGCTGCTTCTCTGACTCTCAGGGTCCTCTGCCCACCCACTGTTTACCCCTCCCCACCCCAGGAGCTCCAGCCCAGAAGGGACACGCCCTTCCTTCACTGGGGGCTCACCTGCAGCAAATGGTGGGGGAGTCCCAGTCTTGCATTGAGTTTGATCTGGCAGCTTTAAATTGGGCAGGGCTTTCAATAACTGTGAATGTCCAGAAAGTTAGGGACCAACCTGAAGTGGATTCAACAGAACGCCATTGAAAACAAGGGGCCGATCAGGACGCCTGGGTGGCTCAGATGGTTAAGCGTCTGCCTTCGGCTCAGGTCATGATCCCAGGGTCCTGGGATCGAGCCTCACATCGGGCTCCTGGCTCAGTGGGGAGTCTGCTTCTCCCCCTCCCTCTGCCTCTCCCACTGCTCATGCTCTCTCTCTCTCTCTATCTCTGTGTCTCAAATGAATAAATAAAATCTTTAAAAAAAAAAAAAACAAGGGGCCAAGAAAAGAGATTTATATTCATACCACCTACTGAGTTTATATTCCTCAATAAATGTAGTTACAATAATAATGAGGTTGCAGGAGGTATTATTGTCCTTCTCCCCCCCACCCCCTGCAATTTTTACTAGATGGAAATTATGACACAAAATAGGTCCCAAGTTACTGCATTTGATGTCTGATAGGCATCTCAGATATAACACGTTCACAACTGAACCGAATTTTTTATTTCTGCTGCTGTCCCCCAAGTCCCCTCCCCCAGTCCCATCTCCCCCATCTCAGTAAATGGTACTAGGAGCCAGCCTCGGGTCCTACTTTTTTCTCTTCCCAAGCATCTGGTCCATCTGCAAGTCCTACAGTCTCAATTGGGACAAGCTCTCCCAAATCTGACCCAGCATGAACCCCCAGCCTCAGCCCTCCTTCCCTCCTGGACACGTAACAGCTTCCTCTTAGCACCTCCACACCTGGAGGGGGGGGGGGCTTTTATCTTATCTTTGACCAATGTTTATGAATTATTTTAATTTTATTTTTTTTAAAGATTTTATTTATTTATTTGACAGAGAGAGACACAGCGAGAGAGGGAACACAAGCAGGGGGAGTGGGAGAGGGAGAAGCAGGCTTCCCGCTGAGCAGGAAGCCCGATGAGGGGCTCAATCCCAGGACCCTGGGATCATGACCCGAGCCAAAGGCAGATGCTTAACGACTGAGCCACCCAGGCGCCCTAATTTTATTTTTTTAATAAAAATTGAGTAGACCTGGGGTGCCTGGGTGGCTCAGTCGTTAAGCGTCTGCCTTCGGCTCAGGTCATGATCCCAGGGGTCCTGGGATCGAGTCCCACATCGGGCTCCCTTGCTCAGCAGGAAGCCTGCTTCTCCCTCTCCCACTCCCCCTGCTTGTGCTCCTGCTCTCGCTATCTCTCTCTCTGTCAAATAAATAAAATCTTTAAAAAAAAAAAATTGAGTAGACCTGTAATTTCCCTCCTAGATATACACCCCAAAGAACAGCAAACAGGTGCTCACGCAGAGACATGCAGTCCCATGTCATTGCAGCACTCTTCTCTGTAGCCAAATGCTGCAAGCAGCCCAAACGCTCACGAGCAGATGCATGGATGAGCACAGCTGGTCTGCCGGCACAATGGCGTATCGTTCAGCCGTGAAGGGGAACGAAGTACTGGTACATACCACACTGTTGATGAGCCTGGAAAACATAAGCGAAAGGGGCAAGACACAGAAGGTCAAATATTGTCTGATTCCATTTATATGAAATACCCAGAATAGGTAAATCCATAGAGACAGAACACAGATAGGTGGGAGCCAGGGGCTGGGGGAGAGAGGACAAGAAAAACTACTTAATGCGGGGAGGGGTGTTACTTTGGAGTGATGGGAATGTTTTGGAACTAGATAGAACTGGTGATTGCGTAACATTTCAAATGTACTAAATGCCCCTGAACTATTCACTTGAAACGGTTAATTTTATGTTATGTGAATTTTCCCCAGTGAATTATTATTTTTTTTAAAGATTTTATTTATTTATTTGAGACAGAATGAGAGAGAGAGAGAGCACATGAGAGGGGGGAGGGTCAGAGGGAGAAGCAGGCTCCCCGCCGAGCAGGGAGCCCGATGCGGGACTCGATCCCGAGACTCCAGGATCATGACCTGAGCCGAAGGCAGTCGCTTAACCAACTGAGCCGCCCAGGCGCCCTCCCCAGTGAATTATTTTTAAAAACAACTCAAGTATTTGTCAGGAATGGTGATACACGAATGCTCCTATACCTACCCCTCGTTTCCATCCTTGTCTCCTCAAAGGTAACCACTGAACCTCTACCCTGATTCTTGTGCTTGTTATCTGCTTCCATTTTTTAGAATTCTTTTTTCCCATGTGTTTGCATCCTTAGACAATAAGTTGTTGGTTTTGCATGTTTTTGTTTCCATGCTTTATAGAGTCTGTGGAGTTTTATATTCCTGCTATTCCTTCACATTGCTGTGTGTCATTGTAATGAAGTTGTTATCTTTGCTCTCTGCTGTTTCTTTTTAAAAAAAATTTTTTTTTTAAGATTTTATTTATTTGACACAGAGAGAGAGAGCCCATAAGCAGGGGGAGCAGCAGGCTGAGGGAGAGGGAGAAACAGACTCCCCGCTGAGCAGGGAACCCGATGCGGGACTCGATCCTGGGACCCTGGGATTGTGACCCGAGTGGAGGCAGACGCTTAACCTACTGAGCCACCCAGGTGCCCCTATGCTGTTTCTTTGCATAAATATGCCATAGTCTTTATTCACACAGAGAATGGATATTTACATTGTTTTCAGTATTTTTTTTTAAAGATTTATTTATTTATTTTAGAGACAGAGAGAGAGAGCAGGGGGAGGAGCAGAGAGAAAGGGAGGGAGAATCCCAAGCCAACTCCCCACTGATCCCACGACCCCGAGATCACGACCTGAGCTGAAACCAAGAGTCGGACACTTAACCGACTGCGCCCCCCAGACACCCCTGTTTCCAGTATTTTTCTATGACAAACAGCAGTGCGATAACATTCTTACACAGGTCCCCTGAGCACATGGTCAGGAGCTTCTTTAGGGCAAATACTGTGGATGGGACTGCCTCGTTGTGGGACGTGTACAGCTTCCCCTTTACTTGCTAACGCCAGATTGCTCTCCAAGATGCCAGTTGTATTCATCGTCGCAAAGAACCACTTTTTGGCTTTGTTGGTCCTCTATGTGATCTCTGTGCTGTATTTCATAATTTTCTGCTCTTGCCTTTAGTATCAGCTTCCACTGCCACCAGCAGTGCCTAAGAGTTCCCTCTGCTCTGCATCCTCAGCAGTGCGTGGTGTGTCAAATTTTCTCATTTTTGCTAGTCTGGTGACTGTTACATGGTGCCTCAGTCTGGTGTTGGTTTGCATTTGCAATAACAGAGGAGTTTAAGCATGTGTTCTTATATTTATTGCCACTGTGAAGGGCCTATTTTAATGTCTTGCCCAAATGTCTAGTAGATTATTTATCTTATTAAATTGTAAACATTCTTTACATAGTATGGATATGAATCCTTTATCCCTTATATCTTCTCCCAGTTTGAGATTTGTACTGTCACCCTCTTCCTTTTTTTTTTTTTTTGGAGAGATAGAGCACTCACAGGCAAGAGGGAAGGGGGGGAAGGGCAGAGGGAGAGGGAGAGAAAGAATCTGAAGCAGACTCCACGCCCAGTGTGGAGCCCAATGCAGGGCTCGATCTCACCACCCTGAGATCATGACCTGAGCAGAAATCAAGAGTCAGACACTTAACCAACTGAGCCAACCCAGGCACCCCTTTATTTTTTTATTTTTAAGTCATGTCTACACCCAACATGGGGCTCGAACCTACAACTCGCATGCTCCATTGACTGAGCCAGTCAGGTGCCCCTGTACTGTTACCCTTTTGATGGTGTTTTTGAAAAAAGAGATTGTTATAGGGTGGAGGAGGGCTTTTTTTAAACTGTATATCCCTTTGCACCTTGTAAATTGTGCACCAAGTGCATCTCTTACCAAAAAAAATGAATATAATTTGAATTAAAAGAAAAGAGCTTAATCTTGGGGTGCTTGGGTGGCTCTGTCGGTTAAGCGTCCGATTCTTGGTTTCGGCTCAGGTCGTGATCTCTGGGACGTGAGATGGAGCCCCATATCGGACTCCGTGCTCAGTGGGGAGTCTGCTTGAAGATTCTCTCCCTCTGCCCCTCCACCGACTCTCTCGTTCTCTCTCGCTCTCTCTCAAATGAAATACATAAATCTTGAAAGAGCTTAGTCTCTATCACTCTACCCTCATTAATTTTCATAAGTTATTGTGCCCTAAATTATATCACTCATGAATTCTTTTTTTTTTTTTTTAAGATTTTATTTATTTATTTGACAGAGAGAGAGAGAGCGAGAACAGGAACACAAGCAGGGGGAGTGGGAGAGGGAGAAGCAGGCTTCCCGCCGAACAGGGAGCCCTCATGAATTCTTTTATGTGTGTCCTGTGACGCTTGACTGAGAACTGTGTTCAGAGCGATATCCCCAGTGCTTGAAACACCGCTTTACTCAAAGTGGGTGTGAGGTCCTCACTCTGTAGGGGAGCAACAAAGGACAGACAGGAGGCAAAGGAGGGAGGACTGCTATTAGGGGCAAATGTGGCTTTTCATGGGGGTCCACTGGTTCCAAGGATGGCATAGGAACCAAAGTAATGGAAGAAATACTCTTTCCTCAAATAGAGCTTAGGTTGTTTCTGGAAAAGTTGTTATTAGTATTGGGAGGTGTGCTTACTTCTGTTGGTCAGCCCTAAAGTAGTGGTCGATGCAAGTCTCGGGAGAGGTCCTGGGTCTTCATCACCCAGTCTCCCCGGCTCTCCCTCACTCTCTTATTGCCCACCTGTCTTTGCAGCGAGCATCGTGTCCGAGCCACTGGCCTGGGACCTAGAGCACTGCTTTCTTTCTTTCTTTCTTTTTTTTTTTAAGATTTTATTTATTTATTTGACAGAGAGAGACAGCGAGAGAGGGAACACAAGCAGGGGGAGCGGGAGAGGGAGAAGCAGGCTTCCTGCTGAGCAGGGAGCCCAATGTGAGGCTCGATCCCAGGACCCTGGGATCATGACCTGAGCCGAAGGCAGACGCCCAACGACTGAGCCACCCAGGCGCCCCTACAGCACTGCTTTCTGCCCTGGGAGCTTGAGCAAGCTTCTTGCCCATCCACAGTCTCCATGTCCCTGAAAGCAAAACAGAGGCCACGATGCGAACACCAACAGCTTACCTCGTATTGCTAGACCTCTCACCAGGAGCATTTGTATCCATTACCTCCCATAATGAGGTACCCCGTGAGGCAGGTGAGATTGGATGAGGACACCTGGAAGGAGTGAGCCTCTAACTCTCGGCCACGTATGGCCTAAGAAGCCTTGTCTCCAGGGTTCATCCTGGGGAGAACCGAGAAGTGCGGCTGCCCGGGAAGGTGAACTCTGCACATATGGGCTGGCTGCTCCCTGGGCACTTCCTCTGTGGATCCCCACAGCAGCTGTGAGTGACGGGTACTAGTATTCCCATGTGACTGGTGAAGAAACTGGCCTTGAAAGACGTGAAGTGATTTGCCCAAGGTCACCCAGCATTCAAGGTCATGAGCCAGGGCTCAAATCCAAGGTTCAAACTCCAGAGCCCGCGCTTCTCTCCCACCCCTGTTGTCTCCGTAGACCTCTGCGTGCATTCAACAGTGGGCTTCCCCAGCTCGGAGCAGAGTGGCCAAGGGAGAGGGCCTGCTACAGAGCTGCACTGTCAGGGTCTAGAAGGTCACCCAGCAGAACGTCCTATACATATGCTTCTAAATCTAGATCCAGATCTAGAAGTTCACCCAGCAGAACGTCCTATACATATGCTTCTAAATCTAGATCCAGATCTAGAAGTTCACCCAGCAGAACGTCCTATACATATGCTTCTAAATCTAGATCCAGACCGACAATCTCCAGCACATCAGAGAATAGAACATTTCCATAGCCCGGGGCCATTAAGTGCAGGGGCAACCGGCCCTTCCTATCTCCACATCCCCCAAGGCCATCCCAGTGTTGCAGTGCATTATGGGAACTGATAAAAGGGTAACTATTGACCAAAGCTGAATTTTTCAGAATAGTGTGCTTAGGGAGGCTGGGAAGTCTGTGTTCCATCTCAGAAGCAGTCCATCCACAATTATCCTGAAAGGATGCAGTACTTAGAAGAGAGAAGGGTGGTCACTGTCAGATCTGTGCTTTCTTTCTTTCTTTCTTTCTTTTTTTTTAAGATTTATTTATTTATTTATTTGACAGAGAGAGACACAGTGAGAGAGGGAACACAAGCAGGGGGAGTGGGAGAGGGAGAAGCAGGTTCCCTGCTGAGCAGGGAGCCCGATGTGGGGCTCGATCCCAGGACCCTGGGATCATGACCTGAGCTGAAGGTAGACACTTAATGACTGAGCCACCCAGGCGCCCCTGTGCTGACTTTCTAAATGGACACTCTGCTGAGCTAAGCACAAGGGGCTAGAAAGCCCTTCCCCTTAACCAGAATGAAAGGGATCCATCACTCTCAGACACTTGGAGGGCAGAGCACAGCTTTGGAGTACGATCCTGGCTCTCCTCTTGGTTATGACAATGTTGGACAAGTTACAGTCCCCCTCTCTAAACCCTGGTCTCCCACCACCCAAGCCCAGCGACATGCATGTTGACTCCCTCACAGGGCTGTTGGAGAGTTCGTAGTCTAGGTGCCTGGTGCAGTGCCAGGTACACAGCTGGAGCTCAATAAATGTACTGTGACCTCAGGCAGTAAAAATCAAGGATGCTGGGAGTGGGGGAGAGCTCACTGGAGGCCAATCTGGGAAGGCTCCATGGAAGAGGTGAGATGACAAGGGATTATTCAGGGTGACTAGGAAGCTGCTCCAGGCCAGAGAACAGCAGGAACACAGTGTCAGACATGAGAATTCCTAAGCTGACTGCTGGACCCTCCCTGAGGGCAGTAATGGCCCCACTGGGGTGAAGAAGGGGACCAGAGTAGTGAATTAGAATAGCAGCATGCCTGCTCGGACCTCCAGCATGTTGGGGAGCAGCCTGGAGGGTGGCTCTGAAATGGACTTCATATTTCCCAGAGCCTCCAAGCGTCTCTGGCCTACTTGACCTACACTAGGCCCGGCCCCTCCTCTTCCCCCGCCTCTAGGCACAACGACCCCAGGTGTCCCAGATTATTACACTCCTCTTCTCTGTGACTTTGTTTATTCTCAGTGCTCAGCTCTGGGTCAGCTCCCAAGCCCCCCTCCCCCCCCCACACACACATACACACACACGGAGGCACAGCTCCTGGCCCCAGCACCTCCCACATTCTAGCAGAGAGGTTGTGGCTGTGAGCACTGTGGTGTGGTGGCCAGGCTGCCCCAGGCCTTGCCAGCCCTGTCCAAACTAGATGTGGTGCGGAGAGCACAGGCCTGGGGGTCAGGAGATCTCAGCACTGCACATGACAGAATTGGTTTAGGAATGCACTGGGCTGCAAGTAACAGACAACCCAAACTGTCACGGCTTCAACAAATGGGTGCTCATGTTTCCTGCATAAGGCCATTATTGCCCTCTGTGAGGGTCCAGCAGGCAGCTTAGGAATCTCACGTCTCAGACGGTGTTCCTGCCCTTCTCTGGCCCTGAACATCTTCCCAGTCCCCCTGACTCTTCCCTGTCATTACACAGTCTGGAGGAGAGTGTCTCAGGGCCAGGGCAGGTACTCAGAGATTCTTTCTTTCTGGTGCACACACTAGCTACGGAGCAAGGACACGGCTCTGGGGTTCGGCGGAGCCGGGCCCCTTTCCGGCTCTGCTGCTAACTAGCTGTGCAGCTGCGGACAAGTCACTTCACCTCTTGGAGGCTCTGCTCCTTTCCTGCCCACCCCCCCACCCCGCAACAAGGGAGGACTGGATTATCCTCACCTCTCACGTCTCAGGATGAGCTTCCTTCCTGACATGTGCGTCAGCTCTACCTATGCGCACACACAGCTTTGTAGGTTTACTCATGTCTTTTAGCTTAAGGAGACGAAGTTAGAGCCCATTCTAATATGAAGACAGAGAATAAGGAACATGAGAAAGGACAGAAGAAGGCATTCCGGGAGTGACTTCCAGATCCAGATCTCACCCTTCCATTCCTTCCAGCCCATGGATCCATACATAACAATGCTTTGTTTTTTCTTTTCTCCCCCACCACTTCCTCCATTTTTTTTTTTTTTTTTGCATGTATCATGCATACTTTGCCTCCCATTTTCCCATTTCCAGGTCTTTATAGTACGGTGATGTCATCTGACATGAGGGAAATGAAAAGCTCAAAGTGAGGAGGGCATGTGATGTGATGAGCACTGGGTGTTATACGCAACTAATGAATCATTGGACATTATATCAAAAACTAATGATGTAATATATGTTGGGTAATTGAATTTAAATTTTAAAAAATGGAAAAAATAAATAAACATATATAATATATACAAAGGAAAAGTTCAAAGTGTTTCTTTAATTCCAGCCTTTATGAAAACCAGAAGCATCTTGAGTTAAATAGTGTCAGCTTCATTTCCTATCTTTTGGCATTCCTGATTCATTATTTAAGGTGTGGCTTGGTGAGAAAAGTGTTTAATTGGAAACCTCATCCCCCAGCTACTTCTTTGGCCAATGTGGAATGTTCTGAATTGTCTAAACCCTGTCTCTCAGCTCCTACCCAAGGCTGACACCCTTTTGTGTGTCCTCCAGGTGTTTTCACAGCTGATCTAGTTGACATTCATCAGGATGCAGAACTGAGTGCCACACGGTATCCGAGCCTGGCCTGGCCCCTGCCTACCGCACCAACCTAACCTCTCGCCTCTCATTCTCTTGACATTGACCCAACTCCACTACGTTGTTCCTCATCTCTGAGCCCCTGTACAGGCTGCCCTTCTGCTTGGAATGCCTTTCCAGGGACCCACCAAACCCATGCCTATCATATAGTTAACCCAAGCCCATGACCACTAACAGGAGCTCTTTCTGCCCTTCTCATAACATCAGGCCCAACCATATGATTTCACTTCAACTCAATATATTTACTATTATTAGGTCTCACAACTAACACATTAACTATATATTAATGATGACGAGATATTGTTCGAGAAAGCACATTTCAAGGTTACCACACTCCCATTGTTCAAAAAGGCCTACGATACGGCATAATTCTTTTCATTGTCTCATAAGTATTCTTTTTTGCAGGTTTTTTCTAAGCCTTCTACCACTCCAGCTTAGCACCTACTCCCGAACTAGGAGGATGCTGACCACCCATGGGCATTATCCCCCTAAACCCCTTAGGAGTCCCACTACTCAATACCTCTGTACTTTTAGCTTCTGGAGTATCGATCACTTGAGCATATCACTATCCTCCCCTGGCTACCTCTACTCACACTTTCAGACTCAGTATAAATAAATATCTTTTTCGGGGCGCCTGGGTGGCTCAGTCGTTAAGCGTCTGCCTTCGGCTCAGGTCATGATCCCAGGGTCCTGGGATCCAGCCCCGCATCCGGCTCCCTGCTCCGCGGGAAGCCTGCTTCTCCCTCTCCCACTCCCCCTGCTTGTGTTCCCTCTCTCACTATGTCTCTCTGTCAAATAAATAAATAAAATCTTTAAAAAAAAAAAAAAATCTTTTTCCCAAGAAGCTTCCCTGACCCAACCCCCCAAATTGGGCTAAATGCCCTACTGGAGCTCCAACAATCTTGTGCTTACCCACATTTCAGATGAAATGTATGAAGCACACAAATTTAAGTAATGAGAATTTAATCATGTCTCCTTGGCCAAAGAGGGAGAGAGAGAATAACATTTTTTTTTTTTTTAAAGATTTTATTTATTTATTTGACAGAGAGAGAGAGAGGAATCACAAGTAGGCAGAGTGGCAGGGAGCGGCAGAAGGAGAAGCAGGCTACCCGCTGAGCAAGGAGCCCGATGTGGGACTCGATCCCAGGACCCTGAGATCATGACCTGAGCCGAACGCAGATGCCTAACGACTGAGCCACCCAGGCGCCCCTAACATTTTATTTTTATTATTATTTTTAGGATGTATTTATTTGAGAGAGAGAGAAGACAGCGCAGGAATGGGGGTGGAGGGGCAGAGGGAGAAGGAGAAGCAGACTCTCCGCTGAGCAGGGAACCCGACCTGGGGCCTGATCCCAGATCTCTGGGATCACGACCTGAACCAAAGGCAGACGCTTAACTAACTGAGCCATCCAGGCTCCCCGAGAGAATAACATTTTAAACAAGGTTACCCTTGGCCCAGTGAACACTAGCCTGAGAGGGTGAGATGGAAGCCCCAATGCATCTTAGTCCTCACGTGTTTTTATGGTGGGAACGTCTGCCCTCTCTGGGTATGATGCTGGTGTTTAAAGACGTATTTTTCTCACAGAGCAGGAAATGTCCCAGACATAGCAGAGACGGTTCACATGCTGGGGAACGAAAAAAGGAAGAAAGAAAAACAAGGCATACCCACTACAAGAACTCATCTGTTAGGGAAGTTTTAGGACATGGGTTCAAATCCTAGCTCTGCAGCTAACCAACCTGGGTACTTTAGTCAAGTCACTGTAATCTGTTGGCAGGTGTGTCTGCCCGTCTTTATAGGGTTACCCTGAGCGGCACCCGCCTGGCTCAGTCCGTAGAGCATGGGACTCCTGATCTTGGAGAGTTCAAGCCCCACATTTTGGCGTAGAGCTTACTTAAAAAAAAAAAAAAAAAAAAAATTAAAAAAATATATAGGGTTACCCCGAGGCTTAAATGAGGTAACAAATGTAATGTACCCATAAGGTAGACAACAACAGTTCGTGTTACTCCAGCCAATACCCCTCTCCTTCCGCAGAACCTCGAACCAGTGGATCCCATCCAGCGCAGGCCAGGATCTGCGCAGGACCACCAGGCACGTGAAGCGGCGAGGGGGCATCCAGTAGCATTTCCGATGTTCCAGGCTGTAGGTGTCGCCGAGCTTCGGCCCCAGGCTGGGACCCAGGGGTGCTTCCGGCCCTTCAGCAGCCACACGCTGGCATTTAGGAATTGGTCCCTGGGGGCTTCTAGGGCTTCGCCTCGCTCCCTCTCCGACCCCCAGTAGAGCAGTCTTCCTTCCGGATGGCGTGAAGCTGAGTCCGGGTCCATCTCGCTCCCGCCCGCGAGCTCCTCGGGGGTGCCGAGCCCAGCCCGCGGCTACCCAGAGCTGGAGGCAGGAAGGGTGACTGAATCCTCGACTCCCGAGTCACCGTTAATCACGCAGAAGCCCGGCTCCTCCCCGCAGCCCCTGCCCTATAACTGGGGCCGCGGCTCGATTCCGTGCCTCGCTGTCCCGCTCAACCCCCGCACACAGTAGGCGCTCCACTGACACTGTACATGCCACCCCAGCAGTCGCACTCAAGCCATCGCCCAGGGCCAGGCGCCGACTCTTTCGGGGGCGCCTGCAGCGCCCGCCGCGCCCGGCCGCCCCTTCCGCGCCCAGAGCGCCGCCTCCTCCACTAGGGACAGGACCAAGTCGCCCCTAGCAACAGCAGCCGGGCAGGCTTCCTCGGGTCGCGCTGATTGGCCGAGCTCCGGGAGGCGGCGGTGCCGTCACTTCCGGCATCCGGAGGCAGCAGAGGAAGCCGAGGGGCGGCCATCTTGGGTCCGTGAGGCTCCGAGGTACCGGGAGCGGCGGCGGCCACCGGGTGGAGGCTGAGGCGGCAAGCGAACCGGAGGGAGCAGAGTAGCCGGGCGCAGGCGCCGCTTCCGCAGCCCCCTCCATGGTCTGCGCCCGCAGCCCGCGGCGGCCTGTCTTACACTCCACCTTGTCCACATCCTCCTCGTCCTCCTCTTCAGGGGCAGCCGGCGGCGCTGTGTGGAGGCCCCGGCGCTGAAATCCGCGGCGCGACGGGCGAGGGCGGACGAGGAGGCGAAGGGGTTTGAGCCCGCGGGGCGCCCTGAGGCGCGGGGACGCCGGCGGGCCGACTCGCAGCCCGCCGCCGCCGCCGCTGCCGGCCCGGCCCCGCCACCGCCGCCCGCGGGGCTCCTCGGCGCGGCCGCCGGGGCCGGGGGAGCATGAGCCCCGGGACCCGCCGAGGGACGGCCCGGGCCCGGCCCGGGATCTAGACGGCCGTGGGGGAGGGGAGCCGCCCTCCGCGACGCCGCTCCGGAACCGCAGGGCGCTCGAGGACGCGGTCGCCGGCCCCCCAAGGCCGTGCTGTTTTGTTTCAGCCTCGCATTGTGCAGAAGTGAAGTGAAGTAAAATGTCCACTAGGACCCCGCTGCCCACGGTGAATGAAAGAGACACTGAGAACGTAAGTGACCGGGGCGTTCTCGGGATCTGCCCGGGCCCGGTGTCCCCCGCTGCCCGCCGGAGCACGACAGCGGCGCTTGCTGTCGGGGGTCCCCCGCCCGGGGCGCGCTGGCCGTGGTGGCAGGCGGGAGGCGCCGCAGGGCAGCCGGTCCGGACCGTGTCCCGGGGGCGGCGGCCGTGCACTCGTGTTTACGCCCGAGTCTCGTTCGCTAGCGAAGCCTGGGAGTCGCGGCCCGGCCGCTCGGTGTCTGGGTGTCTGGGTGTCTGGTGCCGGGGTGCCGCGCAGGCCGTTGCGCGGGTGGGTTCCGGTGCCCGCGCCGTGTGGTGCTTACTAAGGGAAGCCTCCTCTTAGGTTTGGGCGCGCAGCTCTGAGAGGCTGTCGGGTTGCAGACGGGTTCGTGGTGCTGGTGAGGAGGGAGCGAGTGGGTCAAGCGGAATGTCCTTTATGCCCGGGTTTTTAAAATCGTCTGAACTGAGTTTAGTGACAGTCACAACAACTGAGTGGCCACTGAGGAGTCTCTGAGGCCCTTGGAAGGAACTGCGAAGCTAGTCAGAAGAGAAGTTCTCGGAGAGTACGGACTGCATGAAGGAGGAGCTTTCTTTCCGTACGAACCTGTTTTGAAGGGTCGGTTAAGCATGTTTTGAAAGGAAGGCGTGTAGTCGCTGCCTGGCTCAGGGACACCCGCTCCGGGCTTGGTTTTACCTCCTTCCTAAAAACAGCTTGGCGTAAACGAGCCTCAGGTCCCTGCTGGCACTCACATCCTATGATTCTATAAAAGGAACCTTGACTTTGTTCATGTAGACCTTTTAAAAAGGCCAGGAACATCATTTTTAGGGAATGACACTTGTAGGGGAAATTCCTTGGACAGATGTTGACTCTGTCCCGGTGCTTTCTGAGCTCTTCTCTTGCACCGGGTTCAGAACTGTTCCAGGCTAGCTGGGCATTATCTTCTGTAAAACATCTAGCAAACAGCTTGTGAAGAAACCTCCCTGGCCTTTCATTATATGTGTTATGAGGTAATTCCTGGCAAGAAAATGCCATCACTTAGGAAAAGCTTTCTTGCTCTGCCTGTTTCCATGCTTTCAACAATGTCCTGAAACTTTGTGGCCTCGTGGTATCAAATGCCTGCATTTTAATCTTCAAAATGCCACTTGTTTGCTGGATAACAGGGTATTTAATCTGTTTATGTAAACTTTGGTCTAAAGCATTCCTGTAGTGTATTAGTGTATAGTATTTAATGCTCTTTAACCTGGTAAGTGAGTAGTACAGTGGCATATGTTCCTTTACCTGAGATGGATTAGAAAGTTCCATAAAGAGGGAATAATAGAGAACCATAGACTAGGTGAGTCAGGGAATTCATTTTCTTATAGACCCTTGGAAGAACCTATTTCTGACTTGACCATTTTCCTATTCCCTGACAACGCTGTAGAGTGGAGTAAGCAAAAAACTGAGTTGATTAGCTTTGATCATTGGCTTTCACCTAGAGAAGCAAAATCTTACATTGACCCAAAAGCGGGAGCTCCATACTTTCTAAATGAACTGAAGCCAAAAACAGATTTGTAATAATGAAGGATTTACACTAAATGAGTCTTTTTACTTTGATCTCTGATGAATTTGTTGAATTATGTTTTAATCTTTTTGTGTGTTAGAAACTACTAACGTTATTCTTTAAAAACAATATAGGAGTGGCGCCTGGGAGGCTCAGTCGGTTAAGCGCCTGCCTTTTGCCCAGGTCATGATCCCAGGGTCCTGGCATCGAGCCCCGCATCGGGCTCCCTGCTCGGTGGGGAGCCTGCTTCTCCCTCTCCCTCTGCCCCTCCACCCCACTGTGTTCTTTCTCGATCACTCTTCTCTCTCTCAAATAAATAAATAAAATAAAAACTAAAAACAATGTAGGATATGGAGTGTGCCTTTATTCTTGTGGAATATATTTAAATTTGAATTTTTGACAATGTTAAAATCAGAGGTTTAGGGGCGCCTGGGTGGCTCAGATGGTTGAGCGTCTGCCTTCGGCTCAGGTCATGATCCCAGGGTCCTGGGATCGGCCCCGCTTCGGGCTCCCTGCTCGGCGGGGGGCCTGCTTCTCCCCTTCCCTCTGCTTCTCCCCCTGCTTATATTCTCTCTCTCTCTCTCTCTCTCTTTGTGTCTCGAATGAATAAATTAAAAAAAACTTAAAAAAAAAAAATCAGAGGTTTGTAGCACATCATTGCATTAATTCACCATGCCCTGTTCCATTTTTAAATTTGAATTAGAACGTTCTGGGAGTAGTTGTGTGTCTTTGACAGTGTGGTGCCCTTGTGTCAGTGTTACAAGTCTGCCATACGCCATGTTATTTACCTGCCATTACTGAACTGCTTGGTGAGGATGCAAGAATGAATGGGAGCTCTCAGTTTCTGGAGCAGCTCTTTTGTTAAAGTCAGGTTTATTGAGATAGAACATTTACTCTTTTTAAGTGTAGGCTTGATGAGTTGTGACAAATGTATAGTTATGTAACCACCATCTCAGTCAAGATATAGAATATTTTCATTGCCCAGAAAGGTGCTTACCTTGTGGCCCTTTACAGTCAGTCCCCTCTCTATTTCCCCAGCCCTTGGCAACCTCTGATCTATCTCTATGGTTTTATCTCTTCTAGAATGTCATATAAATGGAATCTGTATTCATGTTTGTGTGTGTATCAGTAATTCATTCCTTTTTATTTCTGAGTGGTAGTTCATTGTTTGGGTGTACAATTTTTTTTTTTAAGTTTTAATTCCAGTTAGCATACAGTGTTATATTAGTTTCAGGTGTACAGTACAGTGATTTCAGCACTTCCATACATTATGCAGTTAATGTAGAACAATTTTTAATCCATCCACCATTGATGGACGTTTTGGCAATTATGACTAGAAGATTTTGTCTTTCCATTTTGTAAAACGACTTTCCATTTTGCTTATCCTGGGAATCTTATTTATTTATGTATTTATTTATTTGTTGGGTAGGCTCCACGCTCAGTGTGGAGCCCAGTGTGGGACTTGAACTCATGACCCTGAGATCAAGAGTCAGACGCTTAACAGACTGGGCCACCCAGATGCCCCTCCTGGGAATCTTAATTTAAATTGGGTATAACTGTGATAGGAATGTTGCTTATAGATCAAGAATAATAAGAGGCAGGTAATTTGCAACAAGTATATTGTCTTCATCCTAGTACACTACTCTGTTTTCTTTTGTTTCATTTACAGATGTGAATGTACACCTTTAGCTGATGGGTATATACAAGATAATACTGTTTGGGGCGCCTGGATGAGTGTCCGACTTGATTTTGGCTCAGGTCATGAGATTGAGCCCTGTGTTGGGCTCAGCACTCAGCGGGGAGTCTGCTGGAGATTCTTTCCCCTCCTCCCTCTCCCTCCTCCTCTGCTCTTCCACCCCACCTCCACACACACTCTCTCTCTCTCTCAAATAAATAAATAAAAATCGTTTTAAATAAAAAGATAACACTGTTATCAAATCATTTTAAAACTCAAAAGGACTAATCAAATAATCTGACCTAATGGGGATACTGAGGCTCAAGAAGTGACAGGAGCTGCTGGTGACAAAACTATTTAGTAGCAGCGCCTCTGCTAGGCTCCAGATCTCTGGTTCAGTGCCCTCTGCTTTTTTTGTGTACCAAGCTGTTCCTCAAAAGCTTATGTACTGGGGTGCTTGGGTGACTCAGTCGGTTAAATGTCTGTCTTTGGCTGAGGTCATGATCCCAGGGTCCTGGGATGGAGTCCCAATCCCACGTTGGGCTTCCTGCTCAGCGGGGAGTCTGCTTCTCCCTCTGCCCCTCCCCCTTGCTCATGCTTTCTCTCTCAAATAAATAAATAATCCAAAAAAAAAAAGCTTATGTACTAATTATTCAATGAGAGAGATATAGTTGTACCAAAACACAGTGTGTAATTAAAATAAGACTTAAATATTTTGTTATGGAAAATTTCAAACAAATAAGTAGGGAGTATTTAGTAAGTTTTTATCCGTGGTTCTCAGCCAGGAATGATTTTGCCCCCCAGTGGACATTTGATGATGTCTAGAGACATTTTTGATTGTCACAACTCAAGAGAGTTTACTGACTAGGAATGCTGCTAAACATTTTACAATATACAAGACATCACCCCTTCCTTCCCCAACAACAAAATAAAATATCTGGCCAAAAATGTCAATAGTGCCAGAATTGAGAAACCCTGTTATATAGTTAGCCCTCCGTGTACTCAACAGCTCAGTGGCCAGTCTTATTTCATTTGGTTTCTCCCCAAGAAACAAATTCAGTACATCATATTATTTCATCTCTAAAGCTTTTAGAAGCTTTAGATAAAGCTTCTATTTTTATAAAAATTGTAATCGTAATCCTTTTATCATAATTTCTTAATATCAAATATCCAGTCAGCCTTCAAATTTCTTCAGTTGTCTACATTTTAATTTTTTTAATTAAAAGAAAAGATTTTATTTATTTGATAGCGCACGCAGGGAGAGAGGCAGAGGGAGAAGAGGGCTAAGCAGGCTCTCACTGAGCAGGGAGCTCGACAAGGGGCTCAGATCCCAGGACCCTGGGATCATGACCTAAGCTGAAGGCAGACGCTTAACAGACTGAGCTGACGTAGGTGCAACACTTATCTACCTTTTCAACAATTTTTTCCAACATGGAATCTCTTGGGTCCATATGTTACAGTTAACTAATATGTGAAATTAGATGCATTTTGAAGGCAACAAAAAAGTTTATGTTTTAGTTTATGTTCTGCAGTTGACTTGTGTAGAGCCATGGTCAAATCCTGTTTGGACACTGGTAAAATTAGAAATGCAGTTTTCACTTAAATTATAAAACATATCACACTTTGTAAGCCTGGATTATTTGACAAAGTACCAGAGGCCCCGGGGCTTTGACAATTATTTAACAGCTCCTGGTGTGTGTGCAGCATGTACTTACTTATTATTAATGTGGACAAGCCATCAGAATTTCTTATCTCTGTGGTGGTCTTGTTTAGTCAGCTATAGGTTATATGAGACTATTATTAACCTATTCAAGTTTGAGTGCGTACTTTGTGTATGACACTGTGCTAGGTGCCACAGAGGATATACCCAGGAACCGTATTGCACCTGCTCTTTAGGATTTCTCAATCCTTGCAGAACAAAGCACCCTGAACTCTGTGAAACTAGTCTAATAAACTCTGAAACTGGAGCAAGCATCAGTATCACCTGAAGGGTTTATTAAAGCTCTGATTGTTGGGCCCTACCCCCAGACCTTGATTCTACAGTTAGCATTTCTAACAAGTCTCTAGGTGATGTTAATGTGGCAGGTCCAGAAACCACATTTTAATCACTGCATTTGTATTCAGTGAAAGCTTGCCAACTAAACTATATTCCTTTAGATTGTATTGTGACTATAGAAGAGAGATTTCTGGTAGATTAAATAAGATTTTCAAGTTCCATGAGTTTTTAAAGTTGGTTCTTTGTAAGAAAGTGTGGTTATGGAGTATAAAAATAGTTACTATTTGTTGATCACTTACTGTATATCAGACAACAGTACTAAGTACTTTATATAGTATTTCATTTAAAATACATAGTATGGGGCGCCTGGGTGGCTCAGTGGGTTACACATCTGCCTTGGGCTCAGGTCATGATCCCAGGGTCCTGGGATTGAGCCCCTCATCGGGCTCTCCCCTCAGCGGGAAGCCTGCTTCTCCCTCTCCCACTCCTCCTGCTTGTGTTCCCTCTCTCGCTGTCTCTCTCTCTGTCAAATAAATAAATAAAATCTTTATAAAATATATAGTATGATTTCTTTTAATCTGCCTTTGAACTTCCAAGCACAGCTATCTATTGAATAAAGCTGTCTGAGCCTTTTTTAAAAAGTTGATCTCCTTTTTTTTTTTTTTAAGATTTTATTTATTTGGCAGAGAGAGCGCGCACAAGCAGGGGGAGTGGCAGACAGAGGGAGAAGCAGAGTCCCTGCTGAGCAAGGAGCCCACCGTGGGATTCTATCCCAAAAGTTGATCTCTGAGAATAAATATTTTTTATGTCAAAGTGTTTTGAGAAAAGATCTTATAGACTTCAATTTGAGGGTTATTTTTTTGTTTTTGTTCAGTATGTAAATTAGGTGAAAGTGGAAATTTGCAATGAGTAGAATATAGGTCACTTTGATTATTTATGTAGTACATGATTGTTTACATTGTAATTACTTGTAAGAGATTTATACACAGTTTAATGTCAATTAAGGTTAATCTGTTATCTTTAATTTCAAAGAGGGTTGTTCTGGATTCTAAGTAAGATATGGCCAAATTTTATCCCTGGAATTTCTTTTCAACCTGGAAGTAAGTCAGGGAATGCAGCCCCCTCTGATCACCGCTGGGAGGACTAAAGCAGAACACCCTGTCTCAGTGTATGTGGGGGCCAGTGGCCATGTGGAGGGGACTGGGAGAAGGAAAAAAAAGAAAACTGTTGTCTCACTTCCATTTTGTTTTATTTTTATATATTCTTAAATATTTTTTAAAAGATTTTATTATTTATTTGAGATAGAGAGTGTGTGCAAGTGGGGAGAGGAGCAGAGGGAGAGGGACAAGCAGACTCTGTGCTTATTGTGAAGCCCAATGCAGAGCTCAGTCCCACGACCCTGAGATCATGACCCGAACCCAAACCAAGAGTCGGACACTCAACTGACTGAGCCACCCAGGGACCCCGATACATTTTTTTCTTTCTTTTTTTTTTTAAGTAAACTCTGCCCCCAACGTGGGGCTTGAACTCACTACCCTGGAATCAAGAGTTGCATTCTCTACGGCTGAGCTAGCCAGGCACCCCATCTCCCCTCCACTTTAAACTTTCGAATTAAACCTGAAGGAGAGAACAAATTTCTTCCCTGGGAATATCCCAGCTTTAATGTTGTCTTATACAAGAATTTATTTATTTATTATTATTTTTTTTAAGGTTTTTTTTTTTTTTTTTTTTTTTATCTGAGAGAGAGAATGGGAGACAGAGAGCATGAGAGGGGGAGGGTCAGAGGGAGAAGCAGACTCCCCGCTGAGCAGGGAGCCCGATGTGGGACTCGATCCCGGGTCTCCAGAATCATGACCTGAGCCGAAGGCAGTCGCTTAACCAACTGAGCCACCCAGGCGCCCCTACAAGAATTTAAAGTATGTGCTTGGGGGCCTCTGGGTGGCTCAGTCATTGAGCGTCTGCCTTCGTTGAGCGTCTGCCTTCGTTGAGCGTCTGCCTTCAGCTCAGGTCATGATCCCAGGGTCCTGGGATTGAGCCCCACATCGGGCTCCCTGCTCAGTGGGAAGCCTGCTTCTCCCTTTCCCACTCCCCCTGCTTGTGTTCCCACTCTCACTGTGTCTCTCTCTGTCAAATAAGTAAATAAAATCTTAAAAAAAAATGTGCTTGGAGTTGGTCTGCAAGTGGTAATGAGGAGTTTGTGCTAATCCATATGCACCTGCTTGTACAGTAATTGGGAGGGCGGAAGTTGGCACTGGAAACAAGGATTCTTTTTTTTTTTTTTTGAGTGTAACTTTTTCTTCAAGGTATAGAGTTTTTCAGCACTGCATTCTAACCACCTGAGCTGTTCAGCTGTGGTTAGTCTTATGTAATCTTACGTAGACTAGATAAGGCATTGTGTAAGTGGGTTACACAGAATCTTGGTGTTCAGAGTTGAAACTTGAACAGAGCAGGAGGTGTTTTGTTTGTATTTGTTGCTAATAGTTAGGCAGTTGCATTTGGGTGGATGTTCAATATTGGGGAGTTTGTATTACGGACATTTTACATGAAAATGTGTATTGGTAGAATTTAGTATAAAATTTGAATAAGCTAAGCCCAAAGGTTTTATTCTAGAATTTTAGATAACCCCATTCTTTATGCAGTAAATACCTTTATGACTTCATTGACTACAATAGCAGATTCTAGCATGAGAATCCTGGAGAGGAGTCTACCTAGAACCATTCCCTAACTCAGCCTTCTGCTCTGAGAATTGCCATTCTTTATCCAGAAGAATAATTTAACCCAGGGCAATCAACTTTCGTTTTTGAAGGCATTTGAGGTGTTTTTGATGGCATTCTGTTCATATACTATCTCCATCTTTCCTTTTCTTTCCTCCCTTGCTAGCCCTTTTCTATTCCTAGTCCCTCCTTGGTACCCATAGGCATGTATTAGCTCTATTAGTGGAATGGACTAAAGGATCTTCTTTTCTTCTCTCAAAAGAAGGTTGCCATCTAGACGTTAAAGATATTTAATGATAAAGAACTTTCCACATACCATGGTAATGTATTCCAGGTTTGTTTTTTTTTTTCATTTCTAATAACTTAGTTCAGGTTCTTCTTCTTCTTTTTTTTTTTTTTAAGATTTATTTATTTATTTATTATTAGTATTTATTTAAAAGAGAGTAAGAGCATGAGCACGGGGCAGGGCTGTGTGGGTGGGGGCAGACGGACAAGCAGACTCCCCACGGAGGAGGGAGCCCGAAGCAGGGCTTGATCCCAGGACCCTGAGATCATGACCTGAGCTGAAGGCAGATGCTTAACTGAGCCACCAAGGCGCCCCAGCTCAGGTTCTTAATATTTATTTCCTGCTTATTGTATAGTGGTTCTTATTGCTGTGGAACAACTGTGGAACTCCACAACATAGTGTTGTAAAACAACAGCCATTTTATTATACTCACAGGTTGTGTGTAAGTTATTCAGACAGGGATGGCTTATCTCTGTTCTTCCATGTGGGACTTCAGTTTGGAGGATCTCAAAAGGCTAGGGGGGTTTGAACAGCTGGGCGGGGAGATCCACATTCTAGATGGCTTCTTTACTCACGTATCTGGCACCTTGGCAGAAGGCTGGGCTCAGCTGGGACTCTTGGCAAGAGTGTCTACAAGGCCTCGTCCAACATGGAGGCCTCAGTGTGATCAGACTTCTGAGGTTGTTCATCATTTCAGAAAAGACAGAAACTGCCTGTCTTTTATTACCTAGCCTCAGAAGGCACATAGTATCACTTTTTTCATTTTCTCTTGGTTAAATCTGTCACAACCACCCGGATTCAACAGAAGGGACATGGACCTTACCTTGTAATGGGAAGTGTGTCAGAGACATCGGGTTCATGTTTTCAAATCACTGTAATAGTAACTCTTCGGGTTTATAATCTGATCTAGTATTTTATTGTGTGACCTTAGACAATTTATTTAACTTCTTTGTGCCCCAGTTACCTCATCTATAAAATGTGATTGGTAATAGTGAGACCTCGCAGGGCTGTTATAAGGATAAGGCCTTCTGTGCTCTGGCCTCCCTTCCCTCTTTGCCCTCATCTCCTATCTCTCTGTACCCACTACATCCATAGTCCCAGGAGTCTTCTTGCTGTTCTGGGTACACACCAGGAACACTCCAACCTGAGGGCCCTGGCGTTGCCCTTCTCTTTGAACACATTTCTTTCAGATATCCTCATGGCTGACTTTGCACCTCCTCTTTACACATATCACCTCAGTGGTTTAATCACCTGTGGCTCTCCCAGTCTCCCCAACCCTGATCTAGTTTTTTCTTTTCTCCATTGCAGTTGTTACTTCCTACATACCATATTACTTACATATTTCATACGTAGATTGTGTTTTGTCGGTTTCCTCTAGTATACGGAAAGCCCCACAGGGACAGGAATATTTTGTTTACTGACGTAACAAATACCTAGAACATGTTTGCCATTTATTACAGGTGATCAACAAAATATTGGTTGAATTAGTGATTAAATGAGACAGTATGGGTAAAGCATTTGAAACAGTGCCTCATACGTAGTAAGTAACAGATAAATGTTAGCCATCGTTAATGTTGATGGACTTTTTACTGGTCTTCTCATCTGTGTCCCTGTGTCCCTCAGCCTCTCCCCTCTGAAGTTATTCCCTTCTCTCTCCCTTTTTAAAACCTAAGGCAGCTTTCTTTTATTTATTTATTTATTTATTTACTTACTTACTTACTTACTTATTTGACAGAGAGAGAGAGACAGCGAGAGAGGGAACACAAGCAGGGGGAGTGGGACAGGGAGAAGCAGGCTTCCCGCAGAGCAGGGAGCCCAATGTGGGGCTCGATCCCAGGACCCTGGGATCATACATGACCTGAGCTTCGGCTGACGCTTAACCAACTGAGCCACCCAGGCGCCCCTAAGACAGCTTTCTTAAAGGGAGACTCGATGGATAGTGTCTGGGCTTGCAAGTGGAAAGAAAGATGGGAGTGTAAGACTGGTTGAGAGAGTGATTATAAAGACATGTCTGAGGTAGGATGGACAAGATGTGGAGCAAAAAAAAAGAACAACAACAACAATGCATACAAGAAGTTGGGATTTGGAATTACATACTTGGACTTGAAACTAGCCTTCAAATATAAGTAACTTAATCTTGATCAAGTTAATTCACTTATCTGTGCCTCAAAAATATTTTATTTCACTTTTTTTATATTGAGATGTAATTGACATATAAAACATTAGTTTATTAGTTTCAGGTGTACAACATAATGATTCAGTATTTGTATTGATTGTGAAATGACCACCACAATAAGTATAATGATTAACATGCATCACCATGCATAATTAAAATTTTTTCTTGTGATGAGAATTTTAAGATCTACTCTCTTAGCAGTTTTCAAATATACAATACAGTATTACTATCTAAAGTCACCATGTTGTACATTTACATGTGCTTTTTTTGTTATCACAAGGAAATAACACCATCTACTCAGGGTTGTTGTGATTGAAGAAAATAACACTGATAACATGCTTGGTCCAATCCACACCACATCATGGGCATTCTATAGGTGTTAATTCCCTCTTAAGATAGTTTTTGTAGTGTTATTCTAAAAAAACTGGGTAATCTAAAGTCTTTGGTTTAGTCTTCAGAGTTCTTGATACACCTTTCTAGCTTTGTTATTTCTTTTCTTTTTTTTTAAAGATTTGTATTTATTTACTTGACAGAGAGAGCACAAGCAGGCAGAGGGAGAGGGAGAAGGAGGCTCCCCGCCGAGCAGGGAGCCCGATGCGGGGCTCAATCCCAGGACCCTGGGATCATGACCTGAGCTGAAGGTAGCCGCCCAACCGACTGAGCCACGCAGGCGCCCCTAGCTTTATTCTTTATTATTTCTAACTGCTCAACTGTATAACCTTAATACCCAGCCTGACATTCTGCTTGGCTCTTTACCTAGAGATCTCACACCTGCTGGTTACCAGGTCCTGTGTTCTGAGACTGTAGAGGGACCTCACAGTCTAGTACTTCAGTGTAGAAATTAACTAAGCTAAGGGTTGGGGATAGAAAGGGGAGCAAGGCAGAAAGGACAGCCTAGTCAGGAGCATAAAAATAAATTTCCAGCCATCATGATGTCAAGGAACTAGAGCCGTTTATTTTCTTCTTCCCCTCCAGTGTCAGTGCCACATGAAATGAGAGAGTTGTGAGAGATGAAAGTGGTTAGACATGCAGGTTAGGGGGGATAGTTCCCCATCCCCCAAGTTTTCTTAGCTTTTCCTTGTGCTAGTGCCTGGCTTGAAATAGCCTTTGTCTTCCATTAGAACTCTACTATTTATCTTTCAAAGACTATTCCTTCACCTCTAGGATACCTGTTTTTCTTGCATCTCACTCAAATGTGATCACATCCTCTGAGTGCCAAGCACTGCATTATCCTACACAGTAGCTACCAGCCACGTGTGGCTACTAAGCACTTGAAATGTGGCTAGTCTGAATTAGGATGTTCTGTAAGTATAAAATATATGCCAAATTTCAAACACAGTATGAAAAAAGGAATGTACAGTCTTAATCTTTTTATATTGTGTGTTAAAATATTTGGGAATTCGTTGGGTTAAATGAAAAAAATTAAAATAAATTTAACCAGTTGCTATGTTCTTTTAATGTTTCTACTAGAAAATTGAAAAGTAAATATATAGCTCATATTCTGTGTACCCGGTGGCACTTAGAATACCTACTCTCTGATTTTCTCAATGGGGCAGCGATTGCCCCTTGTTTTAGTTACTGTGCCTCAGGTTAGCTCTTTAGCTAGGTTAGGAGTGCCTGAAAGGTTTGGTACCATACTTTATTTCATCACTTTGTAGTGCCTGGCACTTGGCCTAGAGTTAACTGGTCAAAAGCTACTGAGTGAAAGTTTTCTTTAGCCACAATTTGTGCCTTATAATCCTTCTGAGGATTAGACGAGTAAATTATTTTTCAGTCTATTTCATTATTATGATAGTTTACCTGTTTTACCAATAATAGTATTTTATTAAAAGTGAAACCAATTTCACTGAATTTATGGATATGAACAATAATAGTTCTCCATTTCTGTTCATATTCTTAGAAATTTTTTTATAAATTTAGCTGCAGAGAAGTCACATTATCTTTGATCAGTGTGAACTCCCTTTCTTGTTTTATTCTTCTTAATTTCCATATGTCATTTCTCATATCCCTCCAAGAGTGACTGTTCTTTGTTTAGTACGTTGTAATGTGTGTGTATGTGCTCTTACAAAGTGTACATTTGGCACTTCATGTAAATATTAGCTAGGAGTGGACTTGCTCTGTCACAGAAAATATAGATAGGGCCCGAAGTTGCCCTCCTGGATGGTTACATCAGTCCATACTCTTACCAGTAGTGCAGAGTGTCCCTGGTTCCTGCCATTATTTAGCATTATCCAGTTTTAATTTTTTGCAAGTCTATTAGATGTAGTGTGATATCTCATTGTTAACTTGTATTTCTCTATGATTTTTATTAGCTCTATATATTCCTTGGCTTTTGGAGTGTTCTGTAATTGCTCTTTTTCCTCTGTCCATTTTTCTCTTGGGTAGTTGTCTTTTTCTTGTTGATTCTTAGGTATTCCTTGATTTTCTAGATGTTACTCCGATGTAGGTTTTATTTAATTTATTTTTTATTTTTAAAAAATATTTTATTTATTTATTTGAGAGAGAGTGAGTGAGCATGATCGGGGAGGGGCAGAGGTAGAGGGAGAAGCACACTCCCCACTGAGCAGGGAAGCCTGATGTGGGGCCCAATCCCAGTGGGGCCCGATCCCAGGATCCTGAGATCATGACCTGAGCTGAACGCAGATGCTTAACCCACTGAGCGCCCCTTCTGTCATCTTTCTATAATGCCCTTCATTGAACAAATCCTTAATTTTGGTGTAACCAACATAAACCTTTGCCTTGTGTTTGTGCTTTTTTTTTTTCTTTTTAAAGATTTTATTTATTTTTATTTATTTGACAGAGATCGAGAGAGAGCACAAGCAGGGGGAGCGGCAGGCAGGCAGAGGGAGAGGGAGAAGCAGGCTCTCTGCTGAGCAAGGAGCCTGATGCGGGGCTCGATCCCAGGACCTTGGGATCATGACCAGAGACAAAGGCAGCCGCTTAACCCACTGAGCCACCCAGGCGCCCCTTCTGTCTTCTTTCTATACTGCCCTTCATTGAACAAATCCTTAATATTGGTGTAACCAACATAAACTTTTGCTTTGTGTTTGTGCTTTTGATTTGAAGTTTTACTTAAATACCCGAATCACAGGGATATTCTCTTTTATTTCATTTGTTAACCTTTTATCGTTTTACCTTTCACATGTAGATTTTTAATCCCTCTAGACGAAGCCTGCCTTTGCAAGTGGTCTCAGGTAGGGATCTAGTTTTATTTTTCTTATAGGCTTATGTGTGAACCTGTTTTCCCACTGCTGTCTACTCAGCAGTCTATCCTTTCCCCACTGGTTTATAGGGCCCCTTTCATTGTATCTTATATTCCCACATACTTAACGTCTTTTAGCTTTGTATTCTGGTGCATAGGGCTGTTTGTTGTGCCCATACCCCACAGGTTTTCTCTTCTTTTTTATTTACTTATTTGACAGAGAGAGAGAGAGAGTTAGCGAGAGCAGGAACACAAGCAGGGGGAGTGGGAGAGGAAGAAGCAGGCCTCCCGCTGAGCAGGGAGCCCGATGCAGGGCTCGATCCCAGGACCCCAGGATCACGACCTGAGCCAAAGGCAGATGCCCAACAACTGAGCCACCCAGGTGCCCCAATATTTTTATTATTTTAGGTTTTCTCTTCTTTTTAATGACTGTGGCTTCATAGTCTGTCTTAATCTGTGTATCTATTTCTATATCTTCTCTGTTGAACTTTTTATTTTGAAATAATTTTAGACTTAAATAAAAATTGCCAAAGTAGTACAGAGTTCATGTGTGCCTTTCACCCAGCTTCCCCTAATGTTAACACCTACATAACCATGGTTCAGTTATGAAAGCCAGAAAATTGATATTGGTCTGAGACTGTTGATGATGCTGATTATAGAACTTACTTGAATTTTCACCAGTTTTCCTTTTCTAGGATCCAGTCAAAGATCCCACATTGCATTTAGTTATTGTGTCTCCTTAGTCTTCTCCAGTTTGTAATGGTTCCTCTTTGTCTTTTATGCTCTTGACAGTCGTTTTTTTTTTTTAAGATTTTATTTATTCATTTATTTGAGAGAGAGAAAGAGAGCACAAGCAGGGGGAGCGGCAGAGGCAGAGAGAGAAGCAGGCTCCCCCTGAGCAGGGAGCCTGATGTGGGGCTTGATCCCAGGACCCCAGGATCATGACCTGAGCCGAAGGCAGACGCTTAACCGACTGAGCCACCCAGGCACCCCTTGACAGTTTTGTTTTTTTTTTAAAGAGAGAGAGACAGAGAGCTCGCACACACCAGTGGGGGAAGGAGCAGAGAAACGGGGAGAGAATCCCAAGCAGACTTCCTGCTGAGCGTGGATCCTGCGGTGGGGCTCAATCTCAGGACTCTGAGATCACACCCTGAGCTGAAATCACCAGTCGGTCACTTTAACCGACTGAGGCACCCCTGCACTTGACAGTTTTGATGAGTACTGGTCAGTTATTTTGTGAAATATCTCTCAATTTAAGTTTGTCTGATGTTTTCTCACAATTAGATTAAGGTTATATATTTTTGGCAAGAATGCCCAGAAAAGATGTCATGTGTCTCTCAGTGCAATGCTATTAGAGGGTACATGATAAAAATACGTTTTGTTATGCTTATGTTAACTAACCTTGATCACTTTTTGTTTCTGAGCTTTTTTTTAACTCTTTTGTCAGGGCTGACCTGGCAATTATTCATCCTTGTAAACTTCAGAGTAAGATAAAATTACACAAAAACTTTTAAAAAAGTCATTCAGAAACTACTAACTGGAAATTTTAATTGAGATTGCATTGAACCTGTAGATTAATTTGTATAGAATTTGTAGTATCTATCCAAGGGCATGGAATTTCCATTTATTTGAGTATCTTTATGTCTTTTATTTATTTTTTTTAAGATTTTATTTATTTATTTGACACAGAGAGAACCAGAGAGAGAGACAGACAGACAGAGAGCACAAGCAGGGGGAACAGCAGGCAGGGGAGAAGCAGGCTCCCTGCTGAGCAAAGAGCCTGATGTGCGGCTCGATTCCAGGACCCCGGGATCATGACCTGAGCCGAAGGCAGCCGCTTAACCAACTGAGCCACCCAGGCACCCCTCTTTATGTCTTTTATTAAAAATTTAAAGCTTTCTCCAGAGAGCTTGTATATATTCTTGATTAAAATAGTTTCTTCCCATGGGGCGCCTGGGTGGCTCAGTTGGTTAAGCGACTGCCTTCGGCTCAGGTCATGATCCTGGAGTCCCTGGATCGAGTCCCGCATCGGGCTCCCTGCTCGGCGGGGAGTCTGCTTCTCCCTCTGACCCTCCCCCCTCTCATGTACTCGCTCTCTCTCATTCTCTCTCTCTCAAATAAAAATAAATAAAATCTTTAAAAATAAATAAATAAATAAATAAATAAAATAAAATAGTTTCTTCCTGCTTTGTACTTTTTATTGATATTATGAATGGTTATTTTTTTTTAAGTATTCTGGCAGGTTACTAGAGGTGTAGAGAAATGTTATAGGTTGATCTTGGACCGTACCAAACTCTCTCATGAGTTCTAATGGTATTTCTGATTCTGTTGGTTTGTAGGTAGATCATGTCATCTACAGGCAAAGACAGTTTTATCTCTTTCCTTCTGATTCTCACATCTTAACTTTTTCTTCCCTTAAAGTATTGGCCATGACCTTTGGTATTACGTTAAGTAATAGTAGTGGTAATAGGCAGCTTTGTCTTGTTTCTGATTTTAAAGAAAGGATTCTAAAGTTTCTCCATTTAGTGTAGTATTTACTGAAGGTTTTTGGTCCATGTTTTTTTTTTTTTTTAAGATTTTATTTATTTGAGAGAGAGACGGAGAGAACAAGTGGGAGGAGGGGCAGAAGGAGAAGCGGGACTTGATCCCAGGACCCTCAGATCATGACCTGAGCCGAAGGCAGATGCTTAACCGCTTAACCGACTGAGCCACCCAGGCGCCCTGGTCCATGATTTTTATCAAATTAAGGAAGTTCCGTTCTGTTTATTGTTTGCTAAAAGTTTTTTAAATCACAAATTGTTTAATCTTATCAAATATTTTTTCTGTAGTGAATGAAATAATCACCCCACTGCTTTCAAAAGTGAAATTTGATTTTATGAGTATCTCTAAAGTACAAAATACTTGGGGGACAGCCCTTTATTGTCCCAATTTAGCTTTGTAGTTTTTTTTACATTTGAAAAACCTGCCCTGTGTTAAGGAGGTGGCTTATTTTTTTAAGGATGTGTGGGCACATGTCTTGTGTTTTACAAAAGAGACCAGGCTCTGTTCAGGAAGAGTTGAAACATAGTGTATAGTTGTTGTTTTAAACTTTTAAACCTGATTTTTTTTTCCAGTTTTATTGAGAAGTAATTGACATACATCACTGAAAAGTTTAAGGCGTACAGCAGGATGGTTTGATTTATGTAATTGTGAAGTGACTATCGCAGTGTATTCAGCTAACATCCACTTCTTATATAAATACAATAAAAAGAAAAGAAAGAAATTAATGAAGGGAAAAAAATTCTCCTTGTGGTGAGAATTCTTAGGATTTACACCTTTAATGACTTTCCTCTGTCTATCACGCAGCAGTGTTAGCAGTGGTAACTGTGTTGTACATTACATCCCTTTATTTGCTGTATAACTGGAAGTTTGTACCTTTTGACCATCTTCCTCCAGTTCTCCCTTCCCCTACCCATTACTTCTGGTAACCATAAGTATGATCTCTTTTTCTATGAGTTTGTATTTGTTTTCTTGTTTTTTTGTTTTGTTTTGCATTTGGATTTCACATGTGAGACTGTATAGTATTTGTCTCTGACTTACTTCACTTAGCATATTGCCTTTGAGAGCTATCCCATGTTGTTGCAAATGGTAGGATTTCCTTGTTTTTTTTTATGGCTGAATAATATTCCACTGCATATATATACACCACAACTTCTTTATCCATTCGTCCAGTGAGGGACACTCAATTTGTTTCCATGTCTTGTCTGTTGTACCTAATGCTGCTATGAACGCGGGGATGCAGATGTCTTTCTGAGGTAGTGTTTTTGTTACCTTTAGATACATACCCAGAAGTAGCATTGCTGCATCATATGGTGGTTCTCTTTTTAATTTTTTGAGAATTGTCCATACTGTGTTCCATAGTGGCTGTACCAATTTACAATCCCACCAGCGCACAAGGGTTTCCTTTTCTTCTATATCCAAGCCAGCATTTGCCTTTTTTTTTTAAGATTTATTTATTTATTTGAGGGGGGAGGGGCAGAGGGAGAGGGAGAGAGAGTCTTAAGCAGACTCTGTGCCTGACGTGGGGCTCAGTGTCACGACCCTGAGATCACGACCTGAGCCAAAACCCGGGTCAGACGCTTAACCGACTGTGCCACCCAGGCACCCCAGCATTTGTCTTTTTGATGATAGCCACGCTGACAGGCATGAGCTGAAATCTTGTTGTGGTTCTAATTTGCATTTCCCCAATGACTAGTGATGTTGAGCATCTTTTCATGTACCTATTAGCCTTTTGTATATCTTCTTTAGAGAAATCTCCAAGTCTTTTGCCCATTTTTTAATTGGGTTGTTTTTGCTGTTGAGTTGTGTGAGTTCTCCATATGTTTTGGTTATTAACCCCTTATCAGATATATAGTTTGCAAATATTTTCCCATTCCATAGGTTGTCTTTTCACTTTATTGAAAAGTGAAAAGCTTTTTAGTTTGATGTAGTCCCACTTGTTTATTTTTTATTTTGTTACTTGTGCCTTAAGTGTCATATCCATTACTGAGACCCATGTCCGGGAGCTTTGTTCCTATGTTTTCTTCTAGGAGTTTCATGGTTTCAGGCCTTACATTTAAGTTTTTAATCCATTCATTTGTGAGTGGTATAAGATATATGGGTCCAGTTTCATTCTTTTACATATGAGTACCGAATTATCCCAGCATCATTTATTGAAGAGACTCTTTTCTCCATCGAGTGTTCTTGGCTCCCTTGCCAAATAGTTGACTGGATATGCTTGGGTTTATTTCTGGGCTCTCAGTTATGTTCTGTTGGTCTATTTGCTTTTATGCCATTATCATACTGTTTGTTTATTTATTTATTTTAAGATTTTATTTATTTATTTGACAGAGAGACACAGCGAGAGAGGGAACACAAGCAGGGGGAGCGGGAGAGGGAGAAGCAGGCTTCCCGCGGAGCAGGGAGCCTGATGCGGGCTCGATCCCAGGACCCTGGGATCATGACCTGAGCCGAAGGCGTAGACACTTAACGACTAAGCCACCCAGGCGCCCCTATCATACTGTTTATTATCATAATGTATCTTTGTAGTATAGCTTGAAATCAGGAGTTGTGATACCGCCTGCTTTTGTCTTTCTCAATATTTCTTTGGCTATTTGAGGTCCTGTGGTTCCATAAAAAATTTTAGGAGTGTTTTTTCTACTTCTGTAAAAGTGACATTGGAATCTTGATGTAGATTGCATTGAATCTGTAGATGGCTATTAGTAGTATTGACATTTTAACAATATTAATTCTTCCAACCCTTGAACACAGGATATTTGTGTTGTCTTCAATTTCTTTCAACAGTGTCTTATAGTTTTCAGAGATCTTTCACCTCCTTAATTTAGTCCTGAGTATTTTATTCTTTTTGGTGCTGTTGTAAATGGGATCGATTTCTTTCTTTTCAGAAATCTCATTGTTAGTGGGGACACCTGGGTGGCTCACTTGGTTAAGCGGCCAACTCTTGATTTTGGCTTAGTTTGTGATCTCAGGGTCATTAGATTGAGCTCCATGTTGGGCTCCATGCTCAGCACAGAGTCTGCTTGAGATTCTCTCTCTCCCTCTGCCCCTCCCCTGCTTGTGATTTCTAAATAAATAAATAAATAATTTTTAAAAATCTCATTGTTAGGGATGCCTGGGTGGCTCAGTTGGTTAAGCATCTGCCTTTGGCTCTGGTCATGATCCCAGAGTCCTGGGATTGAGTCCCGCATTGGGCTCCTTGCTCAGCGGGGAGCCTGCTTCTATCCCTGCTTGTGCTTTCTCTCTCTCTCTCTCTGACAAATAAATAAAAATCTTTGAAAATAAAAATAAAAATCTCATTGTTAGTATATAGAAACACTACTGATTTTTTTTAAAAGATTTTTTTTATTTATTTGAAAGAGAGAGAGAGTGAGCGAGAGGGAAAACACGAGCAGGGGGAGGGGGAGAAGCAGACTCCCCTGCTGAGCAGGGAGCCTGACGTGGGGCTTGATACCAGGACCCTGGGATTATGACCTGAGCCGAAGGCATTCGCTCGACCAACTGAGCCACCCAGGTGCCCTGAAACACTACTGATTTTTTTTTTTTAAGATTTTATTTATTTATTTGAGAGAGAGAATGAGAGAGGGAGAGCATGAGAGGGGGGAGGGTCAGAGGGAGAAGCAGACCCCCACTGAGCAGGGAGCCTGATGTGGGACTCCATCCTGGGACTCCAGGATCACGACCTGAGCCAAAGGCAGTTGCTTAACCAACTGAGCCACCCAGGCGCCCAACACTACTGATTTTTGAATTTAATTTTTTATCTTGCAGCTTCACTGAATTCATTGATTAGAGGTAACAGTTTTTTGGTTGAGTCTTTAGGGTTTTCTATATCTGGTGCTTTGCCAGACAGATAAAAGGACAAGACTGGAACCATATTTATTATAGCAAAAAAATTAAAAACAAAAAATCATGTCTTTTTTTTTCCAAGACTTTATTTTTAAAGTAATCTCTCCACCCAACGTGGGGCTTGAATTTACAACTTACTCCTGAGATTGAGAGTCACGTTCTCTACCAACTTAGCCAGCCAGGCACCCCTATAAAATCATGTCTTTTGCAAATAGAGACAATTTTACTTCTTTTCTAATTCTGATACCTTTTTTTTTTTCCCTTGCCTGATTGTTCCCACTAAGATTTCTAGTACTATGTTGAATAGGAGTGGTGAGAGTGGGCACCCTTGTCTTGTTCCTGATCTTAAAGGAAAAGCTTTTATCCTTTCACCATCGATTATGATGTTAGCTGTTGGGCCTCACATATATGGCCTTTGTATGTCAAGATACGTTCTTTCAGTGCCTAATTTATTAAGAGTTTTTACCATGAATGGATGTTGACTTTAAGTCAGGGATTTTGCTGGATGCCTTTTCTGTGTCTATCAAGATGATCGTGTGATTATTTTCTTTTATTGTTAGTGTGAAATATCACATTGATTGATATGCTGAACTATCCTTACATCCCAAGGATAAATCCGTCTTGATCATGGTAAATGATCCTTTCATTTTGCTGCTGAATTCAGTGTGCTAGTATTGAGAATGGAGAATTTTTGCATCATTATTCATCAGGGATATTGGCCTGTTGTTTTCTTTTCTAGTAGTGTTTTTCTGCTTAAACCTGATTTAAGTCAGCTTCTCAAGTTTCAGGTTGGTGGTTTGCCAGAGAAATACAAGGACAAGCCTGGAACCATATTTATTATGGTAAATTAAAAATAAGAAAATTTTGGTGTGTGTCTAAGGTATATACTCATTTGTATCTTTTGGTTATGTGATTTATATTTGATGGCTTTTATATATGGACATATTTTTAAAGAAAAACTAATATGCATAACATAAAATGGAATGCATTCCCCTTTCATTTTTCTTACTGCTTCTTACATTAGTGTTGATAGAGCCCTGTAACAGTTAGTAGTGCTTTGGCTGAAAGTAACAAACCCTAACATAATGGCTTAACCAAATAGGGGTTTGCTTTTCTCACAGAAGAAATCTAGGTAGCTTCTAGCTTTGGTTCAGCAGTACAATAATATTGGAGCTGGTGGTTTTTAAAAATACTTTGTCTTTTCTTTCATGTTTGAGACCTTATGGCTGCAGGATAGCTTCTGCATCTTCAGTTATGGTAGTACTGAAGGCACGACAAAGGAGGAAGGGACTACTAGTGTATCTGTTCCCCTTTATGAGAAACAAAAGGTTTTCCCAGAACCACCCCCTCCCTCCAGTAGCTTTCATTAATGAGAACTGGGCAGAACCAAGCCATATGCTACATCTAGCTGCAGAGAAGTTTGAGAAAATAAGTATTTAGTTGGCCTTGTTGCCTCACCAAACACACATCCAGGTTCTCTTGGTAATGAAGAAGGGAGAATTTGATATTGAGTAGGTATCTATAGTGTTTGCTCCATTCTCTAGTATATTACCTGGAAAATTAAATGTTTTGCATTAGAGTTTTTAGTTTGAAAATAGACACTTTATGAATTTGTTAATAATTTCCTGTGCTTGGCTTGTTTCTGATTATTTTCAGTAGCAGTGTACATACTCTAATTTTCATTGTGGCTGAAGTGGTATAAGCTCAAATCCATGGGAGAGAAGTTTCAGGACTCCTTTAATCTTTAAGAATTAAATTTAACAGCTTTGAGTACCTGTTACATGCTTAGCGTTGCCATACAATGTTGTAATGTGAATAATGAAGAATTCTATAACATTTTCTTTTTTTTTGTCCTCGAGTTGTTTACTGGCTGGCTCCTTAGGGAGAGGAAAGAAAAAAAAAGCCTATGTATGAAATAATTGGCTAACAGTACAAGAATTCAGAATTATTTGTTAAAATGGTTAGTATCCACATTGAGTGTCATAAGATTAGAAACATTTTTTTCTTGAGGGCCGCTGATAAAAGCATGGGAAGAATAAAATGAAGGCCAAATAGGGGCCACCTGGGTGGCTCATTCGTTAGGCGTCTGCCTTTGGCTCAGGTCGTGGTCCCAGGGTCCTGGGATCGAGCCCCTCATCGGGCTCCCTGCTCTGCAGAAAGCCTGCTTCTCCCTCTCCCACTCCCCCTGCTTGTGTTCCCTCTCTAGCTGTCTCTCTGTCAAATAAATAAATAAAATCTTTTAAAAAATAAAAGAAAATGAATGCCAAGTAGAAGCACTACTAACTGTTACAGGGCCATATCAAACTAATGTAAGAGACAGTAAGAAAAATGAATGGGGAATGCATTTCATTTTATGTTGTACATATTAGTTCTTAAAAAATGTGTCCATGTATAAGAGCCATCAACTTTAAATTACTATATAACCAGAAGACACAAATGAGAATATACCTTAGACACACATACACCCCCAAAAAATTATCTTTAATTTTTTTTAACATAATAAGTGTGATCCCAGGTTTACCTTTGTAGCTACCTGGTAAAGCACCAACCTGAAATTTGAGAAGCATACTTAAGCAATCAGTTTTAACTGGAAAAGGACACTACTAGAAAACTGTAGGCCAATATCCCTGACGAATAAACTGCTTCTGTTTTGAGGTGTTTTTTTTTTTTTAAGTTAAACACATTAGAATTTTTTTTTTTAAGATTTTATTTTTAAGGGGTGCCTGGTGTCTCAGTTGGTTAAGCGTCTGCCTTCAGCTCAGGTCATGATCCCGGAGTCCAGGATGGAGCCCTGCATCAGGCTCCCTGCTCAGCGGGGAGTATTCAGCTTCTCCCTCTCCTCCTCCCCCTGCTCCTGCTCTCTTGCTCTCTCGTGCTCTCTCTCTCAAGTAAATAAATAAAATCTTTTAAAAAAAAGATTTTGGGGCTCCTGGGTGGCCCAGTCGGTTAAGCATCTACCTTCAGCTCGAGTCATGATCTCAGGGTCCTGGGATCGAGCCCCGAGTAGGGCTCCTTGCTTGGCAGAGATCCTGCTTCTCTCTCTCCCTCTGCTGCTCCCCCTGGTTGTGCTTTCTTTCTCAAATGAATAAATAAAATCTTAAAAAAAAAAAAAGATTTTAAAGTAATCTCTGCACCCAACATGGTGCACAAACCGACAACCCCGAGATCAAGAGTCTCATGCTGTACCGACTGAACCAGCCAGGTACCACTAGATTTTTTTTTTCTTTAAAGATTTCATCTATTTATTTGACACAGAGAGAGACAGCTAGAGAGGGAACCCAAGCAGAGGGAGTGGGATAGGGAGAAGCAGGCTCCCTGCCAAGCAGGGAGCCGGATGTGGGGCTCCCTCTCAGGACTCCGGGACCACGACCCGAGCTGAAGGCAGACGTTTAATGACTAAGCCACCCAGGTGTCCCCACCACTAAATTTTTTAATTTAAGGACTTTATGTTAAGGAAACATCAAACTAAATATACTAAGTTTAACTCTGTTATAATTTAACAAACATCACGTATTTCAATTTGTTGTATGAGTTTTTATAGTCTAATGGAAATAGAAGTTTCTTATTGCTTTGTGTTATGATTGTTTATTTGCATGAGGGTGTATTAGTTTAGGTTGAGTTATACTGTGATAACATACACAACCAAAATCCTAGTGGTTTAACACAGTAAAAACCTTTGTTTACAGAGTTTGCCTGAGGATTCATTGGCTCCATGAAGATTGATCTCCCTGCCCAGGCCAGTTTGGTCCTGTGGCATTCTGTCTTTGGGCAATGCTCAGGATTCAGGAGAGCAGAAAATGGTTGGAGTCAAGCACCGGCAGTTAAATACTTCTGCATGGGAATGACATGTCACTTTTGTTCGCATGCCATTGGCTAAACTTAGGCCACATGGCTGTGCCAGCTCAAATGAGGGAAGAGGGTATGAGTTCCTTTGTGAAGTCAGTGGACTCCTCCACAAACTCAGAAGCAAAAGAGCCAATATAGCGGGTAATAGTATTGTCTACAACAAAGTAGCATAATATAGATAGATAGAAAGTACCTCCGGAACCCAAAGGAAAAGAAAAAAATCTGATGAGATGGAGGAAGAGTCATGGAAGGCTTCAGACAGATGGTGACAGATGATCCAAGCATAAAGGAATGAGTAGAATTTTCTTAGGTTTGAAGAGAAGAAAGGGTACTCAAACTGAGGGACCAGGACCATGCTAGGGAATAGCGGATGATGTAGCCTGAAAGGAGGAATGGATTAGATCAGAGAGGACCTGGAATTCATTTCCGTTCATTCAGCAACAATGTATTGCACAGCTACTTAGTGCCAATCACTGCTCCCAAGTTCTGGGAATATCTGATAATGAACAAAACAGACAAAAAACTTTGTCCTCCTGAAGGTTACATCTAGTGGAGGCTAAGGAGTTACTCTTTTATTGTAAGTAGGTTGGGGAGTAAGCAAAGGTATAAACTTTGGATGCCTATGCATCTTTTTTTTTTTTTTAATATTTATTTATTTGACAGAGACACAGCGAGAGAGGGAACACAAGCAGGGGGAGTGGGAGAGGGAGAAGCAGGCTTCCCGCAGAGCAGGGAGCCCGATGTGGGGCTCCATCCCAGGACCCTGGGACCATGACCTGAGCTGAAGGCAGACACTTAACGACTGAGCCACCCAGGTGCCCCTGGATGCCTATGCATCTTAAGATTCTTTTAATATTCCTATTTTACATGCAGTAGAAGACAGTTGATTTGCACATAAGTTAATTTTTGTTCATTTAACTGTGCCTCACTCTAGAAAACTTAATGCATGAAAAGCTGAATTTATAAAACATGTAAATTAGAAAATATTTTTACATTACAAAAGCTTTTTTTAACCCAAATTTTGGATAGTAGTATAATTTTTTCAAAAATTTTTATTTATTTATTCATGAAAGAGAGAGGCAGAGATAGAGGGAGAAGAGGCTCCCCTTGGACCAGGGAACCTGACACGGGACTTGATCCCAGGGCCCTGGGATCATGACCTGAGCCGAAGGCAGATGCTCAACAGAATGAACCACCCAGTGGTTATATTATAGTAGTATATATATAATTATAGGAATACATTAACGACTGTATTTTCATTCTGTAAATAGTAAAACCACTTGGACACATAGCTCATGGGGACAGGGATTTTGTTTTTGTGTTTCCAGCACCCAAAACAGAGCCTGGCACATGCATATACATATATAAAATCTGGGGCACCTGTGTGGCTCAGTCGGTTGAGCGGCTGCCTTGGGTTCAGGTCTTGATTCCTGGGACCGAGCCCCGCGTCGGCCTCCCTGCTCAGCGGGGAGCCTGCTTCTCCCCCTCCCTCTGCTCCTCCCTCTACTTGTGTGCGCTCTCTCTCAAATAGTCTTTTTTAAAAATTTAAAAAATTAGGGGTGCCTGGGTGGCTCAGTCGTTAAGCATCTGCCTTTGGCTCAGGTCATGATCCCAGGATCCTGGGATCGAGTTCCGCATCTGGCTCCCTGCTCCGCGGGGAAGCCTGCTTCTCCCTCTCCCGCTCCCCCTGCTTGTGTTCCCTCGCTCTCCCCTGCTGTGTTCCCTCTCTCGCTGTGTCTCTCTCTGTCAAATAAATAAAAAATCTTAAAAAAATTTAAAAAATTAAAAAAAAAATCTACCATGTCATCACTCAGTAAATATTTGAATGAATGGAGGAAAAGTTCTGTTTGGAAGATAGAAAAGAGAAATTTCCCATAATCTAAGTATCTGAACACTACAGTGATAGTATTATGTTATCATGTTATAGTCATTCTAATATCTGTTAAATCCCTGTTCTGTGCCAACTACTGTTCTAAGATCTAAGGAATAATAAATTATTGTACCTGTTTTCTCAAAACTTAAATCTAGTTTGAAATAAACATATAACAAACATGATCACCAAAATTCTTTTTTTTTTTTTAAGATTTATTTATATGAGAGAGAGAGTGCATGCGTGCGGTTGCGGGCTGGAGGGGGGGGCGTTGGGAACAGAGGGAGAGAATCTTCAAGCTGACTCCCTGCTGAGTGCGGAGCCTGACACGGGGCTGGATCCCACAACCCATGAGATCATGACCTGAGCTGAAACCAAGAGTTGGATGCTTAACTGACTGAACTACCCAGGCACCCCACCAAAATTCTTTTAAAACCATACTCCATCTGATGTACAAAATTTGCATTACAGCAGCACGTTTTGTTTACAACAAATGTACCTGTTTTATGTGAAGCCCTCCTCTCATAACTTAGTTGCTGTTTTAGTTTTTTTCTTTGATGAACAGATCTTCATTTATAAATAGACTATTTCTCCAAAGTTCTTATTTTGAAATTAGAATCCTTTTTGTTATAGGAACAGTATTACAAATTGCTTACATTTGTAGCTGGTTCATAAAAGTCAACTTTACTTAAAATATACATTTACAATAAAAACATAAAAATTGTTGTTTGCATGCAGTATTACATGATAATTAAATAAAACAGAAGTGAATCTATCCTAAAACCCGATATATGAGGGAGAAATATTTAATTAGAGAATGTGAGAAAGTAGATGGAGTTTAACAGGGAAATTCTGAAAAAAGACATCTTTGAAGACTTCAGAAGCTAATCGCACAAATTCTTACGCTTTCACTTGAGAGCACTTGTTTTTCCTTTTTCCTTGATACGTGTATTACGACGTAGTTTCTTATGTTTATCAGCTAGATTCAGGCTTGATTTGACCTATAGGTCGTGAGAGAGCAAGAGAAAAAAGGGACATTTTCCTGGATAAAAAGAAAAAAGAATGAAGGAGATTTCGTGTATATGTATGAGTGCTGGGAGAGAGAGCAGTGTCCTGAAAGGCAGGCAGTGGGCCACAGCATCCTTTGAGCAGGTGTGAGGCAAAAGGAAGCATGAGGCAGCTGGGTGCTTGTGCATGCAGAATTGTACACATTGGGTGTTTGTAATTCCAGTACCTTTCTGTTTAATATGGTTAGAGGTATATATGCTTTGTTTTACTTTTATGGAGCATATTGAGTATTCATCTAACTAACATTTATCAAGGACCACGTACTCTGGCTGGTTTTTTTTTTAAGTTTTTATTTTAATTGCAGTTAATATACAGTGTTATATTGGTTTAAGGTGTATGATATAGTGATACAACAATTCCGTACATGATCCGGGGCTCATTGAGACAAGCGTGCTCCTTAATCCCCATCACCTATTTCCCCCATTCCCTCACCGACCTTCCCTCTGCGCCCCCCCCCCCCCCGCCGATAACAATCAGTTCTCTATAGTTAAGAGTCTGTTTCTTGGCAAATAATGCAATATATGTTAAGAAAGAAAAAAAGAAGAAGAAGAATGTAGCAGGAGGGGAAGAATGAAGGGGGAAAATCGGAGGGGGAGAAGAACCATGAGAGACGATGGACTCTGAAAAACAAACTGAGGGTTCTAGAGGGGAGGGGGGTGGGAGGATGGGTTAGCCTGGTGATGGGTATTGAGGAGGGCACGTTCTGCATGGAGCACTGGGTGTTATGCACAAACAATGAATCATGGAACACTATATCTAAAACTAATGATGTAATGTATGGGGATTAACATAACAATAAAAAAATTAAAAAGAAAGAAAATGAAAACTCTAATTCAAAAAGAAAAAAAAAAGAGTCTGTTTCTTGGTTTGTCTCACTCTTTTTTCCCTTTACTCATCTGTTTTGTTTCTCAAATTCCACATATAAGTGAAATCATATGGTATTTGTCTTGCTCTGACTGACTTTGCATTTATATACTCTAGATCCATCCGTGTTGTTGCAAATGGCAAGATTTCATTCTTTCCTTTTTTTAAATTTTATTATGTTAATCACCATACATTACATCATTAGTTTTTGATGTAGTGTTGCATGATTCATTGTTTGCATATAACACCCAGTGCTCCATTCAATACGTGCCCTCTTTAATACCCATCACCAGGCTAACCCATCCCCCAACCCCCCAGGATTTCATTCTTTTTTATGGCTGAATAATATTCCTCTGTGTGTGTGTGTGTGTGTGTGTGTGTGTGTGTGTGTGTGTGTGTATCTCCTTTTTTTTTTTTTTTTTTTTTGAGATTTATTTATTTGCAAGAGAGAGCACGATGGGGAGGGCAGAGGGAGAGGAAGAAGCAGACTCCCCACTGAAAGGGAGCCCGACATGGGGCTCAATCCCAGGACCCTGAGATCATGACCTGAGCCAAAGGCAGATGCTTAACTGACTGCGCCACCCAGATGCTCTTGTATCTCCTTTATCCATTCATCAATCATGGACATTTGGGCTGTTTCCACATCTTGGCTATTGTAAATATAGCTGCTATAAAATAGGGATGCGTGTATCCCTTTGAATTAGTGTTTTTGTATTTTGAGTATAAATACCCAGTAGTGTGATTGCTGGATCATAGGGTAGTTCTTTTTTTTAACTTTTTGAGGAAACTCCACACTGTTTTCCAGAGTGGCTGCACCAGTTTGCATTCCCACCAACAGTGCACGAGGGTTCCCCTTTCTCCATGTCCTCACCAACACCTGTTGTTTCTTGTGTTGTTGATTTTAGCCTTCTCACAGGTGTGAGGTGATAATCACATTGTAGTTTTAATTTGCATTTCACTGATGATGAGTGATAATGAGCTTCTTTTCATATGTCTGTTGTCCATCTGTATGTCTTTGGAGAAGTGTCTGTTCATGTCTTCACATTTTTTAAAATTGGATTATTTGGATTTTGGGTGTTGAGTTTGGTAAGTTCTTTATATATTTTGGATACTAACCCTTTATCAGATATGTCATTTGCAAATATCTTTTCCCATTCCATAGGTTGCCTTTCAGTTCAGTTGATTGTTTCCTTTGCTGTGCGGAAGCTTTTTATTTTAATGTAGTCCCAGTTGTTTATTTTTGATTTTGTTTTGCTTGCCTCAGGGGACCTATCCAGAAAAAAGTTGCCACAGCCTCTGTCAGAGAAGTTAGTTACTGCCTGTGCCTCTCTAATCTGGCTGCTTTTTTAAAAAGATTTTATTTGTTTGAGAGAGAGTGAGCAAGAGAACAGAAGCTGGGGAGAGGCAGAGGGAGAGAGAGAAGAGGGCTCCCTGCGGCGCTCGATCCCAGGACCCTGGGATCATGACCTGAGCCGAAGGCAGACGCCCAACCGAGTGAGCCACCCAGGCGCCCCGTAATCTGGCTGCTTCTTGAAACACATTATTTTGAATTACTGTTAGCAGCATAGTGTAGAAAGAAATTGAGAATCCAGATTCTCTTTGGATCTTTCACTAAATAGTGATGTGGCCGTGAATAAATCACAAAAATACCCTCCACTGGTGAAGGATCATATGTGCAGGTGCACTTAATAGCTTATGGACAAGTTACATTCTTTATGACTATAAGGCAGTCTTGTTATTCCTATTTTATGTTGCAGCCACATACAGAAAATATCTCATTTCCTTCTGAACACCCACTTCAACCTTGATATTTTTCTTCTCAGCATTTCCTTGTTTTCCTCATAAATTTAGATCATGTGGGCAAATTTCTTTAAAGTGCTAGATGCATTAAAATTAAAGCAGTCATGTTTTGTTTCTTCAACTAGGGGCTCTTAAAATTTGGCAAGTACCATGTGTTCTCTCATTTCCTAATTTTTGTGTATGTTATATTGTAGCACACGTCACATGGAGATGGGCGGCAAGAAGTTACCTCTCGCACTGGGCGCTCTGGGGCTCGGTGTAGAAACTCTATAGCTTCCTGTGCTGACGAACAGCCTCACATCGGAAACTACAGACTGTTGAAAACAATCGGCAAGGGGAATTTTGCAAAAGTGAAATTGGCAAGACACATCCTTACAGGCAGAGAGGTAAATATTAAGCCTAATTTCTGTTACGACACTTGCTCTGTTTAGTTCCATGTGAGAGAAAGAGGAAGATAATGTATATATTTGAGTTAATTTCTAAGTTAATTAAATGTTTTTAAGAACAAGAAACTTACATACTAATTATCTGGGAGTTCTTTTGCTTTCCCATTTCTTTAAATTAAGTATTACATTGAGTATTTGAATGAGCTTTTGCCTTAAAAAATGGGTAATGTTTTATTCTTTTTCAGTGTAAACCTCTGCCACCAGAGTAAAAATTGTTCTGAACTTCATGTATAAGCTCATAGTACTTGTAAATCAATAGTGTTTTCTGTTTTTATAGATTTTATCCTCAAGAAGTTTCTTCATTTCCCCAAATAAGCTTTTCTCATAGCTTATGTTTGATTGGTTGTTGTGTAGGAAGGCATATGCTTTCCTGACTTTTGTGGTGATTGGCTTTCTGTTCAACCACATTCTGTATTTATCAAAAATACATTGGTTAAAGCTACTAAATTGACTCCCTCATGTTCTACATGTACAATATAGAACCTGTTTTGCTTTTTTGACTTCTTTCATTTAGATCTTTATGCCTGCTCTTCCCTCTGCCTAAAATACACTTCACCCTTTTGTGCAGGGATCATTTCTGGGAAGGAGTTGTTGACAGACTCCCTTTTCCCAGGCATGGGACTCAGGTTAAAAATCCTGATACTGCCCCTCAGATAGCATGGAACTGCTTATTTCTCCGTCTTTCCCCTCTAGGCTTTAGGGCAGATGTCCATACTTAACACACTGTTTAGCACATAGTAGGTGCTTAATAAATATATGTTGAGTGATTGTAATGGTACTTTTGAATGAAGCTTTTTATTTTATTTTATTTTATTTTATTTTTTAAGATTTTGTTTATTTATTTGACAGAGAGAGATACACAGCGAGAGAGAGAACACAAGCAGGGGGAGTGGGAGAGGGAGAAGCAGGCTTCCCGCAGAGCAGGGAGCCCGATGCGGGGCTCGATCCCAGGACCCTGGGATCATGACCCGAGCCGAAGGCAGACGCCTAACGACTGAGCCACCCAGGCGCCACCTGATGAAGCTTTTTATTTTTTAAAAAGATTTTATTTGGGACGCCTGGGTGGCTCAGTCGGTTAAGCGGCTGCCTTCGGCTCAGGTCATGATCCCAGGATCCTGGGATCTAGCCCCACATCAGCTTCCTGCTCAGTGGGAGTCTGCTTCTCCCTCCCCCTCTGCCTGCCTCTCTGCGTACTTGTGTTCTCGCTCTCTGTCAAATAAATAAATAAAATCTTTTTAATTAATTAATTTATTATTTATTTTTTTAAGATTTTATTTATTTGACAGAGAGAGACACAGTGAGAGAGGGAACACAAGCAGGGGGAATGGGGGAGGGAGAAGCAGGCCTCCGGCGGAGCAGGGAGCCCGATGCGGGGCTCGATCCCAGGACCCTGGGATCATGACCTGAGCTGAAGGCAGATGCTTAATGACTGAGCCACCCAGGTGCCCCAATAAAATCTTCTTTAAAAAAAGTTTTTATTTGTTTGTTTGTTTGTCAGAGAGAGAGAGAGCACAAGCAGGGGGAGCGGCAGGCAGAGCAGGCAGAACAGGCAGAGGGAGGAGCAGACTCCCTGCTGAGCGAGGAGCCTGATGCGGTTCTCCATCCCAGGACCCCGGGATCATGACCTGAGCCGACTGAGCCACCCAGGCGTCCTGGAAGAAAGCTTTTTAAAGAAATGTTTTCCCTGTACCAGAGCCTCCTGATAGGTGTGCCAAGAGAGTGTTACAGATGTGTCGTGGTATTGAGGCTCGCAGCCTACCGTGCCTGGGGCTGCTGGAGCAGGACCCTGGGCCAGCCATTGTGTCAGTAAGCAGCCTCTGTTTGCTGCAATGTGCCTGACAGTTATTCTCATTTTCTGTGTGTGCTGGGAGCTGAAGAAGGTTGGGAAGCACAGGTCTACACTAACTGGAGTTACAGACTTTACAAGTTTGCCTCTTCATGTTTTGTATCAACTTAAGTGACAAATCACTGGTCAGTCCTTGTTGTTGAGATACCTGGGTTGCTTTTAGAGTCAGAAAAAGCATGAGTGGGTGGGGCTTTCCTTGCTGTCCTTGATCAAAGCTTTCTGAAACAAGGCAAAACCTCTTGAGTTTAGTCCCCACCAATTCTAGGTGGTTACTCGGCCAGTTTCCTTACATGGGCAGCTGGTAAGTTGAAAGAGGAATGGGACAGACAGACCCTCTACCCTTCTCCTTAGCTGCAGTTTGGCCTACCGTGTTTTTATCTAGGAGGTTCTCTTTCCAGAAAGGTTTGAATCTGACCAGCAGAGTGGCTTAATTTAAAATTTTTCTGTCGTTTTTTGTTTTTTTAAACTTTGAATTAAACCATTTTACAAAACCGTTTTGTTTTTTCCCTATTGTAGGTATTAACCGGAAGCATGGAAAATATAAACATTATATTTTGTATATTATAATATTATATTTCTGTATTATAGAAATTCATTATGTAGGAAGTACAGGTTCCTTGAAATTTCTCTCCTCAAAGAGGATCACTTTCAGTAGTTTGGTGTATATTCCCACAGTTTTTTATATAGACATTAACTTTTTGTTTATTTTAACAAAAAGGGACTCGTGGACATAACAGTAATTTTCTTAGCAACGTACTTGACCATGTCTGAATCTTAGTGCTCATAGATCTGACACATTCTATTTCCAGTATTTGCTGGCGCCATGGTTTATGCCGTCAGTGGGCATTGAGTGGTTTCTGATTTTTTTGCCCCTGTAAACATCTGCAGTGAACATTCCTTAACATAACTCTCTACCCTTGTTAAGAGAGTTTCTGTAGGATAAATTCCTAGAAGTGGGTGTCCTGGGTCAAAAAAGGATGAATATTTGACATTTTAATAGGTACTGCTAAATTGCTTTTGAGAAAATGTCAGAGTACTTTATTATCCTACCAAACTGAATGAGAGTATCCATTTTTCTATACCCTTACTAATACTATATAGATATTTTCTGATGGACAAAAAATTATATTTTTTTTAAAGCTTGCTTCCTTTTGATAACTAGATTGATGATATTTTCATGTATTTTTGTCATTCATATTTGCTTTTTTAAAATAAGTTTCCCGTTTATATCCTTTATCCATTTTTCTTTTCTCTTTCAAATCTTAGTGACTGGGGCGCCTGGGTAGCTCAGTCGGTTAAGTGTCCGACTCTTGGTCAGGTCCTGACCTCAGGTTGATATTGAGCTCTGTGTCGGGCTCTTTGCTCCGTGGGGAGTCTGCTTCAGATTCTCTCTCCCTCTCCCTCTTTCTCTCTCTCTCTCTCAAATAATAAATAAAAATCTTAAAAATAAATAAATCTTAGTGATTTAAACCCATTATGTGTTTCATGCATCAGTCTGATCTGTCTAGGTTTCATGACTTGGTGAGAAAGGTTTACTTTGTCCCAAGATCTAAAAACAAGGTTCTGTATCTTCTTCAAACACTCCTGTGACTCCCGTTTGAATGTTTCATTCATTTGGTATATATTTTGGGAGATTAATATGAAGTGTAGGGATCAGACTCTTTTTTTTTTGAGCATGTGGATTACCACTTGTCCTGGTATCATCTGTCCTTTTCCCCAATTGAGGATACCTGCTTTATCACATACCAAATTCCCATATATGTCTTTTTGTTTCTCTGATCTGTTTAGTCTTGTATCCATATGGTGGTAATTTTATTACTGCAGCTTTGAATTGTACATTTGTATGTTTCAGAGTAAGTTAAATGCTTTGCAGATTATTCTTATTTTTTAAAAACTGTATACCTTGGGGCGCCTGGGTGGCTCAGTCATTGGGTGTCTGCCTTCGGCTCAGGTCATGATCCCAGGGTCCTGGGATTGAGCCCCGCATCGGGCTCCCTGCTCCGCGGGAAGCCTGCTTCTCCCTCTCCCATCCCCCTGCTTCTGTTCCCTCTCTCACTGTGTCTCTCTCTGTCAAATAAATAAAAGCTTTAAAAAAATAAATAAATAAAAAAAATAAAATTTTTGTTGCTGCTGTGAATGGCATTTTTTCCTTAGCTGTTATGAATAATATGGGAAGGCTGTAACATTTGTATAACATCTTGTATCTGAGCACCCTTTGAACTCACTCTCATTTTGGACATCAGAATTAAGCAAGTTTGTGTTATTTTTAAAATTACACATCATTTTTTCCTTTGACGTACAGTTCTCTGAATTGTAACACATTTATAGATTCATGTTACTACCACCGTAATCAAGATACAGAAAAGTAGCTACAGAGAGCTGCCAGGTCAAGCTGTTTTTTAAAGGATGGGCCAAATACCAACATGTTTATCTGTTAATAGGAATAATCTGGCAGAAAGGGGGAAAGTGGTGCCGTGGGAGAGATATTTGAGAGGGTGAAAGGCGGTGGCGGAAGTATTGGCCCTGGTAATGTGGACAGTTCTTACACAGAAACAGGAGAAAGGTAGAGGGCCCTGGCCTAGGTGCAGCTCAGGACTCTGTGTGGTGGTGTGGGAGCTTGTGGAGGTTTTCTGCTCATTGCAAGTATTTTTTCAGTAAAATGGAAAGCAAGATCATCAGCTAAGAGTGTGATTATCAAGGAGATAGGAGATATTAGAGATGTGAGAAGTTACAGTAATTACTGGGCAAGCGGAAGAGTTAACGGACTGGAAGAATGTAGTAGAATTGCCAGGTGGCCTTAAGGCTTCCCTAAGGGGATCATGGATTTAAAGTGGGAATAAGCAGCATGGCTGGAAATTACTCTCCAGCAACATTCAGGTACCCAGAGACAAGCATGGCATTTATAGATAGTTGGGATTTTTTCACACTAAGTGTAGAGAATGGGAACAGAGCAAGGGCATTGATTTGGAATACCTAAGGGAGTGATTACAGTGAAGGACTACAGATTTGAATAGGAAATAACTTGAGAGAGAAGACAAATCATAAGAAGGTGGTGGGACCAGTCATTATGGATCCTGGTGAGTTCAGACAGTTATTGGCGTTCTAGATTGAGTAGTCAGGAAAGGTAGAGGAGGTGATAGAGAGTGGGAAGCTCAAAATTAAGGTCAGAAAGGGTTTTCCAGTATTGGTAGTTCTAGAGATTGGAGTATAACAATGTAAGTGGCTTAAGTGTGTGAATTTTTTTTTCCTCTCTAGAACCTTTTTAGACTCTTCACATTTATCCTTGCTATTCAGAAATTTCACAGTGATGGGCGCCTGGGTGGCTCAGTTGGTTAAGCGACTGCCTTCGGCTCAGGTCATGATCCTGGAGTCCCCGGATCGAGTCCCGCATCGGGCTCCCTGCTCAGCGGGGAGTCTGCTTCTCCCTCTGACCCTCCCCCCTCTCATGTGCTCTCTCTCGCTCTCTCTCTCTCTCAAATAAATAAATAAAATCTTTAAAAAAAAAAAAAAAATTTCACAGTGAGGTACAGGGAGTTAGTTGATCTGCATCCATTCTTCTTGATTGCTCATTGGACCCTTTCAATTTGGAGATTCTTGTCTTTCAGTTCCAGAGAATTGTCTCGTTTTATTATTTAAAAATCTTCATTCTGTAATTGTTACTAATCAGAGACTGGAACTCTTGGAAAAGAACCTTGACTTTTTTTGAAAAAAATCTGTTTTCCATGTGCGTTTCTATTTTATTTTCTGGGCAATGTCTTTAATTTCATCTTTTGTTAAATTTGTGTGTATGTGCGTCCTGTTGTATGTCCTCCCCCTTCCTCCCAGCTCTTTCTTTCTTTCTTTTTTCTTTTTTTTTTTTAAGATTTAATTTATTCATTTGTCAGAGAGAGAGAGAGAGAGAAAAAGCAGAAGCAGCTGAAGCGGCAGGCAGAGGGAGAAGCAGGCTCCCCACTGAGCAAGGAGCTCGATGCAGGACTCGATCCCAGAAGCTGAAGGTAGACACCCAACCGGCTGAGCCATCCAGGCGCCCCTCTCCCAGCTCTTTCTTGTTCTCTGATTATTTGTTTGTATAGTATCCAGTTCTGGGATCATGAATGCGGTTTCTTCTGTTAACAACTCCCTGTGAGGGTAATAAAGGCTTTTCTCTTTTTTTTTTTGTTTTTGTTTTAATAGATTCTGCTTCCTGCACCATTTCTCTTTTCTCTGGGGTTCTTCCTTGGTAACTGTCTGTCATACAGAGCCTTTCTTTGGAATCTGATAATCTGTGGTCATCTGTTTGTATTTCAGATGGAGCTCTCAGAAGCTCATCAATAGCTGAGTTTGCAAACATAGGATATGTTTGACCACACGTAGCTTTCCTGTTGGGAGTTGTCTGGTGCTTTTATTGCAGGACCCCAGATATCTGTGTCTTTAGATCTCTTCTCTGAGGCCATTTCGTTTCTGTGAATAAGAATCCTCTGTTCTGCCTGGGAGGAGCTGGCCGTCCAACCCCTCATGGTAGTCTGACACTTAATGTCCCCTTTTTCATCTCCAGGCCTGTTCCTGTCCTCTGCTGGGCTCATTGAACTTGATTCTCATCATCTCCACAGAAAACATTTTTAGCCTCTACAGAGCCAGTGGTTATTGGCTGGTTGGGGAGCAGCACACGTTCTGCGTACAGACTTGTAACCGTGTAATTAGCCCAGTAGCTCCACTGCTGCCTCCCAAGTTGGGAGCCCTGCCCGAGTTACGCTGGGCAAATCATGTTGTTTCTGGTGATGGTTTTCTCTGCTCTCTTTCAGAAAATTACTGAACTATTTTCCCCACTGTTGTCTTGTTTTTATGAGGAAGAAACCCCTATTGTACAAAACAAATTATTGTTAACTGTGCTGTTGTGCCTGTATGCTTACTGTCTGTCCTCCACACTTCACTGGAAGTGAGCTCTTAACCTGCTTGCATCTGTGTCCTGTCTCCGGCGCTGAAGGAGGCACCAGAGAGCAGGAAGGGGAAGGGTTAGATCTGGCACCTCATTCACCGTTTGTTGTTGATTGTAAGAATGATAAACTGTAGTTCTTCATTCCGGGTGTGCTCAACTTCTTGGGACTTTAGATAAGTGGTTTTATATTTTAGTAACAACTTTTTGTGTGTGAAGATCATCTTCAGAGAGTTCGGAGACTAGAGAGGAAGAAAATCCCACACTTAAAATATTCTGAATACCATTTTTATCTTTGTATATTCTCCATATGTATGTTTTTTCATCATATTTTTGGTCATAATTTTGTATTCTGGTTTTTCTCTCTCAGAATTTCATGCCGAGCAGTTCTCCATGCAGCTTCATGGTCATTGTACCAGGTTTAGTGGTTGTGTGCGGTTGCATTGATTAGAACGACATTTCCCAAATTCTTTATGTCTCAGAATGCCTTTAAACTTTTAAAATTGAGGACTCCCAGGATTCCTGGGTGGCTCAGTTGGTTAAGTGTCTGCCTTCAGCCCAGGTCATGATCCCAGGATCCAGGGATGGAGTCCCACATCCGGCTCCTTGCTTGGCAGGGAGCCTGCTTCTCCCTCTGCCTGCCACTCCCCCTGCTTGTGCGTGCGCTCTCTCTCTCTCTGACAAATAAGTAAATAAAATCTTTTTTAAAAAAAATGAGGACGGGGCGCCTGGGTGGCTCAGCTGTTAAGCATCTGCCTTCGGCTCAGGTCATGATCCCAGGGTCCTGGGATCGAGCCCCGCATCGGGCTCCCTGCTCAGCGGGGAGCCTGCTTCTCCCTCTACCCCTCCCCTTTCTTTCTCTCTCTCAAATAAATAAAATCTTTTAAAAATAAATAAAAGTAAAAATAAGTAAAAATTTAAAAAATTGAGGACTCCCAAAAAGCCTTTGTTTACATGGGTTGTATAGACTGATATTTACCATACTAGAAGTTAACACTAATAAATTTAAAACATATATTAATTCATTTAAAGTAATAACGGGGTGCCTGGGTGGCTCAGTCGTTAAGCGTCTGCCTTTGGCTCAGGTCATGATCCCAGGGTTCTGGGATCGAGCCCCGCATCGGGCTCCCTGCTCTGCGGGAAGCCTGCTTCTCCCTCTCCCACTTCCCCTGCTTGTGTTCCCTCTCTTACTATGTCTCTCTCTGTCAAATAAATAAAATCTTTAAAATAAATAAATAAATAAAATAATAACAGGGATGCCTGGGTGGCTCAGATGGTTAAGCATATGCCTTCGGCTCAGGTCTTGAACCCAGGGTCCTGGGATCGAGTCCTACACTGGGCTCCCTGCTCAGCGGGGAGCCTGCTTCTCCCTCTCTCTCTGCCTGCTGCTCCCCCTGCTTGTGCTCTCTTTCTCTATCTCTCTGACAAATAAATAAAATCTTTAAAAAAAATAAAGTAATAACAGACCTATTACATTTAATTTAAATAACTTTTTTTTTTTTTTTAGATTTCATTTATTTATTTGACAGAGAGACAGCGAGAGAGGGAATACAAGCAGGGGGAGTGGGAGAGGGTGAAGCAGGCCTCCCGCCGAGCAGGGAGCCTGATGTGGGGCTCAGTCCTAGGACCCTGGGATCATGACCTGAGCAGAAGGCAGACGCTTAACGACTGAGCCACCCAGGCGCCCCTAAATAACATTTTTATGAGGAAAAAACCCCTATTGTACAAAACAAATTATTGAAAAGAGTGACATTGTTTTAGTTTTTTGCAAGTATCTTTAGTGTCTGTTTTAATAGAAGGTTGCTGGGTTTTCATATATTCTTCTGCATTTATGTCAGTATACTGCTTTGGTCAAAGTTTTTTAAAGTTATTTATTTGAGAGAGAGCAAGCGAGCGAGCACGAGTGGGGGGGAAGGGCAGAGGGAGAGGGAGAAGAGGGAGAAACAGGCTCCCCACTGAGCAGGGAGCCCATGAGGGGCTCGATCCCAGGACTCTGGGATCATGACATGAGCCGAAGGCAGATGTTTAACTGACTGAGCCACCCAGGTGCCCTTGGTTGAAGTTTATGAAGAAAATCTGACCTCACACAGATAATATAACTAGAAAAGAGAGGAGTGTCTTAATTCCCTTTTTCAGATAATTGCAAATATTGTTCTTTGATACTCTAGTAAAACTCAGCAAGTAGTAATTTTTGGTGGCAGAGGGGGCAATGATTAATGGAATGTTTATTCAAAACAACTATAGTGACTGCCAAAAAGTATTGATACCCAGAACAGTTTGCTTCATTTGGAAATTAATAGTAGTAGATTTGGAAGTGAGCGAGCAGAAGGGTGAAAGACAGGCTCCTATTCCACTAACAGATATAGTTGAAAAGTATAAAGATGTTCATCTTGCTTTTAATACAATCTGGAGGTGGAGTATTTACAGTTGGTGTGCGGAAAAAGAGAACCTCACCTGAACCCAGTTTCTACAAATTAAAAATCACTTACACAACTGTTACACTTTTTTTATTGTGGTAAAATATGCATAACATGAAATTTACCATTTTAACCATTTTAAGTGTACAGTTTGGCGGCCTTAAGTACATTTGCGTTGTGCAACCGTCACCATCACCCATCTCTAGAACAGATACAGTTGATCTCACTTGCAAATTCCGTATTTTCAGATTCATCTGCTCACTACAATTTGTTTGTAATTCCAGAATCAGTACTTGCGATGCTTTTGCAGTATTTGTGGACATGCACAAAGCATCAGAAAGTTTGAATTGCCCAATGTATGCATCCCCGGCTGAGATCCAACAAGGTGATGATGCTCTGCCTTGTTTCAGCTTTCATACCACAACAAATGCTCTCTTTGTGGTCTGTTTACTCCATGGTTTTTGCATTTTTGTGCTTTTTGTTGTCAATTTTGCTGTTTAAAATGGCCCCCAAGTGTAGGGCTGAAGTACTAGCCAGTGTTTCTAAGTGTAAGGCTGTGATGTGCCTGATAGAGAAAACACATTTGTTAGATAAGCTTCATTCAGACATGAGTTAGGTTCTGCTGGCTGACAGTTCAGTGTTACTGAATCGATGATACGTAGTAAATAAGGTGTGCTTAAAAAGAAACACACATAAAACAAGGTTATGTATTGATCAGTTGATGAAAGTTTTTATGACCAGGGGCCCATAGGAACCTAACCCTGTATTTCCTCTAGGAGCAGTATTCACGGTGGCTTTGTAGAACATAATTACCATACCAGCAACAAACAACTATCTCTGTTTTTGAAAGAGAAATTATCTGGTGTTTTCCCCTAACAGATATATGGAGAAGGGTATCGAAAAATCACAGGCTTTCCTTGTATATCTATGATTTTTGATTCGCCATTAATGTTTTCAAGGGGGAGCACTACGAAGCAAATTGAGAGCTCTCTACATGGGACATGGTATGTGGAGGCTGCTGGTCACGTGCCTGGCTTAGCTTCCTGGTGGTCAGTAGGAAAGTTGCCACATACACAGCACAAAGTGATTTTCTCAGTGAGGTTTCCCTGGATTGTACCCTTCTTTGGGCACACTCTAGGCTTGTATGTGCCCTGCTATGTGGGCCTCAGATTTTTATCTTCCAGAAATTGTTTAAAGTCACTTTTCTCCTGATGGCACCTCTCCCATTCTCTTTGTCATTCTGTCTTTGTTCTTTAATTGGACCAGCAGGTGGGAGAAGAGGGAAATGCATGGGATCAATATGCCACCTTTAACTAAATGCCCTCATTGTGGTTATGAGAAACCTTTTCACTTAGTTATTTATATTCAAGTTCAATTATGCAGTTTAAAGAGTCAAGGCTTGTTTAAAAACTGAGTCCCGTGATCCCCCACCCCCATTTCCTAATCTCCCAAGATGGCCAATTTCAGTCTTTTAAACTTTTTTTTTTTTTTTAGTTTTTATTTTAATTCCAGTTAGTTAACATACAGTATTATATTAGTTTCAGGTGTACAATATAAACTGATTCTTTAGGTTTTACTTCTATCTTTAACATGCTTTTATTCTTTTTTTTTTTAAGATTTTGTTTTATTTATTTGACAGAGAGAGACACAGCGAGAGAGGGAACACAAGCAGGAGGAGTGGGAGAGGGAGAAGCAGGCTTCCCGCGGAGCAGGGAGCCCGATGCGGGGCTCGATCCCAGGACCCTGGGATCATGACCTGAGCTGAAGGCAGACGTTTAACGACTGAGCCACCCAGGCGCCCAACATGCTTTTATTCTTTAAAAACATTTTTTATTGAAGTATAGTTGATACACAGCATGCTCTTATTCTTATTTCATTTTTTGGTTTTAGGCATTATCTGCTGTCTTTTCATGATGGTTATTTAGAGTCACGATTGATTTTTTTTTTTTTTTTAAAGATTTTATTTATTTATTTGAGAGAGAGAGAATGAGAGAGAGCAAGCACATGAGAGGGGGGAGGGTCAGAGGGAGAAGCAGACTCCCTGCTAAGCAGGGAGCCCGATGCGGGACTCGATCCAGGGACTCCAGGATCATGACCTGAGCCGAAGGCAGTCGCTTAACCAACTGAGCCACCCAGGCGCCCCTGATTTTTTTTTTTAAATAAACTCCGTATTGAAATATAACACACATCCAGAAAAAGTGCCCAGATCATAAGTGTACACCTTGATGAATTAATACAAAGTAAACACATTTGCATAACCATGACCCAGGGCAAAACTATACTATGACTTGAACCCCAGAAGCTTCTCTTCTGTCTTCTTCTACTCACTTCTCTGTCCTTCCTCCCCAGGGTAACCACTGTCTTGACTTATAACACTGTGGATCATTTTTTGTCTTCCTTAATGTGCTAATGGAATCATACAGTATATATTATTTTGTGTCTGCCTCTTTTACTGCACTTTATGTTTGTGACATTCTTCCATGTTGTGTTTCTTCCATGTGTTGGGCATTATGTTTTAATTTGAAGTTTTATTTTGTAGCCGCTTATTGTAGTTGTTCAGCTTGGTCTTTATTGCTGTGGACTGAATTGTGTCTCTCAAAAATCATGTATTAAATCCCTAACCCCCAATGTATTTGGAGATAGGGCTTTTGTGGAAATAGGTTAAATTAGATCATAAAGGTGGGGTCTTGATCCAGTAGGATTAGTGTCCTTACAAGAAGAGACACCAGAAAGCTGCTCCCTCTCCACCATGTAAGGAAGGATACAGTGAGAAGGGGGCCATCTGCAAGCCAAGAGGAAAAGCCTCACCAGGAACTGACCATGCTGGTCAGACTCTGATCTTGGACTTCCAGCCTACCAGTCTGTGAGAAAATAAATTTCTGTTGTTTAAGCCACTCAGTCTATGGTATTTTTGTTATTGCAGCCTGAGCTAATAATCCATCCTTCCAGGCTACTGCATCCTCTTAAAGACCTGGGATCTTTTTTTGACTGCTCTTTTAGTGTTTGTGGATGCTTTAATGCATGTTGGGAGCAGGATTTTGGGACCTTTGACCAGTAGAAAATTGACAGGAAGTGAAAGATAAGGGTATTTATTTCTCTGGTGGGTGTTTGCTACAGGTTTATTGGGCCCTCTAGGGTGACGTATATTGAGGGAAGCCCTTCTCGTGTATGAGCTCTCTTTATCCCTCTTTTGTAATTTTCCACTTTGTTTCTGGCATCAGGGTGAATAAATGGAATTTCCCAGAACTTTACACAACAAGTGGCAGGGGCATTCCTCTTTTCTCCCCAGTGAACTCCCTTGGCTTTTGCTATGCACGCCCCATCCCCCGCCAAAAAAAACCTCCAGAAAACTCCACAACCTTGGGAACATGTGTGTGGTCTTCTCTCCAGTCTCCATCTTTCTCAGGTACCTGGTGATGCCCCCACAGTTGCTTCCTCTCTTATTGACTTCAAGGTCTGAGCTCTCCCCCAGGCGCTAGCTCTGGGCCAAGATTATTTTGGTAGTTGAGTCACCCCAGCAGGGAGCTGGAGGAAGAGGGGATTATAGGCTTCCCCCTCAGGCTTCATGGCCACACAGATTCACATCACTGTAAATTGCAGTGTTTCACTCAGAGGACACTTACTTTTAATAAAATGACTCTCTTCTACAGTTTGATTTAGCTGAATGAAACACATTTTGAGCTCCTGCTTTTGCTTTAAATACTATTTGAATAGCAGTATTTGAAAAAGAAAATGCTTAAGAATAGAATCTTTTCTGTAAAATAGAAGGCAGATACCGAACAGAGCCAGAAGAAGCTAGTGATCAAGAGTCTGGTCATGAGAGGGGCGCCTGGGTGGCTCAGTTGGTTAGGTGACTGCCTTTGGCTCAGGTCATGATCCCAGGGTCCTGGGATCGAGCCCCGCATTGGGCTCCCTGCTCGACAGGGGGCCTGTTACTCCCTCTCCTTCTGCCGCTCTCCTGCTCTCTCTCTCTGCCAAATAAATAAAATAAATAAATAAAATCTTTAAAAAAAAAAAGAGTCTGGTCATGAGAATAGAAACCAGGTCTCAGAGGATCAGAGGGAAGAAGAACCAGAAAGGCAGAATATTTGATAGATCTGGCCATCAGAAGGAGGAAGAAAACAGAATGGTGGCCAGAAAGGAATAGTATATCTAAGGGGTTTCTTTGGAAATTGGGAGATCCATGGATACCACATAAAATTACTTATGAAAGTACAGTTTGAAGAAAATTAATCCATTAATCTTTGAAATAATGTTAATTTTTTAAAAAGATTTTATTTATTTGGGGGAGCAAGCGAGAGAGAGCATGAGCATAGGGAGGGGCAGCGGGAGAGAGAGAAGCAGACGCCCTGCCAACCAGGGAGCCCAGTGTGATGCAGGGCTTGATCCCAGGACCCTGAAATCATGACCTGAGCCAAAGGCAGATGCTTAACCAACTGAGCCACCCAGGCACCCCTGAAATAATGTAATTTTTAAAATTATTTATTTAATTTTATTTATTTAAATTAAAATTTAAAATGATATCTGTTAAAACACCAGAAACCCTATTTCTTCACTCTTCTGTCTCCATCTCGAACACGTGTGTGGTTACTGAGTATGAGTGGTCAGGGCTCACATAAGCTCAGGAAGCGCTTATGTACCTGGTAGTATGTTGGGGCTATAACAAGACGTCAGTCCCCAGGTGAGATGTGAACAAGGTCATTGTTTGTATATTCCAGCCACTGACATTTCCTTCCGCTTTTTTTTTTTACTATGGTTTCCACCAAGACTTGCGTTTTCCGAATATGAAATCAGAATTCTGTCTTTGCTTTTTTCATGCACACACATGCTCTCTACCCCTCCTGCATTTCTGATTTCTTTTTCCTCCCCAGTTGGGGTGGGCTGGGGTGATGGGTCCTTACGCTCTAGGGTCAAGTTCACTGGGTGCCATGTTAGCAGCATTTGTCTGTGTTTAGCTCCTCTGGAGGTCAGTGGGTTCATAGGAAGTAATAGATACCTTAGGCAGATGGAGGCTTTAGGCCAAGTGAAGCAGGGGTCGTTGTTTTTTTAAGTGTTAATATGAATAAGTGCAGCAGTTCTTGAAGTAGCTATGGGGACCCCTGGAGGTCTCTCTGGAGAACCTTTTAGAGGGTCTGCAAAGTCAATACTATTTTTGTAATATTATTAAGACAGTACTTTTTCCATTCTCTTTCATGAACCTAAAGTAAAATTTTCCAGAGGCTATATGACGTGTGACATCACAACAGATTGAATATATGATATATGAGAATTTCATAAAAATGTTATTTATATTAACATGTAATGGGCTTATTTTTTTCAGTTTATTGTGATAAAATACACATAACATAAAATTACTCTTAACTATTTTTAAAAGTGTGCGTTTCAGTAGTATTGAATACATTTATATTGTGCAACCATTACCATCATGCATCTCCAGACCTATTTTCACCTTGTAAAACTGAAACTCTGTATCCATAAATACTAATTCCCCATTCCTTCCTTCCCCCATTCTACTTTCTCTCTCTATGAATGTGAACTCTCTAGGAACCTCATAAAGTGGAATCATGTAGTACCTGTCCTTTTGTGTCTGGCTTGTTTCATTTAACATAGTGTCCTCAAGGTTCATCCATGCTATAGCATGTGTCAGAATTTCCTCCCTTTTTAAGACTGAAAAATATTCTACTGTATGGAGACACCACATTAGGCTTATCCATTCATCACTCTGTGGACGCTGGGGTTACTTCCACATCTTAGCTATTGTGAATAGTGCTGCTATGAATGTGGGTGTACAAACATCTGTTTAAGTCCCTGCTTTTGGTTCTTCTGGGTACATACCCAGAAATGGAATTGCTTGATCATATGGTAATTCTATTTTTAATTTTTTTGGGGAACTCTGTACTGTTTTCCACAGCAGCTGTACCATTTTACATTCCTACCAACAGTGCACAAGGTTTCCAGTTTCCCTACATCTTTACTGCTTGTTGTTTTCTGGGAGGTTGTTTTGTTTTTTTATAGTAGCCATCTTGATGGGTGTGAAATGGTATGTTGGAGTTTTGGTTTGCATTTCCCTAATGATCAGTGATGTTGAGCATCTTTTTTATGTGCTTACTGGCCGTTTGTACAGTTAACCCTTGAACTACATGGTTTGAATTGGGCAGGTTTACTTATATGTAGATTTTTTTCTTTAAATGCAGTAGAGTACTATATTTTCTCTTATCATTTTTGTAATACATTTTCTTTTCTCTAGCTTACTTTATTGTAAGAACACACACAACATACAAAATATGTGTTAACTATATTATCAGTAAGGCTTCCCATCAACAGTAGGCTATTAGTAAAGTTTTGGGGGAGTCAGAAGTTATTCATGGATTTTAAACTTGGAGGGGGCAGTGCCCCTACTCCCATATTGTTTAGGAGTCCACTGTAGATCTTCTTTGGGGAAATGTCTCTTCAGGTCCTTTGCCCATTTTTCAATTGGGTTTTTTTGTCGTTGAGTTGTAGGAGTTCTCTCTATATTCTTGATATTAATCCCTTCTCAGATCTATGATTTGTAAATATTTTCCCCATTCTCTGGGTTGCCTTTTTACTCTATCAATATTGTCTTTTGATGCACAGAATTTAAAAATTTTTGTGAAGTCTAATTTGGCTATTTCTTTTGTTGCCTGTGCCTTTTGTTTCATATCTAAGAAATCACTGCCCAGTCCAGTTTTGTGAAGCTTTTGCTGTATGTTTTCTTCTAAAACATTAGAAGAAATTTAAAATTTAAAATTAGTTTTAAATCTTACATTTCGGTGTTTGGTCCATTTTGCAGTAATTTTTGTAGATGATGTTAGGTAAGATCTTGTTCAGTTTCATTCTTTTGCATGTGGATATCCAGTTTTCCCAGCACCATTTGTTGAATATTATGTTGAAATGAATCTTACTATGTTCAATACTTATTTTTACAATTTTTCAGTTTTCATTTGTAATAAGGTAAATATTAATAGATATAACCCACATTTGGGATCATTAGTAATCTTTAAGAGTGTAAAGGGGACCAAAAAGTTTGAGTACTACTGACGTAGAGGATCTCCAAGCACTTTCCCCAGACTTTTACTCCCTTTCTTCAGTGGTGCTTTTTATTGGATCTGGTCCTGAAGGATGCACAGTAGGAATACAGCCTCATCAGTGTGGGGTTAGATCATTTGTTGTCCTGGACCTCAGTTGCAAAGCTGAGTTAATTATGTTCTCCGGTTCCTGGCAAAGCCTCTTTCTTCACTTATGTTCCCTTTCATCCCCTGTTGTTACCCTCTCCCCCCATTCTGGATATCCCTTGTTCCTAGAAGTCACTTTTATTCTAGAAAGGACAACATACCAGATAAGGACGCTGCTGCAAGTCCACTTAGTAAATATTAGTAAAACTGATTTTTTTTTTTTTTAAGATAAGTTTGTATGACTAGAAGCTATAGTTCTTTCTTTCTGTATCTTAGTGGCTTGTTAAGACTGCTTGGGGTTTACTCACCCCTTTTTGAACAAAGGTGACCAGGTAATCCATTTGTTGTCTCTGTACATGTTTCACTTGGCCTACAGATTGCTGTGGAACTAGTCCCTTTTCCTTCTTTAACTACCTAAAGATCTTCTCTATTTTTTTTTTAATAAAATGTTTTTAAAGTTTCAGATTGAACTCCAACCTATTAGTTCGTATATTTACTTAATTATCAAACTCTTACTGTGTGCAAGACACTCTGAGCAAGGCATTCTGGGCTGTATAAATCTGTAAAAGCTGTACGTACTGCCCTTGGATCCCAGAGTCAGATAAAATTAAAATATTGGATTGCTTCTCAGCCTTTTGGCTAAGAGCAAGTGTAGTATCTGTTCCTCTCAGTTTAATATCTGATACATCCTCTGTCTGAGGACAATACATTAAATGGATTTGGGGAACTAGGAAATGGAATAGGAGCTTGCTCCGTCCACTCCATGCATTGACCTGGTATTGCAGTACTTCCAGGAATGGTGCAACCACCACCACTCCTGCCCTTGGATTAAAATTTAAAAAAAAAAAAATTTTATTTTTTTTTAAATTTAAGTATTGCTAAATAGGGAATAGATCTTCATTGTCCTACGTTTTTAGAAGTGTTTTCATTATATAATCAATCTCTCTCTGTTTCTCTCATGTCCCACATGTCTGGGCATTTACAAAACTATTACCAGTTAGTCTGTAGTTACCAAATTTATAAAATCTATAAATATTTATTAATTTATTTTTTTCTAGGTTGCAATAAAAATAATTGACAAAACTCAGTTGAATCCAACAAGTCTACAAAAGGTAAGATTGGTTCGGTATCCAGTATTTTTTAAAATGATTTTCAGTGGTAATTGCCATCTAATTGGTCCCACCAATACCTCAACTGCTATTTGTATATATTATGTTTAGTACAATAAGCTTCCTATTTCTCAATGAATGCAACTTAGGTGTAGTATTATATGAAAAGTTGTTGGATTTTTTTCCTTCAGATGAAGATAATGATTTTTAAACGTTCTTAATAGCACAAATGGAAGGCTGTACATTTTAATTGAATATTCTAACTATTGACTAGAACAGTTTTTAAACATAAGACAGAACATACTTTTGTGTAATTACTCTGATGCAGAGTCATATACCTTTCTCATAGCTAGTACTGAGGTCTTTAAAGTCAGCACTTTGGCTTTATTAAACTCTGTCACGATGGCTAATTAAGGACTGATGATTAATACATATGAAAGGAAAATATAAAAATACAAATGATAGTTGAAAACATGGTTGTAATGCACTGTTGCGAGTTGTATCATCTAACGGAGATCAGAAGTCCTCCACCTTGTTGCATGTTAGAATCACCTGGACCTCTTTGCAATGTCTTGATGACTGGCCCAGAGAGATTTAATTGCTCAGGTTAGGGCCTTGGCATAGGTATTTCACTGGTGCATTCGTGAATGATTAATGATCTTCATAATAAAATGCTTCTAGTTCTTTTTAGTCTTGCAAAGCCTTTTGCATCATTTGATTTCTAGATTTGGCCTATAGTAGTTGGGGTTTTAGAGACTAGGAACTAGGAACAGGAAATCTGAATTAAAATCCTGGGTCTGCCACGTAATCAAATGTCTAACTTGACCTTGAGCCAATTACTTAACTTTCTTTTTTTTTCCAGTTAACTTTCTTGACCCCAGGTTTCTGGTCTTTAAAATAGAGATAATTTCATCTTCTCAGGATGGATGTATTAATAAAATAATGCACTTAAAAGAGCTTTGTAAACTTCAAAGCATTTCACATGTAAGATATTATAAGCGTATTGCCCTATATAAATTCCTGATGTTTTCTTAATGGTTATTTTCCATTTATATCATCATAATTTTGAAGTCCTGTCCGTGTGTGTGTGTGTGTGTGTGAGAGAGAGAGAGAGAGAGGTGGGGAGGAAGGTACTTTATCTTGCACTAAAAATGGTACTTAACAAGTGGTTCTGCAGGCCAGAGTGAGTCTTAATGGCACTCAAGGTGGCCTGGAATGGACCCAAAAATTCCAGTCCTTTCTTCTGAGGATAAAACTGTATCCATTACTTTAAACTTTTATTTCTTCATATATCTAAGGACTTGGCATTAATAAGTAAGTTGGGGTTACTAAAATTTGGTATTCAGAACTAAAATTAGCATATAAAGAAGTTTACTGAGGGTTCTAGTTCAGTATCCTAATGATGTTACAAGTCTTCCACTATTCAGGCATCCTTGCGGATAACTGGAATTCTAGCAGTTTTCTAGGGAGAATTTTATCATGGTTTTGTCTTTAGTTGGTTGTAATTTTTCCCTCCTTCCTTGCTTTTTTTTTCATTATTTTGGATAAGAGTGTTCTATTGCTGCTGTTCTTTATTATTATTACAAATTACTGTTTGTAAACATCATTATCAGTTTAGTACATGATAGGTTGTCTGGTTAGCCTGATAATGTGAATATGCATATTTATATCAGCATTAATTTGGGCACATGATAATAATAGGTAAGACTTTAAGAAGCCAGATCTGTCCAAGTTAAATAACTTGATAAGTGTAGTATTTTAAGCTTATAGGGCATTTTATTTTTTATTTTTCTATTGAAGTATAATTTACATATAGTGTTATATTTCAGGTGTACAATATAATGATTCAGCAGTTCTATGCATTATTCAGTGCTCATCACGATAAGTATACTCTTAATCCCCTTTGTTTTATTCATCCATCCCCCACGCACCTCCTCTCTGGCAACCACCAGTCTGTTCTCTGTATTTACAGAGTCTGTTACTTTGGGACACCTGGGTGGCTCAGTTGGTTAAGTGTTCAACTCTTGGTTTTGGCTCAGGTCATGATCTCAGGTTGTGGGATTGAGCTCCCTGTCGGGTGGGCTCCACACACTGTGCAGAGTCTATTTGTCCCTCTCTCTGCCCTCTGCCTCTCCCCTTGCTCTCTCTCTAAAAATGAATAAATAAAATCTTTTTTTTTTTAAGTGTTGTTTGTCTCTTTTTTCTTTGTTCATTTGTTTCTTAAATTCTACATATGAGTGAAATCATGTGGTATTTGTCTTTCTCTGACTTCACTTAGTATTATACTTTCTAGGTCCATCCATGTTGTTGCAAATGACAAGATCTTGTTCTTTTTTATGGCTGAGTAATATTCCTGTGTGTGTGTGTGTGTGTGTGTGTGTGTGTGTACACATCTTCTTTACTCATTCATCTGTGAATGGATACTTGGGTTACTTCCACATCTTGGCTATTGTAAATAATGTTCCAAGAAACATATGGGTGCATATATCTTTTCAAATTAGTGTTTTCATTTTCTTTGGGTAAATACCCAGTGATGGAATTACTGGATCTTATGATAATTCTATTTTTAATTTTTTGAAGAACCTCCATGCTGTTTTCCATAGTGGCTGCACCAGCTTTCATTCCCACCAGCAGTGCATTAGGGTTCCTTTTTCTCCATGTCCTCTCCAACTTTTGTTTTTTGTGTCCTTTTGATTCCAGCCATTCTGACAGGTGTTAGGTGATATCACATTGTGGTTTTGATTTGCATTTCCCTGATGCTGAGCGATGCTGAGCATCTTTTTCATGTGTCTGTTGGCCATCTCTATGTCTTCCTGGGAAAAATGTCTATTCAGATCCTCTGCCCATTTTTATTGGATTATTTTTAGTTTTTGGTGTTGGGTTTTATAAGTTCTTTATATATTTTGGATATTGACTCCTTTTTGGATATATCATTTGCAGATATTTTTTCTCATTTGGTAGGTTGTCTTGTTGATGGCTCCCTTTGCTGTGTAAAGGCATTTTATTTTGGTATAATCTCAGTAGTTTAATTTTGCTTTTGTTTCCTTTGCCTGAGAGACAGATCTAGAAGAATGTTTCTATGGTTGATTGAAATTATTGCCTATGTTTTCTTCTAGGAGTTGTATAGTTTCAGGTCTCATATTTAGGCCTTTAATCACTTTTGAGTCTATTTTTGTGTGTTGTGTAAGAAAGTGGTCCAGTTTCATCTCTTTTTTTTTTTTTTTTTTGAGGAACCTCCATACTGTCCACTTTCATCTTTTGCATGTAGCTGTCTAGTTTTCCCAGCACCATTTATTAAAATATAGGGCATTATTTTAAATCATGTGTATTAGTTCATATTCTTTTCTTATAAATTAGAAGCATTCTCTGTATATTCCTGTACAATTGTTTTTCACTGAATTCCTTTTCCATGGAAAAGTTGCCACAGGGTGGAATTTACATGGTGTCTTTTCTTTTCTTTTTTAAAGATTTTATTTATTTATTTGACAGAGAGATAGCGAAAGCAGGAACACAAGGGAAGTGGGAGAGGGAGAAGCAGGCTTCCCACTGAGCAGGGAGCCCGATGTGGGGCTTGATCCCAGGACCTGGGATCATGACCTGAGCCGAAGGCAGACGCTTAACGACTGAGCCACCCAGGCGCCCCAATATGGTGTCTTTTCCCTTGGAATAGTACTTCCTACTTTTTTCTTCCTCAGCGCCATGCACAGTTGTATCACATCTGCATTAGGAACAGCTCTCTTTATATTGTGATTTTAAGCCTTGAAGCTTATACATTTCTCAGTGCTTATCATGATGAGCCCCGAGTAATGTATAGAATTGTTGAATCATTCTATTATATACCTGAAACTAATGCAGCACCTTAGAAGGTAGCATTCACTTTAAGGAACATTCTGCCAGCAACAAAATGTAATCTTTTTGTACTGCCACTATCAAAAAATGTGGACTGGCTCATTTAAGGAGTGTTTTAACACAGGTGTTAAAATAGTATCCATTTCAACATGTTCAAATTATTCAGGCTTGCACACTGAATTGTGCACATTTGCAAACTAATGTTACTTTCACAGACAAGTTTCTTCATTTTTCCTTTTTATTTTTCCAGTCATTGCATTAATAAATGTTAGATTCTAGTAAGAGATATTTTTCTGCATTGTTCTTGTACTTCTCAACTTCGAACTACTATTCCTGAGATGTTTTCTGTTTATAAATGTTTTAGATCAGCCTTTTTTTTTCTTTTTTCTTAAGGTCAGCCTTTTTTTTTTTTTTTTTAAAGATTTTATTTATTTATTTGAGAGAGAGAGAATGAGAGACGGAGAGCACGAGAGGGAAGAGGGCAGAGGGAGAAGCAGACTCCCTGCTGAGCAGGGAGCCCGATGTGGGACTCGATCCCGGGACTCCAGGATCATGACCTGAGCCGAAGGCAGTCGCTTAACCAACTGAGCCACCCAGGCGCCCAAGGTCAGCCTTTTTAATGTTGTGTACCTATAATGGTTTTGAAAGCAGCAGGTATAAGAAATATGTGAGTCTTCTTTTTGGTTTTACAAAGTCATTTTTAACTTTGGTTTGGTTATATGTGAGTAATTTTGCTGGGTCTTGTTTTAGTTTGTCGTTAAGAAGCAAGTAATGGCTCATTTTTAAAAATATGTTTACCTAGGGGCGCCTGGGTGGCTCAGTTGGTTAAGCGACTGCCTTCGGCTCAGGTCATGATCCAAGAGTCTCGGGATCGAGTCCCGCATCGGACTCCCTGCTCAGCAGGGAGTCTGCTTCTCCCTCTGATCCTCCCCCCTCTCATGTTCTCTCTCTGTCTCATTCTCTCTCTCAAATAAATAAATAAAATCTTTAAAAAAAAAAAATGTTTACCTATTCAAAAATGCTAGTCTCTATTAAAAGACATTCCAGTATACTCAATGTAACCCATCTAAAGTTATTATTGTTCTTTTTCAGTCTTGGAGTAGAATGTTAACATAAAGAAAGTGTATAGAGTGATGGTTAGGAACACTGTGAAGCCAGGCTGCATGGATTCAAATCCAGGTTTAATCCAGCCTAGCTGTGTGACAAGTCATTTAACCTCCCCAGGGTCTTAGTTTCCCCACTTATAAAATGGGAATAATAATAGTAGGTCATAGGGCTGTAGAAAGAATTAAATGAGTTAACATTTATTTTTTTATTTTCTTTAAAAAAAATTTTTTTTTAAGTTCCAGTTAGTTTTAACATACAGTGTAATATTAGTTTTAGGTGTACAATAGAGTGATTTCAACACTTCCATACAACACCCAGTACTCATCACAGTAAGTGCACTCCAGTCCTTCATCCCCAAAACTTACCAGATCTATCCATCCTTCTACCTCCCTTCTAGTAACCATCATTTTGTTGTCTATAGTTAAGAGTCTGTTTCTTGGTTTGCCTCCCTCTCTTTTCCCCTTTTCTTGTTTATTTTGTTTCTTAAATTCCACACATGACTGAAATCATATATTTGTTTCTATCTGATTGACTTATTTCACTTAGCATTATACTCTAGGTCCATCCACGTTGTTGCAAATGGAAAGATTTCATTCTTTTTTGTGACTGAGTAATATTCCGTGTGTGTGTGTGTGTGTGTGTGTGTGTGTGTGTGTGTGTGTGAGAGAGAGAGAGAGAGAGAGACACACACCACATCTTTATCCATTTGTCAGTTGATGGACACGTGGGCTGTTTCCATATTCCATAATTTGTCTATTGTAGATAACACTGATAAAAACATAGGGGTGAGTGTATCCCTTTGAATTATTTTTGTATTCTTTGGGTGAATACCCAGTAGCATGATTGCTGGATCATAGGGTAGTTCTATTTTTAACTTTTTGAGGAACTTCCATAGTATTTTCCACAATGGTTACATTGGTTACATTACATTCCACAATAGTTTTCATTCCCACCAACGGTGCAAAAGGGTTCCCCTTTCTCCACGTCCTCACCAACACCTGTTGTTGATTGACCTTGTGTTACTGATTTTAGCCCTTCTGACAGGTGTGGGTTAATACCACATTGTTGTTTTAATTGCATTTCCCTGATGATAAGTCAGGATGAGTTTCTTTCATGTGTCTCTTGGCCATCTGTATGTCTTCTTTGGAAAAATGTCTGTTCATGTCTTCTGCCCATTTTTTAATTGGATTATTCGTTTTTTGGGTGTTGAATTGTATCAGTTCTTATTAAATATTTTAGATACTAACCCTTTATTGGATATGTCATTTACAGATACCTTCTCCCATTCTATAGGTTGTCTTTTAGTTCTGTTGATTGTTTCCTTTGCTATGCAGAAGCTTTTTATTTTGGTGTATAGTTTATTTTTTATTTTGTTTCCCTTGCCTGGGGAGACTTACCTAGAAAGAAGTTACTATGTAAATAAGTTAATATTTAAAAGCCCTTAGAAGAACAGAGACTAGTACCTGACACAGGGTAAGGACTGAATGAATGCTTGTTATTGTGTGTCCTGCTAAATATTAGGTTTTTGTTTGCTTGGTTTTGAGGGGTAAAGGGTGTTGCTTGTTTGTTTAAAACTTTCCCCTTACAGGAAATAAGTAAAGCTTAAGAACTGAGTGTTAGGTTCTGGCTCAGTCTCTTTTGTACAAGGACTTAATTGCAGTGCACTATTTCCGGTAATGGCAAATATTTGAGCATTTAATGCTGAGCATTTTTCTGAGTGTATTACCTGTATGAACTCATTGTATTAGCTTGCTCAAGCTGCTACAACAAAATACCATAGGTTGGGTGACACATAAACAATAGACCTTTATTTCACACAGTTCTAGAGGCTGGGAAGCCCAAAATCAGGGTGCCAGCCTGGTCGGGTTCTGGTGAGAGTGCTCCCTCTGGCTTGCAGGGGGCTGCTGTCACACCTTCTCTGATGTCTCCACTTAGAAGGACCTACCCTAAGACCCCATCTAAACCTACTTAACTTCTGAATGCTCCATCTCCAAATACCATCGCATGGTGGGTTAGGGTTTCAACATAGGAATCTTGGGGGAACACAGTTCAGTCCATAGCATTCATTCACTCTTTACAACTTCGTGAGCTAAGTTCTATTATTCAGGAAAGAAAGGCCAGGGCGATTAAAAAACCTGCCCAAAGTCTTTTAATTTATAAGTGATGGGTACTTGGGCACGCCTTCCATGGCAGGCATTGAGTCAAGCATTAGTGAACTTAAAATGAAAATGTGTTTGCCACAGTTCAGATAATGGAGCACTTTGGTAAGCAGTGCCCTGGGATTACGACTGAATGTTCGTTACCTGGGGATTCCTTGTCATTAGATACTAGAGCCTTTGCTTCCCATGTTCTTACACATAGAAGTGTTGAACTTTTTCACATTAGCTAGTCTGATGGGTATGTTTTCATCTTCATGTTCTGTTGGTTTTCCAATGAGGTGACTGACTCACCTCATTGGAAAGTAGATATAGTTCAGCTTTCCAGCTAGTAAGTGGTGGGGTGAACATGTAAATCCTGCTCTGACTCCAAAATACAGTTCTTTCCACTCCACTGTGCCACCTTACTGTAATTAGTTAAATTTTCCCAATTTAGGATTATGAGAACTTGGACTGGAACTAACCCAAGATTTTCCTTTGTAGTCCCTATAAAGAAGTTAGTAGTTTAAAGTTGGGAGGAATATTTCTAGTACTTAAGAGAAGTAGGCCTTGTACTCCACCTCTCCCTCTAAACATTGCATAAGCCATGTTTTTATGCAGCTTTTTTTTTATTCACTCATTCATTCAACAAACACTTATTAAATACCTACTGTATGCCAGACACTGTTCTAAGCAGTGTGGAGACAACATTGAACCAAGTTAAGTTCCTGCTTTAATGGAATTGACATCCTAGTAGGAGAGCAGCAGCAAACAAATATATAATGTCATGTCAATGCTGTGAAGAAAATAAAGCAAAGTGTATTAACTATATTTTGTTATTTTCTGTTTTCTTGATGTTCTAGCACCTGAGACTATGCTGACCTGGGAGAGACTGCCCCTCCCAGGGCAGCTAATTCCTAGAAATAGCAGACTACTCCCCTGTGAGTGTACTGTTTATATGCAAACAAATTAATCCAGAGCTCATACTCAGAACCACCTCCTTTATCTGGCTCTTAAACTCCAGGAGGCAATATTCCTCTGCCCTAATCAACCCAGGGCCAGGTGGCAGACAACTAGAGACTGTATTTATACCCCAGAGCCTACTGAAATGGTTCAGACAAGCCAATCCTCAGCCTGTTACCCTGCTTGATCTTGCCTTTCCTGTGAAAACCAAGATAAAGATTCTTTCCCATGCTTTCCCTTTGCTCCTTGTGCCTCCTGACTGACCCTGGTGCTTCCCCATGTGGCATTGTGTGCCCCCTTCTCTTGTGAACTGTTAATAACAATTATCTTTTCAGTGCCAGTCCTGATGTCTTGGCTCACCGTACCTAAATAATAGTAGAACCTTCATTTTAAAACATAGGCTGGGGGCGCCTGGGTGGCTCAGTCGTTAAGCGTCTGCCTTCGGCTCAGGTCATGATCCCAGAGTCCTGGGATCGAGCCCCGCGTCGGGCTCCCTGCTCAGCAGGAAGCCTGCTTCTCCCTCTTCCACCCCCTCTGCTTGTGTTCCCTCTCTCTCTGTGTCTCTCTCTGTCAAATAAATAAAATATTTAAAAAAATAAAAAATAAAAAATAAATAAAACATAGGCTGAAGAGATAATATTTGAAGGAATATTTCAAATGAAAAATAGGGGTGGTCTCTTACTAATTCATTTAAGAAACATCCATGTCCTCCTGAACCAAGCTCTGTGATGTCTCCAGTGAGTCAGATAAGTGCAGTGGACTCTGGGCGAACCCATGTGCTATACAGTAAAATTTCACCTAGGCGTTGAAGGATCTAAATATTTTTTACCAGGGTGCCTAAGTAGCTCAGTTAGTTAAGCCTCCGACTCTTGATCTCAGCTCAGGTCTTGATTTCAGGGTTGTGAGTTCAAGCCCCACGTTGAGCTCCACACTGGGCATGGAGCCTACTTACAATAATAATAATAATATGTGTAATAATAATAACATAAAATAATATAGTTACATATTATTATATATATAATAGTTATTATTTTATATATATATAATATAATAACTATTATTATAATTACACTAAATATTTTTTACCGAGTAATAAAGATGGAAAGACCTTTGTAGTCTCATTGTGGTGTTGGCATGGGGGCACTCATTAAGTGTTGGTAGGGGGACTGCGTGCACAGCCAAGGGGCAGCGCAGCAACAGGCTGGGGAGAGCTGTGCAAGTGCAGAGTAGTGCATGAAGGAAGACGCACCAGAGCTCCCATTGGGCCCTGTGGGAGCCCTTGGTACCCAGTGCTTTTAAGGAACAGTCATCTATGTGCAGTAAACTTTTTTTTTTTTTTAAAGATTTTGTTTATTTATTTGACAGAGAGAGACAAGGAGAGAGGGAACACAAGCAGGGGGAGTGGGAGAGAGAGAAGCAGGCAGGGAGCTGAGCAGGGAGCCCGATGCAGGGCTCTATCCCAGGACGCTGGGATCATGACCTGAGCCGAAGGCAGACGCTTAACGACTGAGCCATCCAGGCGCCCGTATGTGCAGTAAACTTTTCAGTGATTCCCTGACCTTCCCCTGGGTTGTTCTAAGATTTTGTTATGTTAGAAATAGTCTTTTTGGTGGCAGAAACTTAATTGTCACCATACTCTGCCACAATCAATTTAAACAATAATTCGGTTTTTTTTTTAACTGGAGTCACTTAATTAAAAGCAAGAAATTTATAACATGTCATGAAATAATTGTTTAGAATATGTATTTATGACAGCTGGTTAGTTAGCCAGTTTTAAACACATCTAGGGACAGAGGCGCACTTCTTCCTTATGGCATCTTGTTCCAGTGTTGGATAGCTATAGTTAATAGATTTTTTCCCTTTAGTTTGCACTGGCATCTGTCTTCTAGAAACGTCTACAACATTGTTCTCTATTCTGCCATATGGAGCTAGAGAGGTTAAATCTACCACTGCAAACATAACCAGCTATTTTGAGTTTTCTTGGTTCCTTCTCCAGAGTCAATACTCAGCTTTTTGGGCCAGCCGCAGGAATGCCCTTGACACAGACCTAATTTATTCGATACCTGCAACTGATTTTTTTTCTTACCTGAATTCAACTCCTGCTGAAGATCATTTAATTGGTTTTCTGCCACAATTCCAGTCTGTTGAGGTATTTTGAATAGTGAGTCTTCTGTATTAGCTATCCCTTCTAGTTTGGTGCTGCGTGAACTGGATAAGGATGTCTTCATCCAATTAAAATATCTGACAAGGCCCTTCAGTGGAGACTCCATCCTTTAGTTGATCCTGCTGACCTAGTAGCAAAGCATTTTTTGAGTTAAGATTCAAGCACTATTCTTCAATCCAGACTTTTAGTAAGAGAGAAAGGGAAATCCTCTGTTTTAAAAAAATATAGTCAAGGGGCGCCTGGGTGGCTCAGTTGGTTGAGCGGCTGCCTTCGGCTCAGGTCATGATCCCAGGGTCTTGGGATCGAGCCCCACGTGGGGCTCTCTGCTCAACGGGAGCCTGCTTCTCCCTCTCCCTCTGCCTGCTGCTCCGCCTGTTTGTGCTCTCTCTCTGTGTCAAATAAATAAAATCTTAAAAAAAAATAAAAATAGAAACTTAGTCAAATTAAGAAAAGAATAGACATTAAGTTGCAGTATATGCAAAATACACAGTAGGTTGCTGAAGGATTATTAAAGCATTGTTGACTATAGATTCCTTTTATAAGGGTTTTTTGGGGGAAATCTACTTACGCCCCCTCAGCCTGTTTTCTTCTTAAAGCTGGTGTTTGTTTTGGAGCCACTGCTAATGCTCAGAGCTCTGTAACAGTGGGGGCCTTTTTGGCATCCCAGAGAATGTTCGTTGTGGGACAAGTCAGGAAACTGTATAATTTGAAGGCAGAGAGAGAACCAGTTCACGCTTTTCATGTGGTCTACAATGTAGTTACTTTTACTGCTACTACCACTTGGGTCACTTTTGCTTCAGACTCCTTAAACCAGTCATTTTCAACCCTTGCTGTGTAATAGTATCATCTGTGGAGTTAAAAAACAGAAAACAAAACAAAGAAAAAACAACCATGTTTCCTTCAGAACACACCGAGCCTCCCCAGTTCTGGCTTGATAGGCCTGGGGTGAAGAGGAAGGTCCCAAAGTACACAGCCCAAGTGAGAATGGCTCCAGACTTCCTTTGGTTCCCTCTTAAGTTCTTAATTTCTCTTGTCTCCCACAAGGTCACCTGTTTTAAAAATGACCCCTCCCTCAGTGGTCTAAGTCTTAGACACTGCCCGTGGTTCCTGCTCCTCTCCATCTCTTTTCCTGGGAATGCCTGTACCCAGTTTTTGGACTTATTTCCTTCCCCTGTCCCATCAGGTAGGCACAAGTCATTTTGGGAACCTTTTTCATTGAACAATTCTGTTCATCTTTTCTTCATACCTCTTCTTTCCAGCCTGACTTGTAGCAAGCTAGCAGTTCAGGCTGTTAACAATAGTAGTTACAAGGGTCCTGTTATTTACAATACAGTGTCTGCATCCAGATCACTGTAATGAATCTGGTAAACTCAAACAGGGTGGGGTAAATGAAATCTAAAACCCTTCTTGATTATACATATTCAAAATATTAAGACTAGAAATGTATGTATATTTCTTTATTTTTAAATTTCAAAAGCTGTAGTAGAAAGGCAAGAAAACAGAGCTTCAGTGTTGACAACTGCTTTACTGGGGAACTTTTCAGTTTACTGCCAGACTTACTTTTGCTTCAGCAGGAAATAATGCAGCTTGATATTTAAAGTAGATTGTGAATTTGAGAATATATATTTTTATAAATTATAGCAATACTTATACCAATTATAATTATACCCAGCATATATTATAATTGTACCCGTGATTCATTATTGCTATTTTAGAAAAGTCCCTAAAGAACCAAATGTTTTAAATAGGTTAAACTTAGAGCATGGCATGGACCCATTTGTAGAAAATCAAAAATTGGGCACAAATTAGGCCTTTGGAAGAGAATCATACTAACAACAGTAACAGCCAGAATCACAACCCCATACTGAGTGTTTGTTGTGTGCCAGGTACTGTTCCAAGCTTTCCACACATCAGGCTCCTTCAATTGTGTGGGTACCAGGGTTCCAGGAAGGTCATGTCACCTAGACTGAGTGTTAGAGCCGGGCTAGGGCCAGGTATTGTGCTCCAGAGCTCAAATTCTTTTTTTTTTTTTTTTTAAGATTTTATTTCTTTATTTGTCAGGGAGAGAGACAGAGGGAGAGAGAGCAGCAGGCAGAGGGAGAAGCAGGCTCTCCCCTGAGTAAGGAGCCCGATGCTGGACTCGACCCCAGGACCCTGGGATCATGACCTGAGCCAAAGGCAGCCGCTTGACGACTGAGCCACCCAGGCGCCCCCAGAGCTCAAATTCTTAATGACTGTGCACAGCACCTACATCACGCATTGCCTTTTTTCCACATCAGCCCTGTGACGTAGCTTTTTTTATCTATATTTTACAGATGAGCAGACTGAAGTTTTAACATTTTGCACCTTGTTCAGTCATCCAGTGAGGAAGTGACTACATTAGTGTTAGAACCTAAAGCCCTAACTTCCAATAGTCTTGTTCTACCATGTCCCCTTGGGAAGGAATCAGGCCCAGCCCCTTCCTTATGGGGATAGCAAAGGAGCATACTGAAGTTCAGCTTGCATATGGTGGACACCCAGTAAAATCTGTTCTTTATTAAGTGCCAAATTTATTTTAACACTAAATTAATATCTTCTCATATTACCCTGATTTTTGACCACCAGAACCTGGGGTTTTTGGGAGTGGGAGAATCTCTTTGTCTTGGAAATATTTAATCATAAAAATCCACATTGCTGCTGCTCTTACTTTAAATTTTTAAAAACTGGGGTGCCTGGGTGGCTCAGTCGGTTAAGTGGCTGCCTTCGGCTCGGGTCGTGATCCCAGGGTCCCGGGATCGAGCCCTGCATCCGGCTCCCTGCTCAGCGGGGAGCCTGCTTCTCCCTCTCCCTCTGCCTGCCTCTCTGCCTGCCTCTCTGCCTTCTTGTTCTCTCTCTCTGTCAAATAAATAAATAAAATCTTAAAAAAATTTTTTTAAAAAACTGCTTAATTTTATTAATCAGCTCAAACTAAGCAATTATTTAAAATTCAGTTTTAATTTTTATTAACTGCTTTACATACAAAAAAGTTAGATGTTTATAGTGTAAATATTATAGGAAATGAACATCCATTTACTTCAAGAAATGGATCATCAGCAATACCTATAAATCACTCACACTGTGGCCCTCTCCAACTTGATTCCCCTTCTTCCTTTCCCACCTACCAGGTAACCACTAACAAGAATTTTGTGTTGTTTTCTTGATTGTCTTTATAATTTTACCTTATATGGAGTCTCATCAAAATAGTGTAAAGGTTTTTTTATCTTTTCCAAAAATATTGTAAAGGTTTTAAATACTATATAAATGTAATCATATTATATGTATCCTTCTATTTGCTTTCTTTTGCCCAAATTGTGTTCCATGTTGACATATTTAGCTAATTCACTTTCTTTATTATGCTCGTTTTCATGATTATATAGTGTTCTATTACATGAATATACCATGATTTACATATGCATGGTCTCTGGTTCCGAGACCTTCAGATTGCTTATAGCTATTTGTATTACAAACATTGTTGCTGTGAGTTGTCCTGTATGTATCCTGGTGCACTTGTGTAAGAGTTTCTTAATGATATATATCCAGTAGTAGAATTATTGGTTCACAGGGTCTGTTTATTGGAGCCGGCCAGATTGTTTCCAAAGCAGTTGTGTAATTTATATTCCCACCAGTAGCATATAGGAGAAAGTTCAAGTAATGTCACATCCTCATCAAAATTTGAATTTGTCTGATATTTAATTCTTGCCAATCTGGTGGATATAAAAATAACATTTCCTTGTGATTTTTATTTACATTTCCCTGATTACTGAGGAAGTATTACATCTTTTCGTATTTTTACTGGTTTTTGTTTCTTCTGTGAAGTGCCTCTTCAAGTCTTTTGTTCAGTTTTAAGAAATTCTTCCATATCCAGGGCCATAAAGATACTCATCTCTATTATCTTAAAGTTTTTATAATCTCTAATCTCATCTGACTCTGAGATCATGACCTGAATCAAAATCAAGAGTCAGCTGCTCAACTGAGTGAGCCACCCAGGCACCCCTACATTTTATTTTTAATAGTAGAATGGCATATGATAAATAGAACCTCAAAATACATGCCAGGTAAAATCTGAGCTAAATTAACAAACACTAGGGCACCTGGGTGGCTCAGTCATTAAGCGTCTGCCTTCGGATCAGGTCATGATCCCAGGGTCCTGGGATCGAGCCCCACGTCGGGCTCCCTGCTCCGCGGGAGGCCTGCTTCTCCCTCTCCCACTCCCCCTGCTTGTGTTCCCTCTCTCGCTGTCTCTCTCTCCCTGTTGAAAAATAAATCTTTAAAATAAATAAATAAGTAAATAAAATAAATTAACAAACATGAGTGACAAAGGAGACTTGACCTCTCTCAGGCCATGCATGACACATTAAGTAGGAAAAAAGATACAGATCTTAATATACTAAGTCTATATTACAACTTTGTGCAGCTTTTTTAACACATCCCTTTCTAAGGAGATGTTATAACTATGTGCCAGGATTTAATGTAATAACTATTGAAATTTATGATGGCTACAAGGTAAATGATTTCTTCAGGGTTGAGCAGTACATATATGACTATAAGCAGTGGTTCTATTAATATGATTAATAAACCTGACTAACATCTTTCTAGGCTACATTTTCTTCTTCTTCTTCTTCTTCTTCTTCTTCTTCTTCTTCTTCTTCTTTTCCTTCTTCCTCCTCCTCCTCTTCTTCTCTCAAAATAAATAAATTAAATAAATAAATAAATAAATAAAAGGAAGTGTCAGAATAGAAGACTAGAGAACAAAGAATTGAACTTAGTTTTGTCAGATGGAGTGTGTGTGTGTGTGTGTGTGTGTGTGTGTGTGTGTGTGTGTAATGTTTAATAGATATAGCAAACCAGAGTGAGCTGAGACCAGGCCTCTAAGAGCAGGAGTTAAGGGCGGAGGTAGGTAGGCTAGTAGCAAAAAGAATCATGCTGAATCATGCCACAGGATTCAGAAAGCTTAGAAATAAGTTCTCCTAGCTCCTTTTGTGGGTGGGGTTACAAGTAGAACTAGAAACAGAAGGATAGGCTGAAAATGTATATGCAAGGGGCCTATACCACCTCCCGGTTAGGCAGCTGCCCCTTCTCTGCCCCCAGTAGAAATGGGGCAGTTCGTTTTCTGAAGAGGCTGAATCAGAGAGCACCTAAACTTGGGGACCCCATACCACAAACAGGGACCCACTGAGTGGTGAGACACTCTTTCTCCACTCCCTTTCTTTGCTCACTTCCCAGAACTTTGTTAGCCCTTCTATATTGCCTGAAAAGGAAATAGGAGATTTTTTCTCTGGGAAAACTGACTTAAAAGAAAATACAGATAAAAACAGTTGGGGCGGGGTGCCTGGGTGGCTCAGCCGTTTAGCGTCTGCCTTCGGCTCAGGTCATGATCCCAGGGTCCTGGGATCGAGCCCCGCATCGGGCTCCTTGCTCAGCAGGGAAGCCTGCTTCTCCCTCTCCTACTCCCCCTGCTTGTGTTCCCTCCCTTGCTGTCTCTCTCTCTGTCAAAAACAAAAAACAAAAAACAACAACAGTTGGGGCGCCTGGGTGGCTCAGTTGGTTAAGCGACTGCCTTCGGCTCAGGTCATGATCCTGGAGTCCCAGGATCAAGTCCCGCATCGGGCTCCCTGCTCAGCAGGGAGTCTGCTTCTCCCTCTGACCCTCCCCCCTTTCATGTGCTCTCTCTCTCTCATTCTCTCTCTCAAATAAATAAAATCTAAAAAAAAAAAAAAAACAGTTGGGTGTGGGGCACCTGGGTGGGCTCAGTCAGTTGAGCGTCTGCCTTACGGCTCAGGTCATGATCCCAGGGTCCTGGGATCGAGCCCCGCATCCGGCTCCCTGCTCAGTGGGAAGCCTGCTTCTCCTTCTCCCACTCCCCCTGCTTGTGTTCTCTCTCTCGTTGTCTCTCTCTCTGTCAAATAAATAAAATCTCAAAAAAAAAAAAAAAATAGTTGGATGTCTTCCACAGAAGCTCCTTAATTTCTGCCCACTAATCTTGTGGTCCAGCCCTCACATACATAACACTCAGTACAGAGCTTTGGTGCCTCTCTTAAATATGGAAATATGGGAGGACAGCCAGGAATCTCCAGATATTTGAGAATAATCAGAGACTAAAACAAACAGGAATAAAAAAGAAAAACTGAAAGAGGAAACTAGACTACTTTAAAAAAAAAAAGGAAAAGGAAAATTACAATTTTTATTTCCAAAGATTTAAAAAAGAGGAAGATAGTAGTACAACAACAGTCATTATATTCATGAAAGAAGAATATGATGCATTGAAAAAGGACCATTGAGGAGAGGGTAATTTATGGTTTTGGGAAGAAAGTCAGTAAAAGGGTTGGAAAGTAAAGTCAAGGAAATCTCTCAGAAAACAATATACAAATTTAAAGACTTGAGAATTAAGGAAGATAAGATATAAAATTGAAGTATCTACGTAGGAGGTGTAGTTTGTGATAACGTGGAGTGGTAAAAAGAACTGAGGATAGGAGGGGAAATTATCAAGGAATAACAAAAGGTAGTTTCCCAGAACTGTGGAACCTAAATTTGCAGCTCAAGAGGCTTGGTGTGCCCAGTGCGAACATGACAAAAGACCCACAGTATATCTGGAATGAATGCTAATGTACCACAGATACTAAATCTCTGGTACATTAAAATTTAAATACATCAAGGTTAAGGAGAATGAAGAGGAAAAATTAGGTCACAAACAGAATTGTAACAAAATGGCATCATACTATTCTGCATTGCTTTAAGCTCAAAGATAATGGATGGGGGGCGGGGGGGGGGCCTGGGTGGCTCAGTCGTTAAGCGTCTGCCTTCAGTTCAGGTCATGATCCCAGGGTCCTGGGATGGAGCCCTGAGTCGGGCTCCCTGCTCGGCGGGAAGCCTGCTTCTCTCTCTCCCACTCCCCCTGCTTGTGTTCCCTCTCTCGCTGTGTCTGTCTCTGTCAAATAAATAAATAAAATCTAAAAAAAAAAAAAAAAAGATAATGGATCAAGGCCTTTAAAATTCTGAACCAGCTGGATAATCACAGGTAAAATATTGAAATTGGACCCCTATCTTAACACCACCCACAAAAATTCACTCAAAGTGGATTAAGGTCTTAAATGGAAGACCTAAACCATAAAGCTCCTGGAAGAAAACATAGGGGAAAAGCTCTTTGACGTTGACCCTGGCAATGATTTTTTGGGCATGACACCAAAAGCACAAGCAACAAAAGCAAAATTCAACTAATGGAAGTTCAGAAAACTTAATGCACAGCAAAAGAAACAGCCAACAAAATGAAAAGGCAATCCACAAAATGGGAGAAAAATATTTACAAACCATGTATCTGATAAAGGATTAACATCCAAAATAGATAAGGAGCGCCTATAATTCAATAGCAAAAACAAACAAAAATAATCTAATTAAAATGGATAAAGACCTAAAAAGACATTTTTCCAAAGAAGACATACAAATAGCCAGTACGTCCATGAAAAGGTGTTCAATGTCACTCATCACCAGGAAAATGCAAATAAAAACCACAATGAGATATTTATCACCTTATATGTGTTAGAATGGCTGTTATCATCAATGCTGGTGAGAATGAGAAATGGCAACCCTTGTGTGAGTGGTGGAAATGTAAATTTTACAGCTGCTTATGGAAAACAGTGTGGAGGGTCCTTAAACAATTAACAGTAGAGCTGCCATGTGATCTAGCAGTTTCATTTCTGGGTATATATCCATAGGAAGTGAAATCATCATCTTAAAGAGATATCGGACCTCCATTGTTCACTGCAGGATTTTTCAGAATAGCTTAGACATTGACACACATTAAGTGTCCACAAATAATGGATAAAGAAGATGTGAGATTACTTATGCACATGCAGAAATACATATTTTCTACATAATATTCCATAAAAAGGGGAATCCTGGTATTTGGGACAACATACTTTGAGGGCATACTAAACAAATCAGATGGAAAAAGACAAATACTGTATGATCTCACTTACATGTAAATCTTAAAAACTAAACTCCTAGAAGCAGAGTAGACAGTGGTTGCCAGGGGTTGGGGGTGGAGGAAGTGGGGAGATGTGGATCCAAAGGGTACAAATTTCCCAATTATGAGATGGATAGGTGCCAGGGATCTCATGTACAGCATGGTGACTGTGGTTAACAATACTGTATTGTAGGGGCACCTGGCTGGCTCAGTTGTTAAGCGTCTGCCTTCGGCTCAGGTCGTGATCCCAGGGTCCTGGGATTGAGCCCCGCATCGGGCTCCCTGCTCGGCGGGAAGCCTGCTTCTCCCTCTCCCACTCCCCCTGCTTGTGTTCCCTCTCTCGCTGTGTCTCTCTCTGTCAAATAAATAAATAAAATCTTAAAAAAAAAACAAACAACAATATTGTATACTCGAAAGTTGCTATGAGAGTAGATCTTAAATGTTCTCACCACCACCATAACAACAACAAAATGGTAATTATATGAGGTGAAAGATGTGTTAACCAACCTCATTGTGGTAAAGATTTCACAAAATACATATGTGTTTCAAATCATTACATTGTATACCTTAAACTTACACAGTATTACATGTCAATTATATCTCATTAAAGCTGGGGGGTGAATTTTTCTGAGAGAAAAGAATCTAATCTAGAATTCTTTACCCAACCAAACTGTCAATCACATGTGAAGATAGAATCAGATATTCTGGGGCACACGGGTTTCACAGTTAACCACCCATGTCCTTACCCTTCCTCAGGAGATAGTGGTGGTATATAGTTCACCACCACAAGAGAGAATACCAAGAAAGAGAAAGCATAGGGTTCAGAACAGGAAGTCCAACAGAGTGGGCCTTGAGAACAGGACAAAGGCTTCCAGAATATGAAATATCTACAAAGGAAAAAAATTACTTAACTCTTTGAAAGTATTTGAAAAGAGATTTACACTTCTGTCGCAGAGTTTAAGGATGAATTAGTAAAGTGAGGGATACACAGAAAACTTAAGTGAACAGAATTATTGAGGCAGTATTAGCTCCAAGGAAACCAAAAATCAATCAATAAAAAGGATAGAAATGCATTCCTGGTGTGGCTGTAAATAATGTTTATACATGGGGATGGAAGCTGGTACAGCCACTCTGGAAAACAGTATGGCGTTTCCTCAAAAAGTTAAAAACAGAGTTACAGGGGCGCCTGGGTGGCTCAGTCGTTAGCAGCTGCCTTCGGCTCAGGTCATGATCCCAGGGTCCTGGGATCAAGCCCCACATCAGCTCCCTGCTCAGCGGGAAGCCTGCTTCTCCCTCTCCCACTCCCCCTGCTTGTGTTCCCTCTCTCGCTGTCTCTCTCTCTGTCAAATAAATAAATAAAAATCTTTTAAAATAAATAAATAAATAAATAAAAACAGAGCTACCCTACTACCCAGCAATTGCACTACTAGGTATTTACCCAGAGGATACAAACATAGTGGTCTGAACGGGCACCTGCACCTCAATGTTTATAGCAGCAATGTCCACAATAGCCAAACTATGGAAAGAGCCCAGATGTCCATCAACAGATGAATGGATAAAAACAGTACACACACACACACATACACACAATGGAATATTACTGAGCCATCAAAAATGAAATCTTAACCATTTGCATCGACATGGATGGAACTAGAGGGTATCATGCTAAGCAAAATAAGTCAGTCAGAGAAAGACAATTATCGTATGATTTCACTCATGTGGAATTTAAGGAACAAAACAGAGAATCATAGGGGAAGGGAGGGAAAAATAAAACAAGACGAAATCAGGAAGACAAACCGTAAGAGACTGTCAACTATAGAGAACAAACTGAGAGTTGCTGGAGGGAAGGTGGGTGGCAGGGATGGGGTAACTGGGTGATGGACATTAAGGAGGGCACATGATGTAATGAGCACTGGGTGTTACATGCAATGGATGAATCACCGAACTCTAACTCTGAAACTAATAATACACTGTATGTTAATTAATTGAATTTAAATAATATTTATACAATGTAAACAATAATTTAGCCAAATGCTCTGAGAACTGATTAGGAGGAAGGAGGGAAGGGACATGGGGTGGGAGAGCCAGGTCTTCATTGCCCATGTTAAGAAATCTGTGGATAATGGGGTGGGGGAAGGGACTAAACAAATTGATGAACTGCAGCACAAGCATGCTATTTAGGAGTCTTTTTTTTTTTTTTTAAGATTTTATTTGCTTATTTATTTAAGAGAGAGTGTGTGTGTGAGAGAGAGATTACAAGCAGCGGGGAGGGGTAGAGGGAGAAGCACATTCCCCACTGAGCAGGGAGCCTGATGCAGGGCTCGATCCCAGGAGCCTGGGATCATGACCTGAGCCGAAGGCAGACGCTTAACCGACTGAGCCACCCAGGCGCCCACATGCTATTTAGAAATAAGGCAGCAAATACCAGAGTTGAAAGTGCTTGCCAGAGTAGGTAGCTATAAGAAAACATCTAAAATGGAAAATCAAGGAAGCGTTATATTCTGGCTTTTTAGAAATAAGTAGGTAGGGGCGCCTGGCTGACTCAGTTGGTAGAACATGCTGCTCTTGATCTTGGGGTTGTGAGTTAAACCCCCACACGTTGGGTGTAGAAATTACTTTAAAAAATAAAATCTTAAAAAAAGAAAAAAGAAAGCATGTATGCCCTTTGTCCCCCGTCCTGTTTCTAAGAATCTACCTTGCCAATACATTTGCATGAGTGTACAAGTAATATATACCTGTGTATACAGAGGGCCCCCCTTTTCCAAGGGGGTCATGTTCCAAGACTCCCTATAGATACCTGTACCTGTGGATAGTACCGAACCTATATAATACTATGTTTTTCCTGTACATACACACCTATGATAAAGTTTAATTTATAAATTAGGCACAGTAAAAGAATAACAATAATAACTAATAATAAAATATGGGGCCCCTGGGTGTCTCAGTCAGTTAAGCATCTGACTCTTGAATCTGGCTCAAGTTCTGATCTCATGGCTCATGAGATCAAGCCCCGCGTCAGGCTCCCCACTCAGCAGGAGTCTGCTTGGACATTCTCTCCCTCTGCCTTTCCCCTGCGCATACTCTCTCTCTCTCTCTCTCTTTCTCTCAAATAAATAAATCTTTTTTAAGAAACCTAATAATAAAATAGAACAATTATAGGGGCACCTGGTTGGCTCAGTCAGTTAAGCGTCCGACTCTTGGTTTCAGCTCAGGTCATGATCTCAGAGTTGTGGGATCAAGCCCTGTGGCATCAGGGCTTGATCTGCACTGGGCATGGAGTCTGCTTGAAATTCTCTCTCCCTCACCCTCTGCCCCTTTTGGCTATATAGCCAAAAGAATGCCCCCCCAGAAAAGAACAATTATAACCATATACTGTAGTAAAGCTATGTGAATGTGGTCTCTCAAAACATTTTATTGTACTGTACTTATCCTTCTTTTTGTGATGATGTGAGATGATAAAAATGCCTTCGTGATGGGGTGAAGTGAAGTGAGGTGAGTGAGGTAAGCTTTGTGATGTAGTGTTAGGCTGCTACTGACCTTCTGGCCATCCATCAGAAGGAGGATCGTCTGCTGGATTGAGGTTGATCACAGGGAACTAAAAGTGCAGAGAAGGTTGGAGGACAGGGGACTACTGTACAAGGATATTCACTGTGATGTTAACAAAAATATGTCAGTAACCTACATGTCATCGGTAAAATTCTAGTTAAATACATTGTAATACACCCGTATCTGTCATATCTCCATGTCTGTAGACCTCTCTTCCTGAGTGGGAGAGGTCACTGCTTTTGGCTAGTGTTAGACAAATGGTCTTTAGTAATATTGTTAATAATTATCTTATCTCCCTTTCATTTGTTAACTTTCCTAGTCTGTTCTTTATTTTAAGATATTTAATGTCGAGGTGATTCTGAGAGTGACTCGGATCTCTTTACCTGCCTTAAGTTTTAAGTTTTGCCTTACAGCATTGGCTCTCATATTTACTTTACTTCAGAGATACTCCCTGGAAGACTTACTTGCCTTTCACCCCCTGGCAGCCTCCACCCACATGGTGAAAAGGGATAGGAAATGCTCTTCTTGTTAAGAGTGATCAAAATACAGCATTTCCAGCTACCTTGTCTTTTTCAAGAATTCCCCTTTTAGCCAAAACAAACAAACAAACAAAAAAACAAAACACCTTTTCTTTGTTCATTCTCAACTCTTCTTAAAAATCAGATTAATTGAGGGAAGGGAGGTAGATAATACAATTATGTGTCTTAAGGTTCAAAGGACAGAAAAAGTATTGAAGGAAAGGTCTTCATTCAGCCTTTGACTACCAGCCACCCCGGTCCTGTCCCTGGGACAACCAGAGGCATCATTTTCTGTTTGTCCTTCCAGAGATATTCTGTATATAGAAAAGCAAAGACATAGTTTTCCTTTTTTACACCAACGCGTTTTCTTCACAGTTCCTTCTCCATTAACTCTGTGGGCTTTTGCCAGCCCCTCTCCCTCAGTTTTATCTGAGAGGGTCTTTGATTTGTTCTTTTGTTCAGCAGAGCTGGAATAGCAGTGTAGTAAGACAAAGGCACAGAGGTTTCTGCACAGTGAAGAGGAAAAGCAGGTCCATCATCCTTCTACCTTTCCTTCCTGAAGCACCCTCGAGATGCTCCAGGACCTGGGATGCTGTTGGTGAATAGACTCTGGGCCCCACGTGTAGGTCTGTCTTAGGCATTAGACTTCAGTGTTTGGATTTCATTCTGTCTCTCTGGCTGCCTTCTTCTCTGAGAGTCTCCATTGTGGGCCCCAGTTCTTTTGTCTCTGAAATGTTTGCTTTTTGGTGTCCTGTCTTTTCATCCTGCACAATTAGGCAGTGTTACTTCCTTCCAAGGATGCCATCTCTGTGCTGGTAATTCTACAGAACATACCTCTATCCCAGCCTTTTTTCCTGAGCTCCAGACCCAAATACCATGCACTTTCACTGGCCTAAAGCGCCCTCACACTCCATGTCCAAAAGCAACTCCGTCTGCCTTGCTGCAGCCTGTCATGTATGTCTTCTCTGTCTCAGAGTGGCACCCAGACCCACACAGGGGTATCAGTGCCCACTTGGCCTTCCTCTCCTTTACCCCCTGAATGTTTCCTGACTCTGTCTCCTTCTCTTTATCCGAGACTGCTGATAATTACCCACGAATCTTAGATTTATAGCATGGCTATTTTCTGTTCAAGAAGAGGGTGGTTATTATGTTTACTTCATTATTTCTAACACGTAAGTTGTCATTCAGCCTGTCACTCTGCTGCCATGAAAAGCACAGGCTCTCAATGTCACAGCCTGGTCCTTCTGTCTTGTACCTATTATATATCTGGAGAGGGGAGTCTGAATACTTTCACCATCATGATTTAGGTAACAGTTTTATGTGACCCCTCCCATGTTCTTTTTTACATGCTCACTTTACTTTTTTCATCGTTTGTTAAATTGTCTTTTTCCAAAGATAATTCCTGGGCATCCCAAGTCCTGGTTGTTGGGACATCTCTTTACTCTGTGGTACTGTACATTTGGTGTCCTTGGTATTCTGATCACAGGATCCCGAATCTTTGCCTTCGAACATGTTTGTTCTCCTCCTGGGTACTGGTTCCTAGAGGACTTGAAGATGTTAGGAGGTTGCAGATTGGTCAGTGAGGAGAGAATTCTTGCACTTCATATATTTCTGTGTTACCTCATTTTGTTTTTTACAACTAGCATCTGCATAAGATTGAAAAGGAATGTAAAGAAGTTGAATTAAGATAGAAGTAGGTGGATTTAAGTGTCCTTTTGTAATAACAAAACTTTAAAAAAAACATGCCCTATAATCCTAATAGGGACTTCCCTAAAATTTCATGCCTTCTCTTCAGTAAGTTACTTCTATCCAAATTTAACTATCTTCAGCTATGAGGTTCATAGTTGATACAAATATATGAAATCTCTGCCATGTTGTTGTGGGGTTTTTGTTTTTTGGGGGTTTTTTTCCTCTGTCTCCCCCAAAATGTCTGGCATTTTTATCACTTATATGCAGATTGTCAACTTTTAAAAATTGTGCCAGTGCCCGTCTGTTGCTCTGGAATTTTCTGTACCAGCAGCTTATAATCTATCAATGAATTTACTTGTAAATTTCGAAGGCAGCTGCATGGCATCATGAGATGAGTGTGGACCTTGGAGTCAGTAAACCGAGAGTCCTGGCTCCAGCACCTACTAGCTGGGAGTCCTTGGACATGTTTCTCAACTTGCTCAGTTCTCCTTCCTATGCATCGGCGGTGATCACAGCCACCAGACAGAGTTGTGAACATGAAGTTAGATCATGGGTGGAAGCATCTAGCTCTGTGCTTCAGGCACAGTGGAGACCTAACACCTCATAGCCGTGGGCTTCTCGCTTCCTCTCCACCTCCTTGATTAACTTGCTATAGATTTATTAACTACTTTCTGCCTGAAACACAGTTCTGATAGAGGTAAATACGTAAAGTTATTTGGTAATATCCTGACACTATCCTACTAGGGAATCTGAGGCTATTCTTTCTGCCTCCAGAATTCAGCTTGTACGACCCATCCCTCTGTCTGGTGCCGTTTACCTTTCCTCTGTGTTCTCACAACACGTGCCTTGGTGTGACCTCTGCTGTAACGCATGGGTTGTCTGTAGTGTGTCAGTTACCAGCTGCTCTCTAACAGATTACTCCAGAACTGAGCAGCTGAAACAAAGCCATTTGTTACCTCATCATTCCTGCAAGTCATGTGTTTGGGAGTGACTTAACTATGTAGTTCTGGCACAGGTACTCTCAAGAAGTTTTGGGTGAGAGCCACAACTACAGCATCTGAAGACTTGATTAGGCTGGTGGGTCTGCTTCCCTCTCACCTGGCTCTCCTGAGGGGCTGCAGCTCCTCACCAACTGTGCGCATGAGGCCTCCGTACTTTGCCATCTGGGGGTCTGTCCATCGAGGTGTTTAATGTCCCCATGACACACAGCGAGTAACCTCTGAGAGCAGGGAGGGAGCCATAGGACCTAGTCATTCTCTGCAAGTCCCCCACCATCGCCTCTACCTTACTCTTTTCGTTAGAAGCAAATCACTAAGTGCAGCCCGCACTCAAAAGAGAGGAATATGAAGTACTGTCTTTTGCAGGGAGGATTGTCAAAGAATTTGTGGACATATTTTAAAACCACCATACCTAGGGTGCTTGCTGAAAGTAATATTCTTAATCCCACTTCAGATCTAGCAAGAGGTAGGGCCCAGGGACCTGGAGTTTGCACAAACACCCTTATGATTCTGATGCAGGTGACCTGAAATCCACACCTGGAAATGCATTGTTCTGCCAGAGGTATCACTTGGTCTTCCTTAAATAAATAGTCTTAATTGGCCACACCATATCTTTGCTCACATATATAAAGCACACATAGCTCATTTTTTACTGTGGACATCTTTTTGAGTCCTGCATGAGTCTGGTCACCTCCATGGTACCTGCTACCCCAGACTAAAGTGAGCTCTGCCTTTCTTGAATTCCTGTAATATCACATCTTTTCCTGCCGTGTGGCTCTGATTACTTTGTTTCCTTGCTGCCCTGCTAGTAGGTATTTAAAAATGACCGCCTTCGTTTGACCTGCTCTCCCACCAGCAGAACGGTGACAGCTCTGCACCAAGCGTCCTGCTCCTCAGGGTTTAAAAGCGGGGTGGGCATCAGAATGCGAAGGAGGCTGCTCAAACCACACTTCTTGGTAGTTAGTACTTCATAGAGGCATTTATCAAACAAACGAGTTCCTGTTGTGTGCCAGGCTTGGTTTCAGGTATACAGTAGTGAAAGGAGACCAGTGTGCCTCCCCCCACCCCACACGGATGACAAGGCAACAATGAACAGGTACACAAAATGTATCTTTATACTTGAAGGACATTCTAGAGAAGAAGCAAACAGACCACTATGATGTAAAATAAAGGAGATCTTCTTAGATAAGGTTTTCAGAGAATCTGCTTGAGACTACAAGGACAGAAAGGAGAAAAGACTAAGGAAAGAAAGAAGTTCGAATGTTCTGATACCTGAGAGGAATCAGGGTGGCTGGAGGAGTGTCACGTTGCAGGGAGAAGTAGAGGCCACCATGGCCATGGTCTGCGTTTTATACTAAATGCAGGGTCCTAACGTGTTGGTATTGTATCCAACTTGGAGCTCTCCTACTTTAGCAGTTGTGGAAATAACTGGGACATTCAGATTATAAGCTACAAATTCCACTATAATGAATTGGAAAACAGGGTTTCTGTGTTGGCTTGACAGAGGGAAACTAAGATAAAGAACTCAAGCCTGAGCAGTGGTCAGGGTAGCTGTCTTCTCATCTCAGAACATAAATTGTGAGAATGACCACAAAAGCAACAGGAGATATTTGTGTTGGAGATAAAAGTGCTCCAGCCTTTAGAGAAGATCCAGTATTCAGGAAAGGAATCTTACTCATCTGACTCCATGTTTTTAAGCTCTGAGATCAGTTTAGAGGTCAGATACGTCCATGTCCATCTCCATGCTCTTAGTTGTTAGGTGCTGATTCAATTCTAGATTAGATGTGGTAGATGGGACAAGTGCAGTAAGACCCCTGTGATTTCTCCCCAGATTCCTTTCCACATAGCCAGCTGTTCCTCCTCTTCCCAAGTTCTTCCCAGCCCGTGCCTCCCATAGGTTATAGATACTGGGTGTTGGGAGACCTTGGTTCTGGCCCAATTCCCCGCAGAAAGAGAGCAGGACCTTGGGAGATCTTTTCCTCTCCTTTCCTGGTTTCCACTTGTTTGCAAGAGGTTTGGATAAGATGGCCTCTAAAATTCTGTTATTTTCTGAGATCTTCTGATATTAGCCTAGGCCATAACACCATGACTTTCTTGTGCATTCACAGCACATGTTTATACAACAACAGTTTAATATTTCTCCTTATTCTGTGTGATGGCTGGGCAGCTCTACCAGTCTTACCTGGATGGTTTTTCTTATGGCATCCTCTGGGTTCATTTGTGTGGCAGCATTCAGCTGACAAGTTGATGGGGCTGTGCTCAGGTGGGACAGTGGGTCTTTCCCTACATATACTCTTTCATCCTCAAAGAGGCTAGACTGACCTCTTCATATCATAGCAACATCATTCCAAGACAGCAAGCGCCGGATACGCAAGCATTTATCCACCCTCTTCTTGCTGGATGGATGATATCAAATTTGATAATGTTTCATTGGCCAGAGCAAGTCACACAGCCCATACAAAAATGTGAACATGCGAGGCAGGACTCATTAGGACCATTAATTTAACAGTCTGCCACAACTGCCATGCTAAATTACCTGTCTTCTCCAACAAGGATTTCCCAAAGTGGTTTTGAAAAAATCTTCTCCTAGAATTACTTGGAATTATCAGTCCTAATACACTCATGGTGTAGTTCATTAGGACTGTACACGGTTGGATTTGCAGTAACTACCCCTGGGTAGGTATTGAATCAGACTGAGTTTAATCACAAACTATTCTTGCCTAAATCTGATCTTATATGTTCAAGATAGCAAAATATAATTAAGATTGTGGTATCATCCTCCTCTGCAACTTCTGCTTTTCCAGGAGCTAAAACTGAAGCATTTATAGCTTCTCTGGACTTTCATGCTAGTGTTAGATGCAGACTGTTGAACATTACCAGTGGGTCAGTTATCTAAGAGAAGATTTAAATTTGTATCGCAACAGTGGAATAGAATGTTTAATAACCTGTGTTGGGGAATTATGTGTTTGTTTTTCAGCTCTTCAGAGAAGTAAGAATAATGAAGATTTTAAATCATCCAAACATAGGTATTTTCTGCTTTCTTAAATACTTTTGGGTCTAAATGCATTCCATTTGGGGTCTAAACCTATATTCCAAGAGTGATAGGAGATTCCTTCCCTCCTCCCAGCCCAGGTACACTTTTCATAAAATATATATTTATACAAATTGTTGATCATTTGTATTAACTTTTTGAAATTACTAAAGACAAGTTAAAAGCTTAGGTATTAAACTCTTGAATTTAAAGCTTTAATGCAGTAGAAACTCTATAATCAGATCATAACTTTCCAATTTTTAATGCATATTAGAAAATAATTTTATTTAACTCATATATGGAAAAGGGAATAAGTCAGAGTTAAGATTTTCAAAGGTGGGCGCCTGGGTGGCTCAGTCGTTAAGCGTCTGCCTTCAGCTCAGGTCATGATCCCAGGTCCCACATCGGGCTCTCTGCTCTGCGGGAAGCCTGCTTCTCCCTCTCCCACTCACCCTGCTTGTGTTCCTGCTCTCGCTATGTCTCACTCTGTCAAATAAATAAACAAAATCTTTAAAAAAAAAAAGATTTTCAAAGGTATAACAGGTTTTGCTATGGCAGTGTTCTTAAGAAATTACTTGTCCATTGAATTGTATTTTAAAAGATATAGGATACCTGCTATCTAATGGAATTTTTTAAGGGAATTGTTTTGTATAGCACAGATATGTTTCATGTGCCCTCTGTGTGCATAGCTCAGTGCTAGGTTCAGTGAGTTGGGTTTAAAGGAGGGGTATAGGGCGCTTGGCTGGCTCAGTCAGTAGAGCATGTGACTATTGATCATCAGGGTCATGAGTTCAAGCCCCATGTTGGGTGTTGAGCCTACTTAAAAATAAGTAAATAAGTAAGGATGAGGAAGGGTCATGGTCCTGCTCTCATCATAATTATAGGAACAAGGTGAAAGTATGCAAATTACTTAGTATTTTGTATATACATCTCAATGAAAATGTAGAGCTCTTTTTGAATAATATAACTTTTTTATTGTTATTATTTCAAGAACGAAATAGCTGTTAAGACAGCCACTTTTACCACTTTAATATCAAAATAAGTTCTAGGAAGTGGGAGGGACGAAGTTTGATGTTAACGGATATCCTATCAAGAATTCTTTTTTAAGATTGTGTTTATTTATTTGGCAGAGCAAGAGAGCACAAGCAGGGAGAGCAGTAGAGGGAGAGGGAGAAGCAGGCTTCCCACGGAGCAGGGAGCCCGATGCGGGGCTCGATCCCAGGACCCTGGGATCATGACCTGAGCCGAAGGCAGACGCTTAACCATCTGAGCCGCCCAGGCGCCCCCTATCAAGAATTCTTAAGGCACAAGAATAGAAGATAAAATGGAGCCACTGGAAGGAAAAGCTTATATATACCCTATTTCATCAGATCTAAGCCACATCATTTAAAAGGCGTTTTTGGTTTTACATGCTGCTAAGGAAAAAAATTCTACCAAGTGGTCATCTTATTCTTAGTGATATTAGTTAAAATGTGAAAAAATTTAATCTTAGAATCAGTGAAATACAATGTTTGGAGAAAAATAACAAGGAATATAATAACGGGAAGAAAACCTTTCTTCACTTTTCATTTCAGCCCTTTGGGGTTAGCTAGCTAATTCTTGGTTTCAGATTCCATCTTTTCACCAAATAACCAATCACTGCAGCCTAGAACTAGCTAACTTAAACATAGTTATTTTGTTCTTTAGTTATTAAGTTGTGCCCTGATTAGAGTTTTCTCTGCTTACTCCCAAATAACATATCTTTGATAATAGATATGAATTTCTAAAAATTTAAATTTGTATTGGATTCAGATAGTTTTTCCAGAAGAGCCAATATTTCCATTGGAATTTTAGAAAGGTTTTATTTGTATGTTGATGGTTTACCAGCACATATGCCTTAAATTTCTTTAAATTATTTTTCCTGACCACCTGAACATACCATTTTAGAAATGACATATGATAGTTTTATTCATCAGTTCAACAAACATGTATTACATACTGTGTTAGGCACTTTATTTGGTCTGATACTCTATATTAAAGTGTCAGAAAGTAGCCTGCAATATAAGAGGCTAGCACCCTGTCCCCTGTTTTTTGGTAAATTTAACTTTAGAGTATGTATTACCAAAATAAAGTAGATGTGGAAAATAGTGAGTCAGTAGCTTTAGAAATGTACTTCAGTTTCATTTTAAAATGTGTATATTTCTGATTGGTTTGATATGGTTTTGTGAATTAAAAGTAATAGAAATATTATTTCAATCTGTAACAAGGGACTGCTGTATGGCAAAGTCACAATGACCCATTGCAAATAATTCTTTAAAAAGTTCTTTTCAATTAACTGTAGCATAATCCCTTCTACTACTTTCCATCTCTGGCTTCAGAATAGTAACAAAAGAAGCTTTTTCTCTGAGAAGGAGTGAACAGAAGTTTCCCAAGCAACAGAAGTCTCAAGTGAAATTGTTCTATATATCCTTAAAGCCATAATGGCAAGTGAACGCACTTAAACTTGGAGAAGTAGAGTAGATCTGAGCAGTTCCTGCAGGTCGAGAATGTGAAGTAAGAACCCTTTTCCTGAGGGAAAAGCACAATCTGCTGGGAGGGCAGCTAACCAGTGTAGACACCATACAGGATGAGGACAGAGGAGATGTGAGTAGGTACACAGCCTGGACTGCTGAGTGCATGCCAAAGTTACATTGTTTGAGCACCCAGAAATATCTTTATTTTTATGGAATTCCATGCTTTTATAAAATGTGTTGTTGTAATATATGATAAAATTCCCAAAAAACATTCTGTTAAGGCAGCCAGTTACAAAAATCTTTAACAGGGAAAAAGTTTCTTTTAGTACTTACAGTTTATACGTACAGTGTATATACATACAGACGTTTGTTTCTTTTTCTCCCATATCCTTTCCCCTCCCCCAGTGAAGTTGTTCGAAGTCATTGAAACTGACAAAACGCTCTACCTAATCATGGAGTATGCAAGTGGAGGTAAGAAACTTCTATGGTTTTTCTTTCTTTCTTCCCTTTTTAGAAGAATACACAACCACACTGCCCACATGGATCATTGTTAAGGTTCCGTTTAACATCTGGAGTCGTAACACAGTAGCATGAGAATCAGAAAAGCTGTCTTGGCTCTTTTGTGGCTCTTCTGTAGTTCACTATTAGCGTTATTAATAATATCCAAAACTTGGATTTTTTTTTATTGTGGTAAAATGTACATAACATAAAATTTAGCATTTTGACCATTCTAAGTGTACAGTTCTGTGACATTAAGTACATTCATATTGTTATATAGCCATGACCACCATCCATCCCCAGAACTTTTTCATTTTCCCAAACTGAAACACTGTCCCCATTAAACACTAACTTCCCTCTCCTCCTCCCTAGCCCCTGGTGCCCACCAGTCTACTTCCTGTCTCTGTGGATGTGACTGCTCTAGGTAGTCATATGAGTGGTATCTCACAGCACTTGTCCTTTTATGCCTACTTCACTCAGCATAATGTCTTCAAGGTTCATCCCTGTCAGAGTTTTCCTTCCTCTTTAAGGCTGAATAATATACCATTATGTATATATATGCACACCACATTTTGTTTAAGAACTTGGATTTTTAAATATATCAGTGCATTAGCTTGTTTGAAATAAATGTGTACTGCCTATTGGATGGTTTTCTTTATGTCATTGATGTTCATCTTTCCCAAGGCCAGAAATGATGCTTGCAATGCATATATTTAGATTTTCCTTAAAGATTAAGGACTTGGCCTACAAGACTATATACATGTAGTCATTTTTCTGAAATGCATGTATATAACTGTTCTCTTTTACAGAGATACTCCTCTGGGGGTTGAAGTTGGGTTAGGCTTGTAGTTTTTGGACCACATGTAAGTCTCCTTGTGTGTGGAGAGCAGAAGCGTTCTGATTGGTCTTTGTGTGCCCCCTACCTCTACACCTCTAGATAGTGCCTGGCACGTAGCCGATGCTTAACAAGTAAGGATTGAAGTGCGCTTATGAAAGGACAGACTACTAGGGACATACTCCTTTAACTAGGGGCATAAGTATAGCTTCGACTGTTTTGCTCATAGTAGTTTTATTTTATCTTAGCACTTTGATCAGACAGAAGATTTCAGTCACAGCCTCGTTGTAATGAATTAACTATTAAATAAAAGATTGTAAACCTGCTGTGGGCAGGAATGAGTTACAATAGGAAAACCTTTGATGCTGCTTTTTCATACTCCTAATTCATTATTAGTTGTGTGATTTAGAGTTTAAATGTGTGGTTTGAGAATTTAGGTTGGGATTTTTCACAATTGAGGAGAAGTAGGAAGAGCTGAAACTGAGTTGCAGCGCCAAAAATCTATATGGAGTTCTAATACTTTCTCCTCGTGTTACAGAGTTATGTTCATAACCTTTTCATTTGTGTAGCTTTCTCTCACCGGATCTCCTTTGACCCTCACAATGACTCCGTGATGTGGCCAGGCAGTGAAGGATGGGCTTTTACCCTTGAGGAAACGGAGGCTGGGAAGTCATGTGGTCACGCTGCCAGGCCCACAGCCCTAGCCTTCTGACAGTAGATAGGCTCTCCTAATTGGTCAGTTGGTCATGACTTTCCTTTTCCATCTATTTTAGGTGTTAGTGTCATAGAGATTGCTCTTATATAGGGGCAAAACTAATCTGAGAAGCATCCACTTTTACTAGAAAGAGGGTGGGCTTTTGAAAACACAGACATGGGGTCATTCCAGCCAGGGCCTCTCATTGACAGTGTGACCTGATAAGTCAACATGTCTCTGAGCTTCTTAGTGGTGGTGCTTTTTTGGCTTGGGCTATTTTAATCAGCTCAACAAAGTACTATCAATCTCCAGGACATCTGTTTTTTTGTGGTTACATTTGTCATTTGGAACAACCAGAGTCTCATTAAATTGACTACCTATTCCTCCCTAGCCTGCTATTTTTCGATTTTGTAGAATCATAGAATTTTACACTTGGAAGGAATCTTAGAATTCATCGAAGGCAACTGCCTAATTTTTATAGATGAAACTAAAGCTCTGGAAGGTTGTTCTGTGCCAGCAGTTCTATCGCTTGTTTAGTGGCAGGACCCCAACTAGGACCAAGGGCTCTCTGAACTGACCTGTCCAGTGTCCTCTCAACCACATGGTCCCTGACCTGGGTGGGGAGAGCCACTCTTTTCTGTCTTTTTCCTAGTAAATAGCCTTTTGAGGTTTTCAGTTTAGCTACTTAATCTGAATGCTAATACATTTTTAATAAAGAAAATAAAGTGATCTGGGTTGAATTCCTGATTTATAACTTAGTGATTGTGAGTATGACTTTATGGTTCCAAAATCTCTTAAGAGGTTTATATTGCTTTTGAATTTATAAAAATTTTTAAAAATTATATTGACAGACTTGGACTTTTCTCCATGTTACTCTACAACAGCTAGTGGGTACAGCAACTAGTGGGTTTAATCCATTAGTTTTTTTTAAGTCAAAACTGTTTTTCATATGATATGCACACATCTTTAGTTGTTTTCACTTTTTAACCACTTGTTTTGACATTGTATACTACTCTGCAAATAGAAAGGTCATTTGCTTAGAAAATGCTGACATTTTACTGAGCTGACATTTAACTTCATAATTCATCATAGTTAAACGAGTTGTGTAGTGTGAATTAACAATATGTAATGCATTTTAAAAGATCATTATGCAATCAAGTGATAACTTGAAAATATTTATGCCCGTCCATTATTTAAAAATGTTTCAGCTAGGCTAAAAACTTAAAAGTTAGAGATATTAATATGTAATTCAGAATAACTTTTTCTTCAAAAGTATTTGTTATGTTCTGAAACTAAGCATTTTTTAAGTATCAAAATCTTTTAGTTGAATGTTGTCACTAAGCTGATGGAAATAGTCTTTATTTGTATGAAGTAGATGTGACTCTTTCCCAAACATATTTTATGTCTAATTTGCTCAATTAGTACCCTTTTCTGTTGATTTCAGAGGTATTGTTTCTTTATACCCAGTTGATAAGCAAGTATTTCCTGAAGTGTTACCTCTTCCCTGAGGCATTAACACTGTGTAAACGACCACGTGGATGTCCACCAGCATGTTCTGTTGGGCATGTTCTCTTGGCTTGACCTTCCCACTGAGTCCCGAACCTCCCCACTTCTTACCACCACTGCCACTTCCTGCTCAAGGCCCAGCCTCCCTCATTCTTGCCCTGATTATTGCGCTACTCCCTCGTGTTTCTGTCCCTTCCGCAACCCTGACCTCCTCCCCCTCTGGCAGCCAGAGTGACCCTTTTAAGAGGTCAGTCATTTCATAGCCTCCTCTGCTTCTCCTCACTCAGAGCAAAGCCTGCGGGACTCTTCATGGCCTTACCCCTCCTTCCCATCTCCCATGCCCGTCCACTAATTTCCCTTTTCCTTGTTCACACTTCTTTGGCTACAAAGCCTCCTTGCTCTTTGCTATTTGCTCTGCCTAGACTCTTTCTCCCAGATGATGACAGTGTCCTCTCCCTCACAGTAGTCCCCAAAGCAACTTGCACATGCAGACACACTTCCTGTTTCTTCCCCTGTGTCTGCTCCACTGTCCTTGTCAGCTGACATACTATTTGCTTTTTTGTTGATTGCCTGTCTCTCCCTACCAGAATGTAAATTCTCCATTTACAGGAAAAGGACTTCACTTGGTTCACTGCTGTATTTCCCCAGAGCCTAGAACAGTGCCTGGCAGTTAGTAGGCACTCAATAAATGTTTGTTGAATTAATTAATTAATATATTCAGGAACTGCTTTTTTCGTAATCCTACAGTGAAGATGTTATCCTCTTTTAACACATATCACTTTCCCATTTTAACTCTCAGTTTTTATTAAAGCACATTGAAAACATAACCCTTAAAATAAAAGTTTTATAAACATAGGAAATTTTAATGATTTTTCTCTAGCTTAAAGATTTTATCAAAAGAACTTTTGCCTATAGTTAAACTTAAGGCTAGCTTAGTTCAAAATCTGCGTTTCTGTTATCTTCATGGCTGTATTTAAAAATAAAAATTAGAGCATTCCTAAAAGTGAAACATCATCAATTTATGGGAAAATTAATGCTCAGAAGTAGGACTTCTTACTTTTATTTCTCTCGATTATAGGTGAAGTGTTTGACTATTTGGTCGCACATGGAAGAATGAAGGAAAAAGAAGCAAGAGCTAAATTTAGACAGGTATGAATTAATGCACCTTTATTAATTTAATAAAGTTATCTTGCTTATTAAACCCTGAAGCAAACAGTGTTTGCCTCTCTAAATGGTTATAAGGCCCGTGGGAGGGAGCAGGGAGGGGTTAGCCATTCAGTTCAACAAAACTTTATTAAGTATCTGTCATGCCTAAGGCACTGTACAAGAAGCAGCATGGTTCTATTTCTAGCTTTATCAAGATTTTCACCTCATTCTTAACCTTAGTTTTTGACAGTTTAGCCTCAAAAATCTAGAGTCTTTCAAAACACCTATGATTGCATTAATTTTTTTTTTTAACAAACCCTTGTGTCGAGGGCTGACTTTCAATAGATCGCAGCGAGGGAGCTGCTCTGCTACGTACGAAACCCCGACCCAGAAGCAGGTCGTCTACGAATGGTTTAGCACCAGGTTCCCCACGAACGCGCGTTGCGTGACGGGCGAGGGGGCGGCCCCCTTTCCGGCCGCGCCCCGTTTCCCGATTGCATTAATTTAAAACCATTTCCCAGTTTTTAGCGAGAAGAGTGTCACAATCTCAGAATTCATTATTAGTTTTGTCTTACATAAGCCAGATGTAGGCTTAAATTTAACTTAAAAACTTAAATACTAATGGTACTTTGAATTAAAACCTATTAAATGACAAATTTTGAGACTAATCTTTGGCTATTATTTAATTTCTCATATCCTCAACTTTTCTACCTACAAAAATTGGAAGTTATATTTGATGATTAATTTTGAAGTGCTTTCCAGTTCTGATATTTTATTCTGTGATCTACGGAGGGAAGCTCAAATTTCTCTTTATGACAAAACAAAGTTGGTTTGGCCCCTTTCCATAGCTATACTCTGTATTTTTATAAATTGACCACTTAAAAGCCAAGAGGTTTTTTTTTTGCCTCACAAACCTTAAATTCCTTCCCACTAAGTTGAATCTGTCTGACTCGCAAACATTTATGTGAATATGGTTTGTTGACTGTGAAGAACAGACGAGTGAGTGCCGCCAGCAACAGCAGGTTTGAGCCTGACCCTCTCCAAGGAAGCAACTAGTGCTTAACCCTGTGACTGCTCCTCACTTCTTCCATCTCCACACATCCCCCTGGCAGGGTCTGACTTGTCAGAGGGACTCGGACATTTACTAACCTACATGTTGAGGCAATCGCTCAGGCTTTTATTTTAAATTTCCTGCAGAGGGGCGCCTCGGTGGCTCAGTCGGTTAAGCATTTGCCTTCGGCTCAGGTCATGATCCCGGGGTCCTGGGACAGAGCCCAAGTCAGGCTCCCCCTCCTCAGCAGGAAGTCTGTTTCTCCTTCTCGCTCTGCCTCTCCACCTCACTTGTGCTGGCTTTTTCTCTTTCTCTCTCTCTCAAATAAATAAATAACCTTTAAAAAAAATAAAATAAATTTCCTGCAGAAAAATCTCAAGTCTTTATCTGAGGAACCCATTAGTTGGTCAAGGAAAGGTAATTTATGTGCTTTTATAACTAATGACTTAATTTACACTGCTTACAATTTAATGTAATCCTTTCTTCTTGCCATAGTATTTCCTTAAGATCCCTCATTTAAACCTGGAAGGATCAATCAGGATATTGGTGTTTCCACTTTGCTCTGTTGCTAATTGCCATGCTTTCCAAAAGTTTATAAGCCATTCTTACATTGACTAAATAAGAAGTTTTCTTCTTTGTGGCAAAGAGGAAGGTATGCCATACACAAGGTACACTCCACATGAAAATGTTAACTGTCAGAAACAGGCCCTTCTTTCCACATCCATCAGCAGATGGTTTCTCCTTCCCACCTCCTTGGCCATTCTCATCCTAAGGACCGCTTGTGTGGTTTTAAGCGTTTGAATGAGCTCTGTTCTCTTCAAAGAGAGAGAAGAGAATCCTGGCTCCATCATCTTTCCTCACCTCTTTCTTGGTGGGTTGGTAATGTTGCTGCCTCTGCTCTTTCCTGTCTGACTGGAGGTAAATTAGGTTTGCGTTCATATTTCAATCTGGGAAACATCCAGATTCTTAACTTTTTTAAAGAAATAACTGCTTCTAGCTTAAAGGCATGCAAAAAAACCCAGTGATTTATTTTTTTATTTTTTATTTTTTTTTAAGATTTTTTTTTTTTTATTATTTGACAGAGAGAGACAGCGAGAGAGGGAACACAAGCAGAGGGAGTGGGAGAGGGAGAAGCAGGCTTCCCACTGAGCAGGGAGCCCGATGCGGGGCTTGATCCCAGGACTCTGGGATCATGACCTGAGCCGAAGGCAGACACCCAACGACTAAGCCACCCAGGTGCCCCAAAAACCCAGTGATTTAAAGTTGAATGTTTTCAGGTTATTGTGGCTTTAAAAGGTTAACTGTGAGTTGTTTGGAGGTAAAAGGAGAACTTCTTTGATCTCTCTGAGAAAGGGTAGGAAATTGTCAAATGTTACTCAGAGGCAGAATTTGAAAATAACCTGTAGGAGAAATCTCAGTATTGGGGGGGGGGATGAAAAGAGGGACAGTCAGATCAGGCAGAAGTAAGGTCAGTGGTACCCACATCCTAGGCAGTGTACCTGTTTGTTTTGGGAAAACAAAGTTACTCGCTTTCCCAGCTTTCATGCAGAGTAGCACAGCGTAAATGATCATCCAAGGTAACAGGTGTTCTAAACCATATTTTGGCCTTGGAATTTTTATATTTTTTGTTGATTATAAGTGGATCTGGGGGCACCTGGGTGGCTCAGTCGTTAAGCATCTGCCCTCGGCTCAGGTCATGATGGATCGAGCCCCGCATTGGGCTCCCTGCTTGGCGGGAAGCCTGCTTCTCCCTCTCCCTCTCCCACTCCTCCTGCTTATGTTCCCTCTCAGTGTCTCTCTGTCAAATAAATAAATAAAATCTTTAAAAAAAAAAAAAGTGGGTCTGATCTTGTGAATTTATACAGTATGTAGCTGCTTAGTGAAGCCCTGATTTTGGCCTCACCCCACCCTAACCCCAGTCCAGCTTCTCCTTGCTCCTTGTTCTGAACCAAAATGCCGACCGGTAAAACAGCCTGGGGTGCCCAGCTGGCTTAGTCAGTAGAGCGTGCAACTCTTGATTTCAAGGTCGTGAGTTCAAGCCCCACACTGGGCGTGGAGCCTACTTTAAAACAAAAGAAGCATTCTCTGAGTGTTTATGTCCAGTGTAGGTGGGTGTGTGGGGCTTACAATTAAAAGCTGATGATGATCTGGAGAAACAAGCAGTATTTTTTTTTTAAAGATTTTATTTATTTATTTGACAGAGAGACAGCGAGAGAGGGAACACAAGCAGGGGGAGTGGGAGAGGGAGAAGCAGGCTTCCCACGGAGCAGGGAGCCCGATGCGGGGCTCGATCCCAGGACCCTGGGACCATGACCTGAGCCGAAGGCAGACGCTTAACCAGCTGAGCCACCAGGCGCCCCAACGAGGAGCATTTTCATTAGAACCCAGTTTTGCATGTATGTGGTCATATGTAGTTACACCAGCATAACACCAACAAAAAGGTCAGAAGCAGATACACTAAAACAACAAGAGATGTTATCAGGCATGTGCTTATATGTACCTTTCTGTATTTCCTAAAATTCCTATAATAGGCATATAAAACTTTTATTGATTAGAAAAGGAGGCTTCTGGGGGCGCCTGGGTGGCTCAGTTGGTTAAGCATCTGCCTTCACTTCAGCTCAGGTCATGATCCCAGGGTTCTGGGATCAAGCCCCATATCAGGCTCCCTGCTCAGTTGGGAGCCTGCTTGTCCCTCTCCCACTGCTGCTCCCGCAGCCCCCCCAACTTGTGTGCTCTTTCTCTCTCTATATATAAAACCTTTAAAAACAGAGAGAGAGAGAGAAAAAGAAGAAAGAAAAGGAGGCTTCTTAAAAAACTACAAGTAAGAGGCGCCTGGGTGGCTCAGTCGGTTAAGCGTCTGCCTTTGGCTCAGGTCAAGATCCTGGGGTCCGGGGATCGAGCCCCACATCAGGCTCCCTGCTCAGTGGGAGTCTGCTTCGCCCTCTGCCTGTAGCTCTCCCTGCTTGTGTTCTCTCTCTCTCTCTATCAAATAAATAAATTTTTTTAAAAATCTTTTAAAAAAAATTACACATGTGAAATTTCAGCAAAAGAGTTGTTTAATCAACAGTACTAATCACAGGAGTGATCCAAAGTTGACTAAATAAAGGCATACCATTTGCTGAGAGTAGAAGGAGACCCTTATGGATCGAGCACAGAGTAGCTTACCTAGTTTGTAGTTCACATATATTATAACATTTACTCTTCCATTTTAAGGAAGAGGAAACCGATCCTCAGAAAGGTGAGTAAGTTTTGCTGTCTTTGAACCCACATCAGCTAAAAAGAAGAGAGTGTTGTAAGGAGCAGTCCTGACTGGGAAGAGAAGTAATTAACAGAGGAGACCCAACCTGGATGAATTTGTGGCCATGGATAGTCTGTAACTGCCAGTTTAGTTTCGAGTTAATTACATGGAAATTATATGGAAAGCTTGCACCAGAGCCATCCGATCCTGGGTCTGGGGGCAGCTAGGGTCTTCCAGATCCTGGTGATTTGTTGGGCCCTGGCACCATATTCACAGATAACCGGAATGTCAGGGAGTAGGCCCAAGAGGAGACTTTCCAGTGAAAACTAGAGAGAGCAGGAAGAACATGCTCACCTATCTCTTCTTGCCCTCACCCCTGAATTTCTCCAAATTGGAAAGTTCAAAGCACAAGAAAATTATTTTTAGAGATCCACACAGACAGTCAGGTGCTCACTGAGTATTTTGCATGTGTGAACATTAATGAGATTTTCATCTTAATGATGATGATTAACCTGTGTCTCTCCTATGCAGATCGTATCTGCAGTCCAGTACTGCCACCAAAAACGGATTGTTCACAGAGACCTCAAGGTGAGTTGCAGGGCCCTTAGTCTGTGAGTGTATGCTCTACCTGTATGTGCTCAGTTCTACTGGTGGTCACAGATTAGATTGCCTTATTAAATAAGAAAAAGTAAATCCTATAATAATTGATTCTTTTAGTCAGGTTTTGGTATTAATATGAAGTTTATTAAAAGTATCTTACATTTCAGTTAAGGTAGCTCATAATTGGTCTCTGTAGAAATATTATCACACTACCAAAGAGGTGGGGGCCTCCAAAAAGCTATGCTGTCACCTAGACGGTGCCCTCAGTGCCACCTGGCCACCTCTTCTGTGTCTCTGGTCAGCGTGGTGCTGCCCGGAGACCTCCTTACTGCCCACTCCTTCACTTCTGGCCCACTCTTGGCGTAGGATAAGGTTTTCTGTTTCCCAGAGAACGTAGAAATGCCAGGCAGAAACGTCCAGTTCCCCAGCAAGCCTGCAAAGTAAGCTGCGCCCGTGCCCACCCTTCACCTCTCAGAACACTCCTCTTGTTGCAGGCAGTAGGGCGGCTCTGCTCACCCTGCCTCTGGGCTCTGGGCCCTCTCCGCCTCCCAGCTTCTCACCAGCAGCATTTACAAAAACATGCTGAAGTCTGCACTGTCTTTTACCAAAAAAAACCTCTCCACCCCAAATCCCCTTCCAGATGCACTAGTTTTCTCTCTCTACTTTCACAGCCGTATCTCCCTAAACATCGTCTAGATTTGTTGGTCCTCGCTTCCTCCCCTTCCGCATGTCATTATCATCGATTGCTTGTTCCTCTCCACACCCACCCGTGCTGCTTACACATCCACTCTAGTCGCTGCAGTGGCCACCTGTATGCTGATGACCCCAGATCCATGCCTGCGGCCAGAGCTGACAGATGGGTGACAGCTAAGCCCTACTTCTGTCCCTTGGGTTCAGCAGGTTCATAGCCTACCTTCTTCCTTCCTGAACGGGAATGTTCATTTCTCATTCTGATGCCTCATGTCCCTCGGTGCCTCAGTCTCCTTTGCTCTACCATCCACTCAGTCCCCAGGTCCTTTTGCTACTGTTTCCTAAACCTTTTTTGAGCATGCTGTTTTCTGTCCCTGGGACCACTGTCTTCACCCAGACTGCCAGCATCTCGTACACCAGTTTTTTGTTGGCCTTCCTTGCTTCCAATCTTGCCTCTCCCTCCCTTGTCTATTTTACACCCTGCAACCAGAATGGTCCTTTAAAAATACAAATAAGGGCGCCTGGGTGGCTCAGTTGGTTAAGCAACTGCCTTCGGCTCAGGTCATGATCCTGGAGTCCCGGGATCGAGTCCCGCGTCGGGCTCCCTGCTCAGCAGGGAGTCTGCTTCTCCCTCTCCCGCTCCCCCCTCTTGTGCTCTCTCTCTCTCACTCTCTCTCTCAAATAAATAAAATCTTAAAAAAAAATAAAAATACAAATAAGATTGTCATTTTCCTGTTTGAGTGATTCTTTAATGGCTTCCCATTGCCCTTAGGTGGAAAACTTGAACTTCCTACCAGTCACTCAACTGGCCCTTTGTGATTCGGCCATGGCCATGTCCCCTGCACCTCTTTTCCACACACTGTCTTTCAGTTTCTTGAGTGTAAAGCATGTTCTCTCTTTCCTTCTGGGTTTTCAGACTGTTTATATTCTGCCTCCCACCTCACACCCACCACTATTACCTAAGCCTCCAGGCAGCAGCTCTGATTTCACCCCCTCTAGGAAGCCTTCCTGCACCTGTCAGTGCTGGGCCCACAGTGCCCCACACATCCTCAGTTACAGCACTGAGGTCAGAGTGCAGCCACTTGGTCTTCTGCCTTTCCCCCTCTAACCTGTGAGCTCCTTGAGGGCCAGACCCTGTCTGTCTTGTTCATCATATGTTCAGACACAAATATAATGCCGGGTGTGTCATTGGCATGTGATAGATGTTTACTGAAATAAATGAAGATGACTGTGATCTGTATCTTGAATGAGGCCCAGGGCTCTCCCCTCCCCAGTAATAGCCATTGCACAGCTCTTCAGCCGTTTTTATAAAACGTGGCTGGCCGCTTAAAGCAAGTCTTCATTTTTTTAAAAGCCACTTATTATTATTAATTGAGAAAGCTATTTAAATAATTTTTTTTAAATTATGGGGCATTTGTTGTTTAAAATATTGCCAGAGTTAATCTATACCTTGTATCTGTTACTGGTTATTAATGTTAAAAAATTAAAAATCTTGGGGCACCTGGCTGGCTCAGTCATAAGAACATCTGATTCTTGATCCCAGGAGTTCCAGCTCCACACTGGGTATAGCGATTACTTAAAAATAAAACTAAAATAATAAATATAATAAAATATAAATAATAAACATAATAAAAAATAAAATTAGAAATTCTAATTTATCTTCTGTTTTTATGTTTTCCTCTAGAAAGAATGTTTCCTTATTTTTTTCATTAGGTTATGTTAACTTTATATCATTACAAAAAGCTTTTATGAAATGCCTAATTCTATCACAGTTCTAATTCTATTTTGGTTAAATTTCATTTTTGTCTTGATGTTTTCCCTCTAGGCCGAAAATCTATTGTTAGATGCTGATATGAACATTAAAATAGCTGACTTTGGTTTTAGCAATGAATTTACTGTTGGCAGTAAACTGGATACGTTTTGTGGCAGTCCTCCATATGCAGCCCCAGAGCTCTTCCAGGGCAAGAAATACGACGGGCCGGAAGTGGACGTGTGGAGCCTTGGCGTAATTCTCTACACTCTAGTCAGCGGGTCACTCCCCTTTGATGGACAGAACCTAAAGGTATAAGAACCAGTTGTTATCCACCCTCTTCAGAATGCTAAACATTTTATTAAATGATGAGGGTTAATATTTTAATGATCTGTCAGTATGATGGGGTCTCAGTGGGTTCTTTTTTAACCTAAAATTTGACTCAACTAGTTTTCTTTCCTCCCTGCCCCCCCAAAGGAACTGAGAGAAAGAGTATTAAGAGGGAAATACAGAATCCCTTTCTACATGTCCACAGACTGTGAAAACCTTCTCAAACGTTTCCTGGTGCTAAATCCAATAAAACGAGGCACTCTAGAGGTAATCGCATAAGTGCAAAATAAGTAATGACTTTGGAGAGTCTTTACAGTATTTTTAGAACTTTGCTTGGTTTGTATGACATATTGAATACTCTCCTGGGGCTTTTTAAGCAGGAATTGAGACATTAAAGACTTTTTTAAAAGTTATCCTCTGAGATATAATCCTTGAAATGTTGAAAATAAATTTTTCGAAATATTGTGGTTATCAGCATGTTTTATTTTATGCTGCTAATGAGTAGTTCACCTTTCAGCAAATCATGAAGGACAGATGGATCAATGCAGGGCATGAAGAAGATGAACTTAAACCGTTTGTTGAACCAGAACTAGACATCTCAGACCAGAAAAGAATAGGTAATTACTCTGTGCCTGCGTCCTTGTGTGTGTGCAAGTAACATATTTCTGTTTTGACTCCTATGGATATGCCTAAAATGGGAATAATAGGAAGTTAAACATAAGTTACATGAGTCAGCTTATCTGTTTTGTCGTATTTAGGAACTTACCTGTAGTTTCCTAGAATGGGAACTTAGAAATAAGCCAACTGCCCATTTATGTTAGAAAATCTACGATGTTTTCGGTCAAATAATGGAAATTATTTTATCCTGTAACACAGTGATTTTGTATCCAGACAAAACACATAAACTATATTATGTCCTTCTTTTAGATATTATGGTGGGAATGGGATATTCACAAGAAGAAATTCAAGAATCTCTTAGTAAAATGAAATATGATGAGATCACAGCTACATATTTGCTATTGGGGAGAAAATCTTCAGAGGTAAGAGTAATCAGAAAGAGCGAATGTGACTTTTAGGTAAATGATGAAAAGTAAGCTCTTTCCTTAATATATATAACATTTGATGTATCATTTTTAAACTTACCTGCAAATGACAGATCTAACTGCTATGACCATTATTAATTTTAATTTTGAGGTAGTAACCTTAACGGTGGGTATTGTCACAAACTTGAACGTCATAAGTTAACCTATAGTCATTAATAGTTTAGAAATTATGTAAAGTATGAGATGAAGTGAACAGAGAGCATTTTAAATTATATGAAAAAGCCTAGAAAGAAAATCATAAATACCTATCCTTTCATGAGCTTTTTCATCAGTCAGAAAAATATTTTTGCCCAAATTGAAGGTTGTCATTTTTGTACATTGTGATTCTTCGTCTGTAAATGAACTGTTTGTGAGAGGTTTGTGTGTTATGAGAAGTTTAGTTTCCTAACATATCATTTGGGTCCGTGTTGTGGTTTGCTCTGTTCTTCTCATTTCCTCTTAGCTGGATGCTAGTGACTCCAGTTCTAGCAGCAATCTTTCACTTGCTAAGGTTAGGCCAAGCAGTGACCTCAACAACAGTACTGGCCAGTCTCCTCACCACAAGGTGCAGAGAAGTGTTTCTTCCAGCCAGAAGCAGAGGCGGTACAGTGACCATGGTAAGTTTGAGACCATTGCAGTGTGTTCTCCTGCAGTCTCCCCTTACACAAGAGACCTCGTAACATTGGGAAGCATCCTTTTTGGCTTAAGGCCTACTGGGATGGGAAATTGACTTGATTTATTTTCAGGGCATTTCCTTCCTACCAGTCCCCGTGATGGCATGATCATCTCAAGGCTCTGATCTCTTTGGTACACTCACTCCTCTGGGACTCCTGCTTCAATCTCTGGTTCTCTGTTCGCTCTCTTCCCCATCTCTGCATCGGATTTACTTTCCTGAGCGTTGTCCAGCACTTTTGCAGTGCTGAAAATGTTCTAGATCTGTGCTGTCCCATAGAGTAGTCACTGGCCACATGTGGCTGTTGAGCACTTGAACTGGGGAGATGGTTTTCAGTTTTGATTAAGCTAAATTTATGTAGCTACATGTGGACAGCCGTGGAGAATGTATAGTACCCCAGTTTGCCTCACTTGGTTTAAATTTTTGACTTGGGTCATTCTCAGCCTCACACTCTAGCTGTTGATGTGTCTTAACACCCTCACTCTTAAAATATTCACCATAGATGTGAATCTTTTATGAGCCTTTGGACCCTAAAAGATATGGTTACCAAACTTAACAATTATTCTGCCTTCCAGACAGCCCCATGTGTGGGGATCCAGAGACTCTAGCCCGCGCGCGCACGCGTGTGTGTGTATGTGTGTGCGCAAGCATGCGCACGCACTTATTTCACCTGTAACCTGTGAATGTGCCCATGGCATTTGTAAACCTAGTGTTGATCTGGGTCTCTTGTCTCTTTGGTCATGTTCAGGTTAGTTGTTACGGAGGGGTTTTCAGTGCCTCTGGACAACAGGGCATTTAGCAAAATGCCTACAGATTGCTCTAAACCATCCAGTTTAAAGGGAATTATTCCTAAATTCTTGGTTGGAGGGGGAACTGGTTTGTGTTATGTGTTTTTTGTTTTGTTTTGTTTTGTTTTTTAGTTTTCTCTTATCTCTAGTGACTATCTTAATAAGTTAATTCTTCCCTAATATATATAATATATATATATAATATATATAATATATTCCATTTGGATTGGTAATGCCTTTTTTCCCCAGCTCAGAAAATTTTAGAGCGGAAAAGAGCTTTAGCCATGGTGTCATACACTCACCTAACCCCCATTTTATCAATAAGGATAAAGGCCAAGAGAGCTCACTAAGTCTCCTGAGGTTACATAGAAGTGGGAACACCTGTGACAGAACCCCCGGACTTCTGGCCCCGGGTCCTGTGGCTCTGTCCACTAACCCACTGACCGATTACCTCATGGAGTAGTATTTTTATAATAATAATGATCCTTCCTTCTTGGAGCCTCTAATATTAAAAAGTGCATAAAAGAGGGGCACCTGGCTGGCTCAGTCAGTAGAGCATGCAACTCTTAATCTCAGGGTTGTGAATTCAAGCCCCAAGTTGGGAGTGGAGCCTACTTAAAAACAAAAAACAAACAAACAAAATTTCATAAAAGAATATTTCCAGAAATCCATGTATATAGAAAGTCACTGACCCAATTCTATGTTGTTTTTTTATTCTTTTATGGGGATGAAGACAGTGGTCAGCAAAGAAAAGATTTTGGTTATGCCTCTGGCTGTGTTCTTTTAAGTGCTAAAAATGGGATAGATTGTATGTACAGCATCTAGTAAAGCGTACTCCCTTCACACCAAGTGAAGGCAGGCAGGCCTGCAGCCAGCCCAGCTTTTAGCTGGTCTCTCATCGCTCCCCTTGTTTCTTACTTCTAGATGCCAACAGTTTACACATGCCTGCTTGTGTAGAATTACAACTTGTTTTTTCTGTGGTTCTTAATTTGGGTCACCTGTGTGAACCCCCTGTATGTGTGTACATATTTTTCTAGGAAGGGTGATCTTCATTAGATTTTCAAAGTGTTCTTTGTCTTGTAAAAAAAAAAAAAAAAAAAGTAGAGAATCACTGGTTTAATAATCAATAAATGGTATTGGGGCATATGGTAGTTATCAGAAAAAAAATAAATTTGCATCCATTTCTCACATCTTATACAAGGGTAGATTCCATTTGGAATGAAGATGTAAATATAAAAATATGGAAATATTAAAACATGAGATAATTTGCTTTTTCTTTATAACTTGGACTAGTGAGGGTCGTTCTGACTGTAACCCCAGTACTAACAGCCATGAAAGAAAAGACGTATTTACCAAGTTTGACTATGTAAAAATCACATTTCCGTGTGAGACAGTCACACCATAGGACGCTACTTGGCAATAAAAAGGAACAAAGTATTGATGGGTGCAACCATTTGTATAGATCTCAAGGGAACTATGCTGAGTGGGGAAGAAAATCTCAAAAGGTGTCATGAAATTGATTCCGTTTGTGTAACATTCTCTAAAAGAGAGAATTCCAGAGATGGAGACCAGACCAGTGGTTGCCAGTGTTTAGGGAACTAGAGGTTGGGGTGGAGGGGATGGCTGTGCTGGAAAAGGACAGTCTTTTTTTTTTTTAAAGATTTTATTTATTTATTTGACAGAGAGACACAGCGAGAGAGGGAACACAAGCAGAGGGAGTGGGAGAGGGAGAAGCAGGCTTCCCGCGGAGCAGGGAGCCCAACGTGGGGCTCGATCCCAGGACCCTGGGAACATGACCCGAGCCAAAGGCAGACGCTTAACGACTGAGCCACCCAGGCGCCTCAGAAAAGGACAGTCTTGAGACGGAACTGCTCTGGCTTGACTGGTGGCTGGCCTGGGTGGTTCCTGTGCGTGGAGCTCACTGTGGCACTGGTAAGACAGTGCAGTCAGGCTTCAAAGCAGATCAGCAGTAACCCTAAAAATGCAGGACGTCCTTAGCTGTCTCATGCTGTTGAGAAGAAAGATAAGTGTTAAGGGTAATATCACCCATGCTTGGTTAATTCTTTGTTTTTTATGTTAAAATTCCCAAACTTAGAGCTTAATTGTTTCCCTCCCACAAATAAAAGCAAACCTTTGTATACTTCTAATTCAGTTCCAATTAAATTTACCATTTAGATTTTTCTCCAAGAAGTAGCTTTTTTGTACCCCACCCCAAGCCCTGTTTAATAGATCTAAAATATAAAGTCTCTTCTTGGGCACCTGGGTGGCTCAGTTGGTTAAGCGACTGCCTTCGGCTCAGGTCATGATCCTGGAGTCCCGGGATCGAGTCCCGCATCGGGCTCCCTGCTCAGCAGGGGGTCTGCTTCTCCCTCTGCCCTCTTCCCTCTCGTGCTCTCTGTCTCTCATTCTCTCTCTCTCAAATAAATAAATAAAAATCTTTAAAAAATATATATATATAAAGTCTCTTCTATAGAATAGACGATGAGCATTTGATGCCATTCCTGAAGTTTACCTCTGGATGACATACATAACGAATATACTAGTTATCTTGTTCATTTCCAAAATTCTTTGAACTCCAAATCTCCTGGGCTACCATCAGAGTCTCCAGATGCTTTTTTGTAGGACATAAGTTAATTGTCCATCCAGGATGTTCCCAGGTGTACTCCTGGGGTGGGAATGTGGCTGGGAACATGGCGTTCCTCTGCTTGTGTCCCCTTTCCCTGTCTACTCAAATTCCTGTTTATCTAGAAGATTATGAGTGCTTTAAAAAAGATCCAGGATAAAACTTCAAAAGTAATGACCCATAAATCTGTTCTGCTCCGAAAGGTGAAGGCCTCTCTTGTACAAAAAAGGATAAGGTTCACTCAGATGTACCAGGCGAAGCAGTTCATTCTGCATGATGTATGTACATCAAGTTAGTGTGATTATTTATCTGTACAGTAACACTCTCTGAAGATGTTTTCAGTGGACAGCTATCCCTGAAGATGTCTCTGAAGCACAACTATACAAGCTTATGAATTAAAAAAACAAACGAACAAACAAAACCAAAACTTTAAGAGAAAGGGACAAGTAAATGAAATTTCAAAATTGAACTCATTGCGTAGGGAAGACATTATACATGAACGGGAAACATCCTACAGGATTTTACTGTCTTGTATTTTCTTAGATGATAGCAGTCTTAGGTCATCTTATAAAATATGTTTATTTTCACAGAATAAAATGTAAAACTGTGTTCTGGCTTTTAAAAAGTAACTCTTTGTTTTAGCTGGACCAGCTATTCCTTCAGTTGTGGCATATCCGAAAAGGAGTCAGACCAGCACTGTGGATAGTGACCTCAAAGAAGATGGAATTCCTTCCCGGAAATCAAGCGGAAGTGCTGTTGGAGGAAAGGGAATTGCTCCAGCCAGTCCCATGCTTGGGAACGCAAGTAATCCCAATAAGGCCGATATTCCTGAACGCAAGAAAAGCTCTACTGTCCCGAGTGTAAGTATTGTTAAGCTAGAGAGCATTCCTAGCATTGTAGGGTTATGGCGGTCTGGGCGTTTTGTTCCTCTGTTCTCATCCACCTGCAGTACTGTCCCCACCAGGCCACCATGCCCAATCTCAGCCTCTAGAGATCACCTTCAATACCTGTGTTGAAGGTGTTTCTTGCTGAGCCCCATCCCACTAGATGAGTGTTCAGATCTTTCTCGTCAAGGGCTGTTTCTGTTTATTCCACAAGCATCTGCTGAGCTTTAGGTCATTTCAGGTGCTAAGAAATAGAAATACCTCATAGCCTAAGAGGAAATAAATAAAACCAAATGATGACAGTGCAGACAGGCGACTGCAGACAGAAGCCTAACAGTCTCTGCAGGACACTGGGAGGTCTGATTGCCTGAGGGCCTGGGATATGGTTTGCATCTTCATAGGGCTCTCACGATAAAGAACATTTGATAAGTCCTTACTGTGTGCCAGGGACTCTGCCAAGTGCTTTTCCATGTATTAGCTAAATTTTAGGTGAGAAAATGAAGAAAAGTTAGGTAATTTCCTAAAATTATACTGCTGGTCTGTATCCATCTCTTAATCCCTATTCTTAACAAATCTTCCCCTTAAATAGGTAGTATTTATTAAACTAAATTCAGTCTATTCAGTTTCAGGAACTTTTCTGTGAATTGAAACATGTTCTATCTGACTAATACAGTAATTATTATTCTTAGCACTCTTGAAGTAATTTTAGAAAGAATTTGCAGAGACTATAGTCATAGGAATATTCTGTAACCACATTTTTTCCTACAAAGTTAACAGTGACATAGCCCTCCCTCTACCTCAAAAAACCCAAAGTGAGAGGACCCATGGAGAAGCTGGGCTGCTCCTTTTGGGAGGCTTTTATTTGTGCTGTTCTGGGCATAGGAGCTCATAGAGAAGCCTGAGGGGGTTTGTCTGCTCTATCCTCTGACCTTGTGTTTTATCAGAGTAAACCCTGTGTGAAAAGGTTTTTTATTTTGCCTTCCTAATGACCTAAAGTTGGGTTGTGACGTCACAGCCCTACAATTTAAGTTCAGCCTCCAGCTTTTGTTGACATTTGTGAGAGGAAGGTAAGACATGTCCTCTGCCTTCATGACTTTCTGTCCCTATTGCTCTACTCAACTGCACACCTCCTCCCTTTTGAAGATGTACCCCAAGCATTGTCAGTCATCCATATCTGATTATTTATAAAAGGTAAAAGTAACGTTATTAAAATTTTCTCCCATTTGGACTGGAATCTCCCTGTACATGGTCTACTTGTGCTATATTAAAGGTGGCTGCTTCTCTTTGTTTAAAAATTGTTCGTATCTGATGAAATTCCTTAGTTGTTAATTCCTTGCTTGTTAATTTTGAAAGCATTCCTTTCCTTGCTTAATTTTGAAAGCATTAGCTTTTTAAAAACTGGTGTGAAATTCATGTGACATAAATAACCATTTTGAAGCAGACTATTTGGTGGCATTTGGTACATTCACGGTGTTGTGCAACCACCACCTCTTTCAAGTTCTGAAACTTGATTTCATTACCCCAGAAAAACATCCTATATCCTTTAAATAATCACTCTCCTCTCCCCCATATCCTGGCAACTGCTAATCTGCTTTCTCTCCTAATGGATTTGCCTACTGTGGGTACTGCGTGTAAATGGCCTCATTCCATACACAGCCTTTTGTGACTGACTGCTTTCCCTCAGAACCTATTCTCAAGGTTCATCCAAGTTGTAGCATGTATCAGCACTTCCTGCCTTTTTAAGTGTCAGTTTATTGCTCTGTTCATCCCTTGATGGACATTTAGATTGTTTCTACCTTTTGGTTATTATTAATAACATTGCTATAAACGTTTATGTGTAAGTTTCTATTTAGACTTGTGTTTTCATTTCTGTTGGATACATACCTAGGAATGAAATTGCTGGCTCCTATTCAATAATTAACTTTTTTTGAGGTGCTGCCAAACTCCCAACTTCCCCACACTGACTGTACCATTTCCCATTCCTTCCATATATGAGAGTCCCTATTTCTCCACATCCTTACCAGCACTTGTTATTTTCTGTTTTTTATTATAGCTGTTCTAGGGGCGCCTGGGTGGCTCAGTTGTTAAGCGTCTGCCTTCGGCTCAGGTCATGATCCCAGGGTCCTGGGATCAAGCCCCGCATCGGGCTCCCTGCTCCTTGGGAAGCCTGCTTCTCCCTCTCCCACTCCCCCTGCTTGTGTTCCCTCTCTCGCTGTGTCTCTCTCTGTCAAATAAATAAAATCTTAAAAAAAAAAATCTATTATTATAGCTGTTCTAATGGGCAAAAAGTGGTACCTTGTTGTGCCTTTGATTTGCATTTCTTTAATGACCAGTGGTGTTGAGCATCTTTTCATGTGCTCATTGGCCTTCTTTGGAGATATGCCTGTTCAAGTCTTTTGCCCATTTTTAAACCAGACTGTTTGTCATTTTGTAGTTGAGTTGTAAGAGTTTTCTATGTATGTTAAAACTTTACCAAATATATGATGTGAAGATATTTTCTCCTATTCTGTAGGTTCTCTTTTTACATTCTTGGTAATATCCTTTGATGCACAAAAGTTTCTAATTTTGATAAAGTCCAGTTTATCAGTTTTTTTCCTTTTGTTATTCCTGCTTTGGTGTCATATCTCTGAATCTGTATAATGCAAGGTTGTGCAGACTTACCCGTGTCTTTACTAATAGTTTTATAGTTTTAACACTTACGTTTAGATCTTTATTTTTCATTTTTATTATTTTCATGCTTATTATTACTTAATTTGTATATTTACCTTATATTTCTAATCCTTGCTTTTTGATTTTTGTTTTAAAAACAGTAGCTATCAAGGCACCTGGGTGGCTCAGATGGTTAAGCGTCTGCCTTCGGCTCAGGTCATGATCCCGGGGTCCTGGGATCAAGTCCCACATCGGGCTCCTGGCTCAGCGGGGAGCCTGCTTCTCCCTCCCCCTCTGCCTCTCCCCCTGATCATGCTCTCTCTCTCTATCTCTGTGTCTCAAATGAATAAATAAAATCTTAAAAAAAAAAACAACAACATAAAAACAGTGGCTATCTTCCTACTCTGTTCTAAGTGTGTTATTAATTTATGGATTATTAGAGCCAACTTTTTAGAGTCACTCTACCATAACCAGCTTTCATTCTTTCTGCCAGGAGACAGGACAGAGACTGTTGCCTCCACCCCCATTTGTGATCTTTTTAGCCAGTACTACTGATAGCTTACTGTTGGTTTATTCAAAGACTAAATTACTCATGTGTATTTAGATGAGCTTCTTTTTCCTCTTTGTACTGTCCTTATTACTGAATGGTAAAAAGATAAAAAATGCCTCCTCCTTTGTTTTTAATAGAGTAATACAGCATCTGGTGGAATGACACGGCGAAATACTTACGTTTGCAGTGAAAGAACTACAGCTGATAGACATTCAGTAATTCAGAATGGGAAAGAAAACAGGTATGAAATTTTACCTGTTTGCAAGAAAATTTGTTTTTCCCAAAAGAAATGGAAGCATGTTGTTTACTTCTCAGTTTTTATAATCAGAATTCAGATAATAATGGTAAGTATTCTTTCACGGTAAGTTAAATACAATGCAAATTTTTAGCGAGATACTAGAATTCCAAATTCCTCTCATTGTCCAGAGCTTATCAGGCTGTGTGTGTCATGGTTGAAAGGGTTGAGTTAAATCAGGGAGCTTTCCTACAGGAGACACATCTTAAGCTGTGTTGTAATTGTAGAATAGCAAATAGGGGAGTGGACATTATTTTGTGTACATTAACAAGTTGAACAAAGGGTAAAGTGGGGAGGGATAACGACCCAGGGCACAGGGAGCCAGGCCTCTGGAGGACAGTGTGAGGCAGGGTGAGTGAGACTTCAGTAACAGGCCAGCAGTTTACCAAAGGGGCCAAGTGGATAAGTTGAGTGGGAAAAGTGGGGTAAAGTAGGGCCAAAGACCATCGTTTAGGGGGAGAGAAAAAAGAGAAGAAAGAGGTTGGGATTGGTGGAGTAGTTAAATATATTCTGTGTGGAACAAATTTCTCAGGCAAGCATGGATTTTTCTTCTTTCTTTTGGTAAGAGTAGCATATAAATTAAATTCAGAGGGGTGAGGTAAAGCCACAATGAGCAAGTAAAGTTCTGGAGTAGAAATCCATTAAGTAAATTCCCACCATCTTTCATTGTCCCCGGCTGCCTAACTTGAACATTGTCTGGTCTCGTCACAGTCCCATGTCTGGCATCAAAACGGTTTCTTTCTTTTTTGCTGACATTTACTTTCTGAAGATGCATTGTATGGTTTCTGTTCCCTTTAGATCTCATTAGTCAAATGTTTGATCACTAACTCTTATGACAGCCTAAGCAAAAATTCTTCTTTCCTCTTTCATCCTCAAAACCAGACTGTTTATCATTTACCTCTTCCATAGACTACTTAACTTTGAATTGACATGAAGCTAAAAGCTTATTGTGTGAGATTATGTTGGTTATTCATTGCATTTTTAAAAATATTTACACTCCAGTATTCTCTTTTCTGATTCCTATGTGTGTACTTGTTTTAACATTGTCTTTTTCCTTGTGATTAAAAACTATCGATAGCTTGAGTATGATATGGCAGCTGTGCTAGATAGCTTACAAATAATGATTGATTTTTTAATAGTAGTCTATTCTCTGGTAAAGTTTCTTACATTACATTCTCAAATCTATCATTTCTTCTAATTCAGAATTATTTAATAGAATAATAGAATAATAATAAATAATTATTTAATAGAATAGAATTATTTAATTATATTAATAGAAGACAATTAGAGTTTCTAATGTAAATGTTGTTTCATGACTCTTCTTCCTTTTGGAAATTCTTTTTAGTTGCTGAACTACTTTACCAGATTCTTTTTGACCTTTAGGAGATACAGTTCTCTGAGGGAAAAGGCTGTTAAGACCAGGATCTGCTCTCTGCTCCCCAGCTTGTGTTTGTGTGGTGCACATGCTCTTCTGACTCTCCCTTCCTGCAGTATTCGATTCACTCTTTGGAAACAGTTTGAAGAATTCTCTAATCTCTTTGGAATCATTACCTGTCTGTGTCTTCCCTGTCAGAGCTGACCCCTCCTTATCCCAGCCTAGGCCTCGTTGCTACAGTAGCTTCGATCATTTAAATGCTTTGCTTTTGAAAGTATTGTTTTTATCTTTAGCCACGTAGAGCCTCAGTGTCAAACCACTCAAGACATGGCCCAAAATTTGTATAATATCTGGATTTTCTTTTTCTTTCTATCATACAAATGCATTGAAAAACTGTGGGAAATTATTGGAGGCTTGAATGGCAAACTAGTCATATTTTTTACTTTCAGTTAGGGCAATAAATGTGACCACTTTCTCGCCCTTAAAGTCGATGCTGAGTTGTAAATTGGATGCACTGCACCTTCTCTGTGCACAGATGACTTCTCAGGCAGGTGGTTACTTTCTCCTCTCCCCATGTAGATCTCTGACTCCTTGACTAAAATACTGGTGAGCTACAGGATGCCTGGATCCCTGTTAACTTCTGGAAGAAGGACGTTCATTTTCATTTTTAACCATGAATATGTGGGACTTTTTTCTTACATGCGCATATGTTTATACAAAATTCTAACACGAGCGTGATCATGGCTAGTAAAGGCTGTACACATCCTAGACAAGCTCTTCTCCAGCTGTCTTCCAAATCCTGCCATGAGCATGGGGTGATGTTTTAAATTCTCCCCACTGGCAATGTCGTCGTTTCATTTTAAAATTAATTTTATGGATTAATTCTTACCAGGGCAGTCTTTCTGTTTTATCAGGCCTACTGTATGAAAATAAAGAAATCATTGTTGTTTAAAGGACAGAAGTTACAGGATTTGGCAAACTCTTGCTTTGGCTTGAGCACATGTGAACTGTTTTCTAAGTCAGACCATTGTTTTGACATCGGGCATGCCGAAATCCATCTTACTTTTGCTACATCTCCTGATGTAGTTATTCTACCTTCTTCTGATGGCAGACTCTGACCATGGCCCATTTCCAACAATGACGAATAATCAGTATAAACTAGGCGTGAGAAAGTGTAACCACATCTTCAGTTGTATGGTTCTGTCACAGTTGTGTAGGTTCTTACAGTGAGTCTTAAACACTTAGCACAGAGGCTGACACATAGTGCTCAACACATACTAGCTTATGAAAGTATTGTGATAAATCATTCAGCTGGGAATGTCAAGAATTTTCTTAGTTTACACTGATTTCTCGACTTAATTATTTGGTAGCCTACACACATAACGTGGACTCTGTGTCCTGCTCTTTCATATGCTTTTAGATACCTATAGAAGACTGTTGGAAAATGTATTCAGTTGAGGGCCCCCAAAGATGTAGTGTGATACGGTTATAATAAAGCACAACAGAATCTTTTCAAAAAAGTTTTAGGTATTTGATATTCTAGGTAAGATTTTTAAATTGTGGGGCGCCTGGGTGGCTTAGTCGTTAAGCATCTGCCCTCAGCTCAGGTCATGATCCCAGGGTGCTGGGATCGAGCCCCGCATCGGGCTCCCTGCTCAGCGGGAAGCCTGCTTCTCCCTCTCCTTCTACTGCTCCCCCTGCTTGTGCTCTCTCGCTCTCTGTCAAATAAATAAAATCTTTAAAAAAAAAAAAAAGATTTTAAAGTTGTAAAGTGTTTCTATTATTTTATCCATTTATCCATTTGTCCTACATTAAGGCACAGGGATTGAGCAGAGAAAGTTCACACATGTATCTTTTAGGTTAAATTTTTAATTCTGCCTTTACCCAATCACTGAGTATGGATTGAGTCAGCAACCAAAACATACCATATCAGAATGTTCTGATAGGGCATAAATGTCATATCAAACAAATTCAAAATATCTATCCTTTAGTAACTGTAAGTAGTAGATTAGAGTTTCCAAAAATGATAATCAGACATAAATACAAAGCAGTTAGATTAACAGGAACCTCAAACAACTTGAATTGTAAGAAACAGTTACTATTTCTGTAGGTTAAGGTTTGAAAATGGTTTTCCCTTGGACCCAGAAATACTAAAAATGTAATGCAGCTACTGTTTTGCTGATGTAGATGATTATGGGCTAATCTATTAAATATAGCCACCATTTTTAGTACTTTTCTGGTGGTAAAATTTTGTCCAGTTTTCACAGCAACCAACTTGATGACCTTTTAGAATACTGTGTCAAAAAAATTTAAAAATTGTAATTACAATGAAAATATCAATTTACACTTCCCTTTTTGGAAAGGTTTATAACTTTAAGGAGGGTCACTTTTTTGCTGCAAAGTGTCTGTCCAGTCTTGCCATGCTTATGTGCCTTGTAGATCTTGCCTACACGGTCCAGCCATTGAGCGGTATGCCTTGGGGAGGGAGGTGGGGGGAATAGATAGGCATCTTCTTGCTCTGTATGCTGACTAAAAGCCCTTTACTTCTTCAGGGTCTTTGGGATCATTCATATTCTCCAGGGAAGAAGCCAGACAACCCCTGTCTTCCTTTATTCCCCTGCTTTTAATGCACCCATTGATCCTAGCTCCTAATTTGAGCAAGAGAATGTCAGCAACTAGGCAGAGGCATCAAGCGGGTTGACCCTTGACCTGTCCTGAACAGATAATAGAGCACAAAAGACAGTCGTTATTTATCTGTAACTTGTTAAAAAATAAAGTTGTATATATATATATATATATGTATGTATGTCTGTATGAGAAACAAGCAAGCATTTCTCAGATAGTTGACTCTGTTTCTCCCCCTCCCGCCCCCACTTCTCACTACTACACTTGACTAGTCTTTAAAAAGAGTTGAATCAGTTAGGACTGTGTGTTACAGGTGACAGGAACCCAGTCCAAACAAACTTAAATTAAAAAGGGCATCGGGACACCTGGGTGGGTGGCTCAGTCGGTTCAGCGGCTGCCTTCGGCCCGGGTCATGATCCCAGGGTCCTGGGATCGAGTCCCACATCGGGCTCCTTGCTCAGTAGAGAGCCTGCTTCTCTCTCTCTCTCTCCCTCTGCTTGTGCTCTCTCTGTCAAATAAATAAAATCTTAATTAATAAATAAATAAATAATAAAAAGGGCATCTTTGGGGCGCCTGAGTGGCTCAGTCAGTTGAGCGCCAATTGACTCTTTCTTGATTTCGGATCAGGTTGTGATCTCGGGGTTGTGAGATTGAGCCCCCCATCAGGCTCTGCGCTCAGTGGGGAGTCTGCTTGGGATTCTCTCTCTCCTTCTCCCTCTGCCCTCCCACCCCGCCGCGCATGCACTCGCGCACTGTCTCTCAAATAAGTAAATCTTTTTTTAAAAAATGTATCTTTGAGTTCCTATAACCAAAAAAGTGCAGGGAAAGTCAGGGTCTATCTCCTAATTTCGCTTCCTCTGTAGTGGTTCCCTAGTTGGGCTCAACAGCATTAGACTTGGCATCTTCCCACACTCAGCTCCTCAGACAGAAGCCCTGGGGCTGTCTCTGGGTCCATGCTGGTGTGGTTCTAGCCATGTGCCCATCTTGTCACTGGCCGGAGTGGCTGCGAAAGTCTGGGATGGAGTCAGTGACATCCAGAGCCTAGGAACTTGTTTCCCTCATAGCAGAATTCAAGTGTCATTGCCCCAGGTAAAAGAGTGGGTGCCAAGTGGCAAAAACACAAAACTGAATCTATTTTTATCTTCATAAGGCATTTGTTTCCAGTTCTTCTGTGACTACATTAGAGCCATTCTCCCAATCAGAGGACAAAATTCTCAAACAATGCAGGGACAAACAGATCTTGAGCAATTTATTACAGACACATCTCCCCCACCCCACCAATCAGGATTGTCAGAGCTCCAGTGACTCATTTCATTAACTTACCTTTTCAGTTAGGAGAGCATTTATTGGGCACCATGCTTTAGGACACTCACGCGCGAAGGGTCACTGTGAATCCGTATGGTGTCCAGTAGCAGGTGAACGTAGTACAAAAGGGGATGATAAGCTGCTGATGGGGAAGGACATCAGGGAAAACTTCATGGAGAGGGTGACCTCTGGGTTAAATTTTGATGAAAGTAGAAGATGCTTGCTCTCCAGGCACAGAGAATAGTTCCTGTGAAAGTTATTTGACCTGATGTATGACCAGGGGTTTACACATCATAGAAGCTCCCAAAAGTCAAGTTCCAAAAGGTAACAGTAGAAGGTAGAGCCTGGAGATGCAGCCGGGGCTGGGCTGTGGGTGCCTGAGGGAATGAGTGGGATGCCAGGGTGAGGGATCTGAACTCAGTCCTGAAGACACAGTGTACTTTTGAAAGGCTATAAGCAGATGAGTGACCAGTGAAGAAGGTGCTAAGGTATAGGCCAGTGTGGGAGAGAGGGAAGACCCTCTGTGGGGAGACCCTGGGGTAGAGGTGGGGAGGGTGTGCAGACTGGCATGCATGGTCACAGTTGTGAATCCCTGGCTCGCTTCAAAGGAGAGAAGCTGCCTCTCTGGAACTCCAGGGGCAGGATGACTGAGCTGGAATTAAGGAACAACGTGGCCATGGTGAGGCTCCTGTCACTCTCTGTGCCAGGTGAAGCTGCAGGCGTCCAGCCACGTCTGTCGCTCTGTTTCTTTGTCTACAAGTAGTTAAATTACTCTTACTAGTTTTCCTGCCTTGAAAAAAGGGGCTCTGTTGACCCCTTAGGAATTTTGACTTGTTTATAAAGAAGTGAATGTCCTTTGCATAGGAAGATTCTCATCTATCTTTAAACAGCATAGGACACTTGGATAAATAGCACCTAGTTACTATACCTGTCGTTTTACTAGTCCATTTAAAATATGTCTGTGTGCTTGGGGAACAGGTCGAAAGCACGGTGTGCTCATGTTATAGATTCACTCGACCACTTCAATTTGAACGGAGACATCTCTTTCGGGAAAGGCTTTATTTTGTACACAGCTTAGAAGACATTGCCCCCTCACATAAATATTCAAACAAGTAAGATGTCATTTTTCTTCTTTAAAGCTAATAAATCTTTTACTGTTTGGAAAAAAAAATAGCTACAGGTTAGTAATTGCTGCAGAATCCCTAAAACAAGGTTAAGAGATTTTTGTTCTAAGGCAAAAATGAGATGGTTTGGGGAGGAAGGTGTGTGCTTTAAATAGCAGGTCGCTCTTTTTGTCACTGCGCCATCATATTGTTGTTTCTGCCTCTGCCTGAACCCAAACCCCCTCCCAGCCTGACAGAACTGTTCGCTTACGCAGCTAGCCCTGCCTCAGTTTGTGCCACATCTTCCACCTGTCGGCTGAGACATCAGAAGTCGATGTCCATGTCAGCCTCTGGGCACCCCACGATGATGGTACCTCCAGTAGACAGTGAAGGAGATAACAGCAAGGCTGTGTAAGACAACTGCACATTCCTCGTGAGACTCCTGTGTGCCCGCCGCTGCTCCATGCTGTGCTGTGGATTTTATAGTCCACGGGTCGTTACTCTTGTGCACAAAATACCCTTCCTGTGTGTGGTTTTAGTTCAGCGCATCCTGTGTCATGGTGTCCTTGGTCGTCTGTGTGTCTTCATGCCTTTGCATACTCCAAAGGGTGTAAGAAGTACCCCCTCCTCTCCATGGTGCTCTTAGCATGTGGAATCTGAAAGTAAATATGCCTTTTGTGTTTGTGTGCTTCTAAAACTTTTTAGTTGCCTATTCTTCAGTTTCACCCGCATAGCCCATATTTCTTTTATATTGCCAAGGTTCTCTGCATGTAAGCAACTTTGAGAAGGAAGCAAAGGGAAAAAGCTTGAGTTAGCCATTCCTTTGTCCTAGAATTTCCCTGCATTAATCTTGTCCTTGAAAATATGTATGTCCTATTCCCTTAAACCCCATGAGGCTGTGTTTCATTATATACTGTTTATTTGATACCCTCCTATTTAGCTTGCCTTTTGGTCCTGCGCCCTATAAAATACCCCCTTGGGTCTAGAGATTTATTATAAGTGATTTTCTCTACCGTATATAAGAGGTATATTGGGATTGTAGATTTTTGTGTGCCATGTTTGCCACAAAGCTGGGCTTTTGTGAACAAAGATGCGAGACTGTTCTGTTCTGCTCTTCTAGCACTATTCCTGATCAGAGGACTCCAGTCGCTTCAACACACAGCGTCAGCAGTGCAGCCACCCCAGACCGACTCCGCTTCCCGCGGGGCACGGCCAGTCGCAGCACTTTCCACGGCCAGCCCCGAGAGCGGCGGACCGCCACGTATAACGGCCCGCCCGCCTCACCCAGCCTGTCCCACGAAGCCACACCGTTGTCACAGACACGAAGCCGAGGCTCCACTAATCTTTTTAGTAAATTAACTTCAAAACTCACAAGGAGGTAAGTGCTGGGTGGTGCCTTTTGTTTGGAGCAAATACAAGAGCAAAAAGAGAAATGTCTTCTCTGTTTTGTGAAGCAACTGCCCAGATACTTTTCACTTTGTCTTTAACTCTTTTTTTTTTTTGGTGAGAGAGATCACGAGCAACGGGAGGAATAGAGGGAGAAGTAGACTCCCCACTGAGCAGGGAGCCTGATGCGGGACTCGATCCCAGGACCCTGGGATCATGACCTGAGCTGAAGGCAGACGCTCAGCTGACTGAGCCACCCAGGCACCCTTCGCTTTGTCTTTAGCTCGTGTTTTTCTGGTTTATATATAGAACTTTATACTTTAAAACCTTTTAGAATAGGAATTACAGAGCTCAGAATCTTCACAGCACCAAAAATCCTCTAGCACTTGGGAGGCTGTTGTTTTCTTTAATTGCTGTTCCTTTTGATCACACTTCTGTCCACATGGCATGTTTACTGCAGTTTAGCAAAACCCCACCTCCAGTGTAAGCTGGCACTCCAGAAGCAGTCCCTGTAGAAGACAGCGTGTGATGTGACCAACCCTGGACATGGAGGGGAGAGACATTTCTTCTCTCATTTCCTGTCATTGTCATTGAAGAACACTAAGTTTTTTAGGGTCTAAATCTTAAAACTGTTTTCTCAATTGGTCTCAGTAAGTTATAGTAAGAACAAGGTAACTTGCTTAAACTGCGTAGTTTGGCATGTAAAAGTCCTGATTTCTTCTCAGCAAGAAACTTGTATCTGGTTGTGTATAAAATCCTTTTTCCCTTGAGGTACTTTGAACTTTATTTCCATAACCTAATCTGGAGGCTGCAAAGGCTTAGAATCTTTGATTGCTATAAGAGGAAGAAGAAAAAGTGCCCCCATGCACCATAAGCACACAGGCAGAGTCACCATTATCTAGGACCACACTCAGGAGACCTGAGCGCCCTTGTACTCTCAGGACTCCCAGAAGAGTTTCTTCTTGAAGAAATTGAGTCTCACGGGGCGCCTGGGTGGCTCAGTCGTTACGCGTCTGCCTTCGGCTCAGGTCATGACCCCAGGGTCCTGGGATCGAGCCCCGCATCGGGCTCCCTGCTCAGCGGGGAGTCTGCTCCCCCCTCTCCTTGTGCCCCTCCCCCAGCTTGTACTCTCTCTCGCTCACTCTCTCTCAAGTAAATAAGTAAAATCTTTAATAAAAATAAATAAATAAACTGAGCCTCACTGTGGATTAGTATGTCCAGGGCATCCTGCAGCTTTGTGTGTTGCAGACACACTTGTTCGTCATCTGTATTTTACTCAGAACAGCAGAGTCTGAAATGGCTGGCACCCCCCTCCTCTGTTTCTCCATACTCCCTGTGGCTCACTAGCTGGCTGCTGTGTTTCCTGCTATCTTTGGTATTTAACCTGTAAGCCAAATACCACTTTTCAGTCTCCTTAATTCCTCCAGTAATGTTATGTTCTTTTAGATGAATCACCTGAATTTAGCCAAGTCACATTCAACTGTCTTTCTCCAGGTAATCTATTTGTTGTCAGGACACTGACTACCAGTTAGGGAGGACTTCTGCTATCCGTTATCATTAACAGGACGTCAGAGGGGGGCCAGAAGTTATAGTCCAGCCTCTTACCCCACCCCTTTGCTGAAACCCCCTGTTCTAAACTGGGCAGAAGAGTAGAATGATCTAAAGGACTTTGCCAGGTTTGGGGCACCCACTCGGGACCAGTAAGAGAAGCAGGGAGCTTAATCCAAGAAGAGTCTGGTGACCCCCAGAATAATTCCTTCCTTCTTTTCAGGGTCATCCTATGGCCTGTCCCAGGCCTCCCTGCCCCCTGGTTCCTTCCTTATGGACTAAACTGAAATAGAATCTGCCTCTGAAACTCGGGTGGTAGGGGACAGAGCCAGGTATGATCCAGCAGGCTGTTAGCTCCCTGGCCTTGCTTAATATTGACTGGTGTTAAGCCCGGGGAGAGCCCTGAGCACAGCGGGGATGCACACCAGTCAGGTCTGTCTGAGCTCTAGTTGCAGGACAGGCAGCTGTTTGTCTTTATACTTTGGTCTATAATGGGCTCTTTAAATAAAACCTTACATATCAGGAATATCCTTGACTTTATTTTTTGCCTTTGTGCTCTTTTTCTGGTCATCTTAATGCTATTATTGTTACAGGTAACATCAGCTACCATTTATTGATTGCTTACCATGTACTAAGATGAATAGATCTCTATAGATTTATAGAGATATATTTGTTTTACGTTTATAAAGATGCACATGTGTACACACGCATTCTCACACATTCATTTAATCTCCACAGTCTGCCAATGTAGTAGGTATTATCCCAATGTTGTAGGACAACCTGGGAGATGAGGTTCAGAGAGTTTAAGGCACATATTCAAGATTCTACAGCCAAAAGTTGCTGAGCCAGGTCTGGGCCTCAGAGGCCCTGAGTCCGCAGCATGTGCTGCCCTACAGGGCTGTCAGGAACAGTGTGGGCCCTTGTCCCTCATTTTCTAATGTAGTTTATTTCATGTCTTTGAATTAAAATTGGATACTGAGTTTTCTTGGTTTAATTTTTTAAAAAAATCTTGGGGTTCATCTTATTTTACATTTCCAGGCAGTTTCCACTCCTAAAGATTTGCAGAAATATAGTCTTCTCTTTGTTGAATTTGCAAACTGAGGTCTGTAGCCTCCCCTGGTTGCTATACTTTAGAAGTACACTGATATAACTGTTATATCAGCATAGGCTGCTTATCCCGCCCTAACAATAATTGTGAGGATCAGAGCCCTGGTACCTGAGAGAGGCTCAGGTGTTCTTATGTAGGTGCTGCATCGCAGACCTGCTAAGGTTTGATGGGAAGAGAGCTGGCACCACCAGGAGGCCTGCACTCTGCTCTTGGCTCTGACTCTGCCCTGGATACGTGTGGCTTCAGAGAGCTGTGTGCTCTGAGGCCGTCTATGTGGTCAGAAGGAGGCCTGCGTAGGTGCTCCGAGTTGCTCATGCCCTGTAGACACGATGTACATGCCTGTGTGCCTCAGGTTGGTCCACGGGGCCCCGGGCGCAGACTCAGTCCTGCCGCTGCTCCTCTCTATACCTCAGGGATTCGTGGCAGGAAAAGTGAAGAAAAGCAGTTCTATGGTACTTGACCAATAACCCTGACTTTTCTCAGGTAGAAAATTTGAAATGAAAATACATTTTAAAGATCTTTTAATCAGTTTTCAACTAAAATAATCTTTTGTATAATCCTGCCTTAGGTTTACGTAGTGCTTAATTATTTACAAAATATTGTTACGTGCATGATCTTGTCTACTGCGTGTAACACCCTGCATTACCACTTCTGATCTGATTATGAAGTGGTTGGCTGTTATTCACAGTAGTTAGATATTTTTTAATTGCTTGTATCTGAAGCAATGCCAAATTATCCATGTTAGAAGAACAAGTCCAAGACATTCATTACTTCGTTCACTCAGACTGAATTCTGTGTTCAGTCACAGAACTGGGAAGTTTCAGAAATAGTTTGGTGAGCCCAGCCTGCACTTGCCCAGGAATGCTGACCCACATGATCATACAAGCCCGACTCACAGTTTGGAATTTCTTTTGTCAGATTCTGTTCAGAACAACCTGAGCATCTCCTTAATTTTTAACGAGCAGAGTCCCTTCTAAATACAGCTCTTCCAGTTTATTCCGTAAAACATAATTGAAACCCCATTGTTATCTTATCATTTAATTTCAGTTCATTTTGCCATCTAAAACTCTGAAAAGTCTGCTTCATTTTAAACCCCAATCACTTAGTTTTTTCTTAAAAAGTGATTTATGTCCTATACTGTAGTAGACATTCTGTGAATGTTTCAATCATTTTTCTGAGATAAGTAAGGGTTCTCTTAATGTTTGAACATTTTAAAATGAAATTTTTAATGTTATATAAGAAGGTGAGGTTTTTGTTCATAAGACATTCTGAAGAGGATCAAGAGGTGTTACCCTCTTACTCTAGTATACTGCACATGACTTCCATCACTTCTTTAACACAGGATGTTGGATTTTATCATCTTAAAGTATATCCATCTAAGAAACCTTTAAATAAATTTAATTACAGCTAATGTCAATATTTACTGCTGAATTTATCTTACAAGTAAGATTTTTTTTTATATTTCTAGAAAATTAAAAGATCACATACTCAATTACCTGTAATTTTATTTTTTCAACAAATGTTGTGTTTCATTGTTCATTGGACAGAAAGAGGAGCCCTGTTTTGTTTGTTGTTTTTCTTTCTCTCTATAATTGACTAGATTTTCTATTTAATTTGTGCAAGTCATTTTTGTTAATTTTTTTTTTTTTGGCTTAATTTCTTTTAGAAACATGTCATTCAGGTTTATCAAAAGGTAGGACTTATATATACACATTATTTTTTTTCGATCCTTACCCCAAAATGGCTCCTGCAATTAACATCAGGTTTGGCTTTCTAGCCTTGTTTTTGTTTTGTTTTGTTTTCTTAAAAACTAAACTTTCTGCTGAGAACTAAATACTTATTTCTTTGTAAGGAAACCTTGAAAAGAAATAGATTAACTCTGTCAGGCATTTGTAAAGGGATTGTGGCACCCATGTAACAATAGGCCTGTGCATGCTCTGTGCATTTTCTTTCTTTGGTAGAATTATTTAGCATCCAAATAATTCTGTCTTCATACTAATAACACTTAGCATGCTTCTGTTTGAAGAATGAGATGTTCAGTAATATTAATGTACAGTTACTGATTGGCCTCAAGCCCGCAGAAGGTAAGTGGTGACTGTTGCCATCTTTTAGCAAAAGGCTTTAAAATGACTGGGAAATTAGCTAATATTTTTACATGGGAAACAAGCACAAAATTCAAACCTACAGCCTCATTTGGTTTGAGGTTTTCAGAAATAAAGATGTGGGCAACTGATAGTGGAAATGTTTTAATATTTTCAGAGAGTTGAAGAGTAAATAGTATTCTGTCTAAAAGCTGCTTTCCACCAACCACTGAAGGGAGTAGGTCTCATTACTTTTACTGAAAGCACTGTGGTAAATATTATATATTCCTACCAGATGAGTACTTTTTGATGATGATGAGTCAGGAGAACAAAAACGTTGCTCACAATCTTGGAATGCACACAGAATGAGGCAGAAAATCTGCCATTTGGGCCACCTGTGGGGGTCTATGTGTTGATGAGGTCAGTGGGTCACTGAAAGACTGTGTGAACGTAAGCTCTGTTAAAACTGTGGGAGGAGCGCTTTCCTCATATAGGAAATTCCCCTCCATGATTGTTTTTTAATCTTCCCAGTTGTCAAATTTTCCCTTGCACAGGAAATTTTGCAGTTGGAAGTAGGATTTAACTGCTAGAATTCATTTCCTTTTAGTTAAAACCCATTACACTTTGGGGGAAGGATTAAAAAATCAGAATATCTCCAATTCCAGAGCCGGGCAGGAATACCTGTTGTGTATGTGAAGTGGGTGCAGGGCCAGCCTCCCAGCCCCGCCTGCGAGCACACATGGAGAAGGATGGCCGTGGGCTGAGTCACCCCCATGACAGGATGAGTTTAACAAGCACAGCTGGTGACCCGAAGTGCTTTGGGTTTGCTCATTTTATGACATCTGTGTTTGTTTATGGGTGGTTGTGTACTGGTCTGTAAGATTTCTTTTCTCTTTCCCGCTTCTCTGCTTCTGCATTCTGTTCGTTGAGGCTTCCAACTGAATATGAGAGGAACGGGAGATATGAGGGCTCAAGGTGAGGGAAATTATTTTTACTTAAAATATTTTATAGGTATTTACCTTGTGTGTGTGGCAGAAACGATGCTCTTTTCTGAATATCCTGCATCATATCCCTGCTCTCAATGTAGGATTGCTTGGTGAGGTCAGCATTTTGTGGTTGGTGAAGCAGGAGTGTGTGGCTGCTGCCCCCTCCCAGTGGCCACTTGAGGGCGCCAGAGCGCCATGGCCACCAGCCCGTGGAAGCCTTCTGTCTCCCAGCCTGATTGGGCTTTCCACTGGTGTTTGGGTGTTAAAATACGTGGCCCTCCTGCCTGGTCGCTGACAGCCTGAAATGAGATCTGGGAGTCAGTAGGAGCACTGTTGACGTGTCCATAACTCCTGCATGATTCTGGTCTCAAAGAATGAAAGCAGAATATTGAGTAGAATTTTCATATTTTAAATTAGATGTGTCTTTAAGAATGATTATGTAGTCGAGCGATTTGCTTTTACATTTTGTAGATCATTTTGTATTTCATTACACAGATTTGGGTGTTGGGGGAGTTGACCAGATAGGCCTCCATAGTTGTAGTTCTTGTCCACTTACGCCCTTTCAGTACCAGTTACCAGCTTGCTGTCTCAGGTCCCCGTTAACCCATTTGCTCTCCTGCTGGTCTTTCTAAAGCACAGCTCTGATCATGTGACTTTTCTGAATGAAAACTTGCAGTGGCCCCATTGCCTGACCTGCCCTGGGTGGCCTCAACAGCCCCGGCCTCCCCTGACCCCACCCCTGCCCCAGTTGAGGTGTCACTCCCACCCCAGGCCTGCCCATGCCGGCCTTGAGCAGGCTCCATATGTCCTGAGTTTGCCTACCGCAAGTACTCAGCAGCTGTTGTGGGGGTGATGCTGTGCCCCCAGTTCCAGTCCATCTGTACACTTGATCATACCCTCAACACATTCTGTGCTTTCCATACATCCCTGCCTTTGCTTATGATATTCCCTCTGCTCAGCACACGAACTCTCTTCCCCCACCCCTGTTGTATTGGAATCCCATGGTTCTCGGTAGCTCTTCTCAGATGCCACCCCCTCCTGGAAGCCATTTCCTCATTTCCCTGCACTCCTTCCGTTAGAGGGCCCCACCTGTCGTTCCTCCCACCCTCTAGTGGACCCTTTATACCTTTCCTGTTCTGCTGTTGGCCTTGAGTTGCAGTCTTCCCTCCCCCAACCCCAACTTAGCTTGAGAGCTTTTGCTCATTTTTGTAACCTATTTAGTGACTAATACAGCATTTCATACATAGGAAGCTTCCGACCAATTTGAGGAGATGTGAACAAAATTGAATATTCTACCAGCAGGTTGGCAGCTGTCTGCATAGTAAACCTGTGGCCCACCCTCGGGTCTGATAAATTTGCCATAGGATGAAGTGTTTTTAACATGCATGTACTGGGTGTTTTTAATACAAAAGAGTGTCAGTCATTCACCGTCCTCATTGAAGCATCTGATGTATACGTGAGAGTGTAAATAAGTTTGTGGCAATGATGATTAAATGCCATGAACAGCAAGATATGGTAGATTCCTAGTTGTGGACTTCCCAAGAGAACTGTGCCCAGGACCCCACGGGGACGTCACCTCATAGACATTGGGACCCCCCCTTCCACTCTGTGGATCGATACACCTTGCATTCAAACTGGTTGTTGGAGTGCTCAACAACAAATAAGCCTTAACATTTCATTTTTCTGCTTCAGTAATAAGATAATGTCACCTAAGAGTTATTTTTAACTGTGGAATTAACAGTTTAACAAAATGGCAGGAAAAATATCGAGGTGGGTGGAGGGAATGGAGAGAAGGGCCCACGCCCCCACCCAGCTATATACTCGGGCCACCTGAAGGAAGGTGATTTTGAACTATGTGGAGACACTGGTTATCCTGAGGAACCCCTGTGGTGAAGGTTATGAGGAGCTGACCTGAGAGGAGAAGTGGTGGACCAGGGGCAGCCATGCTGGTCAGAGCCAGAGGCTGGCCTGCTGACCCCGCCTCCCTCAGCTGGGCTTTTGGGGGTCTCCCCCGGCTCCTTGGCACCTGCATTCAGCCTAGAGGGGAAAGCTGGGCTCTTCTTGGAGAAGTGCTCAGCTCTCTACTTCACCTGATCTTCAAGGATTTTGTTTAACAAATTATTTTCTTAATGTTATTAAGGATAGCTGGCTGGTGAAGATTTTTCAGCCAGGTAGACCTTTGCCTGTGTGGGTTATGGTTTGCGGGGGGAGGTGAGTAATAGAGGAATGCTTCTCAGTAAAGGAACAGGTCACCACATGGGAGCCTATGCAAGAGAAGTGTGGAGGTCAGTTACTCTGTTACAGCGAAGATGTTGATTATGAACTAGCTGAACTAGAAAAGGTTGGTTTTTCTGTGCAATTAAAAATAAACCTGCCACTGTGCATTTCAGTCGCAACGTATCTGCCGAGCAAAAGGATGAAAACAAAGAAGCAAAACCTCGCTCCCTCCGCTTTACCTGGAGCATGAAAACCACTAGTTCCATGGATCCCAATGACATGATGCGGGAAATCCGCAAAGTGCTGGATGCCAATAACTGCGACTATGAGCAGAGAGAGCGCTTCTTACTCTTCTGTGTCCACGGTGATGGGCACGCAGAGAACCTCGTGCAGTGGGAGATGGAGGTGTGCAAGCTGCCAAGACTGTCTCTGAATGGGGTCCGGTTTAAGCGGATATCAGGGACATCCATAGCTTTCAAAAATATTGCTTCCAAAATTGCCAATGAGCTAAAGCTGTAACCCAGTAATTACGGTGTAAATTAAGTAGCAATTTAAAGTGTTTTCCTGAACACTGATGGAAATGTATAGAATAATATTTAGGTAATAACGTCTGCATCTTCTAAATCATGATATTAAAATATAAGGACGAGAGCACGCCTGGGAGCGGAAGCTGGCCTTTTTTCTACGAATGCACTACATTAAAGATGTGTGACACGCGTGCCCTCTGTCTTATTTCCATTGCCCTGAAAGCGTGTGACATCATCGCCACGGGCCTCATGTCTGTGTGGTGTGAGCGTGGACTGTGCGTGTGAAGTAGTGCATACGGAAGCATCTCCTTACACTGGCAGCCAGAGTTGTTACGAGTACCTCTGTGGGAGATCATTTGGTGCTAAAACATTAAAATTGCCAAGGAGGAAAATGTTGAATTACTACTAAGAATTAACTTTAAGACTAGTTGATAATTAATACAGGTTTACAGTTCATGCCTGTGGTTTTGTGTTTGTTGTTTTGTGTTTTTTTAGTGCAAAAGGTTTAAATTTATAGTTGTGAACATTGCTTGTGTTTTTCTAAGTAGATTCACAAGATAATTAAAAATTCACTTTTTCTCAGTAAAATCTTGCATTGTCTCCTACTACTGTATTTAAGACTCAGATTAAGGCAGTGACTAAAAGTATGTTTTGCCTCCACCACCAAGCTGAACAAAAGCAAATGGTAAGTGTATGAAGGCCTGGGGCCACTTTGTCCTTAGCGTGGAGCCCAGCATTTTGTGATTACTAGCATCTTTTTTCTCCAAAGGCAAAAAAGGGAGAAGTCGGCCCTCCTGGCGACCTGCGGAGGAAGGGAATCGGGAGCCTCCGCGAGCCCGTGTGCAGAGGTACCAGGTCTTGACGGTTCTGGGTTTGTTGTCCATGAAGTATGTAATTTTCCTCTCTTGTTGTTTTTGTGATTCAGAACATGAATCAATCCTACAGCTTTTTTTCTACCACCTACATGGTTATATAGAGGGAGTAATGAATTCATCACTTAGGGTGACACTTCAGTCTCATGTGGAAATTGCCACATTGATTGGTGTGCTATTTTGGTTTCTGGGTTTTTTGTTGGTGGTCAAAGTATGAAAGTCTGGACAGACAGTCAAATATTCAATACTATGGGCAGAACACTGTTTTGAGTATTGGGGACACATCTCTGAACAAAACAAGATCCCTATAGCATCTCTTGAAGCTTATGTTCTAATAGGATGGCAGTCAGTAAGCAAAAAGTAAAGTCGTAGGAACAAAATGATCAGTGCCAAGAGAAAAAAATGCAGAGCAGTGTCAGGCATTCCTAGGGACCCGAGGTTTGGTCAGTGCCATGTTAAATCGGGGGATGGGGACGGTGGCTTGTCCTCTCAGGGAGCAAGGAGAAGAAGCCAGGAAAGCTGTTCAGAGGCTGTCAGCAGTGATCAGGCAGTAGGTGCTGCTGGCCCAGTGAGACCGTGGTCAGTTCTGGATATGTCCTGAAATAAGAGTCAACTGCATTTGCTCTTGTGTTGGCTGTGGATGAGCGAGCCCAAGGCTGTACAAGTTTTGGCCTGAACAGCAGAAAAGACGGGTTTGCTGTCCATTGGAATGGGGCAGCTTGCTTTGGCGGGGAGGGCGAGCAGCAGAGCGGTTTTGAATGCACTGAGTTGGGGTGCCTTCAGACACCATGTGGAGACCCAGGAGGAACCCCGGGAGTCCTCAGCCCCTCGGCCAGTGGGTGGATCCTATGCGGATATGGGACAGAAGCTCCCAGAAAAGGGGTGTGGCCTGGGAGGCGTAGAGGTGGGAGGGGCCTTTTTCATCCGAGGCATTTTAGTTCCTTCTCTAGACCCAGTTCCTTTGCACACGCGCTTCTCTCACAGCTCCGTGTGCACAGGTTCCTCCGAGCAGCTGCCCTGTGGAAGTTTGCAGAAGGGAAGCGGGGCTCCTCTGACCTTCACGCCTCGGACACGTTCTAATAGCTGGCCATAGTTTTGTTCTAAAGGACACACTGAATACTGGAGGTTAAGCTCCTTTGAGAGAAGTTCATTCCCCACGTGCTCTGATGAGATGACCACTCTGTGCGAATGTTGTTGTCGGTTGTTGGTTTGTCAGAAGTGTGTGGGCACTTTAACGCACTACTGACCCAGTGAGAGTTGGGTACTGATTCACGGAAGTTGTCTGGGTCGGTCTCATTTCAAAGCCTCTAACACTGATTGACATTGGTGTGATTTCAGTGGCAACATAGATAGTGTTACTTTACTGCAGCTAAAACATGAAATCACATCGATTACTGAGGGGCCCATGCCCGTCCTTAAAATAGTATGTTTTTATAATATGGTGTTTTTATTCTGCATACAGTGAATTTTGGAAAGGAATGTTCTAGAGTACTTGAAAATCACTTCAGACGCAATGACAAGGCCACATTTTTCCCTCATCCACTCCTCTGGAGTCCCTCAGAGGTGAGGTAAGGTATGTGGTGGGGGTGGTGCTACTGTTCGTATTTACCTGACAACAAAAGTGTTGTCTACTCCTGAAAGTACAGTTAGTATTCCAGTTATGTTGACTCTCGTCCAGACCAGGCAAATCGGAGGACCCGAGACAGCATTTCTTAACGACGTGCCTGGCTCTTGGGCTGTCCTTTCGTGTCTAAGAGTGAAGACCCAGGCAGAAAGCTGGGACGGGACGTGACTGCCTTGGAGAAGCACAACCCTGAGCGTTTTCACAGTGTGTGTTTCTCTCAAAGCCTAGAGAAGGATGATAGTTAAAAGAAAGATCTCGCTGTGTGTGCTTTATGAACACATTGCTGTCGCTGCAGAAGCCGTCCCTGGAATACCCTTTCCTGGCAGTTCCTGCTCTGAGTGGCGCGTGGTGACCTCAGGTCCACGGAGCGGGGAACGCAGGGGTGCAGGGAGGTGCGTCTGCCTGCTCAAAACTTGCCTTTCTTTGGGGTGTTTTTGTTATTTGGGGGGCTTGGGGTTTTGGTTTATTTTTGCTGATTTGCCATAAGACCCTTTTAAAGAGCTCAGCAGCCCACTTTACACTGGGGGGAATGGTTGCTCTCGAAGGGAGCGATGGTGAGTGAAGGATGGGCCTTGCAGGTATCCTAACACTGCACAGGTGAGTCTAGGTGTGACTGTCCCCAAGAGTAGAAGCTGGGCATCCTCCCAGTCAACAAGGAGGACAGAGTTTCACAGCTCTGTAAATGGGTCTTCAGTCTACCACTTTGAGAGACCAGAACCCAGGCGGGGGGTGATGCTCCTCAGAGAGAGTGCTCGCCATTGTGGTGACATCCCAGCGGGGCAGCTGGGCCTGATCAGTGTCAAACCAGCACTGTACTCCTCAGAAGTCAGAGCTCACGCAGGGCATCTGGGCCTGGCTCCTCCCCCAGGGGAGGGCGGTCACACGGTACGGAGAAGCCATCAGAGGGACTAGATGGGGAGGTTTGGGCACGTGAAGAATGGAAAGGGGGTGGGGGCTGTGACACTCACGGAGGAAGCCAGCTTGCTAGGATAGCAGAGCGGACAAAGCAGGGAAGCCTGAGTGAACTCCCAGGAGCAAAGTGCTCTGCCAGGAGGTGAGCGGCGGGCTGTGGCGGAGGTGCTGAGGTCTGCCCGCTGGTTACCACAGCAGGGTCTGGGTGGCCGGGAAGGCTGGCGTCGGATGGCTTTCGCCAGGGCAGGGCCTCTTAGGATTCACTTCACTCAGACGTCAGAGCCATGTTTAAACCTGAATTAGGCAGCGTGGCTTAGCAGTTGAGGTGTGTGCCCTTGATCAAGGCAGCTTGGTTTCCAGGCTCTGGGTTCATACCTCAGGTTGCTTCTATAAAGCGTGGCAGTAATGATATCTCACTGTGGGTTATTGGTAGAGTCCACCAGGTGGCAAATGCAGAGCGAGGAGCCTGGCAGCTGCTAGTAAATACACAGCTCACACAGGTACAGGCCCTTTTAAACAAGAATTCAAACTAACCCTGTGTCCTTCCTCCCTGCCCAGCTTAGCCAGGACACTGAAGTCCTTGAACACTGTGCTCTCTGCCCTCCCAGCAGAGGCTTGTTAAGAAAATTCCCCCAGGGGTGCCTGGTGGCTCAGGCAGTTAAGCGTCTGCCTTCGGCTCAGGTCATGATCTCAGGGTCCTGGGATCGAGCCCTGCATTGGGCTCCCTGCTGAGGGGGGAGTCTGCTTCTGCCTCTGGCCCTCCCCCCTGCTTGTGATCTCTCTCTCTGTCAAATAAGTAAATAATCTTAAAAAATAATAATAAATAGGGCGCCTGGGTGGCTCAGTCGTTAAGTGTCTGCCTTCGGCTCAGGTCATGATCCCAGAGTCCTGGGATCGAGCCCCGCGTCGGGCTCTCCGCTCGGCGGAAAGCGTGCTTCTCCCTCTCCCACTCCCCCTGCTTGTGTTCCCTCTCTTGCTGTCAAATAAATAAATAAAATCTTTAAAAAAAACCAAAAAAAAAAACCAAAAAATAATGATAAATAAAAATAAATAAATACTTTAAAAAAAAAAAAGGAAAATTCCCCCAATTTCTGAAATGTAGAGTTCTGGTCTCTGAGCCTGGTGTTAGGAAACCAGCCTGTACCGTTGTGTTCCTGGCCCCAAGTTTTGGCGTATGTCCCCAGGGGACAGGGAAGAGTATGAGTCTGGTGGAAGAGCATAGTCAGGGGAGGCAGATGGTGCCCCCCACCCCCGCCCTACCCCACCCCATCCTCCCTTCAGACTGCTGGTCACCTCTCCCCCAACAGGCCTACCGTTGCCATCACTTTTAAAGATATATTTTAGAAAGAGCGAGGGGAGGGGCAGAGGCGGGGAGAGAGAGAATCTCCAGCAGACTCTGTGCGAGCTCGGAGCCCGACACTGGGCTTGATCTAAAGACCCTGAGATCGTGACCTAAGCTGAAATCAAGAGTCAGACGCTCAACCGACTGAGCCGCCCAAGTGCCCCTGTCATCACATTTAAAGTCCCACTGGCTCAGGGGCGCCTGGCTGGCTCAGAATCAGTAAAACATGTGACTCTTGATCTCAGGGTCATGAGTTCAAGCACCATGTTGGGCATGGTGCCCACTTTTTAGAAATAATAAAGTAAAATAACACCACACCACATCGGCTCTCCCGGCCTGCTTGGCCAGCTGTGCCCTCCCACTTTGTGTCGTGCTAAGAGTCAGCAGCATGGACAAATGTTTTTTGTCTCTGTATCTACCCTCCCTGCCCTTATTAGAATGCAAGCCCCAAGGGGAAGGGTGTTTTTTTTTTTCCAGGTACTTAGTACAAAATAAGTATTCATTTAAAATAATGAAGATGGTGGTGGTGATGATGATGAAGGAGGAGAAGTAGTAGTAGTAAGTACTAATAGTAGTAGTCGTAGTAGTAGTAGTAGTATGGGCAAGAAATACTTGAAGAGCACAAGGCAGTTTCAGTGGCTTCAGTCAGAACTCTTACCGGGGTTCCCCTATAGCCCAAGGATGAGGCAGGCGCCACCATAGGAAGCTGTTTTGATTTGTGGTCCATCCTCTTCGGTCTCCAGCAGCCATCTGAGCTGAGCCCTTTCTGTTTTACAGACAAGGCTCAGAGGTGGGCTGGGAATGTGCTTTTCTCTTCACTGAGCTGTCCCAATAGCTGATGCCCATATTGTGTCATTCATTCGAGTCAGGCGCAAGACTATGCAGGTCCTCGGGCGGGTGCTGTGGGCGTCCAGGATTAGGTCCTGAATCATATGACATTTGCCATCCGATGTGAAATTGGGGGTTAAAGTTCTTGGCTTAGAGCCTTAATCCATATCCCACACCACAGAGTTGCGCAGTGTGGTGCTTAGGTTTCAGTGCATTAAGAGAACAGCCACATGAGGCTTGGCAGCGGTGTGTGAGCTGGAGGTCAGAGAGTCTTTGGGGTATTAACAGTAGCCCTCAGCTCCTGGTGCTTGGTCACAGGCACCAAGCCGGAGGTGAGGCCTGCTGAGCAGGAGTCCAGGCTTGCAAAGCTTGCGTGCCTCCTGCCTGAGATAGGGAGGCTGCTCCTTGGGGGTCACCTTGGGGCGAGACTAGAGCTCAGCTTGCTGAGATGACCCAGGTCTCTCCAGGAAGGCTGGGGAGACTGGGGCTGTGGGAGGCACTTCGGCTGCTGTTGGCTTTGGTTTAATTGCTTTGTTGATTTATCTTGCTGTTTCTGTGGTGAGGCTGATTGGTTACAAATTCAGAGGTTCTCACGTCTTTTTCCAGCTCCCTAGATATTCATTGCAGTGGTCTGTGGCCGTGGTGAGATATCTTCTCACCAAGTAGGTTGAAAAATAGGTGCCTTCCTGGGGGGCGTCACTGAGAGCAGGGACAGCTGATCATCCTGCAGCCCTTCCCCCAGCCCATGCCTTTTGCAATTTCCTGCTCTCTACCTCCCACCCACTGAACCCACCTCTATGTGTTATTTTAAGCCAGAACTCTAGAACGCATCCCTCAAGCAGGAGGGGAATGTGCAGTTGCTCATCAGGAACTTGTCCAGCTTCTGCTGGGCCCCTTCAATGCCAGGGTGTGCACACTTACACGCGCACACCCCAGGGGGCTGGCGGAGAGTCCTGTCTGGTCCTGGATTTTCCTGATGCCCGGGCAGTTTCTTGCCCAGCCCTGGTGGCCTCCTACTCCTGGGAGCTTTCACTAATCAGGGAGGGGCTCAAGTATTTGAAGATAAAAATTGTGTTTTCTTCCTGAGTTTTGCTTCCCTAAGTTAAACTGCCCCAGTCCTTTTCAGGTGTTTCAGGACAAGAAGTGAAGATTTTTCCGTGGTGGTTTGTTCATCGACATGCATTTTTGGGGGGTTAGAGTGGGACAGCTACTCTGGAGGGCCCTGTGCTGAGCTCTGGGGATCCAAAAAGAACTGTGGTAAAACCTAAGTCCACTAAAAGCTCGCGCTCACAGGGAGAGGCACACAGACATGGTCTGGAAATCTGGTATGGCCAGTGCTACACGAGAGAAGCCCAGTCGGAGTGGGGAGGGGGTAGAGGTTACAGGGGCAGCCTGAAGCACCCCCAGTCCGCTCAGTGGAAGGGGACGTGGTGGTGTGTACAAAGGCAGGCATGGAAAGCTCATCCTACTTCAGACTCGGCATGTGTAGGGGCAGTGACAGGGCCAGCGCCCTGCTGGACAGGCTCTGTCTTGTCACCATCCCAATAAAATATGTCTCAGACAATGCACCTCTGTTCTCTTAAGAGGACTTCAGTCCAGTACTTTCTCAGGAAGTGACATGGCAGGCTTTGGGTAGAGTTCTGTTGCCAGACAAAAATAGACCCTGCTGCACTAAGGAAGCCAGGTCCCAGGGACTGGAGAGGAAGCATCCCGGCCAGTGTGGGGCACCCGGCATGCCAGCTTCTTCCGGAGTGAGCTCTGCACTGACTTGCCTCTCCCTCGCTCTCAAAAGGGAGCTGCCAGCAGGCGTGGGTAGGTGTGAATACATTCTCAAATCAGACATGTTTTGCATGGAAATAAGCTGGGAAATAGGAGCATATGCCGTCATGTTCATTAATATGGCACCCAAAACCCTTTGGTAGATGGTGCCCCTGAGAGCCATTCCCGATGTGACACCAGGAGCTGCTGTGTGCATCCCAGGGCGCTGCTCAGGCTGGTCCCTTCTCTGCCCGTGTCCTCTGGCCAGCTGCTCGCTCTGCAGCACCCGGCTCATTTGTCACCTGCTGCCTCTAATCTTTGCAGTTCCCACTCTCTCAGCCCCAGTGCCCCGGGTCGCTGGGTCCGCTCCCCACCTTCTCTGAACTCTGGAGAATCCTGTTGGGCTTGTCTTGCAGCTCATCAAACAGCAGCCCAGCCTGTCTGCAGTGGGTAGGGGTTCTGCTACCCAGAAAGGCGCTGCTATGTGTCTTTTTGTCCCAACATCACTAAATGCGCAGGGCACATTTTGTCGGGTTGCATTTCCTAGTATCACATCATTAATAAGTGGGACCAGAACACTGGAACTGGGCCGGAAAAGCCAGGTCCTGTTCTCCTGTGTTCTTCAGGCTAGGAGAATAGAGGAAAGCAGTAAGCACCTTGGCCCTCCTTTCTGGTCTCAGGGAAGAATGAGGAAGAGGAGGCACGACCTCTGGCCTTCCCTCTGCTCAGAGCATTTCCTCTCTAAGATAAGCACTATAGCTCTGATTTTCGCTGTAGCAGTGCAGATGGATCCTGTCAAGCACAAAGTCAGCGGTTTCAAGTGTGGTTAAATGTGTACCACCTTTATCATTTCTTCTTGAAAGTGTAATGCATTTGAAGTGCTTCTGAATGTGTTGGGCAGTTGATGGGTCAAAAGTATTGACGAAACTAGACTTTTCACTTCAGTGAAAATTTAATAGATGTTGTCTTTTGTTGTTAAGTCATATATTTCTGGAATAATCCCGGGGAATGTGTTAACACAAGCCACTTTTACCAGTAATGAGAGCAGCCTACTTGGGGTGGGGTGGGGTGGGGTGGGGTGGGGCAAGACCCAAAGCCTGACCCCGTAGTCAGTGTTCTGAGAGAGAAGATTCATGGTGAAGCAGTATATGATGGGGGAGTGACGGAAGGATAAAGCCCAAGGACAATGACATGTGAGGACTGAGGTCCTTCCCAAAAGGAGGGCTAGGGCAGGTGTGGAGGTCTTCCCTGGAATTTGGGCGTAGGTGGACCTTGGGCTTCCAGTAGGCTGGACCAAATGTGGAAAGCAGGAAACAGACCAAAAGCAGCAGATGAAGGCAGACCTGCAGGTGTTGGTGCCTCCCCTGTGTGCCTCCGGTCTCCCATGTTGCCATTCTGAGTGCACGTTGGCATGGGGCGGGGGGCAAAGCCAAGCTATGTTTCTGGAGCTACTGGATTTAGTAACTAAATTCTTGGACAGATTGACCTGGAAGCCCTGCCAGACCAGCGAGCCTTGCAGTTGGGTCCGTGAGAGGCAGAGCGGCACCCCGGCCCCAGCCCCCCTCGCCGCAGCAGGAGGGGTGCCAGCCAGCACAGCTGTGTGCTCCAGGGGTGTGCCCTGCACGTGTGCAGGTGTTCCGTTTGCTGGCCTTAGCTGGCTCCGGCCTCACAGCCCAAGACGGCTCCTGGAGCGTGCTTATCCCTGTGGCTACAGCTGCATGCCAGGCCCAAACCAGGGTTTTGTTAGGAACGCAGAAGGGGAGCGTGGCTGCTAGGAGACAAGCAGCTGGCTCCACACAGATTCATCAGAAATGGGAGGAGCTAGGAGTACTTTTAGCTTTCCTGGGTCTTGAAGTTAATTATTTAAGTTCAGCCTTAAATTTTGACAAGCCCCCAACTCTGAGAAGGGTGTGAAAGTCCTATTTCTGAAACCAAGAACATCATCTTTGCTTCTCTGAAAGACTTCAGTAAAGCAGAACGAGTTCTACAAACACAGGTTTGGGGAGAAAGGGACAAAGAGTCCAGACTCTGCATGGATCCCTGCAGAAAGTTTGTAGCCACACGTAGGAACCAAGATTTGTGTTGTCCAACTCACATGTAAAATTCCTAGTTCTCCAAACTGACACGCTGCCCCTGCTCCATGGAAAGATGGACTCTTGCCAATCAAACATTGCTCCCCTTTGTTACCTGTGGAAAAGGGAACTCAGAATCTGCGTGAGTGCAGGATGCAGCCCCAGGGTGCTTTAGGAGGCTTTGGTGTGGGCACCAGGCAGCTCCAAATAGAAGTGCAGAATGAGGCGCCTTCCAGGCAGCTGCCGCCTCTGCAGCCAGCGTTCCGAGCAGCAGGAGCTGCACACTGGAGGTCTAGGGTGTTCTGAAAAGTCAAAGAGCAGCAAAAAGAGCCCAGGACTTGGAACGGGTGGTCTCAAACTGGTGACCCCAGTCCTCCCGCACCTCTGAGTCTCTGTTTCCACCCCCAGGGGCGGTGATCGGTTTGTGCAGAGCAAATGAGGGGCGGTGGCAGTGAAGTCCTGCCTTAGTGGTCTCCCACGAACTGTGACACATGAGAGCATCTTTTTAAACACCACTTAAAAAAAGAATTTGTTTCAACTTATATAAGTAATACATGTTCGCTGTAGAAAATCTGGGAAACAAAAGTATAAGAAGGAAATCACCTGTTACCCCACCACCCACAGTTAACTACTGTTCAGGATTTTTCCATACATGCTCCGGAATCCAGAGTACAAGCTGTTTTATAACCTGCTTTTACACTTCAGGTTTTTTAAGCATGCCTCCGTCTCGCCGAGTTCTTCACGCTCTTGGGATGCCCACATGGTGCCTCATGGAGGGAGGTGGCCTGGAGTTTTAACCAGCCCTTTATTGTTGGCAGTCTTGACCAGCTCTTCCCCAGTCTGAGTAATTGACCTCTTAATTATTTCTGTAGGGCAGTGGTTCTCAAAGAGGCAGTTGGAGCATGGGCGGGGTGCCTGGCTGGCTCAGTTGGTAGAGCGTGTGACTCTTGATCTTGCGGTCGTGAGTTTGAGCCCCACATTGGGTGCAGAGTTTACTTTTAAAAAATTAATTCCTATTCAAGGAGGCAAGAGATTTTGGCCCTCAGAGGACAATTGGCCATGTCTGCAGATATTTTCCATTGTCACAAGGTGGGGTGGGTAACAGGGCTGGCATCTAGAGGTTGGAGGCTGGGATGCAGTCCCCAGGGAAGCCCCCACCACCCAAGAGTCACCTGCCCGGTGTGAGTGGGTACAGCTGAGAAGCCCTGCCATAGGGGCGTGTCCTAGTGGGGCCCTGGCCGGGGTGCAGGAGTAGATGCTCTTAGTGCTGCTGACTGGTGGAGTCCATCCAAGACGGGGAATGAAGAAAAGCGTGTTCCCTCCATATTGTGGTGTGATAGGGTGTTTCTTAGACTTCCCATGTTTGACTGTGATTTCAAGGAAAAATTAAACTCACCCTGTTTAAGGGTCTCAGGAGTCCAGAGGAAAGGGGGAGGTTGTAGGGACTCTGGTCAGAGGGTCTATGGACTGGCAAGGAGAAGTACCCCCAGTGAGGGGAGAGCACCGTAAGCCCCACCTTGTCCTAGGAAGAATTGACCGGCTGGAAAAGTGAATTTCAATAGAGCTAGATAAAATAAATGAGAATAAAAGCGAGCAAAGAGAAGATTATAGGTAGAAAAACAAGTGGCCCATAAAAGTAGGTGTAGTTCTGGGCCCATGGCGAGCACGCCTGTCTGCCCCGCTTCCTGAGAGGGCCCAGGTGCTGGGTGTGGCAGCACAGGCCAGGAGGGTAGAGTTGGGCTCCGGGGCCGGTCAGGTTTCACGGCCTGGAGAAGTGCTCAGCCAGGCCCTGCCCACCTGGGCCTTCCTGGGTGCCAGGTTGAGAGGTCTGCACAGGGTGATTGGAGGTTTCGGCTCCTTATTCTGTGTAACCACTGGTAGTTAAGGAAGTGTGCCCCATTCTAACGGTCCAGACAAGTAGAAACATTGTACCTCAGGGTGGTGTGGGAACAGCTGCTCATCCCTGAGCCTGTGTCCCCCGGCTCAGCCCGAGTGCTGGGGACGGAGCCTGTGCAAACAGGAGGGCCTTCGCCTGGAGGGAGTGTGGGCATGGGCCCCCCAGGGTGGGGCAGACAGCATGAGGCCTTTGCAGAGGGACGTACTTCCTGTGCTGCTCACAGCCCTTCCTCCCAGATTACCAGACTCTACAGTCTACAGTGTACTCTCTTTCCTGGTCCAGTCCCCACTGACCAGAGGAGGACACTGAAGCTAAGAAAAGGTGAGCCCTACCTGATGTGTGCCCCAGGCCAGTCAGCCAAGGAGGGGGCCAAGTGCCAGCCCCAGACCCAAAGGATGGGTTCAGAGACCCTATCCCTGCCGACCTTGTGCACCAGGGGCCCTGTGCCCCTTCCCCTGGGCTGGCCCCTCAGGTGGAGCCTGGCCGCTAAGGCAGATGACAAGACGCATCTCCTGTCGCTTCTACTCCACTGCTGTGCACCCCACCTGGTCCTGGGCCCCAGGGCGTGGGACATGAAAGCCCGGGCTTTAGTGAGGAAGACTGCCCCCAGCCCAGGGTGCCATGTGCACAGAAGCCACGCCCGCCCGGCTTCTCTTCCCAGTTGCAGGGTAACCTTGGGGGTGGTTAGGGCCTCCTGGCCCAAAGGACGTGTAGTTGAGGTGGCCCAGACTGGGGGGGGGGGGGGGGAGTGGGAGGACTGAGCTGGCCCTGGCCAGCAGGTGGCAGCAGAGACTGTCCACGGAACTGCGGAGCGGGAGGACAAGCCCTGCTAGGGGCTGGCTCACCCGGTCCACCTCTACTCCCCAAGCCCTGGCCCATCCCCCCACAGTGAGATCAGTCGGGGACAGTGACAGCTGTGGAGTGCCTGGGAAACAGAGACCAAGGAGCCCCCACCCTGAGCAGCCCCTACCCCCACTCCTGCCCAGGGCCCCTGTGGTGGGGACCCACCATGGCTCCACAGGGGCCCCACAGGGGCCCCAGGGCTTTCTGGGAGGAACTGAAGGGCTAGGCCCAGTCGGTCTGCCCGAGGCTAGGAGGAAGGGAAGCTGACGGGAGAGATTTAGGAGACTGTAGATGCTGGAAGGGGCAGGAGGGTGGCAGAGACCCTGACCAGAGGAGAAACTGGACTGGGGCGGGCAGGATGAGGAGCATTTTCTTTTTGGGCTCCTGCCCACCCTCCAACCCCCTCCCCCAACCCGGCATCCACACCTCCCCCACACTGCAGGATGGGGCTGAGCAGAGTGCCAGGCTCCACCCCCCAGGCCCAAATGTCCCTAGATGCTCAGGGTGGAGCTCTGCCACCCTAGAGCTCCTCCCTGTCCCTCCCCACCGGCCCATCCCAGGCCTGCAAGGAAGCCAAGTAGACAGGATGGCAAGGGAGGAGTTCATGGAATGGGACTGGATGGGCACAGCAGGGTGACTGCCTCCTGACTACTGTCCCTTCTTACAGAAAGGGTTGACCTAGGATTGAGGCCTCCATAGCCTGGCTTCTGGGCACCAGAGCTGCCAAGGGAAGGGGACACACTACTCGGGAGACTCGTGGCAGGCCGAAACCCTAGTTTATTTCAGCATCAGCAACATCTTAGCCATCACAAAAATAAACTCTACCAAGGGTGACAGAAGTCTCTACAGCGAGGCTAAGGGCTCAGCCGCCAAGTGGCGAACATCAGGGGTGCATGGCGGGCACTGCCCGGGCAATAAGTTAGGAAGCGGCGGGGCTGGTGGTGGTGGAGGTGCAGGCTGGGGCCTCACTTCTGGGCAGGCACCAGGTCGTCGATGGCCTGGCCTTGCTCCAGCCGCTGCTCCATCTCAATGAGCAGCTTCACGCCGTCCACCACCATCTGTACCAGCTCCACCTCCGAGAAGCCCAGGCGGTCTGCGTTGGAGACATCGAAGACGCCACCCACAGCAGCTGTGTCCACACCACCTGGGGAGACAGCCAGGTCAGCGGGACTGGGCGGGGGGCTGCCCCGGAGAGAGAAGACTGCCTACAAGCCCTGCCCCACTCACCTGTGCCTCGCTTCTGAAGCCGCAGCCGCTTGAGCACCTCCGGGAACTTCTCATGCTTGCCCAGGTGGGGCAGCTTGATGTGCACACCAGCCCGCAGGCCTGTGCCCAGATTGGACGGGCAGGTGAGGATGTAACCCAGGTGAGGGTTCCACATGAATTCGTAATTCTTAGACTTGAAGAGTGTTTCAATCTGCAGGTAGAAAAGGTGGGAGAAGTGAGGCCTGGCTGAGAGCCTCCCCCCCACCCCACCCCAAGGGACTGGCTGGGACCCTTGGACCCAGGGGGACTAATGGGGACACCCACATCCCTGCCTGAGCTCTGGAGCTTGGCCTTGCACCTCCCCCCGCCCCCAGCACCAAATCCCACTTGTGCCAGCCCAGCTTGGAGGTGGTCAGGCCTGACCTGGGTGAGGCCATTGCAGAAGCGAGTGAACACCTCCTTCATGTTGCCCCCTTTCTGCATGGAGATGACCCGCAGGTGGTCTTCCTCGTTGATCCACACCAGGAAGGTCTTATTGTCATTGTGCCTGGGGGAGGGGCACAGTCAAGCCTCCTCCTCGAACTATGGTCTCAGGACACATCAGAAAAAAGCTCTAGGGGGGGTCCCAAACCCCAGGAACTTTCCAGGTCCCTGGGGTGCTCAATCCAGCTGTACCCAGAAGCTTGAGCTGCGGCCAGGACCCCAGCCCGTCCACACTCGGGGTAGGCAGGGAGGCCAGGACACCTCAGGGTACAAAAAGACCCGAGCTGTGCCCCATCCTGCCAGTCCCGTGCTGTGTGGCTGAGGTGTGGGGGAGGGGGCGAGGGCCCCACCTAGGAGGTAAGGGGCAGGGGGAAGCGCTGTATCTGGGCGCTGAAGCCGCCCTACGCAGACAGCGGACGCAGGAGGCACCCCCAACCCCCACTCCGAAGTGTCTGCGTCACCCAGCACCTGACAGAGTCTCCGCAGGGAAGGGGACGAGAAAGACAGAAAACAAGCAGCTCCAGCTCCCAAGAGGAGGGTGGAGGAGAGAAGCCAGCGACACCCGTCGCCCACTGCTAAGATCCCAGGAGGCCTGGGCCTCCACCCGCTGAGTCCCTTTCACGTACCTGCACGGTCAAGGTCACCTGCGAGGAGGCCCTGGAGGAACCAAACCTATCCGCGGAACGCGGCCCCTCCCTCTTCCTCGGCGGCGGCGAAGGCGTGGGGGAGGGCCAAAGGGAGGGGGAAGGGGGACCCGCGGGAAGGGAGGGGAGGGGAGGGGAGGGGAGGGGGGCACGCACCAGATGCCGCGGGCGTCCGGCCAGTCACGGGCCATGCCCGAGGCCAGCAGCAAGGGCGACACGGGCTTATCGAAGAGGAAGTGGTCGTCGATGAGCTGCTGCTGCTCGGCCTCCGTCATGCTCTTGAGAGCGTAGTAGCGGCCGGCCAGGTCGCCGTCCAGGCTCGACAGAGCTGCAGAGGGGCACGCTCAGGGGGATGCACAGGAGCCCCTGCCCCCACGCCCGCCCAGCTTTGTCGGAGCGCGGTCCAGGCGGCGGTCCGGGGCAGCGACCCCAGCCGGGCCGGCCCTCGCTGGGCCCCAGGCCGCCGTAGGCACGGGGCTGGGCCTCCGTCCGTCCCCTCCCCGGGAAACCGGACACGGCGCGCAGATAAGAGCATGGCAGCGGCGGCTCGGGTGACGGGGGTGACGGATAAACAACAAGCCGGACGGGGACGGGAGGATGGGCGAGGGAGGGGCAACCCGCCGGCCCGACCCCTACCTTCCACCGCGAGCTTCTCGATGGCGCGGCGCTCCCCACGGCTGCAGTGCGGGGGGAGGCAAAAGCCGCGGATGCTGCGACCCGTGCGCACCCGCGAGCTCAGCACGTAGTTGGGATCCAGATCGTCGCCGCCCTGGGGGCGCAGCGGGGGTGAGCGCCGAGAGACCCCTCCCCAGCCCGCCCCGCCACCCGGGGCCGCCCCGCACCTGCAAGCTGTCTGGGTTGAGGTCGGTCTTGTGCTCGTCGCTGGGCTTGTAGCCGCCGTGCCGGTCCTCGATGATGGGGTCAAAGAGCTCCTTGAACACGTCATACGACTCCTCGTCGCCTGCCACGCAGCCCACGGTCATGATGTAGGGGTGGCCTGGGGGGACGCGGAATGGGGGCAGTGACGTCACTGGCAGGCCTAAGCGAGCCCCTCAGGAGTCTGCGGCTCCGCCCGGGAAGGGGGACGCCGGAACCCTGGCCTGAGCGGGGTTCTGGGGGAGGCGCTGGACCCTAGCCCCAGGGGATGTCTTGCGGATCAGGAACCCGCACCCAGACCCCAGGACCAGGGTGCGCGTACCCGGGTTGTCCACGCCGGTCTGGATGACGTCGTCCAGCGTGAAGCCGCTTGGCGTGCTCTTGGCGCGCAGCTCCGCGTACAGCTCGGGGGTCAGCACCTTGGCCATGTGGTTGTTGTGGCCGCTGAGGTCGGGGAACTCGTCCTCGGCCGGGAAGCGCAGCTTCAACGTGTTGTGGCTGTTGGAGAAGGGCATGGCGGCGGCGGGCGGCAGGCTGCGGGGAGATTCGGGGGTCAGGGAGGACCCGGCTTACCGGGCCCCCAGGGACGTGCACGCCACCCAGGGCCTCGCTGCCCCGGCTCCTGGTCACCCTGGGACGCGGCCAAGGTCAGCGGGGTCCGCAGCGCGCGCGGGGCGCTCCCGCACCGCCCAGGACCCCAGGCCCAGCCGGCGCGCGCTCCAGGCGGCGGACCCCGGCGTGCGTGACTCCGCGGCCCACAAGCCCCTTCGTGCGCAGCGCCCCCGCCCCAGCGCCGAGGCGGCCGCTGCCGGCCCTCCGGCCCACTCACCGGGTGGCCGGGCGGGGCAGGGGCACTCGGTCCGTCGGCAGCTACGGGCGCGGCGCAGGCGAACAGCGGCGGCTCCGCGCTCCCGCGGCTCTTAAGGGGCGCGACGCGGGCCGCCCATTGGCCAGTATTTATAGCCCATTCATTCCATTGGCCCGCGCTGCGGGGTGGTGCCGCCGCTTTGTCCGCCACCCGCAGCCCCTGACAACCCCCCCCAAGGCCGCCCACCTCTGCTGTCCCCTCGCCGGGACCCCGCGCAGCCCGCCTACCCCGCCCGGCGCCTGCCCAGGACCCCGCAGCCGAACCCTCAGGCCCTTGGACGTCCTCGAAGTTCCCTCCCACGCTGCTTCTGGGCGGGAAACTGAGGCAGGAGAGCCGCTGGGCACTTGAAGACTCTCAGGCTCATCTGCAGTCGGGCTCTGGCCTTCCCTGGTCCCGCCGGTCCCCGCGGCGGTCGCGACGAGGGTCCAGGCGTGAACGTCCCGGGCTCCCGCAGCAGGTACTAACTAACCCCTCCCCAACCCCACCCCTGCCTGGTCCGAGCTGGCCAGGAGCCGCTGACCTTCCTCAAGGTGCCCGCAGGCATCTCCCGGGCGATCTTGGTGCAGAGCGAAGGCGCGCGGGAGGCGCAGTCTGGCTACGGTCCAGCGGGGCGGCACCCGCGGTGCTTTGACCTTGGGCAAGTCCCCCGACTCTGGGGGACCCGAGCCAGAGACCCCAGGGCCCAGACCTTCCTGGTAGATGAGAGAACAATGTGGCCCTGGGAGACCGCTGGGGAGTGCACAGTCTCAGAGTCTCCAGACCCCAGCCTTATACCCTTTCCACCCGGGACAGGTTCATCTCACCACCCCACCCCCAAAGGCAGTCCCCAGAGACTTTCAGTAAAGATGGGAAAAAAAAAAAAACACTAACAAACAATAAGCATGTGTGAGATTTAAAAACAAAACAAAACAAAAAAAAACCCCACCTCACTAAAAATCAGAATCATCCAAATTAAAACAACAAGGACTATACCTTCCTTCCACTGCCCCCAGTACACCCAGATGGCAAAAATGTGAAAGACTGACACCAGCCAGTGTTGGCCACGGGTTGGAATGTGGAGAGACAGGCATTCACACACTGCCTGAAACTGTGAACTGCTACATCCTTTTTGGAAAGTAATTTGGCAGTATCTATTAAAATTAAAAATGCTTGTACTCCATGACCCAGCAATCCACCTTCTAGGAATCCAGCCTGTACAAAGGACAGTCTCATTTCTCTTTGCAGATAGAGATGTGTGGTGGGAAAAACATACAAATGAACCTGGATAGAACTCGATGCCCATCACTTGGGGATTGGCCAGGGGTAGGGAGGCAAGTCCCCAGCGTGAAGTATTACACAGCTGTTTTAAAAAATGAGTTAGACCCCTAGTCACTGAGCCACCAGCAAGGACTCAGCAGCCTCCCCCTTACCCGCCTCACGTCTTGAAGATCCACCTGCCTTCTCCCACGAGGCCTTCCGCAGGCCATTTCCACCAAGGAAAGGGGATCCTATCCTTTGTCTGCTGTCCAGAACCTCCACGCTTCTGAACCCCTTGCTAATGCAAATAAGAGTGATGATCTGCTTCCTGCTGGCACTGAGGATCATATCCATATGAGAATTCAACAGAGAAATGGCAGGAAAACCCTTACTACTTCCAAGTCACTGATGATTACAATAAAAAGAAACTAATGAAGGTGTTTAAGAGGAAACTTGCCTACAATAGTGATGTAATGAGCATCCAGAATATGGAGAAGTAATTCAGCTGCAGGGTGACCAGTGCAAGAACATACACCAGTTCCTCATAGAGACTGGACTGACTAAGGAGAACTAGCTGAATTTGTATGGTTGTTGTTGTTGTTGTTGTTAATCGTTTTTTAAGTAATCTCAGCCTGAAATGTGGGACTCAAACTCACAACGCTGAGATCAAGAGTCTCATGCTCCACTGACGGAGCCAGCCAGGCGCCCCAGTTTCATGGGTTTTAAGTGCTTTTGATTCACTGAAGCTTAAGTGAGGATTTCCTTGCAATGAGTAGAATTTCCCTTCTGTTCCCTGTCATAAGTTTAAAAACCTCACGGCTTACCTAATGTAACCATGGAGGTCTGCTTTTAGCTTGGAGTAGTGTTAATTCCTTCATGCAGTCAGATGAAGAGAAAGGGGCGCCTGGGTGGCTCAGTCGGTTAAGCCTCTGACTCTTGATTTCAGCTCAGGTCATGATCTGAGGGTCTTGAGATCAAGCACCAAGACGAGACAGGCTCCGTGCACACAGCATGGAGTCTGTTTGAGATTCTCTCTCCCTCTGCCCTTCCCCCACTCACGCTGTCTCTCTAAATAAATTAATTAAATCTTTATTTTTTTAAATTTATTTATTTAAGAGAGAAAGAGAGAGAATGAGTGGTGGAGAGGGGGGCAGAGGGAGAGAGAGAGAAGCAGACTCCCCACTGAGCAGGAAGCCTAATGCGGGGCTCGATCCCAAGACTCTGAGATCATAACCTGAGCTGAAGGCAGACACTTAACCAACTGAGCCACTCAGGCGCCCCAGTAAATAAAATCTTAAAAAAGAAAAAAATGAAAAGAGAAGAAAAAAGTGAATTGGAGCTTGTGTGTCAATGTCCACCATACATTGTTCTGTGAATAAAGCAAGAAAGGAGAAGCCCTTAGCTCTGTGTATGTTTCACAGAATCCCTCCAGGAATGCACAGTGAGCACGGCAGGCAGCAAGGTGAACATCACGCTGCTGCTGGAAGGCTCGCCATGAGCAAGCAGCCACGGGAACCAGAAGGAAATACTGTCAGGATCTGGGAGAGGATGGGTGCCGCTGGGGTGGGGGCAGGGCAGAGGCAGCGCGAGGAATTCCAGTGTCTTTGGTGCCTCTGGGGAATGGGCACTGGAGCAAAGACCCAAAGGAGGAGCAAGTCCCTTCACCTCTGCCTTCATGCACATCAAAGGGTGCTGAGTCTCGATAGGCAGTCCCTGTGCTTACCACACATGAGACTCCTGCCTCTTCCCTCGCTCACCTGAGCATGCTTTGACCTGTTCTCAGCTGGCATTTTCTTAGGCACATAAAACAAACCAAAGCAAAAAGGCAAATGGCCCTGGGCTGCCCAGATAGCAGGTGTCCCTTAAGCCTGGAATTTCTGCACACTGTGCTCCCTGCAGCCCCTTCCTCCAATTTTAGAAATAATCCACAGTTGCCCTCTTCACCTCCCCATCTCCAAAAGCCTGATGGGCTCAAGTTTCTGTTTCTGGAAATCTGGAGGCCAACTTGGCTTTCAGACATGGGGAGGGGGGCACTCAGGGCTTCCCCTTTGTCTTCAGCCTCTGCAGCTTCTCAGAAGAACCCCCCTCCACCCTCAGGCCACTAAGGGCCTGACCTGCTGGGTGGAAGGAGGGTAGGTCCTGCTCCCCTCTCCTTCCTCAAGCATAGCCCACACTGGAGAGAGGAGGTCCTTGCTAAAGGTCAGGCCTGGGTGATACTCCTGCCGGAGGCTCCAGCAATCCTCAGCATTCTGACATGGGTGTTTTATCCATTTTGCAGAGAAGCAAAGGACGATCAGAAGGTGGGTGACAGGGGCGCCTGAGTGGCTCAGTCGTTAAGCGTCTGCCTTCGGCTCAGGTCATGATCCCAGGGTCCTGGGATCAAGCCCCGCATCGGGCTCCCTGCTCAGCAGGGAGCCTGCTTCTCCCTCTCCCACTCCCCCTGCTTGTGTTCCCTCTCTCACTGTCTCTCTCTCTGTCAAATAAATAAATAATTAAAAAAAAAAAAAAAAAAGAAGAAGGTGGGTGACAGAAGAGACAGGTCAGAGGTCCAGCAAACCCTCAATGGTCTGGGAGTGCTTGGCCGCAGGTGAACTTAACCTGGAGCCCATCTTGGGGACCCCTGGGGCAGGCCAAGCCTAGGCTGGACTAGATTGACAGCATGGATGATCAACAGCATTGTGATGGGGGAAGGGGAGGAGATCTTCAAGGCCTTTAGACCCAAATGTCCGGGCGGCCCCCTACCAGGCAGGGACTGCTTGGGAGCCTGGGTGATCCCAGAGCAGAGGAGCAAGGGGTGGGGAGGCCTGGATGGTGCCAGCCTCCACCACAGTTAGAATAACATTGCCCCAGTGACCTAGCCCTTGCCTGTGGACCCTTCATTTCCCCCAGGGCCCAATGAGCCGGTTTGGCAGCGTCTGGGCAAGAAGCTGGGTGACATCACCCAACCAGTTTATGGTCCAGGTTCCTCAGAAAGCACACCTGGTTGCACATTAACCAGCTGGCCCTGGAGGGGGAGGGGAGCTTCAATGGAGTCCCCAGCTTTTCATCCATCGAACTGAGCCTGCCCAGTGGGGCTGCAGCTTTGGGCTTGCAGAGGTAGGCCAGGTGGGATGGCCAAGCAGGGGACCAGAGGTCATTCCCAGACTCTGTCCTCAGAAGGCAGTCAGGGTATGGGGTGCCTGGTTGGCTCAGTGGATAGAGCATGCAACTCTTGATCTTGGGGTTATGAGTTTGAGCTGCATGTTGTGTGTAGAGATTATTTAAAAATAAAATCTTTTTTGGGCGCCTGGGTGGCTCAGTTGGTTGGGCGACTGCCTTCGGCTCAGGTCATGATCCTGGAGTCCCTGGATCGAGTCCTGCATTGGGCTCCCTGCTCAGCAGGGAGTCTGCTTCTCCCTCTGACCCTCCCCCCTCTCATGTGCTCTCTCTCATTCTCTCTCTCTCAAATAAATAAATAAAATCTTTAAAAAAAAATAAAATCTTTTTAAAAAGAAGGCAGTCAGGGTGGGTAATTCTTCCTCCTGGTGCCCTGTCCCTGGGTTCTGAAGAACCACAGGGGAAGTTGGTTGGGGTCAGGAGAGGGGTGGGAGCTGCTTTGGGGTCACAGAGCACTATGAGGCAGGAGGCTGGACTAGTCAGAGAGGGGAGGACCTCGGGTCACCTGATCCCTGTCAGGTGCAGACTCCCCCAGTGGGCATCTTCAGCTTCTCCCTTTCCCCCAGGGTGACTCTGACCCTTTTCTCCAGGGTCTTTTTCCTGCCTGTTCTCACCTTTATTCAAATCTACCATTGGTTCTCTGAAGTCAGATTTACTGGCTTTAAATCCCAGTCCCACTTTGGCCCCATTGGCTATGCGACCTTAGGCAAATACCTAACCTCTCTGAATCTGAGTTTTCCCATCTGTAAAGTGATCCCCCCACCCCTACCCCTGCTCCATAGGATTGTGGAGAGAGTTTAATACAATGACACTTAGCTGGGCTTATATAGAATCAGTTCTTTTTAAAAGAGCCCCAATATACAAACTCTGCCCGAGGCAAGGTGCCCACCTAACCTGGATAATCAGCTGGAGCTTGGGGGAAGCTGGTGCTTTGAGGACGCAGACTGAGGGCTGGGGCAGGCTCAGATGGAGCAGATGGGCAATCTGGGTAGGCTGCCTGGAGGAGGAGGCACTGGAGAAGCTAGCCAGCCAGGCATGAACAGAGAGGCAAGTGGGAAGTTGGGACCACAGGAAACCACTGCGGAGTCACCAAGTCCTAATTTAGGCTCTTAGTAGGCGCCCAACCCCAGCTCCATACTGCAGCTGAGAGGCTGGGGAAGAGGGACCCCCAGAAGTGGAAAGTTGAAATCTCCCAGGGGAGCAATTAGGGGGTGATTCACCAAAGGAGCGAAGCAGACCACCTGGAACAGAGGCTGGCAAGCCATAGATGGGGCTGGCTTGTCTCAATGTTGAGAGCAAGAGGCAGCGAGGCTATGATGAGCCACACAGGCAGCTGGTGGCCAGAGTGTGGCCCCAGAGGAACATGAACCCACAGGGAATGGCAGGCCACCTAAGTCCCCTTACCTTTTTACGCCCCAGGGAGGTTCCCAAACCCAGGCCCAGCCAGGACAGAGGCATGGTAGGGGTGGGGTAGGGGTGGTGGAGCTGAGGCCAGGCACTCTACCTTGGACTCTGAGGGGCCCATGGCAAGGGCCACAGATACCGTGGCAGTCCTGGCCCCAGGAGAGAGAGAGCCCAAATGCCTCAAGGGCTGGCTGGCTCTGCAGGGGCCTGGCCACTCCCATTTTGCCAGGCTGGAGCAATCTGGGCCTGGGGTGTGGCCCAGGGTCATTGCTCGCTGGCCCTGGTTTAGGGCCCAGAGTTAGCTCCTGGGTAGCAGGGGTGGGCTGGAGAGTCTCTATCCCCTTTCGGGTCCCCAGGGCTAACACGACAAGCCCTGGTTGCTGGGAGCTGGGTGATGGAGGAAGGCATTCCATATCCCCTGTTGTCCTCCCCTCCCCCCCCACACCCTCTACGGAGGAACTGGCTCTGAGTCAGCCCTGCCGAGACGGAACAGGGCTGCCGCTTCCCTTTTTTGCCCTTGTCTTCCCGCTGCCCTTCCCCCAGTCCCCTGCTCAGGCTGCTCACCCGGCCCTCACCGACGCCAGCGTGAGCCCAGTTCCTGCATCTCCCCACCACTAACCTCCCCCCGAAGTGGAGAATGTGCCCCGCATGGGAGGCAGGGCCTGGCCTAAGGCCACTTCGGCAACCCTTCCGGCCAGAGACTCCTGGGACAACCCCCCGATCTGCAATTTCACTTTCTGGAATTCACCCTGGGGCCCAGTCTGCGATGTTCCCAGAGTGGTTTGCGGTGACAACATGTCCAAGGCAAAGCGTCCTCGGAGGGGCTTGGGCACAGAGCTGGCTGTCGAGAAGGGTGCGTTACGGTGCCCAGCCCTCGTCCCCGCCCACAGCAGCCCGGCCGAGGGGACGCTGGAACTTCTCGTTTGTCCTTTGCACGAGCTTGTATAAACAGGGAAGCAGCCGCGGCCCGAAAGCCGCCCCGGGGGCGCGCTCCGCAGGGGGAGGGGCTGCCCGCGGGTCCCGGCATCCCGCGCGGGGGGTGGGGCGCCGCGAGGCGCGTGACGCCATCGCTGGGCGCCAGGCCCGGGCCGGAAGTGCGGAGCCGCTGTCGCGGCGCCACGTGCGGAGCGTCCGGGAGTGGGACCCCGCCGCGCGTGGCGGGTGAGACTCCGCGCGGCCCCCCCGCCCTGTGCCGGCCGGGCGGGCGCACCCCCACCCCTTCCGGAGGGCGCTTACCTCTCCGCCCGGCCCCCTGGAAGCCCGTCTGGGGGGAGACTGAGGAGAGGGGGGCATTCCGCGGAATGGAGCCCGGCGTGGAGGCGATAGCACAGAGCACCGGCCGCTGCCCCGCCGGCGGCCGGCTCCTCATCTCGCACCTGGAGCGTGGGAGCCAGTCTCCTGGTCTCCTGGTCCTTGCCTGGTGGGAGATCTGGGGCCCGTCCTCTGCCATGGCCCCGCTTCAGTTTCTCCATCTGTGATTTGGGCCAGTGACTTGTGTCTTATGAGCCAGACCAAGGAGGGCTTAACATGTCAGGCCAGGGTGCAGCCAGGGACACCGCGTGGGTTCTGGGCCTCTCAGCCCCGTCCCCAGATTCCAGGTGCACCCTCCTGGCACCGTTACACGCTCATGCTGACACACTTCCTCCCAGGTCCCAGGCACCTGCCAGGTAGCAGCACCATGAGCTTCGTGGCGTATGAGGAGCTGATCAAAGAGGGTGATACGGCCATCCTGTCACTGGGCCACGGTGCGATGGTAGCGGTGCGTGTGCAGCGTGGGGCACAGACCCAGACCCGGCATGGTGTCCTGCGGCACTCAGTAGACCTCATCGGCCGCCCCTTCGGCTCCAAGGTGACCTGTGGCCGAGGGGGCTGGGTGTACGTGCTGCACCCCACGCCTGAGCTCTGGACACTGAACCTGCCACACCGCACCCAGATTCTCTACTCCACCGACATTGCTCTGCTCACCATGATGCTGGAGCTTCGGCCTGGTTCTGTGGTCTGTGAATCCGGTGAGTTCTTTGGGCTACCTCAGTTCTAATTCTGAAAAATTGACCTGAAGGTGGAGATCACACCCAACATCCAGACAGCCTCCAGCCTGCCCTTCCAGAGGACAGGCGGCATGGTTGCGCAGCCTCTCTTTTGCCGGGAGGTTTCTGGGGAGCTGAGCACAGGGAGTGAGAAGCAGCAGATCTGGTTGAGAGTTGGTGGTGCAGGACCAGCGATTCCCTCCTGAGGAGCTGGTGTTCAGTGAGAGTCCTGCCTGCCTTGGTGGGGCAGGGCCAGAGTGCCAGTCGGCTCTGGCCTAGGCGCTGACTGTCGTTCCCTACCTTTTTGCTGACAGGGCTGAGAGTTGCCCTTTCCTGGAGGGAGGCCAGGGCTGCTCTGAGGTGCTCATTGTAGGTGGGGAGACTGCCTCAAGCTCACCCTTGGCCAGCACCACTGTCACTGAGTCCAAGGCCTGAGGTCGGTCCTGGCTCTTACACACGCACACGCATACACACGGGTGCTGGGGCCGCCTGGGATGGAGATTGAAGCATACAGCCCAGCCAAGAACAGCCCAGCCCACATGCACCTAGATTTCCAGCATGTTCCTCGTGGGCTGCGTAGCGGGGCTCGAAGGTTACGATGAGTTCCCAACATCACTGCTTCCAACTTTCTGAGGACTTCAGGCCATTTGTTCCTCTCCATGTGGGCAATTGGATGGTTCCTGTTACCCAGCCAAACACTTTGAAATGGGAAGAGTCAGATGCATAACCTGGGCTGTGGGTCAGACGGTGGGCAGGGGCTGGGCAGAGGCCAACTGCTCAGCCACAGGGGACATGGGGTGCAGGTGGCGGATGGACTGCAAGGCTTCAAGACGGCGCCATCCCCTGCTCCTGTCTGTGTAGTGGGCATGCTTCTGGGCTCTGGTGTTCCCGCTCCCAGTCTAGGAACTGTGGGTCCAGCCGTGAACAAGACAGGCCGGGTTTTTGCTTCCCTGAGCAGATAGTAAGCCCAGTGTCACCAGTTCAGTGCTGTTGATTGCTGTGAGGCTGGTAAAACAGGACTACGTGTTTGAGGGTGACTCCCAGGGGTCCCTTCAGCTAGGTTGGTCAGGGAAGACCTCTGACAAGGGGACGTTCAGCTGGGAATGATGAGTTGGAGGCACTACCAAGAGCCAAGGGAGGGTGTCCCCCCAAGGGCGAGCCGTGCAAAGGCCCTGAGTAGGGGCCCAGCACGGAGGCCAGTGTGGCAGGAGCAGGCAGTGAGGTCAGGAGGAAACGGGCGCAGCTCAGAGGGCCGTCAGGGGTCTGACTCTGCTGTGTTTGAGGCAGGATGGAAGGCAGCTGGCCCGTCTGGGGGTGGTTACAAAGCCAGGAGGGAGGGCCCAGGCAGTGTGGTGGCAGGGTGGGGATGGGGGGAAGACACAAGTTCCCAGTGGGTCGAATGCGGGGTGGAGCAGGGAGTCGAGGGCACCTCTGGGGTGCCTGTCTGAGCTCTGGGTGTCGCTGACTGGGCCGGGAAAGGCTTGGCAGGGAGGGGTTTGGGATTGGAGCGGATCCAGCTTTGCCCTTGTTCATGCCGAGCGCTGGTCGGCTGTTGAGGGGAGGTGGCGTGCGTGCACTGGACACTAGTAGGAGTCGGGACATGGCTTTGGGGAGTGTTCATCAAGACTGGCACTGGAAACCGCGGGGTGAGGGGAGGTCATGGCGGGGGCGGGGACACAGCCCCGCTGGGCGCTGCCAGGTGGGAAGTCAAGCAGGGGGCGGCTGAAGGCAGCTGAGGAGTGGCCAGTGCAGTTGGAAGAGAACTGGGGGACGATGACACGGAAGACTGGAGCTGTGTGGCTGGCTGGTTGCCGTGTCACGGCACCGTGAGGCTGCGCAGAGTGAGGGCAGGGCTGCCCCACCCTCTCACCCTGTGTGGTGGAGGCAGGTGAGGGGCACGGGGGGCAGACCGACCTAAGTGGGCCAGGAGCTCGGGGGGAGGGGGCTCAGGACCAGCCACCAGGTGGAGGGTTGGGGGACAGGCCCAACCTGCTGCCCCCTCTGCTCTGTCTAGACCCTACGGGGCCTCTGGCGCTGGGATTGGGCAGGGCTTCCACTCTCCCCCCTGGGCCCACAGCAGACTCAGGAAATAAGCCCCAGGTCCTGTCCCCACCCAGGCCCAGTGCAGCCCCAGCTAACCAGACCCTGGGCAGCCGAGACCTGGCGGGCAGCTCTGGGAGTGATTGCACATGAGTAACCGGGATCGTCTGTCCCCGTGGGCCCTGTGTGGGTCTTTCCAGGATGAGGGTGGAGTTGTTTCTTGAGTGTCGCAGCGTCCTGCCTGACACCCGTCCTGTCCCGCCAGGCACCGGCAGCGGCTCCGTGTCCCACGCCATCATCCGCACCATCGCGCCCACGGGCCACCTGCACACCGTGGAGTTCCACCAGCAGCGGGCGGAGAAGGCTCGGGAGGAGTTCCAGGAGCATCGAGTGGGCCGCTGGGTGACGGTGCGCAACCAGGACGTGTGCCGCAGCGGCTTTGGTGTGAGCCACGTGGCAGATGCTGTTTTCCTGGACATCCCGTCTCCTTGGGAGGCTGTGGGCCATGCCTGGGATGCCCTCAAGGTTGAAGGTACAGTGGGGGTTCTGGTGCGGCCCTGGGGACTGAGCTCCTGGGCCCGGCCTTGGGTGTGGGTCACCTGAAGCCCAGAGGGGTCAGAAACCACCGGGCCACACAGCCTGGCTAGGCCAGGACCCCTTTTGGCCCGAAATCGGGGTGGGTCAGGCTGGCTGAGGACTCACGGGAAGTCAACCCGTGAGAGGGTGGGGTTGGGAGGAGTAAGATCTGGGGAGAAGGCGGCTCCAGCTGAGCCCCTGCTCCTTGGCCTTGCCTCGCTCGCCCCCGGACCTGGGAGATGTCTGTGTTCCCTGGGGAATGTAGCGGCTCCATGTCAGTGAGAGGGGGGACCCATGCCACGAGACATTTTAGAGGTCGGAGGTCAGCCCCTAACCCCAGCCCTTGCCAGCAGAGTCTCCCTTCCCCCCAGCCACAAGTCGGCGAACCGGCCTCTTTTAGGGAAGATGCTGGATGTGGAGGCGGGAAGGAGGCGGGAAGGTTGGCTCTTTGCCAGGGAGGCGCTGGTGAGGCCCTGGGTTTTTCCCTTTTCTGGAGAAGGAGCCAGCCCAGGCAGCCAGGGCCCCTTCCCCCCTCCCTGCTGAGCAGTGCAGCCGGGGAGGGCAGAGAGGGAGCCCAGGGTGCCCCAGGGGAAGGGCTGCCCCTCCGAAAGACAGGTGCCAAGGTGCTTCTCCAAGAGCGAGGCACTCTAGGCAACGGCTCCCAGCGGGTCCCGTTGTGTCCCTGGGCTCTGCCACGGTGGGCCCTGCTTCCCTACACCTCCATGCTTCCGGCTTTGCCCCCAGACACTGCAGGCCTGGGTACCAGTCCCACGGAGGCCGGAGCCAGCCGCCCAGCCTGGGCCAAGGGCAGGGCGTCACACTCCCAGGCCTTCCTCCTGTTGCCAAGGTTCCTTCCTGGTGGCTAGCCCCCGGGGAGCCGCGCCATCTGTTGTCTCCATCCCCCGTGTTCCTCTAAGCCCCCTCCTTGGCACTCTTGCTGTGTCTGCTCGTTCTGGTCCCAGAGGTTCCCACCTTATTTGTGGGCCTTGCATTTTCCAGTGGCCTGCCTGCTTGCTCTGTGAACCTGACCCCAGGCTCTGTCCCTCACCGGGTGGGGCCTGTTTTCCTAGCAGTATGCGTAGGGCTCGGGTCCCTTCTTGGGGATGACCCTGCATCCCTTCTGGGCTGGCTTCACACTCCTGGTCCCTTCTCCAAGCCTACACCTTCTTGAAGACCTGTCTGGGGGGTCTGTGTCCCCAGGTGTGGCTGAGGTGACCAGGCCTCGGGGCCATTTGAGGACTCGTCCGGCTATGTCCCTTTCCCGCCGAGGCTTCCCTGCTAGGACAGGGACATGGGCTGGACCCGGGCCAGGCTGAGGGACACTGCGGGTGGGCCCTGGTGGGAGGTGGCAGGAAGGGGCTGTCGGCTCCCGCCTGCACCCCGTCATCCTTGGCCGTCAGGCACTGCTCAGAGTAGGCGCCTCCTGTTCCCCAGAGTAGGTGACAGCCTCTAATTTCCTGTGACAGCAGCAGCCCCCACCGCCTGTGAAGCCCTTCCCCCACCGCCACCGCCGCCCTGGGTGGTTGGAGCTGTTCCGAGCGTAGTGTTGTGGCGGCTGCCGCCAAGGCCCCGCCCTGACCCTGACCCCATGGTTCGCCCCGGCCCCAACCTTCGGCTTCCGCGTGGAAGTGCAAGGTGGCAGTGCCGAAGTCCAGATGAAATCAGGGTCGTGGGCTCGGCCTAAGCGGTCCCTTCCACGTGGCTCCAGGGGAGCTCCTGCGCCACCGGTTCTCTGCCCACGGCCCCACCACGGTCTGGACCCACGCCTGCCGCCCGGGGGGCTGGGGGGGGCAGCCCTCGGCCACCTGGCGCCCGTGCCCCGCTGCCCTCTGACCCCGGGCCTGGCTCCCCACAGGTGGGCGCTTCTGCTCCTTCTCGCCGTGCATCGAGCAAGTGCAGCGCACCTGCCAGGCGCTGGCGGCGCGCGGCTTCTCGGAACTGAGCACCGTGGAGGTGCTCCCGCGGCTCTACAGCGTGCGCACCGTCAGCCTGCCTGCGCCCGACCTGGGGCCCGGCCCGGGGCCCGGCGCCCGCCCCTTCCGCAGCGGCACGCCCACGAAGGAGGCCGTGGGCCACACGGGCTACCTGACCTTCGCCACCAAGACCCCGGGCTAGTGGGCCTCCCGCCGGGAGCCGCAGGGAGCCCAGGGCCCGCGGAGGGGGCAGGGGTGCCGCTCAGCACAGGCCACCTTATATGGTCAGCGCACGCCTGCTGGGGCCTGTGTTTAGACAGAACATGCGGCGGGCGGGGCGGGGCGGGGCTTGGGGGCCTCTGGGGGCGGCCCGGTCCCCTCCGGGTGGGAACGTCTCCCGCCCCTCGCCCCTGTCCTGCTGCTGTCTGTTGCCACAGTCTCTGCTGTCACCGGCTCTTCTGGCTGTTGAGGCCAAGGGGTGTAGGTGGTGGGGCCCTGACCCCTTCCCAAGTAGCCCCAAACTGGCAGGGGGGTGAGGGAGCCAGGACTCGCAGGAGGAGGACCACTGGGTCTGTGGGCTAGCCCCTCTTCCCCCAGGAGCTGACGGTGCTGGGCTGGGGGAGGGAGAGGTGGGCTTGCTGGGTGGCCTGAGGCCTGAGCACCCCCCGCCATGAGGACCTTACAGGCCAAGTGGGAGTGCCCTGTACCCCCTCCCATGGGAGGGATGGGGCCCGGGCAGCCTTGCCCGTCTGCCACGCTTCTCCCGCCACTGGAAGTGCCTTCCGTGGCCCTGGTCCAGCCAGAGCCCCGGCGTGTCAGTGAGAACAGAGTGCCACTTAGCCAGGAGCCTGAGGGGGACAGTAAAGTGCCTGAGGTGACCCGGCCCAGCCCTCTCAGAGCTGTTGGAACCCCGGCTGTCCAGCCCCGGGGCTGCTTGGGTGCCCCTGCCCCTCACAGGACTGCTGGGGGCACGGGGGTGCGTCCAGGACGGAGGGCCGTACTCCGTGTCACCTGCCTGGCCCTGGTCTCCAGCTCTGGGCCGGGTGCCTGGCATCCCTGCCGGCCTCGGTTGCGTGAAGGGTCTGAGCGTCTGCCCTTGGCCTCACCTGTCCTCAAGAGCTTCTGTTTTCCATGCTGGGACAAGAGCCCCAGGGAAGTGTGCCCCGGGGGCTGGCTCCCGACCGTGCCTGGCAGAGCAATAAACACTCTTGCCGCCGCCGTGCTCCCTGGTCTCTTCGGTGCCCCCCACGCCAGTGCCCTGGCCGGGCCTCCCCCCACACCAGCGCCCTGGCCCCTGCTCCTTCCTCTCCCTGTCCCGGGGGCCCTGGACTCCAGGACAGCAGCCTGGGACATGATGGACAAAGGGGCGAGTGTGTGGCCACCCCCACTCAGCCACAGAAAGGGCCACTTGTCCTAGTGGAGGAGGAGGAGGGTCTGCGTGTGTGTGTGTGTGTGTGTGTGTGTCCATGTGTCCATCCCAGAGCACTGGACCCTCCCTTCACAGCCTGGCTTGGCCTTGCATTCATTCATAGCAGGCGCCGCCTCTTGTGCTTCCGGAAGGGCCTAGATCTCAAGAAGGACCCCCCCGCACACACAGGTCTGCCCTTCCAGACCCAGGCCACATTCAGGCCTGAGTCCTTGCAAAGGTGCCAGGTGAGGTGGGCCTACTGGAGGACTGGTCTCTTGGGGGCAGCATTACAGGGCTGGGGGGCCTCCCCTCTCCTGCCCAGGCTCCTAGCAGGACCTGAGTCCCATCAGAGTTCCTCTGCGGCCCTGGAACCACCAGCCCAGGGGTCTTATTCTCCCTCCCAGGACCTGTCCTGAGCTCTGAGCAAATGCCTAGCTTGGGGGACAGAGGAGGGACCTGTGCCTTACCCTGGCCTTGGAGAGAGGCAGGCAAGATGCCTGCCGCAGGGCATAAGCCTGCACGCTCTGCAGAGCACACGGGTGCCCATGTGTGCTCCTTCTTCCATGTGGGGCTGAGCATGGTGGCCCAGACTCCAGCCCTGGGCATCCCTGGGCCTGTGGGAGCTGGAGGATTGGGGTCAGGAGACCTGCACGCCTGCCCCTGCTCGTACACGTACCTGGCCCAGGGCAGCTCTGAAGTCCAGGGGGACCCTCCAGCCCCTCAGCTGTGCTGCCAGGCCCCACACGAGCCCCTGGGCATCAGCCTCATCCCAGGTAGCCATCCAGGCTCCATTCGACCTCAGCTTGGAGCTCCATGTGGCCCCGAGCCCCCCGGGAACTCCTGTGCACCTTTTGTAAGACCCCCTCAAATGTCTCTCTGCCGGCCACCGCCAACCTCAGGCAGGAGCATCCTGCTCCACCGTTCTCAGCCCTCACGTCTCCCGGCCTGCGATCCCAACGCTGAATAGTGCCCCAGTTTGGCAGAAGGGAAGCCAGAGTCCAGAGGCAGGGCCAGCGCCCATGGTGAGTGCATGACTGGATCAGCAGGTCAGTGACCATCACCTCCGAGAGTCAGCGGCATGGGGCTGGTCACAGGGCAAGGATTCACCCAGACACTCCAGTGACGCTCCGTTTTTCCTGGAAATTCCTGTACCCGCCCAGTCACACGTCTCACTGCCTCCACGGCTGCCCGCCTGAAGGCCTAGAGCCCCTGGAGGCCTGGAGCCCCTGAAGGCCTAGAGCCCCTGGAGGCCTAGAGCCCCTGGAGGCCTAGAGCTCCTGAAGGCCTAGAGCTCCTGGCTCACCTGCTCCCAGGGCCCCAGCCCAGGATCCTGCCCTACCGACAGGGTTAGAGTCGGCTTTGGCCTCCGTAGAGGCTGGCTCCAGCCACTTCCCCCAGGAAGTCCCCTGGGCCTTGCCCTTCTCAGCCCTGATACGTGCTTCCCCTGCCCTGGCCTGCTTCGCCCTCACCTGCCTGTGAGGGGCTCGCCTCTAGCAGGAGCCCCTGAGGTGGCGTGGTCTGGGGCCCGGGGCTGGATTTCGGACAGGCGGTGGGTGATATAATGGATGCCAGGCCCCTGGGGGCCACACCCTGTCAAGCAGTGTGACAAGGGTTGTTTGCTCCACGAAGACAGGACAGCGGGTGGACTTCCCCACACCTGCCCCCCTCACCCCTACTGTCTAGATCTGTGGCCCACCAACCTCCCTCCCCACCCCCGCCTCTGTCTTCCAAGAGATGTGGGCCCCCTGCCTCTAACCTGTTGCTGAAGGCAGGGCAGGCAGGCTATGTGGGACTCCAGGCCCAGGGAGATGATGCTATTCCTGCCCCACCCTAGCTCACTGCACAGGTGGAGAAACTGAGGCCCAGAGGAGATGAGACTCACTGGGATGCAGGCCTCTGGCTTCTGCCTGCCCACCAGGGACTCCCAGACCCTCTCCCACCCTGTGTGGTCCCCTAGGTTGTGACCACAGAGGCCAAAGGGGAGAGTTCTGCTGTAATCCTGGAAGACTCCTCAGAAGAGGTGACAGCCATGCGGGGGCTGAAAGGGCGGGTGGAAGTTGGGGGAGGCTGAGCAGGAGGCCTTACCAGGTGGGAGTGGGCAGGCCTGGGGCAGGAGACGTCAGGCAGGCCGGGAAGAGTACGATGGGAGTGCCAGCGGGGAGTTTGAGTAGGTGTGGGGGCACCTCCTCCCAGCTGGTAGCTGCCTGCCCTGTTCGCAAGGCTGCTCGAAGCACAGACTGGCCGCCCAGACACAGTGCCCCAGTCTGCCCAGAGGCAGCCTGGGGATGGCCCTGCCTCCTGGCCGGGCCTCAGGTGAGAGAATCCCCAGGGGCAGCCCTGCTGGAGGTCTTGGCCCTTGATGCCCTCAGGAGGGAGGGTGAGGGGGGGCTGCCCAATTGTGCCCAAATCTCAGAATCCTGCCCTCGCCAGCCTCACGGGGTGCTACCCCCCCGCCCAGCAAGTGCGGACCAAGCCCCTCCTGGTGCTGAGGACCCAGACATTCAGGGCAGCCCAGCCTGCCCTTGCAGGGCTCCTGGGAACCAGGCCCAGAGTGCAGGTGAGAAGTGCACGGTGGAAGCAAAGCAAGGGAAGGGGGTTAAACTCGGGGGGGGCAGGTGGAAGTTGGGGGTTGGGACAGTCGGGAAGGCCTTGCCAGCAGGTGGCCCCTGCAGTCACAGAGGGACGAGGGATTTGGACTTGAGCCGTAGCGGGGCTGCCCAGGCTCCACTCTGCCCTCCACTGGGGGGGTGCAAGCACTTAAGGGCCCAGGCTCTGAGCCTGCCTGCTTCCCGTCCTCCCTGTGGCGCCACGGTGACAAGTCACCTCCGTCCTCCTGGCAGAGAGGAGGGTGAACACAGTGCCTGCCTTGACATGGGGGTGGGGAATTGCTGCCAGAGATGAAGTATCGCACCAGCGTTTGCTCAGTCAGTCCTCACAGAACGTTTCTGATACATATATTTTTTAAGTTAAAATTTATTTTTTTGAATAATCTCTACACCCATGGTGGGGCTCGAACTCATGGCCCTGAGATCAAGATTTGTGCGCTCTCCCAACAGAGCCAGCCTGGCGCCCTAGAACGGCTCTATGATTATCATCACTAGTGGGAGCTACCGCTGCCCCCACCTCCAGGAAGCCCTCAGTCTGTTGCAGATTCCGAGGCCAGAATTTTGGGGCCGCTTCTGGGTCCATCTGAGAATGTCCTTTGCAATGTGAGGCCCTTGAATAGCTGTTTGCTTCAGGGGCGCTTGACTAGTTGATCAGGATAATGGCAGAGGCGGTTTGACGTTGAGACTTCTCTGGAAAATCCAGCTCATGCGCTCCCCGTGCTTACAGTTAAGTGTGTAATAAAACGGAACTGCGAGAACCCCAGGCTGGCCACGGGCCCACGGCTCTTCGTTGACCGCCACGGCTTTGGGGTTAGGTGCTAGCCGGCACCCAGACACGGGCCTAACAAACACCAACCCGCCCCCCCCGCCGTGCACTCCCAGGTCTGGCGGGGCGGCTCCCTGGCCTCCTCAGCCGGGCCTGTTGGCGTGCGGGGCCGGGCTGCTGTGAACTGGGCGCTGCCCGCCCTTCGCGGCTCCCCCCGGGCCCTGCCCTGCTCGCGCCCGCCCTTCTCTGTGGCGGCCTCGGGCTCAGGCGCAGGAGGGGCGAGCGGTCCCGCGGGCACCTGGGGGTGCGCGGCCTACCCTCCCGGCGGGCTGGGGAGGGAGCCCCTGCGGTGTGGGTGCGGCCGCGGCCGGGGCGAGCAGGGCGGGGCGTGGGACCGCGGGCCTCCCCGAGCCGGCCTGGGCCCCGACGGCGGGGGAGGGCATTTCAAAGTCAGGCTGCCTCCGGAACAGCCGCGTCGGCGGGAGGGAATAACTCGGCTCCCACCAGGCTGAGAATAGCTCGGAATTGGGTCACCCTCACCGAGAGCTCCGGTCACAGCCTCCAGCCTCTGACAGTAATCAGCTTTCTCCCTGACATCTGTCCCTTCAAAGGGGGACAGGCTGGGTGGGGGCACATTTTTAGAAGAAGCAGAGGGGCCGGGGTGGGGAGGAGAATCTGTGAACGGGTTGGCCCTGCACCCCCTCCCCGCCAGGCAAGGCCACCCCTAGCCCCCTTGGCCACCAGCCAGCACAGGTGGATGAGGGAGTTCTGCTCTCTGGCCCACCTTGCCCTTTATCTCCTGAGCCCCCTTCTGACTCCCTCTGGGGCCCTCCTTCCTTCTGTGGTGGATAAAGGCGGCAGTGGGGAGGATTCTGGGGGCTCCTGTGTCTCCAAGCCCTCAGGCCCTTTGCCCTGAATCCCCCTGCTCCCCTCCCCGTCCTCCCCACACTCCCACAAAGCCTCTGTGTGCACCACCACCAAGCACTTGGCACACATGGACCCTCTGAGTCTCAGTCCCCAGGTCCCTCCCAGCCTGTCCCCAACAGCCGAGCGTGGGTCTGAGGTCCGGGCACCCCAACGAGAGACAGAAATCACTGTGTCCTGGGGCAGGGTGTAGACAGGAATCTCTGGACTCAAAACAGGCATTTTGAAGGGAGTAAGAGATGCTTGAGTGGCCTTAACTTTGACAGGACCTGAAGACCAGGCACCCCTCCCTGACTTGCGGTCTCTGTAGCAAGGTCAGATGTGTCCTCCCCCACAAGGCAGGCTTCCGTCCACTCTGCTGGCCAGGCACTCTGCAAACCCACAAGGCAGTTCTCATGTTCCCCGTGGCAGAGCCGGCCCTAACCTTTGGCCACAGGTGTGTCCAGGAACCATCCGAGGGGCCCGGTGCAAATGCACGTTCCCGGCCCCACCCCAGACCTACAGAATTTGGAACCTGGGGGTGGAGGTGCAGGGGTCTCTGCCAGAGGGCCGTGGTGTCTCTCCAACTGTTCTTCCATCTTTTATTTCTTAAAACGAGCAAACTGAACACATCTTGAGCGTAAGCAGCTCAGCCAACTCCATGGAAGCTTCCAGACCATCAACCTCCCTCTCCAAGGCCATGCTGTTGTCAGTTAGAGCTTAATTTTGCCTCAGCCTGGCTGGAATGTTTGTGTCAAGTCCCCAAATCCTTCTCCTGAGATGACTGTCTCCGGAGGCTCCCAGTGCTCGAGCCAGGGGTGGCGGGGGAGGCCGCTGGGCGACGCTGCACGCGCACCTCGAACAAACCAAATAGCTCGTTTCACAAAATGAGACATTTGGGAAATGGGAAGCCTGAGTGGCTATTGCGCGGGTTGAAGGAACGAGCACTTTTTTAGGTGTGTTAATGATACTGTGGAAGGGGAAAGAGGCTAAAACCGGCCTCACGGTACCGGGTGAGGGGAGAGAGCGAGCCCGGGGACTCCTTGGACCTGGAAGGCTGCGCATTTTCTCGGCTTTTGCGTTTCCCAGACACTTTCCATGATCCCTTCTTTTAAAGGAAAAATGCCCCAGGCTGCTTCAGCCATTTGTTTGCTCTGGACTCTCCAGCAGCATCCCTGACCCTGAGGGTGCTCAGACTCAGTACGCTCAACCTCCCCTCCCAGGGCCACCAGCTCCTCTTGTCAGGGCCCTGGTGCTTCTCTACGGTCTTCAGTGTAGGGAAGGGGTGGGGAGTGGCGGGCAGCGGGCTGGTCCCCGGCAAGGCGACAGTGAGCCATCCATTCTCTGCCCTTCGTGGCACGGATCTGGCGGCCACAGACCCAGAGGTGGGTTTGCTGTGGTGGAGGCTGGGCCTGCAGAGTGGCCCCAGCGTGGAGCGTGGGGGAAGGGCAGGGAGCTGGGGGCAGCAGGGCCCCTCGCTTCCTGCCCCAGAGAAGGCTCCGTCCCACACCCTGGAGGTGGCGCCTGTCCTGGCCTCTCCGGCTCCAGATGACCACCCTGTCTCCACCTTCTAGCCCTGTACCCTCTGCCCCTGTCCGACTGCTGCTAACAGGTCTGACCGTGTCCCCCAGAAAATGGCTCAGAAATCCATTTCATCGCAGTGTAATTGGCACCCAGGCAGCTGTCCTGACCCAGGAGCCCCGTGGGACCCCATGCCCCTTCCCCGTCCCTGTCCCCCCGCCAGCCCCAGCAGCCTCTCGTGGCTCTCCCTACTGTCATCACATCTGCGAGAAAAGCAGACCTAAGTGGGACTGAAGCAGGGAAGGAGGCGAGGTGTGCACCCGGGACTGGTCTCAGGCAGAGCCGGGAGCCAGCACGTGGCAGGGAGCAGCGCCCCGGCCTCCTGAGCCAGGTGCTGGACACAGAGGCCGGGAGGGCCCCGAGCTGCTAGATACCCAAGAGGCCTGTGGAGACTCGGGGCGCGTAGGAATGCGGGCAGCGGGCTGTGGGGTGGGGGCGGCAGGGGTGACTGAGGCGTGTTGCTAGGATACAGGCACAATGGACATTCCAGGCACTAGGCAATGGGGCAGGAGCTGTTTCCCAGGGAGGGGTGGGGACTGGAGGCCTGGGCCACCCCCAGCCCCCAGCCCTGCTGCCCCCCCCAACTTGAGGGTGCAGCGGCTGCCTGGCCCATTGGGGTAGAGTGCAGCCTCTTCCCAGTGCCGGGCCCCCTCCTGGCACCCTCCGTGACCCAGGCCCACTAGCTGGGCTCCTGCAACTTGGGGTGACCCAGCCCTCCCTGCCTGCGGCCTTCTCCTGGCCTCTGCCTCCTCTGATCATGCTTCCTGGCTGGTCCCCCGGAGGCCAGATGCAGGGACTTCAGGCAGCCCTGGGCAGACCTTAGAGGTTTTGGTGGGACCCCAGTCCTCTGCCATCTGCTTTTTGTCCCCGGCCCTGGGGCTTGGCACCCCCACCTCGAGTCTGGCCAGGGCTGGCTCTGCTCGCAGCCACGTCTGGCAGGGCCGAGGGCCCCCAGCGGCTGTCCCCAGTGTGCAGCCCGGCCTCTGTTTGTCTGGGACAAGCAGAGGGCTTTTGTTTTGCTCTCTTCAGGCTCCACTTCCTCCCTCCGCGGAGAGACTACTAAGGAGCTCTGAGCCCAAGTACCACCAGCTGGCGGGGGAGGGGGAGGGGGGCGGCTCAGCAGGCTAGGGAGGGAGGTCCACGTGTCCACGTGTCCGGCCTTCCACCCTGCAGTCCTTACTGAACTCCTAGGTCAGGCCACCAGACCTTTGCCCACGCAACTCCCCGCCCCCCACTCAGCGCCTTCTGCCCCTTGGGGCCCCTCCACCAGGGTTCCCCCATCTCTCACAGCCAGGCCACCAGACCCTCTCACCCCACCACACTCCTGTGCGCGTGCGTGCGCATGCACACACACACACACACACACAGCAAATACACGCACGGGCCAGGCATCATGGGATCCGGGGAGAAGCTGGATTCAGTGGCGGGGTGCAAGGAGCATTGCCTCGAGCCTCCCCCCATGACCAAGGCCCCCCCAGGCCAGGGGCCTAGCTGCCTGCCCCTCTCTCAGGGCTGCCTCCTAACACCTCAAGCTCCCTCACCTTCCTGCACCCCCCGCCCCTGAAGCCTGCTTGCCTGCCTGCTGGGGGGGGCACGCCTAGATAACCCCCACCAGCCCGAGCCCCCCACAGCTGCCCCAGGCCCAGCATGGCGTTTGGGGTGAGGTCTGCGCCTCACCCGGTGCTGTCACTCCCCGGGAGCCAAGCCAGGGGACGGCCCCTCCCCCACGCCATCCACTTTCCTAGGAGGAAGGCCAGGCCTGGCCTAGGCTGAGCTGGGGCCCCTTGGGGTCTCTTTTAGGCTGAGAGCTCGGGACAAAGAGGCAGCTGCTGGCAGGGTGGGGTGGGGGGGCCACGGCCTTTGTGCGCGTCCGGCCCCTCCTGGTGACCTCACTGCCGGCCAGAGAAGGGCCCTTTCTTCCCAAAGGCGGCCGTTGGGAATCCGCCTGGGGACAAAGCCGCTGCCTGGCCGGGAACAAGTGAGTGGACGGCCCCCCTCATGGCATAAATTAGGGGGCCTGAGGTGGAGGAGGGGAGGGCAGCTGCAGCGGGCACCCGGGGCGGGGCACACCCATTCGCGTGTGCAAACGCACAGACGGACACCCCCAGCCCCCACTCACACACCGGTGCGCGAGGGCTGCCCCCTCCAAGCCTCGTTCGCTCATCCCTGCCGTGGTGGGCGCGCTGGCCCGGGGACACAGAGAGCAGCTGCTGGATGAAGGAGTGAGGATGTCTGCTGGGCGGGGACTCCGGTCCCCAGGGGGAGCTGGGACACACAGGGCACAGGGCTGGGGCCGAGCCTGCACGTGCACCCCCAGGGCCGCCCCTCGGCCTTCCAGCTCACCAGGCGAGGTCAGGAAAACATTGGGTTTTAGAGCAGTGCTGCTGTAAGACACCCACCCCCTGTGGGGCCAAGGGCTTCCTGTCCGCAGGGCCCCTGCTGCTCCACAAAGTATCCTCACGGCCTTATTGGCCCTCAGCCCTCCCTGCCCGGGGCACGGCCCCCGCCCCAAAGATGACTGCTGGGTGAGACCTGCGGGCCGGGGTGGGGCAGGGGCAGGGTGGCCACCGACAGCGGGCCACGTGGCCGCCACAGGGCTCAGCCGGCACGGGTCACCCCGTCCCTCCGGCTGCCCCACGAGTGCATCAGGTCTCCTCCGGCGGCTTGCTCAGCCTCCCTGGGCGTTGGAAACACTTGTCCCCGTCCCCACAGCTCCAGGCCAGGCAGGCTTCCTGCCGGTGGAGGCAGTGGGTATGGAGCTGGCCCTGGACGGTCAGCTTGGGCCCCCGAGGCAGGTACAGGAGCTGTCAGGCCGGGGGGGGGGGGTCCTCCCTCAAAGAATGGCAGCCCTCCCCCCTGCCCCGCCTGCCGTGAGTGGGGTCTGGCCCGATGTCCTGATGACGGACGCTGAGAAGCTGTCTGAGCCGGTGGAGGGACCTGGCCCTCCTGTGGGTCCTGTCCCGTGAGGGGACGTATGCGCAGCTCAGAGCTCTGTCCGCAGTGCTCGCGGCTGCCCCCTCCCACACTGGGGGTCGGGATCCAGAGAACTTTGCATCTCGCTGGCACCGCAGCACCAAGGAGAGCCCTGAGATTTCTGGGGGGCTCCAAAGGTCTTTAGCAACCCCTGAGGCCACCAGGACACAGGGAGGGGACTTGTGTGGCTGAGCACCTCCTGGGTGCTGGACATTTCTGCACCCCATCTCTCCCCTCCATGCAACAGGAGACAATACCCACAGGCCGGGCCCAGCACCCATGGGTGGGTGGCAGGCCAGGAGGGGCCAAGGCTACTAGGGCAGGGAGCCCCCAAAGGCCAGAGTGTGCAGCCCCCCCCCGCCATGCCTGAAAGCCCTGCACCCTCTCCTGGAGCAGCGTGCCGGCGCGCCGCGGGGGCGGGGGGGTAAGTAGGCCAGCGCTTTGTGCCGTTACCATGGTGCTGTAGCGGCTGCCTCCTGGGCCCTTCCCGGGACACCGCCAGCCGCCGCCGGGGCTCCCTCTCCAGCCCGCCCGGCCCCAGTCAGGCGCTGCTCCCAGTCTCCGAGCCCCGCCCCCCAGGCCCCTGGCCGACCCACCGTCTGCCGGGGGCCGCGGCAGAATGTGTCTGTCCCACCGTGTCACACACAGCACGGCGCACACGTGCACGCACATGCACTGCCACCCGAGGCTGCCGAGCCACGGCACTGGAGTCCCCCAGAGCTTCACGGCCACCCCGCTCCGGCGAAGTGTGGGCAAGATGTCCGTCATCAGGACATCGGGCCAGACCCCACTCACGGCAGGCGGGGCAGGGGGGAGGGCTGCCATTCTTTGAGGGAGGACCCCCCCCCCCGGCCTGACAGCTACTGTACCTGCCTCGGGGACCCAAGCTGACCGTCCAGGGCCAGCTCCATACCCACTGCCTCCACCGGCAGGAAGCCTGCCTGGCCTGGAGCTGTGGGGACGGGGACAAGTGTTTCCAACGCCCAGGGAGGCTGAGCAAGCCGCCGGAGGAGACCTGATGCACTCGTGGGGCAGCCGGAGGGACGGGGTGACCCGTGCCGGCTGAGCCCTGTGGCGGCCACGTGGCCCGCTGTCGGTGGCCACCCTGCCCCTGCCCCACCCCGGCCCGCAGGTCTCACCCAGCAGTCATCTTTGGGGCGGGGGCCGTGCCCCGGGCAGGGAGGGCTGAGGGCCAATAAGGCCGTGAGGATACTTTGTGGAGCAGCAGGGGCCCTGCGGACAGGAAGCCCTTGGGCCCCACAGGGGGTGGGGAGGAGAAGAGGGGGCCCTGCTGGCCTAGGACTTAGGGGACACACTGGTCTAAAGGGAGGACGTGAGTGGCACTGAGTTCAGATGAAGTCCACCTCCGGGACACACTGGGACCTGCTGGGCTCCTTCCCACACGACGGCTGCTGCCACCCCAGGGCTCTACGTGGGCCGCCTTCACAGACAGTGGCCCAGAGACTCACTGATGGGTAGCCGCCTTGGCCAAGGCCTCGGGCTATCTCCGGGGCCAGGGGAGCACAGAGAGGCCCTGGGGCCCTGGGCAGCCCGACCTGACTCCCATTGTCAGCTGATGTCGAAGGGTGGAGTCTGGGCATCGGGGGAGGGAGCCAGGGTCCCTGAACCTGTGCAGGACCCCACTGAGGGTGGGCAGGGACAGAGGCCCGGCTGGGGGCAGGGCAGGGCGGTGGCTGCTGAGAGGCCCCAGAAAGCTTCCTTGGGCAGGGGCCTGGTGAGGGGTGGCAGAGGGGGGCTTCATGGAGGGGCAGGTGGATGGGCTGGAGCCAGGGCGCTGGGGCAGGGCAGGAGTCAGTGGACGTCAGGGGAGGAGGCGGGAAGAGGGCCTTCCTTGCTCCTGGGGCAGAACTAATGGCAAGGAGGCTTCCCTTGTGCTGAGGTCACGGCCACGGTTGAGGCCACACTGGAGGCCAGGAGTTAAGGTTCCCCCACCCCCCAGCTGTACCGTGGCTCCAGGGGAGCAAATGAGGCTGCTGGGGCTGGTGCCATCACCCCCCACCCCCTGCCCCTCCCTTCCCCGGCTGCTGTGGGCGGCACAAAACCAGCCTCCAGAGGTCTGCTTGCTTGGTGACAGGTGACCTTTGCGTGCTTCACCATCACTTGTGCTGTCCTGCTTGCCCCTGACCCCACAGTGCAGCGTGGGGGCCCTGTCAGCCTGGGGACAGCCCTGGGAGGCCTGCTGGGGGAAACTGAGGCCCAGAGAAGAACAGAGGATGACAGGGCTCCTTAGGCCACAAAAGCACAAGGGGGAGGCCCAGGAAGGGTGAGGACCAGCCTTCCGTTCTCACAGCAGCCCTTCCTGACCCTGAGGGTCCAGACCCCAGCCCAGGCACACCCATGTGCTTCTTCCTTCTTTTCAGCTTTCCTTGACTTTCTCCATCCTGCTGCCCTAGAGCCCCAGACACGAGCTGTAGTGGGGCCTGAGGACAGAGGAGGGGGCGGAGATTACCCAGCTGCCAGGGGGGGTCTGTCCAAGGCCAGAGCACCACAGAGCCCCAGGGGGCCAGCACATGGGGCTGGGGTCAGGAAGGTCGAGCTGGAGTTACCCAGGATGGGGGACCAGCCTGCGGGGAGACGTGGACAGATAGGCAGCGTGGGCTCCCCTCCTGCCAGGCGGTGGGGGCTCCACCCTGACGGTGTGGGGCCACGTAGGGCCTGAGGCGGTCCGCCAGACCCCAACTCCGAGGGGCGCGTCAGAAGCTGCGAGAACCACAGGGCTCCGCGCGGACTTCCCGCCGTGGTACATGGTCGTGGCGTTGACGGGTCACGGAGCCCCCACGGGCAACCAACTGGGGGCAGAAGCCGCGGCCACCTGTCCACCAGCGCGAGGGCAGGTGCGCTCGGCGGGGACCCAGGAGCGACAGCTGCGCGGCCGGGCGGCTGCTCGCTTTCCGCTGCTCCCTCCACCCTGGGAGGCCCTGGGTTCCGGAGGCCGGGTCGCGGGCGCCGCCTGGCGGCCACTATCGCAACCACTATACACGACCAGTTCGTGAGACCTCCAAGGTCAAGGGGGCCCCCGTGCCAAGCAGGTGCGGGAGCAGGGAGGGCCGGACTGTGCGGAGGGCCCGGGGCTTGGAGGGGATGGGGGTGGGCGAGGGTTTGGTTGGGTCCTCCTTCTCTAGAGATCTCACCGGGAGGGGTGCCCTGGGGCTCCCTCCGAAGCCTGCCGCCGCTCAGGCCTAGCGTCTGGAGAGACACCCATGGGATGAGTCACTGTGGCAGGCTTGGAGCTGCGGTGGGTTGGGCCTAGGGGAAAGCGCGCCGTCCCAGAGGGCCCCCTGTATTGCTGTATCATACCTGGCGCTCTCTTCTTGGGGATTTTCTGATCCGGAGGCAATCCTGCTGCCCAAGGCGCCCACAGCTCCCCCCACAGCCAACAAGGCGCCCTGGGGTCCTGCCCTGCAGACTTTCACCTGACCTCCCACCCGCAGCACCTCAGGGCCTTTGCCTGGGCGGTAGGTCCGCCTGCACACTCTCCCCCAGATCCTGTATGACCCCTGCTCTCAGGGCTGCCCCAATAGCCACGTTGGTCCCAGGACACCTTCCTTTCTTTTGAAAGCCCGGGCGGGGGGGGGGGTTGGGGGGGGGAGCGGGCAGCTGGGTGTCCCAGGAAAGTAAGGCGTCCGGAGCCAGGAGCTGAGGGCGGCTGGGAGTGCCCTGGGCCTGCCTCAGCCGGCCTGCAGGGAGGGAAGCGTGAGGAGGCCGGCGAGGGTGCCCACGCGAGACCTCAGGGTGAGGGCCGGCTGACGGCGCCTCGCTGCCCCAGGCCCAAGGGATGCGCTGACCCCTGTGGCCGCTGCATCTTTGCACCTTTAATAACCAGCTCCTTTTGTTTGTGAGCTGGACCCGGCGAGTTCTCCACTTGCCTGCCCGAGTGACTCTGTCCCCACGCTGAGGGGCGGCTCAGGCAGGCCAGACCCCGGGAGCCCCCACCCCTGGGGCCGCCCTCACTGCCCCACCCCAAATCCTCTCCCTGGGTCCCTCACTCCGCCTGCTACTCTTACGGCGCCCTCCCCCCGGGCCCCCTGCCCTGGTCCCATTGCGCCCAGTCCAGCGCCCACCCCTGCCACCAGTGGGGGGGCGGGTAGCGCTCAGCAAATCACCCAGTCCTGAAAGACCCAGCGGCTCCCGCGGCTCCCTGGGGGCCTGCCATCCAGCGGCTCCGTCCCCGTTCCGCCCCTGCTCCCTGCCCAGCTCCGCCAGGCCCTCAGGTATGCCTGGCACCGGGCTCTGGGCCTCCATCCCTGCCGCTCCCTCACCTGGGAGGCCTTCCCAGCCTGAGGGGCTTCGTGTCAAAGGTGTGCCCCTCGAGGGGCGTTCTCTGACTCCCCCACCAGGGGCACACGTGCGGGGCACACACTCGCCCTGCCCCTGACCTGTGTGCTCCATGACCCTTGTCTGCCTTCTCCCCGGACACGGGGACACTCCTGGGGCTGGGGCTGCCGACCCCCTGGGTCCCCAGGACAGGGGCCCATGGAAGTGCGCTGCACGAATGCAGGAGGCCATCCCTGACTCAGGACATCATCCCGTCCCCCCGCTCTTCTGCCAGCCCCGGTGGTGCTGTTTCCAGTCATTCACTCACTTGACAAACATTTATTTGGTTGGGCCAGGTGATGTTCTAGGGACTGACGATACTGCCAGGAGGAAACCAGTTTCGTGATCTCAGGGTCAGTGTGGAGACAAGGGTGACCGGCCAGGTGTTGTGGCTTCAGGCTGAGGGATTCTCCACTGGGCCCGCCAGGCTGGACCGCCACTGGGCTCCTGGCAGGTGGCACGTGCAGTCAGTTCCCGCTGCCCCTGGGGGTTTGCTGGGCTCAGTCTGCAGCCTGGGGTGGCTACTGGCCACTCAGCGGTCCGACCGGACGTGCCAAGGATCAGGGACAGCAGCCCAGGAGCCGATCCTTTCTGCAGGGCCGGCCACCAGGGGTTCGCAGGGCTGCCTGTGACCAGGCATGAGATGGGAGCAATTCCATTCTTTGCCCTCCCCAGGAAAACAGAGCAACCCAGGATGGTGAGAGAGAAGGGTGGCCTGCACCCAGACCTCAGGGGTCCTGGCAGGACCCTCCATGCCCGTTTCCACCCCGTGAGCTCTGGTGCAGTGCCCCTCTTGGCAGAAGGTTCCTGCCTCTGCCTGACACACTGGGCCTTGGGCACCTTGCTGTCCAGCCCCCGACCTGGCCAGGAAGATGACATGACCAAGGAGGCCACAGTGTGCTCCCCCCGGGGGGGGCTCCCCCATATGACGGCTGCCTGTGTCCCTTCGGCTCCTCACCTGGCTAGGTGCACAGCTGAGGGCAGTTGGTCAGAGGCAGGGCTGGCGATACACCAGCCTGGCTGGGCCTTTCACCACACGGGCCTTGGTCTGGGGCACTCTTGACTCTGCCCAGGGGGATGAGGTGGCTATAGGGCGAGTTCCTGACCATGACACCAGAATCCCAGCTTCAGGTGCAGTAGACCATAGTTCTTTGAATCCTGATGAGCAGAAAAGCAGCTGGTTTTATTTTTATTTAAGATTTTATTTTATTTTTTTTAAGTGTTAAGTAGGTTCCATGCTCAACATGGGGCTCAAACTCATGACTCTGAGAACAAGAGTTGCATCCTCTACCGACCGAGCCCACCAGGCATCCCAAGGCAGCTGATTTTGAACACTTCATGGAGCTATCTGAAATCTGAGACTTTCCATTCATGTATTCAGCAAGTTCTTGAATATGTATTATGCAGCAGGAGCTGAGAACACTACTTCCCAAGAAGAGTTCATTGAAAGGACATGGTGAGTCTGGAAGGCAGTGTGGGGTGGCCTGGTGAGGGGTGACAAGTGAGCCAGAGGCCAGGGAGCTGTGGGAGGAAGGGCAGGTGTAGAGGCCATGCCCGCAGTCTGGCCAGGTAGGAAGGTGATGGGACCACTCAGCTCTGTGTCCCAGGCCCCTGGAGGACTGGGACGGCGACACTCATGTCAGCATGAAGGCTGGCTGTGTTCGCTTGGGAAACAGGCTACAGGGAAATGGCTCAAGAGTTTAAAGATTTTATTTTGAGAAAGCACGTGAGCAGGGCGAGGGGCAGAGGGAGAGAGAGGGAGTCTCAAGCAGACTCCGTGCTGAGCGCAGACCCAGACGAGGGGCTCAATCCCATGACCCTGAGATCATGACTTGAGATGAAACCAAGGGTCAGATGCTCAACCGACTAGGCCACCCAAGCACCCCCAAAATGGCTCGAGTTTATTGTATAAATGAAATGTTGTGACCACGGAGTGAAGACAAGATGTGGAGGCAGGCAGTGCTCCTCAAATTGGGAGCCACGGACTCCTGGCAGCTCAGGAAGGTGTACGGATCCAAAGAGGAGAAATATTAACTTCATTTTGAGGATAAGTAGGAAGGAGGTATTTTTCCAGTTATAATTCACAATGAAGAGACATGAGGACAGAGTAAGACGCTGGTTTAAGACAGTATTTCTTATGAAGTTTTCCCACTAAAGGGGTGGCAGGGCGGGGGACGGGGCTCCTGGCTGGCTCAGTCGGTAGAGCAAGCCACTCTTGATCTCGGGGTTGTTGTTTGAACCCCATGTTGGGTATAGAGATTACTTAAAAATAAAATCTTAGAAAAAGGGGAGGGGTGCCTGGGTGGCTCAGTCATTGAGCGTCTGCCTTCGGCTCAGGTCATGATCCCAGGGTCCTGGGTTTGAGCCACGCATTGGGCTCCCTGCTCAGCAGGGAGTCTGCTTCTCCCTCTCACACTCTTCCTTCTTGTGTTCCCTCTCTCTGTCAAATAAATAAAATCTTAAAAAAAAAAAAAAGAAACAGGGTTTATTGACATTTGGAGCCCAATGTGGTGTGCATTAGCTAGCGTCCGCCTCAACCTTTGGTGCTAAGGGCCCATGTTGCGGAAAGGTGCTGAAGCTCAGCAGAAGAGCTGAAATTTTGGGCCCCAGCCTGAGCTCTCAACTGCTGGGCCTGAGTTCTCAGCTGCTCCCCCAGGTGGGCCATCATGAGCTCCTGGGCTGTGCACAGTGTGCTCAGAAGCCCTGCAGGTAGGACCTGCCCTCCAGGTAAACTGGGGCAGGAGTTCTGCTGAGTTGGCGCTGTCCCGGATAGTGTCTGCCTTTCCTATGTGCCCTGTGACCCAGGGCATTTCCTTGGGCAAGTGATCACCTGAAGGTCTGAATCATCTATGAAACAGAATACTAAACCTACCTTGGAACACTTCTGAGAATTAAGTGTGTGTATAACATGCTTCACACAGGGCCTGGCGCATTGGTTCAGTCAGTCAGAGATGGTTTGGAAAATGAAGCATTTACATTACAGCAGATGTGGGGGCACCTGGGTGGCTCAGGCGGCTAAGTGTCCGACTCTTGATCTCAGCTCAGGTCTTCACTGAGCTTGGCGGAGAGTCTGCTTGGAAGATTCTCCCTCTGCCCCTACCCCACCTCGCTCTCTCTCTCAAATCAATCAATCACAGCAGAAGCCCCCATCCGACACACCTTGACCACCTGGGTAACCTCAGAGTTGCATCCAAGGGCCCAATCTGGGGCTTGCTTGCACTCCAGCTGGTGCATTTGCATGCCAGGGCCTCACCCCAGCCCCCTCCGGGGTTCCTCCTGTCCAGTGCCGTTAGGGACCCCTGAGCCCCCTCCCTCAGCCTCCCTGGCCCATGACATCCCCTGGCCTCACCAGTGCACACTAAGCACCCTCCCAGCTCCTGATGCCCAGGCATTGATGCCAGAGACATCTGGAGCGCCCAGCACAGCATGTCCTCTACCACCTTAACCAGACTGTGGTTTCTTTGGGGCCACATGGTGTGATGGATATTTTCCGACCATTAGCACAGCCATGAGGCATGCAGTAGGAGCTTGACAACACTGGTTCTAATGTCCACAAGGAATCAAAGCCTAATGTGGTATACAGTGCATCTCTGTGTGGCAGAGGATTTATTAAAAAATTTCCAGTTTCCCCCAAAGTATTCTTTTTTAACCTGTACATTTTGTTTCTTTTCACTTCTGGGCCCAGGGCACATTTGCATGGCTGAGCATGTGGGTCACGTGGAAGACATTCGCAGGAAGAGAGGACAGCAGAAATGTGCTCGTAGAAGGCTAGATGCAGAACAAACAAGGTCCTGCTTTCATGTAACAGGTGTACAACGGGCAGGGAAACTGCCCAAGTGAATGGGACTCGTCCTCGCTGGAGGCGGAACAGGGAGGTGACCGAGGGCTCAGGAGCCCTGGAAGGACTAACTGGTCAGAAATACCAGCTCTCTGCTAATGAGAAGACGATCTTCAATAGCACACCTTAACTCAAGCCTTTTCTCCCAGACTTTCCCCTCTTTGCTACAGGTAAGGTTACCTCCTGTGTGCACAGGCCCATGGGCAGAACGGGAGACCATATCTCCCCTGGGCCGTTCTCTGGTCCCCACACTTCTGGGTTTACTTACATGGAACGGTTACCCCTTCACCTGCCACGGGACCCTGGTCTGTGCTCACCTGGCCACCTCCTTAGGTCATTACCACCAACTGGACCTACAAAGCCCACCTTCCCCATGCCGGGCCCACTCTGCCAAGACATCATTCCTCACCCGAGTTGGACAGTATATGAAGGTGAATCAGAACAGAACTCACACCTCAGACTCACATCCTTTCTCCACTGCAAAGATAAGCTAAGAGATTTTTATTGCATTAATAATTAAGGGTATACTAATATCTCAAAATACTGAATTATTTCAGACATACGATTACAATAGTCATACAATGAATAGAGTGGGGACAGGAACCAACACACTGGAGGAACACATCTGTATTGTACATCAAAATCAATGGCAAATATTTCTCCAATTATTCTTAGAAAAATACTAGACACGTTAGAAGCTGAAAAGCTTTGCTTAAAAATAACCTGTACGTACAGGATAAGCTTAGACCTTCAAAAACCAGATAAAAATTGGCAAAGTAAAACAAATGAGCAACACTGGTTAAGCATCTCGCACATACTAACTTGTATCACATACACTATACCAAGGCATTGTAGCAAAATAAAGCATCCCACTGTACTTAGGAGACTTATTCATTACATTACTTTTCATAACTACTTCATTAGAGGTCGACTGACTTTAGTCTAATTTGGGTAAAGGCTGACCTGAAAGCAAAGCTGTCTGCATGTGAGGTAAAGAAAGCAAACATTCCCAGCCAGTTTTTGCATGAACATGGATTATACCGTTTAATGCAGACCCAAGGCCAAACATTTTTTGGGGGGTAGGTTTTACTTCCATTACAGGTTCTCTTCATGTAAGATCATAAAAATACAATACAGTGTCATGAGCCCAATTTAAAGTTACATGAGGCAGCTCCTATGAACACAGCTCCCAACCGGGGACAAGAAAAGCTAAATCCCATGTCACTAGGGTTCCTTATGGGAAAGTCATCAGGTGCAAGGAACTAGGACAGGTTGGACAGGAGACGCCACGCCTTAAGTCACTTGAGGATGAGCTGATCATCTCGATGACCAAAAAGAACCCACGCGAGAAATCCGCAACGGCTCTCAAGACTTCCCTCCACTTACAGGCAGTGCTCAGAGCTGAGCGGCACGAGCCGTCTCTAGAAAAGCTACAGAACACCTTGTTTGAAATGAACAGTACAGGCAGGTCCCTTTTGGAAGAACAATGGATACTTTTAAAGGAAATGCTGACATTTAACCTTCAAATCTGACATTGAAAATGATGTAGAGCCTGGGGCAGGACATGCCTCAAGTGCTTGAGAGGAAGCCTTGATTTCCCAGGGGGGTAAACTGAGGCAGCACTTGAGTTTAAAAACTCCTTTTAAGAGCATCTGAAAATGATGATACAGAATAGCAGTCCTAAAAGGACTTGGGCCAAAATGAGCTCCCAGTGACCTGCACTGGGACCTGCAGGCACCAGGGGCTGGATGCGCACACAGGAGGGGCTCAAGGCCCAAAGACGCAAATGCCTTTTGACTTGGGCAATGCTGAGACAAAGCAGAAGTCTCTTGAGGGCCACACTTTTATCATCTTTTCGGTATTTAGGGCTATTCCCTTATCTCTTATTTTTAGCTGCCTACATAGTTACCAAATCATTATCTCTGAAAGAACATTACAGACTACCAGAGTCCAAAGCCATACTCTAGTAGGGTTACTGTGTGAAAGGTGACAACAGAAAGTCTGTTCGTCATCATGCTGGGGCCAACACGTTATCAAGGCACTTCAGAACTTTGGGAAATTCTTTTGTTCCCATCAACTGGCAGCCATAGAACTGGACCCCAGAAAGCACGTACGGAAATCTGTATACCCTTTAGCAGAAGGAAAAACACCACGCACAGACAGAGCTTACTGGCTCTTTCTGGCCCTACAGACACCTCCACGTGCCAGGGACGTGAGCCACGGAGCCCGGCAGAGGCTTAGAGCTGCTTTCACTGCTCAGTCCCAGGGTGCGAGGTGTTCAGACGCTAGGAGCAGCTCACCTCCTCGGACAAGCGAGCAAGGTCTGGTCCTGCAGAACCACTGGCGGATTCTGCTCGCCGCCGCCACAAAACGGCAGTGGGTGTGTGCAAGGAGTTTGTCCGTGATGCAGCCTTGAATAGAAGCAGCCCGGGACATGCTACACTCAGACAAGTCCGCTTAGGTTTAGCACAACCTGACACCGGTAACTAATCTCCAGCTTTCATGATCTTGCCACAGAGATGGGTATTTCCTTTTTTTTTTTAAAAAGATCTCCTAACTTCACTTAAATGTTCCCATCCTTACTGATGACTACAGAAAATTGTAAATTCAGACTTTACAACAAAATCTTGAAGGTAATTAGTTGGCGTTTTATCCCTTCAGTGCAGCCTCAAAGGTTTTTTTGCTATTAATTTTCATAATTTTCTGATGCACATGAAAATAAGATTTTCCCCTCTAAATGAAGAGTATGGGGGAAAATACAGACACCATTTTCCAGCATTTTCCAAAAAATGCTTATGAAAAAACAGAAAATCTGAAAACAAACAAAAACACCCCTACCCTATTAACTTGGGTTGGACCAATCAGGCCTTAGAAACAAAGAAAAAAAACCCCAAACCCTTCTGCTTTATGTAGCATAATAGAACATATCATTGTTTGCTTTTGTGTTTGGACCTTACTTCCACCTAACCAAAAATTTCCCCCTTTCTCATAATTGTTCTAGTGTTTTATCAGGTTATGTCTGTATGTAGATCCCGAAAGATCTGCATTTCAATGCTTGCACAACCCACTTAAAAATGACAAAAGCTGCCCATTCCACTTTCTGATTAAAAAAAACCCCCCAAAACCACACCACAACATACAGATAATGATCCCAATGGAAAAGTTAACATGCTGTAATGACAGTTGTTTGGCAACATCAAAAACAGCAGAGATACTGAATATAATTTGCTTAAATCATAAAAATGGAGACTGAAATCTGCATGTATAAATCACATTTAGGCTCAACGAACTGAAAGCTCTCTATAAATACATAGAAGTATATATAAAGTGCAAAACAAGAAGTATCAACCGTGAGATGGGTAGTGTTTAGTACTCCCATTCATCGGATTTCAAGTCGAGATAGCTGAGGATGTTCTGGGCGAGCTTCACCGCCTGTTTCCTGGCAGCCTTACACTTCTCTTCTCCTTGTGGGTCGACGGCGTCCAGGGCCAGCAGCTGCTTGGTGAGCAGCTCTTCCAGCCTGATGTAGTTCTTATCAGTTCGGTTCCCATCAAATGAAAGAACTTCCCCCTGGATCTCGGCCAAGTTTCCAAGGATGTTCCAGACCGCTTTATGGGACGGGTGCTCCTCACAAGCAAACGCCTTCCTCTTCTCCAGGGCCTCCTTCAAGTCAATGTAGGTTATCAGGGTTTGCACCTCAATCACCGCTCTTCTCCGAGCTTCCCGGATACAAGGGTTCTTCTCGAGACTGATCTCATCCAACTGTCCAATCAGACCCTGCAATTCTGTTTTGGAGCTCAGGTATAATTCAGGAGGATTTTGTGCTTGAAGAAGTTCATTTTTTATTTCTCTCATTCTCTTGAGGACCTTTTCTATTTTTAAAATAGAATGATTCTGTCCCAGGTCAAATGCATAAGTAGTATCTGCTTCCTCTTCCAAATCCAAATATTTCAGTAATTTGTTGATATCTTCCACAACCTCCCGCCGATAATTTCTGATTTCCGTACGCCCGCACACATCCAGAGCATCCAGATCTGCAATCAGGCCCGAGAGCACACAGGATAAGTGCCTGCAAGTCTCATTATTATTGTTCACTCCCATCAGAAGTGCGATCAGAGTGCCCCTGGCCTTGTTCACCTCACACATCACCGAGTTGATTTTGGCCACTGAAGGATGCACATCCTCGGAAAGCGGCAGAGAAGGCTGCTTTTTCACGCAGTCTTCCATGATCTCTTGCACTGCACAGATTTTGGTTAAAGTGTGATACCTCGCTTTCCGCAAGGAGACCTTCCCTCCGGTTTTGACATGTGTCAGCCTCAGGATGATATCCTGGATGCCTTCTTCAAATTCATCAGTTACACAGTTGCCCCCACTATAAAATGGCACAATCTTCTCTTTCACCAGGGACTGGGCTTCTTTAAAGATGTTCTGTATTTCAATCCGGTGTGGGTGGTTTGCATTCTGCTCCAACTCTTTGAGAAGACGCTCTGTCTCTTGTGCCGCCCTCTTCCTCGCTTGCTGAATATCTCCTTTTCCTTCAGTATCTACAGAGTCTATTTCAAAAAGTTGTTTCGTTAGAAACCTCTCCAGTTTCTTGTAATTCTTGTCATCTGACAGACCACTGAAGCCAATTACTTGCTGTTCTATACTTTTTACTTCCTTTTGGATTTCCTGAAGCCTACTGATAGAAGGATGTTGGTTTCCCATATCCATACTTTTGTTGTGTTCGGTTTTACAAGCACTAAAAAAATGACAAGAAGGCCAAATTACACAAAGTCTCTACAGAAAGGTAATGGTATATTCATTTATTCTGAAATTCTCATTTTAAAAAGATATATTCAAGAAAAAGGGCCCATCATTACTGGGATCTAAACAACAGTCATACTCAAGTACACAGAGTGTGACTAATCCACTTTCCTGAAAATCACTTACACAAAGCAGTGATTAAGAAGACAGGATGCTGCAGTGGGGAATGAGCTGGAGCTCTGAGCCTGTGAATCTCCAGTGTCCACAGCTGGAAGACAGTAGCATATGTCTTTACACGTGCCGCCCGAGGTCAACCACCAGCTTGGAGACAGCACAAGCATCTTATGTAATATTAACACTGGCCCTGGTCGTTGGCAACAGCAGGGCACCTTTGTGGATGTAAAACAGTAGCTCGTTTAACCTTCAAAGGTAACAGTGCCATCCCAGCACCCCTCTGGCCCGAGAGCTGTACCTGGTTTCCAGAAAACGTAACTCTAAGTGAAACAAATAGCAGGGATCCCAGTCACCCCCGAAAGTCCCGCTTCTGCGGTTCCTCTCCACCCTCATACGCTTCTACAAAGCTACCCTGCTTCCCCCGGCCCCCTCTGAGTACCTCGCACATCTTCCCTCCGCAGGAAAGGAAAGGTGAACTGGCACCGTGTTAAAAGCACCGCCTCGGCCTTTGGAGGGCTAGTACCTCCCCAGGCCCCATCATGTTCCCCCCGCCGCCCCCAAATGCGACAACTATGAACAATTCGTTCATTAGCCGCCCATTGAGAGTCCGGAATGGCTTAACACATTTCCCCCCATGCTCTTGCGTTTCTACCAGCCGGCTCACGGAGGAGGACGGGTGATGAGTTGACACCAATCCCTTGCGGGTGTCCGGCCAGGAACACGCCTCTGGAGGCCCACGAAGGCAGGCTGCCCGGCTTCTCCCCCCGCCGCCCTTCCCTGCCAGCCCTTTACCCAGAAAGAGGCCTAAGCTGGTTTGGTCTTGGTTTCCCGTGGGTGAGGTGGCGAGGTGGAAGGTCAGCCCTTCACGGGGTGCGGCACCGGAGCTGGGCCCCTAGCTGCATCCCTCTCACCCTGCCGGCTAGGCGTGACCCGGGCGGCCGGTGAAGGGGCCGGCGGTGGCGCGGCAGCTACTGGCCGCAGCGGCCGCTCCGGGCGTCTCGCCCGGACCCCCGACGCGCCCGCCGGCCCTGACCTCACAATGGCCCGCGCGGGGAGGGGGCGCCCGCGCTCGGAGCCCCCCGGGCGGGCTTGGAAGCCCCCGGAGCAGCGCGAGCGGGCCGGCCCGCGTCCGACGCAGGCAGGACGCGGCGCCTGGCCGAGGCCCGGTCGGGCGGGAGCAGGGGGCGCGCCGGCGCAGGGGTGGCTCGCGGGCCCTCCAGCCGCCGCTCGGCGCTCACCTGTGCCTCCCGCGCCATCGCGCGCTCCGGCGCCGACGTCCAGCGGCTCCGCGGCTTCCGCGGTCGCCAGCCCCGCGGCCCCGTCCCGGGCCGAACAGCCCTCGCCCTGGGAAAAACGTCCTCCGGCGCCGCCCCGCGCCCGCGCCGACGCCGCCACTACCGCCTGGCACGGCAGCCCGGAACGGCCCGCGGCCCAAGAGCAGCCGCCGGATCCCCGCCCCGCGCCGGTCGCCCGCGAGGCCGGTCTTACGCTGGGAAAGCGCACGGTCGGCCGCGCCGCTCCCTCCCGCCGGCTTTACGACCGTGCCGTAAGGCAGCCCCTCGCGCCGGCGCGGCTCTGCCGTGCGCTGCGGCAGCCCGGGGACGCTGGCCATGGCGGCCTTGCGAAGCTCGAGGAGGGCTTTTCTCCCTCCGCTCTGCCGTGCCTTCGCTGGCCCCGGCTGTCAGCTCGCCCCGGAGCGCGGCGCGGAGCGCAGGGATGCGGCGTCCGGCCGGGTGAGCGGGGGTCCTGCAGAGGGCGGGCCGGGAGGCGGGCCGCCAGAGGACTGACCCGGGGACACCTGTGGGCCCCGCACCCCTTCGTGCCCGGCTGCGGCGTCAGCCGGACCCTCCGGGAGCAGGGCCCGCGGGGGGCGGGGGCGCGGAGAGTCGGCAGTCTCCCGCGCGAGGGGCGCCCGACCTCCCGGCCTCGGAGCCCCCAGTGTCCTGCGTCAGCCGCCTTGGTGTCCTGGGGCCGAGGGTGTCGCTGCCACCCCGGGCGCCGTTGACAGAACTTTTGCGAATGCAGCAGAGTCGGCTGGCGACTTTGTACGCACCTTTGCGCTCCTCGAGGATGATTCCTATAGTTGAAGAGCTCTTGATGTGCACAGCATGTTTTGTTTTGGTCTGCGTTTTGTCTTCGTTAAGATTATTCGCGGGTTTCTCCAAGCGACGGCACACTTAGTCGTTGTATTTTGCAGGACTGCCCCTTGAATAGTTTTTCTTGTTTGGAAACTATGTGCATACGCGCATTTCACGGGTGGAAGGTTAATGGTCAATAACCTGTAGCAACAAAAAATGACAGTTTTTATAAACTGCACTTCTTTGGGGAAGGATGTTTTGTCTACGAAGTCCTAGGCTTTGATTCCAACCGTCATACGAGAATGTTGACTGAGGTGTGGAATGGGCTGCAGATAAAATATTTAAACAAAGCACACGTATACTAACTCCGAATTTGCCAACAGGCTAAGGACGGAGGCGGGAGAACCTGGGGTAGAAAAGCCAGTTAAGAATTCCAGAATGTGCCTGCCTGTAAATTTTCATTTATTTTAGTTTGTTACTGTTAGCTGCTTTTATAAACGCAGCTTTGAAGTTCTGTCTAGTTTTCAGTTTAGACAAGAAGTTAGCAGGGCGACTGGTCCCCTGACTCAGTTCCCTGTTACAGTGGCCACAGCTGTGACTTACATTCCTACAACATAGAAACCCACCCAGCATCTCAGTCTTTGGGCAGGAAGATATTCATGTATTTGAAAATGCTCTGGAAGGGCAGACTTCTCACATCAACAAGTGTCCCTAGGATGAGGACTTACCGTAGCTTATTTTGTGAACTAGTGCTGGAAAAAAGAGCACACAAGGGGCACCTGGCTGGCTCAGTCGGCGGAGCACACAACTCTTGATCTCGGGACTGTGAGTTCCAGCCCCGACATTGAGTGTAGAGATTACTTAAAAATAAAATCTTAAAAAGAAAAAAAAGAACACCACACACAGTTTTCTTTATTGTCACATAGCCTTGTGATTAAAATAAATCTTACCGTGGGTCTAATCCTCAAGATGAGACCTTTCTTCCTATTGTAGTCCCAAGTGACTAGGAAGCTGGTGCCGCTCACCTGTCTAAGCCTGTGACGGTGTTGATTGTGATGATGCTGAAAAGTGAAGCAGCTGGCCCATGAGTCAGACCTTGTTCTGTTCTAGCATTATGACTTGTGGTGTTGTGTTTTTTTTGTTTTGTTTTGTTTTTTAGGATGTGTGCCCCATTATGCTAGATATTATATGGAACTTAAAGGAACAGTTCTTACTTCAGGGCATTTTGTGTTTCCTATGTGTTTGGTCTTGTCTTTGTTTGCTGAGTATATGGCTGGTTCTCCAGGTAATTAAATTCCTGCAGCACAGAGAGATTGTTGTCTTTCAGACTTTGATTTTAAATATTAGGTCTTCTTAAAAGTAACAGGTTGTAAACCTGTTTTCTTTATTTAAATAGATGTGTTTTAATCCTGTATGTTTAGTTCACACAACATATTTTTAATTAACTTTTTTTTTTTTTTAAAGATTTTATTTATTTGACAGAGAGAGACCCAGCGAGAGAGGGAACCCAAGCAGGGGGAGTGGGAGAGAGAGAAGCAGGCTTCCCACGGAGCAGGGAGCCCGATGCGGGGCTCTATCCCAGGACCCTGGGATCATGACCCGAGCCGAAGGCAGACGCCTAACGACTGAGCCACCCAGGCGCCCCTTTAATTAATTTTTTAAATTTAATTCCAGTATAGTTACCATACAGTGTTATATTAGTTTCAGGTATACAATATAGTGATTCAGCACTTCCATACATGACCCAGTGCTCATCACAAGTGCGCTCCTTAAGCCCCATCCTCTATTTCCCCTATCCCCCCGGTAACCATCAGTGTGTTCTCTGTAATTAAGAGTCTGTTTCTTGGGGCGCCTGGGTGGCTCAGATGGTTAAGCGTCTGCCTTTGGCTCAGGTCATGATCCCAGGGTCCTGGGATCGAGCTCCACATAGGGCTCCTGGCTCAGCGGGGAGCCTGCTTCTCCCTCTGCCCCTCCCCCTGCTTGTGCTCTCTCTCTCTCTCTCTCTCTCTGTATCTCTGTCTCAAATGTATAAATAAAATCTTTAAAAAAAAAAAAAAGAAGAGTCTGTTTCTTGGTTTGTCTGCCTCTTTTTTCTTTCCTTTCTTTGCTCCTTAGTTTTGTTTCTTAAATTGCACACATGAGTCTTTCACTGACTTACTTATTTCACTTAGCATGATACTTTCTAGATCCATCCATGTTATTGCAAATGGCAAGATTTCATTCATCAATCAGTGGACCCTTGGGCTGCTTCCAGATCTTGGCTATTGTCGATAATGCTACTATAAACACAGGGGTGCATGTATCCCTTTGAATTAGTGTTTCTGTATTCTTTGGGTAAATACCCCGTAGTGTGATTATTGGATCGTAGGGTAATTCTATTTTTAACTTGTTGAGGAACCTCTATACCGTTTTCCACAGTGGCTGCACCAGTTTGCATTCCCATCAACAGTGCGGGAGGGTTCCCCTTTCTCCACATCCTCACCAACATCTGTTGTTTCACACTACGTATTTTTCATTAATTCTTTGTTCTCCATTGGAATTAAGGAGAGCTGCTTTTTTTTTTTTTTTTTTAAAGATTTTATTTATTTATTTGACAGAGAGAGAGACACAATGAGAGAGGGAACACAAGCAGGGGGAGTGGGAGAGGGAGAAGCAGGCTTCCCGCCGAGCAGGGAGCCCGATGCGGGGCTCGATCCCAGGACCCTGGGATCATGACCTGAGCTGAAGGCAGATGCTTAACGACTGAGCCATCCAGGCGCCCCTAAGGAGAGCTGCTTTTAGGGTCTACATGATTTATTCCCATCTCCTATCTTTGTACCACTTTTTCTTCCAAACCCAACTTAAAAAGTCAGCTCTTGGGGCACCTGGGTGGCGCAGTCAGTTGAGCATCCGACTCTTGATTTTGGCTCAGGTCATGATCTTAGGGTCACAGTGTTGAGCCCCATGTCGGGCTCGGGCTCGCACTCAGCGGTGTCTACTTAAGATTCTCTCCCTCTCCCTCTGCCTCTCCCCCATACCCTCTCTCTCAAATGAATAAATAAATTAAAAAAGAAAAGTCAGCTCTTGGGGCGCCTGGGTGGCTCAGTCGATTAAGTGCCTGCCTTCGGCTCAGGTCATGATCCCAGGGTCCTGGGATCAAGCCTCGCGTTGGGCTCCCTGCTCGGTGGGAAGCCTGCTTCTGCCTCTCCCTCTGCCTGCCACTTCCCCTGCTTGTGCATTTTCTCTCTCAAATAAATAAAATCTTTAAAAAAAAGAAAAGAAGGGGCGTTTGGGTGGCTCAATTGTTAGGCGTCTGCCTTTGGCTCAGGTCATGATCCCAGGGTCCTAGGATTGAATCCCACATCTGTCAGGCTCCAGGCTTAGTGGGTAGTCTGCTTGTGGGATTCTCTCTTCCTCTCCCTCTTCCCCTCCCCTCTCTCAAATAAATAAATCTTAAAAAAAAAAAATGTGTGGTTAAACTCCCATTATTCTCGAGACAAGGGCCCAAGGCCCAGAGAGGTGGAGTGACTGGCCTGGTGTTACCCAGCAGAATCAGGGCTAAAGGGAGCTGTTCTCATTCTCAGTCTGGTGTTCTCTTGTCGCCACGTGCTTTTTCATCGAGTGAAGTGATTATAGGGTTTCCCCTTATTCTGTTAATGTGGGCAATTGCACTCATTTCTTGTTACTTATGGGAAATTTAAAACATGCAAAAATAGAAGATTATAAAGAATTGCTGTGTATCCAGTACCCTACTTGTATAGTTATCTACTCGGGGGTGTTTATCTCATCTTTACCCCATCCCTCCCCCCACTCCCGGATAATTTTGTGGCAAATATCAGACTGCATACTTCATTTGTAACTATTTCCATATGTATCTTTAAAAGATACGGATTTTGGGACGCCTGGGTGTCTCAGTTGGTTAAGCATCTGCCTTCAGCTCAGGTCATGATCCCAGGCTCATGGGATTGAGCACCCCCATCAGGCTCCTTGCTCACTGGGGAGCCTGCGTCTCCTTCTGCCTGCCCGTCCCCCTGCTTGTGCTCTCTTTCTCTCTCTGACAAATGAATAAATAAAATCTTGTATATAAAGGGACGCCTGGGTGGCTCAGTTGGTTAAGCGTCTGCCTTTGGCTCAGGTCATGATTCCAGGGTCCTGGGATTGAGTCCCACATTGGGCTCCCTGCTCAATGGGGAGCCTGCTTCTCCCTCTGCCTCTGCCTCTCCCCCTGCTTGTGCTCTCTCTCTCTCTCTCTCTCTGTGTCAAATAAATAAATAAAATCTTTTAAAAAAATAAATAAAAAATATAAAAGACACGGATTTTAAAAATACATATAAACATAATAACTGAAATATTATAATTCCTTAATTCCAGCAAATGTTCAGTGTTCAGGTTTTTCCGATGGTCTTAGAAGTCTTTTTTTTTTTTTTTACGTTTGCTTGTATCAGGATGCAAATAAGGTCTACACATTGCAATTGATTGATACTCTTTTATTTCTCTTTTGATCTATAGGTTTTGACCATCCCCTTCCACTTTTCAAAGCAGTTTACTGGGAGCAGGGGAAGGATGTATCCTGTAGAATTTCCCACAGTCTGCGTTTTGCTGTTGACTTTCCCCTGGTGTAATTTAATGTGTTCCTCCCATCTGTGTGTTTCCTGTAAATGGACAGCTGCAATCTAGAGCCTTGACCACATTTAGATTTGACTTTTTTTTTTTTTTGAGATGACTACTTCATTGGGAATTTGTCTTCTTCCATCAGGATTGATTGATTTTCCGATGTTAAACCAAGCTTTCACTCCCAGTATGAACCCAGTTTGGTCCTGATGTGCTGGTCTTTCGATGTGCTGCTGACTGTGGTATGCCGAGGCGTCCAGCCTCTGTCTAGATGGGAGGCAGGGGATTCCGGCCCTCCAGAAGGTCAGACTTCCAGTTTCCATCTCAGAAGTGTCAGGACGATAGACCAGGAAACACCTGCAGGAACACTAAAATTGGCCAACATTTGTTCCTTTCATCTTTGCCCACTGGTTTCCCCAGTGGCTCATGGTGTGACACCTTAACTCAGGAGCTCTGTGGTATGTATAGGTACTTCTGGGAAGGAGGGCCTGGGGGAAAGTCCTCCATTCCAAATCCTGGCTTGGGGGGCGCGGGCAGAGCAGGAGTGTGCCGGGAGAGCTCGGGGGCCTGCTGTGAAGCGGAAGGGATGGAGAATGAAGCGGGGCCTACACAGCGGGACCAGGAGAAGCCCAGCACGGGGCTGCCTGGCTGGCAGTTTGCACTTCAAGAGGAAAGACTGGAAGGTTAGTGCCCCACCAGACACAGTGATGAAAACTCAGTCTGACAAGTAGCTGCATGCACAGTCCTTCCTCTGTGAAGAGGCAGAAACTGTCGGGTCGCTTGCCAGCGGAGCTGTTGGGTCCCAGCTTGTGCGGCGCCCGCCCCCCGCCCCTACCAAGACAGCCAGTCCCCTTCGCGCCAGCCGCGCATTACATGCTGGTGCTGTAAGAGCCACAAATTACAGTAATTACTCTAACCTCAAAGGGATTCTTCCTTTTTACAGAAGGACTTTTTCCTCCCCCAAACCCCTTCTCCTCCCTTTTAAATAGCCGTTCTTGGATGTACAAAGACGGAACCTATATTTATAGGGGAGAGAGAGGAGCCACCTCTGCTACAATTAAGATAGGATCTCTCAGGTTATCATGGAGAACTGAGGGTGGTTGACAGAGCTCTCCCGTCATGCAGAGTGCTTGAGCGATCACGAAGCGACAGATGGAAGAGTAACTGAACTCTTCTGGTGCCACTTTGAGCTTCCTTCGTTCCATGTGGGTCGGTTGAAAAAGCCATGAATTGTTGGGATGGCTCCTTGACGTTTCCTGATAGGCAGCCTGTAAGAAGAGGAGACGGGTCCAGGTCTGAAAGGTGGTAAAACTGGTGAAGCACAGTTAGGGTGAAGCCTGCCCGTCTGTCCCCTTGCTGCTGTCCTTCAGTGTCGTCGGTCAGCTTGGGGAAGGGGAGGAGCCCCCAGCTTGGGATGGAAGTCCGCAGGGGTGAGCCTGGGCTGGCCATCTCTGTTTCCACCCACTGGGTCCCTTTGTGTGAATCACCTTTAGTTTCTAAGACTAAAGGCTTTGGGGCAGAAGTCCAGAAATATTCGTGGAGGGTTTTTTTAAAAGGCTTTTTCCAATAAAATGGAAACTAGAGATCATATATTGTTTTTAGAATGATGGATAAAATGTGAAAGTTCTACATATTGCCATCCTGCTGTTGCCTTCTGAGAAGGATTGTTAGGCCAGTCTGGTATCAGATCAGGATTTGATGATGACAAGCAGCAGTTTCAGGTCTTAGGGAAGCTGATTAGGGTGTCTTTCTGCCAGCAGGGCCCTGTTGCTGTCACACAGGAAGGAGGAATTCAGTCCCCTCTGTGGACTCGCTGGCCCTTCATTTGGAACTTTCCACCTTGGCCGGGCCTCTTCTTCTTTCTTTTTTTTTTTTTTAAAGATTTTATTTATTTATTTGACAGAGAGAGACACAGCGAGAGAGGGAACACAAGCAGGGGGAGTGGGAGAGGGAGAAGCAGGCTTCCTTTGGAGCAGGGAGCCCGATGTGGGGCTTGATCCCAGGACCCTGGGATCATGACCTGAGCTGAAGGCAGACGCCCAACGACTGAGCCACCCAGGCACCTAACTGTGCCTCTTCTAAAGTGTCCAGCTTTGGGCGCCTGGGTGGCTCAGTTGGTTAAGCGACTGCCTTCGGCTCAGGTCATGATCCTGGAGTCCCGGGATCGAGTCCCGCATCGGGCTCCCTGCTCGGCAGGGAGTCTGCTTCTCCCTCTGACCCTCCCCCCTCTCATGTACTCGCTCTCTCTCATTCTCTCTCTCTCAAATAAATAAAAATAAAATCTTTAAAAAAATAAAAATAAAAAAAATAAAGTGTCCAGCTTTGCCTGAGAAAGACACTTCAGAAGTACTAGGCAAAAGTAAACACGATCAAACGTAGGGATGTCAGAATCTGCAAGAAATGAATGCAGAATGAAGTCAGACTGAGCAGGTCTGTAGGGCGCAGCACTCCGGTGTGGGTGGGGACCTGCAGCAGTCGTGGCCACGCAAAGGTGACAGCGGTGGCTGGACTGACCCCCCCCCCCCCAGTCAGCTGGTCAGTCTGGCTCCCACGTCCTCTGCCGCTCTGGCCTGGCCAGCTACACCAGCCCCTCCCTGTTCTCCCACTGTGCGTGAGTCTGACTCCAGAACGCTCAGTGAGGCTCTGCTGCTCTGACTATCCAGACTTTGGAAAATCTAGAAACTTGTCAGGAACTAACAGTTAAGGATCCTCAAGAACCCAAAATGTAGGGGCGCGTGGGTGGCCCAGTCCTTAAGCGACTGCCTTCAGCTCAGGTCATGATCCCAGGGTCCTGGGATCGAGCCCTGCATCGGGCTCCCTGCTTGGCATGGAGCCTGCTTCTCCCTCTGCCTCTGCCCCTGCTTGTGTTCCCTCTCTCGCTGTGTCTCTGTCAAATAAATAAATCAAATCTTAAAAAAAAAGAAAAAGAACCCAAAATGTAAAGAACACTCGACAGCAATGACTTTTGGTTCGTTCAGAACTCCTGAACATTCTGGGGCGCCTGGGTGGCTCAGTCGTTAAGCGTCTGCCTTCGGCTCAGGTCATGATCCCAGGGTCCTGGGATCGAGCCCCACATCGGACTCCCTGCTCCGCGGGAAGCCTGCTTCTCCCTCTCCCACTCCCCCTGCTTGTGTTCCCTCTCTCGCTGTCTCCCTCTCTGTCAAATAAATAAATAAAATCTTTAAAAAAAAAAAAAAAAAGAACTCCTGAACATTCTGATGCTAGTTCATCAATAATTGCCATCTCTGATTTGTTAGGTGTCTTTCCACCAAATAGTTCATATATATTGAGCTTTTTGAAGATGGAGTGGATTTCTTGCATAAAGAGAGAGAGAGAGAGTCAACAGGAAAGATTAAGACTGGGAAGAACGTTGTTCCAACAAGTGCATGTTCCGACCGTAGAACAGACAGACGCTGCGGTCCGTGCCGCCGTGGGCTCGCAGTCTAGTGGGAAAAGCAGGCACGAACAAGCTGTGAGGAGCCACGGGGAGCACCTGGAGACGTGCCCTTGAACCTGTGGTCTGTGGTGATGGGGGTGGGGGGACCACAGGGAGAACATGCGCAGTCTGAGGAGGGACAGAAGCAGGCTGGTGTGTCATTGAAGGAGGCTCCTGTGTGGGGGGAGGGCAAAAGCTCAGACTGCCAGACCACAGGGAGGGGTTAGACTCTCTCCAGAGCGTAATGAGTAATCACTGAAGGTTTTAAGGGAAGGGGGAGCATGGTTTGATCGGGGGTTTTGGAGAGATTGCTTCGCTGCATCGCTGGGTATGGAGACAGAGTAGACAGGGAGGGTGCGGTCCCGAGGCAGCTGGAGCTGCTCAGACCGGCCCATCACAGGATTGTCACGGAGGCAGAAACAGGGCGCTCTGCGCACACACTGTAAACCTCGCCACAGGAGGAGATGGGTGCGGCTTTTGAATCCTTCAAGTCCTGGTGTGGGGATGCCAGAGTTCAGCGTCTCCTGGGGCCAGGGCAGAAACCAGGCCAGGATTGTGCAAAGCTTATTCCTTCAGCCCCAGAGGAGGAGGTTTCTCAAAGGATAGCATGTGACTCTTTCTAACTTTGGTCAGCAGTGGGTTCTTGCATCTGCTGCTGCGAGAAAAAGTGAAAGTATTGGCAGTGATCATGAAATAAGCTAACTTGAAACAGGTGGAAAGTTGTCAGTCTAGCAATATCATCCTCCAGAAGTCTGAAGGTGATAACAGAGGAAAAGTACTGGGGGAAGCAGCAGAGCCTGCTCAGCGGCATTGCTCAGAAAGTGAGGCTAATTGGGCAGAGCTTTTTTTTTTTTTTTTTAAAGATTTTATTTATTTTTTTGACAGAGACACAGTGAGAGAGGGAACACAAGCAGGGGGAGTGGGAGAGGGAGAAGCAGGCTTCCCGCTGAGCAGGGAGCCCGAGGCGGGGCTCGATCCCAGGACCCTGGGATCACGACCTGAGCCGAAGGCAGACGCTTAACAACTGAGCCACCCAGGCGCCCCGCATGTTTCACTTTTATCCTGTCCTTACTATCAAGTAACCTTTGTATCTGAAGTATACAAACTAGTCACTGGCAACCCCGGGTTGGCTAGTAATAGAAGATGTTGGCAGAAATCAGTGAAAGGACTGCAGTGAGGTAATGCTTGTGCCTAGAGAATGGTTGCAGTGAGAACAAAGGACGCACTGCTGGAGGGAATGTAAAGGCGCAGCTGCTCTGGGAAAGTTTGGCGGTTTCTCAAAAGGTTAAACATAGAGTTACCATATGACCCAGCAATCCTACTCCTATGTATACACTCAACGGAGTTGAAAACACAAAAATGTGTACACGAATAGTTACAGCAGCACTAGTCCTAAGAGCCCAAGGGGCGCCTGGGGGGGCGCAGTCAGTTGAGCCTCGGAATGTTGGTTTTGGTGCAGGTCGTGATCTCATGGTCATGGGATCGAGCTCCGCGTGGGGCTCCATGCTCAGCTCGGAGTCTGCTTGGGGTTCTTTCTTTCTCTCCCTCTGCGCCTCCTGCTGGTGTGCGCTCGCTCACTCTCGCTCTCTCAAAAATAAATAAAAATCTTAAAAAAAAATAGCCCCACGTGGAAACAACCCAGATGTTCTCAGCTGATGAATGGATAAACCAAATGTGTTCTATCCATACTATGAAATAGCAGTCAGCCGTACAAAGGCAGGAAGTACTGACACGTGCTACAACGGGGATGCGCCTTGAAAACAGTTACGTGAAGGAAGCCAGTCATGAAAGAGCACAGACTGTGTTATTCCATTTACATTAAATGTCCACAATAGGCAAAGCCGTTCAGGCGGAGAGTAGAGCATTGGTTGCCAAGAGCCAGGGGAGGGAGAACGGGGAGTGACTGCTCATGGAGACGGGGTTTCTTCTTGGGGTGGCGACAGTGTTCTGGATTGGCAGTGGTTGCACACCTCCGGGAACATGCTAAAAACACTGATTTGCATACTTTAACGGGGTTAATTTTATAGTATGTGAATCATTTCTCACCAAAGCTGTTGTTAAAACAATGAAAACAGTTTGTAAGAATCAATTGGCTCTGTGGAATTTACAAGGAAGGGTATCATAGTTTATTATTATTATTTGTGAAGTGTGTGCCACACATCCTTATATCAGCAAAGTTATAATCCTATACGTCCCTCAGGTGTACTAAACACGTACCAGCACATTGCTCAGGGGGCGGCCCCATCGATTCCTCACCACTGCCCCATGCTTCTCCCTGCTCCTCCACCTTACAGCTCCCAGATCCACCCCCAACCACAGCAGAGAAAGGCTCCGGGCTTCTCTGCCCCCACAGAGTGCTCACATCCCCCCAGAGCAGGACTGGCGGGGGCCGGGGGGGTCCCTCCTCGCACTCCTCTGGGGCCTCCTTCGGTGTCATCATTGCTCTGGAACTGTTGCTTGAATTTCAGGAACATCTCTGCACATCTATCTTGGCAAACGTTTCCAAGCATATTTTTTCTATGAAATAACAGTACTTTTATTTTTTTAAAGATTTTATTTATTTGAGAGAGGGAGGGAGGGAGAGCACAGAGGGAGAGTGAGAGGGAGAAGCAGACTCCCCACTGAGCCGGGAGCCCGATGTGGGGCTTGATCCCAGGACCCTGGGATCATGACCTGAGCCAAAGGCAGACACTTAACCAACTGAGCTGCCCAGGCGCCCCGAAATAACAGTACTTTTAATCTGTGATTATTGACATGCATTATAAGTTAAACATTTGTATAACAGGCTTTGACCATGGTTTTTTTTTTTTTTAATTTAAATTCAATTAATTAGCATATAATGTATGACTAGTTTCAGAGGCAGAGGTGATTCATCAGTCTTTTATAACACTCAGTGCTCATTACATCACGTGCCCTCCTTAATGTTCATCACCCAGTTACCCTATCCCACCACCCCCCTACACTTGGTTCTTTAGCTCAATTCTCAAGGTTGAGTCCAGGGACCTGAATGAATGTCAGCCCACATTGCGACAGGAGGGCTGAGGATTAGACACGGAGCTGAGCAGATGGGAACTCTCTTGCTAGGGCCCCTCCTTCCCTCCCATGCTGCTCGTGCCAGGTGGGCCATCATTAAACGCTAGCCACATTCTATTGGTAAAATGATTAGCTATTGTTTCTACTTTTTTCAAATTAAATTGTCAGTGAGTAGCCACGTAGACAAAATCTGCTTTAGGTTAAAATTTGCAAGCCCTGCATCTCTGTTTTTAGTGGCTTGGAAGTTGCATCTTGTAATGATGATCATGAAGTACTGAAATATCCTGAATGAAGTGCTTTCCCAAGGGAAAAGAAATATTAATTATGTTCATTTTTTTTTTTAAAGATTTTATTTATTTGGCAGAGAGAGACATGGCGAGAGAGGGAACACAAGCAGGGGGAATGGGAGAGGGAGAAGCAGACTCCCCGCTGAGCAGGGAGCCCAATGTGGGGCCCTGGGATCATGATCTGAGCCGAAGGCAGAGGCTTAACCACTGAGCCACCCAGGTGCCCCTGGTGTTTGTAAGTTTTAACCATTCTTTTAATTGACTTTGAGGTGTAATTTGTATACAGTGAAATGAATACACCCATTCAAAGTGTACATCTGATGAGTTTTAACAAACATGAATCTTTGCAGTTGCCACCCCAATAAGAGCAATCCCTTCCACCCTCAACTTGACAATCACTGATGTGACTAATTTTTTTCCTAGAATGCCACACAGTGCAATCCCATAGCACATCCTCTTTTGTGCCTGGCTCTTTCGGTCTGTATATTGTTCTAAGACTCATCCATGCTCCTTTCTGTTGCTGGTTTTCCAGTTTTTGATGCCGGGAGGGTGCATGGGAGATACTCTTATTGGAGGTGGAAGTCATGGTCAGTAGTGTGTTGTTGTTGTTGTTGTAAGTAACTTACAAGAGATTTCTAAATTGAGTGGTACTTTCCCCATGAGTTTTGGTTACATTGATCTTTTAACGGACAAATGGAAAGCTAGTCTTTTGACTACTCAAGTCATCTTTTTGTTTTAATATCGAGTTTATTGAAGCCCAGTTTATATACAGCAACACTCACTGCTGACAGACGTGTGCACCAGCGCCGCAATTCAAGATAGAGAACGTTTTCATCAGCCCAGAAAATTCCTTTGTAGTCAGCCCCTTCCTCCACCCCACCACCTGTCTTTTCCACAGTGTCCTTTGGATAGAATCCTACGGTCTGCAGCCTCTTGATGTGGCTTTTTCAGTGAACACGATGCATCTGAGATTCATCTGTGTTGCACGTAGTTGTGCACTATTGTTGAAGAGTACCCATTGTGTGGACGCACCATACTTTGTTTTTCCACTCACCAGTGGGAGGACATTTAGGCTCTTTTCAGCTTTTGGCAATTATAAATAAAGCCACTTTTAGCAGTCACATACAAGCTTTTGTGTGAACATACGTATTTGTTCATCTTGGATAAATACGTAGGAGTGGGTTGCTGAGTTATATGTGAGGTGTATGTTTAATGTGTAATGGACTGCCAGCTTTTCTCCAAAGTGGCTGCACCAGTTTGCATTCCCACCCGCGACGTGTAAGAGCTCATGTGTTTTACATCTTCAACAGCACTTGCTATTGTCAGACGCTTTTGGGGGTTGTTTTAACCATATTAAAAGATGTGTAGTGATATCTCATTGTGGTTTTGATGTGCATTTCCCTGAGGACTAGTAATGTTGAGCATGCTTTTATGTGCTTATTTGCCATCTATATATCTTCTTTGGAGAAAGTTTTATTTGGCTAATTTGCCCATTTTTAAATTGGGTTGTCTGTTTTCTTATTATTGAGTTTTGAGAAATTTTATATATTCTGGGAGTAAGTCCTTTTTCAGATTTGCATATATTTTCTCCCAGTCTGTGGCTTGTCTGTTTTATTTTGTGGATTGTGCTTTTGGTGTTGTATCTAAGCAATCGTTGCCTAGTCTAAGGTTGTAAACATTTTCTACTGTTTTAGAAGTTAGAGGTTTTATAGTTTTAGATTTTACGTTTAGGTCTTTGATCCATTTTGAGTTAGTTTTGTATACAGTACAAAGTAAGCTTGAGATGCTTTTTTTTTGCATTAGGATTGAATTACCCCAGTGCCATTCTTGAACATGTTCTGTATAATGTCCATGTTAATAATATTTATTATAATTCTTTTAACTTGGATATTCTCTGACAGATAGTCTTAAACAGAGGAAGCTAATGAGGGACTTTAATAAATCTAGACTGTTCATTTTATACTACTAGGGATTCGTTTAGTTTATGTTAACCCTGTGCATTTTGTTAAAGGTCTCAGGATTCTGCCCTCCAAGAAAATCTTGCCATGATTGGATAGGACCCCCAGATAAACATTCAAACCTTCGACCCGTTTACTTTTACATCCCCGAAAACGAATCACCGTTGGAACAAAAGCTAAGACAATTAAGACAAGAAACACAAGAATGGAACCAACAATTCTGGGCAAACCAGAATTTGACATTTCGTAAGGTAAGCTTAGATCAGAGGCCAAGTGAGAAAGAAATAACACAGATGGCCACGTGGGGGCGCTAAATCCTTAGTCTTTGCCTTTCTGTTACTTGGTCAGTCTCGGTCCCTCCCTCCCTCCCTTCTTCTCTCTCTCCCTCCCTCCCTCCCTCCATCCCTTTCCTTTCTCTCCCTTCCCTCTTTCATACAAATAAACGTATGTGAATGTATGTACGCATATAATTTTTAAGTCAATATTGTAACTCTACATAAGAAATACTGATCATCGTAACATCACAGATCTTGAGGCTTTCAAGTAGTTAAAAGGAGTAGCAGAGCCAGAACTAGAACAGGTCTGTGTGTGTGTTTATGAAAATATGGGTTTGTTTTTGTTTAGAGATTTTATTTATTTGTCGGAGAGAGAGAGTGAGAGAGAGAGGCAGGCAGAGGGAGAAGCAGGCTCCCCGCTGAGCAAGGAGCCTGATGTGGGACTCGGTCCCAGGACCCTGGGATCATGACCCGAGCCGAAGGCAGACGCTTAACTGACTGAGCCATCCAGCCATCCCGAAAATATGGGTTTTTGTGATGTGATTTCGTTCTGAGGATTCAGAATTCTTAACAGCACATTGTAAATGAACTATATGAGAAAGAAGTAGAAATATTCTAATGCAGAAGGAATGTATTTAAGCTTTGTATGTCTTACTGTTTGGGTGGGCTATGTCAAATGGACTATATTTTATTCTGTGCATTTATAAACAGTACCTCCCAAAGTTTATTAAACATCTTGTTTTCAAATCCTACTTCAAGCATGGGACTTTAAACCATATTCAGATGGCTTAAACCAGGTTTGGAGATGGGTCCTTTCTTAGAAATCTCCATCCAGACTTGTCCAGAACCCTTCGAGCTGTGTCCTAGCCAAGGAAAGATGGAAAGATGAAGAAAGGGCATTCTGATGGTTGTCTTCTTTTAGGAAAAAGAAGAATTTATTCACTCAAGACTGAAAGCTAAAGGCCTGGAACTGAGAGCTGGATCAGGTTAGTTCATTTGTCCTTTTTCTCCTAACATTGTGTTTGTTTGAGTAACTGCATAAGAAGATAAAAAGAAAGGATGTCAGGGGCACCTGGGTGGCGCAGTCGGTTGAGTGTCCGAACTCTTGGTCATGATCTCAGGGTCGTGAGATCGAGCCCCTCATTGTCAGGCTCCACACTTAGTGGGGAGTCGGCTTGAGATTCTCTCTTTCCTTCTGCCCCTCCCCCTGCCCCCCATCAAAAAAAGAAAAAAAGAAAGATGTCAGATGAAGGAGAGAAAGCTGAGGGGGCAAGTTGTGGTCTCCTTTGGGGCAGGTGCTCTGAGTGTGTACGGTGGGTCTGCCCTCCTCCTGCTCCCTCTTTTCCCTTTGGGGGAGATCATCCCTCTCCTGATTTTAGGTCATTCTGATCGATGACTTCCCTCTGACCTTTGAACAGCTATCCCAAAGTCCCATGGCTTCTGCAGTGTTTTTCTCTCCTATACCAGCTCCACTTCCTGCATTCCTGACCTCAGTTCATAGCCCCACCAGCCCCCAGGAGCCGCAAATCTCATGGGAGTCCACCTCAAATCCCCCCTCCGTCACCTCCCATTTCTCTATGAGGATTACCTCTTAAACATCTCTCAGTACTCTGACCACTCCCTGTCCTTGAAACATTGCTTTCGTTCAGGCCTTTGTGAGTTCTGTGACTACTGCAGCAGCTTTCTGATTGGTTCCTTGACCTCCAATCTTTAAATCAGGGGTCGGCAAACGTTCTGAAAAGGGCAAGATAGTAAATAGTTTCTTTTTCTGGGCCATGTGGGGTCTCTGTTTCAGCTGTTCAGCTCTGTTGTGGGAAGGCAGCCATGGAAAATCCATAGACTAGTGGGCATGAATGTGTTCCAATAAAACTTTATTTACAAGAGCAGGGGTGGTGGGCCACATTTGGCCTGCAGGCTGTAGTTTATCAACTCCTGCCTCACGTTCATTCTTTGTAGTGTAGCCAGACTGCCCTTCCCCACGTGCAGATCTGACATTTGTTGCCTAGCTTAGGTTTTCAGACCCCCGTGACTACAGGATGGCAGCTGTGCTCCCAGCCCAGCTCCCCTCTTTCACGTCTCGTCCCCCGTGCTGTGTGCTTGGCAGACGGGAATGCTCTGCTCCATTCCGTCCCCTCTGCCTACTGAGCTGCCTGCTCTTTTTTGGATAGAAGATCTAGTGCTCAAAAAAACCTTTGATCATTTTCTCTTGCTGTTGATGTTAGGCCTGAATAACATTTCAAACTGTTTGTTAAACAGATTTCTACTGTCAAAACATTATTCTCATGGAAAATCTGAAGTCATTGACCCCAAAAGCCACGTCTGTCATTGGGCTAAAGCACTGTCCCTCTCTCCCTGCTAATCCTTCACCTCACCTGGATCTGTTCAGGCTACAGAGCTGGTGATGATGGGCTTTGCTGTTTGCTGTCATCAAGGTGCTGTCTTGGCGGCGGGAGCCAGCAGGAGAGGGTGCTGGGTCCCAACAGTAAGTGTAGAATAATGGCTCACAATTTCAGACCCTGACCATGCTGGGTACTATGCTAAGTCCTTTGCCTGTGTCATCTTTTTATTTCCCACAGTGACCGAACGAAGTAGGTCCTGCTACTTTTGCCATTTTATTTTTATTGTTTTTTTTAAAGATTTGAGTTTTTGACAGACAGCGAGAGAGGGAACACAAGCGAGGGGGAGTGGGAGAGGGAGAAGCAGGCTTCCTGCTGAGCAGGGAGCCTGATGTGGGGCTCGATCCCAGGACCCTGGGATCATGACCTGAGCCGAAAGCAGACGCTTAACGACTGAGCCACCCAGGCGCCCCAATAAATAAAATCTTTAAAAAAAATTTATTTTTAAGCAATCTCTACACTCAGTGTGGGGCTCGAACTCACAACCCCGAGATCAAGAGTCACACGCTCCACTGACTGAGTCAGCCAGGTGCCCTGGGAGGACTCCTTTTGATCCTTCTGTAAAGGAGTGTGTGAGGGGACACAGGGGGCCCAGGCCCCGGGCTGGGGTAGAGCCGGGCCCGGGCGTGGCCTGCTCTCAGCTGCTGGAGCCATGAACAGCAGCCCACCCCAGGCCTCAGCCTTCTCTTGCCATGAATGGGCTTTCTCCACCTCCCAGTATACCTCTCTAGTTCAAGGGCAGGGCGCCTCGGAGGCTCTCCTAGGGCGGGGCCTGGGGGCCGTGGGGAGGGGCCCTGGAATCAGGGAGGCCGAGGCTCAGCGGGTCGTGTTGAGTGAGCGGGGCTGCTGCTGTGGAAGGGGGCCTGGTGGCGGCGCAAGGCCAGTGTAAACCAGGGGGGCTGGACACAGGGTTGCGTCCAGGAAACAAGTGACACGGGAACAGCGGATGATAGAGCAGAGATGCCAGGGGCAGTCTTGCTGAAGAGCATGAACCAGTTTGTAGAAATGACAGAGTACGTGTGGGTGAGGGCGTGGCTGCAGATTACAGTGCGTATTGGGACAGCACCCGGGAATCGCTGTGTGCTCTCTGAACTCCTGGGGCGGCTCCCGGGAGCAGCTCGGTGCTGCTGGAGGGAAGTGCGGTACAGCGCTCGGAGGGGGTCAGCGGCAGGAGAACATTCCAGCCTTCTTTCCAGAAGGACGTGATTGCAGGCATCACACACATGCCAGGAAGCAGGAGAATTTTGATCACAGAACATCTAAGAAAGCATCCTAGAGGAAAACATGAGAGAGTCAGCTGCTTGTTCCTTGCAACGTTATCTTTTTTTTTTTTAAGTAGGCTCCGTACCCAGCGCCAGAGCCCAGCACGGGCGGGGCTCGAACTCACAACTCCTAGATCAAGACCTAAGCTGAGATCAAGAGTCGGATGCTCAACCGACTGAGCCACTCAGGCGCCCCCACAGCATTATCTTTAATTGCAAAAAAAAAGCTGGGGGGAAGTATCTAAATTCCAGTAATCACAGATTAGATAAGTGGCCCTCCCACTTGGTGGATGTTCACTGGAATATTCTGCAGCAATGTAGAACAATTACTGAATTTCCAGTGCAAGAAGCAGAACACCATGATTTCAGCTCTGCCTGTCCCCAAATTAAGTCTCATTTGCAGAGCAGCAGTGCAGTGGGAGGATTCTTGCCTCTAATTTCTTTTGTTGCAGAAGTAAGTTTTCATGCAGTGGGAAAGCCAGCTGGTATGTATGAACCCCGCACCCGGTTTTCAGCAGACGTATAGTGAGGTAGGTTACGCTGCCTGCCTGCCTCTGTTTACTTTCCTTAGAGCTCAGTAGCACGTTGCAGTGTTGGTAGGCGCGGGATCTGAGTTACTTGGTGCGCGTTTCTGGTGCTTCTGCTTTATGCTGAGCTCTGGCTTTGGGGTGTTTGGAAAAGACACCGCACCAGACCAGCAGATGAAGACGGCACCTGACGTTCCTTAGAAGCCTGGGGCTCCTGCCGTTCTGCCAGCAGTGGTACCAAGTGAGCGCCGCGCGCCAGGCCCTGCCCTGCCCACCACACTGGCCACAGCTCATCTGGTCTCAGAGCAGCCTTATGATGTGTGCTGTTGTGATCCACATTCTAGATGTGAGAGGGGCCAAAGTTCTGGGCCGTCTGCCAGTGAGGGACAGAGCTCCATCTGAGCTGGGGCACTAACCGCTGCTGCTGGGGGCGTGTCTTTCGTTCCCCGTGTGCGCGGGCAAGGCCGCAGAGAGATGTGCCGGGAAGCCGACGTGAGGGTGCACACATGCCTCTCCTCCCAAGACTCCTCGTCCAGAGGACACCAGTGCTCGAGCCAGGGGTTCCGTTCCTTGGCCCTGTCGCCGCGCTCAGGCCCTGACCACCCTCCTCCTCGTTCACCCTGTTCACTCACATCTGTGCCTCTCCAGACCCTTTATTTCCTCCATGCTGGTCCATGGCTTGTGACCTGTTTTCTCCCTTCTCTACCCTGTGGGCTCCTATTCATCCTGTGAGACCCAGCTTAAATGTCCCCTTCCCTGGGAACCTTTGGCCTCCCTCCCCTTCTTGGGCAGCTGGTGGTTCTCTTTCTTGTCCCACTTACCATCGATCTATTTGTTGATTTGAGGTACTTACCCAATAGTTACCATGTGCCAAGCTAGGCACCGGGACTTGTGATGGATGAGACAGAGAGCTGTAGCCTTGCCCTCATGCAGCTGACGTTCTCATGTGGGCTGGGAGTGTGACCCACAGCCAGGTAGCTCAGTGGACACGTGCCGCACTCCTGGGGTATGAAGAACAACAGGGAAGTGGAGCGGGGGCAGTGGGCGTCGTACCAAGGCCTCAGAGAAGGCCCGGCTGAGGAGAGGCAGCTAGGGGAGATTTGAGCTGCTCCTCCCCGAGATGGAGGTTTTGAGGAACTGCAGGGTCAGAGGAGTGAGGACGTGTGGAACACACTGCTGTTTACTCAGGCAGGCCCTGGGTTACGATTTGGAAGGGATGTGTGCTCGTCCTCTGTGAGGGGACAGGCACATGCTTGGGCCTTGCCATCGGAGTGTGTGCGTCTATGTCGTATGTGTAAAAGGTCAGCCACTTTCCCTTTTGCTTCTGTGGAAACGTGCCCTTGAGTTACCTTCCCAGCTCTGTCTCCCCCAGATCCTGATAGGGTTGGAGCATCGACCTCAGCTGTGCTGTTGGGAAACGTGGCCTCCACCTGAGACAGCATCCGCAAGGGCAAGCATGCTAAAGCTGAGGTCGGAGCGCGGACATGGGCCTCCCTGCATGTGCAGGAACCCCCGGGGGCGGTTCCAGGCTCCTGCCGAGGTGGTGGGACCTGTTTGGGGCTTGGGGCTTCGGAGCCAGAGTGCCTTCACTCTGAGCCCTCACTTGGTGTCCTGAGACTGGCCTGTGGGCTGCTCTCTGGTTCCTGTCCTGTGTGGCCTTTTTAAATCTGGTGGGGGGCTCTGAGGGTGGGCGCCATGGCTGGCACCTCCCACCACACAGCACCGTGGAGGTGGCCGGGTCAGTCCCTGTGTGTCACCAGTCCCCACCAGCACCTAATGCATTCCGTGGTCCAGTGTGTGCTCACTGCCTCAGAGACTGAACGGTTAGGCCGGTGTCTGCCCCAGGCCAGGATGCATTCAAAGTGAGGAGGTATTCCATTTCCCTTATGCGGATTGCTCACGTTTCTTGTCAGCAGCTTCAGCGGGCATTGGAGTAGACACGGTGAAGGATGCCACACATGACGGGCATTGGTAGACGCACACCTGCGCTTGCAGTAGTCACGAAGAAATTGAGCTACACTGGAACTGTCCCAGTCTGGTGATAGGTCATTTTCTCCCTAAGGCTTTTTCCTTTTCTGAGATAGAATTCACATGCCATAAAATTCACATGTTAAAAAAAGATTTTATTTATTTATTTGAGAGAGAGAACACAAGCGGGGGGGCGGCAGGCAGAGGGAGAGGGAGAAGCAGGCTCCCGGCTCAGCGGGGAGCCTGACGCGGGGCTCGATCCCAGGACCCTGGGATCATGACCTGAGCCGAAGGCAGACGCTTAACCGACTGAGCCACTCGGGTACCCCAAAAATTCACATTTTATTTACAATTCAGTAGTGTTTAGTATTCACAGGATTGTGCAACCATCACCATATCTCATTCCATAACATTTTCATCACCCCAGAAGAAACCCCATTCCCACTGGCAGTCACTTCCAATTTCTTCCTCCCACCAGCTCCTGACAGCCACTAATCTACTTTCTGTCTTTATGGACTTGCCTTTTCTGGACCTTTCCAGATAAATGGAAACATATAATATGTGGTCTTTTGTGTCTGCCTTCTTTTTTTTTTTTTTTTTTTAAGATTTTATTTATTTGAAAGAGAGTGCATGCAAACAGCAGGGCGGTGGGGGGAGCAGAGGGACAAGCAGACTCTGTACTGAGCACAGAGCCTGCCGTGGGGCTCAATCCCATGACCCTAAGATCATGACCTGAACCAAAATCAAGAGTCAGACTTTTTTTTTTAAGATTTTATTTATTTATTTGACACAGAGAGAGAGATAGCGAGAGCAGGAACACAAGCAAGGGGAGCGGGAGAGGGAGAAGCAGACTTTCCGCCAAGCAGGGAGCCCGATGTAGGGCTTGATCCCAGGACCCTGGGATCATGACCTGAGCCAAAGGCAGACACTTAACCAACTGAGCCACCCAGGTGCCCCAAGTGTCTGTCTTCTTTCACTTAAGTGCATGTTTTCAGGGTTCATCCATGTTGTAGCATGGACCAGGATTTCAAAGATTTTTTTATGGCTGAACAATATTCTATTGTATGGATAGACCACATTTTGTTTATCCATCAGTTGATGGACATTTGGGTTGTTTCTGCTTTTTTGACTATTACAAAGACTGCTGCTGTGAGCAATTGTGTATCATACCTACAAGTGGAATTGCTGGGTCATATGATAACTCTGTGTTTAACTTTTTGAGGAACTGCCAGGCTACTTTCCACAGCGGCTGCACCATATTACATTCCCCCCAGCAGTGTGTGAGGGTTCCAGGTTCCCCATGTCCTCATCAATACTTCTTACAATTGTCTATTTAGCATTATAGCTGTCTTGGTGGGCGTGAAATGGTATCTTACTGTCTTTTTTATTTGAATTTCCCTAATGACTTAATGATAGTGTTTTTTCATGTTCTTAGTGGCCATTTGTACATCTTCTTTGGAGAAATATCTATTCAAGTCATTTGCCCATTTTTAAAGTGGGTTATTCTCTTTTTGTTGTTCTGTTTTAAGTGTTTTCTACATATTCTGGATGTGAGACCCATATTAAGTAGGTGATTTGCAAATATTTTCTCCCATTCTGTAGGTTGTCTCTTTACTCTCTTGATAATGCCCTTTGAAGCACAAAAGTGTTAAATTTTGATGAAGTCCAATTCATCTATTTTCTCTTTGCCTGTATTTCAGGTGTCATCCCTAAAATGCACTGACTAATTCAAGGAGATGAAGATTTGTCCCTGTTTTCTTCTAAGAGTTTTTTAGTTTTAGCTCTCACATTTAGGTTTTTGACCCATTTTGAGGTTGTGTTTGTATATGGTGTGAGGTAGGGATTCAACTTTATATTTTTGCACGTGACTTTCTAGTGTTCTAGCACCACTTGCTCAATAGGCTGTCTCCCACCCTCCCACCCCCACTGAATTGTTTTGTTACTTTCACTGCAAATCACTTGCTCGTAAATGTTTGCGGTTATTTCTGGACTCTGAGGCCTGTCCTTGTGAGTACCACACCATCTTAATTACTGTAGCTTTGCAGTAAGTTTTGAAGTTGAGAAAGGTGAGTCCTCCAATTTTGTTCTTCTTTTCCAAGGTTGTTTTGGCTGCTGGTTTCCTTGCATTTTTACATGAATTTTAGGATCTGGTTGTCAATTTCTGCCAAAGGCCAGTTTGGGGCGTGTTGCCATCTCAGCGGTATGAAGTCTTTAAAACCATGAACATGGGATGTCTTTCCATTTATTCATGTCTTCTTTCATTTCTTTTAGCTGTGTTTTATAGTTTTCAGTGTGTAAGTCTTACACTTCCTCTCAAATTTATTCCTAGGTCCTTTATTATTTTTGATGCTATTGTAAATAAAATTGTTTTCTTTCTTCTTTATATATATAATTTTTTTTTTAATTAAGTAAACTTAATGCCCAATGTAAGGCTCAAACTTACGACCCCCAGATCAAGAGTTGCATGCTTCACCGACTGAGCCAGCCAGGCACCCCTGGAATTGTTTTCTTAATTTCATTTTTTGGATTGTTTATTGCTGGTGTTTAGAAAAATACAGTTGATGTATGTATTTTGATCTTGTATCCTGCATCTTGCTGACCTCTATTAGATCAGTAGTAGTGTGTGGGTTCCTCCCTGTTAAGTCTTAATGTTTATTTTTATTTTTATTTTTTTTGAAGATTTTATTTATTCATTTGACAGAGAGCATAAGCAGGGGGATCAGGCAGGCAGAGGGAGAGGGAGAAGCAGGCTCCCTGCTGAGTAGGGAGCCCGATGTGGGGCTCGATCCCAGGACCCCGGGATCGTGACCTAAGCCAAAGGCAGTCGCTTAACTGACTGAGCCACCCAGGCGCCCCAAGTCTTAATGTTTGTTTGTTTGTTTGTTTGTTTGTTTGTTTGTTTTATTTATTTATTTATTTTAAAGGTTTTATTTATTTGACAGAGAGAGACACAGTGAGAGAGGGAACACAAGCAGGGGGAGTGGGAGAGGGAGAAGCAGGCTTCCCGTGGAGCACGGAGACCGATGTGGGGCTCGATCCCAGGACCCTGGGATCATGACCTGAGCCAAAGGCAGACGTTTAACGACTGAGCCACCCAGGCGCCCCCAAGTCTTAATGTTTAAATTGAAATTAATTTTCAGGTCAAAAAGCAACATTAGATGCAGAAGAAATGGCTGACTTTTACAAGGAATTTTTAAGTAAAAATTTTCTGAAGCACATGTATTATAACAGGTATGTTTATTTTTTTTTCTAAAATCTTGAATATTATATCCATATTGGGTAGGATTATTTTCTTATTTGTATTTAGTGACATTTATGTTTATATTAAAGGTAGATGTTGCCGTAAACTTAGTTTTTACACTTTTAAATAAAGTTGACAGCGTAAAGATATTTGTGTGGCAACCCCATAGCAGTTTGTACCCCTCGTGCTTGGACAGTGGGTTCTAAACAGCACTTTCCACTAAAGGGAACCTGGGCTCCTTGGAGAGGTTCTGGGGTGGGAAGAGCGCATGATGAGTCGAGACACCTTGTGTTTGAAAGTGAGGAGGCTCAGAGACCAGTGGGGTCACATGAGAATGGTGCAGAAGCCAACTTGAGGGGCTCCCATAGGCCAAGGATGAGGCCACTTCAGCCGCACAAAGGAATGACCACAGTGGATTAAAATATATATCAAATATGCAAAGATCTTTGCAATCATAACAATATTGAAAAGCTCACAGTAGGGGCGCCTGGGTGGCTCAGTCATTAAGCGTCTGCTTTCGGCTCAGGTCATGATCCCAGGGTCCTGGGATCAAGCCCCACATCAGGCTCCTTGCTCAGCGGGAGGCTTGCTTCTCCCTCTCCCTCTCTCCCTGCTTGTGTTCCTGCTCTCGCTCTCTCTGTCAAATAAATAAATAAAATCTTAAAAAAAAAAAAAGAAAAGCTCACAGTCACCTCTGGATATAGCTAGGCAGCCAACTCGTTATTCTGAAAATTGATAAATAAAAGAATCCAAAGAATACACACCTTTCGTGCATCAACTCTGTTTCAGGGTAGCCATATGAAGGAGCATTTTTCTTTGTAGAAGGATGACAGCTAATGCAGAAGGAGTTAGAAAGTTAACATTTTCCCAATGAATAATGGATCTGGGTCACAGTCACTCACAACCACTAAAACCATTGGGTAGGAAAGCTGGTGGGGCTTTATAATACATGGGTCAGGGTGATTGCTCCTGAGCCCCGGTGCACCTTGCTGTACACAGTGGGGCCCCTGCTGCATGCCTCTGTGGGGTGCAGGAGGAAGTGGGGGTGCCACCTGGGAGGCGTTCTTACCAAAAAAACGGAGAGGAATCTAGGCAGACCTCGAGACTTAATACCAGTTCACAGGAAGAAGGTAAAGGCTGTGTGGGGTGAGGGTGAGAGGGGTTCATAGAAGACCACGTTTAAAATGATAGCCTGAAGATACAATCCCAGAATGTTGGAAATTCTGCAAGAACAGATCCAGTTTCAACAAGTAACTAGAATTTTATTTATTTTTTTATAAAGGTTTTACTTACATATTTGAGAGAGAGAGAGAGAGCGCACAAGCAGGCAGAGAGGCAGGCAGAGGGAGAGGGGGAAGCAGACTCTCCACTGAGCAGGGAGCCCGATGCGGGGCTCAATCCCAGGACCCTGGGATGGTGACCTGAGCCGAAGGCAGACGCCTAACGACTGAGCCACTCAGGCACCCCAAGTAACTAGAATTTTATTTTTATTTTTTTTAAGATTTTATCTGATGGAGAGAGACACAGCGAGAGAGGGAACACAAGCAGGGGGAGTGGGAGAGGGAGAAGCAGGCTCCCCGCTGAGCAGGGATCCCGATGCGGGGCTCCATCCCAGGACCCTGGGATCACGACCCGAGCCAAAGGCAGACGCCTAAGGACTGAGCCACCCAGGCGCCCCAGTAACTAGAATTTTAACCAGGAGGGGGATCTTCTTCAGATTCAAAGAGGCCTCACGCAGTGTGCGGTCCTTATTTGGGTCCTGATGTAGACAGACCACCTGTAAAAGACATTTTGTTAGAGGAAATTGAACAGTGGCTGTATATTAGGTTGTATTGGTATGTTAGTGTTCATTTTATCAAATGCAATGGTAGTATTGTGGTTACATGTTTTTAAAAAGGGTTTTAACGATACATAATGTGTATTTTCAGGTGAAATGATAGGCTATGACGTTTGAGGTTTGCTTTAAAAGGTAACAGTGGCAGTGTCAGGCCAGGCAGGGGAGGTAAGACCTAAAGGATGGTAGTAGTGGTTGAGGCTTGGCGAGCTCAAGAGACCAACACGCAGACAGATCAGTCTCTCAGTATGTGCGTAGTGGGTTAGTGTAGTCCATTACTCTGAGCTAGCTAAGTTACTCAGTCAAGCCAGTATAAGTTTTATTTCTCTAGACCTTTGATTTCTGGTGTGGACCCGTACCATGTTTGCACCACGCCTCATCCCCGGTGGGCTGGGTGTGTGCTGTGTGGGGTTCAGAGCAGAGAGGACCAGCCTTACCGGATGGCAGGTAGCAGAGGGGCCTCAGCGTCCCCTTCTGTGCCCACGCCACCTCCTGCCCTGCCTTCCCTATGGAAACGGGAAAAGCTGAGTTTCCCTACACTTTGTCAGAGTATTGATGGAGTAGAATCTGGCTGTTCCTTAGTAGCATAAGAACTTTAATCTCGATGGGATGGAAGCTTTTCTTGTTCATTTACGGCACTGCTTCCCATTTATAACATCAATTAAGTGGATAGAAACAAGATCGTTCTCATGAGGAGAGGGGTTTTCTATCCAGCCACTGCAAAGGCTCCAGAAAAGGAGCACTTTTACCTCTTGGTACCGCTTCTTTTGAGCCCTTGGTCACTCTCCTTCCTTTCTACTGAGACCCAGTAAATCCTTTGAGTCCAGTCTGAAATAAAAGTCCCATGTGCACTCATTAGCTCATTTGGCTGAAAAGCATTGGTACTAATTGGCATTTCAGCTTCCAAGGGCTTAGCATCATAAGAGTCTGGAATGTGTGCATTCTGTTGTGGAAACTTTCCAAGCTTGGCCCATTGAGCAGTGGGGGTGAATTTGCAATTTTCGGCATGTTTTGTACAGTAACTCATGGGCAAGTGAGCCTGAGACTGTGAACTCCATCCCAGTATTTGTATGAGAAGCTCTGGAACTCTTTCCTTAGAGACACAGATTACATAAAAGCTCAGATCATTTAGAAAAAGAGGATGTGGAGCTTTATGATGTTGGCAGTCGTGGTAAATTAACTTCTCACGATGGAGTACTCTGTCCTGTGCTTCTTATGCAAATAAGATGCCCAACCAGCATGGTCCCCACTGAGTCCTGCCAGTTGTTTGCCCAGTGGTTACGCCCCCATCACTCAACAGTTGTCTCTCTCCAGTAATGCCATGGGACTCTGGAGGCCCCAGGCTTCTCTTTTGGAGTCTTTTAGCAAAAACCAGAGGATTGTAGCAGAATAGGAAAAGGTGGGGGTTGGGGTGCGCTGGGCATTCACTTTGTTGAGCCTTATTCTCAGCCTATTCAATCTGGGGGGAGGAAGGAAGGCTCTTATGGCCAGTTTAGCTTTAACGAGGGCAGAAAAGGGAAGAGACAGTGGGAAAGGTGGAGGGTAGTCAGGAGGACTTGCCTGTGGGCCGGGAATTCCCCTCAGAGGCCCGGGCGCTAGTCCTCAGTTACTGGGGGGATGTCACATGTGCTTCTGGTGTTTCTCTGTAGAGACTGGTACAAGCGTAATTTTGCCATCACCTTCTTCATGGGAAAAGTGGCCCTGGAGAGAGTTTGGAACAAGCTTAGACCAAAACCAAAGACCAGCACCTAGGAGCCCACCCTGACCCACCCACCGCCGCTGTCGGAGCTTTCTGGGAGTTTTCTGGGAGAAGCGGCTGCTCTGGGAATCCATTTTACAAGGACTCTAAAAACCTGTAAGTGAACTGAGTCCCACGCCTACTTTATGGGGGCCCCTTGGCTTATGTCAGCACAGGGTGGACTGGGAGAGGGGGGTCCTGGTGAGCTGTGGGCCATGTGACTCTGTCCTGACTGGGGATTGCAAGCTGGCCCTGGGTCATGGACATGATGTTAAATAAAACCCAAGCACTGTGTACCCGTGTTCTGTGTTTTTGAATTCTACCAATTTGAAATAGAACAATATAAAAATATTAGTGTACTTTGACCTGCATGTTTGACTCCACTGATGGGAGTAATTTGGGAGCCGGCTGCAGTCGTGTGTACCGTGCTCGCACGTGACCAGCGGGCCAGGAGGTGCTGGAGGCCCCGGTCCACGCCCTGAAGAGCCGCCAGCTGTCCTGGGGCGCTTGCACCTGTGCAGCCCTGTGATGTGGGGGCGTCCTGGCCTGCGGGAGAGGAAGATACCTGCCTCGACAGCAGGGAATCGGCCTTCGGAGCCAGGCCTTGTTAGCAGGCGTGTCCTCTGCGGACCCATGAGCTATGTGGAATTAACCAAAAGCTACTTGGCAAACAGTTTCTATTACAGAGCGAGGCATGATAATCCAGTCATAAGCCCAGATTTCTTCTGCGGCTTCTAAGCTGCTGGGAGCAAAGATGATTTCCAAGGAGAAAACTCAGAAGCCAGAGGAAGCATGTCACCACCCCCCTTCCATGGAGGCTTTCAAGGGCTGGCGGATGAATGGGGGTGCGTGTGAGAATCTCACCAGCCTCGCATCTGCCCAGGAGGGCCATCGTGCTGCACCCCGCCAAATGCCTTGTCTCCCCAGGAATGTACCCCATGCTGTTAACCCAGGTCCCCAGAGGGTGGGGGACGTGCACCAACCAGTGTGGAACATGGAGTTGGATAGAAATAACACTGTATCGTTTATTCACAGCATACTCCTGCTGAACTCAGATTCTCAACCTGTCACCAGAGTGTGTGGCACTGTGTGCATCCTCAGAGAAATGAGGGAAAGGGAGAACCAGCAGGGAGCGAGCCTTTTTTTAAAGATTTTATTTATTTATTTGACAGAGAGACACAGTGAGAGCAGGAACACAAGCAGGGGGAGTGAGAGAGGGAGAAGCAGGCCTCCCGCCAAGCAGGGAACCCGATGTGGGGCTCGATCCCAGGACCCTGGGATCATGACCTGAGCTGAAGGCAGACGCTTAACAACTGAGCCACCCAGGTGTCCCATGCAAGGTTTTAATTCTTCCTTTATCCCATCAACTTCACTGACTGACTTGAAGGTTATTTGAAGATTATCTTTGTCTGGGATGGTATCACATTGGAATAAATAGCAACTTGCAGTGGTAGTGTTTCTACTTCTTTTTGCACATCAATTCTTAAGGACTCTGAAGATGACTTTACATAGTAACAGCAAAAGACAAGGGGACCACCTGGGCGCTTGGGGGGCTCAGTCAGTTGGGCATCCAACTCTTGGTTTCAGCTCAGGATTGAGCCCCATATCAGGCTCTGTGCTCAGCGGGGAGTCTGCTTCTCTGTCTCAAAGAAATAAATAAATCTTAAAAAAAAAAAAGACAAGTGGACCATCTGAAAGAAAATTGGTTTTTCAGGAAGATGAGTTCCAGTGGGTGGTAAAGGTGTGTGTGTGAGTGCATCATCACAAACTGTTAAAGACACATTGTGTGGTATGTGACTCTGTGAAGGGAGAGAGACGGTTTGAAAAGCTGATGTATGTTGTAACCGGTGGGACTGTTGAACAACCATACGTGTGTGCTGTTGGCAAAAGGCCTTTTCAGACACAGGTGTATCCTGAATCACACTGTGCGATGTTGAGATCCTGTTGTCTCAGGGTTCTTGTTAGCCTGGTGTTCCAGAAAGCTTGTTCCCTGGACCCTTGAGCCGATGGATTCTGCCCTTCAGCTGGTGGCTTAGTGACCCAGTGTCAGTATTCATGCTGTGTAAGAGTTTTCACCAACTGTTGCTCTCCTTGCCAGTCTCCATAACTTACCTCCTGACATCCTCATGGCTCCTAGAGGCAAGTGTCTTGAGATTTCAAGGAACAGAAACTTACTCAAATGAGCTCTGGTCACAGGCAGGGGGTAGGTGACCATTAGAAGCCAGAGGTCTCCAGGGGCACCTGGCTGACTTAGTCGGAAGAGCATGTGACTCTTGATCTCAGGGTTGTGAGTTCAAGCCCCACGCTGGGTTCGTAGAGATTATTAAAAAAAAAAAAAAAACTTAAAAAAAAAAAAGCAGGCGGGGTGCCTGGGTGGCTCAGTCGTTGGGCATCTGCCTTCGGCTCAGGTCATGATCCCAGGGTCCTGGGATTGAGCCCCGCATTGGGCTCCCTGCTCAGCGGGAAGCCTGCTTCTCCCTCTCCCACTCCCCCTGCTTGTGTTCCCTCTCTCGCTGTGTCTCTCTCTGTCAAATGAATAAATAAAATCTTAAAAAAAAAAAAAAAAAAAGCAGCAGCCAAAGATCTCCAAAAACAGATCACCCAGACCTCTGCAGTGGGGGAGTGCTACGCCCCTGGTGTCAGTCGGGGGCACGGATCTCTTGGGCCAGCAGCCGCCTTCCAACGGTGCGCCGGGCCTTGGGCAGGCACAGGGCAGGCAGAGTGACCGGGGTGACAGAATGCCGTGCAGAGACTCCAGGTCCTCTCCCCACCGGGACCCCTCAGCTCGGAGGCCACAGGACGCTGTCATAGTTCCAAGGATGCTTGCTTTTAAGAGTGACTTGAAAAGATGAGCAAAAAGCAAACATGTTCTGTGTGCAGACGAAGGAAAGCATAAATGGTTCTTTCTTTGAGTATAAAGTAAAAATTATAGGGGCGTCTGGCTGGCTCAGTCAGTGGAGCGTGCAGCTCTTGATCTTGGGGTCATGAGTTCAAGCCCCACATCAGGTGTAGAGATTAAAAATAAAATCTTAAAAAAAAAGTAAAAATTGTAGAAGTGAAGCTTCTGTTGCCAGTGGGAGCAGCGCCCTGGGCTGGGAGGTGGCGTAAGCTTGCTGCACCTCCACGGCTCTGGGATGGGATGGCAGAGGCTCTGGGGGCGCAGGCGGGCTGCAGGTTAAGAACTGAGCGACAAGCACCCACAGGTCCATTTCCACAGTCCCAAGAAGTTCTCTTAAATTGTTTCCACTTGATTAAATTACATGGTAGGGAGGCACTGAGTGCTGGCAGGGGAGTCCCAGTGACTCAGGACCTAACACAGCCGCACTCCCAGGAACCCGCACACTGTCCTGTGGCGACAATCCCATTTAATGCCAAAACGTTTAACGTGACTTGTATTGTTAACTGTTGCAAGGTGCTTTGCTTCAATGCTCTGAGTGAATTAACAAGAAACGACGGTGCTCATTTCTTCTTTCTTGGATCTTAGACATCTAAGTTTAAATGATTGTGGTAAACTTTACTTTAGGTCAAGAATAAATGCAAATGTTTCATTATTAAGGTGATTTTGAACCTAAAATATGTATGTTCAGTTAAAAAAATATTAGGTGGTTTTAAGATTGTCTTTTTTTTTTAAGATTTTATTTATTTATATGACAGAGAGAGAGCACAAGCAGGGGGAGCGGCAGAGGGAGAAGCAGGCTCCCCGCGGAGCAGGGAGCCCATGTGGGGCTCGATCCCAGGACTCCAGGATCATGACCTGAGCTGAAGGCAGATGCTTAACCAACTGAGCCACCCAGGTGTCCCCTAAGATAATTTTTTACCCTAGCCATATTCAAGTAAAGTATTTTTGTGGGCTTTAAATAATTATAAAATAAAGATTATCTCAGTGATGTTTTTTATACTGCTTTTTCCTGAAAGTGTCTCTGATAAATTTAATGTTTCTGGGGATACCTGGGTGGCTCGGTCGGGTAAGCGTCTGCCTTCAGCTCAGGTCATGATCTCAGGGTCCTGGGATTGAATCCTGCATCGGGCTCCTTGCTTAGCAGGGAGTCTGCTTCTCCCTCTGCCTGCCGCCCCCCCCGATTTACTCTGTCCCTGACAAATAAATAAAATCTTTTTAAAAATTAATATTTCTGTTTTCTGAGATAAAAAGTAAAGTAAAATTGAGTTTCTCCTCTTCTTTGTGCTAGGTGCTGTTCGTAGATTTTGTGGAGTTTTTTTTTGATTTTTGTTTTTGATTGGATTGGATTGATTCTTTTTAGAGAGAACATGGCGGGGGGGCAAAGGGGAGGGAGAGAGAATCCCAAGCACAGAGCCCGATGTGGGGCTCAATCTCACGACCCTGAGATCATGACCTGAGCAGAAATCAAGAGTCGGATGCTTAACCAACTGAGCCACCCACGTGCCCCTAGATTTTATTTTTGGGTACTCTCTACACCCAACGTGGGGCTCACACTTAAAACCCAAAGATCAAGAGTTGCATGCTCTACCGACAGCCAGGCTGGCACCCCAACATTGGTTTCTTATTTGCTCATATTTCCCCAAGAAGAGAAAATCCAGGTGTAGCCATCAGACACGCGGGGACTCGGGTCACTGACAGCAGGAGGCCTGACCGCGGTGTTGTTCCTTGTTCGGCTGTAGTCCTGTATCGGAAGCGCCAGCCTCTGGGAGGTACGGTGAAGTGTCTATGACAACGGCACCCAAGCAGCCTTCCAGAGCAGCCGGTCCGCCTCAGGGCCCGTCGGCAGGCGGCGGCCCTGGGTTGTGAGAAATCGCGGCTGGCCGAGTGGCTGGCAGGCTTGACAGGCGTGTGGGTACGTGTCTGGCGTTCAGCAGGCTTCTCGCAAATGCTCCCCCTACAGTGATGGTAGAGCTGTGCAGAGGGGCTGCTTCCTGAGCGGGGAAGGGGGAAGGCCAGCCCCTGTCATGAGTCGGGAGCCCTGGCACCAGTCCAGAGTTCAAGTAGGAAACGCCGTGGGTCCCCTGCATGTCCCCGAGCTGCCCGCGCCCAGCAGATCTTCAGGAATCCTCCACGGAGTATCGGAGTATGGCAGGGCTCTCCTGCTAGTCCGTCCCTGAGTGTCCCCACGCTCACACTGTGCTGGTGACATCACACCCAGCTCCTTAAAACCGCATCTTGGTTGCAGAGAAGCCTTGTGCTCGCGCATCGGGCTTGACCGGCTTTGGCTTCGTGGGTTCTACGCCTCTGGCCCTCCCAGGGCGCAGCTTTGATGAGCCCTTTTTCTGGCTGGCCCTTTAGACTATTCCTTGGAGGGGCAGCGGCTGTCTTTGTGGGGGAGCCTTCCACCAGAGGAGGCGGAGAGCAGAGAACCCCAAGGGTCCCGCACAATAGCCCTCTGTTCTATACGTTTCCAAAGACTTTTTCAGACTTCGGATTAATGGGGAAATAACAAAACTTGGGGGAAATTGTATGATAATGTTTTGTGTTCGATGATTTTTTTCCCGTCAGCGTTGCTTTTTTGTTTTTTTGTTTTTTTTTTGTTTTTAAGATTTTATTTATTTATTTGAAAGAGAGAGAGCATGAGCATGGGGTGGAGCAGAGGCAGAGGGAGAAGCAGACCGCGGAGCAGGGAGCCCGATGTGGGGCTTGATCCCAGGACCCCGGGATCATGACCTGAGCCAAAGGCAGACGCCCAACCGACTGAGCCAGCCAGGCGCCCCTGGCGACTTTTTTTTTTTTTTATGATTTTATGTTTAAGTAATCTCTACACCCAATGTGGGGCCCAAATTCACAACCCCGAGATCCAGAGTCACATGCTCTACCGACTGAGCCAGCCAGGCATCCCTGCTTTTTTCTGTTTTTAAAAACAAAAGTAAAACACGATTAGCCATGTTCTGCTGACCCTCTTCACAAGGTCTCTGGTTAGGAAGTAGAGCCAGTGCGGGAAGGTGTGGACTACAGGGAACGGCTTCCTTTATGGGGCATCAGTTTCCCCAAAGGGCAGGCTGGGGGTTCTCGCTCACAAAGCTCACGTGACGGGGGACCCACTGGGAACTGCGGGTTCGTGTCATGGCCACAGTCCCCCCACTGGGCGGCCGAGCCCGTGGGGCCGTGCAAGTCCCATGAGACCCCCTCTCAGCAGTGCAGTCGGTGGTACGAAGCACATTCACACTTCGCGCAGCCGCCACCACTGTCCGTCCCTGAGCTGAGACTCCCTCCCCAGCCCCTGGCGCCCACTCTTCCACTTTCTCTCTCTCTGAATTTGAACACGCTAGGGACCTCATGTGAGTGGAATCACACAGTATTTGTTCTTTTCTTTTTTTTTTTTTAAGTAAGCTCTACTCCCAACGCGGGGCTTGAACTCGTGACCCTGAGATCAAGAGTTGCGTGCTCTTCTGACTGAGCCAGCCAGGCGCCCCCAGTATTTGTTCTTTCAGGGCTGGCTTATTTCACTTAGCATGATGTCCTCAGTTCACCCGTGCTCTAGCAAGTGCAGACAGGTTTGTCTACGGGCAAACCAACCCGTGTCTGCTCTGGCTCCTGAACCCCCGAGCCTCAGACGTTCCGCTCCGGGTTCTGTGAGGACGGCACGGTCTTCGCTTCCTCATTTATTCAGCAAATGCTCAAGAGCACCTCCTGCATGCTGGGCCCCGTGCTCGGCACTGGGAGCGGAGCAGTGGATGAGATCGCCCACGTGGTGGGGACAGCCACCCTCCCTGCTGGGCAATGCCCCTTCTCAGACAGTCTTCCAGGAAGGTCATTTCTTTCCTTTCATGCCGTGGAAAATGAATTGATCAATCTTCCAAAAATGTTCAGGCTGTTTCAAGCTGCATTTGTAGCTACTCGGCTATTGATTTGCAGTGATGATTGTCCACTTTGTCCAGAGTCGGTCCTGGGGTGGAAAAGTACAGGAAGAGCCCCCAGAGGAGGGGATGAGAGGGATGGATGAGGTCAGGAGATTTCCAGACGTGGTTTCTATCTAGATATTGGGGGGTTGTAAGCCCTGCCCCCACCCCAACACACACCCAAAGATGAGTTTGCCATCAAAACAGATCCACGGTTTGGGGCAGAGGGGAAAGATGAACACGGGGCCAGAGCTGTAGACAGTGGGCACTGGTTTGTGAAAGGTTAATCCATTCGCCAGGAAAACCAGAGGGCAAACAGAATTTTTATTTTATTTTATTTATGTATATATATTTATTTATAGGATTTTATTTAGGATGCCTGGGTGGCTCAGTTGGTTAAGTGGCCGACTCTTGATTTTGGCTCAGGTCATGGTCACAGAGTCCTGGGATCAAGCCCCCTGTCAGGCTCGAGCTCAGCAAGGGGTCTGCTGGAGACCATCTCCCTCTCCTCTGCTCCTGCCCTGCTCACACTCTCCCTCAGAACTCTCTCTCTTTCTCTCCCACAGTAAGTAAATATTGAGAGAGCGAGAGCGAGAGTGCGTGCAGGGGGAGGGGGAGAGGGAGAATCTCCATCAGACTCCGCCAAGTGCAGAGCCCGACCTGGGTCTCCATCCTAGGACCCATGAGATCGTGACCTGAGCTGAAACCAAGAGTCAGACGCTCAACCGACTGAGCCACCCAGGTGCCCCAAGATTTTTATTTTAGAAAGAAAGCGGCACCCCAGGATGTCCTCAGTGCCTCTGCAAGCCTGGCTGTGGTGGTCGGGGTCCTCTCTGGCAGGAACATGGCAGGACACCTCTCAGAGCCACCTGCACAGACCAGCTCCTGCAGCGTGGACGGAATGGGACCTCCTGTCAGCACAGGCTCCTGCTGCCTCTGGCTGCAACCTCCAGAATCTGAGCATCTGGTCATGGCGGTGCCCAGCCCGAAGGACACGGCCCCTGTGGGGGCAGAGCTGTGTCCGTCTTCGTCTCTGTCTTCCCCACCCCCACCCGGGCCTCACCAAGCTGCCTGGTGCAGTGGACCTTGGCCATTAGATGTGCTCAATGAATGCAGTTGTGCCCCTGGCCCTTTTACCAAATAATGGTACCAGGAAGCAAGTGTTGATATCTGCCAGGCGTGGTTCTCAGAGCTTTATTTACTGGATTCGGGGCATCCTCAGAATCCCTGGAGGTGTCCTGGGGGCCTCTCCACAGAGCACAGGGCCCCTGGCCAGGCCCCTCCATCCAGCTGCAGCTTGGAATCAAGGCTCTGGGGTGCCCGGCTGGCTCAGTTGGCAGAGCACGCGACTAGATCTCGGGGCTATGAGTTCGAGCCCCATGTGGGCATAGAGCTGACTTTAAAAGGGCAGGGGGCCCCCTGGGTGGCTCAGTCGGTTAGGTGGCCGACTCTTGATCTCAGCTCAGGTCTTGATCTCAGGGTTGTGAATTCAAGCCTCGTGTTTGGCTCCAGGGCATGGAGCCTACTTAAAAAAAAAAAAAAAATCTGATAAAATTTGCTGAAGAAACAGCAACAACATGTGTATATATATTTCTGAAGTTAATTTCACTTGCTTCTCTGTACCTTTTTTACTGTGGCTGCCAGACCATTTTAAATGACATTATGGCTCACATTAGTTTCCCACTGGGCAGGGCTGCTGCAGGGGGCACAGGCCCCAGAGGTCTCCGCGGCCGGAGTGGGGGCTGGGCGAGTGTGACCCAGGCAAAGAGCCCTCACGGAAGCCAGCACTGTGCTGGTGGGATGGGCTCAGCCTCACAGAATGACGTTCCGGCTGGCCTTTGGCAGGTGAGCTTCTTCGCCTGTTCAAAAGTCCCGGCCAGTGAACATTTTCTGAGTAAGTCCCCCACCCCAGCCCCTAGCACCTGCCATCCTACTCCCTGTTTCTCTTAGGAGTTTCCTCCACGCGCATTGCCAACACAGGAAAAGCGGCCCTTGGCTCACCTTCCGGGAGCAGGCGAGGCAGCATCTGATCCGTATTGGCTGTCCCCAACGCAGCATCCGCCAGGACAAGCCGGGCACGGGGCATGCCCTTCCCCCCGAGGTCCTAGGACGGATCCACACTGAGACCCCTTCCGCACTTGAGTTGCCTCATCTGTAGAATGGAGCATCAGCAATCTGCTTCCTGGAGATGGGCTGACCGTAGTGGGGCTCCCAGATGTGTCCCTGTCCTGAGCCCTTGTACCCAGGAGCGTGCCCTCATTGGGAAACAGGGACTCTGCAGGTGTAATTAAGGATATCGGGCTGAGGTCATCCTGGATTTAGGAGGGGTGCTACATCCAACGACAGGTGTCCTTAGAAAGGAGAGGGAGATTTATGACACAGGCCCATGGAAGGCCATGTGACGAGGAGAGGGGCTGGACTGCTGTGTCTTCAAGGCAAGCAGCCTTCTTCCTGGTGCCACCACCAGGAGCTGGACGGGCCTGGGCCCTCCTCACGCAGAGGGAACCAGCCCTGCCCGCACCTTAGTCTCTGACTTCTGGCCTCCAGAGCCGTGAGGTAACAGCCTGCTGTTGTTTTGGTCGCCCCGTTTGTGGCCATCTGTCACAGCAGCTTCGGCAAACATACTCTGACGGGTTCCCGACTTAGAGCTAATGAGTGCGGCAGAAGGAACTCACAGCGTTTGGAACAAGGTGGAGTCGATGTGTAGTCCTGCAAAAGGGGAATGAGATTTATGTCTGATGGATCAGCAGCTTCTAGAAGGAATCAATAGATGAAAATTTCCGCAAGCCAAATCTCTTCCTGAATCTTGCCTCCGGAACTGAGAACATGGGGGAATGCTTTAATCTTCCTGAAGCATGGAAGTGGGCCCTCGACTTTGGTCAGTGACTCGTCTCCCCTCTCCTGGCCTCAGTTTCTCCATCTGTAAAGTGGGATGGTGCTCATGGAGAAAGGTGTGAACACATAGGACATGGGTTGTCTGTGCGGAGCTTCTGTATGCTGGAAGTGGATAGGGACCCAGGCACAGCCCAGCCGAGGCAGGCTCACCCCCAGATACTCTGAGGGCTGGGATTTTTCCTTTTTAGCCTGTTGTGATGATATATGCATTTGTGCATTTTCTTCCTCCTCCCCCCTTCTACCCCGCAGAGCTGAGCAGAGCCTGGCAGAACTCGTCCTAGGGCTCTGAATGCAGGCAGGGCTGAGAGCCTTCCCTGGGGGCGGGTGGGCCTGGGTCTGCCTGGCTTGCGGGTCTCCCCAGGCCTGGCCTTTACCTCCGCACAGGGGACGGCGCCATGGCTGCCTGGGTGGGCTGGGAGTCCGCTGCTCCCAAGGTGACCCTCGAAGCCCATCTTTGGCTGGCCTCCTGCCCCCCGGTCCCCTTTCTCCTAAGCATTTCTGGAGTCATGTGGCCTCAGGCTGGGCCAACACAGAGGTGATTCTGGCGGGAGGAGGTAAGTGACCCTCTTCTTCCAAACATGATTGTGAATCCACCAGATCATACGGGGACCAGGACATCTACTAAGAGAAGAAACCAGTGTGAACAATGTTGATAATTGCACTTCCTATGTAGACAGGCCTGACGGGCAGCTGGGAGCCGGGGGAGGGAAGGAGGAAGCCAGCTCAGAGGGTGGGACACGGGCCCCAGGGGCTTTAACAACCCGATTGGGTGAGCCAGACCAGTGTTGTCACGGACAGTCTGGGCTTGGAGGTGCCTCACTGCAACCCCCCCCCCCCGGGTGCTGCCCAAGGGAACAGGGCTGAGTGAGCTCAGAGAGCCACCTGTAGGGAGGACTGTGGCTGCCCCCAGCTCCGCTCCCTGCCCCCCACCCTGCAGCAGCACCTTCCCAGGTGTGCTTCTGGCCAGGCAGGGGTCCTGGTGGGCTTCTGACCTGGGACACTGATTGATGGGTTGGGGGGTGTGAGGCTCTTTCCTTCTGGGTGGTGAGGTGCAAAGGTGCGGTGCTGGAACTCCTATAGCAATTTCTGCTCCTACAAAGGGACCCAGGCTGAGACTTGATTATATACCAGCTAGAGGCAGAGGGTAGAAGGCCACAGGACACGGAGCCCCCCACCCCCAAGGCAGGATCCAGAAGTCCAAGGTCGCCTGCAGGTGGAATTGGGGAGGGGTGAGGCAGATGAAGACCAGGATTTCCAGTGGGGACAGGGACGTGTGAAATCTACCACCTGCGGTGTTGTTTCCTGATTCACTCAGTTGAGCTCCATTTATTGAGAACCTGCACTAGGTCCTGGGGAGGGGCAGGAGATGGCAAAGGCATTAAGGTCGGGTCTATGCCCCGGAACACTCAACAGCTGTGAGGCGAGTCTGGTCTTGGTGGATGAGGCCGAGGACCATGAGGAGCAGGGAGGAGGCTGAGTTCTGTGGAGGGGGCATCCGGGAGCCCTGTGGTCAGCAGCTGTCAGGCACCCAGGGATTAAAGTCCCCCAGAAGTTTCCTACTCATAGAGGGGGATTGCAGCCTGGCCAGGAGCAGCCTGTGCTGATTCGGGGACAGACTTGGTACCTGCATAGCTATTTTTGTCTACAAACTGGAAGGAGCTCTCCATCTGCCTGTCTGAAGAGCCCCATATCTGTGTCCTTGAGCAAATACTGCCCCTTCTGGAATCACAGCCATCTAAGGTGGAAAGGGGGTAGCTAACATATTGTGGGGCCCTGGGCTCCAGCATTCTGCAGAAGCAGGCCCTGTGGAGCTCCTGGTGAGTGAGAGAATCGTCCCTGGAAAGGCGTGGTGACCCCCCTCTGGGGTGCCCTTCTGTGGGGAGTGCAGAGCTGAGGCTAGCAGGGTCCCTGGGAGAGAGAAGGACTGGAGGGCTGCCTGGAGGAGGTAAATAGGGGCAGGGAGGGGAGAGGACCCAACACAGTGAGGCCCGTGAATCCATCTGTGACCTTGGAGGTGAGGGGCACAGGGCAGTTGGGGCAAAAGCCCAGGCCTTGGAACTTTCTGTAGTCCTTGGGCTCTGGGCCCCCAGAAAGAAGAGTGGCCCCAGCCTGCCCCAGTGGTGTGGTGGCCATAGGAGACTCCAGCGTCCAGCTGAGCCCCTCTCCCCAGAAGGCACCCCCAAGTCTCAGCCACTGCCCCCCAGGGACTGGGGTGGGACACGGGCCAGTTCCCACCCACAGCCCCTCATGATGTTCCTGGGAGGCAAGTGGACAGGGTGATCACCCCCACTTTACAGGGGAACAGACTGAGTTCACACTGCGGAGGATTAGGGCTGGGGCCCGATCTCCTGATTCCAGCCAAGTGTGGCTCCTCATGGGCCCTAATTCAGGACGGAATTCGGTTCCTTCCTCTTTCCCCTCTCCTTCCTTCGACGCCTCCTGTGCCCGCACTGCGCCGTGCTCGTGATGGGGGCCGCAGAGATCGGCCTCCCCTCGGCTGTGGCGGGGAGGGAGGTGCTGCGTCCTTTGGCAATGATGTGAGTGGAAGGTGCTGGGGGGTGCGACAGGGTTATTTGAATTCCCAATTTATGCCCCTCCGCCCCCAGGGCCACGTGCTGGGATTGTGCTGGGGGGACCGAGAATGTCTGAGAATGTGCCAGTTACTGCAGCTGTGGAACAAAGCATCCCCAAACCCAGGGGCTTATGTCAGCCATTCTGTTTTGCTCAGGTTTTGTGGTCAAGGATTTGGAGTGCGCACGTCAGGGACGGCTCATCCCTGCTCCTCTGTCTCAAAGGCTGGGGGCGACGGGGTCTGACGGTGACCCTGTCTGTCGGCTGGAACATCTGCACAAGTGGTCTCCGCGTGGTCTCCCCATGTGGCTGCGTGGGCGTCCTCCCAGCAGCATGGCGACTGGCTCCCCAGAGAACCAGCTGGAGGCGGTGTCCCGGAGTCACACAGTGTCACTTGCGCTGTGGGGCAGGCTTCCCCAGATTCCAAGGAAGGAGAGATTGCACCTCTCCAGGGGAGGAGTGTCAAAGCCACGTTGCCAGAAGAATGTGTGGGATGGAAGATGTTGATTGACATGGCTACCTGGGAGGTGTCATCTGCCACAGGAGTGCTGAGCATTTGAGCTGTCCCTGCTGGGGCATCCGTCCTCAGTCCACCCAGCCGTTCCCTGTCTTCTCTCCAGAGACGGTGGCTGTGTGTCCTCCTGTCTCCACCACATCTCTGCTTGCTGCACATGAGCACGTAGTCCAGCATTTTAAATCATTTGTGAACAGCAGAATCATTGCTTTTCAGGATGTCTTAGGAAGGGCTTTTGCACCTTGGGGGCTGGGCTGTCACTGAGGAAGTATGTCCCTTCCTAACGGGAAGCTTCCAGCCTCCCAGCAACCATCTCTGTAATCCGGGGGTGGCGCCCCTGCCCCAGCTGCTGCCCATTCCTGCCTGCTCGGGAGCCTTGGGAGCCGAGGTGCTGACGGTCTTGTGGCGGACCATCTCTCCAAGGGTGTTCACGCAGCAAGCTGCCACGTGCGGAATGCTCCTGCATCACGGCCAGGGTGGAAAACGGTCGATTGCTTAGGGAAGAGGACTGGAAGTCTCTGATAAAATGGAACATCCACCTACCCAGTGGATAGCAGCTCCATTCCTAGGTATTCACCGGGAAACGCATGTTTCCCAGAGACCAGGGCAAGAGAGCTCAGGTCAGCTTTGTTCCTGTTAACCAGAGTGGGAGCATCTCCGGGGGCAGCAGCATGGGGGGAGCACAAACCCCGCAGGCTGAGTGACAGGTGCCGGCCACAAAAGGCACGCACTGTGGGATTCTCTTTCTATGAAACGCCAGAGCCGGCAAAACTAAACTACGGTAGGCAAAACAGAGCAACAGAGCAGTGCGTGGGGGACTGACCGCGAAGGGGCGTGAGGGAGGGGTCAGCAGTCCACTTCCTGATAGGGCTTCAGGGACACATGTCAGCTGGATGGTATCCTTCAGACGTGGGCGTTTCACACGTGCTCATCGTGGAAATGTTCCCTGAGAAACAAATGCTGGACTCCATTTATAACATGCACACCACCGTGTGTAGGGGTGGAGAGGGAGGGCTGGAGAAATGGAAGGACTGGTGACAAACACGGCGAGATGTCGATTGTAGAATCTCGGTGGTGGGTACATGGTGTGCACTGTACATATTTTTCTGCACGTTTGAATATTTTCATAATAATGGGGGGTCCCCAAGGAGAATGAGTTTTCCATGACCTGTGCCTAATCCCGGGTCCCCAGCCCCCAGTGCTGATTTTCACGTTCATCACGCTAGATCTGATTGTTTTAGTAAGATGCTCTCCTCTCTCAGTTTCGGGCGTTACCCCTTTTAGATGGCCGCATAAAACAGGTCAGGTCTCCAGGCCGCATATTGTGGGAAATGCAGCATGTTTTCTCCTATGTCTCATGGTTCCTTGAGAGGGTGTGTGGTAGGATAGTCTCCTGGGCACTGGGAATATTATGGCTCTGGTTCAGAGACACGACACGTTTGGGCTCAACAATGGATGCTAAGCATACACACACACACTCAGCTGGTGCTCTTTCTCTCGCAGAGACTCCGTTGCCCTTCCTGCCTGCGTTTGAGCATCAGTCCCCATCTGGAGACATCCTGGGCCCTACACATGGCTGTGTGAGGGGCTGGACCATCCAGGATAGCTTCCCTTATGGCCTGGTGTCCCCAGGGCCAGCCGGAAGTGGGCTCAGGGCGCCAGGATGGCTGGGCCTCTCCCGCAGGGCAGCTGGACTTCTTGCCCGCCAATGTAGGGGTCCCCCAAACACAAAAGTGAAATCCTCCCAGCCTTCTTAAGGCTTAGGCCAGGAATGGGCAGCCTCACTCCAGCGGTACTCAGGAGACAGGCTGGCCCAGAGTGCGGGTGAGATGGGGGAGCCACGAATGCTGGGGGCCCGGGTCATTCTCTCTGGGGACCCTGGGCACTCCCCTGGCAGCCAGGCTTCACCAAGCAGGACCCAGGCCTATCTTTCCCTGCGTTCAGAGAAAAATGTGAGAGATAGGGGCTGCGGGAGCTGCACACTCCCCATCCTCCTCCTTCCACCCAAAGTGCTGCTATGCTTGTTCGCCTTGCGGGAGCCGTCCCGCAGCTTACCGTCGGCAGCTCGAGCTCCTTCAATGAAAAACACCCGCAAATCCGGTAAAGCTCGTTTTCAGAAGCGAAGCCTCAGACCAGAGAGGGTGCGACCCGGGCGGAGAGCAAGGCTGCCGAGCCCAGAGTAGCCCCGGCCTCGGGTTCCGGTCCCGATGCCAGGCCGCCCCTCCTGTCCCCGGCACACCGGCCACCGGCCCCGAGCCTCGCGGAGACCTGATGGTGGCCAGACTCAGCTTTGCCCAGGCGGGGGGGTGGGGGGCGGTGGCGCCCGTGCTGGAGGGGGCGTGGGGGGCGGCGCCCAGGCTGGAGGGGGTAGGGGGAGGCTCTCAGATCAGGGGTGTGTGTGGGGGCGGTGCCCAGGCTGGAGGGGGCGGAGGGAGGCTCCCCGGTCAGGGGTGTGCGTGTGGGCGGTGCCCAGGCTGGAGAGGGCGTGGGGGGCGGTGTCCAGGCTGGAGGAGGAGGGCGGTGGCGCCTGTGCTGGAGGGGGCGTGGGGGGAACGGTGCCCATGCTGGAGGGGGCGGGGGGCGGTGCCCAGGCTGGAGGAGGAGGGCCGTGGCGCCCGTGCTGGAGGGGGAGTGGGGGGAGCGGTGCTCAGGCTGGAGGGGGCGGAGGGAGGCTCCCAGGTCAGGGGTGTGCGTGTGGGCGGTGCCCAGGCTGGAGAGGGCGTGTGGGGCGGTGCCCAGGCTGGAGAGGGCGTGGGGGGCGGTGTCCAGGCTGGAGGAGGAGGGCGGTGGCGCCCGTGCTGGAGGGGGCGTGGGGGGCGGCGCCCAGGCTGGAGGGGGTAGGGGGAGGCTCTCAGATCAGGGGTGTGCGTGTGGGCGGTGCCCAGGCTGGAGAGGGCGTGGGGGGCGGTGCCCAGGCTGGAGGAGGAGGGCGGTGGCGCCCGTGCTGGAGGGGGAGTGGGGGGAACGTGCTGGAGGGGGCGGAGGGAGGCTCCCAGGTCAGGGGTGTGTGTGGGGGCGGTGCCCAGGCTGGAGGGGGCGTGGGGGGCGGTGCCCAGGCTGGGATGGGGCGGACGGGCTGTCGCAGAACCCGGCGGGAGTGTTGGGGAGGAAGCACAGCCGGACCGGCGGGGAGTTGGGGGGTACCGGGCACACAGTCTGTGGCACCCTCTTCCTTGCCTGTCTCTCCAGGGTTGCGCGGGCCCCCCTCTGGCCGGGAGGGCCCGGACAGCTCGCCCCCTCCGGACCCGAGGACACTCACCCAATAATCGCTTTCTAGCCCCGCCACGCTGCCAAAGGCAGGGTTCCGGGGCCTCCTTCCCATCCTCCTGCCCCCTTCCCTCCCTGCGTCTCCTCTTTAGACACTGATGGACGGGGGCTATCCACTGGACTGCAGACCCCTCGGGATCAAAGGTTAATCCCAGCATCCCAATCTCCCCCAAAGGGCTGCTCCTGGACAGAGACATCCACAGACATTTACAGTGAAAAGATAGGACCCCCTCCATGCTCCAAATGAGACAGATGATTGTGTGATTTGTTCTGTGTTGGGCACTGTTTTCTCCCTACAGTTCCATCGCTTGGACTTGAACTGCTGGATCCTTCCCACCTGCCATATGAATGTCCCTCTTCCAAGGAAACCCCTGACCCTTGAGGGACATAGAGCCACCCCCCTCAGAACCTGAGCGGGGGCTGAGCCTTCTGTCTCAGTTCCACAGGCTGCTGGCCAGCGCAGGGGTGTCTGTCCTCCCACTGCCAGCTTCACACCTGACACCAGTCGTACTCAGTAAATATCGGGAATGGAGACTGTATGCTCCTGATTTATCTCTGACTCCCAGGTGCCTGGTCAACTGCAGGAGTTTGGCATGTGGGTGTTTTCACTCCTCCTTGACCAAGGGACTTCAGCTTTGGCTTCATCTGGGTCCTGTAGGCTGCCTCCAAATCTGTACTCCAGCGCCAGTCACTGTTTAGGTCTCCGGGCTGCCTGCTGATCTCTCCTCTCAGCTTTCACAACAGGAAAGTGAAAGGGTCAGAGAAGGAGGGGAAGAAGGGCAGAGGACAAGGCATCTATGTTTGCGGAAAGCAGGAGGAAGGAGAGACAGAGAGGAGGAGGAGGTGGCTCACCCGGGCAGGGGCCTTTTTCAGAAGGGAAGAGCACTTAAGGGAGCCAGGAGAGAGCCTGCTCCAAACGTCCAATGCTGCCCGCTTCGAACACAGCGCCACCCTCCAGGACCCTGGTTAACCCTCTGGGACCCTGGCTAGCCCAGCAGGCTGTTGGTCAAAAGGATGCTCAAAGTCACCAGGACTTGTGCCAACAGGTGTGTGCTTCCCAGGGCCCTGGTCTTCTAGGTTTGTGGGGAAGGACAGATAATGGATTTGCTGCCCCTGGGTAGCCTTGCGGAGGCTTTTCCACCACAAAGGCTCTCCTCAGCTCTGCGAGTGCCCACACAGGAACCATAGAGCTGCTCCCTTCCGATTCCTAAAGCTGAGTTAATCCTTGGAAGCAGCAAGCAAACCAGGGAACCTTTAGGGCCTTACCTGCACCATCTGTAAATGGGGATAACAGTGTCTCTCTTGGAGTTCCTGAGGATCAGAGGATTGAAAGCGACTGAGAATGCCCAGGGCTGCCCAGCGAGGGTGGGTGATTGTTAGTCTCGATGTGAGACTCTGAGGATGCCCCGAAATGCCTGTGCCCCAGCCCCTCGCCCTGAACGATGGGTGCATCAGAGAGTTTCCACAAGGGAAGTAGCAGGATCAGATTCAGGGGACCTGCACATGTGGTGGATGAATTGGCCTTTTCTCTCTTTCCCCATTACTCCAGACTCATTCCTGGCTGAGGACCTTTGCCTGGAGTGTTCTCCCTACCAGTTTTGCTCAGTTGGCTCCTTCTGGTCACTTAGGTCTCAGCTCACTTGACTGCTTCAGAGTGCACTCCCACACCTCGCCAGTACCTTATCTTTCTCTGCACAGCACTGTGCGAACTAGAGCGGGTATCTTATCCTCTTTACCAGCGCACCTTGGCTCTTATGGTGGGGATCATGGCAGCTCAACAAATATTTGTTGAGAGAATAAAAGAACAAGATAAGAAAGCCTAAACAGAGTGGCAGCAGTGGGGATGGAGAGGGATGGATCAGAGCAATAGGAAGGAGGCTACTCATTAGAAGAGGACATCAAGCATCTCAGGTTTCAGGGTGAGTGGAGGGAACAGTCACTAAGCCCAGAGTCACAGAGAAAGGAGCCTCACTCAGCCTGCTCCTCTCTTCTCGAGCACTTTCATTACAGCTGTGTGCCCAGGCCCTAGGTGCTTGTTGAGGAGCAGTGGCCAAATCACTAAGGGAGTGTGGAAAGGTGGTTTGATTCACTCTTCTCCCTCACCCCTTTTTAGCTGACCTTTGCATTTATATGAAAGCAAAGTAACTGGGCCTCTCTGTGACAATCTAGGAGCACTTACTTCCCTGTGACTGTGTAATTCCAGGGTTAAAACGGCTGCAGGTGCTGGGTTCATACATCTGAAGAGCACAGCAGTTGAAAAGCAAGTGGGGGTGGAGGAACGCCTCCTGGTTAATAATGCCACAGGGCCCTGCACTGGGGACATCTGCAGGCACCTGGTGGCGGTGGTCAGGCAGAGAGAGCTGAGCCTTGCCCACTGAATCCGCCTGCGTCCTCCTGGCTGGCTGCTGAGTCAGGCCTGCGGGGCTGGCGATGCAGCAGCATGAGGCCCAGGGGTGCTCTCTGACCTGGAAGTACTGCCCTTCAGGCGGGGCTGGAGGTCGTGGCACTGCCGCCACGGGGGGGGGGGGGGGTGCGGCAGCCCGGGGGGGCGTCTCTGCACTTGCCAGGCACTCGCGGTGCCGTCCGTGCGAGGCCTGTGTGGCCGAGGGAAGCGCCTGGAAACTCCCTCTGAGCTCCCATTCTCGAGGATCCTGGGGGCCGCGAGGGAATAATGAGATGGGGGGGCCAGGGTCTTGATCAAAGACTAGATCTTCCTGGAGAAGGCAGAGAGCCCTCCGGGCCTGGCCTAGCCCCTTAGGACCCCTTCCTCTGGAGAGGCTGCTGAAAGCCGTCCTTGCGGGTTCCAGGGAGATTGAAACGCGCGCATAAAACGCGTGAGGACGGGGCTTGGCACACAGTGAACATCACTCCGCAGACGGGCGAGCAGGAGGGAAGGACCCGGACGCGGTGGTCCAGGGTGGCGGCGCCCCGCCCCAGCGCCCCCTGCCCGCGCGTCCGCAGGGCTCCACGCCGCGCCGGGAACCTCTTTCCCGGCCGCGCCCCGCCCCCCGGAGGCGGGCAGGTGACGTCACGGGCGGCGCGCGGCATTGTGGGGCGGGAGCGCCGAGCCGGGGGAGGGACGCCGAGACGCCATTTTCGGCGGCGGGAGCGGCGGAGCCGGAGCAGAGCAGAGCCGGCGGGCGCGGGGCGGCGGCTGCGGGGAGGAGCCGCGGGGGACAGCGCTCGCGGGCGGCCGAGGATGCTGCGGGGCGGCCGCGCCAGCGCCCCTCGCTCGTGACCGCGGCGCCGCGCCCGAGGCAGCCGAAGCGGCGGGCCCTGCGCAGTCCTGCTCCGCGCACGCGCCCGCGACCTCCCGGTGCTGACAGCGCGAGCGCGCGGCCCCGCGGGAGCAGCACGGTGAGCCCTCGTTCCCCTTCCCGGCCGCGCCCCGGTCCGCGCTCCTCACCCACGTCCCCTCCCCGGAGCGCGGCCCCGGGCCCCCGCCCTCGGCCGCATCCCCTGCGGGTCCTCTTCCCGGGCCCTCATCGCTGTCCCCTTCTGGTGGTCCTCCCTGGCGCGCCCCGGCCCCGCGGCCCCGGCCCTCGCCCGCCTCATCCGCGGCCACAGCCCCTTCCCCACCCCGGCCCCTCCCCGTCTCCGGCCCCGCGCCCCCGGCTCGGCAGTGCTGCGGGCGGGGGCGGCGGCTCGCGGAACAGCTGCGGACCCCCGGAGCCTCGCGGCTGGGGCTGGGGGCAGACGGCCGCCCCCGGGAGCGCGGCGCGCGGGGAGGGGGGCCGGCCCGGCCGGCTTTGTCCGAATCCGCCCTCTTCCTTCCGGCCCCCGCCCTCTCCCGCGGCACCGCCCTGGGCGGGCGCGCCTGTCATGCTCGCGGGCGACGGGCTGCGGGGCTGGTGGCGGGCGTGCGGGGTCCCTGCCGGGGGGCTGCTTCCGCGTCGCCCCCTCGGCGAGCCCTGCCTTCGAGGTGCCGGGCGCGAAGTGTTCCGTCCACGGCGCTCACCTGGGCCGCTCGACTGGAGGCCGCCCCGACGCGGGTGTCACACGCGGTGCACCTCTTCCCTTGAAAAACCCTTAAAGCATTAGAAAAGTAACATTAATGCCTGGTGGGTTGGGTGGTTTCATAAATAACGTAAGGTTTGTAGATCCAGGTAACTTGGTGATAGAATTGTTGCTGCTTATTGTTCTATTGTTTAAACAACACATTAAGGATTTACGTATTAAGCGTTTGATAAGGACGACTTGCAGAAATGTTTTTAAAAAGTGTGAGAACGGAAAATTTGAGGTACACTATTTAAACTGGCATACGAAAGGGCAGTTCTTTGATTCTTTGCTTTAAATTCTAAGGCTTTTTTGGGCCCAGCATGACTAAGCTGCTGACCAGAATCATTAGCTCAGAAGACATGGTAATAGTTCAGTGAAAAACCCATTAGGAAATTGGGGCGAGGTTCTTAAGTCCCATGATCTTATTACAGTTCTGGATTTACCTCTTTCAGGGATTGGCAGCCTTAGTTAGGGTGGGAAATTTGATTCATGGTTCTGTTTCCTAAGTGTCTGTAGGAATACAATGATACTAAATATTAAAAAGTTCAGATTGTGGGGAGCTGCGTGTGGGAAGCCAGGCACTAAGAGCCAGTTTCTCCAGGTCATCGGAGAATGCAACATCATGTTGCAGTGGAGCCCGGCAGCCCTGTGGCGTTAGCGAGGGGGCGGAGGACCCAGGGTGGTAACTTCATCGTGACCTGGCTCCTTCACTTTGCTTGGAAGTGCCTTCTAAAAACACTGAAAATACAGGTAAAGGTGGAAGGACATGCATGGGAGTCAGGACAGTACCTCCAGGGAGGATGAGAGAGAAAATGCCACTGGGGAGGGGCACATAGTATCTTAAATATTTTGAAATAAATAAAAACTTAGCTGTAGTTATTTAAAATTATACATTTAAAAAAATTAAACATTCTTAAGCGTGTTTCATAATGTTGAAAATAGATAAGCCATTGTGTAGCTTTCCATATGGGACTATAAATGTCAAAACTTATTAATTTGTAGGATTCGTGTAACATGGAAACATAAGTGGAATATGATAAGAAACCAGAACTTTATATAACAAAGAAGTGATCAGTAATATCCTAAACAGAAGTACAGGCAGGTTTTAAGTGTCAAATTTCAGGACATAGAGTAGAAATGATTAGCATATTAAGTGGTGAAAGCATGGTCTTAAATCGAGAACCAACTGAATGGCAGGTGCTGTGCTAAGTAGTTGGGGAAGTAGAGATAAAAGACAGTCACTGGCCTCCAGGAGCTCATAGTCTGGTGGGAGACAGAGGAAATCCTAGGGTACGGCAGATTAGGTTAAATATTGTGCTCAGTGCCCTGAGAAGGGGATTCTGGGTATGAGCCTTGAAGAAAATGTACAACTGGCCAGATGTGTGAGGGGTGAGATTGGTAGTGGCCATTCTGGAGGACATAGGCCCTGAAGCGGTGCTGCCATAAAGGGGACTAAAGTTGGGAAGGGTGAGAGTGGAAAGGGAAGATCAGGGAAGGAAGGCAAGAAGGAGGATTGGGGGGATTCTTTTTTTGGGGGGGGGATTGGAATTTTTTGTTTTTTTTTTTTAAGATTTTATTTATTTATCAGAGAGAAAGAGACAGAGGCAGGCAGAGGGAGAAGCAGGCTCCTTGCTCAGCAGGGAGCCCGATGTGGGACTCGATCCCAGGACCCGGGGATCATGACCTGAGCTGAAGGCAGACGCTTAACCGACTGAGCCACCCAGGCGTCCTTGGAGGACTCTTAAGAGTGAGGTGATACTTTAGAAAGCATAGGTAGTATGGCAGGTGGGCAGGTGATTTGAACCAAGATGAGATTCGGTGGGAAGCCATTAGGCCCAAGTGAGGACTGAGAGCTCCTGACTTAGGGCAGGGACAGTAGGAACAGTGATACAAATGGACTAGAAATGGCTTCACTATTTACAGTGGCCCTGACTTGGGAGTGACCAGACCAGCGTAAGGGTGGGGCTGCCATCTGGAAGAGATGGAGCGACAGTGATCGCAGCCAGAGCGAGCTGCTAGAACATAAGTTGGAGTGACATGTCACTTCTCTGCTAAGTTTTGGCCAATGTCCTAAAGGCACTCTGCCCCCGTATCTTCCCCTCATCTTCCCACTCTGGCCTTCACGTAAGCACACCCAGGCTCATCCCGAGCCTGCTCTTCTGCATATCACTGTGTCCCCACTTCCCCGTGCTCCTTAGCACTTTCACTGTCTACAGTGCTATCATTTTACTTAATTATTTTCTTAGTTATTGTCTGTCTCTTTCACTTAATATCCATGATCTCCATGGGGTCAGGGATTTTTATAAGCACTCAATAAATGTTTATTGAACGAATGCGTCTAGAATTACTTCCCTGTCTCTAACTTGGGTGGCTCTCTGGCTGGTGACACCCATCAAGAAGGTGGAAAACAGGAGGAGGGGGAGATGGTGAGCTTGGTTTTGGGTTAAATCGGAAGTGCTTGTGGGGTGCCCAAGTGGGCCAGTGGGCAGTTGGAGATTCAGGTCTGGAGTTCAAGACAAATATTTAGGACGGAGATAAAGATTTGGGAGATCTCATCATCCTGTTGAAAGTCAGTGTCTCTCCGAGAGCTTCTGACACTTAGAGACTGCGGAGTTGCCCTGTGGGTAGGTGGAGGAGGAGGTCAGTGTCAAGTTGGCAAAAAGATCAAGGAAGATTTGGATGGACAAATCTATTGGATTTGGCTTCTAGGAGGCTTCTAGGAGGTTATTAGTGACCTTCTAAATTTTTCCTGAGAATATTACCTCCTAAGGCAGGCGTGCTAATTTAGAGGTTATCTACATGCTTTCTCCTAGGGCATCCTTTTGTCTTTCTGCCCTACAGCCTCCCGGTTAATATATTCTTTCATCAAAATGAATTCAGAATTTAGTTTTGTCTTAACTATTTTTTTTTTTTAAGATTTTATTTATTTATTTGACAGAGAGAGACAGTGAGAAAGGGAACACAAGCAGGGGGAGTGGGAGAGGGAGAAGTGGGCTTCCTGCAGAACAGGGAGCCTCATGCGAGGCTCGATCCCAGGCCTCCGGGATCATGACCTGAGCCGAAGGCAGACGCTTAACCGACTGAGCCACCCAGGCGCCCCTTTGTCTTAACTATTTTTAAAAATGTACTTATTTTGGGGTACCTGAGTGGCTCAGTCTCGTTAGCCATCTGCCTTCAGCTCAGGTCATGATCCCAGGGTGCTGGGATCGAGCCTGGCATCGGGCTCCCTTCTTAGCGGGAAGCCTGCTTCTCCCTCTCCGCCCCCCCCCCCGCTTTTGTTCCCTCTCTCACTGTCTCTGTCAAATAAATAAAATCTTTAAAAAATAAAAAAAAATAAAAATGTACTTATTTTAATTGAAGTATAGTTAACATACAGTATTATATTCGTTTCAGGTGTACAACGTATTCAACGGTTATAGACATTACAAAATGCTCACCATGAAAGGTGTAGTTACCATCTCTCAACATACAAAGTTATTAAAATATTATGTTTTAATTAATTTTTGAAGTCCGATGAAGGCAGTTTGGATCTGTGCTTTTAAATATGTTTAGTAATGTTGTCCATACTTAATAAAGTGGGTAGGTGAGTATCAATAGAACAAGCATTTTAAGCTGAGTTAAGTACATATGTAAAGTAGACATTATTTCCTTGGTTCTAAAATATTCCAGTTACCTCAGTTTAAACCTTGGATTGTTCCCTGGCTGATTGCATAATATGGAAATTTATGTCCCAGCCTCTCTGAAGCTCACTTTACCACTACTAATAAAACTGGTATTAGCGAAGTTATGACTGAACCAGATAAAATTGGTGCTGTAATCCCCCCACTCTGTTGTGGACGAAACTGAGGTCAGAGAGGGCAGTTTACTTAAGCCAGAGGTATATAAGCTGTGAAGTCAGGCTTCTAATTCAGATATTTTTGCTAGATATTCATGCTTTGAACCACCTTGCTGTCACAATAATGCCTTCATCTGGGAAGTCCTTGGCCAGCTCTTCCATTTCAGAAGCCCAGGTGATGCAGTGTGGCTCTGGTGACTCCTTGGGGTTGCGGTCTAATGTGGGCTGTTTCAGGCACCACATTGTCATAGTGGTTGGTATTCGTGATCTTCACAGAGTAGGTGATCGGTAAAAGCTGATCGGGCCTTCATTTCTATGGTGAATCCACATGGGGTGTTTTTTCTTAAATTCACTTATTGTGCCTGTTTATTTTTTATTATTTATTTTTTATTTTTTTAAAGATTTTATTTATTTGACAGAGAGAGATACAGCGAGAGAGGGAACACAAGCAGGGGAGTGGGAGAGGGAGAAGCAGGCTTCCCGCAGAGCAGGGATCTGGATGCGGGGCTGGATCCCAGGACCCTGGGATCAAGACCTGATGTTATTGACCAAACGGGGAAAATGCTAATTTCTATTCTTTTACAATTGTGGTAAAAAACACATTAAGTATATTTACATTGTTGTGCAACAGATCTCTGGGACCTTTTCATCTTGCAAAACTGAAACTCTGTGTCCATTAAATAACAACTTTCCATCCTCTACCCTCCACCCCCAAACACAATTCTACTTTCTGATTCAATGAATTTGTCTACTTTAGATACCTCATATAAGTAGAATCATGCAGCATTTGTCTTTTTTTTTTAAGTTTATTTTTTTAGTAATCTCTACACTGAACGTGGGGCTCAAACTCACAATCCCAGGATTAAGAGTATAGCACTCGTCTTTTTGTGACTGGCTATTTGTGATTTAGCATATTGTCCCTGAGGTTCATCCATAATTTCTATTCTTTTTAACTAAAATATCATTAAGTTCTAAAGCTTTTGTAGTCTGAAATTTGTATTAGATTTCTACTTAACTATGTGATAGATTACTATAAATTTAGTGGTTAAAACAGTCACATTTATTTCGGTTACTGTGGATGAGTGGCTCACGTGGCTGCAACTGTGTGTTGGGCTGCAGTTGTCTTCCAGAGTCACAGTGCTCTTGTAGGCCCTTGGCAGTTCTTCTGGTTGGAGTACTGACGTCCTGCTTTCCTTGTTTCCTGGCTGTCAGCTGGGGCTCTCAGCTCCCTGAGGTGGCCGCCTCCATCTTCAAAGTCAGAGTGGAAGAGCTCCCACACCGTGAATTCCTCTCACACTTTGAATCTCTGACTTCTCTTCTTGTGGCTTCTAGACCCAGATTTAAAGGGCTTATTTGAGGGATCCCTCACTGCCTCAGTCAGAAGAGCATGAGACTTTTGTTCTCAGAGTCATGAGTTTGAGCCCTGTGTTGGGTATAGAGATTACTTAAAAATAAAATTGTAAAAAAAAAAAAAAAAAGCTTAAAAAATAAAGAGGCATATGATTAGGTCAGGCCCACCAGGATAATCTCCCTATCTTAAGGTCAAGTGATTTGGGGCCTTAATTACATCTGCTGCAAAAATCCCTTTATAGCAGTGCCAGGAGGGACTTGATGAACTGGGAGATGTGCGTAAACCAATGCCCAGGAATCTTGCGGGGGACGAGGCATCTGTCACCACATCTCAGTTTTATTCTGTTCTCAGAACAAAACCATTTTAATTTAATTTATTTATTTGTCAGAGCATAAGCAGGGTTAGCGGCGGGAGAGGGAGAAGCAGGCTTGTCGCTGAGCAGGGAGCCCAATGCAGGACTCCATCCCAGGACCCTGGGATCATGACCTGAGCCGAAGGCAGACGCTTAACGACTGAGCCACCCAGGCGCCCCTGAACAAAACCATTCTTAACCATCTTTCAGTTAATGTTGGGAGTTATGATTTCTGAATATGTACAACAGTCTGCGACCATACCACTATGAACGCGCCCGATCTTGTCTGAATATGTACATTAATGTTAGCAAATTCTGCTTTTTTTAAAAAAATTGAGATATAATTTACATATAGTGAAATGCCAAGATCTTAAATATATTGTTCATTCTGTTTTGATGAATGCGTGTCAAGATATGGCCCAGAAAATTCCCTCATGCCCCTTGCCAATCATCCATCACCCCCCACCACTCCTCGGCAACAATGATCTGGTTTTTATAACCACAGGTTAGTTCTGCCTATTGTAGAATTTCATATAAATTGAGATGGATGATACAATATGTATTTTTTTACATTCAGCTTCTTTCACTCAGCATAACATTTTTGAAATTCATACGTGTTGCTGCCTGTGTCAGTGGTTCCTTTCTGTTCCTGAGTAATGTTGTGTTGTATGGATTTACACAGTTAAGCCATTTTCCTCCTGAAGCACATCTCGGAGGGGGCGGGGGCACTCATTCTTGTAGGAGACCATGTGGACGTACATTTTCATTTCTTCTGGATAAATACCTACGAGTGGGATTGCTCATAGGGTAGATGTGTCATTAACTTTATTTATTTATTTATGTAGAGAGGTAGCACGTGAGCAGAGGGAGAGAGAAGCTCACGCAGGCTCCACACTCAGTTGAGCAGAGCCCGGATGTATCATTAACTTTTAAAGAAACAAACCCAGAGTGCTTGTACATTTTACACTTGGACCAGCAATGTGTGAGTGTTCCGGTTGCTTTATATCCCCTCTGGCATTTGGTATTGTTTGTTTTCATCTTCACATTCTAGTGGATGTGTAGTGGCATCTTGTCGAATGGGTTTCATGAGCATTTCTCTGATGACTGATAATGAGCACTTACTCACATGCTTATTGGCCTTTTGTATGTACCCGCTTTTGTGAAGTGTCTCTTACATCTTTTACCCATTTAGAAAGTCAGATTGTCTTTTTATTATTGAGGATAGGAATTCCTTATGTATTTGAGTACAAGTCTTTTTTGCCAAGTACCTATGTTGCAAATATTTTTTCCCAATCTAGGGCTTGACTATATGTTTTTTGGCTGTGCCTTTTAATAATCAATAATTTTAAATTTCGATGAATTCCACTTTATCCATTTTTTTTTTTTTTAATTCATTTGACAGAGAGAGACACAGTGAGAGAGGGAACACAAGCAGGGGGAGTGGGAGAGGGAGAAGCAGGCTTCCCGCTGAGCAGGGAGCCCGATGTGGGGCTCGATCCCAGGACCCTGGGATCATGACCTGAGCCAAAGGCAGACGCTTAACAACTGAGCCACCCAGGTGCCCCTGTCCATTTTTTTTTTTTTTTTAATTGTTCCTGCTTTCTATTTTGTCTTTTTTGAAATCATTAAAAGATGTATACTCTTTTGGGAAAACTCATGATTCAAAAAGATGTAAAGGTGTGAGTTGTCTCTTTTCCCATTTCCTTTCTCCCGAGAGAATTTTTTTAAAAAATATGTGTATATTTTAAAAGATTTTATTTATTTGAGAGAATGCACCAGAGAGTGAGCCCAAGTTGGGGGGTAGGGGCAGAAGGAGAAGGAGAAGCAGATTCCCCACTGAGCAGTGAGCCCTGAGGAGCAAGGGCTTCCTCAAGGGAGCCCTTGAAGATCTCTGGACCCTGGGATCATGACCTGAGCCGAAGGCAAACGCTTCACTGACTGAGCCACCCAGGTGCTCCCCCACCAATATATATATTTTTATATGTATATATATTTTTTCAAGATTTTATTTTATTTTTTTAATATTTTATTTATTTTTTTTTAATTTTATTTATTTATTTGACAGAGAGATAGAGAACACAAGTAGGCAGAGAGAGAGGGAGAAGCAGGCTCCCCGCAGAGCAGGGAGCCCGATGCGGGACTCGATCCCAGGACCCTGGGATCATGACCTGAGCCGAAGGCAGCCGCTCAACCGACTGAGCCACCCAGGCGCCCCTTTAATATTTTATTTTTAAGTAATCTCTACACCCAATGTGGGGCTTGAACTCACAACCCCAAGATCAAGAGTCTCGTGCTCAGGGCACCTGGGTGGCTCAGTCAGTTAAGTGTCTGACTCTTGATTTTGGCCTAGGTCATGCTCTCAGGGTGGTGAGATCAAGCCCTGTGTTAGGCCCTGCCCTCAGGGGGAGTCTGCTTGAGATTCTACACCCCCCACCACGTGTGTGTGCGTGAGTGCTCTCTCTCAAGATACAAAAATAAATCGGGGCGCCTGGGTGGCTCAGATGGTTAAGCATCTGCTTTCGGCTCTGGTCATGATCCCAGGGTCCTGGGATCGAGCCCCACATCGGGCTCCTGGCTCAGCAGGGAGCCTGCTTCTCCTTCTCCCTCTGCCTCTCTCCCTGCTCATGCTCTCTCTCTCTCTGTATCTCTGTGTCTCAAATGAATAAAAAAAAAAAAAAAAAAAAAAAAGATACAAAAATAAATCTTTAAAAAAAAAAAAGTTTTGGGGTGCTTGGGTGGCTCAGTTGTTAAGCATCTGCCTTCGGCTCAGGTCATGATCACAGGGTCCTAGGGTCGAGCCCCGCATGGGGCTCCCTGCTCCGTGGAAGCCTGCTTCTCCCTTTCCCACTCCCCCTGCTTGTGTTCCCTCTCTTGTTGTGTGTCTCTGTCAAATAAATAAAATCTTAAAAAAAAAAAAAAAAGTCTCATGCTCCCAACTGAGCCAGCCAGATACCCCTTAAAAATATGTTAGTTGCCTTTCTTTAGTTAGGAAAGAAAACTATTCCATATATGTATCTTTGATTAGCACTTAAATACATAAATTTAGTGTTGTGATATTATGTTAATTTGTTTCTCATTTTGAAATAAAAAGTGTTTTTAAACTGCATAATGAATACTCTCTATATTTTTTTGCCCAGACTCCCGTAACACCCTGTTTTGTAATCTCTTAGTCACACAGTCCGATGAAGCTGTTTTTCCTTTTTGTTTGCTCAACCAAAGACTTGTAATAGAGACATCTGCATCATTTGGGCTTACTCATTCTTGATTTAGGAAGAGGCATGTTCTCCTGTATTTTCATGTAGTACCACCCTTCCCTGTAGTTTGTCATGCTTAAAATTTGCATCTGAAGAGATGGGTCTGTCGGCCTTTGGTCCCATGGCAGATTGAATGACCTGGTACACTGTCTGGCTGTGGCCAGGAGCCCTGCCTCGGTGGGGGGTGGGATGGAGGCAGGCACCTGACCAGCTGGTGGGGGACATGGCCTTGTAAAACTCTTTCCTTAGGTGCAGCATGGTCATTGACAAGCAAAGTGAACTCTTCCTGGGATATGTGCACATGTCATGTAGTAGTGTGGTTAGGTTATCATGGAGTTAGATCTGTGTACACAGAGGTGGCCGATTTCAGAACAGAACCGCACTCAACCACCTGAGCATGGCTGTGGGGAAGGGACCCAGGGAGTCCTGACTGCCTTCATTTCTCGAATTCTGCAAGGGTGTCATCCAAGAGGCAAAGGCATGCTTTGTTTTATCCATTGGGTTATAGTTTCAGGATGCAAACAGATTCAGAATAGATGCTATAATTATGGAGTCTTTAATATTAAAACATTCGCCTTTTTTTCATGTGTGTGTGCAAGAAGTATAAATTTATTGCTCTACAACTAAACTTAGGTTAAGGGGCGCCGGGGTGGTCAGTGGTTAAGCGTCTGCCTTCAGCTCAGGTCATGATCCCAGGGTCCTGGGATCGAGCCCCACATCGGGCTCCCTGCTCCGCGGGAAGCCTGCTTCTCCCTCTCCCACTCCCCCGGCTTGTGTTCCCTCTCTTGCTGTCTTTCTCTCTGTCAAATAAATAAATAAATAAAATCTTCAAAAAAAAAAAAAAACTTAGGTTAAGTCACATCAGGGCTTTTCTCAGTCATACTCAAACAACTCAAGATTTTCTAATCTTCCTTTTCATGTTTCTTTGGGCTTGTTATAAGTTCCAGGAACATACATAAGGAAGGCATCTGGCATTGTGTGCTGGCGTCTGCTGAGAGGTATGCCTTTTTTTTTTTTTTTAATTCTTTATTTAAATTCAATTTAGTTAACATAAACTGTGTTACCAGTTTCAGGGGTAGAATTTAGTGATCCATCAGTTGCATACACTTTATAGATTTTTGTGATTTTTAGGCCTACACGATTTCATTCATTCAGTTTATTCTTGTGATTTAAGTTTAGAAAAGGAGATAAAAGGATTAGATTAGGTTAGATTAGGTTTGAGGAAGGTAAGATTGGAGGAGATACAAGGGTACAAGTAGAAAATGATGAGTCAGTCGATAGAATTTCCATTCTGGAACTGCTTTGTGGCAAGCTCTGGAATTGTATCTCTCCGCTGCCTCTGGCAGTTCGTGTTCCACGGATGAAGTTTCTGAACAGGAGGTACCTGATGGAGCACATCCTCCCTTGAGTAGAATTTAGTGATTCTTATTTGGGAAAGAGTAGGCAGTGTATAGCTGGATAAAATATGTTTGTTATTATAATACAGTGTTATATTTAGAAAATAACTCACTATTGGAAGCCTACAAAGGGGTATAACATTTCTGTTTTTATCCAAAAATGTCATGTTTTGAAAATGATTGAGACCCTCCAGGAGTCCTTTTTGGATTTTGCTTAAAATATGAACCTAACTTTGTTATATAAGCTGGGGAAGTGACACTCCTCCGCCACACTGTTTAGCCTCTCCTGCTTTCACCAAAACAAAAACTAAACATCAGAAAATGAAAGAATCATTGTTTTGTTTCACTTTCTTTTTTAAAGTAATCTCTACACCCAACATGGGGCTTGAACTCACGACCCTGAGATCAGGAGTCACATGCTTTTCCAACTGAGCCAGCCAGGTGCCCCAGTTTTACCTCTTTTTAAGCAAGTAATATTCCTCCTTTGACTCTGCACTGTGTAATTTTTGTTCTGGGGGCACCTGGGTGGCTCAGTGGGTTAAGTGTCCATCTCCTGATTTTGGCTCAGGGCATGATCCTCGGGATCCTGAGATTGAGCCCCGCGTCAGGCTCCATGCTGGGTGTGGAGCCTCTGCCCCCCACCCCAAATAAAAAATATATATCTATAATTTTTGTTCTGAAACTTCAGAACCAAAAACATATGTACATTTTTACTTTTAATATTACCATTGGTCACATTGCTTTTTAGTCACAATAGGTAAGGTATTATGTATTTGGAAATTTCTAAATAAATTGAAGAGGGCTTGAGATTTTTGTTGTTTATCAAAAGGGGAGCATAGGATAAAAAGATTGAGAAATGAAGTTTTCTGTGATTTCATGACAAAGCTAAAATAGGTTAGGTCCCAAAGTTGGGTTTTGTGTTTTGTTTTCTTTGGTCTGCATCATTAATTAAAAAAAAAATTCTGGATCTATTATACTGAAATATCCATATATGAAAAAATTCACCAGGTTACTCAAACTTCTGATTCTAGAATATTTTTATAACCCCCAAAAGAAACCCTGAACCCATTAGCAGTCACTCACCACCCTTCTCTCCCTCTAGCCCTTGGCAACCGCCAATCTGCTTCCTGTCTCTAAGGACATTTCATATAAATGGAATTATGCACTATGTGGCCTTTTTTAAAAGATTTTATTTATTTGAGAGAACAAGCAGGGGAGAGAGGCAGAGGGAGAGGGAGAAGCGGGCTCTCAACTGAGCAGGGAGCCCCACGTGGGGCTCAATCCCAGGACTCTGGGATCATGACCTGAGCCGAAGGCAGACACTTTTTTTTTTTTTTTTAAGATTTTATTTATTTATTTGACAGCGACACAGCGAGAGAAGGAACACAAGCAGGGGGAGTGGGAGAGGGAGAAGCAGGCCTCCTGCCGAGCAGGGAGCTCAATGCGGGGCTCGATCCCAGGACTCTGGGATCATGACCTGAGCCGAAAGGCACACGCTCAACGACTGAGCCACCCAGGCGCCCCTGAAGGCAGACACTTAACTGACTGAGCCACCCAGGTGCCCCAATATGTGGCCTTCTGTTTCTGGCTTGGTTCACTTAAGTACATGTTTGTGAGGTCTAACCTGTTGAAGCTTGTATCAGTATTTTGTTCCTTTTTTTAGCCAAATAATATTCAACTGTATGGATAGGCCACATTTTTTTTTTTTTAAAGATTTTATTTATTTATTTGACAGAGAGACACAGCGAGAGAGGGAACACAAGCAGGGAGAGTGGGAGAGGGAGAAGCAGGCTCCCTGCTGAGCAGAGAGCCCGATGCGGGGCTCGATCCCAGGACCCTGGGATCATGACCTGAGCCGAAGGCAGACGCTTAACGACTGAGCCACGCAGTCGCCCCTAAATATATGTATTTTCAAACTTTCTTTACCACATTAGCTTTTTACTGCCTGCTGGCAGAATTTCACATGCTAAAACTGGGGGAGGTAAAGTGACCAAAATGATGCTCTTTCCTTCTTTGGCCTTTGCTTTCTTTTTGTTAATTCTTTTTTTTAAGGATTTTATTTATTAGAGAGAAAGCAAGAGAGCACGCGCATGCACACACTTGAGCCAGGGAGGGGGAGAGGAAGAGGGAGAGGGACAAGCAGACTCTGCCTGAGTGCGGCTCAGTGTCATGACCCTGGAATCACAACCTGAGCCGAAATCAAGAGTCAGGTGTTCAACTAACTGAACCACCCAGATGCCCCTCTTTTTAATTTTTGAGAGGAGGGAAGGTTTGATAAAATTTGTCAGACTATTGAAAATTGTATTGCTTGTTAATAGAATGATTGTGTATGTATGATCTCATTGTCTGTAGTCAGTATAAGTTTCATTGTGAATATAAAGGGAATATAAATATATATGAAAAGATGAGGTGGTAGAGATGTGAAATGAGAGCATTACATGAAAATTGATAATCTGATATGACAAAAACGTATGTATGATCTAGTATAATCTTTTAAAAAGTGCCTTTAGAAAATCTAACCAGTTCTGCTTTAATTTTTTTTAAATTTTTTTAAATTTTAAAAAAGATTTTATTTGAAAGAGAACACGTGATTAGGGGAGGGGCAGAGGGAGAAGCAGACTCCCTGCTGAGCAGGGAATCCGATGCGGGGCTCAATCCCAGGACCCTGGGATCATGACGTGAGCTGAAGGCAGACGCTTAACCTACTGAGCCACCCAGGCATCCCAATTTTTCTGTTTTACAAAATATTCAGTGTATTCAGCATTTTTTTTTTTAAAGATCTTACTTATTTGACAGAGAGAGGCACAGAGAGGGGGAACACAAGCAGGGGGAGTGGGAGAAGGAGAAGGGGGCTCCCCACTGAGCAGGGAGCCCGATGGGGGAATTGATCCCAGGACCCTGGGATCATGATCCGAGCTGAAGGCAGATGCTTAACGACTGAGCCACCCAGGCGTCCCTGTAGGTAGATTTTTAAAAAACAAACTTTTTAGGATAGCTTTAGGTTTCAAGAGGAGTTGCAAATACAGTACAAAATCTCTGCATACCTGCATTCCAATTTCTCCTAATGTTAATATCCTACATTATTATGGCACATTTGTGACAATTAAGGAACCAGTGTGGTACATAATTTTAACCAAACTCCCCATTTTATTTGGACTTTACTAGTTTTCCCCTAATATCCTTGTGCTGTTCCAGAACCTCATCCAGGACACCACATCATGTCACATTTAGCCATCATTTTTCCTGGGCTGTGACAGTTTCTTAGACTTCCCTTGTTTTTGATGGACTGAGCCACCCAGGTGCTCCAGTAACATATTTTTAATGATTAGTAACCTTTAGGTATAATTTAATATATAAAACAAATATCCAGGGGTGCCTGGGTGCCTGGGTGGCTCAGTTAAGCGTCTGCCTTCGGCTCAGGTCATGATCCCAGGTCCTGGGATGGAGTCCTGCATTGGGCTCTCTGTTCAGCAGGGAGCCTGCTTTTCCCTCTGCCTCTCTCCCCCACTGGTGCTCGCTCGCTCTCTCTCTCAAATAAATAAAATCTTTAAAAAAAATCCCAAATCTCTACAGCCCATTGTTGACATAAATGAGTAAATAAATGAGGGACGAGGCAGAGAAAAGACACTGTCCCATCCGTAAGAACTCCAGACACCTTACCTTCCCTCTTCAGTAGATCAGCTCTCCTGGCTCTCCGAGTGTGGGCTGCACCTTGTGACTTGCTTCCTAAAGACTGGAGTATGGGAAGGAGTGGATGTGTGTAGTGGGGGGAAGCCTGCACAAACTGCCTCAGCTAGATGGTCAGGACTGGCTTCATTAGTTGTGAAGTCAGGGGAGCGCATGTGCTCTTGCTATGATGTGATGAGAATGGTACACATACAGTTTCCACAAATAGTTTTGTAGTGTGGGGTTTTGCCACTCCCTTGCTCCCCCTTTCCCTCTCCCTAGTAACTGTTTTTACTTCTAGTAAAGTACAAAAATTATACTTTTTCCATAATTACCACCGTTTCTATTGTTTCTAAATAAAGGCTTATTATATTACCTGGTTATTATTTTTTTTAAGATTTTATTTTTTTTATTTTTTTTATTTTTAAACATATATATATATATATTTAAAGATCTTATTTATTTATTCATGAGAGACAGAGAGAGAGAGGCAGAGGGAGAAGCAGGCTCCCAAGGAGCAGGGAGCCCGATGCGGGACTCGATCCCAGGACGCTGGGATCATGACCTGAGCCGAAGGCAGACGCTTAACCATCTGAGCCACCCAGGCGCCCAAGATTTTATTTTTTTAATTAGTCCCTACACCCAGCGAGGGGCTCAGACTTACAGCCCTGAGATCAAGAGTTGCGTGTTCCCCTGACTGAACCAGCCAGGCCCCCCTGATGCTTTTCCACTGTTTGACTTCCCATTCTAGGTACTTAAGACTTACGTCTTTCTTTGCTTCTCTTCACCACACAGGTGCACCCTTTGCATCTCCATAACCTCCCAATAAAATTTAATTTTGTTTAGATCAGTCTTTACCGTTTATATCTTTAGACTGTATAAATGTCAGAGCTGAGCTATATAATAAACTATGATTACTTTTCCTGTTTGACCTTTTGTTTCCTTAGGAGCTAATTACCTTGTTTCATTTCCTTTTTAAGTTGGTGCTAATCCAATCCATCTGCGCTTTCAGCACTTGTCCCCAGGTTGGTGCAGAGCTGTCTTCCCCACAGTGAACCCTGTGCTCCATAGTCCATGTTTTCTTCTTGTTATTTTTTTTCATGTTTTCTTGATTTATCATTTTGGTTGAGCGCATCTTCCTGTACCTGAGAAAGGGTGCATGAGAGGTAGAAGTTTTTGAGACCTTGTACGTCTGAAAATGTTACTCTCCTATTCCCACAGTTGACTGAGAGTTTGGCTGGCTATGGAATTCTAAATTGGGAATAATTTTCCTTCAGAATTTTGGAGGCATTTAATTGCCTTTTGATTCCAGTATTGCTCTTGAGAAGTCTGATGCCATTCTGATTGTTTTAATTCTGTCTACATGACCCCGACCCCCTGGGAGCATGTAGGATATTCTTTTGTCACCACAATATTTTCATTTTCTTCAAAAGGTATTTTTTTGGTAAAGTCCACCACCTGTGCCTTGAAGAGTGGCTGACATAGAGTTGGTGCCTAATAAATATTTAACTGAGTGAGTGGCTGTTTCTGTCTCTGAGCTGGTTGCATGTCTCCCCTCCCCCTGTGGAGGTGAAGGCCTGGCTGTTGGTGTTCTGCAGGACAGGTTGTGGTTGAGGGTTGGGTCCTCCAAGCTTCTATCTCGTGTTGCCCACGAGAGTTCTTAGAGTTCCCCTGCCATGTCTCAGTGGACATGGCAGTCCTCCTTTTCAGAATCGTCCATTTTAAATTTGTCAGTGTCCATTATTCCTGGCAGGAGTTGACTGTAACACTGAAGGTTTCTCTGTTTATTTAAGCAATCTCTACACCCAACGTGGGGCTCAAACTCACGACCCCCAGATCAAGAGTTGCATGCTCTTCCAACTGAGCCAGCCAGGAGCCCCAAGACTGAGTTTTTTAATTGCTATAACATACCAGTGATTAAGAGAAATCTTTGGGGGGCGCCTGGGTGGCTCAGTCGTTAAGCGTCTGCCTTCGGCTCAGGTCATGATCCCAGGGTCCTGGGATCGAGCCCCGCATCGGGCTCCCTGCTTGGCCGGGAGCCTGCTTCTCCCTCTCCCACTCTCCCTGCTTGTGTTCCCTCTCTCGCTGTGTCTCTCTCTGTCAAAAAATAAATAAAATCTTTAAAAAAAAAAAAAAAAATCTTTGGGGCACCATGTTGGGTGTAGAGATTACTTAAATAAAATTTTAAAAAACCTCAGTCTTGATGTAAAGGACAGGTTATGTTAAAGGGGATTTGAATCTGAGACATGCAGTGTAATAATTAGGCCATAATGGCTTTGTCTGTTGAAAAGTGGATTAGAGAGTCCTCATGACAGGCGAGGGAATAAAACGGTATTGGATTCAGGCGCTGGCTCCAACGCTGGTTCATTCATTTATTGAGCACATACTTAGGACGTGCCTGTGGAGTGCCAGGCATTGTTCTGGCTGATTCATGATTCTAGGTACTGGGAGGCATACACAGCCCAAGAGTTGGAAGAAAGTCTTAGGGACGGTGTGAGTGCTAGGCTGACAAAGTGTGATGTTTGGGCGGATCTAGATTCCCAGTATTTTTACCCTTTAGAAATCGGTGTAACCACTATCATAACCCTTTCAGCTGGGAGTTTAAATAGGAAGCTTGAGAAGTTTCTTATTTTAAGTGAACTCTTATCCATGTTTTCTTTTAGTTTTTGCCATTTTATTTATTTTATTTAAATTTTTTAAGATTAAAAAAATATTTTGAGAGAGATAGCGAATGGGTGTAAGCATGAGCAGGGTGGGGGCGGTGGGGGGCAGGGCCAGAGGGAGAAGCAGACACCCCACCGAGTGGGGAGCCTGATGCGGGACTCGATCCTAGGACCCTGGGATCACCACCTGACATGAAGGCAGACCCTTTATCGACAGCCATCCAGACGCCCCTAGTTTTTTGCCATTTTATTCAGAGACTCTCTTTACCTTCACCTGTATGCACATAGACCTTTGCCTGAGTTTTCTTCTAGTTTCTCATGTTTTTTTTCAACATTTAATTTTTTTTTAAAGATTTATTTGACAGAGAGAGAGAGAAAGGGAGCACAAACAGGAGGAGTGAGAGAGGGAGAAGCAGGCTCCGATGCGGGGCTAGATCCCAGACCCTGGGATCATGACCCGAGCCGAAGGCAGATGCTTAACCAACTGAGCCACCCAGGCAACCCTCAACATTTAATTTTTTTAATCAGAATGGAATTTAGTGTATGGTGAGGGTAGGAATGCAACACGATTTTTTTTCTAAATAGATTGTTGCCTTAACACTATATGTTTTTTAAGATTTTTGTTTATTTGTCAGAGCGTGCGCACAAGCAGGGGGAGCGTCAGACAGAGGGAGAAGCAGGCTTCCCGCAGAGCAGGGAACCCGATGTGGGGCTCGATCCCAGGACCCTGGGACCATAACCTGAGCCAAAGGCAGACACTTAACCGACTGAGCCACCCAGGCGTCCCGACTTAGCGCTATTTTTTATATAACCTACCTTTGGTTATAACGGCTTAGCCTAGAAATGAGAGAGATATGGAGCAATGTAAACATGTATGTATGCTGCTGTGGGTTTCCCCTTGAAGAAGTGGCATGTGTCCGTATATTTATCTGATGGTGACTTGGGGGGGGGGCGGCATGGAAACTGCTATGATTGAAGAGTCCCTGGGGGTGGCATGAGGTATAAGCTTGGGAAATGGAAGATTTGGAGAGCCCTCTGTCTATAATACAATATTTGAAGTGTTACCTTGTGGATGACATAGTAAATATATTTTGTGTTTATTTTAGAGGGAAGAAGTTGGCTCAATGGGTAGAAGTTTAAGGAGGGAGAGTCAGCTCAGCAAAAGGAATAACTTTCTAAGTATCAGAGCTGTCTAATAAGGAATCGAGTGTCTTGCAAAGTAGTGAGGCCTGTGGTAGAGGAGGCATGTCTGCGAGTGTTGAGCAGCCACTTCTCAGGGGTGTTCCTGATTGCCCTGCTCCCAGGTGGGAGGTGGCGCTGACTGCTGAGTGGCTCTCATGTCTGTCCGCCATGGAGCTCAGTGACTCACCTGCATTCTCCCTCCTGTGCTTGTAACCACCTGGAGGGGGAGGCCTGCTAACCACCGAGGCCCAAGGAGGTTTGGGGACGCAGCCTGTGCTGTGGTGAGGGAGCCAGGCCCTGCCCTTGCTTGCTCTGGATTCTCATGCTTTCCATACCACCTGCCCTCTCAGGTCTTCAGAGAGCTGAGTGCCTCCCAAGACCATTTGGATTCTTATTAATTTTCTGTTAAGAGTAAGTTAAAAAAAAAAATCTGCCTTAATGGCTCCTTTCCCCCCCTTTTTTTTTGTGCACGTCCAGATAACATTTGTATTTGTTACTCTTGTCCATGGTTAAAGCCTCTACAAGAGTGTGTGAGCATGCAGTGTACTTGTTAACATTTTCTTTCTATATTCCTTGAGGGATTAAATTTGGATTTTTTTTTTTAAAGATTTTATTTATTCGATAGAGAGACAGCAAGAGAGGGAACACAAGCAGGTGGAGTGGGAGCGGGAGAAGCAGGCTTCCCGCCGAGCAGGGAGCCCGATGTGGGGCTCGATCCCAGGACCCTGGGATCACGACCTGAGCCGAAGGCAGACGCTTAACGACTGAGCCACCCAGGCGCCCCTCTTTTTTTTTTTAAGTTTGTTTATTTTTAGTAATCTCTATACCCAGTGGACCCTGAGATCAAGAGTCACGTGCTCCACCAACTGAGTCAGCTAGGTGCCCCAAATTTGGATTTCTTTGAATGTGTTTACTTGACTGAGGCATCCCTGCATTCAGGTGATTAAGTCTTCCCATTGTGTGTTGATTTTTTTCCTATGTGTAAATCCTACCTGTTACGGTTTTGCTACTCCCTTTTTTTTTTTTTTTTTAAGATTTTACTTATTTATTTTTATAGATTGCGTGTGTGTGAGCAGAGAGATGGGGGGAAGGAGAGAGAGAGAGTCTGAAGCAGACTCAGCACCAAGTGCGGAGCCCGACGCGGGGCTCGATCTCATGACCCTGAGGTCACAACCCAAGCCAAAACCAAGAGTCAGTGCTTAACTGACTGTGCCGCCCAGGCACCCCTTGCTACTCCTGTTTAAACCCTCTGCCCCAGCTGGTGCAGCCACTCTGGAAAACAGTATGGAGGTTCCTCAAAAAGTTGAAAATAGAGCTACCCTACGACCCAGCAGTTGTACTACTTGGTATTTACCCCAAAGATACACAGATAGTGATCCAAAGGGGCACCTGCACCCCAATGTTGATAGCAGCAGTGTCCACAATAGCCAAACTATGGAAAGAGCCCAGATGTCCATGAATGAATGGATAAAGATGTGGTGTGTGTGTGTGTGTACGCAACGATGTGGATGGAACTAGCGGGTATTATGCTGAGCGAAGTAAATCAATCAGAGAAAGACAATTGTCATGTGATCTCACTTGTATGTGGAATTTAAGAAACAAAACAGGATCATAGGGGAAGGGAGGGAAAAATAAAATAAGATGAAATCAGGGAGGGAGACAAACTATAAGAGACTTAATCATGGGAAACAAACAGGATTGCTGGAGGGGAGTGGAGTGGGGCAAAAATAAATAAATAAATAAAAATTTTCCTGTGCAGGGGAAAAAAAAACCTTCTGCCCCTTCCCATTCTTTTCTCTTTTACATCAACAGACCTGCCCTCTCTTCCCTTCTTTGCAGAGGTGTGACACTGACCATCTTTATAATTGGATGGGATTTAATGTTTTTTTAATAAAGTTTTAAATTTTAATTCCAGTATAGTTAGCATCCAGTGTTCTATTTCAGGTGTACAGTATACTGATTCAGCACTTCAGGTGCTCATCACAAGTGCGCTCCTAAGCACGTGTTCGGTGCTTCGACACTGCTTCCCTTCATGGGCATCTGTCAGTCCAGGCCTGCACGACGTGGTCGGCCAGGGCTCGAGCGCTGTCCTGGGGATGTGATGTAGTGGGGTACAAGATCGAGGCCTTGCCTTTTACATAGAGCTTACCTTCAGGGGGATATAAACGATAGCATGTGACTGCACACAGGACTTCAGGGAGTGCTAAATGCTCTGAAGGAAATTGCACTGACATGTAATCTGACTTCAGTCCCTGTCAGTCTCTTGAGGCTTCCTTAATGCTCACTGTGGCCTTTTTTTTTAAACTTAATTATGGGATTTAAAAACATACACAAACCTAGAAAGGTTATACAAAGACCTGTTGCTTAGTTTCAGCAGTCATGAGTTTGCTGACACTGTTTTATGTGCCCCTTTCCTTTTTCTTCTTCATTATAGTATTTTTTTTTTTTTTTAAAGATTTTATTTATTTGACAGAGAGAGACACAGTGAAAGAGGGAACACCAAACAGCGGGAGTGGGAGAGGGAGAAGCAGGCTTCCCGCCGAGCAGGGAGCCCGATGCGGGGCTCGATCCCAGGACCCTGGGATCATGACCTGAGCCGAAGGCAGATGCTTAACGACTGAGCCACCCAGGCGCCCCTTCATTATAGTATTTTAAAGCCAGTTCCAGACACTGTATGATTTCCTGAAATTTTGGTGGCCTCTCAGCTAGTCTGATCCTGTAGGCATGCCTAGCCCTTGTCCTCCTTGCGTCTTTATAGTGCTGATGATCCTGCTCATGTCACTCTCTTACCGTGTTTCAGACGGACCTAGTCCTTGTCCTGCTACTCTGATTGTTCCCATGTTCCTTTGCTGGTTTTCTTCCTTCTTCCAGCTGTGACCACTTCTCAAGGCTTTGTCTGGTAAATATGTTACCAAGAATTTACTGTCCCTTCCGCATTTCATTAAGGGGGAAAAAGCTTGCAAACATTCAGAGAACTTCTGTTCACTGAGGTTTTGTGCTGTAGAAATGCCATTTGAATGTTTTGTTGCTTTTAATCTTTGGCATTAATTTCAACTGCTGTCATTTCTTCCATTAAAAAGAATTCAGGCATAAGCCAGAAAAGTAATTAAATTGGTCTGCAGAGGGAAGAGAGAAACAGTACAGTATTTCAGCAAGTCACGGATACACACATTTATTATTCACCTATAAAAATGTTAATTTAAAAGTCTTCACGGTATATTTTATTAGAGGTGTAACATAAATTACATCTGTGATGAGATGCCTAATTTTTTTCCTTTTTCCATTCTAGAATGTATGACAACATGTCCACGATGGTGTATATAAAGGAAGACAAGTTGGAGAAGCTGACACAGGATGAAATCATTTCTAAGACAAAGCAAGTGATTCAGGGGCTGGAAGCTCTGAAGAATGAGCACAATTCCATTTTACAAAGTTTACTTGAGACACTGAAGTGTTTGAAGAAAGATGATGAAAGTAATCTGGTGGAAGAGAAGTCAAACATGATCCGGAAGTCGCTGGAAATGCTGGAGCTTGGCCTGAGTGAGGCGCAGGTAGAGTGAGCTTGCTCCGCCGAGACAGGAGCTGACGGTCTGGAGAAACGGAGACTGTTTGAATACGTGGTGTAACGAAACTAGAGGGACGGGACTTCTAGAGTAACAGAGATCAGCTTGTGTATTCTATAAATGGTGATTGATTTGGGCATGTCTAAATTCTAAAAAGCAGAGCCAAAATAGAGGTAACCTTGTCATTTTGGATTTGAATTGGCTGCACGTATCCAAAAACAAAAACAGTGGCTTAAACATCATGGACATGTATAAAGAAATACCGAGGTAGGCTTCCCCCAGACCGATTGTGTAGCTGCATGACCATCAGGGACACGCAGGCCTCTGCATTACACTGCACACAGCCTTTTTTGTGGACTAAGACGGAGCCCCAGCTGCAGCCACCTGACCCCATTCTAGGACAGGGAAGGGACAGGAAGGGTGTTGCCTCCTCCCTTTACTTCCTCCAACTGGTGCATAACACTGCTTACATTTCATTGGCCAGACCTTGGTTCCATGGCCACTCCTAGTTGTGAGGGAGACTGGGGAATGTTGCCCTGCCCACTTCAAGTTCCACTTCTTAAGCCTAAGGAAGAAGGGAGAATGGATATTGGCCAACAGCTAATAGTCTCTGCAATACCGTAAGACAAGATTGCTATATATATTTGACTAAACCTTTGTTTTTATCATGTGGGACATAGAGGTGAAAAAATTAGAAACATCTAGGTGGGGGGCACAGTCGGTTGAGCGTACAACTCTTGGTTTCAGCTCAGGTCGTGATGTCAGAGTAGTGAGATCGAGCCCCACTTCGTTGGGGGGAGTGTGCTTGAGATTCTCCCTTTCCCTCCGCCCCTTCCCCCTAAAATCAATCAGTCAATCAAAAGAAAAAGAAAAGAAAAGAAACCTCTTGTGGTAGCCCTACCCCCCGATAACGTTTGCTTTGCCAGCACACTTCAGGTAAGATCACATACACAAAATTTGACTTCTTTCTTCTTGGCTTCTCTCTCTCTTTTTTTTTTAAAGATTTATTTATTTGAGAGAGAGCGTATGCATGAATGGGAGGGCAGAGGGAGAGGGAGAGAGAATCTCAAGCAGACTCTGTGCGGGGCTCGATCCCAGGACCCTGAGATCATGACCTGAGCTGAAACCAAGAGTCAGACACTTAACCGATTGCGACCCCCAGGCACCCCTTAACTTTCCTCTTGTAAGTGAATGAAGAAAGCAGAGTAGGGCTGCTGGGTCACTAGTTCCCGCTTCCACGTAGAGGACACTGTCCTCCACAGTGACTGTCCATACCCTGATTTTAGAGTTCTTCATCCCGACTGTGTGAAAGACCTAATTGTAGAACTTTAACTTTGGTTATTGTGAATGTATTGTATGGCACATTCTGTTATTGAAAAGTGATATGAATATGGACTTCCTTTTTAGTTGGGCAGATATTAGGGTTAAGAAAAGGAGGAAAGAGCCTCACCTTCTGGAGTTTAGGTTTGAAACATAGGAGGATAGTAGAGGGCAGGGCAGTTGCATGGTCTAAAGAGAGAACAGACTAGAGCCAGCTTTGCCCAGCTCTTTCTACTCGTACACTCCTAGGAGCTGGTAATGCCTCACACAGGTCTGGTGCACCCCAGGCAGAGCCCTGGGACATCACCAGAGTTTGTGATGTGGACCTAAGCTTGTGAATGCATCAGTGCATTTGGACTAGCTGGCTAGCTCAAGATTTCTTCCCTTACCTTGGAACATCAAAGATTTGTCTGCCTGCCCTTCTCTAACCATCACCAGCCCCTCCCGGAGTGACCTGCCCTCGGTACACAGTGCATGCTTGTGCACACTCTCACATGGAAAAGGGTCTCTGAGAAATTATGTTGGAGCCACCTAGATAGAAAGTAAAAACATACCGTTTTGTCAGAAGAGTAGCCGTGTGTCCATTACTAGTCCCTCCGAGGTCAAACAGAAGAACAGCGTCTAGTTTCTGTAGATGTTCTGAGCGTCTGATATTCTTTACCCTGCGTAGCCTGAGACTGAGGGTGAAGAGGGACGTCACTGGCATTGTACATGTCTGTGTTGGAGCACGTACCTGCAAGTATAAGCTAGAGCTGCAAGCCCAGGATGCCTGCGTCGGCGCGAGCTGAGATGTGTGGGAGGGACGGTGCAGCGCTGTCCGCGTTTCTGTCTTTCCAGGTCATGATGGCTTTGTCCAATCACCTGAACGCTGTTGAGTCCGAGAAGCAGAAACTGCGTGCCCAGGTCCGTCGGCTGTGCCAGGAGAACCAGTGGCTGCGGGACGAGCTCGCCAACACGCAGCAGAAACTGCAGAAGAGTGAGCAGTCCGTGGCTCAACTGGAGGAGGAAAAGAAGCATCTGGAATTCATGAATCAGTTAAAAAAATACGATGATGACATCTCTCCATCCGTAAGTGGCTCAGTAGGAATGCAGCACTGACAGTTAACCATGTTATGGTTGGTAGGTTGTTTTAGTCAAGCTGTCCGTGTTTTCCCCTCCCCCTAGTGATTGCACTGAGCGAGACCAGAGGCTGTGGGTCTTGGGACCGGGCAAGTCATAGAGGTCTCCTTGCCGTACGCTTTTCATAGACGTGTTTTATTTTAATTTTTTTTTTAAGGGATATATATATATATTTTTAATTTTTTAAAGATTTTATTTATTTATTTGACAGAGAGACAGCGAGAGAGGGAACACAAGCAGGGGGAGTGGGAGAGGGAGAAGCAGGCTTCCCGCGGAGCAGGGAGCCCGATGCGGGGCTCGATCCCAGGACCCTGGGATCATGACCTGAGCCGAACGCAGACACTTAACCATCTGAGCCACCCAGGTGCCCCTCATAGGTGTGTTTTAGAACAGTGGTCAGACAATGTACAAATACCTTGTGAATGTAAGGCACGATGCAGAGAGGCACTTGATGAGGTTTGTCCCAGCTTGAGAACCCATTGAGTCTGGCTTCTAAGCTCATCACGCTGCTGGAACTGTTCCCTCAGGTCAGTGTGCATCTCATCCAGTTGTCTATAATCCAGACTTGGGACTAACCCTGTAGCCAGTGGTGCTATGGGTCTTGACCTTTCTCTTGAAACTCTTTCCCCTGCTGCCAGTTTGCCACCTGGTTCTCCTGCTCTCTCACTCATGCCTCCTCCTTGGTATCTCTTGCCAACTTACCTTGTTTTTGGACTATTCCCCAAGGATCTTGGTTTTCTCCTTTTTCTCTTGGCTCTCTTAGGATGTTCATCTCAGTCTTAATTATTTTTCATCCACCATTTATATTTGATTCAGTTAACTGAAAAACAATTTTTTTTAAAGATTTTATTTATTTATTTGACAGAGAGATTGACAGTGAGAGAGGGAACACAAGCAGGGGGGAGTGGGAGAGGGAGAAGCAGGCTTCCCGCTGAGCAGGGAGCCCGATGAGGGGCTCGATCCCAGGATCCCAGGATCATGACCCGAGCCGAAGGCAGATAGATGCCTAACGACTGAGCCATCCAGGCGCCCCGAAAAACAATTTTTTAAAAACAAATTTTGGAGTAATTTTAGATTCACAGAAAAGTTGAAAAGGTAGTAAAGAGAATTCTCATGTGTCCTTCACTTGGTCTCTCATGTTACATCTCCCATTGCCAGAGTGCATGTCTTCATCAGCTCGGGCCATTGCGACGGAATACCATAGTTGCTTGGCTTATTTCCCACAGTTCTGAGATCAGGGTGTCGGCATGTTGGGTTCTTGGTGAGGGCCTTTTTCCTGGTTGTGTCCTCACTCGGCCTTCCCTGGTGCATGCATAGAGAGAGGAAGGTATCTAGTGTTTTCCTTTTCGTGTAAGGACACTAATCCTATCGTGACAGCCCCATCCATGTGACCCAGTCTGACCCACATTACCTCCTAAAAGCCCACCTCCAAATGCCATCACCTCGAGGGCTAGGGCTTCCATATATGGTTTTGGGGGACACATTAGTCCATAGCACCCTGTCTTATTAGGCTTACTGTATTTCTCCCTTGCTTTTGATTTAGAAGACATATTATAATGGGCTGCTGTGGGAATAAGAATAAATGAAGCTACTGATGACAGCCAGTGATTCCTCTAGAATACCAGGTCTTGTAGGGTTTTGTTGAATCAGAAACGTTTAAAACTTGTTATTTTGAAAAAATACCTAGCTTGGAAAAGAGAGCTAACAGTGAGGTGGCTCTGCCTCTCCTTTCAGGGTGTACACGAGTGATGGTTTTTCTGAGCGGCGTTGCGGTAGGCGGCATACCTCATGCCACACTCCCCTGCTCCTGCTGGGCATGGTCCCCTAGCATGAGGACATTCTCCTGTGGAAGTGGGGCCAGCTCCAGTCCAGAAATGTCACACGGGCACGGTACTCATCTGCTCTGCACCGTGTCTTCCTGGTCTCAGCAGAGCCCTTCATGGCATCCTTTCGCCGTGCCACCATCTGGTTCATGACCACATGTGACACTCAGCTGTCACGTCTCCTTGGCCGTCTTTCATCTGTAACAGGTCCTTTTCAAACAGAGAAAAAAGTCTTTCTCTGCCTTTCATGACATAGGTATTTTTGAAGAGTGCAGGAGCCAGTTACTTCATCGATTGTTCCTCAGTCTGGGTTTGTCACATGTCTCTCTCTGAGTGTGTTTAGATCGTGCGTCCCAGACAGGAATATTATCGAGGTGACATTGTGTACTTCTCAGATGACTCCTTCCACGGGCAAGGGATGTTTTCTGCCCCAGGGTGAGGCTGATTTTTCACTTGGTCAAACTGTTGTCTGTTCTCTCCATTGTGTAGTCACGGTTTTTACCCCTGCACTAATCAGAGATCTGTGGGGAGACTTGAGTCACAGAGTTAAAGCCAGAAGGTTTCAGGGGTGCCTGGGTGGCTCAGGCAGTTGGGCGTCTGACTCTTGATTTTTGGCTTAGGGGATCTCAGGGTTGTGGGATCCAGCCCTGCATCAGGCTCTGCACTGGTCGTGGAGCTTACTTGGGATTCTGTCTCTCTCTTTCAATAAATAAATAAACACACACATAAATAAGTAAAATCTTTAAAAAAAAAAAAACTGGCAGGTTTTAGATTGCTCTTAGGTGTCCTTTGGTGGAGGTGGTGAGCAGGGAAGGGGAACTCTAGCCCTCCAGTTCTGTGGCATTCAGCGATGGGCCATTGTAGTCTGTTTTTACGTATTCGGTTTCCAAATAAAATTTATTTCAAGTAAGAGTTTCCTGCTCTATTTGAACTTCCTCAGAACGTAGTGAAGAATCTAAGGCGTAGAAATGCCACATGGTTTGTTGGCCTGCATTTTGAGTTTGAATTCTAGTCTAGCAGGCTTTCTGTTACTCTCTGCTCAGTCGATGGATAAGCCAAATTGTGGTTAACCCTATATTTGATTATTTTATTTTATTTTTATTTTTATTTTTATTTTATTTTATTTTATTTTTTAAAGATTTATTTATTTATTTGAGAGAGCGAGAATGAGAGAGAGAGAGAGAGTACATGAGAGGGGGGAGGGTTAGAGGGAGAAGCAGGCTCCTCGCCGAGCAGGGAGCCCGATGCGGGACTCGATCCAGGGACTCCAGGATCATGACCTGAGCCGAAGGCAGTCGCTTAACCAACTGAGCCACCCAGGTGCCCTATTTTATTTTTAAAGACTTTATTTATTTACTGTGAGAGAGAGAGAGCGAGAGCATGAGCAGGGGGAGGGGCAGAGGGAGAAGCAAACCCCCCCACGCTGAACAGGGAGCCCAATGTGGGATTCATTCCCAGGACTCCAGGATCATGACCTGAGCCGAAGGCAGACGTTCACCCGACTGAGCCACCCAGCTGCCCGTTTTATTTTATTTTATTTATTTTATTTTAAAAGATTTTATTTAGGGACGCCTAGGTGGCTCCGTCGTTAAGCGTCTGCCTTCCACTCGGGTCATGGTCCCGGGGTCCTGGGATTGAGCCTCGCATCGGGCTCCCTGCTCTGCGGGAAGCCTGCTTCTCCCTCTCCCACTCCCCCTGCTTGTGTTCCTGCTCTCTCTAACTCTCTCTCTGTCAAATAATAAATAAAATCTTAAAAAAAAAAAAAAGATTTTATTTATTCGACAGATGGGGAGGGAGCGTCAGGCAGAGGCAGAGGCAGAGGGAGAAGCAGGCTTCCGGCCGAGCAGGGAACCCGATGCGGGGCTCAATCCCAGGACCCTGGGATCATGACCTCAGCTGAAGGCAGACGCTTAACTGACTGAGCCACCCAGGCCTCCCTTATATTTTGATTTTAAAAACAGATTATTTTTTTCTAAGACTTTTTTGTTAAAATGATGTTTATACTAAAGATTTCCAGTACAGGATTTATAGTACTTGTAAGGCTAAAGTTATCCCGGGTTGGTTTTATAGGAGGACAAAGACACCGATTCCACCAAAGAGCCTCTGGATGACCTTTTCCCGAATGACGACGATGATCCCGGTCAAGGAAGTAAGTTGGCGCGGGGGAGCGGTTAAGTGGCAGCAGATACAAGCAGAAGGGGGTTTGTCCTGTCCTGATGGAAGTGCCGTAATTAGTGGGTGTCTAAGAGCCTGTAGCCTGCTTCCCAGAGGCACTTGTACACTCGGGTTGCCTAATGTTTCCCAAGAGAAGTTCCGATGTTTCTTGTTGGGCCATGGCAGCACCTCAGACCGGCCCGTACGAGATCTCGGGGCAGGAACGAGCAGCTCCCGTGCGGCCTGTGGGTCTCCCAGGGTGAGGCCGGCAGAGTTCGTTGGGTGCTGAGAGGAGTCTCGCCGCACTGTTGGGGGCGTCCCACCACCCCGACACGGTACTGATGTCACCCAGCCTGCCTGGGGAGCGCTGGGTGGGTTTCCGCAGCGTGGGGGCCACGTGCCCCGGGGACCAGAGCTGGAGAGGGAGGGTCTGATGGGCGCCGTCGTCCGGGTCCCGTCCGTGGCGCGCGTGCGACCTGAACCCTGTCTTGCAGTGCAGCAGCAGCACAGCAGTGCGGCGGCCGCCGCGCAGCAGGGCGGCTACGAGATCCCGGCGCGGCTGCGCACCCTCCACAACCTGGTCATCCAGTACGCCTCCCAGGGCCGCTACGAGGTGGCCGTGCCGCTCTGCAAGCAGGCCCTGGAGGACCTGGAGAAGACTTCCGGCCACGACCACCCGGATGTGGCCACCATGCTGAACATCCTGGCTCTGGTGTACAGGCTAGTACTTGCCCTCTGCCCCCGGTTGTACCTGCCGACAGTACCTCTGATGAGCTTGCCCTGAAATATGTTTCCATAAACCTGTACAAGCTCACTCCGCCAGCTTCATCGGTCACGTCTCTTCAAACAGCCAGGGGGTTAAATTCAACATATTTAGCAAGCTCTACGGCAAAGGTATCTCACCCTGTGGGACAGATGCTGCCCGAAACAACCCAGGTCAGCCTTTAGAATAGCCCAAATGCACCCTTCACTCGGGTCAGACTAAATTCTTAATTTTCTCCACCAGACTCTGTGTACCAGGTTCCTTTTGTCCAGAATAGCCTTCCCACCCTTCCAGAGCCTTGTTAGCTCTCTCTCCTTTCTGAGTCTCAGGTTCCACTTGCCCTTTGCATCTGTTGTGCCCCCAGAGCCCTTAATCCCTGCTTCTCTTCTGGCACTTCTCCCTGCACTTGGCGTCGGGGTTATTTGAATTTTGTTCTGTCTTCTCTCAGAATAGTGTCCCTGAAAGTTGGGGACCAGCTTGCGTCCGTGTCCCCACTTTTCACATCACTCTAGCATGCTCCCTCATTTAGGGGCCCTGGGTGAACACGTTGAAGGGGATTAAGGAATTTGCCCTGAGGCACAGAGAGTGATGTGTTGGAGCCCTTTGTGTGTGTCTTTGAACTGAACTCACCTGAACTAGAGCAGATGTGGGTGAGTAGGGACCGAGAAGGGAGAAGTTACTCACAGCAGGATTGGTTTGCTGTAGCCCTTCCAGTTTTGTGGGTTGGGATTAACAGATGCGTGTTTCTTCATTGGTTTGGTTGCCCCCATTCAACATTTTTGGACACACAAGTATAGGGCAGACTGGGCTGGTTCCCGTGAGGCCCTAGAGATGAATGAATATATGGTTCCTGTCCTTGGGGAGAAAGCCAAACGTTGAATTTAAAGTCAGGAGAATTCAGGTTGTGTCTCTGCTAGATGGCCACAAGACAGAGGATGTTGTCCAGAGCCCTTAGCTTTTCTGAGCCTCAGTTTTCTTAAATCTAAAATGGAGGCGGTTATACTATCCACTCCGAGGTCCAAGGGAGGATTGTAGGGCATGTGACATGTGGTGTTGCCCGGCAGACATGAAATGCTCAAATAGCATTCTCTAAAGGAACTTATGACCTTGTTTAGAAGATAGGATGTTTACATTCATATGTTGTTATAGAAGCAGAGAGACCCCTAAATTCTGCTAATAAAATAACACAAAAGTTTTCATGGAACAGAAAGATTACTTCCAGTTGAGAGGATGAGGGAAGGATTAACGGAAGGGTGGGAGCAGCACTCTAGGGGGCCTCGAAGGATGGTAGGATTTTAGCACGTGGAGATGGTAAGGGGTGCTGTGTGTGTTTGGGGCTTACTCCTGAACCTCGTTGGCAAAGCTTGGCAGCACCTGAAGAACAGTTGTGAGAGATGGGGCAGGGAGGAGCTGGGACTGACCGTGGGGGCCCTGTGGGCAGTGCTGAGAGGTGCTGGTGGGGGGCAGCCGGCTCCTACTTGGGTCTCACCAGAGTCCCTTTGGCATTGTGCGCAAGACAGAGTGGCGGCCGGGGCCTGGAGGCAGGGCAGGATCCTAGGGATACGGAGATGGGGTCTGAGCAAGGAGGGGGACAGTGCAGAGGGAGAGGACAGGGAGCGGCTCAGGGAAAAGAAACCAACTGATCCAGCCATTCATAGAGACGAGTGATTTCTTCACGAAACAAAACACCACCAGAAAGAAGGCGGCCTTTCATGCCGTGCCCGCAGCCCTGCCCATGCTCGTCCCGCAGTTAGCCTGCCGTCTTCCGGGGCGGCGTAGTGCACTGTCTCATGGCCAGTCCTGACCTTTTTTGACAGTTCCCTGTCGATGGACATATAGGTTATTTGCAGATTTTTACTGTTACAATAGTGTAGGGATTCCTTAGTCACGGGTATTTACATTTAAAATCTTGACGGATGATGCCAGTTTCATTCCAAAAGGTTTTTAAATTTGTATGCACTGGGGCACCTGGTTGGCTCAGTCGGTAGAGCATCCGACTCCTGATCTCAGGGTCGTGAGTTCAAGCCCCCCATTGGGCGTAGAGATCATTAAAATAAATGAAACTTAAAACAGTTTGCACTAACATGAAAATTTCTGGCCAACACTAGATATTATTACAAATGAGTTAAGTAAAAAATGCACGTAGGGTTGTTGTTGTTCCATGGTCCCATGCTTACCACTGTGTCAGGCAGTGGGAATTCCGGGGCTTCGCTGCAGTCTGGTGTTTTCCCTTAATGCTCTGGCTGAGGGGTTACTGTGTCAGTCAGAAGTCAAAAAACAAATGGATAGCTCCCTGTATATCGCATTCATATTCAGGACTGCACCCTGGCCTGTGACTCCTCACCTTTCTTGTGTTAGGGGACATTTAATTTTAAGCTTTTGGGGGAAGGGCATAATATACTGATAAACATCTTTGGAAGTTTTTCCTGAGATTTTGGATTTTTTTAAGGATCAGTTCCTAAAATGGGTCTACGCCTGGGACCTATTGCCAAACTGCTCCTCAGGAAGGCGGCATCCTGTCCCTGCTTCAGCCTCACCGTCCCCACCAGCGCAGTGTGGCTTGACCCTACACTTCAGTAATGCAGAAGCACAGCATTGTGGTTGCCTTCGTATTTCTCTGATTGGGTATTTTTTGTCATTTGTGTCCTGTGAATCTTCCATCATCTTGCCCATTTTTCTATTAGGATTTTTATGCGTGCAGTGGTATACTTTTGTTTTCATTTTGAGTTTGAATTTCCTGGTGGGCTAGTCAAGTGAGTGCGGGCCCCAGAGCCAGAGTTGCTGGGGCGGGGCTGGTTTTAGTGTGTTCCGGCCGACGGTGACGGTCATCGGTTTGGGGCCATGCCTGGGAACCAGTGCTGTTGCTCTTGGTGTGACCTCACTTTGGCTAATGAATTAAAAGCCTCTGACATTTTAGGGCCCGTCGCAGTTTAGAAAAGTGCTCAGTACACCTTGCCTCATTTAGCTGCCACACGCTTTTAGGTAGTTCTTGTTGTTACTGGTTATAACTGTCTCTACTATAGTAGTTCTTGAGACTTTGTCATACTTGCTGCTTTTCACAAAACATTTGAGCCAGTTTATCATGTGTAGTAGGGTAATTGAAGAAAATAATCTCAATACATTTGGACGGAATTAGTATGCTTCAGAGGTTACAGAGGGCCATTAACCCTCTCCGTGTTTTGTAGGGCAGTCTGGCTTCTGCAGGGCAAAGCCTTGCTGGGCAGCTGTTACGACGCAGTTAAGGAACGCGTGTGCTCAGTCTCACAGAGCACATAACTGCTGGGATCACATTGTCGGTACACAAACCAAGGAGGGCAGCGGCTGAGGCTGGGCTTTCTGTCTTACTGCAGTCAAAAGCCTCCTCCTTCCTCCTTACTCAGGCAGACGGTGGCAAGTTGTGTACCAGATTAAGACATTATAATGTATTTATTTTTAACAAGCTTTTTCATTGTACAGGTAGCGTATCATTAGCTTCTTAGGTAATACACTTCCTGGATGGGTCGCTGGGGACCGTGGGGAGGCTGCTCAATATCCCAGAGCCTCGTAGCCATGAACTGGCAGAGCCTGGGCTCAGAGCCTGGGGTCAGTTTTGTCTGCTAGCAGGTGAAGCTCTGGCCGGCCTTCTGGACCAGCTCCCGTACTCCGTGTGGTGTGGGGGCAGTGTCGTCCCCATGACCTGGAGGGGAGCACCAGGTTCCAAAGCTAATCGGGCCTGATGCCAAGCTCACATTATTGGTAGAGTCTTTTTCTTCTACGCTAGAGGTGTTTTTAATCGTTTTAATAGTGGACTTTTATTTTTTAAATAGCTCAAACTTAACTTTTATTTCTGTAGTTTCAAAATTACATTTTAAAAAGACGTAGTAAGTTATATCCAAAACACTTAATGTATGTTTTTCAATTTAGAGACCAGAATAAATACAAAGATGCCGCTAATCTACTGAATGATGCCTTGGCCATCCGTGAGAAAACTTTGGGCAAAGATCATCCCGCGGTGTGTATATCTGGTTCTTTTCTTCTTTTTATATTTCATTTTCCCTAATATATTTTTTTATCCAACTCATTTTAATATTAAACTCAACAGGGAAGGTTTAAGAGCTGCCTTTTCACTAGATGGCGCAGGTAGGAATCTTCACTTACTCAGTACCAGTGCTGAGCTTCGGGGCTGGTGGCTCTGACGTTCGGCCTGTGTTGGCGCACAGTTAACTTGTTCGTCGTCGCCGCTTCACATGGATCACGTACCGTATTTTTTTTATCCTAAATCAGATTGCATGTACTTCTATAAATTTTTCTCTAAAGAATTTATATTGTCTTTTTCTTAAAATCTGGCCAGATTTGCAAACAGATCTGTGTTTGGGTTGGCTTTGTGGCTTCCAGTGAAATTAAAAAATCAAGATCACGGTGTTATTGTTGATTGTTTAATTTTAGTATTCTCCAATTTACTTTGTATAATCTGTAGTGTATAGTGAATTGCTCTTTTGCTTTTAACTGAAGTCCTGTTCCTTCACTTAGTGGAGAGCACTTCACTGTGCAACCCGGATATTGATGAGCATGTGGTATCTGAGGTCCTGTCTGTTGCTGTTGTTGACCGTTCTCTGCTCTTCCCTCTGTGTTGCAGGTGGCAGCGACTCTGAATAACCTCGCAGTTCTTTATGGCAAAAGAGGGAAGTACAAAGAGGCCGAACCGCTGTGTAAGAGAGCTCTGGAGATCAGAGAAAAGGTGCGGGCAAAGGAAGGGTGCTCATTGTCTTGAGATGCAGTGTTTTAAGTTTTGAGGAATGACCACTGTGGTATATTATGACTGACCATTTACTGAAAATAACTCATTTGATGAAGGATAAGGTGGACAGCCCACAAAACACAGGCAGATGAGCCCATTCAGACCGGTGTTTAAGAGGAGTGAGTGGGTGTTTAGGGGCCCCTGGGTGGCTCAGTCACAAGCGTCCGAGTCTTGGTTTTGGCTCAGGTCGTGATCTCAGAGTCGTGAGATCGAGCCCTGCATCGAGCTCTGTGCACAGTGCGGAGTCTGCTTGAGATTCTCTGCCCCTCCTGCTCACGCGCACACGCTGCTCTCTCTCTCTCTTTCAAAAATAAATAAATCTTAAAAAAAAAAAAAAAGAGTGGTTTCAGTCTTCGTGCCCTCCCGGCCTGATGTGGCCTAGAAATGACCGCAGGAGGAGGAGCTCCTGAGGACTGGCTGTGGAGAGGGAGAAACAGGCTTCCCGTGGAGCAGGGAGCCCGATGCGGGGCTCGATCCCAGGACCCTGGGACCATGACCTGAGCCGAAGGCAGACGCTTAACGACTGAGCCACCCAGGCGCCCGGTGTCATGGGTATTCATGCCAGCTGCTGCAGCTCTGCTAATTAGGTGTTGGGGAAAATGTGGCTTGTTAATCTCAGCAGGCGGGAGGCTCCGGTGTTAAGTCCAGGCCATGAATGACCAGGGGTAGTATTTTTAATTGGTATTTTCTGTGATTATTTATCAGTAATACTGCGAGACATTTAATTTTTGGCCATATGGCAAGGAATTGGGAAAGGGGAAATAAAAGGGGCTCATCATCAAATTATGCAGGAAAACTTTTCTCATGCCACCGTCTGCATGATATTTATGAATTAAAATGGTCAGATTTTGAGTGCAGAGGACCTCTGGGTCTTAGTGGGAAGGTATACGTAGGCTGAATGCAAGAGCTGGAGATTCCCTTTGAAGGCTTGCACACATAGGGAAGAGTCTTGTGTGATAGCTCAAGTCAGAAACGGCTCTTCCAGAACTTGGGGGTCATACTGACATAACCTTTATACAACCATTTCCTGGTTTCAGGCTGTGCATACTAATGCCCCCTGTGCCAGTCCCTGTGTGGGGTTACTGTAAGGATGAAAAGTTGAGAGTGTGTAGGGAGATCAGTACAGTCTCCTCCCACCTGCCAAGAGTATGAGTTCTGGCTGTTTTTCTTGGTGCAGAGCACGGGACTGTGAGCCTGGACATTGGGCACAGCCATGTTTGTGTTGAGAAGGACCCTTCTCATAGTGGGTGGAGAATGGACTGGATGGCACTGAAACAGATCGGCGTTTCTAATATGCACTTTTTTGTTCCCAGGTTTTGGGAAAGGATCACCCCGACGTTGCCAAGCAGTTAAATAACTTGGCCTTACTGTGCCAGAATCAGGGCAAGTACGAGGAAGTAGAATATTATTATCAAAGAGCCCTCGAGATCTACCAAACAAAACTGGGGCCCGATGACCCCAATGTGGCCAAAACGAAAAATAACCTGGTACGTGGACAGAGGTGCAGTCTGTGGGTAGAGCCAGAACTGCTTCCTTTTTTGAACTCTGAGCTTTGTTTTGTCATTTAACCTATAGATAAGAATGTGTGTTTCATTTACATATGAAGTTACTAAGTACTTTATTTTATTTTAAGGCATCCTGCTATCTGAAGCAAGGAAAATTCAAGCAAGCAGAAACACTGTACAAAGAGATTCTCACTCGTGCACACGAAAGGGAGTTTGGTTCTGTAGATGGTAAGGACTCTACTACCGCTTCTAAGCAGATACGGTTGTTAGGGTGCATTAAGAATGATGATTTCCAGCTGGAACTTGGTAATACCAAGTCGTCATCGTATTTTCAAGGTAGAATTCAGTTTGAATTTTAGAAATGATTCTGTAGATAGCGCTGAGAGGAGAGAGTGTGGCACAGTCTGAGTGGTCATAGGCTCATTCATTCATTCATTCATCTACCATCCAACACGGTGAACACCTGCATCCTTGCCCTGGTCACCAATTACTCAGTGGGGTCGCGTGCCTTGTGGTCAGGGGTGATGGGCCACCTGCCCCACATCTCTCTGAGTTGCCCTCTCCAGAGTCCAGGCTTGCTTTGTGCAGAACTCAGAGCACCAACTCCAGAAAGCCTCTCTGGAGGCATCAGCACTTTCTGGAATTATTCTGTTATCCTGGTTCTCAGATTGCCGGCAGGGAGCAGTAGTATCCGCACCATGTGTGACCTGTCAGAAATGCAAATGGTTGACCCCATCCCAGGCCTGCTGGGTTACTTGTCTAAAAGAGCCAAGGCCTGTCTCCATATTCCTTAGGTACTTAATATACAGTTTTGGAATAAATATAGGATTTAAAGTGCTCAATAAAACAATGTGTGTGTGTTACATAAGGCATTTGCCCCCTGCATCAGGTGTTACATAAGGCTTTCGGAATGAGGACAGTTGTTACTGCTGTGCAGGAAACCTCAGGATGCGTAGGGAAAGAGGTTTTGCTGAATGTTTTCATTTATAGAGTTTCTAGAAACCACTTGTGAAAAATCTTTGAAGCGTGTGAGGTTTTTTTCCCTCTGTTAATAAGTGGGACAGTAAATCTCTTTTTATTCTCAGAACACAGTAATGCCCCAGGCTCACCATCGTGAGCATGGATTCTGTTTGCAGTTGTTGTGGGCTGGGGCAAATATCCTCACCTAACCGCAGAGGCCATGTGGATTTTGTAGTGATTCCAGGGCATTTCCTTAATGCTGCTTTTTAAAAATTCTGTTCTTGGGGAATACTTATTCCCTTATGATTTGCTAGCTGCTTTTTGATAAAAATAGTAGCATGAAGTCCAGTTGAGTTCTAGTTAAAAGCAGTTTTCCTGTATTTGGATTTGCCCTCCATACAAATGTTTAAACATAGGACAGAAGTCATTTTTTCTTTCAGCAAGATGCAAAAGTGTCCTGTTGCTGTCAGCGTATGACCTTCAGTCTCCCAGGGGCCTCTGCTGCTCACAGTGCGCACACTCAGTGCGTCACCTGCTGGGTTGTCTGGGAATCATGCCCTGTTAGCTTGCGGTGCACTTGGCTGTTCTGGCAATAGAATTATTTCAGTAAAGCTCTGACTGCACTCACAGTACTATTAGTAAGCTTTACATACCGTTCACTCTCCTAGAACCAATATTTGAAATGGGTTTTCATTTTCTTCTGTGACACGGCAAGTGATAATCATACGACTAGCTATGTACTAGTCTTTCCGAGAGGCGGTCTCAGTGTGTAATCACATTTAATTTTCTGAACAGTCTGGTGAAGTGGGTCAAACCTTTACCCATTTTAGGAGTGAGGACACTGTAGATGAAGTGACTGGTCCAAGGCTTGGTTGTTAGTGAGTGGCTGGACCGGATGTGAGCACGGGTTTCTTCCCCTGGAAACTGAAACAGGTCCTCATTGCGAGAATCCTTGAAAATTCATGCAGAGACAGCACCTGAAAATCACCAATGATTTCAGCACCTAGATACATTTTTTAACATTTGTGTCTTTCTGTGCTGATTGATTTACATATTTAAAACCATATTTTACATATAGTCATGTATACTTATTTTCCCTACTTGTACCTCAAGTATTTTTCTTTCTTTCTTTCTTTTTTTTTAAAGATTTTATTTATTTGACAGAGAGAGACACAGTGAGAGAGGGAACACCACAAGCAGGGGGAGCGGGAGAGGGAGAAGCAGGCTTCCCACAGAGCAGGGAGCCTGATGCGGGGCTCGATCCCAGGACCCCGGGATCATGACCTGAGCCGAAGGCAGACGCCCAACGACTGAGCCACCCAGGCGCCCCACCTCAAGTATTTTTCATAGCATAAAAATTTTTCAGAAATTTCACTTTTGAGATTGCTTATTCTCCATGGTGTGGGCACATTGGTTGTCTAGAAACTTTAGATGGAGTGGTATGGTTAAGGTTCTCAAAAGTTAAGACTTTAAGAGAATATTGATTAGTATCTTTCTCCACTTTGCTCCCGGCATCTTCCCCTTTTCTTATTTGTTTAATGCTGCCTTTCTCAAATTCTAAATACTCCCCAGCGTTCTGTGAACATTCTAGCATTAGAAGTCTCATCGTAGGGGCCCAAGCGTTTGTCGGCATCTTTGACGGCTGCCTGCCCTGTGTAGGTACGTTGGATTGTGTGTCTTCTGTTCACAGCGCTGCATGTGAATGGCCATCTGCTTGTTTCTTCCGCCCTCATAGGCTCCACCGTGAACTTCCTCTGTCCAAATTGTAAGAAGTAACACCTGAGAAGGATCACATGAGAAACAAAAACCTTGCAATCATTGAAACTTGACAGCCTCTACTCAGTGGGTCCTATCATGCTTCAATTTTATAGTATGTTATTTTTTCTCCCCTAGATGAAAATAAACCCATTTGGATGCACGCTGAAGAAAGAGAAGAATGCAAAGTAAGAATACACTGTTTTGGGAGATTGTCTAAATTGGATATATTGCTTTAAAGATAATTATTCACTTGTTATAATTTAGGGAAAGCAAAAGGACGGGACATCTTTTGGAGAGTATGGCGGCTGGTACAAAGCCTGCAAAGTTGATAGGTATGTCTTTTTTTCTTTAAGATTTTTTTTATTTTAGATAGAGCAAGAGCGAGTGAGTGAGCAGGGGGAGGGGCAGACAAGGAGGGAGAGGGACAAGTGGACTCCACGCTGAGCGCAGAGCCTGACACGGTGCTCGATCTCACAACCCTGAGATCATGACCTGAGCTGAAATCAAAGAGTTGGATGCTCAGCTGACTGAGCCACCCAGGTGCCCCAATAGGTATGTCCTTTTAACTGAAGAAACATAACTGCCCTGGAAGGTGCTAGTGCTTTAAGGGCAGCTTGTAAATGACTGAACGTGGAAAGTTCCTTCAGGTGGTACGTGTGCACAGTCCCGTAACTTTGTAGATGAGGTAACGTACCTACACACAGCTCACTGAAGTATAGGTGAAGTTCAGGTTCTGTCCATTACAGAAGAAGAACTTACTAGAATTTTACAATTAAAGTACTGTAGAAATTTCAAAAATATTTCTCACAAACTTATCTGTTAGTGCTTTAGATTTTGTGCTATTGATAGTAGTTGTTCTAAAACTTGTATTTAATAGTTCTGTGTATCCTGTGCTTTCTTACAGTCCAACTGTTACAACTACTTTGAAAAACCTTGGGGCACTTTACAGACGTCAGGGCAAATTTGAAGCTGCAGAAACATTGGAAGAAGCAGCCATGAGGTCCCGTAAACAGGTCAGTGACCTGCCTTCTGTTTTTAACTCACCTGTTAGACCTTTGAGTGTAATGACTCTTTTATGTAACTTGTCGAGAGCTTGATTTAGAAGTAGGAAATATTTAATATTTTAGTTTGCGCAAAGAAAATTATATTGTTTAAGAGACCGTAACTATGACGCCGAAAGCATAAGCAGCAAAAGAAAAACTCGATCAATTAGATTCACCAAAATTAGAAATGTTTGTGCATTTAGGACACCATCAAGAAAGTGAAGACACCCACAGAGATGGGTGGAAGTATTTGCAAATCACATCTGATGAGGACCTAGTATCCAGAATATATAAAGACAGAAGGATCTCCTAGTTTAAAAATGAGCAAAGGAGCTAAATAGACATTTCTCTGAAGATGGCACACAAGCACATGAAAAGATATCCGCGTCCTTCGTCATTAGGGAAATGCAAATCAGACTGCAGCAAGATACCACTTCACACCCAGGAGGATGGCGCGAATCAAAAGGCAGACAAAGTCGCAGGTGTGAGGGACGGACGGAGCACGGGGCACTCCCGGGGGCCGCCGCTGGGGGTGTAGCTGGATGGTGCGGTCCCCGTGGCTGCTTCGGAAGGTAAACGTACAGCTGCCGAAGCGCTGTCCTCCCTCCGCTGAGAGGTTGTAGTCAGGCTGAGATGCTGTTCGTGAGGAAACGCGGAAAAGGCCTACTTGTTGCCCTGTAATGAGGGGGTTTCAGAGTAATGAGTAAATGTATTGCTCTGCATGCGTGTGTGTGTCCCTGTGTATAAACAGGTACAACTATGAAGAGGACAGGTGTGGTTTCGGTTTCTATTTTTAGGATTGGAGAGGCAGGTGTGAGTTTTTCCCTGCCTCAGTGGTATAGATGTCGGTGCTGACCACTGTTTGGGATAAAAATTACCCACATATGCCTGAGAATTCTTCTCTTTTGAAAGAGTCCGTGCGGAATGATGAGAGCAGACCCGGTGGAGGTGGTGGCCCCGGCAGAGCCCGTCTTCGGTCCCGTCATCCTTCGGGGGTCTTCTGACTCTGGAGGGCTGCGTGGGGGAGAGCGCCCTGGGGCGTCGGCAGCCCTGCCGGGGGTCTGGCTGTGCGTGCGCCGCCCCGGGGGGGAGGGTGGCTTAGGCGGTCTTGGTGCCCACCTGGCTCTGGAGTGCGGTGACCACTCATCTACAGGAGTCGTGCCCACAGTTCGGGCTTCGTTTTCAAGTGCTGGGATGGTGTGTATCAAACGAGCCGAGTCTGGGGGATCAGGAGTTGTAGAAATTTATTTGTTTGTTTTAAAGATTTTATTTATTTATTTGATAGAGACACAGTGAGAGAGGGAACACAGGCAGGGGGAGTGGGAGAGGGAGAAGCAGGCTTCCCGCTGAGCAGGGAGCCCCATGCGGGGCTTAATCCCAGGACCCTGGGACCATGACCCGAGCCGAAGGCAGACGCTTAACCATCTGAGCCCCCCAGGCGCCCCAGGAATTGTAGAAATGTAGAGGAAGGTTGTCTGTGCTCTACCGGGACCGGTGCCCTCCTGCTGGGTGAGGGCCCGCAGTCGGCCTTACCGTCGAGTCACAGCGGTACGCCGTGTGCCGGACGGGTGTGCCTTCTGAGGAGGACACTATGGAAGTCGGTACCGGTGCCGTACTTGCCCCAGCTGCTGGGCTTAAAATCCCATTTAGAATATGGAACGTGTTGCGTCTGGGTCATTCGAACTGAAACGCACGTGGAGAGCAGTCTCTGCCGTGTTGTAGCTCAGCGATGTTTTAGCTCGAGCGTGCGCGGGCCCTCCCTGCCCAAATGAGGGGAGAGCTTGCAGCTCTCCTCGCTCCCTGACGTGGGCGGGGGGGCGCGTTGGGGCGTTTTCCCAGCATCCTTCTGTGAGACTTGGCAAGCAGAGAAGTGGAGAGAATTGTACGCTTGTGTGCCTGCCTCCCAGATCCCGTCATGAATGTTCATTGCTCTCGGGCACATCACCTCCATCACTCTGTCCACCAGGCCTTTTCTGGGCAGAGCATTTCAAATTTGTATACATCAGTATGTTTCCTTGTAAATACTTTAAGTGTGCAAATCACTCACGGGAGCCCAATATTTGTTTTCTTTTTTAAATTTGACGTAAACTTTACGGAGGGTGAAATGTGTAAGTCTTAAGTATATATTCCTGAGAAGCACTCTTCTGTGTTTAAGAACTGTTTTCATGTTTTTTTCCCCCGGGTGAAGCTTAGCTGTCTTAGAAACCCTTCATCAGGGTTCAGTTCTAATGGCTCCAACCCTTTCCCCCTTGCCTGGCTCCCAGGGTCTTGACAATGTTCACAAACAGAGAGTAGCTGAAGTGCTGAATGACCCTGAGAACATGGAGAAGCGCAGGAGCCGGGAGAGCCTGAACGTGGACGTGGTCAAGTACGAGAGCGGCCCTGACGGAGGGGAGGAAGTGAGTATGAGCGTAGAGTGGAACGGGGTAAGTACAGTACACAGCCACCAGCGTGCGCAGGCAGGCGCTTGTCTGTCGCCGGGAGGCCGCCTGGGCCACGCTCCCAGCAGGAGTGCTGTCCCGCAGTTTCCTCCGGGCTTACATGCTAGACACTGTCCTTTTTTCAAATTAAGTATGAATTAAGCTTTTTGTAAGTGCTTATCTTCTGCTAATAATGAAGTCTGTTTGTTCGAAGTGGTCATTTTCTTTTCTTTAGGGACCATGAAAGCTGTTTGGCTTAACTTTGAGCACTTAAATGCTGATTGAGTGTCCTGGTTATTTAGAGCCATAATCCATAACCTGGTTTTATTTTAATGTTAGGATTAGTGTGGCAGAAAACTAACTCGCTTTTTTAACTTACCCATTTTCATTGCTAACTCCAGTGCTCCTAATTTCACTGACCAGGCTGCTGTAGATTTTGTGAGATTTAAATTCCTTAAAGGGAAATGATGTTTTGAACAGAGCTTGTCTCTAGAGAAGAACAGGCTGGGGCAGCTGCTCTGCATGGCCCACCGCGGTGCTGTGTCCTGTTCCCCCTGAGGGTCCCACGGCTCATCTCTCTTCACAGTCCTCTGCCAGAGGTTTTCGGATCCAGAACACGTGCCCGTGTTTGGAACATGTCGCTCCTGGCTCTGCCTCTGGGTTTCACTGGTTTGACTTGATGGAAATTTTCACCACTGCTGTTTATCCAGTGGTTGCCAAAGAGCGTGTGGCCTCCTGGACATTTTTTTCTAGTGAACGTTGGTCACACATGGGTAATACTTTTGTACGTTGAGCTGGTGTCTTTGGAATTTTGCTTTTATCAGGGAGAGTTGAATGCAGGATTAGGTGCACGATCAATTTTTTTTTTTTGAAGTCGCAGTAGGTGCAGTTTGATTAGGTAATTGTGCATATGTTTTGCCAAATAGTAATCTTGGGCTTTCCTATGCTCTGTCTTTGAATGTATTTATTTTTGGGATTTTCTAATAGCTGGAGTGGTTTGGTAAGGATGAGACATTTTCTACAATAATGGTAGTGGCCAAAATTTCAGGGAGAGAGCGTCTTTTTGACTGTCTTTATCTGGCAGCTGCCTTGCTTTGGTGTTTCCTATGCCAAGACAACCAATCAGCATCTGCTTTGACCATTCTCCATTGGGCAGTCGTCTAACACATAAATGATGATGGCTGGGCCCTCCTCTCGCCCGCATCTGGCCACACTGTGTACTGTACTCTCCCCATGATTCCTGTTGTCCTGCATGCCTTGTGGAGAGGGTCATGTCCCTTCTCTAGTCTGTAGAAGCCAGGGTGCAGATTTTGACACTCTTGAATGAAGTTCTGGAGGAACTTTTTCTTGAGACAGTATTTCTAGGTCAATCTTTCTGTGCAGTCCTATAATCAAATTATTGGCAATGCAGAGTTCTGTTACCATCTTCAAGACTGAGACTCAGGGGTGAGAGCGAGCTGCTTTCCATCCAGCCCGTGGAGGGCTGGCAGGCGGCTTCCCGTCAGGCCTGCTGCTGGAATCACAGAAGCGGTCCCTCCCGAGTGCACGCTTGGCCCTCCTTCCTTTCACATTTCCTCTCTCGCTTTGGACATGCTCTCACTTAGGACACTCACACACGGGGCTTTTGACACCTTTTTACTTGACTCTTGGACACTAGAGGCTCTGCGTCTCTGACAGAATCCATCGCAGGGCTCATCAATCGGCAGTGGTCCACTGGATGAAGGAATCTAGATCCCAGATCTCAGGTCATCCTGTGCAGTGGTTCCAAACTCGCTTTGAGCAGCAGAAGGGGCCCTTTCTTCACAGAGAGTCTGAGATCAAGCAGCGGGTGACTCTGGAACTGCCCAGGTTACCCAGGGGATAGCCGCCCGGGCTGGTGTGCTCACCGCCAGGCCCCTGAGGCCCCTGCTCAGACTCAGCCCACCGCTGCCTGCGCAGGAAGGCCTGGCTCGCAGGTTCTGAGAAGGTGGTGCCGAGCTCTCCCGACATTTGGTTGGAATTTTCATTTTCAAAGTGCGCAGTGGTTGTTGGAGAGGCAGCGCAGGCGGTGTGCACACACACGGGGTTTGAGTCAGCCCGATTGGGGTGCAGGCACGTGCGACTAAATGCGAGTCCACTGCGGCCCCCGCGTTGGTCTTTGTCCAGGTGTGAGACTCAATGTCTCAGGCCCTCAGAGTGGCAGTGAGGAGCTCCTGCGATGACAAGGCACGCGGTTGAGAACAGCTGCCGCCCACAGCCATTTACCTGTGTGCAGCGAGGTTCTGGTGCCGGGCAGTCCAGATGAACTGGAAACGGACTGGGAGTTCAGGTGTCAGGGGCTAGACTTGTCATCTGTAATTTCATATTTCAAGTTGTGGGTTCTGTAAAGGTGGCTTCACTGTTCTTACTGGTTTATGTTCTTCTAAGAACTTGTTACACATTTATAATGAGAAAATGCCACCTAGATTTACTTATATTGGGGTTCTGCATTAGATTTTAAGTTTTTTAAAAAGGGTTTCAGTGCCCTTTAAAAAGTTTAAAAACTGCTACTGTAGGGAAAAGCATCGTGTTGCTGTGTGGGGCAGGTGCTCTTTCAGTGGGGAGGACGGCAGTCCCGTTCCATTGCCACAGCCGTGTACGTGAGACCGAGCGGGTGTGATTGGTCGCAACATTCAGAGTAACATGTAAAACAGTGAGCAGTGTGGGCAGAGTCAGGCAGTCCAGGTTCCAGTCGCACCCTGCAGATGGGGGAAGTCTAGGTCAGCACAGATTTCATGCTGTTAAAATACAAGAAAAGTAGGGTTACTGAATGTACTGTAATCATTCATAATGAGATTTCTGGATCAAGTTCTTAGGGACGTGCAGTTCTGTTCTATTAAAATATATACTATTAAGATGGTGATTAAAGGACTTTAAAATGTAACTTTCTCAAACTTATTTTTGTATAAATAGTACACAGAGCTGAAAGTCATTGTCAAGATAAGTCCGAGTTTTCTGGTCCCGCTAAAAGCGCAAATGCTGTGTGCAAAGAAGTCCTTTCTGGCTAGCTTGGATTCCCTTTACCCTCTGTGCACATGGCTGCCATCCCCTCCGAGGGCTGCTGGGACCATCCCTGGAGCCTGGGCCCCTCGCACACGTGGGAGCCCTGCACTGCGCGGTTATGAAGTGATCATACTTGCAGCCGTCCCACTAGGGCCCCAGGAAACATCACGTCCTCCATTCTGTCCGCCTTCTCCACTCTGACCTTTTTGTTTCTGACATGCCAGTTCCCTGCGGGGCCCTTCAGAAGGAGCCTGCCCCACCCGCACCCCGTGTTAGGGCTTGTTTTCCAAAGACACTGAACTCTTGCCCAAGATGACTGAGGAATGGGTTAGTATATGCTGTTAATTAGAAATAAAGTTTTGGTTTTAAAAATTATATTAGGAAGACAACTGGAATATAACAAAGAAAAAATAAAGAACAAATCACCTGAACTCTATAGGTCATAATTATTGCCATGCGTTTCTTAGCCAGTACACTACACTATTCATTTCTGTTCAGAAACCCACTTTTTTGATGTAAGTATCCTTTCATGGCAATATAAAGAAGTAGACTGTTTTTGAAAGAGTTACAATGCAGGAGACCTCCCAGCCCTCCAGCTCTTACTGAATAGAAATCCACCGGGGCTTGGGGTGGGTTTCTGCTGTTGTTCCCGCTGCTTCTGGAGGGCGAGTGCCAGGAGAGGGTGGGCAGCCCGCTCCATCACCCCTTCCCTAGCCAGGTGCTGCGTCCGGAGCCCAGCTCCTGTGCACCTGCTGCTGCAGGGGTGAGGGATGGGGCAGGGGGAGCGCGTGCGTGCGTGTGCGTGTGTGTGTGTGTGTGTGTTCCGGTGAAGTACTTCTGGGATCTGGTCACTCTCCCATAGTCTGCTGAGTGGCCAGACAGGACTGTTCTAAGTAACGCTGTAGTGTGGCAGTGAACTCTGAAATGAACTGCGGGGGGAGGTGTACTGTTTGCAGAATTAACAGTTTAATGTCCTTTTTCTGAAAGAGCAACAAGAACTTATGTTTTCTTGTCCTCCCAACATTCGTGGGGAGTTGGTAACAAATCTTATTTTTCCATTTTAAAGATGAGAAAAATGAAGCTCGGGCTGGTTAAATGACTTGCTGAGCGTCCCATGGTGAGTCAGAGCGGGCGGGGCCTCGGTCCCCGCTGTCCGGGGCTTCATACGAGACCACTGGGGTTCCAGTCTGCTGAGACCCGGGGTGCACTGCTGCCTGTGGAAATCCATTTTCTAGAATTAATCTTATTTTGGATTATCAACTGCATGTTTAAAATGTGCTAAAGACTTCTAAAGTCAGTGGTTTCTTCAAGTTTCTGAACTGTCTAAACTGTTAGTGCTTTTAAGAGAAAGTCCTCCCTGATTTCAGAGAGAACTTTATAGTTTAGGGATATAAAACGATTTCTGATGAAGTTAAAGGTTTAATGAATGGCCTCTTCCTGTGTGTAGCCTTTCTTTTGGTCACTGTCGGATGTTTCTCAATGTGGAATCTCCTTTATGTACGGTTACTGGAAAACCTCGTTACAGTAAGTATCATGGAGATTTCCAGCACAGTGCTAATCCATGCTCGGAAACTGGAATTTTGTTTTGATGATCAGGAGTGATTAGTCTTGATAACGTAAAAGATAGCATACGGCCCAGTACCTCTTGGTACTGGGCTGATAGAAGCAGGCGGAAGGTCATCCCAAATACTAAAGTGATTAAAAGCGCTGCTGAGATTTGTGACCTAGAAATACTGTAAGCCACGCTGCGGTCAGTGGGGGCTGGCTGTGTTCTCACAACGGTTTCACCGGGCTCTCTCTCCGTTTCTGTCTGACAGGCCTAGCTGCCTCATGTGACGTTCACACTGTGTCCTGCATGACGGGCGGCTCCTCCTCCAGCTTTCCTTCTCTCTCCAGCGCTGACTGCTGTGCTTAGCGACCCCTAGGATTCTTGTCAGCGCTCCGCCTCTCTGTGACTGGCCGTTCCTTTCGGTGCTGCTGTCCTTTTTGGGGGGTTCCTTATCTCTGTATACATGTAGCTTTGCCAGATATGTACTTAGTAATATAAACTGTGTTAATAAAAACCATTTACTGTGTGATACATGAGTTTAAGAATTAAGAGCGATTAGTTGTTCACTTTGATCAAAGGTAGTTAGAAGTCTCCCGCAGGTGTTAATGCCGTGGCATGACCGTGACCGTTGAACTAGCTAGGCTGTAGGACTAGGGCATGTGCTGCTCCCGTTGCCCTCCGAGACCGGCGGGGCCACCTGCGCCCCGGGCTCTCCCCTTAGGATCTCGCTCCAGTAGCGTTTGCTGTGTAGTCTCTGTGACATTTTGGCAATTTTGCTTTTCTCCACTAATCTTTAAGTGTTCAGTGATTTGTGTATTTGTGTCTTTCTAACTTCTAATAAACTCACTCCAACTGACCCGTGTCTTGGTGTCTGTCTGCCTAGTAGAACTTCTCACTCTTTCCATGGAATGCGGCATTGCGTAGCTTCTTGAAGGAACGGGGCTACTGTTAATCTCACTAAGTGATTCATTCTGAGAACAGAAGTTGCTTATAGACACATTTTTTTCACTCTCTGCTTTTGATTTTCATACCCAGATACTGCCAAGTGTTCCACTTGTTAATGCCTGGGCCAGTTACGATGAAAGCTGGACAGTTTTTTACTTGCTTCCTACAATGTGTCAGAGGGGTTTTAATGGGATGAGCATTTTATTTAATTTTCCAACCACACTTAAAATCAACATTTAATAAAACCGTTTTTAAAATTTACTAAAGGGGCGCCTGGCTGGCTCAGTCGGGAGAGCGTGCAGCTTTTAATCTCAGGGTCGTGAGTGCAAGCCCCACACTGGGTGTAGAGAATACTTAGTTACTTACTTACATAAATAAATAAATAAATAAATAAATATTTTAAAATGAAATTTACTGAAGAAGCAGTACATCTAAGTACTGCATGTACACAAAAGTGTTAAAAAAAGAGTTGTCTCTGTCATCTCTCAGTGGTTTGGGTCCAGTACTGTTACATGGACCAGATGCTTCCGTTTTTATTAAACGTAGAATTTGGTTTTGGTGATCTTCAAGAAGCAGCGTTAATTTTCTTGAGACTTTTTCTGTGTGTGACCTTTTTTGTTTCAAAACAGCAGTATGATTTTGGGGGATGTTTTTTGTTTGAACTTCTTCATGTCCAGAGGTTTTTCATGATCATTGGATTATCTTGACTGAAATTTAGAATGGATAGATTTCTATTTAAAGTGTATTTATAGACATGGCCAACTGGTAATTTCCGTGGCCACCGTATTGCCAGCAAGTCACAGACAAGTAGGTCAACCGTGATGTGAATTCTTGTTTCCATTCAGCTTTGCTTCTCGGGAGGCCGGGAGAGGACCGTCTGCAGTTTCACATGTGTTCACGTTTCTTTCAGGATGGCACTGGATCTTTAAAGCGCAGTGGTTCCTTTAGCAAACTCCGGGCTTCAATTAGACGCAGCAGTGAGAAGCTGGTTAGGAAGCTGAAGGGAGGAAGTTCTCGAGAGAGTGAGCCAAAGAACCCCGGGTAATTATCCGTCTGCAGCCCTGCTGACCGCCCCGCCGCGCGGCGCCCAGCGGCCCTTCCTCCCCAAGCCGTCCCCGCTGCTCCTCACGTCTCCGCCCTGGGGCTGGAGCAGCTCCCGGCCTGTCTCTTCGCTTCCTGGAGAAGGAACTGCGGAGCTTCCTGTGGCGGGGCCAGGAGGGCGGGGGCCTCCCGAACAAACCTGTGCCAGTCTGCGGTTTGGGTGTTGCGTGTTCAGAGAAAGCCTTAGCAGTGACAAGGGGGAGCTTCGGAGGAAAACACTGAGCACATTCACGTGTTGACTCCAGAGAGCTGCTGTTTCTTTTTTTAAATTAGTACTAGTTTAAATCCTTTAAAATTAGTTTTGAAAATCCCTTTAAAATCATAACGGTAGCCATGACTATATGAGACTCACAGGTATTAATGTAGGGAGAATAATGTTTTAAATAGAAGGATTACAGATTCAGGACTTTAGTATAAGGAGTTTCTTTAGGAATAAAAAAACAAAAACAAAAACACATTTTCCGTGTGTTTAAAAGAAGGTGCACTCCTGAGTCTTAGAGTCTTTTGAACGATAACATTGAAGTTGTCGAAGGAATTTGGTTCTGAGGTATTCTGTTCTTTATAAGGTGCACCAGAGTGTTAACAATCTGCCCCCGTTTCTGGGTTATTTCTGATGTAAACAGCATCTTGTTTGGGATGCATTTCTCACAGAGGCACTGCTCTATCAGCTGTTCGTGAAACTCTGAATTCCTAAGTGGTGCCTTCTTTTTATTTTATTTTATTTTATTTTATTTTTTTAAAGATTTTATTTATTTATTTGAGAGAGAGAAAGAGCACATGAGAGGGGGGAGAGTCAGAGGGAGAAGCAGACCCCCTGCCGAGCAGGGAGCCCGATGTGGGACTCGATCCCGGGACTCCAGGATCATGACCTGAGCCGAAGGCAGTCGCTCAACCAACTGAGCCACCCAGGCGCCCGTGGTGCCTTCTTTTTAAAGATTGAGTCTGAGTAAAACTCTGTTGTACAGTGACTCCACCTTCCCTTCTGTGGGCAAGAAGTCTCCCGCTGCTGAGACTGGGAAGCGGGGTCCCTTCATACGACGTGTCGGAGACCTGAGGGTAGGGGCTCTTCCAGCTGCTTCCTGTGTTGTTTTGAGGGGTGTCCAGTCTCGTTCTTGTCTCTGTCATGACGGCATAGCTCCTGAGACCCCTGGACTCCCGGTGCTGCCCTGCAGGCTCAGCCCCCAGCTGGGGAGCAGAGGCCCAGGTGTGCTGTCCGCCCTGTCCCCCCAGGCGTCTCTGCTGATGGACGCACATGGTTTTTGATGGCTTGTGAGGCAGGACAAGCGATTTGTATGGGTGGCTGTCACCCTGCTTCTCAGGGATGTTTCCAAGCCTGTTTCTGTAGAGGGAGTCATTTAAACGAGCTCCACACGTTTGTTGTGACGCTGCCTGGAAGATGCAGTGCTGAGAGCCAGCCGGGGCTTCTGGAAGGTTGTAGGGCTGAGCAGCAGACTGCCGTCCTGTCCTGTCTGCCCCAGAGCCTGCGACCCGACAGGTGAATGTGCATCAGGGAGTTGCCTTGGGGATAAAGTGCTTGTTTTAAAATATTTACAGAACTAAATGATAGGTCAACTATCTGCCTCACCGAATTTTGAAAGATTATTTATTTATTTATTTATTTTTTGGGCCACGTTGTAAGGATCTGAACAGACTGTTGAATAGTCGCTTAGTTTTTGTTCCTGGGCTGGATCTGATGAGCGGAAGTGCTCTCCACACGCCGTAATTCGGCTCCTCCAGGGCAAACACACTGGCTGTTGGAGGTTCTGGATGTTTTGAACCTTTTTAAATGCAGAATCCAGTTCTGGCACGGAGTCCTATGACGTGGCCCTTCCTTCCCACGTGACAGAGCTCAGGAGCTTTCTCTCCCCCTCCTGTGCCCTCTTCCTGTCTCGGCCGGGACGTGGCAGTGCGGACGCTCCCCGGTGTGGCCACGCCCGTGCGCACACGTTGTCCCGCGTGGTACTGGACGTGGTACCTTACTGAACTTGATGGAAACTGAAATGGCTCTAGAAATTTTTTCCCATAAAAATGCATAAAACTGAATCGTCTGTCCAGGTAAGAGTAACTGCGTTTGTTCACTGGGCCGGTGGTTCTCAGACCTGAGCATCAGCGTCTCCGGGGGTTTGAACACACTGCTGGGCCCGCCTTCAGTTTCTGATGCAGTGGGGTCTGCGCTCCCGCCCCTCACACCACTGGCCTTTCTGGCAAGTCCGCAGCTGGCGCCCGCACGGCTGGTCTACGGCGACACCTTGAGAACCACCGAACTCGGCGTTCTTCCTGTTTGGTACCCCGCGGCGTGAGGGAAGGGTGAGGATGCAGCTCGCAGAGTCAGGGGAGACGTACCGGCAGGAGTCACATTGTTTACCTTGCTCTTGTAAGGAAGAGAGTTTGAGGAAGAGGGTTGTGTAACTGTCTTAGAAAAAGTCCATTGGCCACTTAAATAATAATAATTGTGCCAGTGCGGTTTGGTTTGATCTTATCCTTTGTTCTTGAGCAGTGCTGTGTAGACAAAACTTGCTCAGAGTTCTAGCAGCACTTACGTAGGATACATGAGGTGGTTGTGTTTGTCCCGGTTCGCGCATTTTGGGAATGAATTTTACTTGAGGTTAAGTGAATTAAGGTCTTTGGCTGCTGGTGTAGTTCATTCAGTGAGAACTTGGTCAGTACCCGCCATGTGGCAGGCGCGGTGCCCGTCGTGGTGCCGGTGGGCACTCGGGTGCTGACCCCGGCCTTAGTGCCCGTGTCTGGTTGTGCTGACCCTTCAACTCAGAGCAGGTGCTGGGGGGTACTGGTCATGTCGTAGGTCAATTTATTGTTACAGTTCCTGTTGCAGATACTTAAAAATAACCATTAATATCAGTTATTTTAACTTTAAAAGCTAAGGTGATTTACTGTCTGAGGGCATCCCTGGTGGTGGTAAGCAGTGATAGTAACTATGACTGTCTGTCATTTAAGTTTAGGTTTTAGGTTATTTGCAGGATATTTCATCAAGTATTTTAAAGGTGTCAAGTGGGAGAAAAAAGTAAATACACATTTAAATCACTCGGTTTCCTTAAAGGTAAAGCCATGAAATTTGTTTTAAATTTTGGTTTCTAAGCAGAGAAATCCTAGCTTCTGAGTGTATTTTGCTAATAAATAATTATTTTTCCTTTTAATATAAAATTTAATATTAAAAATACATAAAGTACACGAATATATGTAGATACTGAGCTTCAAGGGGTCTCTCTTTTACATGGTCACTTAGGGTGAGTGGTGGGTTTTGGAGGAGGCTCCAGGCTCCCTTCTTAAAACTGATGTGACCTGCCCTGCAGACTCAGGCCCAGCCAGAGGGCTGCGCGGGCAGAGCTTCTTGGCTCCTCCACGAGCCAGGCTTCAAATTGTGGACGTATGAGGACACGTGGAATTTACACATAGTACTTAAGACGAATACTTTGCTGAGACAGATGCAGAGAAACTGTGCTTTTTCTCTACTGGGCTTTAAATATGGATACACGCGGGGCGTCTGTGTTAAGAACTGGGCAGACACCCCAGTCCGAGAGAGGCCCGCTCTCCACGAGGGATGGCTCCCCCCACCGTGACAGAGGCCTTGGGGGTGTCTTTGCTGTGTTTGCCACCCCTGGTTGACTGACGCGCTGGTTTGTCCTTTTGCATGTCCACTGCCCTGTTGGCAGCATGAAGCGTGCCAGTTCCCTGAATGTCCTTAACGTGGGCGGCAAGGCCGCTGAAGACCATTTCCAAGTAAGGAGCCCTGCCCCACTCAGTGCCCTTGACTACCCAGCGCAGGGAGCTGGGCGGCCGCAGGCCCTTCCCGGGCACCACTGCAGCCTCCGACGGCCTTGGGGGGACACTTCAGTATTTTCTGGGTCTTAGAGAAAGAGGCGTCATAATGATATTTCCAGATTCTGCATTAATTTGATGACATAAATTGTGGGAATGTGCGTATCTGGACATTCTCAGTATACTCATGATCTTTGAATACTTTGATTAAGCTAATTAAAATTTAAATATTCTGATAAAGTAGTATCAAAATTTGGTCACTTAATGTGTATTAATTTGTATGATTTTAGCCTCTGGTAAGTTTGTAACTAATTCATTGTCCATTTAAGCTGTTGTTCAGTGTTTTAAAACTATTAGACCTTTACTAATGTAACTGACATATTGTCACTTTTACACCCAATCTTTAGCACTTTTTTTGGTGTCCCAAGGCTTGCATGAACCTGTCACCTTCACATTTAAAACCGTTGGCACCTTCTTCTAATTTTCCGTTTCTTTTCAACGTCTGGTGTGGCTGTCGGGTGCGGCCAAGGGTGCCGAGCAGACCGGGCAGCTGAGCTTACGGGACCGAGAACCTTCTGACTCAGCAGTTACTGCGCGTCCGCCAGCGACCAGACGTCCTGGCCGTTGCACCTCTTAGCAGCCCCGGCCCAGCTGCTCACCCCTTGGGTGCTCACGGGTGGTAGCAGGCCTTCCTCCTCAGCCCCCAGCACCGCAGGAGGTGGCTCTTTCCGGGGTGCTTTCTGCCAGGCCCCCGGTGAGATGTGAGGTGCCGGGAGTGCTGGCCAGTGTGCTTGGAGCGCGCCTGCTCGTGAGAGTAAAAGAGGTGTCGCCGTCCCAAAAGGTCTGGGGTGCACCGGGTCCCGCACCCCTCTCGGTGCTGGCCCGTGTGCACGTGAGCATCAGGATGCCCGAGTGTTGACTTCAGAGCTGTACCGCTGTGATTGTGACCCTGAGACCCCTTCACGCTGGCGTCCCTTGGAGTACGGGTGAAGTGCAGTTTTCCTATTTGTGTTTTCACGCAGGAACGAAATACTTGTCTGGCAGACTCGCGAGCTCTGAGTGCCAGCCACACTGACCTGGCCCACTGAGGGCCGAGGCAGAGCTAGATAAGCCCCCTGAGGCTAACGAAGCACTGAGACCCTCCGAGCTTTGCCACGCCCCTCCCCCTCTGCAGGGGACCCACCTCCCGGCTTGCTTCCTTTCCTGGATAGTGCCGCCGCCAGCTCGTGGGGCTTGGCCCCGAGTTCCGTTAAGCTCGCTGCGGCGCTAGCGACCAAGAGCTGCCGACGCGTGAGCGTGAGACCGGCCGGGCAGGGCGGCCCCCGGTGGCCCACGGTGGCCCTGGCAGCTGGCTTCAGCACGTTCAGGTCGGCTGCTGCTCACGGATGCTTGTCCTTCCTGCCATTAGACCAGAATCGATTTTATACTTTAATACTGTATCCGGGCTGTAAACGGAAGCTCTGGAACTCTGCACCCTTCTGGACTAAGCTTCTGATGAGCTCCGGCAGTGCTGCCTGGAATTCAGGGAGTGGGTGACGCCAGTGGGTCTGGGTCTCTGCTGAGTCCCCGCGCCTGCAGTGTGTCCCCTCCACGGCTCTGCCGGACGCTCCGCGGGCTCCCGAGCCCACCCTGTGGAGCCCGTTTTCCCTCTGCCGGCCCCCGAGTGCTGAGCAGGCAGAGATGTGGGATTCATTTTTAAAAAGCTTTTCTTTGTAGCGTTAAGGAACACGGGGTAGGTTTTACAGGAACATTGCCCAGTCCCCCAGATGCGTGAGGCTCCCGGGTGGGTTTAGAACGTCCTGAGCAGACGACAAGGGGTTTGTGGCTCCTGGTGGCAGCGGCGGTGAGAAGGGCCTCGTCCAGGCCAGTGGGCGGGAGCGTGAAGACGCAGCAGGTAGATGAGGGGGATCGAGAAACTCAGGGCGTCCCTGTGGTGTGCTCCTGCTTGTGACTTTAATGTTCGGTGGTGTCACCGCAAGGGTACATGCCCTTGTTTGTCCTCAGCCACGTCTCCCTCCTGAATTGCACTCTGCGGGGTACGTGCTCACCGGGACTCCCTGAGGGGTCGCCCGGGGGCCTCCACATACTGCACGTGTCCTTCAGGGGCTGCGGGCTGGAAACTGCTCAGAAATGTCCCATCATTTAAGACCACAGGAGCATGTGGCCTCGCCCGCCGGTGTTTGTGGCCGTGCGCTTGTTCCCGCCCAGGGACCGGCGCTCTGTCCTGCCCGCAGGAGCCCGTGCGTCCGGCCTCTTCCCGCAGTGCCCGGCTGGCCCGAGGGACCAGGAGCTGACTTGGTAAACGCTCTCCAGGGGACAGGTTGTGAGACGCTCGAGCCGAGAGAACGCGGGAGCCGCGTCCCCGCAGAGGCCTTGTGCCCTCGAGGCGCGGGGGCTGCCAGGGCGCGGTGTGGCTGCCGGGGAGGGCCCCGGGGCCGCCCCCTCCCCTCCGTCCCCGGTGCTCCTCGGGCCGCGAAGTGGATCCAGTGCATTGGAAACCTACCCCGTTGCCCTTAGTGACGCTTCCACCTGGAGAACATGGGGCTGCGAACGGGATTCACCGTTCCGCTCTCAGGTGGTGGAAACGGGCCGCCGTGCGGGGGCCTCGGTCAGATCGCCCCGCTTGGTTCTCTGAGGGCCGCGCTTGCCTTGTGGGGCTGTGAGGAGTGTGGCCGGGGTGAGAGAAGCCAGGCGGCCTCCTTAAAGCGGGTCCTAAGAAACCTTCCTGTCTCGGGGGACACTGCCTGGAAATCTGTGCTGATTTTTGAACTTGTATCAAAACAGAAACGAGCCTGGTTATCACTACTTCACTCAAGTCTTGTGTGGATTTTAACGTCCTCGGAGAGCGAAGCAGTGGGGGGTGGCTGTCCCTCGTCCGCAACGTTTTCCTTTCTTGGTGAGGCGACCCTTAGAGCGTCAGCACCCACTGTGCATCGTTCCCGTCCTGTTCGAGCCCCGGCCAGCGGACAGGCAGGAGGGGGACAGCCGGCCGCAGTCCGCAGAGCCCCGGCCACGGGTCGTCAGGGTGGGGCCGTGGCAGGCCTGGCCTCCCGACCCTCCCGACCCTCCCGGCTCCCCCCAGGCAGCCGACCCGGCAGCTCACGGGGCCAGCGGGCTGTGCTGCTTGCTTTGTAGTTACGGTATCGGAGGGAGTCCGTTATTTCCTGGAATTAAAAAACTCCTATCATTTGTTTGTTCAGAAAGCTGCTAGAAATAGCATGTAATGAGAAATTCAGTGTTTATGGTAACATAAATATTGCTAAAAATACATCGTTTACAGTTCATAGAACAGATTGCCCGTCGTCATAACTTTGTAGAATGTTCTTGGGAAGCACGGAGATGAGATGTTTCTATGTGCACGTCTTCCTGAGCAGTCGCTGTACGGTCCTCAAACTTCTGAAAACTCTAAGGTGGTAAAGCAGCGACCGAGGGTGAGGGTCCCGTCAGCGGAGGGCGTCCCGTCAGGGTGCACCAGCATCCTGCGTGTGACGGGGGCAGGCCTAAAGACGCGCACTGTTCCACATTTGTCCCCGTCGTCCTGGGGGGAACCCTCGGGGCGGGGGGACCCCAGGTCTGTGCGGCCTGCCTGACAGCACTGAGGAGTGCATGGGACAGAGGGGCTGGTGCAGGGCCCGGGCGTCTGGGCCGTCTGCGTCATGGGGAGACCCCCCTGCTGCAGGGGTGTGCCTCTGGGACGGGTGGGCAGGGGCCCCAGCACTGGTGTGCATCCCCCCGGGGTGGCCCGTCTGCCACATGTACACTCTGTCTTGGATTGTAGTTTCCTCACTGTTAGTGTGATTTGCCTAGAAAATAATTTGGGATTGTTTATTATTTAATTACGAAAATAAAATGGTTTATTTCCTGGTGTGAAGTCCCTGCACTTGCAGAAAGGCTTTTATAAAATCGCAGCCCTAAAAGACCTTTTTCCTGTTTATACCGGCCATTCTTACCCTTTTGAGGGCCACAGACTATTTTAACAAGGGGATAGAAACTACAAATGAATGTTTCTGCTCTAGAAAATGTCCAAACAGAAAGAGTGTGCCCAGTTCAGGGACCTCTGCCTCCACCCCCAGTACTGGGTCAGGCGTGTGCCTGTCTTCTGGCACCAGCCCCGGGGCAGTGTCCGGCTCGTGGACCTGCGGGGGGGATGGCCAAGTCACTGGACTGCTCTGCCTCAGTGTCCCTGAGACCAAGGACGGTAACTCCCCGTCCTCAGGGCTGTGGAGAAGACCTGCACCAACGTGGAGGAGTTACTTAGGGCAGAGTCTGGCGGAGAGCGAGCTGGGGCGAGGGGGTCCCGGGCCCACCGTGCCAGGCATCATGGTGAGCACGGGGGGCATGGGGCATGTGGGGAGGCCTCGTCGGGCAGCTCATCCGTGCGCACGGCCTCCCTGCCGTGGAGAAGGTGCGGCCAACAGCGTCGAGCACATCCTGACCCAGCGATGGGTGTGCGGGGTCGTCAGCCCCCCCGTGCCTGCGGGGCCAGAACCCGCGGCCGCCCCACAGTGCCGTGTCAGCAGGACGCGGTCCCAGGAGTCCCTCGCACTCCCTCCGCGTTGACGGTGTAGGAACAGGACGAGGGGGGCAGGTGAGGGGCGAAGACCACCCTCAGGGTGCGGTCGGGGCGGCGCCGGCTGACCGTCAGTCTCATTAAGAGCTGGTTGGACCAGGTCATTCCGAGAGCTGGAGAAACGCGCTCGTCCCAGACGCTGAGACAGGAAACAGGCCCAACCGTTACTTACAAAACCACAGGGGTCCCACCGCCACTTGGCGGCCCTCCTGCCGGGGGTGGGGGTGGGGGCTGGGGAGCTGGTGCTCACCCCTGTGGCCCGGGTGCTGTGCCCTGCTCCTCCGTGGCCTCTGTCACCTGGAACGTGCAGACTGGGGTCAGCGGCAGCGAGGACCCCACGCTGCCCACCCTGGCGTGGTTGGCTCTGCCCTCCCCGAGCTGCTTCCTTGAGATGGAAGCCGAGCACACCTGCCGTCTGGGGGGGGGGGGCGGGGGCGGCCCACCTGGTTGATGCACAGCACCGGGCTCTGGAAGGTGCAGCTCAGCCGGCGCAGGGCGGCTCCTAGTGCCTGCAGACGCCGGGCCCTGGGGACCGAGGCCGCGCCATCAAACTCGCAGCGGAACGGGGCGGCCACGGAGTCGATGACCACCAAACGGGCCATCCCCCGAGACAGCAGCGCGGGCACCTTCTTCGTCACACACTCCAGGAGGGTGTCCTGGAAGCCGAGGGGGTGGCGTCACCGCCCGTGCCGTCGGCGTCTCCCCGGCTGCCCTGTGCCGAGGGTCCCCTCACACCTGTCCCTTCACTTCTCGTCTCCGGTGGGGCCATCACAGTGACCGGGCCTTGCTCCCTCCGTGGCCCCATGCCAGGCACTGAGTCTGGACGCAGCCACACCGCGAGGCTGACTCGTCACCGCCACGGTCCTGCCAGGCGGGTGTGGGGGCGGCCGTGCCCCCTGCCCAGCAGCCCCTGGTGCAGGGAGGAAGGAGGTAGTGGGGTGGGGCCGCCCGTACTGTGAAGTCCCCCCGGGCTCTGCCCCTCGGAGCCGGCTGCCCTGCGGCTTGGACATGGGCCCTGGTGCCCAGTGACCGCGCGCTGGCCGGTCCCCTGACCGAAGCCCCGTCTGTGCTTCCGTTTCTAGGGCGTCTCCGGTAGAGCCTCTTTCTGTGGAAAATGACAGCAGCAGCGGCCTCGAGGACGCCAGCGGTAATGTGAGTCCCCCCCGTCCCTGTCCCCGCGGGGGGCTCCGGGGGTGCCTGGGGGCTGGGCAGGTGGGGACCCTACTGGCACCCCCCCCCCGGCCTCCTGGCGACACTGGGCAGGAGGCTGGAAGCCTTCCGCCCCCAGAGCTGTCTTCGGAACCACTTAGGCCACCGTGGGTCTCGGCGGCCCTGGCCCTGACGGCGGCCCTCTCTCGCAGTGAAGCCACCCCGGCCTGGAAGACCCAGGACAACGCTGCTTGTGTGCCGCCCGGGGCAGCCCTGTGACAGCTGGGGGACGGCCACCGAGGCTGGAGGGCCCTGCAGCCGGGAGCCTGCAGCACTAACCTCGTCTCCCCCCGTATCCCCGTGCCACGGAGCACACTGTCCCACTAACAACCGCACTGCTCGTCGGGACGCGCGTCGCTCGCAAAGCCATGGCCACGCTTGGCCCCTGCAGGATGGCGGGGTGGGCGCGGCCTCCCTGCTGGGCCGCGGTTCCCGGGAGACCCGCAGGCCACCTGTGTCCTGACCCTCCGTGGAAGAGGCCGTGGCTGCGGGCCCCGTGGGCCGCGCTTACCGTGCTACTTCCCCAAGCTGTGTGAGATAGGTTTCATTGTACATTTTTTAAAAATTAAAAGTTTATATACCTTACCCTTTGCTTGTAATTTTTATAACAGTCCTTAAACGGGGGGAGGCGCACCGGGATCGGGGGGGCTCTGCCGGCCGCTGCTGACGTGCCCGGAGCCGGCCCCACGCACAGGCCTGCCGTACTCTCCTCCGGCGTGCTGCTGTGTCCTCACTTGCCACCTTTCCCGCGGTCCTTTCCCGCCGTCCTCCATCCCTCCGCCTCAGTGCGCTACGGCGGCAGCCGGCCGGGCCACAGCTCCGCTCCCCCTGCCTGCTGGACCTGCCCTGACCTCCCAGCCCTTTGTCCCCTCCCTGGGGGTTCCCGCCACTGCTGTCTCTGCACCGGCAGGGACATGTCACTTGCTGATGCTTCCAGATCTGTCCCCCGAGTGCTGTGGCCAGGTGGCAGTCAGCCATCTGAGGGGCTTGTTGGGGCTGGGGACCTGCTAGGCCCTGGCCAGGTTGTGCCCCGGGGGGGGCTCCTGTGCCCTGATGGGGGGCTTCTGCTCCGCCAGAGGCAGAAATAAAACCCAGTACAGACTGCTCTGGCTGGGACGGCTGGCCTGGACCGCAGGCCCTGTCGTGTGGGCAGCGGGCACCACGGGGTGGCCGGTGGGAGGTGCCCCCTGCAGCTGCGGCCTTTTCCAGGGGACTGAGCACCATGGCCGGGGGCGCGGGTCAGGGCAGGAGGCGCCGTGCTGGGCACCCTTGCGCCCGCGGGGCCACCCCCCCCACTCCCTGTGCGTGGGGGTGACGAGTCCCACAGGATGCCGGGTCCGACCGGAATTTCAGGTGCCGGATCGTGTGGCTCTGAATGTGTGGCCCGCGTGTGCAGGCACGTGTCTGCTGACGGGTACTGCGGGTGGCCCGGGCTCTCGTGTGTGGCCCTGCCCACCGGACCGACCTCCCCTCGGCACTCAGGGCCAGAGAGACACTCACCACGTCGGCCACGTGCTCAACAAAGATCTGGTTGCCAAACTTTATCCCGTCGACCACGTCTCCCGGCACGTCCGTCCGCAGGCGCCGCTGCTGAGCCGTGAGCTGCCGCAGACGCGGGCTGGGGAAGACCTCCTCCGTGCAGATGTACACGGCCCCTGGGGAGACACAGGGCCCCTCCTTGCTGACAGGATGCCACCCCGCGGGCCGGTCCCCAGCCTGTCTGGAGTGGAAGTGAGCGGAGTTACCAGGGCCCAGCTCCTGCAATGCCCTCCTGAGCACGCGGGGCCATCCCTCAGAGGCTCTGCTCTCGGCTCCTTGCTCCACCCGGGCCTGCACGGTGACAACCATGTGTGTGTGTGACTGGAAAAGCCAGTCGGCAAACAGCGGGTCACGCGTCCCCAGAAGCCCGGACACCCTGGGGCAGCAGCCCGGCCCGGGCCTGGATCTCCGCACCGGGGAACGGACCCCAAGCCCACAGCTAGAAGGAACTGGGGGCTGTCCGAAGTAAACCCTAACGTTTGTGGCAGCTGATTTTCAACCAAGGTCCCCGGACAGTCCAACGGAAGAATGGTCTCTCCACCAAATGGCGCTGGGACAGCTGGGTCCCTGCAGGCCAGGTGCTGCCAGGGCACCCGACTCCGAAGAAGACACGGGAAGCCTCCGGGACCTCGGATTCAGCACTGGATTCTCAGATGCGACACCAACAGTGAGCAGAGGCAGAGAAGCTGCACTTGATCAACACGGCACCACCGAGAAAACGAAAAGACACCCCACAGAGAGGAGGAAATACAGGGAATTCCGTGTCTGGGAGGAGTCCCGCAGCCACGTCCTCCGGAGAGTTCTCACAACCCAACCACAGACGAGCCAAGTCAGACCAGGCAAAGGGTCTGAACAGGAGACGTGAGATGGTCGACGGGCCCGTGAGGACACGCGAACGCCCTCGGTCATCCGGAAACGCAGCTCAAAGCCACCGTGGGACCACCGCCCACCCACGACGGTGGCTCAGATCACGAAGTCCAGCGTCGGCGAGGACAGTGCGCTGATGGGGTTGGCATGGCGGCTGGCGGCCCCTCACCCGCTCGGACGCGGCACGAGCCACGGACGCCAGCGTTCAGAGCAGCACCGTCCACAAAAGCCACGAGGTGGAAGCCACGTCACATGGACGGGTGGATGGGCGAACAAACGTGCTCTGGACACACAACAGAATATTGTTCAGCCGGAAAAGGGAACCGAGTACGACACGTGTTCCAACGTAACGACCGTGCCAACATCGTGCCGAGGGAGGGAAGAGAGACCGCGAGGTTACGACCTAGGATCTCACTTCCGCGGGGCGTCCGGAACAGGCGAACCCCGGAGCAGGAAGTGGAGCCGGGACTGCCAGTGGGCAGCGGGGAGGGCCCGTGAAATGTTCTAGAATTAGGCAGTAGCGCTGGAAACGCAGCTCTGTGAATACACTAAAAAGCACTGAATTGTACGTTTTAATTTTATGGTATGTGAACTACATCTCAATTTTTTAAAAAAAGAAACAGCTGGTGTTCTGGTGGAGAGCTGGCTCTGCCCCCCAGGGCCCCCAGCGGACTCGGTCCCTCACCCGCATCGGTCGCTGCACAGCCTCAGGCAGGGGAACCGGACGAACCAAAGGACCCGCACCACGTATGCACACGCACCCTGTTTGTGCCTGGCTTTGACTTTGACGTAACTGTGTTTTGGCAGAATTTCACACTTAAGAGACGGACACGTGGCGGGACGAGAACCACCAAGCCTAGCGAGCGCCTGACCATCAGCACCTCCTTAACCTTCCCGGGCACGTTCCAGACCATCCCTCGGGAAGTGCCTGCAGACAAGGCGAGCCCCTGACCCTGTCCGCCCCGGGGGCAGCTGGGTGTGACCGTCCTGGCCGGTCTGGGGAGAGCGGGCTGGACGGAAGGTTCAGCGTGGAACCGAGCCTGTCTGCGCAGCCCCAAAGCCCCTTTACCCCCCTGGGTGTGTGGCTGGGAGAGGCACAGGGCCTCGCCGCGCTGCCCCCACCCGCCATAGGCCATGGTGGCTTCTCCAGGGTGGCCCCGGCAGATGGTGACGGGCCAGGCAGAGAGGGGGCTCCATCAAGCGCAGGATTCAAATAAGTCCAGAGTGTCTTCACCATCCTTTTCAAAATTAGGGCTCTCAGATCTCACTGGGTTAAAGGAGTTATTTTGTCAGGGAAATGGTCATCTTGGATGCAACATTTAATGTCACAGTAACCTCGGGGCCACCTCGGGGCCCGGGACACGCGCCCGGCTCTCTCCGGGTCCCCCCTGCCACTGTGGTCACATCTCCTTTCCCCGGGGCTAAAGCCTGTGTGGCCGGCCCGTAGCCCGGCGTCTGACGGACGTCCCCAGAGCCTCCTTGGCCACCCAGCAGCTCGGTTCCCCACAGCCTCATGCCCACCAGCTCCTGGCTCTTGGCGTCCCTGCTTCTGTCTGGCAGACGTGGGGGTCTCCGTGCAGGAGCTGGAAGCACGGGCCTCTGATCCCCAGCGCAGCCCGCGTGGCGTGACGTGGCTGTCACTGAGAGGCCCCTGGGTGGCATGGCGGTGGTGGAGGGGTGGAGACCCCCAGACCAGCAGTGGACAAGGCAGGCTTCTCCAGGGGGCAGGGTCACCTCAGGCCGGGGTTCGAGCGAGCGTGCGGGCAGCTGAGGGGCCACGCTGGGCCTGCCGTGTCCCAGAGTGGGGGACACAGGCTCCGCTGCGGGATGTTTTCAGGGCATCCGGCGCCAGGAGGGGTGCGCCCAGGCAGCTCCGAGGACCCGACCTCGCGGTGCCCTTCCCGCTCCCCCAGGCCAGGCCCGCCCTGAGTACGGACCCAGCTTGGCCACAGATGCCGACGGTAACTGCTCATGTGACCCATCCAGGAGAAGAGGGCTCTGCTGGGCCCGAATGCTGCAGGCCATCGTGGCATGAAGGAGACCAGGCTGGAGCTTCAGGATCAGGACTGGACGGCCAGCCCTGCGCTCCACACCCGGCCCGTCTCGGGCGCAGCACCCCCCGCACAGGGCCCCGCAGACACACTGGTTGAGCAGACGCAAGCTGGGCATCATCGTGCCTCTTTCATGGGGTAAACGGACAACCCGCTTCCAAGGCCAAGTCCATCCACCCAGCACCAGCACCAGGCGCCTGGCCCTTAGGCCCTCCCGGACTGCACCTCGCACAGAGACGCAGGGACGAGAGTGACACACAAACGCCCGCCTCAGGTGTGAGCAGGCGCCACACGTGGTCGGGAGCCCCTGCCCGTGGCCAGCAGACCCGGCCGGCGCCAGACACGGGGGGTTCATGGGAGCCGCGCAGACCCTGCCCCCCACGAGAGCTCACGGTGCTAACGGGAAGCGGGAGAGATTCCAGACCGAGCGGCCTGCTGCCGGCGCCCCCGCGGGGGGCCCTGCGCATGATCCCGGTGCGTGTCACCGGGGCGGGACGTCTGGCCCCGGCCGCCTCCCCAGCCCGCCACGTGGCCCAGCCTGTCCGGGCAGCGGGGCGCGCACGTGAGCTTGGAGCTGCCGCCGGCTTGTGAGCAGCCCGGGAGCGAGGCGGGACCGAGGGGCGTCAGGCCGCTACCCGGCAACGGCCACCCCGGTGACCTCACGTTTAGGAAAAACAATTTAGATTTTGAACGCTTGAGTGACTCACGCAGGCAGCCTGGAAGAGTCCCTCTACCGCGTAGCCCGTGCACATGTCAGCCACACACAGCAATGCGAGGAGCACGGCCCGGCCCCCGCCACGCAGCACAGGCCCGCCCGCCCCCACCGCGCGGGGCAGAAGAGCGAAATACTGCTTGCCCGGCTCTGCCTCTGTGGACCGAAGAGTTGGCAGGCTGCTGGTGTGAGCGTGTGTGCACGAGCGCGGGTGTGCAGGCTGGTGGTGTGAGCGTGTGTGCAAGCTGGTGTGAGCGTGTGTGCACGAGCGCGTGTGTGCAGGCTGGTGGTGTGAGCGTGTGTGCACGAGGTCGCAGGAACCCTTGGGCCAGGCCCACAGCCCTCGAGGGGATACCAGGGAGGAGGCGCAGGTGGGCGGGCCGCTCCGACGGCGGACAGGCGGACAGGAGGACAGGTGGACAGGAGGACAGGAGGACAGGTGGACAGGAGGACAGGCGGACAGGTGGACAGGCGGACAGGCGGACAGGCGGACAGGAGGACAGGCGGACAGGCTGCAGTGCCGCAGCCCTCGGACCCTGCCCCCCGGGGGCGGAATCGACAGCAGACGTGAAGAGAAAGATGGAACCGGGAAGATCCCGTGGGTACGTCTGGCGCAGCCTCTGTGGAGTGCGGCCCCGGCACTGCCGGCCCCCCCCAACTCCTGGGCAGGACCCCCCCCCCCAACTCTGCCCGCCTCCAGGGGCAGCCACTCACCGGCCTCCAGGCCTCCGTGCTGCCGCGGGAACTGCACGCTCAGGCAGAGCTGCAGTGCCAGCTGGGTCTTGCCGGCGGAGCTGGGGCCGGCCAGCTCGGTGAGGCCGTCGAGGGGCAGGCCGCCGCGGAGAAGGCCGTCGAGCACGGGGCAGCCCAGGCTCAGGCGCTGGTGCTGCGCGGGGAACCTCTGCTTCTGCTGGTGCAGATGCAGCGCTGTGAACGCGGGGGGGGGGGGGGGTGTCAGGCACCACGTGGTGGAAGGACAGGTGACCTCGGTCACGTGGGTGGATGAGGTGCCAGCCGGCAGGCAGGAGGCGGTCCCGGCCGCTGCAGTGCTCTGTGGGCACCTGGGGGCTCCGGGCTCTGACTGCCAACTCACCCCTGCTTCCCGCGCCCCTTGGCTCGGTCCCATCTCTTTTGGCCCAAGAACGGACTCTCGGAAGCGAGGGCCCCCATGGCCCCCCCCGCCACCTGACAGGTCCCCATCCTGACGCTCTCCGTGCGAACCTGTGCAGACGCGGCTCCCCTGCAGGTGTGAGGAGGCCGTTCTCAGCAAGTGCTGCACGTCGAGGCTGGGGAGGCGGGTCAGTCTCTGCAAGTCTGGTCCAGAAAAATGCAAAACCTCCTTCACTGATTTCAGTTTGGCTGAAATTATACAAATAAATTATAGGGCAAGTTCAGACTACGGTAACACAAGGCAACACGACGACGACAACAGGTGTTTTCAGGAATGCTGTCTTCTAATGCTGGGGACCCGGCGGGCAGGGGCCTGATCCATCCACTCCCCGAGGCTCTGGGAGCCCCTGGGTAGAGTGTGATGACAGCAAGGAGGAGGAAGGGGGCCTGGGGGAGCCCCACCTCACAGCTGCAGTAGCAGGAGTCAGAGATGAGAGGGGCCTCTCCCAGGTGCCCAGAGCAGTGGATGCAACCCAGTTCCGCACCCCGGAAACATCTCTCAAGAAAGGAGGTTTCTGTGGCCGGGCAGGCCTACACGTAGGCAAGGCTAGAGGATGATTCCAGGGCAGGCTGGGGACCATGCATGAGGGAAGGGGTGCAGGACGGAAAGCTGAGCCGGGTTCCAAACAAGCGTCCGCTGTACCAGACTGCTGGCATGGTGGGGAGGGCGGGATGGCCGGTGGGACAAACAGCAAAGAATGCATGAGGGTTACAATGCCAGTGGGCAACAGCTAGGTGGGGAGGGTTACAGAGTTAATGTGTCCAAAAGGTCTGGTATTTGGAGAGGAGAGTGGATAAATTAATTTTGGGCTTGGATAAATGCATTACTTTCAAACTAGTACAAAATAAATTTGCTAAAAATATATTCAACCAATCCAGAAGCCAAAAATGAAAAACCACCACAAAAAGAAACACAAAAAATTGCTCAGCATAATAAGGCAGACTTAACCCCACATGTATCAGGAATTCCCTTAAATATGTATGCACTGAACGCTCCAGTTAAAACAGATGGACAGGCTGAATGAAAGGGAAAACAAAGCAAAACGACTGATGGGCTCTGAAAAAACCAAGAGCCAAGGATGAAGGAACAGGACCTCAAGACTCTGCCCCCATGTAGGACATCACCATGTTGCTGCACCAGCCCCCACGTGTACTTAGGATTCCATGTTATATGATCAACAAGCATCCTAATGTTGAAGCTTCCCCATCAAATGCCCCAGGAGACAGGGGAGATGGAAGGGAGTCCCAGGACGCCAGCTGGTGCAGGGTAGCTGGGGATGGATGCACCAGGAAACAAACAGAATGGGTGAGCTGTTCAACCCTTTGAGCATTTAAAAATGAGGCACTGGTAGTTGATGGACATACTGGACAATGTGGGGAAAGTCAGTGAGACATACACAGAAAACACAGCATTGGAAAAAAAGAGGCAACTAACAACATTGGGGAAAAATAACAAAGATGGGACAAGAAAGAAAACAATCTTAACCTCCCAGTTCAGCAGCAGTCATCATGTCCCCAGTCAAAACCCTAATGGCCCAAACTGCGTTCCAACTGTGGGGGGAGGAGTGGAGTAAGTGGGGGCACAAGCAAGCCAGTCCTCATCAGTGTAACACCCACTCTGTGAGTAATCCCTGACATTGACAAATTGAACACAGCAACATAAGCACATTATTTAGAAACCCAGATGTATGTAAATACAAAAGAAGTTGATAAAATCATAAGTGGTGTAAGTAGTTCCCTTTCACTTTTTAGACAATAAACATGTATTACCTTTGATGAAAATAAAATGAACTTTAAAAAAGTCCTCAGTGAAACGCACACACACACACACACACAACCGAAAAACCTGCAACACATTCCAGCACGGGTCTCTAATCAGGATCAGTTGTCTTGGGGAAGGGGAGGACTTGGACAGGCAATACTGTTAACTTGTTTTTCATGCACTGTGTACACGTACATCCATACATTTCACATATCTACTCGATCCAAACATCAATAAATATACCTTTCTTAACTGCAGCAATAATTCTAGGATTCAGGTCCAATTGATCCAAATCCATTTCTTCAACAGGTTGACCACAAAGACGAGTAACTTCTCAGGGACACAAATTCCAATGTGCTTGCTGTCACTGCAAGCTGCCCAGGAGCCGAGCACAGCAGAGTGATGGTGGCCTGGGTATGCAGTCCCCTTTGAGACAGGGGTTCACCGTCAGCCCCGAGGTTGCAGGAGAGACTTTACCAGGAAAACCACTGACGTAAGTCTAAGGCAATGCTTTTGTTAGAGCCCCCATTCGGTAACTTAGAAACCATGAATTCCAATCCACAGAGTGATGTGTTTGAAGAAGTGCCCCCAGGTCACCTGCATTCTAAAGGCCCACGCTACACAAGGCAGGCCCATTCTGTCCCCTGCAGAAAGGGTTAAAAATGAGCACGTGCTCCGGCCCGAGTCCTGGCCCAGGGACCTGGTTTCCAGATGAGCACCCTGCCTCGACCCGCCTCTTTGGTGAGGCTGACGCAGACAGCTGGAGATCACACGCACTGGGCTCGCGGTAATGAAGTGTCTTCTGCATTCTCCAGTTCCATCTCCCCTAAGTGTGTCTCCGTGGAGGATCTGGCCAGAATGGGAAAAGTGAGTTTTGAATCTTGCAGGATGCTTGCGGGTTGGAACCTCCCTGACTACCAAGCTGTTTCAGCGGAGGACAGTGGAGACTGTCCCACCCTTGCCCTGCAGCCCGCACCCGTCCCCTGACCAGCAGCCCTTCCCTGGCCTGAGCCCTAAATGCTGCGGGACAGGAGCCCAACCCCACCCCCGCTGGCTGCCCCACTCAGCCCAGGGCCACGCAGAAGCAAGCCCCCCAGATCAGCAGGGCTGGGGGTGCACCAGGGTGGGTGCAGGAACGCCAAGGCCCGCAGCCACACGCTGGCCCGCTGAACCCCGTGCCGATGTCCACCAGCAAGGCCTCCGCCGAGGGGAAGGTCACCTGCCCTTGCAGCGCTCCGAGTGTTATGATGTGGACAACATCAGGCTGATTTGGGCGCTTAGAGAACCAGGTCACTCGCACCGTCCCATTCACAGGCCGGTCAGGGAAACAGGTCTGGCACCCAGAACTGACAGTACCAGTTTGGGGTGGCTGTGGAGCCTGATGCCCAGGTGTGACCGCACCGCGGGCTCAGGACAGCCGCTGCAGGAAGGAGCTCACGCTCCGGGTCCCACGTCTGCCTGTGGCAGGCGCTCCCACGCCAGAGCTGCTGACACTGGTGAGGACACACGCAGAGGCCCCAGCCCCCCGGAGGCCACCAGGACCGCAAACTGGAGGATGGTTGGGTCTCTGCTAGAAAGAGGCGCCTGAACGCAGGGCCCCAGGGCCAGCCACACGCAGGGAGAGGCGATGGGGACTGTGACGAGCTCCAAAAGGTACCCTGAGTGTATGGAAGGTGTGAGGTTAGATTCCTGAAGACAGAAAGCAAATACGAAAGAGCATATCATCTGCAGGAAAAGTAGTAAGTTGTCAAAGGAGCTGCGGCGCACCCTCCTGGCTTGGCAGGGAGCTCAGCTTCAGGAGCCCTGAGGACAAGAACGGGAAGAGGTGACGCAGGGAGCCACCACCCAAAACCACCTCCAGGTCAGCAGAACACCCGGACGAAATGCCAAGCTTGCGGTTTTCAAATTCTGGAGAAAGAGAGTGTGTGTGTGTGTGTGCGCGCGCGTGTGTGTGCGTGTGTGTGTGTGTGCGCGTGCGTGTGTGTCCTTCCCCTGGACCCGTGGAAAGCCCCGGGGGCATGCCTTGATGCGACAGGCAGCCGAGAGGCTGGGCTGGGGTCCGGTCGTGAAGACGGACGGCCGGGTGAGCGAGGTTCTGGCTGAGGCTGCCCACGCTGTGCGTGTGGAGCCAGGGACGCTGGCAGGGGGCTGCCGCCTCCGGGAGCTCCCCGGATACAAAACTTGGATCCCGAGGAGCAGCTCGACACAGGGCAGGAAAACAAGCCGGGTGAGTGCAGCGCCTCAAGCTTACGTGGTGGAGGAACAGGGCATCGGGAAGCAGAGGGACCACGGGTGGAGCCCCCGTAAACCAGACACAGGCCCGGGGGCTGGACAGACAGCCTCCAGGTGGGCGCCCTGTCCCCCGCCTCCCTGAGGGCTCGGGCCTGAGCCAGCCATCCTCCGGGCCTGTGCCCACGCAGAGCTGCAGGCCGGGGCAGCTTCCTGGAGCGTTTCGGTTACTGTTTACGGGGCACAGTGAGCATCACGTGCCACTGGGTGAGTGGAACAGAGCTACCGGAGAGAAGCCATGGTTTGCATGAACCATTAGGATCGTGACTTTGAAGCAGTTCCTGCCGGAGTGGAGGCCAGGGGGACTCACTGTCTCCGGCTTCAGGACACTCCGTTGGGACCCGGCGGCTAACCCAGGCCGCACGGAGCGCGCGGAGCCCCACACGGACTGGCCCACCTTCACTCTGGGCAGCAAGACTCACGTTTCAAGCCGCTTTAGTGAACCTGTGCGGAGGAATTACTGGAATCCCACTTCAGCGGCAGGTTGGGCGGCAGGGCCGGACGCCGTAACCGGGGAGGGGCGGGCCGGCCTCCCCTCCCGCAGAACAGGGCCACCGCCTCTGGCCAAGCTCGGCTAAATTCAGGCAGGGCAGTGCGGGAAGACCCCGGTGCTGGGACTCCGGCGCTCTCAGGACGCTTCTGAGCACGCTTCCCACGTCCGGCCTCGCTCAGACCTCAGGGGGCGAGATCACCTGCCCGCCCTGCTGACCGGGAGAGGGACGCGGCAGCCACTTACCGACAAGCTCAGGTCCTACGGCCGGCAGGGGGTCCAGGTCCCGCCCGCAACCTGCGGCCCGCACGCCTGTGAACAAATCCAGCAGGAACCGTTCAGCGGCCACACTGCACAACGCGGTGATCCCGAGGCCGGCCTGCCTGGGGCGGGGCTGGGGGGCAGCGTGTGTGTGTGTCGTCCCGGCGGGAGCAGCCCACCCACTCTCCGGGTGGCCATCTAGTCCGGGTTCCCCTCCCGGAGGGGGCGATGAGCGCTGGTTCATCCCAGGGCCGCTGGTAGGGAGCGGCCTTGCCCCGGCCGGCCTGGCCTCCTGGGTCCGCGGCCCTTCTCAGGACCCTGTCCTCTCCGGGGACCCCTTCCCTTTGCAGGCCCGGCACCGCTTGCCCCGTTCTCGCCAGCGACTCCTGCAGGCCCACGTGACGGCCCAGCGCACCTTCTCTTCCGCGACGCGCCCCACCTCCACGGCGGTCCACCCGGACGCCCACCTTCGTGCGGCCCTCGCTCACCTTTCACCCCACGGTCCCCAGGCTGCCGCCGTCACCCCAACTGGCCCTGCAGCCCGCCGGCCTGCTTGGGTCTCTGCGGGGGGCAACCCCCAGGACGGGCCTCCGCACCCCGGCTCCCGAGCTGCCAGAACCCCGCCAGGGCCTGGGCTCCGGCTGTCCCCTCCTCCCGCCCGCGGGCGTGGACTGTGCGGACGACCCGCGACCGCGCCGGGGCCCAGCTCACCGCGCACCGACCCCGCGCCGCGCCCCCGCGGCCCACCACTCTCACCGCGCGCGCGCTCCGTTCGCCGCCTCGCGCTGCCCCGCCCCCCGCAACCTCCCTTTCCAATGAGAGCCGGGCGGCCCGCACCGGATTTGCCAATCAGAGAGGAAGCAGCGCTACGTCGCAGACTAACTGACCAATCCAAAGTCTCAATCGTCCCCAGGAGACGGGGCGTGCCTGAGCGCGTCCTCACTGCCGATTGGTGACCGACCGCCCGGTGGCCGGGGAGGTGCCCTTGCGCGAATTGGGAAAAGCGCAGCGATGGGGCGGATCCCGGGCGTCGATTGGCCCGCTCTCCGAGCCGGGCGTGGCGATTGGACGCGGCCCCTGTCATCCACGCGGGCAGGGCGGGGCTCCTGGCGGGACCAGGGTCCGGGCGGCTGGCGAGCGCTGAGGCGGCGTCATGTCCTCCGAGGTGGCCGCGCGCCGCGATGCCAAGAAGCTGGTGCGCTCCCCCAGCGGCCTGCGCATGGTGCCCGAGCACCGCGCCTTTGGCAGCCCCTTCGGCCTGGAGGAGCCGCAGTGGGTCCCAGACAAGGAGGTAGGTCGCCGCCGCCCGCCAGCTTCCCGCCTCCCCCTCCGCGCCCCGCTCGCCCGAGACCCCCGGCACCTTCTCCGCGCTCCGGGACCCCCTTCCGAGCCCGAGGGCCCCCTGTACGCGCCCCGCTCGCCTGAGACCCCTCGTCTGCGCCCCGGCACTCCCGTTAGTGTCCCGAGATCCCGTCGGAGGCCAAGGGGCCCCCGTCCTTGCCTCGGGATCCCGGGACCCCCGTTAGCGTCCTTGTACCCCGAACCGCTTCGGCTGGCTCCTGCTGCCCTTCCGGGGCCCCCCACGGCTGCCCTCGGTACCCGGGCTCCAGTCGCCCGCGCTCCAGCCCTTCCGGGGCCTTGGGCACTGTGCGCTCTGCCTGGTTCTCTCTCGGGGCGCCCAGGCCCGCCCACCCCCCGCGCGAAGTGCGCCCCGCACGGACAGTCCCACCCGCTCGGCCCGGGCTCTGCCCACCTGCGAGGTCATGTGGGAATTCCACGTCCACTGGTTGAGCTGCTGAGTGGAGCCCCTGCCCCATGGGGGGGGCGGCGGAGCGGACCCCGCGAGGTCTGGGGGGCGGCCCTTGCGTGGTGCGAGCGAAGTGCTGGGTTGGAGCAGGAGGCTCCGGATGGACAGTAAGGAGGGCGTCCTGGTGGGGGGACCGCACCTGCTTGGAGAGGCTCGAGCAGCTGTGGCCGGAGGGGTGAGGCTGGGGGAGGCGCTGAGCTGTCCCTGTTGGCGGGGTGAGTGCGGCACCTTCTGAAGGCCCTTCTGTGACCATAAGCCAGCAGTTCTCAGTCACCGGAGGCCAAGGGACAGAAGTCCACGCATTCCTGTAAATCAAAACCGTCTGAAAGAAGTTAGCAACCCGTGATTGTTGAAAGTGCTTTAAGTGACGAGCACCTCCTGGTCTGATCAGCCTCCCTCCCTCCCTGGGAATCGCAGTTTCGGCCGCAGGGTTTCAGCAGAGGAGTGGAATCAGGTGTGTGGTGGGGGAGGCGGGCAGGCGCCCAGAAGCTGGGGAGGGGCCGGGTGCAGGGCAGCGGGGAGGAGGGGCCCGCCTGGAGGTCAGTGGCCAAGCCATGGGCCTCCCTGGCCTCGGTCCCTTGTTGCCCTGTGTGACCTCTTTTCTGTAGTTTCACCCCTGGTGCTCCTGCTCCGATCAGCCTGAACCTTTGCTCTCAGGGCCTCCTTGCTTAGTGCTGGGGAAAGATGGAAGTATCGTGTCTCTCGTTGTCATACGAGTACGTGTCACAGAGTCCCTTACAGGCCTGTTGAGGAGCCTGGCACAAGTTCCTGCGGTCAGAGAAGTCAAAGTCGCACAGCTCGAGGTGGAGACAGGCAGGTGACCGACTCTCTTCCGCAGTGGGGGAGGGGCGGTCGTGACCCGCTGACGGCCCTGACTCTGCACCTGTGGGCACGTCACGTGTGGCCAGATCACCGGGTGGTCGCCCATGTGTTACAGAGGTGCGGAGTGGGGGGCAGCATTTTTCCATCGTGGCCCCTGCTGACCACGAAGCAATGAGAGGGGTCTGGAACTCTCGCGGAGTGCTGGTGCAGCTGGGTGGAAATGCTGGTGTCCGGGAGGTGTCCCTCCTTCAGCAGGAGATTCGTTCCCAAGCTGGAAGGGTGGCGGCGTCGCTCCAGAGCGTCCCCGTTTGGCAGGATTCTCACTCGCGATCGAAGAGCCAGGCCAGGCCCTGGAGGCCTTCCAGTGGGCGCGGGGGAGGGGAGCGCGGCGGGGGACTCGTCCGAGGTCCGGGAAGTAGAGTTTGAAATCCACTGGGGCATGGTCCCAGAGTCCAGACCGTAGCCGGGAGTGTCCTGGAGGAAAGAAACTTGGCAGGGGGCGGTGTGGGCTCGGAGCCTCCGGAAGCCCCGGGGAAGGGTGCGGCGGCAGCTCGTGGGCCACTAGCCTGGCGCTGCCGTGGAAGGGACGCCCCCTGCTGCGCGCTGCCCGCCGCGCTTCTGGGACACGGGGACCTTTGTGTGCCGGCGAGAAGCAAGCGTGCGATGCCGGCGGTGAGAAACAGGTTTGTTTATTCGTGGTGGTTTGGAATGGGGGAGGGGATTCAGAATTGGATAGACGTGGCAGGAGGGTGTCCCCTAGACCCTCCGCTTCCATCCACTTCTTGCCCTTTGCCAGTGTCATTGACGTGTTTGTGGGTGGTCCTCCGAGTGTCATCGTGACTCTGTTTCCCAGTGGGTCACCCTGAGGCCAGCCCCTTCCACATCTGTTGTGGACTTACCAGCTGCCTGACCCTGTGCCAGGTGGTTAGCTTGGGCCTGCAGGGACATCCCTTAAAAGTTGAAAATTTGGGGCGGGGGGGAGTGTGTGTACGCATGCATGCACAGAGAGATGGTCTGTCGCCCTCCGCTTCCCAGAGGGGTTCCTGCGGAAGAACACTCGCTACACACCGAGGAGTAGCAGTCTGCTCCCTAGGGGCTTGTGGGCCGCGGGCGGCGGTGGTGGGACGTGGATGGAGGCCGGAGCCGGGCAAGTTGGCAGGAAGCCTGGCAGTTGTCTCAGGGTTGTGTGAATGATGGTGGAGAGTGGGCTTGCGGTGGGCTCACTGGGCATGGGGCCGGAGGGACTTGGCACAAGTAGATGGAGATACTGAGTTTTACCCTTAAAAACTCTGCATCTTGCACCCCCCCCTTCGCATCTTCAGCACTGGGTGTAACCAACGATGATGGCACTTGGCATTTTGACACTTGGATACTCTGTAGACACAGAATTGGGAGAGCACAAGTGTGTCAAAGAAACAAACCCTGAGTTAGGAGAGATCATATTGGATGGGGTCACTGCCGGCCGGGGAAGGAGCCGTGGCTGCAGGAGGGAGACCTTGGGGTCTGCCGGGGTCTCTGAGGCCAGGCGGGGACAGGCTTGCTTTATGGGGGGAGGGACCCCGGCTGGACGAGGACCGGGTGGGAGGGTGCAGGCAGAGCCCCACTTGGAGGCGTGGGTAGTGTGACCTGACGTCAGGGGACGCATCCCCCTGGGTCTGCCTGTCTCAGGCTGAGGGTGGGTCGTCATCTGCGGGCCTGAAGGATGGACCAAGGGAGGTTAATGGGCATTCTGTTCCCATCCATGAGCCCAGACAAACAGGTCAGCCAGTCAAGAACAGGGTGAAGAATGGAATGAATTTGGGGTCCGTGTCCAGCCTTGTCACCGGTGACGGGGGCAACTGAGTCATCTAAGTCACATGGCAAGGGGTTCTCAGCAGAAACTTTCCCAGCACAGTCAAGGTGGTGGTGGGGTTCCACACCTGCTCTCCGGGACCCCAGGGGGCACCCTGCCTCCCACCCCCCAGGACCCATCTGCTGTTGGCTCACGGAAATGCCATAGTGGAGGGCCCCTGGGCGTGGGCTGTGGCAGCGCTTCTTCCCCGGGCGCACTTCTGTCCCTAGGCTCTGCGTCTTTTTCAGGAACCAATGGCGACGGGGGTCTGGGTAGGGGACACAGACGGGCTCTGTCCCGCGGGGGCGTGCTCGTCTCCTGTGACACCCGCCATTTTGCCTCTTCAGCCACATCATCTTGTTCCCCGTGCCGTCACGTGGTCTTCCCCCCACCCCTTTGAGCGGGGTTTTTAACAGTTTATTGGTTCCCTTGTTAATTAAGCAGTTAAATCTTTGAACAGGTCAGTTTATATTTTAGGAATTATGCTTTTACTCTTTAGAAGGGATTTTTTTTTTTTTAATTAAAGATTTTATTTTTTAAGCAATGTCTGCACGCAGCATGGGGCTCAGATCCATGACCCCAAGATCGAGATCGCACGCTCTTCCCACTGAGCCAGCCAGGTGCCGCTAGGAAGGAGTATCTTTCAATAAAGATACATTAATACAAACACTTTTAAATTTTATTTTCAGGATCTGTTTGCATCTGAGGAGCTTAAGACATGGTGGCGTGTGAGGGTCGGAGGGGTCTTGGTGCCAGCCAGCCAGGGAGCACCGTCGGCAGCGCTGCGGGGGAAGGGGGGGTGTCACGGGGCGTGGAGCGCGGGGGGCCCCCAGCCCCCAGGGAGGGGGCACAGGGCTCCTCAGGCTTTTCTTTTACAGTAACCTTTTTTGACCTTCCTTTAAACGCTTCAAACTCTGTATTTTCTGTTTTGATGTTGAGGGGAGACCCTCTGTCAGCTGTCCTCTGGGGCTGGGGCTGGTTCTGGAGTTGCCCCGGGCACCTTTGGGGGGCTCCTTGTGTGAGGGTTGGGCAGCGGTCGGCAGACTTCTCTCGGCTGCGGGTCGGGGGAGCCTGGAGTTCCCGAGGCGCTTCTGTTCGGTGGCCCTGGGCCGGTCTCAGCTCCCGCATCCGCCGTGGGGTTACTGAACCAGCCAGGAGTCGGAGGCCAGGGGAGCGTGAGCGGGGCTGCAAATTCCGGCCCCAGCCGCCCCATCCTCCATGGTGCCCAGCGCACCCTCCAGAAGCCACCCCTTGCCACCAGCTTCCTCCATCCCGTCCGCCGGGCGAGAGGCCCGTGAAGTGAGCGCGGGGCCCCGAGAGGCTAGGCTGGAGCCTCCTGTTCTCAAGGAGTCAGTCCCCGGGGGACCCCGGGGGGGTGGCCTCTGTCTGCCCAGCAGCCTGTGCAGAGGCTCAGGCAGCAGATGGGTCCGTGTGCACCACGTGCGGGACCCTCCCTCATGGAGCTCCCCGAGGTCCCTCGTGGGGGGCCTGCCCTGACTCCGTTGGCCCTGGAGATCCTGCATGTTGGAGCCTCAGCCCCCTCCCACCCTGGCAGGGACCACACGGCCTGGGCGTGCGGGGGGTCTCAGGCATAGGGTGTGGGTGGCGGGCCGCACCTGGGGTCTGGGCTGTGGGGCCTCGTCCATGACCCCGGGCCTTTGAGTCACTCGGTCTAGTTCCAGTCTCACGGCTGCGGGGCCCGGCTGTGCCTGTCCTGTTTGTTTGCTTTGGGGACACCTTCTCAGGCAGGCTATCTGTTCTTTGGCCGTACTTTTACTTTAGTCTCTTTGCCTGTTGCTTTATTTCATTCTCTTTAAATTGCTCTGTTGATAATTGTAAAAGTGCCTTTTCTGTTACACGATCAGCAAATTACCTTGTTTAAAAATCTTGTTAGTTTTCTGAATCCCCTCATTGCTTATTTAGAGTAATAAACTTCCGTATCACTTACATTGTTAAGGGAGCACGTTTTAAATTCTGGATGTGGTCTTATGTTTAAAAGTCGGTCTTCTGGGGCGCCTGGGTTAAGCGTCTGCCTTTGGCTCCGGTTTTCCATCCAAATGGCCAACAGACACACGAAAAAGTGTTCAATATCGCTCGGCATCAGGGAAATCCAAATCAAAACCTCAATGAGATACCACCTCACACCAGTCAGAATGGCTAAAATTAACAGGTCAGGAAACGACAGATGTTGGTGGAGATGCGGAGAAAGGGGAACCCTCCTACACTGTTGGTGGGAATGCAAGCTGGTGCAGCCACTCTGGAAAACAGTGTGGAGGTTCCTCAAAAAGTTGAAAATAGAGCTACCATGTGACCCAGCAATTGCACTACTGGGTATTTACCCCAAATATACAAATGTAGGGATCCGAAGGGGCACACGCACCCCAATGTTTATAGCAGCAATGTCTATAATAGCCAAACTGTGGAAAGAGCCAGGTTGTCGTCCATCGACAGATGAATGGATAAAGAAGATGTCACACACACACACACACACACACACACACACACACACACACACACAATGGAATATTAGCCATCAAAAATGAGATCTTGCCATTTGCAACGACGTGGATGGAACTAGAGGGTATTATGCTGAGCAAAATAAGTCAATCAGAGAAAGATAATTATCATGGGATCTCATGGATATGTGGAATTTGAGAAACAAGACAGAGGATCATGGGGAAGGGAGGGAAAAATGAAACAAGACGAAATCGGAGAGTGAGATAAACAATAAGAGACTCTTAATCTCAGGAAACAAACTGAGGGTTGCTGGAGTGGTGGGGGGTGGGAGGGATGGGGTGGCTGGGTGATGGGACATTGGGGAGGGTATGTGCTATGGTGAGCGCTGTGAATTGTGTAAGACTGATGAATCCCAGACCTGTACCTCTGAAACAAATAATACATGTTGATTAAAAAAAAAAAAAAAAGTTGGTCTTCAACTTGCCCAAACACCGCAGCCTCACGGTAGGCATGAGACGCGAGACCGTCTTTGTTGGTGGAGAGGGAGAGGGGGCGCGGGAGGGGCAGCACGAGAGGCCCCGGGAGGCGCCAGAGCCGGGCAGCAGGCAAGCTTTCCTGTGTGCACTGGCCTCGCCCTGGGTGGAGGCTTTCTCTGGTGGCGTCTGTGGCTGGCATTGCGGGGGGGTCACACAGAGCCTGGCGCCCTGCCACGGTGCAGAGGCCCGAGTGCCAAACACCAGGGCCTTCCAGAACTCACAGAAGGGAGAGGCAGTGGCAGGGGGTGTGCGGAAGCAGCAAGGGCGCAGTGAGCAGCCAGCTCACACTCACAGCCACTGGGGGACTCTGTAGATGGTTCTGGAAGGCCAAGGTGGGCCAAGACCTGTGTCCCAGTCCAGAAAGCAGCTTACGAGCAGAGAGGAAAAAAGAAAACGTGAGCCATGGGATCTCGGAAAGCTTAGACACCGCTCCCAGTGCCAGGGCTGTGGCCGCAGGGTGGTGTCTGGAAAGGGCCTCCAGCGGGGAAGGACGGGGGCCCGGGCCTCCTCCAGGACCATCTGCACGGTGCCAGCCCCGCTGGACTCTGCTTTGGACCAACACAGACTAGTGGGCACTTGGCACCTAACTCGAGTCTCCTCAGCTCCCCGCCTGCCCGACTCGTGGAGCCGCCTTGGGGGAGGCCGAGGCCCAGAGGGGGATGCGCAGAGCGGGGGGGGGGGGGGGAGGGGGGGGAGATGGGCGGAACCCAGCCTGGGGGCGGCGCGGGCTGGCCAGTGCCCCGGCTGACCAGAGTGAAGGAGGTCGGTGGGGATGAGGGGAGGCCCAGCTGGGCAGGACTGGCTGTCCCCTGAACCAGGTCCGGATCAGAAGCCCTCCTCCCTGCCTGGGGGGGGGGGTTGTGGGGGGGGCAGTTTCCCTGTTGCTGAGTTGGGCTAAAGCTCCATTTGGGTCCAGGAGCAGCTTTCCCACCGTGGGAAGCTGAGCTGCATCAGTGCCGGGACGGCCCTTCGGTGCTTCTGGCAAAATCTGAACCAGTTCTTAGCTTGTGTTAGTGAAGAGGTCTGAACTCGTCTCTCGTCCTCAGTGCCTGAAGCAGGGCCACTCGCAGGGCTGTCTGTTCCGAGAGCGCTTGGGGGACAGAGGCCTCCCCCCGATGCCCAGCGCCCTAGTCTCTGCACTTCTGGGGTGCCCATCCCCGTGAGGCCAGCCGCCTGCGCCCCGGCCTGGCCGCTGCCCTTCCCTCTGGTTCCTTACTCCGAGGAGCATCCGAGAGCATTTCCGGGCCTGGCAGCGTCCTGTGTGTGGGCCCTTGCTGGCTGGGCCTCCCCCCACTTAGCCGCCTTGCCTCACTTTCCTCGATGTGTACAGCGGGGTGCTCCTGGCCTGGCCCGCTGCAGGTGAATTCCTGCTGTGCAGTGTCGTGGGCCTTGTATGACTCGGATCCTTGCGTCCAGCACCAGGACAGCCCCAGCCTGGCCGTTCGGGCTCTGACCCCTGCCCCTGGCCCGAGCGTGCCCCAGGGTCCCTGAGAGGCCACCTGAGCCCTTCCTTGCTTGGGGCTGCTCAGGCTTGGACATCACCTGTGCCCTTGGTGCCCCCCCCACCCCGACCCCCACGGCATGGGGCTGGGGGGGGCCCCCCGGCCTGTGGGCCTCCCGAGCCGGTGGCCGAGCCCGCCGCCCTGTCTCCGGCCCGTGGAGGCCACCCCGGTGTCCCAGCTGCGCTCAGAGCTGGGTCCTGATGCTTGTCTTCCGTCCTAGTGCCCGAGATGCATGCAGTGTGATGCCAAGTTTGACTTTCTCACCAGAAAGGTGAGCTGGGGCCATCGGGCGGGGGGCCCAGGCCAGCATCGAGCCCCTTCCGGGGTGGGGGGGTGTGCACCCGGTTTGTCCTGGCGACCGCCTGAGGAGAGCAGACCGTGACTCGGCCCCGGGGTCCGCGTGCAGCTTGCACACCTGTGTGACCGTGCCAGGCGCTGCCACACACGTGGGTCTTGCCCCCCGAGGAGGGGGGTGGCCTGGCGGGTGGGCGGCAGGACGCAGAGTTCAGTGGCCTGCGGGGAGTGGGGCAGCAGGGTGGCCCGTGTGTGCGGCCGTCGCGGTGACCGCATCCCTCTGACGACTAAGACCCTCGCGGGGCCGGTGTCGGCGGTTGGGGGGGGGGGGCCCGTCCTCGGTCCCCTCCTCACCGCCGCCCCTGCCCCCCAGCACCACTGCCGCCGGTGTGGGAAGTGCTTCTGTGACAAGTGCTGTGGCCAGAAGGTGCCGCTGCGGCGCATGTGCTTCGTGGACCCCGTGCGGCAGTGCGCCGAGTGCGCGCTCGTGTCCCACAGGGAGGCCGAGTTCTACGACAAGCAGCTCAAGGTGCTCCTGAGCGGTAAGCCTGGGCCGCCTGGGCGCCACCGGCCCGCGAGAGCTCAGGCCCCGCCCCTCCGGCTCCCCACGGGGCTTCCGAGCCCCCTCCTGCGCGGGGCCCTGCTGTGCGGCTCGCGGGCCTTCTCCCCGGTTCTGGTCCGGCCCTGGCTGCTTCTGGAGCCTGCGGGTGGAGGGCTCTGTGCTCTTGGCCGGGGCCTTCGGGATGGGGCCCCCAGGGCCTGTCAGGGAAGGACGGGAGGTCCTAGAGCTTTCAGGGTGCACAGAGCCTCTCCCGACAGCGGCGCCTTCTGCTCTTCCTCCGTCACGGCCTTGCCGCCCCACCGGGTGGCCCCGCGGGCGCAGCCACGGCCCTGATCTCGCTTGGCTTCACTTCGTCCTGGGGGCGCGTCCCCCTGGGAGCTGGCCTCGCCGGGCCGGGAGGGTGAGGCGTGAGAGGGGCTGCTGTGTTCTCATGTCTGTTCTTCTGTCCCCAGGAGCCACCTTCCTCGTAACTTTTGGAGACGCCGAGAAACCAGAAGCAATGATCTGCCGTCTCTCCAACAACCAGAGGTAAGAGACAGAGTGCTGCCCGGCACGGACAGCTTTGTCCCTTCGACCCTGGGGTGACGTGCTGTGGCTGCTGTGTTCCCTAGGTTCTTGCTTCTGGAAGGGGACAGCCGCTACGAGATTGAAATCGCACGCATTTCCACCGTGCAGATCCTCACGGAAGGCTTCCCCCCCGGGGGTAAGTGCAGTAGGAGGTTTGGTGCCAGTGGGGGGGTGGGGGGAGACCTCTGGAGAGGAAGCCGCGGCCTGGAGGACGGGGTCTTGGGTCTCTGAGGGGCCTGCCCGTTGTCCTCTTGGGCTTGTATTTAGTGAGTGTCTTCAGGAACCTGCCAGGTAAACGGGGCTGAATGTGTCCAACAATGCAGAATTTCCCGAATGTGCCACAGAAAAGCTCTTCTGCCCTATTGTTGGCCTCACACCGAGGATAAAGCTCCTGGTGCAGTTGGCATCTCCCCTGTGCTCAGAAGGCTCTGAGTGGGGCTCATTGGGAACCAGCCCTTCTGCTCCTGTCAGGTGTCTGTGGAAACGAGACCCCCTTGTGTTTCCTCGCTGAGCTTCCCAAGCATTTCCCCCAGGTCTGGATCTTTCCACCCCGGCTTCTGCGCTTTAGTAGCTGTCCTTCCGTGGAAGTAGTCTGTGTTCTGTGTGGTGCAGAGTGTGCTGAAAAAAGTCCCTGTGACTGATTCCTTTGCGCGTTCTGTTTTCTGATTGGCTCTTGGTTGTTCTTCTCTCCTGCCTGCCTACCTTCTTGACGTAGAAAAAGACACTCACACTTACACCAGCCTCCTGGGGAGCCAGCCCGTCTCCGAAGGTCAGCCACATGCTATGCGCCGCTCTCCCCCGCCTGCCGCGCCGCCGCTCTGCAGTAGTCACTTGTTCGGTTGATTTGAAGGAGGTTGGGCCCAAGACGAGGGTATAAGCAGCATGACTGGAAGTATCCTGGCAGCAGAAATGGAGTTTATCCGCTCCGTTTCTCAATCCCAAGGGGGGCAGCTTTACCCAGTGTTTCAGAGTGTGCGTCAGCATCTGCCGGCCCCAGGCTGGCCGAGTCCGGGGGCCGCGGGGCGCCGTGGGCGGCCGCCCTCCAGTACTTCCCTGGGCCTTCACAGCCAGGCTCGCTCGGCTCCTCCAGGAGCCTCGGCCAGCTCTGCGCTCCCGTCGGAGTCCCTGGACGGGGAGCGTTCCCCTGCCTCTGGGCCCCAAGCACAGGGTGTGGCGTTGGCAGCACACCGGCTGCCCGTGGCAGGTGGGAATCGAAGACACCCAGGTACAAAGGGCAGGGCGTGGAGAAGCTGGGGGTCAGCCCGGGTGCCCCTCTGCCTGCCTCCTGTTAGGGAGCGGGGGCGGGAGGGGGCTCAGGAACGTACCTGGTCGGAGCCCCTCCCAGGCCGGTGAAGCCTCGTCTTCCTTGGCAGGGCCTTGGGGCTTATGGTGCCGCACACCCCCTTCTGGCATTTTTTGGGGTGCAGTGAGCCCTGCTCTGCCAGAAGTTTTCTAGAACCTTTGGAAGCCCAGAACCCTGTCTTCCCGGGGGTGGTACCGTTCTGAGCGGACGGCAGTCCGAGGTGCTGCCAGGCAGTCGCTGTTGTCGGCTTTGCCGGCTCCCTGGATGCTTACGAAGTGCAGAAGCGGCCAGAGGCGACGGGCTGTGCAGGGGGTGGGCGGAGCTGTGGCCGGCGTGCCCCCGAGGGGGAGTGGGCACTCCTGCAGGGCGTCTGGTCAGGGACCAACCTGGCGACACGCACAGATGGAACGTGGCCTCCCCGGCCTCAGATGGGACAGCACTTTACCGTTGCCATCGTACGGTGGCCAGGCCCTGTCCGCCGTCCGCGGGTGCCGTCCACGGTCCACGGGTCTGGGGGAGAGGCAGGCTCTCAGGTTTGACTCCGAGATCAGTGTCTGATGGAAGGAATCTTCCATGAGGTGGATCCCTGCTCAAAATGGCGTTTTCATCCTGAAGTCACAAAGTAGGAAAGCTGTAGGTGGACTTCACCGTGAGGCTTGGTCTGCGCGGACTTCTCCAACTAGTCGTGACAGAGAGCGCCGGCCTGTTCGTGAGCGGTGGGTTCTCGAGCGGCTGGCCCCGGCCTCAGGAGGGCCGCTCCCCCCCATGGCATGTTTGCAGGCACTCACGCATGCGGGTGGGGTGTCGGCACGTCTCTGCTGGGCCTTGCTCGCACTCTCCGTCCCCAGCGGCGGGATGGCTGCGAGGCCGGAGTGATGGCCCGTGTGCCCCAGGCAGGCCCTGCGCTCTGGCTGCAGGCGGGTGGGATTGGTATGCACATGGAGCCGGCCGGCCTGAGCGCAGGCGTCCCCACGGGGGACTGGGTGTCGCAGCCGTGTTTGTCTCACTCGGCTCAGTGATATGGCACGGTGCGGCCCGGGCCCTTGAGGGCCAGGCCAGGAGACTTCCTCTCCCACCCTGTGAATTTGGGGTCATCCACCAGAAGGCCTCTGGAGCACAGGCCCCTGCTCCCCGGCCTCCGGCACCAGCGTGAGGGGTGGGAGGGCGGGTGGAATCCTGGGTGCTTGGGGTCCCTGTGGGCCTTCTGACCTCGTCTCCCTCCTCCAGGGGGCAACGCACGGGCCACAGGCATGTCCCTGCAGTATGCAGCACCAGGGGCGGAGGGCATGACCCAGCTGAGGCTGACGGCGGGGGAGGACGCAAATGCCAGCAGGAGGCAGTCGACAGCGTGGCTGGCGGCCATGCACAAGGTACCTGGGCTGAGGCGGGCAGGGACGCGCGGGGTGGGGTGGGGGGCCTGGCCCCTTCTGCTTCGCGTGCAGGCCCACCTTTCCCAGAGGAAGCCCTGCCCTCCGGGGAGGGGGTGCCCATGCCAGCTCCCACCAGGCACGGGACCAAGCATGCCTCTCTGGTCACGTTCTAGGCCACCAAGCTCCTCTACGAGTCACGGGACCAGTAACTCCGTGCAGGACGGACCGTCAACATGGAACCGCGGAGCCTGCTGTCCGCACGCACAGGCAACTAACCCTACACGTGCTGGGAAATGCAATTCAAGTGTTTGGAGAAGCAGAAGTGCTTGCTTATCTAGTGCAATATGCACAGTTTATTAATGCTCTAAACAGCTTCAGGCTTTGGAGTTGGTGTATTGTCTCGATACTTAATTGGAGGTGGGAGAGATTGCATTACACTACTGCTAAACTATTTTTAGCATAACTTAAACCATGTTTTTATGGATGCCCAGGTTTACTAGAAGGTTCTGGCCCCTCAGTGTTCACTCTTGCACCGCGATGACTTGGGCAGCGGTAACGCAGGCCTGCTGTGTGTGGGAGCCTGGCTCTAGGGCGCCACTTTCCCATCTGCCCGAGCCCGTTTAGAGACTGTTCACTTGCCGCATCGCTAATTTGGGGCTACGAACAAACCTTCGATACTTCACTAAGGGGGAAGAGCCAGCTTTGCTTTTTGTACTTTTCACTTACTATTTCACTTTATTAAAATAATTGTACAACAATTTGTATATAAAGCTTATGATTAAAACCTATTTTGAAAATACGGATCGGTTCTGCCTCACTGTGTCCAGAAAGACCTGAGCTTTCATGCTGCAGCTCTGTTCTGGCTCCAAAACACAAGACTCGCAGCCGCCGGTGAGAGACAGCGGTTTATTGTGCACGTTTACAGGGCGCAGCGGGGGGCCGCCGGCACCAGAGGCCGTCCGCGGGGGCGCTCGCGTGTTGTCACCACTGTGTACAATCAAAGCTTGAAGGTGACTAGCTACAGCAGCGGGTTCATACATAAATTATACACAGGACTCCTACATGGAAAATAAAGCCTAAGCTCCTGGCTTTTAATGAGAAAAAAAATTTTCCAGTATCATTCTGGTAGTTTTGAATGGTCTAGTCAAAAAATACTTTTGGTATAGAAAAGTCTGTACGTACAGTTCAAACGAGTCTGGACTGGGCAAAGGTTACTGCGTCATGGCTGGCCCCCGCCCTCCCGAGCAGGCACCCCCCGCCCCGCCCCGTCTGCCCCCCGCCGGCCCACCTGAGCAGCAAGAGGCTGCAGGGAAGGCAGGGTGCTGGCTGGAGGCTCCTGGTTAAGGGCCCCGGCTCCTGGTTAAGGGCCCCGGCGCCTGCGCTGTGCTGGTCCAGCCCGGCACCACCAGCCTGTATGCAGGTGACCTACACCAATGCCCGGGACACACGCACCAAGCACCACCACTGACAGAAGTTTCCATACGGAGGCCCCTTTGGTAGGGGAAGGAAGAGATGCACGTGGTGAGGGTGGGAAGGGCGGTGGGGTGCCAGGACTTCCAGTGACAGGGCGGGCTCGAGCAGGGGGCACACCTGACTGCGGTTGCAAGTTTTTAGTGTTGGGGTGGGGGTGACATCGAGAACGAGGGACGGCCTTGGGGCCAAGTCAGTAAGAGGGTTCATCTTCATTGGCAACCAACCAGGGAAATTCCAGGGATTCTTACTGGCAACAGGGACAATTGTTTAGAAAGCTGGATATTTATTTGGATTTACAGTAATTGGCAAAATTCAGTCTTCTTGGAGGCAAAAGTACCTCTCCCAGTTATGGGCAAACTGAAGAAAGGGCCTCACCTAGAAACCGCAGGAATTTCACATTGTGGATGCTGTCTGCTGAAGTGAGCACCATTATAAACCATGTCTAGCTTCAGCTTTCCTGGAGAAGCAGCGGTCTCTGCCGGCCCCTCTGCTGGCAAGCCCGTGCAGTGCTCAAAGGGAAGGTCAGGCTAGCGTTCGCTGTCGGGGTTTGATCCGTGGATACAACTGGGAAGCAATGGGAACAGTCAGGACGAGGCCACGGCATGCTGAACGGAAGGGGCGCCCAGAGAGCCGCACAGCTGGCTGCCCTGTCGGGCTGACACTCGGCGGCCACCCACCATCTGAGGTCCCAACTCCCTCTACGAGTTGTACCCCACGCAGGACAGCCTCTCCTAGCACCTGGCACCACCCAGAACCCGCACCGGTGGCTCTAAGGTCCCCTCTCCCCTCCAGGCCGGCATCTCTGGGTCTCGGCCCCGTTCACTTCGGCAGAACAGAAGCCGCATCCGCCAGCCCCGCCAGGTGTGTGGGAGGAGCGCAGGGCACCTGCTCTGCTGAAGGGCGGAGGGCAGTTACAAACCCAACAGAGGGAGCAACCCGCACGCCCCCCACCCAGAGACGTGTCGGACCACGGAGTTGTGACGGGGGGGCGCTGCTCCCCAAAGCTCCTGCATCAGGGTGCTCAGGGCTCCACAGCAAGCGCCCCTGCAGCTCCCACGGAGTGAGCGCGGACCTGCCGGAGCCTCCTGCCGCCTCTGCAAACTCGCCCACTCGCAGAGGCGGCGCTGAGGGTGGAGAATGGCCGTCTCCTACCATGTCGCCCCACAGGATCTGCCCCCACGCGGAGCCCCGGGCCGGGGAGAACAGGACGGGACCGCCGGACTGACCAGGCCGAGCCCAGAGCAGCGAGCTCGCAGTGCTTACTTACCCCCAGCAGGTTCTTGGGCACGTAGCCCTCCCGGTCCCCAAGGCGAGCCCACCACCACTCGGTCTCACTCTCGTCCTTGCGCCGCAGGATGGTGATGGCATCCCCTTCGTGGAAAGACAGCTCATCGCTGTTCTGGGCCTCATAGCCCCACAGAGCGTACACCACTCCTTTGTTCATCACGCCCAGCTTCTCCTGCACCCCTGGGATGAGACAGTAAGCACGCGGTCAGGGGGCCCTGTCCCCACCCTTTCTCTGCCCGGCAGGCGTCGTCCAGCTCCTGAAGTGCTGGGGCCGGAGACAAAGGTGTGCTGCTAGCCGAGGCGCTCCTTAAGGTCAACCTTACAACCGCCACCTGGAACAATTCCCAAAAGTCAACCAGGAAGCCACCTGACTGCTCCTGGGTGTGGGGAGCCCCCAACAGCGGCCGCAGAGCTCCATGCCCCCACACCACAGCCACCAAGCCGGCTCCTGCCTGGAGTGACTGCGGGGACCCTAAGAGCCGGGGTGGGGGGGGTGCGGGCAGGGGGGTGGGCGATGGCCCGGCTACTTCCCGCCACCCTCCTCCTGGCATGGCTGTCACTGTGACTGTGGCCTCGGGGAGCTTGGGGCCCACTTCCATTTGTCATGGCGTCCCCAGGGTCAAGGGCAGGGCTGGGCAGAGTTAGGTGTGGCGCAGACGACCCACAGCAGTTTAACCCCTGGGGCAGAAGTGCTGTTCCAGCTCCCAAAGTCTGATCCCACGCAAGTGCCTTAATTAAACCAGAACGAGCCTCACTCCTCAAGCGGCGCACTCCTCATCGATGGTCACCACAGGACGGGGATGGGGGGCTCCCACCCTGGAGCACCCTCGGCTGTGCTTCAAGCCCTGGTGCGCCCCAGAAATGGACAGGCGGCTGCCGCCCAGCCCCCTATGCCCCCCAGCTGCTCCACCCAGGGGGCCCGTTGACACAAAGAGAAGTTTGTTTTTAGAAATTTGGCAAGAATCTTTCTGATAACATGGATTTTCAAACATGTTTTTAGGAATGAGCGTAAGGGACAGCGTGACCTCCATTCTGATGAGACTGGGGCTGGGGGGGCTGCTCCCCAAGCAGAAGCAGGCTTCTCCCTGCGCCGGCAGCCCCACGCACACATCCGCGCCGTGCCCGGGGGAGGGACCTGCGGCTCGGGCCGCCCGCGCGCCCACGTACCGTACAGGAATTGGGAGCACTGGATGTAGCCTTCCTCCATCTCCTCACACTTGTCCGCCGCAGTTTCAATGTCACTGATGGTGGAGGCAAAAATGGCGGCGCCGCTCTCCACCAGCTGTTTGCAGAGGTGGACGCTGTTGCAAGAGGCGGCGCAGTGCAGCGGTGTCCTGCAACGGAGGGCGGGTGAGCGCGCCGCGAGGCACTGCCCAGGCCGCCAGGGACCTCCAGGGACCCCACGGGCTTCGGGCTTGGTCTTTTTAATGGCCTGGTTTCTCCTCACCCAGTGTCTCAGGCCGCACGCGCACTGCTGAACGGGCCGGGGCCCCGAGGGGCCTGAGCAGCAGCCCACAGTGCGCCCCGCGACAGCAGGAACGCACGGCGCGACGCTGCACGGGCCCCCGCGGGGCAGCGGTGGAAGGCGTTACGCATATTTTGCCATAATTTAAAAGACCCAGATGTTCAAACCCCACAGACAGGTGCCTGAAGTTCACAACAAAATCTACAGGAGACCCAGGGGCCTGCCCAGCAGCAGGAGGGCCCTCCGGGCAGCCACGCAAATGTCCAACTAAAGCAGGACTCTGAGCTTCCTTTCCATACCGGTCACCCGACCATTTAAACCAGGTGAAGAGGGGCGCCTGGGTGGCTCAGTCAGTTAAGTGTCTGCCTTCAGCTCAGGTCATGATCCCGGGGTCCTGGGATCGAGCCCCGTGTCGGGCTCCCTGCTCAGCGGGGAGTCTGCTTCTCCCTCTCCCTCTGCCCCCGCCCAGCTTGTGCTCTCTTTAATAAATAAAATCTTTAAAAAAATATAAAATAAAACCAAAGAGTAAAAATCTGCCAAATGCGCAGCCCACACCATTAATAATCAGGTACGTGCAACGCACGACGAGAGCTGTGCCTTCCCCCAGAGAACCCGGAGAGCTGGTGCGGGCGGCCGGACAAGGCAGCCTCGGGTAAGGTGCTGCGCAAGCCCATGCTTTCCTGCCTCTGCACCTCCCTGGGTCCTGACGGCTCGGGGCCGCCTCCTACTGTAGACCGAGTGCCCCGGGGACCCTCACCAGCCGTCGCTGTCAGCGGCGTTCACATTGACCCCGAAGTCCAGCAGGAACTTCACGATGTGGTGGTGGCCGGCGCAGACGGCGTTGTGTAGGGGGGTGATCCCTTCGTCGTTGGGCTTGCTAGGGTCTTCCACCTAAGGACACAGGGTGCTTGTGAACCCCACCTCCCAGCACACAGGGCAGCCCTGGCCTGCAGCTGCAGCTCAGCTCACCTCGTAGATGATCCTTTGCACCAGGTCGAACTCCCCCTCCAGAGAAGCGTCTAGGAGCAGTGCCAGAGGATTGAACCGGACTCTCAGCCCGTGCCCCGTCCGCTCTGAGTTCGGTTTCTTCAGGTTGGTCCGTTTGCTCTGCCGAGAAGGAAGCACACTTTTGATTTAAAGGTCATGTGCCAACGCACCCAGCCCTTGTGGGAAGGAGGGACAGGGACGGAAGCTGGAGCTAATGCGTGCACCCAGCCATGCTGAGCAGCCCTGGCATCAAGAGGAATGTCCACTCGCAGGGCCCCGCCAGCGTGCCCTGGGGGAGAGCGGCTCAGGGGCTGGGCCCTGGCTCGTCAGAGCACCCGTGGTGGGGAGGGAAGTGGGTGACAGCCAAGCTCGGGAGTCAGCAACTCATTCCTACCAACTACAGCAGACTCCCACTTCCCCCTCTGCTCCAACACTGACCTCCCACCAGAGGGGCCTGTCTAGAAGGTTCCTCTCGTGGCCTGCCCTTCAAATTCCAGCGCAGCTTCCCTTCCTGGGGGAATCTGACTGGGTCCTCGGTGAAAGCTCCGCGGCCCCAGGCACTTCTCTAGAGCCCCATCTGTGTACTGCCATACTCTCCTCCCCTCGGCCTCAGGGCGGCAGGGACGAGGGCCAGGCAAGCCCCACCGCTCCCAGCACTGTGGCTGACACAGGCAGGTGCTCTACAAACACTGGCTGGCTGACTAGGAAGCCGTGGCCCTGGTCTAGGACGACACCCACCGTAGAGGCTCCTGGTGGGGGCACAGCGGGGGGCAGTGCTGGGGGGGCTTGGTCTTCCCCTGGTGAGGGGGCCTCGGCCCCAGGGCTGGGGACCTGCTCTGTGGATGGGGCTGTGGCCACGTTGTTGTTGTCATCCTCGGCAGGCTCAGCCGTTTGGTGGGTGCTCTGGGGACAGATGAGGCCCTCCGGTTCAGGGGAAGGGAGCTCGTTGTCATTGGCGTCCGAAGACGGGGCAGGCTCAGCGGGGAGCGGGGCTGTGGGCTGGGCAGGGCTGGCCTCTCCCAGGTTCCCGTTGGTCGTGTTTCCATTGTCCACGTCGGCCAGCGTGCCCATGAAGTCCTGTGAGGGGCTGGGCTGGTAGAAAGGGGTGCCCTCCATGCCCCCCGCCAGGGTGTTAAAGCGCTGGTACAGCAGCTTCTGGATGTTGGGCCCACCGGGGCCCTCGGGCTCCGTGATGGAGCTGCGCTTCTTCAGGGGCCGCGGCGCGTTGGCCAGCTTCCGGCGCAGGGCCTCTAGGTCGGCGTCACTCTGGTAGCGCAGCGGCGAGTGCACGATGGGTGTGAGCTTGGTGGGGCTGAGCGGCCGCGGCAGGCTCTCCACGGTGCCCGAGCCGGTGCCGCCGTCTCCGGGGGCGGCTGGGCTGTCCTGCTCGGGCTCTTTCTCGGTGCTTTCTGAAGGTGGCTGGGGCTGCGACGTGCTTGGGGCCAGTGCCCCGTGAAGAAACGGCAGCGGCGACGGGGACGTTGAGCCGGAGGGCAACACGGGTTTGCCGTACACTGGAGGAGACACAGAGGATGGGGGGCAACGGAGTCCTGTCATTGCATGGCTGTGGCTGAGGCCGACTCTTCAATCCCCCAGGAACCCTCTGATAAAAGACCCCCCCCCCTCCCTGCTGACTCCCTTTGGAAGACAGAGTGTCTCTCTCACCGGTTTTTACATTTGGACTTCCAGAGTCTGGGCTTTTTCAAATGAAAAAAAAAAGTGGTTACAGACCCGACCTCCCCACCCCAAACAAACCCTCCTTGTTTTCTGGCCAAGGAGGAAGACACCATCTCTAAATAGCATCTGACCCTCAGGCTCAGTCTCGCGCTGTGGAACATAGGCTGCCTCAGACAGGAAGGTTCTGCCCGCCGGCCCAGGAGCTGTCGAGAACGGGGCCAGAGCCCTGCCACAGGGTGAGCAGGGAGCTTCCGCTGGGGCTCAGGGTGGCTGGGCACTCCCAGGAGTCTGGAAGCTGCGGCGCACACCCAAGAATGTGTGAGGAGGCCCTAGCCCAGCTCTGACCCACAGGACCCTGCTGTGCAGGTCACAGTCACTATCTGCCCCGGGATGTATGAGACCAAGCTCTGTTCTCTCACCTGCATCCCCAGGACATGTCGGCTCCTAGGGCTCATTGCCCCTCACCACACCAGGGCTCTTCTCCCCTGCGGGCACGGGGTGGGCTACCCCAGCACCAGACACACCCTTGCCTCCCGTCCAGGGGCTTGGCTCAGCCTCCGCCAGGTGGCCAGGAGGACCACATCCGGGGCAGAGCCCTGCCCTTGGAAAGCTTCTGCATACGTTTCCACAAAGCAGGAGAAAAAGGAAATTCTGGGAGCTGGGCTTCCCAAGTACCACAGGGAGGCAGGTGCTTAGACAGGAAGGGAGAGCTTCCTATGTGAGGCTGCTGCAAAACCGCTCCATGCATGTCACCTTTTACCCCAATCCCACGTGGACATCTAAGGCCACACTGTACGTAAGAATCAAAGTTTTAATCCTAAATAGTGCGTGGTCCACACATAAGGCTACAGATTGGCATTTTAAGTAAAAGTATAATTTGTTAGCCCCAAGACAAGAGTACGAACCCACCATACCTGCTTTAACAGACTTATTTAAGGTGCTGTGCACTGCTGGCTGGTAATTCTTAGGAGGTGCGGCTTGCTGGAGGTACATGGAGTATATGGAACTTGAATTCACTGTCTGGGGTCCTTTCCTGGGGGACTGTGGCCTTGACCCTTTATCAGCCAGAAAGGGCCTAATGGCCACAGTCAGCGGGAGTTCGGGTTTGCTATCCCCAGCTGGGAATGCAGGGGGCCCCGCTGGTGGGTACGTGGGACTTGGAGGCACAGAAATCCTCTGCTGAATCTGCTGTGAGGAACCTGGTGGGTGGCTGCTGGCCGCGGGGGGCAGTGGGGTGGGTTTCTGCCGACTGGGCAGGCCGGCGCTGGGCCTGGGCAAGCTGCCTTCCTTCCTCCTCTCCAGGGAGTTTGTGGAGCCCGGGCCCACGGGTGCAGGACTTGGGTACGTGCCGTAGCTCGGAGGCAGCTGCTTGCCGACACCAGGGATGGGGGGTGGCACTTTACCCATCTCCACGCCCTAAATTTAGATGTTAAGAAGAAAAAGTCACCCTTTGAAAAGTTAAGCATATTTCTATTCATAGTCACAAGAGAATACAAAGTAGGACTTGTAATCCTTCCAATCAGCACGTGGCCAGGCACAGGACACGCTGTGGGAATCAAAGGTGGCAGGCCCGTTGCCCACCGGCAGCAGATCAACTCTGACACATTTACACCGGCGTGCTGCTCAGGGGCTCGGGGTCCATGAACGTCTTCAGACCTGGTCATACTTAGACACTCACAGGATGAATTTGCCTCATGAAACCTCTCACCCCTTACATGAAAATGAAGGCTCAACAGTGACACAGAGAGGATCCTGTTGGTGTTTTGTGATAAAGACAAATGGCCTACCAGCTTCTCCGTGGCTCCTAAAGTTGACAAGGGTGTTGGCTGGCTGGAGACGGTCCCCTGCTTGAGAGGACCCTCCATGCTTGAGTCCTTCCAGTCCACACCAGTGGGCTTCACTGAAGAGTTGGAATTTTGTTTCAATGTCGGCCAGTTTCCATCATTGGCTTGAAAAGAACACAGAATTTGAGTAGAATGTTTCCTGAAATTAGTGGAACCAACCTAAGAATAACCCCTTGTGAGAAGCAAAGATCACCTTCTGGGAGATCACATCAGCTGGGGGCTCCACGAACCAGGCGGCCGACCACCCCCTCCCCACACACAGGCCAGCACCCGGCAAGCCCGAGGGTGGCGTGCACTGGCAAGGCATCGCTCTCACGTGTACGGAGACTCGATGACCGCGCACGGGGCTGCTGCGACCCAGGCGAGGGGCCAGGGGACCATGGAAACCTTCCCAAGCCCCCATCTAAATACAGGTCAAATCCACTACATCAACACCAATAAGTAAAATAAGCATCGGCACTTAACTTTTCAAACATAACACCAATTACATAGAGCAATTAAAAAAATCTGTCTTTTGACTTCATAACAGGTTTGACTTGTACTACTTGCACAGTAAAAGAAAAATTTGACTTTCATCTGTTAGAATAATTCCAGATCACAAGAGGCCGGCACAAGTTCCCACTGATCGGAGTAGCAAGCTATTACTCTTGTTGCAGTGATTAGAAAGCTAGTCGAACCCATGTTTTTAGGAAAGCCACTGAAAAGATTTTTTTTTTTTTTAAACAATGCATTTTCCAAACTGAGAAAGGGTGCAGAAGCAATCCCTCCTAGCAGTCACAGTGACATAAATAAGTTACAGCATCTGCAGGGGTCGGGTTATAGCCTCTGACTCAGGCTCCTGCTCCTCCCGACCACAGACACCGGTGAGGGACTGGACCCAAGTGGGGCAGACCCCCCTATCAGCCACATGAACGGAACAGAAATCAGAAGGGACTGTTTGGGGCCCTTCTGACGGGAACAGCACCTCCCTTTCCTCACTCCACCAGCCAGCACGAGCAGGTGGGGAGAACTGAGAAGCAGCAGGGAAATCACTCTTCCTCAGGACAACAGTGCTTGCGAAAAGAGCTGTGACCCGTGAGACGGGGAGTAAACGCTCACATGTGCTCTGAGCACAAGCGCAGAAGGTGCCTGTCGTGCAGTGAGGGGGGCAGAGCCTCAGGGCCCCGTGGGGCCCTGTCAGGGGCAGCCTCCTGCGGCTCCAGGCTGCAGGGTCCAGGACGGTTCCAGCCAGGCTGCAAGGACGCTGGTGAGGCATTCCAAGGCCCCAGTCCAAACCACCACCTTGCTCTGCGTGACCGGTCAGCCTCTTCCAGGCATGTGCCTTCACGTCCCCTTGGTTGTATCTTAGGTGTGGGGGTATGTGTGGGCCAGAAGCACACACAAGGTCACCAAGGATACACGGCGATGGCCACAATGGGCTGATGGGGAAACAAACAGCGCCCCGGCAGACTCGGGAGGGAGGGAGGGGCCGGCCCCAGGGGTCTCAGGGAGTGTGGTCAGCCAGCTGCTTCTGAAATCCACAGCGATGGGAGGTTTTATGGAAATCAGCCACAATGGGACTGAAGATGGAACTGGGAATTTCCTTCTTCAGGATGAGGCAGGGGGTGCAGAATGAAGATCATTTATTTTCATTATAAAGAATTATAAAGGGACAGTAATCTTCAAGTAGGATGGGAGGTTCTTGTATAGGAGCTAAATCTAAAGTCTTTAATGAACTCAGAAAATCATCTTAATTTCTCAAAAACGAAACCAAAAACCCCTTGCTGTGCCGGCATCTGTCAAACCCTTCCTGAGGAGGAGCTGGTGTGTGTGGCCCAGCCCAAACTTCACACCTGTCTGTTGAAGGAAGTGTGGCATTTTTTTCAAGCCTAGATGGGATGAGCAGACCTTTGTCAGTTTGGAAAACAAATGATTGCTGGGTTAGCAGTATCAGAGAGGGCCAGAGCGCCCCACCGGGCCTGCCAGCCAACATACGGTTTGCAAACGGGTTTGCAGAGCGCCCTGAGGAGCTGCAGTCAGGCCCGACGTCAAGGTCTGACACTGTCCACAAGCTGGTCACTTTGGGCTTCCCACGGCCATCTGTGTGACACGGAACCAGAAGGACAGTCGACAGTGTAAGTCAGAGTTCCCACGGGGAGATTTCTCCTCCCAGCTCCACACCGGGGCCAAGATTCTGCCCCCAGTGTGGGGGGCACAGCTTGCTTGTGTCCAGTCACCTTGCATGGTGGTGGAAAGACCTAGGCTGCAGCTGAACTTCTGCGGGACACATTCTCCGGGTCCTGTAAGGGTGTCTTCTCCCAGCGACCCCTGTGAGGTGGCCCAGCACACACCCACAGAGAAGAGGGGAGATGTCCTTGGCCCAGGAAGTGTTTGAAGTGAAGTCAGCAGAGAAGGACTGGCTGTGCTAATTACCTGCCACTGGAAACAGACAAGTATCTACTCCCACTGTAGGGTGGTTCAAGCTATAAATAACAGCTTCCCTAAGAAAGCTGCCCTTGGAGATTCGCACCAAGCACACGCTCCGGGTGGCTGCCGCGACATGGCCGTGGAAGGAGCGGAGCCCAGGGGTGTGGCCTATCCTGCCTGGGTCAGAACCAACCCCGCACCCCCCAGCAGGCGTGGCAGACCTGCTGCTGCTCAGACCAGGTGCTGGGCAAGAGCCCACGAGCAAACAGAAGCCTGCACAGATCTATCACCAGTCCTGACATCAGCCCTCAGCACTGCCCAGTTCAGTGTCCTAAGGGAAGGGATGCCGTCCTGTCGGTACCGCGCTCCGCGATTCCGTGTGCTGTGGGGAAATGCGGCAGCCCAGCAGCAAGGAAGTCTTACGGCAGAGAAGCGCTGCCTTCTCAGTGTTTAGAAAACAGCCGCCTTCTTCTGACAAAGGAGAGCAGACTCTCGCTGGAGAGCCTGACCTGCCCTTGGTCGGCAAGCATCCCATCAGGAGAGCGACACGCCAGCCCGGTGCTCGTCACACCACACGGTTTGGCGCGGCTGAGGGCCACCGCCACGCTCTATCGACCTGTGCATCGATTACGACCAGCCGGGTGGGGAAAGGGAAGACCGGCCCTCGTGCACTGTTTCCGGACAGGCCGCCCCTCTGTCTGGGGGGCAGCAGGCTCGAGTGCCCTCACAGGGAAACAAAACCCGTGGCACGAGAGGATCTGGCCTTAAGTAATTCGTGTTTTGAAAAGCCACACAGTAAAGACGTTCAGCTCAATAAAGAGAATCTGTCCTCAATTTAGGGTCATATTATTACTGCGGTGGCACACATGTCCCAAACTGGCCAGAAGACAAAGGGCCTCGGGGGAGACAGAGGGTGGGCAGAGCCTGGGGTGCTGTGGGGGACTCCTCCGAGGCTGCTGACCTCCATGGCTCTCCCCCAAGACGAGGACCCGGGCCACTCACCAGATTTGGATCTTCCATGGGCAGCACTCGAGGCAATAGTAAGAGACTGGGGCTTTATTGGGTCCCCTGGGACAGAGTAGCTGCCGGCGCTGGGCACCTGGATGTAAGGCCCCACCGCAGCAACCCTGCCAGGGGTGCTCAGCGGCGACTGCGGGGACGACGTGCCATTCACACGGCTCAGCTATAGAACGGGAAGAAATGAGAGTTAAGGTTCTAAATGAAAAGAAATCACAAGCCTAGTGTGACAGTCTGCTCTCATGTGAACCACTCACTAGATCATGTGCCCTTAAGAAGCTCCATCATCCTGAAAAATCAGTATCTAGAAAGGGCAAGCATTGAAAGAAAGGCCACAACCCACAGCCCCGTATGAGTGATTCTCTCTTTGACATCTCCTACCCATCTGTGAGCGAGGAGAGACAGGAGCTGACGGCAGAACTGAACAGCTTCCCAGGACACCTCCACGGAGCCCTCTTCCCTAGGGGATGCCCTCCCTCTCCTAGGTGGGCAGAGGCGTTGGTCAAAGCCTGGGCTCTGAGCCTGGCTTCAAATCCTGCTTTGCAACACTTACTCACCGTGCTGCCCTGGGCAAGTGCAAGTGACTTAGTCACTCTAAACCTCTGTGCCCGTGTCTGGAAATCATGATACGGCTTCTTGTAAGGACTGAACAAGCCATGCCGGCCCTGGTCAGCCCTGAGGACAGCTCTGCTGTTCTCAGCAAGGACACCACGCTACAGCCAACGACAGTGATCACCTGATGCTGCCCAGCACGAGGGTCCACAACAGGGATCTAACTGGAGAATCACTGACGCCTTAGGGGCCCTGAGACAGGCTGTGAGAGATCCATAACCTCTTAGAATTGTTTGCAGAATTCTGCATACATGAGCGTGTATCATTTTGGGGACAGGGCCCAGGACTTTCCCAACTGCCCACAGGTGCCTAGGACCTTTAGGTGGAGACACATCTATGCAGAGGCACCAATTTCTTCAAGATCACCTGAAGTACCAGGTGGAAGGCAAGAAGTAACATCTACCTAGCTATCTGTGATGCTTAATTTTGTGTGTCAACTTGGTGAGGCCATGGTACCCAGATATTTGGTCAAACGTGTCTGGAGGCTGCCATGAAGGTATGTTTTAGATGAGACTGACATTTAAATCAACAGACTCTGAATGAAGCAGACCGCCCTCCATAATGCAGGCAGGCTGCCTGCCATCGGTGGAAGGACTTGAGAGACAAAGACTGAGGTGCCTGGACAAAGAGGGAGGTGGGCCTGCAGACGACCTGCCGACGGGAGCAGTGGCATCCACAGTCCCCCGTGTGTCCAGGCTGCAGATTTCAGGTGTGCAGCCTCCACAATCATGCCCGTCACTTCAAGCCAATCTATGCGTCGGTCAATCACTCTCCACATACGCCCTCATTCTATTTTCCCCAGAGAGCCCGACCGACGGAGCACAGCTAGAGAGTGCTGGGTGAGCAAGTGTGGACAGCACGTACACTTCCTCTCCCACGGTCCCCGTGTTGCTCATTGACAGAAGAAAGGAAAACGATTATTTGAAAACACAGAGTTATCCAGATTAGCCACTGACCCTCTGGTTAAGAACGACAAGAAGAGACCGATTTGTAAATAAGAGCTGTCACCTGCCACCACCGAGGACACTCCAACAAGGGGCAGGCGCCGCCTGACCGCCCCCCGCCCCAGCCAAGCCCCAGACGCCCACACTCGCCTCCCGAGGGCTGCCTTCAGTACGGCAGCAGCTGACAAGAGGCCACTTGTCACACTGGGAAAGCACTAATTACGGAGAGTGGATGAGGGCACTTGGGGAGCAGCGTCCAGGCGAGCTGACGGCCCGCTCTTCTCACTCCAGCTCCGCATGCAGGCCCTGCTTCCTTCAAACCCTGACGCCCCCCGTGGAAGGCAGGCCAGGTGCCACATCCAGCCAGACTCGGTGCACAGGGGTCCCTTCTCCCACAGGCTCTCGGGATGCTTGTGCTCACTGAAGTGCCAAGAGCAATGGCAGGACTTGGGGGCACCCGGCCTGGCAAGGGGGTTGGGGAAAGGGGCCACAGGCCCTGGAAGCTTCAAAAGGAGGGAGGTAATGACCCGGGAAGATACCCATGTTGCAGTTAAAACAAAAGATGAGGAGAACAGTGCGAATGATACCATTCTTACAATTCCATTTTCAATGAAAAATTAAATACTTTGTTGTCTGTATTAAGCAAAAGACTGGAATCATTAAAATTATCATCCTTGGAGAATGAGAACAGGGTGGAAGGGACTTTCACACTTTCCTTCAAGTATTTCTGTACTGTTTTAATTTTTCAGAGTATTTATTACCTTTGAAAGTCAAAATACCAAATAAAGGTTTTTAAAAAGCACTAACCCTCAGTTTATTTCTGCTGATTAAGAGTGTCTCATGGTTTGTCTCCCTCTCTGGTTTTGTCTTGTTTCATTTTCTTCTTCTCTTCCTCTATGATCCTCTGTCTTGTTTCTTATATTCCCCATATCAGTGAGATCTTAGGATAACTGTCTTTCTCTGATTGACTTATTTTGCTTAACAAACTGAGGGTTGCTGGAGGGGAGGGGGACGGAGGGATGAGGTAATTGGGTGATGGACATCGGGGAGAGTACGTGTTGTAATGAGCACTAGGTATTATATAAGACTGATGAATCACAGACCTATACCCCGAAACAAATAATACACTATATGTTAATTAACTGAAATTAAAAAAAGAAAAAAAAAAGCACTAACCCTTTACATGGCACTTTGCTTGAAAGTTTACAAAGCCCTTCCACATGGGTTATCCTAAGAATCCACATGATGACTGTTGGGGCAGACCGGACATACCAATTGACAGCAAGGACATGCGTCTGCACACAGGTCAGGGAATGTGCCCACGTGGCACAGCTTACAGGGGCAGAGTGGGACCAAGCCGGGTGCTGCGACGCCAGAGCCAGAGCCTTCCCCAGGGAGGGGACAGAACTGCACGGGGGGTGGGGGGTGGTCAGGGAACACCAGCTGTGGCTGTGGACAGGGATGGTTTGCATTCCATCCACCAGGAAACAAATGTGGCTTTGGAAAGAGAGCTTTTTGTTACTGTCATTTTTTTTTATGGTTTTTACGGTTTACGGCCAATGTATGTTTCATCAGCTGTGGCAAATGGGGGGAGCAAAATGCCATTATAGTGAAGCTGTGCAATTGCACGCTGAATCATTTTTAGTTTATCTCACACAACTATTTTCTTTCTCACATGCCTGAATTTTCTTCCCATAGAGACGTTCACGCAGCTCATTGATCCGCTTGTCCATCACGGCCACCTCCATGTTGCGTTTATTCAAGAGTTCCTTCTGCTGCTGGAGCTTTGAAGTCTGTTCCTGGTTAAGCTGGTTACGAATCTGCAAATTAAAAAATACAACTTTTATGATTTGCATTAAACAGTCAAATGCTCATTTCCAGGGAAAGTAAAAAAAAGAGAAAAGTAGTATCAAGTACTTATGCGTGTTTATATATATGCATTGTCACCCACGCACTGAATAGTTTACAGGTACAGCATGGATGAGGCCAGAACAAAGTTCTTCTACATCTGCAAACACACACATTCTTCGGAGCATCTGGAGCGACTGTGCGAGTGATGACTGTGAGAGACCACGACTATGGGCCCTGGGAATGGCATGTCACAGACACCCGCCTGGAGCACGTCCTCTAGGGACCCAAGTACACGTGTCCGCCCCACACAGTCCACTGAACGAGCACCTTATGTGGAGACAGTACGGAACTCACGAAGGATGGCCTCGCTCGCCCGCTGGAACGTACGGGTATCATGCTAGTGGGCTGTAGCCAGCACTTAAAAAAATGACCCACAGAAGGCGCCAGCGTGCACCGTACACATGAGGTTAAGTCTTGTCAGGCTCTCCCAGATGCACACGTGTGCTAGGAACACACACTTGCACGCGTGCACCAGACAGGAGGCAACATGCACTGTGAGGTCTAGACTACAGTCAGGAAGCTTGGGTATGGGTATATATGGGTAAATATACCACATTCATCACCCAAATATCCTTAAAAACTCTGCACTTTTAACAACTGCTTAAAGCGTACAAGAAGTCGTAAGTTATTTCTATGCATTTATGTTAGAGAACTTAACAGCAACAAAAGCAATTTTATTCTCTGTAATTATTTTCATTTCATAAAATGATATAAAAATATTTCTGGCAAGTGCTAACAGAACTGCAAAACTTGTTTCTGGCTTGAAAAATCACCTGCTGAATGGTAACTTCTGAGAAATGGAAATCCTGAGGACTGTTCTGGACTGAATGTTTGTGTCTTCCCTAAAATCCGTATGTTGCCCTAAACTTTAAGGTGCTGGTATCGGGAGGTGGGGCCTTTGGGGTGATTAGGCTGAGATGAGGTACTGAGGGTAGGGCCCCCATGATGGGGTTAGTGCCCTTGTAAGAAGAAGGAGAGAGACCAAGCTGTGGGGACACAGCAAGAAGCCAGAAAGCAGACTCTCACCAGGAACCCAGTCTTGGGACTCCCAGCCCCTGGAGCTGTGAGAAAACAACATCTGTGCTTCAGTCCCCCGGGCTGTGGAGGTCTGTTAGAGCAGCCCCAGCGGAGTGGGACAGAGGATGTAACAACAGGCATCTAGCTCATCAAAACAGTGTACACAGAAACCCTGAATATCATCTAAAGCTTAATTTTTTCCTAGTTCATTACATTGCCAATTAGATTCTGTACTGAATTTCTGTACCAAAAACATGCTAGGTGAAAGATGCCAGTCACAAAAAATGACATATTGCAAGATTTGCTCATATGAAATTTCCAGAATAGGCAAATCCAGAGAGACAGAAAGTAGATTCATGGTTGCTTAGGGGCGGGGGTGGGGGGTGATGGCAAAGAGGCACGTGGCTTCTTCTGGGGGTGAAGATGTTCTAAAGTTAATCGTGGTGGTGGATGCACAACTCTATGAAGATACTAAAAACCACTTAATTGTACATGTTATATGGATGAGTTGTATGCTATACGAATTATATCTCAAAACTGTTTTTAAAAATTCTTTGGGCTGAGTAGTTTGTGCCTACTATTACCCTAGGATCCATTCATTGTTTCCAGTTTCCGAGGCTTCCGCCCACGCTGGGAAGAAAGCCTGAGAGACGTTCCACGTCACGGTCCCTGGACCCAGCGAGTCACCTGAAGCTCCTGGCACAGTCTCCTCAGCTCTGCTGCTGCCGGCCCCGCCAGCTTGCCGCTGTACGACTGCAGCCCGCTCAGCTTGCCTCTCTTTAAATCTTCCAGCTGCTGACTGAGCTGATCAACTCGTAGAATCGCAGTCTGTACTTCTTGCTTCTTTTCCTGGAACATGGCGCTGAACCTTTCTATTTCAGCAGCTATAATTTCCCAGCAATAAAGAAAAAAACATCATTTAGTTGATACTCTTTTTTCCGTGGTATTTTGTTATTTTGGCTTTGTGATTTCGTCTTCATTTCTATACATTCAACTCGGCTCTAACGTCATCTAGTGTCAGACCTTGGGGGGAGAACTGTGATATGCATAATCCAACACACTTTTCAACAAGCCTCTGGAACACATGATGTGACGGCCCACACAGCAAACTCTATGTGCACTAACTACTGAATATTGTTTAGTTAGGGCAACCCGTCCAAAGGCTAGCTTGGCCAGGCCACTTAGGAATCTCGGGGCACCCACAGAGCAAAGGCTTTATAAGGGCAGGAATCCAAGTCTGTCTTGCTTGTTAACAGAACACAAAGTAGGCTCTAACTGAATTGATAATAAAACAAAGAATCCACACACACAAAAATAAAAAGTGAGCATTTGTATGGTTTATCTTACTACCCAGATGAAGTTTAAGCTGTTCAATTAAAACAGACCCTCATAATGAGCACAGTCTTGTGGCCCTGCAGCCCCAGTCCAGAGCGCAGCTAATAAATTACAGATGTAACCAAGGACCTTCCCAGACCATTTAACCTAACTGACCCTGTCCTTTTAGATGCAGGTAACAGAGCAAAACTTCAGTGCACTTCCTATAGCAAGATCTGACACGGGTCTGTGTGAAAGTGTCCGGAGCTGGACCCTTTCATTTTATCCATGCCCAAGTGTGGGTGCTGAGCACGGCCGCGCAAGCGTACACAGATTGCCGTTCATAATTTTGCTGTAGTCTACTTGTCCTCTCATGGCACGAATTTTCTTCAGCTTATTTTCCTGGGCTTCGACTCGTTCTTTCAATTTCTGAAGCTTCTCATTCTCAGAAATAGACTGCTGCTGGCGGCGTTCCTGCTGCTTTAGGAAATGTAAACGCTGCTCCTAGCAAAAGAGGGAAACAGGCAACGGCGAGAACTGAAGCACATAATCACGGTCACACATGAAAAAGGTTTGGGTGGCCCCCACAAGATCACCCATCTTAATATCAGAGAAATGCTTGCGCCACCTTGCAAACACTAGCCCACACAGAACTGACATTACTGGGCACACATCGGTGAGCGGTGGTAAGAGTCTGAAGATGTTTTACAGCGCTCACCATAAGACGTTTCCAGGTGCATTTTATTATGCACACTGACCTACACTGCTCGGTTAATAAAGACACTTCCTCAGAACATCTCCCAGCAGGAGAATGTCAGGCCTGCGCATCCCATGCACTCACACAATCTCCTCTCTTTCCTGTCTGGGAAGCCACGTCCAGTCCTCGTTTCCCGCTGTCAGGTCAACATTTCCTGCTGCCACAAAGCTGCTTCCCAAGGTCCTCTAGTTACCTTTTTTTTTTTCAATGCCCCTAGTTACCTCTTAAAGGAAATGGGCACTGATGAGCAGAGGGTCTTATATCGAAAACAGACAAGGTGATCGGTAAGGAAATAAACCTTTAATTTGCTAAGTTAACAATGGACAGTCAAGAAGTGCTTGTTTCCTTGAGGGATAGGTTCTTCAAAATTAATGAAACATTCTACAGTCAAATAGGAACAGGACAGTCCTAAAATAAAAATATGTGCAATACTCTTCAATAGTCTTTTCCCTACTTCCCTACAAAGACACACTTTGAGGGTAACAGTTGACATGAAATACTCATGGTCCTACACGTATGCATAAAATAGATCTAAGTAAGGAGGAGACTAAATGTGATGATGCAGGAGTCATATGTTGCATTCTGAAGTCAGGAAACATGCACTTGAGTATGTAAAGCATATGTGTTAGCATTAACTTGTAATTTACACTGCTGAAAATACCCAAGAATCTTTTTATTAGTAATACTCTTGGATCAATATTTGGAAAGGAAATAAAAAGCCGAACTAGAAAATGCTATAATTGCATAATACTATGTACATTTCATCTTAGAAATCTCATTAATGGGAGGAAATACTTCCCAATTACTTAACTCTTGTTTTTTATTCTTGTAAATCCAATAAATTTTGCAAGACAACTTCCAAAAACAAGTCCAATTTATGCTGTTACATACCCACAAAGTGGCGGCTAGTACCATGAATTATATGGCCCCTTGATAAGTGAGAAAAGTGGGATTGGACATTTGGCTATCAGGTCAATCTCTCTATGAGAAAGCAACAAGAACCCAGGCAGAAATGTTTACATGTTCTCTTTATATCGCAGTTTTTCATAGCAGTTTCAGAACATTCGAGATCATTAAAACATGAATATTCTCCAGCACACATGAGTGATAGGTCTGATTTTTTTCAGTCTGTGACAAGAAAAATGTCAAATCTTGTTACAGCATTTCAATGACAAATGCAGAACTCGGTGTATATAAAAAGCATTAACTGCCCAGCATTGTAAGAAACCAAACAAACTCTGTGTAGAGTGGCACAAAGGGAAGCCTGGATAACCAACTGTCATTGTCTCAGGGGCCCATGACCAGTGTCTTCATCCAAATTTTATCTCCAGTTGGCGAACGAAGGTCAACCATTTCCTATTCTGGAGTGTCTGAATGTGCATGTGAAGGGTCTTGCTCTGACCCCTTCCCAACTTTAAGAAGCTACAGTATTCATTTACCAGAAAGACATTGTGTTCAACACTTCCCATGACATGGTCCTACTTACAAGTGGTACTCATGATGCAGTAACTCCAATCTAAAATAACCATTAAAGAACACCCTTTTTGAACATTTTCCCACCTCTGCTTTTATAACTCACCTTGGCAACCAACATTTGCTGCTGATTTTCAATTTGCTGTTGTTGCCTAGCTGCCATATCCTGGAGCTCGGAGAGGGTAAGTTCTACACGTGGATTTCCAACCTACAGGGAACAAAACACACTCAGGCTGGAATGTAGGTTATCTGCGTATCTGCACAATCGTTTTTCTCTAGTGTCAGAACACATACACATCAGGATCTTAAAATAGCTTCTTTTCTAGAAGTTAGGATAATACAAATTGTTTGTACAGAAGAACTTTTCTTTCTTGTTGACAGCTTTTATTAAGTGAAAGTTTTTTAAATATGCCACATACTATATTAAAAAGGGACTCGGGCGCCTGGGTGGCTCAGTTGGTTAAGCGACTGCCTTCGGCTCAGGTCATGATCCTGGAGTCCCGGGATCGAGTCCCGCATTGGGCTCCCTGCTCGGCAGGGAGTCTGCTTCTCCCTCTGACCCTCCCCCCCTCATGCTCTCTCTCTCTCATTCTCTCTCTCAAATAAATAAATAAAATCTTTAAAAAAAAAAAAAAAAAGGGACCCAACTTGTGGGAATGCAAACTGCTGCAGCCACTGTGGAAAACAGTATGGAGTTTCCTCAAAAAATTAAAAATAGAATTACCATTGGGGTGCCTGGATGGCTCAGTCAGTTAAGTGTCCAACTCTTGATTTCCACTCAGGTCATGATCTCAAGGTTGTGGGATCGAGCCTTGCATCAGGCTCTGTGCCAAGTGTGGAGCCTACTTAAGATTTTCCCTCTCCGGCAACCCCTTTGGGTCCCCTCTCTCCTTGGGAGCTCTGTACTGTCACTTTGCTATTGCTCAATAAACCTTGCTTTGCTGCCCACCAAAAAAATAAATAAAAAATAAAAAATAAAAAGATTTTCCCTCTCCCTCTGCCCCCCCGCCATCTTGTGCTCTCTTTCTAAAAAAAAATAAATAAAAACAGAATTACCAAACAATAAAAAAAAAAAATTAAAAAAACAGAATTACCATATGATCCAGTAATTCTGCTACTGGCTATTTACCCAAATAATATGAAAGCACTAATTCAAAAAGATATATTGACCCCTATGTTTACAGCAGCATTATTCCAATAGCCAAGATACAGAAATGGCCCAAATGTCCACTGATAGATGAACGCATAAAGATGTAGTAATACATAATGGAGTATTACTCAGCCATAAAAAAGAAGGAAACCTTGCCATTTGCAACAACATGGATGGAGCTAGAGAACATAATGCTAAGTAAAATAAGTCAGAGAAAGACAAATATCATCTGATTTCACTCATACGTGGAATTTAAGAAACAAAAGAGCAAAGAAAAAAGAGAGACAAATCAAAAAACAGATTTTTTTTTTTTAAGATTTTATTTATTTATTTGAGAGTGAGCGAGAGAGAAACAGCATGAGAGGGGAGAGGGTCACAGGCAGAAGCAGGCTCCCCGCTGAGCCGGGAGCCCAATGTGGGACTCGATCCCAGGACTCCGGGATCATGACCTGAGCCGAAGGCAGTCACTTAACCAACTGAGCCACCCAGGCGCCCCAAAAACAGACTCTTAACTATACAGAATAAATGGTGGTTACCAGAGGGGAGAGGGTAAACAGGTGATGGGGATTAAGAGTACACTTATTCTGATGAACACTGGGTCACGGATAGAATTGTTGAATCCTTATATCATATACCTAAAACTAATATAACACTGTTAACTGTACTGGAATTTTTTAAAAACGGGGCCCAACTTTACGCAAACTTTTGCAAATGTGTATTAAAAATGACATTCCTGGGGCGCTTGGGTGGCTCAGTCGTTAAGGGACTGCCTTCGGCTCGGGTCATGATACTGGGGTCCTGGGATAGAGCCCCGCATCGGGCTCCCTGCTCAGCAGGGAGCCTGCTTCTCCCTCTCCCACTCCCCCTGCTTGTGTTCCTTCTCTCACTGCGTGTGTCTCTGTCAAATAAATAAATAAAATCTTTAAAAATAAATAAATAAATAAAAATGACATTCCTCTTTTCGGACTGGTTATTTAAGGGTATATTTGAATAAATGGGGACGTCAAATGTTTTGAGGATACACAACCTAAAAAGTGTGTAGGTGACACCTGAGGACAAATGTCATCTTCACTGCCACCTGGTCTTGAGAAGCTGAAATATATAGAAGATTCTAAAAATACAAATACCTCATTAAAAACACCATATATATGGCTTAAGCCAAGGACTGACTCGTTATCGACAGAATTGTATCTGTGAAATGAATACAAAAGAGTAAGATCTAGGGCGCCTGGGTGGCTCAGTTGGTTAAGCAACTGCCTTCGGCTCAGGTCATGATCCTGGAGTCCCAGGATCGAGTCCCGCATCGGGCTCCCTGCTCAGCGGGGAGTCTGCTTCTCCCTCTCCCGCTCCCCCCTCTTGTGCTCTCTCTCAAATAAATAAATAAAATCTTTAAAAAAAAAAAAAAAAAAAAAAGTAAGATCTAGAGGAGTGGCAACTGATGGAACTGGAAGGCATGTCCCTGTCCTCTGTTAACGATGATAATAACATCAGGCGTTTTTATTGTGCTCATCATGTGTCGTGCGCTGGACTAGGTACCTTCCATTAATGAACCCATCTGAGCCTCACAGGGACACTCTCAGGTAAGTACTACTGTACCCCCATCCTAGACATGAGAAAACAAGCAAAGAGAAGTTCACACAACCTGCCGCAGAGCAGACAGCCCACGTGGCAAAGCAGGACACAGTCCTTGTTTTCCACCAACAGTATAACACGCTCCTCTTTACCACACACACTACCCGCGTGTAACTACCCATGTTACATGCACTATGACCCAGTCTTTCTAACTCGTCTGTGTGGAGACTGGAAGAGCCCTACACTGGGTGAGGAATCGTGGGGGAAAGCTGAAGGGACACGCGTAGGGCACAGAACTAGGAGGGAGCAGAGCTACAGTGCCAGCCTTGCTCGTCTTCCTCCAGTCCCTTCTGTGCTAACCGTGGAGGCCCCGGTCCCTCCCCAGACCACCACTCTCTACTTCCAGGTTCATCTGTACTCTTAGGAACCCTTTTACCTTCCATTCTTTTGTGACCCCTGTTCCGCCGGCTCCAGGCTTCCCCATATCTTAAGATGTTCAAGCACATTCTTGAAAAATGGAACCAGGATTTGTTCAACAATCTCAACTGGAACCCCCACCCTGTTTCCTGAGGAAACAATATGGAGCAAGCCCCTTTTCAAAACTAGACACTGTGAACTGCCAAATACAGAAACTTCCATTTGAAAAGAAATTTGTTTATTCTACGGAAAAAAAAAGCCTGGCAGAACCATCAAAATGCCCGAACTTTGTTTTAACTCTAATAAAGGGTTGCTAATTTCCACCTACTGGATTTTCTGATCACGACAACAAAAGATATTTTTTGAAATCTTCAGAACTTTTTTGTTAGAAGTATTTCTGACTAGAGAAAAGCTATGTCCATGCACCAAGTCTTTCAATTTACATTAATTTCATAATTTTACAACTTAAACAAACAGTCTTTGGCCTCTCCTCCCTACCAGTGGTTTACAACATCAATTAAAAGATCACAGAGGAGACATTCAACTGCTCTATTGGGTTGTCTCTGGCAACGCTAAGCTGCGTAAGTAATTCATGTGTATCTTCCATATATGCTCATATACACTGTAATTTAGGAACACTGTATTGAAGTAGATCTTACATACAGAAAACTGTATATCATAATGTACAGCTCAAGGAATCCTTTCAAAGTGAACATCCTGTGTAACTTTGTTTTTTATTTTACATTTCATTTTAATTCCAGTATAGTTAACATAAAAAAATATGGAACACTTCACAAATTCGCATGTCATCCAGGGGCCGTGCTAATCTTCTCTGTATTGTTCCACTTTTTCAGCATATATGCTGCCAAAGGCAGCACCACCCTGTGTAATTTAATTGTATTTTAAATGGGTTAGAAAAACACCAGCCACGGGCGCCTGGGTGGCTCAGTTGGTTAAGCGACTGCCTTCGGCTTGGGTCATGGTCCCGGAGTCCTGGGATCGAGTCCCACGTTGGGCTCCCGGCTCAGCGGGGAGCCTGCTTCTCCCTCTGACCCTCTCCCATCTCATGCTGTTTCTCTCTCTATCTAATAAATAAATAAATAAAATCTTAAAAAAAACAAAACACAACACCAACCACCATAAACTTGTTAAGTCAACAAATATGCAACATTTCACATGTTAGTATATATTCCCTTAATTGTTCAATGTGAAAATTTAGCAAACAGAAGCACCTTTTCAGTTTTTTAAGAAAACAAAAACTTTCAGTGCAAATTCAATCCTTTTATGATGGGCCTATCACTGTGCATTCTCTCCAGGCCAACTCAGTCCTCCTTACAATTTTTAATTCTCTATATGCACTCAATTTATTCAAACAAACCTATGACCTAATTCCTTGCTTATTTCTTTTCACTGCATTGAGGAAGAAGAAATCAAATCCTGTTCCCTGGGCTCACTGAGGTCCCTCCTAGCAGAGTTACCTAGTGAGTTCAGCTCCAGGTCACAGGATGAGCCACTTCCACGAGCAGCACAATTGCCGCAAAAGCTCTCTGGGTGCAGGTCCAGCACGCTCCAACAAATGCAGGCCCAGAGGAAACACCTCCCAGCCTCCAGCCTGCTCCAGTACCCTTCCAGCAGGGGCTGCTACCTGGGGCCCCGTGGCTCAGGCCCCGCTCACACGACATTCTACCTAAACTCTAGACTCTAGGGAAAGGGTCTATGCTCCCTATGAAACGCAGGTCGCGCTCCCATTTCTCACAACAAACATGGCCACCCAACTCCATGTCTAACTACTCCCCAACCCTCCACAAGAACAGAGAAAAACAGAAGCCTCTGGCCCCCCAACTCCATGATCACTTATCTGGTCATATCCCCTTCTTTCTCCAAACTTCCACAAATCTACTTACAAAATGATAAATTGAAAGACTTATTCCTCTAACTTACAATGCTTTTTTTTTTTTTTAAAGATTTTATTTATTTATTTGACAGAGAGAGACACAGTGAGAGAGGGAACACAAGCAGGGGGAGTGGGAGAGGGAGAAGCAGGCTTCCCGCCGAGCAGGGAGCCCGATGCGGGGCTCGATCCCAGGACCCTGGGACCATGACCTGAGCCGAAGGCAGACGCTTAACGACTGAGCCACCCAGGCGCCCCTAACTTACAATGCTTTTATAAACAAAATATTTACCTAACAGAAAACTTATACCAGCGACCCTCTAACCAATGAGAGACTTCGAGAGACTCCTGGCCCCGGCCAGCTGCAGGTCCTAGCCCACCCAGTGCCCATGGCACCCAGGCCACAGCCCCGACAACGACCAAGGTCTGCTGAGTGGATTTATAAACAACTCGGTGCTTCCTCACCTTTCCACCACATGCTATCACCCTATAAAGACAGCATCTTTCCAAATTCAAAAGCCCACACTGCCTTTTGTTCTGTCTTCCTATGAAGAGTCTACATCCTCCTCCTCACCACTTTAACTGCCTCTCCAGACTTTTTTCCCTAAGATTCCATTTCTTTAAGTCATCTCTACACTCAACATGGGGCTCGAACTCACAGCCCCGAGATCAAGAGTCGCAAGCTCCACCGACTGAGCCAGCCAGGCACCTCCAGACTTTTCTCAACACCTCATTAACCCAAGCCTCCTCTGGCCCTTCTGGCTTTCCTTCTGACCGTGTCCCCTAATGCCTGTCTGCCTGGCAAGGCTGGAAGCAGCAGTGGCAACAAGCTTTGTGAACAAAGAAACTACGTGCTGGAGATCGCAGTGCGAGTACGTGACGGAGGACAAATGGCAGGGCAGTTGTGAAGGGGTCACGGGAACTGGAGTTGTTTGAGTGCGATACGTGTTCACCACCACCATACCACGAAAATTCACTTGCCCTCGCTATGCCAGGTATAATCTGAGACACTAAGACAAGTAAAATGCAGTTTCTCCCTGTTTTCAGTGAGTCTGACCAATGAAGAAATAATCTCATAATGGAAGGAATTAGGTTACTCATCAAATTCAACTATGAGCAACAGAACCTAAGCTCAGTTTTCTTTATACTTAAATATATATATATTTTTAAGATCTTATTTATTTGACAGAGAGAGACACAGCGAGAGAGGGAACACAAGCAGGGGGAGTGGGAGAGGGAGAAGCAGGCTTCCTGCTGAGCAGGGAGCCCAATGCAGGGCTCGATCCCAGGACCCTGGAATCATGACCTGAGCCGAAGGCAGACACCTAACGACTGAGCCACCCAGGCGCCCCTATACTTATATTTTCACTGTGAGACGTTTACAGCATTTCTCAGTGTAGCATGAGGACTCATAAAAGTGCACTGAAGCCTGGCACTCACCCTAGAAAGCTTGTGAGGAGCCCAGAGGGCAGGACATCTCACACCTCACTTGGCTACCCTAGGTCCAGTCATTATGGGAACTGTGAGTCTAAAAAATAAAGGGATTCTCTTAAAACCTCCCTTCCCAAAATAATGAACCCAAAGAAGCAGCTAAACCCTCTGTACATTATTGTTCCTCACTTCACAAAAATTTCAAATAAAGGTGTTATTTTACAACACTCAAAATAAGCAAAAAGAGGGGCACCTGGGTGGCTTGGTCAAATGTCTGCCTTCAGCTCAGGTCATGATCTTGGGGTCCTGGGATCAAGCCCCGTGTCAGGCTCCCTGCTCAGCGGGGAGTCCCTCTCCCTCTGCCCCTCCTCCCGCTCGTGTTTTTTCTCTCTCAAATAATCTTAAAAAAAAAAAAAAGCAAAAATAAAACGTAATTTTTCATTTTTTATGGTCTTAAATTTAAGATATTAGCAACTTTAAAAAAATTGATAAGCATATATTCTAATCCATTTCACACATAAAACTTCAAAAATATCCATACTGTATTTTCTGTCCCAACATTGGGCTTAAAAAAAAAGAAAAAAACCAAAGGGGGAAAAAAAAATATATCCATACTGGGAGGTAAACAAAATGACGACTGGCTAATTTAACAAATACACAGTGAAAGCAATGTTTACTTTTATTTTTAAAATTATTATTATTACTACTATTACGCGGGGGAGGGGAGAGGGAGAGAGAGAACGTTAAAGAGACTCCACGCCCAGCGCAGAGCCCGACAGGGCTCGATCTCAAGACCCTGAGATCATGATCTGAACCCAAATTAAGAGTTGGATGCTTAACTGACTAAGCCATCCAGATGCCCCATGTTTACTTTTTAAATCAACTTTACTGAGGTATAGCTTATAGGCAACAAAACACACCCATTTAAGGTACACTGCTGAATGACTTTTGACACCTGTCACCAGCACTCCTTACACCAACCTCACCCCACTCCCCCACAAGCACAGATGTGGGGCCTGTCACTGTGTGCTGACAGCCTCATCTGTTGCCCAAGAACTCTGTACAAACGGGGCTGTACAGTGTGCTGTTTGGGGTTGGCTTCTTTCACTCCCACAATGCTTCTGAGATCATCCATGTTGCTACACGTATCAGTAATTTGTTCCTTTTTACTGCTGGGTAGTATCCTGCTGTATGGATAGATCACATTTTGTTAGTCCATTCATCTGTTAATGGACATGTGGGTTGTTTCCACTTTTGGACTAGAATGAATAAAGCTGTTTTGAGTATTCACGTGCCGGTATTTATGTGGACAAGTGTTCTGGTTTCTCCTGGGTAACCAATGTCAAGAAAGTAGAACAGGTGGGCTGTGTGGTACTTGTGTGTTTGACTTACAGAAACTGCCAAACTATTTTCCAAGGTGAAGCATGCCATTTTATACCCCCACAGCCACACAGGAGAGTTCTAGCTTCTCTACATCCTTGTCAACACTTGGTGTTGTCAATGTTTACATTTTAATTATCCTCTTTTTAAACAAAATGTTAACCTCTTGGCAAAGAAAGGGTTCCATAAATGGTATTTAGATAAGAAATTTTATTTAAAATTTTTAAAAGATTTTATTTATTTGAGAGAGAGAGAAAGGGCACAAGCAGGGGGAGGGGCAAAGGGAGAAGCAGACTCCCCACTGAGCAGGGAGCCCAACGTGGGGCTCGATCCCAGGACCCTGGGATCACGACCTGGGCCAAAGGCAGAGGCTTAACAGACTAAGCCACCCAGGCACCCCTAGGTGAGTAATTTTTAAAAGCATAAAAATGTCCATAATTTTAAAAAGCATAAAAATGTCCAAAAAAGTGATCAACCCCAAACATACTGTGATCAGATTTTCAATAGATAAGCTACCTATAAATAAGATTTGTCAAAAGTTAGATAAGGAAAAGGGGGCTTATTCCCCAGGCTAATATCTCATTTGCACTATGTTATGAGTCACGACTCCTGAAGCTACCATATGCCTGAGAAAGGGCTATCACAACTAGATTTTTTAAGATGTTCAGAAAGACTACGCCTCACTTGATAATTACGGTTGAAATCTTTGGATCACAAGTCAATGGGTTACGTGGCTTTAATCAAAGGTATTTTTTGTCTCTTCAGATAATATTCTAAATATAATTTTGAAAGTGGTGTTACAATAATTCAGGCATTAAAACCAAATAATAGTTTCTCAAAACAAAACATTGTGGACAATTATGTAATACGTGCACTTCTCCTGCCCTAAGCCACTCACGATGGGAAGACATAGTTGTATCTTCTGATATACTATTGATGCAGTTTGTCAATATGTGCCAAGTGTATTTTTCTAACATGTGCAAAGAACTTATCAAAGATGGCAATTTTATCTATGAAAACAAAAGGATTCATCACCTTGCACAGTGTCCGTTCAGTTAATGACTCTTCACTACCGCAGTTCCTGAAAAATTATGCCATTTTCCAGACTTTTTTTTTCTGGTATAATGATTTTCGTTCAAAACACACTAAATGCAAAAACAAAACAAAACAAAAAAACCACACTAAAAGCTCTATAAGAAGAGATATTTTGATATTACAGTTTCAGGCCAACAGCCACCAATTTACTCAACCCAGGGGCTCGTCAGAGGACAGGATGTGGCGCGACTCTGAACTGCACACCTTGCTTGGACGAGCCCCAGTGGTGTGCTTGAGCACATACCAAGTGACAAAGAGGGGCTGTCTCCTCTGACCCTCGGGTCCACTGTGCATGTGGGTTAACTCTGCCTGTTTTGAAGTGCTCTCCTGTTCAGCTTGTGTCACCCTAAAGATGCTTTCCTGTACTATAATTTTAAGCTCAGTTTGAGTGCCATCTCCCCAAAAGTTGAAAAACCGGTGAAGAAAATGGTGGGAAAGGAAGAATTTACATTTCAAAGCCATTCCAAAGAAGGAGTCCTTTGCATACCCCACCTCCACCAACCACTCCTACGGTGAGAAGCCTTCTTCTCCTCCTTTGGCAAGTACAACACATTCTCACTACATGACATTTTATTTTTCAAATGTATCTATGTGCTGTTTACTATTTATGTAAGGATGTCTTCATTGTTCAATTCATACATTGTACACTTGTGAGAATGATTTGGGAATCAACAGCCCATGTTATTCATTCCAAGGATACATGTTAGTTCTCTATTGCTGATAACAGTTCACATCTGAATTCAGGGGCTTAAAACACAACAAATATTCATTATGGCTCACAGTTTCTGTGGATAAAGGATTAAGGAGCAGCTTGGCTGGGCAGTTCTGGCTTAAGATTTCTCATGAGGCTGGGACACCTGGGTGGCTCATTTGGTTAAGCATCTGACTTTTTTTTTTTAAGATTTTATTATTTATTTGACAGAGAGACACAGCGAGAGAGGGAACACAAGCAGGGGGAGAGGGAGAGGGAGAAGCAGGCTTCCTGCAGAGCAGGGACCCCGATGCGGGGCTCGATCCCAGAACCCTGGGATCATGACCTGAGCTGAAGGCAGACGCTTAACGACTGAGCCACCCAGGCGCCCCAGCATCTGACTCTTGATTTCTGCTCAGGTCATAATATCTGGGTTGTGAGATCGAGCCCTGTGTCAGCCTCTGCACTGGATGTAGAGTCTGCTTAAGATTCTCTCCCTCTCCCTCTGCCCCTCCCACCTCCTTTAAAAAAAAAAAAAAGGTTGAGGTTGAGTCAAATGTTAGGGCTTAAGGCTTGACTGGGGTTGGAGGATCTGATTCCAAGATGGCATACTCACATGGCTACCAAGCTGGGGCTGGCTACCAAGTGGACCTCTTCACAGAGCTACTTGTTTTGACTGTACTCACAACATGGTGGCTGATGTCCCCCAAAGCAAACAATCCGAGTGCCACAGGGAAGCTATCTTTAATGAACTAGCCTCAGAAGTTACACAGTATCACTTTCTCCAAACTCTGTTAGGAGCAAGTCACTATGTCTGTGAGAAGAAGAGGGGACTTAGGTTCCACCTTTTGAAGAGAGGCATTTTAAAGAATTTGCAGACATATTTTAAAACCACCACATCCATTTACTGTAAAATCTCATGAAGACTCTATACTTCTCTCATTCTATCATTCGCTACTTACAGGAGTTTGGTTGTTATTCCCAACAGCACTGTCACAGTACAAAGAGAGGGAATGTTTATGCTTATGGGCAGATGTTTAAGAGAGCTAGCTAACAATGCAATCAATAGAGGTTTTAACTATAAATGCTGCTTTTATCCTCAATGACTAACCTATATTCCTTGGTAGTCAGTTAACAGAAAAAACTAGTGGATTTTGTCAGCAATTAAACACCTACTGGCTAATGAGTCACTTCAGATGTCAGCTCTAATCCTGATATGCTGATTTTAATACTCAACTAAATAACTTCATCCTTGGTTATAATAGACAAGAATGTCACTGTACTATTACTTGGGCAAAGAAAATTCCCCAAGCTTTCAAGTTGTGATGAGATGGCATGCTATAGTTCAACGGTCTATCCTCCTTGCTCCTTTCTGTACTAGTTTACATGGAGAACGCAGAGTACCCTTTGAGGGGTCTAGCCATCCAGCCCTGGTCTCTCTCAAAGGAGCCCCAGAGCCACCGTTCCCCTGGTCAGATTCACACTTTGATTTATATGCTATGCCAACACTTCACCCCCAGCATGTCTAAAACCAAACTCCTCCCTTTCCTTCCAACCCTGGCTTCCTCCTTCAATTTCTTACTTCCATTAATTGCTATAGCATCTCCCGAGGAACCTCGGCCTTGCCTTTGACTTGAGCCTACGTTGCTGAAAATATAAGCTGTTGCTCAGGGCTCTTCTTTATCGCTCTCATATCCATGCTTTCCTCTCCATTCCAGAACTGACACTTCCCAACTTCATATTTTTGCTCACATTATTCCTTCTGGCTACAAAGCCCTTCCCCCCACTTCCTGAACTCTACCTATCCTTTAAGATCTAGTGGCAATGCCATCTGCTTCCTGAAGCTTTTCCTGATCCTCTACAGAATCTCTCATACAATTGTTCTGACACTCAGGATCTGACATCACTTCCAGAAACGGGAGAGAACTCTTTATTTTATTTAATGAATTCTGAATTCTGGAGATTGAACAACATGTAATGAGCACATGCATGTCATTTATGTAAACCTCAGTTTATGGTTATCTTAAGAGATGCTTACACAACCCCTATGAGGGGAGTTCTGCAGCCTGTTTCACAGATGAGAAAGCCGAGCCCCGGCAGCGGGCTGAGCGGCTCTCCCGAGCTCAGTGGTGAGTCAGCAGCAGTGTCAGCATCTCAACCCGGGTCCCCTGACGGCAAGCGGGCTGGTCTCTCCCTCACGCAGGACGTACTGGCCTCCCATTGTTCGCTCAGCAGGCTGCAGCACAGGCACGTCTGATTGCTCCAACTACCAGTCATTTATTGTTTCCAAGGGTAAACGCTCTACCAGATGCCACCTACTGATTATTAGTTTGAATCAGATGAAAATGCTGTTTTTATACATCGAAAATGGTCAAACATCAACAATTTCATACAGTTCAACCTAACAGGAAAGGACTGATTTCCCCCCTTGAAAAACATAAAAGCTAAGATAACTTGATTCTAGCATATAATAATAAAGAAATAAAACAAAGAGAAGAATGAGAACTCTAGACTACTCTTTTTAGTTTTGGAAGATTATGAGAAATGACCAAATGGACTAATGTCACCTGACCAGCAACAGTGGAGGGCTTCCTGGAGGAGGCTTGCTAATCACTGCTTAAATTACCCCGAGGAAGTCTAAGAAAGCCTAACTCCGTCTTTGACTTAATATGATAATTTCATATAAGCAGATACACGTGAATTATAAGAAGGAATGAATTAGGGGCACCTGGGTGGCTCAGTTGGTTAAGCATCTGTCTTTGGCTCAGGTCATGATCTCGGGGTCCTGGGATCGATCCCCGCATCAGGCTCCCTGCTCAGTGGGGAGTCTGCTTCTCCCTCTCCCTCTGATCCTCCTCCCTGCTTATACTCTCTGTCTCAAATCTTTTTTTTTAAAGGAATGAATTAAAACCTCATTTCTTCTAAATTGTAGTTTATAGATGTATGCCTTTTGAGCTTATATCTCTATAACCTTGAAATTCTTCTTTTCCAATATTTCCTTTGAAAGTAAGTCAGTCTCTGGGATTCCAGTTGTGAGTCTACTGTCAAGTACAGCAAGCAATGACTTCACAGGGCTCCTGGTCTCCAGTCTCATTCCCACCCCCTATGCCAGACATAGAATTCTCACACTAGCATCAGAGGGCTCTTTCCAAAACACAGCTCATCCTGTCTTTTTCTTGCTTAATATCCTGCAAGATTAAGTCCAGGCTCTTAAGCACAGTGAGGATCTGGCCCCTCCCCTGGCCAGTACACTTCAGCTCTCTTCCCCCCACCCAGTGTCACCCCTACCTTCCTCGTCCCCACATTTTTTTTTTTTTTAAAAGATTTTATTTATATATTTGACACAGAGAGAGAGCGAGAGAGGGAACACAAGCAGGGGGAGTGGGAGAGGGAGAAGCAGGCTTCCCGCTGAGCAGGGAGCCCGATGTGGGGCTCGATCCCAGGATCCTGGGATCATGACCTGAGCGGAAGGCAGACGCTTAACGACTGAGCCACCCAGGTGCCCCCCTCGTCCCCACATTTTATGCTCCATTGTTGCCAACATGTTTATCATTCTCTGTCACCCATAGCGCTTCAAGTTCTTCCCCTGTGTCCTAGCAGATGCCTCTGATCTCCAGCTCTGGAAAATCTTTCCTGATAGCCATCTCAGTAAGTTAATCAAATCATATCCGATTATTCTGGTGTCTTGTTCTACTTTTCCTGCACTTCTCACACTGTACTGTGATTTATTTACACACCTATCTCTAAAAACACCCTTTCTTTCTCTGTGGAATTTGAACCAGACTTCAAGTAGACACCACCAAACACCTTGCTTTTAGGTCTTTGGTCTGTCTGAAACCAAAATAAATTGGATAGAATTGCTTTAAAAAGAATAAAGAGAGGGGCGCCTGGGTGGCTCAGCTGGTTAAGCGTCTGCCTTCAGCTCAGGTCATGATCCCAGGGTCCTGGGATCGAGCCCTGTGTCAGGCTCCCTGCTCAGCCGGAAGTCTGCTTCTCTCTCTGCTTCTGCCTCTTGCTAGCTCTATCTCAAGTAAGTAAGTAAATAAATAAATCTTTTTTTTAAAAAAAAAGACTGAGAGAAATTTTAAGCCTAGGTAGTAGTTATGAGTGTTTTTAAGTAATTATTTAACCTGTGCATATTTTACACATTCTTCTGTATATTTCACAATAAAAAAGTAAAAAAAAATAAAGAATTAGACCAATCAGCCAGGATCCTATCTGGTAATTTAACAAGATATTTGTTTAAAACTATAACTAATGCGGGGCGCCTGGGTGGCTCAGTTGGTTAAGCGACTGCCTTCGGCTCAGGTCATGATCCTGGAGTCCTGAGATCGAGTCCCACATCAGGCTCCCTGCTCAGCAGGGAGTCTGCTTCTCCCTCTGACCCTCCTCCCTCTCATGCTCTCTGTCTCTCATTCTCTCTCTCTCAAATAAATAAAATCTTAAAAAAAACAAAAACAAAACTATAACTAATGTTTTTTTTATTTTATTTTTTTGGTGTAACTGATTTTTTAAAGTATAAGTGGATTCTCATGTACAATGTCACTCCAAAAATGACAAACATGCCTAAAACGAAACTCTGACAAAATAATTAGGATAAAATCTATTTATGCCCACGTGACAGTCTAGAACGTTAAGTCACTTCTCTCTTTGCATACCTCACCACGGTTATAAATGTTCAGGTTTGGAGAGCATTTTTACCGGCCTACTTAGCAAATAGAACACCTGATAATGATATCAAGATACATTATAAACATGGAGACTTATTTGTATCACAAAAAATACTCAGTAAAATTGAGTCTAACATTTCATTTTATCTGGAGCTGCGACATTTCATATTCCGACAATTACTAAGCCTCACAACAAATTAATAGGAGTCAATTAGTATCTAAAATACTCCCCAACCCCTGTAATAATACTATATTATGCTATTTTATCTGATAAACGTGAATTACTCTTATGATTAAAATCCACCCATATAAAGTCAGTTTGGTTCAACCCATATTTATACCCAAAGCAAGTGGCTAGGGGGGCACCTGGGTGGCTCAGTTGGTTAAGCAACTGCCTTCGGCTCAGGTCATGATCCTGGAGTCCTGGGATCGAGTCCCGCATCAGGCTCCCTGCTCAGCGGGGTGTCTGTTTATCCCTCTAATCCTCCCCCCCTCATGCTCTCTCTGTCTCATTCCCTCTCTCAAATAAATAAATTCTTAAAAAAAAAAAAAAAGCAAGTGGCTAGGAACGATTAGGGCTGGAAAGATCAGGAGGAAACTAGGGTTATCGATGAACACAAATAACACTAAGAGAAAACCATTCACATCCCACACAAGAGCTATAAAGCAAAACACCATGGGAACTGCTGTTTCCCACAGTACGGCCCCCAAGACACACGGAACTATGCTCCTGATTACAACACCTATGAGGCAAGATAAAACACAAACACCTACTTTTGAAAGCGTCACTGGGCCACCACAACAGTAAGGAAGTTACAGAGGGGTAGCAGAAGTTCTGGGTTATGAGGGAACACCGAAGCTGGCTTGTATCCTGTTGGTTTGTACCTTTGTGGCCCTCCCTCCCACCTCCTTGGGCCTGGCTCCCAGGTACACAGGCTACCACTGATCTACCTTCTGCTACTAGAAGTAAGTCTACATTTCCTAGATGATTTTTTTTTCTTTTTTAAGGGGTGGGGGCGATAAGGGCAGAGGGAGAGGGAGAGAGAGAATCTTAAGCAGGCTCCATGCCTGATGCGGGGCTCAATCTCACGACCCTGAGATCATGACCTGAGCCAAAATCAAGTCGGACACTTAACCGACTGAGCCACCCAGGCGCCCCTACACTTCCTAGAGTTTTATACAGAGAGAATCAAGCAGTATGTACTCTGTGGTCTGGCTTCTTCCTTTCAGCATAAATGATTTTGGGATCCATCCATGTTGCAGCGTGTATCAGTGGTTCATGCCTTGTCACTGCTCAGTAATATTTCATTATGTGGATATGTAATGCTTTTCATCCATTTACCTGCTACTAGACATTAAGGCTGTTTCCAGATTTTGGCTACCACAAATCAAACTGCTATGAACATCCATGTACAAGTTTGTATGAACATCTGCTTTCCTTTTGCTTGGGTAAATACTTAGGAGTAGAATTGCTGGATCGCATAATAGATTCATGTTCAAGTTTTTTTAAAAGATTTATTTGCTTATTTATTTTAGTGATAGTGAGCAAGCATGAGCGGGGGGGATGGGCAGAGGGAGAGGAGAGAGCGAATCGTAAGCAGGCTCCACAGCCAGCACGGAGCCCGACGCGGGGCTCCATCCCAGGACCCTGAGATCATGACCTGAGCTGAAATCAACAGCCGGCTGCTTAACCGACTGAGCCACCCAGGCGCCCTGATTCACATTCAAGTTTTAAAGAAACTGTCACACTGTTTACTAGATTGTACCATGTTACATTCCCAATAGTAGTATTTGAGAAATCTGGGATCTCCACATCCTCACCAACACTTGTTAGGATCAGTCTTTAGTTTTAGGCATTTTAATAGATATACAGTGGTATCTCACTGTGGTTTTAACTTGTATTTTCCTAACACCTTTCCATGTGCTTACTTGACATACATATATTTTCTTCAGTGAAGCGTCTATTCAAATCTTTTGCCTGCTTCTTTAAAACCAGGTTGTTTCTTTTCTTTTTTTTTTTTTAAAGATTTTTTATTTATTTATTTGACAGAGAGAGACACAGTGAGAGAGGGAACACAAGCAGGGGGAGTGGGAGAGGGAGAAGCAGACTTCCCACTGAGCAGGGAGCCCGATGCGGGGCTTGATCCCAGGACCCTGAGATCATGACCTGAGCTGAAGGCAGACGCTTAACGACTGAGCCACCCAGGCGCCCCGGCTGTTTATTTTCTTATTGAGTTTTAAGACTTCTTTATATATTCTGGATAAAATTCCTTTGTCAGATATAGGATTTGCAAGTATTTCCTCCCAGACTGTGTCTTGTCTTTTCATAACAAATAATATTAAAGCATATTATATGTACCAAACAGCCAAATAAACAGAGCTAACGACAGAATCCATTAACTGAAAGATGTATCATAAGAAACCATCCAAAACACAGTACAAAGAGACAAAGAAAGTAAAAACATAAAAGAGAAATTAAGAGACAAGGAGAATAAAATGGAAGATATAGCATAAGTCTAATAAGCGTTCCAGAAGACAAAATTAAAAAAATGTGGAAGAAGAAATACCTGTACAGATAATTGAGAGAATTTTTCAGTCATGTTGATAGATGTTGATCCTCAGAATCAGTATATTCAACAAATCCCAACAGGGAAAAGTGAAAGAAATCCACAACTCGTTCTTTCTTATAGTGGAGGATTATTTAATCCTAATTTCATTAAATCCCCAAACCACTAAATTACAGAAAAGGGATTCTGACATCAAATAATAGAAAACCACAGAAATGAACTAGTAGGAGAGGAGAGCACAAAAATGTTTGGAGCTGAAAAGAAAATGAATGGGAAAGGTGCCCGAGGAGGTCTGAGATGACCTCAAGCTAGAGGAGCTAAGGCTAGACAAGCCCAGGTATAGCCCAGAATATCTGTCTTGACAACTGGCAACACCTCCTGACTCCAGAAGCAGCAGAACTCTACATGTTTATTCTTTAGACACTTGAAATGTTATCCGATCTGGAGATATTAGGCACAGTTGAGTCCAGGTACCATATGTTAAATAGGGGGACCAAGTCACCATATTAATAACAAATGCTTCCAGAAAGAAACTCTCACAGTTATGGCCAATTGCTTTGACAAAAGTACCAAGATAATTCAGTGGGGGAAAGAATAGTCTTTTCACCAAATGCTGCAGGGATAACTAGATATCAACAGGCAAAAGAATGAATTTGGATCCTTACTTCATACCACAAACAAAAATCAACTCACAATGGATCATAGCCCCAAATGTAAGAGCTAAAACTATAAAGCTTTCAGAGGAAAGCAGGGGGGCAGGATCAACTGGCCTCAGCAGTTCACTGAATGTGCAGGAATAAAGCAGGAACTGACTCATAGTTTAGTGTGGTTGGCTAAGAAAACAGGAAAAGCACTTCCAGGACACCTAAGGAAAATGGTGCTGCCATGCAGAAGCGTTTACACCGCAGACCTGAGACCACTCTCCTTACGGACCAGCTTGAAGGGGGGGCCCTGGACTGTCCTCTGGGAACTCAGATTTTGGGAGGGTTCCCACCATTCCCAGAAGTGATAAGAAAGGCTCGCTGAACCTAAAATGTTTGTGCAAGTAACATGGTTTGTGTTAAATACCTGCTTCCTTCTGGAGTCTGGTGTTTTCGTACTTGCTACACAGAGACTGCCTACATGGCCAGCTCTCAAGAGACCCTGGGCACTTGGGGCTCTACTGAGCTTCCTGGTCGACAACATGTCACACCCGTCGTCACAGCTGGTTGTGGAAGACTGAGCACGTCCTGTGTGACTCCACTGGGGAAGGCCTCTTGGAAGTTGGTGCCTGGTGTCCTCAGACTTCACCCCACACGCCTTTTCCTTTGCTGAGCTTGCTCTATATCCTGTCATTGCAGTCATAGCTGTGAGTACAACTAGCTACTGAGTCCTTTGAGTCCTCCTGGTAAATCACTGAAACTAGGGGTGGTCCTGGGGACCCCTGCCACAAGTATACACTAAGAAAATAAATCCATTTGCTGTGGTAGCATATGGTCCAACCAGATCCCCAGAATTCTACTGGATGAGTTCTGAATGCTTATGACAGTGTGTGTATGTGACCTGGAGGTTCCCAGGTGTGGCAGGGCAACACAGGCATATGGGGAGTGAGTTTTGCAGGCCCGCCCCAGACTCACGGAATCAAAAGTTCGGCCAGTGGTCTGGGCATTTATTTCTTAGAAAACCTGACTTGTTGACCTGCAACTTTTGGACAGCAGAACTTCCTGAGCTTCTTGCCCCAGCAGCTGCTAATGGGCATGAATCACACCAAGTCAGCTTCCTGTCCTCTTCCAACCCACACACGCCCTCCTCCCTCAGCTGCGGCTTGATCCAGTCCTTGTTGCTGCAGCCCACAAAGCAGGTTCAGTGTGCCATTATTCTATATCTAGGGTATATACAAAAACAGTTTTGGAGAAAGATGTTTTTAGTATCTTATGAACTTTAAAAATGCACATAAAAGTGCTTTGTAAACAAGAAATTTACAAACGTAATGTATTATTGGGCTTAACAGGCAGGTGTATGCACCATAAAATACAGCAGTGTCTTTGATGTGATGCTTCCAGTGCAAAGTTATACCTCCTGACAGCTCTCTGCCCTACTCTAATTAAAAACTCATATAAAGGTTACAAACACATTTTTAACTTTGGTTTCAGGTTTCAGTTTTGTTGATCTTGAGATGTAAATATTATCTCCACGTTAAGAAATAATTTCATCAGGGAAAGATCACAGATGCCTCACATCTAAACATCAGAACTCACTTTATGGGGGTGCCTGGGTGGCTCAGTTGATTGGGCGTCTGCCTTCGGCTCAGGTCATGAGCTCAGGATCCTGGGACTGAACTCTGCATTGGGATCCCTCAGTCTGCTTCTCCCTCTCTCTCTCTGCCCCTCCCCCTGTTCATGCGCTCTCTATCAAATAAATAAAATCTTTTTTAAAAAAAGAACTCACTTTATGACTGGCATCCTTTCCTCCTGGGCCCCTTCCCTGTTATCATACACACATCCCCCACCTCAATACACAGCACTATATTGTAACACTCAATATATTTATTTCACTTTCCCTGAAGTTCAGGTCATGGGCAATCTTAGAACTCAAAAGAATCTTCAAAATTCAGTTGGGGGGCACCTGGGTGGCTCAGTCATTAAGCGTCTGCCTTTGGCTCAGGTCATGATCTCAGGGTCCTGGGATCTAGCCCCGCATCGGGCTCCCTGCTCTGCAGGAAGCCTGCTTCTTCCTCTCCCACTCCCCCTGCTTGTGTTTCCTCTCTTGCTGTGTCTCTCTCTGTCAAATAAATAAATAAAATCTTTAAAAAAAAAAAAATTCAGTTGGACAAGTAAGTTCTGAATGCTTAGGACAGTATGTACATGTGACCTGGAGGTTCCCAAACGTGGCAGGGCAACACAGGCATATGGGGAGTTTTCCAGGCCTGCCTAGACTCACTGAATCAAAAGTCCTGCCAATGGGGTCTGGGCCTTTATTTCTTAAGACTTTATGAAGCAGGTATGCCTGGCAGAACCCCACAGAGGCTCTAGATTTGGAGTGAACAAGCATGTCAGAAGGCCGGCGGGTGAAGAGGATTTGTGGAATGGTCTTTAGAAATTGGAGGCTAAGGAAGGAGAATTCATAATCTTTTTTTTTTTTTTTAACATTTATTTATTTGTCAGAGAGAGAGAGCACAAGCAGGGGATGCAGCAGGCAGAAGGAGAAGCAGGCTCCCCGCGGAGCAAGGAACCTGACGTGGGACTTGATCCCAGGACCCTGGGATCATGACCTGAGCCGAAGGCAGACGCTCAACCAACTGAGCCACCCAGGCGTCACCCCCCCCACTTTTTTTTTTAAAGATTTTGTTTATTTATTTGAGAGAGACAGAGATAGCGAGAGAGAGCATGGGGAGGAGGGGAAGAAGCAGGCTCCCCGCTGAGCAGGGAGCCCAATGTGGGGCTCCCTGAGCTGAAGGCAAACACCCAACTGACTGAGCCACCCAGGCGCCCCAGGAGAATTCATAATCTTGACATCACGAATAATTCTGAGTGGCACAAAGACTATGACATTGGAGCCAAAGAGAAGAAAATATAATCTAGTATACCACTTGCCTATGCAGTGAGTAATATCTGCAAAGTCTAACATAATAAACACTCTTAAATGGTTTTCAGGAGGCTTAATTAGACAACAGTACAGATATTATTAACCTTGACAACATAAAAGTACAACTGAAAGAACTGGAAGTAGGAGGGAAAGAGGAGGTGGAAAAACGGGGAAGGGTGCTAATACCCTCCTCTTATAAGGAGGGAGGTCTAGAGACCTGGTTTAAAGTCGATAGTACAAAGAAATAGCGATATATGGTTATCATTTAAAGTCACAACAGCAGCCAATAAAAGAACTAAAATCACAGTTCAATAATACTAAGTTGGGAAGCAGAGAGGCAAAGTCACTTGTTCAAGTTTGGCTAGGTAGGAAGTTCTGAAGCCTGTGTGTGACTGTGGGCCCTGCACACTCCAGCGTTCCTTACCAGCCTCGAGCTGTGCCAAGCACTGTGCTAGGAAGTCACCTGCCCAATGTCACACACCTGGTTAGCAGCAGAGCCAGAAAAAGAAATGAATTCTCTAGCCTAAAAATGATTTGGAAAAGTTATTACTAAAATTTCCAGAAAAGACCATGTTGAAAATCTCCCATTCGCTCATCCTCATTCATCCTTCATTTCTGCTCATTCTTTTTACACACACACACACCATTTCTTAAAAAGAGCTCCTGTGCTGAGACACACTTCCTCCCACTTCCTCCCTTCCCCTCCCCTCCACATCAGGCCTGCTCTCCAAGGCTACACCACCTGATCAAGCAAGTTCTCTCTTCTGGAGGCAACTATGAAGACTTCAACCCACCAACCATTTTGTCTTTCAAAACCTGAGAGAAGGACACAGAAGATACAAGGTGAGCCTGCCTGCTCATCTTAGTCTAGAGACTGAGACCACCTGCTTCTGGGGGACAGGCCACTGTCACATGCACTGAGGTGAGCAGCTGAGGCACCAGGACGTGCTGTGGCCACAGCCTGTGGAGGGCCTGGAGGGCGGGGCTGTGCCCGAGACCAGCCTGTGTGCAGGCCAGACCGAAGACTGCGAAAACCACTCAGTGGCCCTGCGGAACTTCACGAAAACTTGTGAAATATTCAACAGAAATGCCAATTTCTACCCTCAAGATAAGTCTTTAAAAATAAACTATAACCCAAACTCATTAGTACCTATAAAAAGCAATTCCAAAATTTCAACTTGATTCACTATTACTTACGCCATTTTCTGTGCGTTTCTCTGCAGGTACATTTATCACATTCCTCTGAGTTCTCTGCTCTTGGGTCTGACGGCCACCTAGTGAAATAAGAGGGCCAGACTTACTAAAAGACATACTAGTAAGAGGACACTCTCCCATCTCTCCACTTATTTATTTATGCTAACACAAGTACAATACACCAGGCTGAACAACACTTGATACAGTTGAAAAAATGCTTTATAATTAATTTTTATAAAGTTGTTTAAATGAAATTTTTTCTTCTATTTCAGAATCTTGAAATTGACTTATATTGAAAGATTTCTAACACTTAAAATGGTCAAGATGGCAAGTTCTATGTCACATGTGTTTTACCACAACTAATTTTTATTAAATATTTTAAAAAGACTTTTATATTATAGCAGGGACTAAAAAAACCTTAAAATCCAGCAATAAAAACACTGGTGCACAGAGCTGGTCTTCATTGGCAGGGTTGCAACTGACATGGGGCATCAACACAAATCAGGCTGTCTTAAGAATTCTCCTTTGTTCCATAAAAATTAAGAGTATTTCCCAAAAAAGGCTTCAAACTTAAACTGTAGAAATTATATGTCCTGTCATATTTTGTAAACAAAATGGAATGTGCTGCACACTTGTGCACCTGGTGACTCTGAAGTCATAGATGTGTCCAGTGCCCGCCCCAGCCCACTTACCTCTACAGCTGTTACTTAATGTCATTTGAGAATTATCGAACCCTAGAGCCTGCTTTAGTACCTAAAATCCATGACCTCAAAGGCACATGAACTTCATGTTAAAAAAAAAAACACACACACACAGGAAAATGTTTTTTCTTCTCTTTCCTATTATTTTGAAACATTTGAAGAAAGAGGCAGAGGGAGAGAATCTTTTAAGCAGACTCTCTGCTGAGAGCAGAGCCTGACACAGGGCTCGATCCCATGACCCATGAGATCACGATCTGAGCAGAAAACAAGAGCCAGATGCCCAACTGATTGAGCCACCCAGGCGTCCCCAAAGCACCCACCATCTTACTGCTTGGGCTCTGAGAGACAGGTGCAGTGCATGAGCAGAAGCAGAGGAAACACGGCAGAGGGCAGAGCATTATGGGGGGTTACTTGTGAGTCAGGGCCCACAGAATATGAAGATGCAAGAAGGGATGTGGCTGAAAGGGATAAAGGGACAGGGAGGTTGAAGAGATGGGTAGGGTCCTATTACAAATGCCATCTAAGCCAAGCTGAGGAGGGTCAAGTAGGGAGGCAGGGACTTTGCTGGAAGGTTCTATAAAGCGATGCAAGCTGTGACGAATTTGGTTCTTCCAGTCCTGACTGATGGTCCCTGCCAGTCTGGGAATCCCCGTCACCACACCTTCCTGGGAGCTTCCCTCAACCTGGTACCCTGCATGCTCCCCTCCATATCCTGCTCATCCCTCAAGGTCCCCAGTCTGCCATTTCTAAATACTCTGCTCTGTGATGACAGTGGTCCTCTTGCCACCACAAAGCTCAACATCCCTCCTCCCACTTACCTGTGTACTTCCTGTGTCGGCACCACCAGGCTGAGCAGCACTGTGGGGTGACGATGCAGGGTGACTGCAAGGTCAGCACTGTCACCTTTCTTACGACTCTGAACAGTTCTCTTAAGTATCCCTAACACTTCTAAACTTTATAAAGTGAGAATAAAATAAGACCTTCCCCCCAGCCCACCACCAGGACATTAACAGTTATGTACAAATATTACATCAGTAAAAGTAAAATATAGAACTTTTAAGTATAGCTAGGTACTGGGGCGCCTGAGTGGCTCAGTCAATTAAGCATCTGGCTTTGGCTCAGGTCATGATCCCAGGGTCCTGGGATGGAGCCCCGCATCGGGCTCCTTGCTCAGCGGGGGCCTGCTTCTCCCTCTGCCTGCACTCCCCCTGCTTGTGCTCTGTCAAATAAATAAATCTTTTTTAAAAAAAAAAGTATATCCAGGTACAGGAGGGGTATAAGTATTTGGAGAGCTCAGGCAGAGAGCTAAAATAAATTCTTGGCACTAGAATAGCACTCAGCTGTCAGCTCGTCTAGCCCTCCTTCTCAGGAGGCTTTTGTCCTGAGAGGTTGGGCCCTTGTCTAAAGTAATGGTGGATGAAGAGCTAGACCCGGAGCCCTGGCCTCCTGACTCCAGATGACCAGCAGCAGATGGAGTAAGACCCAGAAGTAATGATACACTGTAAAAAAACAGCACTGGAACAATATTTACAGCTAGGGAAAGATGATTTTAAGTAGCCAGTAGCTCATCCTATGGGCAGAATGTCCTTTCTGATAAAATATAAATAAAAGGGGATAATTTGCAATAAAGGAACCTTTTTACAAAAGAATGTCCCTTATTTATTTTTTTAAATACCAGAAGTAATCCACAATCACTGTTAAATAACAAGTTAAGGGTCTCTTAACTGCATAGTATATATATAGACTTCTAAAAAATGATTCTTATTTTGTTTAAATTCTTTTTTTTTTTTTTTTTTTTAAAGATTTTATTTATTTATTTGAGAGAGAGAGAGAATGAGAGACAGAGAGCATGAGAGAGAGGAGGGTCAGAGGGAGAAGCAGACTCCCTGCCGAGCAGGGAGCCCGATGCGGGACTCGATCCTGGGACTCCAGGATCATGACCTGAGCCGAAGGCAGTCGCTTAACCAACTGAGCCACCCAGGCGCCCCTATTTTGTTTAAATTCTGATTCAAAAATAGATAGCATACTCCCATGGTTCAAAATTCAAAAGGAACAAACAGGTATATAATTAACAATTTGCCCTCCCTCCCCCGTCCTGCAGCCTTCCCCCGAGGCTAGCGATGTGACGTTTCTTACAACGCTTCCAAAGACACTTTTCACATGGACAAGCCGATACAGATGCACAGAATTAGGCTTTGTCTGTCACGCAGAAGGCGGCACACTGGGCATGTGGTTTGGCGCTGTGCTTATTTACTCACCTGTCTAGGAGATGGTGTGGGTCAGGGCACAGAGCTGCTTCCTTACTTCTGGCTGTGGAGCGGCCTACTGTACGGAGGTCACGCCATCTCTTTAACCTATGCCCACGATGCCCACGGCGGGCACAGGCTGCTCCTACCAGCCAACGCTCCACGAGCAACAATGCCTTACGAGCGATGTTACGTACGCGCTCTTGTGTGTGTGCACGCACAGCCTTAGGGGAAGTTCTCCGAAGTGAGACTGCTAGGTGAAAGGTCTGGTGCTTTTGTAGGTTTAGTAGATATTGCTAAAGCGCCTCTTGGAAGGAGCTGCCAACTGGCACTCCCACAGCATCACGGAAGAGGCCTGTGTCTCGACCTCCTTGCCAATACCGCATTAGTAAATGTTCTCGTCTTTGCCAGCGTCACAGGTGAAACAGATCCATTGTTTTCCCTGCATTTCTTTTATTTAGGAGTAAGGCTGAACATCCTTTCACATAACCTAAGGCCAAGTATATCTGCTTTTCTGTGACCTGTGTGTACATCTAGCCTTTTTAAAAAAAAAACTGATTTTCCTTATCAATTTTTAGAAACTCTTATATATAAAGGTAGTTAGCCCTTGCAATATGAGCTATAAATGCTGTTTCCCAGTTTATAATTTGTCTTTTGACTTTGCTTAGGGTGGTTATTGCCACACAGACAGTTTTTTTTGGGGGGGGGTGTTCTTCTTTTCTCAATAATTTGGTTTACCAGTCTTTTATAGCTTAGTGTTATACTTAGAAAGGTCTTGTTCACTCTAAAAATTTTTTTTAAAAAATACTTCTCAGAATTTTTCTAATCCTTTCATGGTTTTATTTATTCTTAAAATCTCAATAGTTGATCCATCCAGTATTTATCAAAAACAATGTCTTTAAACAGCAGGCCTCCTCACATGTCTATCACCTGAATGGCCTGGGGCCCAGGGAATGAAGCAAGGCCGGAGTGCCCACACAGCGTGGAGAAGTTGTGGACTGCCGTAACAGAGGTCACAGAAATGCGAGACACCACCTCTCCCTCTCACCACTTGAGTGAAAGGAAAACAAAGATGTAATTCATTTTAACATTTATTCCTATTTCACTTAAATTAACTTTTATGGCAGGAATTAACAAATGGGGAAAGCACTTATCTACCTTGCTCACTGCTCTCGGTTGGGGAATCTTCATGTCGAAGGAAAAATTTCACTTCTTCCCTGCGTGGCCCCCACTTCTGAAGATGTTCATACATCATGTGATCAAAGGGTATAGGACGCTCTAGGAAAAAAAACCACATCTTATTCCAGAAACAAAATGACTCCAACCAAAAGTAAAAAACATAGATTTAAATAAGTGTGTAACACACACACACACACACACACACACACACACACACACATATATTAGAACTCAAGGATATTATAAGCACTAAATTTTAACTTCAATGAGGTGAAAGCAGGAGTATGAGTTCCCGGGAAATAATTTAGGTAACACGTAAGCACAAGAAGTGTACGTAAAAGCGATTTTGCAACATTAACTGGGAACATTGAAAAATGCCCTCTAGGATATTTATCAGGAGGCACTGTGCCTTCCACTCTTCAAAGAAACACATTAACACACTGGTCCAGCTTCGCCATTCATTCGTGACAATGTTGCTTGTGGCAGTGAGACACACACAGGACGGACAGGGCACCTCCTGGCAACTCAGGAACCGGTGCTGTGGGTGTCGGCCAGCACATGCGGAGACCAGGAGCTCTCCAGCTGGTAATAAAAATGAAAGTCTACAGAATCAAATATCCTAATGCATTTCAAATATTAAAACAAAGCTAAAAACCCCGACTCACAGAGTATCAACACCAGTCACTTGAGAAGAGCACTAACACAGCTGTTAAACTTACAAGGTACCATTTCACAGGTTTCATTCCAGTCTGCTTAGAACCACATCATGTGTACAGAAATCAAAACAAACCAAAAACCTAGGTTGTTTGCCTTTTTCTTAGGTATTTGAAGAACAATTTATATTTTGGATACTAACCCTGGGTTGGTTATATTGAAAATAGGTTTGTCTTTTAATTTTGTTGGTGCCTTTTGTTATACAGAAGTTTAAAAATTTTAAATGTAAGCAGTTATCAATCTTTTCTGATTTTGAATTTTTTTGTACAATAAATCCTCTCTACTCCAAGGTCAAAGGGATACCTATATTTTTTTCCTACAAATTATAAAGTATTGCTTTTCATTATCTTTATGGAACTGATCTGATTGTGTTCTTCCTACTTGAATTGTCAATTGTCCCAGCATCACTTACTTACTGGAGACCAATGACGGTCTCCTCTGACCTGGCTCAGGCCCTAGTGACCCCAGTCTCTTCTATTCTGTGGGCTATCGCTCTCCCTTGGTGCGATGCCAGTCTTCAAGGCTACCACTTTATCACTGCTGTCTGCTAGGTGAGGTCCCCTCACGTGGCTTATCTTTAAAACTGTCTTGGCACTGCTCGGCCCTTTGCTCCCATGTATCTTTTAAAGGAGCTGCTTGTCAAGTTCTTTTTTTAAACGTAGGCTTTTGGCTGTAATCATATTAATTTATTTATAAATAAAATTTGGGGAGATCCAAAATCTTTGTAAACTGAGTCTTCTAGTCCATGAACATGGTTCTCTCTATTTTGTTCAGGCACCTTGTGTTCATTGATTTTTTTTTCCTTTTTTTTTTTTAAAGATTTTATTTATTTATTTGACAAAGAGAGAGAAGACAAGTAGGCAGAGCAGCAGGCAGAGTGAGAGGGAGAAGCAGGCTCCCCGCTGAGGAAGGAGCCCGACGCAGGGCTTGATCCCAGGACCCTGGGATCATGACCCGAGCCGAAGGCAGCCGCTTAACCAACCAAGCCACCCAGGCGCCCCCAATGATGTTCTTTTTTTTTTTTTTTTTTTTTTTTAAAGATTTTATTTATTTATTTGACAGAGAGATAGACAGAAGAGCACAAGCAGAGGGAGTGGCAGAGGGAGAGGGAGAAGCAGGCTCTGCACTGAGCAGGGAACCCGATGCGGGACTCGATCCCAGGACCCTGAGATCATGACCTGAGCCGAAGGCAGACGCTTAACCATCTGAGCCACCCAGGCGCCCTGATTTTCTTTTTTTAAAAGTCACCATAGAGGTCTGATAAATCTTAATCTATTCCTTTGTACCTTAAAATTTTTTTTATTTACATAATATATAAAAATAACTTTCATTTTAGAATGATTGCAGACCTCTAGAAAAATAGCCAAGACAGTACAGAGTTCATCCAGTTTCCCTTAATGCTAACATCTTAACTATGGAATCTCTGTCAAAACTAAGTAATCGATGCTGGTGCATTAGTGTTAAATTCCAGGCTTTATCTAAAAGCACTCCACCAGTTTCTCCCCTAATGTCCTCTTTCTGTTCCAGGAACTGAACCAGAAAACAACATTGCATTTACTTGTCTTAAACCCTGGGTCTCGCTGCTCTGTAACAGTTCAGTCCTCCCCGCCTCCCCCTTTTTTAATGCCCTTGACAGTTTTGAGGCGTTCTGGTCAGGTATTTTGTAGAATGCCCGTAATTTTGACTTGTCTGATGTTTTTCCCGTGGTTAGACTGAGGTGATGGGTTTTGGGGAGAACTCCACAGGGGTGGGGTACCTTCTCCTCTCAGCACACCAGGGTGTGTGTGCCGTTACCATGACAGATCACCGTGAAGCCGGGCTCGACCACTGAGCTGAGGTGGCGTCTGCCAGGTAGCGCCCACCCCAACTACTACCCGATTCTCAAACAGGCAGTTGGCAAATGGTGAGTGCTGTCATGCATGGAGGGGAGGACTGCAGGCTGATGGCATCAGCCTCTTTCTCCAGAAACACCTCCCCCAACACTTCACATGCTGACGACTGATTCACAGGACCTAATATAACCTCTAGCTCTGTAATAGGAAACTGGAGGGAATTCCTCATTCTCAAGAGTTTAATACCTCAGGAACTACCCCCCTACCTCCACTCTTTGCTGTTACCAACATTAACAAATGTGGTTTGTGTAGGTGAAAAGTAAATTGTATTGTGAAATTTTCGTATTTTTTTTTTTTTTTTAAAGATTTTATTTATTTATTTGAGACAGAATGAGAGAGAGAGAGAGCACATGAGAGGGGGGAGGGTCAGAGGGAGAAGCAGACTCCCTGCCGAGCAGGGAGCCCGATGTGGGACTCGATCCAGGGACTCCAGGATCATGACCTGAGCCGAAGGCAGTCGCTTAACCAACTGAGCCACCCAGGCGCCCTCGTATTTTTTTGTAATTTCTTGCTTAATTATTAATTATGCCTTTCTGTTTTATATTTTATTAGTGTTTGTGTTTTACAAACATTCCTGGAAGCCCAAAGTTGCAATTTTTGAAGACAAGGTGTGAGATAAGAAAAATTCTAAACCTAGGCCTACACTCAAGAGAAGTGAAAACATGCCCACATAAGCATTTGCATGTGAATGTTCACAGCAGCATTATCACAACCAAAAAGTAGAAACAACCCAAAGGTCCATCACCTGCTGATGGATAAATAAAATGTGGTCTATCACACTACAGATATTATTAAGCCAAAAAAAGGAATTAAGTACTGAGGCATACTACAACATGGATGAACCCTGAAAATATCATGCTAAGTAAAAGAAGCCAGACCAAAAAGCCACATACTGTATGATTCCATTCATAGGCGGTCCCTACAGTAGTCAAATACACAGGGCCAGACACTCATACAGTGGCTGCCAGTGGCGAGAGGAGGAAGGAATGGAGAGGAAAAGAGTTTGGTGATGGCTACACAACACCATGAATGTCCTAAATACCACCAAACTGTACACTTACAAATAGTGATTTTTATGATATGTGAATTTTATCTCAAGTTAAAGGGGAAAAAAGGAAATCCTGAAATGTTCCCACTGCTGCTTGTGCTTGGAAGTGAGGAAGGATATCAGCAAGACTGGGGGCTCACAGGCAGTGACTTGGGAGAGTGGGGGGACAACAGTGAGCAGCGGTGTCCACCTTCAACACGAGCATACAGCTGCATGGGAAACCTTTCTTTAAATGTGCTCTGAGAAGTGGGCTTTCTCTAAATCCACCCTTTGAGAAGTGGACTTTGAGGCAAAGAAAGAATTTTATGGGCTATAGTCTAATCATACATTCACGGTGTGATGTATTGCTCTGCCCCAGACAAGTTCTAGATTTGTATAAAGAAAAGGGTCCTGCCATTCCCAGAAATGTAATGAACACTGTGCTGCTAAAGTTGCACCTTCCTGCACGTGCGGGCAAGCTCTGTCTTGCTCCTCAAACGTCAGGGCAAAGACAGAAATGGTCTCATCTCCATGGAAAATGAAGTATGTGTTTGCTTAGCTCAAGTTCAGCACACAATTATTTGCACAAAAAACCCAAGCACAAAGTGAACTTTAAAGAAGTAAATTAGTTTTAGAAGTAACACTTTTTATGTATACAGGCCTATAAAAAAGATTTTTTAAGATTGTATTTATTTCTTCTAGAGAGAGAGAGCGTGAGAAGGGGGAGGAACAGAGGGAGAGGCAGAGAGAGAATTTCCAGCAGACTCCCTGCTGAGCACAGAGCCTGACGTAGGGCTCGATCCCAGGACCCTGAGATCATGACCTGAGCCGAAACCAAGAGTCTGACACTCAAGTGACTGAGCCAGCCAGGTGCCCCTGAGCATAACTTCATAACGATTAAATCCAATTTTGTCCTAAGTCAGTTATTTAACAAATTTATTGCTTTCCTTTATGAATTAAAAATTTCAAAGAAAAGACTAATTTCAAGAAAAGTAAGCTAAGCTTCACTGCCCTTGTTTTAAATAATAAAGGCTACCTAAACCTTAATGCTCGTGTGAGCAGAGAAGCTAACAGCATCTCTAGTAATGGGAATCTTCGATAAGACTTTCAGGTATTCTTGGATAAGGCAAAAATAAAAGCAAGTAGGAAACGTGACAAAGGAAAAGCTGAAGATTCTACCTCCACACCTGGTTCACAAGAGAGCTGGTCCTGTGTGGGGAGGGAAGCACAAGTAAGGCAAACTGGCCAGAGTGACAGGCTGTGATGGGCTGAGCTGCATCCCCCCACTAATTCATATGTTGAACTCCTAACCCCCAGAACCTCAGAATGCAACCTTTTTGAAACTGGATCTTTAAGGAGGTAATAAGTAAAAATGAGGTCACCAGGGTAGGCTCGAATCCAATGTGTCCTCATATGAAGAAGAGACTAGAAGAGATGAGGACACAGACATGCCCAGAGGGAAGACACACAGAGAAGGTGGCATCTGTAAGCCAAGGAGAGAGGCCTCAGGAAAAACTAAGCCTGTCAACATTTTGACCTCAGACGTGAGAATGAACGTCTGGTGTTTAAGCCACCGAGGCTGTAGTACTGTGTTATGGCAGCGCTAGCAAACTAACACACAGAGCCGCAGAGAACAAGTCTCTTCTCCAAAGCACTGACAATTATAGTGGAGTATTGTATTTATGACATACTGATCACACTAATATACCACGAGTTGTAGATGCAGTAATTTTTATGCAAGGATTCTCTGAAACCTGAAAATTTCTGTAAGGGTTTCTCTAGGGTAAAAAGATAGAGAATGGCTGTTCTAAGTGCTTTCCCCCTTCCTCTGAATCTTACCCACCAGAAAGTATCTCTTCAAGACCCAGCTTTGCTGTCTATTTTACTCAATGATTTAAGTGTTTACTGAGGGAATATGATAGTGAACAGACATGTTCCTGCCTTGCCTTCAGGAATTGTAGTCCAATGAGAGATATGAAAACTGCTGTATTACGTTCTGATAAATACTATGACAGCATTGCAGCACAGGGGAGCGTCATGTAACACCCTCTGAGACTCAGAGAAGGGATGAGAGGCAAAGAATGAACAGAAGTTAGCCAAGCAGGGGGATTGTCCTAGACAATGAGAACAGCATATACAAAAGCCAAAGCAACTACAGTATGCTGTGACACTCTGCTGTGAGGTGTTAGTCCTCATTCCTGATGAGGTAAAACAACGGGGTATGACTTCAGGTGGGCCTGGAAACAAGGAGAGCACCAACCGAAAGACTCCTGTAAGGGAGATTAGCATTCTCAATGGCCAGGTGACTATCTGGGGCAATGATACTTAACAGTAAAAGTTTATTCCCTCCCAGATAAGGCAAAAGAGAGGGAGAGGGAGGTCAAGACTTAGAAGTGATAACAAGTAACAAAGAACAAGACTGCTAAGAGACTGGGGAAGAAGCAACAATAACACAATGATCAGGCTCTAACAGCAGTCCCCCAACAAACTGTCATTACTTAACTGTCCCCGCACCCCAACCCCCGCTTCCTGTCACTGTTATCAGACTGGTAACTGAGGATCTACCCTCTTACTTCTGGTTTAGTAATAGTCCAACATTTATCAAAGTCAAATTCCTCTGAATGTGCCCTGAAATCTTTGCTCTGAATTCTAAGGATAACATTAAAAGCACAAGACTTTGGAAGAAAATATTTTTTTTTTTTTTTTTTAAAGATTTTATTTATTTGACAGAGAGAGACACAGTGAGAGAGGGAACACAAGCAGGAGGAGTGGGAGAGGGAGAAGCAGGCTTCCCGCTGAGCAGGGAGCCTGATGCGGGGCTCGATCCCAGGACCCTGGGATCGTGACCTGAGCCGAAGGCAGACGCTTAACGACTGAGCCACCCAGGCGCCCCTGGAAGAAAATATTTAAACATCATATACCCAACAAGGAACTTGTATCTAGAATATATAAAGAACTCTTACTGGGGATGTAATGTACAGCAATGGTGACTTTAGTTAATAATACTGTAATGCATATTTGAAAATTGTTAAAAGGGGCACCTGGGTGGCTCAATCGTTAAGCGTCTGCCTTTGGCTCGGATCACGATCCCAGAGTCCTGGGATCGAGCCCCACATCAGGCTCCCTGCTTGGTGGGAAGCCTGCTTCTCCCTCTCCCACTCCCCCTGCTTGTGTCCCTGCTCTTGCTATCTGTCAAATAAATTAAAAAATCTTAAAAAAAAAAGTTGCTAAAAGAATAGATCTTGAAAGCTCTTGTCACAAGAAAAAAATTTTTTTGTAACTGTGTGGTGATAGATGTTAATTAGACTTATTAAAGTGATAATTTCACAATATATACAAATACCATTAGGTATGTGAAACCAATATGTTATATCTCAATTATACCTCAATTAAAAACAAAAACTCTTATAACTCAATAATAAAAAGACAAACTCAATTAAAAAATGGGCAAAGGATCTAAATAGACATTTCTCTAAAGAAGATATGCAAATGGCCAATGAGCACATGAAAAGATACTCAACATCATTAGTCACTATGGAAATGTAAATCAAAACCACAATGAGATACTGCTCACACCCACTAGGATGGCTAGAATCATGTACATAATATCAAGTGTTGGCAAGAATGTGGAGAAACTGGAACCCTCACTTACTGCTGCTGAGACGATAAAATGGTTGCTTTGGAAAATAAGCTGGCAATTCCTCAACAAGTTAAACAATTGCCTTACCACTCTGCAATCCTACTCATAAACACACACCTAAGAGAAGTGAAAACAAACATCCACCCAAACACTTGTACACGAATGTTCACAGCAGCACTACTCATAATAGCTAGAAAGTGGAAGCAACCCAAATGCCCATCAACTGCAATGGATAAACACAAATCCATCTAGTAGAATATTATTCAGCAACAAAAAGGAATGAAGTACTGATACCAAAACAACATGGATGAACCTTGCAAAACATCATGCTCAATGAAAGCCAGCCAAAGGGGACTCCATACTGTATGATTCCATTTATGTGAACTATCCAGAACGGGAAAATCTACAGAGACAAGAGATTAGTGGCTCCTCAGGATGGAGGGGGTTGGAGAGGAATAGGGAATGATTGCTAAGGGGTATGAAGTTTCTTGTTTGTGGTGATGAAAATGTTCTTTGATTGGGGTGATGGCTGCACAACCCTGAGTGCACTGAAATGACTGAATTGCACACTTTAAATGGGTGAACATATTGTATGTGAATTTTATCTCAATAAAGCTATTTAAAAAAGTGTAAGTAAGCCTTCAGTGATTATCCCTAAGTCCCCTTTCAACACTTGAATTTGGATGCTCTCATTATCACCTCAGATTCAGCATGTTCCAGCTGATCATTCTCTTCCTTTCCAACACAGACCTGCCCATACCTACTCCCTCTGTTTTCCTACCACATAAATCCTTGGCTGGTACTGAAGGCGTTTGTGCAAGCTAGTTCTTCTAGTCTCTTCCCTGCTGCCTACCTTCTCTCTTTTTTTTTTTTTTTAAAGATTTTTAGGGCGCCTGGGTGGCTCAGTTGGTTGAGCGGCTGCCTTCGGCTCAGGTCATGATCCTGGAGTCCCTGGATCGAGTCCCGCATCGGGCTCCCTGCTCGGCGGGGAGTCTGCTTCTCCCTCTGACCCTCCCCCCTCTCATGTGCTTGCTCTCTCTCATTCTCTCTCTCTCAAATAAATAAATAAAAAATCTTTACAAAAAAAAAAAAAAAGATTTTTATTTATTTATTTGACAGAGAGATACAGTGAGAGAGGGAATACAAGCAGGGGGAATGAGAGAGGGAGCAGCAGGCTTCCCACTGAGCAGGGAGCCCGATGTGGGGCTCGATCCCAGGACCTGGAATCATGACCCTAGCCGAAGGTAGACGCTTAACGACTGAACCACCCAGGCGCCCCTGCTGCCTACCTTCTCTTAATACCAGTCCCTTAGCTATCTTAGAAGCACACTGTGTCTGTGTTCTTCTCTTGTCCTTCCTTCACATCGCTTCCCTTGTTGAGTATAGCCTATATACATTCAACCTCTCCTTTAGAGTCCAAATTATTTTGCAGAATTTTCTGTATTCAGTAATCATATTACTTACGCTGATCTTCTCTGCCCAGCTTCACTGTAAGAGCCAAGAGAGTTAGCCCTTGAACAACACAGAGGTTAGGGACACTGACCCCGTGTGCAGGCAAAAATTCACATATAACTTTTAACTCCCCCAGAACTTAAATACTTATAGCCTACTGTTGGACAGTAGCCTTACTGATAAAATAAAGAGCCAATTCACACATATTTTGTATGTTATATGTATTACATACTGTGTTCTTACAGTAATAGCTAACTTTTTCTTCATTTTTTTGGTATTTCTAGGCTATGTGGTTTATCTCAGTTTTTTCAAATTGCTGCAAATCTCCAAAACTTTTCCAATATATTTACTGAAAAAAAATCCCCATACAAGTGGACCTGATCAGTTCAAACCTGTGTTATTCAAGGGTCAACTGCATTTGCTCTTCACAATTTAATAAATATGATCAAGGGCGTACTGTTTAACAGGTTTTGTACACAGGGAAAAAAAAAAACGTTTCTGCCTTGAAGTGTCAGAGGGAAAAAGAAAAGTTGATGAACAACTCAATTCATATCAAACAAAACACTGTAAAGTCTCAGAGGACAGAAAACTCTCATTTGGTTCGTACTGAGATCAAGAAAGATCTCACAGAAGAGCTCCATCTATTTTCCCTACTTATTTCAGATGGCACTAGTAATAAGGGTCAAATTACGTATCTTTTACGGAAAGCATTTGTAAAATCTTATCCCCATGTAATGTGATTTTAATTACTCAATTCCTCATTACTACTACAGATAACTAAGAACTACAAGAAATATTTTGCATTTGATAAATATTACATTTTATATACTTAGTCATCTCTACAGAGCCTAATACATACCATTTCCCCTCCACACTTCAGCTAAATGGCAACTGCCTTCTCCAGGTTCCTTGCAAAATTCTACAACATCTCGACATGTTGTTTCTGGTGTTATAGGAACTTCTGTTAGAATCTGTTCGTTGTTGCTCAAGAACACGGTTAATATCATCTGTAAGAGAAAAGATTAAAGCTACAACTTAGAGTCATCATCATAAGGGATTAATCTGTAAATTTAAAGCAATCCCCTCCACCTCCCACTCCCCTACCCACACCAAAATGCCTACAGGATTAGTTTTTGGAAACAGGCTGATTCTAAAATTCATGTAGAGGGGCGCCTGGTTGGCTCAACTGGAACAGCACGTGACTCTTGATCTTGGTGTTGCAAGTTCAAGCCCCACACGGGGTGTACAGACTACTTACACAAATAAGAAATACAGTTAAACAAAAGTCATGTAGAAATATTAAAAGGTAAAACAAGTCAGGAAAATTCCAAAAGAAAATAACACTAGAAGGAAACTAGCATTACCAGATACTATAAAGCCTCAAAACAATATGGCAGTAGTACATAAATACATCAATGGAACAAATTATGAAGTCCAGAAACAGAAAATGGTAAATGACGAAGGACATAACTCAGAATTGAGGAGGGAAAAAGACTATGCAATGAATGATGTTTGAACAATATTCCCATCTGGGAAAAAAAACTGGATTCACATCGCACATCATTTACCAGCATAACCTCCTACTAGGATCAAATATTTAAATATAAATCATAAGTTTATAAAAGTTCTAGAATAAAACCAGGTAAATTCCTTTTTATAACCTTGGAGTACAGAAGCTCATTCTAGCTATAGCTCAAAAACCAGGCACTATAAAAAAAGATTGATATATTCAAGCAAAAAAGACAAACTGAGGGAAAAATATTTGCAACGCATATTACAAATAAAAGGTTAACCTCCTTAACATATAAAAGGCCCCTAAGGGGGCACCTGGGTAGCTCAGTGGGTTAAGCGGCTGTCTTTGAGGGTCATGATCCCAGGGTCCTGGGGTTTAGCCCCATGTCCCCAGTGTTGCCCTGCGTCAGGCTCCCTGCTCAGCGGAGAGCCTGCTTCTCCCTCTCCCTCTGCCTGCTGCTCTGCCTACTTGTGTGCTGTCAAATACATAAAATCTTTAAAAATAAATAAATAAAAGGCTCCTAAAAATTGATAACAAAGCTGAGGAAGAGGCACCTGGCTGGCTCAGTCAGTGGAGCGTGTAACTCTTGATCTTGGAGTCATGAGTTCAAGCCCCACGTTGGGGATAGAGTCTACTTAAAAAAAAAAAAAAGTTTAAAAAATTGTCTGGGCAAATACAACAATATATCAGAAAATGCAAATGGTCCTTAAACATGAAAATACATTATCATGTATTAAAAAAATTGTCCAGCATTTTTTATTTATATTATTATGTTATGTTAATCACCATACATTACACCATTAGTTCCATGATTCATTGTTTGTGTATAACACCCAGTGCTCCATGCAGAACGTGCCCTCTTCAATACCCATCACCAGGCTAACCCATCCTCCCACCCCCCTCCCCTCTAGAACCCTCAGTTTGTTTTTCAGAGTCCATAGTCTCCCATGGTTCGTCTCTCCCTCCGATTTCCCCCCCTTCATTTTTCCCCTCCTGCTTTTTTTTTTAAGATATATTATTTGTTTCAGAGGTACAGATCTGTGATTCAACAGTCTTACACAATTCACAGTGCTCACCATAGCACATACCCTCCCCAGTGTCTATCACCCAGCCACCCCATCCCTCCCACCCCCCACCACTCCAGCACCCCTCAGTTTGTTTCCTGAGATTAAGAATTCCTCATATCAGTGAGGTCATATGATACATGTCTTTCTCTGATTGACTTATTTCGCTCAGCATAATACCCTCCAGTTCCATCCGTGGCGTTGCAAATGGCAAGATTTCGTTCCTTTTGATGGCTGCATAATATTCCATTGTGTATATATACCACATCTTCTTTATCCATTCATCTGTCAATGGACATCTTGGCTCTTTCCACAGTTTGGCTATTGTGGACATTGCTGCTATAAACATAGGGGTGCATGTACCCCTTCGGATCCCTACATTTGTATATTTGGGGTAAATACCCAGTAGTGCAATTGCTGGGTCACATGGTAGCTCTATTTTCAACTTTTTGAGGAACCTCCATACTGTTTTCCAGAGTGGCTGCACCAGCTTGCATTCCCACCAGCAGTGTAGGAGGGTTCCCCTTTCTCCGCATCCCCGCCAACACCTGTTGTTTCCTGACTTGTTAATTTTAGCCATTCTGACTGGTGTGAGGTGGTATCTTACTGAGGTTTTGATTTGGATTTCCCTGATGCCGAGTGATACTGAGCACTTTTTCATGTGTCTCTTGGCCATTTGGATCTCTTCTTTGGAAAAATGTCTGTTCATGTCTTCTGCCCATTTCTTGATTGGATTATTTGTTCTATGGGTGTTGAGTTTGATAAATTCTTTATAGATTTTGGATACTAGCCCTTTATCTGCTATGTCATTTGCAAATATCTTCTCCCATTCTGTCGGTTGTCTTTTGGTTTTGTTGACTGTTTCTTTTGCTGTGCAAAAGCTTTTTATCTTGATGAAGTCCCAATAGTTCATTTTGGCCCTTGCTTCCCTTGCCTTTCACGATGTTTCTAGGAAGAAGTTGCTGTGGCTGAGGTCGAAGAGGTTGCTGCCTGTGTTCTCCTTTAGGATTCTGATGGACTCCTGTCTCACATTTAGGTCTTTCAACCATTTTGGGTCTGTCTTTGTGTGTGGTGTAAGAAAATGGCCCAGTTTCATTCTTCAGCATGTGGCTGTCCAATTTTCCCAACACCATTTGTTGAAGAGACTGTCTTTTTTCCATTGGGTATTCTTTCCTGCTTTGTCGAAGATTAGTTGACCATAGAGTTGAGGGTCCATTTCTGGGCTTTCTATTCTGTTCCATTGATCTATGTGTCTGTTTTTGTGCCAGTACCATACTGTCTTGATGATGACAGCTTTGTAGTAGAGCTGGAAGTCCGGAATTGTGATGCCGCCAGCTTTGCTTTTCTTTTTCAACATTCCTCTGGCCAGTCGGGGTCTTTTCTGGTTCCATACAAATTTTAGGATTATTTGTTCCATTTCTTTGAAAAAAGTGGATGGTACTTTGATAGGGATTGCATTGAATGTGTAGATTGCTCTAGGTAGCATTGACATCTTCATAATATTTGTTCTTCCAATCCATGAGCATGGAATGTTTTTCCATTTCTTTGTGTCTTCCTCAATTTCTTTCATGAGTATTTTATAGTTTTCTGAGTACAGATTCTTTGCCTCTTTGGTTAGATTTATTCCTAGGCATCTTATGGTTTTGGGTGCGATTGTAAATGGGATCGACTCCTTAATTTCTCTTCCTTCTGTCTTGTTGTTGGTGTATAGGAATGCCACTGATTTCTGTGCATTGACTTTATATCCTGCCACTTTACTGAATTCCTGTATGAGTTCTAGCAGTTGTGGGGTGGAGTCTTTTGGGTTTTCCACATAAAGTATCATATCATCTGCCAACAGTGAGAGTTTGACTTCTTCTTTGCTGATTTGGATGTCTTTTATTTCTTTTTGTTGTCTGATTGCTGTGGCTAGTTCTAATACTATGTTGAATAGCAGTGGTGATAGTGGACATCCCTGCCGTGTTCCTGACCTTAGGGGGAAAGCTCTCAGTTTTTCCCCATTGAGAATGATATTCGCTGTGGGTTTTTCATAGATGGCTTTTATGATATTGAGGTATGTACCCTCTATCTCTATACTCTGAAGAGTTTTGATCAAGAAAGGATGCTGTACTTTGTCAAATGCTTTTTCTGCATCTATTGAGAGGATCGTATGATTCTTGTTCTTTCTTTTATTAATGTATTGTATCACGTTGATTGATTTGCGGATGTTGAACCAACCTTGCAGCCCAGGGATGAATCCCACTTGGTCGTGGTGAATAATCCTTTTAATGTACTGTTGTATTCTATTGGCTAGTATTTTGGTGAGAATTTTTGCATCCATGTTCATCAAGGATATTGGTCTGTAATTCTTTTTGATGGGACCTTTGTCTGGTTTGGGGATCAAGGTAATGGTGGGCCTCATAAAATGAGTTTGGAAGTTTTCCTTCCATTTCTATTTTTTGGAACAGTTTCAGAAGAATAGGTATTAATTCTTCTTTAAATGTTTGGTAGAATTCCCCTGGGAAGCCATCTGGCCCTGGGCTTTTGTTTGTTGGGAGATTTTTGATGACTGCTTCAATTTCCTTAGTGGTTATAGGTCTGTTCAGGTTTTCTATTTCTTCCTGTTTCAGTTTTGGTAGTTTACACATCTCTAGGAATGCATCCATTTCTTCCAGATTATCTAATTTGCTTATCCAGCATTTTTAAAAAAGATTTTATTTACTTATTTGAGAGTAAGCGAGAGAGCGCAAGCAAGCACGCGGGGTGGACTGGTAGGCGGAGAGAGAGAAGCAGACTCCCCGCTAAGCGGGGAGCCTGACGCTTGATCCCAGCACCCTGGGATCATGACACCCGAGCCCAAGGCAGACGTTTCACCGACTGAGCCACCCAGGTGCCCCAGTATTTTTTTTAATCTTTAAAAGAAATCCTACCATTTTGATCTAAGATCTAAAGCGATCATAATGGAAGGGATTTCTTTAAAAACATTACTCCTAAAATACAATTTAAACCAAAGATTTTCTTTAATCAGTATTATGAAATATTTGTTTACTCTTTGATCAAAGTCAGAAACAAAACCTGCATTTGTCCCCAAATCTTCCTCTCGCTTAAAATCTCAGCTGTCAATTAAGTATTTTAGTTCACTGTTAAAATAGTTTTTTCTTACAAGTGCCCTAAATTCCTAAATTTTGAGATTAAACGTCTTTAGATTGATGGTCAGATGTTATGTAACCGAAATTGGTAACAGTTTTCAACTGGTTTCCTTGCCACCAACCTCCCCTCAGTCCAACCTAGCCTCTGGCACTGCCAGTTGACTTTCTAAATGTAAATCAAATGAAGTCAGTCCCTAGCTTAAAACACTCAGGAGCTCCACACGGCTGAACAACAGCCCTTCCCAAAACGGTTTTTTCCTAGTATATAAACAGGAAACAGGTTTCTTTCTTTTCTTTTTTTTTAAGATTTTATTTATTTATTTGAGAGAGAGAGACATAGCGAGAGAGGGAACACAAGCAGGGGGAGTGGGAGAGGGAGAAGCAGGCTTCCCGCTGCGCAGGGCTCAATCCCAGGACCCTGAGATCATGACCTGAGCCGAAGGCAGACACTTAACGACTGAGCCACCCAGGCGCCCCAGGAAACAAGTTTCTTTACTAAGCACTTAGCATTCCAATATTCAGGTGAACCTGTACCTTTTTCCCCCAGAGACTCTTCTTAGGAAAAAATAATATTTTTTCCTAAATCATGCTTTATAAATCAGAATACCCTCTGAGAAAGCCTATAGACTACCGGGTCAGCTCCCAGCTCCCAGCACAGCAGACACAATTGGGCATAACCTTCCTAGCCTCCCAGCCCCAACCCCTACACACATTGAGCCTAGCTCCCTCAAATCCAATCAAGTTCTCTCAGGCTGCTGTCCCTGCCCGAGGGCCTGCTTGCCTGTGAACTCCAATTCATATGCTACCACCTTTGCAAAACCTCCCTTCACCACCTCCTCTCACCTGGGAGGCTATATGCTCCATCCGTTGTGATCCAGTTACTCTTCACACATATCTTTATTACATCACAGCATTAAGAGGTCTCCCTCCTGCTCACTAGGCTCCAAGAACTCCACTTCCGAATCTGTCATTTCCCAGTGCCTAAGCAGTATCTGAGGCATGGTAAGCACACTAATCCGGTTGACTCCATGAATGACACAAAGAATATAAAGACCCCACCATACCATATAATGGAGGAAATACTGCACATAATCTAAGATACATCCAGTCTGTTCAATAAACAAGCATTTTTCCCCCGCCTGTTCTTCTTGGATATTATAAATACATTTCAATTTTATAAGAAGTTAAACAGTTATTTCTACTCACTAACCCATAAGAGGAAATTACAAAATTGGGGGCTTTTGAGTACTGAAATAAATGACCTGGAATCTATAGAATTTGGAATAAAATAGTAATTCCTGGATCCAGTGCAAACAAGTCCAGAACTGAAGGGCCTTAATGCTTTCACAGTTTCAACAGAACTAGAACGTATTTTTACTCTTGTTTACACACATTTTATACTTCTAATGATACATTATGTAATTTCATAGCCAATGTTTTTCAAGATCTAATAATATTTTTTCCTAAATCATGCTTTATAAATCAAAATTTCAAATCAGTGAAATATGTTTTCTTTTTTTTTTACTATCTTCTCTTTAAATGCTAACACTACAGTTCACTGATAAGTAGTAGAGTGAGTGCTCTGCTTCCCTCAGTTCCTCAGAGAACTTTTATCCCCCCGCCGCCTGCTACAGCGGCCCGTGGTATGTTCTCAACACCATGAGGCAGTGAATGTTTACATCATCATTTGCTTCTGGAAGACAGAACTCTGGCCAGAACTGGTATGGACATGCTCACCTCCCAAGCTCCTACCCTGGGCACCAAGCAGCTCCGTTAGCACACACTCGTAAAAGCACAGCTTGTGCTCACTTGCTCTGAAGAGCAGAGTCCCTGATGAACATGCTGTCAGAATGAAGGATGGAATGACGCTATTTTGGGACACTTTTGAATTACCCAGACTTTTCAGCTCACAAGTAAGATCAACATGGTGGGGCGGGGCAGGAGAGGCAGAATGGCACAGTTAGGAGTCTGGACATTTAATCGTAAAAGCTTACTCATCCAAAATTCACTAAGCATCACCTCAGTTTTTAAGCTTTCTATTATAGTCTTCAGTAAACCCTATCTTTTCTAATCTTAGCAAAATTCATTTTCCCTAATCTCCAATTATTCAATCAAAGCTAATTTCATTATAATCATGACAGATTTAGAAGCTTTCAGGATAAACGAAGCTGGCATTGACCTGGATGGTACAGACTTCCCTAAAGCATCACCTAAAATTAAAGGTGAAAAGGCACGTCACTGCCGTTATTCTAGCAAGATTTCCTTCACTTAAAAAACTAAACATCTCCAACACAAATATTATATTTTATGGGTCTTAAAAGCACTTTTTGTTTTGTTTACATTTTAACATCTCTGAAATCACAATATATCTTAGAACTGATAGCATGTCACGATCTGACAGATAGTAGTAGTTTTTTCTCTCTTAATAGTAAGACAGAAAGATGAAACCCAATAGGATTAGGGGAACTAAAGAAAACAAGTACAGAGAAAAAGAAAAGAAGTTAAAGTTTATCCTTCCTAAAAGATGAACATGCTTAAAAGAAGAGAGTTGGTTAGCCACACTTAGAAAAACCCGCAAAGGTTTTTGTACTGTGCGCTGTATCACACACAGCACGTGAGGACCGGACGCCTGCCCCCAACCACCCCTCAGCTCAGACAAGCCACGCCCACAGACCCCGCGCACCCTGCTCCTCCTCCTCAATCACCCACACACATCCCCCTCCTCTTGGAAGTTTTCCTGACACCAGTGTTTGCCCTTCCTGACCCAACCTGAGAGAGAGCCTCCTATTCTGCTCTCTTACGACAGACTGTGGCTATTTCTAGTGCCACATTCTTACACTAAATAATGGGTGTTTTCTTGATTACATCCTCTACAGGAACAGTGTTTATGACTCATGGGAATGACTTGTAACCCATTACCAGCTTTGAAATCAAGCTGCATGTATAATTGTTCTTTAAATCTAAAAACCCTAAAACTACCATAAAGCCAGTGATGGCAGGACTAGTGTGTTTGAACTCAGAGCCGGAATACAACGCTGGACTTACAAATGGGCACAGTAAACGGAGACAGGCCGGCAGCAGGTAACTGTACAGCCGTGCTGAGCAATCTGAGAGGCCCCTCTACCCTTCCAAGGACACTGGAGCTACATAAAGAAAATCAACTAATCACTAATAACCACAAATTTACATATCCACACACATCTACATATATCCTTTAAAATGTTTACAAACTTGGTACTTAAAGGATGTTCCTGGTCCAAGAAAATCTAACAAAGCACAAATTAGGGATGTATAAGACATTATAAAATAGAAACTATCTGCAATATACATATGTATCAAATCATCACACTGTATATAGTGTTACACAATGTTATATGTCAATTATACAATGATGCAATATTCTACGTCAATTATATCTCAGTAAAACTGGGGGGAAAATTATCTATAACAACAAAAAAGGAACTATCCCATAATCAAAAAGTCAGGTAATAACCAGTGTTGGTGAGGATGTGGAGAAATTGGGACTATCATGCACTAGTATGGGAATATAAACTGGTATAGCCATTTTGAGAAACCGTTCAGCAGTTTAAAATGTTAAACATAGGGGCGCCTGGGTGGCTCAGTCGTTAAGCGTCTGCCTTCGGCTCAGGTCATGATCCCAGGGTCCTGGGATCGAGCCCCGCGTCGGGCTCCCTGCTCGGCGGGAAGCCTGCTTCTCCCTCTCCCACTCCCCCTGCTTGTGTTCCCTCTCTCTCGCTGTGTCACTCTCTGTCAAATAAATAAATAAAATCTTTAAAAAAAATAAAATGTTAAACATGATCCAGCAATTCCTCTCCTAGGTACCTAGCCAAGTGAATAAAAATATATGTCCATACAAAGTCTTGTATGCAAATGTTCATAAGCAGCGTTATTCATAATAACCAAAAAGAGGAAATAATCCAAATGTCCATCAACCAATAAATGGATAAATAAAATGTGGTGTATCTTACATGGAATATTATTCAGCCATAAAAAGAAGTGCTGACTTATCCAGGCTGCAACATGGAGGGACCCTGAAAACATTATGCTACATGAAAAAATTATGCTTATACAAAAGATCACATATTATATGAAATGTCCGTAACAGGTAAACCCATAGAGACAGAAGCTAGGTGAAATAGAAAGACTTTAAACAGGCACAAAATTTCTTCTTAGCGGGATAGAAATGTTCTAAAATTAGACTGTGGAGATGATGGCATAACTCTGTAATTTATTATAGATCACTGAATTGTTCATTTTTATGGTATATAAATTATGGCATATAGATTATGCCCCCAATAAAGGTAAATGTCAGAACTATAAACATCCAGAAAAGGAAATGAGAAATTCTACTTATGTGATACAAAGAAGCTTGAAATAAGTCAAGCTCTATCACTGACTCTACCACTGATTTTGCTGTGACTGCCTGTGGAAGCACCCCCTCCGGCCTCTGGGTCATGGCTTCTCATCATCAGCTCAGGAGACAATATGGATAGGATATACCCTTTAGACAGTGTTTCTCCAAATTTGCTGGCCCTCACCCACTCAGGTAAAACATTAGATCCCTTAGCCCACCAGCCCCACCTACTTCCATATCTAGTGGAAAAGGAATGCAGGAACAACAAAGATAACTGAAGAGAAATAAAATGATAAAAGCTATACCACACTGCAGTTACTGTAGGTAATAAATAGCTCACCCGGGAGCTTACAAGTAAGTAGCTCATAAAAGCCATAGAAAGAGGGCGCCTGGGTGGCTCAGTTGGTTAAGCCACTGCCTTCGGCTCAGGTCATGATCCTGGAGTCCCGGGATCGAGTCCCACATCGGGCTCCCTGCTCGGCGGGGAGTCTGCTTCTCCCTCTGACCCTCCCCCTTCTCATGCTCTCTCTCAAATAAATAAACAAAATCTTTAAAAAAAAAAAAAAAAAAAAGCCATAGAAAGAACCAGCTGGAGTGGGGGTAAAAGAACATCAGAAGACCCTTTCAAGTTTTCCAGTGGGCTATGTGCCCCAATAGGAGAATCAACCTTAGCTCCCTTCCGACCCTAATGTATTATAACACTGTTCACCAATTCACCAACTTAGAATCTCAGCAACATTAGGGCTGTAAGGAAAACTAAGTCTAAGACCTCCCCTTGAATGCCTCATCCCACTTCCCTAATCAGCCTCTCAAAAACTGAAAAACACACGCGAGGGAGCCCTTGCCACTCACACAGAGCAAGGAACATAAAATAAGACAGACAGGGGAGGTACCCTTGACTCCCTTCTCTCTCATCCTCCACAAACAACACATTAGTAATACTGTGGACCCTAATTTCAAAATATACCCAGAATCTGACTGCTCTTTTCCATTGCTACTACCCTGGCCCAAGCCACCACTACCACTCAGCTGGACATTTGCAAGAACACCCTAATTGGTCCATTTTTCCACTCTTGCCCTTCAGATATATCACTTCATTCAATACCCTCAAGTGGTTTCCTACCTTTCTCAGAATAAAATCCAAAGTCCTAAGTCCTGTCTACAAGGTCCTACATGATCTGCATCACACACACACCACTTTGATCTTACCTCTTACCATACCTCCCCCTTCATTTCCCTGCTCCAGCCACAGGGCAAGAACACATTTTCACTGTTCTTCCAACAGAGCAAGCCAATTCCTGCCTCAGGGCCTTTGTACTTGCTGTTCTCTACCTAGACCGTGCTCCCCTCAGCTACTAGCATGGCTGTGTTCTTCTCTTCTTTCAGGCCTCTGCTCCAATGTCACCTTATCAGAGCGGAGCTTTCCCTAGTCAATCTATTTAACACAACACTATTCTATCACTCAATCCCGTTACTATCCTGCTTTTTCTTTCCTTCTTAGCACATACCACCACCTAATCTATGTTACATATTTATGATTATCTTCTTAGGTCTCTTCCCACTGGAACACAAGCTCCCTGAGAACAAGAATTGTAGTTAGTTCACTGCTACATCACCAGCGCCTGCAGTACCGCCCAGAACATCGCAGGCACTCAATAAACTCCGATTCTATATAACTTTTTTTTCAGTAGGTTGAGTTATGAAGGGTAGGCGCCTGCCTTCTCATCATCAAAGTCTCTATAGAAAGACTGCCAATAGTTTACCCCTCTAATCAGTGAGTTAGTCCACATCAGAGAGAAGGAAAAAAATCTTTGAAAAATGCTAGTGTGAACGTCAGGAGCCTGTACACACACGATACTTGGCAGATTTCGCTCAAACCTAGAGATGCATGGACAGCCCTTGCTAAATAAAGCCTTCCCTCTTTCCACAAGGTGGCACTGCAGAGTATCAGGGAGTGAGTTTTCCCTGCCCCTCTAAAATTTGGGAGGAATAAGATTAACTCCAAAGAAAACAGAGGAACAGTTTACTAAGATCATGTAAGTTCAATTTCCAAAACTGCAATTTGCATTATTTTGGGGAAAAAAAAAAAAAACAGAATTGGCCTTTGGGGAGCAATGAAATTTTTTTCTAATAAATGAGAAGTATAAAACTGCAGGGGGGGGGCACCTGGGTGGCTCAGTCGGTTGGGCGGCTGCCTTCGGCTCAGGTCATGATCCCAGAGTCCCGGGATCGAGCCCCACATCGGGCTCCCTGCTCGGTGGAGAGCCTGCTTCTCCCTCTCCCTCTGCCTGCCCTCTCTGCCTATTTGTGCTCTCTCTCTAATAAATAAATTAAATCTTAAAAAGAAAAACCAAAAACTGCAGGGGGTGCATATTTAACACTCTTGAGAGGACAGATACATTTAAATATTTGAGTAGCGTCTATTCAAAGTTAAATGTCCAGGGGCGCTTGGGTGGCTCAGCCAGTTAAGCGGTTAAGGGTCCAACTCTTGATCTCAGTTCATGTCTTGATCTGAGGGCTGTGAGTTCAAGTCCCACACTGGGCTCCACCCTAGGCAGGGAGGCTACTTTAAAAAAAAAAAAAGTTAAATGTCCATTAAATTAGATCCTCAATAACCATTATCAATTCTGTTTAGTTCAAAGTTTTTATTTGCTTTAATAATTTAACATTTAGAGGGGCGCCTGGGTGGCTCAGTTGGTTAAGTGACTGCCTTTGGCTCAGATCATGATCCCAGGGTGCTAGGATTGAGTCCCACATCGGGCTCCTTGCTCAGCAGGGAGCCTGCTGCTCCCCCTGCTTGTGGTCTCTCTTTCTCTCTCTCTCTGGCAAATAAATAAAATCTTTAAAAAAATAATTTAACATTTAAAAAGCATATATTCTGGGCGCCTGGGTGGCTCAGTCGTTAAGCAGCTGTCTTCGGCTCAGGTCATGATCCCAGAGTCCTGGGATCGAGTCCCACATCGGGCTCCCTGCTCAGCGGGAAGCCTGCTTCTCCCTCTCCCACTCCCCCTGCTTGTGTTCCTGCTCTTGCTGTCTCTGTCTCTGTCAAATAAATAAATAAAATCTTTAAAAAAAAAAAAAAGCATATATTCCATCATACAAAAATTCCTTCTCACCAACCTGAATTGGTGAAATCTGGTCATACATTATTCCTGGGAATACAAAATATACACCTTAGCTTCCCTTCACCTTATTAATCTCGTCAGTATTTAAAAGCATATGCATTTTAAGGAAACCCGTCTAAAACTATGTAAAAATGCAAAATTCAGAAGACTTTCCATAATGCTTAGATACGTCATTAGTATCAGGTATGGAGGTGACGCAGCTGACCAAATTTAATCTACTCATTAAAACTTAAAGAATCCTCTACAAGAGAAAAAGGGCAGTATCAACTCTGAACTCCTATTGATCGGGGTCGGGAATCGCTGCCCAGAATGACGGTTGCTTTAAGGACATTGTCCATGTGAACGTTAGGGAAGCAGAAAAACACAGATCTTCAAACCACAGGCTATGACCTACTCGTGGGCTGTAAAATCAATTAGTGCCTCAAGGGCCAGTTCTGGTTTTTCATGGGATAGAACAGAACAATATGAAACAGTGTTAAGAGAACAAAACGACAAACCACAGACTGGGAGAAAATATTTACAAAATACATATCTGATAATGGACTTATATCCTAAATATACAAAGAACCTTATAACTTGATAATAAGAAAACAAAACAATCAAAATATGGACGAAAGATCCTAAAAGATCAAATAAGACATACAGATGGCAAATAAGCAGAAAAGATGCTCAACATCACAGATGACTAGGGAACTGCAAATTAAAACAATAATGACACCACACACCTATGAGAATGGGCAACCCCCAGAACACTGACAACACTAAATGCTGTGAGGAGGCAGAACAAGAGCTCGCTGGTGGGAATGTAAAATGGTGCAGCCACTCTGGAAGGCAGCCTGGCAGTTTCTTACAAAACCAAACATATTCTTACCCTATAATTCAGCAATGGAGCTCCTTGATATTTACCCAAATGAGTTTGAAACTTACATACAAAAACCTACACAGGAATTTTTATAGCAGCGTTATTCATAACAGTCCAAACTTGCCACCAAGATGTCCTTCAGGAGGTGAACGGGTAAACAAACAGTGGTCCACCCAGATGATAGAATATTATTCAGTAATAAAAAGAAATTAGCTATCAAGTCACAAAAAGACATAGAAGACTCTTAAATGCATACTGCTAAGTGAAAGACACAAGTACGAAAAGGCTACACACTGTATGGTTCCCACTATATGACAGTTCTGGAAAAGTAGAAATTATGGAGACAGTAAAAAGATTAGTGGTTGCCAGGGGTTTTGGGGACAGGGAGGGATGAATAAGCAGAGCACAAAGGACTTTTAAGGCAGTGAAAATAACCGTATGTAGATGTAATGGTAGATAAATAACATTACACATTTGTCAAAATCCACAGAACTATACAATACAAAGAGTGAACCCCATGCAAACTATGGCCTTTAGTTAATAATAATTTTTCAACATTAGTTCATCAATTATAACAAACGTAGCACATTAATGCAAGATATTAATAATAGGGGAAACTTGGGCACCTGGGTGGCTCAGTCAGTTAAGCATCTTCCTTCCGCTCAGGTCATGATCTCAGGTCCTAGGATCGAGCCCCGCACCGGGCTCCCTGCTCAGAGGGCAGTCCGCTTCTCCCTCTCCCCCTGCCCCTCCCCTCAGCTTGTGCATGTGCACGTGTGCTCCCTCTCTTTCAAATGAATAAATACAATCTTTTTAAAAAATAATACAGGAAACTGTTGGGACTCAATTTTTCTGTAAACCTAAAACTGATCTAAAAAAATAAAGTCTATTAACATAAAATACAAAATGAAACAGTACACTACACATGGTAAGGGTAAGTGTGGTCCCCTAAAATTCCAACTATATATATTTACACAGAGAGATGCACGTGTGTGTGTGTGTGGAAGATTGGGTCATCCTGTAACAGGTACTTCTTAGTGTGGGTCATAGTCTTAAAAGATACTGCTCCCAGGGCCTCATAACACCCAACTACATGAAAAATCACCGTACTGCCATCACCATTTATCAGTGCTTATTATTAGGCACCGATATGCACTTCACACATTCTCAATTCTCACACCAATTCTGCAAGACAGATACCACCCTTCATTTTACACAATAAGGAAACGAGGTATGCAGAGGTTAAATAACTTGTCCAAGATCACCGAGCTCATTAATACCAGCGTGAGACGTGACCCTGGTCTGACTCCGAGCTCTGCTCTGAACCACTACTCTAAACTGCCTGCTACAAAATACAGAAGGAAAGAGTAAATGTTTTAATAAATGCCTTCCTACTTATAATATACTCCCCATTATTTAATAATTTCTCAATTAGCTAAGTTTTATCTACTGTTTATATTTGAAACTATCTGAAATTCAAAGTTAATCATTATACAAGGGAACCAGAACAAAGAATCATGCATTTTTTCCCTAATTAATCAACTAACTGTATAGAGTATCTGGTTAAAATCATATAAGTGTTCTAATTAAATTTTCTTAAACTTTCAAAAATTTAAATTAGGTATACCCCCAAATTTTCAGAATAAGATTTCCTCCATCTATACATTTCTCTGTAAAATTCAAGAAAATATATTTTTATATTTCTTAAAACATATCTGTCTACTCCTAGGTATATATCCAACATAATTAAAAACCTGTCTTACACAAAAACTTGAACAGGAATGCTTACAGCAGCTTTATTTGTAATAGCCACAAAGTGTAAACAGCCCAAAATGATGAATGAATAAACCAATGTGATGTAGTTATAGAATGGAATACTACTTGGGCATAAAAAGGTGTGAAATGAGTGCTACAACATGGATAAACTTTAGAAATATAATGCCAAGTGGATGCAAAAGTTACATATATGATTTCATTTACATGAGGAGTCCGGACTAGGCAAATCTATAGAGGCAGAAAGTAGAACAGTTTGTTTGCCCAGGGATGGGGGGGTGGTGAGAAATGGGGAGTGACTGCTAAGGGGTACAGTCTCTTCTTTCTGGGATGATGAAAATGGCTACCCAATTCTGTGAATATATTAAAACCACTGCATTGTACACTTTAAAAGGGTGAATTTTATGGTATGTGAATTATATATCAGTATAGTTGTTATTTAAGGGGGAAAAAAACATATCTAGCTATGCCACTTATCCAACCTACAGAACCTATACAATTAGTAAACTATTTTTACCAATGGAAATAACTTTAAATAAACACATTATCTCCTTGTATATTTTTTCTTTTCTCAAGTAATAAACATTTATATTTGTACAAATTGTTTTTTTGTATCTGTTACTATAAAAAGTACTAATTCTTTTGTTAGTAGGAAAAAAAGCTTAAAACTTTAACAAAGATATTTAGCAAAATAAGGTCTCTGAAGAACACTTTAATCATGTGTATAGATATACCACAGTCAATTCTATTCATCTCATGATACAAAATCAGAACAGTTTACAAAGGAAATATAAGTCTAATAATACTCCTATCTTTTTACAAATGACTATCCATTTTCTCTTTCAGATTTAGGCCAGCTCTTGAATACCATGATCCTACTTTGAATTTGCTTATAATGCTCTGAGTTACCATTCTTGAACTGTTTCTCATCTTTAGAAAACTAAGCAAAAATAAAGTGTGGAAAACACAAGTCCCACTGCCTAGAGATTATCTATGCCATTTACAGAGGAAAAATACTTAAATAGGTGTCCCTTGGGCTTTGTGGAATCTAAATCCAGGCACTAATGACATGAGCCATGATAAGACGACCTAACGAAACAAGACAGACCACCGTTGTTACAGCCCAGTGATATGGTAGATAAAGTTTCACCTAATTCGGTGAGTTCCAAGGAAGTAAAGTTCAGGGCTAGCATTGTTCAGTAACAACTGTAACCAGGATCTAGAAATCACTATGAAAAGGAAAACTAAACACTAATTTACGAATCTCCATATAAAACTTGTCATAAAAAAGACTGCCAAAGCTTTGTTAACAACTTTAAAAAGTGAAACCTCAACATTTTAAGTTTTCACAATAAATGCCTTGCTCATATTTTATGCTTAGAAAAATTGCTTGTTGGATGTAGGGTACATACAGAGCTACACATTTCTTTTTTCAAATTCTACTAGTATTTTAAAATTTTGTTTAAAAGATTTATTTTAGAGAACACACACACACACACACACACACACACACACGGTGGAGGAAGGGAGGGAATTTCAAGCAGACTCCCTGCTGAGCATGGAGCCTGACACGGGGCTCAATCTCATGACCCCGAGACCATGACCTAAGCTGAAATCAAAAGTTGAACACCTAACTGAGCCACCCAGGTGCCCCCCAAGTATTGACCTATTTTTTTTTAATTTATTTATTTGACACAGAGCCAGAAAGAGAGAGCACAAGCAGGGGGAGCAGCAGGGGGAGGGAGAAGCAGGCTCCCCACGGAGCAGGCAGCCTGATACGGAGCTTGATCCCAGCACTTGGGATCATGACCTGAGCTGAAGGCAGATGCTCAATGACTGAGCCACCCAGGCGCCCCAGTATTAACCTGTTTTAAAGTTTGTTTATCTATCTATGTCATCTCTACACCCAGTATGGGGCTTGTTACTCATGACCCTGAGATCAAGAGTCGCATGCTCTTCTGACTGAGTCAGCCAGGCATCCCTGGTATTGACATATTTTATGTATGTATGTATGTATGTATGTATTATGTTCAATTAGCCAGCATATAGTACATCATTAGTTTTTGATATTGACATATTTTAGATGTTTAAAATGAGAATAAGGTTTATAATAAGACACAACATAAAAGGACATCAATAATTTATTGATAATAAGAACAGCTATTATTTTCATGCTTACTATGTTCATGGACATACCATCTGTTTACCCATATATCATTTGATTCTCCCAACAGACCTAGAGAGCAAGGCCCTAAGATGATCCTGTCACTGCAGAAAAATCAAAGGATTGCCCAAGGACACATGACTAAGAAGTGCCAGAATGTCTGACCCAGGAATGTCTGACTCCAAAGCTTAAGTTTCTACTCTAATAGTTCAAGAACAAAACAGTGCTAAAATTCATGAACACTTAAATACACACACACACACACACACAACTATTCAGTTCATCTTTTTTTTTTTTTTTTAAGATTTTATTTATTTATTTGACAGAGAGCGAGACAGCTAGAGAGGGAACACAAGCAGGGGGAGTGGGAGAGGGAGAAGCAGACTCCCGGCCGACCAGGGAGCCCAATGCAGGGCCCGATCCCAGGACCCTGGGATCATGACCTGAGCCGAAGGCAGATGCTAAACGACTGAGCCACCCAGGCGCCCCTAAAGTTCTTCATCTTGATGAAAGTGTAAGAAACAATCTTTATCCAAAAGTTATCAGATGAGAACATAAACTCCAACTACTTTTTATAATGGAAGAACTCACTTCATACATATAATTTACATGCACCTTTGAAAATCAAACATTGTAAGTATGAATTTCAGGGTAAATTGTAGAGATTCATTATAAAACCCAACATGAATGTACTCAACAGCCTAAACTGCCTCCAGGCAAAAAAAAAAAAAAAAATCTTAAAAAAAATCTTACTGAATAAAGGCTAAAAGGAAAACTTTGATGCCTTCACACTCATATGAATTCTCACCTCTTTTATGAACCTGGCATGGGTTCATAAAGATGTGGATTCATGAAGATTCACCTGAGGTCCGGGTCTGCGTGGCTCACTCAGTTAAGCATCCGACTCAGCTCAGGTCATAATCTCAGGGTTGTGAGACTGAGTCCCGCCATCCATGCCCAGCATGGAGCCTGCTTAAGATTCTCTCTCCCTCTCCCCCCGTTCTCTCTCCCTATCTAGAAAAAAAAATTGGTGTATGATTGTCTAGTAGGTGCTGAGAGATGCTCATTCTTTTACCATTTTACAAATGAGAAACCTGAGGTAGAGAAAGGTCCAGCACTCAACAACTAGTCAAAAAAAAAAAAAAATCAAAATGTTAGTTTGATACTTGGTAAAATGACATCTGGAAATCAACTATTCAAAAAGAAAGAAAAGAAAGGAAAAGAAAGAAAGAAAGGAGAAAAAAGAGAAAGGGTTCAGCACTCATCCAAGGCACCACAATTACCAGGTAGCTGAGTGCACATATGAACACAAGTCTGACTGGCTCCAAAGCCTCCGCTCACCCCACACCACCACACTGCCTCCCTGGCCTTGACCGGTCCCCTACTTGCAAGCAGGCAGAGAGAGCTTAAAACTAAAGCAAAAGCAACAGGGGAGGCATGGAGGGAGCAAAGGTCAGCAAGAACACTGGCTTCAGGCCCAACACATCACCCAGCAGGAAAAGCAGGGATCGTCCAGTTATGGAGAACTCCTCTCCTCTCCCTCCACCCCATAGGGTCAAGAACCACAAGCAACTTGGTTTGGCAAACACAGGGAAGTCCCAGCTCTGGACCAAGTTGAAAGCTCTGGCTGTTTCTATCCAAAGAGGAGGGAAAATGGAGTTCAGGTTGACAGATCATCTTTCCTGTAGTCTTATCATCTGCCCACACCACCACAGAATAGTTTTCTTTCCCCTCTGATCTCAAAAATAGTTAATGTATTATTGTTGGCTGAGTACTCAGGATATTCTCACAAGGATCCATATTTTAACACAAAAATAAAATACTGTGTTTCCCTAAGGTAACATTCATGCTAGTCCTATTAAAAGCATACATTTTAAGCTGCAAATCTGAAATGACAGTACATAAGGGCCTCATTTTTTTCCTTCAATAGTCACTAAAGTTGTTTAGGGAAAAAAGAAAAGATAAAAAATTTTTTGGTAATTTGAGTTATTTTAGATTAAGTGACCACTTGCTTCTGAATCCTTTCATAAGCATTCAATTAAAAGGGACATGTTGAGAGATTCACATTTAAGCCATCATAAAGATCAGTCATCAAATCTTAGAGCCAGAAGGAACCTCATCTAACCACCATTCTTTCCCCATTTTACAGATGAGGAAGCAGAAGCCCAGAGAAGGAAATAATTTGTCAAGGTTAATAAATCTTATGAGTAACAAAACCAAGACTGAAATCAGGTCTCCTGATTCTCAGCTCAGCAGGCTGCCTCCCTCTCAGCGGTTGATATCGTTATACTGTTTACATAATATTAAATGAGAAGGTCTGAAAAATGTCTAGTAAGAAGTCTGACATACAATATTCTCTCAAATCTAATTTAATTTCCTCCCTCTCTTATTTAAATACCTGATGCTAATTTTGGGCACTGAAAAGGTTAGGAAAACCCCCAGGACTTTTAAAATTATAGAAATCAACTAAAATTAAGTCTCAAAAGAGAACCATGAAACAAAAGTGACACAGGAACACATAATCAAATGCAAACTATAAAGGGTAGCTGATCATAAAATAGACCTATAATACACCTTGAAAATGTTATAAGAGGGCTCCCTAAATATCAATGGGATCCTGGAAAACATAAGCTAAGTGACATGATTTTGTTAAAAATAAATAAGTCCAAGGCATTCAATTAGGATGTAATTGAGGTAACCATATAATTAAGAACCAAACATGGCCACTTTGAGTGAAAAAAGGAGCTAATGAGACAGACTATCAGGACAACAGACAAAAACCAAGACCCGCCCTTGCATATCCGGATGTTCAGGCACCCAACACAAGTCATTCCTAAGAAAAAGCACATTGTTTCACACACAACAAACTCCCAAGAAACAAGTACCACAAAGCAACAAATCTTTTAAAAATCAGGTCTAAAGAGGCAACAAAACCCCACAGAATAGATTCTTTTTTCCAGTAAGATTCAACTATCTATTTTACCGGCAAGATGAAAGGTAAACCTTTTAAGATGACCTACCAATCCTACCTCAAAAAAAAGTATTGTCCTATCCTTCATCCAAAAGGAACAAGGAAAAGAACCATTTATGACACACAAGTGAAAGAGGTAGGAGCATTATCCCCATTCTACAGATGAAGCAGGGTCAAGAGAGGCTTGATAGCTTGCTCAAGGTCTGATTCTAAACCCAGGGATGACTCCAAAAGCCTCCTACACCATACTGCCCACCCATGAAAGTCCCAGGTTTCTTTTGGAACAGGCACCACAACTTGCCAGGCCACCTCTCTCCCTGCCTTCGAGATGTGGAGAACAATGTTTTTACTCTCAAGGGAGAATGAGGGGAGGGGATGGATGGAGAGGTATTCACATGCATTTGGCACACTCAGTCCAGCTGCAGGTCTTGGCTCTTTGACCCAAGGACAGCAAAAGGTCATGGGCCACAAGGACTCTGGTCCCCAAATCTGGGCTCCACATGATAACCAAGATCCTACCCTGAGGAATTATCTGACCTTGGAAATCAAACTGTAGAAGCCAAATTCAACCTTCAAGGATTTTGTGGTCTTCTTCCTCCTTAGCTGCCATGTCCAGCAGTAACAGTAATGGCACCTACTTACTGACTCTATGTGCCAGACCTCATGTGTTCTCCATGCATATCATTCAATCCTGCCAGGATCCTGGGAAGAAGGTTTTTGTTCTTAAAATTTTAACTATTACCTTTATTATTTTGGGGGTGGCACATTAACATATATTTTTTTTGAGAGTCTAACAATAGAGGAAATAAACAATAGACAGCCTCCCTAATGACCTGCACTTGAAACAACTGGTATATATCCTTTCAGATCATTTCTACACCACAAAACTTGTTTTCTTCTGTTCTTACAGTAAGACCACAGTAAGTTGAATGTTGGTTTTTCAGCCAACACTGTATTTTGGGCATTTTTCCTTAAGAAGACACACAATTCTACTTCACTCTTTTTTTAGGCTATATATTATTTCCTCTACATGGCTATAGCATAATTTATTTAGAGACAGGCACTGTTCCTTTCATTTTACAAATGAGTAGATAAGGGGCACCTGGGTGGCACAGATGGTTGGGCGTCTGCCTTTGGCTCGGGTCGTGGTCCCAGGGTCCTGGGGTCAAGCCCCGCATCGGGCTCCCTGCTTGGCGGGGAGCCTGCTTCTCCCTCTCCCGTTCTCCCCGCTTGTGCTCTCTCGTTCTGTCAAATAAATAAAATCTTAAAAAACAACAACAACAACAAATGAGTAGATAAGCTCCCACAGGTTATGTAACCTTTCTAAGGTCACACAGCCAGTAAGTGGTAGGGTCAGGGTCGAAACCAGGCCTGATTCTGCAGTCTGCATACTCAAACGCTCCTGGCTCCACAGCGTACCTGTTCTGTGAGTTTCCATCAGCTGCACTATGAACCCCCTGAAGACAGCACATCACTTTTTCTAAGTCTGCAGTGCCTAGCACATGTTGGCACATAATAAATGTTTATATTTGTTGTATAATTATCTGCTGAATGTCACTTGTTTTGTACTATGTTTAGCTTCCCTACTATACCACTCATATCCTTCACAGTGCCCTGGCATACAGTGGGACACAACCGTATCTGTTCAAAGTACAGGCCCAACACCCAGCAGAGAATTGCCCCCCACTCTCGGCCTGGTCACTTGGCTCCTTGCCATCTCAGAACTCATGTGCGACTCAGGCTCAGAGCCCACTTGCTTCTCTAGGAGCTTCCCTAACAGAGGCCTTTCATATGGAGATCCCTCTACTCAGCTCTAACCTAACATCGTAAGAAGTCAGCACTAGAAAAGTTATTTGTCTTCTTACTTTGTAGTAATAGAGATCATAAACCATGGTTTTATAACAAACTAATAAGGCTTCAACCCACAAGAAATTGAAAATTTCAAAACAGAAGTCTAAGGCACTTAAGTATAGTTTATGCTAGGTATTACTTGGAGAGGGAGAAAAGATATGAAAGCAGTGAGATTATGCAAAGATCTACATGTCGATTTGAGTCTGAAAAAACTGAGAACCCTGAGTTTATAGTCTTGTCCTGCCTGACTCCAAGGCAGTGCAGAATTCTGACCTTGGTAATCTCTATTTTTTTAAAAAGATTTTTTACTTATTTATTTAACAGAGACAGACACAGCGAGAGAGGGAACACAAGCAGGGGGAGAGGGAAAAGCAGGCCTCCCGCTGAGCAGGGAGCCCGAGGTGGGGCTTGATCCCAGGACCCTGGGATCATGACCTGAGCCGAAGGCAGACGCTTAACGGCTGAGCCACCCAGGCGCCCCTGACCTTGGTAATCTCTAGCACCAGATTTCTCCTCTATTAGCCAATACCTCATAAACTCCTAGAAACAGGTTCTTTTATGTATCGTTGACCATAAAACTTCAGATTAGAAGATTTTAATAAGAGTTTTTGCATAATAAAAAAGCTGGCAAAAAACCCACAAAAGTTCATTTTTCCATTAAATTTAGTCATAGAACTTAGCTACTTTGACTTACTACCAAAAGCATGGGCAGCTACTATTACTGCTACTATAAAAATATCCCATTTTCTCCTCCCAGGTACCCAATATAAGCCTTAGAATCTAATTACTAGCAACTCCCCAAAAGGAATATCAGACACCCGCTGGACCGTAAGGTATTTTCTATTAACAGTGATATCTGAGGATCTGTTCAATTCGTGAGGCCAACAACCACATAAAGAGATTAGAATGAGGCTCTCAGGTTGGCTTGTTTTACCGTAAGGCACTGCAGTAGAAGAGGCACAAGAAGCCAAATCCCATCTTGTGAAGCAAAGTGCTACCCTGTATAGAAGACAAACTGGACACACTTACGGAATCACTCATTCATTTAGGGCATTTTACAGGCCCAATCTGGCCCCGGGCCAGGCTCAGGGCACACACAGTCAACATCTCCACTGTCACTGAACTTGGAGCTGAGACAGAAGAGACAGCAGGAAACTATAGTGGGGAAACTGCAGAGCGCCATGAGATCCCACGGAAAGGCTGCCTGATCCAGATGCCAGCGTCAGGAAATACTTCCCAAAGGAAGCAACATGTAGGCTGAGACCGAGTTTGCCGTGGAGAGGAGTGGAGAATGGGTATGGGAGCCAGGAGATGGGCAGACTGTGTTCTAAATAGAGAGAATCTGTTTAACTGTCCCACAGACTGGGCAGGAGGGTGGGACGTCAATCAATGACAGATGAAAACAGCTGTGATTAAGGAACCTCCCCATGAGGCACTGTTTTCCTCTATGCCAGGAACTTGACATTTAAATACCCAGACCATAATTTGGTTATGTTTCCAGTTGTGCTCTACTCTAGAAAGTGATAAAGGACCTCCTCTTAAATGTCTTCCACTTTCTAAACAATGATCTTCTCATATTTTGGTTTTACTTTTGTTACCCTTCCGCTCTATTTACAAATAACAGTAATAAGGTAAAACTCTCAAAATAATCCAATGTTACAACAGACCAATGGAAAAAAATTAGAACTAGGTAGTCTCCCCAGACATAATAGGGCTGATGAAGTACAGTATTTCCGAGAGAATTATAACAGTACTAAAATCATTCTTTCGCATTTTCCTAATTTTAATTATAATCCTAAGATTATTTAATTATTAATTACACTCTTTCTGTGGTTGTTAAGCGGCCTCAATATTGCAGCAAACAGGAAAGTTACTCAAAGACATCAATTAGAAAATATTCTCACCAAACTGCAATTCACATTTTTTTTCTTCACTGTGAAAACCTGTTAAATGCCTATCTGAAGTTAAGCAGTCTCCAAAACAAGAATGTCTTTAAAATGTGCTGAATCGAAATCATTTAACATTTTGGAGATAATAAACACTTTGGGGATAACAGCACCCATACTGCTCAGCATACACTAGGGACTGCTGTATACAGAGGAGCTCATTTAGTGCTCACAAAGCCCAATGACGTAGGTGCTACGTCCAGTCTTACAGATGAGGACACTGAGACACAGGCACAGTAAGTAACTCGTCCAAGATCACACAGGTAGGAAATGAGACAGCTGAGATTCAGAGCCAGACCGTCTGCCCTCAAATCCACGCTCTCTAACTACTGCATTATATTGCCTCTCAATAGTTTTTCAAATATAAAACCCAAAATTAGTAAATAAAAATTACTATACTAAAACACCAGCCACCTATAATCCTTGAGGTATGTTTTGAATGATAGCACTCTATGAGTAGTTGAGGGTCTAGTCCCTTTGTCTGAGCCAAAATCTGACACTGTGCCTGTCCATGAAATGGCCACACCAGCCACACACAGAGCTACTGAGAACTTGAAAAGTGACTAGTCCGAAATGAAATGTGCTGGATGTGTAAAATATGTCCTGAATTTGAGAGGCTCTGTATGAAAAAAGAATATAAAGTATATCACTAATAAGGTTTTAATATTAACTACATGCTTACATAATTTTGGATATAGTGAGTTAAAATATATTATTAAAATTAATATCACTTGTTTCTTTACACTTTTTTAATGTGGGTACTAGAAATTTAAAAATTGCTTTGTGGCTCCCATTATGTTTCTATTGGACAGAGCTCACCTAAAATGTATCCAGCCGCTGTCTACATCACTGATATTATTTACTCTTTTCTTGACGACTCAATCAGGAGGAACTTTAACCACCACCCTGTGTGTAATCTGTAATCTGTAATTGTGCTATCTTTGGTGTTGACTGAGGTCAGGCTGCCCACCCTCAGACCACAACCTTAGGTTATGCTTAAAGTGTGTCTTTCTATGGTTTCCAGCAGTCTGTCTGCCCACAACTACACCCCCCCAGCAACCAGATACAGCGTCTGAAGACTGAGAAGCCAGATACATCAAGGTTGTGCAACAAGTAAGAGTGAAGGAAGGCCTGAAGAGGGTCTCCCACACACTGGCTTCAATGCTAGATTCTTCCGCGACTATTTTGACCGCGCAGAGGCCCTTTTCTGCCTTGACTACCTGCCTCCCATAGACTCTAGACACCTGGTACCCACTTTAACTTAGATTGGAGCACTTTACAGCTCAGCTTAAAATCCTGCAAGGGTAATTTCAGCTTGAGAAGATGAGTACATTCTGAAGACAGATGGTGATGATGGTTGCTCAACACTGAACGTACTTAGTGCCACAGAACTGTACATTTAAACACGGTTAAAATGGTACATTTTATGTTATGTACATTTTACCACAATTAAAAAAAAACCCTCAACAGTTTCATATCTTTCTTAGGATCAAATTCAAACTCTTATGCAAGTCACACATGGCCCTCTGAATCTGACCTGTACCCACCTTTCTAGCCTCCCTCGTTTCAACTGGCCTCATGCTCCAGGCCATCTCCCTCAACACACCATGCAGACTCAGATCTCAACGCCTTGCACATGTTAAACTCTCTACCTAAAAGTCTTTCCTCATCATCTCTACCCTTCTCCCTCATCCTTGGAAATTCCACTCAAACATCACCTCTTCTCTGAAAATTCCCCCGACATCCCAAGGTTGAGAGGACTCCTCTTGCCACTGTGCTCTGCTGTCCCTTGTACTCTCCCACCCTTACAGTTTTATCTTTCTGGAATGGCATTTTTGTATACTTGACTGTTGCCCACTGTGAGCTCACGGGGAGCAGGCCTGTGCGCGGCTCTGGCACAGAGCCAGCATGTAAGTGATGCGCCCTAAATGCTTGCTGAAGCCATGCAGTAAACACGTACTTACTGAACGCCTATCAGAGGTACTGGGGATACTGCAGTGGAAAAAAGAAACAAAACCCTGCTTGCCTGGAGACTCTACAAATAAATGCCAGGTGGACATAAGTACTATAAAGAGAAATAAAGCAAAGTAAGGGGAGGGGCATTTTATATGGGATGGCCTGGAAGGTGCCCTTTAAGTAAAGACCAGAAAGAAGGGGTAACTTTTCAGCTCACTGGCAGAACACTGAGTGAACTGCATCTTCTTCTGGTTCTAAACTGTGGTCTAGAAAACAGAAGGTACTGGAAAGAGAAGGTAAACTTTAATTTCCAAGAAAAGCAAACCATTCAACCCCTCTCTGTCCTAGCAACTTGACAGATTTTGCCATTACTACCTACTTCTCTCAGCATGAAGAACATAAGCATTCTACCTCAGTGGGATAAAGTGCACTTAGGGTCCTTTTCTGACTGAATCCTGCCCACCATGAAGCCTTATGGTTGCTAGAGAAAACTTAAGAGAACATTTATTGAGTACTTATTCTGTATGTTAACAGAATACTCTAAGCATTTGACAATCCTCACAACGGCTTTTTGAAATATCCTGTTATTAAACTCACTTTAAAGAGGAAAATAAGGCATGAAGAGGTTAAATAATCTGTCTGACGTCACGGACTAGCAAGTGGCAAAGCTAGAATGTGAAACCTTGGCTCTAGAGTCTGAGCTGATAACCACTATGCTATCCGTTTCACATGTATTTCCTATCACAAAATACTCTTTGTTCCTACTGTTGGGTTTGTTTTCTTGTTAATCCTAAAATTATCAAATTTTACTTCATCTTTCTTCACATCTTGACCAAACCTCATTTCTCATTTCCAGTTCTACCATAAAAATCTGTCTATATGTTGATCATTGTGAAGTTATTATTTACTAATTTTATTTTCAAGACTTCCGTTAGAAATATAAACCTACACTAGGGTAAAAAAGCAGAATACAAACTATCAATGCAAAGACACAGATCATACTGCTATACAAAGTGTGCATGTAAAGTCTTCCAGGTGCTGAAAGCACAAAGACGGAGGAGGTCAGGCCAAGCCCTGCCCCGGATAGCTCCGTCCGGTCTAGTGGGGCCTTAGGGTGGGGCGGGCTGACTGACAAGTAAAAGGCACAACGTGTGTGGTATGCCACAGATGCCCAGGCAGCAATCTAGAATGCCTAAACCACAACATTAAAAACCACTTAATATAGGGCAAGTGATTTTTTTTTACTTGGTATGTTTATTTTACCCTAAGATTTAAGAGTAACCTCTTTTTTGATATAGCAGGCATCTCAAGCTCAATACAACCGAAATAAAACTCAATGGTCCCCTTAAACCTTGAAAACCTATTCCTTCTCAAATGGTCTCTGTCTTAAAGGAAAGACAAGCCTGGCTGCTGAAGCAATAAACCTGTTATCCTCAACTCCAGCCACTGGACTTCCTTCCTGTCTCTCTCAACCACACACACACTTACATGTATGCACACATGCAATCACACAATCCATCAGATCTATTTTACTTATTGACTGGATCCTTCTCTTCTGCAAGTCAAGGCTGGCTTCCACCAACTGGCCTCCTAACTGCTCTTCCTGTTTCTTTTTAATCGCCCTTACTCCACAGTCCATTCTCTCTGGCTTCAGAATTATCCCTCTTTCATACAAATCTGATCACATCATTCCACTTTTTATAAATGTTTGGTGGTTTCTGATGACCCACAGGATCAAGTGTGAACCCCATTACATCACACACACACCTCTTCACAATGGGGTCCAACACTACTTTCCACATCACATCTTCTTTCATTCAACAAATTGTCACTGAATACCAACTGTGTCATCAGTCACTGGGACAGGCACTGGTGCTAAATGGCAAATAAAGAGAGACAGCTTCTGGGCGCCTGGGTGGCTCAGTTGGTTAAGCGACTGCCTTCAGCTCAGGTCATGATCCTGGAGTCCCGGGATCGAGTCCCACATCGGGCTCCCTGCTCAGCAGGAAGTCTGCTTCTCCCTCTGACCCTCCCCCTCTCATGCTCTCTCTGTGTCTCATTCTTTCTCTCTCAAATAAATAAATAGAATCTTTAAAAAAAAAAAAAAAGAGACAGCTTCTGCCCTCATGAAACTTACAGTCTAGGACAAGAACAGACATTAAGCAGTCACACAAACGAATGTTTAAGACTACAACTATGGCAAGTACCACAAAGACACATCAGGCAAAGTGTTCTGAATTAGATAACGGCGATGGTTAGACAACCTTATGATGACGCTAAAAAACACTGAACTGTATAGGTTAAGAGGTGAATTTATGGTATATAACTTAGAGCTTAAAAGAAAAACATGCACCGGGTTGCATACCTCTACTGGTAGATTTGGCCAAGGCAAAGATGGTGAAAGCTTCCCAGAGGAAATGAAACTTTTCACAAATACCTAACATCTACTGAGCATTTACTACACAACAGGCACCGTTCACTGTAATGATCAACCTGATCCTCCCGACCATCCTATGAAGCTGCTATTATTATCTTCAGTTTAAGAACTGACGGGCCAAGTAACTACCCAAGTCAGAGAGCCAAATGGCGATGACAGAACCCACACTTAGGCCGACTGACACCAAGACCCACACTCTTACCTGCTACACCCAGGCAATGCCTACTATTCAGAACGACTTATGATATAAAAAATTAATCAGTTTCATTTCTTCCAATAGAAATTTCTCATATCTTTTGTCTTTAAAATAGCCTATATGAGGGGTGCCTGGGTGGCTCAGTCGGTTAAACGTCTGACTCTTGATTTCAGCCCAGGTCATGATCTCAGGGTCTTGAGATCAAGCCTGGTGTCGGGGTCCTCGCTCAGCAGAAAATCTGCTTGGGATTCTTCCCCCCTCCCCCTGCTCACACACACACTCTCCCAAATAAATTTTAAAAATCTTTAAAAAAAAGAAGCCTAAAGAATAAACTGTAAAGTCCTACAAGATCCTAAACTCCCCCACCATCTCCCCCTCTCTCTCCCTCACACACTCTGCTCCAGCCACACAAGCCTCCTTTTGTTTCTCCAGTATGCTGGGCATGGTCCTACCACAGGGCCTTGACATCTGCTTGTGCTATGATGATTACAATCATGACATAGATTTTAAATAACGATTCTGCCGGGAAGCCTGGGTGGCTCAGTCGTTGAGCATCTGCCTTCGGCTCAGGTCGTGATCCCAGAGTCCTGGGATGGAGCCCTGCATCGGGCTCCCTGCTCAGCGGGAAGCCTGCTTCTCCGTCTCCCACTGCTTGTGTTCCCTGTCTCGCTGTGTCTCTCTCTGTCAAATAAATAAAATCTTTAAAAATAATAAAAAATAAAAATCATGATTCTGCCAAAACTTCAGTTAACATTTTCTGTAGCTATACTAACAATAGTACTAGCAAGATACTGTACTGAACTATACACTAATATTTTGAATGTCATTAATTTTAAAACAACCTCTTTTTCCCAGTCTTTTACTGTTCTATATAATGTCACCATGCAAAGATTTTTATTTTACAAAATTCAGTAACAGTAGCTTTTGCTTATCAATTAGTATGAACAAAAATCATACAGCTACATTTGCAGTGAAATAAAACAAAGCAATTAAGCCAAGAAAGTGTCACAATAGAACTCGATTCCCACCATTCCTAAGTTCATCCCTAGAACCACAGTTTGTGAAATAACTATGGCAACAACACTTCAGGCCACCAAAATACCACCGAATTTTGCGGAAAACTATTGCCCATCTGTGCAAACACACACAAAAATACATGTTCACAGGACACCTGGGTGGCTCAGTCAGTCAGTTAAACTTCTGCCTTTGGCTCGGGTCATGGTCCCAGGGTCCTGGGATCGAGTCCTGCACCTGGCTCCTTGCTCAGCGGGGAGCCTGTTCTCCCTCTGCCTGCCGCTCCCCCTGCTTTGTGCTTTCTCTCTCTGATGGATAAAAAAAAAAAAAAATCTTAAAAAAAAATACATGTTCACAACCAGTTATATAACTTCAGTACAATAACATGATGACAATTTAAGTTCCTATCATGCTAAAAATCCTAAGTAACTCTTAAGCATATATATTGGCACAGACGGTTCAAAGTGGGTGCTGAGAAAGGAAAATTACATTTACAAGCAAATCACAGTTGTCCCGAAACTCAAGATGATGAAAACTATCACTTTTTATCAAAAAGATTTACCTTGGTAACACCAAAAAAATCCCAAATAATCTAATTAAAAATGGGCAGAAGACATGAACAGACATTTCTCCAAAGAAGACATACAGACAGCCAACAGACACATGGAAAGATGCTCAGCATCACTCAGCATCAGGGATATGCCAATCCAAACCACAGTGAGATATCACCTCACACCGGTCAGAATGGCTAAAATCAAAAACACAAGAAACAACAAGTGTTGGCGAGGATGTTAAGAAAAAGGAAACCTCAAACACTGTTGGTGGGAATGCAAACAGGGCAGCCACTCTGGAAAACACTATGGAGGTTCCTCAAAAAATTAAAAATGGAATTACCGTATGATCCAATAATACTACTACTTTGGGTATTTACCCAAAGAATATGGAAACACTAATTTGAAAAGATATATGCACTATGTTTACTTCAGCATTATCTACAATAGCCAAATTATGGAAGCAGTCCAAGTGTCCATCAATAGATGAATGGATAAAGAAGATACAGTACACACACACACACACACCGGAATATTACTTGGCCAAAAAAAAAAATGAAATCTTGCCATTTGGATAGAGCTAGAGGGTATAACGCTAAGTGAAATAAGTCAGTCAGAGAAAGACAAATACTATATGATTTCACTCATATGTGGAATTTAAGAAACAAAACAAAGGAACAAAGAAAAAAAGAGACAAACCAAGAAACAGACTCTTAACTATAGAGAACACACTGATGGTTACCAAATGGGTGAAGGATTAAAAGTATACTTATGATGAACACTGAGTAATGTATAGAATTGTTGACTCACTATATTGTACACCTGAAACCAATATAACACTGTATTTTAACTATACTGGAATTTAAAAAAAAATTCACCTCGGGATTCTTTTAAATATTAAGCTCCGTCTGAGCTGAGCATAACGGGAAAAATTTCACCAAACTCAATTCACTAACACCCCCAGCAAAATGCTTTGACTACAACAAACTTCCCTAAGTGACTGGCACAGAGGATAAGAGCAAAGGCTTTGAGTCAGCTTGTTTGTTTTCAAATCTTGTTTTACCACTTACTAGCTGGAGGACCTTAGTCAAGCTCCTTTACCTCTTGAGCCTCAGTTCTCCATAAAAACAAAGACACCGCCACAAAACCTGTGACACAGTGCCTCAGCACATCATGACAAATGCCATAAATACTATCACCAAACTGAGCTATAGGAAGAAGTTAAATAACTGCCACTTTATGGCTGCACTTAATACTGTAGCCTTTAGAAGAGCTGTCCACAAAGACGATTTTTAAGTTCAATGAAGCTGTAATAATACAAGTTTTTATATACACATCTTTGTATGACCAAGGCTTTGCTTTTCCTTTTATGAATTTCTGGGCAATCTAAAGGCCAGAATTATTTTAATGACAATATTATGCCTGTAATTTTTGTTTTAAAGAAACTAGAGTTCGTTCTCTCTCTCACAAATATAAATAAATAAAATCTTTAAAAAGTGGGGGGGAACCTGGGTGGCTCAGTTGGTTAAGCATCTGCCTACGGCTCAGGTCATGATCCCAGGGTCCTGGGATTGAGTCCCACATCGGGCTCCCTGCTCAGCCACGCGTCTGCTTCTCCCTCTGCCCTCCCCCACCCCTCCCCCACCCCACCCTGGCTGGTTTTCTCTCTCTCTTGCAAAAATAACATCTTTTAAAAAAATAAAGAAACTAGAGTTAAAAAGACAATCTTCTCCAGTCTTCAGGGTTTTGTTTACTGAATTAGGCGATAATTCAAGCCTATCAAGTGACTAAATTATTAATTCACAATAATAGTGAACACCTACTGAACTCTTATCTGCTCTATGATACAAAGATACTCGGGCAGTGAACAAGTTTACTATCAGGCTGTCAAAACAAGTGTCAGGTTGCCTCAACCTCTGATGTAGCCTGATTACTGCCCTTCATGAAAGTATCTGCTATGTATCAACTGCTGGACCAACCATAAACAGTTGGAAATCACCAAGACCAACTCATTTCACAGGTGAGAAACTGAAGCCCAAAGAAATTAAATCCAAAGGTCACAAGGTTACTAACAAGTGGGGACTAGAAACTAAATCTCCCTACTTCTAATTTGTTGTATCATTACTGGACAGTTGATGGTTTAAAAAAAGAAAGACCTATTCTAGTACCTCAAATTATTTTTGTACATAGTTGGGAAGAAAGTGAATATCCGAAATAAGTGAATGTTTAATGAGAGCTAAATATTAAGCACAAATTAATTTAACCCCTAGCCTATCATTAATATGTTGAAAGGGCTCCTAGGACAGAAAGGAGTGGAATCAACTAGTCATACTGTGTGGTATCCACGTCAGGTAAGGAGTCACTACTAATATGACCAAAACACTACCACTAGAATGCCTTTTTTTCCCTCTTTTTTTAAAAATTTTTATTGTTATGTTAATCCCCATACATTACATCATTAGTTTTAGATGTAGTGTTCCATGATTCATTGTTTGTGTATAACACCCAGTGCTCCATGCAGAACGTGCCCTCCTCAATACCCATCACCAGGCTAACCCATCCTCCCACCCCCCTCCCCTCTAGAACCCTCAGTTTGTTTTTCAGAGTCCATCGTCTCTCATGGTTCGTCTACCCCTCCGATTTCCCCCCCTTCATTCTTCCCCTCCTGCTATCTTTTTTTTTTTCTTAACATACATTGCATTATTTGTTTCAGAGGTACAGATCTGAGATTCAACAGTCTTGCACAATTCACAGCACTTACCAGAGCACATACCCTCCCCAGTGTCTATCACCCATTCACCCCATCCCTCCCACCCACCCCCCACTCCAGCAACCCTCAGTTTGTTTCCTGAGATTAAGAATTCCTCATATCAGTGAGGTCATATGATACATGTCTTTCTCTGTTTGACTTATTTCGCTCAGCATAGTACCCTCCAGTTCCATCCACGTCGTTGCAAATGGCAAGATCTCATTCCTTTTGATGGCTGCGTAATATAGAATGCCTTTCTTATGAATAAAACACACTTTAGAACCACTGAACTTCCTCTACTCACATCAACATTCCTTTGGAAGAGAAAAAAGTATCCTTAACACCATTCCCCAGATATATATTTCACCTTTGCACAAGAACTTTTACCAGCTGCAAAATGCTCATTCTCTTTTGAAAAGAAAGATGCTGACAAATGAGCAAGGCAGTTTTCACACTTTTAATGCTCTGAATCAGGCTATTTTTACTAATATTCTTATTTCTATCAAAGTTATTTAGGCATGGCCTAAATGCCTTCAGGTCCAGATCTTAGGGAGGAGCCAACGAGTAATCTTTAAAGGATAGCCCATTTTCTTCTTGGGAAAACATTGTTAAAATGTCATCCACTGACAAAAAGGCGAATGACTACAGACACTAGAATGCAATACTATTTTAATAAGGGAAAATTCCAAAATATAACTTTATTTTTTTTTTTAAAGATTTTATTTATTTACCCGACACAGAGGGAGACACAGCAAGAGAGGGAACACAAGCAGGGGGAGTGGGAGAGGGAGAAGCGATGCAGGGCTCGATCCCAGGACCCTGGGATCATGACCTGAGCCGAAGGCAGATGCTTAACGACTGAGCCACCCAGGCGCCCCCCAAAATATAACTTTGTTTAAAAGTAGATAGTCACAGGGCACCTGGGTGGCTCAGTCAGTTAAGTGACCGACTCTTGATCTCAGGGTTGTGAGTTCAAGCCCCACACTGGGCTCCACACGTGGAGCCCACTTAAAAGAAAAAAAAAAATAGTCACGGAACTTCCCATAACAGGCAAATTGAAGACTTCTACAAAGACTTTACTGTGTCAGATGAAAACATGTCAGAATACTCCCATTTATACCCAACGGCTGAGAGACTGGGTGCTACAGTAAACCATCTCATCAATTAAGTTACCACAGACACTACACACTAATTGCCAATTCTCAAATAACTAAAATATATTCTAAACCTGTGTTGCCCAATATGGTAGCCACTAACCACGTGTGGCTACTGAGCACTTGAGATGTGCTACTCTAAACTGAGGTGTACTATAAACGTAAAACTTCACCAGATTCACACTGGATTTCAATGACTTAGTGTAAAAAAAAAAAAAAAAGGGTAAAATATCACATTAGTAAACTTTTCATGTTGATTACATGTTAAAATAATACTTCTGATATAATGAGTTAATAAAAGAGATTACTAAAATATCACCTTTTTATGTAGTTCCTAGAAAATTTAAAATCACATTTGTGTGGCTCACATTACATTCCTACTAGAAAGTACTGCTCTATACAAAGTATGCAAAATATGATCCAATCTTTCTTTGATTATTCATCATAATGATGAACACCAACTATACAATAAAGAAAAATCTTATTTATATCTTGGATACATGGTTTAAGATAGGACCAAGAAAGAATGGCATGTCCTTAGAACTTAATTAAATCTACAGCCAGCCTTGTGTTAATAGAGGAAGAACTCAATCCTACAAGTAGTATTTTTTAGGATCAAGAAGGAAATACAGACCTAAAGGCCACAAAAGAGAGACTAAGAGAAATACCATCTCTAGAAGGGATTTCAAAACAAAAGCAGTGTGTTTTAAATAGTTAATAACCTTACCTGTTTTGTTAAAAGTAGTATTTGATTATTTTGAGTATCATGAAGAAATTTCCCAACTGCCAGGTAAGCAGACTTCTTAAAAAAGAAACCTGATAAGGAAGAGACTAGAAACTCTAAGCATGTGGAATAGAGGTAAAACATCTGAGTGTACCATATGGAAAATGTAAGCCAGGTTCCTTAACAGGGCATTTATAATTAAACATTACACAATGATGAAACCAATCAAAATTTTATAAATATCCTTCAATATTACTGTAGTATACAGTGAAATCAACTATAACATTATTTAACTAACACTGCTTTCAAAATTCCAGACACTATAATGCCTTTTCCAAATCTAGCCAGTGGTAATTAGGGAGGGAACAGCTTCCAAATGCCTTATCTTGCAGAGGTTAAAATTAGAAATTGACCATTCAGAGCCATGTTAACAATAATAAATATTTGCATGGCATTCTGTTTGACAAGCACTTCTGGACACATCATCCTTTTTGATCCTCAGGACAGCCCTCAGACACTGGTATGTTTTTATTCCTATTTCAGAGGTAATTCCAGGCTTGAGACCTTGACTTGTTCAAGGTCACATAGCTAAAAAGTAGCAGAACCAGTACTCCACTCCGGATCTTCTGATACTCATCCAATTCTCTTTCCATTACGAGACATTCATTTAAAACCAAATGTTTAGAAACCCAACAAGCCCTGATGCCAAAGAAGGATCTAAGGATCAGTGAGGTCAAAGCTTAAGAATCTGTAAACATGATGTGCTGGAATGAGTTCAAAAAGGGGAGAAGAGATTATCAAGAGGCAGGAAATGACTTGAAAGATCAGGGGGAAAAAATCCTAATCTGAATGTCCTTGAGTGCGGCATCGCAGAAGAGCAGTACTCAAGCAGAAAATGCAGAGAAACGGCGCTTTCCTTCAGAAACGTGATTTCCGGTGTAGAATTTGTAGGTTAAAGCAATGCTTTTGTTGTTACTTTACTATAAACGTGTTTGAGAATTTTACTTAAAATAAAGGCACTCAGAAAACCAGGACATCCAACTGGGTACCACCAGTCCTACATTTCTTCGTAAGTCATGAACCACCTCACGAAAATCCAGATGAGAACAACTGTAATTCAGCACGCACTGCGATTTAGACTGTAGGTAAAGGAAACGGCAGTCTTCCTCGTAGAACGCATCCTTGAGGACAGGACAAAGGCGGCACCACCACCAACGAACCTCCTTCCACCTCCAGATCGCAGTGACAACACACCGCTTAGAGCAAAATGCACAAACCTCCAAGACACGGTAAAAAGGAATCCCTAAGATGGCTCTCCCAATCCGTTCCCTATGTAAATTCCTAAATACAACAGAATCTCAGTCAGGGAAGGGCTAAGGAAATACGTGGGGTTCCCAGCGTGGGAAGCCCACACGGGGGTGTACACACCGCCGGCTTCCAACTCAAGCCCAGCAAATTGCAGGCGGGGGCTTACGGGGGCGCCGCGAGACCCCGAAACCGAGCGGGCGCCAAACGACACCCCCTGTCTGAACACCCGCCAGGACGGATGGAAAAATGACTGGCTCCAATTTCATCTCCGGCTTCCCCTCCCGGGCAGCCCCCAACTAGGGAGGGTCGGCAAGAAGGGCCGAGCCGCGGCCGAGGGGGCGCCGGCCCGGGGGGGGGCGGCGGAGGTGGGCGACCGCCGCGACCCTCGCCCCGGCCCCCGACCCCCTGGCCCTGGCCCCCGGTCCCCAGCCCCCGGTCCGGCCCGCGCTGACAGCGCCGGCACCGCCCCCACCTGCCCGCCCGGGGGGCGCCGGGGCCGGGCGCGCCCGCCAGGCCACTTCCTTCCCCGCCCGCCCGCCCGCCCGGCCTCGCGCGGGGCCCGGGGGCGGGGAGCCGCGGGAGGAAGGAGGCTTGGCCGGCCGCCCACGGAGGAAGCCGCCGCCGCCCGCACCCACCGGCATCATCTCGGCGCGGGTCCGCGGCGCCCTCGGCCGCCTGACAGGACGCTCGGCTCCGCGCCGCGCCCGCCGCTCCGGCCGTCCTCGCAGGCCGCGCACCCGCCGCCGCGCTCTCGGGCCCTCAGCGGCGAGGCGGCGGCTGCGGCTGCGGCGGGCTGCGGAGCCTGACCGGCCCTGTCGCGGCCTCCGCCGCGGTGCGTCGCTGTCCCGGGACCGGCCGCCGCCGCCGCCGCCTCCGCCCGATCGCCTCGCGCCGCCGGCCCTCGGGCTCTCTCCTCAGCCCCCGCAGGCCCCGCCCCCAGCGCGTCGTCCCACACGGGGCCAGCCGCCCCCTCCGATTGGCTCGGCGGGGCCGGGGGCGGGGCAGGGGGGGGCTGGAGCTTCCCGGCCCCGCCCCGCAGCCGCTCTCGCGGCAGCCAGGTGCGAGCGCGCCCGTGCGCGTCCGCGCTCCCGCGGCCGGGCGCGCTGCGGACGCCTCGCCGCTGCCCCGCCCCGCGTGGCGGCCTGCGGGCTCAGGGCCGCGCGCGACCGAGAGCGCGGGTTCTCCGAGACCTCGGGAATGGGAAAACGGAGGCCGGGAGAGGGCAGGGCCCGGGCGCGGCTCCGCAGCGAGTCACGCCAGGGCCGGGACTCGAACCTTGGGCTCCGGGCGGCCGCCGGGGGGGCGGGGCGCATCCCGCGGCGACGGCGAGCGCCCGCGTCTGACCGCGGCCTGACCCCGGGCTCCCGGCGCGGGGTGGGGCTGTAGCGAGGGACCGGGTCGGAGGGGCGTGGTGCGCCCCAAACCATCCACGTGACCCGGCTCCGCGGCGCTCGGGATAGACCCCGGAACCCGCCCTGCGCTCCGGCCGGGCCCCGGGCACCTGATCCGCCGTCCGCCACTGCGTCTTAACGCGGCCCGGGGCACCCTGCTCCAGCCGGCCTTCCTGGTCTCGTGTCCGCTCTGCAGCCGCGGCCCTTCACACCGGCGATACCCCCGGCTTCGAACGCCTGTGCCCACCTGTGCCAGCGTCCTTGGTGCTCGAACGAGCCGGGTTAGAGCCCAGGCCCCATCTGCAGGGACCAGATCTCTTCCTACAGCCTTGTCTCCCGTGACACCTCCCGCTCTGGCCTGAGCGCCTGAGTGACGGAGACCCGGGCCACGTGTCCAGAGCCCATCACAGGGCACGGCACGGAGTGTAGTAAAGGCTGCAGAAAGGGCAGGCACCCTTCCTATGCTCGCCACACTGTGCCATTCATTTGAACCCTGACTGGGAGAGATTGTGTCTGATGTCCTCCGCACGCAGCGCTGAAACTTCCGCGAGCACCCTGAACACGGAGGTCTGTTTATGGCCCCAAACACCAAAGGCCATAAACCACCCTGGGAAGGGCCCAGCTTCTTGGAGACGACAGCAGGTGGTCAGGGTTCATCTCTCTTAGCCTGTCCTGTCCTCTGAGAGGCTCAAGGCCTGTGGGTGGGGCTGGGGGCAGGAGGGAGGCCAGGGAGTAAGCACTGTTCTCTTCATGGAAAGCCACCCCTGGTCTTCAGAGGCCACAGGGGTTGGTGTTTAAGAGTGTAGACTTTCCAGTTAGACAAACATCCTCTGCCACGCCCTCACTGCATGGTCCTGGACAAGCTACATCTCTCTCTATCTCAATTTACCCATCCCTATAATGGGGGATTACAGAAATAATAGTGGCTGCCTCATGGAATGGGGAGGTTCAGACATGATGAATGAAAAGCTCCTAGCACAGTTTGTGGTACGTGGTAAGTGCTCCATAAATGGTTTCCTGTAGTCATGCTATCATTAACAAGCTGGCTTAGCGTACCTGTGTCCCTGGGAGAGGGATCACCCAGGAAGTTTTAAACTCACACACATGGGCAGTATTGGCTAGTGACACATCTCTTCTGGGAGCAGGGTTTGGAAAGAGAAGAGGAATCTCTGGGTAATGGGAGGAAGTCAGGGACCTGGGTTCTAATTCCAGCTCTGCTTCTCTCTCCCTGTGTGGTCTTAGGCAACTGGCAGCCCATTCTCTGGGTCTCCGTTTCTCTCTGTGTAACCACAGAGGGGTTAGATTTTGTGAGATCCGATGGCCTTCCACCTCTGCCATGCTAGTGTTCATGAATCGTGGGGGTGGGTGCTGACCCACTAAGCCAGGCAAGGGACAGGCTTTGCTAGAGCACTGCAGAGATGTGCCCCCTGCCTTGAGGTAGTCGAAATGAGCCCACTCTTCTGAGAAAGAAAGCCTAGCCACTGGGGTCCCACTCTTGCCTGTAGGACCCCTAGGTGCAGATAGTGGCAGCCACCCTGCCCGCACACCAAGGCCCCATCTATCCTCTAGGCGGGCGTGCATCCGAGGCCAGGATGGTTAGTGTCCCCTCGCCCCCAGAGGCTCTCCAGCTGGTCCTCCTCCTCTCCACCCTGCTGCGACCGCCATGCATCAGGCCCCATCACTTGGCATCCAGACCAAGGCTGTTGATAATTGGCCTCCCTGCTCTGACCTCCTCCACGCCCAAATCATCCCACGCAGAGACATAATTGGGTCACATGTACACACGCCTGCCCTGCAAAGTTCTTGTCATCCAGACTGAAGTTCACAAGAGGCCCTTCAGGAACCACTCTTGATGGTGGGATATAGGCTTTAGTGTAATGTAAGAAGATGTGCACATTGTTCAGAGATACACACTAGCATATGTATGAGGGCTGGAATTTGCTTGAAAACAATTGAGCAAAAGGGGGAGAGCGAGGCAGGGAGGGATAGCTGAAGCATACACGCAAATTCTTGATAATTGCTGAATATGGGCGGTGGGTATATGGGGTGCATCGTATTCGTCTACTTGGTATGTTTGAAATACTTTGTAGTGAAAATGATTCAATGCTCTTTAAAACAAACACAAAGGCCATTCAGGGAGAAAAGCAGTACAGATTCGTATTTGCATAAAGGATTCTTGAAAGTCCACTGGACACTGATAAAGTAGCGGCTGTAGGTGGGAATGGGCGATGCACAGGCAGGGGACAGAAGTCTGAGCGAGATTTTCACTATTTTTAAAAAATAAACTTTATTTTTAGAACCATTTTAGATTTACAGAAAAATTTCAAAGATAATATAAAGAGTTCTCATAGCCTCCCTCGCCTCCCTGTTTTCTCTCTTATCAACATCTTGCGTGAGGATGGTGCATTGGTCAACCAGCCAACCTATGTCAATACGCTAGGATAACGGAAGTCCATACTTTATTCAGATTTCCTTAGTCTTACCCAATGTTCTTTGTTCCAGGACCCCATCCAAGACACCACATTAAACTTAGTCGTATTGTCTCCCTAGGCTCCTCTGGGCTGTGACAGTTTCCCAGAGTTTCCTTGGTTTTGTTCTTGTTGTTTTTGTTGTTGTTTTGTTTTTTTTATGACCTTGACAGTTTTGAGGAATACAAGTTAGGTGTTTTGTAGAATGTTCCTCATTTGAGATTTATCTAATGTTTTTCTTATCATTAGACTGAGCTTAGGGGATGTCTAGAGGAAGGCCACACAGGTAAAGAGCCATTTTCATCCACATCCTACCAAGGGCACACGCTATCAACATGACGTATCGCTGTTCATGACCTTGATCATCTGGTCGTTATTACTTTTTATGTTGGATTCTTGAACCAGATTAATATATCACTATTTAAAATTAAAATATAAAAACCTTAAGACCTGTATTAGTTTGCTAGGGCTGCGAAAACAAAAGATCACAGAATGGGGGGCTTAAACAACAGAAATTTATTTTCTCACCGTCCTGGGGGCTGGAAGTCCCAGATCAAGGTGGGGGCAGGGTTGGGTTCTTCTGAGGTCTCTCTCCTTGACCTGAAGATGCTGGCTCTTTTCTCATTGTGCATGCATCCCTAGTGTCTTTCCCTCTTTCTTTCTTTCTTTTTTTTTTTTTTTTAAGATTTTATTTATTTATTTGACAGAGACAGGGACAGCGAGAGCAGGAACACAAGCAGGGGGAGTGGGAGAGGAAGAAGCAGGCTTCCCGCTGAGCAGGGAGCCCGACGTGGGACTCGATCCCAGGACTCTGGGATCATGACCCGAGCCGAAGGCAGCCACTTAACGACTGAGCCACCCAGGCGCCCTCTTTCCCTTTTTCTATAATGACACCAGTCATATTGGATTAGAGCCCACCCATATGACCTCTCTTTAACCTTGATTCCCTCTCTACAGGCCCTATCTCCAAATAGTCACATCTGGAGGTTATAGAAGGGGTTAGGACTTCAACATATGAATCTTGGGGGGCAGGGGCTCAATTCAGTCTATAACAAGACCCCTCATAGCATGGCCACAATCTACTTTTTCAAGTTAACCTCCCATGCCCCTAGCACTTCCAGCTAAGGGATCGTATACCCCAGCCATCCCGAACCCCAGCCATTCCCTCCTCCAAGTCCTTGTGCATCCACCTCCCTGCACCTGCAACAGCAGTCAATTTCCTCCAGAAGTGCTACCTGTTCTCGTCACAATTCAAATCCTTTCTCTTCTTCAAGGTTTTCCCAGTTCCCCCCAGGAGAACGCATCTCTACCACCTTCTCCCAAACTGCTCAGTCCTGGGTCACCTGTCACAACCTGCCACCTTAGAGCTGGCAACACACCTATTTGGCCCAGGGGTCAGTTCCCTCAGATAACAAACGTGGGCTGCTTTTCTCCTGGGTGCCCAGCAAGGGTCCAGGCTGCGGGGACAGAACCTTGAGCAAGACAGACATGGTTCTTTTTTTTTTTTTTTTTTTTTTTTGGTTATTATACTCATGGAGCTTTTATTCTGGTCATGGGAGAAGATGATAAACAAGAGCACAAAGAAAATAACTTCAAACACTGGTTAAGTGTATTAAACCAGTAAAGCCAGGTAATGTGACAGGGGTAGATGCTTTTTCCTGAAGAAGGTGACATTTGAGTTGGGAGCAAAACACTGAGGAGGTAGCCTTGCAGGCTCCTCAGGAGGACCATGTGAAGGAGGAGAAAGAGCAGGTGAGAAGAGAATGAGCTTATGGCAACTCTGGGGGCAAGCACTGGGGGCTCAGGGCTGGAGCCGGGGAGAGTGAAGGGAGGTGAGGTCCAGTTTGGGTTTGTGGGCCATGGAGAGTCTGGATTTTATATTAGTGATTTTTCTAGGGGAGTAAAGGGACCTGATTTATGTTTTCCAATGCCCAGTGGCCACCATGGGGAGGGTGGCAAGACGGGAGGAGGGAGGCCCCTTAGGAGGACTAAGGTGGAGGTGGCAGACTGAGGAAGGGGCCTCCTTTTGGATATGTTTTGACGGGGTGTTCTTAGGAAAGAAAGAAAGGACTGAGATGGCACCCGAAGCTTCAGCCCAGTGCTGGGGGGCTGGTGTGGACCAGCCTGCCCCATGCCCGCAGAGCTGCCTGCTGGCCTAGGGAACTGGCACTGGTAGGTCCAGAGCTGGGGTCCTGCTTTGCCACGCTGTCCCTGGGGAGGGCCACACTTCGGGACCCCCTTCCTCTGTCCAGCCTGGGCCACCCCACCTTGCCATCTACTCAGCATTCCTCCAGCCAGACATTGGGCATGGCCTACGCCTCTCTCCCTCTCAGCCAGCCAACCCTGTTTTCCACTGCACCCCGACCTGAGCCGCCCTCACTGATTTAGCGGCCCTATGGCCAGAAGGGTGTTTCCAAAGTGGAAATCACACCAGCCACCTCCCCAGTGGCTCCCCGCAGGCCTCAGGGCTCCCCACACCCCGCAAGGGTAGTTAAACCCCTGGGGGCTCAGGAGCTCCTGCTCCCCAGCCTAGCTTCCATGCCAGACACTCTCCCCACCTTCACCCACCCCAGGCCAACTCCTACCCCTCCCGCTCCGCCCGCAGGCCGCCCGCGTGCCCCATCCCCCTCCCGCCTAGTGTGGAGGTGGGGACAGCTGCGGGGGGCGGGGGCTGTCTGCGCAAGTGTTGGCCGTGAACCAGCCGTGGTTCCGTTCGCTCTTGTGTCGCATGAAGTAATACTTTCATCGTCAAGGTTAGAAAAGAAGAACACAGCCCGCGATCTATGTTTCTCGTGTTTCGCGGGGCTGTGGGGGTGTGACGGCCACCGGCCCCCCCAGCGCCCGGCGGAGTCGGCGCCAGTTCTGCGGGGGGGCCGTGGTCCGCCGCGAGGGAAACTCGCAGGGAGCTGGGGGCCGCAGGCGGGGTCTCGGGAGCTGGGGAGCGGCGCCCGCGCCCACGCAGGCCTGTCGCCGCCGCCGGGCCACCGCCCCGGGAGGTGCGGCCCGTGGGGGACACGGCAAGGGCTCAGCACACGGTAGCCTCCACTCATCCCCGCGGGGACCGCGGGAGGCAGGTGCTCTCTGAAGCCCAGGGAGGTTTCGCCATTTGTCCGGGGCCACGGAATGGGTCCCTTCGGCGGCTGGGGCTGGAAGTCGTGCCCAGCGGGCGCCCGAGGCCGGCAGCTGCGCCCGGCGCGCCCCTCTCCTCCGCGGGGCCGGCTCCGCCCCGGGTGGGCGGGGCGTGCTCCGGGGGCGGGGCTTCCCCGCCGCGTAGCCAGGTGCGTGTACGCGCGCGCGCACACACGCGTGCATAGACACACACACACACACACGCATGCATACGCACACTCACCATGGTCCTGGTCTGAGGCCAGTTACACGAGCACGCGTGCGCGGGCACACCCCCCCCACACACACACCCTCGTGCAGACACACACACACCCATGCGGACACAGACATACACACACACACACATCCTGGCTGGTCTGAGGCCAGGTACGTGTACACACACGCACACACACACACACACACAGACCCTGGTCCTGGTCTGAGGCCTAAACCACATGCTCCCCTCCTCCTGGGATCCGCCTGGGGCTCTTGTGGGAAAGAGAGGCCTGTGCTGTTGGTTCATTGATTCTGCTCTTTATTGTGTCCTCAATGCTAGAATTGAGGCTACCAAGTTGCATTCCCTGCCCGCAGCGAGCTTGTTAGAAGTCTTGCCATAAAAGCAATTTAGTCCCGGGTCTTTTGTTCTTCCCTAAGAATCCTACCCTAGGTATGCCCTTCCCCCACTCCGTTATAATGGTTTTTTCGGAACATCCTTTCTGCTGGCTGCATCACCTCCCGCCCAGCCGCTGCAGGGTGTCCTAAACAGCCCCCCACTTCCCCCCCTCCTACATTTCAGGTGCTTCCAGTTTCCACCATTATTCATGATGCTGTCACATCAGTCAGGGTCCCGTGGGAAAACAGATGGCTTCCGCAAATTAGGGAAATTCCAGGAGGGTTATTTACAAAGGGGCACTGCTTACTGAAGAGGGAGTAAGGGAACCACAGGGAGAGGGCAGGACTCCAGGGCCAGCACAGGGGGACAGTTACCACCCCCAGGGCTGGAGGGAAGTGGAAGAGGAGATCACCAGCAAAGGAGTCACCAAGGGGAGCCCTGACCTTGAGAGCAAGTGATGTGGCCTGTTCAAGGCCCCACACAGGGAGGAGCTGGGATCTATTCCCTGCCCTCCTACCAGGGCACTTTACTGGGCAGATCCACTGGACTTGGAGGGTCTGTGGATGCAGTTCATGGTGGTGGAGCTCCCCAGGCAGGGATCCAAAATTGAAATCCAGTTATGAATTTAAATCCTGCACTCTGTACACACTTCGCATTGATCTATGAACTTAGAATCCATTTTGCAATAACTCATTGGATATTTTGTAGCAAGAAGTTAACAAAATATGCTTTCATATAGTACCTGTGAACTTGGACTGTGAAGCTAGACCACCTGCTATTTAGTCTGCTGTGTAATTTTGGCCAAGCTATACAACCTTTCTGTGCCTCGCTTTGCTCATCTGTAAAATGGGGATGATAACAGGGTCTACCACAAGGATTTCTGCCTGGATTACATGAAATGATTGGTGTGGCACCCGGGGAATGGCACATGGGCATTTGCTGTTCCCCTGTACTGGGTGAGACATTGCTGGCAGGCAGGGAGGGTCCCCGATCCCTGGATGAGCCACTACGCTCATCCACTGATCTGCAGCCTTAGGTGCCCAGGCATGCCAGCCTGACCTTGAAATGCCCACAGCTTAAAGACCAGCTGCACGGCAGTGTCTTCTCTCTCTCACTCACCCACCTCAGCCTCCTCCACGCAGACACGAACACAAGCTAGAACAGGGCAATCTGTCCTTTTTGCCAACACCAAAGAAGGCAGCCGGCAGTGGGGTGGGCCCTCCTGGCATGTAGAGACAACGTGGCTAACTACTGTGCTTTGTACTGGGGTGCCGGAGACAGTTATGGACAAGTTCAGGAAACTCCTCCAGGTGCACAAGAACGGTACCAGACAGACCTCCCAGTGACCCTGCTGGGAAACTGCCCACCTGTTAGCCTGCCTGGCCGAGCAAGGAGGGAGGGTCCGCTGAATGAGCTGTGAAGGATATGTCAAGGTCATGCAGGAGCCTTGCTGGAGAATGCTGCTCTTGAAAGATGGGTCTGGCTGGGCCACAAGGGAAATTAGCATGCACACACATGCACACACACACACAGAGTTATAGGTTACAGCCCCTCACTCCCTTCCTGTCACCTCCCAAATGGGCTTCTAATGCTCTTTACATGTAAACATAGTGATCAGAGCCAAATTCCAAGCCAAAACCTAAACATGCAAAAGGAGGGACAAAATGGGGGGCGCCTGGGTGGCTCAGTTGGTTAAGCGACTGTCTTCGGCTCAGGTCATGATCCCCCTGGGATCGAGCCCCACATCAGGCTCCCTGCTCAGTGGGAGGCCTGCTTCTCCCTCTCCCGCTCCCCCTGCTTGTGTTCCCTCTCTCGCTGTGTCTCTCTCTGTCAAATAAATAAATAAAATATTTTAAAGAAAGATTTACTTATTTATTTTAGAGAGAAAAAGCGAGCGTGAATGGGGTGGGGAGGGGCAGAGGGAGAGGGAGAGAGAATCTCAAGCAGACTCCATGCTGACCACGGAGCCCGATTTGGGACTCCATCTCAAAAGTCTGAGACCATGACCTGAGCCGAAGGCAGCCGCTTAACCTACTGAGCCACCCAGGCGCCCCTCCATGGTCTTGATTCTTAACCAAATAGTCTGCAAAGACTTCTGAGATAACACAGCAGGCCCAGGCCCATCTCTGAGTCATGTGGCCCCGGGGTGATGCTTTCCACTCTTGCACAGTCT